>NC_135328.1:38471044-40921877 GCF_023851605.1 Tamandua tetradactyla
GTGTATTTCTTCCATGTACCACCATATTATTAACACCTTGTAATTGTGCGTACATTTGTTATAATTCGTGAAAGAATATGCTTATGCTAATATTATTAATCCCACTCCATCCTCCACAATGGGCTTCACTGTGTTATACAGTCCCATGTTTTATCTTCTAACTTTCATTCTAGTAACATACTCAATTCCAAATTTCTACTTTCAGCCACATTCACATACATAATACAGTGACGTTAATTACACTCACAATAATGTGCTGCCATCATGACCAACCATTTCAAACCTCTATAATCAACCTAAGTAGAAATTCTGTACAAATTATGCATCAACAATCCATTCCCTTCCCCAATATAACCCCTGATAACATGTCCTCTAGATTCTAATTCTTTGAGTTTGCTTGTTCTATTTAGTTCATATCAGTGAGATCTACAATATTTGTCTTTTTGTGCCTGGTTTATTTCATTCAGCAAGATGTCCTCAAGATTAGTACATGCTGTCATGTATACCAAGACTTCATTTCTTTTTTATAGCTGAATAGTATTCCATTGCATGTATATACCAAATTTGTTATCCATTCATCAGTTGTTGGACACTTGGTCTGCTTCCATCTTTTGAAAATTGTGACTAATGCTGCTATGAACAGCAGTGTGCAAATATCTGTTTGAGTCCCTGCTTTCAGTTCTTCTGGGTATATCTCTAGTAGTTGTATTGCCAGGTCATATGGTAGCTCTTTAGTTAGCTTGCCGAGGAATGGCCAAAGTGTCTTACAAAGCAGCTGCATTTTACATTCCCACCAGCAGTGAATGAATGTTCCTATTTCTCCACATCCTTTCCAACACTTGTAATTTTCTGTTTATTTTTAATAGTAGCCATTCTAGGGGGTGTGAAATGATATCTAACTATGGCTTTGATCCACATTTCCCTAATATCTAGTGATGTTGAGCAACTTTTCATATGCTTTATAGCCATATTCTCTTTGGAGAAGTGGCTAGTCAAGTATTTTGCCCAGTTTTTAAACTGGATTTTTTATCTTTTTATTTTGAGTTGTAGGAATTATTTATATATTCTGGATAATAAACCCTTATCAAATATGTGATTTTCAAATATTGTCTCCAATTGAATAGGTTCTCTGTTCACTTTCATGGCAAAGTCCTTTGATGCATGTTCTAGTTTGCTAGCTGCTGGAATGCAATATACCAGAAACGGAATGGCTTTCAAAAAGGAGAATTTAATAAATTGCTAGCTAACAGTTCTAAGGCTGAGAAAATGTCCCAGTTAAACAAGCCTATAGAAATGTCCAATCAAAGGCATCCAGGGAAAGATACCTTGGTTCAAGAAGGCTGATGAAGTTCAGGGTTTCTCTCTCAAGTGAGAAGGCACATGGTGCACATAGTCAAGGCATCTCTCTCAGCTGGAAGGGCACATGGCAAACATGGCATCATCTGCTAGCTTTCTCTCCTGGCTTTCTGTTTCATGAAGCTCCCCGGGAGGCATTTTCCTTCTTCATCTCCAAAGGTCACTGGCGCATGGACTCTGCTTCATGCTGCTGCAGCATTCTCTGCTCTCCCCAAATCTCTTATTCTCCGAAATGTTTCCTCTTTTATAGGACTTCAGAAACTAATCAAGACCCACCCAAATGGGTGGAGACATGTCATCACCTAATCCAGTTTAACAACCACTCTGAATGACATCACATCTCCAGGTAGATGATCTAATTACAGCTTCAAACATACAGTATTGAGTAGGGATTATTCTCCTTTATGAAATGAGATTCTGATTAAAACATGGCTTTTCTAGGGGACATACATCCTTTCAAACCAGCACTATGCACAAGAGGTTTTAATTTTGAGGAGGTCCCATTTATCTGTTTTCTTATATTGTTTGAACTTTTTGTGTAAATTCTAAGAAACTATTGCCTAACACAAGATTCTAATGATGCTTCTCTACATTTTCTTCTAGGAGTATTATGGTACATTTAGATCTTTGATCAATTTTGAGTTAATTTTTGTATATGGTGTGAGATAGGGGTCCTCTGTCATTCTTTTGCATATGGCTATCCAGAACCACTTTCTGAAAATACTCCTTTATCCCAATTAAGTGGACTTGGAAGCCTTGTCAAAAATCAATTGGCCAGAGTGGCCCACGGTGGTTCAATAGCAGAGTTCTTGCCTGCTATGCCAGAGACCTGGGTTCAATTCCCAGTGCCTGCCAATGTAAAAAAAAAAAAAAAAAAACACCAAAAAACAAAAACAAACAACAAAATACCATCAATTGGTCAAAGATCTGAGAGTCTATTTCTGAATTGTCATTTCAATTCCGTTAGCCAATATGTCTGTCTTTGTGCCAATCCCATGCTGTTTTGACCACTATTTTATAGTATGCTTTAAATTCAGGAAGTGTGTTGTCCAACTTGGATCTTTCTTTTCAAGATGTTTTTGGTTATTCAGGACTCCTGACCATTCCAAATTAATTTGATAATTGGCTTTTCCATTTCTGCAGAGTAGACTGTTATGATTTTAATTGGGACTATGTTGAATTTGTAAATCATTTTGCATAGGATTGGCATCTTAATGATATTTAGTGTTCAAATTCATGAGTGCAGACTCCCCTTCCATTTATTTAGGTCTTTTTTAAAATTTCTTTTTGCAATGGCTTGCAGTTTTCTATGTACAAGTCCTTTACATCCTTCATTAAATTTATTCTTAGATATCTGATTCTTTAGTTGCTATTGTAAATGGAATTTTTTTCTTGATTTCCTCCTCAGCTTGCTCATTACTAGTGTGTAGAAACATGACTTATTTTTGTGACTGTTCAATTATAAGCTCTGGGGGTTCTGTTGATGACTTTTCAGGACTTTCTATGTATAAGATCATGTCATTTTTCAAATCATGAATGTTTTACTTCTTCCTTTCCAAACTGGATGTCTTGTCTTTTCTTTTCTTGCCTAAGTGACCTGGCTAGAGCTTCAAGTACAATGTTGAGCAATGGCTGTGACATTTGGCATCCTTGTCTTGTCCCAAATCCTAGAGGAAAAGATTTCAGCCTTTCACCATTGATGTGATGTTAGCTGTGGGTTTTTCAAATATGCCCTTTATCATGTCGAGGAAATTTTTTTTCTGCCCCTAGTTTTCTAAATGTTTTTATCAAGAAAGATTGTGGAATTTTGTCAAATGCCCTACAATATTGAATCAGGATTAGAAGAACAAGGCTTTTCTGGGGTACATAATAGTTTCAAACCAGCACACCATCCTTTCACTTTCAACATATTTTTGTCTTTGGTTCTAAAATTATCTCTTGTAAGCAACATGTAGAGGGATCATTCTTTTGTTATCCAGTCTGCCAACCTGTATCTTTTGATTAAGGAGTTTAATCCACTAACATTGACTTTTATTACTGTAAGAACAGTTCTTCAGACATTTAGTCCTTTGATTTTTATACATCATTATTTTTTTGTTTCTCTTTCCCTTTATTGCAGCCTTCTTTCCCTCATAGTTGATCCTTTATGATGTGTCTGACTGATCCCTTTCTCATTCCTACTTCTGTATGTTTTTAAAAAGACTTTCTTTGTGGTTTCCCTGGGGTAAATATTATAGGACTTACAGCTATAACTTACTAATTTAAAAAGATACCAACTTAGCTTCAATAACATACATGCTCTGTGCTACCATATCCCTCTGTTTCCCCTCTGTACATTTTTTTCTTTTGTCCCACTTTACCATTTTATATTTTGTACATCTTCTGTGAGGAAATGTGCCTTTTTCTTGTTCCATTGTATTCTGACTATTATATGAATTAAAGACTAAAGTTTTATCTTGAGGATAACGTAGTATTGGGTTTTGTATTTATCTTTACAGTTACCCTTACTGATGAACTTTCTTTCTTCACATTACCCCAAAAAGAACTTCCTTTAACAATTATTGTAGGGCAAGTCTCTTGCTGACAGGTTCTCTCAGTTTCTCTTTATCTGTGAATGTTTTAAACTCTCCTTCATATTTTAAGGGCAGCTTTGCCAGAGAAACAATTTTTAGCTGGCAGCTTTTCTCTCTTACTATCTTAAATACACTTTATCCCTCCCTTATCACCTCCATGATTTCTGATGTGAAGTCAGGACTTAGTCTCATTGAGGATCTCTTGTATGTGAAGACTCATTTTTCCACTTGCTGCTTTCAGAATTGTCTCTTTATCTTCAGCATTTGACATATCATTAGCATTTGTCTCAGAGTAGGTGTATTAGAAATTATTCTGTTTGGACTACATTGAGTTTCTTGGACCTGTATACTGGTGTCTTTCATAATGGTTGGGAAGTTTTGGGCCATTATTTCCTCAAATATTCTTTCTTCCTATTTTCCCTTCTCTTCTCCTTCGAGAACAACCATGAAGTATATGTTTTCATTTTGTATGCTGTCACTCAAATTCCTGAAACACTGCTCATTTTTTAAATTCTTTTCTCTATCTGTTCTGCTAACTGTATGATTTCTATTGTCCTGTCTTCTTGTCCACTGATTCTTTCTTCTACCTGTTCAAATCTGCTATTGCATGTGTCTAGTATATTTTAATCTCTTCTATTATGACTTTCATCACCATAATTTCTGTTACGTTACTTTTTATACTTTCATATTCTTCTTTATGCTCACACATTGTCTTCTTAACATCATTTATCTCTTTATAAATGTTTTCCTTCATCTCATTGAATTGATTTAAGAAATTTGTTTGAATATCTTTGAGTTGTTCTAACTTCTGAGTTTCCTCTGAAATTTAAATTTGTTCCTTTGGCTGAGTCATATTTCCGTGTTTCTTAGTATGGCTTCTACATTTTGCTGATATCTAGGTGTTTGATTACCTTGATGAAGTAACTCTTGTCCAGAGTTTTATTGTAATGGCTTTATGTTAGGGCTGTTCTTTAATGCTTGGTCTAATTTATTCCAAATTGAGATTCCTGTATTTAAATGTTCTTATTTTCTCAGCCTTCTTCATCTGAATCTTGCCCAGGATATATGGTACAACTTTTAAGATTATATTTTTTGCACAACTGTTTCACCTCCGAGAGAATTTCCTTTCCTCTGGCCCTCCTCTGGGAATCTTGATCTGCTCTATTTATTTTTGTGCAGATCTTTCTCCCAGTTCCTATGACTTGCTTAAATTCTCTCCTTCATTCAGTGCCCCATTTTCCTTATACTTTTCATTCTGGGATCCATCCTATCTTATAGCAGTTCAGTTTAAACTACTGCCCCTCCTCTCTTTTTTTCTGTGAGTCCTTTCTGCCTCCAGTTTCTTCCCCTTTAGGGTGTCCTTCCCAAGGATCCAAGCAGGGTCAATCCACAAAGGTGGGTCCCTTCAGAAAAGTCCATTTTGCCTTTAGGTGTCTAGCTGACTGAAACTGGATTGGATGAGGGCACAACAGTTCTAGCCTTTCTATTATGCACTCTCTCTCTCTCTCTCTCTCTCTCTTTATCGTTTCGTTTTGCTCCTGGGAGCCCTTTTGTATGAAGCACTCCTCAGTGGGCTGTGTTCTACCCTGGGGCTCTGCTGACTTACTTCTCTGTGGCTGCTGTCAGTCACTTTACCATCTTGGCCAGTAATGGGAGGGAGATGGGTCATGCTGCCTCTGTGTGACTCCTAAGCAGTCAAGACCAAGTAAGCAGAGGGAAATGGGAACTGACTGGCATCCAGGATGAAATTCTTCTACCTGAGATTTTTCTGTGTCTTCAATGCAGCATTCCTGATGTCCTTTTGCAGCCTCTACCATTACCCGGAGTTCTAAGCAAGCGGAGTCTGTCCTTTTATTCGCTAAATTTGTGGGGTGGCTTTTTCAGGGGATGTCTTATGTTGATATGTTGATGACATCAATCCTAGTCACTTAACTTTGATCAAGTTAAATAAGCTCTTTCTTCCCGAAAAGATAGACATGACAGTTACCACCATTTATTGAGTATACACTCTATTTCAGGCACTACAATGTAAAGTCATTCAATATTCAAACTGTCCTTATGAAAAGGATAACATCATTATTTATAAAATAAATAGAGACTATGGTAGTTAGATTCACTTGTCCACTTGGCCAGGTGAAGGCACCTAGTTCTGTTGCTGTGGACATGAACCAATGGTACCTGAACCTCATCTGTTGCTCATTACATCTCCAGTCAGCTAGGAGGCATGCCTGCTGCAATGAATGATGTTTGACTTAATTGGTTGGTGCTTAAATGAGAGAGCACAGAGTGGCACAGTCCAAGCAGCTCAGCGTACCTCATCTCGGCACTCACAGCTCAGCCCAGGCCTTTGGAGACATAGAATGGAATCACCCTGGGGAAAGTTGTTGGAACCCAGAGGCCTGGAGAGAAGGCCATCAGAGATCAATCCTGTTTCTTCCCACATAAGAAAGAACCTCAGATGAAAGTTAGCTGCCTTTCCTCTGAAGAACTAATGAAATAAACCCCCTTTTATTAAAAGCCAACCCTTCTCCGGTGTGTTGCATTCTAGCAGCTAGCAGACTAGAACAGAGACCAAATAACTTGCCTGAAGTCACACAGCTAATAGGCATTGGACTTCCTGAATGGTTAGCAGGCTGATTCTACATCTGAGTTCTTAACCACTACAGTACATTACCTTCCTCTGTACACAATACAGTACTATAACACTGCAGTATAAATACGAAAAAGTGTTATGGGAATTATTTAGACTGTGAAGCAGGAGAAGTGAGTTGTGAGAAAGGGAGAAGCATCATTATCCTAATGATAATAGTCATTTCCTGAGTATCTATAATAGAGTAAGTAGTAAGTTAAGTGCTTCATATACTTCATTTAATTAAATATTCACAAAACACTTGCCAGGTGGTTATTGCTATTCTTATTTTATGTATAAAGAAAGTTAGAGGTTAAATAACTTGTCAGATGTCCCATTTATCAGTAAATAGCAGAGTTGGAAATGCAAACCTAGGTGTACCTGACTCTGAGACCTTGAGGTGGGAAATGAGAAACATGTTAAGGACTCATTCAGAGAGTTTGACAATCAAGAAATAGTGGTTATAAAGCTGAAACATATGCTAGTTCAGGTGCTGTGCTGGTTTGAAACTGTTATGTACCCCAGAAAAGCCATACTCTTTTAATCCAATCTTGTGGGTGCAGATGTATTATGGGTAGAGTATTTTGACTAGATTATTTCCATAATCTTAAAACAACTTTCCCAGGTGTGATTCCTTTCTGCATCTCCAAAGGCCTGGGCTGAGTCATGAGTGCTGAGATGAGGTATGCTGAGCTGCTTGGGCTGTGCCACTCTGTGCTCTCTTATTTAAGCACCAACCAATTAAGTCAAACATCATTCATTGCAGCAAGCACACCTCCTAGCTGACTGGAGATGTAATGAGCAACAGATGAGGTTGCTCATTCAAGGTGGGTATTAATTATTTATTGGAGTCCTTAAAAGAGCTTATGGAGAGAGAGAGAGAGAGTGAGAGAGAGCATGAGAGCATGAGAGCGTGAGAGCACGAGAGCACAAGAGCGAGAGCGCGAGCAAGCGAGAGCAAGAGAGCGAGCTTAGAGCCAGCACAGAGAGGAGAGAGATGAAACCAAGACACAAAGTTTGGAGATGCTAAGCTAAGAGATGAAACTCAGTCTGCCCCAGAGTTGCTGATTGAGGAACCACAGATGCCTAGAGTGAAAGCCACTGGAAACAGGAGCTGAGAGAGCCATTTGAAATCATAAGCCGGGAGAGAAGGACAGCATATGTCACCACGTGCCTTCCATGTGACAGAGAAACCCTGGACGCCATTAGCCTTTTTCAGAGTCAGGGTATATTTCTCTGGATGCCTTAATTCAGGCATATTCAAGGTCTTAGGAATGTAAATTTGTAACTTAAGTCCCTTTTGAAAGAGCCAATCCATTTTTGTTATATTGCATTCTGGCAGTTTTCAGAAACCAAAACAGATGCTAAATGCAAACTAAGACTCTTGGAATTTAATCTTACATTGTCTTACAATGAGTAGGGAGGCATTGAATGTATGCAAACAAGAGTATAACTAAAAATTGTCCCCCAATTTTTGCCTTGAGAACCTCTGATGTTTGTTAACCCGCTGCACGCATTCCACAACCCCTGGCAATAAGACTTTTCTGAATACTCAGTTTATAGTAAAGTCATACCTTCCTCTGAATTTTTCCATAATTTAACGACAGCATTTCTCATTGAGCAGTCAGTAAATTACCTTTGAGAGGTATTCATATTTTACTGCCCATTACTTGCCTTTGCAGCCATATTAAAATTAACTAGAAAATTGGCATTGCATCTTAGGTTTCTGCATGTTTAGGGCCAATCCTGTTTGCAGATAGCTAGTGTTTAATAAATGCTTACTATTTGTGCTGATTTGAGAGGATTTGTGTACCCTAGAAAAGTTGTGTTTTAATACTGATCAGTTTTGTGAGAGCTGAGGTTTCTTCTAGTCCTTATTCAGTACTATAGGTTGGAAACTTAATTAGGCTATCTCCACAGAAACGTGACTCAATCAATTGTGGGTAATAAACCTGATGAGATGAAGATGTGTCTCTACCCATTCTGGGTGGGTCTTGAGTAGTTTATTGGGATCCTATAAAAGAGGAGACAATTTGGAGAGAGTTCCTCTTTCAGAACAAGGAGAGAGCCACAGAACCACGACGGAATGATGAGAGAATCGCAGAGTCCACCAGCCAGCAGAGGTGGAGTGGAGATGAAGAAGGAAAACACCTCCCAGGGAACTTCATGAAGTAGGAGGCCTGGAGAGAAAGCAAGCAGAAGCCACCATGTTCGACATGTGCCCTTCCCAGTTGAGAGAGAAACCCTGAACTTCATCGACCTTCTTGAACCAAGGTATCTTTCCCTGGATGCCTTAGATTGGACATTTCTATAGACTTGTTTTAATTTGGACAATTTCACGGCCTCAGGATTGTAACCTAGCAACTTATTAAATTCCCTTTTTAGAAAGCCACTCCATTTCTGGTGTATTGCATTCTGGCAGCTAGCAAACTAGAGCACTGTTGAGGATGTAATAGCTATGGCATCATTTTTAAAAGGCTTCCCTGTCTCCAAAGAAACAAGCTATGAGGGAGAAAATTTCTCCTTGTTCATGAGTCAGAAGATCTGAAACCATTTCTGATGGCTACCAACAGTGGCTGTGCTTGTAGAAATTCCTCTCTATCTAAATTCCCAACTTCTTTGCCTATTAAATGGAGCAAATGCTTCCTTTAAGCACTACACATAGTACATGAGGGAGAAACAGCAGGTACTGTGCCTAGCACGTAGCAGGGTCTTAATAATGGCTTGAAGGAAGGAAGATGGTGTGGGTTTGAAATCAGACTATCTTGTATTGAAATCTTGTTCCATCTGGGTGCAGGTTATTTAACTTCTTTGAACTTTAGTTTGTTGTTGTAGAAAAGGGAATAACCCTACTTAACCTCGGGGAATCGCTGACAGGCTTAGATATGATTTATGCAAAGCAGACACTCTGTAAATATACGTATCACACTTGCAGTGATGGAAGTAAATAGTAGCAGGTGGTTAGTGATAGGAAAAAATATTGTTGACTCCAGCTTTTCTAGTTTGCTGGCAAATATGGTGGCGTCATTTGGCTTTCTCCTGGCTCTACCAAAAGAGAGAACAGTGCACCATACGAGAACTTGACCAATTGTGGAAAACCTGTTCTAGTTTGCTAGCTGCCGGAATGCAATATACCAGAAATGGAATGGCTTTTAAAAGGGAAAATTTAATGAGTTGCTAGTTTACAGTTCTAAGGCTGAGAAAATGTCCCAGTTATAGCAAGTCTACAGAAATGTCCAATCAAAGGCATCCAGGGAAAGACACCTTGGTTTAAGAAGGCCAATGATATTCAGGCTTTCTCTCTCATCTGGAAAGGCACATGGCGAACACAGTCACAGTTTCTCTCTTGGCTGGAAGTGCACATGGTGAGCAAGGTGCCATCTGCTACTTTCTCTTCTGGCTTCCTGTTTCATGAAGCTCCCCGGGAGGCATTTTCCTTCTTCATCTCCAAAGGTCACTGGCTTGTGGGCTCTCTGCTTCTCATGGCTATGTCGTTCTTCTCTGCTCTCTCTGAATCTCCTGTTCTACAAAATGTTTCCTCTGTTGTAGGATTCCAGTAAACTAATCAAGACCCACCCAAATGAGTGGAGACATGTTGTCACCTAATCCAATTTAACAACCACTCTTGACTAAATCACATCATCCAGGGAGATGATCTGATTACAGTTTCAAACATACAGTATTGAATAGGGATTATTCTGCCTTTATGAAATGGGATTTTGATTAAAACATGGCTTTTCTAGAGGACATACATCCTTTCAAACCAGGCTTGAAGGAAGGATGGTGTGGGTTTGGAATCAGATTATCTTGTATTGAAATCCTGTTCCATCTGGGTGCAGGTTATTTAACTTCTTTGAACCTCAATTTGTTGTTGTAGAAAAGGGAATAACCCTACTTAACCTCGGGGAATTGCTGACAGGCTTAGATATGATTTATGTAAAGCAGACACTCTGTAAATAGTACCTAACACACTTGCAGTGATGGAAGTAAATAGTAGCAGGTGGTTAGTGATAGGAAAAAATATTGTTGACTCCAGCCTACAGGGTTGTTGAGGGGTTCAATTGGGATGTAAATTTTGATGAGAAATACAGCGTTCTACCTCTGGAAACAAAGTTTCTGAATGTAAATCCTGGCTCTACCATTAGACACATATGAACCTGATTATACCTAGTCTCCCCAGATTTCAATTCTCAGTTTGTTAAACTGAACTCATAGAACTACCTCACTGCATTGGTGAGAGGAAGTATGGGTTATGATCCCTGAGTCCTCATTAGTGTGTGTCAGGAACTGTGTTAAATACTTTGCCTGTACTGATTAATTTAATGTGCTCGAAAGATTAGGTAATATGGTTTATCCCAACTTCCATAAGGAAGGAATCGTGGCATAGAGAGGTAAACAAACTTGCTCAAAGTCAGAGATGGTAAAAGGTACAGCCAGGATACAAATTTGAGCAGAACGGCAGAATGAAATAAAAACTGAGATGGTCCATTAAACATCATGTAAGTTTATTATTTCTTCCAATACTTTGCCATGGGTTTCTTTTTCAGCCCTGAGGATGAATGGCCACTTTTCTACATGAATTAGAGCTTTCTATAGGCAGAGTGCTTGGGGGACCTGAACACCTCTGATAATGACATACTGGCCTAAGCACCTCTTAGAAATCTCCTTCTATTCCCGAATCTCTTGTGGTCTGTATTACTGCTATCTGAACCCTGGGCACATGGCTATGGTCTTCTTGGGGTATAGTATGCAACCAGTCACTCTACCCAATGAGATATGGACAAAAATGACAAGCATCACTATTGGATTGAGAGTACTTAATTGCTAATGTGATACCCTTCTTCTGGACTCAGTTTCCCTCTGGCCTGGTGACCAGAAATGTCCATTATCTGAGTTTCTGAGTGACTGGAATGACTAGAACAATCCTGCTGACCTGCAATAGTCATCTAACTTAAATTAAAGTCAACGTTTGTTATGTAAGTTACTGAAATTTTGGGAGTGCTTATTACTACCACTAAAGTAGCCCACCCTGACTGATGAGCAGCTATCCTATCAATTAATTTTCATCCTCTTCTTTCACTTCCTAGGATTCTTCTCTATTTGCTCATACTTTCTCTTTTAACCACTAGCTCTTTCTCTTTTAACCGTTGGTACTTTTCTTTCCTTCTGCCTTAAATTCTGACTTTCTTTTCTGTACAATTTCTTCTTGCAGACCTCTGGCCTACCCTGAGGTCTTTCCTTGGGGTCACCTAAGTAAAATCAAATTTAGGGGCAGAGTCACTCCGTCTGCCCTCTATTCTGTCCCAAATTAGGATCAGAAGGTGGAACCCAATTCTAGGTCCTGCTCACAACTGCAGCTTCTCCATCCAGGTTTCTGAAGGCTTAGGCACAGTC
Source organism: Tamandua tetradactyla (assembly GCF_023851605.1). Classification (NCBI taxonomy): domain Eukaryota; kingdom Metazoa; phylum Chordata; class Mammalia; order Pilosa; family Myrmecophagidae; genus Tamandua; species Tamandua tetradactyla. The sequence continues at coordinate 38,482,997 of NC_135328.1, forward strand.
TGGGTCACTGCTGCTGAATCACGCACTTCAGTCCTTACCTTCCCAATGATGAGGTTGTGTCTATCATGACTGTGTGGAGGATGTCCATTTAACAAGGACAAAAAAAGCTGAGTTGTCCCTAAAGGGCCTTGAAAATCCACTCCAGTAGCATGAAATGGGTCAATAAAAACAAGAAATGAAATTGAGGTCAGACTTTCTCTGAAAGAGATAGTAAATAGCATCCAAAGCATCCTCTATCCCCCTGTCCCCATGGTACTGCTGCAGATTCAACAGCTGATGAATGGCCAGAGGAAATGTGTTTACTACTGAGTGGTGTCCCTGGAATCAGAACCTCTTTTTCCGGGAAGAAATAGGAAGATGTGGGGAAATCTTGAAAACCAGGCTGGGTCCTTAACAGGCAAGATAATTTCCTTCAATTTCTACTTCTGTATTTATAGCTGGGATCCCAGGGCTATGCTCATTGATTATGACCAGGGTTTTGGCTAGATTATAAGATTTTAAGAGCAGGGACTAGGTCTTGTTCAAGATTATAGCTTAGTAGGCAGCATGATCAATGCAAATAGAAAATGTTTGTGATTTTTGATAAATGAATGGATAGCTATATGGACAAACTTTTTAAATTGCTCTTTCCATCTCGTTCTCGCTCTCTTGCACTCACACACACACACACGCACACATCCCTATTCATTGGCTGATTTCTCCGTTAGATTCTATATATTTGATCTTGTTTACAACTGTATCCCCAGGCTTTCTCAGAGTACCAGCAATGTTTGTTGAATGAATAACCTGGATATCTTTCTGATAGGGGAAAGGAGAATTTTGTTGGAATTAAGCAAAAGGACACTCATGTAGTTAATTAAATGCCTACTGAGTATAAACTATGTGACTGTCCCTGTGCTAGGCATCAGAAATGAGCATATGAGTAAGGCAGAGCTTATGTTCTCATTTTAATGAGGAAGACAGATAGTCCTACCAAAGTTCTCAAGTGCAGTTTAAATGTCGAAAGTGTGCATAAGTGATGCCAAGTGGAAGTTTCCTCAAGAGGAGGGAGGGACAAGAACAGATGATTACTTAATGTGACCCTTGGTGGATAAATAGGAGCTCACCATTTGGATCCATGAAGGTGAGAGCCTGGACTTCTCTTCCCACTCATTTCCAGTGACATTGGAACATCATTTCTTAGTTCGCATTTATTTCCGTTTTAACATTAGACCTTCCCAATAATCCTGGACATACAAGCAGGACAGAGATGGTGGGTCCATGTAAAGCTCTTCAAGAGAAGCAAAGTGCAAACCTAGTTCCCTAAATTTTAATAAAGATGCAGTTTTGATATGGCTTGTTCCATCCTTCAGCTCTTACCACCTTCAGGAAGCTTTCTGATTAATGTGGCAAAGGTTTCTATCCTGGGAATTCAGAGACTATCAACCCTAGCACAAGTGAGCTATATGGTCTCAGGGAACTCACTGCAGTATCTCACTTTTAGGTTTTTCTGGGAACTCACTGCAGTGTCTCACTTCCTAAATTAAGATTTTGAGAGTGGCTTCACCTTGAGATGATGGTATAATTGAGGCAGCACGTAGCATAAATCTTGGCATAGGTGATGGTCAAGAGATGCTCATTGAATGTGAACTTTAGTTTCTTCAATATTTAAATGGAAATAATGAAACCAACCCCTCTGCTTCTTTACAGGGATATGGTGTGGCTCACATGGCATACACATGCAAAAGACATTCCTTTGAAGACTGTAAAGTGATGTAGAATATGGAGGTGAAGACAGTAGGCTGAATATGTGGGTTTGGGTGCTATTTCCACCATATACTAGCTGAGAGAACTTCAGCAAGTCCTTTAAGTTTTCATTGTCTTGTTTTTTCTCATCTATGAAATGTTACTTACAATGAAATGAGCCTACAAAAATCAAAACAGTACGATAAGTGGCACACAGCAAGCGTAAATGAGTGTTAACTTATAATTCCTATTACTGCTTGAGACCTAAAATAATATTAATGCACTTGAGTCCTTTTTATTACTCTGAACCTTTCTGTTCATGCTGTTGTCAATCATTAAAGAGATTGCTGGCCTGAGATAAGGACTCACCATCAGAACATTCTAACTCTTGGCCCATGGTCCCCTGGTCCCAACTGGCAGCCTGGATGTGCCTTGCTTAAGAATCGAGGCTAGTGACCATCCAAACCGCAGTGCTCTGCTCCCCTGAGTCCTCTGCCTTCCTCCCCCTTTGGAGGACACGCTGGGGTTATCTGCTTTGTTCCCAGCAATCATAGGCTTTACTGCTGCTAAAAATATGCAGTTCAAAACTCAAGGTGAACCAGATGCATCGATTCGCAACCTGGATGAAGAGGAAAGGGAGGGAAAATAGTATTCAGGGGCTTCTGCTACATTTGAGGGGAAAGGGAGACTTAGGTTTTGTTTTGACTTGTTTTTTTTTAATAGTAAAACATATTTTTTAATCCATTGGAATTTTTACAGGTTTGATGGACAGTTCTGAATGTAGATTCACTAGCAATTACTTCCTGATAGGGAGGAGTAGGAAACCTCTCAATTATAGAGACAGTCCTTCTGGCATCGGGAGGTTAGCCAGCCTTCATTCAGCTTGACCCTTATCTCTCTGGAGTTCTTCCCTGTTGATTTTGTCCTTGAATGTTGCAGAGGCTTGAGATACAAAAACATTCAGAACCCCCTCTTGGAATATAACACTTCTCCTACATCTTTATGAATTTTGAATTGTGACTTCTGAACCCAAAGATTATATATGTAATGTTTCTCTCCAAATAGTGATATATATGGTGGGTATAGTATTTTGTTCTAGTCTGAATGTTCTACAGTGTTTTTACTCCATATGTTTATAATAAGGATGGCACAGGTTAAGATAATAAAATGCAAAGAAAATTTGCATTACTGGGCTCATATTAGGTACTTAAACAATATTTAGTGAATAAAAGAATAAATAAACATGAAGCCAGGCATCAGGGAAATCATCTTGGCAGCTTTCCAGTGTTGGACATCACCTTCTACTGAGGACTGAGCCAGGCCATAGGGCAGACACTTCCCATAAAATTCCTTACATAGCACTCACCCTCAGAGTGGTGACATGGGGAACAAATAGCCCCATTTTGTAGATGAAGATATTGAGGGCCAAAGTATTACTCAGCTGGCTTAGGATCACAAAACTAGGAAACGAAGAAGAAAGGATTAAACCAACATCAATCTCCAAAGTTAATGTTCTAGATACTACGGTAAACTGTCTTTTTTTTTTTTTTTTTTCCGCATGGACAGGTACCAGGAATCGAACCCAGTCTCCGACATGAGCCACCATGTCCCGCCTGAAACTGTCTCTTTCCATCCAGATAAAATAGAGTTCTGAGTCAAGAGACAACATGCAGAGATGACTGTAGCACCAGCACCACCTGAGTACTTGTTAGAAATGCAAATCCTCAGGCCCTACCTTAGACTTATTGCATCAGAAACTCTGAGAGTGGGCCCCAGCAGTCTGGATTTTAACAAGGATGGCTCTGATGGCCGCTGTGGTTTCAGTAATATTGGTGAAGAAACTGAGCCTCAGAGAAACATTGATTGGCTCCAGAGCAGAGCCTGGTTTTTTGGTTTGTTTGTTTTTGGCACGGGCAGGCTCTGCAGAGCCTGGTTTAGAAATGAGGTTTGTCATTCCCCAAACACTTATTGTTGCATGAAACTTTTGCTGAAATAGAGAAAGTTCTTTAGCATCGGAGGTCTAGTTTTCTCAGCTGCCAGCTAAGCAGCAGTATAACATTGTGGTCAAAGAGGCAGGTTCTGGAAATCAACAGCATCTCTGCCACTTCCTAGCTATGTAGCTTAGCAATTTATTCATTTCTTTATGTTTGGAGTTTGCAATCTGTAGCCCACAAATTCAGGCTCTTATGACAGTGAGAAATCAATGAGAAACTCATGTTAATAGCTATTGCACCGTGTCTGGCACAAAATGAGATGTTTAGTAAATGATGGGTTTGTCATTGATGTTAATTTCTTCTCTCTCCTTTCTCTCTCTCTCCCTCCTTCTGTAGCACACAGGCCACAGACACACAGACCCATACAGAATACCCTTTCCTTTCCTTTATCCAGTGCCTGGAGTTTAGTAGGCACACCATAAATGCTAAGTCCTTTTCTTCTTCTGACGAGGTTTCTTTTATTCTCCTTGACAATCTAAGTACCTCCCAAACTGATCTGTCCCCTCCTGGATTTTTTCCCTATAGCCAACTTCTTTAGGATCAAGCAGTGAAAATGGATCCTGGAGGAATAAATTCCAAAGCTATTGTGTAATAGAAAAAATTTAACTTTGGTCCACTTTAGTATTAAACTCATAGTAAGAGATTCTGCCCCATAAAGGAGTTCCCTTGTAGCCCTTTCTCCTAAGAACTCTGGTTATTAACTAATCCCCTTGGAGGTGCCCCTTCCACATCCTTTCTGAGTACTCCCTGTTTTTCCTTTTGCTGTATCCTACTGGGTTAAATAGTGATTTAGAAAGATACTTAGTTACTTTTGAATTAACAACAATTATTTTGCTGAATGCTGTAATTGCATTTTCCATTTTCTGGGAAAATTGAATGCTGAGAAGAAACATGTGAACTTGTCATGTCAGTTGCCCTGCCTGGGAAATCAACAAAACTCACTCTTAAGCCTGGTTCTTTTTGCAGTCATCTGTGATACACCAAACTCTGAGCAAGAGGTTTTGAAGATTCTTCTCTGAATCCAGGTCAAAAGGAGAAATTCGATGTGTTTTTAATTTGACTGGCAGTGCAAAGGAGGATAGTAAGTAAAGCCAGGTGGATCTGGCTTCTACACATGGATTTGACAATTGCTAATATATAATCTTGAAACAAATTTTGCCACCTTTCTTAAGATTTAGTTTATCTGTCTCTGAAAGGAGAATGATAATAATGCTATCACTGCTGGTCATTGCCTTCAAAGTTGACACAGTAATTAATGGCAGGCCCCAATAGCTACTCAATAAAATAAAACATTTCTTTTGGTCCAAGAAGATGTTCTAGAGTGATTTATTTTAGTATTCAAGAAACAAAACAGAGTAAAATAAACAAAAATGAGAGAACATTACCCCAGACTTTGCTTAGAGGACCCCAGAGCTCAAAATAATTCAAGTGAAGTCACTCTGCGCTCTCACCCATCTGTGCTTATCACACTCAGCTCATTGCCACACACCTCTCCCTGACTGACTTGACACTTTCGTCCCCTTCAACTCCTACCAAGCAGATATCACTAGGACAAATTGCTGCTTCTAGGACTGACAGGGCTGTTAATCCCACTGTGTCTCCTTCGAACACATTGCTGCGTTTCACATGGTATTGTGTTCTCTTTACAAATCTTTCAGTTGCCTCATTACTAGGCCAATACTGATAACACTCGTTGCATGTGCGTTTACCCTTCTCTGAAGCCTGGAGAATCCCCAAACCATCTCTGGACATGCTTCTACCTCAACGACTGCTTGCTTTGGTTCGTCTTCTTCCAGTTCTCTCTGCTCAGGCTTATATTTCTCCACTCCCCTTGGAAATTCTCTGGGAATTTCCCTAAAGAGAGTCTCTAGAGTTCTCTGCTTTTGAAATTCACCTCCCAGAAGTCATAACATGGCCCATTATAAGTGGCAAAGCAGCCTGGGCTCCATGGTAGGGCACCAAATAAGGGGCAAAGAAGTTTATATCCTCAGTAATCGCTCAGAGCATTTTCTCGTAAAAAATCCTTTCCTTTTCTACACTAAAAACAAGACCGATCATTATTTAAATATTGAAAATAGGAAAAAGATGAACAGAAAGCATTTCACACATAATAAGAATATTGAAAGAAAATCATTATGAATATCACAATATATTTCCTTCTAATTATGTTTTCTTGGCAGAATTTATTTTTAATTTTGGATTTTATGATCATATGGTACCATTTATAATTTTATGTCATTTTTTATTTACCCTTTTTATATATATTCTCTCCTTAATACTCTGTGACCATAAGCATAATTTTTTTTGTATGCTGTATGATGGGTATCACATTTCATTCTTTTTCCATGTGAGTTTCCCCTTATTGCAGCACCATTTATTGAATATTTGTTTGGCGGGCTTTTTGTTTGTTTGCTTTGCTTTTTTGTGTGTTGGGAAGTGCATGGGCCAGGAATCGAACCTGGGTCTCTTACACAGCAGGCAAGAATTCTACCACTGAACTACCCTTGCAACCCCCATAAGCATATTTTTAAACAGGGCATACTATTCCTCTGAGTAGAGAGATCAGCTTTCTTAAATATGCCCCTGATATTGTACCTCTAGGTTATTTCTAGTTTCTTCTCATCATGAGTAATTTCTTGATGTACCACTTGGCCCATAATGCCCCCAATTCAGCAGGAGGCAGCAGATCTACATTAAAAAAAAACATCATAAATAAATGATAAAGTGCACTACTGGTAAAGGGAATAGGAATCAATAAAGTGCCAAGTTGCCAATTTAAATATCATGGTCAGACGGGGTCACATTGAGAGCCAGGACCAGAATACAATGGGGAAGTCAGCCATGCAGATATCCAGGGGACCACCCATCCACGAAGAAGACATGGCTTGTGCAAAGGCTTTGAGGAACAAGAATTAGAAAGTGGAGGCAGTGATAATTTAAGATAATTATCTGCAGTTGCACAGCTGGTCTGTGGCAAAGGAATTTTTAGGAAGATTGCTAGGATTGCATCCGGTGTTCTCAGACCTGGAAGCACCAGACGATGGAGAATGTGTAGTCCAGCATTTCCCAAAATGTGTCCCTTGGAACGCTGATCCTCAGAATTAGTCTGCCATTTCCCACTTAATAGTCATAACACATACTAATTTATTGCAGGCTATGTTCCCGCTGCTCCATAGCTGCACAGACCCCAAAACTAGGAATCATTTCTCAGTTGTCTGCTTCTCACATCCCACATTCAGTCCCTCAGCAAACCGTACAAAATCCACTGCCAAAATATATCCCAAATCTAGACGCCTCTCTCCACTTTCACTTCCATCAGTGGCCAGCCCATCGTCATCTCTCATCTGGAATATTGCACGGAACTCTGAACTGGTTCTCTACTTGTTTGCTCCCTTATAGTTTAGCCTCTACAGTGCAGACAGGGGTCCCTAAAATGTGACATTGCACCCATCCTTGCTCATGCTTCTACAGCAGCTTTCCATGGCTCGCAAGGCTCCTGGTTTTCTGATGTCTTTGCCCTCTTATGTTCTCTGCTCCATCTCAGCTATTCTGGCCAACAATGCTCCTTCCCCAGAGGCCTGGGGACTTGGCATTGCCCCTGTGTTCACTGTCTGTGTGGCTTACTTTATTCAGCTACCTGCTAGCGTATCTCCTGCTCATCTCATCTGAATATCCCATCTCAAGGAGGAAATCGTGTCACTCTCCATCACCGCTGTTCATCTGCATAAAACATGTCATGAGCTGACATTATACATTTGTCTTATTATTCTCTCTCACACACACATGTACCACACTCCTCTAGAGTGTAAACTCTATGAGAGTGACAATTTTATGTCTTTGGTTCAAGGATACATTTTTGTTAAGTGGCATGGCTTGGTGCAAAGTAAACCTTGAATAAACATTGAGGGGATGAGGGAACAAGTGGAAAACTAAGAAATATTGCAATACAGAATTGCTCACCCACAATTTTTCAACTTACTTGCCCACCAAATCCTTTTCTCTATAACTGTTTAATATAGAACCCAGTTAGAAAACAGTGGTAGTGACAGATTGAAGATGACTGCACAATCTTTAATCTTCCTGCCATAAAGAGTTGGCATCTATGTGCCCTCCATGTGAATCTGAGTGGCCTTTGTGACTGCCTTGTACCACAAAATGTCTTTAGAAATGGTACTGTACCAGTTTCTGGACATAGGCCTTAAGAAACTGGCAGCATCTCTCAATCCCTTAGAAGACTCCCTTTTGGAGGTTTAGCTGCCGTAGAATAAGCCTGATGACACCATGCTGGAAAGGCCTCATGTAGAGCCTCCAGTCCCAGCAGGGCCCAGCCTTCCAGCCATCTCCACCAAAGCACCAGACATATAAGAGAAGGACTCTTCAGACAGGCCCATCCACCAGCTGAATACCATTGAGTAATCTCCATTGACACCACAAGGAACAGAAGAGTCTCTCACTCAGCCCTGCCTTATTTTCTGACCCACAAAAATCAGGAGATGTAACGCAATGATTGCAGTTGCAAAACAACCTAAAGCAATCTAACTTCGGAGCATTTTGTCATGCAACAATAGATATCTGGAACACTGATATAATCCATCTTTTTCACTTTTACAGGTGGGAAAACTCAGCAATAGAGTAGGATGCCACTTTCTGAAAGTCTCTGAGACAGTTAATAGCAGAACTGAAACTAAAAGCTGTATCTCCTAACTTTAGTCCAGTGTTCTTTCCATTAGCAAAGAGGTTTCAGAGTTTGCTGAATACCTGTTCCTTCTTCTCTCCTGGAGCTTGCTACCCACAGATTAAACTAATGTTTATTGAACCTATACTGGGTACCAAAATGCAGAGTTGGGAACTTTTACATACTCATTTCATTCAGTTCCTCAAGCCAAGGGAGTTCTTTGGGAATCCAGACTTTGTTGACCAGCAAGGAGTGATGTCACTGAGGCTATAAAATGAAAAGCAAGACCAGCCAGAGTGTAAATTGACCAGAATATATTTCATTCTCCTGGCTGCAAGGCCTCAAGCTTTTGAATGAATATGTGCTTAACTATTTATAATTGACCTTTGCACAAAGAACATGAAATTTTTATAGCCCAAAGCTTCATTTATTAACTTTACTGGAGTGTAAAATATTGCTGTTTGCCATAAATTTGTACCAGGACAAACAATATATATGCTAATTAGTAGTCATGCCATCATCTGCACGCTGTTGTGTTGGCTGGTCATTTCCAACAGGCAAAATAGCAGAATTCAATCGACAAATGACAATTGAATCGCTTGATACTTGCTGTTCAAACAGTGAAGTCTGGAGTGGTGAATTAATGGTGTTCATTATAACGAGTCCATTTCGTTTTCATTTCCTTTATAAATTAGTCCAGGTAACATGCTGAGTCCCTTCGAGAATGGCTCCCGGGAACCTGCTGAGATACACCTGCAAAACCCACAACTCAGCAGAATCCCTCTGGCTCTCACCCTGTGGTTTTCATGTTCCTTCTGGAGTTTCAAAAACTCACTGATGCTTGAGACTTGGAAGTGACCTGAGAGACTGTGGTTACTTGTTTTACAGAGGAAACTGAGGTTGAGAGAGGTTAAGTGTGTTGATCAAGGTCACATAGAAAGGCAGAGATGGAGCCTGGGCTCAAGAGCACGCCTCAGTGAAAAATAGTGCTGGAAAAGCCCTTCACAATCATTTTATCCTATCCATTTAAAAGATGAAAAAAATGAGGCTCAGAGAGGGAAAGTTCAGATGTTATCTCCTTTGTGGAGCCTGATGCTGTGAGCATAACCAGTCATTTTATTCTTCCATTCATGTAGTCATTAATTTAACAGGCATGTATTGAAAATCTATAATATGCTAGCTACTGGAAATAAAATGGGTATCCAAGCTGAGGCAGCCCCTCCCCTCATGGAGTCTAAAGTATAGAGGGAGAGATAGACATTAAATAAATTGTCACATGAGGACTGAATTGCAGGATGCTATAGGCACTATCGCTGCTATGAGCGGTGGGTAACAGGGACATGATCTAGGGGCAAGATAGGATTTATTAGCTGGGATCTGAAGGATAAGATGGGGTTAAAAGCTGAAGTGTGTTGGAGACATGGTTAAAAACATTTTAGACAGAAGAAACAGTGAAAAGAATCTGAGGTAAGAAGCAGCGTGGTTCCTTACAGGGGTTGAAGAAAGGCTTCCATGGATGTGAGAGAATGTATGAGAAAGAATGAGAGAGAGAGTAGCAGCAGACGAAGGCTAAGCTGGTCTGTTTTGAAACATGCTGGACTCTGTGAGTTTTAGTTCTTCAAGGGATGTAGAAGTGGCACTTAAAAATAGAATACTGCATTTCTCTCCATTATAGCACATATTATATTGAATTGTAACATTGTTTTCCTGCCTGCATCCATAACTATAAGATGAGGATGTGGGATATGTTCATTTGTGCTTTATATTTGCAACATGCGGTTCAATTCCTGGCATGTAAGTGGGTTTGAGGAATGCCTGACAAATGAAAAGACACCTTTTCCACTATCACCTACAAAATACTGGCAAAGAAGAGCTCACTGTTTTGTCTTTATGCCACATAGATTATTCCTTTCTTTCCCCATTATACTGTAGGTGTGAAGATGTAAAACATCCCTTCTTCATCTTTACATACATCTAAGAGCAAAATCCCCAGTTAAATGTTCACATGCCCAAGTGATTTATAAACTGAAGTCGCTAAAGTTTTGAGAGAAAGCAATTGTTCCCTAATAAAAGGAACAAATAAATTTGGCATGACCCTTCTGCTTCTTTTCTCGAATTCATTTTCAATGCCTGGTGCTTCAGCAGCCATTTTGTGACTGTGAGTTGACAAATTTGTTAGTAAATGTCAAAAAGGACTAGCGATCTCTCATTCTGGACCTTTTCTGACCAGAAAAACTCCTTTTACTTTTTGCCATTTTGGTCAGATTTTCTGTTATTTACTGCCAAACACAGTCCTAACTGAATCAAACCTTTTATATAATACCTATCACATAATAGGAACTTAATAAATGTTTACTCTTTTCCCAATTCAGTCATCCCCTTCTTACTAAGATAGTTTTCATATGCATATCTCCACAGTTTATATACTCTAAATATGCGATTCAAATACTGGAGGCTATGATGGAAGGGTGGGGATGGAAAAGTGATTCTTATCCTGGAAAGCCTCAAATCCTGTTGGAAGGCAAAATTCACACAGGTAAAATAATGATTCACCTATTACCTTGTAGAGATATAGGGTCAAGATCTGGGTTTCAACTCCAATTTTGAAATCTAACTGTAGCATAATTTTGGAATGTCACTTTACCATTTAGGAGTTCTATCTGCCTTTCTACAAAATGAGGTTTAGATATTCTCTACTTTAGTGCTGTTATAAAGTTATTCCATGAACCGTCAGCATCTAAGTCACTGATGAGATTTATTAAGTACAGATTCCTGGATCCTGACCTAGAATAAGTCAGAATCTCTTGGGGGTGAGGACTAGTGATTGGCATCTTAAACATGCACCTAAAATCTTGTGGATACTAAAGTTTGAGAACAATTACTCAATTCTGTTCTTGAATTAGAGTTCTCTGATTCACTTGGAATCAAGTGCATACTGTATATCTTAGATTATACAGAAGCATAGGAAACTGATATTTTAACGCATTATTCTAACTGATTTGAAATGATTATGAATTAAGGCCCCAGTGTAGCTGGAGGCCTCAGCTCATCCTTAACCAGATTTGAAGCTTTAGTGACAACTGCTGAATTAAATTATAGGAACATCCACAGTGTTTGTTCCTGGAGCTGTTCACAGTGTTGTCAAAATACCCTTTGAACATATTTGTCTGTGTGGATATATGTTTGGCCACATACATGCCTGTGTACAAGTACATGCATAGCTACATGTGGATATGCGTGTGACCAAGTGTATGCCCACGTACGCATGCATAAGGACTGTACTTGCGCCCTTATATGTGGATACATGTGCTGATAGAAGCACATATTTATGCACATCTATGTTTGCACATTCACATAAACATACACATATGCATGCAAATGCATCATGTTTTTGACACAACTTGTTATTGATTCCAAATTGAGTTGTGAATTAGAAAACAGTAATCCTCTTCATTTGTAGTCCGAGGTGAAAGAATAGAAATAACTGGATGGTTTGCAGAGGTTGACTCAGGATATTAATTTCATTTAGTAACTTGAAATTCCTTCTTAGAAAATGTCCTTTTATGGCCAAGAGAAGAGAACCCTGGGCTTCTGGTTCCAGCACAACATTTAACATATTGAATGGTGTCAGGAAAGTCATGTTATCTCCTTGGGCCTCAGTTTCCCCTCCTGTTCTGTAGTTTCAGAATTCTGTGTTAAACTGAAATAACAAAATTTTCAGTTTGTATCTACCTCTTCTCCTTAGATTATTAATGTCCCTTTCACAATAGCCACCACATCACATTGAACTCCATATCCCCACTGTGTATGAGAGAGTCCAACATGCCATGGTGTTGAAGTGATGTGGGTGATAGCGAGAATGATGGCATCCACCATTGGAATTCCCACCTTGTAACAACACTTTCCAGCACTTTATAGGGTCACTTCATTTAATTTTCACAAGAAATCTTGACATCCACTATTTCATTTTAGGACAATATGGCCCACAGAAATCAGTCAATTTACCCAGATTTCCAGATTTCCTGTAAATCTAGGAATCAACAGGTCTTGAATTCAAATCCAAGTCTGTCTGATTTCAAATAACCGTAATATAATACTGCTCAGTAGATAGCTATTCAGTGAAACTTTAATAGAATGATATTTAGTAGAATGGAATGCTTTTTGGCTTTGCAAAAACTTCATTTATAGAGAACGGAAAACTCTGGTGAAGGATGAAATCAGACAGCCGATTTTAAAGTTGGGAGGAATCACAAAGATCACCAGCTCCAAATGTGTTTATTGTATTATTTTAAACAATCAAGGCCAGAGGAGGTAAAATGATTTGCTCAAGGTCACACAACTACGGTTACTGTAGTAACCATAATAAGTGGAAGAGTGTTTTCCTAATTCTCAGTTCAAGTCTCTTTTCCACTACCCTGAAAGGCTGTAGTATCATTTCCTCCTTTTATACAAAAAGACAAAATAACTTCAAGGTTACCTTATAGCATCTATAACAATGAAGAAAATCAGTGGAAATAGCCTCTACATAAACATGAGTTACAATTATCATTGCTATTATTAAAATTACGATTTTTGTGCCTCTGCTCCCTGTTAATTTTCAGTCAGTGGACAGTCACCAAGACAGGATAATTAAATACACTGACGCACCTGTCATGACTCCATATGATGCCAGTTTTCATGGACCAATCACCTCATTCCCCCAAAGTGCCCCATCTCATAATTAAAAATTAAACCGTTTTCCAATGAAATAATTTTGTTCATTCTTCTTGCTCCCGCTCCAGTGCCTGTGGCACCAGCTAAATTTCAAATTAAATAATTCAACTGCAATACATTTAAAATAGATCACGTTTAATGCCCCACTTCTGATTGACTGTGAAACCAGGCCATTTGAACAAGATTCCTGCGGATGTCTCTTGCCAAGGGTGTGCAAGGCATGAGATTCTGTTAATCAGGGAAAGCTACCTGTCCCCTCCCCACCTTTAAAAAAATCATTCTCAAGCTCTAGCACAACGAAATCTATTTTTTTCCCCTAACCACTTTGTCTCATCTTTATCCCTTTGTTCTCTTTTTTCTCCCTTTTGATCAAAGGCTTCCTTTAAAACGCAGAATCCTCCATTTCTCTTTTCTGGTCGGCTACTCTCGCTTGCTTTCAACATCTGTTTACTTGCTATTGCAATAGAGAAACATTATGACGCTCCCCATGCCCCGCAAGGCAGGGGGGAGCAGAAGGCAGGATGGATTAAGGGACTGTGCTGAGTCAAACCCTCTCTCCTCCTGGGACTGCCAGTTTTCATCTAGCTCAGGCTGCCAGGATCTCGAATCATTATTTCATTTGACAGATGATATTGTAACAATAGCTCGCATCGCTGACAGCCCTTACCTGGGGAGCCAGCTCGGCAGCAAGAGGAGCTGCGGTGGAGAACTCCGGGTGGGTAGGCGACGTGGGTGTGATGTCTGACTCTGTGATCATGAGGAACCTCAGTTTCCTCAACTGAGCTTTTTCTTGCCCAGACTCATCCTATTTTTACCTATTCTTAGGCCCCCAAGTAAAAGGGAAATTTAAACCACAAATGACTTTCGGGGAAGGTCAGTGAGGATTAGGTGATAAAGAGGGAGGCCAAACAAGGGGTGCCCATCACTAGGGAGGGGGCAGGCATCATGTGTTGCTCACCACTCAAGTGTGAGGGTTTGTATCCCACGCTGTAGGTAGTTCAAACGATTATATTCTTAAAGCTAATCCATTCTTGTGGGTGTAAACATATCGTGGGTGGGATCTTTTGATTAGCTTTTTTCAGTTGAGGTGGGCCCCAGGTGAATCTTAATCCTTTCACTAAAGCCTTCCTAAGAGCATGAAATAGAGAGAAAAAAGACACAGAAGCTGAGAGGGAAGCTGAGAGAGAAAGTCACAGAAAGCAGAGAGGAAACCACTGAAGCCAGAAGTTGGAAGCAAGGAAACAGCAGGAAAGAAAGGAGAGACAAGCAGAACTGTGATGAATCCTGCACGGGAAATAGAAGTCCAGGATTGCCCGTAGCTGGTCTTTGTGAAGAAAGCATCTCTTGTGGATGCCTTGATTTGGACATCTTCACGGATTCAGGACTGTAAGTCGGTAAGTTAATAAAGCCTCCTTGTGAAAGTCTACCCATTTCTGGTATTTTACATTTCGGCAACTTTAGCAAACTAAAACATCACATATCCATTAAAAGAAGTTCATACTTATTTCAGTGCTCAAGAGGGAAAAGGGAGCTTCTGTTTCTCTGTTCCCAGTCTCTCTCTCCTCCAGAGCATAGGTGTTCACTGATAGGGCTGTTGAGTTTGAGAGAAGGGACTGGGCCTGCTCATCTCAGGCCCTCCTGGGTTAATCTCCAACCTTCCCAAGGTGAGCAGGCAGAGGCAGTCTCTGCCTTGACGGGAGCCTTGCAGGACGCACTACTGTCTATGGTGGGTGGGTAAATTTAATTTAAGGGCAAAGTAGAAGGAAGCCCTTAAAACTGCTCACCTTAGCCATCCCTTCCAAACAAGTTTTTTTATTTTGCATGGGCAGGCACCAGGAATCGAACTTGGGTCTCTGGCATGGCAGGCAAGAACTCTGCCACTGAGCCACCGTGGCCTGCGCCAAATAAACTTTTGTTAGTAATAACCCTGACAAACTTTGATCCACCTAAGAATGTCTTTTGGAATCTTATTTCTCAGTAAGTTCTGAATATTTTATAGAAAAAATTGAATGTGAAAGTATATGAATTCTCTAAAACCCATTTCTTTTTCCTGAGGAGGATGAGGAAAGATGTACAAAGCCATCAGGTAGAAGATGGGGTAGGTTAGCTGCCTGATGCTCTACAGCATCACCGAGGACAAATGAAAGCTACTAAAGGGAAACATTTAAATCCTGAAATGGTGAGGGGTGCTCTCATGAAGTAGTGAGCTCCTTATCACAGGGGGTGTTCAAGTCCTGGCATCATTAACCTCTACTCTGTCCTGGTAGGCACTGGGTGGTTTGCTTTGTTGTAGAGTCAGAAGATATGGTTATGGAGCATGCCTAAGAATATTCTTGGGAGCTCTGTCACATATGAAAATCCCGTCACTGTCTTCCATAAGATGGCTGGATGTCATGATAGGTGAGATTTCTAATAATTATCGAATATTTGTTATTTGTGGTGGCATATTTATAGAAAGAGAGCACAAGTATATAGCATGGAACTTAGGGCCTAATGAATGCCTTCCCTTCCTGTAAATGCATGTGTGTACACATGCATACATGCACAAGTGTTCAAGATACACACGTACACAAGTCTATGCATATACGTGTATATCTATATACACATGTAGACCTCTCTCTCTCTCTATATATATATATATATATGATACTTTCATGAAACTAAGTCATATAAAACAAGAAAAAAAAATGAAAGGAAGGCTATTAAAAGAAAACATGGAAGTGGGGCTCCAGGAGACTACCAAGTTATTGAGTTCACAGACCTCCAGCCCCTAAGCCAGGATTGTCCAGGAAAGAGAGCAAAATGAGAATGCTGCTGTGTGTCTTGGCTATCAGAAATGTGGCGGCTACCATCATTAGAGATGAAAGGAGGAGATAATCAATAATCACAGAAAATCAGAAAGTGACTTGTGCTTGTCAATCCACCTTCAGCAGCTCACTCTCCATTCTGGGCACTCCTTGCTGATAGTTTCAAAATGACTCCCCTTTCTGGTTAGAACTGGCCCAGGTGCACCCACCTTGGAATTTAGGTGAAATTGGGGCTAACATTGGCCATTGAGCAGGGCCCCAATTTCATCTGCTTCATTCCTGATTTTACCCTGTTCTTGGGTGCCACAATGGCCACCGTGCATTTACAAGGTGGTTTTTTGTTGTTGTTTTTTTTGGTTAGATATTAATGAGCAATAGTGAGAGCATGAGATTTATAGTCAGTGGTGAAGGGTTGAGAGCAGGCAGGTGGCAAACCAATTTATTTACAGATTCTGCATCTGAGATGTTAAAACTGTCATGCTTTTGCTTGCAGCCTTCAAGTTGGGTCTGGAGACAAAGCAAAATAATTTGGGGAAAGGTACAAAATGGAAAGCATCCCTTATCTGGAATCAGATTCTAAGAATCGTTTCCCATTAACTCAACCCACAGACCCACTTTCTGTGGAAAGAGCCCCAGATTTTGTGCTGAAGACCTGGGTTAGAGAAAGGGCTTTGTCACTTACTAGTTTTGAGCCTCTGTATACCCACTCAACACCTGTGCCTTAGTTTCCTCATCCACTAACTGGGAGGGTCACACTAGTAGTATGTGTCTCGCAAGAGCATGGTTTTAATGCAGGAAACAGTGGATATAAAAATATGGTGAACGCTTGATATGCTAGAGTCTCTATTATTTCCTCATCTAGGGTTTTGTGAGATTGTTGTGGTCAAATAAATTGCATGAAATTAACACATTAGGGGCCCTGATGAACTCTGAGATAAATACATGCCAAGAAAATCTAAAGCATTAGAAAGTTTAATTTGACAACCTAGTAGTTTCAAAAACGTCATTTCACCCTGGAACTCAGTCTGCTGGAAGCATGAATGACTTCCTATTTCATAAGCTTGGAGGAGTGCAGGGTCATACAAAGAACCTTTATTTTGACAAAACAATTGAGCATGGGACAGTACTGGGTTTGACCTCTAAGGTCGAGCATGCATTAGAATCAAAAAGTGCCACCTCCACCTCCAAGTTATTTTGTTTGGCAATTTTGCTATAGTCTGGTCATGGTTCAGCTCAGTGAGCCATTGAAAGTATGATGGCTATATCCCAGGAATCAGATTTCAGTGGAAATGTAGACAAATTCTTCCCCTTATCAGGACCTCAGTTTCCCTTTCTGTCCTAGGAGGTGACTATCCTGGATCAGTGTGAATCTTAGAGAGCACCAACATCAGACACCTGACGCCCTTCAGGCCTTGGAAGGGACCAGGAAATCTGCATAATTCTGTTTCTCCTGCGGAGACTCAATGTTCACGAAAGTTTAAGAAGCAGTGGTCTGAAAAAAATCTTAAAGCCGTGTTAACCACAGCATCTTTGGCTTGCTTTATATTCACACACCTGAAGCAAGGCATTCGCAGAAGAAAATAGAGGTCACTAGGTCCAGACAAAAAATTATTTCTCCCCACAGGGTAAACAACCTAAGACAAAGCTCACCACCTCTGCCGTTCTCTGAGACCCACATCTAGAGGAAAGCAGGCCTGTTATCGTGGACTTCAATTGTAATTTTACGAAAGCTTCTTGCACGCATAAGCAGATGCCTCTCTGAATTGTTCCGCTTGAAGCCAAGACTGTTGGAGTGAAACATAAAATATCACAGAGTTGATTTACTGGCCTTTAAAAGTCCCTCCTAAGCGGCTGGGGAGCTCCTTGTCTGTATCCCTAGGTGCCACTGTGCTCATAAAGCTGTCACTATTAATCGCTGCCCACCATTCCTATAGGATTCAGATCACACATCAACGGGATGGATGCGGATGCTGGATTCTGGGGGCTGTAGCATCCTGAACCCTAGCCCACTTCTTCCTTCATTCCCAATGGTTAACTTACTGCTCCTAGCTTCAACTCCACACCTCTCTGGAAATACTGGTTCTGCCTTTTGAAATTTGGATTGTTCACTCTGTAAGCTGCTTGGACTCAGAATCTAAATTTTATTCCAAGTGTCTCCTGCTTCTTCCTGGACCAAGTATTAATTAACCCACCTACATCTATGTATTTCTTGGAATTTCTTTTCCCTGACTGCTGTTGTAGAGCAGCACTGTCTAATGCAGGCCATAAAAGGAGCCACATTGAATGAAATACGAAATTTTAAGTTTTCTAGTAGTCACATGGAAAAAGTAAAAGGAAATTAATTAAGGCATATTTAATCACATATTTTATTTTACCCAGCAGATTCAAAATATCATTTTTACATAAAATCCATATAAAAATATTAAGGAAATTGCTTTGCTTTTTTTGTAATAGGTCTTTGGAATCCAATGTATATTTTATACTTACAGCACATCTCAATTTGAATTAGCCACTTTTCAAGTGCTTAATTATCATGTGTGCCTGCCATACTGGACAACACATTTCCAGATCAACAGAAGTCAGCCTATTTATCTAGCAATTCCTTTATTCGTTCATTCAAATGTGCATTAGGCACTGACTATGTGGCGGGCACACAGAGATGAAAGTCATATGATATCCCTGATCTCTTGGAATTTGTAATCTATTGGGGTGACAGACAATAAACAATTAGAGGAGTAAATGAACAAAATAATTTCAGGCTACAAAACATGGTCACAAGAAAGAAGCACATTGATGTGTGAAAAAGTAACTCAGGGAAAGGAGAGAAGTGATTTAGATGGAGTTTTAAAGGAAGAACCTTAGATTAAAAGCCCGAATGACAAGAATTCGTTCACATGTACGGTTTTAAAATCTAGGTGTTATAAGGCGCTGCATGTAATACCGAATTGAATCAATACTTCTGGTGCATGAGTATGCATTAGACTGTAGTGAACATTGCACTATAATCCCACAAAAGCCTGAAATATATTCCCAGGGACCAGTTAAATGTCTTGCGCATAGTAGGTGATCAATATATATGTTCTGGTTGGACAAGTGAATATTAACAGCAACCCCTCCTCACACTTGGTTATGAGATTAAAATACATAGTGGAAGACCAAAAACATTAATTTTTTTTTTTTTTGGTTTATTTGTTTGTTTGCTTTTAGGCTTGGGGAGATCCATGTGGTCTCTGAACAAATAAATGCAATATGTGCCCCACTTCTTTAGAACATTTCAGTCCATCTATGATCTGTGCAGTAGTGCAGACAAAGAAGCTCTTTTTATGCTCACTTGTCCTAGGACATGTGAGTAGAAGATAAGGCTCAGAAAAAAATGTGCTTCTAAGTACCTTGATAATTTGTGGAAATATATGGCCTTTCTTACAGTGATTTGCTAAGTATGCAAAAATGAAATAAGATTGTAAATTTAAAGTGCTACAGTCACTGTATTTCAAACCAGTAAAAGCTAGGAAGTTTTTTGTTTGTTTGTTTGTTTGTTTGTTTTATATATAAAAGAAGTTTAGTATTTTATAAAACTAGAGGGAGAACCTACCTCAGTAGATCAAAATTTTCTGAAGAACAAAAGATGATTCAGTAGAAGGGTCTCCCAACACAGTATATATATTTTTCTTTTCTTTTCAAATATGGAACGCTTCATGAATCTGAGTGTCAAACTTGTGCAGGGGCCATGCTAATCGTCTCTATATCATTCCAATTTTAGTATATGTGCTGCCAAAGCGAGCACCATAGTATGTTTTTAATGCAATCAAATTGGGTGCGTTAAAAAAATAAAGATGTCTTAAAGAAACTTTAATTTACTGTGCTTATTCATTTTTAGCACTTTCCTTGACCTTCCTCTTTCCCTGTGACTTTTATTTACCCAACTATAGTTCCACCAATAATAATAGTTACCACATATTAAGTATTACCCAAATGTCAGGTATTTTGCTATCTTAAATGAATATAATTTGATATTAAAAACAATTTTCAATAAAATTGTTATCAGAATTATAAAGATGTAGAAACTGAAGCTATTTGCCCAAGATTTCAGGAAAGTGGTCAAACTTTTTGGTCTTAGGGCTCATTTACATTCTTAAAAATGAGGCCCCTGTATGAGTTTCCTATTTCTCTTATAACAAATAACCACAAACTTAGTTGCTTACAACATCTTTGTCAGAAATCAGTTAAGTTCATTTGTGTGAGTCTATTTCTGGGTTCTTTATTCTGTTCTATTGATCTACCTGTCTATCCCTCTGCCAATACAACAGTTTCTTAATTAATGTAGTTTATTATAATAAGTCTTGATAACAGGTAGACTGATTTCTCCCACTTTATTCTTCCTTTTCATAACTTTTGAATAATCTTGTCAATATGCACCAAATAAACAAACAGAAACCCTAGCTGGGATTTTGATAGGCGTTGAGTTAAACTTCTATATTAATTTGGGGAGAATTGACATCTTTACTATATTGAGTCTCCCAATCAATGAACATGATATCTACCTCTATTTATTTAGCTCTTCTTTGATTCTTTTCTTCAGCATTATGTAGTTTTCAGCAATCAATTATGCACATGTTTTGTTAGATTTACACCAAGCATCTCATTTCTTCAATCATAATAACCGGCATTACATTTTTAAATTTTGATGTCCATGGGTTCATTGTTAGTATAAGGAAATATAATTTGATTTTGGCTCTTCCTTGTATTCTTTGACCTTAAAGAATTTATTTATTATATCTTAGAGGACTTTTTGTTGTTGTTTTCATCGTATTTTCTAGATAGATAATTACATCATCTTCAAATAAGGACTGTTTTATTTCTTCTTTTCTGATTTTTATTCCTTTATTTCATTTTCTTGCCATATTGTCCTGGGTAGAACTTCCAGAATTACATTGATTAACAACAGTGAAAATGAGCATTCTTGCTTTATTCTCAATCTTTTTTTTTCTTTTAGGGTAGAGCTCATGACAACAAATTTTCTTAATTTGCCTTCATCTTAAGATGTCTTGGTTTTCCTCCATTCCTAAAAGGTATATATATATATATTTTTTACATTTAGGTTATTCTGGGTTGACAGTTCTTTCAGTGCTTGAAAAATATTGTACCATTGCCTCTGGTCTGCATACTTTCTGATGAAATCTCTATTGTCATTTTAATTGCTTGTCTCCTATAAGTAAGCTGTCATTTTTCCTTGCTGCTTTCAAGACTTTAACTTTGATTTTCAGAAGTATAATTGTGATGTATCTTGCTGTGGATTTCTTTGGGTTTATATTGTTTTGGGTATGCTCAATTTACTGAACCTGCAGGTGCATGTCTTTTGACAAATTTAGGAAGTTTTTAGACATTATTTCTTTGAATGTTTTTTCAGCCATGTTATCTTTCTCGTCTACTTCCAGAAAATTGTGCCACAAATATTAGACCTTCTGTGGTAGTCCAATTTGTCACTGAGACTTTGTTAATATTTTTTCACTCTATTTTCTCTCTGCTGTTCAGATTGGGTAATTTCTATTGTTCCGTCAATTCATTAACTCTTTTCTTTTGCCCCTTCCATTCTGCAGACTATGTTCCATCAAGCTTTTTATTTTGGATATTGTATTTTTCAGTTCTAAAATTTCCATTTGTTTCTTCCTTATTCTTTCATTTTCTTAGCTGGGTCTTTCTATTTTTTATTTGTTTCAAACAGGCTTGTAATTGTCATACATTGTTGCTTTAACATCATTGTCAGTAATTTTAGGGGCTCTTGTCATTCTGACATTAGCATCTATTGATTGTCTTTTTTCATTCAGTTTGAAATTTTGGTTGTTTGTATGAAGAGGTATTTTCTGTTGAAGTCTGGATATTTTGTATCACATTAGGAGAGACTAGTTATTAATTAAACCCTTTTTAACTGGCTTTTTCTGACACCATTTCAGAAGGGGTCACTGCCTCATTATTGACAGGTTGAAGCAGAGAAACAAGTTGTCCATTAGGACTTCACTGACACCTGATCAGGGAGGGACATTCCTCACCATTGCTCCACATAAGTCTTCGTTACTGAATATATAGATACTGGGGGGAAGGTGGCCATGCTACTTTTGGGCAATGGGGAAAGTCCTGACTCTCTAGTAGGCCTCCTCTGATACCACCTCAGTGGGAACGGGAAAGAACACCTCATTACTGCAGGACAGAGGTGGATTTCCAGGCACCCTATATGGTCACTACAAACACCACAGATGAGGGAAACTTGTTACTGCCTGGCTGAGTTAAAGTCCCAGCCTCCTACTTGGCTTTCTCTGATAACACCCTGTTTGGGTTGTCAGAACACCTTGCACAGCCTCATGAGGGTGGAAGTCTGGGCTCCCGACTTGGCCTTTACTGACCTGGGTAGATGGGGTGGGGTGGGGTGAGGTGAGAAGGGATGGGAGGGGGGCATTTTTTTCTTTGATGTTTGACTGAGGTAGAATAGTTTGTCTGTACAAGTTTTTTGCCTTGCTTGTTTGCCCCTTTCCTAGTCTGTTGGCTAGAGAAACCAGGGTTTAGTTGGGACTTTGTTTTGTTGGTATTTCTGGGCTGCCAGATTCTTTATTGCCAATTTTGGGATATATAATTCACAGAGAAAACCCATGAGACCCATCACTATGTCATTCCTTAGTTTCTGAGGCACCTAGCTAGTCTGCTACTTTCTTTCAGTCCAGAAAGTTTTCTTATAGTTGTTTTATATATAATGTTAAAAGTTTTTAGATGTACTCGACTGTCTCTTTTTATAAATAGAGTTTTATGGGAACACAGCCATGCCCATTGTTTATACCACGTGGCTGCTTTCATGCTACAATAACAGAGTTGAGTAATTATGGAAGATATGATATTGCTTGCAAAGCCTAAAATACTTGCTATCTGCTGCTTTACAGAAAAGTTTTTCTGCTCCCAGGTCCTTACAGAACATTTCCTGGAACTTGCAAATACCACTACTTTATTCCACTTTTCAGAAAGTTGTCACATTAGGGAGCCAAGAAAATATAGTACGCTTTCTGTAAGGTTTATGTCCAGCTAAAATTCAGAGGTCTTTTTACTATAGAAGAAGGAGAAAATGGATACTAGAGAAAACTAGCAGTCTTTGTTGCACAAAACATTGTAAATAAAATCTCTGCTGAAATTTTATAGTAGCTATAGCTAAAAATCTAACCTAACCACTAGTTTCATAGACTGTGCCACATAACAAAACAAACAACAAGAAGGAGACAAAGCTAAACTGTGTCTGTATGGACAAACATTCTGCATGTTTGGATATGCATGTTTTCTGTGGATACTCATGTGCATCATTAACATATGTAGTTTATAATCTCTACAATTTTTAACTGTGTTTTAACCAATATTTCACAAACTTATTTAAGATCTCCCATCACCATTTTATTTTTTCCAAACCGTACTTTAAATAAATGCATACTTACTATTTCTTTCTTTTAAAAGTTAACAAGATGTACTGGTATTTTAGAACTCTGAAAAGTCCTGCATTAATATATACACATTACATTTTACATTCATTGTTTCCCAAAATTATTCACTGGAGAATCATTTTCTTTATACAACACTTATCAAAACCCCTAATTCTGCCCTATTTTGAGTTTATTTCTCTATTAGGGCATTTATTAAATTTTATTTTGTATTGAAATTAGGTAAAAATGATTTGGTCCCTTCTTAGCCATGACCTTTATAATGTAGATGTACTTTTCATCAACCTAAATTGGGATACTATTGAAAAAGGTATGAAGCTATAACAAGTCACCTATTAACAACCATACTTATTAACAACCATTAACTATTAAACCACAAACATTGATTACGTGTGTGTACATGTATACATGCACACATATTAAATGGTGCATAGTTGTCATTCATCAAACATTGTTCAATAACTGCCAATTTGCTTTTACCTTTCTTAACAAGGCATAACAATTTTATATCATTCATTTTATCACCCACAATAGCGATGATAATAGCATCCATTTATTGATTCCCTCCTACGTGCCAGATCGATCACATACATTTCATCTTCATAAAGGCCCCATGAGAAAAATATCATGATCTTTACCAAAGAGGGGAGGAAGTCCAGAGAGGTGAAGTTACTTACTCCAAAATAACATGCCCAATAATTCAAACAATGGCTTATCTGTTTTTAATGTTCTAATTGGTATCTTTTGAAATGCATTCTACGTGGTGGCCAGGATATCCACAAGCCCAGGAGAAGTAGCTGCATTGCTCTCTGTTAAGCTGAGTTAACAGAGCAGACGTTGCTCAGATTCTGCAAAGACTTTTATAGAGAGAGATCCCTCTTTTCTCCCTGTAGCCTGTTAAACCAGAGGAAGTAGGGCACTTTTAGGTTGTCAAAGTGATTACTTACTTTGCCCATTAATCAGTCTTCAATTTTTGTATTTCGGCCTGCTAAGAGCCATTTGCTCTCCTGAGCCTCATACTCATTGATCCTTTAGCTGAAGCCCTGAGAGAGAGCTTCCATATCGAGAAACTTCCTACTGTTATTTTTTTCTGAGTTATCAAAGAATGGACTAACAAGATGGAGACACTGTTAAGTTCACGTGACTCTATGCCTGATTAGATGGCAAAGAAGATACAGAGGGAGATGAGAGAGCTAGTGCAGATGGCGTGTGCGGTTGTTTCTGCAAGACCTGTGAGACTGGAACATGAACCGGTGTAATACTTAATAACAATAAAGACGATGCTAAGGGATAACATTTGTTAAGAGATTACTAAGTATCAGGCTCTACTTTGAGAGCTTCACTTGTTTTAACTAATTGTAGTCCATGCCAGCAATCTGAGAAAGGAATAGCCATGCTCATTTTACAGAAGAAGAAACTGAAGCAGGGAGAACCTGCACAGGACAGAGGATTGGCAGGGGAAACTGATCTAGAAGCCGGTTCTGTGTTTGAACTTCAAGGCCTGCTGGGCTTCCCAGTTGGAGTTCTGTAGCTCACTTGTGCATGCTCACTTGCTCGTAGTTGGAGGACATTTCAACTGAAAAACTCTTGCCAGTTATAATATTGCCCCAAATATTAGCCTCCTGGTCAGAGAGTCCCCTTAACTGCAAAACATGGTGATCAATGAATCTAGACCTCTCGGGTGTGTCCTGGGGATTATGAGGTAAAAGACAGAAAGACTGGCCCATCGCAGATTCCAAGCAAATGTGTCTTCTTCCCTCCTGCTTTCTTGCTTCTTCTCTTTCCTTCCACGTGAACGGCTGTGAGGAGAAAATAAATGATTTTGAGAGTGTTGCAAAAATACAAGACAATTTATTTAGAAACCCCTTTAAACAACAAAAGTAAAATTGTTTCTCATTGCACAGAAAACAATCAGAAAGGAAAATACAAAATCATGTTTAATTCTATTATTTGGATATAACAGACTATAAACCCCTTGAAGACAAGGTCTAGACCTGTATTTTCTAAGCACTGTATCATCAATTCTAATATAATGTCTAGCACCTAGCAGGAGTTCAATACGGATTTGTAGAATAAATGAAAATATAATTGTGGGTGTTTTATTGCACACTCAAAATATTTATTGTTATTACCATGTCCCAAACTTAATACTTATTGCTGTATATCATTTGAGTCTTTTTTTTTTGCTTAGCTTGGGTGTGTGTTTTCCTTGCAGAGATAAAATGCATTCTGATGCATATAATCCATTACCTACTGTTGATCATTTGGTTTCTCTGGTTTTTCTTTGGAGGGGAGTTTGATTCTAAATAATATTGTTCTTATTGTCCTTGGAATAATCTTGATACACTTTTGTGATTATTTCTTCAGAACAAATATTCAGAAGTAGAATTGTTGGGCCAAAGAATCTGCACTTTCAAGACTTTTGATATGTATTTTTGAAACACCCTTCAGTGAGTTTTCTTTACCATTTTGTCTCATACGTAGGAAATTTTTTGAAAAGTTTCATTAGCTTGTCATCTTTTCTTATATATCATTTATATGTTGTTTTTATCTTTTATAACTCATAGGACAGAGTTACATATCATAAAAAGCCTCAAACGATAATAATTATGCAAGCAGAAATTTTACATTTTAGTAGCAACAGGAAAAATCGTAGAACAGTGTATCAGAAATCAACAAACATGTGACGTGAAACACTAATAACGTTGAAGTCTATGAAAGGCTCTTATAAAAGAGAAGGGCATGAAATACTTTGCATAGCTGCTAAAAATTTTGGAAGAGCAAAAAGTCCTGGGTGCATGGGATTTAGGTATCAAGAAGTGCCTTCTGATTACGAAGAATTTACTTATTCAATTAATTTGCCAGAGATGCCAAAGAATCTCTCTGAGATTTGTTTTTTTACTTCTCAAAAAATTGAGTTTTTTCCCTCTTTAAGATGGTAGAAATCATGTTACACTTGAATGCAGGAAAGGACAGAATAGCTTAAGTTGTTGAATCAAGTCTGTCTCTAATTTGCTGTGTGATATTTTCTTGGGACTGCCCACTTGCCTTTTCTGGACCTCAGTTTCATCATCTCTGGGATGCATGACATGCCTCTTCTCTGTGGCCCTCTCATGTCTCCCTTCAATTCACATGTTCCACCCACATTGGGTGCCCTTTTCCTCCTCCAACTAGTCGGGCTACTTTATACCTCAAGACCTGACATACTTTCCCTAAATTCAACCCATGGGCCAGTTTAAATGACTCATTTCTACAGGTTTCTCAGATCTCTTTGCCAGAGATTCTTCTGTACATTAACTAGTCATACTATTTGTTTCCATGAAGCATCTAACTCTCTTTCTTAACGCTAGTGACGCTGGCATTAAACAATTACTTGTGATCATTTTTTAAATTGACTGTCTCCTTTGCTATACTCTAACTTCCATGGCAGTAAGTGCTCAATTACTCATTTTGCTTCAGCTACTGGTACTAGGCTCAGCATGAGCTAGTTTCTCCATGCTATTGAATGAAAGACTGAATAAATGAATGAATGAATGGACTGACCCACATTGTTTCAACACCTGACAATCCTTCATCCATGCTCTGTAAAGGTCACCCCTTCTACCTCTTAGATATTGACTTAGGATACTCTATTTTCAGTCCAGACTAGTTTTGTGAGCTTCCTTTTGCAATATCCCCCAAACCCCAAACCAACTTCTGGCCAGCAACCCCAGGCAATCTATAAAGTTTTAATCTTCTTAAAGGACCTGAAATTTTGCTAGCTGATACTTCATCTTATGGATGGGGTCAGGCATGGATGGCGGAGGGGGTGTGGCACAGTGCAGAGATGAGGCAAAAGGCTCTCTAGCCATCTGGCACCGTGGAGAGAAAGATGGGCGTGTTGGGGAAAGACTAACATTTGCTAGAAGTGGGTCTTGCCTTCCCAGGCATGCATGTACACACGCATGCACACACGTGTGCACACATATG
Organism: Tamandua tetradactyla; assembly: GCF_023851605.1. Lineage (NCBI taxonomy): Eukaryota > Metazoa > Chordata > Mammalia > Pilosa > Myrmecophagidae > Tamandua > Tamandua tetradactyla. The sequence goes on from NC_135328.1 coordinate 38,510,349, forward strand.
CACACACACACACCTTTCATATACAATGAGCCTAAGTGATTTTTCTTTCTGAGACATTGCAAAAAGACAGCAAGAGAGCGGGATGAGCATACTCCTTGGAGGATTTATGGAGGCATGAAGAAGGTGTCAGGAAAATCCAGTGGAAGATGTAAACAAGGACAGTCAACGTGCTTTTAAGAGCTGCTCCACTTGCTGTCTTTAGCTAAAGTGCTGCTATAGCTCACTCCAAGTGGAGAATGGGTTAGCCTGTGCTGTGACTACTCTGCTTCAATCTGAAGTCCTCTAAATATTCTAAATATGCCAGGGAGGCAGCATAGTAATACCTCTGCAATACACTGTTCCTTCCTTGGCATAGCACAGTGCAAGCACTCCATCAAGCTCGATTGGTCGCTAACCCTCTATCGCTAACCCTCTATTAGTGCAGTTCCCAAACACCTGAGGGCTTTTGGAAGGTAGAGAAGTTCAGCCTAAACTTCTCACCTCCTCAGCCCCCTCTCCTGCCTTCTTGAATCTTTAGGAGGCAGCTGGATTGGGGAAGCAGCAGCACACAGGATTTGAGGTGCTGCTAGGGTGCCTGGAGCGTCTGTACGCTGAGTTCTGGGCCTCTGGCAAATCACCTCCAAGTAGCTAAGTTTCTATCATCATAACTTCTAAATATTTTTTCTCTATCCTACCTCTGCCCCAATTCTATCCCCCCCAAAAAAGTGCGTATTTTTTAAGTGTTCTCCTTGACTATTCAATTTAATCGGCCATCCAATTATTCCTGTCTCAACTTTGTAGACCTTGCAATTTCTCTCATTTCATTGCTTGAAAGTTCACACCTGCCCATTAATTCTTAGGATACAGCCCAAGCACTTTAAAATGGCTGATGTTTCTGTTTCTTGCTGTCTTTGTTTACTTTTCTAGTCTCACCTTTCAACCTCACCCCTTCATTCCTAACTTCTTTTAGTGCATCAGATTATTTATTTTTTCCAGGTATTTGCAAAGTTCTATTTGCTACTCCCCTCCTTAGAGCTATTACGTGGTTCACCTGAACCCATCCTTTAATCTCATTATTGACCCTGCCTCCTCATGAACCTTTTCATAATGGATGGTATTCATTGTCCATGGTCAATTTCCCAGTGGAACCATAAGAGTTCACGAAGGCAGAGCTGTCTGTGTTGTATAACATTGTCTGACGAGTAAGTCCTAAGGCAGAGATTACTACTCGTTCACCAATATCTATTCTCCCTTTCTTTGATTAGAGAAATTCTAAATTTTAGAATTTACACAACTACATGAATTACGTATTATGACTACTCTTGCAACTTGTCATGTTCAAAGGATTAAATAATGTGCGTCTCATAAAAGAAAGGGTTGTGTACCACCCTGTTCTCCTCTCCACTAATAGCTGGAAAGGCATGAAGCTGAAGTGTTACTTTAAACCCAGTAATGAAAGCCACATTTTCAGAGTGGCAGAGCCACTCTACCAGTCAGTCCTGGGACAGGTTAATTCTAAATTGGTATAAGGAAGAGAAATAAAATTTGATTTTCTTGAAGCCATCATAGTTAGGGGTACTTTTGTTTTAACCTGGACTTTGAATATTCATGGCGTTAGCTAAATACGTTTGAATGAATGAGTGAATGGGTACATTCTCAAGATCACCTAAATTTTACTATTTTTGTTCTACCTTTTTTGTGATTCATAGTTTTCTTATAATCATAAGCTAAAAGGTATCCATGACCAATAAAACATGAAAGTGACCAAGTATTTACAATTTGCTAACTATATATGTATAGTCAGTAAACATGAGAGAAGGAAGTAGAGAAATATGAAAGGAAGAAACTGGCAATGGATCATTTAAACCTAAAAATAATAGTGAGCTTTTATTAAATGCTACCTAGCACTGGTATAGGCACTTTATATGTATTAATTGCTTTAATTAATTTTATGCTTGCAGCCTATTTTATGATTAGGCACTATTTTCAGCCCCACTTTCCAGATAGAGACAACAAAGGGCATAGGAAGGTAAATGACCTGTCTGAAATCACACAAACTCATGATGTCCTCTATGAACTAGGTAATCTGACCAAAGTGTTAATGTGTCACACTACTTGATGAAGAATAAAAACCAAAAGCACAATGTCAGAGCTGAAGAAACATTAGAAAACATCTAATCTGGTTTCTTCATCTTACAGATGTTCAAGGTCGCACAAATAGACCCACACGTCTTGTTTACTAGCACAATGAAAAGCACCAGAGATGGCAATTTATATCAATTGGTATGTTGAGGATAAGCAAGGAAGAGTGGTAAGATACAGGAAGGATATATGCCATGTGTGAAGGGGGAGTGAGTTGTACAAAACATGTGTGGTAGATAGGATATTTGGGCCCAATTCTTCACTCCTCAGTTATAGAATTATCCACTCATACTCTTTATCATGCAACTTTTCAGTGCCTTCCTACTAGTTGCAAAGTATAGTCTTAACCTCTTGATATGAGACTTGGTCATGAGGTTACAATGGCCAATGGGATGTTAGCAGACTTGAGATGAGCAGAGGTATATTTAAGCCTGCACAGATTGGCTTGTTCACTTGCACTCCTGTGATTTTCTATGAGAAAAAAATGTCCTAGGGAGATGCTGATTCAAGGAGAGGGTGGAAATATCTGAAGACGACCAGAACCAATTTGAGCTGTAGGAACAGACTTATTGGCCCAACAGTCTGAAAGAAGCTGCCCCAGACAACCCAAAATCCATGAGTAAGAAGGAAATATTTCTTATGGTCAGCTACTTTGTTATGTGCCATTATTATGGTAATATGTAACTTATACTGATTCAGCATGATTCATCTTTGCCACCTGTACGTAACACTAGGCTTTTTCAGAATCTTTCACATTATCTAGATATCAAGTTTCTTACTAGAGCTTCCAGAATTGCGACATTTTAAGGGAGATGTATAGCATCCAATATGCTATTATGGACTTGTGGAAACTTTGGGTGTGTATAAAAAATATATTTGGGATGTTTGGCATAAGTTTTCTTTTAGAGAGAAGGCTGAAGGTTTCTGTGGATCAAATGGCTGATATCTTTTAGGATTCCCAAACATAGAATTTTAATAGGCCTGCCCATAGAAGTTGGCATCATGGAAGGTCAAGTCTTCTTACTAAAAATCATTCATGTAATAATGCTGGTTAAGTACAAGGTTGATACTTTTAAGCACTAGTTATATATTTTGCTCACCATAATATAATTATTTGTGTTCAAGATGATCTCCTTCACTAGCAGGTGAACTAGATAAAAACTTGATATGACAGCACTGAAATCAATGTTCAAGACTTGCTGTCAAATGACTTTGTGGTTAGGAACCTGTAACCTGATTTTTGCTCTATCAGTCATCTCTGACTCAACGGAGTCACAAGAAACTACTAGACAAACAAAGCATGATAACATAACAGGACTAAACTTAATTAATAATTGTCTAAGCTTCTGGGAAAATGTAGAAAAACTCTGAGAAAAGACCAGGTTGTCATGTGTGGCTTTCATTTAGGGTCTAACTAAGACCTTTTACTTCTAGCTGTTATACTCCCTCTGTTAATGTAAATCTTGAAATCCTGACAACTTTCTGATAGCTTGAAAGAAATGAAGTTTGGAGGTGCTACACCATGGCCAGTTTGAGAAGCAAGATGTGGCCCTGTTTATCAATTCCACCATAAATAATATACAACAAAGCATAAGAGAGGAGACTTGACTGTCCCAAGTGGCCCATCTTCACTTTGGTAAGCACATGAGAAGTAGGGAATCTTGTATTCAAGGGATGGTAATCCTGCCCCTAGGGAAAGTTATCTGTGGCCAACCATCAGATAACTTTTCCTTCCTGGTTGAGTATCCCAGGCAGACCTGGAAAGGAGAGACTGGGTGAAAACAATACTTCTCTTACATTATGTATCAATGCACCTCATCATCTATGTTAGGTTCAAGCTGAGTGTAGAATCAACTCAGCTTATTGAATAATTCAAGATTTGTGCTAAAAACACACATGGAGGTCAGCAAAAACTAAGTCATAATCTACAAAGTGGAAGAATTGGTAATCTAATAGGATAGATCAGAAACACACAGAAATGAGTAAATCAACACGTGTGTGATCTATGTGCTAGGACTTGGGAATACAAGTGAAAATGAGAGAATTTCTGCCCTCAAAGAGCTCATGTTCTGGAGAAATACACAAATATCTTGATACCTTTTGGGCAAAATGCATTATAGAGCCAACAAAGGATTCTGTGGCATCACAGAGCCATACATAAATCTCAGGTCAGAGGCAACAAAGAGGATGTTTTAGAGGAAGTGAACTCTAAGTTAAGTTTGGAGAGTGAAGAGGCTTGCAAGATCGTATCCTGTTTGGGTAATGAAGGTAAAATTCTGTATAGTTAGACTGTAAACTGTGTGTGTGTGTTTGTGTATCAGGCTGGGAGGGGATATGATAAAGCTGGTCAGGCAAGGATATTTACAGAGTTTAGTAGAAAGTTGAATAAATGGAAGGTCAGCATGGAGTTGGAAAGTAAGAAATTCTTCATAAACTCGGTGGTAATAATTACACGAATGAACAGTAGTTATTACTTTTGAACCTTTAGTGTGTGCTAAATGGCTTACATACAGCATTTTCTTGCATCCTCACACTGTCTCTTTGAAGTATTAAATTGATTCTTCACTTTTCATTAATGAAGAAAATGCAACTCAGAGTAAGTGGCTTGCGCAAATCAAAAAGTTGGTAAGAGACTTCTACAGCTTTAGCTCATGTTTGCTTCCAAAACATATGCTTTTAACCTTCATATCCTGTTACTGTGAAATATGCTTTAATGATAGGCAAAATGTGGAGATACCAAGATGGGTGTTTTGCATTTTATATAAAGACCACAGCATTGGCCACCTCCAGTGTTCTGGGGTGCTGCGCTCCCTAGGGAGCCAGAGAAGGTACAAAGATTATAACACGGATCCCCAGGTGTTCACATTTACCTCCCTAATGCATTCTCCAAGAACAGCCTGCTGTCATCTATTCCAGGAGGCAGATATTCAACCTGACGTTTTAAAGAGCAATTTATAAAAAGTACACCAAAAAAAGCAAATCCTAGTACTTGAAGCTGATGGTTGGACAAATTGGGGCAGAGTATAGTTTATTATTATTACTTAATTTTCCAAAAACAGTGCACAGTTCTATCATATTTATAATAAAAGCCACTGATATAATAAAAGCATCTCATCACATCAGCAGTCATCTCTACAAATAGAGCATTGACGCTTTAGATATTAACATGTGTTATAAATGTCATTGATATATTAAGACTTTTCAGGCTGTCTATCTAAAAATAAAGGAAAAGCTAGAGGGAGGGGAGGAGGAAGACACAGAAATGACTAATTCAATCAGAAAAAGGGAACCTATTCTTGCACAATTAAGTAAGTCTTTCTATTTGTAGGCAATGGAAGTAAACACCTGAATCTAATTTATGGATTGCATTATATTCACTGGGAGATGTGAGATAACAGAAAGGGGCCAAAAGGCAGGGAAGCAAGGAAGGAGTGAATAAAGAGAGAGAGCGATAAAAAAAAGAGAGACTGATGAAAATGGTGTGAAATGAAGGGCTTTTTAGAACTGGAAAGGACTCAGAGATTACTCTGTCTAATGATCCTGCTTTGCAGCTAGGGAAACTGAGGCTTGTGAAGGTTATACAATTCACCCAACATCAATGCTTATTAGTGTTAGCCAAGAAAAATTTCAGAAATCTAAGTTCTAAATCAGATCTCAAAGTGAAAGATTGATATTATTTTGTCTAGATGAAAGGAGAAAGCTCCTTGGGTAGGGAGGAAAGCACTGACAACACTTGGGCACAGGCACAAAGAAAGAGAAGGGCTATATCAGCAATATTTAGTAGCTCTCATTTTATAGGAGTGTTGCATGTATTATCAAATTTCATAGTCACAAAAATCCTGGAATGGAGGTTTATTTGACACATTTAATTCATGAAGAAACTGAGGCTCGGAGAAGTTGCGTCAGGTGCTCATGAATTGAAAACTGAACTGGCTTCATTGTCCCGTGTCTCCTGAGGTGCCAGATTCATTCTCAGCTGCATAGTCCAAGGAGAGTTCCACTTCACACTTTTGTGTAAGCCTTCAGCTTGGCTTCCCATTGTCACAGGATGACAGTTTAATCACCTGGGCCAACCCATTTGCTACATGAAAGAGGAGACTGGAGAGCATAGGAAAAGGGAACCCCTTGAGGTTACAAAGATCTGGGTATAAGTTCAATTCTCTCTGCCTTGCCCAAACACTGCTACTGTGCTTCTCTTCCTTCCCTTGGGCAAAATGGTAGGGCAGGCCTATTCCTGTCCTACATTATCATTCTCGAAGTGTCAAAGCAGGAGAAACCCAGAGGACTGGGAAAGGATGGAGGGGCCAGGGGAAGACACAGGGTTGCCTAATTTAATTAAAAAAATAAAATAAAAGAAGTCAGCTCTTGCACACTTACGTCTTATATTACAGAGATGTACAAATGACCACAAGTGTAGTTTAAGGCTTGAATTTAACCCATCATCAGAGCAGAGCATCTGCAGAATAGGCCCTGGGGATTGTCATTCATTTCCAGTGAGGATGAATATATCTGGGAAGAGGAAGGAAGGAAAGAGAGAGATTATGTAGGTTTTAAAAGAAATGCTATAAAAATGGTAGTTTTAGTTTGGTAGAAGAAGATGGTGCTTATAATCTTGGTTTTATATTTCTTTTTAGGTCCCTCTCATATTTCCCTGGAATTCTATAGCCCCAGAAGAAATAAAAGCGACTTCTTAGTTTTATTTGTTTCTGCTTCTTCTTCTTCCTTCTCATCATTCTCTTCTTCTCTTCCTTCTCCTTCTTCTTTTCCCGTTTCCTCCCTTCTTCTTCTGCTTCTATCTTCATCTTCATCTTCACCTTCATCTCGTTATTGAAATGATTTTTTTCCTACACTGAAAATTTAACTGGCAATAGCTTCTAATAATCCCCCAGTCACATTGAATCTGTTTTTTATTTTCAAAATACAAATTATGCTTATGAAAAATACAATACTAAGCAAAAAAAAAAAAAAAAAAGATCAAAGTCTCTCAAATGGAAAGCGAAAGTTCTTCACTGATCTCACCCCAAGCAGTACCACGGTGAACAAGGTGCTTGAGGAGCAGTATACAATGGTTATTAGCACTGCTCTGGCTTTGTTCTACTTAAGTTTATGTCTCAGCTCTACCATTTCCGAGCCATGTGATTTGGGGAAAGTCATCTAACATCTCTGGGTCTCAGTTTCCTCAAGTAAAAAAAAAAAAAAAAGAAAGATTCAATTCAATTTCATGAGCAACCTGTCAGGATTGCTTGTGAGGATTAAATGCAATAATGTACATGAAGGGCTTAGCCCAATAGTGACCTAAAATGAGAATTCCCTAATGTTAGCTACTCCAGCTCATCCTCCAGACATACAAATTTATATGAACAATTGCTTAATTCTGTAGAGTGTATGTTTAGGCTGCTTTTATTTCCCCTTAAAATACCATGTGAATTTCTATTCATGTCTGTAGATGTTAACTCAGTTTTTAGACATTTAGTTCATTTTATGGGTTCTCACTGATGGTCATTGAGAAAGTATCTGTCTTAGTTTGCAGGCTGCTTAAACAACAATGTATTGGCTCATGACTTCAGAGGCCAGAAGTCCAAGGTCAAGGTGTTGGCAAGGCAGTGCTTTCGCCCCAGAGTCTATAGCATTCTGGCTCCAACTTGCCACCATCCTTGGGTTGTACCTCTGCCTCTACTGCATAGTGATCTGGCTCTTGTGTCTACTTTTACAATCTGTGATGACTTTTCGCTTCTCCCTGATCCCTCCTGGACTTTTGGCTTTTTTTTTTTTCTCATTATAAGGCCTTCACTATCATGAATTTAGATCCACCTGGATTCAGTTGGCCACACCATAACTAATAATGTCTTCAAAAGGTCCTATTCATGAATAAATTCCCACCAATGGGAATGTGGATTAAGATTAAGAGTATGCCTCTTTGGGAGTGCATATTTCAATTTACCACAGTACCATATGTTATATGGCTTTTTTTGTGAGCAATGCTGCAGTAAATGTCATAACTCAGTAACTACTCGGATGCCTCCTCAATTCTCTCACTTAAGTGGTCTGTTTGCTGTATGAAGGATTTCTGCATTGCCTAATACCCTCTCAAAAGATGAGGGGAAGACTTCCAGCAGTTCTTCTGCTTGGTCTTCCTTTCCCTGACTGGACTTCCCATGGCAGTTCCTTCAGCAAATGTTTACTTGGGCTCCCTGTGTGCAAAAGGTGAACTCAGTACGACTCTGTGGGGGTGATGGGGGATCTTACATCTGATGGAAGAATGATGTGTAGATTCTATAGAGAAATTGAAACATTAAATAAGGCCAAAAAAAAGGAACTTGAAGTTGTCTCCCAATTTTGGTAGAAAATTGTCAGAATCTACATTATTACTACTGCATTAATGCCTCTAAGGTTTTAGCTATTCTCAAGGGTTTTTGCAAAGGATAATTTGACTTCATGATCCCCAGGGACCTGAGGATAACCTGGGTCTTAGAAGAACTGAACCAGGCTTATCTATTTCTTACCTGTGCCCTGGATCCTTGGGACCTTATTACAACCACAGCGAATGAGTGATATTAAAACATCTGATTTTCTACTTCTCCACTGCTCCAGTCCTCTGTGCTTAGGGAAATACTCCCTCACAGCTTTTTCTATTTCAAAATATCACAAACAAAATCTACTGAGAACTGGGACTGCAGTGGCAAGTGGGAGGAAAACCAGAGAAAACAATAAATAGGGAGAGGAAGAAAGAGCTGACATTTTCTCCTAGACTGAATAATGCATTTGAATGTTTCATTTTGCTGTAGATTGAAAGGGGCTTAAGGGGAAAAGAGGTGAGGGGGGAGGAAGAAAAAGGAACGTGTAAGCCCCAAGAGATGGGCATTGTAATCTAGAAAGTTATTTCTTAGCTGGGCTGAGCTCTAAAGTTCACCACTGAATTAGTGTTAGATGTTTGGAGACAGTGTTTGGCTCAATAGCAGCACCTATAATAGAATCTGCTGGGTGTGGGATGATTCTTTCACTTCAGGACTTACTGAAACCTGTTCAATTTTCCTCTCTGTGTTTTTTTTCTTTCCCTTTTCTTAAAAAAAACAAAAAAAACTTCTTATTTGATTTCCCATCTCTTTTTTTCCCAGTTACTTTTAGGTAAATAATTAGAGGCTCAGTAAATGTTTACTTACAACCATCCGAGCATTCCCTTCCTGTCATAGAAATTATATTAAAACAACAGGCCTAGATCAACCTTGCAACATAAAATGCTTCTGAAAAAAAAAAAAAAAGCAACTCTGAGAAATAATACATGGTTCTCTTTATCCCAAATGATTTCTCTTAAAATGTACATGAAGAAACTGGCTATAACCAATCTCATTCTCTCATAAACATCTGTTTCTGTTTGCTAAAGTTGCTGGAATGCAACGTGCCAGAAATGGGTTGGCTTTTACAATGGGGATTTGTTAACTTACAATGTCCAGTTCTTAGATGGTGAAAATGTCCGAACTCAAGGCATCACCAGTATGATACTTGGACTCTGAAGAAAGGGTGCTGTAATCCTAGATAACTTTGTTACAAGGGAAGGCATATGGCCAGTGTCTGCTGGTCTTTCTCTACTAGATTTCACTGCTTTCAGCTTCTGGCTTCAGTGGTTTCCTCTCTTTATTCTGTGGGTCCTCTGTTAGCTTCTCTGGGGCTTTTCTCTATGAGCTTCTCCTAATTTTATCTTTATGGTTTCATCCTCTTATAAAGGACTCCAGTAAGAGGATCACATCTCAACTGAAATGACCTACTCAAAAGGTTCCACTTACATAAGTCTACACCCACAGGAATCGATTAAAAGAGTGTGATCCTTTCTGGGGTACATAGAAACACCAAACTACCATGTCTATTATGAAAAATTTTCCTTTTGTATATAATACGCTCTGACATTGTTGCAAACCACAGTTACTTCTGTAAACCTTCTTCGATAGCTTATAGTACTGAAACTGAAACAATAAATCACTAACCGAATTTTGATGATACTCAAAATATATTGCAAAATACAATTATGTAGTTGCTGTTTTTAACTTTTGACAAAATGTTATGGTAAATAATTAAAATAAGTTAGGAATAAAAACTCTATATCAATGTCTAGCAAAACTTGCAGAGAAAATATTTCCCAAACTTGTGATAAAGAGGAAAAGAAGAAATACAGAAAGGAAGAATAAATAAGAAATAGAAGAAAGATAGTGGGGAGAGAAAGACGAGAGGGCAAAACGAGTGGTTGGAGGTGAATAACTGCCACCCCTTTCCAGTGTTATATAGGATGAGAAAGCATTTCAAAGGAGCAAATGTTCATTGTGAGCTCTGGGAGTCCAAGGGAGGTATTTTGGAAATTTGTATCAGAACAAAGTATAGGGGAGTGTTTAAGAGCCAAGCTTAACTCAAGATTTTGATGTCAAACTAGACTTTGAACCCTTTCCTAGATTTTTTATTTTCTACATATAAGGCATTGGATGGATTAGTTCTCTTGAGACTCGGTTTCCTCATATCTAAAATGAGAATTATAAATCTAGGGCCACTGAAAGGATGGGTTGATATCATGTTTTTCAGAGAGTTTTACACAGGTCTATCCAGACTAAGTGCTCTGTGTCACCATTACTATTATTAGTATTATTAACCTTTTGGAAAGAAATAGTTGTATATATATATGTGTGTGTGTGTGTGTGTGTGTGTGTGTGTGTTTCTTTTTTTGGCCCCAGAAATTGTCCTCCTAGAAATGAATTCCAAGAAAATAATTCAAACAAAGGATAAAGCTAAGTGATCAGTGATGATCTCTGTAGCATTAGCTGTAATTGCCAAAAAATAGAAATTAAATATCCATTAACAGGGGAATACTTTACAGTAAATTATGATGTATCAACATAATAGGATACTATGCCACCATTACAATGATAATTATTATTGCAATGTAACAGCATGAACAAATGCTGATAATTTAAGGCTAAGTGAAAAACGACATAAAATGATATATACAGTATGATTGAAGCTTTGTAAAAATATGCATATATATGGGCAAGTAAAGGCATCTTATATGCAAAAATTGAAATAATTACCTATGGGTATGCATGCAAAGATTCCTTTTCTTTTTACAAATCGTTTTTAATCTTGTTTAGAAACCATATCTTCAATAATAAAAACATGCAGTAAAAGATGACTAAACATAGAGGCATATGCTATATAACTCACATCAGTGAATCTGCAGCAAAAACATTTGCTTAGAGGCCCGCGTATGAGAGGTTTAGGACATGTATGTGGCTGCTATTTACTAATAAGGAGCAAATAGCTTACACTTACGTAACTTTTACCATATGCAAACTACTAGTCTGAGTGTTTAATTTCACTTTATTTATTAAATTTTCACGATAGCACTTGTTTACAAATGAGAAAACTAAGCCTCAGTGTGTTCGAGTAACTGGCTCACAGTCACGTAATTACTACATAGTAGCGTGGGATTTGAAGCTAGGTGGTTTGATTTCAAAACCCATGCTCCTAGCCTGCACATTCAGTGTCTTCAGCCAGGGCCAGATTTATCGGTATGAGACCAGTGCAGGCACACGGGGCCCTACATTCACAAAGGTCTCACGTGTGGAGTCTTTGCTCTATTATCGTTGTCCTGAAATTCTTAATAATCCTACTTTGAATTTGCATGTCATAGAAGTGTGATGAGGAAATGGTGTAGAAGTTTTAAGCTTTCTGCTCATGTGCCTCCTACCACTTCCCTAGGTTTTCAGTCATCTGTTTCTATTCCCTGGTGCCCCGGACCCTACCCATCTTCCAAATCTCTACCCTCCTCTCCATGACCACTGCCCTCTCCATCCAGGGTGTTGGTTGGGGAGGAGGGAAGGTCAGCTTTCCTACATCACCCTGGGCCCCCAGCGGGGGTTCTACTTGCATGTCTGGGCCAGACTAGGATTGGGTATGTGTCTGCTGGCATTTGGGGTAAGATAAAGTGACAGACGTCCTACTCCAAGTGGCACCATCATGATGCCATCAGCAAACAATTTGTCCAGCCCTGATCCAAGTAGCAAGCTGATCCTGTGTTATTCAGAGGTTATAACCCCTGTGGAGTGTTGCTTGGCTGTCTTGGGCAGGGACAGTGGGACAATGGATCTGTGGGAAGGGGAGATGGACCCCCTAACTTCTGACCTGTGTTCCACATGTCTATTTTGTAACTGGTCCACTTGTAGCTATGGTTTTTTAGAAAATGTATGGTGTCAAAATGAAGAATCCTAACCTTGGCTTGTCGTAAATCAGAGGGCAAAATAGAGATGAGAATCAGAGAAATCCCACTTCTGCCAGTACCTGGTGATTAGATGATCTGACATAATCCATGGCTAGAAGTAATATTGTCTCAGCTGTCTCAAATACCAGAAAACATAAGCAGGCAGACACCATGTCATCAAGGAAGTGATGTTCTAAGTGATTAACACACATGCTTGTCACCATTTCTGTTGAGTTGAAACCCCAGGTATGCCATACAAGAATGAGTTAGCCGCTTTATCCGTAAAAAAAGAGTAAGATCATGTTCTAGTTTGCTAACTGCAGGAATGTAATATACCAGAAACAGAACGAGTTTTAGAAAGCAGAATTTAATAAGTTGCAAGTTTACAGTTCTAAGGCTGAGAAAATGTCCCAATTACAAATGTATAGAAATGTTCAACCAAAGGCATCCAGGGAAAGATACCTTGCTTCAAGAAGGCCGATGAAGTTCAGGGTTTCTCTCTCAAGTGAAAGGGCACGTGGGGAACACAGTCAGAGTTTTTCTTTCTTCTGGAAGGGCACATGCTGAACATGCCATCATCTGCTAGCTTCTTCTCCTGGCTTCCTGTTTCTTAAAGCTCCTTGGGAGGCTTTTTCCTTCTTCATCTCCAAAGGTCACTGGCTGGTGGACTCTGCTTCTCATGGCTATATCGTTCTGCTTTGCTCTCTCAGAATCTCACATTCTCCAAGATGTTTCCTCTTTTGTAGGACTTCAGAAACTAATCAAGGCCCACCCAAATGGGTGGAGACATGTCGTCACCTAATCCAGCTTAACAACCACTCTTGATTAAATCACATCTCCAGGGAGATAATTACAGTTTCAAACATACAGTATTGAATAGGGATTATTCTGCCTTTATGAAATGGGATTTAGATTAAAACATGGCTTTTCTAGGGGACATACATCCTTTCAAATCATCACAGATCACTTTTAGGGATAGAATCATGGCTCCTATAAAAGACATTTTAAATCTTAACCTCTCAGTCTGGTGAGTGTGACATTTGAAGATACTGCTGTTAAGTAAGACGTGGCCAGACTGAATGGGAATGGACTTTAATTCAAAATAGCTGAAGTCCTTATAAGCAAAGGAAATTGGACATGAAAATAGAAGCCAGAAGTCATCAGAAACCAGAGGAACAGAGTCCGGAAGACAGAGTTCATCAGCGCAGAGGCGCAGATGCAAGCCAAGGTGTCTAAAGGACTCTTGGAGAAAGCACAGTGTATGGAGACCTTGATTCTGGGCTTCTAACTTCCAAAACACTAAACAAATTCCTAACATGTAAGCCCAATTCATTGCAAAGTACTTGTCACAGCAGTCCCACCAAACTCAGGCCTTCGTCTTCTCAAAGGGCTCTTCTGAGAAATAAATCAGACCATGTCTATGATGGAGTTGTTAAAATAATACCTGATGCAGACTAAGCCCCTGGAAAACCTTAGCTGTTCTCCAGACCTGAGGCTTTTACGGAATCCTGGACATTAAAGTGAAAACTCTGTGCTGTGCATGCCACATGGGAGAGGGGACGGTGAAGATTGACATTCTGGTGGGAAAGTTTGAGAACCACATATTTTAATCTTCCCATGAATAAGCACACCTGAACAGCATGCACTTATTGGTGCAGCCAATATATATATATTCTGATATATAATATATTCTGATATATTATCAGAATATTGAATGTTCTTATTTACTCCTTAAGCCCTTGGTTGAGCTCCCAAACTCATGTGAGAAAATGTTGCTTTGACGTATCAAAGCAGGTACTTTCTGTTCTCCAACCACCCATAAAAGTATCTTAGCATTTACACATGGAATTGATGTTTTATGAATTTCAAGTGGATTATTAAATGGAAAGAGACCCATGATTGGAGGGGAACTTCATGATGAGTTAGCTAGACAGTGAGGGAAGAATCTGACATGCTGACAACGGTTATTGTGATAGAATATTTGTATACATTTCTTAATCAATATTATTGAAGCATAACTTATACACAACAAAATAAATGTGCCCATTTTAAGTATATAATGAAGAGAGCTTGAACAAATGTTTACAGGCCTGAAACTACCACTTTGATCAAAATAGAGAACATTTCCATCACTGCAATAACTTTCACTGTGTCCCTTCCCAGTCAACCCTCACCCCCATTCTAGGAAGCCCCTCCTCTGATTTTTATTACTTTAGATTAATTTTTCCTGTTTTATAGCTTCATATAAATGGAATCATACACATGCACTTTTGTGCCTGAATTCTTTGGCTTAACACAATTTTGAGGTTCACTCATGCATTGCTGAGTAATGCTATATACTATAGATTCCACATTTTGTTCAGCCATTTACCTATTACTGGGCATGCTTGGTTGTTTTAACTAAAGATATGTGAACATTCCTGCATGTCTTTTTGTGGGTATATATTTTCATTTCTTTAGGGGAAAGAAAAATTAATATTTCTTGGGGAAATTGTTGGCTCATAGGCTAAGTGTATATTTTAACATTTATAAAACTCTGCCCAACTGTTTTCCAAACTGTTTGTGACATTTTACATTTCTGCTAGCAATATTCAATAAGTATTTGTTAAATTAGTACATTATTTATTAATCAAATACTTTAATGAAGAAAAGAATCAGAGAATTTCACATTTCTACAAAAAGCAGCTTTGTGATAAATTGTTTCTTTTTTCATAAAATTGACATAGGAATAAAAAGAAGGGTCATCATACATATCAAATTCATAACCAAAATGCTTTTAGAAACATGAAGTCTTCAGATACATCGATGTTATAAAATAAATATTTGTACCATGCTACATATGTGGAATTTAAAATGCACGTGGGCAATATCTGTGGTAAGTTGTTAAGAGGAGCTGCTTATATTTCAGCCACTGATAACAGAGTTTGGATATATAATTCTTCCTTCTTCTGAGATGTGTTTATAGGACCCCATAGTATGTTACAGGAAAGTGCACAATCTGGCCATCAGAGCTACCTTTATCACATTGTGATTTGTATACAATGTCCTTGAAAAAAGAAGGGAATGAGGACCATAATGCATCCAGGACTAACATTCCAAGTTCTGTCTCCATAGTATCCTGGCATAGACCCAAGGAAGCAGCAAAGCCCCGAAGAAAAGAAACATATTCATCTTTGCATTTTCCACAACCAGAAGCAGTATAGGTGCTCAATAAGTGCATGTTTGACAGAACTCAACTGATCTTTACGTCTTGGGGGTCAATTGTGAGCTCAGATTATAGCGATATACAAATATTTATGTTTGTATGACGTTTCGTTTGTTATGGTCTGACGAGATTGAAAGACTCTTCTGTGAAATCCACAGCATGAGAACTCATCATCTTGACTTTCAGATAGAGTTGAGGCTTTTGGGGTTCAATTGACTTGCCCAAGGCTGTACTGCCGATGGCACATCTGTGAACTCAGTATCCATGTCAGATTGAGGATATTTGTCTTCTCCTCCTCAACACACTGCTCCTTGAGAAACCATCATGCCACCAGCTGAATTTAAGAGTTGGAATGTATTTTTTATTTTTGCCCAATACTTTGCATTTCATGATTTGAATTATACTGGGTCGCCTTTTCATCTCTTGCTTCCTTTATCCTTTGTGTGGAGGTAGCCTAAGGTCCACGGTGGAGGTGTGAATTGAACTTACAACTCACGATGACAAAAAATTCCCAGACTACGCATAGGACTGTGTTTATCCATAATAATCCCATCAGGGGGTAATGAGGCCTAATTAATCACTGATGGTAAAACAGCCAGAGATATGAAGAGGAAAGATTTTATTAGAACTGCAAAGTATGGGCAGTGTAAGGTTGGTGTCTACAGAACTAACAGAAATGACACATAACCAGTGAGGCAGGGAGAGTCAGTGGGAGGGCTTAATTAGCAGGACACCTGCACAGCCCCTGAGATTTCTGGGAGCCACAGGTTCAAATCCCAGCGGTTAAATCTCAGACCCTTCATCCTCTGGCTGTAGTCAGATAAAGAGACCACAACAATGATCAGTCATAGCGGTGCATTCGATTTGACCTTGGAAGCCCTTTGCATGTGTCCTTCATTTGGAGCCACTGTGTTTATAGCAGACAGATCAATGGGTTGATAGTCCCTGGTCCTCTGTGTTTGCAAGGCCACACCTGGAGCTGTCTTTTCAGTTTTAAGAGGATGTTGAACTCCCCTGGAAAGAATATTTAAACTGCTTTTGTGTGGAATTGCATATGAGTTCTCAGGCTGTCAGATCTGGTTTCAAATCTCTGCCACATGCCAGTTGTATTAACTTTCGATATTTAACCTCGTGAACCCCAGTTTTCCTCATTTATAAAATGGCTTATTGTTAATGTGAGGGTTAAATAACAGTTACTAGTTAATCTGGTACAGTGCAACCATGCTGCAAAAGAGAGTACTAAAAAAACTTTAATAATAAGACTTGAGGTACCACCGCCTAATACCATCACTTAGGAAATGAGGAGCCCCAGAGGAGAGACATTTTTTATTCAAGGTTACCCAGAAAATTGAGGCAGAAACAAATCTAAAACCGAGGCAAGTGTAGCTCTTGATCCATGCTTTGCCTCCTACAACATGAAAACACCAGAATGCCATGAGAGCAAGTGAGAGCCCCATCATTGCAAGATTTTGCAAAAAGCTTGAATTATTTTACTGTAGTGTACTTTTTAAAGAGCCACCATTGAAGTGTGTCTAGGGTTTGGAATCAGAAGGATCAGCATTCAAAACTCACCTGGCTCACTGGCTGTGTGACTTTGGGTTATGTCAGAGTCTTAGTTTCTTCATCTGTAAAAAATGGGGTCATATCATTATCCAATGAAATCTTCCTCAGGCTCAGATAAGAATGAAAACCTAATTCAGTGCAAACATGAGGGAGATATTCAATATTAGTTCTTATATCCTCTTTACTTTGACTGTGAAAGTCAGCAATTTAGGTCTAGTTCCTTGTTAGCAGAATGGCCTTCTTGGTTCTTTGACAACTGAGTTGGATGTTTGGCAATTGGTTCAGAAGGGAATCTTCTGTTTCTGAAGAGGAAAACCTCCAGATGAAAAATGTATTTGTTTGTGCAATTCTATTATTATTATCATTTACCTGCACTCAGAAAGACTGGTAGGAAACAGTGATTTATTGATATTTTACTTCCAGCAGGACTTGGTGCATATGCCCATTTGCCAACCATTACCTTTATTCCAGGGAACAAAATGGCAAGAGACTGTGGTTTCCTCTCTTGGGCAAGCTGAAACAGCAGGAGGGGTTAATATATTTCACAATGAATTCTGATTTATAAAATATGCTTAACAACTTATGAATATGGATATGATTTCTGCAAACAAAGGTCACATGGTTCACAATTGGGGGAAACGGTACTTAAGAATGCATTCTTAAGCTAAGATTAGGAAAGGAGTTCAAGGTGGCAGACACAGCGGGGAGAGGAGACACAGGTTGGTGAGGATGAATGAAGATCAAGAAGAAGGGAGGAAACAGAAAGAGGCTTTCCTAATGCCAGGGAGAGATTGGCTAGGGGGAGTGGGAAAGGTGAACCAAGAGGGATCAGGGGAGGTGAGAAAGTTAAAGTGTGAGCTCAAAGCAGTCGGGCAAGAGAGGAAAGAAGAAACAGGTCAAGGCCACCTTGAAGTATTAATGTCTTCAGAGAGAATGGCAAAAAATAACCTTAGTAATGGATTGGGGAAAAAAATTGTGAAAGCCTTTCCTGTGGCATTTAAACTAATAAATATGTATAACTCTTAGGGGCTATATGGTATAAGGAATCACAGCTATTTTTTTGTATATTCAATTAAAGGATACACAGAAGAATACTGTCAAGCATCCTTTAGGACCAATTTTATAGTCGGGGTCAAAGAATTTTTCAAGTGCTTGGAAGTTTGATTTAGGTTCCAAGACTTGATATTTCGATTGACTGAAGTATGAACAGATTTTGCCACATGGTTTGAGTGGCTTATTAAGATACTAAAAATAGTATGAAGGGAGTAAAAAGGCAAAGGAAAGTGATATTTCATGATGGTTTACTATGGCACAGGCCCTTTACCCACCTACCTAACTTATATTTCTCAAACAATATCGTGTCTTTGTCTCATTTGACCCTCTACCCATAAAAAGAGGGTGTAATTCTGTAGTACATATTCTGTAATTTCTAACTGGTTTGTATTCTTTCTCATAATAGGACATCAAATCACTCCTTAACCCACGTGGGTGATATGGAGATGATTTTACCTTTAGCTCCAAGGATGGAGCTCATTTAATCAGAGCATCACATCTTACTGACTAAATTAATAATTATTAGTTTAGATCTTCTGAGTCTAGCCCTTTTCTGAGATTTTTTAGTCAGAAAAGCAAATACATGTTCTTTCTCACTCTTGCTCCCTTTCTCTGTCTCCCCATTTTGAGCTGGTTCCTACCATTTCCACGCAAAATTTCTGGCTACAACAGCTTCATCACCAATATTTTTGGTTGATACTGAATGCTACATGTCTCTTTTCTTGGGATTCATAATGCATGTTGACATATGAAAACCTTATGAAAGTTCCACCTCAAATAATTCTGTCTAATTTTATCCAATCCAGCAATTCTCAAACGCATTTGACCACGGCATATTGGGTTTTTGCTGTTATTGTTTCCAGGACATCTCTTTATAGGCTCTGTAATTAACATGTTATAAAACATTCTTAAGGATCTGCTGATCTAAATTAATTCTTACAAAGATCTTATGGGGATAGTATTATTATTCCTCTTCTTATAAATATACCAAGGCTTAAAGTGGTGATGTTATTTGACCTATGTCACAGAGTGAATTGCAAAGATGGGGGATGGAATTGGGAACGAATTCTAGTCTGGCTCAGGTCCCTGAGGCTAAAGGAAGCCTACAAAAGTAGCAAATGCTATTATAGTTTCCAGAAATTCAAAGAGTATTTGCCATTTTTTTCTGTGGAACCATCATGAAACCTTGCATCTCTACTGCAGTTAAATGGTCTGAACTCTTGAAGGAGACCTCTTTTGTTCAATGTTTATTATGTACATTTTGGCAACCTCCAGCCAAGTCCTAGCACCTCCCTTTCAGAAGCATAAACTCTTGAAATCTGAGGCTCTAACTTTATCAACATCACTTGGCAAACAGGTGAAAAACTTGGGATTTAAACTTAAACCCATTTAATTACAATGCACATATTAGCAACAAATCTGTTCAACTTTCCCCTTTCAAATGATACAAGAAATATATGGCTATATATTTTGTCCAATGAAGTATGTGAGTGGTGTTCATGGAGAATGGTCAAAAGAAGTATAGAGGAGGAGTTCTGAAAAGGAAGTACCCAATGAGGTTGAAATGGTCAGGGTTAATTTCAGATGCAGGTGGCATCTGAGTCAGGTTTTAAGAGATGAGTAGAATTTTGACAGATGAAGGGAATCAAGGAGGAAAATATTGCAGCTACAGAACTCATCTCCATATACCAGTTTCTTTCTTTCAAGCAATGTGTACACTGACATCAATTTTTGGGATCTGTTAGGTTTTCAGTTAACTGTTGTGTACCTTTATCTAAAAGAATGGCTGGCAGGAGCCAAAGCTCAGATTTGCTTTTGACAGGGCTTCTCATTCAACCTATTCTTAGCCCAAGGACTTCTACAATTGGACAGAGAAGTGTTTACAATTATAAAGAAGTCCCCATTTAAACTGGTTTTGGTTGGCCAGAGGGAAATGTGCTGGTGACGGGGCTCCTAAAAAGTAGAAGTATCCCATTGTTTCTTGGGAATGATTCCTAAATTTGAATTTTATTTAGTTCAATAAAGAGTCTCTGAGTGATGATAAAATAATTGAAATTTTCACATCAAGATGTAGGTGTCGGTGTTTTAATAACAATACATATATTATTTAGTCCTTCTATGTATTAGCTATGTTGCACAGATGATATCCATTCATTATCTAAATTAATCTATGACACTATTACCCTTTCTCCATTCTCCAGAGAAGTAAATCAAGCTACAAAGAGACTAATTAATGTGTCCAAAGCCACATAGTTAAATGCAGGGTATTTAGGGTCTCTAAATCCAGAGATCTTGTTTTGAATCTGCATGCTGTACTCCCTGATGTTAAATAAAGAATCGTTCCAGATCCTTCCTCCTCTCCATATGCTGCTGCTGCAGCTGATTGATACCAAAGACTTCCAGCCACTCAGTGAGTCACAAATTTTCCAACTTGAGTTTAGGCTGAGTAATATAGAAGCAATCCTCCCTATGATTTCAAAACACACTGGAGGTGGCTAGGAAACAGGAATTAATGCAAAGTCATGTTTATGGATTCTTAAAAAAATAAACAGGATTTAAATAAATATGGGTATATTCCATCTCCATTTAAATAGTGTGTAAAAAGAATAAAAGGTAGCTGCTTGAATCAGGTTGACAACGTGCTACCTTAGCCAGGTACCTTTAAATTTTTTAAGGACTTGCTTTAATAAATAGCTAAAATGATTTCTAATTATCTTTTAGATTCAGTGAAGCTGTTATCTAGCTTCCTTGAAACTTCGATTCCCAAGTCAGTGCTTAAGGCAAAAATTGTTTAAGCTCTAAGTTACTCTTAAAAATCCCTCAAATGGTAGCAATCACAACCAATAAATATATACTACTCTCTATGTGTCAAATACTTTATATATACATAGTCAGAACCACCCTATAAGTGAGTGAACCTATCATCCTATCATCCCTGTTTTATAGGTAAGAGAACTGAATCACAGAAATGTTGAGTCACTTGCTCAAGGTCCCACTGTTAATAGATGGCAGTTCTGGGAGATGAAACTGATCATTCTGATTCCAGAACCTGTATTAATCACCATACTCTACTGTCTATTCTCCATAAAATGTAATGCCACCCCTTCTCTTCAGTGACTAACTTGGTTTAGAGGCTGACACAGTTTGCCAAGACTGCTGAACAAGGGAAATTTACTCTCTTATAGTTCTGAAAGCTAGAAATCCAAAATCAAGATATCATGTGGGTCATGCTTCCTCTTAAGAGGAAGAATCTGTTCTCTGCCTCTGCCCTGGCTTTTGGTGGATGGTCAACAATCCTAGACGCTCCTTGGTTTGTGGTGGATAACTCAATGTCTGCCTCCATCACATGGCCAACTTGCTCTCTGTCTATGACTACATGCCCCCTCTTTATAAAGACACCAGTCACATTGGATTAGGGACCACCCTAATCTAGTTTGACCTCATTTTAACCAATAACATCTTCAAAGATCTTATTTCCATATGGGACCACATTCATGGGACCAGGGATTAGAACTTGAACATATCCTTTAGAGACCATGATTCAATCCATAGCA
The DNA here is from genome assembly GCF_023851605.1 of Tamandua tetradactyla. Lineage (NCBI taxonomy): Eukaryota > Metazoa > Chordata > Mammalia > Pilosa > Myrmecophagidae > Tamandua > Tamandua tetradactyla. Next base: position 38,532,082 of record NC_135328.1, read on the forward strand.
GGGGCTATGCTGTCTATTTTTCACTTTCAGCAGTGGGAGCATGCTTGTCTTGGCAAGACGCTTGTGCCATGACTTTGACAGCACCTAATGTTAACCTCCCATAGCATAGTCACTCTGGAGCATGCACTTATTGAAAGAACTGTTGAAAAGCTTCCCAAATTAGATTAATATTTATATTCTCACTCTCTTGCTTTAGTTTTCTTTATGAAGTTGGCATCTGAGTAAGTTGAAGGTGTTGAGTTTTATACTTGTTTTTGCAGGGAGGACATACTGACCTCTTTACATCACTATCACTAAAAGTCCCTCCAAGTTGAATGTGTTTAGAATGCAACCCCACTCTGTTTGGTGAATTTTTCTCCTCCTCCTGGAGGTGAATACCTAATCAATTTAAAAATTCCTCGGAAATATGTCTATTTTAAACACCCATCCATGCACAAACTTGAATGTTTGCTCCACACCCTCCAAAATGCAAATTAGAGTAGTCTGAATTGTGAGCTAACTTTACATGTATCTCCTGAATCAATTTATCAAGTATCTGCAGTATATTCTGCACTGAGGTAGGTGCAGTTGGTGATAAAATGATCCTTATAGCAGTCCTTGCCCTTCAGGAGAGGCACAGTTCACAAAATGGCTTAACTGGTGAATAACACAATGCAGTTCACTTTTTTGGTGCTGAATTCACTATACATAATGCATGTGATTTATAAGAAAAGGAAGACAATGTCAATTGAATTTTGGAGGAAATTCTCCTTACAGAGATAAGAAATGGCACCAAACAAAAACATTTTCTGAACACCTAAAATAATAGTAGTAGTAATAATGATAATAGATTTTTCTGAGCACCTAACATGTTCTGGACTGTGTGCCACTTGCTTAATGAACATAATTCCAGCCATGGTGATCCTGCAATTTTGATGTCATTATCCAATTTTGCAGAAGAGTAAACTAAGTCTAAAATGGTTTATAGAACTTAATCAATTGGTACAATTGGGATGCAAAATCAGCCAATGTCCTCCCTTTGTATTACTACAGCTCCTTCGTTAGCATCACACTAGTGAAACAAGATGACACTTTATAAGTTACATTGTCCTTATTAGATCTATGATCTCATTTGTCTCGTTCATGCATCTAATGTGGTAAGTAGGAAAAATAATATTAGCTCAATAATATTATTTTCTCAAGTGAGAAATGACACATTAATTGCCTAAATTCTTTTCATACGTTCCAACATGTTTGTGTCATGTGCTGTATGAGGCAGGTAGGACTATATGGTCAGCAAATATGTGATTTCTGCCCTCTCAGAGCTCAGAATCTTGTCAGACAGAAATTATATTATTACAGGAATACATACATAGTGGTGAGCTGGGATGAATGCCACAGGAAAATAAGAGGTGCCATGAACAGGCATACTATGAGACCAACCCACTCTGAGCAGCCAAGGAAGATGTCCTGGGGGTGGGACCTGAGAGCTGGTGCCTGCGGGAGGAGCACAGAGTTCATTAGCTGGAAATGGGCAAACAAGGAAGATGGGCTTGCCTGAGACTTGGCAGAGGGAACACGCTGTAGAAATACACTGGAGTAAGGAGAAGAGCAGGTTCGGCTTCCCCAGATGGATAGAAGGTCAGCATCTTTGTAGCTCAGAGGCAAAGGGGAGAATTTCAGAGGCTAGAAAGAGAGACATGTCCAGATTATGTGGCATACTAGAAGCTACATCAAGAAAGTTAGGATGCCTTCGAAAGGTTTTAAGTAGAGGAGTGACTTTGGCTTTAATAAAGATCCCTGTAGGTGCAGAGTGGAGAAGACATTAAATGAGAGCTTAAGTGGAGATAAGGAAGCTGGAAAGAGGCCTTTCCAGGAGTCAATTTTGGTGAAGGGGAATAAGGGGTCACCTGAAGTAAGTAAATGTCAAAGGGATTGGAGAGAAGTAGGTGGATTTGAGACCTTTTTTAGACACAAGGATTACATACCTTAGAGACTGACTGACTTGTTGGTAGACAAGAGGCTAAAGAAATGGCAGAGTCAGTCATCCCAAATCCAAGTCTAAAGCTCTACACAATGCAACAAGGCCTGCTGGAACCAGAGATTTGTTCTTAATTTAGGTCTTAACTATATCTGGGCAATGAACAGTGAGCATCTGGACCAGGGATATAGAGACTGGTTAGGAAATGAGGCCACTTCCCAAGTTATGCAGTGGTATTTTGGATGCTGGACTTGTGGAAACGTGTGGAGGAGTTGTGAGTAGGTAGGTGTATGTGTGTGTGCGTGTGTGAAAGAGAGAGAGACAGAGGTAGAAGTTTCTCTCCTGCCCCAGTTTCTATACACTGTTTTTGTGCTCTTTGCCAAGAGGAAAGAAAACAGATTGTTCTTGCTCAGAGTATTCAGCTGACTCGACTGGTGCCAAACCCAAAACAGCCCAAAGAACATAATAATAATTGCTCGTGTGTATATAGCACTTTACAGTTTACAAAAGACTTGACATTACAATCATAAAACTGCAAATTCTGTAAGACAAGCAGCCTACTATTAATTTTGCTCCAATTTGAATGATAAAAAGAATGCTCAGAGATGTTGAATTACTGACCTAACACTTTAGAGAATATTTGTCCAACCCAGATCTTTATGCTTTTGCACCTAGTTCTCTTTCTACTGGTTATACAAGGCTCAAGCTCATCTTGAAGTGACCACCAATGATGTAAAGGACTGTGCATGGTCTTGTTCCACATTTATATGGGACTCTTTCCCCATTTATAAAGTATCTCCCTTTTGCATCCGACAGGAGTCAAGTTATTGTCCTCCATTCAGAGGATAAAACAAAGAGGTACTTAAAATCAAACAGTCACCAAAAAGAGTTGGGAATTGAACCCCATTCTCTTTCTATGGCCCTTTGCTGCCTCATAGGACTACTATTTAGCTAAGGGGGAAGGGATCTTTGGTTCAGAGAAGGAAATGCAAATAATTCAAATACGATTTGTGTTGATGATGCTCTCCCTCAAAAATCTCCAGTTCAGGTCAAAGCTCTCAAAGGAATGAGGCTAGGTCGGCAGCAATGAGAAGCAGTTGGGTTAAGAGCAGCTGTCATTGCAATCTCCTAATTGGAAATAATCAGGATTCTGTCTCAAACCACAGAGCCCTGATTTAGCCAACTCAGCCTCAACCAGGAAGCATCTGTTGCCGTCTCCAATGGCAACAGTTCAATCCCCACTCCAGCACGCCATTCTTCCCTGCCAACTGGCAGGCAGTTACCACTCAGAGGCTGCAGGCTTCCTGGCCTGGCCCTGAGGCCTCAGGAAGAATTGAGTTGGGTCAAATTTTCAAATTAGTTTAAGGCAAAGAGGTAGACAAGGGGGAGAGGTCTATCACCATGCTAAATGCTCTCCTTGGGAAAAGGAAATGAAAGCTTCTGAGGATCTATAATGTATTAGGCATGGTGCGGAGGGATTGATACATACTAACTTAGTCTATTACCTAATGAGATAGAAAGTAAATGTCAGTTTTCAGAGGAGAAAATATTCAGAGTGGTTATGCCACTGGTCCAAGATCACACAGCTAGTAAGTGGTAGAGCTAAGATTCCATCTCTGGTGTCTCTGGTATCAAGGCTGTGCTCCACATTTCCACTTTGCCTTATGCTTTAACAACTCTATCGTTTTAAGACTCTTTTTGAAGTATTTTGGATCTCATCTCTACCTTTACCTTGGGCAGAGATCAAGAACCTCCTCCCCTTTTAAACCATCCCTTTTACCCCAGGAGAAGGTATGGTCAGAGAGAAGAGTCCCCAAATAAGGAAAAAGACCTTGGAAAAGACACCTACACTTTGCTAAGCAGCAAATAATGCTCACTTTTATATTACCTTGCTTGTGGGATGCCTGAAACAGATTTCTGTTTATTATGTTAATGAATCCTTTGTGATTCTCTATTGCTTATGTATAATTAAAATGGCTTTTTGAAAAAATACCTCCTCCTAGAGTTTGGGAAAACTAAAGTGTTTGTTTGGATTGGTAATAACTAATAACGGGAAATATAGCAACTGCTTCCAAAAGAACTGCAATAAATGAGCTGTCTGATGCACAAGTAAGATATTGAAAGAGCATTGTAGAGGGCCTGCTGGGTGCTGCAGAGAAAGGGAGAAGACAATCCTGTCTACCATTTTGAGGGATTCCCAGGACCACATTTAAGATGAATGTTGATAATTGGATCAAGTCCATAGAAGAGTCCTCAGAGGGCAACGTTTCTTGGAAAGAAACTATAAGGGTCTCAGAAAGATGAATTAACTCCTCTAGGCCTCCTTTCCCTCATTTTGGTTTCTTATTTATTTTTTTGTTCAGCACTTGTGTTTGATGGGCATGGATAGTGTAATGGATCCATCACATCAAGTACGCAGCAAGCACCTATCAGAGCGCCAGGTTCATCAGTGAACACAGCCGTGCTCTCATGGGGGTTGCAGTCTGGTTGTGTGGAGGACATAAGCAGATAAACCAACGGAGGGAGACCGTAATATCAGATTGTGATAGGGGATTTTGAGAAAATAAATGCAAAGTAATCAGGATAATGTGAGGCAAAGGTTAGGAAATTTAAGAGTTTGGATGGTGAAGAAGGTGATATTTGAGTTAAGATCTGAACATCCAGGAGGAAACAGCCAGGCAAGATCTGGGGCAGGGTGTGCAAATTCCCCAAAGAAGCAATCAGTGTGGTGGGTTTTTGAACTTGAAATAAGGCCAGGGTGCCTGGGGTTCAGTGAGTGAGGAGGAGGGGGTAGGAGAGTAGACCAGGGAATAAGTGGGATCAGAGCGTGTAAGGTACGGTAATGAGAATGAACTTGATTTCCAAGTGCAATGGAGGAAGCTTTTGAGAGTTTTTGGTAAAGGAGTGGTGTGATCCTAATATAAAGAGAAATACAGTCCCTATGTGTAATGAAATCTAGATAATCACAAAATTGTCTAGACTGTTTTAAAGGCTCCTGATTTTCCCTAAATCCCATCCTCATTCCCCCTCAGTTTCAGACTTCCAAGGCCCCTTCTAGTTCTTACATGGTATAGGTCTAGGCATAGACATATTTGACATATTTGAAGAAATTAGTGCTGTTTAGTTTAAAGCCAGTGATTAACAATAATATTTGATAATGTAAAAGATGCAAAAAAAAAAAATAGAGAGTTTGGGCTTATTAGATGAGATGTGGTGGTCTGGACTGTTGTTTCCCTTCATCCTTCCTGTCCCTTGCAGCATTGTGGTGGTGAGAGTTTACTGACAGGTGGAAAGACAGAAGTTCTAACAAGGACCAATGTTCTGTCCTTCAAGATTTTGTGTCAATATCAATCCCCTCTCAAATATGGACTTGTTTATTAGTTAGGATACAAAATAAGCTGTTATAACAAAAGACCCCAATATGGTAGCTCAAACAAACAGAAATTTATTTCCTTGCCATATTGGAGTCTAGAGGTGGTGACCCATGTTGTGGCTCCTTTCTTACAAGGTCAGACAGTGCCCAGTTTTCCCCACTACCTTCTGGGGAAGCTACTCTTCCCCAAACAACTAAGCCTAGCTCACCAGCACCTTGTATCCATTAGGACTTAATGGGTGGGTAAGCAGAGTGAGTTGAGGACAGCAATTTACTTTGTAAAGATCATGACCCAAAAATTGGATGTATCACTTCCATTCCTATCCATTAATTAGAACCACCTCCCATGTTATACTGAGGTATAAAGGCCATGTACCCAGATAAATCATGGTGGCTTTTATTCTTAAAAGGAAGACGGGAAGAATGGATGCATCCTGAGGGAAAATTAGTGATCTCCACCACAAATCTAGTTAGCATTGACCCATTTTCCTTCTTCCACAACATCACAGTCACAATTTTATCCCTATACTTATCACCTTGCTAAATAGTAGATCTGCTGATTTGTCTACATCTTCTACCAAATTGTGAGTACCCCTAGGGCAGCAATTTCTCCTTGTTCAGCTTTGTACCCAAGATTCCCAGAACTTGGTTAGCACCAGATGAATGAATCTAAATAATAGTAAAAATGCAAAGCCCTGAGAGCATAAGTGGTTTTCCAAGTTCACTCAGTATCAGCACAAGAGCCTGCCTATTAGCTGTTCTGATTCGGAGGAATGGTCATGAAAGTTAGATTCAAGTTGACAGGACTGGGAGGATGTAAGCTGCATTGGGAGTAGCTGCTAAGAGAAGCCTAGGACAGTTCAAGGGGAAGAGTGATTGAGAAGCATCACCCAGATCAACCATGCTGAAATGTGTTCATGTGAAGGAAACTGCTCAGTCCCCAGTATGGCAGACAGGAAGTATCTCTTCTTACCGCACTATCCGTCCCATTTCCAGCTCTCTCAAAAAAGCAGCATGAGTTTTTCATTGATTGGGAATTGAGCCATTATTAATAGTAGCCTACTGTGCCTTAAAAATCAAGGGCCAGATAATAGCATCTTTTTCTATGCCCTCTTCTTCAAGCGGCAGATTACATAAACTAAGCCAGCAATCTCTCTGGGACCCAGGAATCTCTATCTCTCCTCATCTATGCCCAACATTCTTGAGCACATTAGCTCACACTGGATTTAAGAAGCAGGAGGACTTCCACTCTGGCCTGGAAACTAAACATCAGCTCAAACCAGCTTTGTACCAGATTGTTTAGCTCTCGTTTTACTAGAGATTTACATACACATTTCCTGCCTGCAAAGTAGGAACTGCAGTTCTCATTAGGTCACTGTTCTTCAGTGCATAGAGTGTAGGATCAGGGCAGGATCCAGCTCCCTTTCCAAACAAACCCTCTCTGTAGCTCCTTATCTCCCACCCCAGCACCCTCCCACCATCCCCGAGCTCCGTGACGTTTGTGCAGAGACAGTAGGACTGCATGTCTGTGGGCGGTTTAAGATCCTGTGAGTTACGCACCTCCTGGCTCTTAGATCATCAATTATTCTGGTCCCTCCTGTGGGACTGCGTGGGTTGCATTGCGTGATTTCTGGTTCTTGCCCTGCGGGGACTCTTAGCAGCCTGACCTTTTGAGTCACTTCTTCACTGAATAGCTTTTCTTAATTTGTAATGCCTGCCCCCCCCCCACCTCCAAACTTTTTCTTCTTGACACCCCTTTTAACTAGCGCACTGGTTCCTAACTTACAAAGTTATATTTTCAGGTTCTCTTTCCCCTCAAGTGTGAAGTTCATTACCTGAAAAACAAACCCAAGTGTGACTTTTCCCCCTTTTAGGTCCCTGATCATTTTAAAGTACTGATGCATTTCCCCAAATAATGGCAACAGTGAAATGGTCTAAAAAGGTAATGGAAACTAAAAGAACTTTCTTTATTTTGAGGATTAAATTCTCTTCTACTTTTAAAATTACTATGTATACATTTATAAGTATGTGTGTGTGTGTGTGTGTGTGTAAACAGAAATAGGATTGTTTTAAGTGGGAAAATTAGAGATAAAATATAGTAAAATATATAAATGTATATATAGATATGAATGTAATTTTATACCATAATCTACTGACAAAAATAGCCTTCTGAGATCAGCTGCTCTGAAGCATTCTGCTCCCATTCTAGCAGATTCTACAAAGATCCAGGGGCATTTACGCAGGGATATGTGCCAGGTAATTCCGCTTCTGCCGCCTCATTTCTGTGGTTCCCTGAAGCCAGAATAATGCCACACTCTCTAAAAGCTGGAACCTTGGAAGAGCTTGACTGCTGTGTTCCTCTCCTCCTAAACCCTTGGAGGAGGCAGCCACTGAAACTATGACATGAGTAAGTCCAAGGAAACATCGGGCCTCCACTCTGCAGATGTTTGGGGGTTCACACTGCACAGCCAGGGTGGACTGTTATCTGGCCCTTGTTTTACTTCCCTCACCCAATGGTCTTTGCCAAATTATGGGATTAAACATCTGCCCCTATACTTAATTGCAGTTGGCATCCTTTCTTTACCTGTAACTTTCTCTGTTGGAAAATTTGTTTGTTTAGCTATTTTATCAATTGTTTAAGAGGGCTGTTAACATCTTCAATTATGATTGTGGATTTGTCTTTTTCCCTGCCAGTACTGCTTTGTGTATTTTGAAACTCTGTTATTAGGCATAAAAATATTCTTCTGAATGAATTGACTCTAGTTCAGTATTTATTGTCATTTTTTATGTCTGGTTAGAGCAATTGTTTTCATTTGGTGCCACTAGACTAATAACTTTGTCTCAAGTAAGGATCATCGATGGATGCTAAAACTAATAGGTGAAAGTTTGATAAGAAACAGGATATTTACATGATCTCAAAATGACAGAGGAAAAATTAGTACCTTTAGAGAGGAGAAAACTGACAGACACTTAACTTTACCAAATGATCAATGCAAACCACTAGAATTAAGACAGATATTGCTTTCTTCCAGGTAGTTTGCAATGAAAGACACATTATCACTCCTAGGGTATTCTTGCCAAAAACGCATAACCTGAGCCTAACCTTGAGGAAACATCATACTCCCAATTGGAGGGACATTTTTACTGAAAAGGTGTAAGATTTTCCATAAGGTCAAAATCATGAAAGTCTTAGGCCAAAGAATTATTCTACATTAAAGAGATTAAAGAGACATGACAGCTAAGAGCAACATTTAATCCTGGATTAAATTCTGACCTGAAAGAAAAATTGGTTTGCTATTGAAAGAACGTTAGTGGGACATTGGGAAAAATTAAGTAGAATCTGTAGATTAGATAATTGTACTCTATCAATGGTAATTTCCTGATTTTGATCATTGTAATGATGTTTCCGAAAGAGAATGCCCTGGGTTTCAGAAAACCCAATGAAATATTTAAATGTGTAAGAATTATGCCTGCAATATAACTTAAATGTACAGGGGAAAATAATCTCTATGATCTGGTATATGTGTTTATAGATTTGCACACAAATAAAAAAAGAGGCAATGTGGGGGAGGAGAAAGAGATAGAGACAGAGACAGAGACAAATTGATAGAGAAGTGGTGAAATGTTAACATGTGGGGAATAGCTGTACAGAGTATATGGGAATTCTTTAAATTATTTTGCCACTTTTCTATAAGTCTGAAATAATTTCATAATTTTAAAAAGTGTTTAAAATACCCCTTGTCCTTGTCTTGAAGTCTGTTTGATCTGAGATTAATATAGCCACTTCTGCTTTCATAATCTTGTGTGTGTAAAGTATTCTTTTCATTCTAGCCTTTCCCCTTCAAAATATCTTTAATATTCCATACACATTGAGTCTTGCTTTTGTTTATCTTTTATATATCTGGTCTGACAGTCTCCGCCTTTTAATTGTAGTGTTGAGTTAATTTAGATTTAAGATAATTATTCATATACCTGAATTTAGGTCTTAGATTTTGTTAATTTTATTTTTGTCCTGTCCTTTTTTGATTCTTTATTCCTTCTCTCCTGCTTTAATTTGGTTGAATAAAAATTCATATTTAAATATTTAAAATATTTTAAAAATATTTTCTGACTTTTCATTTTAATTCCTATATTGACTTCTCAGCTATACCACTTCACATTTTTTCTAATGGTTGCCCAAGGGCTCCAAGTTTCATCCCTAATTTATTAAAGCCTACTAGAGCAAATGCGTCACCCTCTTTGGTAAAATATAAGGAGGGACCTTGCAAAAGTATAGTTCTATTTAGCATCCTTCTTTTTATGTTTTATGTATCTACAGCATATAAGGAGTAGTATGTTGGTTCTAAATAGTTTTATGCATTTAATAAACTGAAGAGAAAAAAAATTGTCTTTTCTTTTCATCCTTACAGTTACCATTCTTGACAATTCATTATCTTTTCTGTCAATTCCCTTCAGCTTAAAGAACATCTTTCTGCATTTGATGCAATTCCAGTTTTCAGAAGACAATTTTCTTTTATCTAAAGTGTCTTAATTTTGCCTTCATTTCTTAAGAATATTGTTGCTGGATATGGAATTCTGGGCTGGCAAGTTTCTCCCCCACCCCCTCCCATCCCCACTCTGACAGGTTTGCAAATGTCATTTCATTGTTTTCTGCCCTCCCTTGATTTTCATGAGAAACCAGTCATCATTTATATCATTGTTTTACTGTATGTAAAGTGTCATTTTCTTTGATTTCATTAAAAATTTTCTTACTCTTTGATTTTCAGCATTTTGACTATGGCATCCCTAGGTGTAATTTTCTTTGTATGTATTCTTTTTGGGGTTCATCAATGTTCTTGGATCTGTACATTTATGTTTTCTTACAGATTTGGACAAATTTTGGCCATTATTTCTTGAAATATATATTTTTCTTCCTTATTATCTCTGTTTCTGGGACTCCAGTTATGTGTGTGTTGTCTTTCCCACAAGTCCCACAACTGAGATGCTGTTAATTTTTTTCAATAAGCTTTTCTCTGTGCTTCATTTTGACAGTATTTATTTTTAGATCTTCAAGTTCACTGATTTCTTTTTTTTCTGCCTCCAATCTGAAAGGCCAATTCAGTGCTTTTTCTTCATTTCAGATACTATGTTTTTTAGTTTTAAAATTTCCATTTCCTTCTTTCTAGCTTCTGTGTTTCTGCTGTAGATTCCCCCTTTATTCATTTACTGTGACCATACATTCATTTATATACTTGATCATATATTTATAAGAGCTGTTTTAAAGTACTTTTCTAATTTCAAAACCTTGGTTATCTCAGGGTCAGTTTCTGGGCTTAGGGCTGCATATTCTAGTTTATTTACAAACATAGTAATCTGCTATTTTTATTATTATAATTTTTATTATGATATACTGGACATGATGCTACATTGTTGAGACCCTGGATTTTTTTTTTTTTTTTTTTTTTTTTTTTTGCGTGAGCAGGCTTCGAGAATCGAACTGGGGTCTCCAGCATGGCAGGTGAGAACTCTACCACTGAGCCACCATTGCCTGCCCGAGACCCTGGCCTTTGGTGTCCTTTAGAGAGTAACTTTTTTTTTCAGACAGACATTTAATCTATTATAGAAAACTTCATCTGCAGCGTCCCTGCGAAATTACCACTCAGGTTTTGCTGAGTACCTCTTATGTTAACTTCACTACCTCATTGAAAAAGCCTGATCCATTATTGAACATGTCTAATTTAAAAAGTCTCCTTTAATGTTTAATGTTTATTAATGTTAATGTTTATTATTATAATGCTTAATTTTAATGTGCTATCTTGGTAGTTTCACCCAGGAGCCAGAGAGACAAGTCTGTCGTCTTTTTAAAATGACAGCAATTCTAACATTGAAAAGCAGTGATCATATTTCTCATCACTATTTTCTCAGAATACATAACTTTTCCTTGAATCAGCACTTTTCAAGTTTATTTATTTTTTAACAAAGGATCCATGGAAGAGCTTCTGAGTATTGGTAAACCTGTGAAATTTTATGCTTACCTTAATTTGTATATGTGTGAAAAATTTTCTGGGAGAGACTTTCATTAGACTCCTAGAGATAAATAGTAATCGTTAAATGCTCCATAAAATGTATTTTTTGAGGTACTATAATGGTTAAGAGGAAAGGCTCTGAAGCTACATTATGTGCATTCAAATCCCTTAAACAAATTGCTTAACTTTCTGCCTCAGTTTCCTCATTTATAAAATACTCATGTAATACTAGTTTTCTATTTCTTGGATTTTTTTGTGAGTCAAACAAATTGATACATATAAAAACAATTAACAGTTCTTTGTATATAATGAGTGTATGGTCAAAATACACTATTGTTATGTAATCACAGTTTCCTTTGGTATCAATCTGTTACATTAAGATAAATGGATTACCCATTATCTACATCAACTTGAAAAACTTTTCAACTGCTCTTGGAAAAAAGCAGACAATAAATATTTTAAAGAGAAATCTGGGATGGGAAGAAGGGAGATCAGAGGGACCAAGTGGGGTAAGAGGGAGAGAGTTTCACAATAACCTGTGAAAATGCAAAGATCAGAGCAGAAGTTGGCCTCCAATAGTCTTAAATCTGGTTGGATCAAAGTCATTTAGAATGGCTAAAAACTTCCATTCATGAGTCCCTTCTCAGAGGTACTCAGTTGGACTCTTTGGGGTGGGCCTCTGGGGATTTACATTTCTTTAGCAAGTCCCACTTGTTAAGCTGAATTATGTACTCCAGTGAAAGATGTGTTCTTAATTTTAGTCCATGTTCAAGTGGATTTGAACTCATGAATAAATAGGATCTTTAGAAGATGTTAATCTTAATTGAAGTGTGCCAACTGAATCAGAATAGGTCCTAATCCATAGTACTGGAGTCCCTTATAAGCAGAAGAAATTCAGACACAGAGAAAGCTACAGGGAGGAGCCAGAGGTAGAAGTTATTCCAAACCCAAAGAGCAGACACAGAGAGAGACTACCACATGAGGGGAAAAAGAGATATAAGCCAAGGAACTCCAAGGGTTGGAGTAAACCAGCAGCAAAGCACTAAAGACTTCAGAGAGAAAGCATGCCTTGCAAATGTCTTGATGTCAGACTTTTAGTCACTAAATAAAAGTTGGTTGTTGGTTAACCAACCTATAGAGTGGTATTTTGTCACAGCATTCAGGAAAACTAAGACAGTCCCCACCACTATCCCTGGATGAGTCTGAAACATTTGATTGCCCAGTCTATGAAGTATCATTTAGGGAATATGTGGCCAGATTCGAATGGTCCATCTTGATTCTCTACTTTATGAGAGTCACTATTATCTCGATTTATTTTTAATTTTTTTTTTTTTGCATGGGCAGGCACTGGGAATAGACCCTGGGTCTCCAGCAAGGCAAGCGAGAACTCTGCCTGTTGAGCCATGTAGCCCTCCCACTGTCATCTCAATTTCTCTCTCTCTAAAGTTGGTACAATCCTGATCATAAGGAAATAGGAGGATGTGAAGTTTAATTAACATCTGCTGATTCCTGAGATGCCGCAGATGAAAGGTGCTATATTGATGCAAGGTGTTATTACAATTTACCAATTGCCTGTCTCAGGTCACTTACTTGCCTGTGCATTATGTTGCTTTTGAAAGAATAAGGCAGAAAAACTAGCATATCAGCTGCTGCTTGGAAAACCAAACTGACCTTGGAACTGCCCTTTCCTTAAACCTGAACACCAAACCCATTTCAGATCACAGGAAGGCTTTGAAACTTTTTGCATTTCTTAGAGAAACCTTGTCAAGAGGCAGTGGAATAAAATGGAATGAATTCCAGCTTCAAAGGTGAATAATCATGGACTTGGATCCTGGGTCTTCCACTTACTGAGTAACTACCGGTAACTTGTCTCACCATCTCTCGGTGTAATGGAGACAGTATCTAACATTGACAGAGTTGTTCTGAGGATTAAGTGAGGTGAAGTAAATGAACCATTTTACATAGTGTCTGGGACTTATTACAAGTTGCCTGAAGGATGGTTTGCAGAGAAAGAAACTGATGTACAGATACCAGGAGAGGTATTAAAGAGAGAAAATGGCAACTAAACTGCATCCATCTTGTAAAGAGTATATAGCTACATCAAGACAATCAAGAAAACACTGTTTGATGATATTCTGAGATAAAATAGAGGTAGTTAGATGTTTATGAACTTATTCCATTCTTATAATAACTCTGATAGGTGGCTATTAGTGTCTTCATTTTTTTTAGCTTTTTATTGTGGTAACATATATACAACTCAAGATTTCAATTGTAGAGTACCATGATATTAATTACATTCACAGTGTTGAGATAACATCACTATTATACGTCACTGAAACTTTTTCATTACCCCAAACAGTCCCCCTTCCAACCCCTGGCAATTTGTAATCTATGGTCTGTCTCTATGAATTTGCTTATTCTAAGCATTAGTATAAATGAAATATTTGTTCTTTTCTGTCTGGCTTCTTTCATTCAACATGTCTTCTAATTTATTCTAAGTTGTAGTGTGTACCAGAACTTAATTCCTTTTTAGTGTTGAATAATATTCTATTGTATGTACATTCCGTATTTCATTTATCCATTCCTCTGTGGAGGAATACTTGAGCTGCTTCCACCTTTGGCTATTGTGAGTAATACTGCTGATTGAACACTGGGGTGTAAATATCTGTGGCCTTGGCATTGATAGTGACTTCTTAGATATGACATCAAAAGCTGCAAGTAACGAAAGAAAAGAATAAATGAACATCAAAATTAAAATGTTTTGTATATCAAAGAATATTATCAAGAAAATAAAAAGACAACCTACAAAATGAGAGAAAATATTTGGAAACCATATATCCTGTAACAGTTTATTATCCAGAATATAGGAAGAAATTCTACAACTCAGCAATAAAAACAGAAGCAACCTAATTTAAAAATAGACAAATGACTTGAATAGGTATGACTCCAAAGAAGATATCCAAAGGGCCAATAAGCATATGCAAAGATGCACAACAACATCAGTCACAGGGAAATGCAAATCAAAACCACAATCAGATACCATTTCACATCCAGTAGAATCATAATTAAACACCAGATAAAAGAAAATAACAAGTTTTAACAAGGATATGGAGAAATAAGAATCCGTGTATATTGTTAATAGAAATGTAAAATGATGCAGCAGCTATGGAAAACAATTTGGAGGCTCCTCATAAAGTTTAAGGTAGAATTACCACATGACGCAGCAATTCCATTTTTGGCATATATCCGAAGATATTGAAAACACTGCCTTCATTTCACATTTATGGTCATTGGAAATCACAGCTAGATTCAGTCATACAAGCCCTCAAGTGTAGAGATATGCAGTGTTCTTTCTGCTATACTGCAGCTGCTTCTCTTTGCCACATGTGGACTGGTGTGTGTGACTAATGGCCACGTTTTGTTTTATTTTCTCCCAATAAATGCTCTGTATCTGACAAAGTTATGTTTGAAAATTTTAAGAAATGAACTCAAAGTGTCATTTCCACATCTCAATGCTGATTTTGTTCTTTTATTCTCACAATACCTCTGCAAGGGAGGTCAAGTGTCCATCAATAACTTCATTTTTTTGACATGCAAACTGAGATCCAGAGAGCATTAATATTAAGAGTATAATTAATTAACACAGTTTATAGAAATCAAATGCTTCTTGCAGTTTGGAGGGGTTTTATGTACATTCTATTTCCATATTTTATTTCCAGTCAGAGAATAATCTTAAACCAGCATTTTTTTGAAGGTTATATTAGGGAGGTCATAGGTGTGGAAACAATCTCTCTTGTTTATCCCCCAAGGATTGAACAATCACTTCCACCTAAACTGCAAGAGGATTTGTCAGATAAATACTTTCTCTCGACACAGGCATAAGTGCTCCCCAGTGGGCCATTTTGTGCTGGAGGGATTCAGCTCCTGATTCCCCTGGTTCCTTGCTCTGTCCCTGAGCAGCAGTAACCCATGTCTGTTGGGATGAATACAGCCTCCCTCGTGGTGGCCCCTCGGTGGTGGGAATGGCCCAAGAGACCTTAAGAAGGCTGGACCCTGCAGTGGTCACAGCTGGGCCCGAGATATGGCAAATGTCACCAAGATCTAGGGTTTTGTCCTGCTTTTCTTTAAAAATCCTGATTAATTTCACAGCTAATGACTTGCCAGACTTCGTGATAGATGATGCTGTACCGGGGACACAAAAATTGAACTTTTGCTAATTAAATAGAACATTTTCATGCTGTGAAAGGTTTCGCAAATGAAGGAAACACACACGATTATGTTGGCAGGAGAGTCCCATGGAAAAACTTTCTAAAGACCAGGTAGCAAAGGTAGGGAAACCTAGTATAGGAGAGAGGGAGGCAGATTAAAAAATAACAATCATAAAAGGACAGGGGAAGAAGAGAAAGATGTATGTATATTTAGAAAGATAGAAACACAGAAAGAAATAGACAGCATTTGAGACATAGACTAAGGGATTAAAGAGTAAAGAGCATGGATAAAGGCAAAAATATTTACTAAGGACATTTATTTTAGTGAGAGGACTCAGAGCATTTGACAATGCTGTGCAGAAATTTTAAGCCTATTCCTATTAGGTATAAATAAGTCTTCTAGACCTCTGTTTATTTGAAAAACGTATTTATTGAGCATTTCTCCATGCACGGTACTGTGCTGGAACCTGGAGATACAATGATTACCAAAATGTGTGCAAAGCTTCCCTCACTGAGGTCTCACTGGAAAGATATTCGTTAAAAAAGAATACAATAAATACCCAGTTTTGATGTTGAATTTATAATAATGGATAAATCTACGTATATAGAAATGCAGGTTTAACAGCTTAATTACATTACAGTATGGTACAAGTAGCAAGGAATACCAGAAGCGTAAAATCTGCTTCTCTCTTCACATAGTTTTAAACCTCAGAAGTGGTAGACTTCAACCAGGCTCCCAGAATAAAACATATTTAGGACCCATATCTATTTCATCAATGGAATTTTAAACAAACATTTTTCTTTAGAAATGAAACAATTGTGACATAGTCCAAACATGTAGAAAAGCATTGAAAATAATATACTGGCCATCTACGTACCCACCACTGACTACCTTACTTGTATGTCTAAATTTTAACAAGTTAGAAAGAGGAAAAAGATAAGCCTTCTACGAGTCAGATATCTTTGTTCCACTATACCTTCTTGACAATCTCAAGATATAGTATTGCACCCCTTTTCTGGATGGAAAAACTCACATTGAAAAGGTTAAGGAACATCTCAAGTGTCAAGAGATTATAATTGGTATGGACAAAATTTCCACCTAGGATTATTTAATTCTATGTCTTTTCTGATATGTCACACTTCTTAAGGGTGAGCGACAGAGAAAGGATCAAGCATTTTTCAACAGTCTTAGATTTGGAAATAGGACACTAGAATATTTCTATTTTCTCCTCTACCCCTGTCACCCTCTCTTTACTTTTTATTTGGCTAGATGATTAAGAAATTTTTTTTTCTGTTCCTTAAATACTATTCACATACTCCCACCTCATCTCAGGTCTAAGGAATGTTGGCAGGAAAAGTAGCACACCTGTTCTTCTTTTTCCACTTCTTCTCTTCCCTTTCACATCAGTATGTGAAGCTGCCATACTTTGTTAACCCATTGCCACAATCCCTTACTGGAGGCAATATGTTGCTAACTCACAGCTGCTGCCATGGTGACCATGATGTCATAATGTGACACTAAATGTTCAGGTGAGTGAGATGATGCGTTCTGTTTAATCTAAGGTATTCACTGCATGAAAATACAGAATGCTAAATGTTAAAATAGAAAGGAAACTAAATTATGTAAAAACCCTACATCAGTGCGTATTTTTCTTCTTGGTATTATAGTTGGACTTGACAACTTCCATATGGTTTTTTCCTGCTATAAAATTTTATAATCATGGAGGGTGGTACGATGGTGGCTCAATGGCAGAGTTCTAGCCTGCCATGCCGGAGATGCAGGTTCGATTCCCGGTGCCTGCCCATGCAAAAAAAAGAAAAAAGAAAAAAAAATTATAATCACGGAAAAAGAAGAATAAATACATCTCTCTGAAAGAAGCAGCACCTTTGATTGGCCCAAGGTTCTGAGGGTTATGACTTAAATAGAACTCTAAGCTGAGAGCATGGTGGCCTTCTGGAAGGATCATTAAGAACGGGGCCCACTTCATTGAGCATCTCTGAGGGTTCCTTTTTTTTGTTTTTGCCTCAGTCCCACCATCTTCTAGGAAAGAAATTTCCAGTTTCATGGATCTGCTGAATGTACAGATTGAATGAGAAAATATATTCACAGCACTTACTACATAGTGGTTCTGCTGAAATGTTACTTTCTTAGATATAAATTCTTGTAAGGATATGTCATTTCATAGCATGAATTCAGACATGCCATTCCATTGCTTTCAGGCATAATGCTTTACTGTTTATAAAAATAAGGAGAGTTGGAGAAAATGGAGATGGAGGAGATATAGAAGCAAAAGAGGGAAAAAGACAAGAGATTATTCAAGTGTTCCTTGTTATAGAATCTAGAACATATGATTCTGGGGGTAAACATAGATGTGCATGTACCTATTACTCCTTTTAAGATGCAGTTAAATAGAATATTGCCAATATGACAAGTGATAAATGAAGCACCATATTTAAGCCTTCATGCTGAGCATTGTGAGTAGGTTTATGCTGCATGAAGGTGGCCTTGAACTTCAGACCAACTGGTATGACTGGTTGAACTGGGGGCATTGGACTTGAAGGCAGAGAAGCAATAGGGAGAACATGAGAGTTGTTCTTAACTCTGTGAAGGCATTTTATGTCTCAAAGAATAAAGACTTGCTTGATTTAGTTTCAGAAGTCAGGAACAGAGCCACCAGATGAAACTTAAAGGAGTATAGACTTCAAGTAGAACTTTCTTACAATCAGATTTTCCAATGAATGGGAGTGAAATCTTTAGAGGGGCTGAATATCCCATTGCTGGAGATGTCCTTTCCAAGTTTAAGGAACATGTTGGGGAATTTAGAGGTAGCTAATGCATTAGATGAAGAAATTAATGCACTGACAGGAAGATGGGTTAGGAAACAATGGACTAGATACCTTCAAAATCAATTATTAGTTCTCTGAATTTAGGGAGACATTTTACTATGGCTATGTAGATATTTTGTATTTGTCCTGGACAGGAAAGTTTGAAATTGATACTCCTACACAAATACCTGCAATAGAAATTTCCGTATAAATGCAAACTTTTATTTTCCCTCCAGACTCAATTTGACCGGTACGATTTTGCATTCTTTGTGACTCTTCCCGAAATGAGATCTCTGGATGACTATTTTTTTTTCTTATTGTGAAAAATAACATGTATTTCAAAAAGCAATAATTTTCAAAGCACACCACAGCATGTAGTTATAGAGCAGATTTCAGAGTTTGGTGTGGGTCACAATTCTACAATTTTAGGTTTTCCTTCCACCTGCCCCAAGACAATGGAGACTAAACGAAATATCAATATAATGTTTCAGCAGTTATACTCTTTTGCTAAATCTTATCTTCTCTGTTATAACTTCTCTTTCTTCTTTGATCCTTCTTCCAATCTTTATAGGTATTTGGGCTATGGCCATTGTAATTCTTTCATGTTGGAAAGGGCTGTCAATAATATAGGATAGGGGGATGGAACTAGTTGGTGTTCGAGAGAGGCTAGCCCCTCTGTGTTTCAGGATTTATCTGGCTTAAAGAAATCATATGTAAGTTCTAGATTTTTGGAAAGTAATCTTAGCATGTGAAACTTTTGTAGAATCTCAGATAGAGCCCTAGGTGCTCTTTAGGGTTGGCAGGAATGTTTTTTTTGGGGGGGGTAGGGAGTGGGGCATGGTCCAAGAATCGAACCCAGGTCTCCCGACTGAAAGGCGGACATGCTGACAACTGAACTATCTGTGCACCCTGCAGGAATGGTTTTGATTGAGATTTAGCATAACATGGTAAATAGAAATAACTATCTGAAGCTTGTGTAAGAGTAGCCACCAGAATTCTAGTTGAACTCTCTCAGCCACAGATACCTTATTTTGTTACAATTATTTTCCTCCTTTTGGTCAGGAAGGCAAGGTTGATCTCATGGTACTAGGGCCAGGCTCATCTCTGGAGTCATATCCCACATTGCCAGAGAGACTTTCAACCCTGGATGTCATATTCCATGTAGCAGGGAGAGCAATGATTTTACATGCAGAGTTGGGCTTAGAGAGAAAGAGGCCACATCTGAGCAACAAAATAGGTCTTCTGGAAATAACTCTTAGGCATAACTATAGGTAGGCTTAGCTTCTCCATTACATAAATGAGCTTCTCAACAGCAAGCCTCTTGTGATGCAAGTTCAAGGGTTTGGCCTATTGACTCAGGAGTCCCTCAGGAGACACTATCAGAGTTTTCCTAAGTAGTAAAATTTAACAGTTCTGTATTTTTTCTCCCATCCTTCAAGGGGCTTTGCCAATACTTTTTTATTTTTTTGGCAGCAACCAGAGGCACCAAGCAGAATTTATTACCCTAAGAGGTTTGAGAAATTCCAGGCACTGGTCATAACTTCCCTTGTCACAAGAAAACCAGAACCTCTTCATACCCACCCTCGTCCTCCCAGGTGAAGGGAAAAATTAAAGGACACAGCCCAAGCTATGTCACAGCTACTGCATCCTCCTTGATGAATCATCTCAAAGTCACAAGTGGGCATGGTAATACCTGGACAATCTTATATCGACATTCCCACAATTAAAATAAGGTTTATCCTACCACTGGTCACAGATCCAGAGATTTCAGTCAACAGATAAAAAGATACCAAGAAACTTCACTGCTTATAAAAACAGAAAGATTTTGTTTATAATTAATTAGAATTAAATGGGGCTATCAAATAATCATCAGCAAGTACAAGACAGCCTTGAAGGAGGTGCTAATCCTGTGGGTTAAAGAAGAATGACGAGACATCTCTGGCTTACCCTGAGATGACTTAACGTTTCACCATGAGTGTCCTCAGGTAGGATGCTCATGGTTGCCCAGCAACAACGGAGCCTACAGTGGTTGCCCCAGGAGCTGGCCTGGGGCTGGGGGTTGGGGGAAAATGGTTCTTCACTTTCCAGATTAAGTTGAAGAACAGGCAATCTTCAGGCAGTGATGAGAATTCCCCTATTCCCACTTTTGGGGAATGCCAGCTGGTCAGATCTCACATAGAATTTTGGTTTGATTGGTTTTTCAATTATGCTTGACCTAACAAGGCCAGGCTCTTTTCTTATTTTCCTTTTATCATCAAATCAAATAGCACCTATTTCCAGAGACACCGTGCTCTAAAGTAAAACTCCTTCTTTTTTACATGGGCAGGCACCGGGAATCGAACCTGGGTCCTCAGGCATGGCAGGCAAGCATTCTTACCTGCTGAGTCACCGTGGCCCGCCCTAAAGTAAAACTCTTGACAGACTCTGAGTGGCAGATATTCATGAAAATCAGGTTCTGGGCCAATTAAGTCTTGATGAAGTTGTCTCCTAATAATTTAGCTCCACGCTGCACCTGCCCTCATTCACGATTGGAGCAGGAACCAACTGCCCTCCTTGCTTACCTAAGGCACTCAGGAAAGAAGGGGAGTCTCAGCAACTGCCTGTCAAATGCAGCTGTACTTCTTGAACTTTGTTTAACATGAACAGGTCATTGTGGCTACAAGTTTCCCCCAAACTATCCCTACTAGTGTTTTTTTTGTTTTTGTTTTTGTTTTGTTTTTTTATTAATTAAAGAAAAAAAAGAAATTAACACAACATTTAGAAATCATTCCATTCTACATATACAATCAGTAATTCTTAACATCATCACATAGATGCATGATCATCATTTCTTAGTACATTTGCATCGATTTAGGAAAAGAATTAGCAAAACAACAGAAAAAGATATAGAATGTCAATATAGAGAAAAAAATAAAAATAATAATAATAGTAAAAAAAGACACAAACAAACAAACAGACAAACAAAAAAATAACCAATAGCTCAGATGCAGCTTCATTCAGTGTTTTAACATGATTACTTTACAATTAGGTATTATTGTGCTGTCCATTTTTTTTTTTTTTTTTTTTTTTTTTTTTTTTAAAGGAAAGACAGAGAGAAGGAAGGAAGGATAGAAGGAAGGAAGGAAGGAAGAAAGGGAAACATCTTTAAACATTTTCTTGTTTTTTATTGTATTCTGTTTCTCCGTTTTTGTTACATGGGCTGGGGCCGGGAATCGAACCGAGGTCCTCCGGCATAGCAGGCAAGCACTTTGCCCGCTGAGCCACCGCGGCCCGCCCGTGCTGTCCATTTTTGAGTTTTTTTATCTAGTCCTGTTGCACAGTCTCTATCCCTTCAGCTCCAATTACCCATTATCTTACCCTGTTTCTAAGTCCTGTTGGTCTCTGTTACAAATGACATATTCCAAGTTTATTCTCGAATGTCGGTTCACATCAGTGGGACCATACAGTATTTGTCCTTTAGTTTTTGGCTAGACTCACTCAGCATAATGTTCTCTAGGTCCATCCATGTTATTACATGCTTCATAAGTTTATTCTGTCTTGAAACTGCATAATATTCCATCGTATGTATACATCACAGTTTGTTTAGCCACTCGTCTGTTGATGGACATTTTGTCTGTTTCTGTCTTTTTGCAATTGTAAGTAACGCTGCTATAAACATTGGTGTGCAAATGTCCGTTTGTGTCTTTGCCCTTAAGTCCTTTGAGTAGATACCTAGCAATGGCATTGCTGGGTCGTATGGCAATTCTATATTCACCTTTGTGAGGAACCGCCAAACTGCCTTCCACAGTGGTTGCACCATTTGACATTCCCACCAACAGTGGATAAGTGTTCCTCTTTCTCTGAATTCTCTCCAGCACTTGTCATTTTCTGTTTTGTTGATAATGGCCATTCTGGTGGGTGTGAGATGATATCTCATTGTGGTTTTGATTTGCATTTCTCTAATGGCCAGGGACATTGAGCATCTCTTCATGTGCCTTTTGGCCATTTGTATTTCCTCTTCTGAGAAGTGTCTGTTCAAGTCTTTTTCCCATTTTGTAATTGGATTGGCTGTCTTTTTGTTGTTGAGTTGAACAATCTCATTATAAATTCTGGATACTAGACCTTTATCTGATATTTCATTTCCGAATATTGTCTCCCATTGTGTAGGCTGTCTTTCTACTTTCTTGATGAAGTTCTTTGATGCACAAAAGTGTTTAATTTTGAGGAGCTCCCATTTATTTATCTCCTTCTTCAGTGCTCTTGCTTTAGGTTTAAGGTCCATAAAACCACCTCCAATTGTAAGTTTCATAAGATATCTCCCTACATTTTCCTCTAACTGTTTTATGGTCTTAGACCTAATGTTTAGATCTTTGATCTATTTTGAGTTAACTTTTGTATAGGGTGTGAGATACGGGTCTTCTTTCATTCTTTTGCATATGGATATCCAGTTCTCTAGGCACCATTTATTGAAGAGACTGTTCTGTCCCAGGTGAGTTGGCTTGACTGCCTTATCAAAGATCAAATATTAATAGATGAGAGGGTCTATATCTGAGCACTCTATTCTATTCCATTGGTCGATATATCTATCTTTACGCCAATACCACACTGTTTTGACCACTGTGGCTTCATAATATGCCTTAGAGTCAGGCAGCGCGAGACCTCCAGCTTCGTTTTTTTTCCTCAAGATGTTTTTAGCAATTCGGGGCACCCTGCCCTTCCAGATAAATTTGCTTATTGGTTTTTCTATTTCTGAAAAATAAGTTGTTGGGATTTTGAGTGGTATTGCATTGAATCTGTAAATCAATTTAGGTAGGATTGACATCTTAACTATATTTAGTCTTCCAATCCATGAACACGGCATGCCCTTCCATCTATTTAGGTCTTCTGTGATTTCTTTTAACAGTTTTTGTAGTTTTCTTTATATAGGTTTTGTCTCTTTAGTTAAATTTATTCCTAGGTATTTTATTCTTTTAGTTGCAATTGTAAATGGGATTTGTTTCTTGATTTCCCCCTCAGCTTGTTCATTACTAGTGCATAGAAATGCTACAGATTTTTGAATGTTGATCTTGTAACCTGCTACTTTGCTGTACTCATTTATTAGCTCTAGTAGTTTTGCTGTGGATTTTTCCGGGTTTCCAACATGTAGTATCATATCGTCTGCAAACAGTGATAGTTTTACTTCTTCCTTTCCAATTTTGATGTCTTGTACTTATTTTTCTTGTCTAATTGCTCTGGCTACAACCTCCAACATGATGTTGAATAACAGTGGTGATAATGGACATCCTTGTCTTGTTCCTGATATTAGGGGGAAAGTTTTCAATTTTTCCCCATTGAGGATGATATTAGCTGTGGGTTTTTCATATATTCCCTCTATCATTTTAAGGAAGTTCCCTTGTATTGCTATCCTTTGAAGTGTTTTCAACAGGAAAGGATGTTGAATCTTGTCAAATGCCTTCTCTGCATCAGTTGAGATGATCATGTGATTTTTCAGCTTTGATTTGTTGATATGGTGTATTACATTAATTGATTTTCTCATGTTGAACCATCCTTGCATACCTGGGATGAATCCTACTTGGTCATGATGTATAATTCTTTTAATGTGTTGTTGGATACGATTTGCTAGAATTTTATTGAGGATTTTTGCATCTATATTCATTAGAGAGATTGGTCTGTAGTTTTCTTTTTTTGTAATATCTTTGCCTGGTTTTGGTATGAGGGTGATGTTGGCGTCATAGAATGAATTAGGTAGTTTTCCCTCCACTTCGATTTTTTTGAAGAGTTTGAGGAGAGTTGGTACTAATTCTTTCTGGAATGTTTGATAGAATTCACATGTCAAGCCGTTTGGTCCTGGACTTTTCTTTTTAGGAAACTTTTGAATGGCTGATTCAATTTCTTTACTTGTGATTGGTTTGTTGAGATCATCTATTTCTTCTTGAGTCAAAGTTGGTTGTTCATGCCTTTCCAGGAACCCATCCATTTCATCTAAATTCTTGTATTTATTAGCATAAAGTTGTTCATAGTGTCCTGTTATTACCTCCTTTATTTCTGTGAGGACAGTAGTTATGTCTCCTCTTCCATTTCTGATCTTATTTATTTGCATCCTCTCTCTTCTTGTTTTTGTCAATCTTGCTAAGGGCCCATCAATCTTATTGATTTTCTCATAGAACCAACTTCTGGTCTTATTGATTTTCTCTATTGTTTTCATGTTTTCAATTTCATTTATTCCTGCTCTAATCTTTGTTATTTCTTTCCTTTTGCTTGCTTTGGGATTAGTTTGCTGTTCTTTCTCCAGTTCTTCCAAGTGGACAGTTAATTCCTGCATTTTTGCCTTTTCTTCTTTTCTGATATAGGCATTTAGGGCAATAAATTTCCCTCTTAGCACTGCCTTTGCTGCATCCCATAAGTTTTGATATGTTGTGTTTTCATTTTCATTCGCCTCGAGGTATTTACTAATTTCTCTTGCAATTTCTTCTTTGACCCACTCATTGTTTAAGAGTGTGTTGTTGAGCCTCCACGTATTTTTGAATTTTCTGACACTCTGCCTATTATTGATTTCCAACTTCATTCCTTTATGATCCGAGAAAGTGTTGTGTATGATTTCAATCTTTTTAAATTTGTTAAGACTTGCTTTGTGAACCAGCATATGGTCTATCTTTGAGAATGATCCATGAGCACTTGAGAAAAAGGTTTATCCTGCTGTTGTGGGATGTAATGTCTTGTAAATGTCTGTTAAGTCTAGTTCATTTATAGTACTATTCAGATTCTCTATTTCTTTATTGATCCTCTGTCTAGATGTTCTGTCCATTGATGAGAGTGGTGAATTGAAGTCTCCAACTATTATGGTATATGTGTCTATTTTCCTTTTCAGAGTTTGCAGTGCATTCCTCACATATTTAGGGACATTCTGGTCGGTGCATAAATATTTATGATTGTTATGTCTTCCTGTTGAATTGTTCCTTTTATTAGTATATAGTGTCCTTCTTTGTCTCTTTTAACTGTTTTACATTTGAAGTCTAATTTGTTGGATATTAGTATAGCCACTCCTGCTCTTTTCTGGTTGTTATTTGCATGAAATATCTTTTCCCAACCTTTCACTTTCAACCTATGTTTATCTTGGGTCTAAGATGTGTTTCCTGTAGATAGCATATAGAAGGATCCTGTTTTTTAATCCACTCTGCCAGTCTATGTCTTTTGATTGGGGAATTCAGTCCATTAACATTTAGTGTTATTACTGTTTGGTTAATATTTTCCTCTACCATTTTGCCTTTTGTATTATGTACATCATATCTGATTTTCCTTCTTTCTACACTCTTCTCCATACCTCTCTCTTCTGTCTTTTCATATCTGACTCTAGTCCTCCCTTTAGTATTTCTTGCAGAGCTGGTCTCTTGGTCACAAATTCTCTCAGTGACTTTTTGTCTGAGAATGTTTTAATTTCTCCCTCATTTTTGAAGGACAATTTTGCTGGATATAGAAGTCTTGGTTGGCATTTTTTCCCTTTTAGTAATTTAAATATATCATCCCGCTCTCTTCTAGCTTCCATGGTTTCTGCTGAGAAATCTACACATAGTCTTATTGGGTTTCCCTTGTATGTGATGGATTGTTTTTCTCTTGCTGCTTTCAAGATCCTCTCTTTCTCTTTGACCTCTGACATTCTAACTAGTAAGTGTCTTGGAGAACGTCTATTTGGGTGTATTCTCTTTGGGGTGCGCTGCACTTCTTGGATCTGTAATTTTAGGTCTTTCATAAGAGTTGGGAAATTTTCAGTGATAATTTCTTCCATTAGTTTTTCTCCTCCTTTTCCCTTCTCTTCTCCTTCTGGGACACCCACAACACATACATTTGTGCGCTTCATATTGTTCTTCAGTTCCCTGATCCCCTGTTCAAATTTTTCCATTCTTTTCCCTATAGTTTCTGTTTCTATTTGGAATTCAGATGTTCCATCCTCCAAATCACTAATTCTATCTTCTGTCTCTTTAAATCTATCATTGTAGGTATCCATTGTTTTTTCCATCTTTTCTACTTTATCCTTCACTTCCATAAGTTCTGTGATTTGTTTTTTCAGTTTTTCTATTTCTTCTTTTTGTTCAGTCCATCTCTTCTTCATGTGCTCCCTCAATTTATCGATTTGGTTTTTGAAGAGGTTTTCCATTTTTGTTCATATATTCAGCATTAGTTGTCTCAGCTCCTGTATCTCATTTGAACTATTGGTTTGTTCCTTTGACTGGGCCATATTTTCAATTTTCTGAGCGTGATCCATTATCTTCTGCTGGCGTCTGGGCATTTAGTCAGATTTCCCTGGGTGTTGGACCCAACAGGTTGAAAGATTTTTCTGTGAAATCTCTGGGTTCTAGCATTGTCATCTGAGGCAGTACAGCCAAGTGGGTGAGTGGGCAGGCTCTGGACTCAGATGGTCTGTGTTTGAATACAACTCTTTACTTACCAGCTGGGTGACCTAGGGTGAGCAACTGAACCTCTCTGCTTCATTTTTCTCACCCGCTGGGACAATGAACGTGCACCCGCAACGGGTCTGATGGGGGCCGCGGCATGAAGGGTTAGGTCACCAATCTTTGTCCCCTCCATTGAAGGGACTGGGCCAGAGGCCGCCCGTGGCTCTGAGTATGAACCAGCTCCAGGCTTCTTTCTACCCGGGCGCTCCTGACCCCATACAGGCCCCCTACTAGTGTTTTTAAGGAACACCTCCTACCCTGCATAAGGCTCTCTATTTTTAATAAATTATTTCAATTACTGTCACCATTCAAAAGAAACTTCAGCATCAAAGCCCACCCTTGCCCAGAGATTCAGCCCCCAAGATGCTGAGAAGGTGGGGATGAGGGCAGAGCCCAATTAACGTCCGGGATTCTGGTCATTGGGGTCACACTTGAGCATGACCTTCAACCCCAACCCCCTTCTGGATGTTTCAATGGCCTCCAAAGCTCTCTCCAGAGGAAACCTATGGGTGACTAAAGGCTTAACATTCACAGACTTGGATGCAAGCATTGAAATTGCCATTGGCCATGTATTGCAGTAGCGAAACACGCCTTTGATATCCACTTCCCGGATTGCCATGTGCACAAGGGGTATGGTGGTCATCTCGGGGCCCAGCCCCACAAGCACCAGGGTCCCACCAGAACGGGTGGCATAGATGCCTGCCTGGATGGCAGCCTCTGCTCCTGTGCACTCAATGGTGATCTCCGGCTTGCATCCTAGCAAATCTTCTACTTTATTGGCAATTTCTTGAGGGCCCTCCTTGGAGACCTGAAGGATGAGATCAGCCCCTACCTCCTTGGCTTTGGACAACTGAGAGGCAGACAGATCAGTCACCACCACTCGAGCAGCTCCCATTGCTTTGGCTATGATCAAAGTGACCAGTCCAATCGGCCCAGCTCCGCACACAAATACCTTGTTCCCCAAGGAGACTCCAGCTCATTGGCAGGCGTGGATCCCCACAGACAGAGGCTCAATCAGGGCCCCTTCCTCAAAGGTGACGTTGTCAGGAAGCTTGTAACAGAAGTCTGCATTGTGCTTGTAGAAGCGACAGAGGTTCCCATCATCAGGGGGCATGGCACAGAAGAAGATAGATGGGGACAGATTGTATCAGCCAATCTTGCAGAACTCATCAGTTTCTCTGGGGACACCAGGTTCAATGGCAACACGATCACCTGGTTTTAGATGCTTTACCAGTGATCCCACTTTTACAACTGTTCCTGAAGCTTCATGCCCCAGCACCATGGGCTTTTTCACAACAAAATCCCCAATTCGACCATGTTGCCAATAGTGGCCATCTGAGCCACAGATTCCAACTGAATGCATCTTCAGCAGGACTTCATTTGGGCCTGGTTCAGGAAGGGGAAAGTTCTCCAGGCGCAGATCTCCAGCTCCGTGCACCACCAAGGAGAGGTTCTCATGCTGGGCCACCACCGCCGCCATGTTGCTCACTCCCTCTGGGGTCGATGATAGAGTCTACAGGACTTTGGTCACTCTGGTCTTGCCAATACTTTTTAATTATCTGCTTAACATACTCTGGTATGTATCCGGGCATTATATTAAGCTATATAGTATTACAAATCCTCATTCCCATTCTCAGATTCATGTGTTTGGGTCTTATAAATGGTCTATCCAGAGACGTTGAGTTAGATTATGTGTTACAGAAAATTTAGGTTTTGGACAAAAGAATCCCCTCTTCCTTTGGTCTCAGAGAGTAGGTGAAGTTCTAAAATATAGACAATGTCCTGCTTACCCCTGTATTCTGATTTACCTTAGTTCTGACCAGATCAATTTCATTCTTATCTCTAAATGTGCCTGATGCCTTTTTCAAATAATTTAACAATTGTTGTATGTGATAATACTGACTTTCAGACCTGTAGAACAACTACTCTGAGACTTATGTGTAACAAAGGTACCAAAAGTTCCAGGGTAGTATCAGGTTATACATATATAACACAGTCTCCAAATCTAGAAGTAACAATTACAGCTCTGGAATAAATGAGACTGTTAAAATCTAGGTCCCAATTTTCTTATAAATATTTTCTGAACGTGATCATACAATATTTACTCTTTTGTTTCTGGCTTATTTTGCATAACATAATGTCCCCCAGGTTCATTCACATCACTTTATGCCTCACAATTTCATTCCTTTTCATAGCTGCACAATATTTGATCATATGTATACACCACTTTCCCTTTCTACTTCTCAGTTAATGTATCCTTCAGCCACCTCCATCCATTGGGCCTCATGTATAATGCCCAGTCAACTGTCCATGTCTTACATTATCCTCACTTAGTTGTACAATCATCAGCACTCTCAATTTTAGACAATTTTCATTGCTAAGAGAAAAATAATGAATAAACATTCCCTCACCAACTAGAAAATCCAAACTTCCCCTTAGTTCTTGCTCTTTCCCCTCCCAATTATCTACCCTTGATATTGCTGTGGTACTGCTTATGGTCTCCTGTTATATATATAGCCTGTACCATGCAATATTAGTTTTTCCCCTACACCCTGATATTAATTACTCTTTGCACAAGATTCATACTTTTGAAGTAGTTCATGCAAGAAATTATTTACATTTGTAGTGTTAATTGGGGGATACGTGGCTCTATACAACCCCTTTCAATCATGTTCATCTTCAGCATGGCAATATTACTTACAGACCTAATAATGAACTGCCTTTACTTCTATCCATTCCCTTACATTTCAACTTTATTAGCTAATCGTTCAACCATCTCTAGGTCCCTTATATTCTGTATCATAAGCCTGTGAGTTTACTTTTACCAAGGTCATAAAAGTGAAATCATACGGGATCTACCCTTCTGTGTCTTGCTTATTTCACTCAGCTTTAAGTTCTCAAGGTTCATCCATGTTGTAATATGCCTCAGGACATCATTTTGTCTTACTGCTGCATAATATTCCATATACATATGTATATGGAGTTTTTATATGGAGTTTGTTTATCCACTCTTTTGTTGATGAACATTTGAATTGTTGTCATCTTTTGGCAATTGTGAATAATGCTGTTATGAACATAGGTGTGCAAATGTATTTTTGTGTCACTGCTTTCAGCTATTCTGGGTATATATTGAGTAGTGGTATTGCCAGGTCAAGTCAGAGGGCAACCCGATATTTTGTTTTCTAAGGAACTGCCAAACTGTTTTCCATACCTTCCCACCAGCCATGTATGAATATCCCAGTTTCTCCACATCCTCTCCAATATTTGTAGTTTCCTGTTTGTTTAATAGCAGCCGTTCTTGTAGGCATGTAGTCTTGATCTGCATTTTCTTTATAGCTGATGAAATGAGCATCTTCATGTGCTTTTTAGCTGTCTTTTTTTGCTCTTCTGAAAAATGTCTGTTCATATCTTTAGCACATTTATAATTGTTTGTTTTGTCCTTTTGTTGTTGAGTTGCATGATTGATGAAATGAGCATCTTCATGTGCTTTTTAGCTGTCTTTTTTTGCTCCTCTGAAAAATGTCTGTTCATATCTTTAGCACATTTATAATTGTTTGTTTTTGTCCTTTTGTTGTTGAGTTGTATGATTTCTTTACATATACAGGATATCAAACTTTTATCCAATATGTGATTTGCAAATATTTTCTCCCATTGAGTTGGCTGCCTCTTCACCTTCTTGACAAAGTCTTTTGAGGCACAAAAGCATTTAATTTTGAGGAGTTCCTATTTATCTGCTTTATCTTTTGTTGCTTGTGTTTTGGGTGTAAATTTTAGGAAGATTTACACCCAAATTACTAACTCTTGAAGACATTTCTCTATATTTTCTTCTAGAAGTTTTACGGAACCGGCTCTTATATTTAGGTTGTTGATCCACTTTGAGTTAACTTTTATATAAAGCATAAGGTAAGGGTCCTTTTTCATTCTTTTGGGTATTAATATCCAGTTCTCCCATGCCCATTTATTGAAAAGATTATTTTGTCCCAGTTCAGTGACCTTGTCAAAGATCAGTTGACCATAGATTTGGTGGTCTATTACCAGATTCTTGATTCAATTTCGTCAGTCAATACTTCTATCTTTGTGCCGTACTGTGCTATTTTGACCATTGTGGCTTTATAATAAGCTTTAAAATCAGAAAGTGTTAATCCTTCCACTTAATTCTTTTTGGGGATATTTTTAGCGATTCGAGGTCTCTTTCCCTTCCAAAAGATTTTGGTAACTAGCATTTCCAATTCTTCAGAGTAAGTTTGGGTAGAATTGACATCTTAACTACATTTAACCTTCCTATTTACAAGCAGGAAACATTTTTTCCACTTACTATGCTCTTCTTAGATTTCTTTTAGCAATGTTGCATGGTTTTCTGTGTAAGGTCCTTTACATCCCTCATTAAGTTTATTCCTAGATACTTGATTCTTCTTGTTGCTATTTTGAGTGGGATTTTTTTCCTTAATTGTCTCATCAGTTAGGTCATTGTTTATGTACAGAAACATTACTGATTTTTGTACATTAATCTTATATCTCACTGCTTTGCTGAATTTCTTTATTAGCTCAAGAAGCTTTGTCATAGATTTCTCAGGATTTTCCAAGTATAGTATCATGTCATCTGCAAATAATAACTTTACTTCTTCTTTTCCAATTTGGATGCCTTTTATTTCTTCTTCCTGCCTAATTGTTCTCACTAGAAATTCTAGTACGATGTTGAATAATAGTGATGACAGAGGGCATACTTGTGTTGTTCCTAATATTAGGGGGAAGGCTTTCAGTCTCTCATTATTGAGTACAATACTGGCTATAGGTTTTTCATGTCTTCCCTTTATGATATTGAGGAAGTTTCCTTCGATTCTGACGTGCTTTTATCAGAAAATGATGTTGAATTTTGTTGAATGTTTTTCAGCATCAGTTGAGATGATCATGTGATCTTTTTTGCATTCAATTCATTAATGTGCTGCATTACATTGATTAATTTCCTATGTTGACCCACCCTTGCATTATACACCACTTGATTGTGGTGTATAATTCTTGTAATATGTTGTTGGATTTGATTTGCTAGTATTTTTTGAGAATTTTTGCATAGATGGTCATTGGGGAGATTAGTCTGCAGTTTTCCTTTCTTAAAATGTCTTTACCCAGTTTTGATTTTAGAGTGATGTTAGCTTCCATAAAATGAGTTAGGTAGTGCTACCTCAATTTTTCGGAAGCATTTGAGCAGGATTGGTGTTATTTCTTTATGGAATGTGGACAAAATTCCCCTGTGAGGCCATCTAGCCCTGAGCTTTTCTTTGTAGGAACATTTTGATGAGTGATTAAATCTCTTTACTTGTGATTGGTTTGTTGAAATCTTCTCTTTTTCTACTCAAGCCATTGTAGCTTATTCATGTGTGTCTAGGGATTTGTCTATTTCATCCAAATTGTTTAGTTTGTTGGTATATAGTTGTTCATCTTATTCTGGCTGACTATTATAGATAGTTATTCATATATGATGTAGGAGAGAGCCAGAGTAGCAGCTTGGCAGTGAAAAAGTGAAAAAAAAAATCATTCATCCATGATTAAAAGTAGTTCTACATGAATTCATAAAGTAGGCATAACCATGTAAGACTCACTCTGTTCATATCCAACTATATATGTTGATGATAATTGAGACTGAGTGGTGGGCATCTAAACAAAATAAAATCAATGTAAGGATAATACCATAAGTACCTTCTTCCAGGGTTATGGACCCTAGAAAAGGGGTCCAAGTTAGAGAGCAATAATGGGCAAGCATATTTGAATGGGATTTCATGTCTCATAAGTCATAGACTTATTCATCTATGAAGTACTGTAATGTGTATTTAAACTTTTATGGGTAGTTACAAAATATGCATACTATAAAGCTTATCACCTTGAGCTATAGGCCTGGAAGATGCTGGTGAAAAATGAAAGTTATATATCATAGGGCATTATAAGCTTTTTGACACCATTCAATTTCAGGGATGATCATACCTTTCAATACATGTCTCAATCAGGTGTATATGTCACATTCAAGGTTCTGAATGGTACCAATCCAATCTTCAATCAATTATATGGTCTTATTCAAGATTTTCCCTTCTCTGGGCCTCTGATTTCCTCTTCTGAACTAGGCTGGGAACATAAAAAGGAGCCTTTGATGGTTAGCTACATGTATCAAATTGTCCAGGTGATGACAATCAGTTGTCTGGTCAAGCTAGCACAGGCCTAACTATCATTGCAAGGACATTTCTTTGCATTCATCAGTCAGTTTGTTGCATTTGTGACTCTTCTCCCCCAAAAGTCTTCAACTGATTGGATTAAATCCAGCTGACTGGATTCTCTCACTGTGAAAGAAATCACCTTGGTTGATTATAGATGCAATCTGCCAGTAGCAGAGACCCACACTTAGTCCCTGATATGGTACTGTTCACTGAGGTGATCTGCCTGCTACCTGGTGGCAGGTTGATTACATTGAACTACTTTCATCATGGAAGGGGCAGCCATTTGCTCTAACTAGAATATGCACATACTGTGTTTATGGGTTTGCTTTCCCTGTATGCAATATTTCTACCAAAACTACCATCTGTGAACTGAACAGAATGCTTTATCCACCATTATGGTGTTCCACACAGCATTGCTTCTGATCAAGGAACCCACTTCACAGCAAATGAAATGCGTGAATGGGTACAAGCTCATGGAATTCTCTGGTCTTACCATGCTCCTCTTCACCCAGAGGTATCTGGGTTGATACCTTTTAAAGATCCGATTAATGCCACCAACTAGGTGGTGATACCTTGCAGGACTGGGGTAATGTTTTCTAGGAGGCTGTGTATGCTCTGAATCAGCATCCACTGTATGGTGCTGTTCTCCCATAGCCAGGATTCATGGTTCCACGACTCAAGGGGTGGAAATAAGGGTCACAACACTCACTATCACTGTTAGTGATCCACTAGAAATAGTTTCGCACCCTGCCCCTAAAACCTTAAGCTTGACTAGTCTACAGGTCTTAGTTTGAAAAGGAGAAGTGCTCCTACCAGGAGACACAACAATGATTCAATTGACTTAGAAGTTAAGACTGTCACTTGGCCACTCAGGCTTCTCATGCCTCTAAATAAAAAGGCAAGAAAGAGGATTACTGTACTGACTGGGGTGATTGATCCTGACTATCAAGAGGAAATAGGACTATAACTACATAATGGAAGTAAAGAAGACTTTCCTGGAATATGAAAGATCCTTTAAGGCATCTCTTAAAACAATCATGCCTTATGATTAAAGGTAGTGGTAAACTGCAACAACCCAATCCAGGCAGGATGACCAATGGCCCAGAATTTTCAGGAATGAAAGTTTGGGCCACCCCACCAGGCAAAGAACCATGGCCAGCTGAAGTGCTTGCTGAGGGTGAAAGGAACATGTAATGGGTAGTGGAAGAAGGTAGTGATAAATGTGAACTATGACCACATGACCGGTTACAGATATGAGGACTCTGATAGTGTGAATATTTCTTCCTGGTTTTGTTATGAGTATGTTTATATTTGTACATAAAGCAAATATCTTTTCTTATCATATGATGTACACTATACCATGTTATAAGCACTTCATTTATACTTTAAAAATTATTGGGAGGGGGCCAAGATGGTGGCTTAGTAAGGTGCATGTGTCTTAGTTCATCCTCCAGAACAACTACTAAATAACCAGAAACAGTACGGAACAGCTCCCGGAGCCACGACAGAAACCGGACACATAGTGTACCCCAGTCTGGACTGACTGGACCGACTGCAATACTCTGCTGTGGTGATATCCCTGAGTAGCGCGTGCTTCCCCTCCCTCCCTCCCTCCTTCCCCGCCCCTCCCTCCCTCCTTCCCAGGCCGGCTGAGAGTCTCGGAGAGGCAAGTTTCCCTAGCCATGGTGGCCGGCACCCCTCCCCCACAGGTGGCTTCCCGGTCCGGCGGCGAGTCTCAGATCAGCGAGATCCCCAAGTTGCTGTGGCCGGCAGCTGGCTCTCCTCCCCCACAGGTGGCTACCTGGAGGGAAAGGAAAGAGTCTCCAACAGTAGCAGGGACTGAGTCCAACCAAACACCAATAGTGGCATTAATAAACAAATTCTGACTACTAAAAATAGGCCCCCAGCTCAGGCAAAACTGATCAAGGTGGAAGTCGCCTACTGGGCTAACTGAAAAAGAGGAAAGAGGGTGAAACAGCACCTTCTGCGGCTGTTTTTATGGAGGCTTGGTGCCTCTGGGCTCAGTGCCGGGATTACACAGGTTGCAACTGCCCCAAATGCAGAAACAGACTGTTTTCAGGGCTCTCTACCACATGAACCTTCCCCACAGGAGGGGTGAAATGCATCTCAGGTGGAATCCCTCTCTCAAGGAATTCAGATCCCAGGACTTAGCAATTTGAAGCCATTAAAACCAGCCTACAACCTTTCCTCTGTCTCCACCATGCACACAGCAGGGAGAGCCATCCAAAGTTAAAGGAGCCACAACATCTTTTTCTGGTGGGACCCGCAGACAGATAAGCACCACATACTGGGCAGGATAAGAAAAACAGAGCCCAGAGACTTCACAGGAAAGTCTTTCAACCTGCTTGGTCTCACACTCAGGGAAATCTGATTAAATGTCCAGACACCAGCAAAAAATAACAAATCACACCAGGAAAATTGAAGATATGACCCAGTCAAAGGAACAAACCAATAGTTCAAATGAGATACAGGAGCTGAGACAACTAATTCTGAATATACGAATAAAAATGGAAAACCTCTTCAAAAGCCAAATCAATAAGTTGAGAGAGGACATGAAGAAGGCAAGGGATGAACAAAAAGAAGAAATGGAAAGTCTGAAAAAACAAATCACAGAACTTATGGGAATGAAAGATACAGTAGAAGAGATGAAAAAAAACAAAGGAAACCTACAATGGTAGATTTCAAGAGACAGAGGTTAGAATTAATGAACTGGAGAATGGAACATCTGAAATCCAAAAAGAAACAGAAACTATAGGGAAAAGAATGGAAAAAATTGAGTAGGGGCTCAGGGAATTGAATGATAATATGAAGCACACAAATATATGTGTAGTGGGTGTCCTGGAAGGAGAAGAGAAGGGAAAAGGAGGAAAAAAACTAATGGAAGAAATTATCACTGAAAATTTCCCAACTCTTATGAAAGACCTAAAATTACAGATCCAAGAAGTGCAGCGCACCCCAAAGAGAATACACCCAAATAGACGTTCTCCAAGACACTTACTAGTTAGAATGTCAGAGGTCAAAGAGAAAGAGAGGATCTTGAAAGCAGCAAGAGAAAAACAATCCATCACATACAAGGGAAACCCAATAAGACTATGTGTAGATTTCTCAGCAGAAACCATGGAAGCTAGAAGACAGTGGGAGGATATATTTAAATAACTAAAAGAGAAAAGCTGCTAACCAAGACCCCTATATCCAGCAAAATTGTCCTTCAAAAATGAGGGAGAAATTAAAACATTTTCAGACAAAAAGTCACTGAGAGAATTTGTGACCAAGAGACCAGCTCTGCAAGAAATACTAAAGGGAGGACTAGAGTCAGATATGAAAAGACAGAAGAGAGAGGTATGGAAAAGAGTGTAGAGAGAAGGAAAATCAGATATGATATATATAATACAAAAAGCAAAATGGTAGAGGAAAATATTATCCAAACAGTAATAACACTAAATGTTAATGGACTGAATTCCCCAATCAAAAGACATAGACTGGCAGAATGGATTAAAAAACAGAATCCTTCTATATGCTGTCTACAGGAAACACATCTTAGACCCAAGATAAACATAGGTTGAAAGTGAAAGGTTGGGAAAAGATATTTCATGCAAATAACAACCAGAAAAGAGCAGGAGTAGCTATACTAATATCCAACAAATTAGACTTCAAATGTAAAACAGTTAAAAGAGACAAAGAAGGATACTATCTACTAATAAAAGGAACAATTCAACAAGAAGACATAACAATCATAAATATTTATGCACCAAA
This sequence comes from Tamandua tetradactyla, assembly GCF_023851605.1. NCBI lineage: Eukaryota > Metazoa > Chordata > Mammalia > Pilosa > Myrmecophagidae > Tamandua > Tamandua tetradactyla. The sequence continues at coordinate 38,568,860 of NC_135328.1, forward strand.
CCAGAATGCCCCCAAATATATGAGGAATACACTGCAAATATTGAAAAGGGAAATAGACACATCTACCACAATAGTTGGAGACTTCAATTCACCACTCTCATCAATGGAAAGAACATCTAGACAGAGGATCAATAAAGAAACAGAGAATTTGAATATTACAATAAATGAGCTAGACTTAACAGACATTTATAGGACATTACACCCCACAACAGCAGGATACACCTTTTTCTCAAGTGCTCATGGATCATTCTCAAAGATAGACCATATGCTGGGTCACAAAGCAAGTCTCAACAAATTTAAAAAGATTGAAATCATACACAATGCTTTCTCAGATCATAAAGGAATGAAGTTGGAAATCAAAAATAGGCAGAGTGCCAGAAAATTCACAAATACGTGGAGGCTCAACAACACACTCTTAAACAGCCAGTGAGTCAAGGAAGAAATTACAAGAGAAACTAGTAAATATCTCGAGGAGAATGAAAATGAAAGCACAACATATCAAAACCCATGGGACGCAGAAAAGGCAGTGCTAAGAGGGAAATTTATTGCCCTAAAGCCTATATCAAAAAAGAAGAAAGGGCAAAAATTCGGGAATTAACTGTCCACTTGGAAGAACTGGAGAAAGAACAGCAAACTAATCCCAAAGCAAGCAAAAGGAAAGAAATAACAAAGATTAGAGCAGGAATAAATGAAATTGAAAACATGAAAACAATAGAGAAAATCAATAAGACCAGAAGTTGGTTCTATGAGAAAATCAATAAGATTGATGGGCCCTTAGCAAGATTGACAAAAACAAGAAGAGAGAGGATGCAAATAAATAAGATCAGAAATGGAAGAGGAGACATAACTACTGACCTCACAGAAATAAAGGAGGTAATAACAGGATACTATGAACAAATTTACACTAATAAATACAACAATTTAGATGAAATGGATGGGTTCCTGGAAAGGCATGAACAACCAACTTTGACTCAAGAAGAAATAGATGACCTCAACAAACCAATCACAAGTAAAGAAATTGAATCAGTCATTCAAAAGCTTCCTAAAAAGAAAAGTCCAGGACCAGACGGCTTGACATGTGAATTCTATCAAACATTCCAGAAAGAATTAGTACCAACTCTCCTCAAACTCTTCAAAAAAATCGAAGTGGAGGGAAAACTAACTAATTCATTCTATGAAGCCAACATCACCCTCATACCAAAACCAGGCAAAGATATTACAAGAAAAGAAAACTACAGACCAATCTCTCTAATGAATATAGATGCAAAAATCCTCAATAAAATTCTAGCAAATTGAATCCAGCAACACATTAAAAGAATTATACATCATGACTAAGTAGGATTCATCCCAGGTATGCAAGGATGGTTCAACATAAGAAAATCAATTAATGTAATACACCATATCAACAAATCAAAGCAGAAAATCACATGATCATCTCAACTGATGCAGAGAAGGCATTTGACAAGATTCAACATCCTTTCCTGTTGAAAACACTTCAAAGGATAGCAATACAAGGGAACTTCCTTAAAATGATAGAGGGAATATATGAAAAACCCACAGCTAATATCATCCTCAATGGGGAAAAATTGAAAACTTTCCCCCTAATATCAGGAACAAGACAAGGATGTCCATTATCACCACTGTTATTCAACATCATGTTGGAGGTTGTAGCCAGAGCAATTAGACAAGAAAAATAAGTACAAGGCATCAAAATTGGAAAGGAAGAAGTAAAACTATCACTGTTTGCAGACGATATGATACTACATGTTGGAAACCCGGAAAAATCCACAGCAAAACTACTAGAGCTAATAAATGAGTACAGCAAAGTAGCAGGTTACAAGATCAACATTCAAAAATCTGTAGCATTTCTATGCACTAGTAATGAACAAGCTGAGGGGGAAATCAAGAAACAAATCCCATTTACAATTGCAACTAAAAGAATAAAATACCTAGGAATAAATTTAACTAAAGAGACAAAAGACCTATACAAAAAAGTATAAGAAACTGTTAAAAGAAATCACAGAAGACCTAAATAGATGGAAGGGCATACCATGTTCATGGATTGGAAGACTAAATATAGTTAAGATCTCAATTCTACCTAAATTGATTTACAGACTCCACGCAATACCAATCAAAATCCCAACAACTTATTTTTCAGAAATAGAAAAACCAATAAGGAACTTTATCTGGAAGGGCAGGGTGCCCTGAATTGCTAAAAGTATCTTGAGGAAAAAAAATGAAGCTGGAGGTCTCACGCTGCCTGACTTTAAGGTATATTATGAAGCCACAGTGGTCAAAACAGCGTGGTACTGGCATAAAGATAGATATATCGACCAATGGAATAGAATAGAGTGCTCAGGTATAGACCCTCTCATCTATGGACATTTGATCTTTGATAAGGCAGTCAAGCCAACTCACCTGGGACAGAACAGTCTCTTCAATAAATGGTGCCTAGAGAACTGGATATCCATATGCAAAAGAATGAAAGAAGACTCATATCTCACACCCTATACAAAAGTTAACTCAAAATGGATCAAAGATCTAAACATTAGGTCTAAGACCATAAAATAGTTAAAGGAAAATGTAGGGAGATATCTTTTGAAACTTACAATTGGAGGTGGTTTTATGGACCTTAAACCTAAAGCAAGAGCACTGAAGAAAGAAATTAATAAATGGGAGCTCCTCAAAATCAAACACTTTTGTGCATCAAAGAACTTCATCAAGAAAGTAGAAAGACAGCCTACACAAAGGGAGAAAATATTTGGAAATGACATGTCAGAAAAAGGTCTAGTATCTAGAATTTATAAAGAGATTGTTCAACTCAACAACAAAAAGACAGCCAATCCAATTACAAAATGGGAAAAAGACTTGAACAGACACTTCTCAGAAGAGGAAATACAAATGGCCAAAAGGCACATGAAGAGATGCTCAATGTCCCTGGCCATTAGAGAAATGCAAATCAAAACCACAATGAGATATCATCTCACACCCACCAGAATGGCCATTATCAACAAAACAGAAAATGACAAGTGCTGGAGAGGATGCGGAGAAAGAGGAACACTTATCCACTGTTGGTGGGAATGTCAAATGGTGCAACCACTGTGGAAGGCAGTTTGGCAGTTCCTCAAAAAGCTGAATATAGAATTGCCATATGACCCAGCAATACCATTGCTAGGTATCTACTCAGAGGACTTAAGGGCAAAGACACAAACAGACATTTGCACACCAATGTTTATAGCAGCGTTATTTACAATTGCAAAAAGACGGAAACAGCCAAAATGTCCATCAACAGACAAGTGGCTAAACAAACTGTGGTATATACATATGATGGAATATTATGCAGCTTTAAGACAGAATGAACTTATGATGCATGTAATAACGTGGATGGACCTAGAGAACATTATGCTGAGTGAGTCTAGCCAAAAACTAAAGGACAAATACTGTATGGTCCCACTGATGTGAACCGACATTAGAGAATAATCATGGAATATGTCATTGGTAACAGAGACCATCAGGAGATAGAAATAGGGTAAGATAATGGGTAATTGGAGCTGAAGGGATACAGACTGTGCAACAGGACTGGATACAAAAACTCAGAAATGGACAGCACAATACTACCTAATTGTAATGTAATTATGTTAAAACACTGAATGAAACTGAATCTAAGGTATAGGTTTTTATTTTATTTTATTTTATTTTTTTATTTTTATTTTTTTCTCTCTATTATCTTTTTATTTCTTTTTCTGTTGTCTTTCTATTTTTTTTTCTGAATCGATGCAAATGTACTGAGAAATGATGAATATGCATCTATGTGATGATATTAAGAATTACTGATTGTATATGTAGAATGGAATGATTTCTAAATGTTGTGTTAGCTAATTTTTTTAATTAATAAAAAAATTATTTGATGTGCTGATCACACAACATAAATTGTATTTTTCATATTATAATATTAAAATTATAGGATATCAAGTTTAATATCAAGTGATTGTTTCCCAAGGACTTTGCATGTTGCTCCAGAGAGAGCTTTATTTGGTCTTCAAAGATCAGGTTTAATTGATCTGAATCATGAAGGATGGTTAGAGAGTTTGCCAGTCAGGAAGAATAAGGTATAGCAAACAGCCCCTGCAAGTGTGCTGAGGCATGAAGGTAACATCAGTGAATAGGGAGGAGCATAGGAAATAGAAGGAGGCTGTACTGGGAAGGATGGTGAGGTAGAGTTACGAGGAGGCTCTCATGTCAGGAGAGAGTTCCTTGTAGTTTCCTTGGCCAGGGGTCATTGGTGTGAATAAATCATTTAGTGATAGTGGAAAGCATTAATCCCTGGGGCATGAGTGTCTCCTACTTGTTAGAGGTTTTCTCTTTTTTTTTGCATTATGACATATTTCAAAATGTCCATTATGAGCAGCTATGGCAAAGCAACACTAGCTTAATGTTCAGATTGTTTATTGTGAAAAAAAAAACAGTGTCTCATCCTGATCCTATGGTGGCTTTTACCCAGTTGCTTACCTTTGATACTTATTCAAAGAAATTAAATAGCCAAAATATTAGTCAGAGGGGGTTACTGTGGAGTTGGAAGCTTGGCTCATTTCAGGGGTGCCAGGAGATGTTATGCTACTTTAAGTTAAGCATAGGACTACTATAGGATGCTCATTTCAAAGGCAACACCAAGTGCTTTGAAATAGCTTAGCTTAGAGTTTCTGTTCACAACCAAGATCAATGTTAGACATGATCAGCTGCATCTTTTTTGCTATCTAGAAAGGGAGGCTGATACCCCTAAAAGACAATGCTCTTCCCTAGGTCAAAGACATGTTTGAAGGCTGGTTTGGGGCCAGACTGGCTACATGATTTGGGCTCTGTGTGAGTCAGACGGCCAAGCTGCATTGGCCATATGATCTAAATAATGGCTGAACCATTTGACTGCACAGAAAAAAATCTGCTCCCAGACTTTGGCAGGGAAAATGAAGGGTTGTGGCCTCTTCTAGCAATTGCACTAAGTAAAAAGTTTGGTCACTTCCACAGAGGAAGTTGAGTACTTAGAACTATAAAGAAAACTGCATCTGAACTCAAAATATGGAAATGCTTTCCATGAATTAGAAATATCATTGAAAATATCTGAATTAGATGGTCACTGAGAACTTGCTCATTAATTTATTTTTTACCTCAAGGAAAACCTTGTGAATAACAAGGGTGAGCATGTTCTCTTGGGAGTCTAAGCAGATGCAACTGGAAATGGATTCCAAACACACAAAATGTGTTTAAAAGGGTTCTTCTTATGATAAAATTCTTTTCATAGTTTGTATTAAATGTAACAGATTGTCCTCCTTTTTTGTCTTTTAATATAGGCTTTCAAATACCTATCATCCTATAAAATTGATATTTAACACACTCCTGGAGGTATATATACACCAATCTAAGAAACAGCAACTGCTATTATATAATAATTAAGATAATAACATTTTGAGTTAAAACAGACTCTTGGAATTACCTCCTCTAATTACTATCCAGTGAAGATATTTGAGGGCAAGATATTTTAAGGCATATGGTGTCCCTTCTAATTTTGAGTCTATGAGTTCAGACTTCAGTGACTCCTTACACCATACATCCCCAATGGAATGCTGTTTTCACCTCTGTTCAGTAATTGTTATAGTCCCAATTTAAAATATTTTATAGTGCATATATATATATACATATTCAATATATTTTATAAGAGAGATAAGACTTTATATTCTAGTTTTAGAAAACAGCGAGACATGGTTTCACAGGCAGTCAGCTCTGTGACCTCAGGCATGTTTCTTAATCCTGCAGAGTCTCAGTTTCCTTATTGTAGAAAAGAAATAAAAACATCTTCCTCACACAGTTATTGCAAACACTAAAAGAGATACAGTACCCAAGTCTTGTAGCACAGTGCAGACATGCAGAAAATGGTAGCTGTGTGTGTTTTTACATTGAGTCTTATGGTGACTAGCATAAAACAGTGAACTTTATAAAAATGTGTGGACTTTAGCAGAGTTGAGTCATGGTTTGTGAATAGAGGGGTTTATGGTTTCAAGGCTAAGATATAAACTGAAAAAAATAGCCCACTGACTTTTGTTCCTTTACTTCTTGGCTCCAGAGACACAAGAAATTCTGGAACTTGATTCTGTAAAGCAGAGAGTCTGCATTTCTTTTCCTGTGCTCAGTCATATCCACTGTACCTCTGACACAACAGATGGCCAGCTCTTTGCACACAAACCAAGCTTTGTAGAGACACATTGGGTATAACAAGGGAGAGAGAAAATCTCCACCAGCATCACTCTCCTTGAACGGGAGAATGTTTCTCTTCATTGACAGAGAAAGAGGAATTAATTTGACTCTTTGGGACATCCTCTAAACCCAGACTAACCAGTCAATAGCACTGATGTTGTTCAAAGTTCCTTCATAAAAGAGTCAACATCCCTGCTCCACAAGAAAGCTGCAGAATAAGGAGACAGAGTCAATTATTTATTGTTCCCTAAGAGAAGGATGGTGCCTGGGAGTCCTGAATTACAGAAGTCCTTTGTCCACCCCAGGCAATGGGAACTTCAACCAAGTCATAGGGCTGCCATGCAGCTCTCCTCCTGAGAAGAACATTATCTCTGGGCAGCTCACAGCATGTGCTAAGTACAGGAAAAATCTTTGTTAGACATAAATTTGGTGAAATGTATTAATAGGAGCCGTGTTCTTATATATGTTCTGAATGCACTTATTAGAACGCACACTTAATTTATAAATTGTCCTTCTGCTTCTTCTCCCCGAATGTTCTACTTTCCCAAAATGTTCCACTTCTCTAGAAGAGATGAGTTCTTGTTTCCCTCTTCAGCAGCTCTGGACTCTACAGAATTTCACTGTACGTATATAGGTAGGTTCTTTATATGAGTGTTTGTCACTTGAGTTTCAAAAGTTATAGCTTTGAAAAAGTCTTCATCACACAAAAATATTCAATAAAACTAATTGTTATAAAACTAGTCTTCACCAAGATACCCTGCCCTGTCCCTTCCCATTTTGTCAAAATAATTTTTTGTTGTTGTTTAAGCCATCAGTGATTTTATAAAACATTTTGAGCACCCACAACATAATGAGAATATATACACACCACCTGCAAAACAAATTTCTGTCGTGTGAAAGCTGCACAATATCATGAAGTTGATGCAGGTGATTCTAAGACTTGCTGGAATCCCCATTCCTGGCAAATGAAGATTCAGCTGAGTTAGACCAATTAACAGTTGAGAAAGAAAAAAATCAACAAAGAAGATGATTAGAGGCTTCAAAAGAGAAATATTTGAATATCAAAGGATTAGGAGAAGCCTTGGGGGAAAATGATGAATCTCTCAAATATTTTTACAAAAATTACCTTCCTCCTAATCATGATATGAAAGTTAAATGTGAAGTGAAGGATTTCATTTCATTTGATCATACAATTTTGTCAGAAAAATTACTGTTAAAAAATCAAGACTGGTTCATTTTCTCTTCATTTTATGAATTAGCATTCAGTTAAAATTATCAAATAAATCCTGACTATAAAAGCTAAAATAAATTTTATACTCCTACATTTGAATTTTATTTGCCAAGCAGAGTTTTTTGCATGTTTTTCTACACAAGTGTGATTCTATTTGAGGTCGACTTACTTTTGATTGGATTTGATTTCAGCAGAGTGTATTGTGTGGTATTAAAGTAATCACAGTAGCGTACTGGAGCTGGAGTCAAGATGCCTGGGTTTGAATGCAAGTTGGGCTGTGGATGGGCAGGTTAGTCAACCTCTTTCTGCCAAGGTTTCCTGGAAAATGGAGGTACTAATAGTCCTGTGTGAACAGTTAGGAGCAAGGCTAAGAATATTTTTTGAGAGACATATGGTCCATCCTCTGTGATTATGTCTTCTTTCTGCCCCAGGGTCCATGCTTTCTGTGTATCAGTGATGGTTATCCAGAGAAGATGAACCAATAGGGTCTAGGGATTTATTTTAAGGAATCATATCCCTCGATTGTGGGGACTGGCAGATTAGAAATTTATATGGGGGGCTGGAAGACTACAAACTGAGGCAAGATTTGTTGCTGCAATCTTGAGGTAGAATTTCTTCCCTGTGAAACTTCAATTTTTGCTTCTAAGGCCTTCAATTGATTGGGTAAGGCCCACTTACATTATCCAGGATAATTACCATTACTTAAAGTCAACTGACTGTAGATGTCAACCACATCTACAAAATACCTTCTCAGCAACACCTAAGTTAGCATTTGATTAAATAACTGGGTTCTATTTAGCCTAGCCACATTAACACTTACAGTTAACCGTCACAGTAGGGATGGCTGATTTCATTCTTTTTCAGATTCTTTTCTGGAATCAGTGGCTTATTCCTCTTCTATTAGTTATTTCCTTCTTACTCTGCTCTCTACCACCAACCATATCCAGAAGCCTCTTGACCATTCCTTATCCCATACAAGGTCAGGTGGTCCTTTGCTCTCTATGCACCTATGAATTTAGTGAATATCTGCATTTCTTCCCCAATTCAATACTCTCTTTTCATTCCCATGTGTTTCTGGAATATACCTCTCTAAACTATGAGATCCTTAAGGGAAAGAACACACTCATCCATCTTCTTCGTATACTGCAATTTCAATGACTGAATTAGGGTATCAGTGAGACAGACTAGGGCAGCAAAAAGAACCTTAGCCTGAGAGATACAGAACAGATCTGCTATTAAATGGTCCTGGAAGTTTGAACAGCTCATTCTTCTCTGAGCCTCAGTTTCTATGCTCTGTAGAATGGAAAGGTTTGTTTTAAACTCTTTGGATTCTGCATGCTTTAATGCCATGTGGTTTGATGATGCTTGTAAATGTACAGTGCTAAATGGGGAAGGGACAATGTTTGTTTTTATTGTTGTTGTTTTTCAACCTATGACAAGGTTTTGTCCTGACATGGTAAATGAAGACTTGTTTTTCTGCTCCATCTATGTCCATTCACGAATACTGCGGTCTGGCATTCTGTTGATATAGCTGAGCTTAGATGCTCTTTGCTCTACTTGTAGGGTTTCAGCTAAGGTTACTGTGTGTCATTATCCTTGTTTGGGGGTTTATGCCTCTGGCTGTGCATCATAATCATCACCAGCACCATTACTTAATCACTGGTACCTTTGTGTGTGTGTGCTACCATCCCAGATAATATACTATAAAATGCTTTTCATACATTATTCCATGTAATCCTTATATGAACTAAGTGAGAGAGAAATCACTCTCCTTATTTTATATTGAGACCGTTGAAACTAATCAGGATCCTGGAAATCTTATAAACAGTGAATTTCAGAAATTTGAACCCTCGTCGATCCTAGCTGCAGAACCTATGCTCTTAACCACCACATTACATGTGGTTTCTACATTTATCTTATATTCTCTACTGTCTGAAAGCACCACGTGGTATGTGTCTCCTCTTCCAGGTCATGAGGCATTCACTCCCTTCATTTGCATGTTGTAGATGGAGCTGGATGCATTGCTGCATTGCTCTATACATCCTGTAAAGGTCTGTAGACATGCAAGGCAAGGGGGAAAGGACAACCAGAATGGCATCACCACTGAGAGTACAATCTTTGAACTGCCAGCTTTGAAGCCTGGTTTTGACTGTTATGAGCTGTGTGGCCTTGAGCAAGTGACTTAACTGCCCCAGGACTCATTTTCTTCATTTGTTCAATGTGAAATAACATATTCTACCTCATAAGCTTATTGTAAGAATTTCAAATGTTAATATATGTGTAACACTTAGAATAGAATCAGTGCGAGTTTGAAAAGATTTATGTCCCCTAGAAATGCCATGTTTTAATCTTAATCAATCTTGTGGGAGCAACTATTTCCTCTAATCGCTATTTAGTACTATAGGTTGGAAACTTGATTAAGTTATCTTCACGGAGATGTGACTCATCCACTTGTGGGTATCAGTTTTTGAATAGAGGGAGATGTGACTCCACCCATTCGATGTGGGTCTTGAAGTACTTTACTGGAATCTGTTAAAAGAGGAAGCAGGAGGGGGCCAAGATGGTAGCTTAGTAATGTGTGCACATTTTAGTTTGTCCTCCAGAGCAACTACTAAATAACCAGAAACAGTACAGAACAGCTCCCGGAGCCAGAACAGTGACCAGACACACAGCGTACCCCAGTCTGAACCAGCTGAATCAGCTGCGTGTCTCTGGAACAGTGAGTTCCCCAAGCTGCGCGCAGTTCCCCAAGCCACGGAACAGTGAGTTCCCCAAGCCATGTGCAGTTCCCCAAGCCACAGCGCGGGTGGCTTCCTGGAGGGAAAGGAAAGAGTCTCTAACAGTACCAGGGACTGAGTCCAACCAAACACCAATTGTGGCATTAATAAACAAATTCTGACTACTAATAATAGGCCCCCAGCTCAGGCAAAACTGGTCAAGGCAGAGGTCGCCTATTGGGCTAACCAAAAAAGAGGAAAAGGAATGAAACGGAGCCTTCTGCGGCTGTTTCTATGGAGGCTTGGTTGCCTCTGGATTCAGCAGCAGGATTACACAGGCTGTAACTGCCCCAAATGCAGAAACAGGCTGCTTTCAGGGCTGTCTCCCACCTGAACCTTCCCCATGGGAGGGGTGAAATGCAACTCAGGTGGAATCCGTCTTTCAAGAAATTCAGACCCCAGGGCTTCACAATTTGAGGCCATTAAAACCAGCCTACAACCTTTCCTCTGTCTCCACCACGCCCCCAGCAGGGAGAGCCTTCCAAAGATAAAGAGCCACAATATCTTTTGCTGTGGGAACTGCAGACAGACAAGCGCCACATACTGGGCAGGATAATAAAAACAGAGCCCAGAGACTTCACAGGAAAGTCTTTCAACCAGCTGGGTCTCACACTAAGGGAAAACTGACACAGGTGATTCCTTTCCCCTGAAAGCAGGCCAGCTTTGTCCGGGAAAACCCAGCTGGAGTCTGTAATACCTATGTAGACCCTCCTAAGGGTGGGGAGGGAAAAGGCACCTTACAAGCAGGACAAGAAACAAGAAAAAAAGAACTGAAAAATTACCCTCTGTTAAACAAAACTTAAGCTAGAGGCCCAGAAAAGCTGAACTGAAGGTCAATGAACAGATAGACAACAAACTCATCTAGCAAGAAAACCCTAGGTAAGATAAGTGAAAGCAATCTCCAGAATAAACTAATTAAGGTAATTAAATGTCCAGATGCCAGCAAAAAATAACAAATCACACCAGGAAAATTGAAGATATGGCCCAGTCAAAGGAACAAACCAATAGTTCAAATGAAATACAGGAGCTGAGACAACTAATTCTGAATATACGAACAGAAATGGAAAACCTCTTCAAAAACCAAATCAATCAATTGAGGGAGGACATGAAGAAGGCAAGGAATGAACAAAAAGAAGAAATGGAAAGTCTGAAAAAACAAATCACAGAACTTATGGGAATGAAAGATACAGTAGAAGAGATGAAAAAAAATGGAAACTTACAATGGTAGATTTCAAGAGACAAAGGTTAGAATTAGTGAACTGGAGGATGGAACATCTGAAATCCAAAAAGAAACAGAAATTATGGGGAAAAGAATAGAAAAATATGAGCAGGGGTTCAAGGAAATGAATGATAACGTGAAGCACACAAATATACATGCTGTGGGTGTCCCAGAAGGAGAAGAGAAGGGAAAAGGAGGAGAAAAACTAATGGAAGAAATTATCACTGAAAATTTCCCAACTCTTAGGAAAGACCTAAAATTACAGATCCAAGAAGTGCAGCGCACCCCAAAGAGAATAGATCCAAATAGATGTTCTCCAAGACACTTACTAGTCAGAATGTCAGAGGTCAAAGAGAAAGAGAAGATCTTGAAAGCAGCAAGAGAAAAGCAATCCATCACATACAAGGGAAACCCAATAAGACTATGTGTAGATATCTCAGCAGAAACCATGGAGGCAAGAAGACAGTGGAATGATATATTTAAATTACTAAAAGAGAAAAACTGCCAACCAAGACTCCTATATCCAGCAAAATTGTCCTTCAAAAATGAGGGAGAAATTAAAACATTCTCAGACAAAAAGTCACTGAGAGAATTTGTGAGCAAGAGACCAGCTCTGCAAGAAATACTAAAGGGAGCACTAGAGACAGATACAAAAAGACAGAAGAGAGAGGTGTGGAGAAGAGAGTAAAAAGAAGGAAAATCAGATATGATATATATAATACAAAAGGCAAAATGGTAGAGGAAAATATTATCCAAACAGTAATAACACTAAATGTTAATGGATTGAACTCCCCAATCCAAAGACATAGACTGGCACAGTGGATTAAAAAACAGGATCCTTCTATATGCTGTCTACAGGAAACACATCTTAGACCCAAAGATAAACATAGGTTGAAAGTGAAAGGTTGGGAAACGATATTTCATGCAAATAACAACCAGAAAAGAGCAGGAGTAGCTATACTAATATCCAACAAATTAGACTTCAAATGTAAAATAGTTAAAAGAGACAAAGAAGGATACTATCTACTAATAAAAGGAACAATTAAACAAGAAAACATAACAATCATACATATTTATGCACTGAACCAGAATGCCCCAAAATACATGAGGCATACACTGCAAATACTGAAAAGGGAAATAGATACATCTACCATAATAGTTGGAGACTTCAATTACCCACTCTCATCAATGGACAGAACATCTAGACAGAGGATCAATAAAGAAACAGAGAATTTGAATATTACGGTAAATGAGCTAGACTCAACAGACATTTATAGGACATTACATCCCACAACAGCAGGATACACCTTTTTCTCAAGGGCTCATGGATCATTCTCAAAGATATACTATATGCTGGGTCACAAAGCAAGTCTCAACAAATTTAAAAAGATTGAAATCATACACAGCACTTTCTCAGATCATAAAGGAATGAAGTTGGGAATCAATAATAGGCACAGTGACAGAAAATTCACAAATACATGGAGGCTCAACAACACACTCTTAAACAACTAGTGGGTCAAGGAAGAAATTACAAGAGAAATTAGTAAATATCTTGAGGTGAATGAAAATGAAAACACAACATATCAAAACCTATGGGATGCAACAAAGGCAGTGCTAAGAGGGAAATTTATTGCCCTAAATGCCTATATCAGAAAAGAAGAAAAGGCAAAAATTCAGGAATTAACTGTCCACTTGGAAGAACTGGAGAAAGAACAGCAAACTGACCCCAAAGCAAGCAAAAGGAAACAAATAACAAAGATTAGAGCAGAAATAAATGAAATTGAGAACATGAAAACAATAGAGAAAATCAATAAGACCAGAAGTTGGTTCTATGAGAAAATCAGTAAGATTGATGGGCCCTTAGCAAGACTGACAAAAAGAAGAAGAGAGAGGACGCAAATAAATAAGATCAGAAATGGAAGAGGAGAACATAATCACTGACCTCACAAAAATAAAGGAGGTAATAACAGGATACTGCCCTCTACTAGGCACCACAACTACAGGAAGGACAGGCAATTTCTTCCTGTGGGACCCACGGAGGAGACCCCCATAACTCGTGGAGTACTTGGGCCACGTGTAATATAAAATCAGTAAGTCTGGACTTCCAGAGAAGATGGCGGCTTAGTAAGACACGCGGGTCTTAGTTCCCCCTCCAGAACAGCTACAAGAGAAGTAGAAACGATACAGAACAGCTCCCGCGGCCACGACAGAGACCAAGAAGACAGCATACCCCATTCTGGAATGGCTGACTGGCTGGGAGAAACCGCTCTGGTGAGATTGCCGAGGGGCGCGGGATTCCCCGGGCTGGGGCGGCAGGTAGCCAGAGTCCCTCCCTCCCTCCTTCCTGGGCCGGCTGGGAGAATTGGACAGGCAGTCCCCTCAAGCCGTGGCGGTTGGCTCCCCCCCACCACACGCAGCCCCCCGGACCAGCTGGGAGAATTGGATCGGAGATCCCCAAGCCGGGGAGAATGGTGACCGGGGTCTCTTCCAAACACATGGCTTCGCGGCTCGGCTGGGAACGGTGGATAGACATTTCCCCAAGCCGCGGCGGCTGGCACCCCACCGCCACGTTTGGCACCCCGGGCCGGCTGGGAAATTTGGACAGGTGCTCCCCCAAGCTGCGGAGGCCAGCGAACTTCCCCACGCGTGGATCCCTGGGCCGGCTGGGAGATACGGATTGGCACTCCCCCAAGCCGTTTCGGCTGGTGGCCCCCCTACAGCGAGAGTTTTCCAAAGTTAGAGGAGCCACAGCATCTTTTACTGGTGGGACCTGCAGACAGATGAACGCCACGAGCGCCACCTACTGGGCAGGATAAGAAAAACAGAGCCCAGAGATTTCACAAAAATATCTTTCAACCTGTGGGGTCTTACACCCAGTGAAATCTGATTTAATGCCCAGATGCCAGCAGAAAATAATGGATCACGCTCAGAAAATTGAAAATATGGCCAAGTCAAAGGAACAAACCAATAGTTCAAATGAGATACAGGTGCTGAGACAACTAATGCTGAATATACGAACAGAAATGGAAAACCTCTTCAAAAACCAAATCAATCAATTGAGGGAGGACATGAAGAAGACATGGGCTGAACAAAAAGAAGAAATAGAAAAACTGAAAAAACAAATCACAGAACTTATGGGAGTGAAGGACAAAGTAGAAAAGAAGGAAAAAACAATTGATACCTACAATGGTAGATTTAATGAGACAGAAGCTAGAATTAGTGAATTGGAGGATGTAACATCTGAATTCCAAAAAGAAACAGAAACTATAGGGAAAAGAATGGAAGAATTTGAACAGGGGATCAGGGAAATGAATGACAATATGAAGCGCACAAATATACGTGTTGTGGGTGTCCCAGAAGGAGAAGAGAAGGGAAAAGGAGGAGAAAAACTAATGGAAGAAATTATCACTGAAAATTTCCCAACTCTTAGGAAAGACCTAAAATTACAGATCCAAGAAGTGCAGCGCACCCCAAAGAGATTAGACCCAAATAGGCGTTCTCCAAGACACTTACTAGTTAGAATGTCAGGGGTCAAAGAGAAAGAGAGGATCTTGAAAGCAGCAAGAGAAAAACAATCCATTACATACAAGGGAAACCCAATAAGACTATGTGTAGATTTCTTAGCAGAAACCATGGAGGCTAGAAGAAAGTGGGATGATATATTTAAATTACTAAAAGAGAAAAACTGCCAACCAAGACTCCTATATCCAGCAAAATTGTCCTTCAAAAATGAGGGGGAAATTAAAACATTCTCAGACAAAAAGTCATTGAGAGAATTTGTGACCTGGAGACCAGCTCTGCTAGAAATACTAAAGGGAGCACTAGAGTCAGATATGAAAAGACAGAAGAGAGAGGTGTGGAGAAGAGTGTAGAAAGAAGGAAAATCAGATATGATATATATATAATACAAAAGGCAAAATGGTAGAGGAAAATATTATCCAAACAGTAATAACACTAAATGTTAATGGACTGAATTCCCCAATCAAAAGACATAGACTGGCAGAATGAATTAAAAAAACAGGATCCTTCTATATGCTGTCTACAGGAAACACATCTCAGACCCAAAGATAAACATAGGTTGAAAGTGAAAGGTTGGGAAAAGATATTTCATGCAAATAACAACCAGGATAGAGCAGGAGTAGCTATACTAATATCCAACAAATTAGACTTCAAATGTAAAAGAGTTAAAAGAGACAAAGAAGGACACTATCTACTAATAAAAGGAACAATTAAACAAGAAGACATATATATTTTGATATTTGCCTGTATCAAAAAAGAAGGAAGGACAAAAATTCGGGAATTAACTGTCCACTTGGAAGAACTGGAGAAAGAATGGCAAACTAATCCCAAAGCAAGCAAAAGGAAAGAAATAACAAAGATTAGAGCAGGAAATAAATGAAATTGAGAACATGAAAACAATAGAGAAAATCAATAAGACCAGAAGTTGATTCTATGAGAATATCAACAGATTGATGGGCCCTTAGCAAGATTGACAAAAAGAAGAGAGAGGATGCAAACAAATAAGATCAGAAATTGAAGAGGAGACATAACCACTGACCTCACAGAAATAAAGGAGGTAATAACAGGATACTATGAACAAATTTACACTAATAAATACAACAATTTAGATGAAATGGACGGGTTCCTGGAAAGGCATGAACAACCAACTTTGACTCAAGAAGAAATAGATGAACTCAATTAACCAATCACAAGTAAAGAAGTTGAATCAGTCATTCAAAAGCTTCCTAAAAAGAAAAGTCCTGGACCAGACGGCTTCACACGTTAATTTTATCAAAGATTCCAGAAAGAATTAGTACCAACTCTCCTCAAACTCTTCAAAATAATTGAAGTGGAGGGAAAACTACCTAATTCATTCTATGAAGCCAACATCACCCTCATACCAAAACCAAGCAAAGATACTACAAAAAAAGAAAACTACAGACCAATCTTTCTAATGAATATAGATGCAAAAATCTTCAACAAAATTCTAGCAAATCGAATCCAGCAACACATTAAAAGAATTATACATCATGACCAAGTAGGATTCATCCCAGGTATGCAAGGATGGTTCAACATAAGAAAATCAGTTAATGTAATACACCATATCAACAAATCAAAGCAGAAAAATCACATGATCATCTCAATTGATGCAGAGAAGGCATTTGACAAGATTCAACATCCCTTCCTGTTGAAAACACTTCAAAAGATAGGAATACAAGGGAACTTCCTTAAAATGATAGAGGGAATATATGAAAAACCCACAGCTAATATCATCCTGAATGGGGAAAAATTGAAAACTTTCCCCCTAAGATCAGGAACAAGACAAGGATGACCATTATCACCACTGTTATTCAACATCGTGTTGGAGGTTCTAGCCAGAGAAATTAGACATGAAAAAGAAATACAAGTCATCAAAACTGGAAAGGAAGAAGTAAAACTATCACTGTTTGCAGATGATATGATACTACACGTCGAAAATCCGGAAAAATCCACAACAAAACTAGTAGAGCTAATAAATGAGTACAGCAAAGTAGCAGGTTACAAGATCAACATTCAAAAATCTGTAACAATTCAATACACAGTAATGAGCAAGCTGAGGGGGAAATCAAGAAACGAATCCCATTTGCAATTGCAACTAAAGAATAAAATACCTAGGAATAAATTTAACTGAAGACACAAAAAACCCATACAAAGAAAACTACAAAAAACTGTTAAAAGAAATCATAAGAAGACCTAAATAGATGGAAGGGCATACCGTGTTCATGGATTGGAAGACTAAATATAGTTAAGATGTCAATCCTACCTAAATTGATTTACAGATTCAATGCAATACCAATCAAAATCCCAACAACTTATTTTTCAGAAATAAAATAACCAATAAGCAAATTTATCTGGAAGGGCAGGGTGCCCTGAATTGCTAAAAACATGTTGAGGGAAAAAAACAAAGCTGAAGGTCTCATGCTGCCGGACTTTAAGGCATATTATGAAGCCACAGTGATCAAAACAGCGTGGTACTGGCATAAAGATAGATATATCAACCAATGGAATTGAATAGAGTGCTCAGATACAGACCCTCTCATCTATGGACATTTGCTCTTTGATAAGGCAGTCAAGCCAACTCACCTGGGACAGAACAGTCTCTTCAATAAATGGTGCCTTGAGTGCTGGATATCCATATGCAAAAGAATGAAAGAAGACCCATATCTCACACCCTATACAAAAGTTAACTCAAAATGGATCAAAGATCTAAACATTAGGTCTAAGACCATAAAACAGTTAGAGGAAAATGTAGGGAGATATCTTATGAAACTTACAATTGGAGGTGGTTTTTTGGACATTAAACCTAAAGCAAAGCACTGAAGAAGGAGATAAATAAATGGGAGCTCCTCAAAATTAAACACTTTTGTGCATCAAAGAACTTCAAGAAAGTAGAAAGACAGCCTACACAATGGGAGACAATATTTGGAAATGACATATCAGGTAAAGGTCTAGTATCCAGAATTTATAAAGAGATTGTACAACTCAACAACAAAAAGACAGCCAACCCAATTACAAAATGGGAAAAAGATTTGAACAGACACCTCTCAGAAGAGGAAATGCAAATGGCCAAAGGCACATGAAGAGATGCTCAATGTCCCTGGCCATTAGAGAAATGCAAATCAAAACCACAATGAGATATCATCTCACACCCACCAGAATGGCCATTATCAACAAAACAGAAAATGACAAGTGCTGGAGAGAATTCAGAGAATGAGGAACACTTATCCACTGTTGGTGGGAATGTCAAATGGTGCAACCACTGTGGAAGGCAGTTTGGCAGTTCCTCAAAAAGCTGAATATAGAATTGCCATATGACCCAGCAATACCATTGCTAGGTATCTACTCAGAGGACTTAAGGGCAAAGACACAAACAGACATTTGCACACCAATGTTTATAGCAGCGTTATTTACAATTGCAAAAAGACGGAAACAGCCAAAATGTCCATCAACAGACAATGGCTAAACAAACTGTGGTATATACATACGATGGAATATTATGCAGCTTCAAGACAGAATAAACTTATGAAGCATGTAATAACATGGATGGACCTAGAGAACATTATGCTGAGTGAGTCTAGCCAAAAACTAAAGGACAAATACTGTATGGTCCCACTGATGTGAACCGACATTCGAGAATAAACTTGGAATATGTCATTGGTAACAGAAACCAACAGGACTTAGAAACAGGGTAAGATAATGGGTAATTGGAGCTGAAGGGATACAGACTGTGCAACAGGAGTAGATACAAAAACTCAAAAATGGACAGCACAATAATACCTAATTGTAAAGTAATCATGTTAAAACACTGAATGAAGCTGCATCTGAGCTATAGGTTTTTTTTTGTTTGTCTGTTTGTTTGTTTGTGTCTTTTTTTTTACTATTATTATTATTTTTATTTTTTTCTCTATATTAACATTCCATATCTTTTTCTGTTGTTTTGCTAGTTTTTTTCCTAAATCGATGCAAATGTACTAAGAAATTATGATCATGCATCTATGTGATGATGTTAAGAATTACTGATTGCATATGTAGAATGGAATGATTTCTAAATGTTATTAATTTCTTTTTTTTCTTTAATTAATAAAAAAAATCAGTGAGTCTGAAAAAAAAATAACAGAATACTATAAAGAACTTTATGCTAATAAGTACAACAATGTAGATGAAATGGACAAGTTCCTAGAAAGGCAGAAACAACCAACTTTGACTCAAGAAGAAATAGATGACCTCTACAAACCAGTCACAAGTAAAGAAGTTGGATCAGTCATTCAAAAGCTTCCTAAAAAGAAAAGTCCAGGACCAAACGGCTTCACATGTGAATTCTACCAAGCATTCCAAAAAGAATTAGTACCAACCCTGCTCAAACTCTTAAAAAATTGAAGTGGAGGGAAAGCTACCTGATTCATTCTATGAAGCCAACATCACCCTCATACCAAAACCAAGCAAAGATATTACAAAAACAGAAGACTACAGACCAATCTCTCTAATGAATATAGATGCAAAAATTCTCAACGAAATTCTAGCAAATCGAATACAGCAACACATTAAAAGAATTATACATCATGACCAAGTAGGATTCATCCCAGGTATGCAAGGATGGTTCAACATGAGAAAATCAATTAATGTAATACACCATATCAACAAATCAAAGCAGAAAAATCACATGATCATCTCAATTGATGCAGAGAAGGCATTTGACAAGATTCAACATCCCTTCCTGTTGAAAACACTTCAAAGGATAGGAATACAAGGGAATTTCCTTTAAATGATAGAGGGAATATATAAAAAACCCACAGCTAATATCATCCTCAAAGGGGAAAAATTGAAAACTTTCGCCCTAAGATCAGGAACAAGACAAGGATGTCCACTATCACCACTGTTATTCAACATCATGTTGGAAGTTCTAGCCAGAGCCATTAGACAAGAAGAAAAAAAAAAATACAAGGCATCAAAATTGGAAAGGAAGAAGTAAAACTATCACTGTTTGCAGATGATATGATACCACACGTCGAAAACCCTGAAAAGTCCACAGCAAAACTACTAGAGCTAATAAACGAGTACAGCAAAGTGGCAGGTTACAAGATCAACATTCGAAAATCTGTAGTGTTTCTATACACTAGCAATGAACAAGCTGAGGGGGAAATCAAGAAATGAATTCCATTTACAATTGCAACTTAAAGAATAAAATACTGAGGAATAAATTTAACTAAAGAGACAAAAGACCTATCCAAAGAAAACTACAAGAAACTGCTAAAAGAAATCACAGAAGCCCTAAATAGATGGAAGGGCATACCATGTTCATGGATTGGAAGACTAAATATAGTTAAGATGTCAATTCTACCTAAATTGATTTACAGATTCAGCACAATACCAATCAAAATCCCAACAACTTATTTTTCAGAAATAGAAAAACCAATAAGCAAATTTATCTGGAAGGGCAGGGTGCCCCGAATTGCTAAAAGTATCTTGAAGAAAAAAAAAAAAACGAAGCTGGATGTCTCATGCTGCCTGACTTTAAGGCATATTATGAAGGCACAGTGGTCAAAACAGCGTGGTACTGGCATAAAGATAGATATATTGACCAGTGGAATCGAATAGAGTGCTCAGATATAGACCCTCTCATCTATGGACATTTGCTCTTTGATAAGGTGCAACTCACCTGGGAGTCAACTCACCTGGGACAGAACAGTCTCTTCAATAAATGGTGCCTAGAGAACTGGATATCCATATGCAAAAGAATGAAAGAGGACCCGTATCTCACACCCTATACAAAAGTTAACTCAGGGTGGGCCGCGGTGGCTCAGCGGGCAAAGTGCTTGCCTGCTATGCCGGAGGACCTCGGTTCGATTCCCGGCCCCAGCCCATGTAACAAAAAACGGAGAAACAAAATACAATAAAACAAGAAAATGTTTAAAAGATGTTTCCCTTTCTTCCTCCCTTCCTTCCTTCTATCCTTCCTTCCTTCTCTCTGTCTTTCCTTTAAAAAAAAAAAAAAAAAAAAAAGTTAACTCAAAATGGAGCAAAGATCTAAACATTAGGTCTAAGATCATAAAACAGTTAGAGGAAAATGTAGGGAGATATCTTATGAATCTTATAATAGGAGGTGGTTTTATGGACCTTACACCTAAAGCAAGAGCACTGAAGAAAGAAAGAAAGAAATGGGAGCTCCTAAAAATTAAATACTTTTGTGCATCAAATAAACTTCATCAAGAAAGTAAAAAGACAGCCTACACAATGGGAGACAATATTTGGAAACAACATATCAGATAAAGGTCTAGTATCCAGAATTTATAAAGAGGTTGTTCAACTCAACGATAAAAAGACAGCCAATCCAATTACAAAATGGGAAAAAGACTTGAACAGATACTTCTCAGAAGAGGAAATACAAATGGCCAAAAGGCACATGAAGAGATGCTCAATGTCCCTGGCCATTAGAGAAATGCAAATCAAAACCACAATGAGATATCATCTCACACCCACGAGAAAGGCCATTATGAACAAAACAGAAAATGACAAGTGCTGGAGAGGATGTGGAGAAAGAGGGACACTTATCCACTGTTGGTGAGAATGTCAAATGGTGCAACCACTGTGGAAGGCAGTTTGGTGGTTCCTCAAAAAGCTGAATATAGAATTGCCAGAGGACCCAGCAATACCATTGCTAGGTATCTACTCAAAGGACTTAAGGGCAAAGACACAAACGGACATTTGCACACCAAAGTTTATGGCAGCATTATTTACAACTGCAAGAAGATGGAAACAGCCAAAATGTCCATCAACAGATAAGTGGCTAAACAAACTGTGGTATATACATACGATAGAATATTATGCAGCTCTAAGACAGAATAAACTTATGAAGTATGTAACAACATGAATGGACATAGAGAACATTATGCTGAGTGAGTCTAGCCAAAAACTAAAGGACAAATACTGTATGGTCTCACTGATATGAACCGACATTAGTGAATAAACTTGGAATATGTCATTGATAACAGAGACCATCAGGAGATAGAAATAGGGTAAGATAGTGGGTAATTGGAGCTGAAGGGATACGGACTGTGCAACAGGACTGAATACAAAACTCAGAACTCAGAAATGGACAGCACAATACTACCTAACTCTAATGTAGTTATGTTAAAACACTGAATGAAGCTGCATGTGAGAATGATAGAGGGAGGAGGGCTGGGGACATAAATGGAATCAGAAAGAAAGATAGATGTTAAAGATCGAGATGGTATAATCTAGGAATGCCTAGAGTGTATAATAATAGTGAAATGTACAATGTACAAATTTTAAAAATGTTTTTGCATGAGGAAGAACAAAGGATTGTCATTATTGCAGGATGCTGAGAATAGATGATAACTAATACTTTAAAATGTCACATTATGTGTAAGACTAAAGCAAAAAATGTTTATTTGTTACAAAATTTAGATTTTGACTAGAGCATTTCCTAATATAACTCAATTAGATAGTTTGATTGAATGTCATAAGTACTTGGAATCTCAGGTAGCACATGAGATTTTGTTGGTTTGTCCAGAGTGATCCCCCGATGAACCCCAGAATGATTTGATCAGTGACTGGAAAAGTGTTTGCAAGCCCCCTTCGGTGAATGGTGAGAGTGGGGAGAAATTCAACTTCCCCAAGCTGAATTCTTGATATTCTTGCAGGCAGTTTGGACAACCAAATCTATAGGCTGAGCCCCCAGTCTTGGGGTTTGTTCACATGAAACTTAACCCCACAAAGGATAGGTCAAGTCTACTTAAAATTTAGGCCTAAGAGTCACCCCCAGGAGAGCCTCTTTTGTTGCTCAGATGTGGCCTCTCTCTCCAGCCAATATGATGAGCAGTCTCACCACACTCCCCCTCTCCACGTGGGACATGACTCCCCGGAGTGTGGACCTTCCTGGCAACGTGGGACAAAGATCCTGGAATGAGCTGAGACTCAGCATCAAAGGACTGAGGAAAACCCTAGAATAAGCTGAGAATTAATATCAAGAGACTGAGAGAACCTTCTCGACCAAAAGGGGGAAGAGTAAAATGAGGCAGAATGTCAATGGCTGAGAGATTCCAAACAGAGTTGAGAGGTTATCCTGGAGGTTATTCTTATGCATTAAGTAGATATCACCCTGTTGTTCAAGGTGTAGTGGAGAGGCTGGAGGGAATTGCCTGAAAATGTAGTGCTGTGTTCCAGTAGCCATGTTTCTTGATGATGATTGAACAATGATATAGCTTTCACAATGAGACTCTGTGAATGTGAAAACCTTATGTCTGATGCTCCTTTTAGCTACTATATCAACAGAAGAGTAGAACATGTGAAATAAAAATAAATAATAGGGGGAACAAATGTTAAAATAAATTCAGTTTGAAATAGTGGTAAATGAAAGCAAGGGGTAAGGGGTATGGTACGTATAGTTTTTTTTTCTCTATTATCATTTTATTTCTTTTTCTGCTGTCTTTTTCTAAATCGATGCAAATGTACCAAGAAATGATGAATATGCAACTATGTGATGATATTAAGAATTACTGATTATATATGTAGAATGGAATGATTTCTAAATGTTTTGTTTGTTAATTTTTTTTAATTAATAAAAAAAAAAGAGGAAGCATTTTGGAGGAAGCTGGAGGATGATGAAAGCAGCAGAGACACGAGAACTACAGAGATCACCAGACAGCAACCTTTGGAGATGAAGAAGAATGCTCCTGGGGGAGCTTCATGAAGCAGGAAGCCTGGAGAAGCTAGAAGTTGTCATCATGTTTGCTGTGTGCCTTTCCAGTTGACAGAGAAACCCTGAACTTCATCGCCCTTTCTTCAATGAAGGTAACCTCTTGTTAATGCCTTAATTTGAACATTTTTATAGACTTGCTTTAATTGGAACATTTTCTTAGGCTTAGAACTATAAACTAGCAACTTATTAAATTCCTGTTTTTAAAAGCCATTCCATTTCTGGTATATTGCCTTCCAGCAGCTAGCAAACTAGAACAGTATTTGGTACAGATTAATTATTATATGTATTAAATATTATCACCCTATATATGTTTGGCAGTACAATTCAAATGACATTTTCTCTACATTTTTTCCTCAATATGTTCTGGTTGAGTCTTCATTCTCTGGTATCCAATTAGGAAATTTTTAAAAATAAGTAGAAAAATACCACCACCACCACCATTACTAAATAGCAACAAAAACGGTTTTGGATCACTTAACTTACTGATATTAGAAATATTTAATTCAGTATATTATTCATTTTCATGTGTGACTCAGATCTAGGTGGCATAAATCTTTTTTTTTTTAAGTTTTACACTTATATGAAAAATCAATATTCTTTGGACACTTTCTCCCTTGTCTTGGCTGCTAGGAAGGTCAGAATCCTATTGTGAGTCAGTTTGAATCACTAATTAAAACATGGAATCTGCATAATCTAAATTTCCATGATCTTGAATTTCCTTATAAGTTTTAGAGTCCTTGTTTTTTATTGTAATCAGTTTATGTTGTTCCATTTCATTTAAAATCTTTTGGTAAGTGTCCTACATGCTCTATGGAATAAAATAGAATATGAGCTAATATACTGATGACTATATTCATGTTTCGAATCCTATAGTGCCCAGCCCTGCTCTATATACATAGCACTAGATCAAACCACATGTATACACGAACATCCAACTGTTTTTTACTTCTATAAGCTGCGGTTTCTTACCGTTCAGCCTAATCTTGCCTTAATAAGCATTTGTTTTATTGAAAACAACCCCAATTCTGATGTATTAGCAATGAAGGGAAAAATGGATTATATTTTCTTTTAAAATTAAAATGACATATTTCATTTTTCTGCTCCCCTCTCGGCTTACAAATAGTGGCTGTTTATTCGACAAATATTATACCTGTCTGTCTTGGCTCTAATGTGACAGGTAGTTGATGCCTGCAAGCACTGTTACTTGCAGCAACTACATTCCACATTTAATTTATTACACAACTCCCTGTTACTTCTTTTATTGATGAACTGTACAGAGTAAAGTAATTATTTGTTAAAGATTTCACAGTATTTTTTTAAACTGTATAGCTACAAAATGAAATCTATCTCTCTGAAAAGGCATTTGTGAGAAGAAATCCAAGATAAAGAATTTCACAGGATTAAGGATCTGTTTACTTTCTTCATTCTGTGCTTCACATAAGTACAATGGCCTTATTTTTCAAATAGGCTTTCACTTAAGGAAACAGATAAGAGGGATTCAGTTCATTTCCATGAAGATTGGGAGATCACCATTAGTCATTTTTTTTTTTAAATGTTAAGAATAATCACATTTTCAGCCACTGAGGAACAGTCCATGGGAGACACATATCCACACAGGAGAAAAGGAGAAACACATATCTCCTGTTCAGTGAGATGTCATACATGCTCAGTTTAAACTTTTTAATTGAAATCGGTGCTTTCTTTTGATAACACAATCCTTCATCATTATTTGTAATCAAAATCACAAACACACACAGTGCAATGCTGTACCTGAACACCGGTCAAATGAATGGTGGTTCTATTAAATCACATTCTTTAAACTAGCCCTGCCAGGATCTCAAAGAGTGTCCCTGAGAAGCAAGTCTTCTCCTTGCAATTCACACACACATTTATAAGAAATATCACATTAAAATAAAAAAAGGATAAATTCAAGAGGGACCTGCTAACCAGGTCACCAAAAGTAGTTCCAAAAATTCATAGACAGATAGAGAGACTCGTGGGATTTTAGATTTGAATAAAGTCTTTGAGACCACCTTGGTTTGGCTCTTAAGTTTACAGATGAAGGAAACTGAGCCTCAAGGACCCAAAAAGTCTTTTGCAAGCATAGGATCCAGTATTTTGGCTAAAAGCTAGTGTTCTTTGTGTGATTTCAAAAATAGCCCCTGAAACTGCCAATATTCCCGATTGTGACTTTATCATCTTGAGCCATCTCTAGTTTTGTTTAATATGTGAATATATCACTATTACTATTTTTAATTCTATTTCTACCCCACAGTTTGGTGCCCTTTAGCATGTCCTTAAGAGGTAAGAATGTAGGAATTGGTGGCTTCCTTTGTCTTTGTATGTCTCTCTGTTTCTCCCATTCATCTCCATCCCACACCAACCCACTCCCAACCATAATCTTCAAAATGGGAGGAACCTGATAGCATATGACAAAGAGGGAGATTTGTTTCATGCTTATTTCAGCTGAAGGGCACAGCAGATTAAACATTGTAGCGCCAAAGACAATGCACTGAGTATCAGAACAAGTGTTTTGGACTTTCACTGAACCAACAGAGAGTGGCAACTACCTGCAGGTAAAAGATCTCCTCTAATAGCTGCGCAACCGATTAACCCTAAAACATTCATGTATGCTGGTCTAAAGCCTGCTATGGAGGACCATACCTTGATTCTGTTTCCAGATTGAGACCAGGAGCCATAATGACAAGATTAGCATTTGGAGATGAGGAGGAAGAGGAGACCAAAGAGGAAGAAGATTCTTTCTCATGCATCTTCATTCAGAAGTCTTCGCAATTCACTGTGGCTTTCCATAGTCATTATCTTATTCAGTTTTGACAACCCACCTGTCATGGTCAGATTCATGTGCCAACTTGGCCAAGTGGTGGTACCTGTTTGTCTGGTTGGGAGAGTGCTGGCCTGTCTGTTGTGATGAGGACATTTCATAGAATTTGATCATGAGAATGTCAGCTGCATCCACAGCTGATTCCATTTGTAATCAGCCAAGGGGAGTGTGTTCTGCAATGAGTGGTGATTAATCTAATCACTGGAAGCCTTTTAAGGAGGATTCAGAAGAGACAGGCTCTCTTCCTGCTTCGGCTGGCAAGCCTCTCCTGTGGAGTTGGCCTAGACCCTCCAACAGAATTGTCGTTTTCACAGCCTGTCCTGCGGAGCACATTCCCATGATTATGTGAGACACTTTTATAAATTTTGTATTTGCTAGTGTTTCCTGTTGATTCTGTTTCTCTAGAGAACCCTAACTAAACACAACCTGTGAGGCATGTAGTTTTATGCCCATAACATGCTATAGCAGGGTGAGATAGTTTGGACAGTGAGGACAAGTAACTGCCAAGAATCACCCTGAGTGATTCAGAACAAGTCACAGTTGGAGAGTTTCATAACAAATACTTATTCATTTTTTTGGTAAATATTTATTGGCTTCTAAGGTCAAAGCACCAGAGAAACAGCAGACATGAGAGATAGTCTTTATCATTCTGACACTAACAGGTCTGACATTAAACCTAAAACAGTCTAAGAAGAGTCTCTGGGCTTTTGACAATCAGAAAATTAAATAACATTTTAGAGTTCTGGCCAACTTAAAGATTACCAAAGGGAGAACCAATTTAAAGCTAAGTTTAAAACGCTTTAAATCTTTGCCTAAATTGTGTATCATTAAATATAATTAGTAATTCTAGTAAACATAATATTCCCATGTCTAAAAAAAGATTTCCATTGTTGTAAGAAAAAAGCATAGCAGAGGAGAAAGACACTTTAATGCAGATAACCACAGTTCAGGAAAATGAAATTATTGGGATCAAAGAGCAAAACCCAGTGACTCTTATCCATATGGAGGCAGCTTAGCAAAGGTTTTGTACATAGGGTGATAAAAATAGCATCTGAAGGGCTAATCTTTCAAACTCAGACTTACAATTATGCAAACATTTCCTCAGGACATCAGCTCACTTAAAAAATGAAATTTTAAATATGCCCTTTGACGTCTTCTGAAATGGCTTAAGGTGACTTAGCAGTTAAAACAAGTAAGAGAAATAACATTTAAGGTTATTTGAACAGGCATTTGAAAAAAAAAGCCGATACAATTGGCACTTTCAGGCACTTGAGAAGATTATAGTACAGGAACAATTAGTATATTTTCTGGCAGCTAAGCTATAAAGTGAAACATTTTGAATTCACATAATAGAAAATATACAAATTCATCTGAAGAGAAAATTCCTCCTGGACCTTAACCCAGAGAGAAATTTACCAGCTACACCCATACTTAGAGTGAGAAAACAAACATCATTTAGTGCACTTTATGCACAGCCAGGGCTTTACAAAAGATTCAGAAATGCTATTATCCTGGGTGACTTACTTACTGACTCTCCATAAAGGCAAAGACCCTGACATTAAATCATAACTCAGGCCAGGCAATTTTGTACTGGGCTGATATAATGCACCTCAAGCATTCGGTTTTCTGATGCCCTGACTTAATGCTTGTGCAGAACTTGGAGACTGAAAATGAATGTGTAGTTATCATGTCCATTAGAAAGCCTTTCGTAGATGGAAGATATTGTAATCGAGCTTTGGGAAAGGACTTTATCTCTTTCAACTCTTATGTAATCATCAAACAAGCACTTGCTTTGTGACCATCCTATAATGTTTATAAAAGAAGACCTTATGTCAATTCTTTTACTATTCTAAGCATGGTTTGAAGAATAAAAAGTCAGGGGATGAGGGGTTTTGGTCATCTGAGATGGTGGTGTAAATGTTCCAGCTTGCTTTCCCCACAGAATAGTTGAAGAACTGTTAGAGGCATCTTCCTCAGGACCCTGTAAACAAGTTAAAGGACAAGACAGATAGGGTGGGAGGAGAGTGTAAAAATGTAGATTATCTGGTGGGCAACAGTGGCTCAGTGGCAGAGTTCTTGCCTGCCATGGTGGAGACCCAGCTTTGATTCCTGTTGCCTGCCCATGTTAAAAAAAAATGTAGATTATCAACAAGCATACTAAAAGAGAAAAAGAGAGATGAAATTAAGATATGGCATGTAAAAGCCAAAGGATAAAAGGATTGAAATAAAGACAGCCATTACAGTTATACCACTGAATGTTAATGGATTAAACTCCCCAATCAAAGATTCGCAGAATGGTTAAAAATGTATGTCCCTCTATATGCTGTCTACAAGAGCCTCACTTTAGACCCTATGACACAAATAAGTTGAAAGTGAAAGAAAGACTGCAAAGAGATATTCTATGCAAACAATAACCAAGAAAGCACTGGGGTAGCTATACTAATATTGAACAAAATAGAATTTAAATGAAAAACTATTGTAAGAGACAAGGAAGGACACTATATATTAATGAAGGGGCAATTCACCCAAAAGAACTAACAGTGATGAAGAGTTATACACCTACCCATAGTGCCCCAAAATACATGAGGCAAACACTGGCAAAACTGAAGGGAGAAATAGACATCTCTACAAATGGAGAATTCAATACACCACTCTCATCAATGGGTAGAACATACAGACAGAGGAGCAATAAGGAAATAGAGAACTTGAATAATATGATAAATATGATTCAATTTATCATATCGATAAATTGTATTATATTGAATAATATAATAAATGATAAATAGACATATCCAGAACACTGCGCCCCAAAACAGCAGGATATACATTGTTCTCAAATGCACATGGAAAAACTTCCTGGATAGACCACATGAGGGTCACAAAACAATTCTTAATAAATTTTAAAAGACTGAAATTACACACAGCACTTTCTCAGACCATAATGGAATGAAGCTGGAAATCAATAACAGGTGGAGAACTGGAAAAGTCACAAAAAATGCCAGACAATGAAGTCTGTTGTGGATGATAATTGTAATTAATACCACAAATATAAGAATGGTCTTTCTCTGAATATAAAAATGCAATACACCATTAGGAGGTCTTAATAACAGGGTGGTATATGGGAAAAATAAACCTAATGAAAAGCATGGACTATTCTTAACAGTAATATGTTAACATTTTTTAAATCAATTGTAACAAAGAAACTATATCAATGCCAGGTGTCAATAATAAGGAATATATGGGATATGGGAAGGTTGAATTTTTTACGTGATTTTCATGGAAACCCAGAACTTCTCTAATTAAAATAATATATAATAAAAGTTGTGCTAAGTGAAAGTAATCAAATACAAAGTACTACATATTGTATGATTCCAATATATGAAATGTAAATATAAATAAATCTACAGAAACAATTAATTAATTGTTATGTAAGACTGGGAAGGATAGAAGGTTTGAGAGGTGACAGCTATGAGGTTTTTCTTTTTGGACTAAATGGAAATGTTCTAAAATTAACTGCAGTGATGAATATACAACTCTATGATTATACTAAAAACCATTAATTGTACACTTTGAATTGTCTGTAGGATATGTAAATATATCTCAATAAAACTGCTTAAAAAGACTATGAGACAAAATATGAAAGAGGAAATGATGACCCTTCTAAAGAAGAGAGAAAGAAATCCAAGAACTATCCATGAAGAAATACAGAATTTGGACATACTGGAGAAAAACCTTTAAAAAGTTATACTTAGGGCGGGCCGCGGTGGCTCAGCGGGCAAAGTGCTTGCCTGCTATGCCGGAGGACCTCGGTTCGATTCCCGGCCCCAGCCCATGTAACAAAAAACGGAAAAACAAAATACAATAAAACAAGAAAATGTTTAAAGATGTTTCCCTTTCTTCCTTCCTTCCTTCCTTCTATCCTTCCTTCCTTCTATCTGTCTTTCCTTTAAAAAAAAAAAAAAAAAAAAAAAAAGTTATACTTGAGGGATCCAAGATGGCGTCTTAGTAAGGTACATGCGTCTTAGTTCCTCCGACTCCAAATCAACTAATAGGTGAACAGAAACAGTACAGAACAGCTCCCAGGGCTACAGCAGGGAATGGACACACAGCGTAACCCAGTCTGGGCTGGTTAGTCTGACTGCGAAACTCGGCTGCGGTGAGTGAGATCCCTGAGCGGCGGGCGATTTCCCGAGCAGCCGCAGCTGCGGCGGTCTGAGCTAATCCCTCCCTCCTTCCCGGGCTGGCTGAGGGACGCGGAGAGACAAGCTTCCCAGCCAAGGCGGCCGGCGCCACACTTTTGCGGGTGGCTTCGAGTCTCGGCTTCGAGTCCGCGACTACGAGTCTCGGATCAGAGGGCTATCCAAAGTCTGGGCTGGCAAGTCTGACTGCGAGACTTGGCTGCGGCGAGACCCCCGAGCGGCCGCAGCTGCGGCGGTCTGAGCTAATCCCTCCCTCCTTCCCGGGCCGGCTGAGAGTATCGGAGAAGCAAGTTTCCCAAGCCGAGGCAGGCGGCACCCCTCTTTTGCGGGCGGCTTTGAGTCTCTGCTTCGAGTCCGCGGATACGAGTCTCGGATAGGAGGGCTATCCAAGCTGCGGTAGCCCCCCCCCACGGGAGGCTTCCTGGTCCGGTGGGGAATCCCCCAGGCCCGCTGCGGCCCGCAACCAGCCACAGGGTCCCCTCAAGCTGCGGCAGCTGACGCCCCCACCACACACGGCCCCTGAACCAACGGAGAGAATTGGATCCGAAATCCCCAGGCCACGGAGATCGGTGACTGGGGGAGACCGATTCCAAACACTTGAGACAAACGTGTGCCACGTGCGCCACGTACTGGGCAAGATAAGAAAAACAGATCCCAGAGATTTCACAGAAAAATCTTACAACCTTGCTGGGTCCAACACCAAGAGAAATCTGAATAAATGCCCAGACACCAGCAGCAGAAGATAACTGTCCACGCTCAAAAGATTGAGAATATGGCTCAGTCAAAGGAACAAACCAATAGCTCAAATGAGACACAAGAGCTGAGACAACTAATGCTGAATATACGAACAGAAATGGAAAACCTCTTCAAAAATGAAATCGATAAATTGAGGGAGGACATGAAGAGGACATGGGCTGAACATAAAGAAGAAACAGAAAAACTGAAAAAACAAATCGCAGAACTTATGGAAGTGAAGGATAAAGTAGCAAACATAGAAAAAATAATGGATAGCTACAATGATAGATTTAAAGAGACAGAAGATAGAATTAGTGATTTGGAGGATGGAACATCTGAATTCCAAAAAGAAACAGAAACTATCCGGAAAAGAATGGAAAAATTTGAACAGGGTATCAGGGAACTCAAGGACAATATGAACCACACAAATATACGTGTTGTGGGTGTCCCAGAAGGAGAAGAGAAGGGAAAAGGAGGAGAAAAACTAATGGAAGAAATTATCACTGAAAATTTCCCAACTCTTATGAAAGACCTAAAATTACAGATCCAAGAAGTGCAGTGCACCCCAAAGAGATTTGACCCAAATAGGCGTTCTCCAAGACACTTACTAGTTAGAATGTCAGAGGTCAAAGAGAAAGAGAAGATCTTGAAAGCAGCAAGAGAAAAACAATCCATTACATACAAGGGAAACCCAATAAGACTATGTGTAGATTTCTCAGCAGAAACCATGGAAGCTAGAAGACAGTGGGATGATATATTTAAAATACTAAAAGGGAAAAACTGCCAACCAAGACTCCTATATCCAGCAAAATTATCCTTCAAAAATGAGGGAGAAATTAAAACATTCTCAGACAAAAAGTCACTGAAAGAATTTGTGACCAAGAGACCAGCTCTGCAAGAAATACTAAAGGGAGCACTAGAGTCAGATACAAAAAGACAGAAGAGAGAGATATGGAAAAGAGTGTAGAAAGAAGGAAAATCAGATATGATATATATAATACAAAAGGCAAAATGTTAGAGGAAAATATTATCCAAACAGTAATAACACTAAATGTCAATGGACTGAATTCCCCAATCAAAAGACATAGATTGGCAGAATGGATTAAAAAACAGGATCCCTCTATAGGCTGTCTACAGGAAACACATCTTAGACCCAAAGATAAACATAGGTTGAAAGTGAAAGGTTGGGAAAAGATATTTCATGCAAATAACAACCAGAAAAGAGCAGGAGTGGCTATACTAATATCCAACAAATTAGACTTCAAATGTAAAACAGTTAAAAGAGACAAAGAAGGACACTATATACTAATAAAAGGAACAATTAAACAAGAAGACATAACAATCATAAATATTTACGCACCGAATCAGAATGCCCCAAAATACGTGAGGAATATACTGCAAACACTGAAAAGGGAAATAGACACATATACCATAATAGTTGGAGACTTCAACTCACCACTCTCATCAATGGACAGAACATCTAGACAGAGGATCAACAAAGAAATAGAGAATCTGAATATTACTATAAATGAACTAGACTTAATAGACATTTATAGGACATTACATCCCACAACAGCAGGATACACCTTTTTCTCAAGTGCTCATGGATCATTCTCAAAGATAGACCATATGCTGGGTCACAAAGCAAGTCTTAACAAATTTAAAAAGATTGAAATCTTACACAACACTTTCTCGGATCATAAAGGAATGATGTTGGAAATCAATAATAGGCAGAGTGCCAGAAAATTCACAAATACGTGGAGGCTCAACAACACACTCCTAAACAACGACTGGGTCAAAGAAGAAATTGCTAGAGAAATTAGCAAATACCTCGAGGCGAATGAAAATGAAAACACAACATATCAAAACTTATGGGACGCAGCAAAGGCAGTGCTAAGAGGGAAATTTATTGCTCTAAATGCCTATATCAGAAAAGAAGAAAAGGCAAAAATTCAGGAATTAACTATCCATTTGGAAGAACTGGAGAAAGAACAGCAAGCTAACCCCAAAGCAAGCAAAAGGAAAGAAATAACAAAGATTAGAGCACAAATAAATGAAATTGAAAGCATGAAAACAATAGAGAAAATCAATAAGGCCAGAAGTTGGTTCTATGAGAAAATCAGTAAGATTGATGGGCCCTTAGCAAGATTGACAAAAAGAAGAAGAGAGAGGATGCAAATAAATAAGATCAGAAATGGAAGAGGAGACATAAATACTGACCTCACAGAAATAAAGGAGGTAATAACAGGATACTATGAACAACTTTACGCTAATAAATACAACAATTTAGAGGAAATGGACGGGTTCCTGGAAAGACATGAACAACCAACTTTGACTCAAGAAGACATAGATGACCTCAACAAACCAATCACAAGTAAAGAAATTGAATCAGTCATTCAAAAGCTTCCTAAAAAGAAAAGTCCAGGACCAGACGGCTTCACATGTGAATTCTATCAAACATTCCAGAAAGAATTAGTACCAACTCTCCTCAAACTCTTCAAAAAAATCGAAGTGGAGGGAAAACTACCTAATTCATTCTATGACGCCAACATTACCCTCATACCAAAACCAGGCAAAGATATTACAAGAAAAGAAAACTACAGGCCGATCTCTCTAATGAATATAGATGCAAAAATCCTCAATAAAATTCTAGCAAATTGTATCCAACAACACATTAAAAGAATTATTCATCATGACCAAGTAGGATTCATCCCAGGTATGCAAGGATGGTTCAACATAAGAAAATCAATTAATGTAATACACCATATCAACAAATCAAAGCAGAAAAATCACATGATCATCTCAATTGATGCAGAGAAGGCATTTGACAAGATTCAACATCCTTTCCTGTTGAAAACACTTCAAAGGATAGGAATACAAGGGAACTTCCTTAAAATGATAGAGGGAATATATGAAAAACCCACAGCTAATATCATCCTTAATGGGGAAAAATTGAAAACGTTCCCCCTAAGATCAGGAACAAGACAAGGATGTCCACTATCACCACTATTATTCAACATTGTGTTGGAGGTTCTAGCCAGAGCAATTAGACAAGAAAAAGAAATACAAGGCATCAAAATTGGAAAGGAAGAATAAAACTATCACTGTTTGCAGATGATATGATACTATATGTCGAAAACCCGGAAAAATCCACAACAAAACTACTAGAGCTAATAAATGAGTACAGCAAAGTAGCAGGTTATAAGATCAACATTCAAAAATCTGTAGCATTTCTATACACTAGCAATGAACAAGCGGAGGGGGAAATCAAGAAACGAATCCCATTTACAATTGCAACTAAAAGAATAAAATACCTAGGAATAAATTTAAGTAAAGAAACAAAAAACCTATATAAAGAAAACTACAAAAAACTGCTAAAAGAAATCACAGAAGACCTAAACAGATGGAAGGGCATACCGTGTTCATGGATTGGAAGACTAAATATAGTTAAGATGTCAATCCTACCTAAATTGATTTACAGATTCAATGCAATACCAATCAAAATCCCAACAACGTATTTTTCAGAAATAGAAAAACCAATAAGCAAATTTATCTGGAAGGGCAGGGTGCCCCGAATTGCTAAAAACATCTTGAGGAAAAAAAACGAAGCTGGAGGTCTTGCACTGCCTGACTTTAAGGCATATTATGAAGCCACAGTGGTCAAAACAGCATGGTATTGGCATAAAGATAGATATATCGACCAATGGAATCGAATAGAGTGCTCAGGTATAGACCCTCTCATCTATGGACATTTGCTCTTTGATAAGGCAGTCAAGCCAACTCACCTGGGACAGAACAGTCTCTTCAATAAATGGTGCCTAGAGAACTGGATATCCATATGCAAAAGAATGAAAGAAGACTCATATCTCACACCCTACACAAAAGTTAACTCAAAATGGATCAAAGATCTAAACATTAGGTCTAAGACCATAGAACAGTTAGAGGAAAATGTCGGGAGATATCTTATGAATCTTACAATTGGAGGTGGTTTTATGTACCTTACACCTAAAGCAAGAGCACTGAAGAAGGAAATAAATAAATGGGAACTCCTCAAAATTAAACACTTTTGTGCATCAAAGAACTTCATCAAGAAAGTAGAAAGACAGCCTACACAATGGGAATCAATATTTGGAAACGACATATCAGATAAAGGTCTAGTATCCAGAATTTATAATGAGATTGTTCAACTCAACAACAAAAAGATAGCCAACCCAATTACAAAATGGGAAAAAGACTTGAATAGACACCTCTCAGAGGAGGAAATACAAATGGCCAAAAGACACATGAAGAGATGCTCAATGTCCCTGGCCATTAGAGAAATGCAAATCAAAACCACAATGAGATATCATCTCACACCCACCAGAATGGCCATTATCAACAAAACAGAAAATGACAAGTGCTGGAGAGGATGCGGTGAAAGAGGCACACTTATCCACTGTTGGTGGGAATGCCAAATGGTGCAACCACTGTGGAAAGCAATTTGGCGGTTCCTCAAAAAGCTGAATATAGAATTGCCATACGACCCAGCAATACCATTGCTGGGAATCTACTCAAAGGAATTAAGGGCAAAAACTCAAACAGACATTTGCACACCAATGTTTATAGCAGCGTTATTTACAATTGCAAAGAGATGGAAACAGCCAAAATGTCCATCAACAGACGAGTGGCTAAACAAACTGTGGTATATACATACGATGGAATATTATGCAGCTTTAAGGCAGGATAAACTTATGAAGCATGTAATAACATGGATGGACCTAGAGAACATTATGCTGAGTGAGTCTAGCCAAAAACTAAAAGACAAATACTGTATGGTCCCAATGATGTGAATCGACACTCGAGAATAAACTTGGAATATGTCATTGGTAACAGAGTTCAGCAGGAGTTAGAAACAGGGTAAGATAATGGGTAATTGGAGCTGATGGAATATAGACTGTGCAATAGGACTAGATACAAAAACTCAAAAATGGACAGCACAATAATACCTAATTGTAAAGTAATCATGTTAAAATACTGAACGAAGCTG
Source organism: Tamandua tetradactyla (assembly GCF_023851605.1). Taxonomy (NCBI): domain Eukaryota; kingdom Metazoa; phylum Chordata; class Mammalia; order Pilosa; family Myrmecophagidae; genus Tamandua; species Tamandua tetradactyla. Next base: position 38,605,394 of record NC_135328.1, read on the forward strand.
CATCCGAGCGATAGGTTCTTGTTTTGTTTTGTTTTGTTTGTTTTGTTCTTATTATTATTACTTTTATTTTTTTTCTCTATATTAACATTCTATATTTTTTTCTGTTATACTGCTAGTTCTTCTAAACCGATGCAAATGTACTAAGAAACGATGATCATGCATCTATGTGATGATGTTAAGAATTACTGATTGCATATGTAGAATGGTATGATGTCTAAAAAAAAAAAAAAAAAATGGTCAGCACAATACTGCCTAACTGTAATGTAACTATGTTGGAACGCTGAATGAAGTTGCCTCTGATCTATAGTTTTTTTTTGTTTTTTTTTTCTTTCTCTTATATATTTTTGTACTTTTTATTTTTATTTGTGTTTTCTCTGTGTTATCACTTTATTTCTTTTTCTGTTGTAGTGCTATTTCTTTCTCTAAATCGATGCATATGTACTGAGAAATGATGACCATACATCTATGTGATGATATTAAGAATTACTGATTGCATATGTAGAATGGATTGATTTCTAATGTTGTGTTAGTTAATTTTTTTTAATTAATAAAAAAAAAAGTTATACTTGATATGCTCAAGGACATAAAGGAAAACACAGAGAAAGAACTAAAGGAAATCGAGAAAACAACAAATTAACAATATGAGAATCTTAATAAAATACATATTAATTTTTAAAAGAAAACAAAAGAAAGTACTGGGGTTGAAAACCAAAATGAAAATATCTTTAGATGTTTCCAAACATAGATTGGAACAGGCAGAGAAAGAATCCGTAAAGATGAAGATAACACAACTGAAATGATTAAGGTTGTGGAGAATATAGAAAAGAAATTAAAAATAAAGTGAACAGAGCCTGAGAGAGCTGTGGTACACCATCAACCATACCAACATATACATTATGGGAGTCCTAGAAGGAGAAGAAAGAGAGAAAGGGGCAGAAGGAATATTCAAAGAAATAAAGTAGGAAACTTCCAGAACTTAACAAAAGAGCAGGAATATACATATTCAAGAAGCCCAAATAACCCTTAAAATAATTGGAAGAGAACCATTCCCAGGCACATTTAGTCAAACTGTTGAATGCTAAGGAAAAACAACATGTCTAAAAAATTATTATGGTGATGAATACACAACTATGTGATGATATTGTGAGCCATTTATTGTATACTTTGGATGGACTGTACACTGTGTGAAGACATCTCAATTTTTTTTAAGAAAAGCAGAGGCAGAGGGGATATAGGAACAATGAATGTGTATACTACTGAAATAAAGTTGGTATCAAATGAACGTGATTGTTGTAGGTTTAGAATGTTAAATTTAAGCCCCATGGTAACTATAAGGAAAATATATGAAAAACACACACAGAAAGAAATGAGAAGGGACTACAAATGCTACACTTCAAAAACAGAAACTAAGTGTGAGAGTAGGTATTAATGGGAGAACTAAGGGGCAAAAAAAGATATAAGACTTACAAAGAACAAATGACAAAATGACAAAAAAGTCCTACTTTATGCATAGCTATTTTAAATGCTAATGGATTAAACTCTCCAGTTAAAAGGTAGAGATTAGCAAAATGGATAAAAAAGCATGACCTGACTACATGCTGTTTATAAGAGACTCACCTCAAATTCAAAGACATAGTAGGTTGAAAGTGAAAGGATAGACAAAAAAAAAAAAGATACCATACATTTAGTAACCCAAAGAGAGCTGCAGTAACTATGTTAATAACAGATAAAAATAAACTTTAAGTAAAAAATTGTTACAAAGGACAAAGGTGGTAGGCATAATGATAAATTGGTCTATTTAATGAGAAGACATAAAAATTATCAGTACACATGAATTTAATGGCAGAGTCCCCAAGTATAGGAAGCAATTATTGATATTGACAGATTTGAACAGAAACAAATGGTTCTATATTAATAACAGGAGACTTCAATAGAGACTACTTTCAATATGGATAGAACATCTAAACAGAAGATCAATAAGGAGTTAGAAGACTTAAATGGTACACTAAATCAACTAGATCTAACAGACACAGATAGAATATCTTTCTCAACAGCATCAAAATACCCATTCTTCTCTAGTGCACATGGATCATTCTTTAGAATGTTAGATTACAAAAGAAGACTTAATGCATTAAAAAATATTGAAATCATACAATATATCTTCTCCAACCAGAATGGAATGACGATAGAGATCAAGAACACAGGGATAATTGAAAAATTCACAAAAATGTAGGAATTTGACCATGTAGTCTTAAACTACCAATGGGTCAAAGAACAAGTCACAAGGGAAGTCAAGAAATATCTTGAAGTAAATGAAAAGGAAAGCACAATGTACCAAAAATTATGGGATACAGCAAAAGCAATGCTGAGAATGAAATTTTTATCTCTAAATGCTTATATTAAAAAAGAAGAATATCTCAAGTCAGAGAACTGACCTCACATTTGAAGGAATGCTTACATTAAAAAAGAAGAATATCTCAAGTCAGAGAACTGACCTCACATTTGAAGGATCCAGAAAAAGAGGATCAAACTCTTTTGATCCTTGAAGTGAGCAGAAGAATGTAAATAACAAAATTTAGAGTGGTCATAAACAAAATAGAGGATGAAAAACAAAATGATATAGGGAATCAATGATACCAAAAGTAGGTTCTTTGAAAAGATCTATAAAATTGACAAAATTTTAGATTGTCAAAGAAAAAAAAAGAGAGGACACAAAATAAAATCAGAAATGAAATGGAGACATTACTACCAGCCCCACAGCAATAAAAAGGATTTTAAGAGAATAATATGAACAACTTTACAACAACCAATTAGATAAGCTAGATGAAATGGAAAATCCTAGAAAGGTACATAAAACCTACACTGACACAAGAAGAAATAGATCTCAACAGAAAACACCAGTAAAACAATTGAGTAAGATATCACAAACCATACAACAAAGCCCACAACCAGATTGGCTTTACTGGAGAATTTTATCAAAGATTCCAAGAAGAATTAACACCTATTCTGCTCAAACTCTTCAAAAAATCAAACAGTAAAGAAAACTTCCTTACTCATGTGACCAACAGAACCCTAATACCAAAGTTAGATAAAGGGGCCACAAAAAAGAATATTATAGAGCAATACTCCTTATACGTATAGATGCAAAAATCCTCACTAAAATACAAGCAAACCAAACCCCAAACTACTTAAAAAGAATTATGCACACTGAACAAGTGGGATTTATTCCAGGTATATAAGCATGATTGAGAATAATAAAAAATAAATAAATTGTCATACACCACATTAATAAAATGAAGGAGAAAAAGACACATAATAATCTTAATTGATGTGAAAATGCACTGGACAAAATATTACACCTTTTCTTGAGAAATCCCTTAGAAAACTTGTAATAAAAGAAAATTTCTTCAGTAATAGAAGGCATATATGAAACAACAAATGTCATACTCATTGTTGAAAGACTGAAAGCTTTCCCTATAAAATCAGAACAAGGATGTGTACTGACAACACAGTTCTTGAACATTGTACTGGAAGTTCTAGCCAGAAGACTTAGGCAAGAAAAAGAAATAAAAAATGTTCAAATTGAAAAGAAAAATGTATATGACACGATCTTATATAGAAAATCCTGAAAAATCCATAGCAAAGCTCTTAGAGCTAATAAACAAATTCAGCAAAGTATAGTGGTACAAGAGCAACATGTAAACATCAGTATATTCACAAATATTTACACTAGTAATGAGCAATCTGAGAAGGAAACCAAGAAAAACATTTTCCATTTATCATAGTAACTAAAATAATTGTGTATCTAGGAATAAATTTAATGAAGCATCTAAAGGACTAATACACAGAAAACTAAAAAGAAAATCAACATTAACAGGAATCAAAGACCTAAATATACGGAAGGGCATTTTGTGTTCATGGATTGGGAAACTAAACATTAAGATATCAGTTCTATCCAAAATAAGTAACAGATGCAATCCCATTCAAAATCCAATGCCCCTCTTGGCAGAATTGAAAAACCAATCATCAAATTTATATAGAAGGTGTAATGATTGAGTTCTGCAGTCAACTTGGCGATGATGAAGCCCAGCTGTCTGGTCAGGCAAGCAATGGCCAGATGGCTGCTGCAAGGATGTTTCATGGCTGGTTGATAAACCAGAAGGCAGGTGTATTAAATCATTGGTAGATGATTGCATCTGTGGCTGATGACATTGATGATCACCTAAGGCGTTCTCCCATAATGAGATAATGTAATCAGTTGAAGACTTTTAAGGAAGAAGAGAGACTCTTTCAGTCCTTCTTCAGCCAATGAGCCCCTGCTGTGAATGTCCTCCAGACACTTCATTGGATCTGCGAGCTTCACAGCCTACCCCTTGGATTTTTGGACTCTTCCATTCCCACAGTTGCATGAGACACCTTTATAAATCTCATATTTACAGACATCTCCTGTGGATTCTGTTTTCTAAAGAACCCTGGCTAACACAGCTTAGTACCCAGGAGTGGTTCTTGAGAAACAGAATCTTAAAAATGGATTTTTACAAGGTGGGCCACAATGGCTCAGTAGACAGAATTCTCACCTGCCATGCCGGAGGCCCAGGTTCAATTCCCAGTGCCTAACCATGAAAAAAACAACAAAATGGATTTTTACAATTAGTTTTCTACTCAATTAGACTCAGAGGCACTAATGACTCTGTCTCCAATAATCAGGATGGCACTGACAGTCCATGGGGTGAATAAGCAAAAGAGGTACTCAAAGTATCACCATTAGATTCTGCTAATTGTACACTTACTTACATGAGGCAAGGCTCTGGGTGATGATGTTTTTGATACCTTTATGGAGTATTGTGGAATTAAGAGGTATAATGATGTTGGCTTGTTGTTGATAGACACACTTGATACGTGATGAGGGAAGAGGATAAGCTAAAGGCTTCAAATATTCACCTTAAGCACCTTATAAATGATGGAAAAGTTTCCATGTGTGCCCTGAAAGAAAATCTTATTTCCTGAGGTCGCAGACTTGAGATCTCTGAAAACCATACATAAAGCCTCATTGTGTGAGTATCAGATTTACAATGTAAACTAAAATCTCAACCTTGCAGGATGTCTGCTGTTAAAGAAAGGGCTTTGATTGGAAAAGAATGGGATCCTGAAATGTGAAATGGTGATATATGGCTTGATAAAGATGGCAATGGGAAGATAGGATCCCCTGGAATCTGCTGAGCCTTTGCTAGATAAAATGTAATGGACTGCCCTGAGGAAAAAAAGCTTCCCAACCTCCCACCTGCTGGAGGAAACAGCTTCTCTTCCTACAGTCTCTCAGAGGAATCTGCCGTCCAACCTCCACCTAAAGAAATTAACCCTTCACTGCCAGCCAACCTGTAACCACCACCACTGGGTTAACAGCCCTCCCTCCTCTGTCTGGAGTCACTAATCCTTTTTCACCTATGAAAACACAACAGGAAGCCCTGAGGTAATTGGCTTGAAAGACACTTCTATTTATTTTCATGACCCACCCCATCACCCCTGTTTTCTTCAAAACCTATAACTAGATTAAAGTTCTCACAGGCCCCTAAAAGTGTGACCCATGAGGAAGCATGTTATATTCTAAAAGAACTGCATGAATTTTTCAAGTTACATAGATGAAATCAGGGGAATATGTGTAGGAATGGATATTAAGAGTGTGGGATAATGGTGGGAAGAATATAAAGTTGGAACAAGCTGAATTTATTGATATGAGCCGGCTAAGCAGAGATTCTGCATTCAATATTGTAGCCTGAGTAGTTAGAAAGTGTATAGGCAGGTTTGATGGTTGGCTGGCACATGGATCAAAAGGTGGCTCACATTACAGGAGTTCAAAATGCCAGAACTGCCCTGGTATAATGTAGATGAGGGGATCCAGAGGCTTTGAGAGATCGGAATGTTAGAGTGAATTTATCATGGAAGATCTGCTTACACACTCCAGAAATGTCCAGAAAATGCATCTTTCACCAGAAACTTGAGAAATAAATTTGTGAGACTAGTTCCAACATCCCTGAGGAGCTCTGTAGTCATACTTCTCTGTAGGTCAGATATTACTGTGGGAACTGCTGTTGCTGAGCTGGTATCTTCAAGCACAATAGGGGTGAATGAGGTGGCAGAACCATGTGGGGACAGTGAATCACTATAGATTAGGTGGGTATGGCCACCATAATAGACAGCAGACTCAAAGCATCAGTCAAAATAATCTGACTTTCAGAGACTTGTGGCGTTAGCTAGTAGATCATGGGGTACCTAGAAGTGAAATAGATGGGCAGTCCACTAAATTCTTGTTTGAGCTATATAAGTAGGAGAATTCTCGATCAAGTGAATGGAAGTCTAATTTGAATTACAAAAACAGAGACTCACAGCTGCTTAATCAATACCTAGACTTGAGAGAACTCGCAGACCCAGAGCCCCTCGAATGAGGGGAGGACTGCATATCTTGGCAGAAGGATACATTTAAATGGCCCAAAATTTATACCAAAATTTAACCTTCCTCCTCCCAGCCTTTCCATAGAGACCTATGGATTTTATCAGGGTGACTGTGCACTGGGGAAAAGGAAATGATCAGATAGTTCGGGGATCATTAGACACTGACTCAGAAGTGGCACATTACAAGAGACACAAAACATCACTATGGTCCACCAGTCAGAATAGTGGCTTATGGGGATCAGGTGATTGATGGAGTTTTACCTCAGACCTGATTCACAGTGAGTTCAGCACATCCCTGGACCAATTCTGTGGTCATTTCAATAGTTCCAGAAAGTATAATTGGAATTGACATACTCAGCAACTGGCAGAATACCCACATTGGTTCTCTGACTCATGGAGTGAGGGCTATTATGGTAGGAAAGGCCAAGTGGAAGTCACTAGACCTTCCCCTACCTAGTAAAATAGTGAATCAGAAGCAATATCATTTTCCTGGGGGATTGAAGAGATTAATGCCATTCTTAAAGATTTGAAGAATGTAGGGGTGGTGATTCCCACCACATCCCCATTCAACTCTCCTATTTGGCCTGTGCAGCAAACAGATGGGACTGGAGGATGACAGTGGATTATCATAAACTTAACCAGGTGGGGACTCCAATTGAAGCTGCTGTTCCAGATGTGGTATCACTGGATCAATCCATCACCTGTTACTGGTATGTGCCTATTGATCTGGAAAATGCTTTTTTCTCAATAGCTGTCAGTGAGAACCACCAGAATCATTTTGAATTCAGCTGGCAAGTCCAGCAGTAAATCTTCACTGTCCAGCCTCAGGGGTATATCAACTCTTCAGCCTTATATCAAAATCATGTCTGAAAGGACCTTGATCATTTCTCCCTCCCACAAGACATCACACTGGTCCGTTGTATGGATGATATTATGCCGATTGGACCTAGTGAGCAGGAAGTAGCAACTATCTAGACTTACTGGTAAGGATTTTCAGTCATGGGATGGGAGATAAATCCAACAAAAATATGGGGACTTCTCACCTCAATGAAATTTCTAGGTGGCCATTGGTGTGGAGCATGTTGAGATATCCCTTCTAAGGTGAAGGATAAGCTGTTGCATCTGTCCCCTCCTACAACCAAAATAGAAGCACAATGCCTAGTTCGCTTCTTTGGATTTTGGAGACAACATATTTCTCACCTGGGTGTGCTACTACAGCCCATTTACCAAGTAACCAGAAAAGCTGCTAGCTTTGAGTGGGGACTAGAACAAGAGGAGGTTTGGCAACAGGTCCAGGCTACTGTGCAAGCTTCTCTGCCACCTGGGTCATATAATACAGAAAATCCAATGTTGCTGAAAGTGTCAGTGGCAAACAAGGATGCTGTCTAGACCTTTGGCAGACCCCTATAGGAGAACCACAAAGCAGATCCTTAGGATTTTGGAACAAAGCCTTACCATCCCTGGAAGCTAACTACTCTCCTTTTGAGAAATAGCTTTTACCTGCTACTGGGCCTTAGTAGAGACTGAACGCTTAACCATAGGCCATAAAGTTAACAACAGTGAGACTTCAGTGGCCTATCATGAGCTGGGTGTTGTCTGACCCAACAAGCCATAAAGTTGGGTGTGCACAGCAGCACTCCATTATAAAATTAAAATGTATATTAGAGATAGTGCTCAAGCAGGACTTGGAAGCACTAGTAAGTTACATGAGGAAGTGGCCCATATGCTTATGCCCCACACTCCGGTCACATTACCTTCTTTTTCCCAGACCAGAGCTATGACCTCTTGGGGAGTTCCTTAAAGTCAGTTGACCAAGGAAGAAAAAACTCGAGCATGGTATGCAGATGATTCTGCACAATATGCAGGAACTACCCAGAAGTGGATAGCTGTGGCACTACAACCCCTTTCAGGGATGTCCTTAAAGGACAGTGATGAGGGGAAATCCTCCCAGTGGGCAGAACTTCAAGCAGTGCACCTGTTTGTTCATTTTGCTTGGAAGGAGAACTGGCTAGAGGTGCATTTGTATACTTACCACGGGCTGTTGCTAATGGTTTGGCTGGATGTTTAGGGACTTGGAAGGGATATGACTGGAACCTGGTGACAAAGATGTCTAGGGAAGTGGTATGTGGGTAGACCTTTCTGAGTAGGCAAAGAACTTGAAGATATTGTATCCTATGTGAATATTCACCAAAGAGTGACTTCAGCAGAGGAAGGTTTTAATAATCAAGTGGATAAGATGACCCATTCTGTGGATGCAAGTCATCCCCTTTTCTCAGGCATTCCTGCTCATTGCTCAATGGTGGTAGGGATGGAGGTTGTACATGGACTCATAAACACAGACTTCCACTCACCAAGGTTGACCTGGCCACTGCTGAGTGCCCAATCTGCCAGCAGCAGCAACCCGCACTCACTCTCTAAAATGGCACCGTTCCCTGAGGTGATCAGCCTGCTACCTGGTGGCCAGTTTACTATATTGAACCACTTCCATCATGGAAGGAGCAACAATTTTTTAAATTAGAATAGACACATACTCTGGATATGGGTTTGCATTCCCTGCATGCAATGTTTCTGCCAAAGCTACCATATGAGGACTAACAGAATACCTTATCCACTGTCATGCTATTCTAAACAGAATTGCTTCTGATCAAGGAACCCCCTTCACTGCAAATGAAGTGCATGAATGGGCACATGCTCATGGAATTCTCTGGTCTTAGCATGTTCCCCATCATCCAGAGGCAGCTGGGTTGATAATGGTAGAATGGCCTTTTGAAGACCCAATTACAGTTCCAAATAGTTGGCAATACCTTGCAGCATAGAAGCACTATTATCAAGGAGGATGTCTATGCTCTGAATCAGGGTCCAATCTTTGGTGCTGCTTCTCCCTTAGCCAGGATTCGTGGGTCCAGGAATCAAGGGGTAGAAATGGGAAGGGCCCTACCTTAACGATCTACTAGAAAAATTTTTGCTTCCTGTCCCTGAAACCTTAAGCTCTGCTGGTCTACAGTCTTAGTTCTGAAAGGAGAAGTGCTCCTTCCAGGAGATAATCTCCATTGAACTGGAAAATAAGACTGCCACCAGGCCACTTTGGGCTTCTCATGCCATTGAATCAATAGGCATGAAAGAGGATTACTGTTCTGTCGGGGTGATTAATCCTGACTATCAAGAGGAGATAGGATGGCAACTACACAATAGCGGTAAAAAAGAGTTTTTCTGGAATACAGGACATTGCCTAGGGCATCTCTTAGTACTAACATGCCCCATGATAAAATTCAATAGAAAACTGCAACAACCCAATCTAAGCAGGATGACCGATGGTCCAGAAACTTCAAGAATGAACCTCTGGGTCACCCCACCTGGCAAAGAACCATGACCAGCTGATGTGCTTGCTGTAGATAAAGGGAATATGGAATAGGTTGTAGAAGAAAGTAGTGATAAATATGAACTTATGACCACATGACTAGTTATAGAAACAAGGACTGTGATTTTATGAATATTTCCTCCCTGCTTTGTTATGTTTTATGAACATTTCTTTCCTGTTTGCATATACACATAAGCAAATATTTTGTTTCCTATTATCATAATGACATAAATTGTATTGTTCATGTTACAGTATTTAAGTCTTAGGATACGATGTTTAAGAGTAAATGTTACCTAAGGACTTGCACCCTACTCTGGAGAGATGTGGTGCGTTTCTGGTTATAGCAAGACAGGTGATTATTGTTAGGCAAAACATATTTCTGGTATTGTGCTCTATTTGGAAATTAAATGTGTTTCAAAATGATGTGTATAGCTACTAAGTTGATGAGGGGTGGATTGTGATGGTTAAGTTCTGATAGCAACTTGGCCAAGTGATTGTGCCTAGTTGTCTGGTCAGGCAAGCACTGGCCTGATGGTTGCTTCAAGGATATTTCATGGCTAGTTGATAAACAGGATGGCTGGTGTATTAAATCATCAGTTATTTGATTGCACCTGTAGCTGATGACATTTATGATCAACTAAGGTGCACTTCCCTCAAAAATATAATCCAATCAGTTGGAGGCTTTTAAGGAAGAAAAGAGACTCTCACTGCCTGTTCAGCAAGTGAGACTCTCCTGTGAAGTTCATCTAGACCCTTCATTGGAGCCCCCAGCTTCACAGCCTGCCCTATGGATTTTGCACTCTTCCATTCTCATGATTTCATGAGACACTTTTATAAATCTCATCTTTAGAGATATCTTCTGTTGATTCTGTTTCTCTAGAGAACCCTGACTAACACAGAAAGGTAAGGGTCCCCAATAGCCAAAACCATGTTGAAAAATAAGAATGAAGTTGGAAGACTTAGACTTCCTGGTTTTAAAACTTATTACAGAACCATAGTAACCAAAACATCATGGCTCTGGTACAACAAAAACATATAGACCAATAAAATCAAATTGAGAGTTCAGAAATAAACTCTCACATCCATGCCCAATGGATTTTTTTTACAAGGGTGCCAAGTCAATTCATTGATGAAGAATTGTACTTTTAACAAATGGTGCTGGGGAAAGGGATGTCTGCATGCGAGAGAAAGAAGGTGGACTTCTTCACATCATATACAAAAATTAACTCAAAATGGATCAAATATCTAAGTATAAGCTAAAACTATAAAATTCCAAGAAGAAATATAGGGAAGAATCCTTGGGAATTTGTGTTAGGCAATGATTTCTGAGACTTTACTCCAAAAATCCAGGTAACTAAAGAAAATAATAGATAAATGGGATTAATCAAAACTTGAAAATTTTTTGCATCAAAGGGCTTCAGAATGAAAGTAAAAAGACAACATAAAGAATGTGATAAAATATTTATAAATCTCATGTTCTGCAAGGGTCTAATATCCAGGGTACGTAAGGAAATAATAAAGCTCAACAATAAAATGACTAACATGCCAATTTTAAAAATGGCAAAGAACTCAATAGGCTTTTCTCCAAAGAAGATATAGAAATGGCTTGAGCACATGAAAAGATGTTCGACGAGATGAGCCATCATTGAAATGTAAATCAAAACCACAATGGAATACTATTTCACATGACTATTATGGCTGCTATTTAAAAAAAAATGGAAAATAAGTGTTAGAGATAATGATAAGAAACAGAAAGTTTTTTGTTCCATTGTTGATATAAATGTAAAATGGCACAGCCACTGTTGAAAACAATTTGGTGGTTTCTCAGAAAGTTTAGAGTGATCAAATGGCCCAACAATCCCACTTCTAGGCTTATACCTAAAAGAATTGAAAACAGGGACTCAAAAAGGTGTTTTCACACTGATGCTCATAGAGGCATTATTCATAATTGCCAAAAGATGGAAGCAACCCAGGTGTCCCTTAATAGATGAATGTATAAACAAAATGTCATATGTACATACAATGGAATATTATCCAGTCTTCAGTATAAAGGAATGAAGTTCTGATAAATGTGACCCTTAGATGAAATGAGCCTTGAAGACATCACATTGAGTGAAATAAACCAGACACAAAATATTGTATGATCTCACTGGCAAGAAAGAGTTAGAATAAGCAAATTCATACGATCAGAAACTAGAATACATGTTATCAGGGATGAGGTGGGGTAAGGGAATAGGGAGTTAAGGTTTAATTTGTACATAGTTTCTGTTCTAGTTTGCTAGCTGCTGGAATGCAATCTACCAGAAACAGAATGGCTTTTAAAAAGGGGAATTTAATGAGTTGCTAGTTTACAGTTCTAAGGCTGAGAAAATGTCCCAATTTAAAGAAGGCTATAGAAATGTCTAATCAAAGGCATCCAGGGAAAGATACCTTTGTTCAAGAAGGCCAATGAAGTTCAGGGTTTCTCTCTCAAGTGAGAAAGCATATGGCAAACACAGTCAGGGCTTCTCTTTCAGCTGTAAGGGCACATGGCGAACATGGTATCATCTGCTAGCTTTCTCTCCTGACTTCCTATTTCATGAAGCTCCCCGGGAGGCATTTTCCTTCTTCATCTCCAAACGTAGCTGACTGGTGGACTCTGCTTCGTGGTGCTGCTACATTTTTTGCTGTCTCCCAATCTCTTTCATTCTCCAAAATGCTTCCTCTTTTATAGGACTCCAGAAACTTATCAAGACCCACCCAAATGGGTGGAGACATGTCACCTAATCCAGTTTAACAATCACTCGTGATTAAATCACATCTCCAGGGAGATGATCTGATTGCAGTTTCAAACATACAGTATTGAATTAGGATCATTCTGTCTTTATGAAATAGGATTTAGATTAAAATATGGCTTTTCTAGGGGACATACATCCTTTCAAATCAACACAGTTTCTGATTAGAGTTATGGAAAATTTTGGTAATAGATGGTGATGATAGTAGCACAATATTGGGAATATAATTAATACCATTGAATTATAATTTTAAAATTGTTAAAAGGGAAAATTTAGGTTGTATTTATGTTACTGGAATAAAAATGTTGAAAAAACATAGAACTGTACATTACAAACAAAGAACCCTAATGTGAATTATGGATTATAGATAATAGTATAATTATAATAATAATGTTTCAGTGATTATAACAAAGGTAGTATACCATGCCAAGTGTTAATAATAGGGAAAATTATGTGTGGAAAGGGGGTATGTGGGAACTTGGCATTTTCTGCATGATTTTCCTGTAAATATATAACTCCTCTAATAAAAAATTAAAAAGTAAAAGAATTTTTTAAAATCTAGGAGATGACCATAACTAAAATCTATATTACAGTGTTGTTTTTTAAATATGTTTTTAGATGGGCAGTCACAAATATTCTTGCTCAATATATTGAAAAAGATTGTTTATAAAACATTTTGCAATTATACACCATCCAGTTTATTCCACCCTTTGCAAGGTGACTTTGAAGCTTTGAGCTCTCCCAGAGGCATGGAGACTATTCCCCTACTACTTGGAGCTTGACCAGCCTTGGCATTGTTCTTCCAGATACATTATGAATAAATTGATGTATGTTGGTTCCAAGACTAGACCTCCAAACACCTTTCCCATTTCAGCTAGGTCTGTGGCCGTCCTGTGAAAGCTAGCTGGGGCTAACCTGCTGGATGATGACAGGCACGGGCCCAAGCTTCCCCATCACCTCAACCAACAACCACTGATGGGCAGAAGCAGAGTTTCCTAAGTGACCTGCAGTTGGCCCGAGGAGACCATCCAAAACCAGAAGAGCTCAGGTGAACCTGGTTTAATTTACTGATTTATAGAATAACAGGCTAAATAAATGGCAATTGTTTAAGTCACCGACTTTTGGTTGGCTTGTTCTCCAGTCATTATAACTGTTATCTAAATTAAGAAATTACCAAGAATAGTGCTTTACATTTTCATGAACATTATCTCAGTTGCTTCCTATCTTGAGTCCCCCTATTAAATAAAGGATGATACCATAGTTTCCTCACACAGTTGTTGTGAGGTTTAATGGAAACTTGAGGCCCAGAAGATAGTAGGTGCTTAATGGATGTGCAATTCCTTATTCTCTATCACAGGGTTTCTCAATCTTTATTTTTTTTTCTTTTCCCATTATCATCTCCACTCCTACTAAGGATAATTTTAGACATATTTTCCTATTTATCCACCCATATGACTTTAGTACCACAGATATACTGAAAAATCTGTTTGATGTCCAATGTGTACATGTTTGATTTATATATAAATAAAGCAAAATTGTTTTTCCCCCCTAAAACCAGTTTTACCCCTTTGGGGGAGGCTATCATCCTTGTGAAAATACAAGATCTATTGGTATGATGATGTGCATTCTTCTTTTCAATTTGACCCTGAAATAATTTCTAGTAGGTCATACAGCTTAAAAGTTGCAGACCCAAAAGGTGAACCCAGGATATTTGACTCCAAGCCAAGCACCCACTGTAGTCTATCAGACAGCCTGGGTTCAAATGTGCATTTACTCTCAAGTTGGATAAATTGAATCATGTATCTTTACAACTCTGGGGTGAAAACTAACTAATTAAGCTGCTTGTAGTTGCTACAGTGAAGGGGGGAAATCTCTATAAATGCTTAATAATAACATTGACAGAATTGGAAGATGCTATTTGCTTTCCCGTGTATAGAGACCTTTCTTCAAATGAAAAGAATTCATTCTCTGGAGCCATCCATCCCACCTCTCACTAAATTCACTCACACTACATTTCTTTAAGGATTTATAAGACAGGAAAGAAAATAGCACTGAGACAGATGAAAAACATTTCCTTGATACAGGCATAAAACTCTAAGGAAGCACAGAGGGGAGCCACACAGGAAAAGACAGGAGAGGATGAAATGTATATGTGTCACTAATCACCATATTCAACCTTTAGAAATGCTCTTTGTGAGGAAAAGCATTTGCAGAAAAAGAGTGTATAAAAATGTGAAACCAACATAAAGCACAAAGTTCGCAGGACAAAATGTGATCATTATTAAGCTCCAACAGGCTTACAGCCAGATGGGGAGCGTGTTCAAGTCGGCCCGCTTGCAGCCAGATGGGGAGTGTGTCCATGTTCAGTTAATTTAACCTGACTTTGGTTAAAGAAGCAATTTAGCCCATGCATACAAGGAATGGGGCTTACAAGAAACTGAAATGTGGGAAAGCACCCAGAATCTTCTCAACTTCATGGCATTTAGTTCTCAAAGACCTCAGAGTCTGACTGATGATCAAGCAATTATCAAAACATTTCTGTGCTGTTTTCCTCTCAAAGGCTCCTGGCATTCTGTTTGAAGAGTCTCTCTCATTACACACAGGTAAGAGTAAGTAAATAGGGGAAGTGATTTCCTACCCTCCCCACTATGATTTTCCACAGCGAGAGGAAGAAAGAATGACTTACATTGTGAATATTTGCAAATGATAAAATAATAATAATAATAATGTAGGGAAGAATTACCATTTACTTACAATTGGGAAAACTGAGGCTTCATGACAGGAAGTGATTTCCCTCAAATTGTCAGACTGAGCTACAAGAAGAACATATTCATCTAATATTCTTTGTACTACAAATCTTACCTCCTATGATACAGTGATATGCTACCCTCTCAAGTATGGATTTAATTCTTCTACTAGTTGCATTAGGGAAACAGGCCAATTAAAACAAAAAAAAATGCTTCTGAAATTACCTATTGTCTCTTTTGTATTCAGATCCATTTGCAAGAAGATCCCTCTTGCTAGAGAGACATTTCATCTCCTCCCAGTTCTGCCTTGAGCATTTACTCAAACTTAGAGACAGTTCAGGCTAGGAACCTGTCTATTCTTTGTTCCTTTTGGCTCAGAAGGAGCAGGTCAGCCCACTGACCATTCTTTTATTCATACCCTTTTAGAGTAAATCCATCTTCAAATAGTACCTCTGACTTGAGCTGCTCCTCAGAAATATCTTCCTTTCATAAGATTTTTTACCATTGACCAATGCACCTGTTAGTCCCATTAGCCATTTCCTTTGCATGTGCTTCACCAGATTTTGGAGGAACCTATAATCTCTCTTTTTTATTCTCTTTCATCCTCCAACTTGAATCTTTCCAGTCCCCATTTCCTTCATGACTTTTATAAATTTATCCCAGTCATTTCATAGACTTGAATTTCTTATATTAGTCTATATGAAGCCACTCTGTTTATCCTGAGGTATAGGATATAATTCCCACTTCACTTCTTACTCTACCCCAACTGGTAAGCTCTGAGCTCTTTGGGGTGAGCTAAGGAATCTGTTTTCAGGCTTTTTCTGAGGCCTTCATATGTGCATGCTCCTTTGTGTGGATTCTCTTTATTCATGTCTCAACTCTCTAACATGGACTGAGTCTGAAGAATTCATATAAACATCGTCCTCCTGGTTTATTATGACAGTTGTATTAGCTAGTCAGTTCCTAATCCTTGTCCCTGCCCACTGAGCTCCTTCAGAATACCTGGTTCCAGTTCTGGCATTGCTGCTTGCTGCAAAATATTGGTAAAATCTTTGCCCTTGTTGATACTAAGTATTCCCATTTATAAAGTGACAGGAATTGTTTCACAATCCATTCATTCATTCATTCATTCAGCACACATTTATTAAACCTCTAGTCAGTTTCAGGAAGCTTATTGGCACATTAGCATTCATTTAAGTGACTTCCAGGTTATCTTTATAGAGTGGTCGGTTGAGGTCACCTCCCTACCTATTCTTGCAGAACTCAGAAGACTCATTCAAGATGGAAAGCAGATTGTCTCAGCCAGAAACTGAGGGGTAGAAACAACCCTTATCTGCAGGAATAAGCTAGGGTTGGTAGTACAGTTCACAGAAGGGGAGACTGAGTCACAGAAGGAGTGAAGTAGCATCAGGTCTACCACTTCACAAGTCCTTCTGGAAGCTGAGGGAGGGAGGCTGTATCCTGTCATTGGAAATAGACAGGAAGCAGGACAGAAGTAGCTTCACTTGATTAAATCCGTAGTCTTGCAACCTGAGCTCTTAGAAGGAGATGTACATACATGCAAACACCCCTGACACCTGGAACTTCAGAGGAGCAAGGCTGGCCCTTAACATTCTTCTAATTACTCAAGTGTCTGCATACCCTGTCCCTTGCAAGTGTCATTGAGGACATCTGAAGTCTGGGGCAGGACTGGGCTTTGGTTTCAACTTGCTGTGTGTCCTAGGACAGTTCATTCATCTTCTCCAGGCCTCAGTTTCCCCATCGATGATGGTTGGGTTCAGTTGTAAACTTGGACAGGTGATGATACCAAGTTGTCTGGTCAGGCAAGCACTGGCCTGTTAGTGTAAGGATATTTCATGGCAGGTTGATAAACCAGAGACTGGCTTATTAAATCATCAGTCAACTGATTGCATCTGTGACTGCTTATATATATGCTCAAATAAGGGTGTGTCTTCTGAAATAAGAGACTACAGTCAGCTGTATTTAATCCATTCAGTTGAAGACTTTTAAGGACGAAGAGAGAATTTTCACTTTTTCTTCAGCCAGCCAGCCTCTCCTAAGGAGTTTGTCAAGGACTTTCACTGGAGTTGCCAGCCTTGCCCTACGGATTTTGGATTCTTGCATCTTCACTCACGATTGCATGAGACACTTTTATAAATCCCATATTTACAGATATCTCCTGTTGGTTCTGTTTCTCTAAAGAACCCTAATACATCATCTATCATAGCAAAGGGTTTGTCCTGAATATTAACTTTAGTTCAAACAGCCTAGACTCAGTGGTTCTCCTCATGCTTTTCTGCCTGCATTTCACCCTGGCCTGAACATTTCCCACCTGATTTTCCTTTTTCCTCCTTCTTCACTGTTGCATCATCCCTGTCCACTCTTCTTCCCTTGCAAAAGAATGCAAGAAAGACAGCACTTTGAGTTCAGAGCACTAACAGTGGCCAGAGGGACAGAAACCATGGTGCCATGTCTGTGTATTTAGCTCCTAGACAGGTGAGGATCTGTCAGGGGAATCTGAAGTAGGGCTCCAAGTGGGACAGTTTGGTAAGGTTAATCAGGGCTTGCTATGACTACCATTTGACTCTGGGTCTTTCTCACTTGAGTCACTTCTTCTCTGTCCATTTCCTCCCCCATCAGACACCCCAGATCTGCAGTCCACCTGGGTTTTCTTCTTTTGCCTCCTTGTCATCCATGCTTGCTCTCTAACTCACTGCCATTGTTCTACCAGGAACCTTCTGTCTTCCATGAACCACCTTCCTTTTTCCTCATTCTTCCTTCCCTTTCCTTCTCTGTCCCCTTTCGCCTGCTTCCCACATTCTCTTTCATATTCTCAATTCACTTCCCACTCTCTCCTTGCCATTATTCCCTTCTATCCCCTCCCCTCTTCAGTAACATAGTATAATGGAAAGACCATAGTCTTGGAAATAAGGTAGACATTGGTTCACACTCTGTGCCTTGAGGAAATTACATAACTCTCAAAAATATGATATATTTTTTTGTATCATCTGCAAAATGATACTAATAATGGAAATTTCATAGCCTTGCTGTCTTGAGATAAGATGACATCTCTGAAGAACCTGGGTCATAAGAGAGAGCATTAAACACATATTAAATGAGACTGTCCATGCAAAATTCTATGCATAGTCCATAAAAATAAAGATTGGTTCTAATGGTCACCATCATTTTCATCAACTATATCAACAACAACAACAATAAATGCTAGTTCCTTTTCTTACTGCCCCATCTTTTCATTCCTTCATTCTTTCTCCCAACTCTCAGTTTATCCTAGATCAGGCTAAGCGCCCCATTGTTTATAACTGCCTATTGGATCTCCCTGACGTCTCTACTAGGAGCAGGGTCTGTCTGTTTGTTGCAATGTCCCTAGGGCCTGGAACAGTGTCCAAAATACATGGTCCAGTGAATTAATGATTTCTTTTTCATTTTCCCCTAGGTTTTTTCAATCACACTACTCTTCCTTTGTTCTGTTCTTTACTCTGCCTGTTCACTGTCTCCTGCCTTTATTTTCTACTCCTTCCATTGCCTTAACTCCTGCTTTTACCCCTGTTTCCCATTGCCCAGCTCAGGTCTGTGTAAACATAAGTCTTCTGCCCCCTGCTCATGCCTTCCTGCATTCCTCTTCATGTGCCTTCCCTTGCTTCATATTCCATCTTCAGCCCTGGCCCTATCAACTTGCTTGTATCTGGCAAACTCTTCCCTCTGTTTTTCTCTGTCTCCTCCTTTATTGATATATCTGGGGCTGTTTTGTCGATGGAGGAAAAGGATTTCTTTGATACACCAAAGGATCAGTCTGGGCACAAAGGCCGTGGTCAGCTTCTATTTGATGTGGACAATTTTATTCCCATTCAATTCCCTGGGTTTTCAAACAGCTACAGATCTGTGAACTCAAAACATCTGAGCCAGTTCATCCTCCCTCTCCTGAAAGTGCACAGATACTTTTTTATAAAGTCTTTAATAACCTTTCCTGCATCTCACTGAACAGAGGTCACATCATTAGTTGGGCTTTGAGTTAATACTGAAAAGATAAAATTGTTAAATTAAGAATATATCTAGGTACAGGTCCTTAAATAAAAGTGAAAGGTACAAACTCAAATCCCTACTACATTCTTCTTCCTGTCAGATGTTCATTGCACCTTCCACTTTCTAAGGTCAAGACCTTTTCGAACACACACATCTGCCCTTTGAGATACCGTCACTCTCAGTTGTGCTGTCACTTCTCTAATTAGGATATCCCCCAAATAAAATTGCTTTAGAGAATTATTTTAAATTTGCAGAATCTAACAAATAGGACATAGGAGGCTTCACAGATTCTGAAGCCTTATATATAATTTTACATGAACAATTTGTAGACAAACAGCAGATATGTGCTACGGGGCAGAATGCATAACCACTGTCTGTTTTTTCCCCACCCCTACCTTCTGTCACTCTTCAGAGGTTTACCATGTTTTATCTAACATGCCTGACTTGTGAGATATGATATGGACCCAATATTTGCTCTGAGCAGTCAGGTAAAGGGTGTTAAATTCAAGGAGATGAAAATGTAGATTCATGGAAAGCTCCACAGAGATATTATCACTGCCTGGAGAACAATAGGAGAGTACTCTGCTGACCAGGCAAAGAGAAAAGGAGAACTGTCTTGGCTGTAAGAGAAGTCTAATAGTTTATGGAAGGTTAAGTTGCTGCATCCTCTTTGGAGAGAACTATGGCAATATTTGATAAAATTTTAGAATGCATGTATGATTGAGCCCACTCCTAAAATGTGTTCTACAAATATATTTGTGCATGAAAGAAAAGACATATATATAAGGTGAACATTGAAGCCTTATTGAAAGTAAAAAAAAAATGGTTAGAAGCAAATTAAATTTCCATCAATAGAAGAAATCATTTTGCACAAATACCTTGAAATGCCTTGCAACTGCTAAAAAGAATGAGCTTTAATGCACAAGTATAGAAAATCTTCCAAAAAGCAAATCAAATTTTAAAATCATTAGGATATAATACCATCTAGGAGGTGCTTTTAAAATGAAAACTTGGATAGGCTGAGCTATGTCCCCGAAATGCCCTTGTTAGTATGTTTCCAATTAGGGAGAACTACCAGGGAGAGTGTCCCAGGACATCTGGAGGATGGAAGAGGGGCTGAGTCCACTTTGTAGTATGCCCACACTTCACTGTTATCCAATCAACCATACATATAGATGCTACTATGAAGAGATTTTTATAGATGTGATTGAAGTCCCCAATCGGTGAATATTCACTTAATCCAAAGGGAAATTATCCAGGGTGGTCCTGGTTTAATCAGTCGGAATACCTTTAAAAGTTGACTTTGGCATTCCCTGAGGTAGTTGCACAGTACAGCCACTGGATCTGCAAAACCTCTCCCTTCTCCCTGGATCTTCCTTCTTGACTGCTGCCTGCGAGCTAGGAGTTCTTCCCTACCTGACCACTTGCACTACAGATTTAAGGCTTGTTTAGTCAGCCCATACAAATGCATAAGCCAATTCCATGTAATAAATCCCTTTAAATATGTGTGTGTGTATTATATATTAGTTCTGCTTTGCCTTTCCGGTTGAACCCTGATGGACACAACTTCATTGTAAAAAGCAAACAAACATGAAATACAAAATACAAACAAACAAAAAACCATGTTTTAAACTGTCATTAATGGGAAATATAAATCATTAAGAGCCGTTGTTTCTGTGGAATTGATCTGTGAGATTAGGACACAGAAACAATGTTCTGAGTTGACTTATTCATATCCGTTTGCACTTAACCTTGTGTTTTAAATATATTCTTTTGATAAGAGAAAGCCTTATTTTTAATACAACATTTGAAAACTACTGCAAAAGAATGGTGCCTACCCAGTAATAACTTTCTTCTCCAAGGAAAAACTCTCCTGAGTATTGCTTTACTGGTTGTGTTTGATTGTTTTCTGTCACTTAAACACAGACCTTATTTTATACTTAACTTCCATGTATCCAACAAGATTCATTGAGGCCCATAAAGTATAAACCACTGGATTGGATACCTGGGGACATGAGGATGAATAAAATGGAAGAATAAAAGTTTTATTGATCATAGGGACTGTCTTTGGAGCCAGCTGGGACAGTGGACGGAAGGTGGTCACTGCAGTTGTGGCATTGTATTAAGAGCAATAAGATTCCAGGTAGAGATGGCAACTCCTACATTGTACCGCAAATCTTCAGATTGAATCTGGGGCAGTCATTCACCTCTGTTCTGAACACTTGCAGTTATATCCGTTAGCATTGTGTACTCCCTGGGTTGCATTGACTGATGAGTCAGATGTTCTTTCGTATAAATGATCCATTGATTACACTGGCACATATTCTCCCGAAAGGGGAATTTTTGGTGGCGTCTGATGTAATCCTAATTAGTTGAACAACATGAAAACACAAAAATGTCTCCTGTATTCCACCGTTTTGTTTCTGGAGGGTCTGTTATTACCGCTTTCAAAAGATAATGATGTAAATTATAATTTTAGCCATTCACTAAACACTTACCTTATGCCAGACAAATTTCTAAGTCTTTTATATGGATAGGTTAATTTAACCTTTACAAAATCCCTAGTGCTATTAACTGCAGTTTTCCAATAAAAAAAAAAACTAAGACTTAGAGAAGTTATTAAATGTGCTTATGGTCTCACACAGTCTTTCTACTGTGTACGAAGTGCATGTGGTGTGGTGGGTAAGGCATAGGGCATGAAGAGGATTCAGCCTTTGCCCTTGGAGATAGGTGAAAGGGAGCAACTGTAAACAAGAACTTGTAATTCAAGGCAAGATGGCAAAAGTTTCCTAAGAAACATGTAAATAAAAGAAAGCAAAACAGAGAAGTTCAGGCTCTTAATGACCCCTAGGCTAGGATGCCATCTGTGCTTACAATAAAACTTCCATTGTACAAAACAGATGTCCCCTTGGCAAATACTTTTAGAATCAATTTATAAATTGTACCTTATGCATACATATACAGGCACAAGCAAAAGTGTTGCTTTGGAACCTCCTTACCCTTCCACTTCTACCTAGGATCACTGTTTACTCAATAAATATTAATGTATGGCTTATAAAAAGAGTATGCATTTCTATTCTAGAAGATCTGAGTTCAAAAACTACTCCATTGTTAATTTACTTCAATTCCTTAGTGCCTAGAGTCCTTTTGTATACAAAGGGAAATTATAGAGGAATACCAACCTTATGAGGTAGTTTCAAAAATTAAATTTGATAAGTGAACTGCTTAGCATCAAGCCTGGCATGTATTAACTGCCCAGTAAATAGTTGCTATGATTAGGTTCTTAATAATTGATCTGAAAACATTCTGTAAGACTAAATGAATAGATTCCACAAAAGACTGCTCTGGAAAACATCATTCCATGGTAAATTCAGATATATAAATACTTAGCCATGTTTCTTTAAAGCTTTAATGTGTGGAATGCACAGTATATGGGCTGTCTAAATTTGGGAAAAAAGCAAACAAAGAAAGTCTGGTTTGTATAATCCCCTTGTACCTTCAGTGAGAGAGTAGGCTAAAAAATGAAATGATATGTTGGAAAACTCTGAACCAAGTCTCAAGACTGAACTAATCCTAGCCTTGCCCATATCTGCAGGGTGCCACACTCTGGAATTCACCTCTTCAGACCCTGGAATTTCAACACTGACAAATTGATTCCAGTCTTCCACACACCACACTCCCAGCTGTGGGCATTCTATTCCTTTGACCCCCTTGCACAATCACTAATACAGAAGGGGGCTGTGAGGTTGTCAGTAGATAGCTTCTGAATTGAAGATGAGTATCAGATACCCACTTACAAATCAACTTTCTCTTCCTAGCAATTTCCGCTCTGCCTCCCCTTCCCAGATGCAAGCTGGAGTCTGGAAGCTGCTTGCACATTACAGCTATTATAGAACCAAGCTATAATTTTCAAGCTAATGGAAGATGTATTGGCAAAAGTTGACATAAAGTGGAACTAATTGAACTGTAACTGCTAAATAACTAAGAAATAACTAACCTGTAATTTATGGTGCAGTGTGCACTATTCAGTAACTTTGGAGCTCTTCATATAGCAAGAAGCTCAGTGATGCATGGGCTGCCAAACTTTCCACCTTCTAAGGAGCCCTGGAAGCTAAAGATTGTGTGTTGCACAAATATGCAAGACTGCAGTTTATAAAGGCAGCCTGCCCTACTTTGGAGATAATGGCTTCATTCCAAATGCTTATTGGCTGGAAATTGAGTCCAGTAGAGTGTTTGTTATAGATCCATTGTAGATTGAAATTCCAAAACAAGAATAAACTTAAGAAGTGTGTTTTTTATATTATGATTTTGATTATAGTTGGACAGTCTGCCATGGGCAACATAAATTAAAGAAGAAAATAAGGGCAAGTGGTGAAGCATAAAGACTATTATTATTATCTGTTGGATGCCCTCACATCTGGCTAGACTATGAATTCTAGTCCTTCCAAGCCATCTTAGAGCTGCAGCCCTATTACAGAGCTCCATTAACTTTCTATTGACTGTCTTGTTAACTCTCTAACTAAATTCCTATCATTCATCTCTCTTTCTTACCCTACCTGTGTCCTAGTCCATTGCTGTACTACCGCTTATCCTCTAAAACCAAAAATGTGCTCAGACCACTTCCCTGCTTAAATGACCTTCTGTCATCTAAAGGAAACAGTAAAATATGTTCTGGAAATGCTGAATCCTTTATCCTTTTAGAAATTCACATCTTAGGATTCTGAGGAGTCCTATAGTAAAAGATCTTATTTCATGTTGGTTAAGTTTGTTTCGCTCAAAACTTGGACCACATGAATCTGTGTGTGTCTTTGTGTGTGTGTGTGTGTGTGTGTGTGTGTGTGTGTGTGTGTGTGTATGTGTTACCATTTTACACCCCTATGGAGTTAGTACTACCTGGAAAGTACTCTGAGAAATGCTGCTCCCCAATCAGGCCCTAGCTCTTTATTATTCATTCTTCTCTGATGACTTAATTTGTAACAATTCATTGAAACACAACCTGGTCATTGTGAAACTTTTCCTCCTTTGCCCAATTAGTTGTTCCTTTCAGTTCTCAGAGTGGTGTACTTTGGATCTATGCACACTGTTTTCTAATCATTTGTTCTCTTGACCTAAGCCAGTATTTCTCATCCTTGGCATTCTAAATGTTTTGAGCCAGATGAGTCTTTGTTGAGGGAGGCTGCCCTGTGCATTGCAGGATGTTTTCCAGCATTTGAGGATCTCACATGAGATGCTAACAGCAGTGCACCCCTCCCCAGTCAGGACAAGGAAGTATGTCTCCAGACATTGCCAAATGCTCCCTGGCAGGGGTTTATTGGTGGTGGTGAACCACATCCTACAGAGAACCACTGACTTAGGCTGTGAGCTCCTAGAGGCAAGAAATTTTATCTTGCTCATCTATGTATCATATGTACACTTAATATCCCTGGTTGGCTGTCAATAAATATTTAATGAACAGTTGTTTTTTCTAAATCTTTGATAACCTACAGAAATATTGAAAATACATGAAATAATTTTATTTTAAAATTTTGTTGTTATTATATTAAATTGACCGTTTAATTATTGTCATGCAGTCACATTTCCAAAAGCTTGCTTATTCTTGAGAGAGTTTTTGAAGGATAAAAGAGCTAGAAAAAGTGAAACAAGACTGATTGTTGATAGGGTAAGTACTAGTTTGTGTCAAATATTAGATTATGATAGTTCCTATATGGTTAGTGCTTTTGCATTTACCAATTTATTTTCTTAACTGTGGTTTCTTCATCTTGTTACTGATGTCTACTCTATCAATCACAAATGTTCCTTTGAAGATAAATTAATACACAAGCTTAGAAACTTGTATATTTGTTGAAAAGTCTGGAGTACACAAGAAAGAAAATGTCTGGTTTTCTTCAATATGTCTGAAGACTAGAATGCACTGTTCCTCAGAAGATTTTCTCATATAATTGAAACATAAATACTAAGGATTAAAAATGATCTTAAATTTTAATTCAACAATTTTAGATAGAAGTTTCTGTAAGCCACTTTACTATGTTTCCTAAATTTTTACTAATTGTACTGTACTGTGCATCATTGAACTATTTCTTCATGAAACAGAATCATCATTATGGGTCTTCATGCACTTAATGAATCATTTCAAACTTCCTTTACAGGATTCAGAATGTTGTGGCACTGCAATTTTTCCTGGCTCTTTCTGTGTTGCACAGTTTCTCACTTTCTTCCATCAGTTGCATGCCCTGTACTGTCTTTCTCCTGCCTTCTTTGTGCCTTTGCCTAAAACTCCCCTTAAAATGTGCTGATTTTTCTAACATTCTATCACTACAAAAATCAGATACTGGGATCTATTTTATTTGGTTTACTTAAAAAGGACATGAAGTTCCTTCCTATGAAGAAAATACATGAGCATCGTGGCATGGATAGGAAGATATCAATTTTTAACTATTCAGATATCATCTTCAATTATTTTCCCTCCTTTTAAAGTTTTGTACTGTGTGATATAGAAAAGGCATGGCTGCTTGGGTGACTACCAGAACTTTTCCTGAGGGAGGTGACAGTATTCTTGGTACAGATGGAAGTAAGAAGAACAAATGCAGGTGGGGATGTGTGGAGAAGAAGACAAGAAAGGATGAAAAACTAGAATATCAGAGGAGAGCAAGGGAGAAAAGAGGATTCTTGAAATGGATGCTTTTCTCTGCCTGATTTATCCCCCTCCTGGAAGATTCATCCAGAATGCTAGAAATGTTCCTCAGGTGATGAACATTTCTGTTTTAACTATTTTTATTCAAACTAACACTTAGATGATATACTAAAAATACATTTTTCCCTTGACTCAGAGACCCTCTTTGGAAGGGGTTGTGTTTCCCCAGGGAAAAAGTAGACGTAAGTACCTAGTTTCCCCTTTGTCTAGGTTAGGCTTCTAAAAATAAACTTCAGATATTTGCTCCTCCAGTTAACGCTCCATCGGTTGGGAGAGTGAACTTGATGAAGCAGAGAGCTGAAACATTTTCTACACATACATTGTCTATATTTATGTACATTTTCTATGCATACAGTTCTGATTGCTTCAGAAAACTTGGTAAGACCTTTGAAATCTGAGCACAGAAATTTTGTTTCTCCATATTTTGATTTGTGAAATAGGGGCAAAGTTATCTAACTCAGCACTTCTGGAAATTTAATGCGAATAGAAATTATCTAGCGATGTTAAAATTTGGATTCTAATTTACTATGTCTCAGTTGAGGATGGAGGCTCTGTATTTCTAACCCACTACTTGCTTTATAATGTTTGTGTGAGGAGTAAATGAGATAAACTCAAAATACATTGTAAACTAAAAGGACTATATCTATAAACTGAGCAGTACTGTACTTTCCTGAAGATGTATATTAAAATAGAACATCCAGAAAACAGCTGAAAATATACATTATTTTGTTAAAGCATAAACGTTTGGAGATTTGAAAATCCGTGTTCCAATTCCCGTAAACTTTAGGTAAAATACTTCACATCTTGAGTTACCACTTCGTGCCCTATAAATTGGGAATGATAATGCCCACTTCATAAGGATAAAAAAAGAAAATGTATTTAAACATCCTATTATATATTTTAGCACATAAGAAGTGTGCTGGCTTGAAACTTTGGTGTACTGAAGAAATCTATGTTCTTTAATCCTGATTGGGTGAGATCTTTTTGATTAGGTAATTTCCAAGGAGATGTGTCTCTACCCATTCAAGTTTGGGTTGCTTCTTGGAGTTCTTTAAGAGGGAAATATTTTGAAAAAAGCTTCAGAGCTGACGCAGAGAGAGAGACCTTTGGAGATGCAGAAAGAAAATGCCCCCTGGGAAGCCCTTTGAAATGAGGAGTCAGTAGAGAAAGTTCAGAGGTTCCCATGTGCCTTCCCAGCTGACAGAAACTCTGAACATCATCAGCCCTTCTTGAGTCAAGGTATCTTTATCTGGACGCCTTAAGTTTGGACATTTTATGGCCTTAGAACTGTAAACTTGTGAACTTAGTAAATTCCCTTTATAGAAGTCAATCTATTTCTGGATCTCTGCATTCTTGCATTTCCAGCAGCATTAGCAAACTAATACGACAGGCAACCAACGCATGCAACCACGGCAGATGTTTGCTTTTTTTTTTTATTATTATTTGCTTGTTTTAATATTGTTACAAAAGGCACAAGGTAAAGATGCTGGTATCGCCTTCATTTAATGTTCCAAGATAGCTTTTCTATGTTTCAGGGTCACAAAGTAGAACAACAGAACATAAAGAAAGAGAGCATTTGTGTGAACATGCAAAGTTTTTATTTATAATTGCTTCAAAGGATATTTGCATCCAAAAAGATGAAACAATATAGGTGGCAATTTGAGGATGTATAAACCAATACCAACTGATTTTCAGTGGAAGAAATAAAAATAAAATGTTTTCATATTCATTAGAATTATGGAGTTGAAGCTTATCAATCCATATATATTTCATTCACTCAGAATAATTCAACTGATTTGGACTGAAGACTCCCTTAGTGCTGCTTATGAAGAAAAGCTTTGCTAGAGAAATTAAAGCACATCATGTATGGAAAGAGGATTAGGGAGAGGACAGCAAATAGATGAAGGCTTAACTTTATCAGATTAAGTTATCATTTGCTGCTCACACATTTTAGCCATATAAAAATCTTTTTATTGACATTGCCTTTAAGCCATTGGATCAGAAAGTTCCAAACACATTCCTTCAGAGAAGAGATAGGTAAACTGCGGCTATAGGGCCAAATCTGGTTCTCTGCTTGTTTTTGTAAATAAAGTTTCATTAGAACACAATCATGTTCATGCATTTGTGTATTGTCTTTGGCTGCCTAAAATGACAACAATAGAGTTAAGTAGCTTTGACAGAGACTGTAATGGACCACAAAGTTCTATTTGGCCTTTTATGAAAAAGTTTGCTGTACCCTGCTCTAGAGAAAAAGAAATCTAGCATTTGTTAACAGCCTTCTATATTCTATGTATTCTATACTTTTTATTTTAATTAAAACCATTCCATAATTGTTTCCTGAGTGATCTCTATTTGCCAGGAAGCTCTGCAGATGTTAATCAGTAAGACACCACTGCTTGTCTATAGAGATGGGTAAAAGGGATGAATCTTATTCATGTGAATTGTTGGGCCATGGAGCCACATAGTTTAAATACATCATCAGTGTGGTCCTGGAACACAGTACAGCTTTGACATAAATATCATCATCCTCATTTTAACAAAACAGAAACTAAGACTCAGAACACTAGGAAACTTGCCCAAATCTAGGTTGCTAACAAGCAGCAAAGCTGTGTTTAAAAAAAAACATAGATACTCCCAATCAGAGATCTGTGTGGAGCAGACCGTTCCCTGGTAGTACTCTTCTGAAGTTTGTCTCCCTAGGTCTCATCTCTTATCTTGCCTTCCTTGCCCAATTCTCTGACTTCTGGAAAATTTCCATAATCCTGATCATCTCTCTTGCAAGTTGACATTCACTGAAATCCATCTTGTTTTGGTGCCTGTGCCTTCATCGTGCCTGACCTAACTACCTTAATATTCTCGCCAATACTTCATTTATGAACCTTGATCTGAAATTTCCCATGATCCCTGACTCTGCTCTGACCTCATTACTCTTACTGTCTGAATTTCTCTCAGGAACCCTGAACCCATGATCCCCTATCAGCCATTTTAACATTGGAATACATATGGTCACTTCTTATTATCAGAGAGTCTTTTAGCTTTAGCAATTCCACAAGGAATGATACACTGAAAGTGCAACAAGAAAGACTCCTGGGTATAGAATCAATAAACCTAGGTTTAGATCTTTCATCTTTCAAGAGTGTCTGTTTCTTCCTTGGGAAATTTAGATAATTACAGGTATCTTAAAGACTTACTGTCAAGTTAAAATGAGCCAAGTTTTGTGATGGTACTTTGTATAAATACAGGTAATTGTACATATACAGGTTGGTGGTATTAGTGCTAATTTTATTTCTAGGTATGTTTAGAATCATTTAAGCTCCCATGCTAGTAACTGAATATTGCAATATGATAAAGAGGAAGAAACAAGCACATAGAAATTTAGAAGCAAAATCTGAGTACCGAGTACTATTTTAGGAGAAACCAGAAGCAGAGCATCACTTAGAAGAGACAATGTACATAATGCCAGAAAAACTCTACTCTGTGGAAAAGCTAGGTGCAAAGGAGAACACGTACTACCAGGTCCAACTCTCTCAAGGACCTAGATATAACTCTCTAACTCAAAGTAATGAAATGGTTCCACTTCTTTAATGCGTATTTTATTTATATTAAAAAAGAAAGATTTTATTAAATCAAAAGAGTATGCAGGTCTCTCACCTCCCTCACCTCTGTCTTTGCTAGAGTGCCTGCATGTCCTCTCACATGTGTACCTAATAAATTTTCTGTTTATTGATTCTATGCAGTGCTGTGCTCTCGAATTTTTTCTCACTACATGGCCAAAAACCTGGAAACTGAATCTGGCAACATATTTTAGCAAGCTAGCCAGGAGAAACTTCTCTCTGACCAGCTGGACTGGTAAGTCATGGCTAGGGACCAAGAGACTCGGCCATGCACTTTCGCTTGGCTCATTTGGCTCTTTCTCCACGTCTTTCTTCCTTCTTTTCTTTTGTTTTCTTTATTTCTTTCCTTCTTTCTTTCTTCCTTCCTTTTTCTTTCTTTCTTTTTCTTCCTTCCTTCCTTTCTCTTTCTTCCTTCCTTCCTTGCCTCTTTCTTTCCTTCCTTCCTTCCTTTCTTCCTTTTTTTCTTCCTTCCTTCCTCTCATTCTCTCTCTCTCACCCCTCCCACCCCCACTTCGGCTCTCTGAGACCTCTCACTTGACCTCTGTGTCTCTAGAAATCTAGATGCTCTGATCCAAGGGAGTGGAAGTCAAATCAAGTCTCCAAGTCTCCCTCTCTCTCTCTCTCTCTCTCTCTCTCTCTCTCTCTCTCTCTCTCTCAATCTCTCTCTCTGTATAATGTTAACAGTTACATGTTGTAGAAACAACCACATTTACTTATCAGTTACACTACTTTACTCTAAGGCTTCTCTAAAAGTTCAGGTAGTTAGCTATAAGTTAGAACTTCATCTTCAACAAGTACTTTGAAAGAGAAACAAGCAAGTATATAAATTATGTTTTATCTGTTAATTAACATAACCCTATTAAATGTGTAAAGGTAAAACAGGACAAAACTTCTACAGTAGTTTGTCAAATATCTTTATTTCTAAATGTAGCTTCATTAACCAAAAACACAAAGACAGCAAAGTTTGTGATCACCAGCCAAAGTAGAGAGAAGCCAAAGCCCTGCCTCCAGGGACTTTAGCTCAAAAAGAAGAACTATCTGCCTTCAGCTGAACTCTAGAATTAGGAAAAAGGAAAGGATTAAATTTCTATACTAATACTAAGAATGTTTTTCTAGTCCCGCCTGCTCATGCAGCAGTGCGGTAAGAGTGAAACTTTTTCGTAAAAGGCAGAACCCTAATTAAACACTGCCAAAAGTTATTGAATTTCATAAATGCTATACTTCTGGCAACAAAAATAGATGTAATTCATTTCCCTGGATATCAAAATTAATGCTAACATCTCTCAAGGAAATAACCAGGTAAACACAGCAGCTAAAGCCACAGCCCAGTAGATCGAGCCCTTTCTAAACCTCATTCCTGCACCCCTTAACTTGCCACATGCACCCTCTTATTCCCTAGTTAAGAAGTCCAAATAGAATTTACTCTTAGAACAAAAAGATGGCCATTTTCTTCCCTCTTCCCCAGTCTAACTTGGCTAATGCCTTCCCTAGACCAACTCGTTTCCGTCCTCCTCTTGCTGTTGATTGGCCCTTACATTTTTAAACTGCTCACCAAGTTTGTTTTTCCAGATTAGAAACCTTTCACAATAAACTTTCTCACCAGATGCTATGCTGTTGTTCCCACGCTCCACCGACCACCATCAATAGAATAGCCAGAGATTTCTATACTTCCACAAGTAAGGCCTATGACCCATCGACAGATTGAAGCAATTACAGAAGGTGTATCATTGGCCCCAATTCCCTTAAGCTTAAGGGGAGTTGGTAGTCTCTGAGGGGGAAATGATGCAGGGTGAGAATTAGGGTGGTGGGTGGTTAAGCAAAGGGCAAATTCCAAAAAGCAAGCAGGCCTCACAGAGAAAGGTAACTCTGAGAAGAGCCACAACAAACAGCATCTTGGGGCTAACTGCCCCCCACCTGAGTGAGTCATCTATGGGGAAGGGTGGAGCCAAGTGACCCACCCAAATGCAATGTTACCACCAGGCACCACCCTGGAAAGAAGGGAGGGTAAGAAGAAGAGGCCCAAACAAAGAAGGGAGAGAGGAAGAAAGTAAAGCTAATCTATAAAAGCAAATGGCCCCACATTACCTATCTCCTCTCACTTTTCTCACTTCTGTCTTTGCGAGTGTGCACACATGTCCTCTCACATGTGACCTAATAAATTTTCTGTCTGCTTAAAAGAAATAGTATATGGAATGACAGATAATTGTATAAGATTTCTTTTGAGGATGATGAAAATGTTCTAAAATTGATAATGGTGATTGTTGCACCATTCTGTGAATATACTAAAATGCATTGAATTGTACACTTTACACTGACCCACCCGGTAGTCATTGTGTTATTCACCAAATATATGCAGTGTTTCATCATCTTCACACATGGAAGATTTCACTTTTCTGTCCACTTGGGAGCTAAGCGTGCCAAATGACTTGTTTGGGACCATAAACTGTGTAGGAGTACCATGAGCAACTTAAAGATGAAAGTTTTGGAGTCAGTGGATAATTAGCTGCATTCTCATGTTCTACCTTAAAAATCATATTGGCAAATGTTGACATGGAGCCTCCATCAGGCTGGACCTCTGAGAGGCAACACTGTGCAGAGTCTCTCTGTTAACCTTTATTATTTAATATAAGCAGGAATTAATCCACTGGAATTTGGGGATTTTTTGTTACACAGTATAAGCTAACACATCCTGACTGATAAATCTAGCCAGACATAGATCAAGCTGAAAAATTCCAAGCTTTCCCTGCAGAAGAGCTTTATTGGCAAATTCACCCTATTTCAGAGAACTGAACAAAAATGTTAGCAGATCCAGCAGTAATGCCAGGGAAGGCTGAATGCAAACGTGCTCAATTTGTTCTTCAACAAGCACCAATAAAATACATAATCCACTTCTCCTCAAGGAGTGAGGACAGAGAAAGGTCATGAGTTAGTCAAGTGAAATTCCCATGAACAGACACATGATTCCATGGGAATAGAGATTCCTCCTGAACTCTGTTTCCATCTAGAGGTAATTCACTTAACCTTGCTCAAGTGAAAAACCTTCCAGCTCACCACCCACCTCCTCCTTCCTACCATTTCTTCTCCTCCTCTCTGCTTCCCCTCATCTTCAGCTGGGAGGATTAAATGATATATGCTAAGAATTTCTGTAAACTGTAAACTGCTACGTTGGTATTTGTTATGGTTTCCTGTTCTGTGAGATGAATACAGCATTCCCTGCCCCATCCACCTCCAAGAATCACACAGAATTCCATTTAGATGGGAAAGTGCAAGTACAATCACCTCAGAAATTTTAAAGGTCCATAATTATACCATTAATATTATTTCAATATCTGTTCCATTTAATAATATATACATGTATTTACTACCATGCTCAAAAACATACTAACTCTCTCACCTTGCACTAGTGAGTCCTACTATGAGAAAATTTTCCCTTTTCTGAAAACTGGGGAGAAATATGGCATCTACTTGGTCGAGACTCAATGAAAGATTACATGTAAAGAAATTCATAATATCTGGAATTTTGTACTAAGTTTTGACGGCCATGGTTATTTTTATTTTATAAGGACGATCCAAATTTTTGAGGCCACACCCTGTACATGCTATTTTATTCACCATTAACTAAAAGGTTATATAATTTGCTGAGGTAAGGGAAGGGAGGGCTAAATGTGAGAACCAATACTGTAAGCCAAAAACTTCATCCCAACTTTTATCAATAATAAAAATGATGTGTTGCTTCCCATTTATCGACTCCTGATTCCACTTATCAATTTGTTTTCCATTTTACAGAGCAATAAAAGAGTGCTTTTTATTGGCCACCTAGTATCCCCAATACTGTGCATTAATAGAGATGGTTGATGAATCAGAGTTTTCTTTCGGTCCTCTGAATATTAGTCCATTACTCTTTATACTATAGATTTCTAGTTAGATTTAGTAAAGCTAATGAGAATCAAAATGAAAGAATAATAAGACAATAGAGAAAATAAATTACCCTGGGGAATTTTAAGTTTGATGGCTACATGAAGTAGTTTTCAGTTCTATATGTCAGATTTGGTAACCACAGTTAGTTTCATAACTGAAATTGGATTTCTTTGCCACAAGAGGAAATATAACCAGTATTATAAAAATGCAGTTGCTCTTCTTGCCACCGAATAAAAGGAAAATGAACTGATTAAACCTAAGCTCTTTATGAATTTAACACCACTGATAGGGTTTTTAAATTTAAATTGGGAGAAGGGTCAAGTAGAAGTTGAAATTTTCATCTTCTTCATTTGAAGTTTTCAAGAGAAAAACCTGGGAATTTGGGGGGGGGGGTGGAATTTGAAGACATGAGAGAGAGTCATTATTTATGGAAATAAGCACGGATAGGATTGAGAAAACAGAGATATGATTTGAGTATTGAAACCAGAATGGCAATGAATCAACTCACACTGAATGTGTGTTCTAGATGTGAGAAGTACAGGTAATATAATTTTCAGAAATGAGAACCAATCTGTAATCGGTGATATGGAAATGACGGATGGGTTCTAATGTTTATTGAGCACCTACTGTGGGTCGCACTTCATGACCATAACCTCATTTTTCCGGAAACCTTTATGAAACCTTACTATTTGATAGGCACTTGCTGGGAATTTTAATGCATCATCCCATTGGATTTTAACTACCACTCTGAATAGGTCCTGTTGCTTTCAGCTGAGAAGAGATGAAGCCCAGTAGAGTTAAGTGAATTCTCAATGGCCAGCCAACTAATGAATCGGGGACGTTAAGATTCGTGTCTAATCTGGTTACCACCAAAGCTCAGGAATGTCTACTCTGCCAGACTGTCCCCGCAGGGTTTCTAGTCTTCGCCTGCACAGTGTACAAAGCTTTCCCCCAGCATCCCTCTATGGAAATACCAGTAACACCAGGGCTGACGATTTATCATGAAAAGCTGAATTCCATAGGCTGTCTCTCCTTGAGTTGAAACAGACTCAGTCTCTTTGCAACTTCCACTCACTGGTACTGATAGACTCTTCTAAAACAACACAGAGCAATTGTTATTTCTAGATTGAAAAGAGCAATTTAGTTGCTATGCAGTATTCGCTAGAATGTTTCCTGACCCCTCTAATCATTAGTTCAATGTTCCTTTAAATGCCGGGGCTGTAAAGGGACCACTCCGTGTTTTGTGCTGAGAAACGCACCCATCTAGTTCTCAATCATTCCCTAAGTACAGCATTCAGGTTTAAAAGTTTCATATTAGATACATAAAACAAATTCTCTGCCACTTAAGACTTTTCTGTTTATAATCTTTTGCATTTTCCAAATGCCAGAAAGTGATATAAGCTGCAGCCAAAAAATGACATTTCATTGACACACAGTGAACAATAAAATGACATAATTATGTCCAACATGCATGAATATTTTAGAACTATGCCCAGAGAATATTAAATAAATGCTTTAAAATTCTGTGACTGCAGCGAGCTCTTGGCTCTCATCCCTTCTTCACTCTACTTTCTGCTCAGTGACTTTTTAAAGGAATTTTGTCAGTTGAATCATGAGGGTCATTTGTTACATTTTGTCATCTACCCTGCTTCTATAGCTCTCTAAGGAGCTCAAAATATTTATCCCTTTGACTCCCATGGATTATTTATTAAACACATTTTTAAAAACTCAGATAACACAATCATTAATTCACAATTCCCACCTGGAGAAAGTAAAATACATCTTCTATGGCTGTATACAACTATAAGAATTTTTGTTTTTCTACGTTCTTATTCCCACTGTACATGACCATTGTAACATAAGAGGCACGTCTCTATTTCCAACTTTGTACAGCATCTGACATGAAGAAAGCTCTCCATAAATATCTGTTAAGCAAACAAATGTATGTAATTTCCATCAGTTACAGAAATGATTCTTGCATGACAAAAAGGAAGGGGCATGGACAAAAACCTTTGAATTTCTGGATTCTATCATTTTCAAAAGGATGGAACTCAAGCACTCTAAGATCACAAGTAACCATCCAACGGCTCCTCATTGCCCTTTGAATTTGATTTCTAAAACTGGCAAAGCTTACAAGCTCTGGCCTACACTGGCCTCTGTCTGTGTCATCGTTCTCATCTCTTACCACTCTCACTTGCTCCTGCTATATCAACCCCACTCGGTCTTATTTCAAATCCTTGAATGAATTATCTTTTTCACATGAGAGGCTGGCACAGGCTGCTCCCTCTGCCTGCAATGCTTTCCCCTCACTTGGTTACCATCCTCACTTGTAAACCCTCTGTTTAAGTGTCAGTCTCTCTGGGAGGGCTTCCCTGTGGATGCTGGCAGAAGACCCAAGACACATCAGCTCCTCAGTAACAATGCACTGAATTATTAAATGATTACCGACCCACAATGTGCACCATCTTCACCTTTAGTTGATTAACTGAGAGATGGAAAATAAGACAGTCTGTAGAAGAAAATTTGAATTAAGGTTAGAGCCAAAAAAAAAAAAAAAAAAAAAGAATCTTGTTGGGTATATTCACACAAAGCCACCTTTGTTTTAGGAGGAGCTAACTTATCTTCCTTGAAATCTTAGGATAGCCGATGAGGCTTGGGATACCTGCCAATGAGCATGAGAGTATGTGGTTCCTCTTCCAACAGGTCCGGAGTACATTAGAGTTTATGGCTAAGTTCAAACCTCATTGCGCTTGGTGCTTGGAACAGTGCTGTGAGGTGGGCAGACTGATCTCATTATCCCACTTCATGGATGAGGAAACAAAGAAGGGATGATGTAAATTTGCAAGCACTTCATCAAAGAGATAGGGCATGGAGGACCCAGAGAGAATGCAAATATGCTCAACTTCCAGTCTCTGCTCTTTTCTTTATTACCTGTTAATCATCCCAGAGGTGGGACAGTGACAGTTGCCCATTAGGCCAAGGAAGGAGATAAACATGATCATGCTTGTCTTCAGGATTTTGGAATGGCCATAACCTCAAAGAAAGACTGCCAGGCTTGGGTTCAGGCTTGACTGATGGATAATAATTATCAGGCAAAGGAGCCAGGACTTGAAGTAAATGGAATTCTAAAGTGTAGAAAAAGCATATCTAGAGTCAGATACCATGAGCTCATGTTTCATGTTCAAATAAGGTTGACTAGGTTAGGATGAGCAATAAACAAAGCCCAAATTCCAGGGACTTCACACTAGAAAAGATTCTTTTTTTCTCACACTACACACCCATTGCAGGTCTGTAGGGTGCTC
Source organism: Tamandua tetradactyla (assembly GCF_023851605.1). NCBI lineage: Eukaryota > Metazoa > Chordata > Mammalia > Pilosa > Myrmecophagidae > Tamandua > Tamandua tetradactyla. The sequence continues at coordinate 38,642,289 of NC_135328.1, forward strand.
TGCTGATTATAATCCAACGGGGCGTTGACTAATTAATGGAGAACACAACTCTCCACCAGTTCCCAGGATCCCCAAGGCACTGCAGTGTCCTGCCTTGGTAATTACATGCTTCCATCTCTAAAGAACACAGTGCATTGGCTAAATACAGTCACAAAGCTGTGCCTAACTTGAAGGAAGTAGGGAAGTACAATTCTGTATGTGCCAAGAAGGGAGAAAAACTGGAATATTTTTGAATAGCCTTAATAACTAAAGAGGTCTGGCCCTCTGGTGGTGAATATTTCTTTCTTTTTTTCTTCCTATGTGTAAAGCACAACTGTTCTCACTCCAAGAGAGGCAACATAAGAACCGTATCCCATGACTGTGTCCAACTTGAAGTCCAGATCCTGCAGTAGCTCCCAGGAGCTTGTTCATCAGAGGGAGAGGTAACTCCTTTGGATCCAGATATCTGAATTAAGACAAATAATCCCCTCCCCCATTCACCCAATATACAATAGAAGAACATGTACGAGATTACCAAAATGCACACTCCCAATTATAAAGGGGAGGAACGGAAGAGACACAACAATCGTCACCTGTGGCAATTATGAAATCTTACAGAGATATGCTAAGATACCCCTCTGGAAGTAGAAAGTTTCCCATATTAACATCCCATTCTGTTCTCTGGATGGATACTCCTGTCTTTTGTTTTCTATGGCCCAACTTGGTCACATCAAAGTGCACGTTGGAGAATATGCCCTACTTGGTGGATGAGTATCTATCGCAATCTCTTTCCTGCTTAGAAATTTGGGAGCTTTACTGTTAGTTTATATCTCAGCCATAGACTGTGAAATATTTGCAGTGCCACTCAATTAAAATGTTAATAGGCTTCCTGTCTTTGAATTCAGTATTTCTGTGTACTAATACCATCTCAGGTTTTCTCTAGATATATTTCTTAGATTTTCTACATCTTTACTAGTCTCTTCCCTCCTCCCAGCCTTAATTACAGCAATTTCAACTTATTAGACTTCCATGGACAAATCAAGATTTTAGTCATTTTTCCTTTAGTTACTTTGTACAGTTGAATATATTTATGGAACACCAAAATCTTAATTACACTTTTATTCTGAAACACCTTAATCCACTCAGATAATAGTGGTTTTGATGCCATTTTTTCATTTAGTACTTGTTTCAAATCCATTTTTTTCTGTGGCTTTGATCTTCTCGATGGTGTATTTCTACAAATTGGATTTGAACAATAATTTCCTTCTTGAGCCCACAAATTCCTGAATTTCTAGACTCTCTCTTTTTTATTACCAGTCAGTTATTTTCAGAGATCATCCTTTTCTTGTACTATTTTCTTAAATGTTTCCAAAAGTAGCTACATCTCATACCAAATCATGTCAGTGTGGTAACGATGAAGATGATGATGATGATGTGATAACAGCAACTCCCAAATCTCAATACCTTTACACAAATCCAATGTGGATCTCTTTACTTATTGTAGTTTTGCAGGACCTGTTTGTTGAAGGTGGCATCTGGACATAGGCTTCCACTGTCATTGCAGAAATAGAAAGGGCACACTATCTCATAAAAGCTTCCACCCAAGGAAATTACACAATGCTCCCATTAATATTCCATCAACACATCCCATCGCCATGCCTAACTCCATAGGAATAAGGAAGTACAATACAAAGATTTGGCTCTCAGGAGGAAAGCCGGAAGTATTTAGGATCAGCCTTAATAACCACAACCCTTTATGTAGTTTTAGGATACATGGAAAGATACCACTTTGCTTGGTCATTCTTTGGTTCAATGTTCTGGGCAAGGACATTCAAGTCAGAGAGTCACAAAACTGTTCACAAAGTTGTTAGATGCCTTAAGCCGATACATGTAAATAATTATGCTATGATAACATCTTGGTTTAAACAGTGAGTAACTGTGATGGACTGTTCAGGTGAAGTGGAGAGTGAACCAGCTGTGCACACTGGTGGCACTGATAAGAAATACAACTGCATGGCAGTAGCTTCACAGAAAGGAAGAGGATGCTTTTCTTCTGGGGCAGCTTGATGTTATGGAATAATTTGGCCAAGCTAACCTGCTACAAAAGCTGGGACATCCTGATGGTACTTATTTTCAATAAAGTGAGAAGTGTCCTGACATCTTTGGGGAAACTAAAACTGCTGAGATGCATTCTTATGTCTCTTTTACTCTGTTGGAAAACACCAGCTATCTCTCTGCCCAGGTGAGATTGTGGGAATTGACTACCAGCTAGAAATCTTCTCTTTATTCCTATGCCAAACCATAAGCTCAGGAAGCTAGTGGAATTTGGCAAATAAAAATAACAAATTGTGTATCCTATCACAAGGCACAATCTAAAATGAGGATGCTTAGACAGATCTATAAAAAGGGCCAGAGTTAAGAATTTTGCCAATAACCATGAATGACTGTGATATTTCACAGTTATGTGATCTTGAATATATTATGAAATCATTCTATGCTTCAATTTCCTCATTTTTAAAGATGGAAACATCAACAACATATACCTCATACAGGTTTGTGAAGATGTTTCTGAGATACTAGTTGAGTCAACTGCTAAACTTATTAATTGACATCATTGCTTTCAATATCAATACTAATGCTATTGCTACTTGTTGACTTCGCAGATCCACAAGGGAGATTTATATAGGTACATAGAAAGAGAAACTAACCCTCAAACTACACCACTCCATTTATGAATCAGGAGAAAAGTGTTCCTAGGATCAGCAAACTTGTAGGGATCCCTGTTCTTGCAAAGACAGTTAGGTATTACCTAATACTTCTGATGTGAGGTGGTATACATTTCTTCTGGCCCCAATTCCAGTATTTTATGTATATATGAACTATATGTAGTATATGGAAGAATTTGCTGACTATAATGCCTGGTTATTATAATATAGAACAGATTCTTGAAAGAGGCATTCGAATTTTGATTAAATTGGACATAGCCACCTACCTGGGCCCAGCACAGAGGCTGCATCCTCTTGAAAACACCCATGATTTCAAATTTCTACCTCCTTACGTATCAGGGACGCAGGATAGATTAGTGTTTTAGAGCATGGTGGCCACATCAAACCACCTCAGCATACTGCTCTTCCAGTCACCATTGTGTGGAACCTTTGGGCACATTTCTTAATCATTCCCCTCCATTTCCTCATCTCTCCAGTTTAGCATAGCATTAGCTGCCTCATGGAAGTTTGGCATGAAGTAAATACTTCATATTTATTTTATTGTAGATGTATCCATATGCGTATATATAACATGTATAACTGCATTATACATGGAAAAACTTAGAACAGTACCTGATAGATAGTATACACTCAATGACTATTAGCTATTTTGAATAAAAGAACCTCAAATAGAATGTTATTTATTCATGTATATATCTGTCTTATATGTTCACACTGTTCCCAGCTTGGCATTGGAGAAAGATGTCATTCAGATGGTTATAAAAATAATATTAACAATAATAATGGTTATAATGATAGCTAATATTAAATTGAAAGCATGCCACACCCTAAGATATTTTAATGGATTTATGCACATTATTTCATTTACTCTTGTTTTACTCTTGAGGAAACTGAGGCTTAGATAAATTCTGTACCTCATTCAATTGGAAAGGTGGAGTGCTGGATGGTAAGCTGAGGTCATTACGACTGTATATCCAAATGGGCTAGATTATTTCACAATATAGTTCACTGTTTCTTTGAACTTTCAGCTCCCAGCACAGCACCTCACACATAGTGAACACTCCATAAATGCCTGTAGAATTAAATGTCTTCTTAGTTGTGAGGAATTATGATTAAATATGATTGCTTAAAAATGAATTACTTGGCTTGGTTGAGCATGTTTTGAAGAGGCTTCCTCTACTTGCCTCTCATTTTGTATTTCTCTGTTTTTTTTTCTAAAATTAAAATCTGATCCTCTCTATCCTCTCTTTAAAATCCTTAAAAACACTCTCCATTTCTTGCCCGATAAAATTCAATCTCTTTGTTTGAAGAATATGAGCTTTTTGTGGTCTGTTTCCCTCCATATATTACATCCTGACATCAACAAAGCTAGTTGAAGAAAATAATATTGGTTAATAGGCATTTGGTTCAGCATCTGGTTTTGATTTGTTAAATAAATTGCCTCATTTAGTCCTCAAATACCAAAAACCTAACCCAGGGAGAAGAATTAGCATTATTTCTGTTTTACAGATGAGATGACTGAGGCACAGAGACATGAAATAACTTGCATAAGTTCATGTAACTCTTAAGTGGTACAGTCAGTGGTACAGTTAAGCTCAGGGCATATAGTTTTAGAGCCTGAAGATTGGATATTTAAGTGACACAGTAAAGGGTGGCATAGGGGCATATAGAAAGGGGCTAATTCTTAGTTTAAGGGTCAGGGAAAACTCCCTGATGAAGTACATTCAAAGGATAATATGGTCATAAGTAGGGATTCATCAGGTGAAGAAGACAGGAAACAGACTTTTGAACAGAGAGAACCAAATGTTTTAAGGCTGGGAGTAGGGCGCAGAGGGAGAGAGAGCTTTTATAAATGGCCTTATAAATTGTGTTAAGGATAATGAGAAGACACTGAGTTTTTAAGCAGAGAGATGAGCTGCATGGAATATGCAATGTGCAATTTTGGTAGTGACCAGCACTGGTTGGAGAGAGACTTCAAGGAGAGAAAAACTGGAGGTGGGAAGATCAATTAGGACAATGTGGAGGAGCATATCCAGTGGGCATTGGCAGTGTTCTACTCTCAAGAGTGTCAGTGGGGATAGAAAAAGAGTGGAGAGATTTTTAATGATACATTTTAGCGATGTTTAAATTAACAAGATTGGATGTGATGAGAAAGATTGTGGAATTCTGAATGACCCTGTTTGCTTGGTGGACTGTTTTAACTTGAGCAACTATTTACTGAGATATTGAACATGTTGAGATGGGAGATGGCAAGTGTGATGTGATAAATACTGTTTTAGATATGTTGGATATGAGGTGCTCTTGAAATGTCCATATAAAGAGACTTAATAATTATTTGTTAACTGTCCAGTAGTCTTTCTCACTCTGTAAGAGCAGATTGCTTGTCTATCTAATTCATAATCAATACTCAGTCCCTAGAGAAGGAATGGTATTGGAAAGGTTAGGTTAGGTGGTGCTACAAACATAAACAACTACACAAATCTCAGTGGTTTTAACCAATAAAGATTTATTTCATGTTCACACTGCATGTGCCACTGGATGAGTAGGGCTCGGCTTTCAATGTCAACCCATGACCACTAAGCCAGGGGAAAGAGACAAAATGACTCAAGTGCTGTCTAGTAACAGCTTTATCTGAAAGTGACATAAATTAAGTTCATTCAAATTTCATTTACCAGAGTAAGTCAAATGGCCACACCTAATTTTGAGAGACAGAGAAGAAAAATTTTTGTTTCACATTTTAGTATTTATGTAACAGAACTAACGATTATCACAAAAAATCAATCATTGCTGTTATTCAAGACATACAGTTCAATCAACAAATAAGGAAATACATTAATTTCTAGATTTGGGGAGGCAGGCCTGGGGTAAAGAATACTTCAAGATTCTGTTGAAATGTGACAAGTATGTTTCCCACTCTGAACCGCCACTCTACCCCCCAGAAATTTAACTTATCTGATCAGCTTTTGGTGACCCCAAGACCACTGTCTATAGGTTATATGTACAGAATCTCACTGTGTTTAGTCATATGCTCTCATGTTTGTTCTGGTCAATTGACTGTAAGATCTTTGAGGTCAAGTTCATTTCTGAACAATTTATGTGTTCCAAGTCTAGAATGATGACAATCTCATTGTAGGTACCCAATAACAAATTTTGAGTTATTTTCTCTACTGATATTTCTCTCTTAAACAAAATGCATAAATATAGACTTTATTCTATTTGACAATCTCAGAGATCCATCAAAATAGTTCTGTTAAACTCATATTGCTTTTTAAGTGGAAACCTGCTGCTACAGCTCACAAAGGGAATGCTGTGTGCATTTTATTTGATGAAATAATCCAAATCATCCTTATCATTATCCTTCCAATAATATTTCAGCTTCTGACATCATCTAGCCACCATTTCACTTCTTGTCCCTTCCAGTTCTGACTCCTTTCCTGAAATTCCCTTATGTTTATGCTTGCTCCACTGAGATGGCAAGACACAGAATGCATCATAATGGAATCACAAAAATATTTTCAATGAGCAGATTGAATGTTACATGGCCTGGAACTTGTGAACACATCTGTTCAACTAGGATTTTGTTGAATAAAAATTTGCTGCTTCAGTGGCAGAGTTCTCACCTGCCATGCCGGAGACCTGGGTTTGATTCCCGGGGCCTGCCCGTGCAAAAACAAAAAAATTTGCTGAAGCCAGGTCAGCAAAATTTGTTGACATTAGGCCTTTTACTGGGATGTAGAAAATGCATTGCTAAACAGGAGCCTCCTATGAATGGTCTCTTCTAAGAAGTTTATGTCTGATGATGTAAGAGAAATATCTATACATAATATAGATATATTTACTATAATTAATAATATTTCAATGTTGATCAAGCTTGTCAATTGCAATTATTAACTAATAATAATATTTACCACTTATTTAGTCATTTATTTTGTACCAGGCATCATACTAGGTTTTAACAGAGAGCCTTTCTCTATGCCCTCCTCATGTTTCTCAGGTGGAGGAAACTCTTTGTCAGTAACATCCCTAGTTTCCTGTAACCACCCTTATTCTAAGCCTCCCTCTTAGAGGATAGGGGGAGTATTGCCTCTTGGATGAGAAACATTGGTCTATGTTTCTCAACTAGGTAGAGAAAATTTATTACAGGAATCCCCCCTATTTCTTCACTCTCTGCCCAGGGATTCTATACTTCAGTGATTGTGGATAACTTTCTACTCTATCTGAGGCACTCACTTGTCTTCTTGACTCTATTCCAAAGCCTAGGGGTAGGGAGGATGCACGGTGCAGGGTATGGCAATGGGTTTTAGCATCCATTTAACCTCACATTAAGCTAACTACATTGTACAACTTTAAAATGAATAAACGTGATATTTTACTTCATCGAAATGATCCTGGATCTATTTTTCCCTTGTGTCAGAATTAGGATGTCTGTCGACAGAACTAAAATTAGCACACACACACACACACAAAACACACATATATTTTAAGGCTACAATGAGTTAAAATTATATGTGTGTGTAATAAATCATAAATAAAAATCATATCATGAATATATCCTATTAAGCTATAATAACAATAATGATAACTTTTCAAAGTATATACCAATACCATTGCTTAAGCTAAGACAGCTGAAGGCAGTTGACTACAATTGCACAGCCACTCCACTAATACACAAATCCAAGTTTGTCTAAATTCAAAACTTATGTCTATGACCAGGCAAATCACTTCTTAACAATTACTCAGCACCTTTTAGAAAATTGACTAAAATTTAAAGATATGAGAAATTGGATCTAAATTCTGACTCTGCTGCTTATTGTCCCTGCAATGTGCAAACCTTGAGATCTCGGGCACGTGTTGGTGTAGAAGGAAACAATGAGGAAAGGAGAACAACCATGGAGGTCCTCAGGAAGGAATGTGCACAGTATTCACTAGACAGTGATATGTTCACTTTAATAGAATTTATGGTTAGGGTGTAACTGGGTGGGGAAGCAAGGGCCCTGGATAAAATTGTAGGACATAAGACTAAAGGCCAAGACTGGAATTTGACTATGAAGGGTTTTGAATCTATACAAAGAAATGTGGACACCGTACTCCCTTGTTAATAGTAATAATAACAAAATAATGGCTATTTTTTAAGCATCATTTGTCAAAGACTCTAATAGGTTTCTTAAATGTTACATCTAAATTTTGAATCAACCCTGAACTATAGATGTAATTATTAGTGGGAAATTGAGAATCAGCAGGGTTCAGAACTTCTCTAGGAGTTACTAAAGATCTGACAAGAGAGCAATCACATCTTGCTTTGAGGATATATTGTAGCTTCATGGAAAGTGACACGTTGGAGGTCAACGTTGAAGAATTGGAAGTATTTGAACATGTGAATATGAGAACATGTCATTACAAGCTAAGGGAACTATGCAAGAGGAAGCACAGAAATAGAAAATTAATAAGGCACCTTAGAGTTTGGGGAGGAAGGGTAGCAACTTAATTTATAACTCTGAAATTTCTCTCTGTAAGGTGAAGTGTGAGAAGAAAACTTGCTCAAACATATTATGAGTCTATATGCATTCATTTTCTCCTTCGCGAGGTATAGGCTTCATAGAATAATGTAAATGCTTCCTATTACTGAAATGGAAGAAAATATATTTTTAAAAGCTGTATCTTTATCAACAACCACATAACATTAATTTCTCACTGGTCTCAAACTCATGTAAAATGTATGGACTGATTTTTAATTTTCTTTAGAGCAGGTGGCGCTCTGTGGTGGAGAGTGGAAGGGGAAGAAATGTGTAGTAGAATCAGTTATGTCACACAGACCCATGCATTGGATGACCTTGCTTGCATGCCAAACTTCAGGCGGAACAATAATGAGAAGGTAGCAGAACTAATCAATTTGGAACAGGGCCCATTCCCTCCATCACATGGGCCACTTAGAATGCAGAAGTTGTCCTGAGCTTTTCTTCAAGCTTGCCCTTTGAACACAAACACTGCTTTCTCTTACATAACACAACAGAAAATGTAGGTTTGCCATTTAAATAGAAGCAGAATTAGTCTTCATGCTAATGTTACTATTTTATTTTTGTTACCCTATTCTCTTATACAGCTTTTTTTTCAAATCTTATGTAATATTTAGTTCATCTTACAAAACTTCATTCATAGCCTTGAGGATCCCCATGAACCAAGAATATTTTATGAGTCTCTCTCACTAGATATTTGCACATTATCTCTACACAAGTACAAGTTGCTACAATGGTGCGTCATGGGAACACAAGTTCCAGAAACAAAATAAACTTTCAATAAATGATCCCTGGATTGCACAAAATAAAGAGACCAGAAAGGGCAAGTAATCCCTTTGTCACTCACTCAGCACAAAGTATCCAAAAGAGAAGAGGAAATATTTCCATCACTGCCTCTCCCCAGGTGTGGTCAAAATAGGGTCAGTAGATGGCAGCTCTGCACACCCCACTTCATGTAGAAGAAAGACAAAATCTATACTGTTTGAATATGGTGTTATCTGCCCTGGAGGAAGGGAGCCCAACCACTGATAATTCTGTTCCGAAAAGCATCTGGGCTGCTTATTCCTGATTTCCAGTTTAAGGCATGGTCAGGCCTTTTCATTAGCCATAACATCTCCCTTAGTTGGTGGAATGGAATACAATAAAAAAGGAGGTGGGAAGACCAGAGAATGGCCACTTAGCATCTGTTTGAGACTTCCCCAGAGAAGGAGGTAGTGGTAGGTGAGGTCTGAGTGATGGATGCCTAACATGTGTCTTTGGTTTCCCTAAAAAGTTCTAGTTATGTTGAACATCATTTTACTGATTCATGAAACAGTTGGGAGTTTTATGAAGATCCAAAGGGAAAGCTTGCATAAATTACTAACTCAGGTTATTTGTGGCTGTATTTTAACCCTTTGCTCCAGATGTACCTGCTTTTGAAACAACATAGCACTAACTCACTAATCTGAGCCAAGTCCCCAAACCTTTCTGAGCCTTAATTTTGCCTTACAAATTGTTCTGGTTTGCTAACTGCCAGAATGCAATATACCAGAAATGGAATGGCTTTTACAAAGGGGAATTTAATAAGTTGTAAGTTTACAGTTCTAAGGCCAAGAAAATGTCCCAATTAAAACAAGTCTATAGAAATATCCAGTCAAAGGCATCCAGGGAAACAGACCTTGGTTCAAGAAGGCTGACGAAGTTCAAGTTTTCGCTCTCAAGTGACGAATATAGTCAGGGCTTCTCTCTCAGCTGGAAGGGCACATGTCAAACATGGTGTCACTGCTAGCTTTCTCTCCTAGCTTTCTCTTTCAGGAACCTCCCCAGGAGGCGTTTTCCTTCTTCATCTCCAAAGGTTGCTGGCTGGTGGACTCTGCTTCTCGTGGCTATGTTGTTCTGCTTTACTCTTTCTGAATCTCCCACTTTCTCAGAAAGGTTTCCTCTTTTATAGAACTCCAGTAAAACCAATCAAGACCCACCTGAAGTGGGTGGAGATACGTTTGAGTCTCATCTCAATCTCACACACGATTGAGTCACATCTCCATGGAGATAAACTAATTGAAATTTGCAACATACAGTACTGAAGATGGATTAAAAGAAATGTCTGCCTTTACAAACTGAGATTAGGATCAAAACATGGCTTTTTTTAAGGATACATACATCCTTTCAAACTGGCACACATAAAGTAAAAATAATAATGTCTATCTTGTACATTGCTGTGAAGATACCTTATATAATGTTTGTGATACATTTAGCCATTTGTTACTCATTTCTGTAATTTCCACAGCTCTCTGTAGAGCACATATTACTTATAGAGTACTACAATAATAGAGATTGAAATAATAATTCAATAATCATAACATAAGAATAAAGGTATGGAGTATAGTGGTATCTTTGAGAATATACTCTCCCATCTTGGTTGTAAATAGGTGGGAATTCCCATGCACAAGGTTACTTTTGTCATCAACTCCATGGTGAGAGTCCCAAGGGATCCTTCCCCTCCTGAACTGCTGGGACCAGAGGTTTAAGAGATTGTTATCCTCCGATAGTTACATAGCATCAAGCGGCTCTGATCAATAGCACAGCCATAGCCAGGGAACTTATTACTATGATGTGATCTTTCCCAATTTGTGCCGAGACTATGAATCTGATTGTAAATAGAGAAGCTCCTCTATTTAAAAACTTTCAAACCATGACATTTCTAGATAGGGAAAATTTTTGCATCAAAGTAAAATTATGTAGCTCCTCTGTAGGGCACTAACAGAATTAATGGTAGCCGACAGGGTCAAATAGGGCTTATGAACAAAAGAACATTACAGAAGACTTTTAGAATATAACATAAACTTTAATCAACGAGTTTCAGTACTTGTAAGTTCTCTTGACACCCCTCCCACACATACGCACACATTGCTCTTTGAATCTGTGTCAGGCTAGTTACAGTTCAATCATTATAAGAATGACAATAAAATATGCTTATCTTAGTATGAATTTCTCTGAATGATTTTGACCAAATTTTAAGGAGACTGATGAACTTTGAAAGACCGAGGGGTCTCCTAAACACCAACACAATAAGAATTTGTAGGACAAGTAAAACACTAAATGTGGTCACTTGAAGAGAGAGAAATCAGTATATTATGGTGTGTTATGTGCTAGGTTATAGTTATATCACATGATCCTTCCTGCTAGTCCTTGAGGTCACTATCTTTGGAGAGCCATGAAGATTCAAATCCTAGAAACTCAGATTAATAATTATTTGACTCTTTGGGACTTGCTGGCCAAACTTAAAGATGCAATGTGCACAGCTGAATTTTCTGAAAAAGGTGGCTGCTGCTAATTGGAAGGACCTTTCTTACCTTAATGACTATGATGACTTTGGATGAGCAATTTGGAAAATAGGAGCTAGTTCAGAGCTGAACTATGCTTTCTCATAAAGGAAAAAATAATTTGAAATTATTAGAGAAAAATCCTGGAGAGAAAAGCTCTAAATCAATTACAGTGGTCTTTTCATGCACTTAGAGGAGAGAAAGAAACCTCTAACGACAAGAGGAGGAAGGGACTTTGGAGAAGTTTAAGTTGCTTTGCTTAAGCAACTTGCTTAAGCAACTAAGTTGTTTGCTTAGACATGTGTGGCTTACTCTTTCCCCTTTCCATCTTTTCTGTGATACATATACATATATACATGCATATACATTTGTATGTTAGAGAAGTTTAATATATATTAGAGAAGCCTAATATTACCACTTTGCTTTGATGTGGTACATTTGTTACAAATGATGAAAGCACATTTTTATGGTTGTTTTTATAAGTATAGCCCATAGCTTAAGGTTCACTTCTTGTGTTGTGCAGTTCCATTGATTTTGTTGTAAATTTTTATTCTAGTACCATATATACAATTAAAAATTTCCCCCTTTTTTGTTTACCAAAGCTCTTGTGTAAGTGAATTAATCAAAGGGTTTTAATGTGGGGCAAGTTTCTAAATCAATTGCCATAAAGATGAACCATGAAAAGGTGCTTGTGGTAATGGAGCTGAAGTTCTAAGGAGGAACCAACCTGTCATCTTTATGTAGGGGCATTTAAAAATACCTTTAAATACATTGAATTTGATTGAGTTGAATTAAACAGATGAAAAGGACTTCATGAGGAAAGAATATGAGGAAATTTCAAGAATTTGATCTAACAACAGTGAGGATGCTATTTAAGCAATCTTTAGTGCCCTCACTTTCTTCTTCAATGAATTGAGATTCCTGGACTATGCTTTCAAAGATACCATTCAGTTCTTACATCTTTCTTTTCTAAAATCACTTCAGTTAATCTTCGGACACAGGCAAGACCACTAATCTCAGAGTCCTTTCCACCGTGCTAAGCAAGTTACCAGAATTCCCTACTCTGCAGAAGGCCCTGTATTCATTAATTCCAGCGTGAGTCAGAATTCTTGACTTGGCAGATCAATTTCTTGGTCTCGGAGCCTATCACCAAGGTTGACCAGAAGGAGAACCCGGTTACAGTCTGTGTCATGAGTATCAGATAAATTATGTGCCCTCAACTTTCTACCATATCTTTTCTCAGTTTTCATCAGCATACAGAATAACAGGACCCATGGGAAGAGCTTTGTTGAGCATTAATTCTCAACGTTCCACCTGGAAATAAAGTCTAACTGTTTTAATTGACTACACATTTCATCCAAACACTTATTGAACAAATACATTTTGAGCAACTACCATGAACCAGACTCTATAAGGAGGCCTGGACTATTATAAACAAGAAGACAGACTTGCCATGTAATTGCTTAAGTCTAGGAGGAGAGGTAGGCAAAAAAAAAAAAAAAAAGCAATTTCAATGTACTGTGTAGGGAGGTTTTGTGATAGGCAAGTACCAGATGGTGTGAAACTGCAGTGAAGAGTCACCATGTCCAGACTTGTGGGGTCAAAGAATATTTTCCAGAAAATATAGTGTATAAGAGAGTATAAATAGAGTTCTAAAAGCTGAATATGACTTAGCCAGACAAAGAGAGCAGTGGAGATAGATCCAACCAGAGAAAATCACTTCCTATTTATTCAGAGTGAAGATGGCTATTTTGAGAATGTGAAGGAAATTCAGTCTGGAGATCCCATGGAGTTGGTGGGAAATATCAAGAGATAAACCTAGAAAAGAGGACAGTGGGTAGCTCTTGATATTTCTGGGAGTCATATTAAGATTTTGGACTCTATTCCATGGTTAATAGGAAACCAATTTATGGTTTAAGAAATGGGAGACAATCAAATATGCAGTTGTAAAAGGTCATCTTCCTGAACTTTGAAAAATGTTTTGGATCAGAACTGAAGTTGAGAACAGTGAGATGAGATGATGGAGTCTGGACTAGAGTAGTTAACAGTAGAAATAGAGAGAATGGACAGATTTGAGGTACGTATAGGAAGTAGACTTACATATGAGATTTCATCATTTTCTTCTTATTCATATTTTCTAAAGGTATTCAATATCTTCTGGAATGTATTACTTAAAAAATATCACAATTCTATGTAAGGAAAAGATGATAATGTCTATTAATAATTTTTCAATGTCGATCACTCACATTCTTTGTCCCAGTAATCTAATCAATGTGCTGATATCTTCATTCATTCTCTCATTCCATTATTCAATCACATATTTATTAAGCACCAGCTATGCTCTAGGTACTTACTAATCTAGACCTGGAGAATGTAACACTAAAATGATAAAGACCTTGTTCTTATGGAGTTTATAGCTTATGAGTATTGACAGACAAAATAAAGTACATAAATGAATGATGAATGTAATTTCTGAGAGTTCTAAGTGGTCTCACACAGGATGGTGAGAGAAAGTGTGTCCAAATCAGGGAAGGTCACTGTCATTCAAATTTAATACACTTAAACAGAAATCTGAATTCTGAAAAACTCATGCAATTATCTATGGGTAAAGTGTTCTAGTAGAGCGATGCTAAAGTAAGGTGCCTCCCCTCCTCTATGAGATTTCTTCTGACCACCCTAATTAATCTCACAAACTTGCATTTCTTATCTCTTAATCCCACTTCTTTTTGATCACCCTTTTTTTTTTAGTGATTGTCATTTTTTAAAAACTTTTTTTTATTGTATAACATAACATATATACAAAGCAAAGAAAGAAAGAAAGCAATAGTTTTCAAAGCACTTTTCAACAAGTAGTTACAGGACAGATTCCAGAGTTTGTCATGGGCTACTATACCATCTATACCATGGGCTACTTTTCCTTCTAGCTTCTCTAGAGCATTGGAGACTAGAAAGAATAAATATTTTTTTTATTTTCACAATTGACTTTTTTTTCTTTTTCTGTGTAAAATAACATATAAACAACAACAACAACAACAACAAAAAGCCAGTACATTTCAAAGCACAGTGCAACAATCGTTGTAGAACAGATTTCAGAGTTTGGTATAGGTTACAATTCCACAATTTTAGGTTTTTACTTCTAGCTGCTTTAAGATGCTGGAGACTAAATGAAATATCAATATAATGATTCAGCAATCATACTTGTTTGTTAAACCCTACCTTCTCTGTATAACTCCACCGTCAACTTTGGTCTTTCTCTCACTCCTTAGGGGTGTTTGGGTATGTCCATTCTAACTTTTCGTGTTGGAAGGGGCTGTCAATAATATGGGGTAGGGAGATGGAACTAGCTGATATTCTGAAGAGGCTGGGTCCTCTAGGTTTCAGGACTTACCTGTTCCAGGGACCCACCTGGAGGTTGTAGTTTTCTAGAAAGTTACCCTAGTGCATGGAACCTTTGTAGACTCATATATTGCCCTTGGTGCTCTTTCAGATTGGCTGGAATGGTTTTGGTTGAGGGTTGGCAAGTTATGATAGGTAGTAATGTCTAACTGAAGCATGTCTAAGAGTGACCTCTAGAATAACCTCTTGACTATTTGAATTCTCTCAACCACTGATACTCTATTTGTTACACTTCATTTCCCCTTTTTAGTTAGGATAGCATTGTTAATCCAACTGAGTCATCTTCCCCACCACCAGGGAGACTTTGACCCCTGGATGTCATGTTCTATGTAGTGGGAAGGGCAATGATTTCACTTGCAGAGTTGGGCTTAGTGAGAGTGAAGCCATATCTGAGCAACTAAAGAGGCCCTCCAGATGTAACTCTTAGGCTAAGTTGCTCCACTGCATACTTAAGCTTTACAAGAGTTAGCCTCAAGATCAAGAGCTTGGCCTTTTGATTTGGGTGTCCCTAATGTTTGATACAGTATCAGGAGTTTCCCTTGTGGTAAAGTTTAATAGTTCGATATTTTTTCTTCCATCCCTCAAGGAACTTTGCCAACATGTTTTGGTTATCTGCTTAATATATTCTAGAATGTATCCAGGCATTACATTAAACTATACAGGATTGAAGATCCTCATTTCAATTCTGGGTTCTCAGTGTTTCGGTTTTTTAAATGAGCTATCCAGACGGGTTGAGTTAGATTATGTACTACAGAAAATTTAGGTTTTGGATAGAATAAAACTTTCTTCCTTTGGTCTCAAAGAGTAGGTGTGTTTCTAAAATACAGACAATGTCTTCCTTCCTACCTTTCAGAACCCTGTGTTCTGAACTACCTTAATTCCAAACTGATTGACTTCATTTCTACTTCTGAAAACCAGATTATATATACATATATAAAACAATCTCTCAAAATCTAGGAATAACAATTACCACTCTGAACTAAATGTGACTGCTATAAGAGCTTAAATCTAGGCCCCTGTTTTCTTATAAGCATCTTCTAAAGATATCATACAATAATTGCTCTTTTGTTTCTGGCTTATTTGGTCTCACGAAATGTCCCACAGGTTCATTCACAATGTTGCATGCCTCATAACTTCATTCTTTTTTGTAGCAGCATGATATTGTCAATCATGTGTATATACCATCATTCACCAATCTACTTTTCAGTCAGTGCATCCCTCATTAGACATCATGTATAATGTCCAAAGTCAAGAGTCCATCAATATTCTCAGTTTTAGATGATGTCATTGTTCCCAAGAGAAAGATAATCAATAAACACACCCTCACCAAATAGGAAACTAAGCATCCTCTTAAACCTTGTCCCTCTCCCCATTATTTACCCCTAATTTTCTGTGGTACTGCTGATGTTTCCCCATTAAACATAGCGCATAGCATGCGATAGCATGCTTTCTACAAGAATCATACCTTTGAAGTTGTTCACACAAGAACTTATATATATTTTTAGTGTTAATCAGTGGGACACATAGGTCTCTAGAACCCCTTCCAATCACGTTCATCTTCAATATGGTAATATTACTAATAGACCCATTAGTGAACTGCCTTCACTTCTATATATTGCCTTATATTTGAGTTCAACCTCATTAGCTAACAGTTCACCCATCTCTAGCATCTACGTATCTCAAAGTCCCCTATATTCTGCATTATATGCCTCTGATTTTACCTTTACCATGGCCACTAACCCCAAAACAAATATAGAAAAGAAATAAAGATTGTCACTTTTAACATGCTATGTACTTCACATTTTCATTTTGTTCATTGTCTGTTGTCTAGATCTCCCATAAATTCCAGGAGAGCAGGGAGCTTTGCCTGATTTTCTCATTGATGTATCCCCAACACCTAGGAGAGTACTGGCACATAGCTGGTGCTCGATATATTTTGAGTAACTAAATTAATGAGTGAATGAAAATGGTTAGGAAAAAAAATAAAGGTAATATGACCAGAGCATCACGAGTATAGAGAAGTGAGACATAACATGAAATAGGGATGGAGAAATAGATCAGGCAGATCTATGGAGAAACAGATCAGATCCTTTGTTGACCACAGCAAAGGATCCGGCTGTTATTCCGAGTGTTCAGCCTCTACTAGAGAGATATGAGTCAGGCAATGAAGAGAATGGATTTGCATTGTTAACAACTGATTCTGGGAGCTGTATGGAGAATGGATTTGAGGGGATGAAGAAAGAATGGAAGCAGGGAGATCTCTTAAGGATCAAAGACTTCAATGACTCATAGTTCCTTTTCTAAACCTTAATGGATTGCTCAATGCACACTATCCTTCAAGCACAGTTTGCATTAGCTTTACAGTAACGCATTATGGGGGGATCTGCCAATTTCCTCTCTTCTGGCACGGCCCAAAGGTAACAACGACTGGAAATGGATGCAGAGCTAATCTAGGAGAGCAGCTCTTATGCCAAGAAAGCACAAACATATTTCAGAGATGCAGGCTTGATTAAAAATACATGGACAGTGTGGATCTAAGCTGAAGATATATGGCCTTTGATTGCCTGGCATTTTCAATTCATACCAGAGCACTATGGTGCTGCATTATGGATGAGAAGATACAATTCACAACTATCTTAAATGGAGGGACTTGATGTGTTTTTTTTTCCTTTCCCCTCCCCACTCCTTGCTCAGAGATTGAACTGTTCAATTAAGTCCTGATTAAGTATACTTCCAAATGTGTCTCAGCAATGCTTCTCACAGCCCCGGCTGCTGCCTTTCTTCATGAAGATGAGAGTTGGCTGTGCCCCAGAGCTTAGACGCATCCATGTCATGAGATCTTATCATGGATCAATTTTCTCCCATACCTCCTTAATTGTCCACCCCCATTGTAGCTTCTCCATCATGAGTCCAATCTCTCAAGGGCAAATTAACTAACTTCTACATGAAACATCAGACACGTGCACTCTCTATATGTTTTCGCTTAAACCTCTCCAAAATATTCTGTTGCCTTCCTCACCATGAAGGGAAAGACAACCTGATAGCTAAAAATATAGATTCCATAGGTAAGGATAGAAGGGTTGAGAGGTGACAGCTAAGGAAGGGGTATGTGGTTTTTCTTTTGAGAGTAATGAAAATGTTCTAAAATTGATTGCGGTGATGAATCACAGCCTTATGATTATAATAAAGGCCATTGATATGCAGACTTTGAATGGATTGCTTGGTGTGTGAATATATCTCAATAAAACTGCTTAATAAAAGATAGATTAAAAATAACTAAAATACAAACAAAGACATAGATTTGAATCCTGGATTCATCTTAAACTAGGTATGAGGTCCTAGAGCAAATTAATATATATCTTCAATCTTCAATGCTCTTTTCTATGAAAGAGAAAATTATAGTATCTACCTGTTGGATGGATACTGTGAGGTAATATGTATTAAGAACTTAGCATAGTACCATGAATATTGTGACTCCTTTATAAATTTTGACCACTATTATTGCTGTGATACTTTCATATGTACTTTACATGTATTAAGTGCATAATTCATGTTTTCTTAAATCAATTAATGATCCATCATTAGCTATAGGTGCCACTTCAATTCCCATTCCCTCTTTGTTTCAGCTGTTCAGTCACCCAGGTGGAAACACTGTCCTGTCCTCTAACATGCATTTCTGCATTCCTTACTCATTCATCTAGTAGGATGTAGGAATTAATATCACTAATGTTCAAACCAAGCTACCTGGATTTGAATTTCAGGCACAATGCATACCAGCGGTGAGAGCTTTTGGAAACCATATAACCTGATTAAACCCATTTCTTCAAATGCAAAATGGGATCACGGTGGCCCCTATTACATAAGGTTGCAGTGAGGATTAAATGAATAATACAAATAAATCTCTTACCACAGGAGCTGGATTAATGTAAGTGGTCATTAAAACTTCCCATCATCATTGCCATGTTTATTACTTTTTGTTGTTTTGATTCCCCAATGGCTCCTATATAGACTTGAAGGCAGCCATCATACTTTAAAGCCATCATACTTTAAACTTGTTTATTTTCCATTTTAAAAGACTTGCATTTATAATATGTGTAGTATCTTGGGGTAATATTATCCATGACTGTTTTGGACATGCTTAGAGTGATCAACTGTCTTGGTTTGCCTGGGATGGTCCCCATTTTAGCACTGAAAGTCCTATATTTCAGGAAATATCTCAATTCTGGGCAATTTAGGATAGTTAGTATCTCTGGTAGACTGGAAGAGTTTGAGATTTGCCACTTGTTATATTTTACTGAGGAGGGATGGGCTATGGGAGCATGGTAGAAATTAGAAGCAAATGCAGAAGAGATGATATGTGTTAGTATACCTAAAGTTTACATTAACAGCAAACCATATACTACGTGAAAGCTTGACTTCAGAAACATAAGACAGGTAATCAGGTTTGGGGTGATAAAGACTGAGAAAGAAGGGGAACAATGCTTGTTGGGCAATGTATCTTTACATATCTGAAATTATATCCTTATTTTGATAAACTAATTAATAGGAAATATAACCAAGCATTTGTTATATGTCAGTTTTCCACTGGCAGTTCACATCATCTCATTTATTTTCTCTAACAATCCAATGTTATTCTTGTTAGAATAGCAGTTTGTAGATCAGACTTTCTTGGGGTGGGACTTAGCATGAGTTCTCTTTAAAGCCCCATCCCCGCCCTGCCAGAGTGATTCCAAAATGCACGCTCCTAGATTTTCTGGAGTTCTGCGTGGGCAAAGTTTGGGAACTACAGCTATGGGTGACTTATCCCACATCACATTAAGTCATCTTGACTTCTACTCCTCTTTCTTTCAGGATGTGAGTCCCCTCTACAGTCTCTTAGAACTGCCCTTCAATTGGATGGATTTCTTACAGAATAGTGGAAGGAAACAAGCTGGGATTCCAGGTGGGACCATCCTATATTCGCTATTTCTTTAAGCCCACATATGACTCTCAAAGGGCAATATGGGCACTCATATTTTGGGCATCATGAACCTGATCCAATTCTTTCTGTATAGTTTCCATTCTCCTTTCTTTTAAAAATATTACCTCTATAAGAATTCCAAAGAGAGATTTTCAAAGAGAAAAGCACAATCATTACAGTTGAGAAACTGCTCTTGAAACTTATTAGCTCGTGACTCATTCTACTGAAAGGAGCTAATACCTTAATTTCATATTTCTCTGCTCAAATGCAGACCAAGGCATAAACTGAAATGAAACTTTACACTAATGGCTTCTTAATTATACCCATCTAAAAGCAATTACCTGAGTTTTACCAGATACAAAGTTAGGGTTGATGGGAGCTGCAGATGAGAAATAAGATGTAAGGTCATCTGCAAAAAAGATCAGCCATGAGGAGATAAAACACTGTGAGAAGAAAGAAAAAAAAAATCTATGGATAAGTAAAGGATAATAAATTCTTAACAACAGTTCTGCCAGGTTTCTGAAAACAAGTTTTCCCCTTTCTCCCCTAACTGTTAGAAAGGATGCCAAAGAACGAAGACTTTATTTCAAAGTAGAAACCAAGACATTGATACCTGAACTTCAATGACTTTATGCCATATTTTGAGTCAAAATTCGCTAAGTCATAGAAGAACCAGGGACTCTACAGCAAAAGAGAGTGAATCGGGCAGGCCATGGTGGCTCAGCAGGCAGAGTTCTCACCTGCCATGCTGGAGACCGGGGTTCAATTCCCGGTTCCTGCCCATGCAAAAATAAATAAATAAATAAACATTTAAGAAATCAAATCAAGTTAAAAAAAGAAGTGAGTGAAAAAGCATTCCTGGTAAGTCATCTATGACAAAGGTAGCATATATAGCCTGAGCCCAATTCTCAAAATCACACATGGCATGCATTGTGCATGTGTGTGACGTACATAGGTGTGGAGGGATATTCAGCAAGATATTCAGGTGTCGTCCTCTGAGTGGAGATTTTGATGGCATTTTATTCCATGTGCTTTTCTATTCTGTTTGGATGATTTGCAATGAACATATACTCATTGTGCATAAAAGAGAAACACTAAAAGTAAAAATGAGATATAAATGAGCCAAACTAATGAAAAATAAAAGGTCAAATTATGTTAACTGCAAGCAACTCTCTTACAGACTGACCTGACCTCTTTGTTCTGGGAGCAGGCTTGGCTAGCCTCCCAGTGCAGATCAACATCTCCAACTGAGGCTAATGGGCCAGAATCCATCCCAGGGTAGATATATTTTATTTGGGTCTATAAGGTGCTTCGACATTTTAAAATTTAAATGAATCTGGATGCTCTTTTCAATTTTATTTGCCTCTTTCCTCTCTCACACTCTCTCTTCCTTCCCCCTGAGCCACACCAAGCCTACTTCATTAATTTCTGTTAACTTTCTCTCTTTTGCTGAGTATATTTCACTTTTTTCTATAATGTGTGGGTTACAACCCTCTGCACTGACTTACTGTTTATTCTCCTTTTGGAGAGTAAAGTTAATATGAGCATAAATAAGGCAATTTTCAAGAAAAATTATAGGTCTCCAAGTGTTAGATTTTCCCATTTTTCCTCTCATACTTCAATCACTTGAGCCACTTCTTGGTTTAAAATTCCTACATACTTTTTTCAAATGCTGATATCACATCTTCTTTGTGGAAATCATTTGTAAGTAAAGAATCATGAGCACTGCACCAACTTTCAGCTACGGATGCCTATTCAAAAGTCTGCTGTTTTGCAACACTTCTAGGTTCAGACAGTAGGAGGAATTCGTTTCCTGCCAGATAAGATATTGTGTGCTATTACACAATTTAGATCCATTTTCATTTTTCTGACAGAATTTGAAAGACATGAAAACTTTTCTATCAACAAGAGCAAAATTTAGAAACATGCTAATCAGTTAATTACTTTCTACATTGCCTACTCTTCAGTTGCTTTATAACAATAATTCATTTTCATTTTCCTGAGAATCTTCTGTAGCAAGAATTTCTCTTATTTTATAGATGAGAACACTGAGGCTCATCGAGGGAAATTAATTGCAGAAAATGGCACAACTTTACAGGGTAGTAACAAATCAAAAACCCTGTGTTAGTCTCATACCAAATCTTGAAACTTTTTCCCTATATAAATTCCTGAAAACAGGTTCCTTGACCTGGAGCTAACTGGCACTGGTTTCGTGGAACTGATTGTGGGGCTTCCTGTCTTCAGTTCAGTGAAGTCCTGTTGGCAGTTTGAAATCAGTTATGGTGGAGCATCTACACCCTGGAAATAAACAAGTGCTAAAAATCAGGGCTTTCTTGAAAAAGGAAGAGCAAACTGTTCACATTTACCAGCATACCCCTGCATCTAATTAGAGTCCCTCTCATTCATTTAGTTTTCAAGCATAAGGCTGGTACCAAAGAGACAAATGATTGTAAGGTGATCTCCATGTTCAAGAAACTTATAGATAAATGAAAGGATTTGGCAAAGAAAAAAAGCAAAGATCACAATACAGCAAGAGCTATGAAAATAAGAAGTAAAGAAGTCACCTCGCTGTGCAATAAAGAAAATAAAGTTTGGAGATTTTACAAGTAAATCATTAGAATGTCACTTATAAACTGTTCAGATGGACCCTGCTTATTTAGCTCTTTAAAAACTTGCAAATTAGGGAAAATGCAACTCAAATGGACTTAAGCAATAAAATCCCTTTTTATTGTTGCTTTCTTAACTTTATTTTTTGTTGCCATGACATATTAGGAATTGTGTACATTTTCCCTCTGTCTGAGATGCTTTTTTCCTGCCCTAAACATTTACATTTAGTCTTTGAATTCCATCTCATCTTTGAAGTTTTAGAATAAATGCCATTCCTCAGAAAAGCCATTTGTGATCACCCAAATTAAGGTGATACGACAGTCACTTTAATCTCAATTGCTGTATTTTAATTTCATCATAATAACTATCTTCTTGTTTACTTATTTACTTATTTTACTTTTTACTCCAATCCTGGAAAGTGGAGGCACCCTCATTCAGTGCTCTAACTGATCCTAGATCATTGGCTGCCATGAGACTAATGCTCAGCAAATTCTTTCTGAAATAACAAATGAGAGTTTCTTCATTCACAACACTTAAGAAAAATCCAGAGTTACAATTTCAGGTAAGGTTTGATCAAGGAACATGATGGTGCCCTTCCACCCAGAACCCCTCACCATGCATTATGAGTTGTAGTGTCAACTGTACCTGGGTCCTGCTAGTAGGAAACCAGAGGCTCTGAGTCATTCCAGACTGCACCAGTCAAGATTTTCAATTATAGGCAAAAATAACTAACACTGTTAGTAATTCCCTAAAATTTGAAAGAATTTTAAATGATGCTGGATAGAAATAAATAGGATAGATATTGATGTTCTAGGGCTTCATGCATCCATGTATGCAGAAGGAGAGAGAACATGGGAGCACAGGGGAAGGTCTGGAACTCAATGTCTCTGGCCTTCATCCACCTGCAAAGGTTGGGCCATGGGCTCATCCCAGCCTCAATGGTTCACATCTCTATGGCCAAGAGTCAGGGGTTGGGAAAAGCTACTCTAAGAAACCAAAGCCTTGGAGCCTGGTGGCGAAGACATTGCCACCCAAAACTCAAGTTATTCTTATGGAGGGAAAGTGTGGAATTGAAGGTTGAAGATACAATCAAAATACATAATCAAAATATTGAAAGCATCTAACATTTTTTATGCCATGAGCCCCCACCAGCATTATGCAGGTCAAACAAATATCATGAATACACACATGATGTCTTTATTCTGCCTTTTTCCTAGGTTCTACAATTTCAGATTCAGTGCTTTATTTACTCTGCATAACTCAAATTCAAATTAAATTGAAATTTATATCAATTGCATTCCTTTTTCAAATTGTGATGACTCATGAAACAGATTTGAATAGCTTCAGAAGATTTTCAATAACTCGGAAACACCCAACTGACCATTTAAAGATATGAAAGCCTGTTTAAAATTGGGCAGATTCCTGAATGTGTGTCTCAGTATATAAACCAACCATTAAACGTGGCTCTATCTAAATTTCAGAAACAGAGAAAGTAGAATGTTTCTTCAAATTTATTTTTTGTTATTGTTGTGGAGGGAGGATTAGTCCCTTCACCAATTGGTTTCATGTTTTTTATGTTTTCTTGATTGATACTCTGGGTAAAAGCTTCAAATGAAAAACATTTTTGCTAAAAGCTTACGTGGTTCCCTCAAATCACTAGCATTTAAAGGCTAGAATGCACTGGTTTCTAGGGTATAGAATAAAAGGATTTAAGAACACAATTAGTAACTTGTTCCAGCAATTAGAGCTGAGTTTAATTACGAACTAACCTCTTGATAGACCATTTGACAGTCAGTGCAAAGTGAGAAAAAGAGATCGGAAAAGTGCTAGAAGCAGCAGCCAAAGAACTTTTCCACATATTTATTTTTACTAACATTGTCTCCAGGCTTAGCATTACTTTTATGCAGAAATGGTAACAGATTTTGGTTTTTAAAAAGGCTTACTTTTTAAACTTGGCAACAGGTTTTATTTATTTATTTATTTATTTATTTATTTATTTATTTGCATGCTTTCTGTTCCATCCGTCTGAAAGCTAAGTTGGGATCCTTGATTTTCTGCTCATCTGGCATTGATGGTATCCGAGGTGCTGCCTCTCCATTCCCTAAGGTACATCTTAGTAGGGAGGGCGCCACTCACCATCTCAGATGCAACATGGTAAAGCAAAAAATGTTAAAGCAAAAATTATTAAAGCCTAACAGAGTTTAGAGATCATCTGTTCCAACTCAAGCCTATTACAGTAAGGACAACTGAATTCTGGAGAACTTATGACTCACCCAAGGTCATGGAAAGGGATGGGGCTGAGATCTCAACATAGGATTCTATAGGTTGAGCAGAACTCGAGATTCTATGGGTTGAGCAGAACCCTCCAGGGTTTATGCTCCCTGTGGTTGCATTGGAGTAATTTATTTTCTTCCTGTTAGTGTTCCACAAAATGGAGCCCTCTGAAAGATGAATAGGAGGTTGTTCTTTCAACACTGAAATTTTTCCCTTAAGTACCAAGACTCAGATGCATTTACCGAGCATGTTACAATGATACAGCTCTGTGCAGAGCTGTGCTGGCCCAGTGCACAAAGCCAATTACATTAGAGATGGAACAGAGCTGAGTGGGAAAAAGCATGTGGTTAGGAGAACAGAGAGTTGGCATGATGCCTTATTGTGCTACTTACTCACCATAAGTAAGGCTCCTTGCCTCCTTTATATTTCATTTCCCTTGTCTTCTATATGAGAGAAATAATTTCTTACTACATTTTGTACTTATTCAGCAAATGTTATTGATCACCTACTATGTGCCAGATGGCATATTAGATCTTGGAACTGTGGCAGAAACCAAATAAAGTCCTTGGTATCACAGAGCTTATACTTTTTTGAGGGGGCTGTCAAGCCTACACATAATACACACAATGCCAGGAACTGAGAGAGTCTGTAAAGAAAAATAAAGCAGCTAAGAACATGCTTTTATATGGATCAAATGCTTTGGTATGTGAAATAACAATGAAAAAGCTGTGAATTGTATGCAGATAGTATACAGTATTATTTTTTGTTAATGAGAACCATAATCTATTAAAATTATGTATGAATGATTAAGTAGTCTGAAAATTTCCAATTTTCTAAAATGAACCTTTAATATTTCTTTTTATGATTTACTTCTTAAGAAAAGCTATTAAATATAAAACGGGATCCAGAAGGCAGTGTTTGACAGTGTAGATTCTTGAGTCTGACCGGCTGGGTTTCAGATGTTCCCCCACCTCTGCTAGCTTTCTGGCTTCAGACTAGTTTGAAGACAAACAAACAAACAAACAAAAAACTGCACATCTCAATTTCCTCCTCTGTAAAAGGAGGATTAGAAGAATACATACCACTGAGGGGTTTTGTAGAACTTTAATGATGTGCTGAAAATCAAGGATGTAGCAAAATGGACTTTCCTAGGAAGGGCTCAGTAAAGGTTAGCGTACTAGTATAATCAGAGTGGTGTGTTCATTTATCGCTCATTTCTTTTGTACTGATCCAGTGCAATCCCATGGGAAAAGTGCCCTTGAGCCAAGAACTCTACTGGAATCACCATGACCCACAGCTTTCTCTTTAATGAAAATGCAACAGCAGGTCTAGCTAAGTATACTGGTTGGAAGTGAGCCAAGGCCCAATCAGTCCCGCATTCTGTTGCTAAAAGAAGGAAAGAATGGAGTGGGCCCTCCCACACACAAACACATACACACACCCGCCGTATTATAGATAGTTATGCCACTAACTTCTTAGAGTGCATAGCACTAAATGATGTACCAAAGTGGAAGCAGCCAGTTATATTAGTCTCTTTAGTTGCAGAGTTGTAGTCAGGAGTAGTATTCAAGCTTTGTCACTTCTGTTCCAGTACTCTTTGCCTTCACCTGTAATGCTAAAATCTACATGAAAAATGACAGCTCTTTTACTAATGCTGATCATATTTCATGAGAATATGCAAAATACACAGTCACAATCAACTCATAATGAACATTATATACCTTATTCTGAACCATGCTTCCTACTATATATGGAAACTCTAGGTCCACTGTTTATTCATAGTGAATAGATTCTCTTAGGAGCATATCTTTTTAGCTTGTGGGTCATCGATCTCTTTGAGAATCTAATTAAAGTCATGCATGCCTCCCAACCCCTGCCCCCCAAAATGCCCACACATGTAAACAGACCATAGTTCACATGGACTGTCAGAGACTGTGGTCCTTATTTAAACAACCTTAGCCCCTAGGGCAATAATCTCATATTTGGGTAAAAATCTTGGTTTCCCGTTGTCTTTGGCTACTTTACCATTTATAAGGTAGCTTGGTTTAACCTTCCAAATGCTTAGTTTACTTTTAGCCTGGGAGACTCCTGGAGCACAAAAGGAGAGTAGGAAGATCCTTCTTTCCTCCCACCCCCTTTCTTGTCCCTTCAGAAGTTTTTATCAAGGCTCCTGAGTTCCCAATGTTTCTCCAGAGTCACACAACCTGGAGACATCACGTGGACTAAGCCAAGATAAAGGGGAGCAGTAAGCAGGTTGCTGCCCAGATTCTTTCACTTTTATTGAGATGAGAATATGTTTGGACAACCCTTCAACAAACATTTGTTCATTTGTTCTGATCTACTGGGCATCGTGTGCTAGTTTAATGCATTAAGTATATGTATTATCCAGTAGATGCAAAAATGTCTAGCCTTGCCCTCATTGAATTGAGAGTATTCATTATTAGTAATAATAATAATTCTTCGTATTTAAATAACATATGGATGATTAGTAGTCAATGATGGCCAACATTTATTGAGGATGAATATTATGCAGATATTCTTTGATTGAATCCTCAAATCAGTACCAACCATGGGGTGGGTGTCATCCTTATTAGATCACAGTTGAGGAAAATGTGCTGGAAACAGAATAAAAACTTGTCCAAAGTCACACGTGTTCTAAGTGCTGGAAATTCTAACTGGTTTTCTCTAGCCCTCTCATCCTAGCCACTGTGCTCTATCTACAAAAGGAAGAGTATTTTTCTAGGCAGGATTAAATTATTTGGTTTATGCAATAGTCTTCATATGTAGGTTTTATTGCAACTATCTTCTTTCTTTTCAAATAAGGAAACTATGTTTTGAGAAGTTAAATGACTTAAACACAAATTTATCCAGCAATAAGGTTAATCAAATACCAAAGTCCTTGTTTTTATTTGGAGGCACATGGACACAGACACATAGACACACACACTTCAACTTGGAGAAAATGTGAAGAGAAATATATATATATATATATATATATATATATATATATATTGTGTATTATTATTTAGCTACTTATTTTGTGTATATATACACAAAATAAGTAGCTAAATAATAATTAATTTGCCAAGCAGACAAGGGAATATGGGAAAGATTCAGGAATCTAGAGATCGGAAGTCAAGGAAAGCACCTGCTACTATCACTGTCACTACTTTCTTAAGCAGAGTGTTTTGGGCATAATTGTACCTTATCTTGGCACCTCAGGCCCATGGTTATGAACACTGATAATTCCTCTTACACTCATGCAAAGATGTCCTTAGGATCCATCAGAGTGCAGAAAATTATTTACTCCAACACTGACTGTCTCAGACTCATCTGTTTTCTAAATTCTTTTGTCTATTTACATTTTGTTTCTCACAGTTTCCAGCCTCCTTGATAAACTTTCCAATCAATTCTCATGCATCAGGTCCAGGAGCAAGAGGAGACTTTCCCCTAAGGAGGGAAGTGTGTGTGTGTGTGTGTGTGTGTGTGTGTGTGTGTGCATGTGTGAGAGAAAGAGAGGGTATATGTGTGGTTTCAAAAAAAGTATATAAAATCGCCAGTTTTCTGACTTATTTGTAGTCTTGTGATTTAATTTTTCATCCCTTAAAATTATCTTATGACTAAAAAAGTATTTAATTTGAATTTTGAAATGGTAACACTAAGATGATAAAATTTTTATACTTACGAAAGGGAGGCAAGGGTTATAGAAAACTTGACGAACATTGCTTCAATAAAGCATTCCTCATTTTGCCCTAAATCTGCAGCATGACTTTGTTTTGTACTTCTCACCTTCCCATTTTTGCTCAAAGGATTTTGTGCCCAGGGCTGGTCCAATAGAGCCCTATAAAAAGCACACTGCTTTGTGATATCAACAGTTTCTCCAGGTCTATTTGTAATTACGCCTTGGCTCTTGACTAATGCAGATGCATAAATTTGCAGGCATAGCAGAAGCTCTGTGAGTGAGGTTGGTAGCCCCATCACTTATCTTGCTTGATTCCCATAAATAACTTTCTATAGAATTATTATCTTGCATTTGGTCAGTTTTCCCTTTGGACAAATATTTTATTGGGGAACTGACTTTGAGAGACACTTCTCAAGTTGGTTGAGCAATTGTCCTACACATCCCTTTTTCTTTCCTCTGTCATCCAAGTAAATGCACTGAACAGGCTACTATGTATTTATAAGCACCGCTTGCATCATTCTTTGTGATGAGTTTCAGGTATTCCCTTCCACCCATATGAAGTATAAATGTACTTATTTATCCTAACATTATATCTTTCCAACATTTTCACTCAGTGTCAAGTCGGGAGTGGGCTAGAAAAGGGGAATATTACAGAAATACATCATACTTCTATTTTCTGGAAGAACTTATATTTTTCCTTCTACTACACATTGGCTGTCAAACAGAAGTATGTATCGTTTTTCACTGAGTTGATATCACCTCTTGAGGCTTCTCTGTAAATACGCGTTGCATCATTGGTGATGCCATGCATGCGATTTCCTTTACCAAGTTCATAGGCTTCTGAAGGCAAGAAGTTGATTGTTTTCTTTCCCTATTTATTGTGCTCTTATCCCAAGCCTTGAATCATGCACAACAAGGGCTTCTGATATGTGTTAGTTGTCTGATGATGGTGATGATATTCTCCTTAGTCACACCTGGTATGGTCTTAAGAACTTGACTTTTATCCTCACATTTCTCTTCCCAGAGTAAAGAGGCCACATTCCCTTTCTGCATCAGAAAAGGAAGGACGAGGAAACTAACATTTCCAGTCAGCTAAGCCTAGGAAAACTTGACAGGTGCTTACAATCAAGCTATCTCATGAGTGGTAGTGGAGTGGAATGGTTGGTTGAAATAGGCTTGAGAGCCTTGCCTCCTTGGTGGAATGTTGATTCCTCATCACATTATTTAAACTCTCTGTGTCTCATTCTTCCCATCTATAAAATGAGGGTAGCAATAATGATTATCTCATCAGTAGTTGAGTATTAAAGGAAATAAACTATATAAATTGCTTGGAATGCTACCTAGCATGTAGAAAATGCTTGAAAATATTAGCTGGTATTATTTTGTGCTAACATGTAATTGGAGTTAAACATATATTAACACCACTTACAAATGATGGAACTAAAGCTCCGAGACATTAAGGAATGCAGGTATAACTAATAAAACCAGTGTCTGAATGCAGTTCAAGATGATGATAACAATAATGAAAAGAAAGATGAAGAAAGAATTGAGAATAACCTCTTACTTATAATAGCTTCCTACTTTATTGCACGTTCAGTATGTGTCCAGAGATATGCTAAAGCTGAATAAACTATCTCATTTTCTCACTTAAAAAATGTTTTTTGGATGTATGCTCTTGGAATTGAGCCTAGGTCTCCTGCATGGGAGGCAAGCATTCTACCACTAAACCACCCATGCACCCCTTAAACTATCACATTTAACCCACAGCAATGCAATGTGGTAGTTTCTACCATTATCCACACTTTACAAATGCTGGCATATTGCCTGACAGAGGTAAAAGAATCTGCCCTGGATAATGCAGCAAGTTACTGGCAGAACCGCACCTGAAGCATGTCTGCCTGATCCCCAGGCCTGCATAATTTGCTTTTACACCATCAAGATACCTCCCAAAATGGAAAGCCATTTCTTGCTTTCCAAAAGTGAAGGAGTTCAATCGGTAGTGTGGGGGTAGGGGCTGGGTAAAAGAATAACTGCAAACAGCATTTTGCAAGAGAGCCATTTATAAGCGAGAGTATAGCATGTGTTTGAAGATTCCCCCAGACGACAAAAAGATGATTTTCAAGCACTTTAATGAGAGGTTAGATGAAACACACTGAGCTCTGTATAGACAGGATGTGCACCAAAAATTAAATCCACATTGGAAATGTTAATAAATGCATACACATGTTCTTGTTTGTAATGTGCTCTTTGTGCTTCTGGTTTTCTCCATGTTAGAACAACATGAGGGCGTCTCCATTGGGTCTCCTGGGACCTGCCTTCACCCTCTCATTGTTTTGCTTTCTTTCTCTGTCTCCCTCAGCCCCATTATCAAATCTTCTGTGTATGATTTCATAGCTTGAGGTGTCCAGGTCTCAGGATGTGACTATGTACAGGGAATGAAGAATGGAGAGAAAAGACCCTCGGGGCTTCCAGAGCATATATCTCATGGTAGTCATAGCAATGGTGAAACCAAACACATCACATCATTCCCTCACTTAAAGATTTCTGAGCATATCTTCAAGCTCACAAAATGAAGTCCAGACATTTCTGCGGGATGTTCAAGGCCATTGTGTGCTGGCCATTCTCCAGCCTCACCTGGCCCTCATGACCTCCCATTCCCTCTAACTTGGACCTGACAGACCTTTTCCCACTGGAAACCTCCTTTGTTCATTCTGCATCTAATTCACATGTGGGCTTCCTTGTATAGTCCTTCCCCTATAATGCCCCAGGAAAATTCAGTGACCTTGTGCTCTGGGTTTCTCTAGCATTCACATTCACTTTAATGTTTGTGATTAAGCAAGCAGCAGTCATTTACTGAATGTATAATGCATAATGAACCAGTCTAAAGACCTCTTACATGGCTTTTCTTATTTAATCCACCTAATAAATTTATTAGGTGCATTTTAAAATTTATTTTATTTAAGAAAACAAACAATACACTTAGAACCACCAAAACTGAATATCTCAGTTAGCTTAAACATAGGCTTATTTAAATAAAGTATCCATATAATCATTGTAAAACCTGTGTTTGTGCAATAAGTTTCATAAATCAATTTAAAAATAAAGCAACATGGGGCGGGCCAAGGTGGCTTAGTAGCAGAGTTCTCGCCTGCCATGCCGAAGACCTGGGTTCAATTCCCTGTGCCAGCCCATGTAAAATAAATAAATAGTGCAACATGGAAAAAATCTACAAATTCAGATAGCTAAGTTCTTAAATTCTAAATATTAAACACTAACTTAAATATCTACATTGCTATAGTAATGACTTATGTTACTAAACATCTTCCTGATTTCAGGTAAATATGAAGATACATATATTTTTACAGTTAATATATGAAAATCTTAACCACCTGAAATGGGTATCTTTGTTAGCTTATCCATAAATATATTTAAATAAAATATCTAAGTAATCACTGTAAAGCCTGTTTGTACAATAAGTATCATAAACCAATTTAAACTTAAAGCAAGAAGGAAAATATATATAGATATCAGGTACATTATTAGCACCATTTAAAAATTAAGACCTTGAGACTCAGAGACATGCAGTATATGTTGAAGGTCACACAACAAAAACTGGCAGATTCTGATACCTGATACTTATACCTGATCCTTCTGACTTCAGTGCCAGTACAGTGAACAATTACCCTTGCCCATCATTTTACATTGGTGCATCATGGTTACTCACATGCTCACTTACCACTAGCCTTGATATATTTGAGGGTGGTAATGTCTTGTGAAGGAGACAGGGTATATAATAGAGAGCTAAATGTTTTAAAGTCACACTGACTTGAAATGAATGAATAAAACTCTAACTCATTTATTAGCTGTGTGACTTTTAACAAGATACAGAACCTCTATTTTATAGGGCTGTGAAGAAAAACAGTCACATATCTTTAATTCTCTAGGTAGTGTTGCCACTCTGCAACAGTTGGTTCCTTTTTCTTTTTCAGTATATTTGCCCAAGGTTTTGGACTAGAGTGGAACCCCAATAAAGGACTTTTAAAAAAAAAGAAACAAAAAAGTTGACTTTAATCCCAAGACTATTTCAAGGGAAAAATATAGCTACTACTCATGACAATTTATTTATTAACTGAGTTCTCTGAACAACTTGACAGTTGACAGCTGTGTCACTCAAATAATGGGTCAAGAGGGGCAGGAGATGGGAAATTTGGGGACAGCATATATGAGAAGAAAAGGAGGCAGAGCATTGCTCAGGGAGAAGTAGAAGAAGTTGAGCACGTTCTCAGGAAGCTAGGATTTGGTGCCAAGGGTTTGGTCCAAAAAATTCTGAAGCTATTATGTGAGTACTGCCACATAATTATGATTTAAAAGGTGAAGAGGAAGAGGGTAATCTGTTTATTTGTGCATTTATAGCCATCAGAAAGGAGCCTTTTCATTTTTCAATAAAAAATGCACAGTCCATCTGCTTCTGTACCCATCTTCTCCTATCTAAAGCCAAATCCTCTATACTAGCTCCTCAACTAGATGATTATGATTTCTAGAACTGCAGTAAGATAGACTGGAAAATAGCATCTTTATGACTTGTATGACAATCCTTATTCAACCATTAGCCAGTTCTGGGGCTGACATCTCCCAGAAAAAGGGAGAAATAACAATATATACTTTACAAGACTCAAATAAAAAAAAATTAAAAGGTCATATATTGTGTGTTTTACATCTTCAGTATAATGGACCCTCAATAGAGATATTTTATTTCATTTTGTTTTTCCCCATGTACCTCCTTTCCTTTCCTTTCCTTCTTGGTCACATGCATGGGTGGAAAGAGAAAAGGAAGTAAATGCGCTTGTGGATTTATTTGAATTTTATCCAGTTGCCAGAATGCTTTCTACCATCCTGTCTCTGTGTGAAGCTTTCAGGAGTTCATGGACAGCTTCAAGTTGCCACTCTCCTATTAGACAACATGAGGACCAAGTCCACCTCATCTCCCACGCTTGTTTCTTTCAGTCACCACCAGAAATCCAAGGCCATTTCGGTCATCAGCCAAGTACCATCTCATTCACAGAGAGAATAACCAGAGAACAAAGACAAGTTATCATTGTATCATATGAACAAAGACATATCAACATTATGACATATGCATTGAGTTCAATTCGCCTGTTTATTCTTTCATCCATCTGTGACACCTACTCACTGAATGTCTGCGCAGGGGCTTGTGGAGGACAAAAATCCATATTCCTTTGTTTTTCACCCGTCCTTCACACATTTAAATGTACCCAGCTCGAAATTCTTCTTTTAGTTTCAGAGACCCCATTCTTTTTTTTTTTTTTTTTTGGCTCTATATTCATTATCCTCATTTTTAAAATGGAGGGAAGGTGGGTGGGGAAGGGAATAGAATATATTATATAGGAATTAAATTTAAACAGTTGGCACAGTTACTGATTCATATCAATATTCAGTAAAGAAGAATGAATGATAAAGGGGTAAAATGATAGGGGTTTTAAAAAAAAGCTACAGCAATACAAATACTGGTTCCAATGGAAAATCAATTGTTACCATTACCCTTCTATGTCTATGGTCAGTTCCCCTAAGTCTTCTTTTCTGAAAGTAGCAAGGAAGTGAGGAGCCTCTTGCTTAATAACATCACACGGCAAACTGGTAAAGAAGTTAACATATAGGAAAGACCTTTGCTGAGGACATAAGAGCCATCAGAAAGGAGCTTCTTCATTTATGAATAAATTCACCATCTTCCTGCTTCTCTACCCATCTTCTACAAAAAGCCAATCCTTCTATATAAGCTATGGATCTTATCTCCTCTGATCTTTTCAGAGACTTTGCTTCTACACTGATTTTTTCTTTCCTACACCATCATTCTCTTCCTCTCTTCTGAATCATTTCAATCAGCCTACATAGTATAGCACTGCCCATCAGATAAAAGATTCCTTCTCTTGACCTAACATTCTCCTCCCGTCCAGCTATTGCCTCATTTCTTTTCCCCGCCAACATTACTCAACTGCTAGCTCAACTTCCTTATCTTCCATTCATTTTTTTGTCCTACACCATTTAAATTTCTAGGGACAGCAGGATAAAATAAGCATGGTCAAAGTCCCCAGTAAGCTCCATGTTGTCAAAACCAATGAGTGTGTTTTGTGTTCATCCTACTCAGTATCTTTTGACACAGGCAGGAACTCCCTTCTTTAGACACATTGTCCTCCCTCCATTTTCAGGATGCCATATTCTGCAACATTTCATAGCTGTTTTTACAATTTATCTATATAAATTTTAAATATTGGTGTTTCTATGGAAAAGTGCTCATAGATCCCATAATCTCCTCTCATCTATTCCTTTTATGAAATCTCATTATTCTCATGGTGTTAATACCATCCATATGATAATACTCAAAAGTGTGTACTTTTCATTCATATGTCCAATCTGTATTCTGTATTCCACAATCAATAGTATAACTTGAGATTATCATTTGGACTCTTCATTGATAATTCAAGTTTAATGTACATAAAAGTGAACCAAACTGTAAGTTTTGAGAAAATTGAATATGATTTTCCCTATAACTTAATTTTTCCTCTTTTTCATAAATGAATGTGTGGAGACCCAGAGCCTGCCCACGCCCCTCCATAATGAGAATAAGTTCCTGCATGTAGCCACCTACAAACAGAAGTTAAAGATTATCAGAACTCCTGGGGGTGATGGTGAGGAAGACTGTACAGATGGTATCATAAACAAAGCATTTAAACTTTCCAAATCTCCAGATCCCCATGTCACAAGACCCTGCTAAAACTCCGTTCTCACATCCAATGGAATGTCTTTGTTCTAAACCTTTATAAGCTGTCCCTTGCACTCCCTGTCCTTGTGTGGAGCACTGACTTCCATTTTCTAGATGGCTGCCACCAGGAAAGTTCTTCTCCGTTTTGGTAAGTCCCAATAAAATCCATGCCTACTTCTCTGCCTAGCATGTTCTTTGATCTTTCTCCACTGACCTGAGCTCTTCAAGAGCTGTGTTGAAATAGACTCCAATATAAAATCTTCATTGATTCTCTCTCTCTCTCTCTCTGTCTTCCCTGTGCCACATATACATTGCTCATATTCAATGCATTATCCAATCCATCAGTAAGTATAAAATCTCTTTCAAAATGAGTCCTGAGTTCAAACATTTTTCCACCTTCACTGCCACTACTTTTATTTATGCCACTTTCAACTCTCATTGAAATACTGTGACACCTCCTAACTGGTCTCCCAACTTCTTCACTCATTCCATCCATTCTCTATTTTAACTAAAATTTATGGAAGCTTGAGTTTACTTCAGAGAAGACTGATTGTAATCTTCTGCTTGAGATCATTTAAATATTCCTTATTACCCAGAGTACAGTTCTAAGCTCCTTAAAATTACATAGAGGGGGTTTCAATAACCTGCTCTCTTGATTATCTCTTCAATCTTCCCTCCTACAACCTTTCATTTCCTATTTATGTTCAGACAACATGGATATGCTTAGGTTTCTTGAAATGCCCTACTCTTTTCCTTACTAAATAAACCTAGTTCCTCTCCTAAGAAATCATGAGACCCTCTCCAAAAGGAGAGTTCAACATAATTTTGTCTCTGCTATGTCTGTCTGTATCTTTTGTACATTTCTTTTATTACTATTTCTTTATATACATGCATTCCTTAATACAGTGGTACTCCAAATTGCCTGTGTGTTGGAAATGTTTAAAAATACTACCTGTTTCCCACACTCAAGACTTTTAATTTAATTGGAGTGCAACCTGGGCATCAGGAGTTTTTAATAATCTCTGAGTGATTCTAATATTCAATTCAGTTGGTCACTCACTTAAAGCTACTGAGGTTCTATTTGTGTTTTTAATCCTTGAATCTCAGGTGCTCTGCATTCTGTCTGGCACATAGATGGACCTCAATTCATAGTTATTAAAAATACAAAAATCAATGAATGGAAAGCTTATGCTACAATGTAGTAGTTAATTCCAAAAAGAGAGAAGTAAAGCTAAGTTAAGGGAAATGAATTGTCAGCAAGATTTTAAAAATGCTAAATGTCCGGGATAGAGTAGTAATAGCCAAGAAATACTAAAATCTGAAAGAGGCAAATAAAAATAAATGAGATGTATAAATAGGAATGTTCATAGTTGAGATTGGAGAAATCTGAATCTATTTGCAAAGTGAATAGAAGGAGATAGAAATGGGAGAATTTGATGGTGGGACTTTAAAAATATGGGAATAATAAGAGACCAAAGTCGGCGTCCATCGCAGATTCTTAGGGAAAGAAACACTGAATTGACATCAGGATTTAGGAGAAAGACACATTCAAATTTTGCAGCCCATTTTTTCAACTTCCTGCCATTAGTGGAGATTTACATGCAAGTAAATAAAAAAAGACTACTTACTATTATTATTATCAGTGATAATGATAATATCACATTTGAGGAAGGTAGGTTTATGTCCTATTAATGGAACATGCACTCTGGAAAAACATTACACAGACTTGCCAATCAATAGCTATGTAACTTTTTGGCAAGTCACTTTTATTTCTTTGACTCAGTTTCCATACAGGTGAAATGGGGATATAATTATAGCAGTTTCATGAAGTAAACATGAGAAATAAATGTATTGATTTGTGTAAACTTAGAAGAGCTCAGCATATAGCAGCAAAAAGGTTTTTTCTGTCATTATAGAGATAGGAGACTGCCTTCTCTCTTAGTTTGCCTGAGCTACCATAAGAAATACCACCTACTGGTTTTGGCTGAGAAAAACAGAATTTATTGGCTCGTGATTTGTGGCTAAAAGAAGTCCTAAATCAAGATATTGTCAAGATTTACTTTCTCCTGGAGACCGTATGTTCTGGTGCTAGCCACTAGCAATCCCTGGAGTTCCTTGGCTTGTATCTGTCTCCCATCACATGGTGATGTCCTCTCCTTTCTGGCTTCTGTGACTTCTATGTTCTCTAAATAAGGCCTCCAGCAACCTGGATTAAGGCTCACTCTCTTTCAATTGAATATACCTGAATAAAAAAAAAAATTCAAGGGTCCTATTTATAAATGGGTCTACACCCACCTATATGCAGATTAAGAACTCATACCCACATATGCAGTAACTTATTCTCATTATGGCGGGGGGGGGCGGGGAACAGACTCTGGGTCTCCACCACACTCAATCTATATCTTAGTTTCCAGGCTGCTATAGCAAATATCACACTATGGATTGGCTGAAACAATGAAAATTTTAGGCTCACAGGTTTGAGACTTGGAGAAGTTCAAAGCCGATGCATTGGCAAGGCAGTGCTTTCATCCCAAAGTCTATAAAAATTATGATGCAGGATGCCAACCGTCTTTGGGATTCCTTGACTTGTATCCCTGCCTCACATCACATGGCAATTTCCTCTTCTTTCTCTTTCAGTCAGATTCCACTGACTTCCAGATTCCAGGTTTTCTCCATGGCTTTCTCTCTGTAAAACTTCTACTAATCCAGTTTAAGAACCATGCTGGGTGGGCCACAGTGGCTCAGTAGGCAAGAATGCTTGCCTGCCATGCCAGAGGACCTGGGTTCGATTCCTGGTGCCTGCCCATGTAAAAAAAAAAAGAACCATGCTGATTTAGTTTGTCTGTTCTTAAATAAGAATAATATTTCCAAAAGGTACTGTTTATAATGGGTTCATACCCACAGGGAAGTGGATTAAGATTCAGAACAAGTTTATATTGGGGTAGATGATGGTGCCACATTCTACCACACATTCTGTTTGAACAACTCCGAGATTTCCATGTGAAAATGTTAGAAAGGAAAAGCATATAAACACTGATAGTCATTTTAGATCCAAATCTATAAGTATGCAAAAAATGATTTTGTTGTCTCTCTTACTGTTTCTCCTTTCTCTTCCAGGCACACACATGCACACATGCTCATGCCTTCTCCCTCACCCCCCCCATACACACACTCCACTACTTACAAATGCAGTAAAATCTTCAAATTAGTGAAGTATTTAAATCATTTTCTCTAAGCCCTTAATTATTATCAAATTTCATACACTCTATACATAGGCCAACCAACTGTTGCCTAGGAGAGGTCATTAAGGCTTCAGGGATTAGATAAGAATAATTTGCAATTAGTCTGGAAATTGTTACTATGAAAATAAGCCCATATAAATTTCTTGAGTGTTCTTGAAACTACTGTTCTCTTAGGTGGTCTAAAACCACCCTATATATTTCTGTTGAAATAACTAATTAATTTGATTAGAAAACCTTTATTTCTGAAGTTTTTTATGTTAGACTTTATCCAAATGATCATAAATTATTCTCAAAATAGGTCAGAATTATATCTGGTCATAAACATTTTTTATAAGCTTCAGTATTCCATTGAGTACATCAAAATATCAGAGGCCACATCTGTATTTGTTGTAACCAAAGTTTCTCTTGTGGACTCTATTTTCCTATATCTTTCTGAATCTGCTTCAGGGATGCCAAATGTCTCATGCTTTGTGAAGCTAACAAAGTGCTTTCCTTCACTGGAGTTTCAGAAACCTTTGAGGTCTGACTCATAGAGTTCAGAGTGAATAATAGATTCTACTCTAGAATGAGACCTCCGGTGAAATCCCTTTCAGTCAAATACTATTTGATCCTAGACAATCTATTGAAATTCTCTCCCAATCAGTGACTTCATCTTAAAATGTAAACAATAGCAGTTCTTCTCCAGAAATGATTTCTGAGGTCACCTGAGATCATGTGTGGCACTGATGAAACTTACTCAAAATACAGTAACCATTATTAGGTCTTATCACACACTTGTTGATTTTCTATAGTATAAATTTTGTTTTATCTGGTATCCACTAAGCTCATTAGAGAGAAAAACAAGTTTATTCTGTTTGGGGTCTTCCCTCATTTATCTTGGTTCCTGGCATGAAACATACGACTAAGAAATGCTCCTTGATTCTGCTTCAGTTTCTCGTCCAAGCACATTCCTTTGGGTATGAACTTTCTCAACATAAGAATCACTGTATACTTTCGGTAGGATAGGGGTACATGTTTTATATTATATATGAATTATTTGTAATCAGCATCTTCTTTGAAAATTTGCATGCATGCATGTGTGTGTGTGTGTGAAATGTTGCTGGGTTTAAATAAATGCATACTCTCCATTTATCTTTGCCACCCTTGCCCGAAAGTGGTCCAAACTATACCAATCCTGGTTTTGTACCTCAATTTAGTGAGGCAACACACATTCTTCCCACTTATGGCAGAAGAAAACAGAACCCATCCAAGGCTGTGCTGGAGTCAGCTTGTGCTGACTCACAAGGAGATGCCTACATCTTCAGGAATTTCGCAAGCTAGTTCTTAAACAGTGCCGTTATTGAAAATTAAATTATAAAAGCTTAGCATTAAAATAGATTGCACTAAAAGCAAAGTTAATGAATCCTCAAAAACTCATCACTTCTTGATTATTTTTACTAATTTTTGCTCTCATCTATGCTCTCGAGGTTATTTATACCTATTTCACCTGTGTGGTACATGGACTACATAGTTGCATGTTCCTTACTGTGACTCTTCCCACCTCTGGTTCAATGATGTCATGTTGGTAGCCTGTTATGAGCCATGGTGAGAGTGTGTATGACAGAAATTGGCCAAGGTTGTAAGTCAGGGCCTTTTTTCTTTTCTCCTAGAGACTCAGGTGTTGAACACTTATAACTCGCACTTTTGGAAGAGCTGATTCTCCAGTGTGCTGTGTACGCTTCTTGAAGAGTTGGGGATGAGGAGGTAAATAAGACAGTTGTGAAAGAAAAGCAACACTGGTAATAGACTACGTGAACCTAAACCAAACAAACACATAAACCTAGTTGAATTACGTCCAATAAAGGGAATACAGAGTGGAAAGGGGGTGGGGAGGGGAGAGTTCCCTAGAAACTGTCACAGAATACACATACATGCTTTTGAATAATGAATTTAATTTCCAAGCTTCACATAAACCTCTCTCCTGCCTTTTCTCTCCTTTAACCTTCCTTTCTCTCACCCATCCACCTAAACTTCTTTAAGAGCTGCAATTCTAACCTGTTCCCTCCTTACCTATTATTCCACTAATCTGTCTCCGCCCACATCATTAAGGCAATCACCTCCTTCTGCCTCCTTCAGAGCTCCGTTAATCACCCCTTCTGTACTCCAGCATAGCGACCTTCAGCCTACATGATCTGGGTAACAATTTTAGAGGCCCTTCCCACACTGTCCCACAGCCTGCCCCACCTCTTTCTTACTTCTCTTTCTGTGGCTAGGCCAGGTATGCTGCTTAGAAGCCATTCTCCAGCCTCTTAGCTGTTCTCCACCCACTAATATGCTTATCACCTTTGCTCAAAAACTCAAATTTCTTCCCACCTATATTTTTCTCAATTACTTTCCCCAGTCCTCTTGTAAACTCCCAGGAGACTGAATTAATCCCATCAAATATCATTTGTGGGACAGTTGAAGGAGTTGTGGGTTGTTGGCACATACCAAACAACCCCAGTTGTTCACTTACCTAGGAGAAAAGGGAGCATACATACTCTATGAAGTTCATAAAAGCAGAACCAGGAATAAAAATGCAAAGAAATGATTTCAGGTCCAAATAAGAAAGGACCTCCTACCCGAAGCTCAAGGAATCAGAGATTATTGAAGAACTAACACAGAAATGATGCCTGGGTGAAGTGGAATGTTTGATTAAAGTTTTTGTAAAATCCCTTCCACTTCAAAATCATCTAATTCCATGCATCTGTGCTGTAGCCAGAAACATTGGCCATGGGACCAATAGTTTTGACTGATGTTCAGCTCTCATTCCTGACCACCCCCCATGCCTTGTATAATTTATAGCATAATTTCATAACCCTGCTGTAAATGGAGTGGGGATCCTTCCTTACCAGATCCCCATTGGATTTGGGTCAGTTCTTTGAAGTGAGCCTGCATTGCTTGCTTACTTTGTATGAAACAAAAGAGTGAATTGTCCCCAGTGATACAGTGAGGTATTTCTCAAAGCAGGAAAAAAAAAAATAAGGCACAGTAAAAGAAATTGTAAAAGAGTCTTAATCAAGCATTTCAGAGGCAGAGAATAAAATAGAAGAGGAAGGATAGGAGCTTGAATATTCAGAGGTAATAGCAGTTCTTACAGTGCCTTTCATCTCTGGCTCTTAAACATCATGTGAAGCAATATTATTGCCCTCGTTTTTCATCTTATTATTATTTAGCATTTATATTTGCAAGGGGCTTAGGGTTTATTTTTACTAGCAATTCCCTACCCTCCCGTGGTTGGGAAGGCAGAGATGGGTTTCTTCTGTCTTTGGTGAAATGAATGGGTACAGATACATGAGAGGTTTTGACATGGATTCTGCTGGTAGACTACAGACCAAGGAAGGATTCAAACATTTGCCACAGAGCCCAATTTCTCAGATGGGGGAATTTAAGCCTTGTGTGTGGGGGGAAGCACAGTGTGGTGGAAAAAGCACTGTTGGAACCCAATGTCCTCATTGAGGCTAGAAAAGTTCATTTTTATCAATGAACCTTGGCCATGTCTTCAGTAATGAATGGGAGAAATAAACCTACACCATAAAATAGCATTGTCATGAGAATAAGTTAAGCTAAGATAGAGTATTTAAAGTAAAACTCTGTCTCCTTTCCCATCCCTTTTGATGTGTACTTAGGGTATGGTCACAATTCTACCAGCCTGTGATAAGTCATTGCCTGGCAGTTTTAGTCAAGGTTCACTAGAGAAATGGAACCAACTCCATGGAGGTTCACTGGCTGAAGAAGCAGAGAAAGAATCTCTTTTCTTCCTTAAACAAACATCAAGTTGATTAGATTATCTTGCTGTGGGAGGTGCGCCTTTAGTGGATCACAGATGTAATCAGCCACAGATGCAATCAAATGACTGATGACTTAATACAACAACCGTTTAGTTTATGAACCAGCCATGAAATGTTCTTGCAGCAATGGCCAGGCCAGTGCTTGCCTGACCAGACAACTGGGCATAGTCACTTGGCCAACTTGACACCAGAACCTAACCATCATCATCCACCCCTTGTCATTTGGCAGCTATACACATCACCTTGAAACATGCTTAAAATCCAAGTAGAGCATAATAACAGACATATGATTTGCCTAATAAAACTCAACTGTCCTGTTTGCAATTGGAAATGTACTATGTCTATCCAGAATAGGGCACAAATCCTTAAGTAATATTCACTCTTAAACTTCATATCCTATGACTTAAAATCTATAACACGAACTATACAACGTATGCCATATGATAAGAGAAAACAAAGATATTTGCTCATGTAAAAATGCAAACATATTCATAACAAAGCAGGAAGGAAATACTCATAAAATATTTCATTTTTATAACAGGTCATGTGGTCATAGTTCATATTTATCACTACCTTCTACTACCCATTCCATGTTTCCTTTACCCTCAGCAAGCACTTCAGCTGCCCGTGGTTCTTGATCAGGTAGAGTGACCCAGACCCATGTTCCTGAAGCTTCTGGATCATTGGTAGTCCTGACTGTATTGGGTTGTTGCAGTTTTCCATTGCTTTTAATCATGGGGCATGATAGTACTAAGAGAGACCCTAGGGGATCTCCTGCATTTTAGGAAAGCTCTTCTTTACCTCCACTGTGTAGATTCAGTCCTATTTCCCCCTTTTTATTCAAGATCAATCACCACAGACAGAATAATAATCCCCTTTTGTTCCTGTTGATTCAGTGACATGAGAAGCCCAAAGTGGTCAGGTGGCAGTTTTAACTTTCAGTTCAAAGGAATCATTGCTGTGTCTCCTGGAAGGAATACTCCTCTTCTTGGAACTAAGACCTATAGACCAGTAGAGCTTAAGGTTTCAGGAACAAGAAGCAAAAATTTTCCTAGTGGATCATTAGGGGTGATAGTGAGTGATGCCACTTCCATTTCTACCCTGTGATTCCTGGACCCATGAATCCTGGTTATGGGAGAAACGGCACCATACAGTGGATGCCGGTTCAGAACATATGCAGCCTCCTAGAGAGCATTTCCCCAGCCCTGCAAGGTACTGACACTTAATTGATACTGTAATTAGGTGTTCAAAAGGCGGTTCCATTGTTCTATCAACCCAGCTGCCTCTGGATGATAGGGAACATGGTAAGACCAGAGAATTTCATGAACATGTGCCTTTTCCCACACTTCATTTGCTGTGAAGTGGATTCCTTGATCAGAAGTAATGCTGTGTAGAATAACATGACAGTGGATGAAGCATTCTGTAAGTCCATGTATGGTAGTTTTTGCGGAAGCATTGCCTGCAGGGAATGCAAGTCCATATCTGGAGTATGTGTCTATTACAGATAGAACAATCACTGGCCGTTCCACAATAGAAGTGTCCAATGTAATCAACCTGCCACCAGGTGTAGGCTGATCACCTCAAGGAATGGTGCCATATTGGGGAATGAGTGTGGATCTCTGCTGCTGACAGATTAGGCACTCAGTAGTGACTGTATTCAGGTTGACCTCAGTGAGTGCAAGTCCATGTTGCTGAGCCCTGCATAACTTCCATCCCTACAACTATTCCACTTCTGGGTGGTCCCTGAATATCATGCAGAACCATCTGTAAACCAGGCCCAAGTTTTCTCTTCCTC
The DNA here is from genome assembly GCF_023851605.1 of Tamandua tetradactyla. Lineage (NCBI taxonomy): Eukaryota > Metazoa > Chordata > Mammalia > Pilosa > Myrmecophagidae > Tamandua > Tamandua tetradactyla. The sequence continues at coordinate 38,686,352 of NC_135328.1, forward strand.
AGTCAACTGAGTAAGGAACTCTCCAAGAGGCCATAGCCCTGGTCTGTGAAAGAGAAGGTAATGTGGCAGGAGTGGGGGCCGTGGGAATTTGGGCCACTTCCTCATGTAACTTACTAGTGCATTTGGGACCTGCTCAAATCCTATCTCTAATATACCATTTCCATTTTATGATGGCATGCTGCCATGCATGTCCAACTTTATGACTTTACTGGGTCAAACGATACCCAACTCATAATTGGTAACTAACTCAGCTCTCATGGTTGGTAACTTGGTGGCCCAGGGTTAAATTGATAATACCATGCTGGCTGGACCTAGTGACCAAGAAGAAGCAACTACTCTAGAAGCCCAGCAGCAGGTCAAAAACTGTTTTGCAAAAGGACAGTAGTTATCTGCAGGGGATGATAAGGGTTTGCTCCAAAATCCTGAGTCTGCATTGTGATTCTCCTATAGGGGCTTACCAAGGCAACAGATATCATCCCTATTTGCCACTGACACTTTCTGCATCATTGGATCTTCTGAATCATATGACCCAAGTGCTAGAGCAGCTTGTATACCAGCCTGAACATGTCACAGAGCCTCCTTTTGTTCCAGTCCCCCTTCAAAGCTAGCAGCTTTTCTGGTCACTCAGTAAATGGGCTGGAGTAGCACACCCAAATGAGGAATATGTTGTCTCCAAAATCAAAAGAGGCCAACTAGGCATTGTGCCTCTTTTTTGGTCATAGGAGGGGCCAGATGTAACAGCTTATTTTTCATATGGGAAGGGATATCTTAACATGCCCCACACCACTGGACATCTAGAAATTTCACTGAGGTCGAAGGCCCTTGCATTTTTGTTGGATTTATCTCCCATCCCCTGACACACAAATGTCTTACCAATAAGTCTAGAGTAGTTGCTTTTTCTTGGTCACTAGGTCTAGCCAGCATGGCATTATCAATTTAATGGGTAGTGTGATGTCTTGTGGGAGGGAGAAACAATTGAAGTTCTTGTGGACAAGATCATGACATAAGGCTGGAGAGTTGATGTACACCTGAGACAGGACAGTGAAGGTACACTGCTGGCCTTGCCAGATGAATGCAAACTGCTTCTGACCAGTGTGATGTCTTATGGGAGGGAAAACTTGTCAGTCACTGTTTCAAGATTGTGACATAGGGCTGGAGAGTTAATATACCCCTGAGGCAGGGCAGTGAAGGTATACTGCTTGCTTTGCCAGCTATACAAACTGTTTCTGATGGTCCTTACTGACAGCTATTGAGAAAAAAAGCATTTGCCAGATCAATAGCTGCATACCAGGTGCCAAGTGATGTGTTGATATGCTCAAGCAATGATAACACATCTGAAACAGCAGCTGCAATTAGAGTCACCCCTAAGTTTATGATCATCCACTGTCATCTTCCAAGTCCCATCTGTTTGCTGCACAGGCCAAATAGGAAAGATGAATGGAAATGTGGTGGGAATCATCACTCTGCACCTTTCAAGTCCTTAAAAGTGGCACTAATATCTGCAATCCCTCTAGGAATATGATATTGCTTCTGATTCACTACTTTGCTAGATGGGGACAGTAGTAGTGGCTACCACTTGGCCTTTCCTACCAGAATAACCTTCCCTCCATAGGTCAGAGAATCAATGTAGGGATTCTACTAGTTGTTGAATATCTCAATTCCAATTATGTATTCTGGAACTAATTGAAATGACCACAGAATGCATCCAGAGAACCAGTGGCCCATTGTGAGACAGACCTGAGCTAAAACTCTATCGATCACCTGACCTCCATTAGCCCCTACTCTGAGTGATGGACCAGAGTGATGTTTTGGTTCTGCTGGAATTAATGTCACTTCTGAGCCAGTGTCTAATTATCCCTGAAACATCTGATCATTTCCATTTCCCCAGTGCACGGTTACTCTGTTAAAAAACTATAAGTCTTCTTGGGGAAGGGTGGGAGCAAGGTTAACAGTGTAAATTTTTGGCAGTGTAAAAAGGTCCTTCCCCAAGGATATCTGGCCCTCTCCTCATTCAAGGGGCTCTGGGCCTGTAAACTGTCTTAATCTAGGAATTGACTAAGGGGCCATGACTCTGACTCTCTGTCTTTGTAATTCAAATCAGACTTCTATTCACTTGACCTAGAATTCTCCTACTCATACAGCTCAAACACAAATTTAGTAAACTGTCCATCTATTTGCTTCTACATACCCAATGATCTACTAACCAACACCACACGTCTCTGCAAGTTAGATTATTTTGACTGCTGCTTTGAGTCTGCTGTCTACTATGGTGGCCAAGCCCATTTCGTCTATGGTGATTCACTGTCACATGGCTTCTGTTAACTCGGAATCTAATCATTCCCAATGAGTTTGAGGATTCCAACTCAGTGACAGCAGCACCCGCAGTAATATGCATAATATGTGGAGTCATATGGAAAAGGGAGACTACAGAGCTCTTCAGGGATGATGAAGCTAGTCTCACAAATTTATTTCTCAAGATTCTGGTGAAAGTTGTGTCCTCTGGATATTTCTGGGTTGTGTGAGCAGGTCTTGATGATAAATCCACTCTAACATTCCCACTTCGCTAAGCCTCTGGATCTCTTCATCTACATTAGACCAGGGCAGTTCTGGCATTTTGACCTCAGGTAATGTGGTCATCTTTTGATCCATGTTTAATCTACCCATCCAAACATCCAAAATTAAGAGCATTAAACTGTTTTAACACTTTGAGCTGCAACAGTGAATGAAAATCTCTGCTTAGTGGGCCCAAATCAATAAAGTCAGATTGACCCAACTCTATGTACCTCCCACCATTATTCTGCACCCTTCATATCCATTCCCACACATATTCTCCAGACTTCTGTCTATATAGATTGGAAAACCAATGCAGTTCTTTTGGAGTATAGTGTGCCTCCTCATGGGTCACACTTTGTATCTCACCTTTTGGGGACTGTTGAGGCTTAATCCTGTTATGCGTCTTTAAGAAAAGGGGCAGATCATGAAAAGAAATAGAAGTGTCTTTCAAGCCAGTTACCTCAGGGCATCCCATTGTAATTTCATCTGGTGAAACAGGATTAGACACTGTAGATAGAGAAGTGAAGGCTGTTTCCCCAGGGGAGGAGGTTACAGAGTTAGCAGGCAGTGAAGGGTTGACTTTGAAAGGTGGTGGTTGAGGTGGAAGACTCTTCTGAGGAGACTGGAGGATGGGAAACTGTTTCCTCAAGGCAGGCTGGGGTTTGGAAGCTCTTTCCTCAGGACAGTCCATTACAGGTCTATCTAGCAAAGGCTCAGCAGATTCCAGGGATCCTGTCTCCCCATGGACATCATTATCAAACCATATATCACCATCCCATGTTTCAGGATCCAATTATTTTCCAATCTAAGCCCTATACTTGAACAGCAGACACCCTGCAAGATTGAGATTTTATTTTATCTTGCAAATCTGTTACTCACACAATGAAGCTTTGTGTCTTGTTTCCAGAGATCTCAAGTCTGAGAGCATGGGAACTAAGATTTTCTTTCAGAGTACACATGGAAATGTTTATATCATTCATATGCTATTTAAGGGGCACATTTGAGGATTTCAGCTCATCCCTTTCCCTTATCACTGGATCCAGCATATCTAACAACAACCAGCCAATATCATTATATCTCTTAATTATACAAAACTCTGTAAAGGTGACAAAAACATTGTCACTCAGAGTCTTGCTTCATATAAGCACACAATTAGCAGAATCTAATGGTGATATTTTGAGTGTCTCTTTTCCCAAATCACCCCATGGACTTTCAGTGCCATCTTGATTATTAAAAACAGCCATCAGTGCCTCTGAGTCTAGTTGGAGTAGAAAACGTTTATAAAAACAAATTTTAAGATTCTGTTTTTCAGGAGCCACTCCTGGTACCATGCCGTGTTAGAGAAACAGAACTAATAGGAGAGATCTATAAATATGAGATTTATAAAGGTGTCTTATGCAACTGTAGGGACTGTAGGAATGGAAGACTCCAAAATCCATAGACCAGGCTGTGAAGCTGGTGACTCTGATGAAGGATCTGGATGAACTCCACAGGAGGGGCTTGCTGGCTGAAGAATCAGTGAAAGAGTCTCTATTCTCCCTTAAAAGCCTTCAACTGATTGGATTATCTCATTGTGGTATGTATGCCTTAGTTGATCACAGATGTGATCAGCCACACATGCAATCAACTGACTGATGATTTAGTACACCAGCCTTCTAGTTTGTCAACCAGCCACAAAATATCCTTGCAGCAATGGTCAGGCCAGTGGTTGCCTGATCAGATAACTAGGCCTCATCACTTGACAAAATTGACATCAGAACCTAACCATTACAGCAGTATACTAAGTGATAAGTACTGGAGAAAAAGAGATGAAAATAGTCAGGCCCAGTCTTTCAGGACCTGACTTCAAATATCCCAGATAGAGTAGTTTAAGGATGACCACAAATTCTTCACTACAGTTCACATTAAGAGATGTAGTCTGATACCATTAAGAGGTAGAGTCTGATAGACTTGATGACTTGCTAGAACAACAGAGAATGGAAGACATGATATTATACCAGTTCCAAGACTAGCCTTCAAGAAGACTGGAAGTTTCTACCTTGCACTTGGTGTTCTTACCTTTGAAAGGTCATGTGCAAGCACTCCAGTTGATGCTCCCAGTTGGACTCACACTTATAACTATAGCTGGCAAGGTTCCAGAAAGTATAGGAAAGCCATCTTGGGCTTTCTGTAACAGTCCATTTCCCAGTCAAATACAATAAATGACCTTTTCAGAACAGAAGATTCACCCAACACAGACCTACCCAAATTCGTGACCTACAAGTCATGTTATATAATAAAAGGGTTGGTATTTTGGGCCATTATATTTTTAGTAGTTTTTTCAAACATCAACAGACAACTGGAAAACCAGTTAACTCCCTATTGCCAAACTGGAAACCATAAGAATGGAAAACTGAAGTTCCAATCTCAGCCACCATCAACATTTCCTGCCTAATTTCTCTGAATACTTTGCAAGCTTGTACTTCTCCAGAAATGGATCCCCTGTCTGAAAGGTCCATCCACATATTGTCCTGGCTCAGTGGAAATCTCACTTCTTCATTGAATACTGCTGTTGGTCAGGATAAGTAATGTTGTTTATTATAACACACAGCACAAGAATCTCAGGGACATAACAAAACAGAGGCTTATTACCTATTTTGTCACAGACTGATATGGCCTAGATGTCTTTCTGGAGTGTCTCCCCTCCAAAAGGAATCATTGGTATCTAAATCCCTCACTTCTTAGAAGGTTTCAGAGCCTCTTAGGACCTTTATGATCTTATTTACTGGATCTTCTACATCAGACCAGATGAAAGAAAAAAACAATACACGAGCCAAGTATCTCATGGGAGCTTTTAGAAGCCAAAACTGAGAGTGACATATGTTTTCCTCATATGACATCATTTGAGCAAGTCACACAGCTCCCAACCTAATAACAAAGGAGATTAGAAAATATATTCAAATTACGTGATCAGGAAAATGAAAGGGAATGCTAAGCATCTAGTTAAAATATGCTGCACCACTCTTGCTAGAGGTAATTCATTCTTCTTCCTCCAAACATTATAGAATTATAGAGAGTATAACTATTTAAATAAATCTTGGTTTTAGTTTGTGCCAAGCCACTTATCGAGCTGTGTGAACAAGACAGATTACTTAACCTCTCTGAGTATCAGTTTCGGTTGTATTGAGGATAATAATATTCAGGCCATATGGGAAGTAATGCAAGTAAAATATATGTCTCATAAAAGATACTCAAAAATGCATTTCCCTCTCTCTTTCAACATGCCTCTTAAAACATTCTCTGTACCAAAGATGGACATTTCCTCTTTTTGCATTCTTGTCGGATATTGTTAATCAGTTTTGACATTTCATTTTCCATTCATTCTGTTATTGGCCTCAGAATTCTTCCTAATATGCCTTTCTAGGCAGCCAAGATCTTTCATCCAATATATTCACTTGACAGAAAATCTTGCTCTTTGGTTCTCATTATTGTTATATTCTTATGTAGGAGTGCTTGCTTCTCCAATGGGTTGCTAACTCTTTGATGATGGGGATCTTGTCTTTATCATCTGTCTGTTCTCCATGCTGCCTAATACAATCCTTGATATATAACAGAATAAGAATCCCTGCATTGGAATACATCAAAAAGAAATAATAAATACTGTTTATTGAGAGTACTATGAGCTTAAATGTTTTACATGTATAACCTCATTTTATGTTCTTTAAAAACCTTATGAGGAATGAACTATTATTATGCTTATTTGTTGATGAAGAAATTTGGGCTTACAAAGAGTAAGTAGCTTTACTAAAGTCAACTAGCTAATAAAGGAAATAACCTGGACTGAAACCCAGAGCTCTCTGACTCCAGAGCCTATGCTTCCAACCACAGTGTCATACCATTATCACGCCTAACCACATGGTTGCTTTGCCTTTTGGTGATTACATAAAGAGAAGAATTGATTCAGGAGGGGAGACCAACAAAGTGTACGTGAAGAAAGGTGGAAATAAGGTGAAGAATTCAGGAATGAATGAGGGTCAACGACACAGGTTTATATGAGGAAAGGGCAGTTTGCATGGACCAAAAGAGGAGCAGAAATGGAGATGAAAGCTAGTTTTGACTAAGGCTTGGGGCTGAACAATTTGCATCTAGACTAACAGAATTTCATTCCTTAAAATAAAAGAAGAGAGGGTGGGCCACCATCGCTCAGTAGGCAGAGTTCTCACATGCCATGCCGGAGACCTGGTTTTGGTTCCCGGTGTCTACCCCCATGTAAAAAATAAATAAATAAATAAAAGAAGAGAAAATACTACAAATGAATGTGTATTAAAAAATTCAAACCTACTTCTGCCCTGTTTAGAAATGCAAGGGGAATGCAATAAGAAATGATCAAAGAGTTGCAAAAGGGAACAAGGGTACTTGGGATGAGAAATTATAGGAGTTTAGCCTAGAGAAGAGAAAGATGGGGGCCAACTTAACAGTCTTCAAGTGCCTAAGAGGATAGTATAAGAAGGAAGTTGACCAAGTTCACATCAGAAAGGAAGAACTGGTCTCAGATTAGAGCTTCAAAGTCTCAGAGAGGATTTAATAAAGACTGCCTGGTTATAGGCCCTCAGGCAAAAACAGCAAGTGATATGGAGGAGACAGTTTTATTTTCCTCCTAGATAGAATCATTAAGTGAATAGATGTTCTTAAGCCTTGTGTTGGAGGTAGCAAGTTTTGTAAGAAATTCATTAACTACTTGCTGTGCCACTACTACGTGCCAAGCCTTATGATAGGCATTTCTCAGGCCATTCACTCAGGAAGGAAGAGGTAGCTCTATTTTTACAAATGAAAAAACTGAGAGTCATAAGAATATGATAACTTGCCCAAGCCAATGATCCAGAAAGCGTTGGGACAAGGATTTAAACCCAAGTCTGACTAGTTCTCAGAAACGACAACTAGAAGAACACCATCCAAAGTTAATAGATGACTACCTACTCAGTAGGCACTCTGTGTAAGGGCTTTTGTGCTTTATGACATTTGAATCTCCTAAAAACCTGATCAGAAATGCTAATGTTTTAAATCCTTAAATTTCAGGCGAGGAAGCAGTGCTGAGTGTACAGTTCTCTCCCTAATACAGCTCCTAACTGATAATGCTAAGATTCAGACATGAGTCTACCTTCTTCTTGAGACCCTGCTCTTTTTCCTACACTGCACTGTCCACCTCCCTGCAAGTCACATAATAAGAGAGTTCATAGTCTCAAATACACAGTGTATTAGTTAGCGTTCTCTAGAGAAACAGCCTCAACAGGAAATACTCACAAATATAAAATTCATGAAGGTGTCTCACATGACCGCAGGAATGCAGAGTCCAAAATCCGCAGGGCAGACTGTGAAGCCGACAATTCCGATGGAGAATCTGGACAAACTCCACAGGAGAGGCTCACCAGCCGAAACAGGAAGAGCCTGTCTCTTCTGAATCCTCCTTAAAAGGCTTCCAGTGATTAGATCGAGCATTACTCATTAAAGAAGACACTCCCCTTGGCTGATTACAAATGGAACCAGCTGTGGACGCATGGTGATCATGATCTAATTCTATGAAATGTCTTCATTGCGACAGACAGGCCAGCGCTTGCCCAGCCAGACAAACAGGTACCACCACTTGATCAAGTTGACACATGAACCTGACCATGACACATAGTAATTTGAATCTTTAATAGAGAGATAAGATAATATAAGAAGAGATGTGGCAGTATAAACAGAGCATCATGGAAGAAATGGCATTCTAATGGGGCATTTTACAAAGGATAGGGTTTTTGCTTAAACCCAAGGAGGTAAGGAAGGGAGGTAGATTCAGGGAGAGAAAAAAAAATTGTGTGAAAGTAACAATACAGAACTTAAGGAATTAGGAGACAGACAACATGAAATGATTGTGGTTACATGGCAGGTAACTTTGGGACCAGAGGGTGGAGAGCTTCAAAATAATTAATATGGACGTGATTGTAAAGTATATGTTTCATTTTTTCTCCTAATAATAGAGAACGATGTTTTTCACCTCCTTTTATGTCTGAGTACTACAGTGTGACTGAGTTCTGGCCAATGGAATGTAGGCAGAAGTGATGTGTTCCCATTCCAGGCCATTCCATGAGATGTACTAGATGCTTTTCCTGCCATGATCTTTCTCTCCCAGCCACATGGCTAGAAGTAGAAAGTCTTTGAAAAGGATTTGGTTTCCTGAGCACATGTCACAGCAGGAAGCTACCCAGGAGATTTGCCCAATAAAGAATTTTTATTAATGAGAAATCAGCCATTGAGATATTGGTATTGGCAGTGAAGGAAGTGGGCCTAGCTTAGGACTTTATTTTTTAGACTGGCAATTCCCAATGTGTATTTGCCTTAATATCTCTGTAGAGTTGGTACATTCAAAATGGATCATACTTTTATACAGGTGTAAGTATTCTACATATTGTAGACCTTCTTTGAGACACATAATACACATAATATATGCCAGAAGTCCTGCAGTAAAGATACCCGGAAAACAGCTTAACTGAGTGTTTTCCAAACTCATTTTTCCCATATAATCCCTTTCCAGTAACACCTATTGTATCTTGGGGAATTCATGTTCTATGGAAGACACCATTCGAAATGTTGCTTTTGGAAATATGGACCCATTACAGGTTTTTGACCAGGTACTGAAAATAACAATAATCTTGTAAAGAAGGGAACACTCCTCTCTTTCTGCCTAAACTATGAAACTTCAGTCTGTGATCACCTTTCTCCTAACATGCCAACTTCTCTCCAAGGATGGAAGAATTTCCAATTTGATTAAGAGTTCAAGACCTTGTTTTGGCCAGGCTCACTTATAGGAAGGATCACTGTGCATCCAAAGTCCACGTGCACTGTCTCTTCCCATATGGTTGTTGCTTCTTACACTCACATAGTGAGCAGCCCGAGTAAGGTGTGGCTTCTGGGTCAAGTCATCCATCTCTCTTAATCTCTCTTTCTCTCTCTCTCTCTTAGTTTCCCTCCCTTTCATTTTTGTCAGTTCTGAGGTTTGTATTCTGAAGGAAGGGGAACAGGTAGGAGTAGGCAGTACTTTCTTTTTAGACTTCAATTCTAAGTTACATATTCCAACTCTTTTTCAACTTGGGGTATTGGGTGTTTGTACTGCTATTAATGTGATTGTTTGATTCCCATGCTTCCTTTATTAAATGAACTAAGCTTCCTCAGACCTTGCAAGACAATATTTTGTTGCAAATCAAGAGGATCCATTGGCATCCAGCCCCTTTCATATGATATCACCAAGTTTGAATTTATGCCCAAAATCCCTATTTCAGAGAGACTTAAAGTGAAGGACAAATCAGAAATTAAGAAGTATTTCATGTATCTTTACTATGTTGGGGGTCAATTTAAATAGATGAAGAAACAGCTATTTATCACTATAATCCTTTAGAAAAATTGGGGAAATTGAGGTTCAGAGAGAAAAAGTGACTTCTCTGAAGGCATCCATCATCCCAACTCTAGTACCTTAAAGTTTCTTCATAGACCACCATTTATGAATTTGTACATAGTTAAAGAGACAACAGTAAAACAACATTCCCCTCAGGGATGAGAAAGCTGCCAGTTTCCTCTTCTTATCAATGCTGATTTCCATGAGATTATAGAAAGAATCAAATAAAAAGTGAGACAGATATCCTTTGAAAACATAAAGCATACTAAAGTAATAGTTATCATTATTATTGTCTTTATCATTAGCATTCTCAGATATTCAACTCAAGCAGAGGATGAATTTCAGGCACAAGTATATCAGCATATAAAGAAGTGACTGAACCAGCAGGAACCCACGACATGGTGAGTCAGCTGTCTTTGGTCTAAAAAGCACCAGGAGAAACTACCTGCTTCAAGAGGTCTCATCTCTCTGCTTCCTACATCAGCTATCTCCCTGGCACCAGCCCCTCACTGCAAAAGCAGGTCCAAGGATCTCAACATTTCAGTCCCTGATAAATAAACCCCTCTCTCTAAAAGCCTCAGTGACAGACAAATCTGTCCACCCAAGGACATTTTCCATGCAGGATGGGCTGTTTAAACTCCTTACCAGATTGCAGCTGGCACCCAACACGTTGATTTTTCCCTCTGCTTATAATCATAATAGGATCTCAGCAATAAAGATGGATTTGTTAATTTCCATCCCCTTCTCACTTTCTCTTTTAATCACTGTCGAGCATAAATTAATTTCAGCTTAAAGAGCTTTCAACAAGATTCTGTCATTGTTTAGGGCACATAAAGGTCAAAAAACAGGAGCTTCTGAATATACTCATCAGCTGTTTGCCAGGAATAAACTCTAGTTATTGACACTTAACTATTTCTATTTTGTCCATGGTGAGCTGGAGTGAAAGAGTCAGGGTGGGGGTGGGGGCAAGAGGGAGAGCAAGTGAGAGAGAAGAAGAAAGGAGAGAGGGAGAGAATACACAATTTGATCACACTTGCTGACATATTGAGTCCAACACGTACTCTTGAATCTTCAATAAAATTCATTAAAGTTTCAATATCAGTTTTGATATCACTTATTAATTTCTTTAGGGATCAGAGAGTAAGATGAATCTTAAATATTTGGGTCCCTAGGCCCATTTAAACCCAAATTCTGTCAGATATTAGCTGGGATTCTTGATCAAAAAATTAAAAATTGATTTCTGAATTTTTACCTGTTAAAATGGCAATAATTGTGCCCATTTTGCAGAATGACTGATTGTAATCAATGAGAAAAAGATTATAACGTGATCAGTGGAGGCTTGGGATGTATTAGGTGTCCCACAAAGAGAACTGTAATTAGCTGTATTTCCTTTATATGTCTGTCACTTTAGAGTTTGCTGTGAGCTACAGACTGATAAAACTGGAGGCAACATGTTAAGGAAATGTATGGGATAACCAAGGAAAGCTATTTTTTTTTCCCTCCCATGGACAGAGGACAGTTAGGAATGTTGTGTGAAAAAGGTTTCCTGGGTGACCTGCAAACACAAACTTCCATGCTCTGGTGGGACACTGGGGGTGAAATTTGGAATTGTTGAGATTGGGCTTGATAATCATCTCTGCCACTTGCTAATTAAGTATAATCTTGGCAAATCAATTATACCTATGAGCCCATTTCCAAAACGGTATAATGGGAAGAATTCCTGCCACATTGGATTGCTGATAAGGATTAAATTAGATGATATATGTAATCAATGAACATAGACCAATCAAAATGTGTTCTATCATCTGCGTGTCACTGAGTAATAATAATGATAATAAAAATATTACTAGCAATATCGAATACACATAGTGTGTTCTATGAGTTAGGGACTTATCTAAGTACTTTACAAATGTTAACTCATGTAACACCCGCTAGAAGCCTTGTGATGTAGGCACCAGTACTGATCCCACTGTACACATAAGAAAACAGAGGTCAGAGAGATTAACTTGCCCACCACTCACCATATATCCAATGAGTAATGGGGCCAGGATTAAAAATGCATGCAATCTGGATGCAGAGTGTGAGTTCTTAACAATTTTTCTGCTCTACTTTGGTGGAGGTAGGGTAGGAGAGAGGTAGGCTACTTGCCCAACCACTGATAAAGCAGTATATAATTTCCTTTCTGTTTTTTATTCCCTTATATCACTCATTCGTTTGCTTATTCTGCAAAGATTTATCGAATGCCCACCCTGTTCTTTACAGGAGTCTCAGTGTTAAGGCTAGAACAGGAACCAAACAGAAGAAGCCTCCTGCTATCAGTGGAGTTCATGTCCACTGATGTCCAGTTCATGGAGAGGAAATACAGAAGTAAAGCTATAATGAAAAATGAGGCATGGCTTGAGAATATCTAGGTTCTGGCCATATACCAATGCAAAACTATCAAAACCCTACACACACCTCTGTATTGCACCCCAGGCATTGCACAAATTTGTACCCAGGACAACCCCAGGCAGATGCTATTATTGTCCACATTTTGCATTTAAGAAAACTCCCACTTTGAAGGATTGAGTCACTTATATAAGAACACAGTTTTAGACTCTGGTGTATCTGACGTAGGGTCTGTGGCTTTTAATGCCCTGGCTATACTGCCTCTCATTCAATATCAGCATATATTCAAACCACAGTAGCACAGAAGGGAGGATTCTTTTTAAAGACGCTGTGATTAAGCCTTTAAAAATACATTTGGGGTGGGCCACAGTGGCTTAGCAGGCAGAGTTCTCGCTGGCCATGCCAGAGATCCCAGTTTGATTCCCAGTGCCTGTCCTTGCAAAAAAAAAATACATTTTGTCTTTATAAAATTTTATCTCTCAACCTTAGCACCATTTCAACCACTGTAGACACCCACAATTTGGGGAGTTCAGAATAAGCAATTTCAAAACTCTTCCTAATTGTGCTTCATACTCAAATGTATGAGGCACATGCATAATTTCTCTCTAGGACCTGCAAATAAGGATGTGAGTGGGTGGAATATATTACTCTAGAGTTGGATGGGTGGGGAAGGTCTGTGGAGGTAAGGGCTTCAAAAGAGAAATTTAACTAGTATCTAGTAATTTGGGGTGATTTGTTTTGGATCCATCTGGACTGGGTTGCCTTTATTGAATCAGAGTCCACAAGAGAAGCCATTAATGTTTTTAATGCACATATAGCAATTACATTTGGCTCAGTCCAATAATTCCAGGATTCTATTCTAGCATCTTAAGGAAGATTTGGGTGAGGGCCATGTTCTACATTTCTATACATGGCAGGGACAGTAAACAGTTTTAGAGTTTAAAACCTGTGTTCACATGCATCTCAGTTCATCCTTACAGCAACCATGCTGGTTGTTCACTGTCATCTCCACTTTGTCAGTGAGAAATGAGGACACTGAGACCTTGTTTGGTTTTTTTCAATATATTCTGTTGAACATTAAACATTGTGCTAAGCTACTTCAGGGGCCACTGAAAGAGAATGGGGTGACTGAAAGTCTCCCACGCTAGCCACAACCAGAACAATTCTACCTTAAGTTTCACTGAATATATATCATATTTCTGTCACAGAGCAGGCACTGTGTGAAGTACTGGGGATAAAATTTTGAACATGTTCGAGCTGTGTGCTCTTTCCTCTTGTACATTCTTTGTAGCAGGAGAGTGAGATAAAAGTGCTGGCCATTACTTAATTACATTTCTGGTAAGTGCCATAAAGTAAAAGACCGAGTTGGAATCAGAAAGGATCTGTATAGGGTAGGGGCACAGATCATCAATGAAATTTCGTTTCACAAAGAGTTTCAATCCTTTGAATTTTTGTAGAGCCATTGGATTAAGAAAATACTCACATTTAATGAGGTATCTTGAAGAATGCTCACCTAAATCTTAAACCCTTTTGAACCTCCATTTTAGTTCCCATCTCTAATTCTTTCAATTTTCTTTGAAATAACTCTCCAAGACCTTTTTCCTCCATCCCTATCATATTATCTCCAAATCAGCAGATCTATTTACTCATTATTCCTCAGACCTGACCTGCCATCCCTAATCCTGACTCTACCGTGCTCAGTGTCTGAAGTTCTGTTTTCATCTTCTTTTCATGACTATGTTGGGTCACTTCTTGAAGACTTTCCTGGAAAATATACATCTACTCATGCAATTCTAGCTTCTCTGAATTTCCACTACACTTGTTGCACATACCACTCATTTAAAAATTGTACACAGTCCCTGGAGTTGCTGGTTCTTTATTTTTCTTTTTTGTAGATGCCTGCTCTCCCACACCCAAGGATGGTGTCTTAATATTTGGTTGACCTTCAAATTGCCAGACATAGTTTGACTGGTTTAATAGTGATTTCTTCCCCTTGTATCACATCCTATCTCATTTCATCCCATCTCATTCCACTCAATTCCATTCCTGTGTAATTAATGACTACAGGCATTTCGGTGGTCATTCCTTTCTAATTTCTTTCTATTTAACAACTATGGCACCCTGCCTTTAAGGAGTTTAAATCCTGAAATAAATGTGAAAGTTAGTATAGAGGTAGGGAGAGAGTGAAGATAGAAAGCTATATGCAAGATATAGAAAGTCTTTTGAGTAAATGACTTTTTAAAAAGTCACCAGAGAATTAAGGCAGGAGGAGTGATTAATTTTCTCACGCTGTTTGCGTAGAGGTTGGGATACTACTGAAGGAGAATGTGGGATGTGAGGGAGATATTCTAGCTGGGGGAACCACAGTGAGCTGAGACACTGAAGCATATTTCAGAAATGGTACATAGGGGGCAGAGTGTGAGCTGTTGAAAAATTTGGGACTTTCACTAGTAAATGACGTTTTATGAATGAATTCTTGAAGTTATGTGAGCTACCTATAAGAATTATTTTTAATTCTATTTGTGTGCAATTCAATAAGTGTATTATTATACATCATCTGTATAATCATTGTATAAACAAACACTATCAACTATTTCAATTCCAGTGCTTGATTTTGTTTTTATGGCCATATTTATGTCAAGTTAAGGGCAAATGTGTTATGACGTGCTATAAAACAGGGATTCAGTATATTTTAAAATGAGAAACAAGAGAAGGTAAAATTCAGTTATTCCGTTGTACAAGTAGTAGATTCATACTGAACTAAGTTTCAGTCAGTTTGATGGTTGTATATTGAGTGAGTGCATAATTGATTCCTTTCTTCAAATGTATCAGTATTTCATTAGAAGGAAGGGAGATAGTAAAATTGCAGTAAAGATTTTTTTCCTGAAGCTTGATTGGTTGTTTTTAATTTGGGGGGTATTTTGTTATGTTGATTTGGTTCATCAAACTAATTGAACATTAAAACAATGTAATTCTTAAAAAGAAGAACAATCTAATATAATGGCAATGACACAAATGATGATCTATCATATCAGAATCTAAAAAATAAAGCTTGTTTGGTGAAGTAAAATTTGTCACAAAAATACATTATCTCACTTGAAGGTTAAATCCTCTTCAATAATGCAGTTTCAGAAGAAACAAATATTGTAGTGACTTTTTTTCCTTTTTGTTTCACTCTTTGGTTTGCATTTAATTTGGAAATTTGATTTGGTGGTATTGATGCATAAGAATTTTATGCATTATTGTAATTGTAAGAATTTCATGGCTAGCCTAATGCTTGAGTAATGTTATAATTAAAATAATTAAAACCATGTGGATAGTCCACAAAAAGTTCTTAAATCTTTAAACAGGAACTATATATTACTTTAATTTTCAATGGGTGAAAGAAATTACGAAACATTTTTGGCTGAGAAGAGGACAAAATCAGATCTATACTTTAGCAAAAAAGAATATTGTAGCTTTTACAGGGAGGGGTAAGGGTGAAGGAGAAGTAAGAAAGGCAGGGAGATACGGTATAAATAATTGTATTTTCTGGGCCAGACACAATGAGGGCCTGAACCAAGATAGCAGCAGTTGAAGCAAAGAAGGAGACAGATTCTAGAGACATTTTGGTGCAATAATAAACCCTTGTTACTGGTAATGATGATGATCATTTAGCAGCACAGAAGTTGCACCCCTGTGCCAAATGCTCCTAGGGTCTGTAGAATTCAGGCCAGAAATTAGTAAAGAAGCATTTTGTCATGCTCATTGCCTTGTAATAGTTGTCCTAAATGGGTATTTGTTGATTTGACTTGATTACCTTGTGTCTAGAACAACTTATGTTTTCACAGCAAAGCTGGTCTATATAGATAATACAACAAACAATTCTCAAAATATTTCTACTTCACCCTGATAATTCAGGGCAAGGAAGCTTAATTCAAACAGTGTGGTTAAGAAAGCAGTAGGGAAGATGAGTGAGTGAGGGGAAGACGACCAGCCAGAATTTCATTTCCTCTAATGCTTTCATGTCTAAGAACTAGAGAGAGAGAAAAATCACCAAAGGGAGACATTGCTCCCCCTTTGCAAATATGAATGAGCAAATGGCAATTCCTGTTCATTAAAATTCTATGGAGATGAAGAATGAAAATTTGTAGATAATTAGTCGATTTCTCTATTTGCAGAAACTCGGTTGAGCATAAATAAAGAACAGACCTGCTATCGATGCATGTACTTATCATCTACAAATGGGGAAATCTGCTCATCACCATCACAGAGGACTTTTCATGTCATTTGCTTTGAAGCCATAACAAAAAGAAATATACAATTAGAAATAAGGTTGCTCCTTCTCTATTCACTGCCCCTGACTTTTGCCTCAAATGCAGAATAATCAGAGATGATGCTAATGTCCTCATTTTTGAAAACACAATGGCAAAAGTGAAGAGTTCCTTGCCGTGATAGCTCCTAAACACCATTCCTTATTACTGGGTGCAACGCCAAGATGACCCTAGAATGAAAAGGCAGTGCATCATTAATTTCAATCTAATCTCATATTTCCCAAATCATAATCATGCAATTTATCATAATCAAATTTTCACAAGCGAAGCCAGTGCACACCCTTGATGTCTTGCTTCTGGTCTTGCTCTAGACATAAATGATGCACCTCCTTAGTCTACACTGTTTCTGAAAGGTGTCTTTCAGCTGCAGCCACTTTAAACCTCTTAGTGCTAGTCATTGCTTTCTCCGCACTCTCAAATTTCACAATGTAGTACAGAAGCCTTCTAATTAAAAAAAAATTATTATTATCACTCTTGGTTAAGAATTTGAAGGCAGTGACTGACTCTACCTTGACAATCTTGTTCCTCCTCTTGGATCCATCCAGGACACTGATCAACATCAGGCCCCTAAAGCTCAGAAAGTTTTGCATCTCAGAGAGGTCTTTCATGCACCCATGGCATAATTTATTCTCTCTCAAACTCTAGGACACCTCAGACTAGCTCTAATTAATTGCACTTTAGTAACTGAGGAACAGGAGGCTCAAACTAGTGTTGGGCCTTAAATCATACAGCTTATGGGGGATACGGTAGAAAAACATGCATGTATATTTGATGCCAAGATGTCAGTTCTGTCTCCTCTACACCAGTTGTGTACAAAGTCGGAAGCATGATGATTCGCAGCACCACAGACTTGAGCCTCAGTTCATCTTTAGCAAGGCTTCTCCAGGGGCACTCTTCAGAGGGTTCTACTGAATTGTTGTCATGTAATAGGACACATGTAATCTACGTATGTCTGTTCCTTTCTCTAGTAAGTTGTTCTCTTTCCCTAGTAAGAGGCAGCATGCATTTATTTAAGAACATAAGAATTCTGTTGTGAAATTGAGATAGATCTCTTAAAATAAACGAAGACCTCTCAAGGGCCTATAGAAACAGATAGAGAAGCAGTATCTAAACACCCACTATATGATTTCTGATAATTCAGATAATAGGATAATACAGAAGAAACACACACCAAAATATAGTGGCTTAAATAAGTTAGATATTTGTGTCTTTCACACGGAAAATTCAGAGATCAGCATGCTAGGGCTGCCATTGTAGTCTTCCAGTTGTCAACTCACCTTCCCTACTGCAGTGGTCGTTGCCACTGGGAATGTACTGGTCACATGGTGCAATGTAAAGTGCTGATCTATAAAATGGAGAATATCCACATGATAGAGGTGTTTTGACAATTGATTGGTATAATACTGATGGAACACTTTTTTGGTGCTTGGCACACAGTAGGCATTTGATAATTTACCATTGTTTATTCTCAATATTTTTATTTGTATAGTAATGGTGATGGTGTTTTATCTCCCTCCTCTTTCTTCCCATTCTCATTCTCCTCTTCCATTTCTTTTTACACCTTTAACTTCTAAAAACCCTATCAGAATAAATTCTCTCCGGGATCAAGGTGGTTACATGAAAGACAGGGTGAGATGTATAATTAGGGGGTTATGATATTAGTAGTCGTCGTTTTTAAACTGTGTTTCCCACCAGCAGTAATTCCCATCTCCCAATCCATAATAAGATAATAAGTACTACTGAATTTGTCCAGAGCTTTGATAATTTTAATATTTAATTTGTGATATTCTGCCATTTACTAAGTTATTTGATGTATGCTAATGAAAAACATTCAAAATCAGCAAGCTACAAGTACAGAGGAGACAGTCAATTTTGCACTCTTCCTTCCTTTCTTTCTCCTTTCAATTATACCTTCTCACATCCTCCAATGTATAATCATGCCAGGGCCTTCTTCCTTGCATATCCAAACTCATCCACATATATGTTTTCAATTTCTAATTAACATAGTATCTATAGTTGTGTGGTTTTATCTATTCTTCCCATAAATGCAAGTTCTGATTTATATACATATTCACTCTCAGGACTTCTCTTTTGTTATTTTCTATTTAAGACTTATGGCATGCTTTCTAAGGATGAGAGTCTTCTATTTTTCCTCATAAAAGCTGTCAACTTTATATAATAACTCCAATGTTATGGAATCCTAAACAAAGTTTAGGCTAAGAGGAAGAGGACTGGAATCTAGTATTTAGAGTTGGGGCCCAGGAATTACCAGGGGCTTTTATACATGAGTTATTTTGAAACCCATCCATTTTTGTGATTATCTGCCTCTGCTAACTGACTTCCCCTTCTGCCATAGTGTCACGGCTTTGTTTATCCCAGAAGGCAAGATAAGATGCTAATGGTCTGCCATGCAACATATGAAGCAGCTTCGTTCTGTGAGAAACCAGGTGCTGATTGGGGGCATCTACTTGAATAACTTTTATGCCTTCCATTATCTATAGAAAAAGCAATTGACAAATAGTATGTGTCTAAAACATGGAGTGTCATAATGAATGTATCCATGAATTAATATGAATTATTCACAAGGCCATTCAATAAGCTGTAGGCCCTTGGTTTCTCTCGCAGTGATATGGGTAATCCTATAATTTATTGACCTCCCATGAGGAGGAAGTTGAGATTAGAGAATCATCTCCAAGAAAATTTATATAATCTCCTTAAATTTTTAATTTTCAAATTTTCATGCACACTCATTGATGGGCTGCAAAGGCACTCCTGATGGGCTGTGAACTAAAGTAAAATATGCCCATTGTTCAGTACTATGAATTATCCTCTAGGAAAGACTGTCAACAACACTTGATCTTAATAAATTAAAATAATTAGAAGTTAGTTAACATTTACCAAGGCTTTATTTCATTATTCTATTAAGAGCAAATATCATATGTTCTCACTGATGTGAAATGAGTAGGGTACACAGACTCACAGAAATCAGGGTCTAGATTATAGGTTACCAGGAAGCAGGGTAGGGATAATGAACAGGAAGTTAAGGCTTAAGATGTACAGAGTTTCTATTTGGAATGATGGAAATATTTGATAATGGATGGCAGTGATGGTAGCACATTGCAAACATAATTAATAGATTAGAAATATATACATTTATTGTGGTTAAAAGGGAAATATTAGGTTGTACACATGGTAATAGAATTAAACTTTTAAAGAAAATCCAGTGAAATGCACTACACAAACAGTGGACCCTAAGTTAAACCATGGCTTTAGTTAACAGTACAATTATAAAAATGTTCTTTCATCAATGTAACAATGTACCACACAAATGCAAGTTGTTAATAATAGGATGTCACCAATCAATGCTTGATTGTGTTGCAAACCCAAAACTTCTCTAGTTAAAGAAAAAAAGTCATTGACCCCTGGCAGCAATAAAAATCTCCCATGTATGTGTACACACCCCAAGAGCTGAGTGTCCAGAGTTTTGGAATGAGGTACCATTGTGTCAATGGTGTTTTCTTAAATCAGTTGTGGTTTTCAACTGCTGCTATTTTTACCTTGAAATCTAAATCGGTTTTACGTTAGTGCAATGATAATCAATGTTGTTTTTTATGAGTTGTTTGGCTATTTTTACAGGGTACAGTGGCACATATTCACACTACCATATATTTAGCCCTATAATTCCCAATCATCCATGGATTCATTATAGTCACAGTAAGTTCATCCATTTACTTCTTGAAGTAATTGATTTATAATAGTCTTCACTCGTTGACCCTTTAACTAGTATGCAAGTGACCCTCCAGCTGGTTTCCCCAGAGTTAATTTTACTATGATGAGATGAGGAGACCTTATCACACATAAGATATTTCTCCTCCATTAGCCTCTTTGCTTCCTTAAGGCACTCAGGTTGTCTTTTTGTTTGTTTCTTGCTGCATTATTAGTGTTTAGAACAGTGCTCTGCATGTAGTAGAATCCAAATAAATATTTATTAAGCAAACTCACACATATAAATGTAAATATAGTTATACAAAATGATGCAGGTACATATTTAAATGTGTGTTTTATATTTGTTTTTTTATTACACAATATTCTTAGAATCACAAGTTCTTCCATTCCTCCTAACAACCTTATATAGTTAGTAAGGAAGTTAATATTATGATTATGTACATCTGCAGATGATGAAATTTAGGGTTTAAAATATTTTCCCAAGGTTAAGAATCTATTTACTAACAGAACTGAGGCTCAAACTCAGGTTTCCTTTCTTTAATCCCGGTGGCTCTTTCCTTTAGCTTCCTCCCAACTCTCAGACTCAGTGATTCAAATTGAAACCCAGGAAGGCATTCTGGATCCCCTTGGCCACACTTCCCTCTCTTTGGTCCCATTCAGAGACATCCTGGGCCACCAGTGAGCTTCCTCCAATCAGACCATCCTTAAGTGCTGAGAAATGAAGCAGTGCTGAGCTTTACTCATCAGCCAATTGGCACTTTTTCAAATGAGCCACTGAATGGCAAATGCGCAGATAACACTGGGATAAAATGAGCTCCTCTTATTGATTTTCCAAACCAATATGGCACGGGTGCTCCCTCTTTGTGCCATCTCCTCCCTCTGCCTGGAGGCATTCTCCTCTTGTCCATCATTTTAATTAGACATTACACCTGGCACAAATGCCGAGTTGATTAACCTTAAAGGAGCTGAATAGGTTCTCCGATCGTTAACACAGGGCCCCTGACATATTATAACTCATGTTAACATGTGCTGTTGCACAAACTCACAGCTTCTTCGGACCACTTTCCAAAGCCACCGTGTGGGGTAATAATGTCTGCAGAGAGCTTTTTGCGAAGCATGATCTATAATAACACCATGAAAGGTAAGGTTTGAAAGATGGATTGGTGTGGCCTCTGCAGATACCGCTTTTTAATGTTTGTATAAATGCACCTTCCCAGTCAAGAAGGGTTCTAAGGATGGTCCTTTGAGTTGTAAATGAGGAAACCCTGCTTTTGGAACCAGAAGACAGGGGCTTTCACACTGCACTGATGATCTTTTAACTTGTCTCTTAATTTCCTGGTGTCTCAAACTCCTCCAATGGGATGAGGAAACTGAAAAGAATTTGAGGGTTTCCTTGCTTTGTCCACAACCGTGGCCCACCAGAGGGTCTATAACCTAGTGTGCGAATCCTAGAGATACGGCACAGAGGAGGCGGCACCAAATCCTTATACGTTAGCCCTGGTTAACTGGAATTTCAGCCTCTAATAATTTCTTCTTTGCTAGTGAAATAGAATGCCACAGATAGCCGAGAGCCCCCTTTATTTTCTTTAAATTCCATGGACACATCATGTACAGCAGCAGTTAGATGTCTTTCCCGTGAATCTCAACTTGAAGATCTCACATCTCCAGACCTCGAATACCACCAAATGAAAGCCACACCTAGATGTCCTCTGATAGTAAGATCTGGAGACAGAACACAAATAAACCCATTGAGAGGATGAAGATAATTTTCTTTTAAAGATCATCTCCCTCTCTCACCAGACCTCCTCTATTTAGTCTAAGGAAAAGATCATTGTTTCAGAACTGGGACTCAAGTCAATGAGATATTATTTAGGTTTTCTCTGAAGCTCAAAAGAACCGGTAAGTTGCACTGTGAGCTTTGTGATAGCAGGTTCTGCTTTTACCTGATTTTTGTATTCCTAAAACTAAGCACAATGCCACATGCACCATAGATATTAAGTAGGTATTGATTGAATTGCTTGAAATAGTGGGAATTCTGAAGCTGATGGAAAACATGTTTTTATCTGAATAATATTTTCATTTCTCAGATTGCATTATTTTAGTGGTCAACTACTCCAATTTATTTTTCCAATTGCCTTACTTGTTAAGTAGAAGAAGGATTATTGGGTAAGTCAAGAAAGACATTGGTTAAAGGGGGTCATTTCCGTGAGAGGCAGTCTATCCCAGTACAGGTACTAGATTTCGTAACTGTGGGACCTTGGTCATCACTTTTCTTCTCTGAACCTTATTTTCTTCCTTGTAGAGCTAAATTGAGAATTAAACTGCTAATATGAATATATAAAGAATTTATATATAATATCTAGATATAAAGGCACAGTATTTATAAGTAAATAGCACTTATTAATCATGTTAAACACACAACAGTGAGAGAACCAACCAAAGTGGAAGGATGCCATGTGTTGTTGGAAACAGCACTATAAATGAGCAGAGGATAAGAAAAGGTTGTGGTCCTTTGCTTTTCCTAAAATGTATGGAGAAATCAGACTCATCAGAAATTCCTGTAAATGAGTATTTGTATTCAGACTCAATGTTCTTATTTCTTATCATATTTGATTCCTGCCTGGGAATCAAAGGCAGGGCCCAGAAGATAGGCTTAAGAGCAATTCTTGTATTTGCTGAAACTTGTGGACTTCAAAGGTGACCTACTTAAACACAATCCCTGACCTCCAATCCTTGTCCATTTTTGTAGAAAGGCCAACCTTTCTCTGGCTTGTGGCTTGTGGCAAATGGGGAGACATCCAGCCTCTCAGGGAAGTTTCACAGATTGTTGTCTACTTTGTTCTGAGTTAATAGGCTTCATTTCTGATGAAGAAAAGATCTGGGATTTCTGAAAGAGCTTTCATCATGCTACCATGTTCGCTAAAGTAATGCCCATTGTTCTCAAATTGCCATAATACACAGCCAGGACCTCAGCATCAGTGTCACCATCTCGGGATGCTCTTCTTAGCATCTACTCTGACCCTGCATGGCAAAGGGCTCCAGTTTCCTCCAAACATACTATGTGCCTCTGCCACAGCACTTGCCATTTGTCTCTGACCACCTGATTGCTTCCTCCATCCCTGAATTGACTGTAAGCTGGAACTCTTCCATATTTTATTACTTTTTGCTTTATCAGCAGCAAGCATGGTGACTCACCTGGGGAGGTTTTCAAGACTTGACATGTTTTAGAATAATTAAAGAAATTAACACATTACCAGTCAAACAAGGCAGTACTTTGGGAAAAACATGTACTTCCCGTTAAGGGAGAGTTAAATTTATAGACTGGCTCTTCTACCGACTGATGATATGACCTTGTGCAAGCTATCAAGTCTCACAGAATCATGTTTTATAATACATAAAATAAGGATAAATATACAAGCTCCACTGATTATTAAATTGCTATTTCTCAGCTCCAAGCCTACCCTTCAATACTGTGCACAACCTTTATTTTCTTTGCCATCTGCACGGTGTGAGAGGGAGCCGTCAAGACAAGAGATGGAAGAAAAAACACAATTGTCCTATTTTTTTCTTGTTGCTGTCAATGTAACTCAGCAGCACTCGTTCACCCCAGCAGCAGCAATTTGTTCCCACAGCAGCACTTAATTCCAGTTTACAATTTTTCTAGCACTCCCAGAAACAGCCTCATCGATCCCCTCAAGATATCAGCATCTCCTCTCAGTGATTCCTTCTAAAAAGTCTGAATCCCACCTCCAAGTTCTCAGTTTTAATAATTATGACCTCTCTCTTATTGCTCCTCCAACCTCAGAGTTATATCTCAATGCTCGTTTTGCCTTTTCAGTCCTCTGTTCATATTCTTTATATTAAGTTCTCTCTGTTTAAATAATGGGTGCTATGTAAATACAGTTAATAACTAGTGATTTTTTTTCTCCTAATGGGAACTTGAGTGATGCACCCACCTTGTAGGATTGTGGTATGGGTGAAATACTATATTCACAAGGCATGAAATACAGAGTTCATCTTATAGGAATGACTTACTACATGGGTCCCTTATCAAATTATTATCATTATAACTATAACTATTACTATTAATGAGCATGCACCTTGAAAAAAGCATATCCCAAATTAAAGCTATGCACAGATGCTGTCATTTCAGCACTAAAAGGATTTTCTAGGTGAAGAGGAGCAGTCTAATTGAAGGTATTCTCTATTTCTGGCACTACCACCACGATTATGTTCCCTGAGAGAACATAACCTTTGCTTTGGTTCCCATTATATCACACAAACAAATAAGTTAGAATAAAAAATTCTCTAGCAAATTTGGAAAGAGAATGTAAGAAAATAGAAGAAAAGTGTAAAGGACCAATAAATATTCATCCAATTTCCAGTGCAATTTTACCATTTTACATTACTCGGTTGAGTTCCGTTTGCTCAAATAAAATGTATTGAGCATCCAAAAATGCACCAGATTCTGTGTTATTTGCTAAAGGTACAGCCTCAATTAGTTAAAGTCTTGTTCTTCAAGTACATCTAGGATAAATCCTACAAATTCACAAGAAATGGCCAACTCCACTGACTACCTGAATTCTAACTTTAAAATTTGGTTCGCTTTGGATGGCACCCTAATCCATCCTTCCTCAATATATCAGGTGCCATCTTACTTATTCTGGGCCTTGGGAATATTTTCAATGGGGTAAAACAGTATTTTTTAAAGTAGAATGAGATCTCTTCTTAGAGAAGAGATTGCCTTTGTTTAGGAAAATACCTTGAGAAGTTTCCGGTAGTGGTTCATGTCATCCTGAAGACATGGATTTACAGACGCTTAGGAAATAAAGAAATAGCTAAATTCATCTGGACAGAAATTGGGGGATAAGAGGAAAAATAGAACATAAAGAAAAGAGAGAGAGAGAGAGGAAATGAAACAGAGGGAAACCAAAAGATATGCCAGGAGGATGAACATTGACAAGTGGAAATAACTAATGAACTTCTAGAAACAGAGATCTATATTTTAGAATTTTTTTTTTTATTTTCTCCTTCTATAAAAATCCTTTTCTGAAAAAAAATGTGATTCTTCAATAAGGTCATCTGAACATATACAAGGCTGTCTTAAGATATTTTGTTCTTTCTTCTTTTATCAGATATCAAAGCAGGGGGGAAATGTTTTCTACATTTCAGTTGATCTGGTGCAGAACAGTTAGGCATCTCACTACAGGGTTAGAAAATACTTTCTGAACTTCTCTAGTGGAAACAGGACCCACAGCTTAATGGGGTTATGAGAAACCATTAGAATAGCACTGTATTCAAAGCCTTTCTTGATCTTACCTCTGGAATAAACCCATCATTTTTGATACATAATTGGCACTCAAGGAGAAGGAAAAAAGTGGGCTTTAATCTTAATGAGAAAGGATACAAAAGTCAAATTCCAAAAGGGCTTGGGACAGGGAAAGGGAATAATTGCAGTTATATTTGCAAATCATCTACTATAGGGTCCTGCTAATAAAGCTCTCTGCATTCTTCAAATCTCTGCTCAGGTGAGTGAAGGAACTCCTTCTCTGTGCAATCCTGCACATGCTGTCATTGTTGTACATTCTACTGACCATTGCACTCATCTTTCTTCCTCTTGGGATGGAGAGCCTTTCAATGAAGAGGATCATGTTCTTTTTTTTATCATCTTTCTATTCTCAGTGTCTGGCATCCTGTGCGTGCAGAGTAGGGACATGTAAATGTTAATGAACTCATCTCTATCTAGAGTGAACTTTTGTTATATCTTCTTCCCTACCAAAAATGACCTGCTGAGATGGCCAGAGACACTGTTCATTGACAGATTAGCTTAAATTCGTGGCTCAGAACCATACAAAGGACAAAAGTCATAGCAGATAGTTAATCATAATGAAATTAGCTCAGTGCGTTGCCCCCTAAATCAAATCAAATATCTGCTTTATGGGCTTATGAATTGATATAATCATTTTTGTGACCAAAAGAGAGCTACTGAGAGAGCAAGTGCCAGCAAGGAAGCCAGAACATTAATATATCTTCATGTGTCACTGGGGACTGAGAGATAAAAATAAATAAATAAAGACCCAAGTAAATAAATTGCAGTGGTTTGGTATAACCTAATCAATTTGACTCTGTAGAAGAGGGAATTCAATAGGCCATGCCAGAGAGTGGACAGAAAAAAACAAATTATTTCTTCCCAGATGGAGAAATTATCAGATATATGAATTCTGATGAGAGACTCAGGCAATAATTTGCAGCATTGAATTTTCTGCGCTAACTTATTTTTTGTCATATATACACATGACTATATATATGTATATATACATACACATTGAATTTAAAATATGCATTTACATCTCATGATGTGAGAAGACCTTAACTTCAGATACTAAGCTCAAGTAGGTGCCATGGGGCTAACAGGCTCAGGTTTGCATGTGAGGCATCCTCGATTCAAATCCTGCCTCATTTATATGCCAGTTGTATGACCATCACCATGTTAGTGAACCAATGTAAGCCTCAGGGTTTTTATCTTTACGAGAAGGGGGAATAGCACCTGCTTATAATTATGTTATGCAGATCAAATAAGGTATTCACTAAACACATTTTTATCAATACACCTGATATAATACACATTAAGGGAATATTACCCAATATTATCAAAGAGAGGGAACCATTAGTGGATTTATAGCTTTAAAATAGTAGTTGATAAATATCAAGTATGTGGATGAGGAGTAGAAATATACAGATTTCATATTTTCACACAAGCAAGACTTTTGTTTTTCCTTCTTGAATACGTGTTCTGGCTTTGTGTATCTACTTCTCAAGACTGGAAACTCTTAGTGTATAGTGGGAGACCTACCCACGCCCCTCGTCCTCTCCCACCCCCATTTCAGCAACCCATGTCCCACCCCTATTTCAGCAACCCAATTTTAAGAAGCTCATCTTACGTGTCATGAAACAGTTAGTGGAGTGATAGAAGTAGGTCTCATTAGCAGAATGGGCCAGCCTTCCCCCACACCTTAAAAGCAGCCGTGTCTGTTTCATCTGATGGGCTATGCAGAGATATAGGGGTTTTCAGGGTTAAAATGAAGGTATTTATGTTCAGGGTCATTAGAAGAACCTTTATATGGGAAATATCAAAAGAAGGGAGTCCTGGAAAAGTTTTTCCTTTGCGATATCCTTAGGCTTCTGCTAAATCATGACTTTGTGTAATTAAAACGAGCAAAGTATGTGGCAATGTTCCGTCTTCGCAATCACAGCATTTTCCCTCCCCCTTTGTTTAAGTGCTTTGTTCATCTGAAACTGGTGTTAAAAAATAACAGAAATAGAAGTGGAACGTATTCCTGCAGGGCTGTATTTTTAGTAGCTCACCACTTTGCAGAAGGGGCCCGAAGGTTGCTGAGTCTAATTATGAACCTAAGAAGGTGGTGTTGGGGAGAAAAGGTACACGGAAGTGGGAGTGGGAAGGAAGAGAACAGGGTGGGTTTCAGCGGGTGGGATATTTCCTGCTAACCTCCAGCCAGAACTAACCACATGCTCCCCTGGGGAGTGGGGAAGCAAATGATATCAGGAAACAGAAGACACCCAGGTCTTAACTCATGAACACAAGATTTTGATGTATACGCTTTCTAAGTGGTTGTAGGAGGCAAAGCAACCTCTTCTCTAAACCATCCCCAAATGATAGTCCACAGTGAAAGCCTTCCAGAATGAGATGAATCAAGCTAAAGCAGACCATCAGAGAGACAGTGAACAGATGATGACTGCTAGCACAGAAGACAGCAAAGGGATGCTGAGACGGTAACCATGGCTAGAGTGTTGGGGACAAACTTTTTTTATACCCTTATTGATGATCACAAAGAATTAAATAGTACTTGGGTACAATTTGTTTTGGGTATTGATTTATGGGCCAACATGTGTATTTATAACTCTCATAATGGCCAAGTTCTTTCTCATCATCATTTTTAGGGTTTTAGGCCTTAAAGATGCCACTAGGATAGCATTCTGGCACATAGTGAGGAGTGAGTGTCAGTTGTTCTGTTAGAACTTTGTCTAAGGGTAAACTGAGGCATTTGAATAGTTTTAGTTGGGTCACATGGGGGATACTGAATTAAGAACTAGGACAGAAATAAAGTAGGTCAAACGGAAGAGAGGTCTAAAAAAGTTTGCTGTATTGATTTAAGTCTAAGAGAACAGAAATAGGCACTGGGAAATGTGCAAGGGATGCAGGAAAATGAACCAAATTACAACTGAACAAAAAGGTGAGGAAACCCAAACGCTGAATTGTGAGTAGGATTTTGGTCAGAGTAGCCAATAAAACCTGCTAAATTCAGCAAATGTTTTTTAAAAGCAAGATGGCAAAGGGGCTTTATTCTAAAAACAGTGCCTCTGTGTCCTGCTCTCTCTAATTAATTTTAAGTAACAAAAAACAAAAAAAAAAAAAAGAAAGCCTCAATACGAAAAAAACATAGTTAAAACCTCAAATTAATACCTCCTATTTGGCCTATTTCAGTTACAGACTCATAGTGGGGCTTTATCAGATGATTATTTGGTGAATAAATGATGCAAGAAACTAAATGGGCAATGTGGAAGAAAAGATGTATTTCGTTGTTCCTTTCCTGTTGTATCACTTGCCTATTCTTAAATAGCAAAACACTCTAAGAAATTTAATGGATTATAACAACCAATCACTGTTTAATATTGGTTATCAGTGCATGTGTTAGTTGGGTAGTTCTGTTGCGCTGGACCAGCTCAATTGATCTCAGCTGTGTTTGCTCATGTATCTCTGGTCAGGCGGAAGCTCCTGGCGGGTGTGATGCCTCACACACCCATTTGGCAGCGGGCTATTTGTTGACTGGTGCAAAAAGAGTGGGCGTGTCACATATATCTTATATTACAGGCTAGCTTGTGTTGTTCACATGGAAGGGACAGAAGACTAAGAGAGTGGAAGTGTGCAAGGTATCTTGATAGTCAGGCTCAGAACTAGTGCAACATCTCCTCTGCTACTTTCATTGACCCAAGGAAATCACAAAAGTAGTTCAGATTCAAGCAGACTAAAAATACACTCCATCTCTTGATGGAAGTTACTGCAAAGTCAGCTTACAAAGGATTGAAGAGGGGAATTTTGGTGGAATTTTTGCAATCTATCATAACTGCATTGGATTTTTGACCCTCAATCAATGCATAAAATGAGTTAGGCTGAGCCAAATTAATTCATTAACTAAATTATAAAATTCTTGAATATATACCTTCATGTAGGCACTCTAATATGGAGTATATAATTAAAATTTCCCAAAGAGGCAGCATATGCACAAGTTTGCAATCATACAGCTTGAATTGGTTTTCCCACTTTACCACTCATTACCTCCTGTCCTCTCTCTCAATTTCTTAGTCTAAATATATTAATCAAATTAGCACAATCACATAGAGCTACCATGGAACATTACATGAGATGATATCAGTAAGTTTTTAAGCACAATGTCTTGGCCGGAGTAAGTGGTCAATAGATGCTAGTTGTCAGCATTATCCTTAAAGGGTCAAAAATGGAATCATGTGAGTGATGTTCTTACTATCTCTATATGATGAGGTCACATTATTATTGAAATTTTATTTACCTTAGTATTTTACACAACAAGAAAGACAGAAGTTCTCTAATTATTTCAAAAGTAAACCTCATTGACATCTTGAATCACAAATTCTTCATTTATGAAACCCAAATTAATAAGGCCCATGGTAACTCATCTTCAATGGAATCAAGTTGATATGGTCTTAGAAATAACAAAGTTGTCCCCTTCAAAGTTTTTTGGTGTTTCTCCATCCCAGCCTTAGAGATTAACCTATTCAAGGGGAGAATTATAGAGTTTGGCAGAGCCTAACTCAGATATCTTTGTATTTTTGGACGTTTTCAGGGCTGTAAATTTCTGGCCCCACAAGGAAGAACTGGCATACTGAGGAAACTCAGATCTCATCTGTCCATAAGGCCTATGACAGAAAAAACAGAAGGGAAAGAGAGAGAGGGCACCATCAAGGATGTGAACCATAGAGAGAGTGATACCGGTTTTCATTTTGTCCTCATTCCAAAATGAACACACTTTCTGAAAACAAAAAAGAAAGGGAAGCTCTGAATTTCTGTCTTTGGCAAGTGCAACTCAATTATTCAACAAAAATAGAATCTGAGCCCCAGAGATTCCAATGACTTATCAAAGAAACTGCATCTAACTGTAGCAGAATCAAGTTCCTATAAACAAGGAGCCTCAACTTCAATCAGTATAAATAAAAAATGAGCAAAAATCAGCATTGATTAAATTCATCTTTTCATTTTCTTATCATGGAAGCATTGCTATCAATGTTTTGTGTGATTGCCTCTAAGTGTGTGTCTATACACATTACACCTATAAATTGCAGTTTATCTATTTGCACACACATGCATGCGTGTATGTATGCATTCATGTACATATATGTGTTTGTGTGTGCTATGTGTATGTGGTGTGTATGCATTATATGTAAAAGAGAGAGAAAGACTTCATAACTACGTATCACATTTGAAATCACAGGACGCTGGGAGTCTGAAGATCTAGCGCTACAATTTATTAGATTTACCATTTTAGGTAATTATCTTAACCATGCTGATCTTCATATCTCTCTCTTTTTAGGGAAAGATAGGGTGGGTGCTATCCTATTCACACACATTCTATCTTCTTACTTTACAAATTGCTGTAATTATTACTTATGCTTCATAGTTTTTTAATACAGAGTGAATGTATATGAAGATTTTGTGCAAATTACAAAGGGCAATCCAAAGGAAAATGGTGACTTTTGTCTAGACTCAGGATTTAGACTGTGAATTGTTTGTTTGTGATAAAGAACCTCAGACCCCACCTACCTAATTATAATATCTTCATCTGAACAAGATTCACAGATAGTTAGTATGCACAATAACATATGGAAAGCACTGATGTATACTGTATGGATGAGATTTATGGTGTTCTAGAGTAACCCCTAAAAGAGTAGGTAGAACTCTGTTAGCATGTGCAAATATGCACTCTTTCTGGCTAGAAGTCTTCATAAGTTCACAGAGAGGTCCATGAAGCAAATATATTTCAGAAAAAGTTCTCTATTGATTTTCAGTTACATGGAGATTTTATTATTACCATAAAATGTTAAATTTGCCTAATATTTAATAGGTATTTTATCACTTAAAAGCAACGGTAGGAAAATAAGGAGAAAACAGAAAGGAAGAAGGAGGTGGAGAGTAGAAGAAATAGAATAAAGGAAAAGAGAAAGAGAAAAAGGAAGCCAAAAAGGAACAGGAATAACTCAAATCACCCAATTCCAGACTTGGATCAAATGGTGAATGCAATGGCATTTAGTGGAAAGGAAAAGACTGGGAGACAGAAACCCAACTTTGAAACTTGCCTCTAGCAAATAACTCTCTGTGACACCAAAAAAGTCATTCTCTACCCTGAAACTCAATCCCTTCTTCTGCAAAATAAGAATGCTTAACTAGGCTATTTTTAATATATCCTTGAGCTTTAAGACTAAATGTATGATTTCTACTCCATTAAGCTGTGAGCCAACCACAGTCCAGAATGTAAAGATAAGACCTCTTTCCCCTGTTAGAACAAAAAGAGAAAGATAGACCTGTTCTCTAGGAATTTGATATGGAATTGCAGTAGCTATATTTTAAATACTGATTAGAAAATATACGATAACATTTTGTGTACACTGAAAAGTTAAATGCTTGAAGGAGAAATAGTTAAAATCTTCTTTAAGAAAAGAATGGAAAGGATTTGTATTCTTACTCATGCAATGGTCACAGGAGACAATGGCACTTTTTTTTTTGTAGCTTGGAATGTTGTTAGGTTTGGGACAAGGAGAAAAATTCAATAGAAAGGGGATCTCAAAGTATATTCTAAGGAACATTGTTGAACACAAAATCAATAGGTGTTGAAAACATATTTCTATATTCAAACTTCCATAAAGTGGATAGGTAACAATTTAAACAGCTTTCATATTTTATGCAGGATTTCTCAGAAGCTTTGCTATGCTTTTGTGCAGTATCAATCATTAGGAGAGACAGAATACACTCCTCTTCCTAAACTGGTTTCCCCATAGGCAACTTTTTATTTGTTGTTGCTATCATAGCCAAGCAGAACTTACTTTGAGAAATAAATGACTTTAGGAAAGTCACTTCTCTCAGTATCATTTTCTCCTTCGCTACAAATGAGGAAGTTGGATTAGAAATATCTAATGCTCTATCCAGGTATAAAATGGTACAGTTAAATAAAGCCTAAAAAATATCGTTAGTTGAATTTGAGATAATAGTGAGTCAGTGCAAGAAACAGAACAGGATAATAACTCTGCCAATTTGTGTGGTACAGATGATTGATGCTACAGAAGATCAGTAGCGCTAGATTTCAGTGTAGGCTCAAACTGTTAGAATAGACAGGCCTCTGAGCAGGGAAGTAGAAAGGGAGGGGTTGTTTTAAGGGGCTATCCCCTTGAGGTGTGGAGAAAGGGAAGATTTTACCATCAGGATATTCTTGGTCCCCAGAGATAGAACTCCATTTGAAGAGGCTTACACAGAAAGCAAGATTTATTGGAAGCATAGGAGCTATGCCACACTTGACTACGGAAAGGGTTGTGTGCAGATGACCTTGGAATCAATTAGAACCAGGAACTGAAACATCACCAGGACATTTGCCCTGCTTCTGTCTATAGACTTGCATCATGCTCTTTTTTTTTTTTTTTTTTCATCTTCTGTTCTTCTTCCTAGCAGGAAACAAGGCCAAGCCTTACAATCTTTCTCTCATTATCAGAAAGGGATTGGACTGACACTCTTCCTTTATTCCCACATCATGTTCTCTTGGGGAGTGCTTCTGAATGGGCCTGCTTGGCTCAGGAACCTACTCAAGACTAATTAGCTATGGCCAGAGCAGCAAAGTCACTAACATACACGGCCATAGAGGTCTGGGATTCTCATCAGTGGGAAAAACCACTGTGGTGCTGGAAACAAACCTAAGGATTTACATTAAAGTTTTGAAGAAATTGCTGGAACTTTTCCTAAGGTATATTCTGGAAACCTGTGGGAATAAAGTAGAATGGATCACTTGAGACAAGATCTTGAGGATTTCTGATGTTCAGACAAGGAGATTTTATTTGAACTGCTCATTTTCATTTGTCCAGTAACTTCAAAAGTACGGTTCAATGTCAGGCTGCCAGCATAAGAAATACCTAGGGGGAGGAGTGTACTTATTAAAACACTACTTTCTGGGCTCAGCCCTAGTTGTGATTTGATAAATTGGGTTGAGGCATGGGGCTCTCTACTTATTAAAAGCTTCCTAGGTGATAATAATGATTAGCTAGTTCTAGGAGTCACTAGTTAATCCAATATAATTTTATTGTGAATCTACTAAGTACAATATTTTTTGTTATTTCTAAGAGACAGAATTTTCTAGTTTCTGAGACGCAGATTCATAAGGCATTGACCCTTTCTTAAAAATGTTTGATTCCTTTATGTATGTATAACTTGCACATAAAGAGTCATAAAATGATAAAAAACAATTATTTAGAAGTTCAGAGGAATTATCAGAACTGGAGGTGGTATGGAGTTAGCAAAACATGGTTGAGGATGTAATATTTATGTCTGGTTTTTGACTGATGGAATGATTTTGAATATTCAGAGGAAAAAGTATTTTCCAGGAATAAAGAAGATCTTAAAAATAGCTGAAGAAGGGAAATCTAGAGCAGGTTTTCTTAATCAGGGGTCCAAGGATACCCCAAGTGGTTGGTAAAATTATATGGGGAAAATAATTTTTTTTTATTCTCACTAGTGACTAGCAAGAAATTTAGGCAGTCCTTCAGCTTGACAAGAAACAACAGTAGAATTAGCAATAAAAGAAAATTTGTCATCAATAGAAATTATATATTTTTTTATATTTGGTTAATACTAGCATACATTTTGTACTATTGTTTTTTGCCCATCATTATTTCAAAACTAAAGTGGTTAGAGACCCAGTGCTAGCTTTTACTTAATAAAATGAGTTTAATGAGTTAAAATTAATTTCTTTTCAAAAACATTTGAACTGTATTTAATATAATACAGTATTATATTACATAGAATTTTCTTTGTAATTCTATGCATTTTACTTACTGCATTTAAAAACATTATTTTGAGAAGGTATTCCAACTAGTTACTATTGAGTAACAAATTGCCCAAAAAGTTAATGACTTACAATACCTTTTTATTTTCCCATTATTTACTAGGTCAAGAATTTGAGAAGGGTTTGGCTAAAAAACCCATCTTGGGTCTTTCTTATAGTGGCAGTCAACTGCTGGCTGAGGCTGCAGTCTCTGGAAGGCTCAACTGGGCTGGACCTCCAAGATGATTAAGAGATTAGATGGGGCTGTTGACCTGAAAGTCTACCTGTTCTTGTGGCATGGACTTCTCCCATCGTGATGGCTAAATTGTGAAATGAAGCATTCCAAGGGGTAATGTTCATGGAAAGCATGCTAAGAGGTCTATGCAGAAGCAAAAAGATTTCATTTCAGAAGTCATGAGGCATAACCTCATCTGCTGAAGTGAGTCACTAAACCCAATCAAATTCAAAGGAAGTTGAATTAGATCTCTCATTTTGCAATGGGTGCCAAAGAAATGGCCATTTTTAAATCTGCCACAGAAGGGTTCTATAAGGCTTCACAAGACTGCCGAAAGCATCCATAGGAATAAAAAAAGTTCAAGAATCTCTGCTATAGAGGAAGTTACGAATCTGTTATATAAAAGAGAAAAAGTGCTCCTGATAGGTATTAACTTTGGAGGGTATCTAAGATAGTTAGCTAGTGAGCTATTGTAGATTGTACAAAGTTGTATTGTTCTGTTGTCAGGTAGAGATTTAAAAAAACAACAACAATCTACTTATCCTTGATGGGTCAGAATGACAGTACTGAGCTTTGCCCCCAAACCAGAAAAATGAGCAAACAGTTTCATAATGGTGAGATCATCTTGCTTATGGGAAGATAAGACTTGTCTTTCTTTGTTGAAAATAATTAAAATAGATGGGAAAGAAATGTGAAGAGGCCCTCTTTCTTCTCTCAGACATGCTGCCGTGATGGATCAAGGAGATGGGAACTGACACCTTCCATCTTCAGGACACCCCGAGTAGAAATACAGTCAATAAGACGGCATGTTCATTGATGCCCAAGGCCACTTCTCCTATTAGAGGGAGAAAGATGAAACCTGACAGCACTTCCTTCAATAATTCCTCACTTCTTTCCAACACAGGCTGGAAGTGGAAGAAATCTTTGGATAAGAAAGACTTGAAGTTTGTATTTATGGGCCCTTCAGGTGCGATTTACATTGAGGTCTTAAGTTAAGGACTTTAGTATGCTTGTTCACAGACTCCAAACTGAAAAACAGCCGGGGGAGTTATTAACACATGAGGGGAGCTGAGGTCCTTAGGGTAGGAGGCTTGTGAGCACAGGAACCTAATGTAACCTAATTGTTCTGTTTAGATGTCTCATTAAATCACAGTGTACTGGAAGAGGTCAGTACATATGGCTTAGGATTCTTATATGGGTTCAGGGGGCCTAATATGGGAATATTATGTAGTTTAGTTTCTCAATAATAACTGCAAGTTCCTTGAGGGCAAAGATAGTCTTTTAATAGTTTACATCTTAGTACCTACCACTGTATAGTATACAGTAGGCTTTTAATAATTGTTTGATAAACGAAAAATGATAGCTGAGTGAAATTATCTAGAAGTGTGAAACCCCTATCTAGGTCCCTGTGGAATGAAAAACAAGCTATTTAGTTGCTATATAAGGCCACATATTACCTGGCCTCTGACTAGTTGTCTAATATAATCTTTCACTACTCATCCCTTGCTCTGCAACTAAGAAATCACAAAGAAATTGTGTGCATACAGTTGTACAGCTCAGTACCTTTGCCTATCCTACTCTAACTGTTGGGAGGTAGAAAAAGCTAACTTAGATTAAATGGTCCGAGAAATTCCTTTCTGAGAAGGTAATATTTGAGCAGAGACCTGAAGGACAATCTGAGCCAGTTATGTGACAATCTGGGGCTGAAGGTGGGAGGCATAAACCAGGTCGAGAGAGAAGCAATAATAAAGGGACTGAGTTAGGAGTGAGCTGGACTTCTTTTTTTTTTTTGTAACCACACATATGTCTTGATTGGCCTAAGAGTAGTGAATGAAGGGGTAAAAGAGTACAAGCCAAGGTCAGAGAGCAAAGAGTTAGATAGGGGCCAGGTCACTTAGAAACTTGAAGGGAATGATAAGGAACTTGGATTGTGTTACAAAAAGAGTGGGACGCATATTCGATTGTGTTAAGAAGGGGTGGGTTTGTATCAGATTTGTCTCACAAGAAGAGAAATGTGGACGCAGGAAGACCAGTTAGAAAGTTATTACAGCACCTCATATGAAACAGTGGTTCAGATAAGCGGTGCAGCAAAGAGAGAACGACACTTTTGCATGTGAGCCAACAATATCATCTGATGGGATGGAAGAATAAAATTTAAATGATCAATTAATAAGAAAAGTGTTGACATTTGCTGATGAGTGTGTGCATGTGTGTTTATGTATGTATTATAGAGTTCCACAACCCAATACACATTTATGCATATGTGTATATTTATATATTTATGTAAGCATATAATACTGAAATGGCATTTTCTTCCCATTGACAAGTGCTTTTTTAAAATGATAAAATCCTGAAGCTGCATCCGGTTTGGAAACCAACCTAATTGTCCAAAAAGTGAGGATCAGTTAAATAAATTCTAGGGCATGCATATGTTTAAATACTTCATGGCCATTAAAAATGATGTTGTGGAAGGACATTTAATGACATGGAAAATGTTCACGGAAAGTTTTATCTGTTCAGCAACCAGCTGTCAGGGTTCATGCTTCTTATTAAGTATAAAATGGATTTGTAATGAATAGAAATATTAACATCTTTAAGATTTGGGGTAGAGTTTCTCCATGTGAAGGACCCTCGCTTTAAAGAAATATGCCTGATAAGCTTCTTGAGGTGAAAGTGAGACTCAGAGGACATGGATTGCCATGATGCAAGGTTAGCAGAGGAGGTGGCTGAACTCCTTTGCCATAGAAACAAATGGAAATTTTGGGAAAGACAAGGAAGCAAGCCAGGAGGGTAGCTACAAATCAGGCCAATACATGGGGGTAAGGCAGGCAGTGAGTTGCAAATCCCCGAGGTAGGGTGACCTAATTAGCCTAATAATATTTGATGCTTAATTTGTTATTATTTATGGTTCTGCAATGTATGTGCCTCCTCTCTATTCAATTTCATTATAATTTACTGAATACAAACTGTCTTGAGCAAGGAGCCATAGGTGTGAAGTTTATACAAGTGGCTGCATTATCTTTGGTCTGAGGCAATGCAGCATGAACCAGAGTCTGCAAAATGCAGGATGCTGAGGCAAAATTAAACTTAATCAGGGTATCAGAAAGGCCATAAGACCATGGTTTCCTCCGTCTCACATTCCATTCTCCATATTTGTGGAGACCCTGAAGAGGCCTTTCAGCTTGCATGATATCTAGCATCATCTTTTGTGGCATTTTTTGTTGTTTTTCAAAACTCAAGGAGAGCACAGATAAGTCATTAAACTATAGTATCCCAGGTTAGACAATTTCATTGCATTCTAAGAATAAAGACTTAGAATATAACCAGCACAGAAGGAAGCGTCTTTAGAGAACATGTAATCCAATCCTATGTTTTGTAAAGGAGAAAGTGAGACTCCCATAATGTTATACAAGAAAACGTCCCCATAGATGTTTGTCCACAGGTGAATTCTAAATGTGAAAGTTATAAAATTTGACTCTAAATACAAATCAAAGTTGATTTCAAAGAGAAATAAAGTGTCTGTCACCCAGTGCTCAGGCTTGTTGTTGCTAAAAGATGGTAGGAAACTAATTATTCCCTCTCCATGTGTAGACTTTTGCAAACTCTTGGAAAGAGCTGTGGAATTTATTTTCAATTTACTGTATTCATTCTCCGTAGTGCTTGTGGTTCCAGGCAGTCCTTAAACAGAAAGCCCGTGGCTCAGCTAATATTTCATTTTGGAGATACCATCATGTGTTAGTATCCTGCCATCACTGCAAGATTAATATCAAAGCTGGCTGTCATTTCTCATTATCATGTTTGGGGAAGGCAGGCGGGTGCAAGAAAAACACAATGAACCATCACAGCACAAGAAGGTTCAGTGTGACTCAGTCATTTACCAGTCTGGAAAACTTAGGCAAAGCTCACAAAGTCTCAGGGGATCTCAGAAATGGGGATAAGAAACATGTCCAAAAGGTGAGCATTCAATAAGATAATATGTGAACGATCCTTGTGAACGGCAAATACCTATGCATATATAAATGAGTGACGTCATTTCACCTGGAAGGCTCTGCTCTATAAAGCACTAGTCTTCTCTGGGAGAACCCCACCCACACACTCCTGATGCACATCACTGAAATGCTGCCTCCATGAAATCTAAATATAGAGTCTATCTCCCTATGTCTTCCTCCACTGGGCCTATCGTATGCCTCTAACCCCTTTTCATCTCTGAGTGGGAAGTTATTGTTCATCATCTGGTTTCCCAAGACTCATCATCTTCATCTTTTAGAAATTAACATTTTCCAGCATGCACCATAGTTATGTATCATAGGCATAGCTGCCAGGCAACACACTGAGTTTTCATGTGCATTATCTCATTTAATCCTCAACTGCCTTAAAAGGCAGATATCACATGCTCTATCTCCCCAGACAGGCTGGGATTTCCTGAGGACAGGATCAGTGTACAATTATGTATATTTCTTATCATGCCCAAAATAGAACTCAGTAAATGCAATGTTATTACTATTATTATAATTATTAATACTCCTTCTCCTTCTCCTGCTATTACCATTGTTACTATTAATTAGGTGCTTATACCATATTAAACATATTAAACACTATGCTGAGTATTTTTCATGCTCCCCAATGTGGCATGACTATTCCCTTTTTAAATATGAGGAAACTGAGATTCAAAGAGGGAAACCTGCTTGTATCAAGTCACTAGTAGCAGAATCAGGGTTTAGATTCGTTTGTTTGGCTTCAGAACCACTGCTCTCCCTTCATTGCCCCCTTTGGGGAGTATTTGGGCAAAATCTTGTGCCATCTTTATCTAATGGGATGATTTTGGACCATCTTTATTTATCAGAGAGTCTTATCTACACCACAAAGAGAATGCCTTGTGAGACACCCCAAGTCAGGTTTGCTCTTTGCGACCTGCAAGGAAATTCTTAGACTACCGCCATCTGCCACCTGCCCTGTTTAAAGTTTTATTATTGGGAGAGAAATGCAAAAAAGAAAATGTATCCTCCTGCTGCAGAACAGTTCATAGTAAATCAAATTCTTATTCATCTGCCAATGGCTCCATCTCCAGTGCACTTTAAATACATCTAAAAATTAAGTAGCACGTGGATCTCCTGACCGATCCAAAGAACTGGCATGGCTCCGGCACACTGGTTTTGAGGGTGTGTTCAGTGACGCTGAGCACGTGGTCAGCCTGAAGCTTCCTGGTTTTAAATTTGATTATAAATGAAGGTCTTCTCAGCATCAGCCTGGTGGAACAGTTTCTGACTGCCCTTACATACCCTCAGAACAAAAGAAAAATCTGATGTACCCATCAGCTGAGCCCAGAAACCAGGTTAAGGAAAGCTATCATTGCAGCAGAAAACAGGAAAATGTTTTGTCTCCAAGACAGGGAAATGACTGAAAAAGAAAAACAAGTATTAGTTTGTCTAAGAGAAATGAATTTCTGAGCTGGATACTGGCATATGTGGTACAAAATGAAGCTAATTTAGAACAGTGATTCCTTTTTTCTAGGTTTAAGGACTTGTTAAATATGCTGGCCAAAATTCTTCATTTTGCATACATTAGAATGTTAACCTTTTTTATAGGACACAGTGAGAGATAGGAGAAAAATCATAGCCCTGATCAATCATTCATAAATTCATTGACTCACTGAATCATTCATTCATTTGTTATGCCACTCATTTTAAAGAGATTTTGGACAGCTTGCAACAGAAATCTACCCTTAATAAAATAAAAATGTAAAAGGACATGAATCTAAGAGCCAGTACATAAATTATGCAAAATTTGCTAAATTCTTTACCAGGAGCCAGGGAAGAAATGCAGTTGTCATATTAGAGTCATAAGGGATTGTTTTCCTAAATGTGCATGTTCCACTGTCATGGAAAGAATATTCCTTTGCTGCAAAGTATGACAGAGTCATTGGAGAGGATAATTTAGAAACCCCAGCATGATTCCAATACTGAGTCCCATGAAGAACAATGTACTCAGGGAAGAGTACTGAAATGATGCATAGTACCTTTTCCTTCCTTTCTTCCTTCCTTCCTTCCTTCCTTCCTTCCTTCCTTCCTTCCTTCCTTCCTTCCTTCCTTCCTTCCTTCCTTCCTTCCTTCCTGTCTTCCTTCCTTCCTTCCTGTCTTCCTTCCTTCCTGTCTTCCTTCCTTCCCTCCCTCCCTCCTTCCTTCCTTTCTTTCATCTACCTGAAGTAGCTAACTTCACTCCCTAGAGGTGACAGCAAAACAGAAACCCGATATGATATATCATAAAAGGGAATGGGAAGCAATCCAAGTGTCCCTCAACTGATGAATGGATAAATCATATGTGGTATATCCACACAATGAAATATTATTCCGCTGTAAAAAATAAATGAAATCTTGATACATGAGACAACATGCATGGACCTTGAAGATATCATGTTGAGTAAAATAAGGCAGTCACAAAGGACAAATATTGTATGACCTCACTCATATGAGATAATCAGAAAAAGCAAGTTCAGAGAGTCAGAACCTAGAGTACATGGAATCGGAATTTTAAAATTTCCTTCTGAAGAGAAATTACTTTCGTTGCTTTGAATTGTGAAAGAAATTGATTACCCAGGCAATTTAAATATCTAAGGGACATCCAATAATTCATAGAATAGTATCTTAGAGATAAGATCTTTTATTTCAAAAATAATTAAATTCAATTTTTCAATTGAGATAAAATTCACATAAAGTAACATTAACCATGTTTCAAGTGACTAATTCAGCAGCATTTAGTACATTCAAATGCTATGTGACCTCCACCTCTTTCAAGATCTAAAACATTTTCATTGCCCCAAAAGAAAACCCTGTACCCAATAAGCTGTTATCTCCATTCCTCTCTCTCCCTGGTCTCAACCACCACCAATCTGATTTCTCTCTATCCATTTACCTAATCTGGGT
This sequence comes from Tamandua tetradactyla, assembly GCF_023851605.1. Taxonomy (NCBI): domain Eukaryota; kingdom Metazoa; phylum Chordata; class Mammalia; order Pilosa; family Myrmecophagidae; genus Tamandua; species Tamandua tetradactyla. The sequence continues at coordinate 38,728,027 of NC_135328.1, forward strand.
ATTTCATATAAATAAAATCATGCAATGCATAACTCTTTGGTTCTGACTTCTTTCATGTAACATAATATTTCTAAGTTTCAACAATGTTGTAGCAGGTAAAAGCCCTTCATTTCTTTTGATGACTAAACAATATTCCATTGCATATAAACAGCATGTTCTGCTTATCCATTCATGAATAGATGGACATTTGGGTTGTTTATACCTTTTGGTTACTGTGAGTAATGATGCTGTAAACATGTGTGTACAAGTATCTGTTGAAATACCTGCTTTCAAGTCTTTGAAGTACATACCAAGGAGTTGAATTATTAGATCATATAGTAATTCTATGTTTTATTTTTTGAGGAACTGCCAAATTGTTTTCCACAGTGGCAGCCCCTTTTTACTTTCCAGCCAGTATGTACAGTATGTATGAGGGTTCTAATTTCTCCATATCTTCATTGTTTTCCTTATATTTGATTAAAGCCATTCTGGTATGTGTTAAGTAGTAGCTCTTTGTGGTTTTGATTTTTGTATTTTTCCCTAATGAGTAACGATGTTGAATATCTTTTCATGTGTGTGTGTTGTTGCTTTTTTTGTTTTTTTGTCATTTCTATATCTTGTTTGAAAGTCTTTTGCCATTTTTATTGTTTGTTTATGGTTTGGTGGTAAGAGATCTATTTCTTTTCCTTCCTTCCTTCCTTCTTTCCTTTCTTCTTTCCTTCCTTCCTTCCTTCCTTCCTTCCTTCCTTCCTTCCTTCCTTCCTTCCTTCCTTCCTTCCTTCTTTCCTTCCTTCCTTCCTGTTGTCCTTCCTTCCCTCCCTCCTTCCTTCCTTCCTTTCTTTCATCTACCTATCCATATATCTGTTATCTTTCTATCATCTTCTATTAGGTATATTAAGCTCTTATCAGATATATGATTGGCAAACTATTATGTTTTTCCCCCTGACATATAGAAAGTTTAAATAATACAATCGATACCCATATGACTATCACTCAGGTTTAATACTTGTTAAGATTTTCCCATATTTAATTTATCTAATTTTTGTTTCAATTTATTAGTTTAGAAGAAAGAAAACATTATGATGCTATTCACCCCTAATATTTTAGTGTATATTTCTGAAAATAAGCACATCTTCTTACAAAATGATTACTATTATCTTACCCAATAAAATTAAAGTAATTCATCATTATCATGAAACATCTTGCCTTTATTCAGATTAAATTATCCCCCCCTCCCCAAATGATATGGCTAGTGTGTTCTAAACAGTGTGATATAAACAACCATGTTTAGGTTGAAATCACGTTCTTTGGGGATACTCAAAATACCAGGGATTTGGGAAATAAAACTGATTATACTTAGCAGAAATCTCTTAACCCGTTAAATATAGCAGAATCTATTAGAACTTTTTACCAGAGATAGTATGAGGGTATAAGAGAAATGTAATCTTGGCTTATTTTTGCTTTACAATTAAGTAATCTAATTTTACTTTTTAAAAAAAATAAGGTTAAACTTATACAGAATGAAAACTTGTATAATTCAATGAGTTTTGACATAAGTATGCGATCTTGTTACCTTCCTCCCAATCAACATATAAACCATTTCCAAAGCCCAGAAAGTCTCCTCGTGCCTCTATGGTGTCATCACCCTTATGACAAATTTCTGTCACCAGAGCAAGGTTTTTTGGTTATTCTTTAACTTCATAAGACATGGAATTATGCCATAATTACTGTTTAGTATCTGACATTTTCTTTTTATTCAACATAATGATTTTGAGAGTTAACCATGTTTTTGCATGTATCAGTAGTGCTTGGTTCTGTTTTATTGCTACATAGTATTCCATTGTCTGAATGTATCACAATTCATTCATTCATTCACTAGTTGGTAGGAATTTGGGTTATTCTAATCTTTTGCTCTTATTAATAAAGTTTCTGTGAACATTGTAATGCCAATATTTTTGTGGACATACATTTTCATTTTCCTTGGTTAATAATACCAAAGAATGGGATCACTCGGAATGTGTTGAACTTTGTAAGAATTTGCCAAATTATTTCCAAAGTGGTTGGAACTGTTTTTCATCCCCACCAGCAATGGTGTAGAATTACACTAGTTTCACATTGTTATCTACATTTGGTAGAATGTCATTTGAAATTCAGCCATTCTAGTGAATGCATAGTGGAATCTCAATGGTTTTGAGCTTACTCACTTATTTTTTTCTAATAAATTTACTTACTTTTTTCTAAATGATAACATCCTCAGTCCACTTTATAGGGTAATATACATTTTATTTTTTGAGCTATAGGAGTTCTTGACATATTCTGGATACAGGTCCTTTGTCAGATGTATTCAAAATGAATATTCTAATCCAGGTTTTGGCCCACATTTTAATTTTTTAAAATTCTTTACAACCATGGAGTTTTAACTTTAATGAAGTCTAAGTTAGCCTTTTTTTATGCTTTGCTTACCCAAGATTGTGAAAATGCTCTCACATATATTTTCTAAAAGTTTTATAGTTTTAGCTTTTATGGTTAAATTTATGATCTATTTCAAATTAATTTTTGCATATGATTTGAGGTAAGAGTCAAGGCTCATTTAATTTTTATCAAAATGGATATATGGTTGTTCCAGTACCATTTTTACAGAGATCATGTTTTCCTGACTGAATTATTTGTGTGACTTTGATACTTAGGCTTTCTAAACAATGAATTGACCATATATGTACAGATTTATTTTTTGATTTCCCCCTCAATTCCATTGATTTATTTATCTCTTCTTATATCAACATAATAACATCTTGATTACTGTAAATTTATAGTAAGTCTTAAAATCAGCCACTATAAATCCTCTAGCACTAATTCTTTAAGATTGCATTGGCTATTCTGCAACCTTTGCCATTCTAGATTAAAGAATGGGACTGTCAAACTCTACAATGAAAGACTTCTGGAAATTTGAACTGTTTACGGAGAATGAAAGTCTTACGAACTTTGAATCTTAAAATTAATGATTAAGGTATATTTCTCTATTTATTGGGTCTGTCTTAATTGTTTTCCACAGTAAATTTTGGTTTTCAATATAGAAGGTCTTGTATAGCTTTAATTGTATTTTAAATTTATTCCTAATTATTTGACATTTTGTAGCTAACTATAAATAATATTTTAAAATGTATTTCCCAAGTATTTGTTGCTAATATTTGGAGCTACATTATCTTGTATATTGAACTTGTATCTTGCAAAGTTGCCTAAGTCATGTAAGAATTCTAGTAGTTGATTCATAAGTGTCTTAAGATTATCTATGTTAATATCTCAAAAACATTTTTATGTTTTCTTCCTAAATTATGTGCCTTTCTTCAACCTTTGCCTTAAATCACTGCATAGGATCTCCAGCACAAATTTAAATATAAAAAATCACAGATATCTTTGACTTGTTCCAATATTGAAGTTGCATATAAATCTAGATTTTGCACATTTCTTCTCTCTTTTATGCTTTTAGCTGAAGGTTTTTCAATGTTATCAATCTTTTCAAAGAGTGAACTTTAGGCTTTGTGAATTTGTAGTTTGGCCCTTTTTCTATTACATTTCTATTGTGACAAATCTGAACTTCTGTGTTCTTTCATATTTAATGTAAAGTTAAATTAATGTTCATATTTAAATCTATCTTGCTATCAGTTTTCCAATCCCCCTCTATTCTTTAGTTCTTTCATATCTTTAAATATATAGTTACATTCCATTCTATCTCTTCTTTTGGCTTCTTACATAAATATTTTATTTAATTTTGATTGGTTTGTCTTGATTTTATAATACACATCATAACTTATCACAGTTTATCTTCATTATTTATATATGGTGTCACATGAATGAAATTTAGAGCAGTCAAATTCCATTTATAACCTCTTCCATTCTTTTGATATTGTTGTGATATTATTTTCACTTTAGTCAAATGACTTTTAAGGAACATAAGAAAATAAATACCTTTCTATTTAATTATATATTTACTACCTACTTATTCCTATATATTAAAATTAACATAAAGCATTATTCTCCTTAACTATAAAGCATTTTAACATTTCTTTAATGGTGTGGATCTGCTGCATGAATTACTTTGTTTTTCTGATGTTTATTTTTCTTCATTTTTGAAATATATTTTTGCTATATGTGGAATTCTGGATTGATTTTTTTTTTTTAATCATCATTTTAAAGAACACCATTCCATTATCTTTTGGTCTCCTTTTTCTTTGATGAGATGTCAGCTTTTATTATTATTGTTGTTCTCTTGAATATAATGTTACATGTTTTCTTTGGCTTCTTTTAGGATTTTTTTTCCTTTCCTTTGAGAGATGAATCCTGTCTAGTTTCTGCCTGCTTTTGACTTTTCTCTGTGCCTTGTAATAGTTATTGTTCCCCAGATTTTATCACTGTTATTATATGGATGTTTAGTCTGATACAAGCTACTCTGCTGTTACCAGTAAGCAGAACGCAAGTGATTGCTTGTAATGTTTATCTATTCATTTGTGATTTCTGGTGATCTTCACTCCTTTGTGTAGATCCATGTTTTATTATATAATTTCTTCTGTCTATAAAGCACCTTTTATATCACTTATAAAGCAAGTATGTTGATGACAGAATGATCTTAGCTTTCATTGAAAAGATATTTCACTTTCATTTTGAAAGAAGTCTTCACTGGGTATGGCATTTATGGTACTATGCATTTTCTTTCTTTTGCCACTTCAAAGTTTTTTATTGCTCTCTGGATTGCAAACCTTCACAGAACTGCAGTATCTGTGGTCATTCATATGTTAATTTTGTGGTATGTAGTGTGTCTTTTTTTCTGGCTGTTTTTACAATATTCACTTCAACACTGGTTTTCAGAAATTTGATTATGATATACCGTTGTGTAGTTTTATTTGTGTTTAACCTTCTTAACTTTTTCTGAGTATCTTGGGTCAGTCATATGAAATTTTCCTAAAATTTTAAAACTCTCCAGCCATTATTTCTTTAGTGATTTTTTCTGCCCTCTCTTTCTCTCTTCTCATATTAGTTCTTATATGCTAGAGTTTTTGATATTTTCTTATATGTCACTTAAGAATTTTTCACTTTTACAGGTGTTTCATCATACTGTGCCCATTTGAATACTTCCATTGATATGAATTCAAATTATTTGATTTTTTCTTCTGCAATGGCTAATCTGCTATTACTCTTATAAAATTTTTTTATTTATGATATTGTATTTTGCATCTTTAGAATTTCCATGTGGTTCTTTTTTCCCATCAGTATATCAGTTTTATTAGAGAAGTTGTAGGGTTACAGAAAAATCATGCAGAAAATAGAAATCCCATATAACCCCTTTATTATTAACCTTTTGACAGGTGTGGTGCCTTTCTTACAACTTATGAAATGATATAGTTATAATTATACGATTACCTATAGTCCATAGATTGCATTAGAGTTCATATGTATACAGTCCTTTAGTAAAAAAAAAAAAATCATTCTAGTAACATATGTTTACTAAAACACTAACAAAGTGTTTAGTAACATATATACAACCTAAATTTCTCCTTATAATCACATTCAAATATATAATTCAGTGGTCTTAATTACATACACAATGTACTACACTCACCAGCATTCATTACCAAAATTTTCTATCACCCCAAAGAGAAACTCTGAACCAAATAAACATTAACTCCCCATTCACTACCCCCACCCCAACTCTGGTAACCTGTATTCTAATATTTGACTTCATGATTTGCTTATTCTAATTATATTATATCTGTGTCCTTTGGTGTCTGGCTTACTTAAGATGATGTCTTCAAGTTTCATCCATGCTGTCACCTATATCAGAACTTTATTCTTTTCTCGTGGCTGAATAATATCCCATTGCATGCAATTGCAACATTTTATTTATCCATTGATCTGTTTATCTGGTGGACACTTTGGCTTTTTCTGTCTTTTGGCAATTTTTCTATCTTTGCCACTATGAATATAGGTGTGCAGATAACTGTTTGAGTCCCTGCTTTCAATTGTTTTAAATATATACTTTAAAGTGGGATTATGCAGTGATAAGGTAATTCTGTATTTAACTTTCTGAGGAACCTCCAAAGTGTTTCCACACCAGTTGCACTATTTTAAGTGTCCATCACAATGAACAAGTATTCTTATTACTCCATAACCTCACCAACACGTCGTTTTCCTTTCTTAAAAGTAGTCATTATAATGTATGAAATGGTATCATATTGTGGCTTTGATTTGCTTTTTCCTAATGACTAATAATGTTGGACATCTTTTCATGTGATCATTGGTCATTTGTATATCTTCTTTGAAAAATGCCCAAGTTCTTTGACTTAATTGTTTTAGCTGTCTGCAACTGTGTCTGCTTGTAGAGGGCAAACTTTGGGAGAGTAAGCCTTAAATGAGTTTCCTGGTTCAGCCTTTCAAGTTGCCACCAATAGATTGGCAATACCATTCAGGTATTCCAATATGCACATAGAGATTACTCTGTTACCTAGAAACAGGGCTAAGGACCTATATTAATTAGGGTTCTCTAGAGAAACAGAATCAACAGGGAACACTCACAAATATAAAATTTATGAAAGCATCTCATGTGACTGTGGGAGGCAGAGTCCAAAATCCGCAGTGCAGGCTGTGAAGCCAACAATTCCGATGGAGGGTCTGGACAAACTCCACAGGAGAGGCTCACTAGCCAAAGCAGGAAGATAGGTTGTCTCTTCTGAATCCTCCTAAAAGTGCTTTCAGTGTTTAGATTACACATCACTCATTGCAGAAGACACTCCATTTTGGCTGATTACAAATGTAATCAGCTGTGGATGAAGCTGACATGATCATGAGTAAATTCTATGAAATGTCCTCATCACATCAGACAGCCCAGCACTTGCCCAATCAGACAAACAGGTGCCACCTCCTAGCCAAGTTGACACATGAACCTGACCATGACAGTCCACCCCTTGTCAACTTGGCAGCTATGCATACCACCTTAAACCATACCTGATTTCTAAATAAAAAACACACATCTTTTCTTTCACCTAACAATACTCAACTGTCCTGTATATAACTGGAAACACATTAAATCTTTCCAGAATAGTGTGCAAATCCCTGGGTAATATCCATTCTTAAATTGATATCTTATAACATAAATAGTATAACACGAACAAAACAGCATTATAGTCCTTGCTTCAGTAACTGATCACATGGTTGAAGTTCATATTTATCATTCTTCTTCCACTACCCATTCCATGTTTCTTTTACCCTCAGCAAGCACCTCAGCTGGCCGTGGTTCTTTGCCTGGTGGGGTGACCCAAACCTTCATTCATGAAGTTTCAGACCCATTGGTAGTCCTGCCTGGATTGGGTTGTTGCAGTTTTCCATTGATTTTAATCACAGGGCATGGTAGTACTAAAAGATGCCCTAGGGGATCTTCTATATTCCAAGAAAACTCTTCTTTACCTCTGTTGCGTAGCTGCAGTCCTATTTCCTTCTGATAGTCAGAGTCAGTCATCCCGGACAATAGTGCAATCTCTTTCTTGGTTTGTTGATCCAGGGGCTTGAGTAGCCCAAAGTGAACAGGTAGCAGTCTTAGATTCCAGTTCAATAGAATCATTGTTTCTCCTGGTGAAAGCACTCCCCCTTTTGGAGCTAAAACCTGTAGACCAACAGAGCTCGGGGTCGCAGGGACAGGAAGCAAAAATTTTCCTAGTGGATCACTAGGGGTAATAGTGAGTGGTGCCACTCCCATTTCCACCCCTTGGTTCCTGGACCCATGGATCCTGGCTATGGGAGAAACAGCACCATACAGCGGACGCTGATTCAGAGCATATACAGCTTCCTGGAGAACATTACCCCAGCCTTTCAAGGTATTACCACCTAGTTGGCACTGTAATTGAGTTTTCAAAAGGCCATTCCACTGCTCTGTCATTCCAGAACATCATCTGCTTCTGGATGATGGGGAACATGGTAAGACCAGAGAATTCCATGAGCATGTGCCCACTCCTGCACTTCGTTTGCTGTGAAGTGTGTTCCTTGATCAGAAACAATGCTATTTGAAATACCATGATGATGGATAAGGCATTCTGTAAGCCCACGGATGGTAGTTTTGGCAGAAGCATTGTGTGCAGGAAAAGCAAACCCATATCCAGAGTATGTGTCTATTCCAGTTAGAACAAATTGCTGCCCCTTCCATGAACGGAGTGCTCCAATGTAAACAACCTGCCACCATGCAGCTGGCTGGTCACCTTGGGGAAAGGAGCCATATTGGGGACTGAGTGTAGGTCTCTGCTGCTGGCAGATTGGGAACTCAGCAGTGGCTGTAACCAAGTCAGCCTTGGTAAGTGGAAGTCCATGTTGCTGAGCCCATGCACAACCTCATCCCTACCACCATGACCACTTTGTTCATGAGCTCTTTGGACAATGACAGGAGTTGCTGGGGAAAGAGGCTGACTGATATCCACAGAATGAGTCATCTTATCCACTTGATTATTAAAACCTTCCTCTGCTGAAGTCACCCTCTGGTGCACATTTACATGGGACACAAATATGTTCATGTTTTACGTCCACTCAGAAAGGTCTATCCATATACTTCTTCCCCAGACCTCTTTGTCACCAATTCTCCAATTATGGTCTTTCCAAGTCCCTGACCATCCAGACAAACCATTAGCAACAGCCCATGAGTCAGTATGCAAATGCACCTCTGGCCGTTCTCCTTCCAAGCAAAATGAACAACCAGGTGCACTGCTTGAAGTTCTGCCCACTGAGAGGATTTCCCCTCACCACTTTCCTTCAAGGACAACCCAGAAAGGGGTTGTAGTGCTGCAACTGTCCACTTTTGGGTGGTATCTGCATATCGTGCTGAATCACCTGTAAACCAGGCCCGAGTTTTCTCTTCCTCAGTCAGTTCACTGTAAGGAACTCCCCAAGAGGCCATAGCTCTGGTCTGGGAAAGAGAAAATAATGTGGCAGGAGTGGAGACCATGGGCATTTGGGCCACTTCTTCATGTAACTTACTTGTGCCTTCAGGACCTACTCTGGCCCTATTTCGTATATACCATTTCCATTTTACAATAGAGTGCTCCTGCACATGCCCAACTTTATGGCTTGGTGGGTCAGACAACACCCAGCTCATGATAGGCAACTCAGGTCTTATGGTAACTTGGTGGCCCATGGTTAAGCACTCAGTCTCTACTAAGACCCAGTAACAGGCCAAAAGCTGTTTCTCAAAAGGAGAGTAGTTATCTGCAGCAGATGGTAAGGTTTTGCTCCAAAATCCTAAGGGTCTGCATTGTGATTCTCCTATAGGGGCCTGCCAAAGGCTCCAGACAGCATCTCTATTTGCCACTGGCACTTCCAGCACCATTGGATCTGCTGGATCATACGGCCTCAGAAGCAGAGCAACTTGTACAGCAGCCTGGACCTGTCGCAGAGCCTCCTCTTGTTCAGGTCCCCACTCAAAATTAGCAGCTTTTCTGGTCACTGGATAAATGGGTCGGAGTAGCACACCCAAATCACGAGTATGTTGTTGCCAAAATCCAAAGAGACCATCTAGGCATTGTGCCTCTTTTTCGGTCATAGGAGGGGCCAGATGCAGCAACTTCTCCTTCACCTTAGGAGGGATATCTCGACATGTCCCACACCACTAGACACTTAGAAATTTCACTGAGGTGGAAGGCCCCTGTATTTTTGTTGGATTTGTCTCCCATCCTCTGACACACAAATGCCTTACCAGTAAGTCTAAAGTAGTTGCTACTTCTTGCTCACTAGGTCCAATCAACATGATATCATCAATATAATGGACCAATGTGATGTCTTGTGGAAGGGAGAAACAATCAAGATCCCTGTAGACAAGATTATGACATAAGGCTGGAGAGTTGATTATACCCCTGAGGTAGGACAGTGAAAGCATATTGCTGACCTTGCCAGCTGAAAGCAAACTGTTTCTGGTGGTCCTTACTAAGAGCTATTGAGAAAAAAAGCATTTGCCAGATCAATAGCTGCATACAAGGTACCATGAGATGTATGGATTTACTCAAGCAATGATACCACATCTGGAGCAGCAGCTGCAATTGGAGTTACCACCTGACTGAGATTATGATAATCCACTGTCAATCCCCAAGACCCATTTGTTTTCTCCACAGGTCAAATAGGAAGTTGAATGGGGATGTGGTGGGAATCACCACCCCTGCACCCTTCAAGTTCTTTAGAGTGGCAGTAATCTCTGCAATCCCTCCAGGAACCCGGTTTTGCTTCTGATTTACTATCTTGCTCAGTAGGGGCAGTTCTAGTGGCTTCCACTTGGCCTTTCCCACCATAATAGCCCTCACTGCATGAGTTAGAGAGCCAATGTGGGGATTCTGCCAATTGCTCAGTATGTCTATACCGATTATACATTCTGGAACTGGGGAAATAACTACAGAATGTGCCCACTGGACCCACTGTGAGACAGACCTGAGCTAAAACTCCATTGATCACCTGGCCTCCATAAGCCCCCACTCCGACTGGACCAGAGTTTTGGGGCCCCTGGAATTAATGTCACTTCTGAACCAGTGTCTAATAATCCCCGAAATATCTGATCATTTTCTTTTCCCCAATGAGCAGTTACCTTGGTAAAAGGCCATTGGTCTCCTTGGGGAAGGCTTGGAGGAAGACTAACAGTATAACTTTGTGGCAGTGTAACAGGGTTCTCCCCCAAAGGGACTGACCTCCCCTTCATTCAAGGGGCTCTCAGTCTGTAAACAGTTTCAAGTCTGGAAATTGATTAAGGGGCTGTGACTCTGTGTTTTTGTAATTCAGATTAAACTTCTGTTCACTTGACCTAGAACTCTTTTGTTTATACAGCTCAAACAAGAATTTGCCCTTTTATTGTATTTCTAGGTACCCCATGATTTACTAGCCAATGCCACAAATCTCTGTGTGTCATATAATTTTGACACCTGCTTTGAGTTTGCTGTCTATAAATTTCTGCCAAAACTACCATCCATGGGCTTACAGAATGCCTTATCCATCATCATGGTATTCAACATAGTATTGCTTCTCATCAAGGAACACACTTCACAGCAAATGAAGTGTGGGAATGGGCACATGCTTATGGAATTCTCTGGTCTTACCATGTTCCCCATCATCCAGAAGCAGCTGGATTGACAGAACAGTGGAATGGCCTTTTGAAAACTCAATTACAGTGCCAACTAGGTGGCAATACCTTGAAAGGCTGGGGTAATGTTCTCCAGGAGGCTGTATATGCTCTGAATCAGTGTCCGCTGTATGGTACTGTTTCTCCCATAGTCAGGATCCATGGGTCCAGGAACCAAGGGGTGGAAATGGGAGTGGCACCACTCACTGTTACCCCTAGTGATCCACTAGGAAAATTTTTGCTTCCTGTCCCTGCAACTCTGAGCTCTTCAGGAATGATGATGCTAGTCTCACAAATTTATTTCTCACTGTTTTGGTAAAAGGTGCATCCTCTGGACATTCCTGGGGTGTAAGAGCAGGCTTTGCATAATAAATCCGCTCTAACATTCCAATCTCTCTAAGCCTCTGGATCCCCTCATCTACATTATACCAGGGCAGTTCTAGCATTTCAACCTGGTAATGTGGGCCACCTTTTGATCCATGTTTCAACCAACCATCCACACAAACTGTTAATACCTTTTCTAACCCCCTCAAGTTATAACATTGAATGCAGAATCTCTGCTTAGTGGGACCATATCAATAAATTCAGCCTGATCCAGCCTTATATTCCTCCCACCATTATCCCACACCCTTAAAATCCATTGCCACACATATTCCCCTGATTTCTGTCTATATAAATCAGAAAACTCACATAGTCCTTTTGGAGTATAATGTACCTCCTCATGTGTAATACTTTGTACCTCACCTTTAAGGGCCTGTTGGGATTTTAGTCTAGTTATAGGTCTTAAAGAAATGAGGAGTGGGGTGGGGGGAGGCTATCATGAAAAGGATTAGTAATATCTTCCAGGGCATTTGCTTCAGGGCCTTCATTTACAGTTTCATCCGGAGAAATAGGATTAATCACTCTAGGGCTAATCCCTTCAGGAAGAGGTTGGATGGCCAACTCCTCAATGCAGGCTGGAGGTGGGACAGTTATGTCCTCAGGGCAAACTATTACAGGGTTATCTAGAGAAGACTCAGCATGACCTAGGACTTCAACTTCACCCCCAAAATTATTATCAATCCATATGTCACCATCCCATTTTTCAGGGTCGCACTCCTTTCCAATCAATGCCCTCACTTTAATGGCAGACACCACGCAACATTGAGATTTCAGTTTATGTTGTAAAGTTGCTACTCTAACAATCAGATTCTGAGTCTGATTTTCAGAGATCTCAAGTCTACAGCTATAGGAAATAAGATTTCCTTCGGAACACTCATAGAAATGTTTACATCTTTCAGACGGTGCTTAAGCTTATCGTTTGAAGCCTTAAGCCCATCCCTTTCACTCCTTAATGTATCCAGTGTATCTAACAACAACCAGCCAACATCTCTATACCTCTCATTTCCACAAAACTCCATAAAGGTGTCAAAACCATTATCCCCCACAGTCTGGCTTCATACAAACGAAGCATTAGGAGAACTGAATGGTGATATTTTGACTATCTCATCTGCCAACTCACTCCATGGATTGGGAGTGTCATTCCGATTATGGGGATCAGAGTCTTTAGTGTCTCTGAGTCCAGTCAGAGTAGAAAAACATTCATAAAAATCCATTTTTAATATTCTGTTTCTTAAGAACCACTCCTGGTACCATGTATTAGTTAGGATGTATTAGTTAGGGTTCTCTAGAGAAACAGAATCAACAGGGAACACTTGCAAATATACTATTCATAAAAGTGTCTCACGTGACCGCAGGAACACAGAGTCCAAAATCCACAGGGCAGGCTGTGAAGCTGACAACTCCGATGGATGGTCTGGATGAACACCACAGGAGAGGCTCACCCACCGGAGCAGGAATGGAACCTGTCTCCTCTGAGTCCTCCTTAAAAGGCTTCCTGTGATTAGATTAAGCATCATTCATTGTAGAAGCCACTCCCCTTTTGTTGATTACAAATGGAATCAGCTGTGGATGCAGCTGATGTGATCATGATCTAATTCTATGAAATGTCCTCATTGCAACAGACAGGCCAGCACTTGGCTAGACAGACAAATAGGTACCACCACCTGGCCAAGTTGACACATGAACCTAACCATGATAGGACCATAATGGGAGCACAGGCTAGGCCCATATCACACTGGAGAGGGGAGAGAAGGTCCAGCATGGACACCGCAAGCTTCTCCTACTGTTTTTAAAGGTGTCTTTTCTTGATTTGGCACTTGTCCAGTTATTGCAACTCTTTAACTGTTTTCTGGAGTTTTGAGGACATTTTTTCTTCAGTTTTTTGTTAGTTGTTCATAGATTTTGTGAGAGAATGGCACCTGGAAGCAACTTACACTGCCATCTTGGTTGACCAGAAAACTCTAGTTCTTTTTTCTCCTATTTCCATTATCACTGTGTGTGCATTTTTTCATTTAAATCCTTGAACACACTGAAGATACTTATAATAGCAATTTTAAAATCCTACTGTGCCAATTTCATCTTTTTACTCATTTCTGGATTTGCTTCCATTGACCTTTCTTCAACTTACATGTCAGTTTTTCTGCTTCTTGAATAGCTTAGTAATTTTTTGGGTGCTGGATATTGTGTACATTTCATCATTGAGCTCTGGATTTAATTGTTATTCTTTTGAGGAGGGTTGGATTTTGTTCTGCCTGACAATTAAGTTACTTGTAGAAGAGATAAATCTTTTAGAATATTTTTAAAAATAATTTTGAGGTTAGAGATAGAGTAGCTTTTATTCAAAGGTCAGTTTAGTCCCACTACTAAAGGATTTCCCTTCTGGGAAATCCACTGAAGGACTGTATATTCAATGAGTATTCTTCACTCTGGTTGCTTATAACTTGAATGTATACCATCCTTTTGTAAGCACCAAGTATTTATTGCTCCCTAGTCATTCTTTGCCTTGACTGCTGGAGTTTCACCCTTTGCATGCATGACTTATTATCCAGAAAAAGACTCAATGAACTTCTGTGCAGATTTATGGAATTCTTTTGCAACACAGACAACCTCCTTTTCTTAACTCTGCCTCATAAATTCCAGCCATTTCAGTCTTTCCTAACTACTCTATGTTCTTTACACTCAGCAAGTTGGCTGTACTGTTTACAAGCCCCAGTCACTACCTGCACTTAGGAAAGAGTTCCCAAGTAAAAAGCTAGGCTAATCAGAGGGCTCATCTCATTTCCTTCGCTTATTCTGGGGATCCCATTCGTGCCCTACCTCTTATCTGACATTTGAAAAACATTGCTTAATATATATTTTTTAGGTTTTTTAGTTGTTTACAATTGGAGGATAAATTCAATGCTAGTAACTCCATCTTAAACAGAAAAGGAAGTCCCTAGATATTTACTTATTCTTTAATCTCATTTTTTCTTCTCTTGGTCTTTTCCAGAAAATAGTTGATTTTTAGAATTGGACTCACCTTAAATTTGAAATATTGATAAATCTTCCATGAATCTCTTACTAATAGTCACTCAGTCTCTGGGTAAACATTTTCTGTAGTGTGGATCTCACTGCATCTCAATAAGCTTATTTCTTTTCAGACAGACCTAATTGTTTAAAATATACCCTTATAATTAGCTGAAATCTACCTTCTTCTGAATTCGGTTTGTTAATCTTCTTCATCTCTGGATTGACATACTGAGATTGCTTGAAATTTGGATGAATTGTAATTTTACCTAGCATCAATAGGTGTTCTCTAACAACAACCACCACAACAAAAGTATCTAACTTTTATATGGTACCTGTGCTGGTTGGAACTGTACATACCTGAGCAAATCATGGTCTTAAAGATAATCCGTTCCTGTGGGTATAAACCTATTGTCAGTAGGACCTTTTGATGAGGTTACTTCAGTTAAAGTTTGGCGCAGGTGGGTCTTCATCCTTTTATTGGAGTCCTCTATAAGAGTATGAAATTCAGACAGAGAGAGAAAGCCACGGGAAGAAGAAGAAGCTGAAAGCAATGAAACTCAGAAAAGAAGGGTAGACCAGCAGACACTGCCATGTGCCTTGCTGTGTGGCCAAGGAGTCCAAGATTGCTGGCAGCTGGTCTTCAGAAAGAAAACAGTGCCTTGAAAATACCTTGATTTGGACATTTTCATGGTCTCAAAATGATAGTAAATTTGTAAGCTAATAAATTTCTATCATTAAAAGCCAACCCATTTCATGGTATATTGCTTTCAGCAGTCTAGCAAATGAAGCGAGTTGCCTTGTTATTAAAATCCTCTCATGCATTGTCCTATTTTAAAAGGTATAAATAGTCTCTCTCTCCTTTTTTCTTTTAACATGGACAGGCACCGGGAATTGAACCCAGGTCTTTGGCATGGCAGGCGAGAATTCTGCCACTGAGCTACCATCACACTGCTCTAGTCTCATTTTTAAGCATGAAGAAAATAACATCCCAAAGTAAAAAACTTGGGTAATTGAAGAAGAGTTGCCAGTATTGAGTCTTTGATAACTTAATCAATTTTTAGTATTAATATGAATAGTTGGTATTTTGTGGTAAAAAGAAGATAAGATGAAATAGTTGGCTTTGTCTAGCAAGAAAAAAATAATTTACTCACTGTGGTGGATTGAATTGTGTGCTCCCAGTTTGGACATGTTCTTGGTCTTGGACTGCATCTTAGTGGGTGTGGGCCCACTGCAAATAACCCAACTGAGTCAGGTTGGGCTTTAATCTAGATTGTTGGAGTTCTTTATAAGCAAAGTGAAAGTGGGATCTAGTGAGAAGTCACAGGGAGCAGCCAGAAGCTTGAATTCAATGGAATCCAAGGAATAAAGGAGAATAATTTGCTATGTGCATTGCGACGTGAAGAAGCAGCCAAGGACTCCCAAAGGTTGCCAGCCAGCCAACAGCTCCTGGGAGGAAGTAAGCCTTCTAGCATCTGAAACTGTTGTCCAATAAATCCCTGTTGTTAAGCCAACCCCTTGTATGGTATTTGTACTTGCAGCTGAGAAACTAAAACACTCACCCTTCTATCAAGGTTGTTATTAGTATGTTTAGCCCTTTGGAAGTTGGAAAAATAGTAAAAGACACAAACCAAACTTTATGGGATTGATTTGGTCAGAGAAATATCAAATAGATTTTAAAGATGCCAAAATAACACATACCACTCTATTTTTAAAAGTTAACATTGATAGTTTAGGCATGAAAGCTCAAATCGTATGACTGAGAAAGATTGGTCTAGATATAAAAGTTTGCTGACACAATAAAAATTAGGATATCATCCAGTAATAATACCTAAGATTTATTGATTATTTATTATGTGTTAAAAATGTAAATGTATCATTTCATTTAATATCCAACTACCCTGCTTTGATAGATAGGATTAAGTCTATTTTACAAGACGAAGACTTTAATGAGCTAGAGTATAGGTATGTTTTCACAGTCATATACTTAGCAAAAGAAGGCCTAAGATTCTAAACTTAATCATCCTGTTTCCAAAGTCTATGCACTTACTGCTACACTTTCATCTTGCCAGGCTGCTTTGAATTGAAGAGTAAGCTCTGGCTTTAACCATTTGCATCTAGAAGTAGGTGTCAACCAGGTAGTATAAGAAAGAAATAGCAGGCATTTAACACATTCTGTTTCAATGTATTGTCTCCTTTCTGGAGAATCTATATCCCTGTTAAAATAGTAGCATGCATTACTTCACTTCTCATGAAGAAAGTTACCCACAATATAGGGCAAGGATATGGACAAACAGATAGTTGCCTTCCTTCCCAGAATTAATTGCTATCAGTAACTACTTAATTGAGCTTGCTTGTTTATTTGTTTGCTTTTGAATAGTGAAATGGTAATATTCTGGAAATGTTTTAGAAAGATGAATGAGGTGAAAGTATTCAGAATAGATTAGATGAGCAGTCAGAATAAACAGGCCGATTGACTTTTTTTGAGAACAACGTTTTATTGGAAGACAGCGAGGCTCATCTATTTATGCATTCTTTATGGTACTACAGAACGGGGTCCTTGAGTTAGAGATACCATGGTCTGCAGAGGATAAAATATTTATTTGTTATTTTTTAAAAAAGTTAATCAACCCCTAAAATAGATGCTGAGAATGGCTGGGAGTTAAATGTTCATAGTCATAATATCAAACACTTAAGCTTTAAATGGGAAAGACTAATGAATGAATTGGGTAAATGACAGAATGTATATGTAAAGGTTGTTTATTCCGAAAAAAATAAGCTAAAGATTGATAATTGGTCACAAAGGCTGATATAGAGAGGATATAAGTGGATCAAATTTAGTTTTGTATCTAATTTACTAATAAGGCATGTACCCAAGAACAATTTAAGGACTTAAATTATACCTACTACAGGACACAGACCTATCTGGCCATGCCTATTAGAGGGGCCTAGCATAAGGGGTCTCTCTCAAGAGGGGTGAATCCAGAGTTCATTCTAACAGAACAAATCTACTAAGCATGGAGCTCTCTATCCAACAACAAAGACATTGCTTACTCAACAATGAGGTGAGAATAATTGTGTTACAGCATCGTGGTTGCCATTTGGGCTGGCTTCCTAGCCCCACACCCACTGGGTTTATGCCTGAGTTTGATGAGGACTGGTAGTGGAAGGTTATGGCATGGCTTGAGAGATTTAAAAATGTAATTAAATGTAACATGATAAACAAAATGAGACCAAAGCAATTGACCCAGTCAATGATCCATATGAAATATATTTGGTGTCAGTAGTGAGGTGGTGATCTAACCTGATTGTTTTTCTCCCGAATGAAAAATGTGGCTCCACTAACATTTATTGAACTATTTTTTTTAACCACTGATTTAAATACTTTTTGTATTTAGATCCCAATACAAACCGAAGTCTCCTTTTTTGACATTTCTATTCTTTTTCTCTGTATTTCTATATTTTGATGCCAGAAATGCATTATTTTACTTATTGTAGCTCTGACATATTTCTAATTTCATGTTAAATGGTTCCTTTCTAATCATTCTTTTTAAGAATAACATAACTTGTATTACATATTTAACATTCCGGATGAACATTATATTGATTTCCCTCATATTCCTTTGAAATTTTTATAAATAATGCATGAGTTTCTAAAATTTAAGAACAACTTGACAGTTTTAAAATAGTGTCTCCCCATTCAAGAAGAAAAAATTGTCTCTAGTTTTATTTGGGTCTTCTTTGACCATTAATATATTCTAGAGGCTCTGCTTCTTTTTAATATATTTATTCTTTTATCGTTCAATGCTTATATCACCATTATAAATGGAATCATTTATTCAATTATATCTGCTTCTGATTACTTTTATACACAGGGGTTTTCTTAATATGGCCCTACCCATCTTAGGGTAGCTATTAAAAAGTGCAATGGAGTAGTTAGATTAACACAGGAATTCATTTTCCCACGATTTTAAAGGTTAGGAGTCCAAATTCAAGGTGTTAGCAGAATCAAGGTGTGAGCACTGTAGCTTTCTGGTGGTGCCTTGCCAGCAAGCCATAATTCAATCTCTGCCTCTGTCACATAAGCTGTCTCTCTTCCCATCTGTGGCCTCCTGTCTCTCACAGTTGAATTCAAATTGCCTCTGCACATGAGGATTCCAGTCACATTGGATTAAGGCCCTCCTGATTCAGTTGGCCTCACTTTAATTAATAAAATCTTCAAAGATCCTATTTACAAATGGGTTCACATCCAAAGGACTGGGACTTAGGACTTGAATATGTATGTGGGGGGGGGGATTTAATCCATAACAGGAGTAATTGATTTTTGTATAGTTTCTGTAATTTCTGATAGTTAACAGTTTATCAGTACTTTTGAATGACTATAAATCAAATAATGATAGAATAATTTTGGACCCTTTTGAAGAGATTGACTGAGGATCTACCAAAATGCCAGTAGTTTATTTTCTGGTCTTTAATGCTTACTTGCATTACATTTATTATAGAGTACGTTCACATCATTTACTCCAGTTGACCTTTAATTTCATTTTATACATATGAAATCTGAGACTCAGAAAAGTGACAGGACTTATCAAATAGCCCATAGTGACAGAAACACAGAGCTAAGATTCATATCCAGTTCTCCTGACTCCAGAACCAGTGCCCATTCCACCACATACCACTGCTCCCCATCAGAGGTCTGCCTCCTTTAAAGACTTCCACCAGCATTATCCAACTAGAAACTGTGATGGTACATTTGAGTCCTATTTGAGATTATTCCACCATTATTTTCAGAGGCGCCACAAAGATAGTCTTAAAAGTGCTGGCTAAGTTGTTGCTTGCCTCCTAGAGAAGGAAAAAGAAGGATCTGGTAGTGGAGTGAGATGGAGTATGAAAGACCGACATAAATTGGCAGAGATGAAATGCTCTCATATGTCCAGGTATATTGAAGGGCCTGTCACTCATGCTTAAGTTTATGAGGTAGTAGTAAGTTAATTCAAGTTAATATGCAGAAATGTTTCTAATAACAACCTGTCAAGAGTGTAGAGGGACATACCAAGAGAAAGAAATGAGAAGTGAAAAGGAATATTAGAAAATAATTTATTAATTAGCCAAGGGAACAGAAAAATTCTTCATTAAAAATCATGAGAGGTGACCAGAATTACTTTCTCATAGCATGTCTAAGACATAGCATGTCTTAGAGTTAATAGGGCTCCATATTTAAGAAACTGAACTATAAAATAACATACTGGGTTCAGATCCCATTTAAACCACAAAACCTCTCTACGTCTTGTTTTCTTTTGCTTTAAAATGGAAATAATGATATACAATGCCATTGAGATACTGTGAAGATCACCTAGATAATACATTCATTTAAACCATTTCCATTCAAATAGTTTAATGGAACTTGATCTTTAAGAGAATGGGGCAGTAGATGTCACCTATGTAAATGTATCTACAATGACAAAAAGCTCCAACATTTTATAGAAAGGATTTAATGACCTTAAAGTTCAATGGAGTGACATTTTGGTAAGAAAGTACCAAATTTCTTAATAGTGATTGAGAAGATAAGGGGATTCCATTCATTCTGAATACTTGTTCATTCAACAAATACCTTTGGCTACTGTGGTGGTTTGGAGCTATACGTACCCTAGAAAAACAAGTTCTTAAACTTAATTCATTACTGAGAGTGTGAACCCATTATAAGTAGGACTTTTGGTGAGGTTACTTCAGTTAACTTGTGGATCACCTCAATCAGGTTGGATTTAATCCTATTATTAGTCTGTTATAAACAGAATAAAATTCAGACAAGAGAAAGAGAAAAACCTGGGAAGACGGTGAAATTCAACAGAGCCCAAAACAGAACTGAGACACCATGTGCATTGCCATGTGACACGGAGGCAAGGACCAACGATCACTGGCAGCCCATCCCAGCATGCTGCAGTCTTCAAGGAGAAAGCATTGCCTTGATGAAGGCTTGATTTAGACTTTTTCCTGACCTCAAAACCTTGAGCCAATAAATTACCATTGTTTAACCAACCCGTTCTATAGTCTTTGCTTGAGAAACCAAGGAAACTAAAGCAGCTACCTATCATGTGATTTTAGGGATAAGTAGGAGAGTAGCGTAAGGTCTTTGACACAAGTGACACCTTGCAAAAGCCTCACCCTTGAAATAGGGTTGAAAAAAGTGGAAGTTAATCTTAGGTACAAGAAGACTCAGAGAGAGCAGATTGGCTGGCTTCAAATAAGTCAAGAGAGACTGTTCTTTGGCATACAGGCATAGAATGTAATTTTAATTCATAAAAAGTTCATATGTTAGAGCTGTCCAAAGACAGAATATCAATAATACTGGTGTCTGCCTGGAAATTTCTGCATGCCAATATCTCTGCTAGGTAAGAAGTAGGTATTATCTCATTTGTTCCTCAAAGTAACCCTGTGAGATTAGTACTATATGTCCCACTAAAACCAATAAGGAATCAGAGACTCAGAGATCCTATTAGCTTATTCAATGTCACTCCAGTGCCAAGAATGTGTACCTGTCTTAAGCCAGAGATCAAGCTCTTAATTTCCAATTTATGTGTCCTCTTTGGGAGGATGAGCAACATGTCAGTCAGGTTTTTGAAAGATCTTTTGACTGAGATGTTGTAGATGACTGAAATAGACTTTAAGGCTCATTTCAAACTTAAAAGCATTAAGATTTTATATGTAAAACACATACTTACTATCATTTAATTATGTTAATTTAGGAAAATAACTTTATTTCCCTGAGGCTGAGTCTTCAGGATAATGTCACTAGGAGTATTTCAAGAAGTAAAAGGGACAATGGCTCTTAACTGCTCACATGTCTTTCTATTTTAAGCTTGTACAGGAAAGAACTCTGGTGTACCATGAACATGATGTGCTGGACACACAGTAAACATTCAATAAACATTAGTATTTGTTGTTCTTTTCTACTGAAAATTCATACTCATGAGAATATGAAAGTACAAAATAAATATGTTGAAATTTATAAGAAAAAATTAACAACAAAGGAACTCAAGGTCTGCATCCACAGTCTTCATAAATATAAATGATCGGTTTGAATGCATACCCGTGATAGAGAGAATAACAATTCCAGGGGTAGAACCTGGACCCTCACTCAAGAGAAAAACTAATACCGTCGATGGTATAAAAAGAATGCCTAGTTTATATGGAAAATGTAAGTTAAATGACCATTTCACCCATAGCCACATGGTCATTTGATGTTTAAAAGGCACCAAAAAGACATTTCATTTTGTAAAATATATTTTCAAATAATGACCCTTGTTGTAAACCCACAAAATTCTCTTATCCAAAAGGGTAGAAAGGATTTTATTGATGTGTAATTGACACACTATAAAATGTGCATATTTATAGTGTATAATTTGATTAGTTGTGACATATTAAATCCATATAACCATCATAATCATGATGAACATACCCCCATGTTTACCTTGTGCCCTTATATAGTCTTTCTACCTTCACTGGCCTTCCAGACAACCATTCATTTACTTTCTTCCACAATAAATTAGCTTGCATTTTCTAGGATTTATATATAATAAGAATTATAATACGTTTACATTTATTCTGGTTTGCTTCATGCTGCATAATTATTTTGAGTTTCATCAAAGTAGTTTATTTGAATAGTTTGTCTTTTTATTGCTGGAGAATATTCTATTGCATGGATATACTACTGTTTGTCCATTTATCTGTTGATGGGCATTTGCCTTGTTTCCAGTTTTGGCCTTTTATAAATAAAGCTGCTTATTATAAAGTATGTATGAAAAGGTGCTTGGACAATTATAAATTTATAGTGGAAAAGTGAATCTTGATCTCCACCTCCCATTACATATAAAAATTAATGTCAGCTAGATTATAGGACTAAATCAAGCATAATGTACATGATGTAAACTTCTGGAAGAAAATGTAGAATATATTTTAAACCAACTCTGGGTAGTCAAAAATAGAGGTCATAAAGCACGGATCATAAAAGAAAAACTACTTTTTAAAATGGGCCTTTTCAAGATTAAACACTTCTGTTCATTAAATGTCATTAAGAAATTAAAAAGTAAAGTCATATACTGAAAGTAAATATTTGCAAGACATATGCCTAAGAAAATATCCATATCTAGGCTATGTAACAAATGTCTATAAATCCAAAATCAAATGAAAAAAATCCATTTAAAAATAAACAAATGACTCAAACAAGTACTACATAAACAAAACATATGAAAGGTTGATAAATGTATGAAAAAGTGCTCAACATCGTTAGTTATCAGGGTAATGAAAATTAAATTGCAGTGAGATACCTTTTCCCAATCAGAAAGATGTCTCTTAATAAGCTAATGCGGAAACAACTCACAATACCAAATGTGAGCAAAGATGTGGAATAACCAGAACTGTCTGACATTAGGTAGGAGTATAAAATGGTAAAACTGATTTGAAAAAGTGGATGGTATTTTCTATAAAGTTAAACACAAAGGTCTACTTTATAACTGATTACTTCCATTCCTAGCAAAATTCCTGATAGGAATGAGTACCGGATCCTCACAACCATGCACAAACATGTTTATAGATTTATTCACAAAAGACAAAATCTGTAAACAACCAAAATGCCATTTGACAGTAGAACAGATATACAGAATGTGACATTAAATAATGAAACACTACAGATCAATAAGCAGAACAACTATTGACATTGAAATGAAACCCCAAAACATTTGAATGAACAAAAACTAGACCAAAGAAAAGTACATAATGCACATTTTTGTTTATAAGATATTCAAAGACAAAACTAATTTATAGGAATTAGAAGTCAAAAGAGTGGTTATCTTTTACGGCAGGAAAAACAATTGCCCCATCAATAATCCATCTCCTAATCCCCATAACCTGTGAATACATTATGTTACCTGGCAAAGGGGAATTATTAAGTTGCTAATGGAATTAAGGTCGCTAGTTTGTTGACCTTAAAAATGGAAAGGTTATTCAGGAATATCTGAAGTCACAGTGTAGTCATAAGGGAACTAAAAATTGAAGAGGGAAGCAGAAGAAGAAAGTCTGAAGAAGAGATGTGACAGTGGAAGGAGAATTAAAGAGTTGAAATGTCACTCACTTTGAGGATGGAGAAAAGGTCCATGAGCCAAAGAATGTGAGAAGTCTTCAGAAGATGGCAAAAACAAGGAATGGGATTCTCCCGTAAAGTCTCCCAAATGTTCTCTGCAATAGTGTTTGTAAAGGTGAAATATGGAAAACAAACTAAATACCCATCAAGATAGGAATTAATAAATAGATTTTGGTATGTTTATATGAATAGTCTGCATGCATCACCCGGGACCAAATAGGTCTTAGATATATAATATTGAGGGGAAAAAAGACAGTGGTAATGTGATATATAGAATTTAATAGCATATATAAATGTGTAAAGCACACTGCTCATTGTTACATGCGCATAAAATAAAAGTATGAAAATACACATGAGAAGAAAAAGCCAAAGTTTTATTGGTTTAAAACTTTGAAGATGAAGAGAAGAAAGTGAGATGGAACCATCAAATGCATGTTTTATATTTTATTTCTTAAAAATAAATATAGTGGGTGCAAGGATAGTTCAAGGGTAGAATTCTCGCCTGCCATGCAGGAGACCAGGGTTCGATTCCCAGTCCATGCACTTCCCCTAAAACAAAACAAACAAATAAAAATTCAACAAATGGTGCTGCAATAGCGGGATAATCACATGGAAATGTGACCCCATTATACAGTATACAAATAAACAGAGAGAAAGAGAGAAAACACATAAAATGAGGTAATAATTGTGGGATGGAATGATATGAGAGAGAGAAAGAAAGAGGTGATGGCAGTGGGATCTCTGAAAAAGAGAGAGGGAAAGGTCTCTTCCTGAAATAGGAGTTAAAGTATCAGGTCTGAAGATCCCTTAAGTAGTGGTTCTCAAGCAGGGGCAATTGCATGCACAAGAGGAAATTTTGCAATATCTGAAGACATTTTTGCTTGTCCCAGTTGAAAAGAGAGATGCTACTGTCATCTAGTTGGTAGATGTCAAGGATGCTGTTAGATATCCTGCAATGCACAGAACAACTCCCCACAGCAAAGAATTATCCCAGGCCCTAATGTTACTCCTGCTAGTAACCATGATGGGTGAGACAATGTCTGGAGAAGCAGTCTGGCCTTTTAGGGGGCAGATAAAAGGTAACTATTATTCAATTTTTGGATTGGTGTTACTAAAATGGAAAGACTAAGGGGATTGATAGTTGTAGCATGGGGAAACTATTTGGAACAACTGCTTAGCAAAATTAACCATAAGAGGTAAGGAAGTGAAGTGATAAGCAGCAGGCACAGGGCCCAGTCAAGCCAGTCTTGTCATCTGGTTCTGCCTAATTGTGTGAAGTTGTGATTAATTAACCATGTGTAGAACTTGTGACAAAGTGTACTATCAACTCTGAAGACTCAGCACACAGGAGCAGAATTAGTGCTGACTTTAAGGACTATGTAGAGAGAAACTAAGAAGGGTGAGTGGATGGTTAAACACAGGTTTGAGGTCATGCAGACTTGGATACTAGTCCTATCAGAGCCAAGAGATCTCTGTTTGTTGATGGAAAGGTCAATTCATAGCTCATTCTTCATGCTCATCTTTTACAAAACAAAAGCTGTGAATTGGATCACATGCTGGATTTCCAAAAATCTGTCAAGAAAACCCTATAGAAATAAAAGACTTATTCTTCTAGATGCTGGAGTGTCATCAGCAGACATCTCTCAGCAACCAGCACCTTTGGTAATGGTCTCAATTAAAGTACAAGCCCCAAGGCTCTACTTTGCTTCTGGAGTGGCCTACAATCAATGATTAATCGACTCACAAGGGTATAAAGGGCTGGGCCTCTTATTCCAATTCAGGACTGTTCATCTCAACTTCAGAATTTCCTGCAATGTCAGCCAGGCATTTCATTGACAGTGTATCACAACTCAACTTTTCCTTCTTCCCATTATTATTTCCTTCTCTTCCACAGTTGCTGATCCACAGAGAACTGCCTAATTGACCTCATCCATGCTAATAACCATCTCAGAGTCTTCTTCCTGGGGAAGTAAGAGATGACTTCCAGGTTTCTTCCACTTAACACATCATTGTCCTATACATAACTGTTCTTGATATAGAATCTCCAACAGCACACTCATTAGGCCTTGCAGAGGGATTGGGGGAAAATGGACCTGTGTGTGTGTGTGTGTGTGTGTGTGTGTGTGTGTGTGTATGTGTATCTATTAATGCGTAAAAATCACCCCAAATATTTATTTTTGTTTCTATTTCCTACTTGCAAATAAATCTATCAAAACCTTAAAAGAATTAATATTTGCAGTGCTGTTTGGTGAAATGTGACTTAAAAAGACTACGCATTCATTCTTAACCACTGGCATAGCTATAGCAGTTCTGACCCCCACCCCCATGTCACCCTGCCTCAGTTAAGTACTTTTGTTACTATTAATTCATTATAAGCGAAATTGATAGGGCAGTTTATATAGTTCTCCATATTTTACAGATAGAGGAAACTGCAGCTCAAATAGTTTGGCTACTAATTTCACTTCAGCTGATAACTGTAAGAGTTGGGACTAGTATTCATTTGTTCTGATCTTAACTCCACAGCTTTTTCCACCACATGTTGGAAAAATAAGCTTAAAACTATTTAAGTAAATTGATAAAAGATGGGATCTTTACGAGTAGTCAAGAATAACTAAAATTTAAACTTTTCTTCTTGATTTTAAGAATAACCCTATCTATATAATGTTTTGTTCATTTTAAAATGCAAGAAAATTTAGGCTCAGCCAAATAATTAAAGGTTGGACTGGACCAAAAATGCCATTCTGTACATTTTCTTTACTGAAAATAGGCTATTTCTCACATGACACCTTCTCTATCGGCAAAGGCTCTCTGGAGCACCACGTGGAGGAAGATATTAATGCCACATATGGCTCAGTGGAAAAAACGTCGTGATTAATGTCTGCCATGAGCACAGGAGTCAGCGATGGCCCCAGTGATAATCTGAGATCTACTGAAAACCTCTTTCATTCTATCAATAGGTATACTTAAGCCCAGAGATAGTGGGTATTACAGGAAGAATGTTTTGTACATACATTAATATATACAACTGACTCTGAAAACAATACCCTTTCCTCACTACCTAGTCTGTCCCAAATGATGACCACTAGCCACATGTGGCTATTTAAATTTAAATTTAGCTTAATTAAAATTAAGTAAAATTTTAAAATTTAGTTCCTCAGTCATACTAACTACATTTCAATGTGACAGTTCATGGAATATATCCATCATCACAGAAATTTCTCTTGGACAGCCCAGCAATACCAATAGATCTCTGCAATTATTCTTGTGTTCATTTATTCCTGTCACTTAGTGAATACTCAACAAAAATTAATTGAGGGTGATAATTGATGTTAAGAGACATTTAAAAGTTCTTTAGATTATGCATAGGCTGCATCAAAGTTATGTAGACCCCAGGACAATTTCTGTCCAAGGTCAACATTTTGGCTTCATAGGGATAGGAGCTAGTTTTCAACTTCATACCTTGCAGTAATACCATATGCCTTAAATACATCCTGTGTCCTTTCTATCTAGACCCATACTGTGAGAGTCAGAGGTGAAGCCTCCTGTGAAAATTCCCAACAGTACAAGGCCAATGACCACCAGTATGTCACTTGGGATGGGAGAACAACATGTATTTATTGAATTATTTTTTACTTATTGATTTTAATACCAATCATAACCATCTACATATGTAATATTTCTGTGTATATAAGGACATACACTTAGGAACTTCTTTACAGTTTCAAATCCACAATGTAAAGCAGTTTCTTTTGCTAACGTTAGCATTTAATGAGTAAACATTTTTACCTCCAATTTCATGATTAATCTCCATAACCACCCTGAGAGGTAGTATTACTTTCATTTCACAGATGAGAAAATTGAAATTTAAAAGGTAATTGTTCTGATTCCACAAAATTGGTAAATATCGTGGAATTTATTCCAGGCCTATGTCTGTCTTCAAAGCTCACAGCATAAGCCCCTGCCTGACAGATAGCCTATAGACCAATTAGTTTAACCAGTTCTTGGCTGTAAAAACAAACAAACAAAAAAAAACTGTCTTTTATACCTACAGCTATAGATATTAGCTATGTGATTTGGTATACTATTTAAACAATAGGGAATTCATCTTCTAATGTATCCTTTAAATTTTTCCAAATTATCACCAAAGACTGTTTAATGGACTCATCATATTCTTAAGAAGCACTCAGATAAAGAATGGAAAGAAAACTGGACTTAGTGTCCCAGGATTGGTTTCAAATTCTGTTTGTTTGTTTTCTGTAACTGGCCATATATCCTTAGAAAGGAAACGCTTCTGTGGTAGTTAGGTTCAGGTGTCAACTTGGCCAGGTGAAGGTGCCTGGTTCTGTTGCTGTGGACCTGAACCAAAGGGATGTGAATCTCATCTGTTGCTCATTACATTTGCAGTCAGCTAGGAGGTGTGCCTGCTGCAGTGAATGCTGTTTGATTTAATTGGCTGGTGCTTAAATGAGAGAGCTCAACGTAGCACAGCCCAAGCTGCTTAACATACCTCATCTCAGCACTTGCAGCTCAGCCCAGGCCTCTGGAGATGCAAAAAGGAATCACCCCAGGGAAAGTTGTTGGAACCCAGAAGCCTGGAGAGAAGGCCAGCAGAGATCACCCTGTGCTTTCCAGTGTAAGAAAGAACCTCAGTTGAAAGTTAGCTGCCTTTCCTCTGAAGAATTATACATTTTTAACAAAATAAATCCTCTTTTATTAAAAGCCAATCCATCTCTGGTGTGTTGCATTCTGGCAGCTTTGGTAGACTAGAACAGCTTTTTTTCTCTAAGCCTCTGTTAACTTCACACAAGTTAGACTAGTTCAGTTAGTTCCTTTGAGAGTTGAGAGTCCATATGGAAGTACAAAACATACTGGCACATATGTAGGTGCAGAGTATATTTGCACTTATTTGTTGGCTAGTGAGATGGACAGTCTCTTGTTCTTGCCCCAACTTCAGAACTTATCTGATACAAAGTACCTTGAACTGTGGTTTCCTCATCTGTTGTATGGTGATAATTACCACCCCACTCACTGAAGAATTTTATGAGGATTACATGAGATGAAATATGTGAAAATTATAAATAACATAAAATTAAAGGGTGATGAAAACAGCTAACATTATATAGGTTTGGCCCTATGTAAAGCCCTTTATAGTGCATTACCTTGTTAAATCATCACAATGATCTGATAGAACAAGTGCTATTATTATCCCCAATTTTTGATAAGAAAGCTGAGTTACTTAGCCCAGAAAAGAGTGACGGCAGGATTCAAACTGAGGCTGAGTGCATAATCAGCACTCTTAACCCTTATATACTACAGTCTCCATTGCATGGGGCCATGTGCAAGAGAGAGGCTTTAATTTGCTGCTGCAAGTGTTAAAAAAAATATACTCCAGAGAGGCATTTTTAAAAAGTTTCATCCAGATCTTGAAGTTCTTTTAAGTGTTGCCCAGGTCAAGTAACTTCAAGCCGTGCTTCAACTTCCATTCCAATCCATCCCAGCCTTCGCTCCGCACACAGGAGTTTGATTTCCTTATCCATCATTTCCTATTTAATAACACCCTCCCATTCATCTGTCCCTCCTTCACACCCCCTGGCATGTTGACAGTGGCTGTAGTTTCCCACTGAAGTAGTCATTCTTGTAGAAAGGGACCTGGCATGATTAATGTCAGTCAGTGAATGAGGCAGATTCTTGTATCTCTGTACTCAGGTAATTAGCAGAATGGCCTGTCAAAGTATATGTGGAATACTTTCCAAAATTTTCCTGTAGAACTGAGAGAGCCAGTGTTACCATTTCAGGATGTGTCTCCATGTATTAGTGTTTAGGAAATTTAGAATCAGAGAATCTTAAAAATCAACTGTGGCATTTGAAATTGTCTAGTCATTTAATATGCAGAGAAACATCAGGGAAGGAGAGTAAGTCGCCCAAGGTGGCTCAGATATTTCAGTGCAACAACCAGGATGAGATCTTGCATCATGACTTCAACTATTGCCTCCCTGATTTTTCATTATAAATCTTATCCAGCAATTCTTCCATCTGTCTCCAAGGGACCAGTAATGAAGGTGAATTGACTTCCACAAGTGAATCCTCCATTTCCCTCTAGAATGAAATTCCTTAGGCATCTTGCTGATAGAATTTTTAATAAGTATCTCACCTTTAAAAAGACTGAGTTTCCTTTCTTATCCTTATCTTCCCACTGGCCCCTCATCAACAGATCATTCCAGCTGGCTCTGGAGTCACTCTGCCTCACTGCTTCACTGCATTCTTTAACTTTCTCCTTCCAAAGGCACAAAGCAGACTCATGTCCTGAATTTAGAGTGGAAAGTGGAAAAATATCTGGGCAGTTGGATAACATCACAAAGAGGGAGAAAAAAAAAACAAGGGCACCCCTGCCATTTACTTCTTTACAAAGACAAAATGAGAGATCATCCTTGCTTCCTCTAGGGATGAAATTCACAAAGTAGACAGTTCTTTAGGGTCCCTCCTGTCTAGTAATTTTAAATTTAGCCTCATTAAGCAAAATCAAAATTAAAAACAAACAAACAAAAACAATTCATAGGAGTCCAAATGTATTGTTTGCATCTACACCTATTAGATTGTGTGTGTTTTAATGTTGACCCTGGCTGTTTGAACTTGGTCAAGTCACTTCAACTCTTTAGACTTCAGTTTTCTCATTTTTACAATGCTAAGAAGAGACTCAATAATTTCTAACTCCTTTTACATTCTAATAATTTACAAATGCATGAACCTGAAATTTTCCTTTGAGTGGAGTCAGAGTTTGACCAAAGAGGAGATAGGGCATTGAAGGAGAAGATGAGGGGAGGGAGGAAAAGTATAGTTCTGCGTTAATAGATTAAAAACCAAAGCAAAGGAGACTAAGTATTTGTGCTGTGTGTATTCTCCCACCATTAGAAGTTGGTTTAGTCTTCTTAAAAGTCTATAAAAGAAGACTAAAATACCCCAGGAGATCAAGCTAGAGTCAGAATGAGTTGTGTTCTAGTCTACAAAAGCTGACAGAATGCAACACACCAGAGCATTTAATAAGAGGGGATTTATTTAGTTAAAGATTTGTAGTTCTTCAGAGGAAAGGCAGCTAACTTTCATTTGAGGTTCTCTATTACATGGAAGGCACATGGTGACCTCTGGGGGCCTTCTCTCCTGCCTTCTGGGTTCCAACAACCTTCCCCGAGGCGATGCCTTTCTGCATTTCCAAACATCTGGGCTGAGCTGTGAATGCTGAAGTATGCTGAACTGCTTAGACTGTGCTGCACTGAGATCTCTTTTGACCTCTCTCTTTTAAGCTTCCACCTAATTAAATTAAACATCACTCATTGCAGAAGGCACTCCCCTTAACCGAGGGCAGATGTAATCAGCCATAGAAGAGTTTCACATGCTAATGATTCATGTCCACAGCAACAGAACTAGGCACTGTCACTTGGCCAGGTTGACACCTGAACCTAACTACCACAAATTGGTTGAAGAGAATAGATTTTGGCTTAAAAAATACATGACATTTTGGCTTTCAGGGATATTCGGGGCAGAAATCGGATGCCCCAAGAAGCAAGGAATATTCCTGGTCAAGGAAATATTCAAACAGAAACAAGGTGGTCTTTTGCCAGATATATTTAGCAGAAACTTGGTGATTTCTGAAGTTGATTCTTAGTAATATGCTGTGAAGTTACAAGTTTGCAGTTGATGAGTCTTGAGTCTGTGAGTTTTTGATCCCCGGAATATATAATTCTCTAAGTCTATGATCCTCTGATTCAATCCCTACAGTTCTGTGTGATGCTATCTCACCCAGCATGTACCCCAACCAATTCAATTTTTATTTTTATTACATGTTCTTTGCTTTATCCCAACCCTTGACTAAGGAATACTAAAGTGGATTTTTTTCAGTAGCTGCCCAAATCCTCTATGTATGGTTCCAGTTTCACTTTGGAAATGGAATAATTGTAAACAGCAGGCCTAACCTTTAATAAGTGTTAACTATGCACGCACTCTATAGAAATGCATTGTCTATGGATTATGCATTTTGATTATAATAACCTCTTGAAGTTAATGCTATTGTATTATTATCCTCATTTTGTAGGTGAGCTCTCTGAACATTGTGTAAGTTGCAGAGTTAAGTGGAGTAGAAGAGAGATAGACGACTTAGAATAATAAGTCCCTTATCATAATTTTATCAAATTGTATTCACAATATTATTTATTAGAAGCAGTGCAACATAACAAAAAAGCCTTGCAATTAAGTCCTAATTCTGCTACTGAGTAGGAAAACTGACAGTTATGTTAGCTGCCTAAACCTCAGTTTCCTTATCTATGAAGTGAGAATAATCACAAGTTCCTCAAGATAATGAAAGTTAATGTGAAAGGAAAACTTAAGATTATTACACCAGCGGTCGATGTTATATTATTTTCATATGATATATTTATGGTTTAAAGGTCCATTATTCCATTTAATTTTACTCACGTGTCCCCCGACTGCTCACACTGCTGTGTCTATTCTTTAAAATCCTATTGACTTTTTTTTTTTTAACATGGACAGACACCGGGGAAACGGATCGGGGTCTCCGGTATGGCAGGCGAGAATTTCGCCTGCTGAACCACCGGGGCCCGCCCCCTATCAACTTTTGAAATGTGGAAAACCTGATGCCATTTCTGAATGCACATTCTGTAGTCTGAATGTGGTCAGGTTCATATTTCTTCCCAACGACTTGCAATCTGTCCACTCTATCTTGCTAAAGTCACTTTAAAATATCTAAAACCATTAAAGAAATTTTAAAGTGGGAATAATAATCACATCTACCTTTGGAGCTCTTATGAAAATGAAATAAAATACTATAAGTAAAATGCTAATCACACTGTGCAGGATCAAGTACATTTTTAATTGTTTTATCATCATCATTGTAATAAAAGGTATTTTCACACATTTATTGTAAAAGCATGTTTTATGATATTGCACGGTGTGTACTTTTTTATCTTTGTCTCACACAAAGTTTGGCTGTTACTAGTGTGATCAGTAAAATTTTGCTTAAATTTTAGCATCAAATAAATTCTGCAACCTAGAGTCATAGATTCGTAGACTACCATAGTCATAGTCATTGTTTTATTTAGATATTTTCCTGTTTCTCAGTTTGGCATGTTAGTATCTTTAATATCTTCAGAAATATTACCTAAAAGTTTCTCCAGTAAAGATGGCCTTTGAGAATCTATAGATTCCAGACATTCAAAAAAGAATTGTTGGTTTAACCTGTGAAATCTTAAGGTGAGTACATGAAGAATTCCCACTAGTACTTTTTGCCTGTTTGTTTGCTTGAATATTGGATACTGCTCCCCAAACTCCAATAATCTCTTATGTGACATTGCCATTTAAGTGGGTCTAGGAGAGTGAATTGCTTTTCCACAAGATCCTCACAAAGTAGTTGCCATGTTGTTGCTTGAACATCCTCATTAACTGGAGATTCACCACCCATTAAAGGATGAATTTATTTTCTGTTTAGTTAGGAGTTCCTATCTGGGTACCATGAACCCCTATCATTTAATGATGTACTACATGCACCACTCTTTGTACAGAAGAGTATACAATATTAGATAGGTGTAGATGACCACTAACTAGATAGAGCTTTGTCATATAGAGGTGCGTGTACTCAGACACACACGCATACGCTGTGTATAATGTAGAATAAAAAAGATGGTATAAGTGTTCTATTTTGATTCCTCAGACTATACTTGACACTCTAATTTATTTCTGTAGATCACATTTTAAGATAGAAACTATTTAGAATCTGACTAAAGAACACTGACCAAACTATTTAGGGGCCTAGAACTCTGTTATATAATATATAATAATGGATAAGATTGACTCACATTTATTGTAATTTTACTTTGTGTTAAGCTCTTTACGGATTAAATAATTGGAATATATTTAATATATTTAATATTATAACTCCCTCACCATATATCTACCCACATATGCATGCATGTAGATATATAAATTATTTATTGTTTCTTATATGTGTGAACACATATGCATATGCATGCATGCACATATGCTGTGGCTTTTAGAATATTAAAGTGATCTATAGCCTTAAAATGATTCATACCACTAATTTAAATAATGTAATATTTGCAAAAATTTGAAATAAATGCACACATATCTGAGCTTTACAGAAGAAATTATTTACATACACATCAATTCACTTTTTGGGCTTGATTATCTCCTCCTCCTCCTGGGTCCTTTCAAGATCAATATTTTCCTTCACAGCCATTAAAACATTGATCACATCTTACTGAAGTTGCTTTCCAGGAACACTCCTGAGGCTAAATTGTTCAGCTATACTCTAGTTTTCCAGTATATTTATTGTTAATAAACTTTTTATATGTGAGAATGAGGAAAGGGGTTGGGGAGGTGCAGGCCAGGGGCTGAAAACCAAGTAAATCTGGGATACAGTTAGGGATGCTTGAAATAAAAAAGGGTTTCTTTTTCATTTAAATGCCCTTATCATAAGCCCTTTGATTGGTTTAGTTTTGAAAAGATTTACCCAAATCTGAAGCGTGAAGCATGGTATCAAATCAGTTGGTTTTAACTTCTTGCAAATTGACTTAGAAAGAAGCATAGCAGGTACACTCACCTGAGACCAGGACGACAGTGAAGAACATATCAGCTACATCCTCCTTTTAGCACAAACATTGGATATATCATTATGATTCCTACACATAACTCAGCATGTTAGGGATAATATTGTTATTTCACAAGATTTTATTCCATTCTGTTGAGAGACGCAGAACTACATCTAAAGATCCAGCTGACTTTTTTAAAAGATGAATCTTAACAAAATGCAATCAAGAATAAAAATAAAACTTGATGATAAGCAATGAATTTTCTTAAGTTTAGCTACATTTGCACGTGAGAATCTGCGAAAAACTGTATATCCCAAAGGCTGCCTTAACGTCAACCTATAACCTAGAAGGAAGAAGGTGCTGTATCTGCTCTATCCTGACTCCTCAGACCACACCTG
Source organism: Tamandua tetradactyla (assembly GCF_023851605.1). NCBI lineage: Eukaryota > Metazoa > Chordata > Mammalia > Pilosa > Myrmecophagidae > Tamandua > Tamandua tetradactyla. The sequence continues at coordinate 38,762,671 of NC_135328.1, forward strand.
GAGACTTGAATTTGTTTCCAGAGTTCATATTTTAAGAGATAAATTATCTTAAATCTGACTATAGAACACTGACCAAAATATTAGGGGACTTGAACCTGATATATAATAACTACTAAAATTAGCTAAGATTTATTAGGCACTTACTCCATTCCAAGTTCTCTGTCAAGAACTTTGTATAGATAAAAAAAATACTTTAATAATCATGACATCTGTATGAAATGGGTAATATTATTACTCATATTTTTCAGATGAGTTAACTGATACATAATGCTTTTATAAGGCTTAACAACTATTAAGTTAAGCAGCCAGGATTCAAACTCAGGTTTTCTTGCTCCGGAGCATAAAGTTTTAGCTATTCACCCATACCATCAAGGAGCTATGAAAACCCAAAGGGGAGATCATTACAGTCTTCAAATGTCTTGTAGAAGAATTAGGCTTCTGTGTAGACAAATAAGATCAAATGTGGACTGAAGAAACTTCCAGAAGGCAGACCCAACCCTAACATAATGCCAAGAGTTATCTAAACCGAATATATGTAAGGTAAGGCTGTCCAAGACATTGATACAAGATGCTAATGCAAGATGTTGATAGTGGGGTGGTATATGAGAACTCTGTATTTCATGCATGATCTTTCTGTAAACCTACAGTTCCTCTAATAATCAAAACAAATTATAAGGGCTCAAGCAAAAATGATGCTTGGTTTATATAACCTTTATTTTCTCTTCCATTTCTTGCATTTAATCCTTCTTTTCGATAAAAATAGACTGCACTTTTTTCTTTACCCAAGCCCTATTTTATTCATGGTCTTAGCCTTTTCAGACGTAATATCCAGATTTGATACAGAGATTTGACCAGAGACCAAACTCTATCATTAAAGTAAGGGCACTGTTGAGCTTGTCAGATGGTTTCATAAATATTTTGCACTCAGGCTCATTAGTTGAAATACGAGAAGATTCCAGCAGTAAGCGTTTACAAAGTGTATCTTTGAGAAATTGTTTCCTTTAACAGATGTTGAGAACAACGCATATCAAAATCCCACTTTGAAGACTTGCAAGACGTGAGCATATTATAAATTCTAAGGATCCCTAAAACAAAAAGTTAAAATGAACTTTTCCCAACTCCATTTACTTACAGAATTTTATCCCCTCTTTCTCACACCTTGAGAAATATTTAGTTAGAAACTCTGGAACAAAATATATCTTAATTAATAATATTCCCAATCCCAGAAATATACAATGGTTTAAAGGGCAGGGATTGAGATAATGCTCTTCAGGAGAAGTCAGCATCTATGTAACTAAAAGAAATATTTAACAACTCAAATAATCTACTTTCCCACTACTTGTCTATTTTATCCCCAAAGCAAAGTTTTAGGGTTTGGCCAAGAAGGTAGCTTTATTGTAGTTACTGTGAGTCAATACTGACATCTGGTGGTTTCACACATTAAATAGCAGGTCTGCTTCAGGTAAGCTCCCAATGAGAGGTGTGTTGAGCATGAAGGTTGACTGGTGATAAACTGAGATGACCTAGAGGCTGAATTTACCATATGCATTCTCCTCTTAGCCTTCACACATAGACTCAGTGAAAGTAAGAGAGAAGAGTCATTCTTTATGTCCTCCATTCTCACCTGGTTTTGACTCTGTGATCTCACCCTTGTCACCCACGGGATGAATTATCCAGACTAACTAATTTCACAGTCAATAAATTACAGACATAGCCATTGAATCTCCATCTCATTAGGGAAGGTTAATTTAAGTAGGCAATCAACAAAAATACCAGCATGAATGGAAGAGTTCTATACATATAGGGTGCACAATGAATTCACAACCTCAAAATCTGCCATCACTAGAAAGAAAGCTTAAAAAAAAAAGAAAAGAAAAGAAAATTGACACATTGCAATTTTCTGTCCTGGTGAATTTCCAGTTAGCAATTTTTGTTACTCAAGCCAGATGCTCAGCTATCTTCAAGGTAACAACAAAACTCAACAGCAAATTTTCATATTAGTTCTGAGAAGAAATTTGGCTCCTGCTTTCAAAGCACAGTAATGCAAGATTTTCCCTCCAAATGAGTTACCTCAAGAAGTGTTCAGTGACATTTTTCATCACTATATTAACTTGTTGGCAGCGCTATTTTGCATAAGTGTTCCAGCAAATACAATCTTCCCTCTTCCTATCCATATGCCTTTTGGCAAGACCCTTCAGTTTTAGGACTAAACTTTGTCTTGTAAAATAATACAGAGGTTGAGTGAGGTTGTATTTAATGCCTTCTGGTCAATTTCCATGATCTTCTTAGGTTTCTTGTTCACTACCAAGTTTCAACTTCTCTGTTAAGTAAGAACATTGAAATGTCCTTTGGTCCATCTAACTTCCTTTGCATGCATAAATTATCCTAAAAAGATGACTTTTTCTTCATTCTCTGAAGGCCTATTAAAATAAAGATTGCACATCCATAATACCGATTCCAGTACTATATAACTCTGCTCCAGTTGTTCATCCTGTTTTAGTTTGCTAAAGCTGCCAGAATGCAATATACCAGAAATGGAATGACTTTTAAAAAGGGAATTTATTAAGTTACAAGTTTACAGTTTGAAGGCCATAGAACTGTTCAAACTAAGGCATCCTGAGAGAGATACCTTAAATCAAGAAAGGCCAATGTCTGTCACATGAGAAGGCATCTGCTGGTGTCTGCTGGTCCTTGTTCCAGGTTCCATTGCCCCCAGCTTCTGATGCCAGTGGTTTCCTATCTAAGTGTCTGTGCACCTTCACTTAGCTCATCCGAGACACAACTCTGCGTTCCGGCTTGCTTAGCATCTCATGGGAAAGCAGATGGCAACGTCTGCTTTCTCTGTCAAAACTCTAAGTATCACCAAGTGTCTGCATCTGAGGTTTCTCCAAAATGTTTCCCATTTTAAAGAAATCTAATAAACTAATCAAGGCCCACCTTGAATGTGTAGTCACATCTCCATCTTGTGACTACAAGATTTGTAGCCTTTGTAGTATTTGTGGTCTTGCTCCACCAATTGGATCAGGATTCAAACCTGGCTACTCCGGGTTACATAATAGTTTCAAACCAGCACATACCCTAAACTATTCAGTGGCAAACTATATTATGAGGAAGAAGGTTTCCAATACTGGACTGGAAAACACCGCTATACTCTATGATAGACAGACTGCAAATGAAAAACATTGCTCACGTCATACCATTCATCAGAACATATCCGGGGGAGGGCACTCCAGTTGGTAAAGATTTCAGAATTTTGACTTGTGTTTAACTGTGAGCACTTGACTGAGAAAGAAAGATCACGATGATAGCTGGGTTTAATATTAAACAAATATATATTAGCAGGTGAATGTTACAGAGCAGTTTGACAATTCTCTCATAATTAACGGTATCTTCCTTGAATGGCAATATTCAGCAAAATCTGCATGATTATCCATCAGAAATCTGTATTTCTACAATGGACAAGAGGATGGAGTAGACAGTTTCTGACATTTTTTGCCTCTAAAATGTTGTGATTTCTAATTATGCTGCAATTAAAATGACGATACAAATCTATATTTATTGACATGGAACGATGCCCATGACATATTGCTGAGTGAAAAATAAAACAGGTTTTAGAACAGTATGTTCAGTATTATTCCATTTATATAAAATATTATGCATATTTCTAAATATATCCATAGAGAAATGTGCAATGAAATGTTCACCTAAACATCAACTGGTTATTTCTGGTTGATAGATTTCAGATGATGTTTATTTAATTCTCTTTATAGTTAATTGGTTTGAATATGTATAATAAGTACATATCAAGTGCTTTCAAAAACAAAGTTATTTTAAAATAAAAGGGAAAATTATTATATAACTGCAATTTATTGATCACATTTCTTGGATTAGAACAAGTTGTCAATGACTGTAATTGATTTAGAATCAGAAAAACCTAATTGCCCATCCACTTGATAGCCATGTGACTTTGGGAAAATAATTTTACTTCTCTGATCTTCAGTTTTCATCCTCAGTAAAATAAATATGAAGCACTATCACCTCAGTAAAATGAGGATGAAACACTATCACATAGATTTATGGTGAGGATTGGTTAAAATGAGATATGAAATAGCCTCAATTAGTACCAGGGGCATGAAAATAGTTAACAAATATGAGGTGTCTGGCAATTATTTAGAATTCCATTGCTTTGTCAATGTTAGATATTTTTATCATCGTAACATTATTTTTTCATTCATTTAAATGTCATTTATTGAGAATCTGAGTGAGTTTGTGGTGGTCAGTGATGACAAAACCTGTTTTGGCCTTATTGTAGACTTTTTTCCCCAGATGTTAGAAGCTTCCCTTTAACACATGCTTGCAAATAGACCTCGGTTCACCATCTCACAGACAAACTTGCCTGATATGGATTTGCTTTCCTCAAGACCCCAGACTGTGCATATTCCATGCTCTATTTCCTACATGCAACTTTTCAAGGGTGAGGGAGGGCGAAATTATGTCCCTTACATTTCCATAAGGCCTCAGACTGAGGTCTCTGTCACCTGCAGGTTTGTTTGAATGTGTGCAATAAAAGAAACATTAGTTATGATGAAGTGACATCTGGAAGACATAAATTGCAACTGGAGAAATATGGGGCCTGCTAAGTTTTTGCATCAAATCTTAAGCACAGTCCTTCTCTTCTCCTACTTTCCTGAATGTGGTGTCTTTTCTGTTATCTAAAATCTCATCATCACCTCCACTTATAATAAGGATTTGGTAAGATTTATCCATAGCCTGCAATGGAAGCTCTTTGTTGCCAGTCTCCTAACAGGGCTAGGTCACAGTAGGGTGGTTTTTTTGTTTTGTTTTGTTTTATTTTGCTCTTTGAGATGGTCTTTATTCAAAATAAGGTTCCAAAATGATTTCACTTTTGGTGAAAAAGCAATTTAAGCAGGAGGCTTCGTTTCTTCTGTGGTAGGCTTCCTTTCTGCTGGCTTCCTGGTAGCTGCAGCCTTTTTCCCAAAGTCTTCTGCTTCTACGACTTCTTAACACCAACAGTCTTCTTTCCTTCTTTCTTCCCCACTGTAGACTTTTGCCTAGAACCCCCTTCTCATCTAATTTGGCCTCTAGTGCGCCTGCAGCTTGACCCACCCTAAGTTTGTGATTCCTGGTCTGGCAACGAATGGTGTTTCAGTGCATAGTTTTTGCATATGGGTTTAGTTTCAACATGATTCTCAGGTTTTTCAGTGGATTCTACTTAAGCACTCAGTGATGAACCTTCTTGCATGGTGCTCAGAGGGCTCTTTGGATCTCTGGGCTTTTCAAGATTCAGCTAAGGTCTGTAATCATCCTTTTTGTGCATGGAAAGGTTGTATATACTCTTGAGGGAGGCAGATTTGTGCCAAGTGCCATACAGGTCATTTAACTTGCAGAATGCACTTTCAATCCAAATGCAGAAATATCCCACATGCCTACCAGGAGCAAGTTTCAAAATGTTCAGCTTATTTACATTAAGCAGGGTAATTCCAAGGATGTTTCTGATGGCCTTGATGATACCATGTCCTCATTATAGATATGCATGGTCGCCTGTGCTGTATGCCAGGATGGTTTCTCATTTTGCCCTTGCCAGCTCTCATTCACTGAGAGCCTTAGACCTTGGTCTTCTTGTAGCCTTCAGTTTTACCTTCAATCCCCAAAGGAAGTTCAGGAAATTCCTCAATATGATGACCTTTAGATGTGACCAGTGTTCATTTAAGTCTGAGGCAGCCAGGGCAGAGCAGATGGCATACAGCTTCTGTGCTGTGCTTACAGTGCCATCAACATGAGGGTGCAAACATGCGGCCACCATGATACATATTTCCCAAAGCACTCTGACCAGATCAGCGGGTCCCACTGCCTCAAACTCTGGGGATTTGAGCCACAGCTCTGCCAGTGCCCCAGGACTCAGCACTGGTTTGATGAACTGCTAACTCACTGAAGGCATAGGGCTGTCAGTTGGTTTTGTGCAAGTTGATGTAATTAAGTTCACAATAGACGGTCTAATGGAAACCTTGAATGTAGCAGGCAAAGTAATATTTTTGCCAGATGACTCCCCCTTTTCAGAGCACACTGGACGAGCACACACCATGGTGGGGAGAGGAGAAGGTCATGCTCCTCTCAACTCCATGGCTTCCGAGGGAAAGAAGTAGATTTTAATATGTCATAAATTAGAGCAGGAGAGTCTATCAATCTTTATACATTTGTCAACAATAACAACAACAACAAAGCAACAAATCTCAGCAGCTCTTTGCAGTGACATTCCCAGTAGCAAATCTGTCATGCTGGTGGGTGGGTTTTGGAATATCAGAAGTATTTACTCAGATGCAGTTCTGGGGGGCGGGGGTGGAAATCAAGTGCATTGTCCATTGGAGGACTGCCTCAGCACAGAGAATGAGCTCTTGGAGGACATTTTTGGCTTCTCAGGTACAATGTCAGGGAGAAGAGAAGCATCACTATTGGACTGAGTGTGGGCAAAAGTGGGAAATCAAAGTGACTTATATTCATGCAGTCTAGTGTTTCCTAACCCCTGGGAGCAGGCAATGCCCCCTTCTGGGACGATCTTAAACCCCAGATTGAATTTGATCAAGATGACTCTACTTGGCAGAGTCAATAATATTTTCCCACCAAGATCTCCTTTTTTTTTTTTTCCTTACTATACAAAATTGTTGATACTTTCTATGAACCCTTCTCTGCATGCCATATATTTTGAGTTGAGAAAATTTTGTCCTCTTGTGAATGGTAAATTTAAGCTAAGGACAAATTCTGCTAACTGGAATATTTTCTTAATTATGATTTATAGGTTAAAATGAATAAATATATCAAGTGGGCCAGGGTGGCTCAGCAAGCAGAGTTCTTGCCATGCCGAAGACCTGGGTTCTATTCCCAGTACCTGCCAATGCAAATAAATAAATGAATAAATATATCAGCCCAAATATTTTAACAGCTACTATCATTTTCCCTTATTCAGATAATCTAATTTTTATTTTAGTTTTATAAGTGACATTGTAGGTTTACAGGAAAATCATACAGAAAATAGAGAGATCCCATATACCCATATTCAACAAACACACGCAACATTCTGCATTATCAATATTCTGCGATACAGTGGTATCTTTATTACAACTGATGAGACAATATTATTAAAATCATACTCTGAACTATAGTCCATAGTTTACATTGCAGTTCACTTTGTTGTACACATCAGTGGTGTATATGTGTGTGTGTTTTAATTCTTGTAGCGTATATATGCAACCTAAAATTTCCCCTTATAACCATACCCAAATATATATCTCAGTGGTGTTGATTGCATTTATGATATTGTGCAACCATGACCACCATTCATTCCCAAAATGTTTCCATCACTCTAACAAGAAAATCTGTACCCATTAAGCATTGGCTTGCCATTTCCTTTTGATAACCTGGGTCCCGGTAACCTTTATTCTAGTTATTCTAATTATTTCATATCAGTGAGAGCATCCAATTATGGACATCCTTTTATGGCCAGCTTATTTTACTTAACATGATGTCTTCATGGTTCATTCGTGTTGTTGCATGTGTCAGAATTTCATTCATTTTTTAAAGTTGAATAATATTCCACTGTATGCATACATCCAATTTGGTTATCCATTTTTCTGCTGGTAGACACTGAGATTGCTTCCATCTTTTGGTTATTTTTATTTTAATTTATACATTTATTTTTTATGGGTATGCTGTTGCATAGCAGTGTCACATTTCATTATTTTTCCGTGTGAGTATCCTGTTATTGCAGCACCATTTGCTGAATTTTTGTTTGTTCGTGGGTTTGTTTTATTAGCAAGTGCATGGATGAGGAAGCAAACCCAGGTCTCCTACGTGGCAGGCGAGAACTCTACCACTGAACTACCCTTGCACCCCCTCATCTTTTGGCTATTTTTAATAATGCCACTGTGAAAATCAGTGTGAAAATGTCTGTTCAAGTTTCTCCTTTTTCAGTTATCTTGAGTACAGACTTAGAAATCACATTGCCTGGTCATATGGTAATCCTAAACATAATTTCTAAGAAATCACCAAAGTTTCCACAGCAGCTGCATCATTTCATATTACCACTTACAATGAATGAGTGTTCCTACTTCTCTACAACTTCATTAACTTTTTATATTTTCCATTTGTTATTAGTAATCATTCTGTTCAGTGGACAGGGTATCTCATTTTGGTTTTCATTTGCATTTCCCTAATGGCTAATGACCTTGAGCATCTTTTAATGGGGTTATTGGCCACTTGTGTATCTCCTTTGAAGAATGTCTTTTCGTGTTTTTTGCTCATTTTTAAATTGTCTTTTTTGCTGTTGAGTTGTAGGATTTCTTTATATATTCTGGATATTAAACCTTTATTGGATAAATAATTTCCAAATATTTTCTCTCATTCTGATGCACAAAGGGTTTTAACTTTGATGAAATCCTATTTACCTGCTTTTCTTTTTCTTTTGTTGCTTATGTTGTTTGTATAGAATCTAAGAAAACGTTGCTTAACACAAGTTTCTTAACATGCTTCTCTATGTTTTCACTTAAATGTTTTTTTAGTTTTGGTCTTATATTTAGGGCTTTGGTCTATTTTGAGTTAATTTTTGTAGGCATTTGTTCCAGTGACAATTTTGCTCATTGTACAGGCATCCCACACACTATTAGATGAGGCACTGGCAGAAACTGGAAGAACGAGATGGAAGTTCCCCAAATATATTCTGGCTTGCTCTAATGCAAAGCATTTTGTTTAAATGGAAATAAAATCCAGAAAAAAATACCAAATCTGATAGGAAACAAAGGTAACATGCATAAACCAGGATTATCCCATGTACTAAGAAATATGGTTTCCTGAATACAACCAATGGAAGAGAGGGCATATAGAAAATGCGAGATGCACTGTAGCATAAAAGAGAACAAAAAACATATTATGAGGGATCTCCTAGGAGAGTCTACTCTTAAAAGATATTGAGCACTTGAAATAGATGTTTTCAATGTGAAAGAACAGAAATGGGAAAAATAATAACAAGTTTGGCAACAGATTGTAATACATATAAATTTGTAAAAATACCTACAAATTACTTTTTTCTTTCTATACAGGCCCTTTGTTAGGACTCTTCTGTAACTTTGTGACTTGCTTTTGGTAATATGACATTGACATACATGTCTCAAGGAGGGACTTGCACATCAGGGCTTAACCTCTTGCGATCCCGTGACTACCATCATGCTTACAGTGGTTAGCCTGAGAAATGATTAAAGTCACTTGGTCAGCTCATCTCCCTTACTTCACTGACATCAGCACAACCACTAGTCATGACTAAGACCCCAATTGAGCCAGTCATGGTTGAGTCAGTCTTGACTAGAAGAACCAGCCAGCTAACCCACGGAAACATGAAGAAATGTGTCTTGTTTTAAACTGCTTAGTTTGAGGGAAGTCTCTTACACAGCAATAGCAAATGGATACACACATTGTGATGGTTAATTTCACATTCAACTTAGGTAAGGAATGGTGTCCAGTTGTTCAATTAAGCAACCACTGGCCTAATTTTTCCTGTGAGGACATTTTATAGGTGGTATTATATCATTTGTCAGTTGATTGCTTCTACAGTTGATACATCTACAATCAACAAAGCAAACTGTCCTTAACAATGTGGGGAGTCTCCTCATCTAATCAGCTGGAGATCTCAAAATGAAGACTGAGAATTTTAGAAGTCAGAACTTTTGCCTTTTCTTCAGCCAGCTAGTTTTTATAAGAGTATACGACTTCACCTTTATTAGAATTCCCAGCTTGTGAACTGCCCTACAGAGTTCAGACATGCCAGACTTCAGAATCACCTTTTTAAAATTCCCCTATGTCATTCAGACTTGCCATTCCTCCATGCTTGTGTAAGCCAGTTCCTATAATGTGTAAGTTGTATATTTTGATGGAGAAACTTAATACATATAAACTTGTAAAAATTGAAACAATACAGTGCAAAAATAGGCTTTAAAAAAGGATGATCACCTCCTGTTATGGGATTGATTCATGTCTCCTACAAAGACATGTTCACGTCCTCACCCCTGGTCCAGTGGATGCGAGCTCATTTATAGATGGGACCTTAGTATATGGTTAATTAAGGTGAAGCCAAGCTGAATCAGAATGGGCCTCAATCCAATATGATTGGAGTGCCTATAAGCAGAGGAAATGTGTACACAGAGGTACAAGGAGACAAATGGAGTTAGTGACAGCCATGTGATGAAGCCAGAGATTGAGTTATGGATAACTTGCAGGCAATCTACCACCAGGATGTCAACACCTTGATCTCAGACTTCAAGCTTCCAAAATGGTTAGTAAATAAATTTTTGTTGTTTAAGCAAACCTATCTGTGATATTTGTTTTAGCAACTCTGGCAAACTAAGATACTCTGCTTCCATCCTCTTCCTTCCTCACCACCTCCATTTTCACCTCTGCCACCTTGGATAACCAACAAGTACAGCATGTTATATATAGATAGTTCCATGCCTTTCTTCTCCAAACATATACATAAAAGTATATATAAGGAACGTAATTTCACAGACAGAATGTTCTGAACATATTAGTCTGCAACTTGGATATATAAAACAGAGGTATTATTTTGCTTGAGGGGAATTATATATGTGCCTTACTTTCTTCTTTATTTTTTCACTTGGCCTGTCCATTCCCTCTGGCAAGATAACATGCACACTAACATGGTATCTTTCCACATTTTGTTTATGCTTAATTACAATGTACCAATATACATACAATAATACCAGTCTATGTGCATGTGTTCATGCAAAACAAGATGAGACCAAAATGAGATCTTATTTTACATTTACTCTTTTTCTTGTATTTATTTCTTGTTTCTTTCCTGTTTTCTCAACCACAAAAACTTATGGGATCTCTATTAGATATTATAGTTCTCATCCATTATTTTTAATAACTATAATATATTCCCTTTGTGTAAATTTACTGTAACTTATTTCAGTTTCCCCTATGTATTTTTCATGTTGTTACTGCTTTCTGTCTCTTCCAACAATGCTGCAAATAAACTTCTGTATCCATAGATCTTTATTTCTACAGTCTTTATTTCCGTGAGATAAAGCACCAGGTAAGAAATACCAGAATAGTGGGTTGAGTGTTTTGTTAACTTTATCAACTGTTGCTGTATGGTTTTCAAAAAAGCCTGTAACTATATGACCACTGGCATTACACCTATGCATGGGCATCTGATGAGCACCAAATGATGTCTCATTGTAACCTTAACTTGTATTCCCTTAACTCCTAATAAGCTTGTGCAGCTTTCATGCGCTTGTTTACCATTTGGACTTAATTTTATGGGAAACACTTGTGCATATAACCTTTAACTATTGGATTCTTTGTCTGTTTTTTTTTTTCTTTGTTTGTTTGTTTGTTTGTTTTTTGAGGGGGGTGCATGGCCTGGGTATCAAACACCAGACTCCTGCATGGAAAGCAAGCATTCTACCACTGAACCACCTGCACCCAATCATTTGTCTTTTACTACCCTATTGTATTTGATTACCAAATTCAGTATGTTTGAGAAAATTTTCACTGGCCCCAGAAAATACAAATACGATATTCTAGATTTTCTTATAAGATTCACTTTTTTTTGCATTAAATGCTTTACTTAACAGAGAAGTAATTTTTTATGCAGTTGAGATCAGGTTCCAGCACCATTTGTTAAATAAACCATAATTTTATCAAATAATTTAAATTTTCATATTAAAATTTTATATGATATCCATATTCCGGTCTTTTGAACTAATTATTCATGACTATGCCACCCACATATTGATTTATTAACACAGACTTTATGGTTTCTCCTAGCTGGTAAGACGTATCTTCCCAAATTATTCTTTGGTCATAGATTTCTTGGCTCTCTTAGACCATTTTTTCTTTTAAACATAACTAATTTATACTGTGAAATTTATATATATATATATATATATATAAATGAATGAAATATATTTGCACAGTATAACAAAAATAATAAATTAGTACTTCACACCCATAACAGTTTAAGAAATAGAATGTTATTATTGATTTTGAATGCTCCATGCCCCTTACCCCAGATGAAATCTCTGTATTGTCCTTAGCAGAAATAACCACTCTTCTAAATTTCTTTGTTTGCTTTGATTGTTCGTTTTTTTTTCATAATTTTACTAGAACTGCTAGATCTTATGTGTATATATGTTTGTTTAATGCCAAACTGTTTTCAAAAACAGAAGAACCGACTTCCAGAACCAGTGGTGGATAAGAAATTTTTTCCTCTATATTGTTGCTAATATGTGACGTTGTTGTACATCTTAGATCTTGTTAATTTTGTGAATATGAAAAGGCAGTTATTTATGCTTGCCTTTATTTTATTCCTAATAAGGTGAGTTTCTTTTCAAACATCATGGACTAGCCACATTTTCTTTGTAGTAAAATACAGGATCATGCCTTTTTTTTCCCACTTTAATCGGTGGGCTGTCTTTTTCTTATTGATTTGTGAGAGATTTTTGTATATTATGCATGCTGACACTTCGTCATTCATAGGGTTTCAAATTTCTCCTAGCTTGTGGTTTGTCTTTCAATATTTTTCTGGGGTCCTCCCAGAAAAATCTGTATGTATGATTTTTCTAATTTATTTTTTAATCTAGGGATTTTGTTTAAGAATCTCTCTCCAACCCTGAAATTATAAAAATATTATCCTGTATTTTTTCTCTTTTATTGATTTGGCTTCATACTTAAGAGCACAATTATCTAGAAATTAATTTTGATTATGGTGTAGGATGGACATCCAGTTTCATTTTTTTTCCAATGTAGAGAACTCCTTGTAACAGCAACAGCATTTATTAACAGTATGATAATTTGCCTACTAATCTGTATTGCCAGTACATTTATGTAACAGGTTTCCATATATGTGTTCATTTGTTTCTAGTCTTTTTATTTTGCTTCTCTAGAAGATCTTTTAAAGTTCTGTTTTATCCAGCTAAGGAAATTCCCTTTTAATCTTGGTTGACTGAAAGTTTACATTATGAACAATTGCCCAGTGTTATTTAATGCTTTCACTTCATCCACTGAGATTTATTTTTTTTATCTGGTAAGTTAATATGATTGAATAAATTTATATATTCAAATTTTTTAACGTTCATTCTTGGTCATTATGTATTATTATTTTTTTTTGTTCGTTGCTGAATGCAGTTTACTAATACTGTGTTAACAAATTTTGCATGTTCATGACACTAAGATCAATTTTTGACCAAGAAATATTCATTCATTTAAAATTTTCCTGGAATAATAGAAAATAATTGTTGGGGGCTATATTTCATTAATGAAGCTTAATTATGTTATTCATGTCTTCTATATTCTCTATCAATTACTGATAAATGTATTAAAATTTCTATAAAGATGTGGATTTGTCATTTTATCTTTGTAGTTCCATCATTTTTACTTTCCATAATTAGAAAGTATATTATTAGGTGCCTACAAGTTTAAAATTATAATATTTTCCTGGTAAGCTGAATCCATTTTCTATATAGAATGATCTTCTAAAGATTCATTTTTAACCTTAGTATCTAGGTTATCTGGAATTTTAATAACCATGCCAGTCCCATGGTTATAAGTATTTTTCTGTTATGTATTTCAATTGTGGTCTTTCAATGTCTATGCACATTTGTGTTTTAAGTTTTCTGTAATAAATAGTATACAGGTGATCTTTCAGGGAATATGGAAGAGTAGGGAGCCACAGCACTCACTCCTCCAAAAGCAGTTGATAGACAGACAGAAACCCTCTGAAACAATTTTTCTGGGGCTCTGGACAGCAGAGGACCATTATGTGGCATTCAGGGAAGAGTAGGACAAAGAAGCTGAGACACTGCAGTAAAGGTGTGAGTAAATTGCTCTGTAGTGATTGCTGGCACCCAACCCCCACTCTGGAGACTACCCACCTTGGTCCCAGTTCTTGGCCATTACTGTGGATACAAGGGGGTGGGAGCTCGCTGAGTATATATATAATTCATAACAGCTTTTAATTGGCAAACTGATATCACTTTGGTGGCCTGACTTTGAGTTCCAGCTTTAACCTACCCTGGACAAGGATCACAGTGGCTGTGATTTCATCCCTGCTCCTGACAGAGAAAAAGGTGGTGGTAGGTCAAAGACAGGATCTCCTTAGGGCTAGAGAGAAAAAGAAAGTACAGATTCAGGGAGTCATAAAAATGATTTTTGGTGTCTTTCTTGACCTTTCTGTAGGGCTCCCTGGAACTGGTCAGTGCCACTTTCACGGGTCCCTGGCTCTGTTTTGGGTGTGAAATACTGACTTGGGAGAATCATTTCCATTGATGCTCCCAGAATTTGCCTTTCATGCAAAAGCAGCTAAAGACAATGAAGAGAAAGTAAAATAAACCATAGAGGAAAAACAAAAACAAACAGAACAGATCGATATTCATGGAGAAGTAACAGAGAAAAGGAAGATTTTCCTTGAGGATGGAACAATTGCATGAATAGCGCAATCTTAAAAATTGTATTACACACTCAGGGCAAGAATCAGATGAAGAAGAGCTGAAAAATCTTCTCAGTTAAACATAGGCAATTATAAAGGTTTAGAATAAGTTGAAACAAGTGTCAAAGAGTCTCAGCACAGAGTGAATCAACAATAAAACCCTAAGCAAGAAAAAGAAGCTGACTTTCAGAGTAAACCCATTAACATAATTGGATGCCTAGACATCAGCAGAAAATTACAAGCTTTTCTAAGAAATGGAAAGATATTGCCCTCTCAAAGGAACAAATTATTATTTCAGAAGAGACACAGAATTTGGAGCAACTAAGCCAAGAAGTTCAAACAGATCTCCTAAGTCAATTCAATGAGATGAAAAAATATATGGTTAAAAAGATAAAGGATATTAAGACACTGGGTGAATATAAAGATGAAATTGGAAGTATGGAAAGAAATATAACAGAATGTATGGAAATGAAAGGCACAATAGAAGAGATTTAAGATTCACTAGTTGCATTGCAACAGCAGATTTGAATAAGCAGAAGAAAGAATCAGTGAATTAGAAGATAAGACAATAAAAATCTCACAGAAAGGAGGTGGGGCAAGATGTCAGCATAGTGAGGAGTATAATTTATTTTAGTTCATCCTCCAGAGAAGATAGTAAATATTCAGGAATGGTATAGACCAACTGTTGGGGGACATCAGTGACGAGCTACACAGTCTAGACCAGGTGGAATGGCTGAAATCCCATACAAAAATGTAAATCCATCATGCTATGGAGGCTGATGCTCCTCTCCTACAGGCACAGTAGACTGGTTCCGTGGGGGTAAAGGAAACAGACTTTACTAACAACAAGAGCTTAGCTAAGCTGAGCACCAATTGCAGAATTAATTAACAAATTATGACTACCGAAAAGAGGCCCCCAGTGCAGATAAACCTGGAATAAGCACTAAAGGAACTAGGAGATTTGCCCCAGTAGAGAGAGTATGGCTAATGGAAAAAGGAAAAAAAAAAAAAAAAAGACAGAGGTTTTTTGAGTTGGACAGCACAAAGCACTGGAAAATGGTTGTACCACAAGAAAAGAGGGCATATACAGCCTGAAGATACATAGAGCCATGTACCAACTCAACTCTTGATTGACAAATCCAAGGAGCCAGGATCTGGCTCTGAAAAGGCTTTTTTTTTCTTTTTTGTTTTACTCCTTAAACAGTTCATTGGATA
Organism: Tamandua tetradactyla; assembly: GCF_023851605.1. NCBI lineage: Eukaryota > Metazoa > Chordata > Mammalia > Pilosa > Myrmecophagidae > Tamandua > Tamandua tetradactyla. Next base: position 38,778,401 of record NC_135328.1, read on the forward strand.
TAACTGGAAGCAATCTCAGGCTCCATCATTGCCACAGGCAATTGTAAAATTAAGCTTTTCTGAGAGACAAAGTAGCTAGTCAGGTGAAAAGAGTAAATTCACTAAAGGGCGTATCTTCCCCAAGAAAAAGAGGATGGGGCTCAGCTCAAGTGGAATCCCTCCTTCAAGGAATTCAGACCCCAGGAACTGGAAAACAGAAGCAATTAAAGCCATCCTACTATCTTACCTGTGTCTCAGCTACACCCTTGCCAGGGAAAATCTGCTGAAATTAAAGGCACTACATCACTTTAAGCTGGTGGAAAGCCACAGGCAGACAAGTGCCCCATGCTGGGCAGGATAGGAAAATCACAGTGTCTAGAGGTTTCATAGGAAAGTCTGACAACCTGCTGTGTCTCATCCTCATGGAAACAGATGCTGGCTATTCTTTCCCTTTGAGACATGGGCCTGTCTGGTCTGGAAAATCTGACTGTGATCTATAATATCTGAGGGGACCCATCTGAAAAAAGGCTCCATATAGGAAGGGCAAGAAACAGAAAAACAAGAATTGAAAAATTCCAATCAGTTAAACAGAGACTATGCTAGAGGTCTAGAATAAGTTGAACTGAATGTCAAGGAACAGATAGGGAACAAAGCTATCCAGCAAGAAAACCCTAAGTGAAAGAGCAAAAACAACCTACAGAATAAACTAATTAAGGAAATTAAATTCCTAGATGCCAGCAAAAAATAATGAGTCATACTAAGAATATCAAATATATGGCCTAGTCAAAGGAACAAACCAAAATTTCAAATCAGATACAGGAACTGAAACAACTAATTCAGGATGTTTGAACAGACATAGAAAATCTCCTTCAAAATCAAATCACCAAGTTGAGGGAGGATATAAAGAAGACATTGGGTAAATAAAAAGAAGAACTTGAAAGTTTGAAAAAAATAACAATCTAAGGCACAATAGAAGAGATGAGAAAAACAATGGAAACCTACAATAACAGATTTTAAGAAGCAGAAGAAAGGATTAGTAATCTAGAGAAATTGAAATCTGAAATACAACATACAAAAGAAAATATAGGGAAAAGAATGGAAAAATGTGAGAAGGGTCTTAGACAGTTGAATGACAACATGAAGTGCATGAATATATGTGCTATGGATGTTCAAGAAGGAGAAGAAAAAGGAAAAGGAGGAGAAAGACTAATGCAGGAAATAATCACTGAAAATTTTCCATCTCTTATGAAAGACATAAAATTACAGATCTAAGAAGTTCAGCATACTCAAAACAGAATCAATCCAAATAGACATAATCCAAGACATTTACTAACAACTTGTCAAATGTCAAAGACAAAGAGATAATTTTGAAAGCAGCAAGTGAAAAACAATCCATTACATACAAGGGAAACTAAGTAAGACTATGTATGGGTTTCTCAGCAGAATCCATGGAGGCAAGAAGGCAGTGGAATGATATATTTAAGATTCTAAAACAGTAAAACTGCCAACCAGCAATTCTGTACCCAACAAAACTGTCCTTCAAAAATGAGGGGAGATTAAAGTATTTTCATACAAACAATTGCTGAGAGAATTTGTGATCAAGGCTCTGCAAAAAATACTAAAGGGAGCATTGCAGGAAGATGGGAAAATGCAGGAGAGAGAGGTCTGAAGAAGACTGTAGAAATGAAGACTATCAGTAAAGGTAAAAAGAAAAAAAATTAAGTAAGACAAGTAAAATCCAAAGGACAAAGGATAAAAGAAAGTAGTACCTTTACAGTAATAACACTAAATGTTAATGGCTTAAACTCCCAATCAAAAGATATAGACTAACAGAATGGATTAAAAAATAGGACCCATCTATATGCTGTCTACAGGAGACTAATTTTCAATCCAAGGATAAAAATAGATTGAAAGTGAAAGGTTGGGAGAATATATTTCATGCAAATAACAATCAGAAAAGAGCAGGATACTAATATCCAACAAATGAGACTTCATATGTAAGTCAATTAAAAGAGATAAAGAAAGACACTATTTATTAATAAAAGGAACAAATCAACAAGAACACATAATAATCATCAATATTTATGCATTGAGCCAGAGTGCTCCAAAATACATGTGGCAGACACTGACAACACTGAAGAGAGAAGTAGACATCTCTACCACAATAGTTGGAGACTTCAATTTCCTGTTATAATCAATGGATAGAATATTTAGACAAAGGATCACTAAAGAAACAGAAAATTTGAATAATACAATAAAGGAACTAGACTCAACAAATATTTATAGAATATCACATCCCACAACAGCAGTATACACATTTTTATCAAGTGCTCATGGATCATTCTCAAGGATAGACCATATGCTGGTTCACAAAGCAAGTCTCAATAAACTTTCAAAGTTTAAAATCATACAGAACACCTTCTCAGATCATAATGGATTGAAGTTGGAAATCAATAACACGCAGAGGTTCAGAAAATTCACTAATTTATGGAGGCTAAACAACACACTCTTAAACAACCAGTGCATCAGGGAAGAAATTGCAGGAGAAATAAGTAAATACCTTGAGGCAAAAGAAAAAATGAAAATACAACATATCAAAATTTATAGGATGCAACAAAGACAGTTCTGAGGAAAATTTATTGTCTTTAATGTCTATGTTAATTAAGCAAATAATTGAGGAAATTACCTGTTCATTTGGGAAAACTAAAGAAAGAACAGCAAGCTAGCCCCAAAAGAAAACTAAAAGAAAGAATGAAAATTAGAGCAGAAATACATGAAATTGGGAACATGAAAACAATTGAGAAAATCAAGACCAGAAGTTGGTTCTTTGAGAAAATTAATAAAATCAATGGACTCTTAGCTGGGTTGACAAAATAAGGGAGAATATGCAAATAAATAAAATCAGAAATTAAAGAGGAAATATAACCACTGATCCTGCAGAAATAAAGGAGGTAATGAGAGGATACTATGTGCAACTATATGCTAATAAACTGGAAAATGTAGAGGAAATGGACAACTTCATAGAAAGACATGAACAACCAAAATTGACTTGAGAAGAAATAGATGACCTCAACAAACCAATCACAAGTAAAGAGATTGAATGCAGTCATCAAGAAGCTCCTAGAAGAGAAAAGTCCAGGACCATTGTCATGGTCAGGTTCATGTATCAATTTGACCAAGTGGTGGTACCTGTTTGTCTGGCTGGGCAAGTGCTAGCCTGTATGTTGCGATGAGGACATTTCATAGAATTAAATCATGATCGCATCAGCTGCATCCACAGCCGATCCCATTTGTAATCAGCCAAGGGGAGTGTCTTCTGCAATGAGTGATGCTTTATATAATCACTGGAAGCCTTTTAAGGAGGATTCCGAAGAGAGAGTCTCTCTTTCTGCTTCAGCAGGTAAGCCTCTCCTGTGGAATTCATCTAGACCCTCCATCAGAATCATTGGCTTCACAGCCTGCCCTGTGGATTTTGGACTCTGCATTCCCATGGTTATGTGAGACACTTTTATAAATTTTATATTTGTGAGTGTTTCCTGTTGATTCTGCTTCTCTAGAGAACCCTAACTAATACAACTTGGTACCAGGAGTGGGGTGCTGCTGCAGTTTGTGAATACCAGATGTGTTGGAACGTTTTTTTGGATGGCTAAGGGGAAGATTTTGGAGGAACCGTGAAGAGAATGATGGAGAAGTCTTGGAGTACTGAAGAGGTTGTTGGTGTAAATGGAACCACTGCCAATCTGGATAAAAAGAGACACAAAAGGGACAAATTGTAGTTTACAGAGTGAGAACCATGGAAGCTCAGGTCTGAAGCCAATAAACCTCAGTCAGGACAGTGGACCCACCCATATACATGGAGAGGATGAGTCAACACTGAAGGGCGAGGATGAGTTTCCTACCTCATTGCAGTGGAAGAGTTATGCAGCCTCAGGCCTTGGAGAAGGTACAGCACGTTCCTTTAGGGACTTGGAAGAGCCTGGCTGCCACCACATGGAGGGGTTGAGCATGTGCCCTGGAAATGGCAGAGAGCCCAGGGGTGGCTCCAATGCCTGGAGAGAGTGGAGCCAAGAAAAATGTGGTCTCCTCAATGTTCCCCAAGGTTGATTTGGAAAGAGGCGGGCCACTGCATAGGCCCTTGGAAAGGGTGGGGCTGCCACTTTCAAAAGCCGAAGGGTAAATGACTTTCAGACTTTGAAATCCAAAGGTGTTTGCCATGCAGGTTTTCCTTCCAGTTTCTCCCTATGGATCCTGTGACTGTCCTCCTTTGCATATTGGCACCAGATAACTTGTTTTGAGATTCATAGGTCCACAGCTAGAAGACAATTTTTTGCACCTTAATATTGTTTAAAGTGATGTGTATAGTTGCCAAGTTGACAAGGGGTAGACATGTGGCAGTTAGATTCAGTTGTCAACTTGGCAAGGTGAAGGTGCCTAGTTCTGTTGCTATGGACATGAGCCAATGATACATGAACCTCGTCTGTTGCTCATTACATCTTCAGTTGACTAGGAAGCATGCCTGCTGCAATGAATGATGTTTGATTTAAGTGGCTGGTGCTTAAAAGAGAGAGTTCAATGTAGCACAGCCCAAGCAACTCAGCACGTACATCATCTCAGCACTCACAGCTCAGCCCAAGCCTTTGGAGAAGCAGAAAGTAATCACTCTAGGGGAAGTTGTTGGAACCAGAGGCCTGAAGAGAAGGCCAGCAGAGACCACCTTGTGCCTTCTCATGTAAGAAAGAACCTCAGTTGAAAGTTAGCTCTCTTTCCTCTGAAGAACTAACAAAATAAATCCTCTTTTATTAAAAGTCAATCCATCTCTGGTGTGTTGCATTATGGCAGCTAGCAAACTAGAACAGTACCTAATTGTAGCACAATAATATATGTGTACTGAATGAAGATGATTGTGAGTATGATTGAGGGAGAAGGGCTGATAGCTCGTATAAGATCTGAAGGGAAGATAGAGGATAAAGACTAAGTCAGTATAATTTAGGAATGCCTAGAGTGGACAATGATGGTAATTAAATATACAAATATAAAAAACATTTTCACATGAGGGAGAACAAATGAATACCAACATTGTAAAATGTTGAAGATGAATGATATACTGGAGAAAGTACAATCAATGAAAACTAGGGCCTATAATCAACAGTAACATTGTAATATGTTTCCAGTGAATTCAACAAGGGCATTATGCCAAAACTAAATGTCAACAGGCAGGGAGTATAGGAGAAGGTATGGATTCTTTGCAGAAGAAAAGGAAATATCTTCATATAAATTATGGTGGCGAAGGCATGTCTGTCTACTTAGGTTGGATTGTATGACGTGAAAATAAAACAGCTTAATAATGAACAGAGAGAAACAAGTGCTAGAAAATATGCAGAAAAAAAGATGTACCTATTCACTGTTGGTAGGAAAATTGAGAGTTACAACCCCTTGGGGGGCAGCATTGTGGTTCCACTGGAGGCTAAGTGTGGGGTTACCATATGACCCTGAAACATCACTGCTCAGTGAATACCTGGAGGAACTGAGTGGGGGAACAGGAATGGACATTTGCACACTGGTGTATACAGATTCCCTGTTGGTGATCCACAATGAATGGAAGTGGCCTAAGCATTCAACAATTGAGGAATGGAAGGGAGAACTGTGGTGTATACATACAATGGACTACTGAGTGGCCACAAGAAGGAGTAAAGCTCTGAGTCATGCAACTAGGCGAATGAACCTTAGGGACTCTATATTGAATGAAATGTCAGAGACAAAAGACAAGTGAGACTATCATGCCTCACTCACAGGGACAAACTACAATATAAAAACTCAGTGAACTGAAGTCAAAAGCCTGGGTTGTCAAGTTGGGGCCTGATGTAATGGGTCCTAGATTGTAAGCTCTTACAGCAGTCACATATATTCAGGAGTTGTAACTGTTATTTCTAATTTTTGAGATACTGAACTGTTTATTTATAACTTGGTTGTTCCCAGAAGTTTTGGGTGTATATGTGACACCTGAAACTCAGAAGCGCTCTGACGTTATGAAAGTCAGCAGTACCCCATACAGGAACAGTTGAAAAAGGGATCAGACTTCAACTAGAGGTATAAATGAAGCTGATCTGGACAGGGTAAAGGATGATATCACCAATATTTTAAAACTTCAACTTATGTGTGAGACCAAAGGAAGACATGTTTAGTTGGTGCAAAATTTCTATTTTGGGTAGTGCATTACCTAGTTTAACTTATATGGTCAGTTTATACCCCATAAGTGCATGGACTCTTGAATAAGGTGTGAGATCTTGTTGGTCTGTCCCAGTTCATGTGATACCCCAACATATACCAGAATAATTTGGGCATTGAATAAAGTATTTCCAAAGTTCCCTTGGGGGATTTGGGAGAAAGGAGGAAATATTCAACTTCCACATATAGAGAATTTCTGATATTCTCACAAGCAGTGGGGTCAACCAAATCAATGGGCTGAGCTTTCTATCTTTGGATTTGCCCCTATGAAACTTATTCCTGCAAAGGATAGGCTAAACCTACTTAATATTAAGCCAAACAGTCACCCCAGAAAACCTCTTTTGTTGCTCAGAGTGGCCTCTCTCTTTAACCCAGCTCCACAGATAAACAAACTGCCCTCCCCACTACATGTAAGTCTCATTGGCAATGTGGGACAAAATCCCTGGGATTTGCCATGCTATAGCATCATGGGATTTAGAAAGCCTTCTTGACCAAAAGGAGAAAGAGAGAAATGAAACAAAATAGTTTCAGTGGCTGAGAGATTTCAAACAGAGTTGAGAGGTTAACCTGGAGGTTATTGCTATGCATTATATAAATTTCTCTTTTTAGTCTATGGTGTATTGGAGTGGCTGGAAGGAAGTACCTGAAATGGTTGCGCTGTGTTCCAATAGCCTCAATTCTTGAAGGAGATTGTATAACAATACAATTTTTACAATGTGACTGCATGATTGTGAAAACCTTGTATCTGATGCTCCTTTTATCCAGGGTAGGGACAGATGAGTAAAATAATATGGATAAAAAATAAATAATATGGGGGATAAGGGAAAAATAAATTTGGTGGCTTGAAATACTAGTGGGAGGGGTAATGGTTATGGGATGTATGAGGGTTTTTTTTGTTTTCTCTTTTTCTGAAGGGATGCAAATGTTCTAAAGGTGATCACATGTGTGCACAACTATGTGATGATATTGTAAGCCACTGATTGTACATCATGTATGGACTGCATGTGTGTGGTTTGGTCAATAAAAATATTTTTTTTAAATCTCATAGAGAAAAGAACAGAAAAATTGAGCAAGACCTACAGGAATTGAATGACAACATAAGGCACACAAACATACATGTCATGGGTGTCTGAGAAAGAAAAGAGAAGGAAAAATGAGCAGAAAGAATATTTGAGGAAATAAAAATTGAACGTTTCTCCTCCTGCTTATGGAAAACATAAATATATATGTCCAAGAGGTGTAACATATTCCAAACAGAATAAACCCTGATAGACCTACTCTGAGACATATACTAACTAGAATGTCAAATGTCAAAGCTAAAGAAAGAATCCTGAAAGCAGCAAGAAAAATCTGATACATGACTTTCAAAGGATCCTCAATAAGATTAAATGCTGATTTCTCATCAGAAACCATGGAAGCAAGAAGGTAATGGTCTGATATATTTAAGGTATCGAAAGAGAAAAACTGCCAGTCAAGAATTATTAATCTGGAAAAACCGTCCTTCAAAACTGAGGGGGTAGGGAGGGCAATGGTGGCACAGTGGCAAAGTTCTCGCCTGCCATGCTGGAGACCCAGGTTTGATTCCCAGTGCCTACCCATGCAAAAGAAAAAAGAAAAAAAAGAAAGAAAAGAAAGTGAGGGGGACACATGCAAAAAAAAAAAAAGAGGGGGAATTTAAAATATTTGCAGATAAACAGGAACTGAGAGAATTCATCAAGATGTTACTAGCCTTATATGAAATATTGAAGGTGTACTGCAGGCTGAAAGGAAGACACAGGAAAGAGGAATTTGGTGGACAGCGAAGAAATGATTATCAGTAAAGGTAGCTAAAAGGGTAAAAAGAGAGCTGAAAACAAAATATGACATATAAAAACCAAATAACTTTGAATGGGTAAATGTATTAAACTCCCCAATCAAAAGGCACAAATTGGCAGAATGAATAAAAGAGTACAATTCATCTATATGTTATCTAAAGAGACCCATCTTAGACCCAAGGATGCAAATAGGTTGAAAGTGAAAAATTGGAAAAAATAGTCCATGCAAAGAGTAATCAAAGAGCTGGAGTAGCTCTACTGATATTGAAAAAATAAACTTTAAATGAAAAACTGTTAAAATAGACAAAGAAGGATACTGCAGATCAATAAAAGGGGAAATCCACCAAGAAAATATAATAACCATGCATATTTATTGTCTAATCAGGGTGCCCAAAAATACACGAGGCAAGCACTGGCAAAACTGTCAGCAGAAATAGACATGTCTACAATAACAACTGGAGACTTCAATACACCACTCTAATCAGTAGATAGAACATCTATACAAAGAATCAATAAGGAAACAGAGAACTTGAAAAGTATGAAAAATAAACTAGACCTAACAGACATATACAGAACAGTGTACCCCCAAACAGTAGGGTATATATACATTCTCCTCAAATACACATGGATCATTCTCCAGTATAGATCATATGTTGGGTCACAAAACAAGTCTCAATAAATTTAGAAAGATTGAAATTATACAGAGCACTTTCTCTGACCATAAAGGGAGGAAGCTGAAAATCAATAACAGGCAAGAGCTGGAAAATTCACAAACATCTGGAGGTTAAACAGCACACTCTAAAACAATCAGTGTGTCAAGAAGAAATTGTAAGAAAAATCAGTAAATGTCTTGAGATGAATGAAAGCCAAAATATAACTTATCAAAACTTATGCAACACAGTTAAGGCAGTATTGAGAGTGAAATTTAATGCCCTAATGCCTACACTGAAAAAGGAAAAGCTAAAATCAAAACTAACTATACATCTAGAGGAACTAGAAAAAAGATGCAAACTAATTCCAAAGAAAGCAGAAGGAAAGAAACAACAAAGATTATAGCAGAAATAAATGAAATTGATTAAAACAATAGAGAGAATTAATGGAACTGAAAGTCGGACTTTAAGAGGATCAGTAAGTTGGTAAACCCTTAGCTAGACTGACAAAGAAAAAAACAGAGAAGATGCAAACAAATGCAATCATAAATGAGAGGAGGAATATTACTACTGGCCTCAGAGAAATAAAAAGGATCATAAGAAGATATTATGAACTACTGTATGCCAAAAAATTAGACAATGTAGACATGGACAATACCTAGAAACACATGAGCAGTCTACACTGACTCTCAAAGAAATAGAAAACCCTAAGTAATGATAATTAAAGAGATTGAATCAGTTATCAAAAACCTCCCCAAATATAAAATCCCAGGACCAGATGGCTTCCCAGGTAAATTCTACTAATCATTCCAAGAAGAATTAAACCAATCCTGCTCAAACTATCAAAATATTGAAGGAGGGAACACTACCTAACTCATTCTATGAAGCTAACATCACCCTCATAGCAAAGCCAGATAAAAAATATCACAGGAAAAGAAATTTCCAGCAAGTTTCTCTAATGAAACTAGAAGCAAAACTCCTCAACAAAATCTTTGCAAATTGAATCCAACAGCACATTGAAATAACTGTATACCATGATCAAGTGGGTTTTATTCCAGCAGTGCAAGAGTGGTTCTACACAAGAAAATCAATTAATGTAATACTCCACATTAACAAATCAAAGGGAAAAAATCACATAATCATCTTGATTGACGCAGAAATGGAATTTGACAAAATCCAGCATCCTTTCTTGATAAAAATGCTTTGAAAGAAAGAAACAGAAGGAAGCTTCCTCAACATGATAAAGGGCATAAAAGAAAAACCCACAACTAACATCATACTCAAAGGGGAAAGATGAAAGCTTTCACTTTAAGACCTGGAACAAGACAAGGATGTCCACCATCACCACTGTTATTCAACATTGTTGTAGAAGTTCTAACAAGAGCAGTTAGGCAAAAAAAAAAAAGTTAAAGGCAACCAAATTGGGAAGGAAGAAGTAAAGCTTTCACTATCTGCAGATGATATGATCCTATATATAGAAAATCTAGAAAAATCTACAACAAATCTTTCTAGGGGTAACAAATGAGTTTAGCAAAGTGGTAAGATACAAGATCAACATGCTAAAATCAATATTGTGTCTTTACATTAGTAATGAGGAATCTGAGAAAGAAACGAAGTAAAAAATACATTTGCAATAGCAACTAACCATGTACCTTGGAATAAATTTAACCAAGCATGTAAAGGACTTGTACACAGAAAACTACAAAGCAGTGTTAAAAGAAATACACAACTTAAATAAATGGAAAAACATTCCATATTCACGGATTAGAACAATAAATATCATTAAGATGTTAGTTCTACACAAATTGGTTTATAAATTCAACACAGTCCCAATCCAAATTACAATAGCCTGTTTTGCAGAAATGGAAAAGCAAATTAACAAACTTATTTAGAAAGGTAAATAGCTCCAAATAGCCAAAAACATCTTGAAAAAGAAGAAAGAAGTTTAAAGACTCACACTTCCTGACTTTAAAGCCTATTACAAAGTGACAATGGTCAAAACAGCATGACTCTGGCATAAATAGTTATGTATTGTCCAATGGAATCAAATTGAGAGTTCAGAAATAGACCCTCACATGTATGGCCAATTGGTATTTGACAAGGTTGCCAAGTTCACACAACTGAGACAGAATAGTCTCTTCAACAAATGGTGCTAGGACACCTAGATCTCCATATGCAAAAGAATGAAAGTGAATATTCCTAACATGCTTTATATATAAATTAACTCAAAATAGACTATGCTGGTTTGAAATTATTATGAACCCCATAAAAGCTAGGTTTTCTTTCCTAAACCAATCTTTCTGGGGGCAGACCTACCATTTAGGGTGGAAACTTTGATTGGATTATTTCCATGAAGTTGACACACCCAGTTGTGAGTGTGACCTTTTGATTATATGGAGATGTGGCTCTATCCATTAAGGTGAGTCTTGCTTAGTTTACTGGAGTCCTTTCAAAGGGGAATCATTTTAGAGGAAGCCCAGATGCTTGGAGAACACTTGATTCAGAAGCAACATAGAAAGCAGATATTTGGAGATGCGTGACATGCTAAGAAAGCCAGAACCCAGAGTTGTGTTCTGGAGGAGTAAGTGAAGACCTACAAGTGCTTAAAGAAGAAACCACTAACATCAAAAGCTGGAAGCAATAGAACTGGGAAGAAAGACTAGCAGGTGCCAGTCTCATGCCTTCCCATGTGACTGACATCAGGTCCCTTCTCTGGATGCCTTAGTCTGGATATTTTTATGGCCTTAAAACTGTAAACTTGTAACTTCATAAATTTCCTTTGTAAAAAACATTCTATTTCTGATATATTGCATTCCAGTTCCATTTAACAAACCAAAACATAGACCAAAGACTTAAATATAAGAACTAAAGCCTTAAAACTCCTGGAAGAAAATGTAAGGGAGCATCTTCAAGAGCTTGTGGTAGGCAATGGTTTCTGAGAATTTACACCCAAAGCACAAGCAATTAAATTAAAAAAAAAAAAAAATGAGACCTTCTCAAAATTAAAAACTTGTGCTTCAAAGGACTTTGTCAATAGAGTTGAAAAAAGCAAACTACTTAGTGGGGGAAAATATTTGGACCACATATCTGATAAGGGTTTAATATCCAGAATAGACAAAGAAATCCTACAGCTCAACAATAAAAAGACAAACAACCCAATTAAAAATGGGCAAAAGATATGGATATATATTTTTTTCCAAAGAGGAAGTACAAATTACTAAATAACAGAAAAAATGGTTCAACATCTCTAGTTATTAGGGAAATGCAAATCAGAACCACAATGAGATATCATTTCACACCTACTAGAATGGCCACTATAGAAAAAAAAAAAAAACAGAAAACTACAACTGTTGGAGAATATGTGGATAAATAGGAACATTCATTCACTGCTGGTGAGAATAAAAAATGATGCAGCCACTGTGGAAGATAGTTTGGCAGTTCCCCAGGAAGCAAAGTATAGAATACCATGTAATCGAGCAATCCTGCTGCTAGGTATATACCCAGAACAGCTAAAAGCAAGGACTTAAATGGACATTTTCACACTGACGTTCACAGCAGCATTATTCATGACTGCCAAAAGATAGAAGCAACCCAAGTGCCCATCAACCTATCAATTGATTAACAAAATTCAATATATATAATATGTATGATGGAATATTTTCAGCTGGAAGAAAGAAAGAAGTCCTGATGCATGCAACAACATGAATGGACCTTGAGGACATCATTTTGAGTGAAACAAGCCAGATAAAAAAAGACATATATTCTATGATCTTACTGATATGAACTAATTATAATAGGCAAACTCATAGAATTAGAATCTAGAATATAGGTTACCAAGAGATAGAATGGAGGTCGTGAAAGGGAAGCTGATTTTTAATTTGTGCAGAATTTCTATTTAGGTGGACTTTAGATGTTTGGAAATGGATAGTGGTGATAATAGCACAGTGAGTGTAATTAACAGCACTGCATTATATTGCTGGATGTGATTAAAAGGGGAAATTTGGGGTGATGTATGTTAATAGAAGAAAAGTTAGAAGATAAAATGGGACTGTATAACACAGTGAATCCTGCTATGGATGAACAGACTGTGGTTAATAGTACAGATATAAAACTGTTCTTTCATGAGTCATACCAAAATGTACATCACTATTGCAAGGTGTTAATAATAGGGTGGTATATTGGAAAAATACACCTAATGTAGGCTATGGATTACAGTTAGCAACAATGTTATAATATCTTTTCAGCAATTGTAACAAAGGTACTGCCCTAATACAAAGTGTCAGCAATAGGGAGATATATGGGAAGGCTGTATTTTTTTGCATGTTTTTCTATAAAGATACAAACTCTCCAGTTAAAAAAAAGAAATAACAAAAACTTGAAAAACCCACTATGCTAAGTGAAAGAAACCAGGCAGGAAGTACTACATATTGCATAATTTCATTTATATAAAATCCCAGTATAAATGAATTTATAGGGACAGAATCAGATTTGTGCTTGTGTAGGGCTGGGGAAGGAAAGAAGTATTGAAAGGTGACTGCTAAGGACTATGAGTTTTTTTCTTTTTGAAGTAATGAAGATGTTCTAAAATTGATTTTGATGGTGAATGCCCAACTCTGTCATTATACTTAAAAAGCCATTTATTATACATTTTGAATGGATTGTATGGTATATGAACATAATTCAATAAAACTGCTTAAAATAGTATACATGTGGGTTTTTATATATATTTTAAATTGTTTTAATTTTTTAAATGCAGAGAGTAATCTACTTACATTGGTTAGGGTTACTGATATAGTTAGATTCATTCCTATTTTACTTTGTGCTTCCAATTTATTCTAATTTTCTATACTTATTTACATTTACTTTTTTTAGATGGGTAGTGCAGGGTCTGGAATCAAACCCAGGTCTCCTGAATGGCAGGCGAGAATTCTATCACTGAACTACCTTGCACCACCCTATTTGCATTTATTTTTTTCTTGTTTTCTCCTGGAATGAGTTCTTCCTCTTATTTCCTAGTTTGCAAGCTATGGGTTCTGTTCTTTTCATGGTTACAGTAGAAATTATAACCTACATATTTAACATAATAAAACATAAAGTGAATTTATTCACTTCTCCTAAAAAATCTGAATTATCTTGATAAACTTTAACTCTGGTCACTACCTGTGCTGGTTTGAGACCATTCTGTACCCCAGAAAAGCCATGTTCTTTCCATCTTAACCCACACTTGTGGGGGCAGACTTATCATTTGGGTGGGATCTTTTTGATTAAGTTGTTTCCATGGAAATGTGACCAACCTAAATGTGGGTCGAACGTTTTGATTAGGTGATTTCTATGGAGATGTGTCTCTACCTATTCAAGGTAGATCTTAATCCACTTACTATAGTCCTCCAGGAGGGAACCATTCAGGAAAAATCTCATAGCTGACACAGGCAGAGACTTCTATAGATGATGAGAGAAAATGCCCCTGGGGTAACTGTTTGGAACCAGAAGCCAAAGGACCAGCAGATGCCAACCACATGCCTCCCCAGCTGACAGTGGTGCTCTGGACACCATTGGTCTTTCTTCAGCGAAGGTATATTCCTCTGGATGCCTTAGTTTGGATGTTTTTATGTCCTTAGAGTTGTAAATTTGTAGCTTAATAAATCCTTTTTATAAATGCCAACTCATTTCTGGTATATTGCTTTCCAGCAGCATTCACAAATTAAAACACTGCCCTTCTGATCTATGAATAGATCCACATGTCCATATAGATCTTACCTTTACTTCTTCAAAGAAAACTTTACAGGCCTCTTTCCCTCCTAGTTTATCAGTGGTAGTGTAACTCTCTCAGGAGTTGGCTTTATGTAGATGGCCTACTTGACCTCACAGTGCTAGTCCTTAGTACCTTGTTCAAGAGGCCCATTAAATCCAAGGGTTTAAGCCCCCAGCTACTGGCAGGTACCCTCAAGGGACAAATCATCAATAGTGCTCTTATTTACCCTATTGGGTTTATGCTCTTTCATAGTCTCTGGCCTCTGATTTTTTTTTCTTTCTGACTTTTACAGTGCATTTTTGAAAAAGAGTTTGCTTATTTATTTATTTATTTACTTTTTTATTTTTATTTTTCAAATTCAGCACACTAAGTATTCCGTACTACAGAGATTTCTGTGGCCCTCCAGTCTGCCATATTGCCAATAATTGGTATCATAGGCCTTTTATATTTCCATGTGAACTATAAGGTCATTGAATCCAAATCCAAAATAAAACAAAATAGAATTAAAGAATATAAAATAAATTAACTGTCAGGACTATAATTGATGTTCAACAAATGTATTATTAACTTGGGGATGAAGTGAGAGATTCATAATATTATAGTTTTCTTGTTCCATATCCAGAATGAGGAGTTGACAACTGATTGAATATCAAGCTGCTTGGATGTTTAGATTAATAAGCACCTTAATGAATTCATCTACATTAAATTCCTGAACTCTGAAGTTTTGCTCTTGCTGGGAAATACAGGAGACTTCACAAACAAGCACAGGCAAATGAAATTAGACTTTCAATCATTGGCCAGATAATTAAGCATTAGAATCCTTGGCCTTTCTCCTCTTGTTTATTAGATGCTCTTCATTTACCAGACACAGAACAGATGAGTTCCATCACTGTCAGCTGGTGTGATTCCCTAAGCAGTCCTAGGTGCCTTTGCTCCTGGTGTGAAAATTACACTGGAGAGATATATCCTGGAACTTTCACTCTTGGGGCTTCCTAACTTCGAAGCTATGCCAAATTCTACTCTCTAGGTAGTGTCTCTATAGCAGCACAAGATAAAAATGATTTGATTTTTGCCAGGTTGGAGTTTTAGCCCCAGTTCTACCATTTCAAGTTAAATGACTATAGATGGTTCTTTTCCCCATGCACCTTTTTCCTTCTCTTTAAAGTGAAGGACTTAAATCTCAGTTCTTCCAGCCTACACTTTCTGCGGGCCTGCACAGTTAGAATGACTCCGGTTACTGTCTTCACTGGCACTTTATTTGTAGTTCATTTAAGATGAAGAGAGTTCCTAGTTTTCTGACTGTTAATACAAATACCATACAATTAGTTCACTTAACAACAGGAATTTATTGGCTTATGGTTTTAGAGGAGAAAAGACTTGCTTCCTCCCATCTTGGGCATCAGTTAGCTGGCCGGCAATCTTTAGGGTGCTTTGGCTTTTCCGCTAAATGGCAATACACAAGGTGGTGCCTTCTTCCTCTGCTAGGTTCTATTAATTTCCAGCTTCTGACTGCTCCCCTGGACTTCTCCTTCGTGTTCCAATTCCTTTCTTTATAAGGACATCAGGCATGTTGGATTAAGGGTCACCCTCATTCAGTTAGCTAATAACATCTTCAAAGATCCTATTTACAAATGCATTCACACCCACTGGGCTGGCGTTGGGACCTGAACATGTCTTTTGTGGGGGGCATTATTAAATCCTAAACAGAGAGCTGGGAGAGCAATAGGTTAGCCAAAAGAAGCCATCCAATTAATACTTTCACATCATGAATTTTCTGGCTTCTGTCCTTGGTGATGAGCATTACGGAACAGTGAGATAAGAAGGTCTGGCTTCATAAGTATATGCTGAGGACCTTCATACGCCAGATTGTTTGAAGGATTCACTCTATCATAAAATATTTTAAGTGACTCTGGGAAGAAAAATCAAATGGGTAATGTGTCTGCCATATTCCAGCATATAAAATATTCACCACATTCTTGTCCAAACCCTATAAGAGAGGCATTCACATCTTATTTTGCTAAGGAGAGAACCCAGGGCTCAGGGAAGCTAAATGGTCTAAGCTGTACGAAATGAACAGCACATAGCACTGGCAGAGGCAGAACTGAAGGCAAATCACCTTTAACAATGATTTTTATGTCTATCACCTTCCCTTAATCATGGACTTGAGTTCTGGTCCTGAATCTGTACTTTTGGGATATTGGGTGTGAGGGAGGCCACACATCCCTCTGGTCCTCAGGGATCCCCTAAATCAAAAGCGAATAAGAGTATTATTTTCTCCTACCTCACTGAGTTTTTATGGTGATTAAAATAGAAAATGGATGTGCAAACTATCTGAAAGGTTTAAATCTGTATCATTGAAGTTTATTTTGGGGTGTTGGGGGGGTGGAGATATGACTTTAGATCACAGCACTACCTTGGTATAAAAATTAAGGGCACAGGCTCTAGAGCTAAACCACCTGCCTTGGAATCTTGGCTCACCCAATTATTTCTCCTACCGGCAACATGAGGATAACAAGAACAAGTGCACTGTAAAATTGTGCTGAGGCTTAATAGAGGAAATACGTGTAAATTGTTTAGAAGGAGGCCTGGCACAGAGTAGATGCTCACTGGTGCTGGCTGTCGCAAGTACCTGTCTGCCTATGGCCACGGGGAGTATTTTAACAATGTTCTCTGTCTGTTTTTTTCATGGATAATACTGAGTAATGGCATCCACTTCCACGTGGTGGTGAACACTGGACTCATCTAAGAACTTTGCCCAGTGCCTGGCAAAGGTACGTGGTCCATAAATCTTCATTTTGTCCTTCTCTCTTACTTCATTAATTCACTTAGTTCTGCATCTTTTAACAAACAGAAATCTAGTGCCTTACCTACTATGTGCAGGAATCTCAGATGATTCTGGAAAGTTGAGGAGGAAGAAGTGATGAGAGGGTGGAAGAGGAGAACAAGTTCCCAAAGTGGGAAATGGGAGCCTTTCCATGCAAGACAGGTGCCATAGAGTGGGGGTAGGGTAGTGAACTGCAGATGAGTTTTGTGCTGGCAGAAGAGAGCCCTCAGGGGATTCCCAGCTAAGCTTCTCTTTTCTTTTTATTGGAGTTCTGTGCTGGTGCTATAAACCCTCCAAATGAGTTAAGATCATTAGGGAAGCTCGACTGATCACTGGTGGAAAAATACAACAATTAAAGCCAGAAGCCTGGGAAAGGGAAGCTTGGGGAGGGGCAGGGGGGAGAAGAATGGAACAGGATGGCTCTTAATACTTAATAACAAATACTAATAATGGCACAGAGTCGGGGACTAATTAAAAGTTTCCAAAAAGGTAGATTGAAAGAGTTGGGGAAAGGAATTCATCCATAATATTAGCCTGTCTGGAATTGAGAAGTACTGCGGCACAGGGTGGAGAGTGAAAGACAAGAAAGCTGGCATTTGGATTCAAGACCTGGTCTTGCATAACTTGAGGGACTTTAGCACACCTTAGTTTTCTCGTCTGCAAAGTGGTGTCTGGTTGCTTTTGGTCTCATGGGGTTTAGTAAGTGAAAAACATGAACTACATCACACTGTATAACATGAGCAAGTCATAGCCTTTTCTCTGAGAAGTAACATTGTCTAGGGGTCACTATAAATGACCTCTAAGCCCTTTGCAACTTGAAAATATTTTCTTTCTATTTGAAAAATAAATGTAATTTCTATACCGGTGTTTCATATAGGTAGAGAAGGCAATGGAACTTGGAATTTACAGGATTTTCTTGAAGGACCCTTGCCTCAAAATATCCCTATTATCAACCTGTAATAATTTCTGAAATCTTTCCATTAGACATTCATTCCTCTGGCATAATACTGTATTTCTTTGTCTTTCTCAGAGGAAAGTGCAAATAGGTGATGAGTCATCATTCACCAATAGCAATGCACTTCACATTGACAGGCAAATGCTTCCCTAACCAAGCAGACAATTTTCTGGTTTAAAGGAAAGGAAATAATTGACAAACTGGAAATATATAATGGCCGGTATAAGGTTTGGATGAAGAGAAAGCTGACAATTGTATCTACTTGAAATTCTGACTGGTCGTGGAATATCACAAGCATACAGGAAAAACACAAAACTTCATTGTTGGATATCTACTGTGTGTCACCTGCCTTATTTGCTTACATGATTTGCATAAAAATCAATGAGATGCATATTTTACAGATTGAGAATTGAGAATTTAAAACACAGAGAAGATAAGTGACTCACTCTAAATCTAAATGACCAATAAGAGGCAGAAGCAGGAATTGACTCCAGATCCCATGTCCTTTGTGTTCTATCATGCTGGCTTCTGTCCTGCTTTCCATGTTAACAAGTCCCAAGAGGTCTCCAGGGTTGGTTGTCATTCACAGACCTAAGAATGAATCTAGAAGCAGACAATTTATTGAACCACCTGATTTCTTCATTTTATATTCTGGAAGCTGCTTCATTCCTTTATCATTTCACAGTCAATACACTTTTCATATTCTTCTTTTAAATATCCTAATAATTGTTGATTGGTGGATGCCTCTTCCTCACAAGAGTAGTATGTTTTTGGAGGCAGCAGGAGGCATTCAGTTCAATGAGGTAAGAATGACCTCATCATTTGTTAAAAATGAAGATCCTTAGTCTATCCCTCAGAGACTTTGCTTGAATAGTTAGGAGACAGAGTTCAAAATAAGAACATTTTTTATCCAGCATAGCCCATCCTCCTCCATCCCATGCAATTCTGATGTGGTTAATTCAGGGGCCACTCTTAGAACATAAAGCTGCCACTCATAGAGCATAAATTCCATGAACATAGTACTTTTCCTCAAACTAACTCTGAAACCCAGTTGCCACATTTATAAAATAATTCGAAGAATAGCTGTCTCACAGAGACCTTGAGGATGAAATGAAGCAATGTATTAATTCTCGGCTCAGAGTAAGTGATTTATAAGTGTACGAATAGAAGCCGAGATGTGTAGGGGTAAGATTTCTGGAGTCACACTGCCTGGGTTCAAATCCCACTTAAGATATTTATTAACATTGTAAGGTTGAGTGAATTCCTTAACTTCTCTCTGCCTTAGTTTCCTTATCTGCAAAATGAAGATATCATCATACAAATGGGAATACCATGGTGCCATTCTCATTGGGTCATGGTAATATTAGATACGGTGATACCATCAAAGAGCTTAGGATCCTGACCAGTAATGACTTTTATTGTAATTTAATAAATAATTCCTCTTCGTAGGATAGAGACCACATCTGGTTCTCTGTGGCAAGAAGCCCAGGCTCCTGCACAAAGGAATTTCTTTCAAACATTGTTAATAAATTAAGGGAGCAGTGTTGGGAGGCATAGGGAAGGTGGGCCCAATTTTTCATGTAAATTGTTGTCTAAATTGTTATTTAGATAACAATTCTAAATGATTTCCAGTGTTCCCAAAACCAAGCACATGCTTGGCAGAAACTTCCTCTAGCAACATTCACCCTTTCTTCTAAACCCAAAGCACATTCCAAGGGGAATCTAATCCATATGCTTCTCACTCGTTTCCCCTTAAATCATCCAAATATTATTTGATGAAGCTAGTTGATGTCCAAAGAAAAATATGAGAGAATAACAACATGATTTCTTAAAATGTTATTTTCTGCCAGGCTAGAGACCACGTGTTGGTAAACAAACTTGTCAACCAAAATGAAATGACAGATATTATCATCCTTATTTCTTTCTGCCACCTTGGAGTATTAATGTGTATTTCAATACTTTCACCGTTTTTTTTTCCCCTTTCTTCAGTCTACGTGCATTCTTATTTTTTTTATTTTTTTTACCTTTCCTCTATTTTAACGACACCTTGAATGGAGGTACATTTTGCTCTCCAATTGTGTCCCAAAGGAAACAGTTCTCACGCTTGTTTCTATACATATTTGCTTGGAAGAAAAAAAAAATATCAAGAGGAGTTCTGATGTATTTAGGCAGATAATTGCCTATTGAAAAGATCTGAATATGAAGTTGAATCTTGCTGTTTCCATTAGGAGGGTTTAGCAGAAATGTGGCACAAAAGGGAAGACCTTTGATTGGTGGCAATAAGCATTCGTCTGCACATATAAACCTTCCCTCTTCTTTTGGTTGCTGGTAAATTAGTTGTCACCTAGCCCTATAATGCAAGGCAGACTGTGGTGAGTGTATAAGAGAGGGAGCATTATTTTATTGAAATGCAGAGGAGGAAGGAATAAATTTGCGTGGGCTTTCTCATCCAAGGTTTTAAGGGAAAAGTCAGATTTGAGACATTTTAGAAAGGACTGGAAGGGCTTTTGCTCACAAAATGTGGGTGTCCTATAGCAAAGGTCCAGATGCAGAAAATTTTCAGGAAATACCTTGTTGTTCTACTGGATCAGAGCAAATTTTGTGAAAAGAGCCTTTGAATCAAAATCAAGTCTTAAGGGATATAAAAGTCATCGGGACCGAACAGCATGTGTGGCTTGGGTCTTGTTTACAGTGACTCCAGCCAAGTGGTCCTCCAAGTTCTAACCTAACTAGATTTGCTTCCAGTGATGAAAAACTTACTATCAGTCCCAATTATAGCCCATGTTATGTTCGGAAACCTCTGATTCCTGCACATAATCAATTTTTACCTCCAGCTGTTACTTTATTTAACCCATTGACTTGCATGGAACGAATATAAATGGCGTTTTCTTACAATACTAAAGACAGCTAAAAATAATAACTTATTCATTTGTTCACTTAACTAATTTGTTAAATTCAATGTCCTAGATTCTAAATAAATGACTGGGAGGATGATGGTAAACCAAATAGATCCAAACCCTGCCTTCATAGACCCTTTGGTCTACCAAAAGCCCCACACAAGCAATGATAACCTGATATGGTGGGATCATGGTGAGTGGATTTTAGGGCACTGAAAAGTTGTATCAACAAGGCATCTAACCCAAACTTGGGGGAGTAGCATAAGCATGGTCTCCAAAATTAGATTGCCTCTTCTTTGAAGAGAACTTAATTCCTTCAACTCTTTCCCTCGCTTTCAGTCTTCTGTGATCAACTACTAACATGTCTTCACTTCTGAAAAATTGGAAGCAGTACTGCATGTCCCATTGAAGAGGCGGTACCCATCATCTACCTCTTTTTACATGCTAGACTTCTATTTATGAAGTGCAAATTTGTAAAAAAAAAATTCATGTTGGGGCAGGGGCAACTCATGTTATATTATTATTTTATCTCACCATCAACTACAATCCCAAAATGTGGCCTTATCACATTTACATGCAACACACACACGCAAACATAAATATACAGACTTTTTTGTAATTCTGCTTATTTCGCAGTTTGTTGTGGTTGCTATTCCCAGGACTTTCCTGGATTACTGCATTTCCTGTTTTTAGAGGCAATTCATTTCTGCAGGTCGTTCTGATTCTGCCATCCGACATGTTCTTACCATCATATCACCTACACATTTGATGACCATGAACTCTCACCCTTCATCCAAGATATTGATAGAACTGTTAAACAAGGAAGGACAAAAGACAGAGCTTGTAGGCTGTTGCTATTCCTTGTTCTCAGGATTGACATAAAGATCCATTAATTATCATTCCTGGGAAAGATTTCAAGCAGTTACAAAAGCAGTCTATCAGGCGGGTAACAGTGGTTCAGTGGCAGAGTTCTCACTTGCCATGCCAGAGACCCGGGTTCGATTACCAGAGCCTGCCCATGTGAAAAAAAATGGAAAAAAAGTAAAACCAGTCCATCATTCTTCCATCTACCCTAGTTCTCTTTTCTATAAAGACATCAGGGAAGACTTTGTGAAATGGCTCATGGAAAGCTAGATATGCTGCATTTACTTCCTTTCCCTGATCTACCATCCTAGACCACAAATATCTTAGAGTGAAATGAGGTCAGTCTGAATTGACGTACTCTCTGAGAGCTCATGCCTTGACCAAAGTGAAAATGGTGTGCTTTCTCTGTGATTATAACTTTAGAATTTTGGAGCTGTAAAGGATTGTAGAGATTATCTCATTCAACCTCATCACTCCACAAGTGAGTCGCAAGCTTGAAATAATGTTGCCTATGGTCACACAGCTAGTCAGAGCTTGAAATGAAGTTATAACTTATATTCGCCTTTTCACACTTAGGAAGTGGAATTGTCTTTAGAAAAACATTTCTTGATATGTATTCTATGGAATATAACTTCCAAGCTGAAAAAAAAGTCCCCATATTCAAACGCATTTGAAAAACCAGTGCACTGCCATGTTGGTGATTCACAATTTAGTCTGTGATTGAATAAATATTTATCGATTATCCTCTGTGAGTCAGACACTATGCTAGGCATGATGATATGATGGTGGTCAAGACAGATAGAGGTTTTTGTCTCTTATAAAGTCTCTTCTAGAGAAAGACACAAACATTAAATAACTAATTTCCCAAATACCAATATTGCTATGAATTGTGAATTTATCTAATTTTTTTCTACCCTGAATATCAGTTCATTATTTCTTATCATTATTATTATTATTATCTCTGCTATTGCAATATTTTGTTAATTAAATGTTTTGGTTATGATGCTTTAAAAAAGGTTCTCTAAGAGGTCAGAAGAGTACAATAGAAAGAATGTCTGAGAAAATGAAGATTTAACTATGCACAAAACTCAGATTGGAAATATCTTAACATATTTAACAAAATGTAAGAGATCTGTCAGTCGTGACTTGAGAGGAACACATGATAGCTAAAGAAGGGATTTGTTGGCAATGTTTAAAGGGAAAAAATACAAATATAAATATAAAATGCACTGATACATTCTTGCCTGCATCTTGATTCCTGGTGCCTGCCCATGTTAAAAAAAAAATGCATTGATGCACTTTGAGCAGGGGAATGTCCTGACCTCATTAACATCTTGAAAATATTATAAAGGCTGCTCTGTGAAGGCAGTATTGTTAGGGATAAAGATGAAAGCACACAGATCTCTTAGGAAAATTTTGTTAAAGATATGGAAGAGAGGAAATGGTAGCTTGAATATTGATCTATTGGTTCCTAATAAACTAGCAGTTATAAAATATTCAAGCAAATAAACAATTTATCATTCCTTTGCAACATGCTGCATATGCATTTGACCACAGAATTTTTAGTTTAAGTAATGCCCATTATACTCCATGAAATTCTGAAGAATACATTTTAAGCAATGATATTTTGGGAAATCTTAAGCTAAAGTCATATTCTGGCATCTTCTCCAGTGACAAGAGAGCCTGCCTTTGCTTGCTTTCTGCTTTGGAGGACTTTGTTTGTTTTCTTTTCCTGGTGGGTGATTCATGTGTTTATGAGGGTCACCCTGGTGCTAGACGGTTTACTTTGATTCAAATTGCCGGGTGGCAGGTCTAAAAATATATGAACCCATGTAGTAACCATAATATATTACCATGTTTACCTGATATGTATTTCTCACCTCAAAACATTGTCTGTTTTCAGAGTAGAATTATAATTGCTCATTAATATTTAGGAAAACTAACTCCTATGTAAAAATTACCTTCCAGGCTAATTAGCTACTTGTATGCATTGCCACAGATCTGTGTAATCTTATTTTAAATTGTGGAATAAGGAATATGAGGACTAGAAAGAGGCACCAACAAGCCAATAATAAAATAATAATAATCAACATGGTTAGTTTGATTATCGTCCATCAGCTTTTAGCCATCCTAGCTCTATGAGGCAGGGCTCCTTAGACTTTAATGTGCTCATGGGCTGCCTGGGGGCTGGATTAAATACAGATCCTGACCCTGGAGATCTGGTGGCGCCTAAGATTCCACAATTCTAGCAAGCCCCCAGGGGAGGTTGCTAGGCCTCGGACCATACTCAAGTAACAGGGGTATAGCGTACCATCTCAATTTTGTATATTAGCAAATCAGTGTATCAGGTGCTTCATCGACAGATGATAGAAAACCCCAATTCAAACAGTCTTAAACAATGACACTGATTATTATCTTATATAACAATGAATCCAGGGGTATAGAGGTTCCAGCCACGATATGCCAGGACATCAATAATTTCATCAAACATGCATGTTCCTTCCAACTCCTTGCTCTCCTTACCAATGACTTCATGCTACAGCTCACAATATTGTTGTAGGAGCTTCAGTGTCATATTCAGACATGACACCATCCAGAGGAAAAATATTTCTATGCTCCTTTCTTAAGACCAAAGAAACCTTTTCTAGAGTCCCTGTCTTAGTTTCCTAGGGCTTCTGGAACAAAGTACCACAAACCAAGAGGCTTGAAACAGCAGAAGTGTATTGTCTCACATTTCTGGG
Source organism: Tamandua tetradactyla (assembly GCF_023851605.1). NCBI lineage: Eukaryota > Metazoa > Chordata > Mammalia > Pilosa > Myrmecophagidae > Tamandua > Tamandua tetradactyla. Next base: position 38,803,102 of record NC_135328.1, read on the forward strand.
GGAATTAAGTCTGAAATCAAGGTGTCAGGAGGGTCATGATTCCTTTAAAACCATGAAAGGAGGATCGTTCCTTGCCCTTTCCTGGCATTTGGTGGCTCCTGGCAGTCCTTGGCAGTGCTGGACTTGTGGCAGCATTTTCTGCAATCTCTGCCCCCATAGTCACATGGTCTTCTCTCTTTATCAGTCTGTGTCTGTGTTCATAATTTCTATTCATAACAGGCTTACTCATACTGGACTGGTGCCTACCCAAATCCAGCCTGGCCTCACTTTAGCTAGTCATATCTCCAAAGACCCTATTTCCAAATAAGGTCACATTCACAGGGCCGGGGCTTAGAACTTCAACATATCTTTTGGGTGGACACAATTCAACCCATAGCAATCCCCCAGCAGATGTGCTTCACAATTTTATTGGTTAGATCTGTTTTTACCAGTAGTAAACAGTATGGGTAACTTCACCTTATGCCCTTGGCCCACTCCTACATAATCTGAAACTTTGGTGAACAAATCTCATATAGGCCCCGGATTCCTACATTAGGAAACTATAACCCTGTGACTTGGAGTCACCTCTGGAGGATGCCCAGCTTGTACATAATCCAGGCTGGACATGCCAGACAAGTAAAGTCCTAAGGAGCAAATGAGGGATGGGGATGAAAATCCTGGCCTCCTCATTCATTAGTGGGTAAAGCCTGAGGTATGATCTTTACCGTCTTCCAGTGTCTCCAGAAGAAATGACCCCCAGTTACAGAGAGGGGACTGGCTCATGAATTCATCATTGGTCGCTTGCTCTGCTTTCCAGTTTCACATTAACTCCTTCACAGTGATTTCTATGATCATGTCCCAAGAAACTACTTGGACCCAGATCCCTGTCTTGAGTTTCACTTTTAGGGGAATGAGCAAAACATCACAACCAGACCAATGAATGGCAAGGGAAATGGGAACACCCTGATTGTCTTAGATCAATGGTTCAAAAAATATGGACCAGAGACCAGCAGACTCACCAGCCCCTGGGAACTACTAGAGATTCAAATCCCAGGGTCCTCCCCAGAATCTCTGGGACTGAAGCCCAGCAATCTGTGTTTTAACAAGCCCTCCAGATGATTTTGATGCATGCTAAGATTAAGAACCACTAGTTTAGATTAATCAGAATTTATTATTGGCTCTAAGGGATGGATTTCCTTTCTTAAAGCGTATGATTATGAGGCAGAGGGATGGATATCTGAACAAAATCATGGTTCTATTTCAGAGAAGTAGGTGTGGTAGAGTGGGGCAACAAATATTTCAAAACCACCATTTCTGTTATTTTAAAGTTCAGAGAGACAAAACAAGCTGTCTCAAATCTCATAATTGGAAAACAGAACTGGGCTTTGAACCTTTGGCTTATGACAATAGATTCCTTGTGCTTTTCCCATTTCTATAACTTCTTGGTCACTTCAGGACCCTGAACAAGTTGAAGAGGAAAGGCCGCCAAGGATATTGGTTTTCCTTGCTAGAAGTCTCAGCATTTGTTGCTTCAGTGACAATAAATCCCATGTAAATGCAGATAGATAAAGCATCTTGACATTTATATCCAGCACGTAATACACGGGAATAATAAGGGAAGAGGATAATAGTGCAACATGAAGCTTTTATTATTGTTAAACTAACTCTGTAGGGGAAATGGTTTATTATATTGCTTTAATGTCAGGTTTTCCCTTTTTCTCCAATGGGCATAGAACCAGGGATGCCCTTAATTTTCAATCAGTGAATGTGCAAGCAGTTATTGAGCCCTGCAGATATATCTAGAAGGGCTGTATGAGCCATGGGGGACATCCAGTAGCATATAAGCCAAGCCCCCTCCTAGGAGCTGACAATCTAGTTGGGAAAACCACGCAAATAGACAAATTCAGGTTTAACATTTAGCAAGTGACTGAGATGCTCTAGAAATGATGTTGGGTTGTTTTATACATATTATTTCATTTAACAGCATAAACAAACTAAACAAGCAAAAGGATAACACAATAAGGCAGAACATAACCAGGTACTAAGCTGGGTCCAGTATGGATTCTGAGAAGAGAACGGTCGTCAAGAATTTTATCATTAATTGCCTCTGTGAGCTTGTCCAAATTCACTTCCCCTTTTTTGAGTTTGTTTCCTCATCTATAAAGGGGGGGGGGGGGGCACTGAGCCAGATGAGCACATCCCAAAACTGTATGATGTGAAATTTCTTAAGATTTTAACAGAAATTCAACATTAAAAAAAAAAAATCAAAGTAAAAAACAAGGTAGTACAAGACAAAATCATTTTAGAAGCAACAAGTTCAACAAAATGAACAGATTTATTTCCTGAAGGACCTCTCAGAAGCTTGAAGATGCTTCTGTGCTTTGTGAATCTTCAAGAGGAAAATCATAATTGTAGCATTTCCCAAAATCATTTTACTACAAAATCTACTATGCCAAGTAAGATTCCCAAGAAAAATGACCCTGAATCAGTACGGAAAACACTGGCAATCAGGTCTGAGGTCTCTTCCGGCACTGTCCTTAGAGATGGTGTCTTAAGTCAGCACATTTGGCCAATCTTCAAATGATAGATTAAGATCAATTCAGTGGACAGCAAGGGCTTTTGTGGTAGGGATAACAGCCTAAAACAAAGCTGTGGGATAACATTTTCCTTCACTAAAAGAGTGGGCAGTAATCTATCTCACATTTGTCCCACAAATTTACAATGCATTTTTTTGATACATTCACTAATTTAACCCTCCTGGCAACCCACATGTTGTCTTGTTCTCATTTCTTGTTTTTTTTTTTTGTTTTGTTTTCGTTTTTGTTGTTTCAGTGGAAACCCAAAGCTTGTAAAAGTAGCACCTGACTCACTCAATGTCGCCTTCAGAGCACCATCTCCACCAAGCAGAACTTTAATATCTCAAAGACCTTTATAAACATGAACTAATTAACTCACACAATATTTGAGGTATTTAGTTGCAGACACCAGGCTGAGAGCTGGTGGTCACTGAGAAGTACCGCCTGGACCAAACCCAGGTGGGGAATGCTGAAGAGCCTGATTAGATTTCTGTATGAAATAGGTTTCCTGCCTGTGCAATGGCTTTTATTTCTAGTATATGTTAAAGTTACCTGGTCCTTGATGACCAGGCTGAACTGCAGAATCATAACAGGATGATGTGGGAAAAGAAAAAAAATTGAAATAAAACAGTGCGATCTGAAATGCAGAAACCTTCCTAAGCAAATGAGCCCAGAACGAAGTAAAAGAATCTGGTGGAGGAGGATGATCATAACATAATCATCCGGTTATGATTCTGCAGTTCAGCCTGGTCATCAAGGACCAGGTAACTTTAACACATACTAGGAATAAAAGCCATTGCACAGGCAGGAAGCCTATTTCATACAGAAACCTAACCAGGCTCTTCAGCATTCCCCACCTGGTTTGGCCCAGGCGGTACTTCTCGGTAACCACCAGCTCTCAGCCTGGTGTCTGCAACTAAATACCTCAAATATTGTGTGAGTTAATTAGTTCATGCTTATAAAGGTCTTTGAGATATTAGAGTTCTGCTTGGTGAAGATGGTGCTCTGAAGGCAAGTGTCTAGTGGGAAAAGCCATGAAGTCAGACCTAGGAAACTAGCAGCCCTGGTTCTGCATCCTCTTCCTTCTCTTAACCTCTTTGTCTTCCCATGCTTGAAAAAATGAAGGGCTGTCTAAAGCACCATTCAGATCTTATGCACATTTACTTTTTAATGTGAATTGACGAAGTCAAGCTTAGCAATCAATGAGGTGACCAGTGTCATACCAGATAGCCCTCATGGCTATTATTTGAATCAGGGCACTTGAAACCTTCCCAACCCCCTTTTCCTGCCAGAGAAGATGAAAGTGTCATTTCTGACCTCAGCACTGACCTTTGCCTTGAACTTTGCAGTGACTTTCCCATTACCATTTCCCACTGGTTCTTTGCCCCCCGTGAGACGAGACTTTTCTGAAAGAGTATAAACTGCCCTGAATGATATTTGAAAATAAAATGTAATTGATTTCACAGCTCCTTCAACCTATCTTAGCAAGAATGGATTTTGTTTTCCTCTTCTGTTTTATGTACTTACAAGTGATTTGAGTGATGGCAGGTAGAAACTCCAATGTATAAATATTCTCCATCCCTTTTCCCTTTCTCTTTATGTTTAACCCTGAGACAAGATTGCGTGTGGATGTGTGTGCATCTGTGTTTGCACAAGTGCCCTTTAACATGTATATACGCATCTGCCTGTGTCTATGAGTGTGTAAATCTGTATCCACTGTATGTTTGCTTTGTTCGTCAATGTGTGTTTGTGTGTATCCACATAAGCAGCAGATGCATTTATTTATGCATTTGTGTTTTCTGTATGCACACATCTGAATGCGTGTTTATAAGTACACAAATTAGAATGTCTGTGTTTTGCAAGCATATATGTCTGTTTGCATGCTTGCAGTTTGTGCATACATTACCTATATATGAACAAGTAGATAGGTGTGTAGGTGGTTAGTAAGTAAGTATTCCATATGAATAGGCATATGTTTGTGCCTGTGAACTGGGCAGTTCCTGCTGGTTGGGAGAGCCATTCTGAACCATGGAGCGCTCACCTCTGACAGCCCAGTATTAGCTGTTACTACTTTGAGCATGAAAAAGTCATGCAACTGGACCATATCCTAACTATCTGGCAAGATAAAAAGGTGGCAGATGATGCTGCTGGACCCAGAAAACTTTATCTCTGCAGCAACTCCAGGTCTTGATCACTTCCCTAAGAGTCACCCCTGGAACTGCTTTCCAGCTATTTTTGAATGACACAAGGGCTAGCTTAACATGGTGCTGATTGAAATGTTGGTGCGGCACTAGCTGTCGGGGCCAGACAGGTCCAGCATACCGACTTTCCATCCCATGCCTCCCTAGATCCGTGTGAATGGCAGAACTGTGCTTCCTGTCAGTCAGCCTGTCTGCTCTTAGCTGGCAGCAGTACCAGTGTGGTCAGTTTGTGACAGTGATGCCTGGTCGGGGAGAAATTGGGCTTGTGTTCAAAGAGGACTTTGGCTCCCTTTAGCAGGGGGGAGGCATTCCCACCTGGGGACCTGTGCTATTACCCAGAAAATTAAAAAAAAAGAAAAATTGTGAGGAGGCTTGTCAATTGAAGATAGAGTAAGACACTGAATATCACCAAGACCCTGAGGATAGGATGGGCTTACACCGTCTGAGGAAAGAGAACATTTGGAATAAATTAAAGCATCCTAGGTTGGAACTATGGAGATTTAGGCTCCACTCTTCCATCAGCAGACTGCCAGACTTTGTGCAAATCTCTTTAGACAAATCTCAAGACAAGCTTGGATTTAGGCTCACAGAAATGACAGACATAATGGGGTCTGGACCCACTTGGATAAAGTGGGAAAACTCCTAGCTTCAGTTCCTGGGAGGAAATCTAGTCTAGTAGGCAAAATATGTTAGGGTATGGCTTTGCTAACCACAGGAGTTATAGCCCCAAATCAAAACTATCCTGTTAGAAAAGATCAAGCGTCTCCCCCACCCCTTTTCTACTGCCCAGACTCTTTTACTTTTACTTGCAAGTAATTTTAAGATATCCAAAAGCAAATTACATTTCTCTTCCCTAACTTGTTGTGGATCTTACAGTGCCTTCTCTTGGTTCATGGCAACCACATGTAAACCATTACCTCCTCAAAAACAAAAGTAACCTTTTTACTCTTTGCCTTTGACCCACCTTAACCAATCACTCATCTTCTGGATTCACCTCCTAAATATCACTTCCTGGCTGCCACTACCACAGGCCAGCTGACAAGAATCTCATTTTGCCTGGGTCTTGCAATGACCTTCAGAAAGGTCTTCCTGCCTCTACTTCTGCTCCGTTCAAACCTGTTATCCACACTGAAGCCAGAATAATAATTTAAAAAAATATATAACTTTGGTCACATCTTGTCCCAACTTTAAAAACTTTCTATGATCTTTCCATTGACTTTAGGATAATATACAAATCCCTTAACCTGGCATATGAGGTTCTCCAGGATCAGATCTTTGTCCACAGCCTTATCTTTTCACATTCTACTTCTTGTGGTACCTTCTAGCTCTGCTTTAGTTTGCTAAGTTTTCCAGAATGCAATACATCTGAGATGGATTGGATTTACTTAGTTACAAATTGCAGTTCCTCAGAGGAAGGGCAGCTGGCTTTCCTCTGGGTTTCTCTGTCACATGGGAAGCACATGGCAACATCTGCTGGCGTTTCCTACTAGCTTCTGGATTCAAATGGCATTTCCTTTCTGCATCTCCAAATATCTGGGTCCGTGTCAGCTCTGAGTTCTGAGTTGAACTGTGCTAAGCTGTGCTAGGCTCTACTGAGCTGCTGCTCTCTCTTCTGACTCTTCTTTTTAAGATGCCAGCTAATTAAATTAAATGTCACACATTACAGAAGGAGTGCTGATTGCAGATGTAATCAACCATAAATGAATTTCACATGCTGATGATTTAAGTCCACAGCCACAGAACAACAGGGTACCATCATCTACCAAGTTGATACCTGAACCTAACTACTTCAAACTCTTATGAATTTCTTTCTTGCCCTTGAGTAAGTCATGCTCTCTGTCACCTCTTACCCTATTTTATGCTGCTCCTTCTACCTATAACATTCAGTCTCCATTATGTCCATCTGACCAACTCCTACACATCTGTCTGGTTTCAGGGTGAATATACTTCCTACGACAGGACATTTATGTAGCCCAATCCAGATGAAATTCACTTGCCAAACCTGTCACATGATACCAAATTCAACTTCCTTTTCATGAAACTCATCACATATTATCTGAATTGATTGCTTAATTAGTGATCTTTCTCATTTAAAATTAAGGTTGTTTTAAGGAGGGCAGGTCTGAAATGTGTACCTCTGTAACTCTGCTGTCTTGCCTCACATAAGAAGAATGCCCCGTAGGTGTTTGCAGAGTAAACTAATAAATGAATATCAATCAATAATACTTTAAAATGATTATGTTAGATTGCTATAGATGAAGGATTTCATAAACTCAATATAGACCTTGAATGTGAATTCCTGAGGGCGGGAACTTGTTTGCTCTAGCAGGTTAGTACACACTCCCTGCCACCATCACTTCCAAGAAAAGGCCTGCTAGGGGGCACTCCATTAAGATTTTAAAAGTTAATCCATTTTAAAAATAAACAATTTTACATCATGTTATGCACATATTTATAATATACCCATACTTCTTAACGTTTTCTACCTAAATGAGGATTTAAGCCAAGATGGCCCACTGTGAGGGAAAAAATTTATTTTGAATTTTGAGTTGTATCTCAGAATCCATGCAAATTCCATATTCTACACTGTGGATCTGGGTTTATTTTAATATAAATATAAGCTTTTAGCTCACTTGCTGTGAGCAAAGCTAATAATTGATACCTATACGCCATTCATAATGTCTGACCCTGCACACTTTCTGCACATGGCCATATACTACTGGCAATATGCTTATTCTACTTGGAGAATGAATGAAATCCCAGTGGCTAAATCAGGAACCATGTTGTTGCCAGAAACATGATGTGGGGTTGGTTGTCCACAAATATCAAAAAATAATTTGAGGATGAGGTTTTGGGGGTTCCTCTCTAGAATTCTATATATGGGAAGTTACCAATAAATTATTCCAAGAGCTAATTCACACAGGAATAAATGCTCTCTGATACCTCACAGCTATTTGAATCTATCTCTTGCTCCTCCTTCTAGTGCCCTCTCTCATAGCTCCTTTTCCCAGTACCTTCCGTTCTGCCCTTTTCTTATCTGCAAGCTATAATTGCGTACACTGACTCATGCCCTTCCATTCTCTCCTGCATACATCTCAAAGCTTTTGAGGTCTCTTGCTTTATTCCCTTATCCTCACATACCCTCACTGCAGAATACTGTCTGAAAATTTAATTAGCTGGCAATTTATTCCTTTTGCCTAATCATTAAGTGAAGTTGAATAGCTTGATGAAAAAGGAAAAGAAAACACACTCACATGCCATGTATAGAAGAGAGGATTTCACCTTTTCTTTTTCTTTTTCTTTTTTTTTAGTTCTCTAGTTCATAGAGTGGAAGACCCAAGCAATGGAAGTTCCAAATCAAACATGCAATGGGATTTTTTATAAGTAGATCTAAATAAAAAAAAGAAGGAGCTTAACTAGAACAATGCAGTTATTCACAGCATAAAGCTATTTCATTTATTTCTGAATATAGCTTTTTTCTCTCTCAGTACTAGGTAAGCGATTTTCAAGATTATTTAGCCCTTCCTATGACATACGCTTATATAGTATTGTCACTCTTCTGAGGGACTTCCTGGAGACTCTAGATTCCTACTTTGATTGCCCTGGTCTCAAAATTACTTCCCTTTCACTGATTTCAGATCTCTCTCTCTCTCTTTTTCTTCTAAATGAGCAAGGCAATTAGTTAATCTTGTCTTCTTTCCAGCTGTGATACCCTGGGAAAATTTCTTCTGACCTCAGTAAAGGTTATTCTTGTCTCCTTTTCAGGGACTGCTACAGATGGCTGGAAATAACAAAGACAAGACCACACAACAGATTGGCCTGTCAGCTGCTTCCTCCTGGAGCTCCCTTCAGTTTCAAGCACTTAAAGAAAGCAGCATCCTTAATTTGTAAATTGGGTTTTTGCAATCGGTATTGTCTCTGCCATCCCCAACTTGCCTTGACTTTAAATTGCTATCCTTAAATGTAAATGAATGTATGTGGATTATGTCACTAAAGCTAACAGTGATATGATGGTAAAGAGGTTGGCTATGACGTCAGAAAGACAAGTGCATTCTATTTAATTCACTGTGTGATTTCTCCCAGTAACTCCCCTCTCTGGGCTTGTTTCTTTTCTTAAATGAAACGACAACATGATCTATATTTTTCACCCAAACTGACATTTACTGATTTTTGTATGCAGAGAGTCTACTGCAATACACACAGTTGAGGCTAAATTAGTGTTTACAGAACAGAATTTACAGGGTTGTTGTAAGGCTGACTTGATAAAATATATGAAAGTGGCCTTGGCTATAAATTATGAGTTAAAATCTTAATAACTATTATTATTAACTTCTACAATTGTGGAATGGACTTTTACTGTTAAGTGAGAGCAATCTGGAGCACATAGATAATTTAAATTCATTAAACATTTCTAAAATATGTGCCAACTTTCTTGTTTTGTCCGTTTATTCTGGTTAGTTCAAATGAATCTTTGTTTTTGATTAAGTACATGGCAAAAACTCAGGATGACAGTTTAAAATATTTGTAATTTTTCAGTAAGAATACTGAATTATGGCTCTACATAAGTATTTCATTGTCCAAAGAAAATCGGATGTGCAGTATCACTGGGGGTAAAATGGTATAGAAGAAAATAATTCTAAATTTGATGCCAGAAAGTATGAGGCATGGATTTTTGCTCTGTCATGCATTATATTACTGTGTGTTGCAGGTTATTGTATGGCCTTCAAGATTTCCACCTCTTGGTGTACACATCCAATATAATTCCCTTCTCCCCCACTGACGAGCAGGATTATGTCCATGACGGAATACCACTCCCATGACTGGCTTACACTATATGTAAAAGATGAAGGGATTTTTCAGATGTAATTAAGACCCCTAATAAATTGACTAAAGTTAATCAAAGGGAGATTATGGGGGTGGGCCTGGCCTAATCAGGCAAGTCCTTTGAAAGAGGGGTTAGAGGTCAAAAATAGAAAAGTCAGACTTTCGTAACAACAGAGATGGTCTCCTGTCAGCCTTGAAAAAGCAAACAGCCATGTTGTGAAGACAGCCATGTGGCAGAGTATGGTGGGCAGTCTCTAGAAGCTAAATCCTACAATCATGATGAACTGAATTCTTCCAAATCCCAGTGAACTTGAAAAGAGGACCCCAAGCCTCAGGTGAAATTAAAGCCCTGACTGACACCTTGATTTCAACCTGATGGACTCTGAATAGAGGGATAGTTCACCTATGTCCAGAATCCAGATGAACAGAAGCTGTGAGATAACGAGTATGTGTTACTTCAAGCTGAGTTAATTTGTTACACAGCAACAGTAAACTAATACATCTTGGATAACAAGTTACTTTTTTTTGCCCTACCATGAAAAGAATCAAGAATTCACTCTTTTTTGATGTATTGAAATATGTAAGAACTAGCCCCACATAAAATATTCTACTTCGCATTCCTCACAATTTAACTTGAAGTCCATCTTTCCTTCATATCATCTTAACATGGATTACGTTACACTCTTTGGCTGCCTCCTCTTTCTACCAATTACCATCAGTGTTATTACATATAGTAAATCTCTTCATCAGTCATCTCACCAGCTAATAAGGACCCAAATCTAGAAGGCTTGCGGTCATCCTCAATTCCTCTTTACTTTAGGCTTCCTACATTAGATCAATTTCTTTTCATCTGAGAAACTTCCCTTAGCTCTGCCCACTCTTGTGCATCCTCACTATTCATTTGGACAATTGTTATGGTCTCTCACTTCTCTTTAGTCCCTCCTTCATTGCTGCCAGGGTTATCTTTGTAAAAAGAAAGGTTCTTCTGCTAAAAAGTGCCTAAAGGCTCTTCCACATGGCGTTTTTGATTCTTCACTATCTGGTACCCGCCCTCTCCTCTCCTTTCCCAACATGTTTCTGATATTTCTGCCACACTTAACTCTCTATGAATATACAAACACCTTTCAATGTGCCACAATTTTGAACAAATGACTCCCTTTGCTCAGAAATAGAAATTACTCCAAACATGTTTCAGGTCTCAGCAGGTAAACTTAACTTCAGAGAAAACTTCCAAGAGAGCCTCAGACAAAGTTTGTTCTCTCTTCTTCATCTTTCAGAGCAAGTTTTCTGATATCTGTTACCAAACTTCTCGTACCGAATTGTTCAGTGACAGCTGATTTGGTAGTCTTCTCACAAGATTGAAACCTCCTTGAGGGAAGGGATTATGGCAGATACCTATGTGAACAGTAAGTCCTCAATGCATGTCATGAATGAAAAAAAAAGAAGAAGAAGAAGAAAAGTATTGGCAGCCTTGTGTATCCAGTGGGACCTAACTTTGGAAATGAAATGTATTTTTTACAATTTGTCTTTTTAGGAACCTTACAAAGTAAGTATAACCATTTCCATTTTTTAGATGAAGAAACTGAAGCTCAATAAACATTGATTCCACTAACACTTTTGCCTTCCCTAGATCACAAGTCTGAGAGGCGAGAGTCAGGATACCAAGTCTCACCCAGATTTACTACGCCACATCTCTCGTGGGAGCTGAATATGATTTTGATGATGGTGCTGCTGACCTGCTGATGGAAACAATAATGGGAACCTGAAAAATAAAAACAAGTCTTCAGATGAAATATATGAGGTGATTTTTTTAAGTCCAGCATTTATCATCATTTGGTTTGACGTGGTGAATCAATTATAAATACAGCATTTTAATGACGTAATAGCTCAGAGCCCTTGATGACTTGCTTAGTTGAATGGCTTGGCTGAGTGCAGTTTATAAAAAAAAAAGGGACAAGAAAGAAGACAATATGATTTGGCATATTGTTCAAGACTTCCACCTGCTATAACACCCTTGCATTATTGCTATTGTTTAAATTCAATGTATTATAAGGAACATGCACTCAATTGGACAATGAAGAAATGTATAATATGAAATAAAACCCATTTTTAAAACATAGGTATTTATTTTCTTCTTTTTTCCACACATCATGCCTCTTTCTCTCTCTCTCTCCCATACAACAATATTATTGTATTCTATTCCCCAACTTGAAAATTGGTGGTCAGAGGATCTTAATCTTATGGAAAAACCATCGTCAGTGTGTCGACATGGGAAAATATGTTCTTCTCCTCCAAACCCTACCCTCCCTAACCGTGAGAATGATGGCGTGATGGAGAGTGTTCTTTTCTAATTTGAATGTCTTCATGCCCCATGGAGCTGAAGTGGAAAAGGATCCTGAATATAGCGTGGCCAATATCAGTCTTCTAAATATAAGTCCTAACTGCAAGTATACATCTAACAAACATTAGATGAATTCAAGTTTTCTCTCTCATTTATGGCCTGGTACATAGAAAATGGTAAAAATTAACCTATTGTGCTACAGAAAATTTTACTCTGGCAACCAATGTCATCATGACTGTCACGATGTAATAATAATGATAATAATAATAATAATAATAGCAACAACAATGACAATAAAATAAAACCATTCTTTCAACAATTCCTGAGAGGTCTTTTATTTACAAGTGTTTTTGCCTAGATGAAACTAATTTCCTAAATTCCAATGTGGATTGAGAGGGGGTTCTTTCTTTCTAGTCCAGTGGACTTGCTTACACTGAATGGACAGACCCTCTCCAACCCGTGCCCCACATCTCAACCCCAGATATGGAAAGAAAAGAACGCTTTATTACCATCTCCTACTACTTCCTTCCGGAGAAAGAGGAGAGCACAACATCTAGTGGGGAATAATGCTAGTATCACCAATCTAAATTTGCTCAAGCTGATGAGGAAAGTAGATAGCATCAACCCTCCAGTGAATTTGTGAGTTTCCGCGAAGGGTTGAGAGACAGAGCAGGGATGTGTGTTGTTTTATTGGCCACATTAAGCTAAATCAGGCAGTGATAGCCAATGACCCCAGAATCTCCATGATTTGAAGGAACGAAGCTTATTTTTCACTCATATCATTACTTTTCTCACTCCAGGACCAAGATGGATGAAGTTTCAGCATAAAGAATATTGCTGGAATCAGCAGGAAGAGGAAAGAGATGGGCAGTTAATTGCACACTGGGTCTTAAGGCTTCTGCTCAGAATTGATGCCTGTTGTGCATGCTGCCTATTCATTTGCCAAAGCAGGCTATACCTAACTTAAAGACAGAAAAGATAAGTAGTTCTCTTAGGTGCTTAAAGGTGGTCCATCAAAATTATTGGTGAGTCACATTGATGTCTACCAGACTTGAGATAACAGATTATCAGAAAAGTGGGTCTGAGGCAGCTCTATAGTCACAGCCTCCAATTTATCTACCAGTGTTCTGTCTTGTGCCCACACTAATCAGGATTTCACCCATATAACTTCAGCCAAACCGCTTTTGGTAAGATCACCAGCAACTTCCACATTGCTAAATCCAGTGGTCAGTCTCGGTCCTCAAATTACTTGGCTTCCAAGTATTGTTTGACATAGTTTACTTCTTCCATTCCTTTATTTACTTTAATTCCATATGACCACACCTTTTCGTTTTTCTCATACCACTATTTCTTTTCGATCACTTTTGTAGGTTCTTCCTTATCTCCTGGGCCCCTTAATCTTTGAGAGCTTCTAGACACTATCAGTGGATTGCTTGTCTTCTCTGTCTATACTCATTCACATGCTGTTCACATCCAGTGCCCTGGCTTCACATACCACCTACTTACTGAACATTCCCAAATGTGTATCATCAAACTTGGCCCTTCTCCTGAAATCAAACATTTTATAGTCACTTGCAAATCTGATATCTCTAATTTATCATGTCTAAACCAGGACTGCTAATCTTCCATTCCACACACGCACCTCTTTCACTATTCCCAACAAATCTTGTTATCTTAACCTTCAAATATATCCAGACTGCATTTTACCCCATCAACTGATACCAACCTGGACCATACATCTATCATCCCTTGTTTGCATTAATGCATTAGCATTCTGAGTACTTTCCTTACTAAAAAGCCTTGACTAAACCACCCCTTTCGGTCTATTCTCTCACATCAACCAGAGTAATAGCAAGAGGCACTTTTCTGTTCAAAATCCTGCAGTAGCTTCCCATCTCAATCCCTGTAAATGTGAAAGATAATGTCCCCAAGTTCCTGCACAATCTGGTCTCCCATTTTAACTCTGACTTTGTTCCTTACGGATATCTTCTCTATTCACTCAGGTCAATCACAATAGCTTCTCACTGTTCCTTTAACATTCTAGACTTGCTTCTGTCTCAGAGCCTTTGAACTTGTTTCCTCTCCTTGGGATACTCTTTCCTGCATACATTCATAGCTCCCTCTTTACCCCTCAAGTCTTTGCTCAGGCACATTTTTCATCTCAGTAGGCTCTTATCTGACATCTCTATTTAAAAATTGAAATTCCCTTCTCTGCCCCTAGTTATCCACACACTTATTTCTTGCTTCATTTTTCTCCCTAAAACATATTACTTTTAAAATACTATATCATGTTTGCTTAATTTTATTGTTGTTTTCCTCTCTCATTAGAATTTAAGATCTATGTCTGTTTTGTTGGCATGTGTATTCCAAGTACTTATATTGAAACCAAGTTGGGCATCCATAAAAATTTGTTGAATTGAACTAATTGGCCCTTCTCCTGAACTAAATTAATTTTAGTTCGATATGATGTGTTTTGGGGCTATTAGCAAGAACAATTGGGGTTTAAAGGATTGGATGCCAATGCACAAACAATCCATCAATTTTTTCAAGTAACATCACTAAAAACCCATTTTCCTCTTCCCATACATTCATAGCATATGTGGTGAAATTCAAACTATTTCACCATAGAAAGATCACATCATCTTGGGTATAAACTAGTGTGTGTAGGTTTCATATAATTTATGGAATGGTCTAGTGGCCACATGGGGGGAAGCTTCATTTTGTGGCATCATTTACTTAGAGAACCCAGAACACAGAAAGGGAATTATCCTGGAGACCCCTGTGACTACAATCTGGAATTTTGCTTTGTGTCAGTTTTCCCACCAACACATATGAACATAAGGTTCTGGGGGAAATTTGGTTAAACGTCCTCTTACGTTCTTTTCAAAATTTTCCCTGATACTTCCCATATAATTAAAGGTGGTTAAGTTTCTTTTGGGAAAACAATGAGGAGAGGAGCAAAGTGTACCTATTAAGAAGGAGGCAGAAATATCTGTGTGTCCCATCCTAAAACACAAAACAAAACAAATTACCCATGTTGGAAGCAAAAAGAAAATATAATTCTTACCATGTTCTATAAGAATGCTATCGTTCTAGAAATTATACTTAGGTGTTGCTTAAAGTGACTATTAGAGAATAGTGAGGGATTTGCTCAATGAAACTGCTATCACAGAAACAAACTGGGGTTCTCAGGGAGACCCAAAGTAATATTCTGTTATTATTTTCAAGAGTGTGTCTGCATTAAGAATAGACAAAGTATTCAAGCAGGTAGAGATAAAAATATTAATGTTATTAGAGATAAAGTTGTATTAGAATAAGTAGCTTCATGTAAAGCACAGTAGAGTTTTCTAAGAATTTACTCTCTAAAATGACAACCAGCCCCTTGGAGGTTCAGTGTCTATTCCATTACCCATTTTCCTATAAGCTTAAGGAACTAATGAACAACAAAAGCTGTGTTCTGACACTCTGAAAGAGAGATCCAGGAAGGTCCTGAGCTGATCATGCTGAATTCCTTCTCTTAATTCTACCAGTTAGGAAATTTACTTCTCTCGTGATACTGAGATGAAAAAGGTCATGAGTAACCAGGCACATTTCTGAAATATTTTGTCTGTGAAAGGAAAATTTTCTATCATCTGTGAGAATATGAGAAACGGGGAGCTTGTGTTCTTCCCTAGCAAAAGGAATTAAATTAAAGTAGCCCTATCAGTACTCAACCTTTATATCCTATGGAGGAGATAATAAAATAGGACAGAAAACTTAAAAACTTTGAAATTGCAACACAACCCTTAGACTACTCACCATTTTATTTAAAAACAAAAAGCATGTATATGGGTGGTGGGAATGACCGTAAGTCTTGGATTTTTAATAAAAGAAGAAATTTTACAACAGAGGGATGAAACCACATGAACAGAGAGGCTGACACCAGTATAATTTCTAGACGTCTTGTCATGGTCTGGGGTAAGAAATAAGAGTAATTGCAAAACATCCTGTCGGTCAGTATTTGTAACTCAGTTCCCTCAAGAACATGGTGTGTTTGTTTATTATGGTGAATTAAAATTAGGTCTAGCCAGATAGAGAGTTCCATCTTATTTCTTCAAAGACAGAAAACAAGTATAGATTGGAATTTTACCCCATTTAAAAGGTCAGGAGATTCAAACTTAGATTCATGGATCTATCAAAGATTCGCAGTTGCTTAAAGGGAGATCTAAGATCAAAATCTCTATCCCTAACACTTAAGCTCAACCTTCTAATCAGTTTGGCTTTGTCTGCCTTTTTGCCTAAAGATTCTCCTGTTTGCATTTTAACTGTACATTATGAATAATTTTTCATTGCCAGCATAACAGTAGAACAAGACAGAGTCTGTTTCAATTTCAAATGTACAGAACTGAAGGTGTCAGTGATTTCATTCTGCTGAGTCACCAAAGGGAATAAGCTTTATGGTAGTTTCTTAAAGCATAGAGATGGCGTCAGCTTTGTTTACCACCAAATCCAAGGTGCCTAACGCAGCACTGTATGATGAGCATTTGTGAAATGAATGAATGAAGATTCTTCCTTGGATAGGACTGTGCTTGGTGATGGTTTATGAGAGATTGCTGTTCAAAGTTACCTTACTATCTTCCTCTACTTTTTAATCTCTTAGAAGCAGCTCTTCTTTTACTCAGCTCTTATTTCCTGCTATGGTGGAGGACTTAGTTTAAACGTGTGAATATGTTTTCAAATCTACTTATTACTTACATTCTGCAGCTGAAATCTACCATTTGTTCAACTGTGTCATATTCAAATTTTGCTATTATTTTGGAAAAAATAGGAAGAAAGCTTCTTGTTTTCTAAGTTTTGTTGGGAACTAGAGTGCTGGGATGGACTCTATGATATAAGCAGATGATCTAGGCCAGGCTTATGAGATTCTCCTATTCACAAAGTTGACTCCTGAGGGATTGATGCAGAGATGCAGGAATGATAAAGAAATTATCCATGCTGGCAGCAGCACCAAGAGTCCTGGTATAGTAGGACTGGTGAAAGCCCAATGGCAAATGGGTGGTATCCAGAGATCACCCACCTGCAACAGTGTGTTTCCAGTATATGTAGTGCTTAGATGCCTTGGTCCTTGCTTATTTTTGGAGCCTGATTGATAAGTCTGCTATTGATTCTGTAACTACCCAATATCCTTCAATAAACTGTTTTTTGTTATTTGTTTTTTTGAGCAAAGTATCCATTCTTTTTCTGTTACTTGTGACCAAAAACTATCACTAGTAGAGAGATTGGTAACAGCGAGTGGATTTCAGGCAATGAGCCCCAAGATAAAAAGAGGAATCTGTGATAGATTACCTGACCTAATTGGGGCTGAAGGCCAGAGTAATTTTGCTTGAATTTAGGGGAGGATATTTAGATGTCTATGACATACAGCAATGAAATAGCTAATTAAAGTTACATATGTATATTCTGAGAGCCAAGGAACCATTAAAGTCAATGCTTTGGGAGCTGCATTGTCACAGCCATAAATAGTATGGATAGGAGCAGCAGAATGTGGTGTCTGCTCCTACTAGCACTTTACAACCATAAAGAAAAAGAATGAAGTACGCAAAGCCCTAAGTTCTTAGTTCAAAACATCTAGGGACTTCCTTTGACTTCAGAGACAAACAAAATCTCTTCTCTTCTAAAGCCACAAGATGAAAGTAGATGACAACCGCATCTCTGATTTTATAAGATGTCAAATTACATCATAAATAGAATTTAATTATGACAGATCCCTTTTGGGAAAACAAGGCATTGATTTGTTTCAGATACAACTTATTTTCTCTAACTTTGAGCAAGTCAGATAGCATAATGGTTAAGAGTTTAGGTTCTGGAGCCATTCTTCCTGGGTTCATATCTCAACTATATCTCATGCTGATGGCATGAATTTGAGCAAGTTACTAAGTCTTCTTATGTTTTAATTTCTTAATCTAAAAAGCTAGGATAATAGTAACTGCTTCGTAGAGGTATTGTGAGATTTAAATTAGTTAATATGGGTAAGGTTATTAGAACAGTGCCTGGAATATAGCAATTACAGTTGTCATCGTTACTGTAATCACACTGAAGGCATTGGGCTGCTATGATTTGCAAGACACGAAGTAGCCAGTACCATTTTACCATGATAAGAGACACGCATGCCCAAAGGAGGTGAGATAAAATCTAATAAATGCATGGTCCTCAGTGTAGCTTCTGGAATTCTGGATGTTATCCCCTACAGAGCAAAGGTCTGGGTAGAGTTCATTGTTTTGAAAGCATAATAAAGAGGCATGATGCATCATAGACTTGGGATTTTGAAGTCAAGAAACTTTTGCACTGGCAATGGTGGTGCAGTGGTAGAGTTCTCGCCTGCCATGCTGGAGACCCGGGTTTGGTTCCCAGTGCCTGTCCATGCAAAAAAAAAAAAAAAAAATTTTATGTATGCTTCTCTTACTCATTTACTGGGTTAATAGAGCTCACTGCAAGTGGTCTCTGGTAGAAGAGAAGGATAATTAGGGCCATAATAAGAATGGCTTCCGTTTTACACTCCTGATCCAGCAGAAGCAGTGCTGCATCAGATAACACCATCCTTCTTCAGATCATGAAGAATTGCAGGGAGAACCAAGACAGAAAGTTACTTATGGGAAAAGTCTTGCTCAACCACTTTGTAGAATTTTGCCTTAGTAAAAAATTAAAGATTTTACCCTTCAGTCATTTAAACTAAGACTTGGTCCAATCACAAGAACATAAATAGCTAAACACACTCTGAAGCAAGAGAAGAGATGATTTAATAACTTTAAAATTTGTGCGTGTTTTATATTTTGCCACTCATCTTTTCCTTAATCCTTGAACATTTTAGCAACCCAAAACTTTGTCAGTAGCATTTTATTTTCTTGTGGAAAGATGGAAGTTATGGATATCTGGGTGTTTTTTTTTTTTCTTTTTAGAAAGAACAATGTCTTAACAGAATACATTTAATAATGATAAAAAAATTCCACTGACAAACAAATTTCAGAAATATAAGGGAGATCTGCTATTTGGAGGAAAGTGGCAAGTGACCTCAACTTTAGTTCTCATTTAAATTAACAAAATTAAATAAAATCTCAAATTAAACAAAATCTGAAGGATGAGAACATGTCAAGCCACTCGGAATTTTTGAAGCTGGTTATGTTCTTCTTCTTAAACAGGGGTCATTTTAAAAGTATTTTTCAGATGCCAGTATCTTCCTAGCACTGCAGATCTAAAGGGAAATTGCTGAAAACTTTTTATCCAGCCATCTTTCTTCAGCACATGCAGTTTAAAGAGAGTATTAACATTGGAGATGCAGATTCTGCCCATGTTCCTTTGACCTCCCAAGGCTCTTTGTTCAGCAGGTCATGGCTATGAGGGGGAGGGCAGAAATTCTACAAGAATTCTATAAGAGAGAGAAACACACTGCCCAAGCATCCTGGCATGTGTGATATGCTTGATGGGTTGTGAAGTCTATCCTTTCTCTGTCTTAATACAAATTTCAAGGCTAGAAGGAAAGTCAGAAGTTATAAAATCCAAATTCCTCCAGGGAATTCCCCAAACCATACAAGTTGATAATTAATTTGATTTTGTAGTTTTATGAGTGTACTTTCTAACCAATATATGATAGTAATGGTTCTCTTATGCTTTCATCAAAATAATAAATTGATGGCAATGCTCATAGAAATGTTTTTTGTGTATAGCCATATGTCAGATATTTTGCTAAGCACTTTATATCTAAGGGCACATTATTGTAAGATAGGTGTTTTTTTTTACTCCATTTCATAGGTAAAGAATTATTTCCCACCCCAAAAATGTTTCTCCTTCACAGACCATTATTAAAATTTCATAATCACTTCATAGCTCTAGGACAACTGGCTTATCTTCTCAACAAAAAATATTTATGAAACATGTTTTTATATATCAGTCACTGTGCAAGGGCACAGTGAAATTAAAAAACAAAAACCTTAATGATGTGGAAGTTAAAATCAGTGAAGGAGAAAAAGAAGTATGCAAACAAGTAGATAAAAGGAATAAACTGAATCTGGCCACACACACAAGCCTGATTGCCAACTTTGTACAAATTAGAAAAATGCCCTCGATTTTCAAGGCCCTTTAATGAAAACCCAAATTATCATGTAAATGCACAAATCAATGATGACTACCAATAGGGAGGGCATCTTTAGAATTTGCAGCACAAAACCTGGGAAATTCCGTGCAGCAACCCTGAGAATGACAAATTAAACAAAATCTAAAGGATGAGAACATGTCAGCGACTCAGAGAAGGGAGAGTAATAATGCTTCAGATGGAGTAATAAGCAGGTATGGAGGTTCCAAAATGAGGAGGAACACATGGCTTTGGGGCACAAAGAACGGCCCAGTGTTACTAACACATGATAAATTCGAAAGTAATGATATGGAGAAAGTAGGCCAAACTACATAAGAAACTGGGACTTTGTTTGAACAGCAGTGATGCTTCATCGAGAGAATTAAGCTGGGGAGTGACATGCTCAGACTTGGTTTTCACTTGGCTGAATAAATGGCAGCAAGATAAAAACTGGGGTACCAGCAAGGTCTTTTATGCAAGAGCAATAGCAGTACTGGTTAAGTTATGGTTTAGCATAGTTGTTCCTTCTCATCCATCTCTACCTCCAGGCTGGGAGCTCTAAGTTGTCAAGTTCTATATTTTACACTAAAACCTTCTCAGTTTGGGAACATAGCAGGTGTGAAATAAATATAAGAATAAGGAAGGAAGAAATTCATTTCATCTCCTCTGTGTGTCACAGGTAGAGCTCCCTGGAAACAAGTGCTGAGATGAGATGTGGAAGGCAGGCATTTACTGGGGATCAACATCTGTGGAAACGAGGGCTGAAAAGGAAGAATAGGTAGAGGGAGAATTTGAACTGTAATGCAGGCCAAACAAAACCTCAGTCCTCTCCTCAGAGATCTTTGGTGCCTAAAAGACCCAAAGAAATAGAATAAGCAAGGCCTTAAATGTATGAGGGCACATTCCATGTTTGTGACGATTCTTGTCTTTCAAACTTAAACATTGTGTTTGGAAAAATCATGGCTCCCAGAAAAAGATCTAAGTCAAAACCAGAATGATAGTTGAAAGTTTGAGAACATAGAAAGATGCTTGGCAATGAAAAGAGTACTCTCTCTCCAGAGAGCTCTTTGGCTTTTGTTAAATTAGTCCCCTACTTCATGCCTCAGTTTCCACATTTGCAAAATGAGAGATGTGAAAAGAATGGCTTTGAGTAACTTTCCCAGTTCTGAAATTCTGTGATTCTGAGCAAGGAAACCTAGTTCAGGAAACCCTTTAGAACTGTGTCTGTCCTTTTCCATTACTCCAAATGTGTCTGGATTCATCAAAATGGGTTTTGACTCGCAGGGACCAAATGTCTTCATTCAGATGAGACAGGAAAGGCAAACTTGTAAATTATACCATCTTTTCCACCTCCATTATGCTCTGAGCTTTCTGCCAATGCTGTTACAACTCAGCAGTATGCAGCCAATTGGAGCAGAAAAGACAATAACTTTAATGGGAAGGAATTGGGAGCTAAGGGATGCCACAGATTGTATTAAGAGAAATGAAATAATATTTGATTTCCCTGGTCATAAATAATCTGTCTGCCTACATTATGAGCATATCAGAGTTGACAGGGAAAATATTCACCAACATGACAAAAAAAGGTCATCATTTTTTCATTGTTAGTAGGTGGGGGGGTAGGAGTGCATAGCAAATATGTGTGTGTGTGTGTGTGTGTGTGTGTGACAGATGGAAATGCAGTAACAGAGAAACCCAGAGTATCCACTAATCCTAACAAATTTGTCAATGAGCGGCAGTAACAATGGTTAGGACAATTCCTCAAGTATATTGGTAAGGTTCTGTATAGGTTTCTAAGTGTCCTCTACTTGTCTCCTCATAAGCATTTCACTATGTTAGAAATTATAGTGATTTCAGGGATAAGAACACTGAGGCTCAGGGATTGATTAAATATTTTGGCCAGGTTAACCAGCAAGCTTGTGCTAGAATATAGTCTCTAAAATTTCCTTCATCACTCACTTCTCTTGTCACAGAACTTTCCCTTACTGTTTTCAAATTTTGGCTAAAACAGAAAACCACCTGTACTATTTTTTTACTTACTGTTTTCATTTAAATCAGCTTTCCTTTTGCTTAAATGAAATTATTTTAAAGCATACTTAAATATCACCATTATAAATGGAAAAATCTTATCACTTGCCTAAAATAGGAGTAGCTTTAAAATTAAATCCAATGGAAACAATTAAATGTGAGTTAATCCTCGCTAGATACTTTAGTTGGCCCAGTGCTCTCAGTCTGAGGTCTACTTTATCTTTGCTAAAAAAAAAAAAAATAGGAGGACAAAATTAGGTGTCAAAGACTTCATAGTCCAGAATTGGGAGTTTCTCCTTGACTTACTCTGAAAGATTGGAAGAAAATTTAAATGGAAATATGTTCTTATAATGTGATTCAATTTTTCCTTATATTTGGTACAAAATACAATTTGAGAACCCTTCCAGTCATCACAAGTATTGCAGACAAACATCTGGAGAGTACCAAGGGTACAAATTTACCTTTTGGGAAGCTCCATGCTGGAACTATGAAAACTTCTCAAGGTGTCCAGCCCCTAGGTTTTTCCAAAACAAAATGGTAGAGAAAACAATCTCTCCAGTCCATGGCCTATGTGGATGCTTATTCTCTTGTAATGACTGCTCACTGGACTGTCGAGCTTACTTTGTACTCTATTCTAATTCCTGGGAAAAACTCTTTATTTAGGTGCAGAAGACTGAAGCAAATCATGGGAGTTCAACTGGTTAACCACGTCTTTCCTATATGTCTAAGAATTCATTCAATTCTTCAAAAATCCAGAGAGAGAAAGACTGCTCTCTTCTCAAAATGTGCTTCAGAAATAATTTCATTCCCTCATTTTCTTTTGCTGAGTTCAAGTGCCACATATGAACTCAGGAGAATAAAGTCATCTTTTGCTATCAGTTTTTTTCCTCCATTGGTGGGAAAGGATCGTCTCTGGATTTGAGTTTGGTTTTACTTATACCAAAGTCCAGGCACGGGTTTATTTTTTTCTTATATAGATTGGTCTAAAACTGCTTTATATTAGCAACTGTGTAACACACATAACAAACACTACACTTGTATAAAGAGTATGAATGTATGAGAAAATGAGATTTGAAATGGTAGCCTTAAAAAAATATAGCCACACAAAGTTTATTGACTTTCCATAATCTGCATGGACCATGTATAGAAAAAGAAAAAAAAAACCTAAGGTGAAAATAGTTTGGATTTTAAGCTCAGTTTTGCCAGATATTTGAGACTCTAAGAAACTCACCTATCCTTATAGCTGTGGACTTGGACATCCAATGTGCCAAGGCAGATTGGTTCACTGTGAAGAGATCAGATGTGCAAAGACTGCCCTGCCAGTCACCATGTGGGTGAACAAGGGAAAGGTTTTCAGTCTCTTTGCTTTTCTGTTTTGTGTTTATAAAATAAAAGTATTATAACTACCTAAGAGGACTGTCAAATGAGGTTTCTTAGATCCTATGAGAGTATAGGGACCTAAGTACACATCAGTCCATGGAAGTTTCCTTTTAATCTAAGACTCAAGATTGCTAGCCAGGTGAACTTGAGGAAGCTGGATAATCTCTGTGAATATTAGTTTCCCCACTTTATAAAATACTAGGATCTCCAGGAGGTTGTTATGGGGACTGAAGTATGAAAGCACTTAGTGCCTGGTACTATGAAAGGAATCAATAAATGGTGGCTGCTGAGAGGACTTCCAGGAAGATGACTGACTAGAGTAGCTCAAGATTAGCCCTGCTCTATGGAAAAGTTAGAGAAGGGACAGGAGGGCAATTTAGACACTTCGGGAGTGCGGCTGACTTGGGAGAGCCTTCTGCACTACATGGGGCAGCCCTGGTTGCAGAGGCCGAAGACTGAGAAGCAGGAAGTTGGAGCCTGGCGTGGAGCCGCAGAGCTGGTGGGACTGCAAGGACAGGAATGTGGGACTAAGAAGTAAGCCAGGTGGCGTTCTTTGGGTGCACTACCCTCCCCGGTGCAGGCTCGTGAACAGCTATTCACCCCACATTCCATGCACCTGAACTCTGTCACCCACTCCCATTCCCCACACTCCAGGCCACCCCACCCCACCAGCTCCCAGTGCACATACCTGTCCCCCACCCCATTCCAAGTGCAGCCCAACCCACCACTCCTGCACCCCTCCTGAGTGCTACCTTCCCCTCCCTGCTCCCTGTAAGTTCTTGGCCATTGCATAAAGGTTGCGGGCACTGACCTCCATACCCAGGCTACCCTGCCCTCCACCCTTAGTGTCACATAGCCTCACTCCACCCTCCCTGAGCTCAGCACATCCCTTCACGACACTCACAGACCCACACATGCACACAGGCCCCCAGTCACGTGCTGACCTTCTGCCACAGCTCTACACATGTGCACAAAGGGCCCTGTGCCTTACACCAGCACACACCAAGTTTACACTCCCCCCCCCATCTGGTGCACATGCACAGCTACATCCTCCCTGGCTGCTGGGCACTTATGTTCACAAGCATCAGTGTAACTTCTCAAACTTGTATCCATACCTGCCCTGAAACAAATCACCATACTGAGTGCTCCTTGCTATACAACAATCCTGAAAACATAAGGCCTTAGACTACTGAAAGAAATCAATTCCCAAAATAAATCAATCAAGATATTTACATGCCATGAAGACAACAGAAGCTCACTAAGCCTATCACAATGCAGACATATATATAGCCCTGCTTAATGACCAAATTAAAACACCAGAGGAGACACAGACACTGGAACAACTAATCAAAGATGTTCATACAACTCTACTTAATAAAATAAGTGAGATAGCAAATGACATAAAGGAGATCAAGAAAATAATAAAATAGCACAGAGAGGAATTTGAAAGAATAAATAGAAAAAATAGCAGAAATCACAGAGATTGAAGACTCTATTGACTAAATAAAAAACATATTAGACGCACAAAACACCAGATTTGAAGAGACTGAAGAAAGTATAAGTGATATAGAAGACAGGATAATTGACTTTGAAGTCTCAAAACAACAAATGGCAAAAAGATAGAAAAAATTCAATGGGAACTCAGGGAAATGATAGACAAAACAAAACGCACAAATGTAAGAATCATTGGTGCCCCAGAAGAAGAGAGGAGTAAAAGGTTAGGAAGAGTAGTTGAGGATATAATGGGGGAAAATTTCC
Organism: Tamandua tetradactyla; assembly: GCF_023851605.1. Taxonomy (NCBI): domain Eukaryota; kingdom Metazoa; phylum Chordata; class Mammalia; order Pilosa; family Myrmecophagidae; genus Tamandua; species Tamandua tetradactyla. Next base: position 38,828,293 of record NC_135328.1, read on the forward strand.
AAACTCTCATAAAGGGCATAAATATACAAGTCAAAGAAGCCCAAAGAAATCCAAACAGAATAAATCCAAATAGGCCTTCCACAAAGCACTTACTAATCAGTCTGTCAAATGTTGAAAAGAAGCAGAAAATCTTGAAACCGTCAAGAGAGAATCTACTACATACAAGGGAAATCAAATAGAACTGTACAGACTGCTCAACTAGCACCCTGGAGGCGAGAAGGCAGTGGTATGATATATTCAAGATCCTGAAAGAGAAAGACTTCCAGCCAAGAATTCTGTACCCATTCAAATTGTCCTTCAAAATTGAGGGAGAGATTACAGTTTTCACACACAAAGAAGTCCTGAAAGAATTTGTCAACAAGAGACCAGCCCTACAAGAAATACTAAAAGGAGTTCTGTTGGCTGAAAAAAAAAAAAAAAAAGACAGGAGAGGGAGGTCTGGAGGAGGGCACAGAATTGAAGATTACCACTAAGGGTAATTTAAACAATGCAAAGAGAAAGAGGGAAAAGAATACATAGATCTGACAAATAGAATTTAAAAGGATAAGATGGTGGAATCAAGAAACACCTTTTCAGCATAATAACTTTGAATGTTAATGGACTTAACCTACCAATTAAAAGTTACAGATTGGCAGAATGGATTAAGAAACATAATCTAGCTATATGCTGCTTATAAGAGAATCATCTTGGACACAAAGATACAAACAGATCGAAAGCGAAAGGATGGAAAAAGATTTTCCACACAAGTTGTAACCAAAAGAAAACAGGAGTAGCTATACTAATATCAGGCAAAATAGAGTTTAAATTTATAGACAGCATAAGAGACAAATAAGGACACTATATACTAGTTAAAGGGTCAATTCACCAAGAAGATATAACAATCACAAATGTTTATACTCCCAATCAAGGAGCTCCAAAATACATGAGACAAACATTGGCAAAACTGAGGGGAGCGATAGATGTTTCAACAATAATAGTAGGAGACATCAATACACCACTTTCCTCTATAGATAGAACAACCAGACAGAAGATCAACAAGGAAATGGGGAACTTAAATAACTTGATGAATGAATTAGACCTAACAGACATACATAGGTCATTGCACCCCAAAGCACAAGGTAGTACATTCTTCTCTAGTGCCCATGGAACATTCTCCAGGATAAATCATATGCTGGGGCACAAAACATGTCTTTATAGATTTAAAAATATTGAAATTATTCAAAGCCCTTTCTCTGATCACAATGGGATGAAGCTGCATCTCAATAACCACCAAAGACCGAGAACATTCCCAAATATATAGAAATTAAACAACACACTCTTTAACAACCAGTGGGTGAAAGAACAAATTGCTAGAGAAATCAGTAGCTATCTGGAGATGAATGAAAATGAGAATACAACTTATCAAAACTTATGGGATGCAGCAAAGACTGTGCTGAGAGGGAAATTTATTGCCTTAAATGCCTATTTTAAAAGAACAAGAAAGAGTAAAAATCAAGGATTTAACAGCAAACCTGTAGGAATTTGGGAAAGAACAGTAAACTAACCCCAAAGCAAACAGAAGAAGAGAAATAAAAATTAAAGCAGAGATAAATGAATGGGAGAACAAAAGAACAATGGAAAGATTCAATAAAACCAAAACTTGGTTCTTTGGAAAATCAATAGAATTGATGCGCCACTAGCAAGACTGACAAAGAAAAAAAGAGAGAGCATGCAAATAAACAAAATCAGAAATGAGAAGGGATGTCTTACCATAGGCCCTGAAGAAATAAAAGAAGTTATATGCAGATAATATAAACAACTATACGTCAACAAACTGGACAACTTAGATGAAATGGACAAATTCCTGGAGACACACAAACAAGCTACACTGACTCAGAAAGAAATAAAAGATTTCAGCAAACCAATCACAAGTAAAGAGATTCAACCAGTTATCAAAAATCTTCCTACAAAGGAAAGCCCAGGGCCAGATGGCTTCACAGGGGAATTTTATCAAACATTCCAGAAAGAACTAATACCAATCCTGCTCAAACTTTTCTGAAAAATTGAGAAAAAGAAACTCTACGTAACTCATTTTATGAAGCCAGAATGGTTTCAATACCAAAACCGGGTAAAGATACTATAAGAAAGGAAAACTATAGGCCAATCTCCGTAATGAACATAGATGCAAAAATTCTCAATAAAATATTAGCAAATCAAATCCAACGGCACATTAAAAGAATTATATATCATACTGAATTATGTTCTACAACTAATTGTGGTGCTATGCTTTGAAATTTATAACTTTTTTGTACATATGTTATTTTTCACCAAAAAAAGAAGGAAAAAAAGTAGATTGTGATGATAAAAAAGTATGTAAGCCCTCTAGTCTCCTATATTCTGGAGCAGCTAGAAGGAAAAATATGAGAGGATCATATGGTAGCCCATGACAAATTCTGGGATCTGTCCTGTAACTACTTGTTGAAGAGTGCTTTGGAAATTATTGCTTTTTTATTTCTTTGCTTGGTATATATGTTATACTATACAATAAAAAAAATTAAAATAATAAAATAAATAATGGTTATTCAAATTTTTTCTGAGAGTTTGAATGAAGAGGGTTGTTATCAACCTGTTCTAATTTTCAGAAGAATAGGTGACTGTGTTTTGAGACCTTAGGGGTAATGACTTGAAACAAGTTAGAACTTGGTGATCAAAGAATCATAAACCCTTGAAGTTAGACCTTGGAACTCATCTAGCCCACCTATGTCATACATGAATGACCATATACTCCAGGAAATATATGCTTTGCCTCTTTTACAATTCCCTCAATGACAGAGAACACTAACTCCAATGAGGCAACCCATCCAATTGTCTTGCAGCTTCATTTGGTAAGAATTCATAATTATAATAGGTGAATTCTGTTTCTATATAATTTCATCCATAGGTCTTGGGTCTGCTCCTAGATACAGTTTAGAGCATCTCTGAGGATTGCATGAGGGCCTTAAAGGACTGTGCTTCCACCTTGTGGGAGTAAGGAGCGAAGGGCTAGGAGTTTGTTGAGATAGATATGTGTTAAAACCACCCATTTTCTGTGTTTTGTTATATATATATATAACACATGAATCCTTTCATCAATTTTAACACAGGGATGTATATATATATGTGTGTGTATGTTGCATATGTGTATATGTATATGGGAATTAAATGAAATGATGCATTCAAAGTTACTAGAACAGTTTCTACCACAAAACAAGCCATGTTTTAACCCTGGTTATAATAAATAAATCCAATCGTTCCATTCTAGTCTCTTTTGCTCCAGGTTGCACAGCTTTCTGATTTTGATTTATTTATCTTACTCATTCTTCCGATTTCTCTCCCCTCAAAAAGTGTGATTAAAAATTAGTCTTTGTATTTCAGACAATCTGAGCAGTGCAGGATAAAATACAACAAGAATCTTGCTGCTTAAGCGGTCTATCATCACATTGATTGCTTCTCAGTTACATTATGCCATAGATTGATGCTGGGTTTTCAGTCACCTAATTAACAAGGGCTTTTCTTCTTCTCTTTAAACTTTGTGGTTAAAATGCATTTCATTTAATCCAATGGCATGCAGAAAGGATGAGAGAAGTCAGGTGCTTGCCCAACTTTAGGCCAAGGTTTGTAGCCTAGAAAGTAGGTCTGGCAACTCCCAGACCACTGCTGTTTTTAACCAAGCCTGCTGATTCTCACACCCCACTTTCAAAGGGATTGTTTTAGCAGCTTTAAGTGCTTCTGCTTTCAGCTCATCTTCGGAACTCAAAGGTCATTCACAGTGTGAGAGGAGTGGTGGATTTAAGGAATGTCAATGTGGGTCAGGCCAGCAGAGGAGGGTAAGGAGCTCCCAGAGGTTAGGTAGATTGTAAGCATGCGATTCCAATGTCCTGGCATCACTGCTACCTCTTGTTTGACCTTCATTGACTCTGGACCCCTAGGCTTGGGCAACGCACATTTGCTCTTACCTTGGAAGCTCAGAAAGTGGGGGGCTACAGACAGTGAAACTTTTGGACATCTGTCTCTCATTCAGTTCAATAATCTCCATTTGAGCATTCCCAATGCCTTCAACACCTCTATTTTCTCTCTCTATCAGCAGTCCTCCCCCATACAAGGGAATCTCAACTTCCCCCCAGATTGTCTAAGAATAACTCCAATAAGTACCCAAACAACTGAGCTTCTACAGGAAATGAACTATGGCTGGCGGCTGACTGTGGTTACTGGAGAAGGATAGAGTAAGTCACAAGGTCTTCAGTAGAAACTCAGAGGGAGAATATTGGAATTCAGCAAAGAAAGGGTGGAGCAACGGGATGCAAGGAGCAGAGGTCAGATTTAAGAAGCAAATACCAGAAACCTACATGTTAATTTAGAAACATTCTGATCATCAGGTTAAAGAAACATATACAGATGTTTCTTTATATATACTTGAGTCATCAGGTATACTTTGAACTCTTCATTCAAAGTATGGTTGTAACATTGTTCCATCCAAGCCTCTTATTTTTTTTATTACAATTGTTTCTTTTTAATTATCCCAACCCTCCTCTCCTATTTTTCATGTATTACACTGCACATTGATATACCTGATATCTGTATATGGACTCAGAAATACTAACGTACTTTTAGTGTTAATGTATAAACAGCTTGGAATTCATTACTCTGTGGTACAAGAAAAAGCTAAAGAAACAAAAAGACAATGATTTTCTTTAATCCGTCAGAGAACTGATGTGGCAAGGCAAACTGCCACCCTGAAACCTGGAGAGAAAGGCAATTACAGAGTCATCACCAAGATCTCAAGTGGAGTTGAAGCTACCAGACAATAAACTTACAAGAACACTTAAGTGACAAATTTGAACAATTGCTAGAGGCTGAATGTGGACTAGCATGAGAGTGAGAAACTTCTGGGGATCACAGATTTAGGGGATTCCTTCATACCACATTCATGGAATTTACCTCCAGGAACCCCATCAGAGTCTCAAGAGAAAGGGATAAGAGGCACTTGTGACTCCTGCAGGAGGAAAGAAGGAGTAACCATTGTGAAATGGTTCTCCATAAGAATATCTATTCCCCAGGGGCAAAACATTTACTAGAACCCTATTCTAACTGGTGGAAAGAGATTTATCCAACTTCAGCTACTTCTAGCCTTCCAGTCTCACCTATCAGGGGAGAGTTAAGAAGCACTTTTGAAGGCCACAGTCCAGGGTCATAAGCCCAGAGAAGATAACGATTTCATCATTAGAATATAGAATGCATCCTCTGCTCCACATTTTACCACTACCACAACAGAGATCCAGAAAAATAATATGGGATTACAACTGAAAGAGCTGCAGGGCACAGACTTTCTCTGAAGAGGAGTACCAGAGAAGCTCAAAGTCAAAAGAAGAGATGAAAACAAAGACACTCAAAGAATTGGAAGCATCTGATACATACAAATACAGCAAACATACAGAGTTTAACTTGGAGCCATATTAACATAAAACCTCACATTAAAGCCAATTTATCTCACAATTAGCCAACACATTATGTCATAATTTCAACTAAAAAAAAACATGAAACTTTCTAAATAGTAAAAAGAAACAATCTGAAGAAACAAAGAGAGTATCAGAATCAGTCATATATGTCATGTTGGAATTATCAAATAAATTTAAATAATTATATTTAATGTTAAGAACCAGTGATAAAATAGGCAACATGCAAAAACAGATGGGTGGCATTAGCTGAGAGAAAGACATTTAGGCAAGAACCAAATGGAAATGCTAGATAAAAAACACTGCAACAAAAATGAATAATGTTTTGATGGGCTCATCAATAGACTGGAAACAACCAAGGAAAGAAACAATAAGCTTGACAAGATTACTAGAAACCTCCCACACTGAAATGCAGAGAGAAAAGAAAAGGAAAAAATAAAAACAACAGAGGACAATATCCAAGAACTGAGGGACAATTTCAAAAGGTGCAACAACGGTATAATTTGAATAACAGGAGAGAAACACAGATCAGAGAAGAAGAAATATTTGAAGTAATAATGGTCAAGAATTTTCCAAAATTAGAGATAGCACACTACAGATCCAGGAGGATCAGAGAACACCAGGTAGACAAATAGCAAAAAATCTAATCAAGGAATATCATATTCATACTGCAGAAAACCAAAGACAGAGAAAATCTTTAAAGAAGTCAATTGGAAGTAAAAATAAAAAAATAAAAATAAAAAATACAGCACACTTATATCAGAAATCATACAAGAAAGAAGAGAATGGAGTGAAAATTTTAAAGTGTTGGTGTGGGTGGGCAACAAAACAAATAACTACCAGCCAGAATTCCATATTAAGTTAAATTATCCTTCAAAAGTGAAGGAGAGGACCACAGTGGCTCAGGAGGCAGAGTTCTTGCCTGCCATGCCGAAGACCCGGGTTCAATTCCCAGTGCCTGCCCATGCAAAAAAAAAAAGAAAAAGTGAAGGAGAAATAAAATTTCCTCAAACAAAAACTGAGGGAATGCATCCAAAACAGATGTACTTTACAAGAAATATTTTAAAAATTTCTTCAGGGAGAAAGTAAAAGTATAGATCAGGAACTTGCACTTAAACCTAAGACGGGATGTCCACTGGAGAAAGAATAAATGAAGGTAAAATAAAATATTTTATTTTTCTTATTCTTAATTGGTCTAAAAGATAACAGCCATAGTAACAATGTTTTGGGTGATTATAGAAAATGCATAAGTAAAATAAGTATAGCAATAGCATAAGGGATAGGAGGGAGTAATTGCAACTATTCTGTGCAAGACACTACAGAGGAACCAGTATAGTGGTATTTGAAGGTGGGATTCAATTAGTTAAAAATGTATATTGCAAACTCTAAGGCAATCACTAAATTTTTGCAAAAGGAGCATAAATAATATGTTGAGAGGAGATAAAATGTAATCATATAAAATATACAATTAAAATTAAGAAGGCAGAAAAAGAAGGGAGAGAGGAAACAAAGGAAAAAAATCAACAAATAGAAAATATGTATAAACATGATGTACATTAATCCAACTATATCAATCATAGCTCTTAATTTGGATGCTCTAATTACAATTCACTGTATTGTCAGAGTGGATGAAAGAAGCTCCAACTACATGTTGTCTACAAAAGAACCTATTGTCAATGTAAAGACTTAGGTCAAAATAAAGGGATGGAGGTGAAAGGGTTCTGTGCAAGATGGCTGCTGCATGCCAGAGTGTAAAGGGCTTGGTAGTGTGATAATCAGAGGAGCCTCGGGCATAGGCCTGGCCAGATTGGGAAGCCCAGACCAAGAAGTTAGCAAGAATTACACCTTCACCCCCACTGATATGACTTCAGAGAAAGAGGTGCAAGCAGCCCTGACTACAACAAAAGAAAAGTTTGGCCATGCAGACATGGCAGTCAACTGCGCAAGCATTGCAGTGGCCAACAAGATGTACAACCTAAAGAAGAGGAAGGCTCATTCCTTGGAGGACTTCCAACAAGTTCACAATGTAAATCTTATAAGGTCATTCAATGTGATTCACCTGGTGGCTGGTGAAATGGGCCAGAATGAACCAGATGAAGGAGGCCATTATGGTGTCATCATTATCACAGCCAGTGTGCTACCTTCAAGGGACAGGTTAGACAAGCTGCATACTCTGCTTCCAAGGGAAGCATAGGGGACATGACACTGCCCATTGCTTGAGATCTGGCTCCCAAGGGCATCCAGTTTATGACCATTGCTCCAGGACTATTTGGCACCCCACTGCTGACCAGCCTCCTAGACAATGTTTGTAACTTCTTAATGACCCAGGTGCCTTTCCCTTGAATGGGGTGATCCTGCTGGTACAGGCCAACATTGAGAACCCATTCCTCAATGGAGAGGTCATAGGGCTGGATGGTGCCACCACATGCAGCCCTGAAGAGAGTGGAAAAGGGAATTGATGCATAATGGTGTAGGGCTACTGTTTTTGTTGTGGGGAAGTATTGGTAATGGGTGGTGGTGAGGGTAGTGAAATATTCTGAGTGTGATTAATCTCACTGAATAGTATGCTTGGAAGTACTTGAATTTGGAAAGTCTATGTTGTATATGTGTTTCAAAAATTAGAATAAAAGGAGCAAGTAAAGAGACACGACAATTCAGTGCAACTGATGATCCTGGATGAGACCTAAAAATGGAGGAGAAAAGGCTCAAAAGACAAATGAAGAAACTGGAATCAGAAAGTAAGTTTTACGTCAGTGTTAAATCTCTCAAATTTAAGGAGGTCACATACATGAATATCTTTGTTCTTCGGAAATGTAAAGGAAATGTTAAACTGGGAGCATGATATATACCTACTCTCAGATGTTTATGGGGGAGAGAGAGAGAGAAAGACAGGGAGAGAAAAGGAGAGAGGAAGAGGGAAAGGGAGAGGAAGAGTTAGAGAGAGGGTGAGAGGGAGAAAAGGAGAAGAGGAAGAGAAGAGAAGAGAAAAGAGAGAAATTGAGATCAAAGAGGATAATGGTTGTCTCTGGTGCTGGGACTTGGGGTAAGCAGGAACAGGAATGAACTTTTCTCTGTCTCCGAGGAATGTGTGACTTATTTCCAGGCTCATGAGTTACTGTGATAAAAATATCTGAAGGGAAAACCACTTGCCCAGACCCCACCAGAGAGTTCGAGCCACCTTGAGCTGGATAAGTTACCCTTTATCTTCACTACCTGACCCGCACCCCCACCTTCAACCCCAGTCCCACAAGGAAAGTGACTGCCCCACTGCCCAAGATGCCACCCTGGATGCCTGATCACCAAATGACCATGTCAACCCATGCCTAGGACATTTTCCCCATGACTTTGCTTTGAACTTTACTATAAACAACTGGCCTAGACCACATTGAAGATGTAATCTGGTACCTCTTAGGACTAATGTGAAACTGAAATTTCCCTCAAATCCTAAAATGTTCAGCACATTGAAATAGAAGCTGTTTTGGTTAAAAGTTCTAAGTTATGCATATGAATGAGATTCTACCAGGATCAAGAGTGGCAGGCAGGCAAAGCATGCAAGGTAATGATATATATTTTTGTTTATTAAGAGAAAACAAGAGAATAATTTTGTCCTGATAGTAAAATGACTGCTTGTTACAATGCAAAAGCAGGTGAGGTGGTGAAAGACAAAACCTGAATCTATATAGAAAGTTGTAGAAAGCTTATGGAAAGGGAATCTGAAAAGAAACTATTTTAAAATTTTGCCAAAGCTGGCTCTGTTTTGATGGGTTTATTCCTAAGATTTTTTTAAAAGAGCTTATGTTTTATTAGTATCAAATACTGATGTAAAATTGAATTTGTTTTCCTCTCTATTAACATGCTATTTTTTTGGAGTATTGGTCTGTTCTTAATAAGAGGTCATAAAAAGGAAAAAAAATTTCTTTACCTTCTGTGTAATCTGCCCCAATAGCAGAAATTTCATATCTCTGCAGAAGAGACTTTTACACTTAGTTCTGGCTTCATCACACCATTGATAATTTTTAAATAAGATAACAACAACAACAAAAGTAAAGAGATGGAGAGAGATATACCATGCTAACACTCATCAAAAGAAAATCAGAGTAGATATATAAATTTCAAAAACAGCAGACTTCTTAAAAAAGGAAAATTGTCATGATTAAACAGGGGCATTATACAATGAAAAATTTGTCATTTTTCCAAGAAGAAGTTATGATCCTAAACAGGTGTTCACTTAAAAACAGAATGTCAAAATACATGAAACAAAATTTGATAGAAGTGAAAGAGAAAGAGGTAGATCTGTTCTTATGTTGATGAACTCAATGTCACTTTTTCAGTAATGAATAGATCAAGCAGGCATAAGGATATAATTGACTTAAACAGCATTATTAGTATTAGATAATTATCATGATCTAATTGGCTTTTATAAAATATTTCATCAACTGCTGGATACAATTCTTAAGTTCATATGTAACATTTACCAAGATCGACCACATTCTGGGCCATAAAACACACCTTAACAAAATTAAAAGAATATAAATCCTATAAAGCATAATCTCACACTACAAAGGAATTAAATAAGAAATAATTGAAAAACAAATTGAAAACTCCAAATATTGGAGGTTCAACAATAGCTTTCTAAATAGCATATAGATCAAAGACGAGTTCTTAAGAGAAATTTAAAAATATTTTGTCCAATATAAAAATGAAAATACAACTTATCCAAATTCATGGGATTCAGTGAAAAGAGTGCATAAAGGGAAATGTATCACATTAAATAAATGTAGTAAAAAAGAAGAAAGATCTAAAAGTAGTAATCTAAGCTTCTACCTTAGGAAAATAAGAAGAGAAAAATTAAGCCTAAAAAAATAGAAGAAAGGGACCAATAAAAGTCATAGCAGAAATCTATGAATTTGAAAACTGAAAACAGGAAAACAACAGAAAAAAAATCGATGAAATAACAAAAAAATCAATGAAACCAAAATCTGTTTCTTTAAAAGATCAATAAAATTAATAAATCCCTAGCAAGGCTAACCATGAAAACAGAAAGGACAAAAACTCCTATATCAGAAATGTAAAAGATCTAAAATGTCTACTGACCCATGTTCATTAAAAGGATATTAGAGGAATACTGTGAAAAAGCTGTAGAGGCACAAACTTGATACCTTCGCTAAGCTTTGTCTTACAACCCAGCAAGTGCTTTCCTAGGTATTTACTTGAGTTTTTTTTAGAATTTATGTCCTCACAAAGACCAGCACGTGAATGTTTATAGTAGCTTTGTTCATAATTAAGCATCCAAGATGTTCTTCAGTGGATGAGTAAACTGCTGTACATCCATTAAATTGAATGCTATTCTGCAATTTAAAAAAAAACATGAAAAGACCAAATAAACGTAAATTCATTTTGCTAAATGAAAGAAGTCTGTCCCAAAAGCCTATACACTGTGTGTTTGCAACTGTATGCCTTTCTAAAGAAAGCAAAACTATAATGATGGTATAAATGGAGGTTTTCTGGCTGGGGGGGGTGAGTTGTGGGCAGTTGAATATGTGATGTACACTGAATTTTTTAGGGCACTGAATGTATTCTGTATAATAGTGTAATTAGGTACTTATGCAATATGCATTTTTCAAAACCCAGGGATGTTTATGTTAATGTCTGAACATTTTACAAAAGTCATTTAGGAGGTTATAACATACCCTATGCAATGCAGAATGTAACAAAGAAATCTAATAGTATTAGAAAAGGATGAAACAACTTCTCTGAGGTGATTGGGTGGAAGAGGGTTGACTTAAGTAATTTTAGAAATGAATGGAGTCTATGTGATTAGAGGCAAAAGAACTATACATAAACACTGTCCTCAATATGATTAGTTTGTTTCCAGTGGGATACAAGTTAACAATTCTGATACTGCTATATAGTTATACTCTAATTTAATGATTAATCAAATTAATAGTGGATGATGGGAGCCAGGGTTCTCACTCTTGAAATCCGGGTTTACAAATAAACAAGGGGAGGAGGCTTGAATGATCTGTGCGGTAATCAATTGGAGTTGGAGATATCAATATGTACTCATTTTTGCTTTAATACAGACACAGGCGGTTACGTATAGAAGTATTTGGAGATATGTATATATACACGGTTTAGTGTACACACATACATTTCCTTCCTGTGTCGTCAGAAAGGGCCTAGAAGCAACAGCACCCCGGTATCAATGCACATAACTAGTGCCTAGATCTTGGTTTCAAATGCCATTCTCAAGATGATGGAACATAACTCCTCATGTCTTAATTGAGAGGGGTCCACAGTGACTTCTTTCTGAAGTGCACGGCATGGAAAGGGTAGAGTAACTTTGCAGTGGAAAAGCCCTGCTAAGTGATCAAGGTTAACATTAAAAGTAATGGTTACACATAGAAATATTTGGAGACTATCATGCTAATAGTCTGTTCCTTTGGTGTGATGTATTGAGAACAGCACTATACTTCTCTGGTCTTCCTCCCGCAAACCCATAACTTCAATCTATTACATGAGGAAAAAGTCATCAGGCAAATTCCAGTGTGATAGTCAAAGCTATCGAAGTCACTGTTTTATTTTGAAAAAAGCTTCTGGAATGCAGTATGACGGAAACAGAATGGCTTTTAAAAAGCGGAATTTATTAAGCTGTAAGTTTACAGTTCTAAGGCCATGAAAATGTCCAAATTAAAGCAAGGTTATAAAAATATCCAATCAAAGGCATCCAGGGAAAGATACCCTGGTTCAAGAAGGCCGATGATGTTCAGAGTTTCTCTTTCGGCTGTAAAGACACATAGTGATGTCTGCTAGCTTTCTCTCAGGGACTCTTCAACGGCTTCCCTGGGGCTCTGTCAGTTCTGTTAGCTCTCATGGCTCTCCAACTTTTTCCAAAATGGTCCCCTCTTAAAGGTCTCCAGTAAGCAACTGCACCTTGAATGGGTGGAGACATATCTCCATGGAAATCATCTAATCAAAAGTTACTACTTACAATTGGGTGGGTAACATCTCCATGGAGACAATAAAAAAGATTCCACCCAGCAATATTAAATGAGGATTAAAAGGTATTCTAGTTTGCTAGCTGCTGGAATGCAATATACCAGAAATGGAATGGCTTTTAACAAGGGGAAATTAATGAGTTGCTAGTTTATAGTTCTAAGACTGAGAAAATGTCCCAATTAAAACAAGTCTATAGAAATGTCCAATCAAAGGCATCTGGGGAAAGTTACCTTGGTTCAACAAGGCCAGTGAAGTTCAGGGTTTCTCTCTCAAGTGCGACGGCACATAGCGAACACAGTCAGGGCTTGTCTCAGCTGGAAGGGCATGTGGTGAACACGGCGTCATCTGCTAGCTTTGTCTCTTGGCTTCTGGCTTCATGAAGATCCCCGGGAGGCGTTTTCCTTCTTCATCTCCAAAGGTCGCTGGCTGGTGGACTCTCTGCTTTGCAGTGTTGCTCTCTCTGAATTTCTCATTCTCCAAAATATTTCCTCTTTTATAGGACTCCAATAAACCAATCAAGACCCACCCAAATGGGTGGAGACATGTCGTCCCTTAATCCAGTTTAACAACCACTCTTGACTAAATCACATCATCCAGGGAGATTTACAGTTTCAAACATACAGCCTTGAATAGAGATTATTCTACCTTTATGAAATGGGATTTATATTAAAACATGGCTTTTCTTAGGGGGCATACTTCTTTTCAAACCAGCACAAAAGGCATGGCTTTTTTTGGTGTACACAACAGATTCAAATCGGCACAGTCACATAAACCAAGAGAAGTCTAAGAAGTTTTCAGAGTCAAGAGGACCATAAGGAAATATGATATCTAACTGTAAAAGCACATTTAGCTAAAAGCTAAGGAAATCTTACAGTATGCCAAGCCCCAGCAAACGGAATTCCTGAAAACTCTAAAGAAAACCCAGGGCTCCATCTAAGACTATATAAAAGTTTTACTTACTAAGTTTATTTTTCAGAAGCTTAAAACCTCCAGATTGTTTCCACACCAGATAAGTCCTAAAACTTAGAAGTAACTCTCCAAGAACATTAATCAGTTGCATTCCCCTACCCCATATAATGCTGATACCTATTTTCAACATGAGATGTTAGAATGGCCATTGCCCAAATATCCCTGAAGACTGAGAGAATAATCAGATGACAGAGGAATTGTAACAGAGAAGTTAGGAATTAACAAATGATTATGAGTATTAAATCATTATATAGATATTTCTTTTTAGTTTCTAGTGTACTAGAACAGCCTAAAGGAAATCCTGAAATTGTGGAACTGTAACCCATATGATACTTTGAAATTTGCTCTATAACTACTTGTTAAACTGTACTTTGAAATCTGTCACTTTTCTATATATATATATATATATATTTCACAGTAAAACATATTTAAAAAGCTAAAGAAATCTTAAAATATGAACGTTAGTTAATAATAATGTATCAATATTGGTCCTTTAAATGTAATAAAGGTACCATATTAATAAAGTGGTTATTAATAGAGGAAATCAGATGTGGAATAATCTTTCTCTACATCCAAAACTAAGAAAATGAGAGTTTATTAAAGTTAATAATTTTGGTTTGTCTATGAAAATGTTTTAAGTTTACATGGATGGCACAGAGCCAGAGATCTTATTTTATTTATTGATTCTCACTGAACACTATCATTTTAAAAATACTTGCACTTTGCCTATTTATTTCTGATTCACCTTTCTAGGTGTATAACCAGGAGAAGTACATGCCTGCTTCACAGATGAGGACTGCATAGCTTTAAATAGTATGTATCCACTACATCACCTTAATTCTGGGCACAGTTTTTACCTGATCACTTATAGATTTGTGCATATTCCTCTCCACCAATACCCCCTCCTGAGTTTATTATCATTCTCATTTTATCTGTTCACAAACATTTGGTTCTCTTTTTCTGGGCGCAGGAGACTTCCTACCACCTGCTCTTGAAAACTGGCATGGACAAGTGATGTGCCTTGACCTCTTCCAGCTTTTTGAAACATATATTGAGCAGCAGAATAAACTAACCTGGATGCCTGAGCACATACAGTGAGCAGAACCCCTTTCTGACCCTTGGAAGACAGATAAACAAGAGTCAGGGATAAGACTGCCCACTGATGAGGGAAACGATTTGCGAATTACAAAACTGATAAGAGACTTGAATCCAGACTATATAAAAAGCCTTATAATTCAACAATAAAAAGACAAAGAGGGTAGGGCAATGGTGGCTCAGTGGCAAAACACCACCAGAGTTTTTGCCTGCCATGCCCGGAGACCCGGGTTCGATTCCCAGCGCCTGCTCATGCACAAAAATAAATAAATAAAAGACAAAGAACCCAATTTTTAAAATGACAAATAATTTGAATAAACATTTCTCAAAAGAACATACACAGATACCCAATGAACACACAAATAATAGGTTCAATATCATTATTCATCAGGGAAATGAAAATCAAAGCCGTAATGAGATAACATTTCACATGCCGCACACAAGGTTATCAGTAATCAAGAAGGCAGATAGTAACAGTTGGTGGCAAGGGGTGTGGGGAAATTGGGACCCTTAAATTTTGCTGGTGGAGATGTAAAATGGTGAAGCTGCTTTGGGAAACATTTTGGCAGTTCCTCAAAATGTTAAACGTAGGGGTGCACGGGTAGTGTAGTGGTTAGAATGCCCGCCTTTCATGTGGGGGACCTGGGTTCGATTCCCAGACCATGCACCAAAAAAAAAAAAAAAAAAGTTAAACATAGAGTTACTGTATCACCCCACAATTCCAATCCTGCGTGTATAACTAGAAGAAATGAAAACATATATCTTTGCAAAAACTGGTAAAAAAAAATGCTGTTAATGGCATTATTCATAATAGCCAAAAATTGGTGGCAGCTCAAATGCCAATCAAGTGATGAATGATAGCTAAAATGTGGTGTGTGCATTCAATGGGACATCATTTAGCAATAGAAAGAAATTAATTACTTAGGCATGCTACAACATGAGTGGATCTTGAAAAAATTATACTAATTTAAAGACCACACATTGCATGATTCTATTTATATGAAATTTCCAGACTGGTCAAATCCACAGATACAGAAAGTAGATTAGTCCTTGCCCTGTGCTGGGCTGGGGGTTTGGGTGGCAGGGGTTGGGGGCAGAATGAGATACAACAGCTAACAGATACAGGATTTCTTTTGAAGGTGATAAAATGGAATTAGTGGTGATGGTCGTACAATTCTAAATATACTAAAACACACTTGGATTGTTCATGTTATATTGATGAATTTTATTGCATGTGAATCATACCTGAATAAAGCTGTTGAAAAAGAAGAGATAAACTTTGCTGTCTTCAGTCTTCATGATTGTGTTCATTTGTTGTAGATGCCATTTTTGTTTACTGTTTTTTGTTTTTGTTGCCAGATCATAATCATCCCTTTCCTAACTTACACAGGAATATACCTAAGTGTGGGATCCCTGAGTTATAGACCATGAGAGTAGTTTGTTCCAATACATATTTCCAAATGGCTGCAGTCCTGGCAACAACGTGAAGATTCTTGACTCCCCACATTCTCATCAACATTTAACATTGTCCCACTTTATAATCCTTTAAAATCTGATGTGTAAAGAAGTACATCATTATTGTTTAATTGGACATTTTCTGAGTAATTATTACCTTTAGCATACCTTCATGCACTTGTTAGTCATTTGGATTTCACTGGCTCTGAAATTATTTCCATATCCTGTCCCCATTTTCCAACTGAGTTTTGCATCTTTTAGTTATTGATTTGTTAGTATAGTTTTGATATTAATGAGTTGCATATTCTATAAATTTTCTATGGTCAGATTTTATTTTGCCATTGCAAGTACTATATCCCAACATCTGATTCATCTGTTAGCTTTGTCTACTTGTCTGTCATGTCAATTTTTAAATGAAAATCTATACTTTTGATATAAAAAAATCCATACCTTTTTGAAACCTTATAGTTTATTCACTTGGGTTATATTTAACAAGAAATTCTCCACCCTGAGGTCATAATTCTTTGATGTTTTTACCCATGGCTTTATGGAACTTTTTTCTTTTTTGATATAAATCCTTAATCTAACTGGTATGATGAAGGGGTTCTACATTATATTTCTCCTTTACAGTTATCCAGTTTTCCCAATACCATCTGTCAATGATTAGTCCTTCCAAATTGGTTTGTAGCACCATCTCCAATGCATTCTAAGTTGTCACTTATAAATGGGCCAGCATTCAAGCTATTTATACTATTCATTAGGAATCTCTAAATTATTTCCCCCCACTAGTCTGTTTGCTGCTTTTTAAATCCATCATTTTTTGAAATTGATTTTGTCTTCATGTCTGGTAGGAACAATTCTCCCTCTTTGCTCTTGTTTTTGAAACCGAGTTCTTTATCAAAGTTTCTCTTTTATGTATATTTTAGAAAAACTGTCAATAACTTCAAAATACTGTTAAAGTAAATGTTAAACTTCCCAAGTATTCCAGGATTTAAGGTAATTTTGCCACTGCCACTCGGCATCTGTTTAGCATTTTGCAATATTGGGTAATAAGTAAGAGCCCTTGTCATGGGCCAGACACTGTGCTAAATAATTTGCTTGCTTGATTAGATGCGGTTCTCACAGGAACTCCATAAAGACTGCATGTTTCAGTCCCATGTTACAGTTGAGATGTAGAGAAGTAAAGAGACTTGGCCAAGGTCATTTTCCTAGAAAATATCATGCCCAGGATTCAACTTAGTCAGACTCTAGAGCAAGTTCTTCACCATTATGGTCTATTGTCTTTGCGGGTAATTAAACACTAATTGGACCTAGAAACCTTGCAGGGCAGGTTCTACCACCTCCAGGAAGCCAGTCGTGAGTGCTGCCCACGTTCTTAGTCTTCCTAACAGAAGTCATAGTTTCCTCCTTGAAACTCCCACGACTTTATCTGCAGTGCTTTTTCAGGAGAAATAGTGGAAAATCTCTTTAAGGCCACGTGCCCACTGCATGAATCTTTGGAATATTTATTTGCAAGACAGCTTTGGGGTAAATCAGATAGATAACATAAAATCCTCTCAAGTTGAGTTGGTTCTGACTTTGCTAAGTAATTCAGAGGGAGGGATATTAATGTTAAAACTATTCAAATTATATTGGTTGTAAAAATGTAAGTAGGAAGAAGAACTGCTTGCCCCAAGCAAGATAGGTTATTCATCTTTAGGAATGTGATCATTATAGGTTATGGATATGATATGCTGCTCTGTATCCTGCCCTCAGCTGTACAGAGGACAATCCCTCATCCCCTAAATCCCATGACGGCCTGGACACCATTGCATAAAAATGGGGGTATCACCAATTCCCCTTCTATATTCTCTTTAGAGCTACAATAGGGACTTTGAACTTGTAGCAATAGTAAGTAGCATGTTATTAAATATAAATTGACCTGTGTTTCTATAGCATCTGATATTAACTTAAATAAATAAATATTAATAAGCAACAATTATTTTTACTGAGGTCTTGAAGAACAATGAAAAAATACTTTAGGGGCTAAAGTTAAGACACACAAATCTTTTGGTGGCCACATTTCAAAAAACCACCAATTCACGCATTTGACTTAACAGAACATGTGTTTCTTTGTGTGTTTGGGTCTTATCTTTCCCATAGACTGTGAGCTATATCTGTTCCATTTAGGTTTGTCTTCACTTTCTATATGATCAGTTAACTCTAATTGAGCATTCCTGACATCTCAAGAAGAATATAACTGAAATGAGAAAATGCTCACATTTAAATGTTAAGTGAACCAAGCAAGATGCAAACCTTTACTTACTGTATTAATCTACCTTAAAAAAAAGTATGTTCATGCGTATGTACTTCTAAACATATGATTAAGTGTAAAAGAAAAAAGGCCAGATAGAAATACATCAAAATAAAACTGTCTATGAGGAGTGGGGTTATAGGTGATTTTAACTTATTTTGTTTACATTTCTTCATTTTCCAAATTTTATACATTGAGCATTGAGATAGAGATAACTAGCTATTTGCCAAAGTATGTGAACATCCTTCCATAGTATGGCATTTTACCAAAAAACAAAACAAAACAGAAACTGTATTTCCCAGAATCCCTTGTGTTGGGGATTGAATCATGTTCCCCACAAAAGGCATGCCTGTGTCTCAACCACTGGTCATGTGCATGGGAACTCTTTGGAAACAGAAACTTTGAAGATGTTATTAGTTAAGGTATGCCCAAACCAAGAGAGCATCAGCATTAATCCAGTACGGTTGAAATCCTTATAAGCAAAGGAAATTGGACATGGAAAGAGAAGCTGCAGGAAGCAGCCAGAATCTGGAAGTTCACAGGACCTGGAGGAGAAGGGAAAAGAGGCTGCCATGTGTATTGCCATGTGACAGAAAAGCCAAGGACCAAAGATCGCTGGCAGCCAGCCCCAGGACGCTGTCTTCTCCGAAGAAAGCATCACCTTGCTGACATCTCTGTTTTGGACTTCTTCCAGGCTCAAAACCCTGAGACATTAAATTCCTTTTGTTTAAGAAAACCCATTATATGGTATTTATTTTAGCAGCAAGGAAACCAAAACACCTTGTATCTAGGTAGGGCCATGTGACTAGTGCTTGCCTATGGGATGTGAGAGGGTAGGAAACATGTGGCATGAGTTCCAACTTAGTTGAAGAAGCAGCTGTGTTTTTTCCACCGACTACTTCCCTTAGAGACTCTGAAGTCTTAGAAGATGTAAGAGCCACACAGTGGAAGGAGATTGTCTCCCCAAATTACCATTTGGAAACTGTTTGCTAAACAGCAATGCCTACATTGGCTCATTATCTGGGCAAGAAATAATCTTCTACTGTTAACCAACTGTTTTTGCTTGAGTTATCCTAAGAAAGAGCCTAATGAAATGACTCTCAGGCAGGATAATTTGGGGGCAGCAGGAATGAGAGGTCAGTGAAGTGAGATAGAGAAGGAAGAAAAGAAAATATAAGAATGCACTTTTGAATAGCCATCGCTGGAGACAGCTGTGACTCAATCTCCTTAGGACCTCTGAGAAGGCTTCTAAAGGCATTTCAGAACCATTTGTCTAAGTTTCAAAAGAAAGAAGCATTCATGTTTCTGCTCCCAGCCTACTCTCCCAAGGGACATTCCAGGTTGCTCTTGGAGGCTGCAAATGATTGCACGCTGAGTATTTTAGATAGGTATCCCATGTTAAGTAGTCAGAGAAGCCATGGAGTAAAAAGCTAGAGGTGCCATCTGCATGTTTGAGGCCAGGGACTGCTAAATTATATGTCAACAGGGAAATTGAGTCCTTGGAAAAAGAGGTGAGATCCAAAAGATTAGAAGTGGGGTACAAGAAGGGCTTGGTACAATCACTTAAAATGTATAATTGATTTGTTACGGCACTTAATATCTCCTAACCCAAACAACCATTTTCTGCTGGTAACTGGAAAAATACATGCATACACACACACTTTTTTATTTAGTTTTGTAAAATAGCTCAATATCCTGAAGCCATTTATCTCTTCTCCTTTAAATTGGAAGTGCAATCCCTAAGTCATATATGCTGGGCAACTCAGAGCCCTTAAGCATTTCTTCCTCAACTATTCAATCACTAAAGCCAAGCCATTTGATCCAACAATGATCTGAATTACCCTCTGCTCTGTATATTTGCTGCTCAACCTTAGTCGAGGCCTTTATCAGCACATGTCTGAACCAATGCTAGAGCTTCTAATTGCTTGCCCTTCCCATCCCACCCCTTTTCTCCCTAAAATCAAATAGGACTGTGTTAAAACCACACAGCTTATTTCAGGATCGACTCATTTTCATAAAATCTATCTCCTTATGTGGAATTCTGTATGCTTCATAGTCCAGCCCCAATGTACCTGGCTAGCTGTACCCTGACCAAACCCTATGCCACAACTGCCACTTCAGGTAAACAATAGAAATATTAAGGAAACTCAAGTCCTTTCTTTCCACTCTTATTTTTCACATGGCTTTCTCTCTACTGGGATTTTTCTTATCTAGCATGGGGGGTGCCCAACTGTAGTCCACAGGACAAATCACAGGCCAAGCAAGTCTGCTGCTTGTTTTTATACAGACTGTGAGTTAAGAATGCTTTCAATTTTTGCATTTCTAAATAGTTGAAAAAATGTATAATAACATTTTGTGATGTGAAAATTATATGAAGTTCATATTTAATTGCCAGTAATGCCAGATGTTTTATTTTTGGAACACAACCCCATTTATTCATGTACATACTGTTTGGCCACTTTTGCACTACAGTAGCAGAGCTGAATAATTGTGACGGAGTCCTGTGGCCCACAAAACCTGAAATATTTACTATATGCACTATATCTGCAGAAAAC
Source organism: Tamandua tetradactyla (assembly GCF_023851605.1). Taxonomy (NCBI): domain Eukaryota; kingdom Metazoa; phylum Chordata; class Mammalia; order Pilosa; family Myrmecophagidae; genus Tamandua; species Tamandua tetradactyla. Next base: position 38,849,130 of record NC_135328.1, read on the forward strand.
ATTGGCTGAGAACTTCTGCTCTTCCTTTAAAATTTTCCCATGAAGGGCCATTCCACATTACTGCCCCTACAACATTTAGTTCTTGCTTCTAGGAAAGCATTTACTTTAGGCTAATCAGCTAATATGAATTGTGCATTTTCATATTCTCTCCCCATCTCAATTCTACTATCCTCTTGAGAGCCAGCATTATTTCTTATTTATTGCTGATTATTGCCAGGTCACCAGCATGGTGCCTGCCCAGTAGTGGCTCAGTCAACATTGGTTGAATTTGTCCAGTACCCAGCCCTGCTTCTAGGTACTACATCCTTCTTTTCTGAAACTAAGTGGTTAAGGGTACAAGCTCTGGATTTCGACTGCCTGAGTCTGATGCTGGCTCTGGCACCCACCATTGTATAACCTTGAGGTAAATTAATTCCTCTAAGCCCCCATATCCTCATCTAAGGACCAGGGATAATAATAGTAACTATACCGTAAGCTACATGTGGTAATCTATGCAAACTGCTAAGCACAGGGATAGCATATAGTATATTTTCAGTAACCATTGGCTATTATGAAGATAATTGCATATTTCCTAACGCATAAATGAAGCCTGGGGTCTCCCTTGAGGCATCACTGACTGACTGTGATCCCTGCATGCACAGCCCTATGGTGTTATTTGTTTTTCAGCTATTCTAATGCTCTCATTTGTTGTTAAATGAAACGGCATGTTTGTAGAGGCAAGGGAAAAGATGGGTTTTTAAAAAAACGATCTTTTCATTTTATCTAAGAATCTCTCTCAATCTTGCTTTGCTTACATTGATCTCTTTCCCGCTGGGTCTGTTTTCCTTTTCTCTCCATATATCTTTCTACTGCCTATCTATGTCTCTTGCTGCTTTCTCAACGAGCTTGATTACTTCATTTTCCTTTTTCCATCCCCTTCAGCTAGGCTTCACTCCTCCCACCCCTTTCTTTTGCTATTTTCTCAAGTTTGTCTTTCTCTTCTCCCTTCTCTCTTATTTTTCTTCATTTGTTCTCTCTTCCTTTCCTTTTTCTTTCTTATGTCTCCTCTCACTTTCTCTCTCACCTTTTTTAGTCTTATACCTTTCCTTCCATTCCCTGATTAACAGCTTTTCTCTCTTTATTTTTTTCTTTTCTTCTGCCTTATTTCCCTCTCATTTTGCTTCCTGGCTGTCGCCATCTCCCTGTGATATTCCCTCCCCTTTCTTCCCTTTGCCTTTTCTCCCTTCTTTGTGCTCTCTCATGCCACCTATACTGCATCCTCTCCCAGGCACCTCTGTGAGGAAGAGGCTGCCCTGACCCAGGCAGCCAGCAGACCAGCAAAAAGCTTTAGTCACCCAACAGAGGAAGAAAGAAAGCTATTGGAGGGAGTCTGGGTGCTTTGGGAGCATCTCGAGGCCAGAGAGAAAATGGTGTGGTAAGGAAGGAAGAGGAGGCAGTGTGTAATGGAATGGAAATAAAATAGGTGAGAGAAAATGAGATGGAAAAACAGAGATGTACGACACAAGAGAATTTAGGTGGAATGAGATTGTCATCAGATCAGCTGGGGGGAGAAAACAGAAAAAAACAAGCCTGCTAAAGCGAATGCTCTGTCATAACTATGAGCTTTTTATTCTCAGCTTGCCTGCTTAGCTTCTCAATGCTGTTTTGTTCTTCTCTAACCATCCTGTTTGATCCTTCTCTTCTCACCATTCTTTGCTATTTACACAAGCCTGCCTGGTTCTCATTTACTATTTATTTCCTGGGCCTCTTTGGACTGAGCAATGGTTTAGAAAGAGATTATGTTGCATGGTTAGAAAAGCAGACCCTAGAACCAGACAGAAGTTAGAATTTGATCTAGAAATCAGGCAGTTTCCAGCATTATGCAAGAGTGCTACACAATTACGTGTTCCCATTACAGAGGACAGGCCATGGAAACATATTGCTTTAGATGATAATCCCTGTTTCTAGTTTTACTAGTTTTGTGACTTTGACACTTAATTAATCTTTATTATCTTATTTATTTTTATCACAGGGATACTAATACTTACTCTCATAGATAAAGGTGATGTAATGATTACAATGAGATAGTTAAATGAGGCACATAGGCTCTGTCAATGTTTACTGGATTTCACTGCTATTTCAATACATGTACCTGTCCACCACTCCCTTATTATGAGCTGAAGCTGGTTTTCTGGCAGTACCCATGCTCTGTCAAGCTTTCTCACTCCAGATCAGGTGCTCTTGGTGCTGCACAGCTTCCCTCCTTATTCAGAACAACTTTCCCAGGTTGGTCTGTGGGAAAGGCTGTGATTTACTCAGCAGAAGGATCTGTAACCTGGCAACTTTCACAATTTGGTCCAGCCCCACCAGCCCAATCCCATCATCCCTTCCTCTTGGATCCCCTGCTGGGGTAGTGAAGAAGGACAATGTTGAACCATCTCCCTGGAGAAGCTCACCCCATGAATTCAGCACTCCCAGCTTAAATAGATCTCCAGAATTAAATATACATCAAACAAACTCCCCCCGGTGGATGATTTTGTCTCCCAATGAGTCGCATCAAAAAACCTTTTCTTTCCAGCTCTCTCCTCTCCACCCGCAACTGTACCACCCCCGTGGCCTGCCCTTTGGAAATGCTCTTTACACCCACCCCATGTTTTTAACCCTGGTATTATGAGGGTGCAACCCAGATGGAAATTTCCAAAGATAATTTCACTGAGTCCTCCCAAATGCTTCATTTCAACACAATGGGGCAGCGTGCCTGTGAACCAACCAAAAGAAGGAGGGAGTTAGTGGAAATCTTGCTGGCCTGGGATGTTAAATCTGCTAATGTGCATGTTGACTCTTAGCAAATCAGTCTGCTACACTTTACCTCAGTTTCTTCAATGGCAAAATGCCAAAGAATCTTTCAGTTGCTTCTTGATTATAGGTTCAGAATTCGAAACCCAATTCTGGTTGATGCAGCTATCAATGGAGCCTGCATTTCCTGCTTCCTGTGTCCATTATCTGGATAATAGTATACATTGAAAAATTAACAGCACCATTTCTGCCGTATATGTTCACATGATGAAATCTAAAATCCAAAAGTATGTACTGCTAATGTAGGATTATGGAAAAGAACCATTTTCCTGGAGATGAAAAATAGTTATAAGTTTGTGTGACAGTGAATTAGAGAAGGCTCTTTCCAATGCCAACCCATCAAATTTTGAATAGAAAAATGCCAGGTACTGTTCCTGCAGGTCTCAATTGTCAAGAGTTTCTGAAAAAAGTTCACACAGACATAAAATTAAGGGCAGAGAGAAAAGAGAGGAAATGGAAGAGTTTTGGAGCTCTGAGAAAGAACCAAATGATTCCAAAGCTAGGGAGGATTTGTCGTGGGTGCATATTTTATTCAGGTTATCTATTGAAGCAAAGAGTAGTGATTTAATAGGGTGGGCTTCTGTGTTGAGAAGAAGATGCCAGCTGTAATGCTGACCCACATTACCTGCATGTTTCTGTGATGAGGCAGCAGTAACCATAGAAAGAGGAGCATGGTGATAAATAGAGACTAAAATACAACAAATGGATTCTAAATTCTAGAAGAAACAGACCCTCGAGGAGATGATGGGAAGTCACTTTAAAGAATATGATGAAATTTGAGAAAATAAGAAAATAGAAGAGGGATATTGGGATGTGAATCTTGTGTTCTAACAGGAAGGAGCATTGAATTGGGAATAAAGAGACCTGGTATCTAATTAGGAGGGTGCCAAACTACCTTGTGGCACTATGTGCCTCTATAAACCTCAGTAGGCTTATGTGTGAAATAGGGAATCAGATAGCCTTGACCATCCTTTGTATCACAAAAAGTTGCTATGGGAATCAAATGAGATCCAGGCAATAAGGTACTTTGTTAACAGCGTACACATAAGGGGAGTTTTTACTATAAAACATGGGTTCCACAGTGATTGAAGTGTTGGTGGTGATTCACAGTTTATAAAGAGCAGTGCAGGTCAGAGACAGCCAAGGTCTCAGGTCTCTGAATGGGATCACAATCTGTAAATGTGTCTCTTTAATCTTCCTGTGGCAGCCTTCTTCTTGCCTGGGCAAAAGCCTTTGGAGGATTAAAAGTTGCCAGGACAGGGTGTAAAGTCACTGAGAAAAATAAAGCCTTCCCTCTGTTGACAGTGCTCGAAGAGTCTTGCTCAAGAGGAGTCATAGGTTTGTTCTGTAGGCAGAGAAAACAACTGACCATCTGACGACTTGTTATGAGACAGTTATGAGCCTCTGTTGATCAATGAAAGCATGTTTTTTCTTTTATCAGACAGTACAGTGATTCTCACATACCAGAGTTGTGACGTGGTAAATAGAATCTGAAGTAATGCTCACCCCTAATTTCCTTTTCACCTCACCAACCACTTTTAATAATGTGATTTGATTGGACTAGAGGGAGTCACTTGGTCAAAACTGACCCAGTCATAGTTCCTTCCTATAAGTTTGGGAGAGGGGATTCTTTTCAAGTGACTAAATTTGTTAGCTCGGCTTCTGTGATGTGGGCATCTTTCTCTTTCTGAGTAGTGAGTGGATTGAAAAAGTAGAGGAAGCTTTTGGTTTGAGAGAAGATAAAACAGGCTGAGACAGAAACAAGGTGGTTTCCTGCAGTATTACCTTAAGTCTCCATCTCGTGTTTGTCTGAAGGATCCATGGATCTTTCCCTTTTTATATACCCATAAGGGTATATAAATGTTTGCCCATAAAGCTTTAATTATCCAGAGTTAGTTGTTGTGATTTGAAGCCAAATATATAATTTCTTACAAAATTCAGCCTAACTATGAAAAGAGATCTGAGATTAAGAGCTAAGTGGCATGAGTTCTAATTGGGTATAGCCATCTCATATTTAATATGTGATAACTGGAAGGTTGCTCAGATTCCTTCTGTCTCAATTTCATCCTTTATAAACTGGCAAAATAGCCTAAGTTACCTCAGAGGCCAGTTGAGAAACAATTCATTTAGAAGGGTTTTATGAATTATGAAATGTGAAATATTATCATAAAAGATGTAAACTTAAAATTTTTCTTCTAAAATTCCCTCAGTCTGAAGTGGTGGGGAGGATATGGAGAAAGAGGCACACTTATCCACTGTTGGTGAGAATGTCAAATGGTACAACCACTGTGGAAGGCAGTTTAGAAGTATAGAATTGCCATATGACCCAGCAATACCATTGCTAGGTATCTATTCAGAGGACATGAGAGCATAGATACAAATGGACATTTGCACACCAATGTTTATAGCAGCATTATTTACAATTGCCAAGAGATGGAAACAGCCCAAATGTACATCAACAGACAAGTGGCTAAACAAGCTGTGGTATGTACATATGATGGACTATTATGCAGCTGTAAGAATAAAGTTATGAAGCATATAACAACATGGATGGAACTTAAGAACATTATGCTGAGTGAAATTAGCCAGAAACAAAGGGTCTCACTGATATGAACTAACATGAATGAATGAACTTGGATAATTTCAGTTAAGAACAGAGGTCATCAGAAGGTAGGAATAGGGTAAATATTGGGTAATTGGAGCTGAAGGGATACAGATTGTGCAACAGGACTGATTGTAAAAATTCAGAAATGAATAGCACAATACTATCCAACTGTAATACAATAATGTTAGAACACTGAAGGAAGCTGAATGTGCGAATGATAGAGGGAGGAGGGCTGGGGGCACAAATGAAACCAGAAGGAAAGATAGATGATAAAGATTGAGATGGTATAATCTAGGAATGCCTAGATGTGTAGTGATAGTGACTAAATGTACAAGTTTAAAAATGTGTTGCATGAGGAAGAGCAAAGGAATGCCAATAATGCAGGGTGTTGAAAATAGATGGTAATATTTTAAAACTTTAACTTATGTGTGAGACTAAAAGAAAAATTATTTATTTGTTACAAAACTTATATTTTGACTAGTGCATTTCCTAATATAACTTATGTGGACAGCTTAATTGAACATCATAAGTACATGGAACCTAGAGTAGGACATGAGATTTTGTAGGTTTGTCCAGAGTGATGTCTCGATAAATCCCAGAAGGATTTGAACAGTGAATAAAAAGGTATTTGCAAAGTCCCCTTGGGGGAATGGTGAGAAAGGGGGAAAATTCAACTTCCCCGAGTGGAGAATTCTTGATATTCTAACAAGCAGTGGGGACAACTAAAGCAATAGGCTGAGCCCCCAATCTTGGAGTTTGTTCATATGAAACTTAACCCTGCAAAGGATAGGCTAAGCCTACTTAAAATTAAGCCTAAAGGTCACCCCTAAGAGAACCTCTTGTTGCTCTGATGTGGCCTCTCTCTCTCTCAGTGAACACGACAAGCAAACTCACTGCCCTCCCCCTCTCTACGTGGGACATGACTCCCAGGGGTGTGGACCTTCCTGGCAACGTGGGACAGAAATCATAGAATGAGCTGGGACTCAGCAGCAAGGGATTGAGAAAATTTTCTTGACTGAAAGGGGGAAGAGAGAAATGAGACAAAATAAAGTGTCAATGGCTGAGAGATTCCAAACAGAGTCGAGAGGTTACCCTGGAGGTTATTCTTGCACATTAAATAGATATCACTTTTTTTAGTTAAGGTGTAACAGAGAAGCTGGAGTAGCTGCCTGAAAATGTAGAGCTGTGTTCCAGTAGCCATGTTTCTTGAAGATGATTGTATAATGATATAACTTTCTCAATGTGATGTGTGATTGTGAAAACCTTGTGTCTGATGCTTCTTTTATCTACCTCATGGACAGATGAGTTAAACATATGGATTAAAAATAAATAAATAATAGGGGGAAACATGTTAAAATAAATTTAGTAGATTGAAATGCTAGTGATCAGTGAGCGGGAGGGTATGGGGTATGATATGTATGAATTTTTTTGTTTTCTTTTTCTGAGTTGATGCAAATGTTCTAAGAAATGATCATGATGATGAACATACAACTATGTGATGAAAAGAAGAATGTTCATATTGTATGTTGATCGGTTTTATTAATAATTTCTTTTTAAGAGTAACACTAAAAATTAAAAGTAAAATCCTTTTTTGGTATATACTGGGAAAAAAAAATCCCTTAGTCTGAATCAGAGGCCCTCTATTCTCAGGTTCTAAATTATATTTTGTGTTATCCTGTACAATAGCTAATCTAAATCACACAATCATGGTTTTTAAAAAATGCTCTAAAATTTCCTGTCCTTATTAATGCCTGTGCTCTCCCTCCCTTCTGTACTAATATCTTCAGCACATCCCCCTACACCACATGTCCTTTAGTTAATGTCACATCTCTGCCAACCCATTACCCACCATCTTTGAAAGAGTATGTCTGGTGACCTAGACTCCACGATTGTTCTTAGATATGCCCAGTGAAAACTCTTGCCATCTGTCCTCAATACCTTGGGCATTCAACAACATCCTGATTTCAGTGATAGTGTTCTATCAACTTGTAGTGAATAACCCAGACTTGGCAGATAGACATACATGTGTTTGAGTCTCAGTTCAGAGTCTCACAAGCTGTAGGAGTTGAGGATATTCCCAAATTGTTCTCAGACAATGTCCTTATTTTTAAAAGATGGGAATGATAATGGAACGTAACCGATCTTCAGTTGGGAGTACTAGATTAAATAGAGGATGAAGCTTATTTTACAAAGTTTTCAGCACCTAGTAAGTAATGAATTGTAGCTATTGTAGCAATTCTCATGCTAATCCTGGCTGGTTTCTCTAAGATCTATTATTTGCCCCTCCAAGCCTTTGCTTTGTGGGAATCAGTCCTGCATGTTGCATGTCCCAGTCTCCCTTCAGTTAATGTATGGAATATGTAAATCCAACGGGAACACTGAAATTAATCTAGAAGTTGGAGAAAGGGAGAAGCTGTTTTTCCCCCCTTAATCCAACCTCCACCTTAGTTTGTGTCTATCGCCGGTACATGTGTTCCTGTTGTTCCTCTAGTTTAGTGCAACTGGACAGATTTGCTACTGCTCCAACTTTTCCAGGTGTTTCTGGGCCAGAATTCTGATAAGACCACTTCTTCCTCTTCCCCTCTCAGACTGAGTGATGGTAGTTGAGTTCAGCACTTGCTAATCTTGGATTGCGCCAACGTCCTCCCTATTTGGCTTCTCGGCTCCTCCATTGCCTGTGTAGTCAACTCCCTGCATATTTCTTTTCAGAGTGGTTTCTGTTTTCCTGGTGTGACCCTAAAAAAAAGCTCACTCCCCTCCTTTCCAGGTGGTTTGCAGATTTACTGAAACTAGAAGATATGTCTGTATCTTCTAGATTTTCTTATAAAGATTGTATACTTAGTTCTAGATCCAACATGTTTATTGAATTCAATATTTTGAAAATAGTGACTCTCTTTCCAATCAACTTCAGTAGCCCAACATTGGGTTTAGAAGGTTAGATGGCCAATTTCTTCACCCACTTTCCGACATTAGCTACCCATGTACTAATGACCAAGAAAGTGGGTTGAGCTGACTATGGACTGTAAATTGTCTTCTAAGTAGCTTGTTCTGTAATATTGTTACTTCCCGGATATAATACAGATTTTATACATCAAGTTTAGTTTCATCTCACTTCATTTGCTCTGTTAACTATCTTTCATTTTCATTCATTCTGTTGAGTCAACAGGTAAACTGTGTCGAATTGAAAATCCGTTTCTGCGAGCCTCTCAGCCATGCCAGGATCTGGCAAGATGCATGACTGAATGCAGACTAAAGCCTGCCTAATGATACCTTCATCTCTTCCAGATTCTGAGCCAACTGGACTTCAGGAATCAGGCAACTTGTGCTTTGTTTTTAAATATAATTTCCTGCTAATCCAAGAATGGCAAATGTGGCATGCAGACTAATTCCTTCAGGGCCTACAGCAGATATTTATAAGCAAGCATGACATGTTCTCATGAGGCCTTAAAAGACTTCTTAAAACACCTCTCCAAGAGAACACCACAGTCAACTGCAGTCGATAAACAAGCTAAAACATGCTACTGTAAGACAAGAAATGGGCTGAAAGAGGCACGGAGCAGACCTGCATAGGCAATAAGCTTTATTCAAGCACACAGCATGGTGGAGGTCTGAAGGGAAGCATTCAGCCTGCTGGTGAAAAAAACAGAGGATTTTTTATATCTGAGGGACTAGGTTAGGTGATAAGTACTGTAGGCGTTTGGTGGGCGCAGGACAGGAAAGGACCTCGAGCCGTTGGCTGAGGGAGGGAGGGAGTGCAGATTGGGACATGGATGGCACCCAGTCTGGTTTTTTTTTTTTTTTTTTGCATGGGCAGGCACTGGGAATCAAGCACGGGTCTCCAGCATGGCAGGAGAGAACTCTGCCTGCTGAGCCACCGTGGCCCTTCCCCAGTCTGTTTTGATATGGTCTGGTTGGAGATGGCTTCTATTATTTTTGCCCCTTGTTCTGAGTCCAACCTTATAATTAACAACAGTTACTATCTCTTTGAACTAGTTCCTTACAATATGGATATGGTTGTTGCTTTCCAACCAGCTTTTGAGGGGATTAAGAGGCTCTGCACTTGTGCTATTCATAATTTGTCTAACCTAATAAGAGATGTCTCCTTCACAAACTAACCCAAATAGTTTGGTTGCCAGAGATTTACACATGCCTAGAGCCAGTGAAATTGACTTAAAAATGGACGTGAAACTGAAGTTCAGTCAATAAGGCCTGAAAGGTGATTTTTTTAAAGGGCTTTTGAGAAATAATTTCCTTTCTCTCCTGGGAGAGCAATCTGAAACTATCCTAGCTCTTTCTAGGCAACATGGTATGAGAAACAACTTAATATTTTTGACCTCAGGAAGAAAGCCATCCTTACGATGAATTTGAAACTAGCCAAAAGCAGCCAGACGTAAAACGGAAGAAAATTCTTTTTTTTTAATAATCATCCTTGAACCACTACATCAAGCCCACCTGAAAATCTTCTTCAGAACTTCCACTTTCACAGCTAGTAAATATCCTTTGTTGTTTAGGTCATTTTGAGATGAGTTTTCTCTTATAAAAAACAAATGACAAAATACATACAGCCTCAGACTTTAGTAAGTTCTCTCCATTCACTGCCAGCTTTCTATAGAAACTGTTCAGTTTTGGCTCTTAGATCACATCAGGCCCATCTTTTGTTGTTATTCTTCAATGTTCTTACTTGAAGGCCAACTTCCTAAAGATCTCTACCACCTCTCAGCACCTGGCTCACCTTCTTCCCAGCTGATTTTAAATTGTTTTACAGCCTTGAATAAGCCATAGCTTATTACTCTTTTTCATATTGTAATACTCAATAGGAGCATTCTTTGGAGAGCTGGAGTCTCCAGTAGGCTCTGATTGAAGCTGATAGTTGCAGCTGTCCACCTTGGGGTCAAATCACCTGAACTAGTCATTCATTATTTCACCCTTCTTCTTTTATGTGTGGTTTTAAATGAGTTTCAGAGAATTTGATAGCTTAGTGGAAACTGGAAAGATATACTAGCCAAATTCCTTTAGACAATAATTAGGAAAATGAAGGCCTTGAAATGTTAAGTAAGTTGCCCCATATCATATAGCTGGTGATCCTGAGGGAGGATTCTAACTCAGGTACGCAGTCTGCCAGCCAGTGCCTTCTCTCTGAAGCCATGCTCACTAGCCTTCACCACTTAAGCATTTTCTTGGTGGTCTCAGTTTCAGACATCTTGCATAGGCTCTGAGAGTTGGCTGTTCTCATACATAAAATCAAGTGGAGATGGAAACAGTGCTTCTGTCATTCGCCCCCAGGACAAGAGCCTGGTCGAGCATCCTGACAGGTTCTAGATTCTCCCATAATTCTCAAGATCAAGAACTATGGGGCTGTCAGTTTGTCTGTGACAGCAGGTAAGGCCAGAGTGGTTCAGACTCTTAATTCAGTCAGATTCCATTTTCAGATTGATAATTTGAAGTGAGCTTTCTAAGAAACTGGTGAAAGACTAACAGAGAGGATTAAAAATATATATATATATATTTTATTTCAACCTTTAAATCTAAAAATATATATATATATATTTTATTTCAACCTTTAAATCTAAAGTGTTCCCATAATTCCTATAAGATGTTACCTGAGGCCATCAAAACTTTAGGGAGGTAGTGTTCTCAGTGGTTAGAGATAATGGCTTCAGAAGTCAGAACACCTGGTTTGCAGCTAGCTCTGCCACTCACTGACTCTGTCACTCCAAGCCTCACTTTCTATGTCTGCAAACTGAAGATTAGAGTAGCACCTATTTCACAGGATTTTTGTGAGTATTAAACATGGTAATTTATGTAAAATGCTAGAACAGGGCCTGGCAAATAGTACATCCTAAATAAGCAATTACTATTTATATCATCATCATCAAGTGCAACCATTTTAGCTTGCAGGGAAGAAGGAAGGAAGCATACAAAAGCAAAACCAAGAAAGAAGAATACAGAAGATCAAAAGAAAAGATGGAGGAATGAAAGGTGGGAGAGAAATCTGACTCGTTTGTTCCACTCATGTATATTGAGGAGCAATTTTGTTCCAGCTACTATGCTTGCTCCAGCATAAACTTCCAACCCTCCCAGAAGATCACTGCTTTCATGTAGTTTAAAGGAGAGAAATATATTAGCATAATGAATAAATGCAAAAATATCATTATAAACTGCTGGGAGTGCTTGTCTCTGTGGAAGGGACATTTACCAAGAGATTTCCATAGCCTGAACATGGCATCAGTCATATTTACAAACATCATCTCTTTCATTCATTCACTTTTTCATTCATTCTTGATTCATTTATCATTTGTTTTGTGGCAAATATATCCCAGACCTTCTGCTCATGATGGAGATGCACAGTTAGAAATCAGTCCATCTGATGAAGGAAATCTATGTATAGTAAGGGAGGCAGGTGTGTAAAGGAATAAAAGTCAGGAAGTCTGGTGAGACTCATGAAATAGTATACAAGAGGGTGGGAAATTGGTCAGAAGAAAACTAGCATTTTTCTCACCGTCCATCTGCCCCAACCACTACAGTAATTCACAAACGCCATCTCATCTGTGATATCATCTCATCTGGGAGGCATTGACCAAGCTCCTAGAATTCAATTATCAGTCAAAGTAGGTCTAATGTCCAGGTTCAGTGTCTTCCTCCTCCATGAAAGTGCACAGTCAAGGTGGAATGGAGTGGGGTTGGGTAGGGAGGGTTTGGTGGAAACTGCCAGTAAAAAGATTGAGAATAGCACAGTTCTGCCTTCCTGAAGGCAGAACCCGGCACAGCTAGTGACTAGCAAGGTCATAGATCTCTGTCATTAGCAAGATTAGTGCAGAGAGCTTTCCATTGTGCTGCAACTTCTCCTGTCCACCCTACTGAGTCTCTCCTATCTTATTTGCTTTCTTCTGGCTTCTCAACCAAATCACACCCACTCTGTTTCAAAGACTCACAAAGTACAAGCTCTTTATAAAAGCTGATGTCAGGAAAGGGGGGTGACACACTTTTTGTGGAATAACACTTCTGTCTTAAGCTCTGGAGTAGAAAAGTGGAGAGAAACAAATCATTGTCATCTGGGCCCATACACAGACAGATTTCAATGGGTTTATAATTCTACTGAAATTTATGCCCAATTTCTGAGGACATGTAACCATGCACATTTTTTAGAAAGGGAGGATTCATAACTTTCATAAAATTTTCCAAGAATCAATGATAATACCCTCTCTAGGAATTAACTGCTGAGCATGCAATTCCCACCTTTCATAAGCTGAGATCAAGTGTTGCTAATAGGCCTGATCTTGTTCTCTGTATAGAGGAAGAAAGGGAAGAGAACGAATATTCATCAAATACATGAGTGAAAGCTGTGCAAAACATTTTATATGTTATCACAATACATCTTTTTCCCCATTTTTGAAACTTTGGAAATATCAATTTGGACAGGTTAAACAACTTGATCAATGTCACACAATACAAGACAGAGTTAAAACCAAAATCCAGATATCCAGACATGCGTGAGTATATTTCTTAAGGGTCTTAAATTCTTCCATCTTTAAATGATTTAGTTTAGAAAAAAATAAAACTTTTCACATACGAAAACTATAATAAATGGAAGAATCCATGAATTAATGTAGTACAAATAAAAGATGTCATTTCTCTTTCTCAAATATGTTGTATTATTCCACTATAGTTATAATAGTCTACTTTTTGATAGTTACTCTTACTAAAAAAATTCAGTGTGACTATAAAGGCATCAACTGGTCATGAAAATAGGGTACCAAAAGATGCCACCCAAAAGAACAGTGGAGTGTGGCTAAGAAAATAGGTTTTGGAGATTTGTTCCTTTGAGCAAATTGTTTGTATTCTTCGTCCTCAGATTTTTGGTTTTTTTTTTTTTCCATTTAAGAAAATAAAAAGAGAAAACCAGCTTTATTTTTTATCTCATAGCATTTTTTGAGAACTAAATAGAGTCATGTATGTAAAATTCTTGGTCCATAGAAGGAGGTTTATAAAGCTTTTACCCTTTCTGCTTCTGAATTATCAACCTTCTCTCTCTCCTTGGGTTTCTCCTCCACTGTCACAGCAGCTCCATCCTTTCCTTGCCCTGCCCTTTTTCCTAGGTACAGATGGCAGAGAGGCCCAATGACACAGGCTGTGGTTTCTGCTGGCTGCTTGTCCAGGGTCAAGCAATTTCTTCATTATCTTTCTTTATTGCAAACAGCTTCAGTAAGAGAAAGGGTCCATTAGTAAATATGGATGCTGGCACCAGGGCGTGTAAGCTGTCAAACAGCTGAAATGAGAGATTGTTAGTTCAGCAGCAAGAACATGGAAAGCCAGGTTAAAGCAAAGAATAAAAGTGTTCAGTGTAACAACAACAAAAGCAACAAAAATACTTATCAATAATGAACGAGGGCAAAGATTGTTTCGGGTTGGGTTGGGTTTGAAGTGATTGGACGGCCTCACTAAAACCCATGTTTTTAGGAAGAATTCAATTTAAACTAATTCGCTAGGAAAGGAAAAAAGAAGCACATGGTGTCTGCAATGGTTAATTTCATGTATCAACTTTGGCTAGGTTGACCTCCATTTGTTTGGTAAAGCACTGTCTGTTTGTTAAAGTGAAGGTGTTTTGAGATGGGATTTGCATCCATAATAAGTTGATCGCATACATTATCAACAAAAGAAATTGCCCTCAGCTATGTGTGGAGTCTCCTCATCCAATCAGTTGAGGTCTTAGAAGATAAAACTAATGATATCAGAGGTCAGAAGAGGAGTTAGCATTCAACTTCAGCATTGGTTCTTGAAGGAATTTCTAGCCAGTCATCTTCCTCTGGGAAATATGGATTAAGATCTTCAAGTTCACCTGTATCAGAATTGCCAACTTGTGGCCTCCCTTATGAAGTTTGAACTTGCCAGCCCTTGTAATTGTATAAGCCGATTCTTTACAATAAATATCTTTATATATGTGTGTATGTATATGTTTTCATATATATATATGCATATAAAAGATTAATATTACTTTATATTGATCAATTTATTATAATTATATAATAGATATATTTTATAAAATTAGATATTTATTATTAATTTATATATCAATATACAAACTGGTTGGTTCTATTTCTCTCTAGAACTATGTGAAGTGTTTAGGGAATCAAATATGTGTGAGATGCCAACATTGTTTCAACAAGTTTGTAAACTAATAGGTAAGTACTATAGTGTGATTGTTAAGATAACAAGTTTTGCATTAAGAACAGTCTAGAAGTAAAACCCACTTATGTGACCTTGTTTTCCCTGTATGAATCTCAGTTCCCTCCTTATAAACTGGAAATGGTAATGCCAATTCCATAAAATTGATGTGAACCTTAGGAATGCTTGTGATGTTGTCTCTAACACATTGTACATGCTCTCCAAATTATAGTTTTAAAAGTCATAAGAAATATATGCCATTATAAGACAGGAAATTCTACGCATAAACAGATAGCCTTTGAGATGATCTTAGAGTTTGAATTTACATCAGTTTGCTTAGATCAGGAATTAGGAAATGAAAAGGGAACATTTAAATTATTTACGGAGAAAAGGTAGGATGTGGCTATGCATGCGAATTCTGTGAAGATTATTACAGTCAGAGGAAACATTGAAAACAAAGGTAAAGAGGTAGGAAAGCTTGGAGCATGAGCAGCAAACAGGGGACTGTTTGATCTGACTTTGAATAAGGGAAAAGGGGGCTGTTGGAGATAAACTGTTGGAAGAATTTGTACCCAGACTGTGGGAAGCCTTGAATACATGCCAATACATCAGGACATCCCTCTTTAGTAGCAAAGATGCCATTGAACATTTCCTTGAACAGGATGAGAATGACTATTTCTTTTTCGTCAAGTTCTAGTTCCATTTCCAACCTTAAGTTAATACAGCGTGGTGTGCAAAAGCATTGACTCTGATGTCCAAGTTTGCTTTTGAGACTCAGGTGACTGTGGAATTTAAGTCAAGCTATTTAACCTCTCTCTACTTTGTATTCATCAGTAAGATGCATAATTACGATTCCTAACTCATAGTATTGTATGATGGTTAAATGAGATAATATGCTTCATTATTTAGAACAGAGTTCCAAGAGGGATCATTAAGTGCTATTTAGTATTGAATGACTTGTTGACTCATCTGATTGGTGGAGCACTCTTTCTCCTACAGCTGACTCCTTGACATTAGCTTCTTCTTTAACAGTGGTTATTGCTGTGCCAGAAGTCTGTGTCTAAACCATCATGGCATAAATTATAATAGCTTTGGCAGGACTGCAATGGAGATATCACAGCAGGAATAAGAGAGCAGATGGGGAATTAAGAGGAAGATCATGCTGAGAAATAGGTCCATGGTAGGCAGAGTCAAGAATCAGAACTCAGAGAAGCATCAGCCTTCTAAGAAAATCACTGATTAGTTTGTTGGAGGAGGAGCATTCCCAGTTGAAGTTTGGCTCAAGTAGCCCTGAATTTTCCTGCTGGTTTGTCCTAATTGTGTCTCAAACACTGGACTTTGTTGCATCATCTTGCAATTCTTACCCCAAAGCTACTAATGCTCCATTGATTCTATCATTTTCCATCATACCAGCACTCTGTGCATCCAGCCCCTGAAGTCTAGCTATAGACTGAACTCATACTTCTCAAATTGCTTCCTGCTAATGCAAGGATTGGAGCCTTGTAATAACTGCTGGAGTTTAGGTGTTTTGCTTTGCTAAAACTGCCAGAATGCCATATACAAGGAATGGATTAGCTTTTAAAATGAGGATTTATTAGCTTACAAAAATTTGCAGTTCTAAGGACATGAAAATGTCCAAATTAAGGCATCAATAGAATGATAACTTTCTCTGAAGAAAGGCTGCCAGCATCCAGGACACCTTCTGTCACATGGGAGGGTACATGGGCAGTGTCTGCTTGTCCTTCTTTCCCAGTTCCATTGCTTTCAGTTTCTTGGCTTCCTCTTTCAGCCTTCCTGGGGGCTTTTTCTCTATAAGATCTTTCCTTTTCCTGCACTTTCTCCCCTCATAAAGGACTCCAATAAAGGGATTCAGACCTATTTTGAATAGGGTAGATCACTTCTCAATCGAAATAACCTACCCAAAAGATCCAACCCACAACAAGTCTGTATCCACAGGAATAGATTAAAAGAACACAGCCATTCTGGGGTACATAACATCTTCAAATCAGCACATTAGGTTAAATGTATATTGCTTTCTTTTTCCTTGTGAGGAAATAAACAACAGAAAGGGAAAATGACTTGCTCAAAGTCACATACTCAGTTAGTGAGGCACTGGCATGGAACTCTGGTGCTCTGCAGGGCCATATGAACTTTTATTCTTAGTACCATACTAAGTTCTCTATCTTCTAGTTAAGAATAGTTCTCTATCTTCCTAGAGAAATCAAAAGCCAACAGAGCTTTGTGCTGACAAGAAATACGAGAATATCAATTTCAGGTCCAAATCTTACCACTTGCATGGCACTTCCTCAAATTTTTAAATAGCTTTTCTTTATACCTCATGCAACCCAGCACAGTAATAGGCTGTAAGTCTTACTTCAAAAGTTAAGCAACTACGGGAGAGAGGAGTGTTTGGGAAATAGGGCCTGTAGGATATCTTAGAAAGATTGGGGCTATTTAGCTGGGAGAAGTGAAGGTGGATGAGTAACTTAATAATAATCTTCAAGGGTTATTAAAAGACCAGCTGCTACCCATTTCCACTGGGGGTTGCAGGAAGGAAATTGCAGTAGTGAGAATTTAGTTATAGCATTATGAAGAACTTTTTTTTTCTTTAACTATAAGGTCTGTTAGGCACCAAAATGTGTTACTAAGCAAAATTGTGGAACATTTTTCCCTCTGGAAATATTCCAGAAAAGGGTATATGTCCTAGTCAGTGATTCCCACATGCTACTTTTTGGACCATTAAGATTTTTTGGGGATTTGTTTAAAAATACAGACTTCTAGGACCCACTCTAGAACTATAGAATTAGAATCTTTGAGGGAGTACAGACATGATTCCATACATGTAACAAGGCCCCATTTGGAAACCTTTCGTGTGGTTAGAATCAATAAAATGTAATGAGGCAAGAATACATTGAATACCCGCTTGGTGATCCTGCCACTGCTTTTAGCTTTGGGGACTGAAAATAATAAAAGTATGTGGTATGATTGTATCCTCATAGAGCTTTCAATAAGTAATTAAAGACTAATGATGAAATAGGGCAACTGTTTTGCCTTTAACAGTATAATTTAGGGAAAGTTTCTTAATTCCTTTAGCCTGAGGTCCTAAATTGCTAAATTGAGGAACTTGAGTAAGAAGGTTCTATAAATTCTTAAATCTTTAAACTAGTACAGTACAGAATAAAGGCTCCTTTTAAATTACAAATACTTAAAGTAAAAAAAAAAAAGTGGGGCATGAATGTCAGGAGGGAGAACTGACCAGAGAAAGTCTTGTATAAGACCAAAGATTTAAACTTGACATTGAAGGGTGAATAGGATAGAAAGATAGATGTGTATACATTTATATGTGTGGAGGAGTGGCTCCATTTTTTTTAATACCTACTATATACCAGGTTCTTTGCATATATTGCATCATTAAATATATATGTAGTTTTACATTATGAAAGTAGAGGCGAGTTTTAGAGGGTTTACCCTGTGCTGGTGATTTAGTACTTTACAAATACCTCCTCAACGGAAATCACATTTTCCCAAGTGGAGTGATGGAATTTTCTCTGATCCCAAGAAATCTTATATTTGTATGGCATAGGGAAGGATTTGAAAAATAAAGAAAGGAAAATCAGAAACAAAGAAGAAAAGATAAGAAAAGATTTTTGGAGTTTACGTTAAATGGGGGGTACAGGATAATGAAAACATGAATCTAGTTTAGGTAGAGGGTGAATGCTCAGTTATATTTTGCGGTTGTTGTTTGTTCACATGGTTGAATTTTACTACTTAATCATAGAGTGGCGAGGAGAGAGTGCATGAAGATTTTGATGACATATTAAAAAAAAGACCTCACTATTTTTAAAAGAAATATATGCTAGTATAGTAGTGTTTGACTTTCTTAAAGTATTTGGACATTTCGTTAATCATTGGGGATGGTAAAAGGTTTGTATTTGTTGTTATTTGTTTGTAGACTTCATTGTTTTATGTCCACAAAAAGGGAGGACTTTTTCAGCCCTTAATGAGTTTAGGCTTAAGTGCCTGTTAAGCCTAAATTCAAATACTTGCCTTGCCACTTAGCAGCTATGTGACTGCATAGAAGTTTTCTTTCTGAACGTTGTGGGCCTCATTTACAAAATTGGGCTATTTCTATGAGGATTATATAGTATATAATCTTATATTGACCAAGAATGTCTTATCAGATATTCTTTATGAGATAATTACTCATAAAGTAAATTCCAATCCACTTGAGGAGTCTAGTTGATTTCCTGCCTTTAGGTGGACACCTTATCTTTTCTGGTAGCCATAGAAAAAATCATAAGGTAACTTTAAGTTAGAAAACACCGATTCAATTTAATAATTAAAATTTCCTGTCCCATATAATTCTCACAACTTGGAACTTGACACAAAAGTAAAACTTGTCTCCTATCCTTTTCTAAGCCTCCTTTGGTCTAGCAGCCTGGAGGGGCAAGAAAGGATGTTGACCATGTCTTCTCCTCTTCCTTCTTGGCTTCTAAATACCCCATGCCTGGAGCAAGGACCAAAATGATAAGAAAGGAGAACAAGCTGGGAATTTCACTCTTGACTGGAACTAGCTAGTAATCTCACCTTACCCCTTGCTACTCAGTACAAAGCCTTCAGCTCTCTTATGGTCACTACAATGCCCCATCCCCCTTTAGATCCTGCTGGATAACTTCAAATCAGTTGTCTTTACTGAATGGCCTATATTTGGTTTATTGGAGAATTCATACATTTTTAACTAACTTAGGAAGGATGGTGATTTCCTTAACCTTGCCTCTTTATCCAGAGAACCTAGGTCACTTTATCTAGACTCTTGACATATATTTCTCAGATATGATTCAGACATGAGACAACAAGAGTAGTATTCAATAAATACTCCAAATAGTTTCCCTAAAGCTCCATGTATTGATACGAGGTAAAAGGGAAAGCTCTACCTCATTATTCTCTGGGAGAGGTGAGAGATTTACAGCATACTCAGAACTATTTCCAAAATTCTTTTACTCACTTTCCAATTAGTGATTATTTTATACTCCTTAATGGAAGATAAGGATTGAAGTTTTGTCAAATAGTTTCACATTCACTATATTAAAATATTTGCTTCTTTGTCTAGAATCTGATTTTGGAATATGCCTCAGTCAAAACTTCCACGTTCTGTTACATATGTAAAGCTGATAATTCAATATCTGGTCATACTATTAGAAAAGGAAGAGTTTGTGGTAAAGCTGAAATTGTTATAATGGTTTTGTATCTCCACTTACCAGAGAATCAGAGAAGCACACATACATACATACATATGAACAGATATATATATATATCTGTATATGTGTATATATATATGCATTGAAGGAGTGGCTGACAAATTTCTTCTTATTTCTAAGAGGAAGTTTAAGGAAGAGTATAGCTCGTATTGCAGAGATATCAGATTTATTCCACCAATGTTAGGTCACATGATGTGAAACCAATGTGAAGGAGACAAAGATGGATATAAACTGAAATAATGGTTATTTGAAAAGTCCCATATTTAGGACGTGAATATTGAGTGATTCAGTC
The DNA here is from genome assembly GCF_023851605.1 of Tamandua tetradactyla. Lineage (NCBI taxonomy): Eukaryota > Metazoa > Chordata > Mammalia > Pilosa > Myrmecophagidae > Tamandua > Tamandua tetradactyla. Next base: position 38,869,282 of record NC_135328.1, read on the forward strand.
CTACTTTTATTTGTCATAAGCTATCTAAGATGCCTTAGTTTCATGAAGAAATTTTAGTAAAATCAAACTTGATAGAAGAGTACTCCTTCCTTCCTTTCTTCTTTTTTTTCCTTTTCCTCTTAAGTCATGTAGTACAAGAGTCATTGGTTGGAGTGGATCAAAGCATGCCTCCTTTGGGGGAAGGAGGTCAGTGCCTGCTGGCTATGTTGGAGCCTGAATGGGTGAGGCAAGTGTTGGGGAGGATGGCTCAGTGTGTGTATATCTATATACATACATATTATACATCTGCCTACGGGTTGGACCTGGAAACAGTGGCATCCCGTGGTGATGAACGCAACCAAGACATAAATATTTGTCCCTAAATAACATTTTCCACTAAAATGAACAGGGAATGTTGAGTGAGATGGCTGACTTCAGACCTGCAGGAGTAAAACTACAAGATGATCCCCATGTCTCAGTTTCTTAGCTGCTAAAACAAATGTCAAACAATATGTTGGCTTAAGTAATGAGAATTTATTGTGTCATGGTTTTGAGGTTGAGAAGTCCAAAATCAAGGTGTTAGCAAGGCAATGTTGCATTCGAGAAGACCACAGCATTCTGGAGCTGGCTATAGTGATATTGGGGACTTGTGCACTTTTTTATCATAAGACAATATCCTCTCCTTTCTCTTCTGGGTTCTGTTGGCTTCTCACCTCTTGTTTCTTCCCATGGCTTCTCCTTCCTTTTCTAATTTCCTTCACTTTTAGGACTTCAGCCATAATGAATTAAGGCCCACCCTCATTCAGTTTGGACACACCTTCACTAAGAATATTTTCGAAGTTCTTATTTACAAATGGGTTCCCACCCACAGGACCGGGGATTGGGACCTGAACATGTCTTATGTGGGCACATGACTCAATCCCCAACTGTCTGATACATCTTGGTGTGTCAGAAAGTAAGGATAAAGCATAATAAAGAATAAACAAAGAGCAACACAAACATATAAAAAATGGCACAGAAACTAGCTTGAAGGATCTCTCACTGGGATAAGCTAGACATTTAATGGATTATAACATAATGATAAAATAGGCACTGATAAGTAAGTCCATGCTGTTAAGTCCATTTTTTATAGGTAAATAAATAAGTGTGAAAAAAACACATTTCCCTTCAGTAGAATGCCTATTAATAAATGGAGAAGGAAATGATGGTCACAGAAAATCACCACTGGGCAACCATTGTAGTAATGAAACTAGTAGGTGAAAGTTTAATAAAGAATGGAATATTTACCTAGTCTCAAAATAATACCCCATAACATATTTTTAATTACAAAAGTAACTTTACAGAAGAAAAACCTGATCAAAATTATCATCAACAATAGCGGGAGAAATTGAAATTGATTACATTTGATGGAATGCAACAAGTAAAGAATTTACTTTTTAATAGCTTTGCTGAAAGCCATAACCTAAGTCTGACCATCAGAAAATATCAAACAATCCCAAATCTATGTTGTTCAAAAGTGTAAGTGTCATTAAAACCAAGAAAACTACTTGTGATTGAAGGATATTGAGTAGACATGACCATTAATTGTAACACATGATCCCGGTTTGGATCCTTTTGCTATAAAGCACATTATTGGAAAAGCAAAGGTACTTGAAAGGGATTTGTGAGTTAGGTGTTATTAATGTGTCAGTGTTGACTTCTGTGGTATTTTGGAGCTGTTATTTACCCCCAAAGAGGCCATATTCGTTTAACCCATCCTTGTGGGTGCAAACCTATTGTAGGCAGGGCCTTGTGATTTGGTTGTTTCAATTGAGATGTGACCCACCCAACTCAAGGTGGGTATTAATCCTTTACAGGAATCCTGCATAAAAGAGAGAAACACCCAGGGGGATTGGAGAAAAAAGCCTTGGCAGAAGCAAGCAAGGACCCACAGAAACAGAAAGAGCCAGGCCCTGAAAGCTATGAAACCCTGGAAAGAAGGATCATTAGACCCTGGCCATGTGCCTTTCCATGTGACAGAGGTGTCCCAGATGCTAGCAACCTTTCTTCAGAGAAGGCTTCATCAGGTTTATGTCTTGACTGGGACATTTCCATGGCCTTAGAACTGTAAATCTGTAAACCACTGTAAAAGCCAACGTATGTCTGGTATATTCCATTCTGGGCAACTTAAGCAAACCAAAACAATTTCCTGATTTTGGTGATCGTGTAGTTGTTGTGTTGGAGAACATCTGTCTATAGGAGTTATACACTATAGAATTCAGGAATGATAGGACATAATATGCACAATTCACTTGCAAATGTTTCAGGAAAAAAAAAATTTGTCTTGTTTTGCAACTTATCTGTAAGTTTGAAATTATTTCATAGTTTACACAAACTTGAATAGAGGGAAAACTGCACAGATTACTTTCTCTAGCAATAACAGTGATACATTCTTTCAACTCAACTACAGCATTGCTTTATGGCATCAAGTTAAAGAATGGTGGCAATAGGTAGTTGACTAAGTCTTCCAGACTGTCCATAAGCACATACCAATCCACTAACACAAGCTAATTTTTATCTGTTTTGTTTTGGATTAAAAAAAAAATCAATGAGTCATACCATAGGTGTCTTAAGTCAGGTGTTGATTGCGCAGGTCATTAAGAAACAGAAAAGAAAAGACATAAAATGTGTAATATGAATTAGAAATGAATCTATGCTTATGTCTCAAAATATGCGAAGTCCCTTTTGATTAAATAATGGTGGTACTTATTCTGTAGCCACTAAAGTCAAGTCAACTGATGGAAGCATCTTAAATATAGATGTTTTTATTTTTATCCATGAACATTACAAAGATGTCCCAATTCTAAGATAAAAGAATTCAAAATGCCCCTTCTTTCCTCTTTAGATTCAATAACAATTTCGTGTCCATGGGCATGTTTTCAAGTGGAAGTGAAAAAAAAATACTCTGTACTGTCAGAGTAACAAAAAGAATTAGATTTTTAGGAGAACACTGACTGATCTTCACTTCATAATAGAAAGATGGGCCTATTAAGGGGGCACAGCAGGCCTGAAGGAATTGTGTGATCATTTGCACAAATGCTAATTTTGATATGTGGCTTTTCATATCCGTAAACATACTGTGGCTCTGGCTGGCATGATGAACAATGCTACCTTCCCCCAGGAGACCTATACCTCAGTGAATCAATGCCAGGAGCGCCATTTGCTGAATTTGAGGAGGGGATTTTCATTCTCTTTTCTTCTTGTGCTCATAGACAGTGCCGGTCTGCTGTGTTCATAAGGACAGTCACTATCTTCCCCAGATAAATTGTCTTTCTTGGATTTTATAGAGATGTATGTACGAAGGTGAAAGGAAAATCATTTTCCTTCTCTATCCTTAGTTTCCTCACTTGTAATAAAAGGACATTGAAATAAATAGTCTAATATCTTTGAAATGACTCTGCTTGACAATTGGTATGATATAGGAAAAAGAACGTGGGCTTTTAAGTCAGGCAGACCTGGTTTCCAGTCCTGGTTCAGCCACTTATGAGATCTGAAGCAATTTTACTGAGCTTTCTTAGCATTACTCCCTTCAACAGAAAAAAGATGGGGATAACAATACCTTCTTTGTAGGATGTTGGTTATGCTAGGAGCAAACAGACCTTGATAAATATTTGCTTCATGACCCAATGTCACTTATATTAATTTAATACATATCAATATGTGCAGAATCAAATATTTAGATATATACACATATATCACACAAGGAAACCAGAGATTATTAAAAACATGCCAAAGTAATAAAGGTATGTGTCAAGATTTAGGTAAATGCTCATTCTCTGCCACAAGTCCACACAGCCTGCTTGCTTTAAGGCAGGCACTTAGTAAATGTCTAATCAAATGAATAAATGAACAAAAGGAGCAAATGTTAATCCCCAGTCCTATAAGTGGAGATCATAGCTGCTATAGTTTTCCAGGGCTACTATAACAAGCACCACTAACCAATGGGTTTAAACAACAGGAATTTTTATTGTCTTACCATTTTGAAGGCTAGCAAACCAAAGGTTTGACAAGATCATGTGTTCTCCAGTCAGAGTGTTCTGGTGGTGGCTTGTTGGCCATCCATAACTTCATTTCTGCCTCTGTCACTTGGCCATGGCTGTCTCTCTCTCTCTCTTTGTTTCCTACTCCTCTTTGTGTTCCAATTTCCTCTGCTTATAAGAACTACGGTCATATTGGATTAAGACCCATCCTATTCAGTTTGGCATCACCCTAGCTAATGGGATTTTCAAAGATCCTACTAAAGAGTGAGTTCAATTCTAGATCTGGAGACTAAAACTTGAACATCTCCTTATGGAGAGTATGATTCAATTCACAACATGATTATCCATTAATAACACTAGACATAATTTGAATCCAAACTATAGGGCACTAACATTTCAACAAAGATGCTAACTTGCCATCTACCTCATATGCCTGCTTCTGCTTCTTGTGCTTCTGTTTCTGCTTCTTTTTAGTTCCATCTAGTTTATTATGATAACTTAGTGGAAGGAACATTTCTCATGGAATTCTCTATGTTCAGTTTCATCTAACCCCATATCAAAAGGACCAAAAGTTTACCTATAACCTTAAAACTGGGCTTTTTATAAGTATCCTCTGAAATAAATAAAGTAGAGCCTGTCCTCAGTAACACACATGAAAGCATCCAATAAAACCAATGGAAAATGCAAATGTGGTGGCAGAACCTGAAAGTATATGCATTTTATAAAATGCCTCTCAAACTATTTTGTGAAAGATAATTGACTAGAATGCTAGGAAATATTGCAATTTTCCTAAGGAGGAAAAAAGAGAATTAGATGAATTGAAAAAAAATGAATGTAAAAAAATAGTACAGTATTTGATATAAAAAAAATCAAATCAAATGCCACAAATTGGACGGAATAGCTTTTGTTAATGCTGAAACTTGTAGGGCCAGTTAGTGCTCATTAGAAAGGTGATGGGAACTGTGCAGATGAGATCAAATTTGGTAATTGGCTGGTTCTGAATCCATTAGAAAGGTTATAAGGTTGTTTGGGTGGGTTATGTTTTATAAAGGAATGATGAGAAGCATATTAATGGCCCAATGGGTTAGAAGACTGGGATTGGTTTGAGGATATAATGTCTAGAATAGTGTTAGACTGGGGATAAGGTTATGTGTACAGGATTAAATTTGGGGAATAGGGCAGCTATGATCACATTAGGTGGGTTTGGGGTTATAAAAAATTTCCTATGTTTGATGATAATGAGAAAAAGAGAACCTAATTAGATTTTACTTGCATCCTTATCATTTCTAATACTCAAATGTCTTTACATGTAGGAATTAATTTCCCAAATTTATGTGGAACGTGGATTGAGATTCTCAAAAAGTTCAGCTATCCATTCAACTCCTTAATTTCTAGCAAGTTGGGAGTAGGGAATCAGGATTAATGCTTCTTTGGTCCAAGTTTCTGTTGGGGTTGATGGCAAAATGTTGACAATGGATGGTAGAGATGGTAGTCAAATATTGTGAATATGATAAACAATACTGAAGTATACATTTAAGTGTGGTTAAAAGGGGAAAATTGCCATTAAAAATGACTGTTCTGTAAACCTACAATTTCTCTAATAAAGAAAAAAACTTAAGCAAAAAACCTTAGGACTGTACAACTCACAGAGTGAACCCTACTGGTTATTGTTAGTAGTATAATAATATTGTTTCATCAATTGTGATAAAAATTAACACAAGAATGCAAATTATTAATAATAGGGAGAACTATGTGTTAGGGGCATATATGGAGACTCTGCATTTTATGCATAATTTTTTTATAATCCACCAAATTCTCTAAATAAAAAATAGATTAAGAACAAAAGAAAATAATATTTTTGAATAATCAATATTGGCAATGGTAGAAGAATTTTGTGAGTGTAATTATTACTACTGAATTGCATACTTTTCAGTGGTTAAATGAGAAATTTTGAGCTGTGTAAAAGGTACTACAATAAAATATTTTTAAAACGATTTGGACCAAGAGAAGTTGCCAGGACCTGGAGTTTGAGGGAAGATGGTTAGACACTATACTAATATATGCAGATTAGATTCTTTCTGCCAGTCTGTTCTAAAATGGATTCCACAGTAAAGGAATACCATGTGTACACAAGGGAATAATTTTAAAACAGATCATACAGGTCGAATATTTTTGTTAATGCTTCATGTTAAATTCACAGCCTCTGCCACTTCTACAGATGCTCCATTCACATCAGAACTTGAAAGATTCTGAGGAGTCCTGCAGTTACAAAAACATGATTAAAAGCAGGTTTTAGGTTTTTGATCAATTATACCTTTCTTCACCTTCTTCTGCCTCAAACAGAGCAAGTATCAATATCCCTTTGCGTAACTACTCCAAGGAGCACAATTTGGGTAAAGGGAAGAAGCACTTATAACAAAGGTTAAGAAATGGGATATGAGAGTCAATTTTCTAATTTTAAAAAGATACAGCGATCTTATAGCAAAGAAATGAAAATATGGATATTAAAATATAACTATAAGTTTGAATTATCTTCAACTAAAACATTGAATGACTTGGGTAAATTTCTTCAAATCTCTGTGCCTCTGTTTTCTTATGTATACAGTTAAGCTAATAAAGGAATTTGCTGAGAGGATTAAAGAAGATAAAGCAGGTAATGATTAACTCCATTTCTGACACATAATAAGAGTTCAATCAATATAAATAATTGCAATAAAGCTATCATTTCCCACTGTCTCAGGTATTCTGGCATGCGCAGTGCAACCTCCTTTCCCTAAATTCAGTTGTGGGGCTTTTTCCCACATAGTTCCAGGATTTCCTTCTAATCTACTGTCATCTTTGTGGATGTTGTGGGGAGATATTTTTACCAGGTAGAGTAAGGGTAGCAGAGCACAGATTTGTGGAGTGGGCATCATTTTCATATTGCTTGTGGATAGTAAAGATGCTTGATGTAAATCGAATGAGCGGCTCATAGGTGCAATCTAGACAGCTAACTAGTGCAGGAAGCAGGTACTTGAGTTGCAACCATCTGAATCACGTGAAAAAACAATCACCAACTGATAAGGACATTGAGCCAATAGAGCTATCAGATTCAAACACAGATATCCTTGTTCTAGCCTCCATGCCCGATTCTTCCTGGATGGCTTTCTCTCACTTCAGCTCTGACATTGAGTCTTCCTAAATATTCCTCTTTAGCCTCACCAGATTTCATGGCCATATATAATCTCCTATTAATTCAAAACCATATTTTTATTTTTTTCCTTCAAAATTTCCCTTGATCCTTTGTGCCTGCTTTTTTTCTTCTCTTTTATCCTCCTTTTCTTCATCAGTCCCCTCTTCAGTTTCATGTTTTCTTGCCGGCACCCTCACAGGACTTGGTATTCACTTTTATTCTTGTTCTTACCAGAGTTCTAATGATTACATTTGTGTCCCTCCAAATGTTAAGCTACTCCAAAAGAACGATGTTGTCTCACTCTCTTTTCTTTCTGCCCCTTTCCTGGTCCAATGCCCAGGGCTGAATAACTGTCCAATAAATGAGTTTTGTGTGAGTGTGCAAATGAATGGAGGCATTTTCTAAAATTTCAGGAGTGATCTGCGTTCTACCCAAATTTATACAAGAGGACTGATGCACTTGATCTCTATTGTCCTTTCCAGTTAAGGCATTAGGTAGTCTGCATTCTATGTTTAAAAACAAACAAACAAAACATTATAAATACCCTTTAGCTGCACAGACTCAGTAACCTATCTTTATTTCCTTGACTCTGCAAATGTGACGCTAATAGAATTTTTTCTTTAATGTTTGGAAACAAAGCTTGGTTTGTATGCTGAGTCTGGAGCTGGAGTGAATCTCTTTCGCTTTGTTAGAAATCTCTGAAAACAAGGGGTTTGGATGAGGACAACTGACAGACTTTAACTATGAAATCACAAATGGGCGCCAACATAATAATCAGGTATATTTATAAATCAGGAACAACTTCCCCAGCAAGACTGCCTGCACTCACCTCCCACTGCACTATTGCTTCCTGCCAAGGCTGTCAGCTTGTGCTTGCATTGCTAATTACCCGCACCACTCAGAGCAGGTAGATGGCTAAAGGGAACAACCTGCAATTTTCCCTTGGCTCATTCCTGCTTCAGGTCCTTGGGCTCTGGGATTCATTCTGCTTGACTTGCTCCCCACTCTCCACATTGATTGTATGCACACACTCACAGTTGGGGTGGGGGTCAGGGGCAAGGAGGCATGACTTTTCCCGAGGTGAGCGAGATAACCATCTGAGAGGTTTGCGAGAGACAGTTCTTTACATTGACTAAGGAACTGCACTGAGCGCAAAAGAGACCAAGTAAGCAATGTGATAAATGTGCTGCAATGCCTCACAAGAAAACATTCCCTTGGCATTCCCAAGACTTCCTAGTCACCATGGAATATCTTGTTAGAGGATATTTCCCACTTGGGAAATTTTAAATCCACTCCATTATTCATCCATGCACTCAAGGTGGCTTTCATCAGACATCCAGGTCCAGATAAAAATCACCACTTCTCTCACCTCAATTTCTACAACAGCTTCCTTCCATATACGGCAGTTTTAACAATATGGCTTTTAGAAATCAAATACTGTTTTGGATTTTTCTCTTCCATCCTTGTTGCTTAAAACTCTAACTTCGCTTCATTAGTCTGAGGTTAAAATCCTAAATTCATAGTGGCTCACACTACCCTGCATGCGTTAGCCCCTTCCTAATTTGCCAGCCCCTGTCCACGATACTTCCCACGTCAGGCACTATGCACCAGTTCTGTGCGTGAACCAAACGCTGTCACTCTCAGGGCCTCACACATGCTATCCCATCTGCCTACAGCCTTCTTCCTCCCACCAATTCTTTATCTGTCACCCTACACATTCTTGCATCCACACCATCTTTATCCACCAATTTAAATCAGTTTCCCTGGTTATATGCTGACATTTCAGCTTTTACTGTTTTTTAGTCTATGTTTCCTCCATGACATTTACCACAATTTGTGGCTACATTTGCATCTGAGTATACATTATTATCTGTCTCTTTCATTAGATGAGTGGTTCTCAAACAGGAGCTATTTTGCGCTTTAGGGAACATTTGGCAATCTCTGAAGACATCTTTAGTTGTTGAAGCTTAGAGGAAATGCAAGCCACTGGCATTTAGTTGATAGAGGCCAGAGATGTTTGTAAACATCCTGCAATGCAGAAGATAGCTATCCAGAACAGAATCATCTGACTCAAAATATCAATACAGTCAATAGTAGAAAAACTCTGGTCTAGACTATAAACTGCAAAACATTCCTGTTTTCCAAGGGCCTAGGCTTTGCTTGACATATAGTATATTTAATATATGTTAATAGAATGAGTGATTATATGAACACATACACTCTATTCCAAATACAGCCCATTCTCTCATGGATTAATCATTTACTAAACATTGATGCTATGCCAGGTCATGTATTTGCCATTGGTAATATAATGTTATAAAATAAAATTCCATGCTTTCATGAGCTTGGAATCTAGAAGGAGTATAAGACATTAAGCAATAAGTTAAAATTGAAGGACACTGTAATATAACACAAGTTCTAAAAAAATTTTGACTAGTTGAATGGCACAGAGGATGATCAAAGGAAAAGATAACATGGATTTTTCATTCACTCAATGACTTTTCATTAAGGGCATGATGTTGAGATTAAGCAATACATAAGATAGAGAGACCCCTGCCTGTGTAGAACTTATTTTCTAGGGGAGAAAATATATGTTAAAAGGAATAACAAAAATCAACAAGATTGTGGCAAACTGAGCTGTGTGCTATGAAAAACTAAGCAAGATGATGAAATAAAGCATAATGAAGGAAGTCTGTTTTAAATAGAGTCATCATACTGAGGAAACAATATGAGGCTTGAGTATTACAAATTAGGCATGTATATAAAATATATATATATAATTTTTACAGAAAAGAAACAGCATATGCCATGTCTAAGATGTAGGAAGGACTTTAATGTTGGAAGAAAGGGATGGAGCTTGGTGCACCTAGGATTCAGTGAGATCCAGGGAAATTTATATTAAATGAAGTTGGAGATAGAAGCAATATGAAGATTCCCTAGGCTGTGCTAAATAATACGGATTTTACTCTAGAAACAAGAAGAAGTCACCAAAATTTATATTTTAAATTATGAGTCTGGCCATTTCATGAACAACAGAAGTGAAAAGGGTGGAAGAAGAGGAAACTATTAGTAAACCATTGCAATGGTCCAGGTGAGAGGCAATGATGGCTTCAGGAGTGTAGTATAAGTGGAAGATGGAGAGGAGTAAATGGACTTGGGACATTATTCTGGGTTATAAAAGGAGTGAATGGTAAATTAAAGGTGGTAGATGAGGGAAAATGAGAAGTCAAGATAAGTTCTGAGTTTTGACCAGAGCAACTGAGTGTAGGGAGTAGTATTTAACAAGAAAGAGAAGATTTCTGGGAAAAGAATGTTTGAGGATCTTGTTGGTTATGGTCAAGAAGCACAATTGGACCAAGTATAATTGCAACATTAGACATGAAAATGTCTACAGTAGTAACACTCAAAACATCCATATATTCTTCTGTACATTTCGTACACCTCAATTGATCCAATCTTCACAAGAATCCTGTAAGTGAAAAATGACCAGTACCTCCATTTCAAATGAAGAAATAGAAGCAAAGAAAGTAAACATTTTTCTTAGATCAACAGCATGTATCATGGGATTAGAAATATAAATAGGTGAGCTATATAGACAAATATGTAATTCACAATATAGTTCTTGGCTGGGGATATCAATTTGTGAATCATCAGAATTTACATGGTCAGGAGATTTCATGTTTATCTAGAGAGGAACTATTAGCAGGAAAAAAGCCTTTAACCTTCAGTAATTTGGTTAAACAGTGTAAAGGAAAATAGAAACAAATCTGTAGGCAAGCCTAGTTCCTATGGCAAATTTGTATTCCATACTATTGAAGTAATTGGAAAATGTAGAGATTCCAGATTTTCAGGGCTTTGAATGTCAGGCTAAGTAACATTGTTTTCTGTTGGTATTCTGGGGGTCTTTGAGAGATTTTGTGAAGGGGGGAAGTGCCAACGTAAAATGGTACTTAGGAATGGCAGGTCAAGCAGTAATAGGTAGAACAGTTAAAAGTGGGTAATGAATGGAAGTTTTGAAATCATTTAAAAGGTGAGCACAATACCAAATTTCTTCCCAGGGTCAAGGAATAAAATAACAGAGTAAACAATACATGATGTTAGTAAGGGGAGCATCCGCAAGGGATCTGTAAATTTATTTTAACTGAACAGCCCAATTTCCCAGGAGATCCAGTCTTTCAAAATGAGATTTCTCCTTACTGCCTCCGATGTGTCCCTTCTCTTTCATTTTCCCTGGAGATGGATGTTTTAAGAGATGTTGGGATTTTGTCAAAGGAAACAGTGTCAGGATCTCAGGTTCTCAGCAAATGGAACTTGGATGAGAAGTTTCAACCTGGCATAGGTATGAAACAGTAAATACTCTTCAGGTAGAGTTGAAGATCTAAACTGTTCACACTTAAAATAATCAAACGCTTAAAAATCTGTATTTTAAGGTTTAAATACCTACTGATAGTTCCCTTCTTCTAACTAATCCTTACATGAAGTCAATCTGAAGAATGTGGAAAGAAAGCTAACTAATACATATGATTACCATCTATATTTTTGGCTCTGTGTTAGGTTTACCACCCTACAATGACATTGAATGGTCTTGAGATGGTTTATTTATCTAGCATAATTATCTTTTCTACTTCTCTGAATCTCTCATTATATCACAAGTTTCTGTAGGCTAGAGATAAAAAGAACAAGATACAGCCACAGTTCCTGGGTGTAAGTTCCAACTCAGCCTCTGTGTAGGCGCATTAACTTGGTCAGGTAATTTAACCAATCTAAGTTTACTTTCTTCATTAAAAATGTATGAAGTAACAATCATCATGGGGATTAATAGAGAACATTATGAAAAGTGCTAGATTGTTATAATAATGCATATTATATTGTATTAATAAATGTTAACTATCGTTCTATCTCCATATACAATTATGGGTTAACAAGTATTTCATGTTTATATTTTTGGATAATCATATTGTCTAATGTGGGTTAGACACTTTAGGAAGTGACTTTGAGGGCTGCTAGAATTCAATGATATAAAATATTGAATTCATTATGGCTGCTTTGATGACCTAGTTCAGGTTGAAGGTAGGGAGTAGATGCCAGAAGATAAGAATCCGAGTCCTGAACAGTTATGCGCAATGAAATAGTGTTTAATGTATGACTTAAGTGAGGAATAAATGGTTCTTAGAGTTCAAAGATTCTTGTCAAGGAGTCTATGTAGATACAGCAAGACTTACAGACTTTTAAATCAATTAATTTTTTTGAGAATTCATGGGTTTACAGAGCAATCATCCACAAAATGCAGGATTCCCATATACCACCCTTTTATTAACATCTTGCATTGATGTGTAGCATTTGCTGTAAATGCAACAAATTTGCATTTTAAATTTTAAACACTGTACTATTAACTACACTAATAGGGTTCACTGTTAGTGTAGTATAGTTACATGGATTTTATGTTTTTAATTTTTATTGTTACTATATGCATTCTAACATTTCCCCTTTTAATCACATTCAGATATATATTTCTGTGCTGTTAACTGCATTCACAATGTTGTGATACTGTCATCACCATCTATTGCCAAAACATTTCCATCATTCCAAACAGGAACCCTGCATTTTCAGCCTTTACTTTCCATTCTCTATTCCTATTCCTCCCCTGGGAACCTATATTACAGATTCTGACTCTCTGAGTTTGCTTATTCTGATTATTTCACATCAGTGAGATCATACAATATTTGACCTTTTGTGCCTGGCTTATTTCACTCAATATGATGTTTTCAAGGTCATCCATGTTGTCCCATGTATTAGGTTTAAGTAGGCACCCCAAAAACTGTTTAAAAATTATTTGTGCATTTTAGGAGGACTTGGTCCATTGCTTACATAATACGCTAAAAGAGGTCTATGAGTCAATAGAATGTACAGTTGGAGATTGTAACATAAAGAAGAAGAGCTTTTTTCTGTGAAAGCAGAAAAAAAATGCTGTGGAAACAAAGAGGAGCTAAAGAATGGGGATATCAACTAGGAGACCATGAGGTGAGAAAGAATAAACAGGCTTCAGGGAAGAAGTATTGTCAGGGACAAGTTAGTTTCAAGAACACAAGAAGGTGAAGGAACATTGTATGCATAGGTTTCTGATAAAAAAGAAGCATTTATAATAGAGCTGAGGTTATAACTGGCACAAAAATATGGGTCAAGAGTAGTTTCAGGGAGCAGAGATTATTATAAAATGAAAGGGTATGAGAAGATGGATGACTGCTTGCAGGTGGAAGGGAGCAGGTGAGAAAGCTCACAATTTGATGGTGGCCAAGGATGCAAGGGTTGAAAGCCAAAGCTACACTGATGGTCCTTTAGGTTTCAGGCCAACTCAGTCTAAGATTCTAAGTGTTTTGAGGAGTGACAGAGTGACTTCTCAAGTCTCTAAAGAATTAAGAAGTTGATGTACAGAAAATTATTTTTATATCATGATAAATCAATGACTCAAAGTCCCCTGCATTAAAAGGCATACTCAGAATGGATGCAAGCAGTCTATAAATAGGAAGTGCAATTTAAAGGATTATTTAAAGTAAGTTCTCCAAAAGGCTTAAGGTACTGGTAAAGAGTGTAGACTTTGAAACCATACGGCCTGGATTCAAATCTCAGCTCTGTCAACTTGTAAGAACATGGAATTAGGTTATGTCAATCTTGTGACACATTTACATATATGTAAAGTGGAAATGATAATCATACCCACAATATAAAATATTTTATACTTATAAATTGCTTAAACTAGTTCTTGGCCCAAAGTATACACTAGAAAGGTTTTTGTTTTTGTGTCACACAGGTACACACATGTCAACTATTTGACATTGGGACAATTACATAACCTTTCCAGACAGCAGTTCTCATATTTATGACATGTAAAATAGAAGGATACCTATCTCATATATGTTATGATTAAATAAAATTAAATGAGATAAATAAAAGAAAGCATGTAGTTGTCAAACAGTAATAATTTATACTATCTATTATAAAAAAACCATTTATAAAATGACATTAACTATAATTTAAGGTTTTTAAACTTCTTACAAAGCATTCATTATCTGGAAGGAACCATCAAATAATATGAACATATTATATAGTATCTCATATTTTAAGAAAATATGCTGCCACCTCATGTGAAAATCTTCTCTCCTAATACTCCAATGTCATTTATGAAAATAGTTACTAAAAGAAATACACATATTTAGATAAAATAAATTATGATAAACACATATCGTTCTTAGTAGAAAACAAGGCTCTAAGATTAAGAAAATCCATTTTAAAGGTGAGCAGAACCTTTAAATTCAGAGCTTTATATTCGGGTGGGCAGATAGAGATTACAGAATCCAGTGAAAACTAGGTACAACATGCATTTTTGTGTAAGGGTAAAGAAAAAATGAAAAACAGGAAAGGAAATAATATTTAATTACCCCCTTCCATATGTCATGCCTTGCACTTGGCCAATATAATTGCCTGCATTTTCTTGGAGCTTTGAATTCCGATAGGGTATGCATTGTGGCTTGGCCACTCTTGTAAGCCTACCACCTATCAGTTCCTATAACTTAGTAAACATTGGATAAATACTGGACAAATGCATATGTTTGTAAATACATGTCAAAAGTATAACAATAAGTGACTATATTCTCCAAAGGGCATACACAGGTGAACATTATCCATTTTTGGAATCAAGTTCACACTTTGATAAAAGACTAATCGATATAATATTTTATAATTCATAAGCATAAGGCATTGTGCAAAAGATAGCATAAGGCATTGTGATTATTTTAAACCTCCTGTATATTCAGAAAAGATGAAGGGCTGATCATAATTTTAGTATTAGTAACTGTCTCTGCATTCGAAGACATTGAAAATTCCTTTGCCATCCGGAAGAAAAATTTCCAATAACTCATTTTGCTTTTCCAAATATAAACTTCACCTCCTCCAATATCCCACAACTCTGCACATTTACAATGATAGTAATGCTAGTTTGCACTTCCCATTCTTTGCTAATTGTCTGAGTACCTCCTCTAACATCTTCAATTTTTAGTTCTTGGTCACTAGCCACCTCCATTTTTTCATGTGTATAATAGCAAGGTTTCCCTCTGAAGGTCTTTGCATAAATTCTGCAGTGTCAATTTTTGAATCTTGAAACAGTACTTAAGATTTTCTCTAGTCTGCTTTTTAGTTTTTTTCCTTCATTTTAAAATAGGTTGTTAAAATTCAAGATGTCTTGTAACAATCCCTCCTGCAATTAAGGGACAGGCGTGAGTCTGGGTGTTTTAGGAGGGGGAGAAAAGTAATTCAGGAAACAGCTGTAGTTCAGAAAAGAGCAATTCTGTTCTGTCCGTGGTGCTGAATGTGATTTTCTACGGTTATGGCAAGGCATTAATCGGTTGTCCAAGAATCCAAACAGAATTTGATTTCTGCAAACCACATGAAGCAGTCTGGAATGTATAACAGAACACTGACTGCATACAAAGAGTAAAAATAGAGTATATGTCACTTAATAGCATTAAGATGTATGTGACTGTTTTATTCATTATTTTCCCTCCATAATTGCAAATGTTTTAGGCAATGCAACTAGAGATAATGTTTGATTTCTATCGTTTGGACTAAATGTTTCTTCATGAGTATTGAATGTTCAACTTTCCTTTTCCATTAATTAAGTTCTAAGATTAGAGCTTGTGAGACTTCTTGGTCAAATAAAGCATAAATTCAAAGATATTTTATTTAGGGCAAAAGCATTTGTTTACAATCTAATATGTGCTATATTTTATACCATATGCTTTGGGGATAAATATTTAAAAGTTACAATAAATTTCAAGACCAAATTAAAAACATACATACTTTTGTGAGAATGCATATAACTTCAAGATCCCTACCTCTATAAACAACAACTTAGGTATTGAAAATAAGGGGATATGGAATGCTATATGTGGAAACAATCAGTTTCTTCCTTGAGATATGTATGCAGGCTTTGAAAGAGCCTATTTAAAAACACATGCCAGTGCTTTGGCCAATGCTAGATAATCCTATCAGGATCTAGGGGTTAGGGGGATGACAGAATGGGAAGGAAGATTTAAATCCAATTGAATGCATGGAATTTGTCTGCAAAAGGGCAGATATGGTATGTGAATGCTCTACTGAGATCAAATGGCTTAAGGAAAGTGTGATGATTGTTGCTGCATTACCCATGGATTCTTTCACTTAAAATTATTCTACAATAAAATACTCATCTGCTGGCTGTAGGGAAAGAACGACAAAAAAGAAACATCTTTGCCTTGTCTAAACTTTGTGGAAAGGTTGTCTCACATAGGGCGAGTTGTCTCCTCTCATTTATGTTAACAGCCCCTGAATCATTCTCTGAATTTACTGCTTCCCATATTGGAAACCAAGGCACTTGGTTAGTCCTTAAAACCAGAGTCACAGAAGCCTCCGTGAAATTTTTCTTAGGTGTAGTGTATGGATTAGGGAAGGTTCCACAGCTATTCCACTAACTTGTAACTGACACACAACCACATGCACACACACACACACATTCCACCAAACTAAAAAACCCAAAGCAGCATCGCCAGTAATAGCCTCATTAAAATCATAATGTGCTAATTAACACCTACCAATGTTAATATGCAGAGGTCAACCTTGTGACCCTTTCAACCACACTTTTATTAAAGAGGTATTCTGAATGTGTATTTTATTTATACTTTGCAAGCTGATATTTCACTTGTGTCCTCTGGTCTCATTTTTACTCAAGTGACCCTTCCTTCTCATTAAAGATTAGTACTCAAGTCATGGAAACATATAGTATTCCAAAAAAACATTTGTGTAATCTGTCTCACACAATTCTCATCAAGTGAGTTTTTGGCAAAACAAGTAGGAAAGTTTCTTATTGTGCTGTACCATCCATGCATTACAGGGAATTTAGTATGCCTGTCCCCTAGATACTAAATTTATTTTGCATACCAGTCTTGTAACAATGAGGAAAACACCCTGCATATTTCTAAATGCATTTAGGGAAGCTTTACTGCCCCATATTGAGAACAACTGATAACCCCCTCTTATAGTGGTGGGAAAGAAAAGTTCAAATAAACTATAATTCATTCCGATTAACTCTTCAAGTAAATTGCAGAACTGTGATGAGAATCCAAATGTTCTGGACTAAATTCTTAGCCTTTCTGGATCTATGGGAGTCACATGCAGAAGGTGTGAGTTTAGAAAGAAACTCAGTATATAAATGTGATTATAAATTTTTTTTATTTGTTAAATGTGTAGAATAGAATCTGTTCTACCTAGAGTCAGGATTGTTGTGCTTTTTTACTTTAGTTTGCATATGTGAGAGAAACACCATGGAATCCAAACAACTATTACAAATTAATATGTGCTAATTGATTTAATACATTATGAGGGTGTATGCCAAAAGCAAAATATTTGCTCTCAGCAGCAGTTTCTTTTATAATTTCCTCTATTGCTTCAAATTTAAATTTCACAAATTGGCTAATCCCTCTCCTGAGAAGTTTGATCAAGCCAAGTTGCCACCAGAAGTCACTGGGAAGAAAGGACTACTTCATAATAGATCTGAAAGAGCTTATGCTCTCAAGTTCTTAAAAGACAGTTGTGCAGCTGGTCATCAGGATAAGTGGTGGGTGCTCTTTGGAGATCCCCCTAAGGATTCAATAAATGGAATAAATGGGCAATGGAGAATGAAGTGAGTTGGAAAAGTGCCTGGGTGACTTCATAAATACTATAAGGGAAAGATAGGGAAGGATTTATCTTCCAAGTATAAACCTGTTTTACTTGGACTGAGCGCACACACACAGACGCATGCATCTGCACACACACACACACACACATGCATGCACACTTTAATTCGTCTTTTGCCACAAATTTATCAAGCTTCTTCAGTTTATTCTGACAGTAAGTTGTCCCACCTGGACTTCAAGAGTAGTTAAAGAAAACCTTGCCTTTTTCAGAGCATAATTTGTCTCTATGTCTGTTGCTATAAGAAGCCATATCTCTGAGATTTGACAGTCACCCAAAGAGAGAGAAGACAGCCTAAGGGTTCTCAAGCTGAAATTGCTTTCACTTAGAACTATTTATCAATGTGCTCACTCCACTTTCTCAGCTTTTTCCTTCTGTGGCTTACTTTTTGCAATGCAAATACCTTCAAACGACCCCTTTGGAAACCTGAATGTTTGAACCTGATGCACTCTTCTGCCTACATAGTGTCCTGGGTCCTTCAATTAGTATGTAACTGGAATAACCAATGCTTACTGAGCAGCTATTTGATGCTAAATATTTAATAGACATGAGCTCATTCAATTCCATAACTTCCCTATGAAGTAAGTAATAGTATTGCTTTAGTTTGCTAAGCTGCTCTGTCAAGTACGATGAAATGGGTCAACTTAAACAATGGGAATTTATTCATCCACTGTTTGAGGCCAGGGAAATATCCAAATCATGGCATCATCAAGGCAATGCTTTCTTCTTGCAGACCACTGCCAGCAATTGTTGGCTTCTCTGTCACATGACAAGGCACATAGTGGCATCTGTTGGTCCCTCCCTTCTCTTCTGGGTTTTGTTAATGTCAGCTTCTTGCTTCTGTGGCTTTCTCTCTCTCATGTCTGAATCCATTCATCTGATAAAGGACTCTGGTAATAGGATTAAAACTCATACTAATTGAGGTGGGACACCTCATCAAAAGGTCCTGCTTACAATGGGTTTACTCCCAAATGAATGGATTAGATTTAAGAACATTTTTTTTTATGGGAATACAAACGGCTTCAAACCACAAGTATCCTTTGCATATTAGTTGAAGGACCTAAGATCCACAAAATCAGTAATGATACTAAAACCACAGGCATAAAAAAGGTAAAATATGAGATCTGAAGCCACTTTTGCCTGGCTCAAAAAATTATTCCAGCTTTCTTAGGAAGCAAGATGCAAGCAGTCTTTCTTTTATTTTATTTTTATCATACCTATGGATTTCTAAATAAAATATGGAACAATGTCTAATGCATCTCTAACATAGTGTGGCTCATTCAATATTTCTGGCTCATTCCAGGCAATTTTGAAAATCAATTACTCGCTTACATCTATCTAACCTGGCTTAACTTCTTTTCATCTTCTTTCGTGTTTAGGAAATCATGAATAGAGACATTGGGTTTATTTGCATACTACATCCTGAGACCCAGAGATTTCCTAGACTCTGTCTCCTAGTATTGCTGCACCCAACCCATTGAGGTCTATAGTTTAAAATTCATGAATTCCAGCTGTTCTTTCTTCTTATTTCCAACTTTCTCAGTTCTGAAATGCTGTATTTGGTTTGTATTTACAGAGAAGGCAAGAAATAGGCAGTAGGAAGCCAATGGCAAGTGTTAAGTTGGGTTTCTCAGCCCAATACTTGAGTATCTTCTGGACTTGAAACCGTCTCCTGATCCTCAACTTCTTGGCTGTGGTTCCAGTATGTGCCTAGCTCCTTTCAAATTCTCCTTCCAAAGATCTTCATGTTTCTTCCTTGATAACAAGCCTCAAGATACATGCTTGTGATCAGTGGACTTTGTAACTGAATTCCAGAACCCTGCTGTATTTTATCCATCCCTTTTCCAACACAGTTGGATCAGATTTCTTGATATGGACCCATATCCAGCCATACTTTTGGTTTTAGGTCACTGGATTGCCCCAGTATCCCTCACCTGTATAAGTCTCTGCCCTCACTGTGGGTCTTAGTTTACCCTTATGTAATGGAAGCAAAGAGACACAGAAAAACATACAAAAGAAATCTTGACTTCAAAGTCCCAGCTCTCTAACTTCCTAGCTATATGGATGTTAAGTATATTGAGATGTTAAATGTTTTCTAATCTTCATTTCTAAAATGATCATAAAATTCTTATGAGAGTTAAATGGAAAAGTATGCAGTGGAAGATTAATCACATCCATGGCCCCAGAGAGAGACTTTGCTCTCTATATATATACATGCTTTGTCATTCCCTACTACTCTAACTTTTTTGTCCCTGCCTTTCTGAATTCTGACTTGGCCCTGTGACTTGCTTTGACCAACAGACAGGTAACAACTGTGACACAAGAAGAGACTCCAGAATGTACTTAAATGATTTGTTTCCTTTCAGCCTTGCCATGAGAGTGTGCCTTGAGTAGCCTTCTAGAAAGTGAGGAAAGTGGAATAGCATTGTTTTGAATCAGATTTCCCAGCTTAGGATCCAGACATATAAGAACCTTGCTAAGATCTACATAGTTATCCAACCAACCCACTGCTGACCACAGATTTCAGTGAGATTCACCAAGTCCAGCTTAGAACAGCAGAATTGACCAGTTGACTTATGAACAAAAGCTAGCATTTATTTTGTAAGGCTCCAAGGTTTTGTGGTCGAGTGTTTCACAGTTTTTTTAATGGCAGGTAATTGATAGATACATATTAAATGAGATAACTGTATCAAGCTATACTAAGTGCTCAATAAATATTAGCCAACTCCTGTCTCTCCCCACCCCCACCCCCACCAACCTGTATGGCTTAAATACCTGTAGGTATGAATTCAGAGTTTGTTCTCATTAATTACACTTTTGGAGGTAGTGGTTCACTCTTGCTTGGCTTCCAGATAATAGCACACACACACATACACATGTGCAAGTGCTCATTGGCAAACACACACACATATTAGGTATTAAATAAACTATAGCTCCCAAGCATCTGCATTCTTAAATGGGTACCTGCCAGTCTAAGGAGCTTTCACCAAAGTCACGTCCAGTTCCCTTTTCCTTTCTCTTTAGGAGCCCACTACAGTTCCCATACACTCCTTTGCCCAGTGTAACTGAGCAAACTGCATCATGTCAGGGTCAGCACAGTCTGGCTTCTGAAGTGGGCCTGGAGATGGTTTCCAAAGAGACATGCTATTTAAGAAACAATGCCTTTGTCTCAGCAGCAGAGCTAAGTGCTGTTTATTTCCAGATGCTTTCCTGGAACACAGGGGAGGGAGAGCAGCTGCACGTCATTCATGGAGGGGCTGAGATGGGATGGGGGACAGGGTGAAGCACTCAGAGGAAATGACCCAGCTTATTCAGGCCTGGGGACATGATGCAATTTTCTTTCCTTGGCAAAACAGAGCTGTTTCCTACTTCTTGGTCCTGCACCTGCTGCTCCAAATTTCAACATTCCTGCATGTATGAATACCACCACCCATTTTTCCTTTACTTGAGCGTCTCTGCTTTAAGCACCTTTTTATTTCTTCATTTAAACCCCTCCCTCATTCTACCTTCTCACCTCACACTGTTCTCTCTGATTGCCTAGTAGAGCCAAGATGCTCAGAGCTCAGGAACTGGAGAAAAACTGTCTCAGTTTTGAGTCTGTTTTGAACATTCACTCTCTGTGTATACTTGGGTAATTCTCTTCTTCAAGACTTGCTTTCTGTACAATAATAGATTAAAGAATAGTGGCTACTTTATAGGTCTGTTTCATAACAATGAATGAAATATGCACTTAAATGTTTCAGTGTTTATCTAAAAGCAAGCACAATATTCATTTTTACTCTTACTGTCATCATCATCACCATCTTTATCATCATCATCACCATTGTTGTCCTTTTTATTTTTATTATTTTCCTGAGCGAGTCCTTGCATTTGTCTGACTAAACCTCTCACATCTCTGCTCATTTGTTCTGAATCTATGTTCTCAGCACTCCTCATGTGAATGATCTTACTAGCCTCCCAGCAATCCCCACCTGCTTCTTCCTCTTCTCTTCAACCTTCTTCGCTGGATCACCATTTCTCCTAGGATAACTCCCAGTCTGTGTACAGTGGCTCTTTGGGAACATAACCCTGTTTGCTTTTCCATGCCTCTCCTCTTGCCACACGGGACTTTTTAGTAGAAGAATTGTCCCATGCTCTCTCTGCTACCTCAGGGACTTTCCATGGGCTGTATGTTCTGCCAGGTATGTGCCCGATGTCCGCCCCAGTTGTTTTTTCTAGCTAAGGTGTAACTGTCCTTAAACTCTCAAGGAGTCAGTATTGAAATCTCTAGCCAATGTTAAGTGTTCCTTTCAAAGTTCTACTATGCTTTTTGGGAGTTATTCCCACATGGTCTTCACTACACTGCTTCCTAATTCCTTAATTACTTATTTGTCTCCCCAGCCAGACTGAACCATGTCTGTCTGATCCATTTTTGCCTAGTTACCACCTGATACATTGACTGTTAATAATATTAACTCATGTAATCCTCAAAACAACTTTATGGTGTAGGTAGTGTTATTATCCTTGTTTTATAGATGGGTACATTGAAGCACAGAGAGGCAAAACCATTTTTCCTAAGGTCAAAAGTATGTATGTGGCAGAACAGGATTAGCAATGGCACAGTCTAGTTCTAGAGTCTGGAGTTCTAACTCTCACAGATCAGGTGCATTCACTTCCCTAATCAAGATGTGGTGGGGATCCAGATTATTTGCCCAATAACGACAATATAACTTAGCTTCCGGTGAGGGCACTCAACTCAACCACATCCAAGCTTTATTCCTATAACTCTCTTTTATATTCTTTATTCCAATAAAAAGACCTCTTACTTGTAGCCTTAATATTTTTTTAATTTTTCTGCCTATGAGGTTTTTTCCAAATTCTTTGTTATTACCTATTTCTACGTAACAAAGTATTCCATAACTTAGTACTTTAAAACAACTACTTACTTGTGGTTTTATTTTGTCACAATCTTGTAAGCCAGAAATTCAGGAGGACTTCCTTAGGTAGCTTGCCCAATGGAACAGTGAAGTTGGAGAACTCATTAACAAGATGGCTTCTCAACTCATGTGTCTGGCACTGAAATACCCCTTGGTTCTCAGCTTCTCTCTTCCTCTCATTCTCTCTTCACATGGCATCTCATTATTCTAATCTGTATCTTCACTGGCTTGGGTATCTTACAGTATGGTGGTATCACTTTTTTTTTTAACATGGTAACTGGCTTCCAAGAGGCAGAAGGCACAAGCTACCTGTCTCTGCTGAGAGCTGACAGAGCATCACCTTCACCAAATTCTATTGTCTAAACAATTCCTCTTCATGGGGGAATGGCAAGGTGCATTTCAGAAGGGCATGTGGAATGGGAGATATTGTTATGGTCATCTTTGTACAATGCAATCTGTCACTATATATAATCAGGTAGGTAGGTAGATAAATGAATAGATATATGGATGGATCGATGATTGGATGGATGGATGGATGGATGGATGGATGGATGGATGGATGAATGGATAGATCAATAGATTCTTTGTATGTATATATTAGTAATACTCCATCAGTCTGTCATGTAAACAGAAATCCAACATTAATGAAAGATAAAAATGGAATTTATTGACTCAGTAACCAAGGTACAGAAGGGACAAGGAAAGATCTGGTTTGATTTAAGTACGACTGAGTCCAAGAATTTAGATGACTTAGAATTTCTTTTTCTTCTTTTACCAAAATTTTTCTCTTTATTATTTCCCCAGAACAAGAAAGATTCATAGGACAATTGGAAATATATAACTAAAGTTTGAGGATAGATACCAGAAAGAGATGAATACTTGAGTATTATATATATAGAGAGATAGGTAAATGTTGAAGGGATTGAAATAGA
The DNA here is from genome assembly GCF_023851605.1 of Tamandua tetradactyla. NCBI lineage: Eukaryota > Metazoa > Chordata > Mammalia > Pilosa > Myrmecophagidae > Tamandua > Tamandua tetradactyla. The sequence continues at coordinate 38,893,064 of NC_135328.1, forward strand.
TGAGTTCTTTAAAGAAGAAAGTAGGGCAAAATTAAAGGATACCTTAATTTTCAGGATACAATTTTTTGTTTGTTTTTTAGTATGTATGTGAATGTGTATGTGTGTGAATCTGGTCAAGGAAAGATTTAATAAAAACTTTACTAAAATAAACATAATACTTTCTTAATCTATTCAAAACCAAAGTTGTATCCCTAAGAAATAAATAAGATGATACATTGTTTTGTTAGGAAAACTTGGGGATTGAATTAAGGAGACATCTCTTCAGTTCTGCATTCTCCTTTGCTGAGAAAGGAGAGCTAGGGCAGGTTTACTATCTCTTTTGGGTTGTTTCTTAAATATATAAAATTAGGATCTTGGGCTGTATGAATATTAGGGGCTCTTCTAATTCTAAATTCCACAAAATGTATACACTCTAATTCTATGAAAAGGCTTTTACTAAGTATAAAAATGTTGCACAAAACAAGATTTTATTAATTTTAAAGGTTGATTTATTCAGAGTATGTGTCTACATTGATCAATTTCACCATATAAATGTCAACCATTCCATTTTATTTGCAGTGACAGACACAACAGAGTTACCAGTACACCCTGACCAGATCTACAAGGCCACAGTCAAATGGAAAACCATGTGAAGCTTCCTCAATTCAGAAAATACAGATGACTCTCCTCATGCAGCAAATGCGGTCATGACAAGCTTTTGGTAAATGAAAATTCTGTAAATTTAGTTGTTTCATAATTGCATTAGAAACACTTGCTATATAAAAGAACCCCAGGGTGACTCTTTTCATAAATAGCAAGTGCTTTTCGTAATATGACTCCTAATGGCTTAATTAATGTTTTGCTAATTCACATTTTGATATCTCCAGTGTTCCTAATACTCAGCCTACCTCTATTGCATAGTCAAATATTTCTTTCATTTCATCTATGGTTAGTCAGATGTATTTTTTCAAGTAGAATTTTTATCTCATTTGTCCAAATTGATATTTGTACTATTCCAACTCATTAGATAATTGCCTTAATATCAGCTGGACTTTGACAGCCATGCCCTTCCCTGCTTCTTTTCACTGTTGCCTTCTAGTTGGCAGTGTGACCAGTTTCTGCTCTGCTTGCTTATTCTTTAGCAATTTATGTTAGCTAAATGCATGCCTATACTTTTTATTGTAAATAAAATAAATTATTTCTATGAAGGATTCGAACAATACCACAGTATATCAAGTAAAATAATCATTATTTCATTCTCTCACCTGTCAACACCCTAAGGTAACCACTGTTCACAGTTTGGCATATGTTCTTTCAAATTTTAAAGTCTGAGTTTTAAAAATATATCACATTCATCTTTATATAAAAACACATATAGGACTACATTTTTTTTCCGTAGTTATATAGCATACTAGTGTGTGATTTTCGAATCTTTTACCAAACTTATACCCTAATATTAGATATATGGCCTATTTTCCTTTTTTTTCTCATTTCAGGAAATATTGATTGAATATACTTATCCATTCACCTACCAAGTGTTTAAGATAAACTTTTATAATTAAAGTTGTGGATTTAAATAGTATGCACATTTAATGTTCATCTTTCCTGTTGTATTTTCCCACAGGAAATTACACTCACGACGAAGTCATGAAAACGACTGTTTGAACATTCCATTGCTAAACCTGGGTTTATGAGTCATTCAATACACATTTTCTTTCCCTCTTTATTTCTTCCTATATGGTTAAACATCCCAAATGTTTGTGGTTATTTATAGTTATCTCTCCTCGCATATGTAATATTTTTAGGTTTCCTCTTTCTGATGCATTCTAATATCCATACATAGCACAATTTAAAAAATCAAGGGCTTTGGGGCCAAATCTGAAGACATCACATGGTAAAAAAGAAAAAAGTTCTTGGTTCTTGTTCAGTGAACTTAATCTCACATTCAACCCTCTCTTGAAATGAGTCCTACTCAGTTTTCCACATTTATTTCCTACTATAACTCACTATTCCAGGCTGATGGCGTCTTTCCACTTTTACAATACACTGTGTCCATCACTGCATTTTCATATTTGCTTATTTATACTTCAGAGGCTTATCTCTTCCAGAAAGAGTCTTCCCAGACTATCCCCAGCCTATGCTGAAACCCTCCATTGCTGACACACCGTTAGAGGTGACACACCATTCCATTTGTGATCCAATTTTGTGGCACCTTGAATCTCCACCTTTTGTCACCTCCAAAAGCAAACATTCCTCTGGAACAATGACACTTAGTTCGTTCATATACTATTTCAATCATATAGTAGAATTTAAAACACATTGGGGAATCAACGAACATTTGTTGAATTATTCATCCATTTCTAATCCTCTGCTTTCTCAACATCTCTTCAAATGCTAAGTCATTCTTGTCTCTTCATTTTTGAGAAATAATGGTAGCTATTATTTACAGACACCAGCATTCTTCTCTTTCTTTCCCTGTTCTCTGATTATGGTTTATATGCCCTCAGTTGGAAAAAGACCACATAGTACAAGTCTGAATAAAATAGATAGATTAGAAGGATAGATGATAGATAGATAGATAGATAGATAGATAGATAGATAGATAGATAGATAGATAGATAGATAGATGAATTCTCCACATTCCTGACCATGATGTTTATTTTGGGAATGAGTATATGAACAAATCCTAGTTTTTCTTTTCCTGGGACTTCTCTGCTTGGATTATTGCTCCTTTCCTTGGTGGCCCTGATGTCAGAAGAATGCAAATCAGGGGCTGGTTGCAACATTCTTTCAGGGTCCATGAATGGGACAAGTCTAAAGATGGAACTCATCTAAAGGTGTAAAATAGTTAAAATAGGAATATAGAAAGAACAAATGCAAGAATTAACATACTGTGCACATAATTTGAATCCTGGATGGAGTCATATGTGTTCTCTTTTTACCTATATATCTCCCATTTATGAAGATCTCAGAATCTGTCTTAATATATTTGAGATCTTCTACTTGCCATGGAAATATTCCTAATAAAACCCAGTAGCTCCTTACCCTTCCTTGCCTTCTGTATAACATAATCAGAATGTGGAAAATGCTTGTTGACTTAAGAATGATGAGAAAACAGGCAAATAATCTTTTAGATTTTAGTGTGATATAATTATAAATGAGACTTTTTAAGTGCATATTTTGATTAATGATATAGTTTAAATAAACAAAGTATTTCCTGTCTATTTTTCAAATTTTCTACAATGAGTTTATTTGTGTATATGGGGGAGGAACTAAGCAGATGTGGATCTAATGTGCCAACTTTACCATTTATTATAGCTTTTTGGCAAGACCCTATAATTTTCAGACTGAATTTCACCATCTATAAAGTATGGCAAATGAAATTGACCTGTGGTTCCAACACAAAACTCTACTTTTCTTAATTCTGATGAATGAAGTAAATATATGGCTTGCTTACTAAACTCTTAGGGTTACTCTTTACAACCCAGAGGAACATACTGGCTTCTATTTTCTTGAAACACATGAAGCACTCAGTCTATCTCCATCTTCTTTTCACTAGAGAAACATACTTATGCCTCAAGGATGTCAACAGGGCAAATTGACTGAATTCCGATGACTCAACCTGAGCTTCAATGTTAGGAAGCCAATATAGAGCAGTTGAGATTACAGTAAAAGGAGTCTATATCTTCTACCAAATAATGAAGCAACTGTATGATTCAGTTGATATTTGCATGACCCCAGTTGATACTTGTCCAGCAAGATGCTAGGTCAAAGATGCTGAGTCTTTCAATTTCTTAGTAGAATCTGAAAACTCAGAATTATTTTGGTGAGGTATCCAGAAATTACACATGAACTTAAATTACAACAACAAAAAAACCTATGTAAGCCTTAGCAAACACTACTATGGTATAAATCCAGTCATTGAACTATGAGTTTGCAATCTCTGGGCTAGATGAGATTTAAGAGCATTTTCAGATCTATCATTTGTTAGAAATTAAATAGTTACTACATCCTTGAGGCCTAATATATTAGCAAATGCACTGGGTATCATTTGTTCTTGGTACCTGTTTCAGTTGGCTGAAGCTGCCAGAAAACAATATACCAGAAATGGGTTAGCTTTTTCAATGGGGGTTTATTAGGTCACAAATTTATAATTCTAAGGCCATGAAAATGTGCAAATTAAGGTATCAAAAAGAAGATACCTTCTCTGAGGTAAGGCTGCTGGCAAACAGGGTTCCTCTATCATATGGGAAGGCACATGGTGACAACTGTTGGGTCTTCTCTCCTGGTTCTGGTTTCAATGGCAGTCTCCAAATGTCTCTGGGTGCTTCTTTCTCTAAGTTCTCTGGGATTTAACTGTCCTTTATCATCTCACAAAAGACTCCATTAAGGATTAATCCCCACCTTGAATTGGGTGGGTCACATTTCAATAGAAATAAACTAAACAAAAAAACAAATGAACAACAACAACAACAACAAAACATAAAGAAACACTCACAATAGTCTGTACCCCCAGGGATAGACTAAAAGAACATAGGCTTTTCTGGGGTGCACAAAAGATTCAAACCAGCACACATCACTCTCTGGACTCCAAAAGGACATGTTTTTTCCACATGGAAAATATATTCATTCCATCACAATATCACAAAAGCCTTAAATCATTTCAATAACAATATTAAGTACAAAAATCTCATTTAAAAAGTTACAGGTGTGGTTTGTCCTAAGGGAAAATTCTCCTCTGGCTGTGAACCTGTGAAACTTAGAACAAGTTATCTGCTTCCAATATACAAAGGAAGGACAGTCATAGGATAAATGTTCCCTTTGCCATAGGAGAAATTGAAAGGAAAACAGGGTCACTGGACTCAAACAGTTCCAAAAACCTGCAGGGCAAACTCCATTGGATTTCCAGGTCTTAAAACCAACTATAGAATGACATTATACCCTTGAGACTCAAGAGAGCAGCAGCCTCACCCTCTCCAAGGGCTCAAGAAGTGGTGCCTTTTCCAAGCTCTGGGGTGAGGGTTCCAACATCTCCAAGCTTTGAGAAGACCACCATCATCTTGACATCACCCTCTTCAAGTATTGGGATGACACCCAGACTCTCTGCCATCTCTGAGATACACTCTCAAATTCCTTAGAACAGTGGGGTGGTGTCCAGGCTTTCCCCAATCCCCAGGAAATGTGCTCCACCTTCTCTGAGGCCTGTGATGGCATCATTCTTCCTGAACAATGAGATGGCTAAGCTCCTTTCAATTTCCCAGCCATCTGAGGGCTCTGTGGTGGTAGCACTCTTCCTGAACAACAGGGTGGAAGGCGTGCTATCTGCAAACTCTGGGGCAAACTCACCCTCTCCACATGCATGGGCAGATTTGGTTTCCAGGCCTGAGGTTTCTCTGCTCAGACCTCAGGGTCCATGATTTTGCCTTTGCAATTGTTTTTCCTTCAATCTGCCCCTTTTCTGTTCCTATTAGTCCAGATTGGTAATTGTTCCATTTATACAAATGGTACAAATTTGTTGGTTTAGCATGCAGCCCACAGGAGTCCCAACTATCAGACAATAGGAATTTTCACAAATCCTTTCTGGATAACTCCATCTCCAATCCTGATTTGTTTTCGAAACAGCTGACTACTTCCATGCTTGATTAAATCATCATTTGGAACACTATCCTCTGGGAACTCATTTTCCAAAAGCTCAGACTTTTATAAACTATCGTTTTCTGGTTTCTTTGTATCCAAATGTTTAGTTCTCAGTTTATCCCTTTCCTCTAGCATTGTGCTCTAAGATTCAAGGAGAAACCAGGCTGCATTTTCCAAATCTAGTTTGGGATTTTCTTCAGCTAATTATCCCATCTCTTCTCTTTGAAATTCTGCATTCCATCTGACTACAGGACATAATTTTACTGAATTCTCTGCCACTCTAAAACAAGGGTCATCTTTCTTCCAGCTTGCAATGACATATTCATCATTTCTGTCTAAGGCCTCATTGGAAGCATCTTTAAATTAAGTCCTTATTTCTACGAACAGTTTGTTTCAAAACAATCTAGGATTTTTTCTATCAATTTCCTTATTCTTCCAGAATCTTCCCCTATCCATTTATATAGCCATTTCAGCATTTTTTGTTGTTGTTGTTATTTGCAAATCACAATACCCCACTCTCTGGTATCAAAATCTGTTTCGGTTTGCTAAAGCTGATGAAACACAATATACAAGAAATGGGTTGGCTTTTTCAGTGGGAATTTATTAGGTTACAAATTTACAGTTCTAAGGCCATGCAAAGGTCCAAATTAAGGCATTGTGTTAGTTAGGGTTCTTTAGAGAAACAGAATCAACAGGGAACACTTGCAAATATAAAATTTATAAAAGTGTCTCGCATGACCACAGGAACGCAGAGTCCAAATCCACAGGGCAGTCTGTGAAGCCGACAACTTCAATCGAGGGTCTGGATAAACTGTGCAGGATAGGCTCACCAGCCGAAGCAGGAATGGGACCTGTCTCCTCTGAGTCCTCCTTAAAAGGCTTCCCCTGATTAGATTTAGAATGTCTTCTACATTCTAAATCTTTGGCTGATTACAAATGGAATCAGCTGTGGATGCAGCTGACGTGATCATGACCTAATCCTATGAGATGTCCTCATTGCAACAGACAGGCCAGTACTTGCCTAATCAGATAAACAGCTACCACAACTTGGCCAAGTTGACACATGTCCCTAATCATGACAGGCATCAAAAGGAAGATACCTTCTCTGAGGGTTCCTGTCATATGGGAAGGGACATGGGGAAAATTATTGGTCCTTCTCTCCTGGTTCTGGTTTCAATGGCTATCTCTAAATGTCTCAGGGAATTTTTTTCTCTCCAGGTTCTTTGGTCCCTTACTACCCTTTATCCTCTCACAAAGGACTCCAGTAGAGGACTTAGCCCTATCTTAAATTGCTCAGATTACAACTCCATGGAAACAACTTAAGCAAACCGCCCTACCCACAATAGGTTTGTACCCACAGGGATGGGCTAAAAGAACATAGGCTTTTCTGGAGTACATAACAGATTCAAACAAGCATAGTATCCAATATTCATTCTCATTTCTTTTTGGGAAAATCATAGATATTTTTTGGGTATGGCATCATTCTTCTATTCACTCTGAATCTACATGTCACTTTGGAATTGAATCTACCTGCAGCTTTAAGGGTGGTTTAAATGAATGAAATCCTGTACTGTTCCTAGTGAGACTGATTGTTTCAGGGAAAGAAACATGGCCCAAGTCAAGTTAATTATAGACAAAAGGACAAAACAACTTTTTGAGCTATCAAGAAAGTAGACACACTCTTTTCTCTGCTAGAGATGAACCAACAAAAAGTTAGCTCCAGAAGATACTAGAAGCAGTATTAAAATCATAAGGCCACAAAAACTCTAAAAGAATAAACCAAAACAGAAGAAGCAGAAACAAAAGATTGGGAGAGAGATAATGGATCCTCAGTAAATTGTTTGTGTCCTTATATGCAGCACTGCCTGAATATTCCTGGACTTTCTAGTATGGAATCCATTAAATCTTTAAACCTTCTTTTTAAAATTAGCTCATTTGTATCTGGGCTTTTGTTGGCGGCAACAAAAAAAAACCCAAATTACTGCAGAAGGGTATTGGGGTAGGAAGGAGTGTACCTTCTTAGTACTGAATTTTCTCATTTCCTCTACTTAAAATCAAAACAAAATATAAACATAATACTAGCAATGTTGCTCCACCATCTAAGATGTTGGATGTCTTTGCTGAAGCATGGCAAGGCATAATATCACCATGTTCCAGCACCATTTCCAGATGTCACTCTTTTGAATAAATGTTCTTAGCACCTCTTTTTTGTACAGTGGGAAAAGGAATGTTATTTTTCTTTCATCCCCGTTGCCATATTCCCCTGCGGAACCATTTCAATTTAGTGAAGTAGAGAGGGACCCAGCAGTTTGCGTCCTCTGTTATGAATGTGGTGCTTGAAATGCCAGAGTCAATGACATGAAACGCAGGGCTTCATTACTTCTCAGCTCACCCAAGACTCCGGCTTCCCAGGACTCAGTGATAGTTTGCTGCCAGAAAGATGCATTTGAATTTCAATGTGTCAAGTCTTTCTCCCCATACTTTCCAGGTTGCAGTCTGCAAATGGCTTTAAGAAATCTTTTAAACTTGCAAGTGCCTCAGCAATTCTACTACTGCTTAATATTAAATAGCATATGTTTATTTCTGGGTCATTTTAATAAAGGAAGTAATATGTGGTCTAGGGAAATGCACAAGTCTATAGTCACAAAATATACAGTATTTAGGAGCCTTTTAACAAGACCATTCATATTTTAGATGAGGCAACATGGAGAAAGTGAAAGCAGAGGATTTGGCATTTGAAGACCAGAGTTTGAGATTCTGCTATATTCTTTCCTAAGTAAATTTGATGAAGCTGCTGAACCATTTCTGCAGCCTCGGTTTCCTCATTGGTAAAATGGGAATGAAAATGATACCCACCTTCACAAAATTGTGATCTATACATTTTATTAAATCAAGAGCTATTATAAGCCATAGCCGTGTTATAATGAAGAATTAGGACTAAGAACAGGGAAGTTTATTTATTCATTTAACAAGTATTCAAGATTTATCTTAGTTAAAAATATGGCCTCTTTCATTGGAATATCTGGATTAAAATTTTTGCCCCAGCATTTAATAATTCTATGACTTAAGTCTAAATTTCCTGTGTCTCCCTTTTCTTATCTATTAGGATGATGCTAGTTGAATTTTTTGATATTAAAACCATAAAGTGTTCAGGACAGTGGTAGCTACAGAGTAAGCACCTAACAAATGTTAGCTATTATTACTGCTACTGATGTTATTGCTATTTAGTAGCGGACACACCCTGTAATATCTGTAGACTCGGTGCTGAACAAAAAAAAAATAGCAGAGTATGGCTGCTTTGAGTTCAGCTTTTGAATTTGTGTTGAACAATCTACCTGACTTTTCCACACTCTAGCTCTGAGTTTTTTAGGGAAATTACTTCACCTCACTAAACCTCAGGGATTTTTCTTTCCTTTTTTTTTCACTTCTAAAATTGGACTATTAATAGCACACAGCTTATAGGATGGATTTGAAGTTTAATGAAGAGTTCATCCGCATAAAGTGCTTAGTAGAACACCTGATATATAATTAATAATACTCTATTATTATTATTAATATTATTAACAGGAAAGCTTTTCTTCAGAATTTCATAGAAAAATGGTGGCATAAATGGAGAGCTTTTTCATATCACTGTATAAAAAGCTGCTGATCAGCTAGACTTCAGATCCATGCCTAACTCCAAAATCCTCATTCTTTTCATTACACCACGGTTTCTCTTTTTAAGGTGAGCAGAAGAAAGCCAAAGGCAGTTTCAGATATGTTTTACTGCCATTTCAAACACATCAGTTTAGGGTGCCATATCACTTCTGAAATGCATATATTTTAAAAAATGAAACAAAATATAGCTATGATAACCACCAACTGCTTGCAAAGTAAATTGTGCTAACCCTCTACTCCCCTTCTGCAAACATATTTGGATTACATCTGGAACAAAATCATTAGTGAAGGAAAGACAGATGTTCTTAAAAGTTTGGGTGTATGTGTAGACATTGAATATTGATGTAGATGTTATTTACTCATTTGATTCTTTACTCTTTTCTAAAAAAATGGATTTTGAGATTTTTCAAGGTTTATTTCTTCTTACTTTGGTTCCCAAGGTGACAAATCAAAGCTCACCCCAGGAACTTGCATGGTCTATTAGGATGTGAGAAATCTGCTAGAAATGGAATAATATTAATAACTAGCATTGTGCAGTTGTCAGTCAGCATCAAGTCTTTTCTCAGAAATAATTTAAGGATCTTCTTCAAACCAAGAGAGTATGTATCCAGTAACCAAAGAATAATGCATACTGCCAGTAATAGGTTGATATAGCAAATCATATTGTGAAATTTAATTGTAAATATTTAAGTCAAGCAGAAGTTGCTTCAGGTTCATTCTGAGGACACATATCTTTAAGGGAGCAAATGCATGCAATATTATCATCTGCAACTAAGTAAAGTATATAATGTGCATGGATGATGCAAACCAATAGGAAATTTGATAAGGATGGAAGTAGAAGGATATAAAGAGTATATGCCTGTTTAGATTACTATAAAGATCCCTATAGTTGTTTAATGGAAGACATTGCAATTTGTTGTTTAAAGCTGAGATAGGTAACTACCGAATGCATAATGTGTTTTCTTCTCAACAGGAACATGATAATTATATTGCTTGGTAGAGGTGATTATCAGAATATCAAATACATTTCATTGTTCTGATCAATGAATATGTTCTTTATGTCTTCTCTGCTTCTGTAGAGAAGAACTGAATGCAAATTCATATATGAAATGCTCTGAAATCCAGGGAGAAAAGTATGGGTTAATGTCGAAGAGTAGCCAAATCAAAGTATTTGTTTTTCCGATTATGTATTGCATCTTCTCCTTTGTCTATGCATCTCTTCATATTGTCACTAAATTTGGAGTGTACTTTTTCATATATGTGCCAAACTTAAAGTCGCAGCTTAAATGCCACTCCACATACAAACCTTTCTCCACTCATCTGAGTTGGAATCTCCTTCCTCTTTATTCTCAATGCACTTTGTACATTTGAGAAGTTAGTAAACTGGATATGAATTTCTTGTCCACATGGTTAGCTCCCACACTCATCCATGATTTCCTTAAGAGCAAGGTCATGATTTGTTCATTTGCCCAACATAACACCCATATTAAGGTGTTTATTGCTCAAAACATTGTGGAGAGAAAGACTGCATGCTGTTTTGTTTTGTTTTTGTCTTTATATTAAGTTTCTTATACCATCAAGCTCAGTGTCTAACACATAACAGAGACTAAATGACTATTTGGTAAATATTGATATTTGAATAGTGACCAGACGATGTCAATCTCATTTGTTTTTCAAAACCATATGTTTAGGATAAGCCATTTTGTCAGTCCATCATGATTCAGTTGATAAAATTAGCACTTTTAGACACTTTTCTGTCTTTGACCTTGCAACTATTTCTAAGAGGCCTTTTCTTCCCCAGAAATAGCTACTTTTTCACAGAAATTAATGTGCAAAGATGACTGTCTAATAAATTAGTACAACTCAACATGGTCTTTCCCACCCCTGATCTAGTTAGTGCCCGAGTCTTCTTCCTATAGCCCATTGTGCTCAAAACACAAAATGATTGTATTAACAGGGGGGATTCTGGGGGCCAATGCTATTACTTTTTTTTAAATGTTAATTTGCTATTAAATTTCTTGTTGAAAGACTAATAGCGTAATGAACACATTAAACATGTGCAAATTGGGTTTTTTTAAAATGCATTACTTACTTTCAGATTGAAAGGGGGTGATACATCATCGTCATCTCTGCAGGAATTAATGAGCCATTAGGCCATCACCTGTCATGCAGGCCAGATTTATGAGCAATCCACCAATTGCACATGTGGACCTTGTCCTGTTCTCTCTCTTTCTCCACAACATACATCGTTTCTAGGCTTACTGCCTCTGCAGCCTAAATTTTGGTACTTGAAATACAAATATGGGCACATCATCAGTTTGGAAGTGAAAAGTGGTCCATTGCAATTGACTAATGTTGTTTACTGTTACGAGAAAAGAGGGTGGAACAATGAGTGCATATATTAACATCATAGGGGATGGGTTTGGTAGTCATTCAATTGCCATCTTGCCCTGTGAAGACACATAACCTCTCTCCATTTCCCTCAATCACCCACTCACTCTGAGACATCTACATTAAAATAAAGAGCCCAAGGCAAGGCAAGCTATCTTAAGTGGCAAGGTGTTCTCAACACAACCGCTTTTGTCACCAGCTCTCAATCTCTCCCCATCAAGAACACAGATTTCTCTGCCTGCATTTTTTGATATATTTGCCTCATTCTGCAGTCCCCACATCAGCAGCTCCAAGCCTTCTTGAACAAGCAGTATTTAAAAGCCATCAGTTTAATTCCATGACATAAACTTTCTCTTACTCACATTTATTTTTATAATTAGCAGGTATGACATTTAATTCTGTTTCAAGAATCTGATATATTTTCAGTGTATCTTAAGGTAATTGAAGATGGCATAGTCTATTCAAAAATCAAGAAAGGAGGATAGACATTAGATTGGGCATAGAAATAACATCTGTATAGGACATGGAAACATTATAACTATGCTAACTAATATGTTTTTTACAGTTTAAAATATCATTGCTTAGCTCTGTGCGGCTTCTTTAAAAAGATGTGTTTCCCCTCACATAGAGACCTCCTACCCCACAGACCATAATTTTCCCTGCCTGCTCAATCGGGAATCACAAACTTCAGGTACCAATCTATGTCTCTTACTAGCTGTGACTCAACCTTCTAGCCACCAAATTTGCCCATTGTCTTCCATGTCCATTCTCAACTTGATTCACACTTAATGTATGTTGACTCCTTTCTTAAGACACAGCCCCCATTCCAGCAATTCCCTCTCAGGCATCTTCACCTAATTCCCCTTCAACTTCAATTTAAGTCTTTTCTCTTCGGTTATCCCTGTTCTGAAAAGCAGATTTGGGATAAGAACTCTCATATCCATTATCAAGAACATCAGTCATATTTAACTGAGAAGCCTTATACTCTTCATCCAACTGATGTCCTTTTTTTTTTTGGATAGATACACATTTCATGAACTAAATTTCCTCTGCTTCTAAGTTACAGAAATGACTATTTCATTAGAATAATAGGGGTTTATTTATTAGAAGGAAAATGGAGTAGTTCATAGAAGGGAAGATTATATTAAATAATCAAGTCTTAGAAGTCAGGATGTAAGACAAATCCTGGACTTTTTCTTAGGGCATTGACCACACTTTTTAGTTTCTAAGACACATAGAATCTGTGTCTTGAGAATTTGACTTACCAGTCCAAGTCTACGTATCTATACCTTGACCAGTGTGCTGTGCCCAGTAAGGCAGGGTCACAAGTAGAGACAAGGATTCTTGGACTTATTCCCTCCATATTGATGGCTTTGACAGAGAAAAATATGAGTTTGACAGATTATTGCCTGTATCTCCATTTGAGAAAAGTTTACGGAATGCCGTTTTTCAGCAGCCATTGAACGTCTACCCTTCAGCTAACCTCCCACACACTTGCCCCAGCATCACAGCCACTGCATTTGATGTGTTAGAACAGCAGTGTGCAAAAAGGAAGAGTGTTATTTTATGAAATTGGAAACACGAGTGGATTTGACTTAGAGATTCTGATTTTAAACTGTCACCTCTCCTGTGCCCTAATACATACATCAGATACTTTTTAAGGTTTTGAGTAATGTCTTACAACTATGAGATTCTGAAGATCAACACTGTTCTTTTTACAGTATCCTTTTAGAGTACCAGTTGTTCTGGAGGTGATAAGAAAAGTATCTTCACATGGGAGGTGAATATTGGGTTATTGCATAATGAGAACAATATCTAAATATTGACTTCTCAGATTTGATTGATGTATTTTATTGCTTCTCTCCTAATTATAAAAGCAGTATCTAATCAAGGCAGAAATCTTAAGAAACCAAAGGCACAAAATATAAAAGCAATTGTTTACAAGATACTCTGTTCGCATATTGGCATTGCTACCACATTTTTAATACTTGGTGGACTATTTTGTAAACTTTATTTTTTTCTTAATATATTGTGGATCCCATATCAAAATAATAAAAGTTATTCTAAAATGCTTATTACTGTTATTATCATTACTATTATTATGCAAGTGGTTTATATGAAAGTAATTAGAATATAGAGCAAAAAGGAAAATCACTATGAATCCTACCACTCAAGGACAATTTCTTTTAACAACCATGGTATATATTCTTTCAGGTTTATTATTAAATAACTTAATGTCTGCAGACCATGCCATCATATGAATATATTTCCTCTACTTAATAATTCCCTCTCTTTGAGTATTGAGTTTATTTTCAATTTTCTTATCAGTAACACCACTGCAATTAATTAATTTATACATATGTCAGTATACATTTTTCTAAGGATGTATTCCCAGTTAAATGTCTACAAAGTGGAATTGTTCTTAAAAAGTATGTACAAAGTAAGCCCCTTTGTTCATGTTCTGGATTTATTATCAAAGTTCTTCCATGTTCATTATCTTATTTGAGTCTCTCAGTTGTACTGTGAAAGAGGCAAGTAAGTGAGATGTCACTATCTTCTTCCACAAGTGGGAAAGCTGAAAATTAGAAAGTTCTGCCCAGATTTACCATTTACCATTTACCATTTTACCATTTACCATTTACCATTTTACCATTTGCCAACCTGTAAATGGTAAAGCCAGGTCTTTTGTCTACAATTCATGTTTAGACACAGATGTGCTGCTAAGACAGTAAAGGTACAGTTCTAATACGAGAAAGAAAATTTGGCATAATAAGAGTAGCTATATTTATTGTCCTCTTATTTTGTACCAAGTACTGTTAGATATTTTAGATACATGATCTTGTATAATCCTCACAGTAAACTTGAGAGATTGTTGTTATTGCCTTCTTTTACAGGTTACAGAACAGAGGATTAGTGAGGTTAAACAACTTCTTAAAAGACACACAGCTAAGAGTTAGAGAAAGGATTCCAACTCCAGTTCTGAAACTCATGCTTTTCCCCATTCCATCGTTCTTCATTATAAGACTCCAACCTAAATTGATTTCCTTGCACTTAAAGGCAGTGTCTGAATGAACTTGACTTCCGCTGAGTTTGAAACCTGGAAAGAGGGAGAGAGAAAGGGTGAAGAAAATATGCCTATAAAATGAAAGCAAAATCAGGGAGAATTTAAAGTCAAGTGTAAAATCAGCAACAGAAGAAGCTACAAAGGCTAAAAGAGGCAAGTGGGATGTTCTGAACCCAGGAATCCGTCCCACAGCCTCCACCAGAGAGAAAGAGAAAAGGAAAGAGTGCTGGGAAGCAAATATATGAAGTAGAGGCAGTGGTGTGTTGATCTATTTAACAAATATCTCCTTGGTGGCTGGGTGGGTGGGTGGAAGGGGAGCCGATTTGTTGTACTTGCCAATCTCATAGTGCAAAATCTCTCACCGTAAATGATTTGAATCTACCAGCTAAGCCTGTAATGCCGAGAAAGGTGATATTGCACAAATTTCTATGATTAGATTTTTATGAATGCCTTTCTACTGGTTCTTGGAAGTACAATTCTTGGAATGTAGTATTCATTAAAATGAGACATTAACAAACAATTATTGAACCCTTAGTTTACATCAGATGGTATGCTTTGCACTAGGGAAATAGAGACAAATCGAACATGGTACTGACCTGAAGGAAATTCTCAGGCTAGCAGGGAGAAAGACATGTAAACAGTTTAATGTGATGTATTAGTAATAACAGAAGCATCTCCTAGGTACAGTGATGATTTATTGGCATATTAAAGTGATCAGCTCCACTCCAGCAGGCCATCTGATTCTTCTGCACATTTATTTGATTTATAAATGTTGCCCCCTTTTGACATTACACAATCCGCTGCAATCAAGAAAAATATTGTGAATAATATGCAGAGTAAATGATCTGCTCAAAGACGGCTTATATCTCAAGTGATGAGGTCCCCTTCTGTCTCCCCACTCCTACTGACAAACATGTGCCATAATTACATTCTCAGTGCCTCTTCTAACTGCATTAAGTTTGTAGATGAAGATTGGAACTATTTTCAGAAACTTAAAAAAATTACCAAGGGAGGCACTTTCATCATTTATTCATATGCAGGCTCTTTATTTTTTATTTATTAATGAAGTTTAGAAAATTGTTTTTGTAGGGCATCAAGTGGCTTTCTTATAAAAATAAAATATGACTAAAACAGGGCTCAATGGTTCTGTACCAACCTACTGCTCAGCTGTGGAACATACAGTTTTCCCTTGACAATCACAAAATACAATTTCCACTTTTATCCTTCTGGGTACCAATGAACTAGCAAAGGCATCTAAGATAAGTTCATAAGAATAAGACAATTAGGCAGAGACTTATGTATTTCACTGATCTGGAAAAAAAAATCAGTGAGTAAAACATCATTCACTGAGGCTGTTTCAGAAAGGACTACATGATAATTTGATGGGAAGGTCTTAGACTCCAAGAATTGGGAGTTGAGAAGTTGAGTTAAATAGTTAGATCAGTGTTTCCTGAATTACAATATGGAAAATGGAAAAAATTAACAGGTGTGGCACAGAAAAAAATAGTGTTCAAATAAGTTTAGGAAACACTAAATTATAAGTCCTTCTTAGAGATCCATAATATATTTAAATGCAATAAAGGATCTTGAAAAGAACTATAGGTAAGAAACTAGTTTAACTGTAACTCAAAATTTTGCAAATTGTTTGGATTGAGGAAATTTTCTCAAATAGGGAGCTATTAATTTATGGCCTGCCTCTGCATCCCACAAAGCACCAAATTTGGACAACTGTAAACTTGAATATTAAGGTTTCTTCTAACCTTCATACTTCGCCTTCATCAATTCCACGTCCTATTAATAAATGGTCCAACCAATTTAAAGCCACACACCAAAAGGAGTTTGTTAGAGGAAGAAAGCCTTTCTCACCTCTTTTTACTTGGTTAGCCTGGCCCATTGTTTAGTTCTCAGGGTAAGCATCACTTCTTCAAAGGAACAGTTTTCCACCCAAAAACTCTGCATAGCCCTTTTAGGGTCTTGGCACTAATTTGCATTATCTCGTGAATATCTTTCTTCCACTTGTAAGCTGAAAACACGGTGAGGAAATAGAGCTTATATTTGACTAAAAGCATATTTATGATGGCTACTATGATGCCTGGACATAGTGGGTGGTTAATAAGTATTTGTTAAATGCTTAAGGGATGAAGATTATCCTAGGAGCTTAAGGGCCCCTTCCTTCTGGATGTTTAAATTTCATCTCGTGAAAAGATTTTTTTAATGACTTAGCTGAAGGCTAACAATGTGTTTCTCACTTTTGTAAATGGTGAAAAGTTTGGGAAATGGATCAATGAGGGAAGGAAAAGGTCTTATCAGGCTGAGTCAACGGACTGAATCTCTAAATCTGATATTTAATAGAAATTTATGGTTGACCCTGTAAAAAACCCCACTGAACAATTATATAAGAGAGGGAAGACAGGTTAAACAACATGAGACATTTTCTTATAAAATAAAATGCACATACACACAGGCACACATACAAACTTTCATTGAAAATTCAGTAGGCATCAAGGGTAAGTAATTATTAACAAATGTACAATAGTTTCAACTGCATTAATATCAAGAATTGGGAATGTGGGATAACAGAGTGATGCTTTAGAGTGTTATCTCTTGAGCCAGATTTTGAGTTTTGAATCTGAATCCTGTCACTTACTAGCTGTCTAACTTTGGGGAAGTTACTCGGTCCTCTGCACATCTTTTGTTTCTTTCTCTATAAAATAAGAACTTACTTCAGATTTGCTGTGAGGCTTAAAAGAGTTAATTGATCTAAGATGCTGGATTAATTAGCTCTCAATAAATCCTAGCTATTATGTTAGTCATCAGAATAACAGTATTATTACTGTTAATGATGCTACTCTACTTTTAATTGTATTCTGCCTTGAATTTTCCTCCTGCAAATCTCAGTCGGAAGAGGGAATTAGAAGGCAGTATGGGCAGTATAATATATCTGTCAGCAGTATGCACTGAGGGTTAAGATAGATGTGAGTTTGTTACAAGTTGTATAAGCTTAGACAGATTGCCTAAGCTAACTCTGTCTTTACTTCCCTATCTACTCAGGGTAACTGAAAGAAGGGAATGAGTGTGTTACTTTAGTTTCACTAAATTGGTGTCCCTACTTGGTGCCTAAATACAATGGTGAGTGAGAGTTTAAGAAGAAATGAAAAGGTGATTGAATAAGAGAAACCAAGCAAGAAATCTTAGATAAGGCACTCAAGACAATGCCTTCAGTGTTTTCAAATATTTGAGCAGATAAAATAAAAGAAGAATAGAACTCTGGATCTCACCAAATAGGTGTAGTCTACAGGTTGACACCTTAAGCTCAGTAGAAAGCAATGAATATTCTAACCATTATAGCTATCCAAATACGGATGGGAGGTCTCTGAAGGTAGGAAACGTTTCACCCCAGGGGTCATCTAAGCTTACATTGCACAACAACGGGTAGGAGTTGAACTAAATATTTTAAACTATAAACTATAGACTCTTATCTACAGTTCTTAGCACCTCATTAAGGAGAACCTGTTAATGTTCTCTCTCTCTTTTTCTTTTTTTTTTTTTTTTTAACATAGGCAGGCACCGGGAAACTCAGGTCTCCAGCATGGCAGGCAAGAACTCTGCTTGCTGAACCACTGTGGCCCTCTCTGTTAATGTTCTCTTAATGTGAGAAGACAGAAGGGTGGGGAAGGAAGACCAGGGAAGCTGATTTTGTTGTCCTAAGAAAACAACCATCTCACCATATGTCCCTCATAAACACCTGCATCATCAAGTTTCTGAACAACCCAAAACATGCAGCTGATGCTCTGACTCATTAGTGGGTTGGGATATTGACACTGATTCATTGCCATATTAACACTGTAGATTGTACTAACTCTTTAGAGACTCTTCATCCTTGAAGTCTGTGCAGATCACATCACTTCTAAGGCAGGAGGGGGCAGCAAGGCTTAAGAACATACTCTTTCTTTCATTTGAAAGGGAGATTTCCTTGATAATTAGGCAAAGGCAGGGGAGACCAAGGCAACAAAATGCAAATGTCAGGCTGGGATTTGCCCTTCAGGCAGGGTGAAAGTCTTAGCTTTTGAAGAAAGACAGAAATCAGCGGGTGGAAGCTGATACTGTTCTGCATATGAGTTGGCTGAATCATAAATATAAGGACAATAGAGATATTGATTGTTTTCTTAAGGTGTACCAGGCACCATGCTAAGTGTTTCATGTGCATTATGTTAATTTTTCATGACAGAAGCTTCATAAGATAAGATTTTCAGAATGAAGAAACTGAGGATTAGAGGGAAGAAGTTGCCAAAAGTCACAAAGCCAGGATATGTCAGAGCCAGGATTTAACATCAGATTGGGAGATTTCAAAGTCCATATTTTCAACTTCATGCAATACTGCATCTTTTTCCATGAAATTTACTGTCCGGTGATCTAGCTCCGAAAATTTCCTTGCCCAAGAAACCATTCTGGATAACTAAATTTAAATTATTCTCTCCTTTCCAGACCATCCCAAAGCACCATGTATATACATGTGCTTCTATCATAGTATTTAGGTTTGCTATGAGGTATGGTTATTTAGGATACTAGTTCCTTCAATAATTTCTGATCCAAATAGATGGCAGTCATTTATTTATCCTTCTCTGTAGGCTTCTGTAGGCCCATTATATAGAAATAGTACTAAAATATACAATAATGTACAGAAATAATAGTATTTATGATATGTGCGTAATAACTAATATTTGTTACAGGATTACTGTGTGTCATATTCTAGTCTAAGCAACTGGTTTAAAAAAAAAATCACATGCCATACAATCCATCCTAAGTGTATAATCAATGGCTCTTGGTGTAATCACATTTTAGCACCTTTTATGCACTAATTCATATAATCATTACAGCAAACTAATGTAATAGATACAATTATCATACCCAATATACAAAACGGTTAAGTACAATAGATACTTAATTGCATAAACATGTATTTTCTTTTCTCACAAATTGCTGTGATTTTAGTTTGGGTTTTATTCAACTCTTGCCTATTATCTCTTACAAACCATCATTTGCAAGGTTCCCAGAATTATCTTACAAAAGCTGACGCTGTATCAAGCCATTGCCTTGATGGATCCATTTTCTGTGGGGAACAGCACAACCCCCCTGATGTGTTCATCTAACCCATCCAAACCTAGTCTTAATGTTTCTTGAATTCTTATTTTCTTCTCTCCTTCGTGAACCTTATGCTATAAATTACCTGGTAAGCCCACATCTCTGAGTCATGTCCCTTGCCTTAAGCATCTTTTCCTAAGATTCTCCTCATGAAACCAGTGAATATTCCATTGAGAATGAGATTACAGAAAAGCAAACCTGCCATTATCACTTGCCTAGATGATAGAAATAGATTCCTGCCTGATCTTTCTATTTCTGCTTTAAACCTCATCACCTTCCTAGAAAGGTCTCCAAAAGCAGCCAAAGAGAATCTTTTAATAAAGTTAATCAAATCATGTCTCTGCTCAGCTAAAACTCTTATGACTCAGAATAATATTCAAACCATGACTTTAATTGCTGGGGTCACACCTGGCCTGACTTAGACCCTTCAGTCTAACCTCATTTTCCACATGTTTCTTCTTGTTTCTTCACTGCAGCCTCCTTGGCCTTGGTGCTATCTCAAGAACATAAGCCCACTCATTGCTTACCTGTTGTTGTCCTAGGGGCCTTGTAACTCTCATTCCCTCCATCTGGACTTTTGGATGAGTCTCTCCCTGACTTTATTCACATCTCTGCTCAACTATCACCTCATTAGAGAGAATTTCCCTAGCCTCAATTTAGAGGGTCCTTCATCCTTGCATATGTTCATGAGCTATCAACCCTGGCTTATCTTTCTTCATAGCATTTCTGCCCTATGAAGTCACAGTATTTATCTTTACAATCTTCCTTCTCAACTAGTAAAATATAATATCCCTACAAGGACAGGGACCTGGATTATTTTATTCTTTGATTTTCCCAGCGAATAGTTCTTGGCACCTAGTAAGTACAAAATAATGTGATCTGAATGACATTCCCTTCATTCCAAGCAAAACTGTTTGTTCTTTATCATTTTTTTATCCTCAGTGAATATGGTTGGCTGACACATACTCATTAGGTCATGACATATTTTTATTATTCATCTTTATAAAGATCCACTCTTGTTTTATTTATTCCATTTCCTTATATCCCCGTTTCTCTCTCCACATCACAAGCAATTAGTCTAATAAATTCGATTAGTGCTCTTTTGTATCTGTAAGTTGTGTTCTTGTATATATGTTGTTCTTTTGTGGTTAATATGTTTTCAATTTATGTAAATGCAATTTTGTTGTTAACTTATTCTGTTTCTCATGTTTTCAGAGCCGATGTATGTTGAGATGTGTACATGTATGTTGTAGCTCATGAACTTCTATACCCCATGTTCTATTCCTAGGAGATGTTGCCAACTTTCCAACCCGCCCTGCAATGAATACCCTCTTTCTCATCTCCTTATGGGGATATACAAAAACTCCTCTTAAATGTGTACCCAGAGCAGACTTACGAAACAGGCTATTAATGAACTTAATATTACTGGAATGTTTTCCAGAATGCCTATGCTCACCTATTCTACTATGAACAGAGCCTGGTAACTTCATATTCTGGCATCCCTGCCAACATTTGTCATTATAGAGATTTCTGATTTTTTCAAGACACTTTCAAATTATGATGTATAGCACTTCATGTTGTCAGACCACCATTTCTACATTCTTTTTAGCCCATTCTACCTGACATTAGGATTACACAGTCATTTTTGCATTCCAGACAAGTCAAGTACTAATCACATAATGTGAGCTTGAGAAATATGTGGTGAATGAAAACATAAACTCCATCCCATTACTCACCCCAGCTCCATTTAGAATATCTATTTACTTTAAAACTTCTATATGAGAGAAGTGCTGCTCTTGATGATACAGACATATTTTCTCAAACCCTGTAGAAAACATTTTCATTTTCATATTATAAATAAGGAAACTGAGGCTGAGAAAGTTTAGACAACTTAGTTGAGGTCTCTCAAGGACTATGTACCAAATATAGGATTTAAACGTGGATCCAAATGACTCCAGTCTAAGGCCCTCAGTTTTTTGTTTTTGTTTTTAATATTTATCCATGTTGATTTTCATGGAAGTGTGATAAAATAATTAAACTAAAACTTGGTTCTATATTATTATACGAATCACCTTCCATCCCCTATAGGTAACATGACATTTGAACTGTACTATTAACCATATACCATTAACACTATAAGACAGTGTCATTGTACCTCTTTAAAATAACCAAAATTTGCAATGGCATTTGGCATTCAGAAGTACAAAGTTTTCTTTGGTTTATACCCACCCCCCACCCCTTTTTGGTTTGTTTTTCTGGAGAGTTCATTTCTAAAAGTATATTAACCCACCTAACTACTAAACTGGACACAATATCCTTGCTTATCTACAGGACATAAAGTTAGAGATTTTGTTAAATGCTTGGTTGAAATGCATTTAATTCATTTATAAGTGTTAAATTTTTTATTTTGTGTTTGACACTGTGCTACATTCTGACTCAGAATTATGAATAAGGCAAATATAGTCTGCTACTTTGGAACTCACTGAAGATATGACCATATAGAAAAGAGGACAAAACTAATAGAGGAGAAGTGACAAAGCAACATGTGAAAGCGCAGCATAGAATTTTGAAACAACCCTGGGAAAGCGGAGACTTTTGGAAGAAAATGATAGAGATAAAAAGGAGCAGGACAAGTGGGAAGGAAGTATGGCGAACATGTTGCGAGAAGCTGGAATGAAACCGTCATCAGTTGGCTCATTTTTCTAGGACTCCTGTTTGCTTTCAAAAAGTTTCTGCTTCTCCTTTCATGGAAAGTCCTCTGTCTTATATTTGTTAATAATGGATTTGCCTCACCTGGTGTTTATTAATAAGTAATTCTTTTCACCTAAAGATAAGTTCCTGTTTTTTACTTTCACCTTATTGGTCAGTTCAAATTGGACAAAATCAGGAAATTCTAGTTACCTCTACTGGCACATGTGCAAAGCAATAACATTCTGACCTAAAGTTACATACATCTAATTATAAAAGTAAAAATCACACCCACTCAACAATGTGACCACCATTTTTTAAAAAAAATTATTTATTTTTTTTGACATTTTAAAAATTTATTAATTAAAAAAATTTAACAACAAATGAACAAAAACATTCTTAACATATGATCATTCCGTTCTACACATATTCACAATATCATCACATAGTTGCATATTCATCATCATGATCATTTCTTAGAACATTTGCATCAATTCAGAAAAAGAAATAAAAAGACAACAGAAAAAGAAATAAAATGAAAACATAAAAAAAAGATTATACATACCATACCCCTTACCCTTCCCTTTCATTGATCATTAGTATTTCAAACTAAATTTATTTTAACATTTGTCCCCCCTATTATTTATTTTATTCCATATGTTCTAATTGTCTGTCGATAAGGTAGATAAAAGGAGCATCAGACACAAGGTTTTCACAATCACACAGTCACATTGTGAAAGCTATATCACTATGCAATCATTATCAAGAAACATGGCTACTGGAACACAGCTCTACATTTTCGGGCAAGTCCCTCCAGCCTCTCCATTACATCTTGAATAACAAGGTGATATCTACTTAATGCGTAAGAATAACCTCCAGGATAACCTCTCCACTCTGTTTGGAATCTCTCAGCCATTGACACTTTGTCTCATTTCACTCTTCCCCCTTTTGGTCGAGAAGGTTCTCTCAATCCCTTGATGCTGAGTCTGAGCTCATTCTAGGGTTTTTTCTCAATCCCTTGATGCCGAGTCCCAGCTCATTCTAGGATTTCTGTTCCATGTTGCCAGGAAGGTCCACACCCCTGGGAGTCATGTCCCACGTAGACAGGGGGAGGGTGGTGAGTTTACTTGTTGTGTTGGCTGGAGAGAGAGGAGTGGCCACGATTTTTTAACATGTGATGTATGATAAAGCATGATTTGTAGCAGCACATACTCCGCTTAACCCAGCCTCCTGACCTACATGACCCCAGATCATCCTATCCCATTTCCCTAAGCCAACCTCCTCCAAACCACATAAAAGTCACAAACTTCTGTAGTTGGGAAGACAGATCTGAGCTGCTTCCTCCTATCTCCTTCCTTGGCTGCTACATGATGAAACTCTTTTCTTGAAATCCTGATGTCACAGCATTGGCTTCTGTCTCCATCAGGCAATGAGTCTCACGGGAGGTAACAGGAACAGAATGTGCAAAAGCCCAAAGGGAAAACAAAGTCTTGTATATTCAAGGAAATGAGAGAGGTTGAAATGCCTGGAGTACTGTTAAGGGAGAACATTATTAGAGCTAAGCCTGGAGAATTGAGCAGAGAACATGTTTTGCAAACCTATCATAAAGTATTTGAAGTTTATTTTGAAGGCAATATAGAACGATTGGATGGTTTTCAAAGCAAAGGGATGATATGATCAGATCTGCATCTTTGAAGATTCTCTTGGCTGCAGAAGTGGGGTTGGGAGTTGATAACAGAGGTAAAGAGACCAGTTAAGAAGTAGTTGCAGTGATCTGATGAGTGATAATGATGGGTGGATAAGAAAAGAGCTATTAAGAACAGATTCAAAATATTTTATAATTAGAATAAACCAGGATATATGACGCCTGAACTTCTGGTGGTCTGGCCCTGGTTCCCATTATCTTCTGTCTCAAACCAATAGATTAGATGATGAGGGAAGGTGATCACCCCTCTGTCAGGATCCCTAGGGAGAGAGGCTTCTTAGTGGAGAGCCTTCATTTTCCTCATTTGGGATCTCTCCGAGGAGGGGCTTCCACTACTACTGCCTCAGGACCTCTCTCTCACCCCCTGGTTCATTCTCCCGACAGAAGGCGGATGGATTCTCTGATTGGTGAGTTTGAAAAGAGAAACAGAACTATGTACTGCTGAGTCACAGTCTTTCCGTTTCAGAGCTTCCATGTTATTTCTCAAGATCTCCAAAATGCCATATGTGATTTCTCCAGGCTCAGTCAGATTAACTGGCAAATCTTTGGAATAAAGATTTTTTTTTTCTCAAGGTACTCCAAAACCTATTTCTATCTACATATCCTTAACCGTGCTACATTTTGCCTTCTTTTTCCTTCTCTTCTTCTCTTCCATTCTTGTTTTCTTTTAGCCTCCTCCTTTCTATCTCTCCATTTTCAATTTCTCTCCCTCACCTTTTTGTCTCACTCGTCTCTCCTTCTTTAACTTGGGATCTAATTCCTCTGTTTCGACAGAAAACTATCATTATTTGTGACTATGTAAAAGTAACCTTTGTCTTTTTCTATCTTTCTCTCTGTTTCTCTGTCTCTCTTCCCTTTCCTGTTCTCTTGGAAGAAATCAGAATAATTTCTAATCTACTAATTAAACATACTCTCACTTTGTCATTCTAAATTATTCTAAGTTATTTTGGACTATCTAGCTTTGTAAATCTGATAATTGAGAAATATTCATACATTAAAGGCCTTCCTTCATTTGTCAATTCACATACTTTAAAGATAATTTTTATTGCCTCCTCCTTTACCTGCTAATTCTGCCTACTAGCCAGATCAGCCTATGGGGAACCAAGATTTTCTGGAATGTTTCCTGAAATGTGCTCCCATTTGGGGGCGAGGCGGTGGTTATTGCGCATTCTTAACTACTTACATAATGGAACTGAAAACATGTCTTGTACAAGAATCTTCCCTGATCATTTGTACACCGCATTATCCCACACATATATATTGTGCACAAGCACCACCATAGACATTTAGATGTCTTCTAAATTCCCCTAACCCCCATTTTGTAAAAGAAAAATGGATTTTCTTTCTAGGAGAATTGCTTCAGAAATCATTCAGTGCAAAGCCTGAACCACAGGTGATGTAGGAATGACCCTTTCTCCCCATAGTTCAGAGAGGCACACGTGTTTGCTCTATCAAGCCTGTATTGGTTGTAGCACAGATCATGTTACTCTCTTGGCTTCATTGGTTTTGTATTGGATGTTTATTATCCCAAGAGCAGAATTCAGGAATCATTAATTATCACAATTCCCTTTGTCTTATCATTAGAAATGGTGTAGAATTGTAATGAAATATGATAAATCATTTTTCACTTCCATCCTGTTAAATAATAATCATCCTGCTTTTATTCTGCATGTTTTCTACCCACATAATATCTTAAGTATACCTAAAGTATATCTTTAAGTATAAAAAATAAGCATACTTTTTTTTTTGCTATACTCTTTTTTTTTTAATTTTTAATGTACATTTTAACAAGTAGTTACAGAACAGGTTTCAAAGTTTGGTGTGGGTTACCATTCAAAATTTATTTTGTGTCTTCCAATACAACTTATTTGGCGTTCAGATCAATTAGTGCTTGTTAACTAAGTTGGCAAGAAATTGAGTCTTTGGCATCTACCCTTGCAATGGAGAAACATTTCCAGCCCAGAAAGTATGAGAACAAGGAGTCCACAGAGAGGGGATATTTGGAGCATTCGTGGCTCACATACTGTCATATTGCCTCAGAGTTTTGGGACTGTGCTTAGAGAATGAGGGGTAAGAATGATTTATTCTCTGCACAAGGACAAATGATTGCAAAGAATCCTCTGAGCAGCAGGCAGAGGAGAGGTGATGCCAACAGGACTTGGATCTCTCAGGAAATCTCAGACTTTGGAAGGTACCTATATTGTCTAGATCCCCCAAATCTTTCTGGAGTCACTGCCATGAGGATTTCAATATGAGAAGGTACAACTTCAGAGCAATAGCTATCAGAGATGACCACTTCCACTGTAAGTTGCTGTGGCTCTCAAACCCATCATTTGTAATTAGGGTGCAATGAAATTTTCCATCATTGGAATTTCTACTGCTCTATGACCAAGTAATCTCATATACCTGAAGCCTTGGATGACAGGTTAAGAAAAAATATATCCTCAGCTTGTCCTGCAAGGCTTGCAAATAACTATTTACCATTATCTTCGACCATTCTATTATCAGTACTGAACTACTCACCTCCATACTTCTGGTCAGGTTATTTCTTCTTCTGGATGAACCCTGCTCATCCTTACCAATGTATTTCACATCCATTAAAGCCCAGCTATTAAAAATTCTCTTTTGAACGTAGTAAGAAGAATGGAATGACTTCCAGCCTGAACCTAAAAGATAGATTTCTGGGATTCAAATCCCAGTTCCCCAACTCACCAGCAGTATGACCTTAGGAAAGTTATTAGACTTTCTAAGTCTCAGTTTTCTGGAGGTAGGATAACATGTGGGTACTACCTTTGGGATGGTGTGAGAAGTAAACGATATATATGTGTCCATATGTGTACGTATGTGTCTGTGTGTATAACATACATATATTATAAATTTAGAACACTGTGATATAATAAATGCTGAGTATTTGCTATTGTCTTCTTTTAATTTTCTACTTTTTAAATTTCCATTCTTTCTCTCTCATGTACACCATTTCTCATATGCACTATATTGTAGTATAGCCTTGAAGTCTGCAGGATTGATAAACATCACCAAATCACCAAGTGATGTTAATATTAAGACCCTGTCTTTGAAATGGGTCCTCAATGGAGTTTCTTGAATGTGCCCACAGAGTTGTCCACAAAATGCACTCACCCCATGTGAACTTCCATGGTCTCTCACTCTTGCTCTATCTAATTGTCTCTACGTTTATCTGCACTAGAATAAGCCTTGCTTCCTGCTGCCATTCTCCACCACAGTAATTCCAATATTGTTGTCAACGGAGTGATTCTCCCCAGGTTCCCAAACCTATCAATCTCTGTGTTGTTGGTTTTCCAGAAAAACAAAATCGACAGGTTATGTTGAGGTTACTTTTTCTCTCTTTTTCTCCATATATATATATATGTATATATATATATATATACACATACATATACACACACAGAGGTGTAGCTATATGTAAATATTAAGAGATTTATTATAGGAATTGGCTCACAAGAAGGGGAGATGGGTTGTTGACATGTCTGAATTCTGTAGGGCAGGCTGCAAGTTGGAATTCCATGAAAGTGATGTTGAATTCCACAGGAGAAGCTGGCTGCTGAAGTAGAGATCAAAATTCTTTCTGACTATTGAAATCCTCAGTTTCCTTATAAGGCTTCCAACTGATTGGCTGAGGAGATTCTTCTCATTGCTGAAGGCACTCTCCTTTGTTGATTGTAGGTGTCATCAGCCATAGATGCAATCAATGACTGTTGATTTAAATCGATCTATGAAATACCCTCACAGTAACAATCAGGCCAATGTTTGCTTAGCTGAACAATCGGACACCATATCTTAGCCAAGGTGACACAAGAAATTAACTACCATACTGAAAGCATGCAGGTTTTCTATAAAGAACTAAAGGAAGCACAGGTGTTCAAGGGCAAGAAGAGGAGGACATATTCTTTTTCCTAAATTCTACATCATACTTTGATTCCTGGTATTCAAAACAGTAATACTGGGGCTCAGGGTAACTCAATTTGGGGGGACATACATCTTTCTATCATTTCCCATGCTTTTCTTTTCATAGATCTCTTCAACCCCTTTGCTCATTGAATTGCTTTGTTTTCATCTAGTTACAAAATAAAGGACTTAGGCAAATGAACAGTAGTAACAGGCATGCATGTGTGTGTGTGTTTGTGTGTGTGTGTGTGTAAGATGAGTTGGGAATGATGGTGAGCGAGCAAACCACCACACCCTGCCCCTAACATATAACCAGTAATCTGTTAGTTTTTTGAGTTTTATGGCCATAGTTGTACATTTCTTTTCATCCCCAATTAAAAATTAATGAGTACCTAATTTTTATAATACACATGCTAGAACCTATTTTAGACTATGGAAATATCAATACTCACACATGCATATAGTCAACCTCACATAAAGTTGTGTATATATAGCAAAGGAAGGAAATAAAAATAAAGAAATAAAACTATCACTGGAAAACACCAAGTATTCTTTTACTCTTTAAGGAATGTGTCAAGAGTAAGAATATTTCAAAAGTTTTATATACATGTGTATGTATAGCTCACATTGACGTGATGATTTACGGTTTCAAAGCACTTCATGAGTTAAACAATATTAAATATTATTTGATCCTCATAACTAACCTGGGAAGTAGGAAAACTTTTTAATTTGCTCTTTCATGAGGAAACTGCTGATTAAGTGACTGGCTAGATTAAGTGAGAAAGCAAGAAATTGAACTTAAGTTCTCTCATTCCAAGTTCAAAATTAATCATCAAACATGCTGCCTCCCCAAGATAACAATGGCTCCCATTTTAATAATCACAAAATAATTTCCCATATATTTTATAATTTAACTTGTAACCCATGAAACCTGAGTTTACATGATATAGTTTTGGCATAGCATTACACTCAAAGACATGTGTAGCAGCAATAGATAATTATGCGATTTTATACATTCCCCAGAGGACCTCAAAGAAGAGGAAAGTGAATACTCTTTCTTGCAAATTGCTTAAGTCTTAGCTTTCTTACCCTTCCCTTTTTCCTCCCACTATTTTACCCCTGTCCTGGGTAAATTTTAGCCCATTCCTATGCAAATATATCAATCATACTAGGGAATAACACCAGAACTAATAGGAAGAAATGAATTGCTAAAATCAAAATTCACCTTAGGGGATGAGAAAATGGAAGAAGCTGTGTAGGGAAAAACAAATTTTTCTTTTGGAATTAGAGGAAAGGAGATTATAAGCATTTGCAGTTTAATCTTTCACTTAAGCTGCATCAGATATACCAGTAACCTTGTTGGGAGACAAGTATGGATGGCACTATTGCTTGTTCTTACAAAAGAGAAAACCAAGTTTTGAATATAATGAGCAGAGGAGGTTCACTTACTGCAAAAATATAAAGACCTAAGTATACTCAAATATATGTTTGCAGGTACATGCTCCATTACACTTCCTTTCCCTGACTGATCCTCCATTACATGCATCTGATGCTCAATCAATTAAGACGCGGAACATGTAGAGGAGGAGACAGATGCTCTGCTTATTTATCTACCTTGTGATGTATACAGAGTCCTGAAATTATAGCTTTGTCCTATGACTGTGGCAGCCTCCAATTCCTGGTATTAATCAAAGGCTGGATAAATGACAGACCGTGGAGGACGGTAAAGAGTAGGTCAATGAACGAGGCAGCCCCCAGAGGTGAAACTCTGTTTTGCAGTTAATGAACAAGGATGAAGATAGTCAAAGGAGAACCAGCTAAGGTCAAATTCCCTGGGACTCTCACCACCTGCTCTTAGGAACTCCAACTTCAAGCTTGACCACAGGCCCTGAACTACAGTTATTCCCATAATTTGTCAGCTACCGCACTTTCCTCTGGCTCAGACATGTCATTCCTAGAATTCTCAAATTTAAAAGCTCAAAATAAATAAGATCAGGCCTTTGACTCCAGACATGAGTTTACTTTCAGATAGACTGAGTTTACTTTCAGATAGATTTTATATGCTCTTTCACCAGGAATGAAGATGCTGCAAGCTTCTGTTTAATTACATCGCCCATAATTACTTCCATCTCATACCATGTTTCTCCTTTTCCCACTGGCTCCAGCCACACTGGCTTGAGCATATTCACTCAGGGCATTTGTACCAGTCCATCCCTCAGCTTGGAATAATTTGTCTTTAGATCTCATACAACTTCCTTATCAATCTTTAAAGTTTTAGTTTAAACATCACCTCTTTAGAGAGATCTTGATGTCCATCTTAGATAAATTACTTTGCATTAGACCAGGTTCTCTAAGAGCAGATGCCAAGACAGAATTGCATATGAAAGGGCTTTATCAGGGGACCTGCCTACAAGAGACTATGAGGGAAGAGCCAGGGGAGACTTGGAATACCATCAGATAGCAATGAAGTTCTGACCCTGAGTGAAGGAGAGAAAGAGGGAAGGAAGATTGGGTGGAAACATCTTAAGCTTTCTTGTAATTTTAAGGAAAGTTCAACATTGCCTTAGGGGAGTCTTGAGTCAAAGTTCATTGTCAGAGAAATTAAAAGTTTCCCAAGAATGGCAATAAGAATCCCTGCTAGATTCAGTCAGTGTCTGGGAATAGCCCCTGAGCAATGTGGCTTTGGTGCAGATGGGATAAGAAACATCAGAGGCAGCAGCTTCTCAAATACATGGATATCCGAGCGATGCCTTTCCATGGCTGCCACATTCCCCCTCCCTCCTCCTTCCATCTCCATCCTATTCCTCAGTTTTATTTTCTTCCAGCACAATCTGTAATTAATATTTATGTTTTACTATTAGTCTCCCCCACTAGGCTGAACACTCCATGAAAATACAAACATTATTTATCTTCATGCCTAAAATTATATGCCAAGCACATAGTAGGTGTCAGTAAACATTCTTAACTTGCTAAATGATTGAGTCAGTGATTGATGAATAAATCATGACTCAGTACTTTCATTTTTTTAAATAACCACAAAATACGCTCATCACTGATACTCTTAAGAAATCCTCTTTCACCTATTATAATTCAGTCTCACCTCATAACAACTGTTTGCTCCTTTTAGTCACCTTCCACTTCAGAATGAACTCTACAACTCTTTAATTAGCCCTGCTCCCAAATGGCATTAAACTGAAACCTCAACCAATACCAGCCAATGGAGCCATCCTAATGATAAACTTTGGAAGTAGTGTAACATTTATAAAATGCTTACTTCTAAATGAGTAGCAGTGTAGATCACTCATTCTTAGTACTTAGGTGTGTGGTGAATACTCTGTTGACCAGTTAATGACCCAGTTCTTTCATTTTGTCCTGAAATTTCATTTCCATCCAAACCTTTCTGCATATTTTAAAGATTGACATTACTCACAATTTAGGTATTAACTAAAGTTTCTGTAGGTTTCTAAGCCGTTTTAACATGTAAAAAGTCTATATCACTTATGCTTCTTTTCTCTCTAGTTCTTATTCATTCTTTCTTCCCCCCTAAGACAAAAAACTTTATGAAATAAGAGACTGCAACCAGCACTAAGTCTACATTTACAGATGCTGAATTGGTGTAAACTATGTCAGTGATGCTAAATGGATACTTTGTAACTAATATGTGCAAAGATTTGAATCCCCATCAAAATCTATCATCCTGTATTCCACTATACTTATTTAACTTTTCTTATATTGACACTAAGAGGATTGATTTTGGGTTTTGAGACACACTCTTAAAAAGTATCCTTGAAGTTACTTTACTTTCCAAGGTTTTACTTATTTAATGATCTATTTACTTATTTTAAAAATATAATGAGATTAATAAAATACTGTGATTATCAATGCCCCTTCTATTTGTAGCCAGGTCACATTTTCTTCCAAAAAGGCAAATCCGGTTGTGTCATTTTTTTCAATAACCCTCAATTGCCCTTGACCTTAGGATAAATTCCAAATCCCTTACATAGTCTCATCTCATAGCCCTTTTTACCTCTCTATATGCATGTCTTTTCCTTCATTTCACTGCTCACAGTGAATGTTCCATACACTAAATTGCTATTTCATACCTAGCACCTTCTTCTTGGAATATCCTCCCAAACTACCTTCAACCCCAACAGAGTTTGCTCCTGTTAATGTTTCAGGTTTTGGCTTAGATATTCTTATCGCAGGAAAGCTGTTTGAGAACCCCCCTCCACCCAAGCCATATATCAGATGCACCTCACCTGCACTCCCACAATAACACACTGTGAATAGCTCACATTGCATTAGAATTGCTTGACAAAAGCTTAGGAATCCCATCTGCTTTGTTATACTACTGAGCGCTTAATAATAACTAAATATTTATTGGTGAAAGAAGAAATGGAAGGAAGGGAAGAAGGAAGAAAGGCAGGGAGGAAAGAAGGGGAAAAATTGAGGGAGAGAAGGAGAAAGCGAGGAAGCAAAAGGAAAAAAAAGAATAAGGAAAGAAAAGAAGGAAATGAAGGGAAAAGGGAAGTAGCAAGAGAAGGAGCAAAATAAGACAGGGAAGAAGGGAGAAGTTAAAGGAGGTCTTGATGTACATCTAAACTACTTAGAGCTGACTTGGACTTAGGTGGATCTGAGCCTGTCCATACGTGGTGTTTTTGCCCACAGTTACTCTGTAAAATAAAGAACTAATCGATTTTATACTGATAATGGATCATTAGTAATCTATGCAACTATAAGGAATCTGTGCTGTTCTTTACAAGTGGCAATAGAAGAAACTACCACAGATGTAACCAAATCATCCCCTAATGCCCCTTAGACCACCCAGTAACTAGTTTGAGTACGGCAGCTAAAGAGAAATTCAAGCTTAACAGTATATTTTGCTACTGATAAACGCAGGGATATGGGGCTGACTAGAGTCACAGGAAATTTTTTTTATATTCTTTCTGTCCCACTATTCTCTTAAAACAGTTTCAGGTACAAATCTGTTCCACCAACCTTAGGAGTACTGGACTATGATCCAGTAATCACATAGCCTTCCTTTGCAGCTTTGGGCGCCCCACATCCCCTCTCTGATTGATTTCAGACTCTGATTAGTGAGTTTAAGAAGATATCTGTCATTTTCCGTAGCCCCGACATTCTGTTGTTGATCGTTTCATTTACCCCATCTGCCCTGAGTAAGGGCATCTGGGTTAGTCTGTAGCTGACTCGCCCCTTCTTCCTGATAGTGTTATCTCCGGAACAGGGCATCTTCCTACACACCCCCCCCCGCCCCCGCCCCAAAGTGGTAACAAGCATCCACACAATCTCATTACCCAGAACGATCTCCGTCTTGAGGCCCCAGTCTATCCAATGGCGATTTACCACACGTCGTTAATATGTTTGTTATATTTCGCTGGCGGAATATGAAAGTTCATCAACAAGCCCGCACACAGGGAAAGCATATTGAAATGAACATTACAGATCCGTCAGGCACGGGTTTACGGCCCTTTCTCAGTACTACACTGTAAGTAAAACAAGCCCTGATTGACTCAGCAGCCTCCTGGGTACTAATTTGCCAAAGTGTGGGGAATTTTAATGCTAAATTTATCTGCCTGTGTTAGGCAGGCAGGATGGGGGTGGGGGTGGCTTGGCAGATTGCTTTGGCTTAAAGGTATTACGCATGAGCCGGCAAGTCCCACAGACACTAGGAGAGAAGCTTTCAATGGGTTTGGCCTCTTATCTTCTTATCATCTTATAGATTTTGAAGATGTAGTGCCCTGGAGTTTTAATACTCAGTTTGCAAATCCTCCTTTTAAAACCAATGCATTGAAATGCAATGGGAAAGCGAGAAGAAAAAAAAAAAAGAAATATTCACAGAGGAATGGCGCTGCAAAGAAATGAACGGTAAAGAATAAAGGGGAAGAGAGATTCATTAAAATCCCAGTTACTGAGTGTGATTGATGCAAATATCTTCACACCTTTTTTTCTTTGCTGGCAACTTCCACGGAGAGTTCAGGCTCCCTCACCAGGGAATTGCGTCTCGCTGAAAAGGACTTTGTATCTGCCGACACTGTCTAAAGGGATTACAAAGCTTTGTAAATCCAAATTAATGCGCTGGGAAAATGAATTTTGGAAACAAGGTTTCTGTTTTAGGCAAAGCCTAGGAAGCAAGAAATTAGGAGAGGGCATTTCAACCTATGGGTAGAGATCTGCTTCTAGGATTTGGGGAGGGTCAGAAATTTTTTTTACCAAGCAGTTACAAGGGTTGCCCTGACTCAGACTCGGATTATTAGCATTAACAGATAGTTATTTTATAGTAGCAAAGTCAAGCACTTCCCCAGTAAGAAGTCTTATTCATTGCTTTTCCCTTTTCTTTTTCCTGAGCATGCACTTGGCATTCAAGGGGCCTGAATCTATTTCTAATTCCAGCAGCGTACAGCTCTGGGTCACCTGGCTAATGTGGGGCCATTCCACATTCCAGAGGTGTGGAGCTGTAATCACTTGGCATTCCAGAGGAGTTCTGAATCTGCAGGTCATTCATTATGCCAAGGTTAGTTTGTCGGCCTGCAGAGCTGAGAGCCTTATTTGTGCTTGTTGAGACTGGAAACTACAAGGAAGATGTAAGTCCAGTAGTATCAGAAAGACGGATGTGGAGAGAAAGAGAGAAAGCAAAAATTAACTGCAAAGAATTCTTAACAAATTCTCAGACAGTATGATGAGGACAATATCTGGGACACATATATTCAAAGATGGTGATTTTTGAGAAGAGAAAGAAAAATACAAATCCATAGAGCTACACTATGCAAACAGTGAACCCTAAGTTAAACCATGGACTTTAATTAATGTTACAATTATAAACATGTGCTATTATCAATTGTAACAAATGTTCCATGCCAATGCAAAGTATTTGTGGTGGGGTAGTGTATTAGTTAGGGTTCTCTAGAGAAACAGAATCAACAGGGAACACTTGCAAATATATAATTTATAAAAGTGTCTCACGTGACCGCAGGAATGCAGAGTCCAAAATCCACAGGGCAGGCTGTGAAGCTGACGCCTCCAATGGAGGGTCTGGATGAACTCCACAGGAGAGGCTCACCCCCGGAAGCAGGAATGGAACCTGTCTCCTCTGAATCCTCCTTAAAAGACTTCCCATGATTAGATTAAGCATCACTCATTGCAGAAGACACGCCCCTTTGGCTGATTACAAATGGAATCAGCTGTGGATGCAGCTGACCTGATCATGATCTAATTCTATGAAATGTCCTCATTGCAGCAGACAGGCCAGCACTAGCTTAAGCAGATAAACAGGTACCACAACTTGGCCAAGTTGGCACATGTCCCTGACCATGACAGGTAGTATATAGGAATACTGTATGATTGTTTTATAAACTCACAACTTCTTGAATAAAGGAAAATAAAAGACAGAGGGAAAAAAAACAAAACAGATGAAGATAATGGTAAATTTTCTTAATGTATATTTCTGCCCAGTTACACTTTTCCATGATCTTCTATCAAGTGACAGACATTCTTTTAGGCCCAGAAAGTATTTTGCTAAATTTGGACAAAATTAAGTCTGGGCAATGCCTAATTGATCACAGATTTAAATCAATAGGGGCTCTCAATGAATATCCACTATGTTACGTTGCTCTTTTTAATCCTGCTGGTTAACACAAATCTCAAGGAGCCTTGGTTCCTTTTCTTATGGAAACTGTGACATACATTTAGATGGCAGCAGATGCTTTGAAATGGAAAAACACATAGAATGTCCAATGCATGGAATTCAGAGAATGATCAGACTGGACTGTGATTAATATGTCTGTGAACTGGATTTTTTCCCAGACCCAATGGTTTCAAACACTATAATGGTGGTGGGAAGATGCTTGTACCAGCCTAAGCATTACACATGCACAAATTAAAGTCCAGCAGGATAGATAGTTGAGCTATATTGAGAAAAACTTTGATTTTCAGACTAGGAGTTGGAGTTGTATTTTGAAAGTAAGAAGGAGAAACATTTTTTAAAAGAAGTATTTCGGCTTGCTTTTATCTTTTGTTGCCCTCATTGTTTTTGAAGAGGAATGCTGCAATCTGCCTTTATGGATCTCTCAGTGTAAGTGTGTGTCAAATTTTGGAACAAAATATGCTTGCATAGTGGATACAGACAATCAATCCAGGAAGAGAAGCTTGTAATATATGCTTAATTGAGCAAAGGAGATGAGCCAGATTCTGGGGTGGGCAGTGGTTTGGGTTGGGATAATGCCACAGCTGCAGAGAATCTATAGGTGACCTGCCTGCCCCTGGGAGCCAGGACCTTAGGGAACCACTGCCCACAGAGAAGCCCCCACTGGCATCAGACAAGCCAGTATTGATGTGTACTTGGGGTCACAGTGGAGGCTTTCAGGATGTCTTAGAGTATGGCCTGTGAAAGCTACCCAGGTACTTGTGGAAGATGGAGTCTGGAATCCTCACCAGGTGGATTCTATAATCCTTACCAGGAGCGAATATTCTTGGAGCAAATCTGATGGCCTCTAAGACATAAAGGTCAAAGTTTCTATCATATGGTTCTCAAGAGAAATGGTAAATCAAGCTGAAAGGGGATTCTTAGAAAATATCTTATAATGCATCCTAGTATTTGTTGACTGTGTCCTTGCTCTGAATGATGATAATAATAGGATTTCAGGAAAAACAGTAAGTCCCTGCTAGAGTAGGCCCTTTTTGATTGGGCCTATATCTTATATTGCTTTTGGACCCTCTATAAGAAAAATAATATAGAAACAATAAATAAACATTTTGATATGAAAGTATATATTTAAAATCAAATGGGAATCATAATGAGTTACAAATTTAAAACATGGAAAAAATACCAAAAATTTCACAAAATCCAGAAAACTAACATAACAAAATTTATAGTCTGCATAACATACCGCTATAATATTAATCTGTCTTTATGTTAACTGCATACTTTTCATCTTTCTATATAATATGATTTTATATGATTTTTACAGAGATCAGAAATTTAGCTCCATATTTTCTTCTAGCAAGATTTAAAAAAAGTCTTTGAAAAAGTTTAATTCAGCTTACAACTCAATATTGATAATTAATAAACATTTAGCATGGATTTCATTTTGAGAAAATTTCATCAAATCTCTTTTATAATGAACATTTAGATTTCAGAGAATTTCAAGTTTTCTTCTGCAGTGAGGTATCTTAAATAGTCTTTAAATTGGCAGCACCCATTCGCCAGTGTGTGAGCTATGTCCACATTGGATTACTGTGTATGCAGACACTTATGCTAGCTTTGGTGATGTCTGTAGATCATGTCAAGTCACTGAGAACTGAATAAGAAAGCAAAAAGTTTTGACTGGGTAAGGCCATTTACCAGTTCACAGAGGTGAACAAAGGCTCAGCCTAACAGAGTCAAGTGGATCAGATAGGGTGTAGTGAACAAACAGGGTCACAAAGGAGATGAAACTAAAAATGTGTCTTGGAGCCAGGAAGGTAGGTGAGGAATTAGTGTCAAATATTGGCAAGTGGCTAAAGACATTTTATCCTACCTCTAAATTTTGGAAACAGAGACTTGTTGCTTTATCACTGAGCCTACTAAGGGGAATATTCCATGCCTTCCTGACCAAAATGGGGAAAAGAATTGCAAGGTATCAGTGGCTGAGAGACTTCAACTAGACTTGAGAGGCTACTCTTTTGCAGGCTTCATATAGACATTGTTACTTACTATGGTTTGTCAACTTCTGATCCAAACTATTCCTGCCAACCCTAAAGAACATCTGAGATTCTACAGTGTTTTGATGCACTATGATTACTTTCCAGAAACCTACAGCCTCCAGAAGGGTTTCTAAGCTGGATAAGTCCTGAAACCCAGAGGGGCCAACCTCTCTAGAACATCAACTAATTCTATCTCTTTATCCCGTATTGTTTATTGCGAGTCTTTTCCAACATGAAAAAGTTACAATGGGCAAAGCTCAAATACCCCTAAAGATTGGGAGAAAGTTCAAAGGAAAAGGAGGAGTTATAACAGAGAAGATAGGACTTAACAAATGAGTATGACTGTTAAATCATTATATTGATATTTCTCTTAGTCTCCAGTGTCTTGGATCAGCTAGAAGTAATAACCTAAAATTGTGGAATTATAACCCATACCAAACTCTGAAATCTGTTCTACAACTAATCATTGTGGCATACTTTGAAATTTTTTGCTTTTTTTATATGTGTGTTATTTTTCACAATAAAAAAAAAGACAAAAGGTAATATTGTATGACATTAAAATCATTTGCATTTAGTGGCAAGCATATTTCCATTTGAATCCTAACTCTGTTCACTACTGATCAGCGAATTCTTGCTAACAATAACTTAACTAGATGCAGAAATGACAAAGAACACAGACACATAAACCGTGGATCTCACTAATACCCCCAATTCATATTTCTTTTAGCTGCAACCTAAAAGGTCCATAAGATTTACTTGTGTCGCATTGACACAAATAAAGTGAAATGGAGGGAGAATCAGAGTAAAAAGGAACAGAGGTCTTAACCTATATAAATAGTCTTCATTGAAAATTCTGCAATAATAATAATAATAACAACCACTGAAAACACTGCTAGGGCAACCCTCATAGCTCCAAAGCTTAAATTTCATTGTCTCCTGGTGCATCTACCTCAGCTCTCTGCAGTTTCCATGGAGCTCATATTCTAGTTAGAGAAGACAGACAATAAATATATCAGCAAAATAATAAATAGACAATTTCAGATAGTTATTGTTCTATGAAGATGATGATATAGTACACATGATAAAGAGCTACTGTCGGCAAGGGAAGTGGCAGTTCATTAGAAGGAGGGGTCTGGGAAGACCTAGCTGAGGAAGCAGCATTTGCGCATTTGAAGATAAATTCAAACATCTAAATCTGCAAACTGTACCATGAGGCCCAGAGATGTGGAGTAGCTTGTCCAACCCCACACAGTACATCAGCGACACAACTAGGACTACAGCTGAGACATTCTTAACAGAATTACAACTCCTTGCTGCTACTCCAGGATTTCATGTAAGAAATCACTTCAGATATTTTTTGAGATATGGAAACTGAAGCAGCTTTTCTTGACTCCACTAAGTCCTTGGGTGGAGAAGAAAATCAATTGTATGATTTATTTATTTATTTATTTATTTATTTATTTATTTATTTATTTATTTATTTATTTTGTATGGGCAGACACCAGGAATCTAACCTGGGTCTCTGACATGGCAGGCGAGAGCTCTGCCTACTGAACCACCATGGCCCACCCTGTATAATTTTTTAAATCGTCAAAAGCCAAAGCTGAAGATGTGCAAGAGTAGTTCAGTGGTAGAGTGCTCACCTGCCATGCAGGAGATCCAGGTTTGATTCCTGACCCATGCACCTCCCAAAAACATGCAAGCAAACAAACAAAAGAAAGAAAAAGCAAAACTTCAACAAATGGTGCTGCAATAATGGGATGCTTACATGGAAAAAGAATGGAATGTTGCCTCCACCATACAGCATACAAAAAAAAAAAGAAAAAAAGCCAAAGCTGAGCAAATGAATCCAATACCCAAACTTTCATCTCACTTTTTTTTAAAGTTAATCGCAATAATTAGAATAACCCATTTCAGGACCATAGAATCATTTTTTAAAAAATAAACCTAAACAAAACTCTAAGATGTCAGTCAAGCAAGTATTCTCAATATTATATTAATTACACATCTCTATAGAATATTTAAATAAATCTACTAGTCAATCAAAGAATAAAAAGAGCAGATATATAAGGATACCCATCCAATATGGACATGCTTATTTATTTATTTACTTGCTATTTATAATGTTATAAAGACATACACAAAACACATTTTAAAAATACACTAAAAAAATGAAAATAAAAGTTTTAGAATTTTCTTTCCACCTCCTCACCAATTATTGTATATGCACTCTGAGGAAGCCTTGCTTCACTTTGGAGACCACTAATGAAGTTTATCACTTTCAGTTTACTCACAGAGAAATTGAGGTTAGAGAAGGGAAATAAGAAAGTGATACTGAAGACCTAATTAACCACTGAGATAAAAAACTTTAAAATAAAGTCTTTAAAACTATCCTTGTTATTTGTTAAAAGTACATATTTTCATGTCTTCATTTTATCTTTGTAATTCCTTTCCTTATTCCCTAGAGATTTATGCTTTGCTTCTGATCTTCTCTCAAGAGCGAGCAATCTGGGATCAGCAAAGCTGTCACCAGACACCAACAAAGACTAAACTTCCTGAAGTCCACAGGCACAACGTGAATTCAATCCATTTCCTTCAAGGATTTCCAGAACAGACACAGGCTCCCAGCCTGCTTAGAAATGCAGCACTGCACTTCTCAATAGCTTTTTATGACACATTTCTCAAATCAAATTTAAAAGCATAACTGAGTGGAATTAAATTAATGCCGTCTGGTAATGTCAGCACTGGAGCTGCAACAGACTGGCTTAACTCCTAAAGCTTCCAGAGCTTCATGATATGTATTCAGTCTCTAGCATTATTGAGAGAATCCGTGTACATCATGCATGCGCATGTCTGTGTGTGTGTCTCTGTGTGTGTGTGTGTGTGTGTGTGTGTGTGTGAAATGGGGGCTGGAGCTGGTGTGTATCTGAGCAAGAGTCTTTGAAAGAATGAACATAGTTATTGATATTTAATGGTCACACAAGACCCATGATCTGATGTTGTTGAGGTGACACTTCATATTCCTTCATGTTCCACAAATTACTTTAACCTGAATTGCATCATGTAGTCATGATAACCACCCTCTGAGGAAACACTGGTGTTTTCTCTCTTCCCTTTCTTATATACTTGCACCTAAGTTTTCAGACTTCAAATGCAGCTTCCTTTCCATTCATTAAGTTCGATAATAATGAAAATGTTATGTCACTTTCAAGGACCGCTTACCTGTTGTTAAATCTAAATTTCTACCTGTAATCCTCATCTTAATTTACTCAACACAACATTTTACTCATTCACCATTTCTTCATTGTCGAAACACATTTGCTTCTCTTGATTGATGATATATGGTCTTTATTTTCCTTCCTACCTCACTGGACATTCTTAGTTTCCTTTCTGGCTCTCTTTTCTTCCCATTTCTACATGGGATGGCCCATGGCTCCATTTTAAACTCTAGTTGTACTTACTTCCTGGCTGATGTCAACCAGTCTGTGATGTTAAATACCATCTTTAAAACTTCTAAATTTGAATTGTCAGTCAAGATGTCTCATCTGAGCTGTAAGTCTCTATATCCAATTTTCTACCTTGTCTCTTTGTGGATGTCTAACAGTCACCTCAAACTTACCTGCTATTCCAGTCTCTCCCCTAGCAGACCTGCTTCCACAGTCTTCCCCATATTTTTAAATGTAAACTCCATCCTTTTGGTTTCTCAAGCGAAACACCTGTGCAATCATTGAACTTTTTCACATTTCACATCTCCTTTATTAGCAAATCCTTTCCACTCACCTATCCTCAATATAACATCATCCTTTGCATTTTTTTTTTTTTTTTTTTGGCATGGGCAGGCACCAGGAATTGAACCCGTTACTCCAGCATGGAGGTGAGAATTCTACCACTGAGCCACCATCGCACCTCCCAATGACATCATCCTTTGACACAATATCCAGAGATTTCCTTTCAAGAGGGAAGTGAGATCATTCTACTCCTTCGGAAGATGCCTATTTCACTCAGATTAAACCACGGTCCTGACTTTGACATACAGGGTCTTATGATGTCTCTTTCCCCCTACTCTGATATTACCTCCAATCATCTGCCCTGACTCTCTCTCATTTAGACACACTGGTTTCCTGATTATTCTAGAACACACTAAGCACACTTTCACCTTGGGGCATTTGGATTTTTTGATTGCTTGTTTTTCGTTTTTTAGCCTGGAAGATGATTCCTCCACATTTCTTAAAGGCTTGCTCCATCACCATCTTCATTCAGCTCTGTGCTCAGATGCTACTTTCCCGTTTGGGCATTCACTGACCACCACACTTAAGACGGTATCACCCTCCTACCGCAACCTCTATTCCCCCCCACCCTTTTTTTTAATGCGAAGAATTCCCAACACTATGTCATCTATTTTATTTATTTGTCTATTTATAGTCTATCTCCCCCTACTGCAGAATAGAAGTTCTACCAGGACAGGCAATGTCTAAGCAATCTGCCCCAGTAGTTTCACAACAGCTTTTACACGCAGGAAGTGTCCAAAACATATTTTGATTGAATGAATACATATTTCACTTTCATGTCATGGATTATAGTTTCTAATGTTCTTTCACATGTCCTATCCCATACTGAACCTCAGAAGCAAACTCAGGAAATAGCAAGGTAGACATTTTCCCATTTTAATAATGAGACAGCTGAGTTCCTATGAATTAAGTGATTTGGCCAAATGCCCTCAAGGACTAAAAAAGAATCTAAGATTCAGCTCTCTATTTCCATGTTCCCAGTCTGTTCTTCTTGTGCTAGCTAATTATTTCTGTCACAGGGTATACCAACTTAGTTGATGAAATGGTTAAGCATGCAACTTTTGGTATCTGACTGCCCAGGTTCAATTTCCTGTTTCACCTATTCCTAAATTGGTTACATTATTTAAGCTTCTCTTTTCCTTCTGCAAAATGGCTATAATATTGTGTCTTCTTTATTGGGTCACTGAGAAGTTTTAATGGGATTATGTAAAGTAAACATTCAAAATGATATAGTTATGAGCTTAGGAGTCTTTGCAGCAAGAGGAATATGAGTTTGGACATATATGAAATAGATACGTGGAAATATTACCACTCCTCTCATGCAAGTTGGAAATTCCA
This sequence comes from Tamandua tetradactyla, assembly GCF_023851605.1. NCBI lineage: Eukaryota > Metazoa > Chordata > Mammalia > Pilosa > Myrmecophagidae > Tamandua > Tamandua tetradactyla. The sequence continues at coordinate 38,936,076 of NC_135328.1, forward strand.
CACTGTTTGGAGCAACACATGAGTCTTAGTAGCTTCATCCTTTGCTTCAGATAGTTGAAACAACAGAGATTCAGTCAAGGGACACAGAACTTCATGCCAAGCTACAGAGTTCAGACTTAAGTGTTGTGAAAAGCCAAGAGCCAGCATTGCTCAAGTGCAGACCGGCATCCTGAGACAAGTGGAATTCGACGCAACTTGAATCTTACAGGTCCTGACATTCTGTCAATGTCTAACACCAGTTCTGCCATGTAGGTGGCTCACAAAAAAAAAGTCTGTTGAAAGAAAACAAATATTTAAGTAAATGAACTGAACTGTCACTCCCATTTTATTTGTTTATTTATTTATTCATTAAACAACTACTTATTATCCTCTTATAATGTGCTAGGCTCTTTAAATTCAGAGGTGAACAAAACAGATGTAAATTTCTGCTTTTATTGAGTTTCAATCCAAGGAAAAAATGGTTTTATATATATATATATATATATATATATATATGTAGTATATACAGTAAAATAAATTGTATGTCTGAGAATGATGTGTACTGTCAGGAAAAGGAAACAGAGAAAGAAAAGAGAGACCCCAAAGCACAGAAAAATTAAGGAACTTGCCCAGTATTACACAGCCAGTACAGTGCAGAATCAATATTCTCTTTTGCACATGTCCCTGGAGTAACTGTATGTTATATCATAATTAAAAAAAAACTGGGAAGAGTCTTTAGGATGCTTTATCAGTTAAGATGTCTCTAGCTTCTTGTTAGAGAACAGCCTAACTCAAATAAGAAATTACTTCACATATGGGAAGCCCAGAGGTAAGGAGACTCAAGCTATGGGATGCCAGAGAGCTACCTGCCCTGCTCTGTGATTCTCTTGGTTCTTTCCTTTTCTCTAGGTTGCCTTAATCTTGAGTAATGTAGCTGCAATTTTAGGTTTCCATCCAGACACAACAACATCCAGTTGAATACAGTGACTCTCTTATGGAATTTTCTTGGCAAGGAAATCTCTCCCAGAGGGTCTGAGTGGACTTCTGCTCATTGCCCAGAGCTGGGTCACAGGCCCCTCACTAAACACGTTCTTGGCAAGGCAAAGCATCCTCTTTATAGTGTGGATTTAGTCTTGGAGTCTAGGATAGAGTTATCCTTCTATGAGATATGCAAGGGAGCAAAATGATGATTGAACGAATTTGGGCTCTGTCAATGAGAAAAGTGGGGTGTTGGCAGTCACCAGCATTTGTCACTGATATGAATGAAGTCTTATTCATAGTCTATTGATCAACAGCATACACATAAAAGAAATTTCATAAATAGTTATTTATTTGAATTAGAGCAAAAAATAGAAAAGAAAGCAAAAATATACAGGAAATAGAGAAAAGGGGAACAAAGAGATGGGTGAAGCAGAGGCACTTTTGATCCTAATATAAAGTCTGAATTAGAATAAAGAGACAGCCCCCCCCCCATTTCTCATCATTACCCAGATGTTCAATAGCTGTGTGACTTGGGGCTAATCACTTAACTTCTCTGTGACTCAGTTTCATGAACAATAATTCCAGCATAACAATGTTCTTTAATTATAACTTATCTCATGAACACCAGAAGATTTAAAAAGATGTGTGTCCAGTTAAAAAAAATGTAAGCATTCCAGGTCACAGTGGGTTTGTTCTTCATTTGTAGATAAAGAGACAATTGGAAAGAGTATGTCTGCAATACAACTATAATTGAGTTAGTCAAGCCAATGATTCCAGGAGGGAAATGCACCTGTAAGACACATACATTGGCACACACACACAAATACAACACTTCTGCACTTTAAAAATTAGTTTCTATTATTCTTTGAGCAATTACTGTTTGTCAGGCACCAGCTAAATAATTTATGAAGAAGTCTCATTTAATTTTACAACATTCCATGAGTCCGTTACTGCTATACAATAGTTTCCTGTCTGAATTATTTGAATAGATTCTTCAAACTTTCACTGCACTTTATATATATGCACTGTCTCTCCATCATTAAATGGATACCATTTCCGTGAATGACTATGGTCCTCAGTCTGTTTTTCCTAAATTTAAACACAGTCTTTCAGTCATTTTCCTTGCACCAATGAACCATTCCATAGTGCTTTGAGCTGATCAGATGAAAATTGTTCAGGAAAATTTAACACCAGCCGGTTCCTAAATGCTGAGCTGGGTCTTGTTATTACTTGGCCGCTCTGTATTTGCTCATCCACTCCCAACACCAGTACTGGATGCCCATCAATCACTTATAATATGTCCCTCTCAGCAGTTCTTCAACAGAAACCTTGAGTGAAGAATCTTATTAACAATAGCAAGCTAGTGTTTTACAAGAAATTCCTCTTCAAAGCACTTCACTCAGATGATGTACATATCTGATATAAGAAAGAAAAAGAAGGTTGGAGACAGATTCAGAGAGAATGAGTGATTTGGCTGGTTTCCCTTGAGAGCTCCAGGGGAAGGACCAGTGCTAGTCCAAAGAAGTACTAGTTATGGAGTCAGGAAAGGTAGAGTTTTACTGAAGCCCTGCCAATGCCATGCTGCGTGCCCTTGGGCAATTCATTTTCAGTCTCTCAACATGCATATTCCCACCTACATATATGAGGGTAGAAGACTAAATGAAGGTTGGAAAGTACCTGGCATAGGTGCCTGTGGCAGACATCAAGAATCAATCATGGCACTCTTTCCCACAGAGCCTGTGATGTTTCTCCACGTTCTTCTCAGTACACGCTCTAGGCAGCTTCAGATGATTAGAGTTGGCACATGATTTGGAATGTATCCATCATTCCTGGACTAAATAATCTCTAACATCCACTTTGCGTCAACTATTTTCAGAATATGCTGCTGTATGGAAGTATCATGAACTGGGCATAGATGGCCAAGTTTAAACTCTGCTCTGACCTTTGTTACTTTTGTGACCTTAAGTAAATCAATGATAACTTTGAATCTGTTTTTTCATTTTTAAATCTGAAAAGGGGAATACAATATCAGTGCCCTATAGTTCACATGAAAATCAAATGAGATTTATAAGAATGCACCCCAAAGCATATTCTATATCCTGGCATATAGTAGATCTTTAGGCACTAAAATAAATATTTTAAAGATAACATCTAGCATGGTGGTTTCAAGCCATTATGTACCCCCAGAAAAGGCCATGCTCTATTAATCCATTCCTGTGGATGTGAAAACTTTTGATTAGATTATTCCAATTTGGGATCTGAACTAATCTTATTTGAATCTGAAGGTTCAGGGAGTCTCAGTTAAGATCTGAATTTGACACTTGACAGAAACTCTGATGAGATGTCTTATTCTCTATGGAGTCTTCTTCAAATATCCCACAAGAAAAAATAATTACATCTTGAGGCTATCTCATACCTTTGCATATACAGAACTTGTCATTATGGGTTTTTAGTGTTTGTATCTTTCTCCCTCACTAAACTTTTCCTCATTGTTACACTTATTTGTTAATATTCCTCTAAAAGTTATGCCCATGTTTTGAGCAATGAATCAAAACTATTGATAGTACTATTTTTCCCCCTTGCACTTAAAAAAAGACTGCATGCCTCCGCATTGGTACAAGACAAGGAAAAGAAAAATACCTAGAAAGAAGGTGCTCGCTACTGGAATAGATAGAATGGTGGTTAGTCTACACACTTCCTTGAACTGGAGAAAGAAGGAGCAGATAATGGCAGAAATGAAAAGCATATACAGAAATCTCCAAAGTCTTCAGAAAAAAGATAGAAGTCTCACCCAAAACTGGTGGACCCAAAGGATGAACCTAGAGCTTTTGCTGGTAGGAATCCAAGCCCTCTGTCACAGCTCTCTGTACCCTATCGGTAGCATATCTTCCCGTACCCCCCAAACTTTTCTTTCTCTACCTCTCAAATCTTCTTACTCCATCCTACTAAAATGCTGGAAGAAGTCAAAGGTTACATCACCAGTTATCTGGATTTGGATAAATCCCACTTCTATGGTAATAAAATGCGTACAGTGGAGTCTCAGATACCACTGCAGTAGGGAGATAGTGTTAAAGAGGGGCCTAAATAGAACCTTGAAAGAATTTTCCTCAATGACTCTGTCTAGTAAACTATGGCCAGGATCAAGGGTTATGCTTCAAGCTCACTAAGTGTTCAACAGATTTTGGTGGGTTGGTGCTAATCCCAAGCACAGTATACTACATCTAGTTCTATGTTGAAATAACTACCAAGTTTCAAAGAACCAACCTACAAACTTCTGGGACAAACTCCATTAATCATTTAAATTGTGGCTGGTCAGAAGGAGTTCTTGAAATGTTAAATTGTCCCCAGCCACCAATTCCACATCCTAAGGAATTTCCACAACACCCTCTGTGTTCACTGAACATATTTTACCATTTCCATTCTCAGAATGTTTATGGAGACCTATTCTAATTTAGCCATGGGAAGATGTTCAAATTGATCGTTCAAAATCAATTTAAGGGACTATTAGTCATCCAAGGGCTAATTGCTGTTATTATATTATTATTCATCATAATCCCAATAACACAAGGATAACACAAAATTGAAAAGGTAAATCCAATTTGCTATGCAGTCATCACAAAAAATCATAGCAATTTCTAAACACAGCCCTTGGGAGAAGTTTCAAGGCTCTTTTCTCTAGTCAGTCTGGAAAATATCTTCTAGGCCCTTTCTGTGTACAAGGTGTTGATCTCTTGCTACTGAGAAGGGGGTGGTGTGCTTATAGGGGGAGGAGGCAAAACTAAGAAGGATATGATATTTGACTTAAGGGTTTCGGTCCACAAGGTGTGATGTTTGTGTTACAATTGCAAAAGCAGTTCCCTAATTATTATAGATTAATGATGTAGGTAACGTTTCCTTCTTCAAGGGTCTGGGAAGCTTCGCAGAATGATTCTTAAGCTGGACCTTGAATGATGCCTAGTATTTCATCATTCCAACAAAGAAAGGAAAAGGCATTCTTGGCAAGGGAAACCTCATGGACAAAGGCACAGAAGAAGTGCATGTGATTTCTAGAGGATAGTAGTGCTCCTAATTGGTCCCAGTATAGAAAAAGAGAGTCAGGAGAAGGTGAAATGGGATAATTTATAGTTAGAGATGAGACTAGAAAGGAATTTTGGAGTTGGGCTGTAATGGGCTAGGGTGACAGTCATAGTAGTTTGAATTCTATCTTGGGGACAATAAAGAATCCACCCAGGCTTTAACTGGGAGAATTCTCTATATTCAGGAAGAGAACTCTGATGTCCAACATGCAAACTGGTTTGGGATTGGGGTAGTCTGGAAGCAAAAAAATATATATACTAGATACTAGTCACTGCAAGAATTTCGGTGAGACGAAGAATCTGTGTTATTAAAGAACATGTTGCATGAATATTTTTTATATGGTTCCATGCAGTAGAATACTATATCATGCTAAAATGAATTAATTATAGCTATACTCCATGATATAGATGAATTTTAAACATACATTGTAGAATTAAAATAAAAGCAAGTTACAGAAGGCTACCCACCATGCAATGCCATGCTTAAAAAACTCAAAATTGAGCAAAACTTAAATAATATGTTGAGGGATATATAAATTTATAGTAAAAGTAATTTTCATAAATGCAAGAAATTCATAAACAAGAAATTAAGGACCTAGGGAAGGAGGCAGGGAGACAGAATGAAAATGACTAATACTTAGGTACTTCGTTGATTTTGCTAATGCTAACCAGGTTGTAAGTTAGGTGCAGATTGACAAGGGTTTATTCTATTATTTTGCATCTTAACTGGTATGTTCATTTTGAATACTCCTTTTTAAGGATCACATGGTACATTAGTTAAAATAAAGCCTGTTTTATCACGAGTATTTATTCTAGGAAATCCTCTCCCCCTAAACAATAAACAAGCCAGTGATTGAGAAACACATTCTTCTTTTCCTGGCCTCATTTTCTCCTTCCAGTATTCCGAATTATTGTTTTTGGTTGGGTTTTATCATTAGCTCAACAGAATTTGGAGATTCAAAGTATTCAATAGGGGACCTCCCTGCTTCTGGCCCTATAAATGAAGTCAACTCTCCCACATATCTTGTGGGAATTGCACAGAGGACCACCCTGGGTATTAAAGGCCTCCCATGCTCTAGTTGTACACTCAACCCCCTGCTCTGCACTCCCACAACTTCAGCCCTCTGCTCCCCAGTCCTGGCCCTTGGCTTTTCACATCTGTCCCTATAGCAAGCACAGTGACAATATGAAACGGCTTATGTGTCCTAGGCAAACACGTCGAGCATTTCGTAACGTATAACTCATCAAATTTCTTGCAACAACCCTTTGAGGCAGGGACTATTACAATCTTGACTTCACATATGGTGGTTATGGAAATAATAACTATGAAATGATCTACCTGAGATTAAGCAGCTGGTGAGAGGTGAAGCTTGATTTTAACCTAGGTAGTCTGAGTCCAGAGCCCATGACTGCAACCACTTTGACAAAAACCTCTGTGTGATTAGCTTTGCACTCCCACTTTGGTTTTGGTGAGCTCTTCTCAGTTTTAGTGAGAGCCATGCTATCCACCAGCCCACCGAAAAGTCTAGACTCTCATGAGAGGAGGAGAAGGTACAGACATTTGCCAGGAAGTAGATACCATAATATAAGCTATTCCAGATTTTTTAACCCCCTGTTTTAGGCACATCCATGCTGGAACATAATAGCAGGGAGATCTGCAAAGAGACCTACGATATGATGTGGGACATGACGTGGGACATGACGTGGGCCGTGTGTGGTCACTGGGAGCAGAAGGGGAGCAGCGCATGTGGTGCCCACAGGCACACTGCTATCCAGGGCTCTGTTGGAGCTGGCATTCACCTCTGAAGGAGAACATGAACAGGGGTCCTGGGGAGGTTGGAAGACTCTAAATTCCAGCTACTTATTCCAACAGAACAGAGACTCAATTATGACACTGTGTATTAGGAAAAGAGCCCAGCAGGGGAAAACTAGGCTTATCCACAGAACGCATAGAGGCCATGGATTCAGCCAATCCATCTGGAATTGAGGCTACAAGCCAAACCCGGTGACCAAGACGATGAACTTCGGGGCAAACAGGCTGATTCGCAGACCAGGTTCACCATATCCTAGTCAATGCCTGCCTTGCTGGCATAAGTCTTAAATAAAATAACATAGATCAAAGCTTTACAGTGTGTTTGGCACACAGTAAATATCCAATATAAAGTAGGCTGAAAAAAAAAGGAAAAGAAAGCACGGATGTTTAAGGCACAGAGAAGATTTCAGGCTTCTGAAATTTTTAAGCCCACTTGCTTGTGGGACAGGGGCTGGAGGGCCACACTCTAGCTCTGCTTATTTAGGACTCATTCCCAGTCTTCCTCCTCCTCTAACCTTAGGCAAAACTCATCAGGTCTGGGTGGGGCAGGTAAGGCAGGGAAACGAGTGGCCAGAACTGGAATTTCTCACCAAGGAAAATAAAATGGGAGCTAGAAACAAAACCAACTAGGAAGGCCTCCCTCAGATCTAACTATGATTGCTGGTTTTATTTTATTTTTTCTTTCTTTCTTGGTTTTGTTTTGTTTAAATATCTCCCAGTTAGCAAATCTAGTGGAAATATCTCCTGGGACTTAGTGGATTGAACACTTAAAAGTTTATGAAAGGAGATTATGTTTCTGTTTAGCTCTACTGATACCTTTGATTTGTAATTATTAGGCAACTTAGGACAAATTATTGTTAGGAGAAATGTTATTACTTGTGTGTCCACCATTCAGTGCATCCTGAGAGGATCATGAATCCTGGAAAATCGGGGTAAGAGAAAGAATTATAGTCAGTGAATGAAAGTCTTAGATTCTAATCTCTCCTATTTAAAGTTTTTATTTCATAGATTTTGCTCCTTCCATTACGAGTCAGGAAGTCAGGGAAGCAGTCTTACAATTTCAACCCTCCACACTGTGATGCTTGCCATAATAAGGTATTGAAATGCAATAATAGCTAATAAAAGGGAGGGATTAACTAAGACTGGAGACAATGGAAAAATCACTTCTGTATAGAAGTGGCTTTTTTTGTTTTTAGAGAAGCTGAAGGTTTACAGGAAAATTGTGCAGAAAATAATATTCCCATATACCTCCCCTATTATTGACATCTTGCATGAGTTTGATGTATTTGTTACAATTGATGAGACAATGTTATAAAAATTATACTGGGATCTATAGTCCATCATTTACATTTGAGTTCATTGTGTTGTATAGTTGTAGGCTGCATACAGCCTAAAATTTCCCCTTTTAATCACATTCAGATATATAATTTAGTGCTGTTAATTTTATTCACAGCGATGTTCTACTATCATCACCATACTTAACCAAAACTTTTCCATTATTTCAAATGGAAACTCTGTACAATTTAAGCTCTGATTTCCCCATAGAAATGGGTTCTAAGCTACAATGTAGAGGTAGGATGGCTTTGAAGAGTTTGATTGGGATCAGGCCATTGGGAGACTTTGACATATACTTGAAGACTTTGAATTTTACCCTCAAAGTCAGAAAAGCAACACACTGTTTGTTAAAGATCAATTGAACAGGTCAGATAATGGGGAAACCTGATTATCTCTGTGCCGTTGGGCAAACAATTTACATTATCTGATATATGTGAATGAAGAATAAGAAAGTCCAGGGTAAGTTTTGCGTGATTCCAAAGGAATTCCAAAATATGTGTTTGATATGGGTGGGTGTGCATGTACTCAAGAGGCAAGTAGCTATCCTGCTAGCCACAAATCATCCTTTTAATTGCTGGTCAGCTGTCGGTCAAGCCAGAAGGATGTTCTAACTTCTGGGTATCTGTTTCGATCTGTGTAATTGGCTCCTGAGTGCTCAGATATATTTGCAGCCATGACCTTGATTGTAACATACAGGTTGAGGAGGGGTGGCAAATGGCACCTTCATAATAGAAAAGGAAGAACAGAGATGTCTGTTTTTCCCTAGCTTAGTGGTCACATCAAAAGAAGGCATGGGGTGGGGTGGGCCACCCCAGAGCTCTCACCTGCCATGCCGCAGACGCGAGTTCAATTCCAGGTGCTTGCCCATGCAGAAAAATAAAAGGCATGGGGGTGGTGCAACAGTGGCTCAGTGGCAGAGCCTCTGCCTGCCATGCCAGAGACCCAGGTTCAATTCCCAGTGCCTGCACATGTTAAAAAAAAAAAAAAAAAGGCACATGAATCTCAGCGTCACATGAGTATCTGAGTCATGGATAGGATACACAGGGACAGGAATGTGATTCTTCCCCAGAAAACAAAAAGCTGCCTAGAAAACCATGAATAAGAAGTGTGGTGTAGAGAAAAGAGCCCCGATCTTAGAGTCAGAAAATCTGCATTTGAGTCCCAGGCCTGCTCTAATACCATGAGTGATTCTGATAAATGACTTAATATCTTGGAGATTCTGCTTCTTGTAAAATGGTCATAACAAAGTCTATGATGTTAATTTTTAGGAAGATTCAATGAGATAATAAACATGAACGTGTCAAATAAAGCATGTGGCTTTATAAAAAAGAATCCATAGTGTGGAAAAACATGGTTGGTTTGAGTTTTTTTGCTTAGGGAACAAAGATGCAATCTAAGGAACACTTTTGAGGCAGAAGCAAAATTTTAAGAGTAGCGGTGAGTGAACTGGAAATTTTAATGCCATATGAGAACAGCAGCTACAGTAAGCTGGGCTGCATTGAAATTGGAGTGTTGGGTAGTTCTTTGGATCTCAGAGCAGGAATCTGGGATTCCTCCATCCAGGAAACAAGTAATTGCTACAGGGTTTTCTCCTCCTGCCCCGTATTTGTTCCTTATTCCCTACTATAGATTTGTTCTATAAATTCATAGATTCTACCTTCTAGAGTATTTATTCAAATTCGTGGCTTGATAATGACTTTTCATGGCTTGCCTTTTTGCTTTCAGTTGCAACTTTCATTCATTTATTCATTCACTGAAAAAGTGAATCTTCTACAAATAGTTACTGTATGGCAGCATTGTCTGCCATTCTGATGTTACAGAAATCCTTGCCCACAGAGACTTTGAATTCTAGTTAGGAAAGGCAGACAATAAATAAGTCAAGGAAGAAAAGCATATTAGACTGGATGGTGACTTCTCCAATGGAGAAAAATGAAGCAGAGGTGGGCACTGAGAAGAGGCCTAGAAGGGTAGGTGGTTTCAGTTTTTAAAAGGGTGATTGGAGAAGGATTCCTTGAGAATGCGAAATTTGATCAAAGATCTTTAGGAAGTGAGGGGATGAGTCATACAGATATCTGGGAGAATTACATTGCAAGCAGAGAGGAAAAAAGTGTTTTCTCAATCAAACAGATTAAGATATGGTGACAGGAGATATTATGATATCATGAATGCACATTTATGCTATTCCGTGGTTTAAATAAGACTAGAGCTCAAGCCCTCTACTTTCTTACCTTTTACTTTTTCTTCACTAGACTCCGGTTTTGTTTTGTTTTTTACTCAATCATTTTATTTATTTATTTATTTATTTATTTATTTATTTATTTATTTTTATTTTTTTATTAATTAAAAAATTACAAGAATGAAACACAAACGTTTTTAACATTTGTTCATTGCATTCTACATATATAATCAGTAATTCACAAGATCATCACATAGTTGCATATTCATCATCATGATCATTTCTTAGAACATTTGCATCAATTCAGAAAAAGAAATAAAAAGACAACAGAAAAATAAAACAAAAACAGAAGGAAAAAAAAGTATACATACCATACCCCTTACCCCTCCCTTTCATTGATCACTAGCATTTCAAACTAAATTTATTTTAACGTTTGTTCCCCCTATTATTTATTTTTATTCCATATGTCCTACTCGTCTATTGACAAGGTAGATAAAAGGAGCATCAGACACAAGGTTTTCACAATCACACAGTCATATTGTGAAAGCTGTATCATTATTCAATCATCACCAAGAAAGATGGCTACTGGAACACAGCTCTACATTTTCAGGCAGTTCCCTCCAGCCTCTCCATTACATCTTGGATAACAAGGTGATGTCTACTTAATGTGTAAGAATAACCTCCAGGATAACCTCTGGACTCTGTTTGGAGTCTCTCAGCCATAGACACTTTGTCTCATTTCACTCTCCCCCCTTTTGGTCGAGAAGGTTCTCTCAATCCCTTGATGCTGAGTCTCAGCTCATTCTATGATTTCTGTCCCACATTGCCAGGAAGGTCCACACCCCTGGGAGTCATGTCCCACGTAGACAGGGGGAGTGTGGTGAGTTTGCTTGTTGTTAAACTCTGGTTTTTAATGTGCTTACTTCCCAGATAATGAAATCTCCAAGTCATAGCTTCTGTCCTTGATATTTGGTGCAGGTGCAAATGTATAATACAGGGTAGTGGTTTTGAGTGTTTTTCTGGCGTCATCCTGATGGGGTTTAGACCTAAGAATTGCCAAATACCAACTGGGTTTTCTGAGGCAAGTCTCTATACCATTCTGTGTCCTAGCTTGGGATTAAAATTTGTGTGTTTTTCACAGAGCTATTGTTTAAAATAAACCAAATGATGCACATGAAATGCTTGGCACTGTATCTGACACATATTAAGTTCTAAAAAATATGTTTATTGAAACAGTTTATTATTATTCTTTTTTATGTATCCACATGTTGAATGGGTAGAGAATAATTTCCCATAACATCTTTTCCCGAAAAGTTACTTAATGGGAATTTCTTGCTCTTCAATCTGCTTTGTCAGTCTTGCTAAAAGGGTAGGGACTTCAGTTTAAACATGTAGTCCCCAGGTTATCTAAAAAGAATGCCTGAAATGGAGAAAATGGCCAGTAGCATTAAGGACAGAGTCCATCTAACAGAAATGGCTCCAGCTGCAAGATCATCAGCCCCGGAAATTATTTATGCTGTTGTCGATCTAGAATTCACTGCTATGATTTTAAAATTAATTTAGTCTAATTACTCCTACTTAATAAGATAACTTGTCAGTTATCACCACTCCCATAATCTCCTGCATTTCCATCTTGCTTTAGCCTAAATTATCCTCTTCGAAGCTTGTTTTCAATGCATTGCAAAAAAAAATCTTTAGAGGTATAATTAACTTTTTCATTCAGAATCCTAATTTCCTCTCCAGCTCTGTTGCTGTAGTATTTAAACTATTTATTATGCAAACTTGCAGAACTTAAACTATGAATTATGTACAAATCTCTGGATGTGAGCTCTGCCTTAATTGTGACATCTCAATATCTTTCTAGTTCAAGGTAAGGAAATGTGGAGAAAATGAAGGTTCAGTTCACAAATGGGTTTAAAGTCTAGGTTGTTTGAAAGGTAAATTCTCTATTTCTATTATTACTTTTAATTATCTTTACATCTTTATTCACTTAACTCTTTTTTTTAAATCTATTTTGTGGTTGCTGCCAGGATGGAATTTTGGTATAGCTGTTTTTACACTAATCCAGTACTAATAGTTTTCAATCCATTTATACATTTATTCCCACATTATTTTATTCATCAAATATTTATCGAGGGGCAACTTAATTTCAACAATAAGTTAGGCATATAGCCATAACTGTAAATCCAATGGCTCATTTCCATCTCTCAAGGAGTTTATAATTTAGTAGGAGCTACAGACACAGACAATTTCAGTACAGCTTTTTACATGTGAAGACAGAAGGGTATCTAAACAGTTTGGGGGAACCAAAGAAAGCATCCTAAAGTATCTGATATTAAAGTTGAGAATAAATAGTTGGAACCAGCTGTACAAGATCAGATAAATCATGTATTTGGGGAAATGTGGGCAAGATCAAACTGGTCAGTAGGTAAGCATGTATACCAGGTAGGAGGTCAGATTGAGTATAACCTATTTAAGGATCTGTAAAGAAAGAAGTAAAGATTTTAAAAAGTATGTATAAAGGATGCACAGGTAGTTTAGTGGTTAGAATGCTCGCCTTTCATGTGGGAGACCCAGGTTCAATTCCCAGACAATGCACCCCCCCCCAAAAAAAAGTATATATAATTTGGCTAGAATTCAGAGTAGAGAGAAGAAGAGACAAGGAATGGGGGCATAAATAAAGGTAAGCAATTGATAACAAAATTTTTATACCACTTACCTCTTCTATTATGTCATTTAGTCCAACCTGTCTTTCTAGAAGTAATATAGTAAAAGCACACTAGATTAAGTGATGTAATCTAGAATTGGTAACTTTTTATAATCTGTGACACACATATCATCATCAAGCAGGGCCCCAACAGCTGACAAACCTGCAAAAAAAAAAAAAAAAACCACACAAGTTCTGTCTTTCTGTGTGTCTCATGCAAGTGATTTACCTTCTGATTTCATTTTCCTCAGCTGCCTTCAAGTGATGGTAACAGCATTAATATGCTGTTGATAGCAATTAACAAAGTTATTGAATGGTGGGATTAAAATTCAGATGAGGTGAGGGATACCTGCCTCCCCAAATGCATGCTCATTGCCATTTTCTACCATCTTCTAGAGTGGTGAAAGTCAAAGCATAGAACCAGTAATAGACAATCCTTGCAGTGCTGTTCTAGGTGGTTAACATCTATGAAATGACAGAACCTTAAAATTATGAAGCAGGCATTATAATTGTCCCCACTTTACAGATGAGGAGTGGGAAACACAGAGAGTTGTGATCCGACTGGGCTTTCTGTCTCTGGAGCACCTGTGCTTAAGCTCCAAAAGGTCATGACAAGCTCTATAAAACATGAACAATGTTGGCATTTCACAAAATTCTTGATTTCATAGGAGGAAGTCCGCCCCAAAAGCAGTGATGTAGGGACCTAGTGTATGACATAGAGAAATGCTTAGGAAATTTTGTTTAAAAGGGAGAATGCATGAATGAAGGAATAAAACTTGGAGAAAATCATCTCAAATGGAAGAGACATTGACTGTCTTAATTTTGGTCCCTCAGTGATACATTCTGTGCAAATTTTGGAAAGTTATTTCTCTTTAGAAACTTCGTTTGTAACATTGAAAAGAAATAGATTGTTGTAATAACTACTCAGGCATCTTTCAGGGTTTATGTTTTATTCTAAAATTTCAGGTTCAGTAGTTGAACTGTAAAGGTACTTTCTTTCCTTCTTAAAGTGATATTTTTGAGATAAAGCTTGATATTGAAGAAAACATTTCTTGGCAACTTGCCTAATAACACTGAAGGCAATTAAAACTAAAGTATTTTTTTTCCTCAAAATCACATTTTATTGCACCAGCTGTGGAGTTTATTTGTTTGTTCAAGTTCGCCCAGTTGGAGTTAATATCTCTTTCTTTTATATCCCTCTTGCACTTTTCCATTCCTTTATTATAATTTTTCTAACAGTCTGGCTAATATTAAGATTGTGTGTTTATGTATCTGCCTTTACCATTGAATTAGAGACCCCTAAAGGCACTACTTTTAAGGAACTTAAGCATGAGGAACTGCTTTTATGATCTCTCTGTCTCCCACTGTGCCTAGCTTTGTGCCCAGCGTGTTGTAAGAATTCAATGAACATTCATTGACTAGAAGGAACTCACATTTCTGAAACTCGGCTCACTTTAAATTTTAGAAATGATCTCAATTGGTTTTCTTTTGACATTTGTTTACAATAGCAGAAATCAACTCTCATTTTACAAAGCTTTGCTTTTACTTAGTTGTTAAAACTCTCTATAAAAAAAATAGAACAAAACTTCAAAATGATGTCAAAAGGCAATGGCCATAAGATATATCTACAATAGCCAGCAGCAGCCCCAGCAGCAGCAGCTGTAATTACACAAAAGCAGATAATACTCCCAAAAGCATAGGTAATGTATGTAAGAATCTCCTTCATTTACCTATGGTTCAAATTAATTATATTAATGCCATCACATAGTCCTATATTATTACATATTAGTCAGTCTCTACAATGGGGCATATTATATTAGTTACGTAGTATATTAAGGAAAGAAATGTGTAATTTAAAACAAAAGACAAATTTCTAGTTTCCGCCTCATCTTTTAATTCCCTGGTTAATAAATCTGAATTATAATATCTGTGCTATTTTATAGCATAGTGATAATGGTGCACAATCTACTTTAGGCATGCAAATTCCTAGGTCTACCAATCACCAGAAGCACAACTTTGGGTAATTTTCTTAATATTTCTATATTTTAGTTTTTTTGTCTATATGTTGTACATAATGACAGCACCTTCCTCAAAGAGTGGATATGAAAGCCAAATATGATAAATTTTGGTATAGTGCTCTACCAATTAATATGTGTTCAATTGATGTTGACTATACTAAAATTATTATTGTTGATATTATTATATGATTACACTCCTGTATCTGATGGGGATCAATTAAAATAATTAAGGTCAGAAATATCAGAAGCTAAAGCATGCAAATAAGAGGAAAGATTGTTGTATTTGTTAAGTAATTCATCTTTTATTTTTTTCTTGAAAGAAAAGGGGGAAAAATACTGGAGACTTAGCCTACAAATGGTAGACATCTCAAAAGGAGAAAAGGGGTAGGTGAAGAATAAAAATAATTAAACAAATGTTAGAAGACATTTTGGAAAATCATAACTAAGTTGGATTTTTTTTTGAATATAAGGATCACTCAGTCAGAAAATATATCCACATAACCCTCTACATCACCATATTGAGGAAGGAAATTAGATGACTATGTCAAAAGAATTTGATAAGGTGACTGGATATAAAATAAATGTACAAAATGAATATATATTCTCTTTTCTTATAATAAGCCCTTGGAAAGAGAATTAGAGAAATAATTTAAATAGCCACAAAATCATATAATTATTAGAAATAAATTTAACATGAAAAAGATGGGCAAAATAGATAGAAACCTTATGTAATCTTTGTGAAACACAAAACAAAATCTACCAAAGAAAAGAAATTCCTTTAGATAGGAAGATTTAGTATCATAATGGGTCAATTTTTCAGTAATTAATATAAAATGAAACTCAATTCCAATAAGAATAACTCCATGTAAATTTCATCTAGATAGCTTTTTGTCCAACTATTATCCATTAATTTATTGGGGGAAGAAGGAAATTCAGTGAAAATATTCTGAAGTTCATATAAAAATCCCAATTAATATCCAAGGAATGTATAAAAAGCAACAAAAACAAAGGTCGACTCACCTTGCTGAAAATAGAAGATGCTTTAAAAGCCTTGTACTCAACTCACTGTGATGTCTGAATAAAAAGGCAAATTGAATCAGTCCCTATGGAGGCTAATAAGGGCCTAACTCATCTTGGAGTCCAGGGAACCCTCTCCTTTTATCTCCTCTTACTTCCCCCTCACTTAACTCACTCCAGCCATATTGGCTTTATTGTTTTTATTTGTTTTCATATGGAACATACTGAGCACACTCCTATTTAAGGACACTACATTTCTTATTCCATGTTATCAAATTCTCTTCTAGGTATACACATGGATTGTTCTTTAACGTTATTCGGGTATCTGTTTCAAATGTCATTTTATTAAAGAAGACTTCTCTGAACCCACTATCTATAATAGCACCCCCTTCACTCTTTATCTCCTGCCTTATATTATCACCATAAAATATTTATGTACTCATTTATTTAGATAGCTATTTACTAATTTAGCTAGTTAGTCTCTGTCTTCCCCTACTGGAATATAAGCTCCATTATAATTGGACTTTATCTGATCTATGCCATAGCATCTGGTCATTCCGTGATCTCAAGACCAAGAAAATTTGAGGGCACAGAAAATACATCCAAAATCCAAGAAGTGGTTGCAATATTTATATGAGAGTGTGAAATGTAATAAAGATGGCATTTCAATGTGAGGAAAAGTTGGTTAAACCAAATAGAACTGACACAACTGGCTACCCACTGGAAGAAGATTAAGTAGGGTCTGTCTCACATCATTGAAAAGATAAATAAATTCCAGATGTTTTAGAAGCTTAAATGCAAAAATAAATGATTATATAAATAAAACAAAATATCTCAAAATGTTCTAGGGGTAGGGGTAACTTTCATAAACAAGAGAAGAAGAGAAAATGAGAACAGGATATATTTGGCCATATAAAAATTAGAGGAGATAGATATTCAAAACTCAAAAAGAGTTTGTAATATATATATGCCACAGTGACAGTATGTAGCCAAATACATTGATGGGAAGGCAGAAACAACAGCTGTCAATAATTAAAAATAATTGTACTACAAATTTACAGAAAAATACAACAAACTAAAAGGAAATAGAAATGCTCATAAACATAAAATCCAAATAATCAATGAAAATATGAAGTGATACTCATATTTTCTATTTATCAAGGAAATCAAACTTAATGCATAATGAGATTTGCCTTTATAGCCACCAGATTGCCAAAAGTCCAAAGAGAGATATCTTTTTCTGGTGGAGATGTAGGACAAATTGTGCTCACATACTGTAGAAATTTGCATTGCTAAAGGACTATTGGGAAAAAAATTAGCAATAGCTATTAAAATTAAATATATTCCTTCTGCATGTATTAGCTAACTTTCTTTTGGTCATAATAAAGGACTGTCTGAGTAGTCCCAGTGTAATCATAAAATCCTTATAAGATGGAAGCAGGGATATCAAAATCCTAAATAGGAGATTTGAGAATGTAAGCAAGAGGTTAGAGTGATGTGAGGAAGAGGCCATGAGCCAAGGAACACAGGCAGCCTCCAAAAGCTGAAAAAAGCAAGGAAACAATCTCCCATAGAGCATCCAGAATGAATCAGCCCTGCCAACGCATTTTTGAACTTCTGCTTTCCAGAAATATAAGAGAATAAAATTGTGTTGTTTCAAGCCAATTTTGTGATTATATTAGCATAGAAAATCAATTCTATCATCTGTCTCTCTGCTTCTGTCAATATACTGATCTATCTACCTATTATTTCTATCTATCTATCTATACAAAAATGTTTATTCCAATGTTGTTATAGCGTCAGAAACTGGAAATAAAGCAAAAACCTAAACATCACACTGCATCATAGAATATTTCCAAACCATAGAACTTTATGTAGCAATTAAAAAATGAATTAGAATTACAACAATGATGTTGGAGATTTTCCAAGTGATATTGTTGAGTGAGAAAAGCAAGATGTTGTGTGTAATATGCTACAATTTTTGTAATCATCCAGGACACACACACAGATAATCTCAGACAAACATGATAGAAATTACACAATAACACACATCAAGGTGTTAACGTGGGTTACCTGGTTTAATCAAAATGGGGGCACTGGTGATGAGACAGATAAAGAACAATTTGAGAGGTGCCTGACCATGCAAAAAAAACAAAAAAAGAGAGAACAACTTGAGAACCAAACTAAAAAGAAACTTCGATGTCAAAATTCCAACAATGTAAACTTTTATATAATATACATGCATATTCATATGTATTAAACATGAGAAGATAAGGTACTATAGCTTTATATTTATACGTGTAAGGCTGGCCATGATTCACAATTAAGTAGGGAAATAAAAAAGAGTAAAAATTCAAAGATGCAGAGTAATGTAAATAATATTATCCTCTTTGTTAAAAATGAACAGACTATGCGTTGGATGATTACATTCATGTAACATTCACACAATGTTAAAAATTCAGGGAGAGACGAGAGATTTGTCTCTGTCAAGGGTTAGACTGGGAGCGGGACAGAGAAAAGAGGTTGGTGTAACTCTAAAAAGGGAGCAAGAGAAATCTTTGAAAGGATGGGACAGTTTTGTATCTTGGATTGTGGTGGCGGTTATATGAATCTGAGCCTGTTATAAAACTATAGAGGAGCACACATTCAACACACACATCTAAATGAGTACATGTAAAACTGGTGAAATTGTTTCAGAAATGGGCTGCACCACTGTCAGTTTCCTGGTTTTGATCTTGACTATAGTTATATATGATTTACCATTGAGAGAAACTGACAAAAGGTACACAAGATCCGACTGAACTATTCTGGCAACATCCCATGAATCTATAGTTATTTCAAAACAACGAGTTTCCAAAAATGAACCAAACTCTTAAGTATAAATTCTTGAATAGTTCAGTATGATCAAAGAAAAATTTAAGTAAGGATATACAAAACATAGATACCTTCTGGTGGGGTAGAACTGGAGGGAGAAATATTAACTTATACTTTTTTTCACGCTTATTACCAAAATGACACATTAATTTTGTATTATAAAAGAGAAGAAATAAAGGAGTTTTTAAAAAATAAATTAAGGTTTTGATTGAAAATTTAAAATAACGAAGTGGGCATAAATTATCTTTTTCAGTTTTTTTTTTCTTGTTGCTTTAACTGTGGGGGTTATTCTCATTCTTGATATTTTCCTATCAATAATTGTTAAGTCAGTCAGGGTCTTACATGATGTTAGGTGATTTTCAGGATCATTTGTCCATTCAACAGATATTTTACAATTAATTCAGCAAATGTTCCTTGAGAACCAATTATAAACCAGCTACCATGATAAGCCACTGGGGTAAAAGGATACAGTGTAAATTTTGTCTTATCTGGCTTGAAGAACTTAAAATTTCGGTGGAGTAGCAAGAATGGAGAGACATGACTACTAGGCCTCCTACCATGTCCCACCACTTGAGAGAAGATGCCATGTTCTCACTCCTGTACTAAACATTCAAGAAGAACAGAAAAAAATTTGACTTAACCTGCATTTTATTTTTTGCTCAAAATAGAGCTCTAAATGTTCACTGTGTTGGGGGTGCAAGGGTAATTCAGGGGTGAATTCTTGCCTGTCATGCGGGAGACCCAAGTTCAATTCCTGGCCCATGTACTTCCCAAAACTAAACAAGCAAAACAAACAAACAAAACAAAATAAAATTCAACAAATGGTGCTGCAAGGACTGGACACTTACATGGAAAAAGAATGAGATGTGACCCCCATCATACAGCATCCCCCCCAAAAAAAATTTCATTGTTTTAAGAATGTAGGTAGATACTAACAATAGGTAGAGAAAATCATAAACATGTTGGTTTGTTTTCATATCATCTTACACAGTACACAATAACATTACATTTATAGAATAGAATGTTATAATCTTTGCATTCTGTTTTGTGTCTTCTCTACATTTAAATTAGGACTTTTAAATATTTCTATGTTATTACAAATGATCAGTAAGCTTCATTTTCAATATTTCATTATTTTTAAATTTCATAATTGATTACAAAGTTAAATTGATTTAATTGCACAAGTATTTATTGGATGCCTTGTAGCATCCTGCCGGGATGATGCATGGGTACGAGTCAGCAAGGTCAGCGTGAGTCAGCATATTGACCTGCAGCATGAGTTAACCATTCTTCTATTGTTATACAAGAAATCTGTTTTTAAATTTTCATTGTTGTGAATAAGGTTGTGGAAACATCTTAGAAAATAACACTCTCTCTGAATTTAGAATTATTTTTTCAGGGTTTTTTTCAATAGGTAAAATCATAGGGCTAAAAGGAAAATAAGAAGTTTTGAGATCTTTGATGATACATATCGCCAAACTGAATGAGATGAACAAGTTTACAAGTCCATTTTGAAAGGTTTTCAACCTCCAGGATATACAATCAATCACTGTGACCTTGATGTAAAATACATCCAATAAGACTGGCAACAGCAAATAGAAGATTCTTCTCTAATATATGCTTGCCCTATACATGACTCTCAAGTGAAGGTATCTTGTCAACAAAAGAAGGAATTTAATATTTATTTATTGGGGGTTTGCTGTGTGTCAAATACCACTTTACATTTGTCATTTCATTTATCACGAGTAAAACAGTATCACCAGATCAATTCTTGACTGATAAAGTTTTGCATATATAAAAAGCTATAGCTTATATAGGGCTTTCAATTGCATGATTTCGTTTAAGACTAACAGATCTTGTCATTCCAAGAATGTGTTTTCATTTGTCTGCCCATACGCCAGACTTCTCAGTGAATAAACTTGTAGTGGATGATTTTTCAGAACATTAAAAAAAAATGATGCTAAAAATATGATTTACATTTGAAAAAAGGAGGGAGGGATTGAAAGTCACTGAAAATGTTTTAAGAGAACTTTATGAAAGCATTTAGAAGATGATTTCTTCTCTTCCTCAGCAATTTCCAACAAAAGATCAATTTGGTATTTCTCCTTCATACCTGTGTCCCTTTAATTTTACAGGACCTTAGCTTGCCTTCTTTTCTGATACACCAATGAAAGAGAAACACACACAGTACAACTGTACCGACTTAAAATGCTTCCTTTTTCTTTTTCCCCGCCCGCCTCCTACTCAGAACTAGATATCCATCCCTGGACCCCTTCTTTCTGATGATGAAATCCCGTTATTGAGTTAATGCTGGGAGCTATTCTATAGGAAGAAAAGTGTAAAAGAAAGCAATTGTTTGATTTAAAATACTTATTCACAGAATATGGATTTTAAAAAGACGATAGAAAGAATATTGTATATTAAGAATAAATAATAGTCAACTTTCCTCCAGGGTAGTACCAGCCAAATATAAATAAAGATCATTAAACAAAATCATGGAAATGCTTTTCCAGGAGGTAAAGAGAGTGTCAGCAGATTGTTCAGGCTGTAAGAGCTGTTGAGCAGAAGAGAATGGAAACCTGGTTAGTAGCCAGATTGCTGGTGCTATGGAGATTGAAGGTATATAGTGATGACAGCATTAATTATAGCCTCTTATTTTATATAAAATATACTACATTGCTGGATTTAAAGTTCACCCATAAACAAAATCTCGTTTAGGTCTCACAATGACTATGTGAAATAGGCAAAACTGTTATCACTATGCCATTTTGCAGAAAAACAGCAGCTCTGAGAGGTTAATGCTTCCTCAAAATGATCCCATTGGTTAGTATTGGATCTGAATTTGCTCCTAGTTTTGTAAATCCAAATCCATTGCTTTCCTCTTGCCCATAGCACCACAGGAGAAAAAAAAACATTTCGGAAGGAGGAGACCATTCATACATGCCTCTATTTTCCCTGCACTATTCACCATGATCTTGCTGAATCAGGGAGAATACAACAAAAGATACAGAGAGAGGACAGAAGATTAGAGATCAACAAATGGACTTCTTAATTTTTGAAAAATGGAAAACAAGTTGAGTTTTACAAAATATAGACTGATTATTTTTATACCCACCCTAAACATAATTCTAGAATAGCAAATTGATGAAAAGGTTTGGAGGTCTTAGAGAGAGCCACAGTGTGCTTTTCCCATCTTATCTTCAGCATCTGGGGGGTTGTGGTTTAGTCAATGATCAAAAGGAAAGCAATGATTCCCAGGGCTCAGCTTAGTTTCACTAAGTAAAATTTCTGAGTGGTGGGTAGTTTCTTGGGGTGCCCTGAAGGACCCATAGCTTCTTAGATTTCTCATAGTTTTCATTAACCTCTTGTAGTTCTTTATATAAATGCATGTAGGTGCAAACAGCTTTAGGACAAATCGTTAGTCCCCACGTGTTCCTAATTAATTGCTATCTTCAATATAGAATTTTTGGAGCCACCACTGTGTCAAACAACCTAATTTTCTCCTATATTAAATTTACTAGACCAGGGAAAGTAGACGAGGTATGTCTGGACTTGAGCAAGACATTTTTCAAATGCCTTCCCTTATATCCATGTGGAAAATGCTGGTATAATTAGAAGAACCAATAACTGCTTGAATGATTCTACCCAAATGAATTGAAATGAATCTAGAGTGAAATTTTTAGCTGTGTGCCTTGGGAGATGGAAGGAAGTAAGATGATCTCTTCGTTCTCAGTTTCAACCTCCAAATGGTGATAATGATTTTATTGGATATTTGTTACCTTTTATTTTGTCTTACCAGGAAAGACCTTTTTGGAAGTGAAATTCTGGGAGCAGAGTGAATCATTTCACCCAAATGCCTCTGGCCACTAGTGAGGCCTGTATTATCCGGGCCTGGTCAGTTAAGGGAACCCATTTTCCCTGGAACCAGGAATTATTGAGAACTGTTTTTTCCAAATCTGGTCTACCATTATATGCTGTCTTCATACCAATCCAGAAAGTCAGACACGCTTTTACCCTGTTTTACAGAGAAAGGAACTGAGGGACAGAGAGGTCTTCACTTCTTCAAGGTCACACATTTAAAGTATCTGAAAATGCATTAAAATCCTGTGACATTTGTTCTTTAAACTTTTCACCCAAGACCAACATATCCACTAGACTCAGAAGGTCCAGTGCCTAAAGTTCAATACTTTTCAGGACCCAAGGAAATGTTTTGATTTAAATGTCTTTTAAAACCAGGAGAAAAAAAATGAGGACAATAATAATGATGAATATATAATAAGAATTCATCCTGGATTATACTTATATTCATCATTATACCAATGCAGGTATAAAATATAATTTGAATATCATAGTTAATATGAATTCTAATATTTTATAGGGCAGATATCCATGATGGCTATAGTGCTTAGGTCCCACAAAAGCTCTAAGGCAGCCCGATCTCCACCATATTTCCTACTTGTCTATGCCCCTTGCGCCATGCAAGAGGGAAGAGGAAACACACTTTCGTTGGATGGTAGACAGGCAACAGAAGTAGATTGGAGCAGTGAGAAATGTATTGAAATGGATTCACGAAGAATAGAAAGGGTCTTGTGTCAAACAGAAGGGACTGTAGAGGCTAAATCATGGCTTTGTGCTTCAATTGCTAAAACTTGTGTTGTCTGTGTCCTGATGAATGCAACGTCTTCCCCGTTTCGCACATCGAGCTTCCACGAATTTGTTTCAGAAATTATCAGAAATGTCTCATTTCCGTTTAGGCTTCCGGAGCCACAATAGATGAACTGTTCTCTTTTGAATACCCAGGTGGTCTGAATGTATCACCAATAGCAACGACAACTGACATTTGTATAACACTTTGTAGTTGAAAACTACAGGTTTTGGGTTTCAATAACCCTTTATCCAAATCCCAGCCCCATCTTTCTGCAGCTGAATGCCAGCCTGGGTTATATCTCTCTCTATTCTAGTGAAGTCTTGAGATATAATTTTCAATATGTTTATGGGGGGAAAGGACCCACAATAGCAAAAGACATCCTTAAACTGCTTAAGCCTCAATGCCCTCAGCTATAAGTGAGGCGTAGAGTAACCACCTTGGAGTTAGAACACCCAGCAGGTATTAAGTACATGGAAGATGCTGTCTTTGTTTATACTCCATTTTGCAGATGAGAAGACAGGCTCTATCTGAGAAATAATTTGCTCAAGGTCAATTCAGAGAGAAGTGGAGCTTAAATTTGATTACAGAACCCATCTTGCTGCTTTTCTTTGTGAGCACACTTAAGTGCTCAGAGCATGCTTCATATATTTTGATGAGTTACTGAAAAGAGAGAAGCTTCTATGAAGACAAGGCTGTTAGCAGGTACATCAGAAAGTCTCAGGTCACTGAGAGGAGGCAAGGACTAATTAAGCTGGGTAGAAACATTATACTACTCCCATCCCCCTCCTCATTCTCTGCTGTTATTTCTGAGCTACCAACATGTCATCTGGAGTTTTCAACATACATATTTTTTCTTTCTCTGGTAGCATTCAAGAGATTTCAGAATTGAGTTCTTATTCCATTAGGAAGTTACCAGGAAGACCAGAAGATCATGGGCATTTTTTTTTGTTAATACAAGTATCTTTCATTTACCATTTCTACAAAAAAATCCACAGTTAAATATTATAGATATGTAAGAGACTTTAGTTATAATGTAGTAATAACAACTATAATGTTAACAAAAATAACATTCAATCCTGATCCATCTATAGTGCTAGACAGTGGGCGAGATGCTTTTCAATCTAATCTTATTCAGTCTTCCCAGTAATATTGTGAAGGGTACAGTACAGGTACTATTATGCCCAGTCTATAAATGAACAAACTGAGTTCCAATAAAAAGAGTTGGTCATTTAATGTCACACACCCTGAGCTGAGTCTCATTCTCCTGACTCCATCTTCTTTGTGAAAGTTTGGCAAATTTCCAAATAATTCTCCAGATGTTCCCTCAAGTAATCACAAGAGGAAGTCTGCATTTTTAAGATTTAGTGTCTAAGAAAACACAGGTAGGTCACTTCTAAGCTCACTGTTTAACTCAATTTATCCAATGTTAATTAGAAACTTACTCTATCCAGGACAAATTATGAAGTTCTTAAGGACAGTCTAAGCACGGATCTTGCCCAGGAGAACTTTACCATCTAGGTGAGGAAGTAGATATATCAAGAGCTAATCACAAGTAAAGCACCCTGAAATAAGGGATATCACAAAGGCATGTAGGAAACAGTAGGGTGAAGGGAGGGAAGAGAAGTTATCTCCATTTGGGAGATTGGTGAACTATTTTATAAAAGAGCATTATTGGGGCTTGAAGATAGAAAAAATATTGGTGGTAAGAGAAAGAAGGAAGAGAGCAGGATGAAGGAACCGCCATGAGCAAATTTATGCAAGTTTTTGACATGTGTCCAGGTTGTCAAATGTCATAACTCCCATTTTGAACATGTGTCAACTTAGGCACGGGTTTCCTCAGCGGCCCTATGGTTTCAGCCCTTAGAAGCACCAGAATTAACTTGAATCTCACTCTGAAGATCTTTCTACCATTTTGACCAGGTCCTGAGAGACGACTTCCCTTTATTCAAAGCTCAACCACTGCATTTCCTCCTCTACTCTTTCTCAAAAGCTATTGTCTGCCCTCAGTAGGGAGACATCAGTTCACATCTCTTTGTTGACAGTATCCACCTCCCATTTTAAGCCATCTGTTCACATTAGAGAGAGAAAAGACTGTACTTTACCTCTGTTTGTTCCTACTTATCCCTATTAACTAAAATCCAACAGGGTAAATGGCCTTGTTATGTGGTAGCAATAGGCCATAAAAATACCTTGTGTTTGGCATTCAGAGTACTTTTCAACTAACAAACTCCAAGTACTTGTTAAAATATTCATCATGTTTAATGATCACCCCTTTAAACACTGGGTCAAGCAGGGGTAAAGAACCCTGGAGGTTTGGCCATGATTGTGAAGTGTGACCTAAACCCAGCCCTCGCTCTGTGGGCATTAGATGCCCATCTGTTAAAAAAAAAAAAGATGGATCCAACAGCTTGCAGGCCTTAACATTCTGTGTTAACTGTCTAAAGAACTGAACTACAAGGGGATCACAATACAAAGATTTGGTAACATTTGTTACCCTTGGCAGACTCTGAATTTCTTCAAAAGATAAATACTTTTACCTTTTTATCTCCATAGACCTTCACAAAAATTGCTAAGGTTTTGAGGAGCAGAGTCAATGAAAACTGTCATTAAGGCATTTTTCCATCATCAAAGCAAGTCCAAGAAGACATTTATGTATCTGATATCTATTGGAACCAGTTTCTCTCTCTCTCTTTCTCAACTTTCATCTCCTTTTCATCCTCACTCTTCACTCTTTCTCTCCTTTCTTCTTCATTCATTATGTGGCATTTGAAACCTAGTGAACGACTCTCCATGTTCAAGCCAAACAAACCACAGGACTTCACTCTAGGTTCACTATTCCCTCACCATATGGCCTTAACTAATTTTTGTAGCTGATCAATTAAGTGGGAATAATAAAATTTATAGAATTGTTGTGTGGGTTAAATAGGATGAAATCGTTGAGGATATAATATAATTCATGGCAAAAATAAAAGCAATAATGGGAAAATAGAGTTAAACATATTCTTCTTTTCTTTGGAGGCAATCAATATAGTGACTAAAAGTGGTGCTAGACAGATCAGCTTTCAAATCTTGGCTTTGACATCTGCTTAACAGCTCTAAACTTGAGTTCCCTTATCTATAAAATGGAAATCATTCTCAGTTGGTTGTTGTGCAAGATGAAAGGTGAATGTGGCCATATGCATGGTAAGTCCTTGAAAATAGTAAGCATATCATTGTCATAATTTATTCATTTACTCTTTCACATACTTCATCATTCATAGTTTTTCCCTACAAATATTTCCTGAATACCTACTAGATGCTAGGTTCTATGCTGTGTGCTAAGCCTATAGTGATGAATGTTTCATTTATTTCTCTACTATGAGCTTATGGTCTAGAAGCAAAAGTAGACATATTGATATTTTCAATCTAGCACGCTATAGTGTACACAAAATTCTATGAAATCTTAGAGCAAAAGCTTTAAGGTGGGGGAGTATCAGTCAGGGAAGATGTCCAGAGATGGTAAAGGGGATGAGGAGTGCAGTAAGTCAGGAAGGATTATGAGTTGTAAATAAGTCAAAGAAAAAGGTAAGAAAGATAAGTGTGTTTAGGAAGAGTAATTATTACAGTCTAGTGAGCTTCAAATTTTGCTGTCTCCCTTGAAACACTTTGGAGCCCTTGATGATTGAGCTCCTTATCACATCAAATAAAACAGAATTCCGGGTAGTGGACCTAGATATCTATGTTTTAAAAGCTCCCCAGGTAATTTCAATATACAGCAAGAGAACCACTGCCATAAAATATGGTAGCATAACCAGAGTGTGAATGGAAATCTGTGTTGTTCTAGAGTAAGGAGGAGCCAGTGAAGATGGCCCTAAAAAACAGGTCAATGAGTTTGGCCTTCACTTATGTGCAGCGATTAGTAACTGAGGTGTTTGAGAATAGAGTCGTCATATTTGCATTTTAGAAGGACATCTTCAGCTACAACTCAATGTTGAATGCCAGGGGAAGCAAAAGTGAAAAATATGTGATGCATGATCATCAGCAAGTATATAATCTATAGAGTAGTCTTGGAAGAGTATTCTATAGATATGCATTAGTCGCATGTGGAATTTATAAATAGATTCATTTCTGTGGCCCTCCTCAGACATCCAGAATCATTTCTTGGGTTATTTGCGCTTTTATTAATTTCTCCCAAAAGGCCAGAAAACTGAATAATCATCTTTCAAATGACCTTTAATCATTAATTTTCCAGCAAAAATATGTTGACATTGGCCAAGTTCACCATCTATTCCTTGTCTGGATCAGGCCAGATTAGGAACAGGGTAGGTTCTTGGGTACGAGGTTACCAGTTCTCCCAGCTTCCCCATTCTTAGCTCTTCTCTCCATTATTCATCGCTTTCCTTGCCCTTCAAAGTAACAGATCCTATAGTTCCACCTGATTTTATTTTTAACAAAATCAGCACTCAGATAAAGAATTGAAAAATGCCACCAACACTTTACTGAGACTGAAATCATTGTGTCTGAATCTGGAACGATCTCTGACAGTGGAATGGATGGGTTTATGTGCTGTGAAGAGAGTCCTGAAGCTCAGCATCCCAGAGTGTGAGGGGAAACCATCTTTTACTGCTGGTGGGGGTGGCCACTTAGGACATTGATGCATAGGAGCAGACCCCTATCACAGCACCATCAGGCAGAGTAAGGACATTTCATTCAGCAGTAGCTGAGGCAATTAAATCCAGCCTAATATGAGCACATTTGACCTGATACTTCTCCGGGGAAAGCAGGGAGAGGGATGCTCTATCTTGACCCAAATGAAGAGACAAGACAAGAAGGGGAAAGGTAACCACCCCAAACCTCCTGCTTCCAGCTTCTTTAAGGAGCCAGACTTGTGTAAGTAAGCAGACAGTTGCATTTGTATGACTCAACAGTGACACCCAGTGACTCTCTCTGTCAATCCCAGGTGACTGTTGCAAGGAATATATTTCACCCTCTATTACCTAGCATGGAAGCAGCAGCAGCAATCACATCAAATTCAGTCTTGAATAAGACAAACATAATAATAAATCCCAGTTTGTATTAACATATTCATCTAACTGTCGAAGCATATTCCTCTCCCCTGTTGGGCCATGTCTTATGTCAAACATAATACCACCATGTACTGATTGTATCTGCTTGAGTGTACAATAGCATAGAAGTGATTCTTTCCTTCACACACTGTCTCCAAATGCCATTGGCCACTATTTTTGGTAATTATGACATTTACACACACACGTGCATGCACGCACATGCACAAATATGTACATGCACACACACATGAATGGGTTCACAGAAAATTACACATTAGTAATAGAAGTAAGACCCTAGAAACAGGGATGGAATGGGTCCACATCACTAGACATTGGGCCAGCCAAATCGGGATATTTGTGTTTATTTCTCAGTTCCACACATGGAGAGAAAGATTTTTTAATAATTGTAGAGTAATCAGAACAAAGTAAGAAGCATAGCCATTGCGTCTAAATCATGAGAATAATTATAGGAAAGAGGGACATATGCCCTAGAAAACAAAACTTAATGGAGTCAGGAGATGAGTAGGGATGATTGCCTTCAAACATTCAATGGGGGACACGCATGAAAAGAGGGGATATACTAATTTGATTTGTTCCCAAAGAATAGTAATTAAACTAATGACGGGAAGCTACAGGGAAACTGCTTTCAGCTCAACCTCAGGAAACACTTTACAATAATTGGATTCTCCAGGAAATGAGAGAAACTCAGGGGGCAGAGAATTTCATGTCGCCACAAATATAGCCCTGATATATCTGTTATGAAAATCTAGTTGAGAAAAACAAAGCCAAGGTGGCAGGAGTGGGTGGACACAGAATTACTTGAGCAATTTTGGTAAGTAAAATGGTAGGTTGGGGTCAAGAGGGAAAGAATAAAATTGGGAATAGGATTTAGAGGGTGACTGAAATCTTTCTTTATCGATCATTCTTTTGTTTGTTTTTGCTGTTTATCATTCTTTTTAAATTAATCATTATTAATATTGCTTTTTTGAATAAAATTTTTATTGTGAAATATAACATATATACAAAAAAGGCAATAAATTTCAAAGTACATTGTAACAAGTAGTTTTAGAACAGATTTCAGAGTTTAGAACCCATTTCAGAGTATGGGTTACAATTCCACAATTTCACGTTTTTCCTTCTAGCTGCTCCAAGACACTGGAGATTGAAAGAATATCAGTATAACGATTTAGCAGTCATACTCATTTGTTAAATTTTTTGTTCTCTGCTTTAACTCCTCTTTCTTCTTTGATCCTTCTCCCAATATTTAGGGGTTGCTTGTGTTATGCCCATTCTAACTTTTTCATGTTGCAAAGGGCTGGTGATAATATGGGATAGGGGGATGGAAAGTAGTTGACGTTCTGGAGAGGCTGGCCCCTCTGGGTTTCAGGTCTCATCTGGCCTAGAAACCCATCTGGAGGTTGTAGTTCTCTTGGAAAGTAATCATAGACATGAAACTTTTTGTAGAATCTCAGATAGAGCCTTGGTGTTCTTTAGGGTTGACAGGACTGGTTTTGGTTGGGGTTTGGCAAACCATAGTAAATAACAATATCTAGCTGAAGCTTGCATAAGAGTTGCCTCCAGAATAACCTCTCAACTCTATTTGAACTCTCTCAGCCACTGATAGCCTATTTTGTTACAATCCTTTTCCCCATTTGGGCAGGATGGCTTTATTGATCACACAGTGTAAAGGTCAGGCTCATCCCTAGGAGTTGTATACCTTGTTGCCAAGGAAACTTTCACCCTGGTATGTCATGTCCCACATAGCGGAGAGATTTTACTTGGAGTGTTGGGCTTAGAGAGAGAGAGAGAGAGAGCGTGGCCACGTTTGAGAAACAAAAGAGGTCCTCTGGAAGTAACTCTTAGGCATAGCAACAGGTAGACTTAGCATTTCTATTACATAAATAAGCTTCACAAGAGCAAGCCTCAAGTTCAAGGATTTGGCCTATTGACTTTGGAGTCTCTAATGCTTGAGACAGTATCAGCTGTTTCCTCAGTGGTAAACTCTAATTGTTCCATACTTTTTCTCTTGTCCTTCAAAGGACTTTTCCAATATTTGTAAATTATCTGCTCCACATACTCTGGAATATATCTGCACATTACATTAAGCTATACAGAATTATAAGCCTTCATTCCCATTCTGGGTTCCATGTGTTTGGGTTGTTTAAATGATCTATCTAGATGTGTTGACTTAGACTATGTGCTACAGAAAATTTAGATTTTGGAACTTTGGTCTCATTGAGTAGGTGAAGCTCTGAAATATAGACAATGTCTGCCGCTGATAGCTTCAGCCGGGCCGCGCGACCGGTACACTGGGTGGGTTTGGGGCGAGCTCGCAGGAATTAACCTGGGTAAGCTGGAGCCGGCACTTTCCCCAGCCGGCGGTCGCGAGAAGTCATCACTCAGGCCAGATGCGGGTTTTAAGCTTTTATTGATACACTCCGGGATGGGCCACCCGGGAACCCGAGGAGTGAGACGTCTGGGGTCCGAAGACCCCGGGGCTCGGACGACCCAGAGCGGGGCAAGCGTGGGGCTTAAGTACTCTCGGGGAGGGGTGGAGTCTTGGGCACACACGTCAGGAAGGGACAGCCAATCACACAAGGCAGGAGGCAGTTGCTAGGCTGAGGGCTTAGGTTAGGTATAGAGGAGTGAAGAGAATAACAGGAAGGCTTGCGGTTTAGTGGTGAGCTACGGAAATGGGAGGTCTACAACAAGAGGGGGAAGGGGGAAACAGAGAGGGGGGTTACAGGTACGGAGGGCAGAGAGTGAATGTAGAGAGGGAGAGAAGGATTAAAACATTTTAAGCATGGCTAGGCTCCAGTCCCTGAGAAATATGCCACAATTCCTCTCCTTTTTCTTTTAAAGGCTCACCTGTGTGACAGGTGGTGGGCATTAACCTTTGCTGGGAGGGGTAGGGATGAGATTCCCCTTGCACTTGAGGCTCAGAATTTCAGGGGAAGGGTGTGTGCTGAGCCGACCCTTATGCAAATCTCATGTGCCCCAGAAGAGCCAGAGGAGGCCTGTTAGAGTGGCCCTCTTCTGCGGCTACTTTGTGCCGCACCCAGCGGTACCCCTCTGGTAGCCTTTCGGCGGCCCCAGATGCACGCTCTCTGGTGACGTGCAGCCCCCGTAGGGGAATGGAGAGAGGCAGGGAGTGGCGCAGGCATAGGCAGGCAAGGCTAGAGCCGCAGTAGTGCAGTGCCGACTGCACAAGATGGCCAGTCTTGAGAGCGACACCAACCTCAGGGTGATCAGTCCTGGGGGTGAGCAACACTAGCGAGCCATACCTGAGCCTGCCGACGGTTGTCCGCGTTGGCGAAGGGATTTTGGAGCTCTAGCACGGCAAGAGCTAAGAGTTTTGTATTTCGTTTGTGACGAGAGATTTTTGAAAAGAGGCACTTGAGTAAGAAAAGGATAACAATTAAACTTAGCAGGAGGATGCCGTAGAAGATGAGATTGGAAGGCTGGAAAAGGGAAGAGAATTTATGGAGGAGGTCCAAAAGGAGAGAGCTAGAGAGTTTAGGTACAGATAAGCTTTCTATAGCTAGGATTTGGGTTTGAAGGCTATGAGTATAGTTCCAGAATGAGTCATTGTAAGCGGTAAACATCCAATCGCGCAGGGTGAGGCGAGGACGAGAGGTGTTGACAAGTACAGGGGTGACACAGAGACGAGAGAAAGGGTAACGCCCATCACAGGTGGCGGTGGCTACTTCATACAGGGCTTCAATATCTAAGGCTAGCAAGTCAATTTGCTGTTGCAGGTTAAACAGGGCTTGGTGGGTTAGGGAATTGAGTCTTGCCTGTAAGGACAGGGCCGAGGCGGTGGAACTGGTAAGGTTATTTATGACAGAAGCGGAGGTGGAGGTCTGGTTGAGCGCGACGGCTGCCGTGACCGAAGATGTAACGGAGGCAATGATGGCTGCAGAGATGGCGGCGGTGATCCCGAAGTCTCGCTTCGCGTGTGGGCTGAGCTGAGTGACGGAGCTGTCCATGGGTAGTGCAGGAGCGACCCACCTGGTCGCGTTGAGCGGGATCCACAGGAGTCTAGGGTGAAGTACTATGAAAACTACTGAGAAAGAGGTATTAAGGTAGTTAAACAGGTGACATGTGTTAGGGTGACTATAGTTTGAGCAGGTAAAGAAATAGAATGGAGGACTTAAAAAGACCGTGGAAGTGAGGTTTTCGCCACCTAAAACATTGAACGCATAGTAGCCCAGACCGGTAACCCTGTTACCCTCAGTTGGGGGCTGCTGGGTGCTGTTGAAGGTGACCAGGCGCCATTGGGATTCGGTTGTTCCGAGGAAGGGGCGTAGGTCTAGGCAGCTGAGGTTTCCACAGAGAGAGAGATGCGTGAAGCCACTGGTACCATAAAGAAAGGGGGGATTATAGGGAACGAAGAAGTTATATTTGGAAGAGTTGAAAGTTCGAGGGGGAGAATGACACGGAAGCCACGGGATTTCTGTAAAGGAAGTCGAGGGTGTAAAGCTGCCAGGCGAGCAGAGGGGAACTGGGGGCCGTGCCGGTGGGTGTGGGCGAGTTTGGTTATATCCGGGTGCAGTTCCTCTAGCTGGCCAGGTTCCTGTGAAAAGGAGGGCTTTTGGCTTTTTCGTGCTGAGTACTCCGGCGCTTATGGTTCGGGAGTAGATAAGGTGGATGCAATTAGGCCATCGAGGAGAACACGGGAGCCCGTCTTCTGCTTGTCCTGAAAGATTAGCGAACGTGAGGTTTAGTAGTTTGCTGTTTGGCGGGGAGACTCTGGGCAGGGCTTGCATTGACTGATTCTGCAAGAAGGTAAGGTTAATCGCTAGGGCTTCGGGAGGGGGGGAGAAATTAGGGAATGATGATAGGTTGAGAGGCGCACTAGCGGGGAGGACATTGGGATCGCACGGGAGATCTAGTAAGCAATCATTAACAAAAGGTTGTGGGAATGTGGGGGAATCGGGGGTGAGGAACAGTAATCCTGGGGGATATTGGACTGCGGCCCACACTTCGCTCTCGGTAGGTTTTGCAGAAGTGGCTGTGGAGAAAATTAGAAGTGTTAAAGGGAGGAGTCGCCAGGTGGGAAGTCCGGAGGGGCGTGCTGGGGAGAACATTTTTATTGAAAATAATAAGCAGGTTAGCACCTAGAGGAAGAAAATGAGTAGGTTAGCCGCTTTATTTCTTCCTCACTGTGGGGAACCCACGGGAATGGGCGTTGCGGGGATGGGGTGAGATTAATGGGGAAGAGCACTGCCTGTGTTGGCGGCAGCGGTCGGACCGAGGGCCAGAGCTGTTTAGGTCCCGGGGAGGGGTTATTGTTAGTGGGATTGTAGCAGGGCGGCCGGGGTGGGCAAGATGGCGGTTGCCCCGGGCACGGCCCTGCGTAAGATGGCGGTGGGGGAACATAAGATGGCGGCTGCGCCTCCGGGACAAAAGGGTTAGTGCAGCTAAAGGAAGAAGGGGGGGTAGCGGAGGGAGGGGCTGAAGGGGCGGGGGAGGGCTTAGGATGTTTTGCCTCTGCACTCTTAGGGAAGGCGGGATAAAGATTGTGGCTGTCTTCCGGTTTGGGTAGTGGAGAAGAAGGCGGAAGGGTGGAATTTGTTTGTCCGCCATTAGTATGTTCGCCATGGTCCCGCAAGGGCGGGTGCCTCTCGAGTAATTCGAGGGAGAGGCTTCCCCAGCGGCCGCATTTACAGACTTGGATCCAAGAGTGCGGCTAGGGCGCGCACCTGGGGGACCTAGCTTTTAGAGAGAGATTGACCCATAACAGAATTTAGAGGGGACTACTCACTGCTTGTAGAACCTAGGACTGCGTTTATTTAGCAGGAGAGTCTAGTAGGCTTACCTTGGTTCAGAAGAGAGGTCCTAGGATCTCCAGTGTCCAGTCAGCGACGGAAGTGTAGAGGGTCCCTGTTCGGGCGCCACTTGCCGCTGATAGCTTCAGCCGGGCCGCGCGACCGGTACACTGGGTGGGTTTGGGGCGAGCTCGCAGGAATTAACCTGGGTAAGCTGGAGCCGGCACTTTCCCCAGCCGGCGGTCGCGAGAAGTCATCACTCAGGCCAGATGCGGGTTTTAAGCTTTTATTGATACACTCCGGGATGGGCCACCCGGGAACCCGAGGAGTGAGACGTCTGGGGTCCGAAGACCCCGGGGCTCGGACGACCCAGAGCGGGGCAAGCGTGGGGCTTAAGTACTCTCGGGGAGGGGTGGAGTCTTGGGCACACACGTCAGGAAGGGACAGCCAATCACACAAGGCAGGAGGCAGTTGCTAGGCTGAGGGCTTAGGTTAGGTATAGAGGAGTGAAGAGAATAACAGGAAGGCTTGCGGTTTAGTGGTGAGCTACGGAAATGGGAGGTCTACAACAAGAGGGGGAAGGGGGAAACAGAGAGGGGGGTTACAGGTACGGAGGGCAGAGAGTGAATGTAGAGAGGGAGAGAAGGATTAAAACATTTTAAGCATGGCTAGGCTCCAGTCCCTGAGAAATATGCCACAAATGTCCTCCTTAATGCTGCATTCTGATTTACCTTTGTCCTGATCTAATTGGCCTCATTCTTCTCTTTAATTGAAGTCTGATCTCTTTTTCAGTTTCTTTAACAATGGTTGTTTGTGGCAGTGCTGATTTTCAGAGCTGCAGAATTCCTACCCTGAGTCTTAGGTGTCACAGAGGTACCCAAAGTTCCAAGGAAATAAATACCAGGTTATACACATATAGCACAGCCTCTAAAAATCTAGAAATAACAATTACAGGTCTGGACTAAATGTGACTGCTACAAAAATGTACAATCTAGGCCCAATTTTCTTATAATAGTTTTCTAAAAGAAACCATACAATATTTGCTCTTTCGTTTCTGGCTAATTTTGCATCACATAGTGTTCCTCAGGCTCATTCACATCATTGCATACCTCATGACTTCATTCCTTTCTTTAGTGGCACAATGTTTGAGCATATGTATATACCACAGTTCTCCATTCTACTATTTAGTCAGTGCATCCTTCAGCCACCTCCATCCATTGGGCATCATGCATAATGTCCAAAGTCAACAATTCAAGTCTCCCATTCTCCTCACTTAGTTGCGTAATCATCAACACTCTCAATTTTAGACAATTTTCATTGCTCCCAAGAGAAAAATAACCAATAAACTCACCCTCACCAAATAGAAAATCCAGACCTCCCCTTAACTCTTGTCCTCCCCACTCCCAATTATTTACGCCTGGAATTGCTGTGGTACTATTGATGTCTTTCTGTTAAACATAAACCATAGCATACAATAGTAGTTTTCCCCCATACCCAATATTATTTACTTTTTGTACAAGATTAATACTTTTGAAGTAGTTCATACTGAACTTATTAATAAGTTGCAAAAGGGTCAGAATTCAACTAGAGATATGAATGAAGTGGATTTGGCTAGGATACAGGGTAAAGGATGAAATGACCCATATTTTAAAACTTCAACTTCTGTGTGAGACCAAAGGAGGGGATGTCTATTTGGTGCAAAATTTATATTTTGGGTGGTGCATTATCTAATTTAACTTGTATGATCAGATTATTTGAACACCATAATTTCATGGAATTCTGAATAGGGTATGAGATCCTGTTGGTTTGTACAGGTTAGTATAATGGCACAATATATCCTAGAATAATTTGGGCAGAGAGTAAAAAAGTATTTGCAAAGTCCCCTTGGGGCACTGGGGAGATAGGAGGAAATATTCAACATACCCATCTGGGGAATTCCTGATATTCTCACAAGCAGTGGGGTTAACCAATGCAATAGGCTGAGCCCTCAATCTTGGAGTTTGCCCTTATGAAGCTTATTCCTACAAAGGATAAGCTGAGCCTGCTTAAAATTATGCCTGAGTCACTTCCAAAACCTCTTTTGTTGCTTAGATGTGGCCTCTCTAAGCCAACACAGCAGGTGAACTAACTCACTGTCATCCCTGCTCTGTGGGACATGAGTTCCAGGGTGTAAATCTCCCTGGCAATGTGGGACAGGACTCCCAGGATGAGCCAAGATTGGGCATCATGGGATTGAGAAAGCCTTCTTAACTAAAAGGGGGAAGAGAAATGAAGCAAAATAAAATTTCAGCGGCTGAGAGATTTCAAATAAAGTCAAAAGGTTATTCTGAAGGTTATTCAGAGATATTATATAGATATCCTTTTTTAGTTTATGGTGCATTGGAGTGGCTGGAGGGAAACACCTGAAACTGTTGTGCTTTGTTCCAGAGGCCTTTATTCTTGAAAATAATTGTATAAGTATACAGCTTTTACAACGTGACTGTGTGTATTAGTTAGGGTTCTCCAGAGAAACAGAATCAACAGGGAACACCTGCAAATATAGAATTTATTAAAGTGTCTCATGTGACTGCGGGAACACAGAGTCCAAAATCCACAGGGCAGGCTGTGAAGCTGATGATTCCAATTCTGTAAGAACTCCACAGGAGAGGCTCATCAACCGAAGCAGGACGAGAGCCTATCTCTTCTGAATCCTCTTTAAAAGGCTTTCAGTGATTAGATTAAGCATCACTCATTGCAGAAGACACTCCCCTTTGGCTGATTACAAATGGAATCAGCTGTGGATGCATCTGACATGATCATGATTTAATTCTATGAAATGTCCTCATTGCAACAGACAAGCCAGCACTTGCCCAACCAGACAAACAGGTACCACCACTTGGCCAAGTTGACACATGAACCTGACCATGACACTGTGTGATTGTGAAAACTTTGTGTCTGATGTTCTTTTTATCCAAGGTAGACAGATGAATAAAAAACTAAGGATAATAAATAAATAAATAATAGGGGGCATAAAGGTTAAAACATGGAATAGATTGAAGTACTAGTGGTCAATGAGAGGGAGGGATAAGGAGTATGGGATGTATGAATGTTTTCTTTTTTCTTTTCCTGGAGTGTTACAAATGATCTAAAAAAAAGATCATTGTGATAAATATTCAACTATGTGATGATATTTTAAGCCATTGACTGGATACTGTGGACTGTATGTGCATGCAGATTTCTCAATAAAAATTTTTTTTTAAAAAGAACTTATTTATATTTTTAGTGTTCATAGATGGGATACATGTATCTATACAGTCCCTTTCAACCATACTTACCTTCAATATGGCAGTGTACTTACAGAGCCACTAATGAACTGCCTTCATGTTTGTCCACACCCTTACTTTTAAGTTCAACCTCATTAGCTGACCACTAACTGAGGTCTACTTTCCATTTATCTCTAGGTCTTCTATATTCTATATTATAAGCCTCTGAGTTTACCATTACCAAAGTTATAATAGCAAAATCCTTTTATTTCACTCAACATTATATTCTCAAAGTTCATCCATGTTGTCATATGCTTCATCTTACTGCTGCATAATATTCCATCACAGTTATACCCCATTTTGTTTATTCACTCATCTGTAGATGGACACTTAGATTGTGTCCAAGAGTCTTTTGCATCTTTTGCAACTGCGAATAATGCTGCTATTAACATTGTTTTGCAAATGTCTTTTTGTGTCACTGCTTTCAGCTCTTCTGAGTATATAGTAGTAGTATGGGTCATAGGACAACTTTATAGTTAGTTTTCTAAGGAACCACTAAGCTATCTTCTGTAGTAGCTGTAACATTATATATTCCCACCAGTAATGCATAAGTGCTCCAGTTTCTCCACATTCTCTCCAACATTTGTAGTTTCCTGTTTGTTTGATAGCAGCCATTTTTATAGGAGTAATGTGGTATCTTATTGTGGTCTTGATCTGCATTTCCCTTATAGCTAATGAAAATGAGCGTCTCTGCATGTGCTTTTTAACCATCTGTATTTGCTCTTCAGAAAAATGTGTATTCATATCTTTAGCCCATTATATAATTAGATTGTTCTTTTGTTGTTGAGTGTATGACTTCTTTATTTATATAGGTTATTAAACCTTTATCTTATGTGATATTTCCAAATATTTTCTCGAATATTTTGGGCAAAGTCTTTTGAGGCACAGAAGCATTTGATTTTGAGGAGTTCCCTCAAAATCTTGTTTTCTCTCATTGCATGTGCTTTGGGTATAAACTTTAGGAAACTAAATCCAGTTATTAAGTCTTGAAGATGTTTCCCTACATTTTCCTTTAGGAGTTTTATGTACTGGCTCTTACATTCAGATCTTTGATCCACTTTGAGTTAATTTTTGTATGGAGTATAAGGTAAGAATCCTTCATTCTTTTGGCTATTGCTATTCAGTCCTCCTATGCCCATTTATTAAAAAGGCTGGTTTGTCCCAGTTCAGTGAATTTGGGGTCCTTGTTGAAGAGTTGACCATCAATTTGGTGTCCACAATCTTGATTCCATTCTATTGGTCAATCCTTCTATCTTTGTGCTAATGCCATGCTGTTTTGACCATTGTGGCTTTTATAATCAGTTTTAAAGTCAGGAACCATTGATCCTCCCATTTTGTTCTTTTTTAGGATATCCTTACCTATTTGAGGTCTCTTTCCCTTTCAAATGAACTGAGATATACACCCGATCCTAAGCCCCAGTACCCACTAAGATAGTTTCAACTACTGGAATAAACTTGTGCTCTAGAGATATGCCTGGATTTGAAGTCCAGTTTAATCTCTTATCATTTAGGTAAACTAAGGCAAGTCACTTCTCTTTTCTGAAACTTAGTTTCCTCATTTGTAAAATTGGGTTATCTATACTAACCTGATATGATCAGATGGATCTGAGGATGAGAGGTGCTATTGTATGTAAAATGGGTATAGGTGTTCATTAATAATTAACAATAATTAGTAGTAACTGTCAATATTATGATGAACCTAGGTGGGAATTGGGAGGAGGGTATGCAACAGAGCATTTTGGACATACAAATGCCCAACTCTAACAAAAATTCTGTGCCTGTGTGGAAATGCTGGATATTAAAATTTTTAGGCTGTTCCAATATATTCATTCTCCTGGTTAAGCTGATTTGACAAATTGAAAGTTGTTGTTTTAGCTCTTGAACAACATGAAGGAAGGCAAGGTTTTGTGGGTCAGGGTTCTTTGTATTTTGTTTTATTTTCCCCTTTCAAAGTCTCTCATTCTACTATTTTTTTCTGTTCCTTGCTACAGCAACCAGCTGTAATCAGGTGCAGACTAACAGCACCTGTTGTCAGGGGCACTGTGTATCTCTTACTTTTTTTCCCCAAGCTTATCTCCCCCAGTCATGTGGATCCCCTGCAGAAGCCTGATCAGTCCTTTTGGTGGCTGAAAAACACTAGAAAATGTGAGGGGTGGACACATCCCAGGGCAATCTTTGACCAATGAGATAAGGCTGGTGAGTAAATATTTCCTTTGTCCACGCCTCGGAGACATATTCGAGATGCATTCCATACAGTTTCTCAGAACCTCCAGAAAAGATAGAGTTCCAGAAGCCCATGGTGGTAACCTGTTCAATACTCACCTTCAAATTGGCTACTTTCTCTCTATTCCCATTTCACAGCTCCCCAATCCTGCAATCCTGTGGCTTTCCCTCCTTTCTACTTTCACTTTTCTAGACCTTCCACCTTTGTACTCAGGATTGAGTGATCCAAAATAAACTACTTGGATATAAGCCTTGTTTCAGACCTTGCTTTTTAGGAGGATTGGGTGGGGTAGGAGCACAGAATGCAAACTATGTCAGGCAAAGAGCAGTAATACAAATTACATAACATTAACACAAAAAAGCTGGGTAAAATTCAGGGATAATTTTGTCAATTGCAACAAGCAAGTAACTTTTCCACAAAGTCACACAGCCAGGTGGCTATTGCAGAGGAGAGTTCAAAATGTAGAAGGAGAACTACTGGGGGATGGAAGAAAGGGACAGAAATGGAAAGAAAGGCAACATCACCTGGGTGATGGGATTGAAGAAAGAGCAAGCCATTAAAACATCTTAGCACAGTGGGGATGACACGTATTGAATCTACCCTGTCAGCCGAGCAGAGCTCAGTACGTACCCTGATAAATGCCAGGTTCCCTTGCTGACACTTAATAATGGTTTTATCTAGCAATAGAATAGAATTTAAGAATGGGCTGAAGAGGATGCTTGCAATTTTAACACCCCCTGTTCTCTAGTAGATGACACACATAGGTACTAAATGAATGCTTGTGGAATAATCGACAAATTAATGAGGTAACACTCCATAAGTATTTCCATTATGAAGGTACATATAACTAGCATTGCTGTGTGCATTTGCTATCTAGCTATGTATGAGTGCATATCAATTTTCTTTTTTTTTTGCCTTTTAAAAAATGCGTCTGTATATTAAAGGAATAGTGTTTGAGGTTATGTCACAGTGAGTATAATCAACTTTGAGTTTTGTTTTTCTAAAAATAAAGTATATAACCCATATTTCTGATTACCGAAATCATTCACAATATTACCACATGCTCATGTATTACTATTTTCTTACTTTTCATACATAAAGATTTGGGGCTGTTGTTTTACACTGTATCTTTGCCTCCCTTTCTTAGTCTCACATAAATTTTCATCACCTCATTGTTAATTTTTCACAAATGACAAATTCTCAAAATAATTTCTTTTGTTCATTAAAAAAATAGAAGCAAACAAACAGAAACAACCTTCTATGTACCATGTCCCAGGGACATTGCTGTTTCTTAGAAGTAAATGGATGAAGAAAATGCCTGGGTTTGGGGTTGGATTCAAGATTAATATTAAAGAAATCTCTCTTCAGAACCTCATCTCTAGGGAGTGAACGTTTTAACAAAGTAGGAATTAACTTGAATGGATTTTCATCTCAAATACTTCCAGGAATAGTGTTAAAGTTTTCCTTAGTGACACAGTGCTATGCTTCGCCCAGTGAAGACAAACATTTTCTTGTATTGAACTTAATATCCTTATGGTTAAAATTATACATATCTTCCTTTTGTTGTCTATATTGAATATAATCTAGTGCTTGACACAGAGCATCCGTGATTTCTTTTGCAGCTTCTATCTAATTTAAATTATTTGACCAATGTTTTATCTTGACTTCAAGTTACAGGTATATGAGAGCCGTATCTCTTTCTTTCACAACTAGATCCTTAACACCTGGTATAGGACATTCTGTTAATTTCCTGATCAAAAAAATGACTATATTACATATTGAGACTGTATTTCTCACCGTATTATAGATGTATATATTTGTATGTATGTGTGTGTGTGTATTGCTTGTCATAAGTAGTGAAGTATGGCTATAACATATTGACCAGTTCTTTTCTAATTGTAGGTCTGTAACTATGCCTTTGGGGGCATAATAATATGTAAGAGCTAGGTAGGAGCGTTTATCCTCTTGAACTTTCCAGTTCCATTTTTCTCTATTGATAAATTAAAATCCAGATAATACTGTATTGGAAAAATAAAGGTGAAAGGTTATGGAGAAATACTGGGAAAAAAACCAAAAGAAACCTGCCATTTCATTACATATGGAAAAATGAGGCTGGCTGAGCTACAGTGACTTGCCCAAGAGCTTATTGCTCATGGTGGAAATTTAAGTATCAAACAAGACTCCTTGAACTTTGGAAAATAGCCTGCTACTTCCTTCTAGTCAGTGCCTAGATTTCTCAGCCACTGAAATACCAGTGCAAAACCTTGATATAGTTGTTGTAGGATTTTTGTTATAGTCATGTACTTTTCTTTCTTTTGACTCATTTTTCATATTTCTGTTTTAATAGATTTATTCCACATGAATCTTTTTATTGTAAGCAACGTTAAACCCTTTCAGAATGTAGTCTGAGACACCATGTAATGTAGTAACTTTTACTTAGTTAGCCTTTCCATATATAAAGGTCCCTTATGTACACACATTTAAAAGTTGTCTATTGTTTTGTTATCTTTCAGCCTTTATCTACTGACAGCTATTAAGAATCTCAAAGTAGTTACTATTGTCAAATGCCTTTCTAAGGACTAAAAATAAAATTTACTTAAGATAAAAGTGAACTGAGCAGAAACCAACAATGGGTCCACAGCGTTTCCTAAGTCTCCTGGAAGAACTGGCAAAGTCACTGGGAAGGCATGGCCAAGCTAAAGTCTGTGGAATGATTTTGAAGTCAAAGTGATAATTGACACAAACCAAAAGTAAATATTTATTGAGTTTTACAATGTAGCAGGCACTAAGAAGGACTCTGTATAGCACATCTCATTGATTCTTTACAACAATCATTTGAAGCAGATACTATTATGACTCTCTTTTTAGAGGTGAGGAAATGAGGTTCAGAGATATCACATAGTTAGTGAGTGGCAGGGCTGGGATTGAAATCTAGTGCATTAAAACACTGCACATAAAGCCCCATGGCAGTTTAAGGACTCAAAGAGCACCCCCAAACAAAAAATATGAGTTTGGGGAAGAACTTGAGATGAGAAGTTCTATTCAGGTGCTTGTGCTGATAGAAATCTGGATTTTGTCTTAAGGAAATGGACTCACCTGCAAGTGTGCTCAGTTGATAGATATATTTTC
Organism: Tamandua tetradactyla; assembly: GCF_023851605.1. Classification (NCBI taxonomy): domain Eukaryota; kingdom Metazoa; phylum Chordata; class Mammalia; order Pilosa; family Myrmecophagidae; genus Tamandua; species Tamandua tetradactyla. The sequence continues at coordinate 38,979,171 of NC_135328.1, forward strand.
TCCCTCTAAAATTATACCATTTCATCTGGAGTTGGGATGTCCTTCTTGTTTCTTGTTGGCTCCGCCTGACCACACCCCTTTCTTAAACTGACACAAGCCAGATTTGCATCTCCTTTTAACTCTATACCTGCATCAATTGTGACTGATTTGAATACCTATTAGATGATCCTTCCAGCAACTCGATATGTCATTTCCTGGACTCCTTTTCTCTGATCTTGACCACATTCTGGATTATGTCAACTCCATGACTATAAACCTTTAATAATTTCAACTTCACCCCATTTTATGGCAACCAAGTACTAATTTACAGTTTACTTTCTAGTACACAAACTCCATCAATTCTTCAACTTCACCGCAATCTAAAATTTGATGATCCAATAATCCAGCTATATTTTCACTCCCCACTACATACATAATTGTTTCTTGAGCAACTTAAATTTTGTGGCTTACCTTTATATCCACTTTCTTGCTCCTTTATATCGCCATTGTATTCATGTTGCAAAATATAAAACTTTTTAAAACTATAATTGCCTGCCTACTTCTTTCCTACACATAAACAGTTAAACATGGCTAGAACAAAACATTCATGCTGAAATGCTACATCTAAAACCCATGATAATATATCACAAATTTGTTCTTAATGGTGTCCTATAATCTTCCTATATTTTCCTATCCCGTGCCCTCATATACATACTTTGATACCTAATTAGATGATTTTTACTCTCTCTTCAAAGTTCCAGCATCACTTTCTCCATCCCTACACTTGGCTATGGACCTCGTAGTCAGCATTCTGGGAAAAATATAAGAAATTAGATAAGAACTCCCACAAGCTGCACAACTACATCTACCTACCTGCTTGTTTCTGTCTATAGTCTCTGAATGCATGGCTGTTATTACAAATGAATAATTAGCACTTTTATGTACAAAAATATATAAGCCTGTGCTTAGTAAACATCATTGCTTCTTATCTATTCAAGGTAATTGATGCAGAAACACTTTGCACCCCCTCACTTTTTCTTCCTCATCATTAATCCTTCCCTCATTGCTAGATTATTTCTTTTAGCTTAAAGACACACTGATGTTTTCTTCTATTTGTTTATGTGCATGTGTGTCTGTGTGTGCATGTGTTGGTGTATACATACATAGAAATATATAGATAATGACATAATAACATAATCACATTTTCCCTTAAATTGTTACATCATTAATCTTGTCATCATTAGAGAAAATTCCTTTAAAGAGCTACCTGTAACTATCGCTAGTTCTTCTCTTCCAATTTTCTTTTGAACATACCCCATTAATATTTTTCCTTGTCATTTCGATAACCTGGCTCTTGTCAAGGTCCATACTGAACACCATGTTACTAAATCTGTGATCAATATTCAATTTTCAACTTTCTTGAACTATAAGCAGTGTTTGATGCAGTGTACCATTTCATTTTCCTTTCCACACTTGACTTCTAGGAAACCATACTCTGTGGTTTTGCTTTTCATCTTGCTTCGTTGTCCACCTTTCATTCTTCTTAGCCTCTTGAGATACCCCATCAGTGCTTCAACTTATGGTCTCTGGTTAGCTTATTCAATTTGAAAATTTCATATACCATCTTTATATGGATAGTTACCACATTAATATCTTAAGCAAAACTCTGTCCTGAATGCTATATATGCTTATCCAACTACCTATCTAACTCTATTTAGATGTCTAGGAGACATTTCAATTATAACATGAAGGATGTCAGTCATATTGGATTAACCCCACCTTCATTAAGTTTGGGCACATCTTATCTAATAATACCTTCAAAGGTTCTATTTAGAAATGGGTTCACACCCATAGGACCAAGGGATGGGAACAGAACCTGCCTTATGTAGGGTAATGATTCAATTTCCAACAAAGGTATATTAAATAGCCCATACTCAATCAATATAAGAAAATAAAGAAGTGGATAAAAGATAACAAAGAATGAGGGAAGCATGGTGCAAAGAGAAAACAAAGTGCAAGGTGAACGAAAAACAAAGACAGTATTATGGAAAATTATCATAATTATCTTTAAGTATCAGTAATTACATTTAGTCCAAATGGACTGTATTGACAGCAGACAAACTTCAAGACAAAAAGTAGTATCAAAAATAAGGAAGATCATTTCATAATGATGAAAGGGTCAACTAATTAAGAAGACATAACAATACTGAATTCAAAGGCACTTAAAAAATAGAAGTTCAATATACATGAATAAAATATTTATAATATTAAATCTTCATCTTGGTTTTATATTTTAACACTCCTTTATCATTAATTAAAAGGAAAAAAATACTCATAAATGTAGTAAGGATATAGTAGATATGAACAACATCATGAATCAACCTCAACTAATAGTTATTTCTAGAACATTAATTCAATATCTACAGAATACACATTATTTTCCTGTGCATGTTAAAAATTCCCTAAGATAGAATACATGCAAGGCCATTAAAAAAAGTGTCAATATGTTCAAATGATTGAATCTGTAACAGGCTATTACTTGACAAAAAGGAATTAAATTAGAATCAGTATTTCAAAAATCCAAAATATTTGAAGATCATGAAAAATGCATCTAAACGACATGAGTCAAAGAACAAGTCATAATGGGAATTAGAAAATATTTGAAACAATATGATACTGAAAGACAATATATTTGAATTTTTGGGTTACAGCTAAAGCAGGTCTTAATGGGAAATTTACAGCTTTAAATGTTCATACTAGAAAAAAGGAAAAACCTAATAATGATTATACATGGTTCCAAATCAAGTAGATTGAAAAAGGAGAGCAAATTTATGTGAAATAAATAGAAAACAGAAATAATTTTTTAAAGCTGAAATCAATTAATAGAGCACAAATTATTGGTAAAGAATTATCAACAATGCCAAAATTGGCTTTGAAAAGCTTATAAAAATTTAAAATTCCTAGCTAGACTAGACTTATCAAGAAAACAAAGAGAAAGAAGATACAAATTATTAACAACCAATTTTAGGAATGAAAGGGGCATAACTAAAGAGTCTTCATATAATAAAAGGATAATAAGTAAACATTATGAACAACTTCATGCCAATGCATTTGATGATATAAAAAGATAAAAATGCTTAAAAAACAAATTTCTAAAAACTGAATAAATAGATCATAAAATAAAAGCTGAATGAAAACTTCCCTTCCCAGAAAGCTTCAGATTGTGATTAGATTTCTTCACTGATAAATTCAATCAGACACTTAGATAAAAAAATAATATCAATGTTAGGCAGACTGTTTAAGAAAATAAAGCAAGAAAGGACTCTTTTTAAACTCATGGTATGAGACCAGCCTAATCCTGTTATTAAAACCTGGCAAGGATATTGAATATATATATATATATTCCTCTATTTCTCATAGAATTGCAAACATCCTCAACAACATATTAGCAGATAGAATCCAGCAGTATCCATATAACCAAATGTGTTTTATCCTAAGATTATAAAGTTGGATAAGATTCAAAATTCAGCAATGTATTTTACATATTAACAGAAGGAAAGAGAAAAACCACATGGTCATTTCACTAGAGGCAATAAAATCATTTGAAAAATTCAACACCCATTCCTCATTAAAAGTATAAGAAAACCTGAATAAAAGGGATTTTCCTGTAAATGATAAAGAGCATACACTAAAATCTCAAATTCCTGTCATTATTAATCATAATATATTGAACGCTTTCCCCCTAAGATTAAAGAAAAGGCAAGGATTTCTGCCTTTGTCACTTATCTTGAATCTTGTCCTGCAGGTATAATAGGCAGGAAAAAAAATAAAAATCATTTAGAAAAAATTGGAAAGAATGAAGCAAAAAAAAATGTATTCACAGCCAACAATTAATTACAAAGAAAACCATAAGGAATGTACAAAACACACAGACACATAAGCATGAGTAAGTAAATTTAGCAAGCTCAAATGATACAAGACCAACGTGCAACTATCAACTGGATAGATACATATTTGCAAGAAACAAGTAGAAAATGAAATTAACAAAAAAGAATTCCATTAAAATAACCTAAAAATCATAATAATAGGTAAAATATTAAGCAAAAAATGGTTCTACATTGAATACTACAAAACATTTCACAGAGAAATTAAGGAGGACCTAAATAAATGAGAGATTCATTTATTGTTAAGCTCAATAGTTATTCAATGCAATCTCAATGAAAATCAAACAGAATTTATAAACAAATTAACAAGGAGATTCTAAGAGTTATAAGAAAATGCAAAGGACTTAGAATAACCAAACAATTTTGCAAAAGAACAAAGTGGGAGATTCATATTTTTTACTGTAAAGACAATATAATAACTACAGTAACCAAGACAATGTTATACCGGTGTAAGTATAGGAAAATATGTTAGTGCACTAGAATAGATTACAAGAAAAACACACACTCTCTCTCTCTCTCTCTCTCTCTCTCTCTATATATATATATATATATATGTATATATAATATATAAAATGAACCAATTTTCAACGAGAGCTAATAAGGTAATTCAACGAAGATAGTATAATTTTTTTCTACAAATATTATTAGAACAACTGGATATCTAATTTACACATGAACATATGTACCTTTGGCTTGAACTCACACGGTACACAAAAATTAATTTGAAATTTATTGTAGAATTCCATGTTTAGGGAAAAAAAAGCTAAAGCTGCAAATATCTAGAAATAAACATAGGAAATTATTTTCACCATCTATGGTAAGCAAATACTTTTTGAGAGGCTCCAAGGAGCACTCGCCAAAAAAGAAAAGAAAACAAACAAACAAAAACGAACAGTAGATTGGACTTCAATAAAAAGAAATACTTCTGTTCTTCAAAAGATATCTTTCAGAAAATAAAAAGCAACCCAAATACTTGAAGAAAATATATGTAATACATAATACATATATCTGACAAATAATCCTAGTTAGAATATATAATTATCACCTATGACTTAATCATATAAATTTAATAAATTATAAATATAAAAATTACATGGTGAAAGATTCAACAGAAGAAGATATCTACATAGTCAATATTTATAATCAAAGTTCTTCCATTATCATGGGGAAATACAAACTAAATCCACAAGTATATGTCTCTTTATTCCCACTAGAATGGCTAAAATTAAAAAGACTCATAATTTCCAGTGTTGATGATGATATGGAACAACTGGAATGCTCACACATTGCTTATGGGATTGCAAAATGGTACATCCGTTTTTTAAACAATTTAGGAATTTCTTACAAAGTTAAATATGTACCTACCACATACCCTAGCAATTCTATTCCAAGGTAATAAAATGCAAATTTATATTTACAAAAAACTTTTTTATAAGAAAGCCCAGAGAAGCATTATTTATAATAATGGGAAATGGAAACAGTCCAACTTCAATCAACAGGTATTTTTGAAAGGCTCATAATATGGAATGTTATTCAAAAATAGAAATGAGTTTTGATATGCAATAATATGAATTTTTAAGACATTATGTTGAGTAAAAGAAGACAGACACAAAAGAATATATAGTGTATGGTTCTATGCAAATGAATCTGTAGAACTGGCAAAACTAGTTTCTGTTAAAAGAAATCAGGCAAGTGGTTTCTTGAGTGTTGGAGTGCATAAACCCCAAGAGGAAATTTTCCAAGGATACAGAAATATTCAATATTTTTATTTGAATGATGGTTGTACAAGGATATACATTCTTAAAAATCAAACTGTACGCTGGAAATATATGCATTTTAATTAATTTTACCTTCAATAAACAATAAAAGAATCTGGAGTCGCTAACGTTTGTTTCTTGAGCGCTTTCAATTTGCCAGGCCTTATTCTTAGCGCTTATATGAAGCGTGGCATTTATTTCTCACAGCTATCTCACAAGGGTGGGATGCTTTTCCTGATTTTACGGAAGGGAAGTAGAGGCACTGGAAAATTAGTCAAGGCCAGATTGCTAAAATGTTGCAGAGCTGAGAGTCGGTTCCAGGCAATCTTAAACTGAAGCAAGGACTCTCACCATCTATTTTGTACTCAAGCCTTCTTGAACATATACAACCTTAAGTACTGTCACTCACCTCAGAAAAATCCAAAGTCACAATCTATGCCTGTCATTTCTGAAAAGTTACCATCATTTAAATGTTGCTTACAATGGTAACGAACACTAAAAGACACCTGCAATAAATGGTGGGGAAAGATGTTAAAATTTAAATGGCAACTAGAGGCTCCAGACAGCATACTTGAGCTGCAAGCAGGGAGGCAGGCTGTCAGGAACCCTCAAGGGGAAAAAGCTTCTCAATGTGAGGTTGATCAGGCAGCACCTAGAATACTGTAAACAGTTCTGGGCATCTCAACACAAGAGAGCTGTCAAGAAATTGGAAGAGATTCAAAGAGCATCAGGGAGCATGACTAAATGACTGGGGGAATTGACTTATGAGAAAAGATTAAAAGAACTAAGTACTGTCTGCATAGTGGAGCATAACTAAGGAGGGACATACTAACAACATAAATATTTGAAGGGTATGCACACAGAAGAAGGAGAGAGAGATTGTTAATGCTGCCCCATGGAAGTATAAACCCAAATTAGAGGAAGGAAGGCAGAAATGAAAATGTTGTGCAAATATCAAGAAATATGTCCTAACAAGGAGGTCAATTAGTCTTTGAAGGAGCTTCCCAGAGGACACATAGAATTCCAGTCATCCAAGCCATTGACAATCAGTCCTGACACAAAATAACAATATTCTCACACTCTTGGGTCTAGAAGCAGAAAAATGTGCTTCTATGGAGGAAGTCCCCCTACTACTTGAAATATATTAGGAATAATAATGTTAATGATATTTACAGTGCTTCAAATATTTTCATATTTAATCCTTACAGCAATTCTTTGTGGGAAGTATTCAACTTGCTTTCCAAAATGGGATGCTAAGTTTCCGAAAAGTTATATAGATCTTGCAGCTGCTAAGGTATAAGGCAAGGATTCCTGTTTTAAAATTCCTGTTTTAAAATTTTCAGTTTTTATCTATTCCACGAATGGATAGATAGGAGCAGGTTCCGTGTTGGCCGTTCTGAACATAAGACCAACATTTTTCTGTCAGAGAAGAGCCATGACAGGTTAATGTCTGATGCAGTACAATCTTAGCTGGATTTCAGGACAGCAAATATCTTTTCAAAGGAATTACAAGGCTTCAAAAACTTTATTCTGGGGAATGTGTGTCGCCTCATGCAGTTTTACACTGGTGGTACTGAAAGCCTCATAAAAATTTTCGTATATTTTGATTCCTTAATTTGTTTATTTATAATTTATTGATTATTCATTAACTAATAGATATATGTAGTGTAATATATATGCACTGGACATTACTCTGATAATATAGCTATATAGCTATGAAAAAGTTGAAGTCCTTGCCCTCAAGGAGCTTATATTCTACTTGGGGAGAAAGATACTGAAGAAGTTTGTATTTAAGGGAGCGGCAGGTGCAGTTAAGAAAGATAAAACAAACTGAGGTTATAGATCAGGATGGGGGTTCTTATTAGTAAGATCGCATCTAGTGTTTGGTGAAGGTCATGCTAGAAAAGTAACATCTGAGCAGGAAACTCGATTGAAGTTAGGGAGTAAGCTACATGAAAATCTGGGAAAGACCATATCAGGCAGAGGGAAGAGCATGTGCAAAACTCTGGGGTGGGCTAAGGTGGGTTGTCACAGGAATTCACTGTGACTGAGTGGAGCAAGGGAATGGTAAGAGATGACATAGGAGATGTAGGCATGGGTCAGATCCTAAAGCATGATATTGTGATTTTAAGTTCTCTGTCCTCTGAAAATGAGGAAGCCATTATAGGATTTTGAGTGGGCAAGGAATTTGAGCTCTCATATGTTTTAAAGTAATCATTTTGGGTGCTGTGCTGAACACGACGTAAGTAGAAGGACCGGTTAAGGGTGTTCTGCAGTAAGTCAGATGAGAGACGTTGGTAGCTTGGAAAACTGGGGTAGCAGTAGGGGAGATAGGGAGAAATGATCAAATTTTGAGGGTGTAACCAATAGGATTGGTCAATGAGTTTGGTATGGCGTAAAGAAATGGATCATTATGTCAGAGATCATAATCCATTTGCATTTATTTCTCTTATTGTCAGTCCCTTAAAAATAAATATTAATCAGTATATTTATAGCACCAAGAAATGTTTGGCACATATTAACCAGCTAATAAATGTGAATTTATTCAATGAAATGCTAATCTTCTATTTCTGTGTAGCATAAAGAACAGCCAACTGAGAGATCTGCTTATGTCACTTCACATGTCTCAGTCTCTCCATTAATATTTTGAAGATTTGGGTTAAATCATTGGCATTGCCAACTATTTTCAATTTAAGGCTGTAAACCTTTGAGAAGGGGCGATTGCAGCATAATCAATAAGGGTCCTGTTCAGGATTAAGGTTTGCCTGCAATCAAATCTGAGCTCTGCAATTTATTTGCTCTCTGAACTTGACCGATTTACTAGTACCTTTACTTCCTCATCTTCAAAATGAGGGTTTCCCTAGAAGCTCCACACAGATTTTACAAGTGGTTTTGCAAATGGACATAAACAAGATTCTTGGCTTGGATCCACTCCAGTTTCATCAAGAAGAGTTCTACTTTTATCAGTGTCCATATTGATTCTCTATGAATGGGAAAACATTTGTCAAATAATACCTATGGTCTCTTCTAATTTCATGCCTATTGGTTCACTCAACAGAAGTTTATGGAGCACCCACAAAATGAGACAGGCAATGTGCTGGATGCTTTAGATATAATACCAAATTTAATAGGTGGAACTCTGCCCACAGAGGGCTAACAATGGAGAACTATATTATTACCTAGGAAGTCCACGGAATCCTAGAGGATCTGTATACTGTTTCAGAGAGCCAGGGATTCTCTGATATTATACATAATGTTTTTAAATTTTTCCTGAGAAAATCATGTATTATTTTCATGAGAAATTTCTTTAAAAACTTGTTTATTGAAATATGATGAATCAAAGTCTTTTTGGCTCTTCAAAAATTAAGAACCACTAAATGTCAGGTTTAAAATGTATTCCACCTTTCCGTATTCTAACCTGTGTGCATCCTATGTTCTATTGTTTCTTCTGCAATTTTGCTAAGAAGGTAGAAGGATATGTGGGCAGTAGACACATGTAGTGTTTTTACTTTACATATATAAACACAGATTTCCAGTAGAAATTTTAAAAGTGCAGGCCAGAGTGACGTCATCAACATAAAAGCATAAGACATCCCCTGTCAAAGCCTCACCACAGATTTAACAAATGAAAGGACAAATCCCAACAAGAAAAAGCCCAGGAACAGATGGTTTCACAGTTAATTCTACCAATTATTTCAAGAAGATTTAAAACCAATCCTCCCAAACTCTTCTGATAAATTGAAGAGGAGGAATCATATACTACGAGACCAGTATCATCCTAATACCAAAACCAGATTAAGATAGTACAAGAAAAGAAAATTACAGACCAAATACGAATATATGCACAAAAATCCTCAACAAAATACTTGCAAATTGAATCCAAAAGTACAATGAAAGAATTTTATGCCATAAATGGCTTTTATCCCAGATATGCAAGGTGGCTCAACATAAGAAAAACCAGTTCGCATAATATACTACATTTTAAAAATGAAGAAGACAAAAAACCAAATGATCATCTCAATTGAGGAAGAAAAGGCATCTTGACAAAATTCACTTTCTTTATAAAAACAGTTAGAAAAGTAGGAATAGAAGGAAACCTCCACAAAATTATGAAGGACATAAATGAACAGTTAACATGATGCTCAGTGGTGATAGACCGAAAGCTTTACCTTTAAGATCTGGAACAGTGGTCAAAACCACTGTTATTCAGCATTGTACTGGAAGTTCAAGCCAGAGCAGTTAGGCAAAAATAAAGAAATAAAAAACATCCAAATTCGAAAAGAAGAAGTAAAACTTTCACTATTTGCATATGACATGATTTTATATATATATACACATGCATATATATATATATATATATATATATATATATATATGTAGAGAGAGAGAGAAACTCCTGAAAAACTGCAACAAAAGCATTAGAGCGAATAAGTGAAATCAGCAAAAGTGAGACAGTATAAGATCAGCATGCAAAAATCAGCAATGCTTCTATATACTAGTAATGACCAATCTGAGGAGGAAATCAAGAACAAATTCAATTTACAATATTAATTAAAAGAATCAAATATCTAGCAATAAATTTAACCAAGGATGTAAAGGCCTTGTACACAGAAAAATACAAGCATTGTTAAAGGAAGTGAAAAAGACCTAAATAAATGGAAGGGCATTCCATGTTCATGAAATGGAAGACTAAATATCATTAGGATATCGATTTTACCCCCAAATTATTTACAATCCAATGCAATAACAACCAAAATTGAAACAACCTAGTTTGCAGAAATGGAGAAGCTAATTACCAAGTTGATTTGGAAGGGTAAGTAGCCCAGAATAGTCAAAACATCTTGAAAAAGAAAAAAGGAATGATGTTGAAGGGCCCACACTTTCTGATTTTCAGCCTTATTACAAAGCTACTGTAGTCAAAACAGCATGAGTCTAGCATAAGGATAGATATATGGACCAACGGAATTGAATTGAGAGTTCAGAAACAGACCCTCCTATCTAGTACCAATTAATTTTTGACAAAGTTGTCAAATCCACTCAACTAGGCCAGAATAGTCTCTTCAACAAATGGTTCTGGAAGAACTGGATATTCATATGCAAAAGAAGGGAAGAGGTCCCCTATCTCATATCATATACAAAAATTAACTCAAAATGGATAAAAGCTTACATATTAGAGCCAAGACTATGAAAATCCTAGAAAATAATGTAGAGAAGCATCTTCAGGATCTTATTTTAGGCAATGGGTTCTTAGATTTTACACCAAAAGCACAAGCAATGAAAGAAAAACTAGATAAATGAGACCTCATAAAAATTAAAGGCTTTTGAGCATCAAAGTATTTTTTCATGAAAGTGAAAATATAACTTATTCATTGGGGCCAGTATTTGGAAACCACATATTGAATAAGAATTTAATATTCAGAATATATAAAGAAATTTTGCAACTCAGCCACAGAAGGACAAATAACCCAATTTAATAGGAATAGAAATTTCTCCAAAGAGGACGAATGGCTAAAAAGCACATGAAAAGATGCTTAGTATCACTACCTATTAGGGAAATGCAAATCAAAACTCCAATGAGATATCATTTTATACCCCCAGAGCAGCTACTATAAAAAAACCCTCAAAATTACAAGTGTTGGAGAGGATGTGGATAAATAGGAACACTCATTCTTTGCTGGTGGTAATGTAAAATAACACAGCCACTATGGAAGACTGTTTGAATGTTTCTCAGGAAGCTAAGTATGGAACCACCATATGACTTGGCAATCCTACCACTAAATGCACACTCAGAAAAACCGTAAGCAGGGACTTGAACAGATACTTGCACACCGACATTCACAGCAGCATTATTCATAATTTTCAAAAGACGGAAGCAAGTGTCCATCAACCGATGAATGAAAAACAAAATGTGATACACACATGCTATGGAATACTATTCAGCTCCAAAAAGAAATGAAGTGCTGATGCCATGCAATAGCGTGGATGGACCTTGAGGATATCATGCTGAGTGAAATAAGCAAGACACAGAAGAACAAATATTTTAAGAGCTCACTGATATGAATTAATTATCATAAGCAACTCATAGAGTTGGAATCTAGAATCTAGATTACCAGGGGTAGATTGTGGGTAGAGAACGGGGAGTTGATTCTTAATTTGTATTAAGCATCAATACAAATTTTAAAATAATTACATACAAATTATTAAATAAATTTCTATTTAGGTTGATTGTAAAGATTTGGAAAAGGATGGTGGTGATGGTAGCACATTATTGTGAGTGTAACTAATGGTACTGAACTATATACATGAATGTGGTTGAAAGGGGAAGTTTTGGGTCATGAATGTTATGAGACTGAAAGTCAGAAGATAAAGCATGGGACTGTACAACACAGTAGACTAGATAGATGAATTATGGAGTTTTGAAAAAAAGTGCAGGCCGAATCCATACATAAGAAATCATCCCACTCTTTCCTCGTTTACATATGCAAATTGATAAAACATAAAATAAGATATGATATACCAGAAAATACTCACTCAATTGCATTTCTTTTTTTTTCTAATATTGATTTCCTTTTAAGAAATAAGTTGTTTAAAGATAATCTCCTGGAGAGAGGACTCTGGCTGGTAAGAGGTTCTATTCAGGCATGAGAAGGAGTTAAAAGTATTTAGGGTCACTGCCCATTGGAAATCAATCAGAAATGAAGATAAATCACTTCTACCATTGTAATGGAAGTCATTGGGAAATAGGATTCCATTTACGCAATTTGGATTTGTACGCAATTTTTTAGTTTCTTTATTATTGTCAACAGACCTGAGATCTATTCTCAGTGCTACCACAAATTAAGTTAGTGATAAAAAACAAATAAAAAAACTCAGTTATTCTAAGCTTTAGTTTCCTTATCAGTAAAAACCATACTTAAAGTTCCAAGTTCATTGGAAATGTATCTGTTTTTTTTTTCAAATCTAAACCTCTAATACTAGCACATAATAGGAATAATAAGTCTTAAACAAATGAATAAAAAAATGGATGAGTGAAGGGTTTGGAAACACCATCGTATTTACAGGAGAGCTCCTGTAAAGAATTAAAGACATGAACTGTGCATTCTAGCTTCCACAGTTTAAAGGTTATGTGCATGACTTTAGAAAATTTCCTCAATTTTCTCTGTTTAATACTAATATATTTAGTATATCATTTCTCAGCTTAATACTAATATAGCATAAAGAAGATGAATTATAAGAATTAAATAAAATAATATATGTGGAAAAAAATTTCCCAACAAGAAAATACCTATGCAGTCCTTATCCATTCCATTATGATCTCCGAAGTAGACTTTGAGTTCAATTATTCTCTGATTGTACTTTTATCAATCTTTGGAGTCCAAGAAGGAAACTAAGAATTTGTAGCACTCCATTTTGCTTCCCACTAGTCAACAAATCTTAGCCAATAAAATCTAGAGCAAAGACCTGAGAATCATGGCTGCTGCTGAAGCCCAAACATGTATTTCAGTTTTCTTCTTAATTTCCCTCCTTTCTTAGCTAGTTCAATTGTCAGATAATATAGATAGAAAACAAATATAAAATTCCTCTGAACAAGCAGTGCATGTTCTCAAATTACATTAAAATATATTAAATATAATGCATATATATACTGTCTTCTTCATGAAAATTGCCAGACCTATTTAGGGGCTTAATTCAACTCCAACCTTCCTCTGAGGTAAAAATGTTTTTCAAGAGAAGAAAATCTGGCTTTATATAGTATGCTTCATATCCTGGATTCCAAAAGAACATCATAAAACAACATGTTAGAGCCTTGTCTTATAAGAAATGCAGCCAGATTCCAGAACATTTGTACATCCAGTAATGGGTCATGCTGAGTTCTGGTCAAGTGACTGTTTTACAAGATGGAAATAGCATGTTTTGCTGGATTGGGACTACAGAGAAGGCTTCCAAAGGAGTAACCAATTAACAGGATATGCATGTAGTGAGAAGTGGAAATTTGAGATTCAATAAACCAGATGCTAACAGACAGAGCTATATGATAAGAAATGGAAAATATGTAAAGTAGCAAAGTGAACAGTCTCAGCTCTGGAATTTCTACTCTTGCCCTAGCTTAAGCTACATGTGGGGGTCAGAATTCATCAGCTCCTCAAATCCAGCTGTTTTGAAGAGTGTTGCTATTTATATCTGCAGTGTACCTGCCATCTGCAATGAAGTTAATTAATCCCAAACACTTGCTGAGCTGTTTTATCACTCCATTTCACTAGTTCTTTTAATGGTCTTGTACCCAAATCCACAAAGCAAAAATCACCAGTTAAGGTGACTCATGCCACATTCCAGCAATGTCTAGTGTATCTTCCAATAGTCCTGTGGAGTAGATACTATCATCCCAATTTTATGATTGAGAGAAACACTCAAGAACTTTGAAACTGAGAGGTAAAATTCATTTTCTATTATGTGTGCCCCAAATCATGCATTTGCATAGTATTACTCTTAATACATTGTCATATGATTTTTCCATCCACATATCCATCTTTTAAACTAGACTATGAATTCCTTAGGGGCTGAAAGACCATTTCATCCATCTTTATATCACTGGTGCCTAGAACAGAGTGATTGCTATTTAAATTTTGGGGATGAATATATAAATGCACACAGGCATGAATTAATTAAAATGAACAGTGTGGACTGTTCTCTACTTCTTTAAAAAAGGGACAGTGTATTTTTCCCAAAGTGTGTTTCATGAAATTTAATGTGATAATCTATGGAAAATGAAAGGTTCTAAGGTCTAGTAAGATTTTACAACTTAAAGAAAACTCCCCTCTAAATATTTTCAAAACAGACTCTGAGAAGCCACAGTAGAGAAATTTACTTAATTTCATCTGGTTTTCCCAAATTTATTTGATTGCAGATGCTGTCCTCCTTCCCTTTCTCCTCTTCCCCCCCTTTCTCCTCCCCTTTTTTCTTCCATAATCATAAAATAAGTTAACATTCCCCCTTCAAAATAATTATTACAAAAACAGTAACTAAAATCTCTGGGCAAGAAAGTTATCTGCCCTGAGTCTTTTGGATACTGTCTATAGCCAGTCTCCTCTTTAGGCAACTTCCATATGAGTTTCCAGAGAACTAGGCAGAAGACATCTCAGAGGTGATATTCTTTCTCTGAGTCATTTGTCATATTCTTGAGAGTTTAATATAAGCATTTGATAGTTTACTTTTCGCTGATGACTGTAAGATTCCAGGGAACATTAAAAACAATTGAGCTGAAGCTTCGGGTGTGTGGGTAAGGCACAGTGTCAGTACCTGCATCAAACACTCAGAGTGTTTTATTGGAGAACAGAGGCAGGCTCAAAGCTCTGTGTATTTTTCCAGCCTGAAGAAGGCTGAAGAAATCACTAGTCAGTTCTTAGCACTGACTCACAGTCCCTGAAATGGTGAGGATGGAAAAATCACTGTTCTGAGTAGCAATAAAATGAAATATTTCTGAACACCTTTCCCTGACAGGTTTAAAAAAGCAAAGGAAGCTAAGGAAGGAGGGCTGCTGCCTGTGAAAGTCTGGGATGAATGTATTGAGAGCAGTTATTTTAGTGGCACTGGTGATAAAATTAAATGGGGGCTGTATGGGAGATGTACTTTTCCTTGGAATGTGTTAAGACAAATGCAGGTTTTTAGAGGCATTCTCTGAGGCTGGGCAGAGGTGGCAAAGCATTCAAAATCACAACAGTGGCAAGGCGAGGTGTGGGAAAGAACAACCAAGACACACTTTGCAAAAGCAGAGGAGATAACAGTTAAGAAATCTAGGGCAAATGGTACAATACCCAACTCTAGCAGAACAAGGAAGAAAGAGGAGGAAAATGGGAAGAAAGAAATAAAGGAAGGAGAGAGCAGGAGGAAGGGGAAAGAAAGGAAGAGGGATAGAGAGAAAAGAAGTAGGAATGAACTTAAGGGAGGAAGGAGGAAGGAGAGGAAAGAAAGAAGGCATGTGTATTTGTCACTTCAAATGAACATGATACAGCTTAGTTAAACTGAAAGAACCCTAGGGTCACACTGACCTGGGTTAGGAACCCACTTCTGCACTTAGTAGTGTGGATGTTGGAAAAATTATACAACTATTCTGAACTCTGGTATCTCATTTTTGAAATAGTAGAAGTATCTATCTCACTGAGTCATTTTAGAATTTAAATTAGATAATGTACATAAAGTACTTAGCAACATGCCTGATATATCATTTACATTCAAAGCAAATTCACTTAAAAGAATGAATACCATAAATACCCAGGCAAAAAGTGAGAAAAGCAATATTCTTGGCATGATGAGTTCTACTATGCATGTTAGCTTATGTTATTATTTTTCATAGTAGTTGTGCCATCATCATCTCTTATTTCAGATAAAGATAAACCTATGATTTATGTCTGTGCTTCTGAAACTGTATTCTGTACACCATTATCCCTACTGATGGCTCATGAAAAGAAGGAAATGTTCTGATTATATCACCTTTGTCCAAATCAGAGTAGTGGTTTCAAGAAACAGAGAGCCATTCCCTTGGGAAAGGAAATTATGGGGGTGTTAGAGAGTTGGGCAGAGAACCCAAGTTCAAAAAGAGGCTGCTGGATCCCTCAAGAATCCCAGACTAGGAAAGAAATCTGCAGACAACTAAAAGGGCCCTGCACACAGTGAGCTTCTCCATCTCTCTGGGTGGACAGTCTCTAACATCTGCTTTTCTTTATGCAGGTCATATTTCTCTGCCTCTAGATGCAAGTGGGCTGAATCATGCTGCTCTACCATGGAGGTCCTGGGATTTTATAAGCACCGTTCTGGCAAGAAGACACATTGAGTCCCAATTTCCCACCTTCAGGAGAAAGACTGATGTGCCCAATTTGAAGCAGGAAACTTCCATGGTTTAACAACCTGAGAGCAGAGGGCTGAGGGAAGATTCTCAAGAAAGGGAAGAAAGGGTTAATGTCAACAAAAAGAAAAACATCTTTGTCCTTAGTCTTTGGTGAATCATTATGCTGATTGTATTTGAAAGACACAAAAAACTTCACAAAAGAAGTCTGTTCATCTTTGCTTAGCACAGCTTTATCAAAACTTTTTGGACGACAGAACCTTTGATTAACATCCGAACACACAAAGAAGCATCTATGATCCATGGGACAAATGGGATTTTAGAGCTAAGGGAAGAGTCATGGAGATTTAAACACAAAAGGACAATCACAATCATTGGTTGTACATGATCCCATTTCACAAGTGAGGAAAACTGAGATTTAGCGAAATTGAACAATCTGTGGTCACAGAGCTAGGTCGGGTCAGCACTAGTACACGAATCTAGTTCCCTGAATTTTTAGCATTATACTCTTATCCCAAACCCCACAAATTTGCAAGAGCTACTGTCATTGATGTACCAGCAGATAATACCTGAAGCTGGCTACCATCTTAACTCTTAACCCAGTAAACTCACAGGGATTGGTATGTTGAGATTGCATTTTCAAAGAAAGCCCGAGGAAAAATCACATTTAATTCTCATGGCTGAGATGTGGCTGTTCTATAAAGTGAAAGATCCCTAGAGAACGAATCCAATATGATACTCTTCTGGACTAAAAATTCCCTCAGCTACTATATTTATTAAAAGTTGGTAGAAATTATCAATCACTAGTGACCTTTTCCCAGATAGATTCAGTGATGGGCAAGTGAGCATTTTAGAATGTGACTGAACTCAGTATCCAAAACACTCCCTTCTTCCAATCAGCCTCTCTCTTCCACACCCTGCACACATAAACAATTCCATATCCTGGCTTCTTAATTTTATTGCAAGATCATAAATCTTTGAATAAATATGCTCCTAGATCAGCTAGTAAAAGGCAATTAGACGTTTCATTTGCATCCAAAGTATAACTATTTTGCAGGATTTGGCTCTTTAGCAGGGGACATATTGAAATATAAGATGAAGATAACAATGAAACTAGTCTTTACTTGCTCAATTACCTTATGTGATACCTTGCCTGCCTCCTGCTACCTTCAACTTTTATTTACTCTGTTGTGTGACTTGGCTACATCAAGATGACTGGAACCAATCCTGCATCACGATAGAAGGGCTCAAGAACAAAATATTTCATTCCTTTGGAGGGATGAGCACCAAAGTAATTTTTCTGGGATCTAGCCCTAATATATCTTGCTTCTAGTAACTGTATTCCTGCTCTGTTCTTCTGATTAGATAGCTGCCTTCTACTAGTTTTAGTAACTTGATCACGTTTTGTTCCTATGAGCCTGAATCCTAGAATGGATAACATGTCAGGTTGTGTTGCAGTTCAGACACCTATTATTTGAATCTCAGGCTAAACTTGCCAGCTTTGTGACCTTGGAGAG
The DNA here is from genome assembly GCF_023851605.1 of Tamandua tetradactyla. Taxonomy (NCBI): domain Eukaryota; kingdom Metazoa; phylum Chordata; class Mammalia; order Pilosa; family Myrmecophagidae; genus Tamandua; species Tamandua tetradactyla. The sequence goes on from NC_135328.1 coordinate 38,997,208, forward strand.
GTCCTTTAAACTAACCTAGATGCACTTATCATTTTTAAAATATGGGGCTGGTTATATCTATGATATAGGTTGTCATGAAAACCAAAATAAATGTTGCATATAAAACACCTGATGTTCCACATGCATTTAAGAATGATAAGTACTGATTTTGGTACTACTCTAGGCCTTTCAAAACTGGATACTTATTTATTCTTTTATTCCTCTTATTCCTCATCACCACCCTCCCACTATTCTTTGGTGCCCCTGCCTATCTCCACCCAGAGTTCTCAGATGCCAAAGGGCCAAAGAATCTCTGGGAGTGGGTTTATTGATTCTCCTTATGCTTCCAGATTTACCTTCAAATACCTTTTAGTGAGATAAGTCTGTAGCTATTGACTCCACAAAGTATGTTAGTTTTCCAATTTTAGAACCTGCCAATCTGATCTCTCTCTCTTTTGTACTTAGCTCCTATTATTAGTCTTCACATTGGATGGACACCTCACAAGCCATATGCCATTGTCTATGTTCTCAATTACTTGGCAATCGATTGTCTCAGAAAATGTGGGACAAGATTTTAAAAAAATGAAGCAGACAGATACTAGTACTTATGCCAAAGTTACTGCAATTTATATCTTCTATTAAACTTTCTCTACAATTAAATTCAGTTTGAAGAGTCTCCTGTAATGGGAATCAGGGACACAGATATTGCATAAGTAACTTCAGCAAGGCTTTCAAATAAACAATAAACTTGCAAAATATTTAAATTTCACTTGGGATGAAAATGTCAATTGGACATCAAGACGTTTATAAATTTTTTACTTATTTATTTTTAATTTTCACAAACATTTGAGTGAGTGCATTGTCTGAGCAATCCCCTTTATAGTTGCTGAGGGAAAACATAAACATGTCTGCAACGGGACCTTACTCTTTCAGGAACTTTCTCTTTGGTGAGGGAGACAAAGTTGGAATAGATAATCCAATGACTAAATAGGGAAAGATGATGGAAATTCAAAATGTGAAGCAGTTAATCTCAAGATTAATTTGATTAACAAGACTAACTTGATTAAAGCACTGTCATTTTGATGGAAAGACGCTACCTTCAAATACAATCTGAATGGTGTGGTCAATGACACAAAACATGATAGTATGAGGAAGTCTTCAATTTCATAGCAATGGAACTTCCAACATGGTAAAATATCAGAAAAAAATATTAATAGCAAGATACAAGGAGGAGACTGGCTCACGACTTTAACCCAAAAGCCTGTGATAAAGAGACCAATAACACATATCTGATTGAGAACAATATCATACAATGAAGGCACTGAACTCCAAATGAAGGTGGATGGGCAACTGGTACTGTATTGAGCACTAGCTGTATAAGGATAAATCAGGATTTGAGTCTACCCTCAGAGAGCCCACGTTCACATAAAGAAGACAGGAAGTCGATGAATTAGGAATGAATTTAGGGGAATCATAAAGAAGTAACAGAAGCATGCATTGGTAACAGAGAAAGAAGTGGGCTGAGCACAAGGGGTAACACTTGGGAGAGGGCAAGTGTCACTGGAGAAAAACATCAAAGGATCAAAGAAGCTTTCAAAAGATGGGGAAAGGATACTCCAAGACAGGGAACAACTTGAAGGGTGAAGGAAACTTCACTGAAGAAATAAGAAATATGTCTGATTTTCAGTAACTTATAAAGGGTCCATTGTTATCAGAGCCTTGCTTAAATTGGTTGAAACTGATCTTCAGGTCAGTGCTGTGGAGGCCATCCAAAATGCGACTTGGGTTGAAAATATAAATTATTTCAATAAATATTAGGGGGAAGAAACATGGGTTATTAAGATAAACTGGGTATGTGTTGAAGCACAACCTAATCTTTTGAAATATGCATAAAAGAGAATAGAAACTTTACACATTATGTATCCTATAGAAGTTGACTATTTAAGATGACAGAAACATTGGAGCAGGTCACTAAGCTATGGAGACCAGTCTTCATCCACCCTTGGTGATGGAGCAATCACTTATGGCTCCCATTATGAGTTCTTAGTAATAGAGCTGAGACTGTGGCTTTGAGCCATTGAATATTACTCGGTCAATGACATCCTTCAAGTGATATTGAGCAATGTTTGGATGAAAGTCTGAAGTCCGTAAGAATCTGTTTCAAGACCTAGAATTCCTTAAAGAATGATATGGCTTTCATTCACATGGAAACTGGTCTTTCCAATTAACCCTGACCTCCACTTTGATAAATGATCAAGACTGGAGTAAGTCTGGTTATACTCCCACGGTTGAACAATCAGCAAGATTTGACGTGCTGTTCACTCCTTCCTCCTCGATACACTTCTTTTCAGTTATCTTCTAGAACATCATACTCTCTTCATTTTCTTCTGTTTTCACTGCTTACCCCTTCTCAATCTCCTTTTCCAGCTTTTCTTCATCAGACAGGCTACTTAACATCAATGTACTTTCCGACTTAGTGTTGGACTTTTTTTGTGATATCTACCCACACTCTAATCTTACCCCACAGCTTTGAATATCATCTATACTCTGTCGGAAAGAAAGCTATACCTGAAAGGGAATAAGCACTCACCTGATTGTGGAGGAGAAAAGAATTTATTCATGATCTTGCAAGAATAGGTGCACACCAAAATACAGTGGCAGGCATGCCAAGTGACAGAATGGCACAGATTTTATACCCAAAGCTTAACATCCAGGTCTCTCCCCCATTTCTCTGCTGATTGTTATCCAAGGAGTTTCATGTATCCAAGGAGTCTAACTAATTCAAATCTTCTGCCCTTTTGATTATATTTTACATCACAAGGACCCTGGTCATTACTTGCTCAAACTTGGTTTTGCCAATATAAGGATCTGGCACCAATTCTAGGCTTGTGTCAGAGGTCCGCTCCTTTCCCTGCCCATGAGACCTGTCTGAGCTGGTTTTGCTGCCTTTTGTTTAGTAAGTTTTGTTTCTCCCATTCTGTGCCATTTTAGATGAAAGCTAAACTTAATTCTATTCTCACACATATTCCATGTCTAAAGTTCCCCATCACATCTAAACATGAGATTCACGTATACTATTGCCTACCTAACATCTCCTCTTGACATTTTAATAGTCATCACAAACATGAAACGTCTAAAATGTATCTCTGTACTTCCCCTACCTACAAAGATATCCACTTAGAGGCTTTCTATTTAAGTTTTGGTAACTTTATTCCCGTTTTCTCAGGCCAAAAACCTTGGAGTCATTTCTCTCTTTCTTACAAAACTCATTTCCAATCTGCACATATTATCAAAATATAGGCAGAATTTGATCATTTTTCACCACCTCCTCTGCTACCGTTTGGTCCAAGCCACCATTGCCTCTCGCCTGGACTATTGCATTAGCCTCCTGACTACTCTCCCTTTTCCTACCTTATCGTCCCTATTCCCATCAATTCTGAATGCCACATCCAGATCAATCCTGTTAAAATGCAAGCCAGAAAATGTCACTCCCTGTTCAAATCCTTCCAGTAAATGGGTTCTTGTCTCACTGAAAGTACAGTGGCTTCCAAGGCCCCGGGTGATCAATGTTCAAACCTCTCTGATCTCAACTCATTCTTTTGCCAGTCACAATGGGCTTCTTGCTTTTCCTTAAACATCAAGAAAAGGTAGTACTTGCTCCTTTGAATTTATTGTCCCATTTGCATGTAGCACTGTTTCCCAGGTATGTAAATGGATCATTCTCTTATTTCCTTCAGGTACTTGCCTGGGATAGCCATAGTAGGAGCTCAGTAAATACTTGTTGAATGAACGAATGCATGAATAATAGATTCTAAAATTACAAGAATATAATATGCTAGAGCCAGAAGTAATCTTAAAGAACATCTAGGACAAGTTAATTAACTTTACAGATGAAAAATTTGAATATTTGGAAATGAACTGATCTGAGACAGGAACATAGGTCTCCTAACATGTAGTTCAGCTGATCGCTTTTCAGGCTTTATAACTCCAGAACCAAATACAATGCTTGGCCTGGAGCATGTGGTCAATGAGTTCCTTTTAAGTGTATTTGTCCCTCACACAGTACTGACAGCCTTAATTTCGGATAGGTTGTGAAGCATTGATAGGTGGCATACATGATGTTCAAAGGTTATTTTCACTGTATGATTCTATGGCATAGTCATCCTAAATCTCCTTCCTAGTTGCTGTAATCATATTTTTCTTCCTTCTTTTATCTCTTTTCTCACTCTCTTTTCAAAGTTTTTGTGAGTCTCTGAAAGCAAAGAACATTAGAAAATAATCTCTCTTTGGAATGTGAAATAAAGAACTTTAGAATAAAATATAATGATTATGCATCCCTGGTAACCTGGCCAGATTCTTGGCCATCATTGGCATGATTAGGGGACCACAGGAGGGCCACTTTAGGTAGACAGAATTGTTGATGGGAATTAGGTGAGCGTCCAGGGGATTTAGGTTGGATCAAATTTACCAGGAATATTTTAATTTCTGAAATCCTATTTTTAACATTTTATCACACCCTCTTCCTCTTTCCCTAGTACAATTCATTCATTCTTTCATTCAGCACTTTTTAAAGTTCTAATTGTCTTTGTGTCATAATGTTGAGCATAATAGACATACATAACATCACCCACACAAAGTTACAGCCAAGTGAGGGGCAGACTTCAGTAAAATAATTATATAAGCTGACCATAAATTGTAGTAAGTATGATGAGTGAAAATAGCAGTTTGTCATGAGAAGATGTAACTAGTCTGGGAGCAAAGAGCCCCAGACATGAAGAAGTCACAGCTTAACTAAGACCTAAAAGATAAAGAACTTTTGAAGGTGGGGAGGAGGGACTTTTCCAGGAAGGGGTGAAAACCCATACAAATATTCTGAGGAGTAACAGTAGGGAGTTGTCAGCTTGGGTCACTGAGTAACTGAGAGAAGACCAATTTTACTGGAGTTAAAAGAACAAAACAGAGACAAGGCTACACATGTAAGTAAAGACTAGATTTTTAATCTTTAGGGGTAATGGGGAAGGTTTGAGATGGTATGGATTGAGTTCCTATAACTGTATCAGTGTATATGAACGAACACATTTAGATTTTCAGATAGAGTCATAAACAGGATTAGTTGTTAGTGGCTAAAATGAGAAACTGTTTTTGAACAGTACTTTTATCTAATTCAGACTTTCCCCAGATGCTATTACAAATCTGTACATAACAAATGAAATTTTTTAGCTTTACCACCACATACGCACATATTTTACGTCTTATTTTCCTTCTATAGAATTTCAGCTTAAATATATTTCCATCTTTGTTTTCCAGAAACCTTCCTAGTGTTTAAGTTAAAAAATAAATGAGTTCAATCTCAGTTCATGTTTAGGTTTTAGCAACAGTTCAATCCAGGTCTTGATTTGCCTGAACCATTTTATCTTCCCTGAGCAATATCAGTCTTGCCTAGATCTGCTCCTCAGATGAAATAGAGTTGATAGTTTCAATTTCAGAAGAACTCATATTAGAAGCTATTTCTCTTTTAAATAATAACAGAATTCCAGGCAAAGCTGGTCAGGCGGCAAAGTTTCATCAAGCTGTGAACGATAGCCTAGTGCTGGAATTGATTCAGATGTTTAATTATTCGTTGAGAGAAGGTTGTCTGGAGGCTTCACACAAGAAGAGCCCTTATTGATTTTATTATTCAAGGAAGGTAATAATTTTTATATTTTAAAAAACAAACACCAATTCCTCTGGTAAGCAATAATGATAAAATGTTTGTCAAAATACTCCTAGCAACAGGGAGAGTGAAGGGGCCAAAGTGCTCCTCTCCTTTATTTCATGTCATCAATCTTGTGGTCTCCAAATCTGTAGGGAATATCCCGATAATGTAGGCTGCATTCAAGATATTCTTGAACTTCAGAAAAGATACACCAATTTCTTTTGTATTTATGTCAGTATCAGGCTGATGTCTTGACTGTGTGCACTGTAATAACGAGCCCAGCCGCTTTAGACATCAGCCTATACTTTCTAAGGAAGCTTGCAGTCGTTTAACTTAGGTATGTAATGATCATGGGAGGTCCAAGGTAACTGGGTCAGGTAGCACAAAAAGATTAATGTATCTCATATGTTGTCAGTGAAACAAAACAGATGAAATTTGCAGAGAAATTGAGAATAGATAAAAGAATGAAAAAACAATGTAACAAATTGAAATACAGAAGTATTGTGATATAGAACAAAAAGTATTCATTGAGTTGAATTTGGAAATTCTACATTTTAGGTCTGGTCCCGCTCCTAACTAATACTATATTTTTGGGAATATCACTTTGCCTTTTTTGGGCTTCAGTTCCTGAATCTAAAATGAGACTAACAAAAAATCCCTCTGAAACCCTTCCTCAAGCCAGTGGTTTTATAAGGCCCAAAAATGGTAGAAGAGTTTGGGAGTGTTAATAAAGTTGGTTAGAGAGAAATTAAAAAAAGGAATGAAAAGAAAAAGCATATGCATATTTCCCAAGAATGATGGGAGAAGGAGGTGGGATGGAGTTTTCATCACTGAGATGAATGGACTTTTAGAAGAAAACCAATCTGGAAGGAGAAGTTTATTCTGAAAAAATGCACCATTCATGCTAGAATTAGGAATTCCAAGCTCACCTTGGTAGAACATACTACAAACACTAAATTTCAAAGGTGACAAGACTCAGTTGTCCAACAATTTAAGTTGTATTTACATGTTGCTGGAATATGGCTAGGAATCTAAAGAAATTAGATTCTGTTTGGAATTCTTTCTGTTCATCAGATTTAGAAGAGCTGTACATTCTACCCTTCACCCCCTCAATTTTCTGAATATCTCATTTAATCTTGAAACATAAGTATTGATAACCTCACTTTATACAGGATATGTGAAATACTGAGTTAGGATGTAACAGCTGAAAAGCCATGCAAAGCCAATATATATGTCCTGGAATTGGTCTTTAGCTGTTTCCATAACTAGGTGAGGACTACTTCCAAAGTGCTTTCTCCCCTCTGAAGCAGAAGGTCTTCAGTGAAAGGTATGTGAACTTGCATCTGAAAACCACTGGGACCATAGTGAACATATGTTAGCACTCAAGGAACTGCCTCCTACAGTGTACAGAATAATTTCTTAAATATCTCCTGAGCTAACTTCCCTGCAAAAGCACAGGAAAGATATAAAGGAGTGAACCCAGAGTAGGCTTATTTAATGATAAAGGGAGGGCACTGATTAACGATCTTCAGTGGTGAAATGGTAATGGGACTGGAAGGGAGATGACATGTTTGACAGACAGGTTAGAGGTGATTGAACTGAACCTGGGGGCTGATTGGATCTGGTAAATGAGAGACAGGAAGAAGTCCACAGTGCTTTTTTTTTAGCTTGGTAACTGGAGCAAATATCACATATGGGAGAAATTCATTTGTGTGGGCGAGGTCCTTTCTTTTTCCAAGCTATCTGTCTTACAACAGTGTTTACGCATGTAGTTTCAAACACCTGATGATGCCTACTTTGTTGCTTTTTACCCCTTTGAATAAGTCTCGTTCCAGGTGGAGAGTTATCCCAAAGCTTCATTTTCGTTTGCCTACTTAGAACAAACAAGAACAGGCAAAGGAGGTTGTTCATTGACAACTAGGTTGGTTTTTACTGCCCACTGTAAAATGGTATGTTGGCAACTATGCCAGTCGTGTCTTTATAGAACAGCCTGAAAAAGTAGATCCTTAAATTTTACTTGAGTAATTTGAGCAAAATAAGATTTTTATGCATATGATTGAAGACTTTGTGGCTCATTTAGAAATACATATTCTATTTTTTTTAGGTTTTGCATTGATTGAATGAAATAGCATCATTGTTAGGCTCTCTCATACTGTTCAATTCTGGGGCTGTCAATCTTTTATCACTTGAGACTAGGAAAGTATGAGAAAATTTAGTTATTTCTCTAAGATTTCAGAGGCTGTCCCTAGACTCCAAGGATTAGAATGTATATCCTTTTCCAGGCCCTTACCTCTCTCCAAATTGACTGGAATCTGCTTTAGTTAATATTGGTACATGACATGAGAAAAACATACAGTCCTATTCATTCCTCATTATTCTGAGGAGTGACAATGCCCAAGACTTGGAAAAATTTCTTATTATCATTCGACATTGATATGACATTAAGCTTCTGGTAGGTGTTGGTTTAAAGGAAGAGGCCATGGAAATAAAGAAAACCATAATAATAAAGGCTCATATGCTTTGGGAGAATATCAACAATTTAAATTATTAAACCACTGAGCTATTGGGACAGAAACAAACTCAAGTCTGAAGCTGAATTCTTCTGTGACCCCAACCCAAGCAGTGGAAAGCAGAGAGAAGGGGGAAAATAATGTTTTTAAAGTTCAAATGCCTCCTATCCTGCTTGTGAGGTTACAATCATTTCCCATGAGCCCTATACCTAGTGTGTCTCTTTCAGTCATAGATCTATTTACTTATTCTGAGAACAGTCCTTAGGGAGCAGAAGAGCTAAACAAGATTGGAAGCACGCTCTGGAAGAGGAAAAAGAAACATCATGGTACTGTTGAAAAAAATTTTAAGTGGAATTTTCAGCTGTCTTCTACAGATTAAGAAAAGAAATGTTCATTTAAATTGCCATGGGTTCAGGATATACAGTCCTTAATTATACTCCTTCACTACATATTATGAAATGCATTTTGGAAATTAGTCATAGAATGTGACTTGTTCAGGCAACATGATATTCTATTCTATAAGCAGTATAACACATTCATATTTAAATGTTATATGTATAGTTAGATAGGTAGGTAGATAGAGAGATGTTCATATGCTTATATAGTGTATACCAGCACTTTGGAGCTCTTGAGATGTACCTTCTTCCCTGACAACCTCTTCCTACCCCAAAATGTTTGGGGTTCTTGAAACACATGTATATCAGGGACATTGCTTTCAGAGTTTCTTGAAAGCTTTCTTCTTCTAAACAAATAAGAGAGAGAGGTGGGAGGTGCAGTGGAAAGCGGAGAGGGAACGAGGAAGGAAGGGAGGGAGAGAGGGAAGGAGAGGTGTTTTGAATCTTTCAAAATGACCTCAAGATTTTTGCAATGTGGTCTTGTGCAACACCCACCATGAATAATCTTTTTCTGAATCTTGCTCATGTATCACCTCTTAGAAGGATCTCTCCTCTTCACCTGAATAATTGCTACCCTGAAAATGAATGAATGAGTTAGTTACATTTGTGAAATGATTTGCAACATTTGAGGATCATGTCTTGTGTAAATTACAAAAGCAACAACACATAAACTGGTTATTAAAAATAATTTATATATATATATATATTTCTCTTATTTAACAAAGCTATTTTTTAAAAAAGGCAAGACTAGGGTCCAATGTTGCAATTCTATATTCCCTGTTTTTCCCATAGTGTCTCCCACATTGACAAAGCAAATATGTCAGCACTTACCTCATTTTACGTGGACATCCATTCAACATGTTAACCTTGAGTGTCAAAGCTGGAAGACGCATTAGTGATTTTGTTTATGGGTCTGATTTTCTACATTTCTCTTCAAAGTTCCCCTAGACTTAGATTTTACCAGGATAATTGGATAATCACCTTTTTTATTCTTTGATTGCCTGCTGTGCATAGCTTTTCATCCATGTGTTATTGTTCTTGGAGGAAATAGAATTCCCTGTCTTCTACTATTATCAAAATTTAATCAAGGTATTTTGATGAAGAGAAAATGTGAATTGAGCTTCAACTGCTTCAGTTTTGCCATGAGAAGAATCTTTCCTACCAAGGTTGGTCAACTTCTTTGGCCAAATAATATTTTCTTTCCCTTCTTTTATTCTATTCCTTCCCTCTGCTCCCCTTTTTTTCCATGTTTCTGTCTTTGCCACTATCCCTTCATCCCTTATGTCTTCTTAAACCTTTTCTACTTCTCCTGGTCTGTCTTATTAGATTTTTCTGTCACTGCATTATGTATAAATCATAAGAATGATAGTTTACTTCTTTGTCTCCTCCTGCCAGACTACAGATATTTTAAAGGCCAGGATTTTTCAAACTCCTAGAAACCAAGCCCAACCTTCTAGATAGTAGTTTCCGATAAATGTTGATTAATTTAAATAGCATCTCTGAGAAGTTTGGAAGATCAAATTAGACAACAGGATCTGATAGTAAGTGAACATTTATGAGTGAAGGTCCAATCATGCTGAATCAGTTTCATTCCCTTACATAAGTGATTATATATATAAATAATGTTTCCATTTCTGGCTTTTGCATATGTTTTTCTCTGTCTGCAGAACTCCCAAAGCAGATAGGAAACTTACCTGTCAAAATCCCATTCTTCTCCCAAGTCTCAGCAGATATATTATCTCTTCCAGAAAGCTATCCCCAGCCCATCTCTATCCTCCATTGAGGTAAGAAACCTCTCTAGTGCTCACATAACATTCTCATACTTTCATCATCGCAGTCTCATTACACTGTGCTATAAATAAAATAAACCTAAAATCTGTCCTAATGCTCAGCCTATGGAGGACTTACAAAGAATATTTATAAAATGAATGTATGATTGCTAAATGACCGATGTTAGTGAAAGATTATTTACCTTTCCATGTACACATATATTTGAGACAAGCTCATGTTTATCCCTAAAATTGTCCTACTGGTATTCATTTGCCTTCAGATAAGATTTTTTGTGTGAATAAAAACTGGATTATTTAGTTAGTCTGTGGGGACTATAGTACATAAGCCCATATAGACCTATAGAAGTTGGTCATGCACGTGAACCTCATCTATCAGGTGTATCTTTTTTGAAAAATGATTGACAGCAGTGAGCTCGGACAATGTGGATGAAAGTGTTTCATGGAAACGCAGATTTCTATAAACAAGCAAGGCAGGAATGTGGCTAGTATTACTTGTTGTGAAGACAAGTTCTTAAGATTTTCTAAATTGTGACTGGAAAGCATGGATAATTAGATGTGTGGTTCTAGGACTACAATACAAAACCTTCCCAACCCAAGGTTTTCTAAAATTTAAAGTCTCTTTAAATTTTAAACCATACAGATGTCTGTCAAGCAGATATAAATAGAATTGGCTCTTTTGAACAATTAGATATTATCCCTTGTTTTAGAAAATGATTGACCATATCAATTTTGCTACTCAAGCTCACTTATTCCAAAAGCGATGGTTGATTCAATTCAGATCAACTAAAAATACTAAACAAAAGCATCACAAATGAGGGAAATTTGATCTAGGTAATAAAGAGGCCTCTACATGCAGATGGACAGAAAAAGGACAAAAATATAAGAGGGAAAGAGAGCTCATGCTTTAGCATGTGACTGATTTATTTAGTGAATAAATGAAATAATCTAACCATAAAATGTACTTCCAGTAAAATGAAGAAAAGAATGACACTGTTGAGGAAATGAACCTTAAGAGAAGTGACAATATTCATTAAACCATTACCTTGATGCTGACAATCTCCTCAATGAGATTATCACATGCCAGCCCTTACAGCCTTAGTGAGTCAAGAAATGGATAACCTTTACTAAGGTTCAAATGCACAATCAGAAAAGAATGAATAATTGACCAATTTACATCTTAAAATTGTTTATTGATAATATAATGATCACATTTTATTTATCCCTTTTTAGAGACTTGACAGAGTGAGGTCCAGAGCCAATAATGGTTATTTGGAAAGGGAAAGATAAAAGAAAAATGAGGGAAGAAAGAAGGAAATTAATACTTATTAAGGTCATGATAGAAACCATTACATTTTGGGGTGCTCTGTGCATCTCTGTCTATACTTTACAACAACCTTATTCATTATCCCTATTTTGCAAAAAAAGGAAGGACAAATAAAGTAGCAAGTTTCCAAAGACCAAATACCTTTAAGGATTTGAGGGAACTGATAAAGATGAGTGGAGAATGGGAAGCTCAGAAACAATGTGGTAGAATTTGGGAGTAGAAGGAACTTAAATAAAGGAGGATGTTGGAAACATCACACAAATTCCAGAATCTGTACTGCAGCAAGACACAATGTGAATGGCTATCAGAGAGGATTCTAATAATTAAAAGTATCTGAAGCATATTTCAAAAGCTCCATTCCTCAACTGTGTGGGTAACACAGCAAACCAAAATCAATTTTGTATAGATTAGAGCATGGATTGTGAATTGCTTATTCACTAACTGAATCTGGATGACTATGGCATGCACACTGCTTCTAAAGCTTGGGACATTTCAAGTAAAAATTCAGTTGCTAGCTTTTCTTGAAATGAGGCATATTGGGCCTACATTCCCATATGGCAACAATCACTTGGATAAAAATATGCGTCCTTTTTAAATAGGGCCTGCAGTCTCGCATTTGTCATTCTCCCTCTCCAACCTAGTTAGCCATTTGTATTATTTACATGGCTCACAGAAGATTACAAGTTTGTGAAATTAACTTTTCTGAAATCAAAAGTATGTTTGAACACTTGTGCATCAAATCCTGTGCTGATATCGAGTAGAGAAAGGTAAAGAAGATCAAGAGAGAGGTAATAAAGGAGTCTGAACTCCCCCTCATAGTGTTCAGACTCCAGCTGGATAGACTAAATCATTATAAAAAAGAATGAAATATGAGAATGCTTCTATTAGAACTAGTGGAAAGTGCTATGGAATCACAGAGGAGGGAGAAATTAATTTCTTTGGGGAAGAAGGGAAATATTCGACAGCGGAAGTAATATTTAAGAAAGATATTGAATGAGAAGCAAAGGTTTACAAGTCATAGATTGGAAAGACATCCAAGGGAGGAGGAAATAGCAAACACAAGTACATACTCAGGAAGAAATAAGAAATTGAACATGGCTATAACAGTAAGTGAAAATTGTGGGTAGGGAGTAATGATAAATGAGTCAAGAAAAGGAGATGAAAAAAAAAGACTGAAAACTGTTAAAGGACACTCAGACATTATTTTATAAGCAAGGATGGTCATTGGAAGGGATTTGGGGGGAAGGCTGGATGGATCTGATGGTTGGAGATAAGATGAAAGAGGTGAAAAGGGAGTTCAACTAAAGTTAGTGACAAGGAAAGCAGAGAAGACAGATTTAACAGGCATTTTTTAATTTAATTAAACATTAAACAAACTAAAAGACTGAAAACTGTTAAAGGACACTCAGACATTATTTTATAAGCAAGGATGGTCATTGGAAGGGATTTGGGGGTAAGGCTGGATGGATCTGATGGTTGGAGACAAGATGAAAGAGGTGAAAAGGGAGTTCAACTAAAGTTAGTGACAAGGAAAGCAGAGAAGACAGATTTAACAGGCATTTTTTAATTTAATTAAACATTAAACAAACTCAATTTAATGTTAATTAATTCAAAACAACATTTGTGAATCTTGTGTGTCTCAGTAACCATGGCGGATATTGGTACTAGAATCCTGAACACGACCCTGTCATCCTACCCACCATCATGTTGCTGAGTCTCTATCTACTCTATTGAATCAGAGTAGAATCAAACAGGAATAGTTGAGGCTGGAAAATGAATAAAGATAAGAAAGAATGCATTTTTAAAATGTTAAACAAGGGCGGGCAATGGTGGCTCAGCAGGCAGGGTTCTAGCCTGCCATGCCAGAGACCCGGGTTTGATTCTCAGTGCCTGCCCATGCCAAAAAAAAAAAAAAAAAGTTAAGCGACATTGAAACACTTTTAAGTACTCTGAAACCATGCTTCTTTCTAGGTTCATTGCCCTTCCAATGGAGGACTAGTAAATAATTAATGAAACATTGACTGTTTGGTTTAATGATCCCCAGGACTGGAAATGCAATTTCAAGTTCTGGATTGATCCCAGAACAGTGAAATTCAACTTTTTTTTATGCCCTAGTTTTTAGTCCCAATGGGAAATTTGGAAATGCATGCAAATGTGATATAGGTACATACATATATATATGTGTGTGTAGGCATATTGTGTTAGTTTGCAAGCTTTCTAAATGTGATATATCAGAAATGGAACAGCTTTTATAAAGGGAATTTAATATGTTACAAGGTTACAGTTCTAAACCCATGGAAATGTCCAAGTTAAGGCACCAACAAGAGGTTAACTTAATTCAATGAAGGCCAATGGGTCGAGAACATCTCTGTCAGCTGGTAAGGCATGCTGATTCCTTGTTCCTGGGCTTGAGCTTTCAGCCTCTGTTCCTGTGGGGGTTCCTCACTTTGCTTCTCCAGGGCTGGCTTTCATCTCTTGGCTTCCCTTGGCTCTTCCAGGTTCTGGTTAGCTTAACATTTCATGGCAACATCTGCTGGGCTCCAAACATCTCCAAACATCCGTGTCTCTGTTCTCCATGTATCAGCTCTACTCTGAGAGGCTTCTGTCACTTCTGTCATTTCTGACTCTCTCCAAAATGTTTCCTCTTTTAAGAGATTCCAGTAATCTAATCAAGACCTACCTGTAATAGGTGGAGTCACATCTCCATTTAATCAAAGATTAATACCCACAATTGGGCATGTCACATCTCCACAGAGATAATCTAATCAAGCATTCAACCTAAAGTGATGAATGGGGATCAAAAGAAACAGCTGCTCCCACAAGATTGGATCATAATTAAAATATGGCTTTTCTGGGGTACGTAATACTTTCAAACCAGCACACATATGTATTCACTTTTTGACTATTTTGCTCTAGTTTGCATCTTCATTGTCTGCTCTTGTAACAAGGTAATGTTTTCTAAATACCTACATCTTAGCTCTGAGCACAGTGCCTTGCTATACTTTTACGAAAGTTTCTGTTTGGAGGTAGGTAATGTACAGTAGAATAAAGAAAGAAGAGAAAAGAAAGTTTGATTTGTTAACAAGAACCATTTCTTAACCTGTATTTTCTTACTTGTTGGCAAGAAATAAGATGTCTCAATCAGATCCCTATGTTTGCAGTGTCCTCTTTGCTATTTCTTCCTTGACCTTCAACTTTTAAAGTTTTGCTTCCTTGACTTCAGAAGCTAACCTTTAGGGAAATAAGAAGTGGATGTATGGGATGCAAGCTTCTGCACTTTCAGCAAATTCTAACCCTTTCTTGCCCAGAACTCTGTGAATGGAAAATAACCAAAGGGTAGTTAGTGACTCATCATTACCTGGGTGAGATGGAGTGGGGGGCAAGGGCACGAATTGAGTATCAGCAGGCCTATGTATATGATATTAACAAGTCACTTGCCCCTTGTAGGTGACAGTTTCCTCATCTACAAGGTGGGGGAGAGGCTGGATGTTCTGTAAAGCAGCTCTGGGCTCACATAGACGAACAATTCAAGCATAGTGCATTTGCCAAAATAGGATTGGTAGTTTTCAAGCCATTGCTTAAACAAGAAGATCTTTTCTCCAAAAGACATGGTACAATCACTTCCTGGCAAATTAGGGTGAAATGATCTTTACCCTTACTTTTGGGTCAATCAATTCTTGCTTTAAAATGTATATATCTTTGGAACCATTGAGGGACCATTAGTCATTTTCACTTTAATATGAAAGTGAAATTAAAATTTTCTGTGTTTAGTCCTGTACAGAGCAATGTTTTCTAGTGCCAGGGCTTTCTGTGCCTCAGCTTCCTCATTTGTAAAATAGAGTTAGCAATAGTAGAGTAGTTGTGAATGGGTTGAACTTATTTAAAATGTTTAGAAGACTGCCTAGCAAATACACAGTAATTTGTACTCATCTGTTTTTACAGTTAACACCTGAAAGTATAAAATTCCACAGAATAGGTGTTTTAGACTGTGCCTGTGCCATGATATCACATGTGCTGTGCATGGTGGAGAGTGGTGGTCAGCGATGGGAATGAATGCTGGTTGAAATTTGTGATGGTCAAAGTAGGAGTTTAAAAGGTGGTTCTTTAGATGCCAAAAGAACATCCAGTCTTTCCAGGGTGCTTCATTTGTTCACATAGCCACTACCAGCGAACACGGCTTAAATGTCGACAATGGCTGGATGACTTCAATGTCCTTCAATTTTTGACTTAAGGAATGTCTTTCTGCCCTAAGTTAAAATATTTGCATAGTGAGAGACTCTATCTCTGAGGTCAATTTTAAGTTCCTCTCCTGTGATTTTCAAATTTCAGAATGCCTCATTTATGTTTACATCTTTTTTTTATTCCAAAGCATACCTAGTAGAATAAAATCCAAAACAAAACACAATGTATACATATTGTCTTCTTTGTGCAAATACCCTCTCCAGTAAAGAACAGGTGTCATCTGATTTGGGTAGAGCTACATTCTCTGACAACTTCTAAATTTACTATCACTTTTAATTACACTATAATCAATTTAAGATGCAGAAATCTTAAGAAATTGACTCAAGTTCTCTAACTGGTAAATTCCAGAGCTTGGATTTAAATCAGATGTCTGGGACAAAAATCCATCCTGCATTTTAAAGTGTGTTTATAGCACTTTTAAAATTTTTTTCTGAAACTTAGAATAACTCTGGATGATGATAATTAGGAAAACAGATTACTGATTTAGACCTAGTCAATCAGAATTTTTGTAGAAGAGATCTTGTAATCTAGTCATTTAATAAGCATTCCCAGGTGATTCTTATCATCAATAAAGTTTGGAAACACTGGATTGAAGGAATGGGGAAGAAAAGAATGAAAGCCACCTATGCATTGCAAGACATTCAGAAGTGTGTAATCTAGCTATGTCTGTTTCCAAATAAGCAAATTGTATGTAGAATCCAAATATGTTTAAATAATGGTAGAAAGTATAATAAACCACTCCTGGAAGGGAAAAACCAAAAGTGAGTCACAGAGAGATGATGCATACAAGTATACCAGAGAGTCTTCAGAGATTTGGGGTTGCATGGATCTCCCTAAGATGATCAGCCACTTCCAGGAGGCACACTTTTTCTGTATGGAAGTTCAAGGCCTTGGGTATCAGGGCTATAACAAATATAATGCTTCCAGAGAAGAAGGTATAAAAATAAGACCAAAGATAATTTTCCAAGCTGATGAAGGGAGTGGAAGGGAGGAGAGAACGTCGTTTTCAGGCCAATGATCCCCTTTACACAGCTGCTGTGAGCTGTGTGAATCACTGAGCGCATTTCAAGGAATGGCTGTCAAGTGTCACTAACTGATTTTCACTGCAGACAGGCTGTAGGGTACTCAGGATCTATTTTGGGGAGGCCACAAGCAGAGAAAGCTTGCTGGTGCCCTGCAAGCAAAACTCAGCTACCTCTGAAAATGTGGGGGAATAAAGCCTTTAGTCCAAGCACATTTTCCCCTTGCTCTGATTCCCATCACTTAAATTTCTTCTCCTTCATTCTCCATTCCCTCCTTTCCTATGCTATACTGTCTTGTTGGGCAACTTCACTGCATTTCTGGCTCCTAAGTCAATGATCAGAGCAAAGATATTGGAGTTAGAAGAGCAGGGTTCCCTTTGATTGGCTGTATTCCTTCAGGCAAATTAAAATTCCTGAATCTCAGCTGACTCAACTGAGAAATGGGGATGACATGCTAATTTAAAGGACTGTTTCAGGTATAATTGAGATTATGTTTGGGGTGCTCCTTTATAACTTTTATAGTGCCAAATCACCATCAGCTTCATCTCTTTCTCCCATCTGCCATCCTTCTTCTCTATTCTTGCCAAATTTCCTCCTTTCCTCTTCCCCTCCTTCTTTGTCCATGGATATCACTTGCTCCTTCCTTCTTCTTCCTTTTCTTATGGCTTACATTTCTTTCAACCTTCTCCAAATATGATTAAAATCAAAGAGATTCTCCTGCCTTAACCATCACTGTCATAATAGAAATGCAGAGAAAGTATGACAGGAGTGAGCTAGTGTTTGACCTTAATGAGGAAGCTCATTTTGACTGGATATATGATTCTTAAACAGCCTGTATTAGTTATCCATTGCTATTTAACAAATTATCCTGAAATGTTGTTTAAAACAATGTACAATTGTTATTTCTTATAGTTTCTGTGGGACAAATATCCAAGGGTGACTTAGCTGGGAACTTATGACTCAGGGTATCTCATGAGGTAGCAAGCTGTCAGCAAGAAGTGCAGTCATTTGAAGGTTTTACTGGGGCTGGAGAATCTGATTCCAAGGAGGTTCATTTACATGCCTGGTAACTTATGCTGCTGTTTGGAATGAGACATCATTTTCTCATGGGCTATTGTCAGGAGGTCTCAGTTTCTTGCCACATGGGCTGCTTGACTGAATTTATGACTTGGCTACTGACTTCCCCCACAGTTAGTGATTGAAGAGAAAGGAAGGGGGAAGCTACAATGTCTTTTTTTTCCTAGCCTTGGAAGTCATACTCCATCATTTCTACAATATTTTGTTGGTTGCACATCAGTCTTGTCCAATGTGTGATGGTGTGAATATCAAGAGGTTAGAATAATTTGGGAGCCATCTTGGAGGATGGCTACCACAGAAGTACAGAGGAAACTGGAAGTCAAATGATGGGTTGATTGAATATCAGCCTAAGGGGATGTTTAGATAAAATTTTTGTTCAACATGGTTACCTATTGTAGGCTTTGGGTAAGGAATATAAACTGCTTTTAAAAAATCTTCAGGAGAATAAAGTACATAAGAATAATTTGGTACAAAATAGACTCTTCCTCCATATATTTATTGCTAGTCATTATAGAAACCATGTTTTTTTTTTCCTTGAAATTTCAATGGGGAGGGAGGGCTTAAAAGTGATCTGTATCTCTGTATCAGATATCCAGCTAATTGCCAACCCATTTGCTCTTCCTGGGAAAACAGTTTACCTGCATTTCCCAGCCTCCCTTCAAATTGGGTATTGACAGTGAATTGTATGAGAAAGTGATGTTGCAGGAATGAATATCCCCCCAAATGTTCAGCAATTTAATACAACAGGAAACTTACTTCTCTCTAATGCAATATCTGATGCAGGTAAAATAGGATTTTCCTCCGTCCTGATGACTTAAGGAACCATGTTCCAGCCATCATATGATACTGTCATCTCGAATCATGGTGTCATCTTGAATCATGGCTTTACAGTCACAGAGGTGGGGGAGATGAAGGGAATGGTACAGAATATTTTTCAAGGCAGAATATGGGAATGATTTTATTACTCTTACTGACATAATTTTAACCAGAACTCAGTTACATGTCCTTTGTGGTAAGAGGTATTTGAAAATGGAGTCTTCCACATTACCAGAAAAAAATAGAGTGAAATAAGAGCTAGTGCACATGTTGCATTATTTTTTGCCAGTTAAGTGTCTTAAAAACCTCCCAGATGCAATCATTTCTTTCCCCATTTGCCGTCTAGAGGTTCGTAACCTGGACTTCCTTGGAAACCTTCTACTGAAATTGGCAAAGCCTCCTTTAGCCTTTGTCACTACAGCAGGCAGAATAATGACACCCCCCACCCCACCCCAAAGATGGCCCCATTCTAATTCTCAGAACCTGTGAATATATCACCTTACACAGAAAAAGGGGCTTTGAAGATGGGATCAAATCGAGGATCTTGAGATGGAAAGATACTTTGCATTATCCAGGTAGGCCTAAAGTAATCACAAAGATTGTTGTAATAGGAAGACTGGAGAGTCAGACTCTGAGAAAGAGAGGTGATATAGAAGCAGAAATCGGAGTAATGCAGATCACAAGTCAAGGGATGCAGGCAGCCTCTGGAAGTTGGAAAGGCAAAGAAAATTATTATTTTTTATAGCCTCCAGAAGGAATGCAGTCCTACTAACCCATAGAAGACTTCTACCCTCTAGAACTATACGATATTAAATTTGCATTGTATTAAGTGAGTAAGTTTGTGGCAATCTGTTACAGTAGCAATAGGAAACTGATTCATCCCTGAATGGCTGAGTGATGCACAGCCCAGGAATACTCATATTGGACTATTACGAATGAAAAAAAAATTCTATTACATTAAGCCACTGAAATGTTGACATGTGCTTATAAAAGTGTGTAGTATTATCCTAAATATTATACACTATAGTTATTACATTTCATGATTATCCTTAGAATTTATGTGGTCACCAAAATGGATATTACTCTGTCTCTATTTTTTCCTAATTCAATCATCCATTTTCTTCTCACTTTCTCATAGTCTCAAGTTCAATTTTTTTTCATCTCCTCTTCCAAGGTAATCTGTGTGGCTGTGTTAGGCCCAGAGTGATAGATTTGCCAAAAATTTTGAACAGTTATGCATTTTTTTCACGCACAATAAATAAGGTAAATAAATATGGCAAAATAAACAGAGCATTTCAATGAAGAAATTACCAAAATGACAATTTTAAAACACAATTAGCTGCAGTACATCTGTTCAAACACCCTCATTCCCATTTTTCTCTCTGAATTTCAGTTTCCCCTTCTGGTGGTCCAATTTTAACTGACTTTGGAGTGGGTTTAATTGGTGGCTAGGTTGGAGTTTTAGACAAGATAAGGGAGATTGTTTATATACCAATATCGTTTCACTAAAGTTTGCTCATTTTTCTTTTTTGTTTTATGAAAATGTAGATAGATAGGCTCACTGCCAAAGCCAGAATGCATTTTCAAAGTATTTCACAATTGTTCCTACCCACCATTTCAAGTCCTGTTTTTATTCTACCTTCCACTGGGATAAATGCTAGTCAAGGTAGGCTAGAAGCAATATATTCCAAGGCTCTGTATAATAACGGAGTTGTTAGATATAAAGTGGCTAGGCAACTGAGTCCCTTAGTTACCGCTTGGAGATGAGCTACCTGATGTAGAACCCATATTTGGATATTTGTGAGAGTGAGAAGTAAACTTTAACTCTGTTAAGTCACCAGTTGTCTTACTTTTTCCAACACAGATGGAAGAAAAAGTCTGGAGAGTTGTCAGGGAATTTTTTAGGCAATACATGTTGGTGTGGAGCACTACTCCTGCCAAAACTCTATTGCAGTGGGGCTCTGATGAACATAGAGCAGTCTCCGAAAATTGCTATTATTTAGTAAAATCCCTGGTGCACCATAGCATAAGGAATGCTATGACTTTAGCATATAGAGTACATTGGTGTGGTGGTTTGAAGCTGTATGCAGTCCAGAAAAAACATGCTTTTAAAAATTTAATCCATTCCTGTGGGTGCAAACTCATTATAAGTAAGAAATTTTGATGCAGTTCCTTCAGTTAAGGTGCATCCCACCTCAATCAGAATAGGTCCCTATTGTTGATACTTATATACTGGAGCGCAGAAAGAGGCTGGATGTCAATAGAACCCAGCCAAGAAGGAAGAGACCAGGAGACACTGCCATGTGCCTTGTCATATGACAGAGAGCCAAGGACTGCTAGCAGCTAGCCCCAGAATGCCAGTCTTCAAAGAGAAAGCCTCACCTTGATGATGCCTTCATTTAGATTATTACTTTAGCCTCAAAACCATACGCTAAGAAATGCCCAATTGTTAATCAAACCCATTTCATGATATTGATTTGAGTAGCCTAGGAAACTAAACTAATTGGGAATGTGGAAATATGGGTGAAGTGAAAAAATCTGGGAGTAGAACCACCACACCATGCTATCTTAATTCTTCTTGTGCTGGTTTGAAAGGAAGTATGCCCCCTAAGAAAAGTCATGTTTTAATATAAATCCCATTTCTTAAAGGTAGAATAGTCTCTATTCAATGCTGTGTATTTGGGACTGTGATGGGATCATCTCCCTGGTTGATGAGATTTAGTTAAGAACAGTTGTTAAACTGGATTAGGGGATGATATGTCTCCACCCATTTGAGTGGGTCTTGATTGGTTTATTGGAGTCCTATAAAAGAGGAAACATTTTGGAGAGAGAGACTCAGAGAGAGCAGAGAATGCTGCAGCACCATGAAGCAGAGTCCACCAGCCAGCAACCTTTGGAGATGAAGAAGGGAAATGCCTCCCGGGGAGCTTCATGAAACCAGAAGCCAGGAGAGTAAGCTAGCAGATGACGCCGTGTCTACCATGTGCCCTTCCAGCCGAGAGAGAAGCCCTGACTGCGTTCGCCATGTGCCTTTCCAGATGAGAGAGAAACCCTGAACTTCATCGGCCTTCTTGAACCAAGGTATCTTTCCCCGGATGCCTTTGATTGGACATTTCTATAGACTTGTTTTAATTGGGACATTTTCTCAGCCTTAGATCTGTAAACTAGCAACTCATTAAATTCCCTTTGTTAAAAGCCATTCTGTTTCTGGTATATTGCATTCCGGCAGCTAGCAAACTAGAACACTTCTGCTATAGGAAATTGAAAGATAAGCGCCACCAAATCAGAGAAAAAACAAATATGATGGTCCTTATAGGTTTCTGTCCAAACCAAGTGGTCTTCTGTGATTGATGGACACAGCAAAATAATTTATATTTAGAAAACAGAATCTGGCACCTGCCTTCTTCATGGATGTGTGTAGTTTAGATAATTGGCAGCAGAACTCTAGCCAATGACCAGGAAAAGTCAGTGGGAAACTGAAGTAAGGTAGAAAAGAAGGCAAGAAGAATAAAATTATGTCTCAAGGCAGATATCAGATAAGAAATAGGGAATTGTGGTCATAGTAAAAATCAGCTGAAATTTGGAGCAAGATTCTTGTCTCAAGTGGTTATAGGAAACATTAGTAAGAAAAGAAAGACAAAATAATATATGATCTAGGGCAGAGATTAAAGTTTGCTATGCACATGCAGGTGTTATCAGTCAAGGACTCTTCCATGAAAGGAGCATGGCTAAATATGAAGACTATATATTTTATTTAATATTGGTTTAGAAATATGCCAATTCTGAGGGGGGAGCTATAAGTTCTTGTTACCTGCAGCAAGAACACCAGGATCTGAATGCCAGTATAGAAGGAAAGTGAAGACCTGGTTATCTGGTGAACAACCCAAGGCATCCTACAAAATTTCTCTTCCCATATCATTGGCAATGACATAACTGGGAAAACGACATGGCTTCAATCCAAAATCAGCTCTGCTATAGAAATAATAACTACTATGATTTCAATGCCTACCAGAGGCTAGACACTGTATTATTTCACAGAACACTCATATGGAGTAGGATTTTATTATTCTACTTCACAAAAGGGGGAATTTAAGAGAGTTTGCCTAACTTTCTCATGTTCCCATAAATGTTAAGTGACAGATGTGGGGTGAAAATCCTAGTCTGCCTCTTCGTTTTCTATCATGAAATACTGTCTTATTCAAAGTTTTAGGGCAAAGGAGATTGTGAAGTAACCGAGTGTCCTGGACTGCTTACAATCAGATTGTGAGGACATTAGAGAGAACCTGGTTGAACTTCATCCTTGAATATAGAGGACAACCAAAATGAAGTGATTTGCCTAAGGTCAGACAATTGGCCAGTGGCCAAACCAAGAGTTTCCAAGTGTCTTATTTGATTTAAGCACTATGCCCACTTGCCCAGTGTTTAAAACTTTCATATAATTATTTTCCAATCCTTCCCATTCTCTATTTTTGTTGTACCTGCCAAGCTCTCAGCCCTGAAGCAGCCAGGAAAATGTCTTTAAGTCTAGCTCATAGCACTCCTCTTTGCATTGATTTTCTAGGAGATTTATGACATTGACCCGATCTCAATGAAGAAACTAAATCCAATTCGCTAAGGAATTACAAGCCTGTCTGATCAATAATCTATTTATCTCCTTCACTTTGCCATCTTTAGACACTCCACACTTGTCATGGGAAATTGAAAGCATTTTAAAAATATAATTATGCAGCCTCAGGAAAGGTCTTCAATGTTTCCAAAGATTTTCAATTGCCTTTGAGGAAATACTACCCTGGTTTGGATAATAAAGATCTCAGTCTGGTCAACAGCCAAGTGTCTAGCTTGGACTCATGAATAGAAATACAGTATTAGGATATTAGGGACCCACAATTGCAGCATTTTCCATACTGGTAACATACTATCTAGGAGTTTGAGTCCAGTTCTGGGAGGCCGATTTTTGACCCACCTAATAAATGGAAGCATATCCAAAGAAATTTAATAGTGAGGATAGTAAAATATTTTGGGACATGATGAATATTTGAAGTAATTTTAAGTAATTGGATATTCTTCAGTGGAAAAAAAAATCCTTCAGTAGAAGATATCCAAGGAAGCCCTGGGTACCAACCTCTAGATAGCAAACAGAGAAAGAAATGATTGCACCTGGACACTTACCGGCAAAAACAATGCAACACGTGTACAAACTCTTGTTTCATCCTGTTTTTCCTGGGCATATGGAAGACCCTAGTTTCAAGTACCCCTTGCACCTAAGAACTGAGTTCTGGCTAAAATAACGTCAGTAAGGGTAATAAATATCATTCCCATATCTGACTTTGAAATCTATTCTGTACCATCTTCATCATCCCCCCACCTCTGTGACCATAAAGCCATGATTCAAGATGACAGCATCATCTCCATGCCATCAGAGAAATCCAAACCAAACTCTATTTAATGACCTCTCAGGAGTGAAGTATGCACATGAAATTGGAAGCCATGGGTGTGAAGTTAGAATGAGCGTGCCAGATGTTGTCCTTGTCCTGTATATTGATGCACCTAATCCATACAGCCTGCTGCTACCACCTTGCTTACATTGGCCCCTTGTACTTGCTCTCTTCTCGATTCTTGAATTTCCAGCGACATGCTATGAGTTTAAAACTGACTGCTGATCTCTTCAGAGCAGTGATGCCTGAGATCCCTCACTGGGGCTGCTTGGACTATGAAAGTTGGCTCTATTTTCTCCAGTAGTTGTATGTGTGAGTTTGTATGACCATGTGCATGTATGTTTTGCATCCCTGGGTAAAACACAAAGTCTCTATTTCCTCAAAAAATATTTAAGTCTTACTATAGCAGTTGATAGAATAAGTGAGATTAAATGTTAATACCATCATCATATTATATTTATTCATAAAGATATTACTTCATCCTACTTCACACCATTTCTGTTGCTTATCATGATTGCTTTTTTGATTCTTAGGAGTATCATGGTACTGCTAGATTCTTTGCCCTAAAACTAGCTTGGATTCCTGAGGTCTGCAGCTCAAAACTTTTCATATGCCTAAACCTATCTGACCCCAGTTGTTCCCCTTGTGCCACCAATACTCCCATTCATGCACTTATTCCTTAAATTTATCATTCCTTGAGCATATCATATATTTTACTATTTCTTACCACTGTTCATACTATTTCCTCTCTTACTCCATTCCAACCAGGTAACATACTACCCATGTCCAAAGCTCTGCTCAAAAATTGTCCTCTTGTTGAGACATCAGTGATTTCAGGCTCTCTACAACTCTTTTTATGGGGCTTATCTCACCTTAATTTTGGAGTAATGATGTGTGTGTTTCTATGTCTCTAACAAGCACCTCGACCGGTGGTTCTCAAAATTAAATGTGCATCAGAGTCACATGGAGGTCTTTTTAAAACACAGATTTCTGGGTCCCAACCCAAAGATTGATTCAGTAGGTCTGAGGTGGAGAACAACAATTTGCTGTTCTAATAAGTTCCCAGGGGTTGCCAAGTCTGCTGCTGGTCTGGGGACCACACTTCAAAACACTAAATACTTGGTAAGTAGGGTCCATGATATCTGTTACAGGTGTTAGTGGGTTTACAATGTTAGCTGGTGGCACTACTGGCATTGTGAGTCAGCTAATTCCCTATTTGGGAGTGGAGGATGAGTTCTGTCTTATTCATTGTAGGCTATTTAGCAGGATCCCTGGCTTCCACCCACTAGATGCCAATGATATCTCCTGAGTTGTTAAAACCAAAGATCTCCTCATGTTGACAAATACCTTGCAACTGATAACCATTGGACTAGAAGATACAGAAATACCTTAAGCTTTTTTGTTGCCAATTAGTTGACATCTCAAGAGAGCTAGCGATGCACACCCCAGTTAAAATCAAATGAGAATAAGAATTTTGTTTTTGTTTAAAACAAGTGTCTGTGCCCTATTTATCCCAACATGAGGCTTCAGTACAGCTGGATTGCAATGCAAGTGATTCTATCACACTATAAGCCAAACACTGGATCTTGGAATCTTACCATTATATGACTAGACTCATGGTACAGGAATTAAAGTTATGGTCTTCCCACTTATGTGCACAGCTGGGCCTCCCCAAGTTACACTGTATTCTTTTTGTTATATCCACAGCATATATGTGGGGAGGCAGTAGAAGATATATAGGCATGCAAGGAAGCATGGCAGTTGAATACACAGTGGCTCTGTGCAGTGGTAAGCATGGCCCTAAGAGTTTCCTGTGATCTGAAGGATTCATCTGTCCTTTCCTTGGGAAAGAATAAAAAAATAAACAGGCAGAGAGGTTGCAAATGCTCCAT
This sequence comes from Tamandua tetradactyla, assembly GCF_023851605.1. Taxonomy (NCBI): domain Eukaryota; kingdom Metazoa; phylum Chordata; class Mammalia; order Pilosa; family Myrmecophagidae; genus Tamandua; species Tamandua tetradactyla. The sequence goes on from NC_135328.1 coordinate 39,023,385, forward strand.
TTTCTGGTTGTCCCTCCCTCTCCATCCCTTGTACAGAATAAACATTCTATGTTTGTCGAATAAATATTTGAATGAACAAACATGAGTAAATGAAAGCTATGGAGGAAGCTTAGCTAACATTGTCTTGAAAGTGCTGCTCAAATTGAAAATTCTACTTTTCTATGTGCCTTCTGTCTGACTTCTCAGAAATGTGTCGCAAGGCCTCCTTTGGCCTTGGGGGCTAATATCTGAAAAATATGATGGTGACACTCAGACCAATTTCAAATTAAAAAGTAAGTGCAGGGGACTGTTCTGCAAGGGATTGCTAAGCTGAGGGCATTCTGACTTCACCTCAATTTCAGCAGAGCAGTTCTATGTTCATTTGTTTTATAAGAGTTTCCAGATAAATAAATACATCATACATGCATACATACATACATAAATGAACAAAAGCTGACTTCCCATAAGTACCTCTTAAATGACTAATTTGTGCCATGTGTTGCATTCACTATTTTCTTTTTAGCCTCACCACCTGGCCCTGTGAAATCAACATTAATGCTTGTGTTTTACTCAAGAGAAGATCAAAGCTCAAAATGGTGCACTGACTTGCCCATGTCTGGGCAACTGGTTAGCACCAGACACTATCTCTGAGCCAAACTCTTCTGATTTCACGTTCTTGCTTTGCTGATCACAGAAATCTCAGTGAGCAACACCCCCAAGCAATACCCATCTCCTATGTGGCTAGGCTTCCTCCTCTCCAAGGATGTGTTACTGAGTTAGCTCCAGTGTGATGATGACAGCACTGTGCTTCTTCCTTGTTACAAGCTCAAATATTCAGGTTTAGATATACGACTCTCCTCTTTGTGCTGAAAACGTCTAGACAATGCAAGTACTACCAGGGCCTTGAACATCAATAGTCATAAAACTTGAGATCCAACTGGGCTGGAAGGATCATAATGCATATCACAATCACTAATAACAGTAGGTGAGATTTATTTACTGACTATCCTCACCCACCAGGCATACCACTAAGCTTTCTATGTCAGTGATCTCACATTATCCTCAGGACCACCCTATAAGGCAGACACTATTATTCTCAGTATTTTACCAAAGAGGGCATGGAGGCTTGGGGCACTGGTACTAAGCTCATTTTGCAGAGAGGCTCAGAGGAGGTGGGTCACTTTTTCAAGATCAAAGGTGCTACTAGAACCAAAGTATTCTTGTCCCTACTCTTACAACTGTTTCCTCTAGAGCAGAGTAGGATTAGGCTGTTTAAAGACATTCTGCATTTTCTACAGAAAGTCTGTAGAAGATACTTTCTGTGTCTTTTACAGAAAGTCTGTATACCTCTCCTCGTGAGTTGTCATGAGCTATTCAAGGATGTATATGGCACTCTCTGTACTTTCAGGGGTAGGAGATAGCAGCTATAGACCTAAAGAATCTTTAAAGACAGATAATTCTGGACTCCAATCCCAGCTCCAATTTCTGTGAAATCTTCAAAAAGCCAGTTACTATCTTTGGGTCTCAATCCCCCAGGATAACAATTTTACCTTTTGCATCATTCACTATAATAATTAAATCATTTGCCCTCTTGAACATGCAATAACCATTGAAAATGGTAGTGATCACTGCCTTGATAGCTGGAAGAACTAGCAGCCTGGCTGGGGAATTAATCTACATGTGTGCAAAGAGAACCGACAGCATTGAAAAGTTTATGTAAACCACCATATACTTTTTTTTTCCACCATATACTTTTAATGTAAGAAGAGCTAAGAGGAAGGCTAACTCAGGATGGGCTAGAGAATGATTAAAACAATTTTTCCCACGAAGAATGCTTTGGGGCAGCCATTGCACTTTCCTTTTAGAAGGGAAGTTAGATAGAGAGTCTGGAGCTCAGAGACAGAAAAGTACTGCATAGTGGCAGATCAGAGATTTGGATTCTGTTCTTGTTTCCAGTTTAGTGCATATGTGATCAGTGATCATTTTATGGAGTGTTTGGGCCTTAAAAGATGAGAAGTTTTGGCCAGGCCACGGTGACTCAGCATGAAGAGTTCTTGCCTGCCTTGCTGGAGACCTGGGTTTGCTTCCCAGTGCCTGTCCATGTGAAAAAAAAAAAAAATAGATGAGAAGGTCCTCTGGGAAAAGAGAGATAGGACTCTTATGTTAGAGCTTGTTTTACATTGAAAGACATGCATTTAATATGTCCTTTTCAAATTTTCTTCATTTCTACCATCCTCTATATAAAACGAAAGGAATTAATATTTTCTGAGAAATCAAATCTATGCCAAGATAATTACATGTATTATATCATTTAATTCTCAAAGTAACTCTGTGAAGTGGGTGTTCTCCTGATTTTAAAGATAGAGAAAGTGAAACCCCAGATATGTTAAATTACTTGCCCAAGATTATACAGTAAATAACTTTCAGAGCCCCTCTAACACTCTTGCCTTTTCTCGAGCACTATCTCCTTCACACAACAGATGTTGGCTAGAATTTTTCTTGGTACCTGTTTTTCTAGGCCAAACACACTATTTCATGTTTTCCTCTCTCTCTCTACAGGGTTTCTCAGCAATGCTACATTTTAATCTTGTAACAATGAGAAATAAAGAGAGAGAGAGAGAGAAATGGGATCTTTCTTCCAATGACTCCATTTCATTTATTTTTTTTTTCTTTTTTACATCCAAGATTTGCCATAGAAGCCCAGACATTAGGTTGTTTTTATATACAGTGGCACATATGAGAGAAACTAACTTTTGTTCTGGAAGAAACCATTGGAAAATATTCTATGCTCCAAAATAGCATATTTGGAGCTGTACAGAAGGACTGCAATTCATAATGCTTCATATGTCCCCCTGTGTGCTCACCCAGGCATCCTGATCTTGAAATGCTTGTACAATATTTGTCCCAACTTCGATCAAATAGCTCATGCCTTACAATTTTATTATGAAGGATAATCCATCTTGTACATAGCACCAGGCTGTTCTCTAAAATACAATTGTTACTGGTCATTCAGGTACATACTAGGTACCTTTTGAGGTTTCCCCTAGACGAAAGCATAATGGGTCCTTAGTAATCTTCTAAATATTTCGGTCCTATCTGATTCAATATTTCTGTTTTACTTGTGCCCTATTCCAATTCTATAATGGATTCCAAATTGCACCCAATCTCTTTGGGCTTAGATAATTTCCTATTGAAGGTGAGAACTAGAGGGATTTTACATATGTATTCTTCATCTAGGTTCATCACTGGGCTTAACAGCTTTCCATCCTCTGTGCAATTATGCACATGAAACTGTGACTGAATGGGACATGTGCACGTTTCTAAATGAAGAGCTCATAGTTATTTCCATAGTTATTTTTCACCACTATCACATTAAAAGGCTACTGCAGGATTTTTCAGTCACTAGAATGTTTATGGATTATGATGATGCTCAGGGAATATGCAGCCTTTCCTATCTTATTTGGCTATGAAGCCATTTATCATGAAGTACAGGAGAAGCTAAAATTCTGGGGCCATCATTTGAGAAAGGTATAATGACTGTTCTTCAAATAGTGATTTGGTGATAAAAACCCCTTGTTAAAGCTTAAAAACAAGTCCTTTTTTCTATTCTCATAGATCCAAGCTTTTGTACCATTTTAAAATTATAACACATCCCAATTTTCATTCATTTTGTAAGATTCTACCAAGCATCTGTTTTCTACACTGAACCCTACAAGTTTCTACAAATCACAGTTTTCGTGGAAGACGTTGATTCTGTCTTTAAGGAGATCATGAATTAGGAATAATAATTTTGACATATAAAACACCTATAACTTCAATTTGGTCACCTATTCTCCAAAATTCTTTAATTTATCTGAAAACAATGGTTCTGCATCAAAATTCACATTCCAATCAACCCTTCAGTCTTTTGCTTCAGTATTCCTATCATATTCTATATTCTGGTTAAATGGGATGATTCAAAATATTTTGTTTGACATTTCCCAATACCTGTGACTTTCCACATATTGTTCCTTATGTGTAGAATTTCCCTACCAATTTCTTTTATGTAGATAAGCCCTAATTTTCTTTCAAAGAGAAGTTACTGGAATCCTACATGACAGTCATTCCCATACTTTTACATGCCCCAAAACTGCAGAAAATACTATACCTATCTTCTCTATGGGGATTGAATCATGATGGTGTCCTTCCTGATAAATTTATCAGTTTAAATATGGGCCTTTTACTCAGATCTGGCCAATAAAGACTGCAAGGAAATTTCTGTTGGAGAGGCTTTCAGAAAAAAAAAAATCATTGTTCTGAACACATTAATTAAACACATAAGAAGAGCAACCCTTTCTGCTCTGGCAGTGGTCAATCAATATGAACCTTAGATCAACTGCAAATAACTTGTGTCTATGAGGAGACCTGTTTAAGGGGACAAGTTTGCATGCTGAAGGCAGCCAAACAGAAAGCTCTTAGGAACCTGGTCCTTGATACATTTGTTGAACCATTGAATGAACTAACCTAAACTCTATCTCAGAGACTTGTTATGTGAATAAAATGTCCTAATTAAGTTACTTCGAATTAGGTCTTTAGTTATTGCAGGCTGTGTCATTCTAGGTGGTACAATTATCAAATTCTGGCTTTAATTATATCTTTCCTTTGAAGAATTCTTTGCTCCTCCAAATTTAGATAATAAAATCTATTCCTCCATATCTGATTCATAACCAAACCATCCTGTTAAAGTACTATGCTGTTAAGCACTAAGTGTGCCAGTTACCAAACTGTTTCTTCTTAGCTCTGATTTCAGTCTTTTTTATTCTGCTTATAATTCCAGAGCTGACCCTATAAATATTACTCCTTCTGCCATTCCTATATTCTTTGGCATTCTTTTTACCCCTACTGGCAGTTAATACTTCTTTACTGGTTAATGATTCTTTATAATAAAAGTTCCCTTTTCAAATTACAGGTGTTACTTTCATCTGACCCTGACAGACACACTATGATACACTAGGCAGAGGTAATTTGTTCCCACATTCTGCTTAACATGTAGTCGATTGTTCATTGATTCAAGGAATACAGGTAAAATGCCTACCTGTAAGCACTGTCCTGGATCCTGATGGTTAGGTGATTGTTCTAGTTTGCTAGCTGCTGGAATGCAACACACCAGAAATGGACTGGCTTTTAATAAAAGGGGATTTATTTTGTTAGTTCTTCAGAGGAAAGGAAGCTAACTTTCCACTGAGGTTCTTTCTTACATGGGAAGGCACAGGATGGTCTCTGCTGGCCTTCTCTCCAGGCTCCTGGGTTTCAACAACTTTCCCTGGGGTGATTTCTTTCTGCATCTCCAAAGGCCTGGGCTGAGCTGCAAGTGCTGAAATGAGGAATGCCGAGCTGCTTGGGCTGTGCTACCTTGCGGTCTCTCATTTAAGCACCAGCCAATTAAGTCAAATGTCCTTCATTGCAGCAGGCACGCCTCCTAGCGCCAACTGCAGATGTAAATGAGCAACAAATGAGGTTCATGTACCATCGGCTCATGTCCGCAGCAACAGAACTAGGTAAGCTCACCTGGCCAAGTTGACAACTGAATCTAACTACCACAGTGATGAACAAATAGGTGCAGTTCCTAACCACACTAAGTTAACAGTCAAATTATTCTTACATTCAGTCATTTAATATTTGAACACCTACAGTATACTGGAAACTCGGCGAGGTGCCAGAAATAAAAAAGTAAAAAGACTCAAGTTTGCTAATTTTGTGCAATTTAATATAAACACATAACCAAATACTTGCTTTAAATTATGATAAATGTGCTATGAAGAGAAAGAACTATATACTGTAACAGAGACTATCGTGAGGGCCACATATAAGGAAAAATTACTATGAAGTTTAGGAATGACATCTATAACACTGAAGTTGAGAGCTTAAGAATTTGTCCATTGAGGCGGGTAAGAAGTTGTCAGTTGAGGAGAGCAGAACAGCGCAAGTAAAAGGAAGATGTGCAAAGGCATAGAGAAAGGAAAATGTATTATACTTCCTAGGATCTAAAATCCTAGCATAACAGGTGTTGTGAATAGTGGTATGAGAGAGGGTTGGACAGTGGCAGTTCCAGATTAGTTAGGGCATGGTAGCTCATGGTGAGAAGTTGAGGCTTTATTCTAAATGTGATAGGAAACCACTGGAAATCTCTAAGAATGTTTGTTAATATGATCTAACAAACATGTTTAAAAAGAAACACGTTGACTATTTTCATGGTGAATGGATAGGGAGAGGTAAGAATTAAAGAAGAGAACCAGTTCAAAGGTTAATGAGATAGATCTGGAGAGTGTAATGTGAGAGAAAGAAGTTCAATACATATCTCTAGAACAAATATAGGCTTAATTCCAAAGAAATATATATAAAAGCATAATTATGTAATACAGGCTGAACACACAACCATTAAGAGGATGGACAAAGGGATTAAGATCAGAATCACGGAGAGGCCATCAGGACACCAGACAGCAGCTTGTTTTCACACTGTGGGAGGAAGTTGGTGTCTGTACCCCAGGGAGAAGCAGGCAGGCTCTTCTCTTTGTTTTTTTCTCTGCAAACACTGGACTCCCTACAGGAAGGACACTGCTGAATGCAACTACCTTTCCCATACTCATGATTGCTTGTGGTTCTGATTAAACAGCCTCCTGGCAGGAGGAAGCCCTTTCTGGGAAGGGCAGTGAGAGGTTTGCTATTTCCCAGAAAAAAACTGGCAGTCTTTAGGCCTTGCTAATAGTAGCTGATGAGTTAATTGTCAACCCTAACAAGCCTTCCTTCAAGAGGCAGAAATAAACACAGGCAGGGGTTGCATGAAAATAGCCAGGTGCTCCGCTCCAGTCTTCCCAGGTTAGCAAGAGATGGGCAATTTGCTGTTCTCGCCTAGGGTGAATTGGCTGGTCCAAGTCAGGGAGTTCAAGATGCTGAGAGGAATGATTTAAGAGCAAATGCAAAGTCACAGTTTTCTCTCCATAGGGTACAAGTGCACCTTGACTAAAACCTCTCCTGCCCTGTAATTTAAGCATCAGGCATCCTCCCTCATGCCCTCGCCTGGGAGCTGGCATCTACTAGAACAGCAGTGAAGGGGCTGAGGCTGGTCACCTCTGCCCCCCTTTTGGCTAACACACACTGAAAGTTTCCTGCTCGAGTCTCAAACCCTTAAAACCTTCCTTTTATGTCCCCCACACATCCGAGAAAAGGTTTCTCCTCAGATACCAAGCCACCTTGTACATGTTAGTTTTGCTTTTAGGTCTTGACTTGTAAATTTGTCAAATAATATTTGCATGCTGATTTCCTGGTTCTAAGGGACCCTTTATTTAAGAGGGATTTTGCCCATTCATAGAATGATAAAATGTTAGAGTTGGAAGTTTCCTTATAGTTTATCTAGTCCAAAAATTGAAAATGACAACTTTTCTGTATGTTATTTTTGTCACTTACTCTGCCCATGAAAGGTATCTCTAATCAATCATTTTATACTCTCTCAGTGATCATAGGTATGGTCTCATTCCTTCTAATATGAGCACCATTTTTGTTTTCACCACCAATCTTTTCATTTGGATCAGAGGTAAAATCTCTGTGTTTCGTAGTTAGTACTTTAATTTTACAGATAAGGAGAAGCCAAGAGCACGAATAAGACTTTGTCAGCATCACACAACATGCTATTGTTAGAGCTAGAACTAGAATTAAGGTTTTCTGGGCCCCAAGATGAAGCTCTTTCCTTTGAGCATTGCTGCAATCTCTAACAAGCAGAATAGGGCATTTATTATGACACACATTCTAAGGTCCTATCTGCAACTCTCCTGTCCTCTGGTCGTCATTAGTTACTCAAACACTTATTCTTTATCTAACATAGAGCTAGGTACCCTGCATGATGAGATCCTCAAATAGGGAATACATTTTTCTAGATTTCTCCCAATAGACTAAATTAAGGATCGAGGGAGTGTGGTAGTAGGTTACTGACAGGATTTACAGGTGTCCTGAAGGAAACTCTTTGGTAGACACAGATTATTGGAAGCAGAAGGAAACACAGACTTCAACCCTCTCATCCCCTAGACACAACATCAGAGAGTTGCCCACAGTCACGCAATCATCAGTGTTGGAATCAAGGCTACACACTCAGTCACCCGACTCAGTAGACTGTGCACTGCGTCCCCGAACTGTCTCTGTGAGCTGTAATAAAGGGAAGAGGGAAATTTATTGGTCACTTACTATCATCTACTTAGTGATTTATAAACATCATCTCATTTCACCACCAAGATCCTGTGAGAAAGGTATCATTCTCATTTGCCCATAAGAAAAGTGAGACAAAGAGTTCAAACAGCTTACTCAAGATGATCACAGCAGATATTACTATTATTCATTCTTATGTGGTCCCTTCTCTCTTCTGAGCACAGGAAGCCTCCTTGCCCTTGCACAGAGATATTCAACCAATTCTAGACAATGAAGTCTGAACAGAAGTAACGTGCCAACTCCAGGCTGAGACAGTGAAAACCAATGTGGGTTTCACATGCCCACCTTCCAGCTCTCTCTTACCCTTGCCACAGCAATTGTGGAGGCCTCTTGTTGCAGTGATGAAGCTACAAGACAGAACTGCTGGAATCACTGACCATTTCTTATAAGAAAGCCACCATGGAGAGTTGCTGAGTCCCTGTTATTTGTTGAGGCACTGATTTGTCAGCAGTTGTTTATTACCCAAGCATGGCTTATTTTATCCTGACTAATGTAAACCACAAAGCAAGAGAGTTTAAAAATCGAGTCACATTGGTTGGTTTTCTTCCTGTTATATTGGAAATATACCTTGACTTTGCCATTTAAACAAATTATAAATGTCTTCCAGCCTCATTTTCCTCGAATATGAAAGAGTTATTGTGCCAGCTACTTAAGATGTTGCAAGAATTAATTGAGGCACTATATGTGAATTATGTGAAACATGATAGGCACTCAAATTTTAGTTCACCGTTTTCCTCAGCTCCCTCACTCTGTTGAAATTAACCAACTCCTCCTCTGGATACCTTACATTTTTTGTCATGTATTTCCCAGGCTCAAAGGCACACAGGGAGCTGCTAGCTATGACTGATTAGTAATTTAAGCTGGGTAGAGTGAACTGGAGATCTCTAGACCCTAGAGGAAGCAACTCCTGCTCACATGCAGCTTGTGGTTGCTGTGTAAGATTTTATGGTACAGGTCAGAGAGATACCAGAAATCCTGAAATTTTTGTGAAATCTATTTTTTGTTTTAATTTAGGAAACTGATTACTGTTTTTGTTTTTGTTGTTTTTCAGTTAGGGTGGAAAAAACAGAGTTTAAGTCAAACACACATATCTACAGTCAAATAGGCCTGCTGACCACTAGTTTGTAAACTCTGCATTGAATTTCTAATAATGACCCTCTATATCTTGCTTGAAATTTGTCCACATGAATGCCGGACTCACTGCTCACCAACTAGGCAGTGAGTCCCTTTCATTTCTGAAACCAGAAATGGTTGGTAACTGGTGGTTACCAACAATAGGAAAAAAAGGTAGATTGAGGGGCTAAAATGGGTTAAATTAGCAATGCCTTATGAATGGTAGACTTTAGGAACTGGGAATTTGATTAGACAATTTAAACATAATTTTTTCCAAATCTAAAAAATAGTTGCCTGACGTTGTTTCTTCCAAAAAAGGCTAAGAAGTGCCCTTAATGTGGGTTTTAATTAAACTCTGCCCCATCATTTTTTACATTCTAATGTCAAGGCTGATGAGTGGCCTGCCTTACAATGCAACCCAAAATCAAAGGTCCTTAGAGAGCTAGTCCAGTGTTCTCCACTGAAGAAGCGCTATTCCCTGAGGGCATGTAAGAAAATCTCTAAAGAGAGGGTAGGCCTGAGATAGTTTACAAACATGTACTCTACATTGTCTACTACTTTAAGTTATTTTTAGCAACAGTCATTATTTTAAAATATAAAACCATCAAAGGAAGGTGGTGAATCTGAATGTGGGGGACCTAATAATAACAATAATAATAACAATAATAATAATAACAATAATAAGAGTAACTTTCATTTATTGAATGTTAAGCATATGCCAAGCATTATGCTATGTACTCCACCAACATTATCTCATTTAACTCATAATGCCTTCAGAGTTAGGTACTAGTACTGTCTTAGTTTTCCAGGACCGCTATAACAAATACCACAGTATCATTGGCTTAAATAATAGGAATTTATTGTCTCATAGCTTTAGAGGCTAGAAGTTCAACACCAAGGTTTAGGCAGGATCATGCTTTCTCTGAAGTCTGTAACATTCTGATGATGACTGGCCAGCAATCCATATCTCAATCTCTGCCTTGGTCATAGGACCATCTCTCTCCCTATCTGTTTCCTCATGATGCCTATTGACTGTGTTCAAACTTCCTATGCTGATAAGGACTCTAATGATATTGGATTACAGACTCACCCAGATTCAGTTAGCTAACATCTTCAGAGATCATATCTACAAACGGGCTCACATCCACCGGGCTGGGTATTCAGACTTGAACATATCTTCTATGGGGGACATGATCTAATCTATCACAAGTACTTTTATCAGTTTTCAAATGAGGAAACAGAGGCTCAGACAGGTTAAATAACTTGTCCAAAATAGCATAATCTGCAAGTTGCTCAGTAGGAGTTTTAGCTCTCTATAGTTCCAAAGGCCTTGATTTAACAAAATGAGTGCTCTTTCCACTATCAACTCTGACTGTACCACTCATCTTTTCCAACACAATCTCTTGGTAGGACTCTACTGAGGTACATCAATGAAATCTATTCACTTCCTTTGAGACCTCACAGGTAACTCTTAGTGACATATCCTTACATTGATATAACAGATTTCTTCCAAAAGTTCTTAAACCCTTTGTAGGTGCTAATAATATATTTTTATATCAGCGTCCCATTTTCTGATAGGCAAATTGAAGTATAAGACAGTTAGCTATTTTATCCATGATCTAATTCATTTAATTACTACAAAAGTTTAAACCCAGGACTTTATTCCACTGAGTCTTAAGTAGATTTTTTTCAATAAATTCATTAATATATTCATGCCTGTTTCCTTATAGTAAAAATGGGCATAGGCCAGTACAATGGTTGGCTCAGTGGTGGAAATCTCACCTGCCATGTCAGAGACCTGTGTTCGATTCCTGGAGACTGCCATGCCAAAAAAAAAGGGCATAATAATAGACCCTATGTCATAAAATTGCTTAATAGTAGACACTATTGACCCATAGTAGGTTCCCAATAAATGCTAGTTATTATTATTGGTATTTAATTACCAATATTCTTGTTATCTGAATCTTTTAGCATCTACTTCTAAGCACTAAGACCTCTAAAATATTCATACATATCTAACAAACATGACAGATGAATAATTATTATCCTGCAGTAAACATCACAGATGATCAGTTATGAGATCAGGGACACACAGGTGATCAAGCTGATTCTTTAGGGTACAGTGATAGAATGTTATACGATGAAAACATTATATTTAGAGCATAGGAAAATATTGTGAAGGATTTTGAAAGATGTTCACCCATCAAGGTTATCTCTGCCTCTTATTTTATTGTCTTTGTATTTTATAACCCTGCAAGCTATAGAAAACTGACAGACTAATAATTTCAGTTCATAGAAATACAAGTTTTGTCCATAAGGTTATAATCTTCTGTATATTGCAAAGTTTTTGAAAATTTGGAATTTAAAAATTCATTTGTAAATTCATGTCAGCACTTCTTTACTGGCCATAAATGTGTGTAATATTGAGATTTCCTCCGAACCAGTATTGACACTTTACTGATCCTCTCATTAATTAATGGCAAGGGAGTAACATCAATGGTGTGTTTATTTTATATTTATTTTTGTTTTATATTTATTTGAGAGGCATAACTCTACCGTTATGAAAAAAAAAACACTTTTATCAAGAGTCAGAAGTCAGGCATACTACATCATTTATTAGAGTATAACCTTAAGCAATGATTTAAATTATCAGCTACGAGTTTCTTTTTTAGCAAAATGGTAGAGAAATTCCTTTGATATTTACATGTATATTACCCCACCCACCTCGTTAAATAATTTTGAGAATCCAGTGGGAAAAAAATGAATGTGAATATGGAGAGAGTTTAAGTGTTTCGTGGTTCAGCAATTTGCTGATAGAGATAGAAATACAACCTGGCTAGTTGCTTTGTAGTTCATATCCTCTCTGGATTACCCTGTTTTCCCATAAAGAGCAGAACATATTGGTCTGAAGTAAAGGCAAGTTGATAGCTAAGTGATTGTGTATGGTCTCTACAAGATAATAAGTTTAATAAAGAGTCCATTAGGATGGGGCTGCGAGACAAGTGGATTTGCTTTGTAAATAATCCCTCACTGTCTCAAATGCAACCATTTCTTTTTATACAGCTCTGGCCCAGAGTGAGCCCTGATGGAAGAGCCAATTCTAATGGAATAAAGATGCTGAATTCAGAGCTCACACATGCAATTTTCAAGTTTAAAAAAAGCTCACCTAATCTTATGTTTCTCTTCAACATACCACCAGCTTGAAACTGCTAAATTTAGTGAAACAACTTTCCCAGAGTTGTGAACTCGTCATGACAGAAGAAATTTTTAAATCATAATGGCCAGTCCCTCTCCTTCACCTTTGCCAGTTTAACCTTCATCTAAGATGACATTTACATCAGATGCTTTTTATTTGCATTTTTGAATATTTTTGTTGTTTGGCCAGACACAACACGTGATAGATTCACACTGAGCTTAATGAGTGGTAGGGATTCCAGTTCCTAAACTGAAGAGGTAATATGTAGGACTTAAAATTAGACTACTGTGTCTCAACCACAGAGAGAACAAAATCATCTCAATGTATGCTCCCTAATTAATCTTGACAATTTGATTTTACTGTCTCATTTATCTAAGAACATAAACTTTTCATCAACAGTCAAATCTTAGAAGGAGAGAGGTAGAGAGAAGAGGGGGGAAGGTGGAAGGGAGGGAAGAAGAAATGGAAGGAGGTAGAGGAAGAAGGAAAAGAGGGAGGGAGGAGGAGGATGGGAGGAAGGGAAAAGAAAGGAATGAGAGGATGGAGGGAAGGAAAAGAAATCTATCCTTTTTCCTGAAGAGCTTACCTGAGAAAACTAGCTGTGTAACTCCTCTGGGATGTCATGACTCCTCCATGGGTGTCGTTTTCCTATTGAACTGTAAGGGCCCTTGAGTTGCTTATAGTTCAGAAATTCTAACCCAGACCATGAAATGACTGTAGCTTACAGGAATGCACTTCACGGAGTATCGGAATGCAAAGGAACTCTCCACAAGTACCAACGGTGAGGGATATTTACTACCTGTGGGTGAGGAAAGAGACCAGAGCTCTACAAAACTCACCAAATATTAAATGGCTCACTTAAGGCCCTTGTTGGCCTTTTTTCTGGCTGCTAATTTATCAAACCCAAATTCCTCTTTATGTTTCTTGACTACGTGCATAAAGCAAAATGCTATGTGATATGAAAAATCAAGCTGCATTTAGGGAGCCTTTTTAGAGTGGTGTTAAAAGGCTGCTATGCATCTATTTTGGGGAGATACACTAGCATCCCAAGGGAGCACAGAAGAAGAATAGGATTGAGGGTTAATAATCTACCCCTATTTTGACCATACTCATTCTTGAACATTCTCTGGAGTCAAGAGATTGACAAGATAGAGGGAGGTCCCAGGGACAAAACAGACAGGGAAAAAGACAGGTAAAAATGGTATCATCATCACCATCATTGGCTTCCACTCTATAAAACCTCTTTCTATCTCAGCTTCTCTAATTTTTCTAAAGATGTTACACTCTAGGTAACTACTCTGCTAACATTAAACTCAACCCTCTTCTTGCCAGCTCATGGCCTGCTACAATGCTGTGAATTATTTTCATCATAATGTCCCCCTTTCCTCTCCCAATGTCCACCTTACTTCCATATATTAAGTAGTAGTTACTTATATCCTAGGAGATAGGCACTAATTCTATGTCTGTTTTATAAATTAAGACACTTAAATAACTTGCCCAAATTCCCCCAGCTACATCCAGTTTTGTCTGATCCAAGAGCCTTGGCAAACACAGAATGCTGCTGCCCTCTGGAGCAGGGTCCTGAATCACATCAGTCAAATTCATTCCTTCCCCCTACTCTCCTCTTTTCTTTACTCCAGGTGTTTCAAATGCTAATGTGTATGCAAACCACCTGGGAATCTTGTTAAAGTGCAGATTCGGATTCAGTAGATTTGGGGTGCAGCATGAAATTCTGCATCTCAAACAACTACCCTGGTACTGATGATACTTTGAGTATCAAGTCTCTAGACAAAGTTTACTTTGAAAAATTATGTAAACTTTGTATGACTTCAACTGTTTTATGTAAAGCACCGAGGTCTGTTTAATTAGAATGTTTTATTTGGCTATTATCAAATACATAGCACTGTTATCCCATTTTAATTTTTACTGTATATACTTTTTAATATGAAATCCAGAAAAATAATGTTCTATAATTTAAGTCCCCCAAAATATCTTGTTTGGCATTTTATACATATCAGACACTCATGAAACTTTATAGAATTAATAAAAAATGAAGTTAGGTATGTAAGGAGCTGCTAGCGACAGGAAGGTGCTGAAGTTTCAAAGATGATCCTGGAATACATTGCTGTCCCCATGACCTATCCATAGAAGGAAAAGGCAGGTCTTTTGCTAAGCATGGGCAGCTATTTGAAACAATACTAGGTAAGTGAAGAGAGATGGTATCGAAATGGAAAGGACATATGATTAAGGTTTGCGTGACCTGACATCTGGTCTTGGCTGCACTTCTAATTCTCTGTATGATTAGCAGAGCATCACATAACCTCCAGAGCTTCCTTTAGCAATGAGGAGCTATGCTGCATTAGATCCCATCCAACTATGACTATCTGTGAGCTTCCAATGCTCTTTGTTGTGGGAACAGGAATAATAGGGACACAAGGGCAGAGTGTGCTATGGCGCTTCATTCTGTCACCATTCTCAAAAGAGGTAAAAAGGGCATCCTGTGCTATGGGCATCAAGGCAGCTGCAGTTGGTCTGCTGATTTTGGTCTTAATCTGTCACAGCTGCCCATAAACTGTGGCTGAGTTGTGGGTGCTGGAAGCTGCTCAAATGAGCTCTATCAGTGATCAATTTGCTACCCTCTAGAAATTCAAGATTGCACTTCATTTACTCAAAGAATGAACTGTTGCAAGATAAAATCTCTGCCAACATAACTGAAGTAGATCATGTTTCCACTGTGACTCAAGCAGGTGAGTGTTGTTGTATTCCCAGGCACAACAAGGGTTGTACTAGGGGAAGAGGTGTAGATGATACATGGTGTTTGGTGCCTAGGGAAATGTTTCCAGGCTCCCAGTGGTACTTAACTAGGATAAAAAGATTCTTGGTCCAGGCCAAATGAGGGTCAATGATTTATAGCTGCAATATTCTTAAATGTTATAACTAAATGCTATCCTATTATCATCTGCGAATTAAAGAAGATATCTCCTTTTATTTTTCTCAAGACACATCTGTGTTGAAATATTTAGCACAGTGCCAAGTAGACAATGTACATTAAATGGATAGATTCATTAATTTAACAGATTTGTTGAACCCTAACCTAGGAATTTTATATCCAAGTGTTTTGGTTATTAGAGAGCTGTCACTGTTGTGGGTTGACTCAGGTGTCAACAGGGGCTGGTCATCTAAGAATTGGGCAGTACTGGAATGTCTAAGATGGCTCAGTCACATGATGTTGGCTGTTGGCCAGGAGCTCAGCTAGGGAAGTCAGCCCAAGTGTCTCAGATCCATCCATGCCAGATGACTTCCCCATGTGGATAGGGGAACATAACATGAGTACCTAGAGGCAGGAAGAGGAAGTTGTCAGGCCTTTTAAGGCTTAGCTTCAGAAGTCCTAGAACATTGTTTTATTGTTCGAAGCCAGTCAAAATGTCAGCTCAGATAAAAGAAGAGGGGAAATAAGCTGTAAATCTCTTTATAGAAGAAACAGCATGCAGGGATAGGGAGGAGAAGGATGGTTGGGACATTGTGGTGGCTTGGAGCATGTTCTGAGAACATGTAAAACATGTTATTAATTTTGACCCATTCCTGTGGGGGTAAACTCATTGTAAATAGGACCTTTTTATGAGGTTATTTCAGTTAAGTTGTGGCCCAACTGAAGTAGGATGGGTCTTAATCTTATTACTGGAGTCCTTTATAAGCAGATGGATCTCCTTTTGCTTCAGACACACAAAGAGAAAGCCACAGGGAGAAGCAAGAAGCTGGAGTTAACAGAACCTGGAAGAGAAAAGAGAGGATACTCCCATTTGCATTGCTACATGACAAAAGCCAAGGACAATGGATCGCTGGCAGCCAGCTCCAGAATACCATGGTCTTCTAGAAGGCAGCATCGCCTTGGTGATGCCTTGATTTTGGACTTCTCCTAGCCTTAAAGTGATGAGCCAACAAATTCCTGGTGTTTAAGCCAATTCATTAAATGGTATTTACTTTAGCAGCCAGGAAACTAAGACAGACATCCATTTAGATAAAGATCAAATTTTCTATCACCTGAGTTAGTCCCTTTAGTTTACATATGGCACTAGAACTAAAGGCACAAAAAATATACAAACTAGATATTTTTAATTACTAAAATTAAAAATATTGACAATGGCAAGTGCTGACAAATTTGTGGAGCAACTGGAACTCTCATACATGCTGTTTAGAATGTAAACTAGATAATCTCTTTGGAAAACAGTTTGGCAGGTTCTTAGAAAATTAAATGTACACTTATTACATGAACAAGCTATTTCACTCGCAGAAATATTTCCAACAGAAATATTAATATATGTTCACACATATAACTATAAAACACACAGTGAAATATAATATAAACTGTGAGTTATACTCAACAGTATAATTAAAATAATATTTTTTCATCAATTGCAACAAAATTACCACACTTGTGCAAAATGTTAATAATATGGAAAACTATATGTATAAAGAAGGGGGTGTATGGAAACCCTATACTTTTTGCATCATTTTTCTGCAAACCTACAACTGTCCTAATTAAAAAATGAAAATAAATGTTGGGCATCACTATCCAGGAGTATCCTTCCCAGCCTACCACAGGAAATATATCAAAAGCTAATTCTTAACAGAGCTCACATGCCGATATGTTGCTATATATATTATAACTGCCTGGTCTATCTCTCTTTTATATTATTGGTATTAGTTAATATATAAACACCATGTAATTCTAATGTGCTGTCATTGTTTGGAACCACTGACTTTTAGAAGAGTATATATGAGAAACTTGTGTAAAGATATTCACCCTCACTATTATATATTAATAAGTGATGCATAAATTAAAACCATGACTTACCTATCAGAATAGCAAAAATTATAAAATAGGCTAACTTATTGGTCAGGCTGTTGGCAAACTGATACTGTCATACATTGGTGATGGGAAGAAACATCAGTACAACAGTTCAGATGAGAATTTGGCTATACTAAAAAAACGCATTTACCTTTTGATCCAGACATTCTGCATGTAGAAATTTAACCTATTTTTATCCTCCAGAAATACTAATGTACATATATGCTAATCATTGAAGGATGTTTGTAATTTAAAAATACTGGATACAACAACCTAAAACCCCACAGACAGTTGAATTGACTATAATACATTTACACAATGGAGTACTATAGCGTGTAGTTGAAAAAGAATGAGTACTATCTCTACGGACTAATGTGGAGAGAGTTGCAGGATATACTGTTAAGTGATAAATGCAAAAAAAAAATGTGTCTATGGTAGCTACCTTTTGTGTAAGAAAGATGGGTAAATAAGAAAATACACATGTATCTACTTAATTTTGCACAAGGAATCAGAAGAATGCCAACTCTGAGACTAATGAGATTTTTTACCAATAGGGTTGAGTGTGAGTGGGGAGAACAAACTGAGGGTGTAATGACACTTTCCTGTGCATAGCTTTGTATATAGTTTCACCTCCTTTGGTACTAACTTAATGTTTCATGTCATTAAAAAAATTAATAAGAATAGAGAAGAAAGGTAAAATAGAATATGAACAGCAACACATGTTCCTCATTGAATTTCAAATGAATAGCTTCACTACACTGAAGGGGGAAAACAGCTAACCCACAGTCTTTTGAAATAGTAGTTTAATAAAATTATCAGGTGATTTTAATGTGCAGGGACAATTGTAAGCCATGGACATAAGAAAAAGTAGTATATCTTCCCATAATTTGCAGTGAGAAGGATAAGCATTCTTCTTGAAGTCGCCCCTTCCCAATTTCTAATTTCTCCTTATTTTTCATTGACCAGATTAGATCAGCAACTATCCCTGAATTACTGGCTTAAGCTAATCAGGCTCTAAAGATCAAAGATGAGGTAAATCCCATTCAAAAGATAAGTGTCCTGGGCGGGCAATGGTGGCTCAGTGGCAGAGTCCTGCCTGCCTTGCCGGAGACCTAGGGTTCAATTCCGGGAGCCTGTGCATGCCAAAAAAAAGATGAGTCCTAATGGAACAGAGTGATCATCTCCCCCAAATCCATGTGATATTGCTTAAGAAAAGAGAAAAACAGGAAAAAATATATTCAGGGATGATGAGGGGAGGAGACTGATACATCCCTTTGGAAATTTTGGGACAGGGATAAAAGAAAAACTGGTCCAGGAAGCTAAGTATGCTATTTTAAGTGAATAGCAATACACACTGTGGAATTCAGGAGAATATTCAGTTCTAGAGTTTCTAACTTTTAATAAGGGAGATGACTGGTAGTTAGATTGAAAACATAGGTAGGGGATTTTAAAGATCCAGACAGCAACTGAGAATAGTCCCTCCAAACATGTGGGGAGGAGAAGATATCCTGTAAGATCCAGACAGACCATAGTTATGGAACAAGATAGGCTTTTCAATCCCAATGTGTACAAGGGTAAACTGGGTGACATTCCTCTCTTTGAGCTGCACCCTCAGAAATTCAAAGGGATAAGGGTGAACCCAGAGATTTGATTTTAGACAAGCTTCTAAGAAGATTCATAGGTGGTCTGACCATTAAACTTTGAGAAACCCTGTACTATAGGAAAATTATGCCAGTTACCTAAACAGTTTCAGGCACTGAATAGAAAATTAGCATCCAATTAGCATTATTTAGGTTCCAGATAAGAACTTGACCATTGGCCTAGTCAATAATATTTATCCTAATAATAATGATAACTAACATAAATAAGGTGCTGGTTACTATACACTCACCATGCATTATTTCATTTAAACCTCATAAGCATAAGAGAAAACTGCAGCTAAGTGTCTGTGTAACTTCTTTAGCATCACCTCAGTAGGTGAAACAGGTGGATTTCTGTCTTACTAAGGAGTTTGAAAGATTAATTATTATGCTCTGCTACTTCCTTGAGGGTAGAAGATATAGAGGGAATAACAGACTTAACAGCAGTTAAAGTCTAAAATTTGAGGACCTATAGAATGTTGCAGAAATCCTAACTAGGATCCTTTTTGACCTTAGAAATAAGTATAAGTAAGATTAGTGGTAAAGATTAATCTTAGAGGAAAATAAAAAGCAATTACAAAGATAGAGAAGTATAGAGGCAAGAAACACGAAAGTGCATATGAAACTTGTTTCTTTAAAACAAACAAACAAAAAATAATTTTTGGTTCTAGCCATTCTCAAGCAAAGAACACTATCATGGGCCTTGAACTCTGATTTTATTGATATTCTCATCCTCAAGTTTTCCAATTACAAAATAAGAATACCAGCCAATGTAGTTCAAAGAGGAATGTGGGAATATAGGAAATGGGAAATTTACTCCATGTTCTTCAAAGAAAACAGTCATAATAAAGTCACCCAAGATAGACTCCTATCAATACATAATCCTGCTGGAGTAGAACGTCTGTGAACCAAATAATCAGTGCACATTTCAAATCACTGTTGAATTATTAAGTGAGACTTACCTGCAAAATCATAAAAAAAAAAAAAATGGTTTGAGTACAATGCAAACAAAGGGCAGTCCTCTTTGTTGTATAAGAAACTATATCCAAGATTTCTGCCTGCAGGAAAAATCCCAAAGAAATTCATTGCAAAATACCCAGTTAAAAATGATCATAAGCTGCCATTTTGTTTTAAGATAGAACACTGGTCCAAAGTTTGTCTGTGAGAAGTATTTTGAAAGCACATCAGCAATGTTGAAATTAGCTCGTGCTCAGTCAACCCCTTCTCAATGTCTTTGTGGAAGCATTGCCTTGAATGAGAAGGGACTTGAAATTGTCTTTCCCTTCACTCCATTAACTGCAGATCTTCTCTCTTGTATCATAAAACAGTCAAGTCCTGGACAAAGATGAAGTAGAGTTGCAACCCAGATTCTCAAAAATAAGTAAGTAAGTAAAGGCACCTACTCCAGGATAAATCACTACCTATTCCCTCAGAAGCTTTTGCATATCTAGCTAAACTTCTAAATTGCTAATGAGCAAAAATCATTATGTACAAATGCAGTGTGATGAACTGAGAGTGCAAAGACCACTTGTTCCACTGAAGATTTTATAGGCACCTAGGTCCTATAATAGCCATTTTATGTGCATGCATTTTTTAAATTTAATCTAAAATTGGTCCTCTCTCCTATTTTTCTGATTTTTCTTGGCTACCAAGTAGTAGCCAAGAACTTCTGTCTTTGGCTGTGCTGAAGATACCTACAGAGTTTCTGATCCCCAACCTTCACTCCCCTGGCACTGACATTAGCCTTATGCAAATTGACTTTTACCTTCAAAAACTAAAAAGTGAAAAAAATACATCTAAATCAAATAGTATAATGCATTTTGATTATGGATAGAAGATCATGTTTAATGTGCCATAAAAAGATAAAGTCAGCTGCAGGAAAAGTTCTGACTTGGTCTACAAGTTAGAAGAAGCTTCACAGAGGAAAAGTTATAAGGAATGACCCCATCAAAAAATATTTTCTCCATGAATGCCTGAAATTCCACTGTTCATTAGGTTGTACATAGCAACAAGGCAGGGGGTTAAAGCAAAAGATTTTTAGTGGAAATTTCCTCTCACCCTCCTTCTTTGCCCACATATCCATCTCCCTACATTGCCTGCTCCCTAGTTCACAGACTTCACCAAAACCAATGCACGCGCACCACTTTTCTAGCACTAGTCAGGATTCCAATTCTACCAAGTAGAAAATAGTGTTACAATGACAATAGGACTGTCACATACCATACTGGTCATGATAGGGGCCCCCTCTTAATGTACCAGTGGGAAAATTGGGGGTTCACTTCATTACCAAGTCATTGCTTTTGGAATTCAATTTCTTCTCTGGACATCGATTTTCAGTAAGAGGAGAAAAGTTTGAGGAATTCAGAAGGGCTTTGGCCATTCCTTTCTCCTCTTTCTCCTCCCCCTGTGTGCATTTTTTTTTTGCTTTTTTTCCCAGGCAGAGGGTAATTTGTATACTGGCTGAAATAAAAGCAGCGTAACAGATGAAATTCATGGTCAAATCCTGTGGACATCACTGAAGAGTTAATGAAATTTCTGTGCCTGGAACAGATTATTAGGCAACAGCCGAGATTGGAAAAAGATTAAGCTACTGAATTGCTGGCAGAACCAAAGGAAGGAGTCTAAAGTCAGCATTCATCATTCCCCATAGCAGATGAACAATTTGGGAAATAGAGTTGGGTGATTTGTTCTGAACTCTTAAGCCATTTTGCCTTGTCCTTCTCTGACCTAGAAGGGTGGACATTGTGTATCCTGCCCAGTGCATTCTGCCCCTCCTTTTCAATGCTCAAAAACCCTCAATAGCCCCCCAGTGTCTATACATTCATAGTCCAAGATTCTAGGATTTCCACAACCCTCTCTACAGTCCCTTTTCACAGTATATCCCAATTACTTCCCTGCATAAATTATCTGTTTGGGCACATCTGGCAGTTTTTGCACAGAACAGACATTCACTATGTTTTCCTCACTAATCTCTGTTTTCACATCTTTGTTTACATCATTGCCCCATCTGGAAACTTTCCCTCCACCCTTTATATTTAACTACAAGATAAATAGTAAAATTGGGACTTTGCCTTAATTATAATAGAATTGAATGAGTGTATGCCTATGTACTTCACTGTACGTGTGTGTGTTGATACACAGATGAATCAGAAATATTTCTTGCTCACAAGGAAACCAGTCTTAGAAAAACAATGAGATAATCAGAGAAAGTCATCTTCCAGTAAACTTATATGGTGTCCTAATATTAGCTATCACTTACTGAGTGTTTATTATGTGCCAAGCATTGCACTAAATGTTTCCATGGGATGCCAATTTTATTAATCCCCCAAATCTTGTGGGCTGGGAACTGTTATTATTCCCAATTTACAGATGAGAAGACTGGGGCTCAGAAAGGTTAAGTACCTTACCCAAAGTTAGTAAATACCTAAGCAGAGATATGGACTGGCGTCTCTCTGACACCAAAGTATATTGTCTTTTGACCATGTAACTAAGACGGAATTGGCTTTAGTTTACATTGAATGAATTGTAGAAGCAAGTATAACTAAATAGAGGAATGCATAGTGAAATAATGGTAAGTATTCTGGGAAAGAATTAATGAGACTGTGGATGAAGAAAAGGCAATTGGAATGGGAAAAGTTACTACAGGTAGATTCCAGATGGACCATTGACTGCTTGGGTGCAGGATATGGAGAAAGAAAGGTATCAAAGATGGCACGAAGAGTCAATATCAGTTTATGAAAGTAAATGTAAAAAGAAAAAAATACACCCTTGGAAGCAATATTTCCCTGTGATGTAAACCACTGGCCAAACACTGTTGTGGATAAGATTTTTCAGAGTTCTCAAAAATTCAATAATATTTGTAAGTTGTTTCTTCTCTAAGCTAGTGAACCTCAGATCCTTTGCTTAATTTGTCAGGACCTCCTAGTCTCTTATTGCCGCCTGCCTCCTGCTTCTTCTCTAAAGCAGAGGTAGGAAAGGACTAGAACAGGTTGAGAGGGGACAGTTTCTCTTCCTTTGATTGTGGCCTCGAGGGACAAAGTCACTTGGCCTGGATTTCATATTTTATTTAACTTGTTAGTGTGGTGAAATGCTTTGGATGCAGATTAACTCCCATCCCCCACCCTACAACCCCACACACAGTACTGACTAATTGATTTACCTAGCTTGAAGCAAAAACTTGCAAGGCCTTTGATAAAGAGATTGAAAATCTTTCTTTGCTGCATAACTGCCTCTGTAAACAATAGCTAAACTAGGACAGAAGATCCTAAGTGTTCCCCATTGAAAAGAGCCGCAGATTTGGGGTCAGAAGGAACAAATGTTTTTCTCCTCCACAAATGGTATACATATTTTATTGGGTGATTATAAATGCTATGGGAAAGATATGCTGGAGGCAGTGCAGGGACAATGTGCTTTGAGCAAAGTATGGGCCAGAAATTGTTTTCAAAAACACACAATATCTTGTTTATCTATTAAAACAGTCTTACGAGATAGGTATTTTAATTCAAACTCTGTGAACTGTGACTCAGAGAAGTAAAGTTACTTTCCCAAGATAAAATAGGTAGGAAATGGGGGAGCTAAAATTCTAACCCTGATTTTTCTAACAACCTAATTTTATGCTCTTGCCAAACTGCCTCTCTCATTGTCAACAGAGAGACCAGGAGCATTGCCTCTCACTAAAAGAAACTCAACAGTTTTTAAATCAAGGAGAATAACATCAAAAACAAACTGTGACAAAATTGGTGCTCTACAACCAACTCAACTGCTCCTTCCTTGCTAAGAAATTCTATCAGCCTGAAGGCAGTGTGTGTGGGGGGGACACCCTTTCTCCAGGGGCATATGACAAAGGTGGTGGTGAATGTGGAATGGAAGGGCCTTTGATCACTGAACAAAGTAGTTGCTCTCACAAGAAAGGAAACTGAAACAATCATCAACCCTGGCCCCTGGCCCCAAGATCAGGCAGGGGCCTCGGGGCCTGTCTCCTGTACAAAGGCAAACACCAGGTTGCCTCTCCAAATGTGACTGTGTAGTTACTATTTGATCACCAAATGGATGCACCACCTGCAAAGAGAAAAGGCATCTCGTAGACTTTGCTCACAGTTGTTCTTATGGCTGCCTGAACTGAAGCCCTTTTCCTATCTTTTCCTGCAGTGTTTCTTCCATAATTGTATATATATATATATACAAACACATGAGATAGGCAACCCTAACCCATAGGTCTTCATACATATACAAGCTAGGTTTTTTGAGGAAATTACACATATTGAGAGTCTTCCATTCCTTCCTTCCTTCCTTTATGTATCAAGCTCAGAAAGTGAATGCCTAATGTTTACATGCACTATTGTTTACGTAATATAAATCATGGTCATCCCCTTTAAGGAGCTCACAGATTAGTGAGAGAAATAAATGGGACAACTTCGACAATGCATTGTGGCATTGCGATACGTAATGAGAGATTACAATTGTGTTTTCAGTGGTTTATGTGGTGGTTTGAGTGGCCTAAGGAAGGAGAATCGAAACTGAGTGAGAGAATTCAAAGAGGAAAAGAAGCCTCCAACAACAAAAATATTTATCCTGTGCCCTCCTGTGTCTGGGGTTTGCTGCGGAATGCTGACAAGGTTTAGAAAATAAAGTATTTAATAAGTCAGAGTAACTCCTGTTCTAATGGAGTCTTCATCTAATGAGGAAGACATACAATAAACAAGTACTCAAATATATAAGATAATGTTGGATAGTAATTTAGGCTATAGAGAAAATAAAATAGGATAATGTGATAGTAAGTTACTCAGGAGCAAGCACAATTCTGAATTACACAATCAAACAAGACCACTTGGAGAAATTAACATTTGAGTTAAGATTTAGAAAAATAAAAAGAGCTAGCTTAAGATCAAATGGCACATAAAACAGTCATAAGGAAAGACCTCAGCCCCCAAATATTGAGAAAATCAATGCTTATAATCTCATTATTTTTCATTAACCAGATGTAGCAGTCAGTAAAATGCACTTCACAGATCCCCTGCTACAGGGGGCAAAGTTAATGATATCTGGAGCTGCTGCTTTTATGGATCCACCAAAACAATGCTTCCCATGGGCTAATCCCAGACAATGACTAAGCACAAAATGAATACTGAAGCAGTCTACTCTAGGGAAATGAAAGACTCTTTCAATTGGTGACTTTTGTACATGGTCTCCCATTGTTCTGGTTGAAATTTATTGCCAAGTATACTTCCAATCTGAGACACAGTCTGAGATGCCTCCAATCCCAATCCTTCTTTCCCTCTCTTTTTCTAAAGGTGTTACACATGTATCAAAGTCCAAAAGCTCTGTCTTCTTTTCTTTTCTCCAAATAAACCTCTTGTACATTTTTACCATTACTGGCCTCTGTTTATCAGAGGGCCAAAATAAGCACAGCTGTGAGCAGTGGTTATGCATCAGGGATCTTGCCTTGAGAGAGCCAAACTGGGAAAAGACAACACAGGCGTTAAAAAGTATAGAACTTCCAGAAGTCAGAGTTAGGGTAATGTACACAAATGAATAGGATTTAGATGGAAATTGTGAAAGTAATAGAGAGAAAGAAAGATTGTGAGTCTAAAAAGGACTCAAGGCCATGGGCTCAAATGGGGATTTAAGCTCAGAATACAGTGGAAGAGTCTGGTGCTGGAAACTTACTTTATTAGGAATGACTTCCACAAAGAACTGAAAGTGTTACTCTGAATATGTCCTTCAATACATGAGAACTGGAATAAAATTTTGCCTAACATTTCTCCTATTTTTTTTTTATTAATTAACGGAAAAAAAGAAATTAACCCAACATTTAGAGATCATACCATTCTACATATGCAATCAGTAATTCTTAACATCATCACATAGATGCATGACCATCGTTTCTTAGTACATTTGCATCGATTTAGAAGAACTAGCAACACAACAGAAAAAGATATAGAATGTTAATATAGAGAAAAGAAATATAAGTAATAATAATAGTAAAAAATAAACAAACAAACAAACAAACAACAACAAAAAAACCCTATAGCTCAGATGCAGCTTCATTCAGTGTTTTAACATGATTACTTTACAATTAGGTATTATTGTGCTGTCCATTTTTGAGTTTTTGTATCTAGTCCTGTTGCACAGTCTGTATCCCTTCAGCTCCAATTACCCATTATCTTACCCTGTTTCTAACTCCTGTTGGACTCTGTTACCAATGACATATTCCAAGTTTATTCTCGAATGTCCGTTCACATCAGTGGGACCATACAGTATTTGTCCTTTAGTTTTTGGCTGGACTCACTCAGCATAATGTTCTCTAGGTCCATCCATGTTATTACATGCTTCATAAGTTTATCCTGTCTTAAAGCTGCATAATATTCCATCGTATGTATATACCACAGTTTGTTTAGCCATTCTTCTGTTGATGGACATTTTGGCTGTTTCCATCTCTTTGCAATTGTAAATAACGCTGCTATAAACATTGGTGTGCAAATGTCCGTTTGTGTCTTTGCCCTTAAGTCCTTTGAGTAGATACCCAGCAATGGTATTGCTGGGTTGTATGGCAATTCTATATTCAGTATTTTGAGGAACCGCCAAACTGCCTTCTCCTATTTTGATCTCTAACATGGGTTTCTCCTATTATCTTGTTTAGTTTACGTTCCCTTATTGCATCACAAGTGAACTCAGTAATACACTAGATCTTTTTTAGTCTTTCCTTCAATTGACTGACAGGTCTTAGACAACTATAAGAGTTGGCCAATATATTGATGTTTAATAGAGGAGAACTGCTAAAAACTAGCCAAACTACTTAAAGTTGAGCAATGACAATATCTAGAGAACTATTAGAATGTAAAAGTAGAGGATTATATCATAATATAAAGTCCCGAAGATAAAAAGAAAGCAAAAATGAATTGATGCACCTTCTCTGTTAGTATATCCTGATAATCTTCCCTCTGGTTGTTTTCAGATAGAGGTTGTTTTAATAATGGTGGTGAGGTAAGAAGGCAGAGAGAGGAAGCTGTGGCTGAAAGAAGTACTTTATAATATATATAAGATGTAGTCAAGATGCATATTTAGATGTAGGTTAAAATTGTCCAGAGTCTTGCTACAAAGTCTTGCTATTCATAATGACATGAATAAAATATCCTATTATTCTGATAGCTAGATCAGTTATGTCTTTTCTGCATGATCTTCAAGGGGACACAAGTACAAGAGGGTTAGGACTAGATTCAAGTACTAGTTATTAGCATGATAATGCAGAAGGACCAAAACTAAGACTACAGTGAAACCCTCCATGTAGGCAAAGTATTCCATGAAAAGTTTGTTGAGAGGACAGAGAGGTAATCAAAACATGAAGACCCAGGGTAAAAAAATATAGAGAAAGAGATCGTATTTCAGGGCTAGGTTAAGGAGTACCATTCAGAGATACAGGCTGCCAGTTCACACTAGGGATGAGATTCCAAGTCTTCTGAAATATATGTGATCATCAAGCTGCAGGATCAAGAATTAGATCTTTATATTTTAATTCAAGTCCTGTGAATGTTTTAATATATAATACACTGTAGAGAAACTGTGTTATAGTGAAAATTATAATTATATTAGAATATCATTCAATAATAGTTAAAGGACATTAAACCAAATATAAAATAGTAAATAAAAGAGAAAAGATAGATAAGAAAACAAGAAGGGAGTAGGAAAGACAAAAATGTCATGAAAATCACCAGATAGCCACATATGAGAAAACTATGCGGCTAAAGAGACTCTCAAAATTACAAGTAAACAATGTGGCAACAAGTTACCAACTGACAAAACAGAGTTTAGACAATATCCCTAGTGTGCATACAGAGTCCAGAATAATGGAGCTGTTTCCAGTGAAAAGAGAGAGCTGGTTAAACATATGCAATATAAATAAAGCTACGCCTTGAATGCTCTCCTCCTGTGACACAAAAACCTAAGCCAGGAAGAATATTCCTCTACTTGAAGTGAAACTTTGACACTACTGTAACAGTACCTTCACCATCCCACCCCCCAAGAGATGCTAACTGAATACCTGGATATACTCCTGATACCATCTGAGTACCGTGTTCGAAAACATACGAATTAGCCCAACTGGTCTGTATCCCAAAGCAAAGCAATGGGACATCACCCTGGAAGTGGAAAGTGAATAATAAAAGTTGAACTGAACGTGCAAACAGTCACATTAACAGTTTAAGAAAGAAGGGCTGATCAAAGAAATGAGGCAGAGTATATGAAGGACATGAGGGAGAAGGGCTATGATAAATACAGGCCACAAGCTAGGACTGAAAGCCACCTTATATCTTCCACTGAGTAAGTTCAAATTTACCATATTATTTTCTTCCACACTGGAAGCCATTTGATGGGTCTAGTCAGAAAAGGGTCTATCTCTGTTCTGGAAGATTTCCTTACAACCCCTTTTTGATGGAAATACTTAAGAAATTGAGGATTCCCCTCAATTCCATATGACTATACTTTTTCTGATGATTCCTGGAGGCTTGGTACCTATCTCTTAGATTCCAAAGACTTTCCTTGAATCATCAGCTTCTTTGAAAGGTTCTTAACCAGTCGCTCTCCCTCCATGATTTACACCTGAAGCTTAGTTTCTCTTTAAAAATGATACCCAACAGCACACTCATGTACTGCAAGCCCTTTACAGGTAAGTAACCAGCATTGATATCTAATTCTCTTTAGCTGCAACTGCAGAGACATATCATGAAAGTGATCTTTGTCTGATGGATCACTGAGTCAAGAGGATTGTGAAACACTGACTTCCTGCTATAGGTAAGGCGTAAGAGGTGCAGTAAAACATTAGACTGAGCGCAGAACGATTGGGTGTTTATTGGAACATTTGAGTACTTATTCTCACAAGAGATTAAGAAAGTTCAATGAGTAGTAAACAGTTCTCTTCAAATGGCGAAACAGTGCCAAAGAGTGCCAAGTGAATGGTGTAAGAACTGTGGGTGCTTGTATGGGCTCTGTGAGGCATTGTTACACCATGGTAGTGATTATATTGTAATTGTTACTGTCTTGTTTAGAGCTGTGTTGAGTCATTTTGTGCCTTCAAGAGGGACAGCAAAAATTCTGGTATTTTAATGTGTGCTGCAAACCATCAGTGTTGCTCACCACTGCTATGTGGATTTGACCAGAGTTGTGTGTTCACCATAGCGTCGTTCATGTAAGCCAGAGGGTGTGTATACAGATGAGTACCTAAGAATGACATTTTCTAAAGGGGAAAACTCGAACACTGGAAGGCTGAGTTTATGGATAATTTTGCCATAGTGTTTCTTATCATGAAATAAACATTTTTTTTTTTACCGGACACTAAAAAAGTCATTTCCAAAAATTAGAAATGGAAAAACATTCTTTGAATTTGCCCTAATTCAGTAGGAAAGAGTACTAGGGTGGAATAGCAGTTACCATGGAGGCAGGAGGGAGCGATTTGGTATTTGTGCTGTTTATATGCTTACCCAAGAATACATATTTTTAAGAAAACTTCCATTTTTTTTCTGATAGCTCTATGACATTCCAATTTGCAAAACTAGGAGTCCTGAAGTTAGAGTACTATGTTTCTAGTATCACAAGAATCTGGAAATTTTACTTCACTTCATTCTCCATCATCCTCCGGTAATACGACAACTCAGCATTAATCCTTGGTTCCAGTCAGACTGGCCTCCTTCATTTGATGATGCCATTTTCTATATATCTCCAGACACTATGCTAAAATATTAAATAAATTATCTCTAACCATCACAAAAGCCACATAGTATTGGTAATATCATCATAGTTTATAGGTGGACAAAATCAGTTGCATAATATGCCAAAGTTCATATGCCTGATCTGTTCCAAAACCTGGATTTTAGCTCAAAACTCTGTGGTCTAAAAATCTATTGTGATGATAAATGTAGAGCTATATGATACAGTGAACCACTGTGTGTACGCTTGGGATGATTATATGGGAAGTAAATATATATAATATTTATTAAAAAATTGCATTAAAAAATAAAGCCCATCAACATGTAAATGCAAAACAAAACAAAACTCTGTGATCTGAAGCCTGAAAATTTTCATTTCCACTGCTGTCTTTTACATCATTCCTCTCTGAAATCTCCTTTTCAAAGAGACTAGGTTTGTTTGCATATTTTTATTTAATTGTGGTTCTTAACCATTTTTTCCTTATGGGTTAAGGGAAGACGTTCTTTCTCCTAGTCAGGAGGCAGGCATGATGGAGCAAGCAATCAAGACTAAAACGGACTGGCTGAAGGATTGAGAAATTTATTCTATTTCTCTTATTGATCAGGAACTAAGGCAGGGGACCAGTTACTGAAACCAGCATAGATTAAGAATAAATCTCTTGCAACAAAGAATCCTAGATAATTCTAGATCATTCTAGAATCATTGATGTACATATTTGGAGAAATGCTATCATAGCTGGCACAAGGTTGAGTAACTATGTTTAAAACAACAAAGATGCCTCCTACTAAAGCATGTGTGTGATCTTAGGATCCTTCAGTCCTGTGAAAAAATACCCAGACAAGCATGTTTTGAATTTTGTTGATAGCATCTTGCAAAACTCCACAAAAAGAAAGTAGTGATGGAAAAACCTATGTCAAAATTTGTTTCCTTAAAATAAGAAAAGAGAAAGATGAGTGAAGAGGGAGATGTTGAGAAAGGGGGTTTCAAACACAAGCGGCAAGACAATTGAGCCACTGAAAAGATGGGAAGAGCAGAATCGGCCTCCAGGGGAAGACTCTGGAGCTTTTCCAACTCCACTCCTTTCTCTAGTCATCAAGTGATAGAGGTTTGTTGAACATGACACCTGGCTGCTCTGCATCATGGATTCAAATGGAGAGACAAAAGAGAAAGCTAATTGTTTCCCATGCATTCAAGTTTAATTTGGTGCACTTTTAATTAGGGCTCTGATGGGACTGGGAATCAGTTACTTCTGCACAAGCAGCTCCTGACAGCAGGTGACTGTGCAGAGGAAAGGAATTATTATGGCAGTCACTCAGGCCATGTTGGCATCCACAGTGTAGCCATGGAGGCTGTACTGGAAAATGTCACCCCTGATTGAGACTGTGACCTTACCCAAGATCAAAAGCACTCAGCAGAATGTGATACATCAGGGCTTAGCCAACTTATAAAAGGAAGTGAGATTCAGAACTGGTAGCAGAGGCTTATGGATGAAATCATCCCTAAGAAGGAAAAGAACTAACATTTATTGAGCACCTCTTTAGTGACATAGGAGCATGCAGCCAATAGACTAAAAACTCCCTGCCTTTTACCACTCACAATTATCCCTTCTGCACAGCACCCTTTTATATATGAGGAAATTAAGGTTGAGTTGGGCTAAGTGATCTTCCCAAGATGGCATAGCTTATGAGTACTAGAGCCAGGCATTAAACTCTGTCCCATTTAACTCTCAGGTTCATATTTCGTTCTTTGTCCTCTCAGTTTCCCACCCCAGCCACTAACACATTCTATCATTTCTGACTTCTCTAGTGATTGCAAGAATATACTTTTACTTCCAGAGAGAAAATGATAAATGTGTAATTGGTATGTATATTACCAATGCCACTTATTTGTAAATATCATTTCTTTTTGTATATAATTAAAATGTATTTTCTTACATCTAATTTTGAATTCAATTTATGAAGTACTTACACAGCACTTCCTTACACTGGGTCCTTCAGAAAGTGTAGCTGGAGACCCAGTGAAAAATCAGGCAAGGTCCCTTCTTAGGAGCTAATAACCTATGATATGTGTGATATCAATGAATTTGTGAAAAACTTGTAGGCAATATCTGCTTGAACTTTCCTTCGAAAATTGATATGACTCCTCCCAATATGAAATAATAGTTACTAGTACTATTACAAAGCAAGAAATATAGGAAAAGCATTATATGGAAGATGGCCTTTATGAATTTCAAATATCTACTGAAGCAATACCCAGGTTGGGAAATTAAGTAAATATAAGATTTTTAACATATTGTCCTGATTTATTAAATAAAAATATGTTTATCTTCCCTATATGTGCACAATCCCCAGCGGTACTTAATATGATGTGTCAATCAAACAGGAAGTTAATTAGCTTTAAGTCAGAACACTCCTATTGGCACATCTGTCTCATACCCCTTTCAATGGTTTGAGAAATATTCTACCAGGAAGAAGAATGCAGCCAGGATGACTGCTCTCTCTTCTCTCAAGTCCAGCAGCAAGGCTTTGAACATCTCTTCTCCATCATCATGTCTGAACTACTGTAATAGCTCCCTAACTTGATTCCTTGATTGCATTTTTGTCCCCATTAAAACTATTCTCCTTAAAGAAGGTAAAATAATATTTTTGACCTGTGTAAATTGTAGAATAAACCAGATGGGGGAAAAAACAAAATAAATGTAGGTGCTAATGGATTATTATAAGATGAACACCCTTGAAACACTGCAAAGTACAAAAAAATAATTTGCCATGCATCCTAGAAGATCTGCTCTGTGCCTAACTCATCCTAATTCAAAGTACTTCCTCCCCACAAAAGCAGTCACTGTTCTGAATTTTACAGTAATACCATCCTGTGTGTTGTTTTAGTTTGCTTAACAGATCTTGTTTAGTTTTATCTATATTTCAACTTACATTTACTAAATTTGTTTTAATCCTTCCCAGAAATTCTTTTTTTTATATAATTTATGGGTTGAATAGCCTAGGGCATTTTACTTGTAGACTATCCCACAGTCTTGCTTTTGTTGATCATACAACTTGGAATAGGTCAACACACTCTTCTGCCCTAAAAATTAGCAGTGAGATCCAGAATCCTCACCATGCTTAGGCTCAATCCCTTTGGCAAGACCAGAGGTGGTACGGTATGCTTTCACCAAAAGGTCCATCGTTGGTCTGCTCGTGTCTATTTTTGAGATGTTCCCTGCTGTTGGTTCTCAGGGACTGGATCCATTAATTCACTGGGAATTGCCAAATATTGATATTTGATTTCATTCATTTCTATTTTCTTTTAATAATTTGAGTTGAATTAGTCAGGGTTCTTTGGAGAAACAGAGCCAACACAAAATATCTGTAAATACAAGAGTCATAAGTGTCTCACACAACCATGGGAATGCAAGAGTCCCCAATCCATCAGGCAGGCTGCAAGGCTGGCAACTCTAATGAAGGGTCTCAACAAACTCCACAGGAGAGGCTTGCTGGCTAAAAAAGCAGTGAAAATTCTCTCTTTTCCCTTAAAGGTCTTTGACTGATTGGCTCCAATCCAAATGATTGGATTTTCTCATTTGTGGGAAGCACGCCTTTAGTTGATGGTAGATGTAATCAGCCACATCTGCAATCAACTGAATGATGATTTAATAAAACTGCCTTCTAGTTAATCAACCAGCCATGAAATAACCTTGCAGTAACTGTTAGGCCAGTTCTTCCTTGACCAGACAACTGGGCACCATCACCTGGCCAGACTGAAACCAGAACCTAACCATCACAGGAGTACTTTTATCAGGGGGTATTCCTATCATCTATTAGCTGCTTACTCAGTGATACCATTCCTATGGGAAGAACAGAACATAATTTGATATTTTCTCTTTCCCTGACAATGTTGAAAATACAGAACTGATTGTTTCAAATATCATCAGTAACTCACATATTTAATCATATCTGATAGATTTAAATTAATTATACTGACTATTCATTTTGAAGCTCAATTGTACCATATTGACTGGTAGGAGTCTCTTGATAACTCATGAGCCCTTTTAACATGACCTTTTTAGTCCTTGACTGTGTCCCTCTAACTTGGATTATAAGGTATTCCGTGCTCATCTTGAACATTTTCTGCCCCAATTGTGTTAACAGCCATTTCTTCAAACAAAATGTCCATTTTGCTTGTTTCCCTTTATATAAAAAATACTATTTCAAAACTGACCACAATCTATATACTAGGTGTGCCTCATTAATACTGGTATGATCATTAATAATACCTCTTTTTTGGTAAAAATAAGAACAAATGCATAATTATGTATGTAGATACAGATATAGTACAGATGTATTTAGATATAGAGGTAGATAAACAGATACCGATACAGGTATAGGGTGTTCTAGTTTGATAGCTGCCAGAATGTGATATACCAGAAAAAGAAAGGCTTTTAAAAAGGGGAATTTAAAATATTATTGCAACTTTACAGTTTTAAGGCCATGCAAATGTACAAATGAAGGCACCAACAAGAGACTCTCTTTACTCAGGAAAGGCCAATGAAGTTCGGGTCTTCTCTCTCAGCTGGCAGGGCACATAGCAATGTCTGCTAGCTTTCTCTCCTGACTTCTTATTTCATGAAGCTCCCCCAAGGGTGTTTTCCTTCTTCATCATCAAACATCTCAGCAATATTCAATGACGATTAAAGGATGTGGCTTTTCGGGGGTACACAACAGATTCAAATTGGCACATGCTATCCTTTGGACCCCCAAAAGACATGTTCTTTCCAAATGCAAAATACATTTATTCCTTCACAATATCAGAAAGCCTTAAAACATTTCAGTAACAATACAAATATCATACAAAGTCAGAAAGAATACAAAATCTCATCAAAGTCAGCTTCAGGTATGATCTGGCCTAAGGTAAAATTCTCCTCTGGCACTGGGCCTGTGAAACTCAGAAGTTATTTGCTGCCAATGTACAAAGGAGGGACTGTCATGGTATGCATAATCCCATTTCCATAGGGAGAAAGTGGAAGGAACACAGAGGTCACTAGACCCAAGCAGTTTCAAAAATCTGCAGGGCAAACTTCATTAGATTTCAAAGTCTGAGAGTCATTTACCTTCAGGGCTTTAGAAAGTAGCAGTCCCACCCTTTGCAAGGGCCTGCTCAGTGGCCTGCCTCTCTCTGAATGCAACTTGGGGGACATTGGTGGGACCACCTTTTTCTCGGGTCTACACTGTCCAAGCATTAGGGCTATACCCAGGCTCTATGCCCTCTCTGGGGCACATGCTCAACCCCTCTGTCATGGTTAGGGACAGGTGTCAACTTGGCCAAGTTGTGGTATCTGTTTATCTGATTGGGCAAGCACTGGCCTGTCTGTTGCAATGAGGATATTTCATAGGATTAGGTCATGATCACATCAGCTACATCCACAGCTGATTCCATTTGTAATCAGCCAAAGGGGAGTGTCTTCTGCAATTAGTGATGCTAAATCTAATCATGGGAAGCCTTTTTAGGAGGATTCAGAGGAGACAGGTTCCATTCCTGCTTTGGCTGGTGAGCCTCTCCTGTGGAGTTCATCCAGGCCATCCATTGGAGTCATCGGCTTCGCAGCCTGCCCTGTGGATTTTGGACTCTGCGTTCCTATGGTCACGTGAGACACTTTTATAAATTTTATATTTGCAAGTGTTCCCTGTTGATTCTGTTTCTCTAGAGAACCCTAACTAATACACCCTCCCAAACCATGGGTAGTCAGGCTATCCCCAATCTCCAAGGAATGTGCTCCACCCTCTCCAAGGCCTTAGGCAACATCACTCTTTCACTGCACTGAGGTGGAAGGTCCACCCTCTGCCTTAGGGGCAAACTCATCTTCTCCAAATGGTTGCGTGGGTCCACTCTCCTGGCCTGTGGTCTCTTGACTTCAGACCTTAGCTTCCATAGTTCTACCTCTGAAG
The DNA here is from genome assembly GCF_023851605.1 of Tamandua tetradactyla. NCBI lineage: Eukaryota > Metazoa > Chordata > Mammalia > Pilosa > Myrmecophagidae > Tamandua > Tamandua tetradactyla. The sequence continues at coordinate 39,059,034 of NC_135328.1, forward strand.
TTATTTTTTCTCCAAAGTGTCCCTTTTCTTTCCCTCTCAATCCATTTATACAGATCCCACAATGCTTTTGTTGGCTTTCTATGTAGTAGGCAAGGATCATGTCCATCAGACAAAAAAGAGTTTCTACAAATCCTTCCTGAATAACTCCATCTCCAATTCTGGCTTTTTCTGAAATGGCTGACTGGTTCTAGGTTTGGTGGTCAAATCCTCACATGGGGCATTATTTTCTGGGGTCTCTCCATCTGAAAGCCCAGCATTTTCTAGACCATCAATTTCTGGTTTCTTTATAACCAAGAGTTCAGTTCTCAGCTCATCCCTTTCTGGTCACATTTCACTATAAGCTGCAAGTAGAAACCAGGCTGCACTTCCCATATTTAATTGAGAATCTCTTCTGCTAAATATCCAAGTTCATGGCTTTTAAAATCTACTTTCTCAACAAAACCACTAGTCAATTTTGCCAGTATTTTTTTTTTTTTTGGTATTTTAAAACAAGAATCACCTTCCTTCCAGTTTCCAATAATACATGCCTCATTTCTGCCTAAAGCCTTTTCAGAGGTATCTCTAGAGTCCACATTTCTATCAACAGTCTCTTCAAAGCATTCTAGGCCCACTCCATCAAGCTTCTGACAACTCTTCCAGAATCTTCCCCTTATCTACTTAAAAAGCCATTCCAACATGTTTGGTATTTGCAAACCACAGCAGCACCTCTCTTCTCCAGTACCAAAATCTGTTCTATTTTGAAAGCTGCTGCAATGTGATATACTAGAAACAGAAAGGCTTTTAAAAAGGGGAATTTGTTAAACTGCAAGTTTACAGTTTTAAGGCTGCGGAAATGTCCAAATTAAGGCGCCAACAAGAGATTACCTTCACTCAAGAAAGGCTGATGAAGTTCAGGGTTTCTGTCTCAGCTGGGAGGGTACATGGTGACATCTGCTAGCTTTCTCTCCTGGCTTTTTATTTCATGAAGCAACCCCAGGGGTTGTTTTCTTTCTTCATCACCAAACATCTCTGGCTGTGTGGGCTTTGTTGGTGGCTTTGTTGGTTTGGGTGGCTCTCAAGCTTTCTCCAAAACGGATCCCTCTTAAAGGGGTCTAGTAAGAAATCCCACCTTGAATGGATAGGAATACATCTCCATGGAAACTACCTAATCAAAAGTTATCAACCATAATTGGGTGGATCACATCTCCAAAGAAACAATCAAAAAGATATCACCCAGAAATATTGAATGAGGATTAAAAGACATAGCTTTTCTGGGGTACACAACAGATTCAAACTGGCACATATAGATAGAGGAAAAAGTATCTTACGATGTTGGTTTGAAGTCGTTATGAACCTCTGATAAGGTCATGTTCTTTTAATCCATTCCTATAGGTGGGATACTTTAGTTAGATTATTTCAATTGAGATGTGACCCAGCCCATTCAAAGTGTGTCTTAATCATTTTACTGTAGTACTTTATGTGAGGTTAAGAAAGATGGAACCAAGAAAGAGTTGTGAGAAAAAGCCCCCCGAGTTGTTGAGAGAGGAAGCCAGAAGTTGAAAGCAATGCAACCCAGGAGAGAAGGACTAGATCACATTGGCCATGTGCCTTCCCATGTGACAGATGTATCCCAGATGCAGGTGGCATTTTTTTCAGAGAAGGTATCCTCCTGTTGATGTCTTAATTTGGACATTTTCATGGCCTTAGAATTGTAAATGGGTAAACTCATAAATTCCCATTGTAAAAGCCAACTTATTTCTGGTATATTGCATTCCAGCAGCTTTACCAAACTGAAACACATACTTATACTTCCAATTCAAATTTATAACTGCAAGGCTTTTTTGTTTGCTTGTTTATTTGCTTTAAAACACACAAATGAATAACCTTTACCTCCTCTATATAATATCTGTATTGCCCCTTTTCCACATCAGAATCTTGGTTCTTGAGGACACATGGGTTTAAATTAGAAGTAAAATAGCCCATGTACTTTTATTTGCTTTATCACAAATTACATAAAATATTCTTAGAATAACAATACTAATATACACACTGAGAACAGTATTGACTTTATTTTGTCCCTCTGTTTTCTAATACTTTTACTCTATATTGTCTGAGCATATAGCATTTCTCATATTCTCTCCTAAACTTCATTTAATTTTAGTGTATAAGTAACTATATGTTTCATGTTCATCACTAGTGCTTATTTCAATGTCTCTTTAGTCATTTTGGTTTTCTGTAACTCATTCTTTAATACATTACTCAGGAAGAGCTCATCAGAACGATATTTCCTCTGTTCTTGCATATTGATAATAGTTAATGCCCTTTATATGTGAAAGTCAGTTTTGCTGGATAGAAAAATATTGGTTCACATTTTCAGTCTTTTAAGTATTACATATATTACCTCATTTTCTTCAGGCATAGACTATTGCTGTCAAAAATTCTGGTGATGAGTTTTCTCTGCATTGTAAGTCAAATAATCTCTTTGCCTAGATTCCCAAGAGACTTTTCTTATTTATGGCCCAGAAATTTTACAGGAATATGAATCAGTGCAGTCTTTCTAGGTAAATGGTCTCAAGAATATAATATATACTTTCAAGATATTTTTAAGTCTCCCTTATTTCAAGAGAATTTTATTGAATTACAGATTTTATTGTTTCTTCTGTTTCTGTGTTTTTTCTCTTCAGTGATTCCATTGTTGTACATTAAATTTTCTTTGTTTATCTTCAATGTCTGCCACTTTTTCTCAAATTCTTTTTTATTTTTCTTCGTGACTTTCTTCTACATCCTTAACTCCATTTATTTTCTTAAAGTCTGATTTCTCCTGTTCATTCATCTTTATGTGTCTTTCAGTAAGACTTTATATAAGGAATATTTTTCTCTTTAAAAATTTTCCCGAGTTTTTCATCTAATTATATACTTTTTCCACTTCTGATTTTTCCTTGTGTTTGAAGCCTTGTATAATTTACTAAAACATTTCATCTTGTTGTGAGATTGTTTGCAGGCCTGATCTGTTCCAACACAATAAACTAATTTTCTGAATTTTTTTCATTGCTTATAGTGATGTTTCTGCTACTTATTCGACTTATTCTCTTTTTTTCTTACCATAACTTTTATGATATTTAACCTCAATAATTTTCCATTGTTTATTTTCATATGAAATTTGTTTCCCAAACTCTTATATTGAAGAGTGTTTTCTTCTGGTCCTTGTTCTTGTTCTTCTCATTGGTCTTGTTGTCATTCTTCTTCTCCCTCTCCTGCTTCTCCTGCTTCTCCTGCTTCTCCCTCTCCTCCTTCTCCTGCTTCTCCTCCTTCTCCTGCTTCTCTCTCTCCTCCCTCTCCTCCTTCTCCTGCTTCTCCCTCTCCTCCTTCTCCTCCCTCTCCTCCCTCTCCTCCTTCTGCTTCTCCCTCTCCTCCTTCTCCTCCTTCTCCTACTTCTCCCTTTCCTCCCTCTCCTCCTTCTCCTTCTTCTCCCTCTCCTCCCTCTCCTCCTTCTCCTGCTTCTCCCTCTCCTCCTTCTCCTCCTTCTCCTGCTTCTCCCTCTCCTCCCTCTCCTCCTTCTGTGTCTCCCTCTCCTCCTTCTCCTCCTTCTCCTACTTCTCCCTCTCCTCCCCCTCCTCCCTCTCCTCCTTCTCCTGCTTCTCCCTCTCCTCCCCCTCCTCCCTCTCCTCCTTCTCCTTCTTCTCGTTCTTTTCTCTCTGCTCCTTCTCCTCCTTCTCCTTCTTCTCTCTCTCCTCCCTCTCCTCTTTCTCCTGCTTCTCCCTCTCCTCCTTCTCCTCCTTCTCCTTCTTCTCTCTCTCCTCCCTCTCCTCTTTCTCCTGCTTCTCCCTCTCCTCCTTCTCCTCCTTCTCCTGCTTCTCCCTCTCCTCCCTCTCCTCCTTCTGCTTCTCCCTCTCCTCCTTCTCCTCCTTCTCCTACTTCTCCCTCTCCTCCTTCTCCTTCTTCTCCCTCTCCTCCCTCTCCTCCTTCTCCTCCTTCTCCTTCTTCTCCCTCTCCTCCTTCTCCTGCTTCTTCCTCTCCTCCTTCTCCTTCTCCTTCTCCTTCTTCTCCCTCTCCTCCTTCTCCTTCTTCTCCCTCTCCTCCCTCTACTCCTTCTCCTTCTCCTCCTTCTTCTTCTTCACCCTCTCCTCTTTCTCCTTCTTCTCCTTCTTCTTATTTTGTTCTTTGTGTGCATGGTCTGGAAATTGAACCTGGGTCTCCCACATGAAGGCGAGCATTCTAGCACTGAATCACCCGTGGACACCGAGGAGTATTTTATGGTAGATTTTTTTCTTTTCTCCAGGAGGTTCTCCCAATCCTTGCAACTTAAAAAGCATACTGCCAAGTCCTTGTCTAGTAAATCACTTATCTGATTATGTTAACTATTTACAGATCACTTATCACAAACCAACATTGTTATGGTTTTTATATTCACTTGTGTGTTAATTCTGTTGTCACCAAACCTCAGTCTGCAAGTCAAATTTGTCCTGCTGTTGTTTTGTATATACAGTTTTATTAGAACACAGCTACACACATTCAAGTTTTATCTATGACTGTTTTTTTTTAGCATGGGCAGGCTCCAGGAATTGAACCCATGTCTCTGGTATGGCAGGTTAGAATTCTGCCACAGATCTACCATTGCACCACCCTCCATGATTGTTTTTGTCCTACAATATTAGAGTTTAGTAGGTAAAACGGAGGTCACATGTGCCTCAAAACTTGAAATATTTACTATGGTCATTTATTTTTAAAAATTCCAACCTTCTCATAGTTCATGGTTTGCTTCCCACCCCCACCTCCACCTCCAACTAGAATATAAGTTCCATAATAACTTGGGCCTCGTCTGCCTTTCACTATTTTATGTTCCTCCTCAAGGTTAATCTATTAGTACCTACCACGTGGTAAGCAATTCTAAATAGGTGTGAATGAATGAATATGTAGCTCTCTTCTTTCATATCTAAACATGTTTCAAAAAAATCTATCAAATTCCTTTGTAAAAAGGCATATGCATAGATTTTTGTCTCCAGGAATCTTCCAGTTTCCTCATCCTAAACACATTTTAAATATGCCCAGTGTCATACCATGTCCTCTTCAAATATTGCTCTAGGTTATGAAATTATCCTTGTCTCCTTCCCTGGAAACTCATATTTAGTCTGCAGACCATAGCCAGCTGTCAGAAGAAATCAATTGGAAAGACTGATTTCACTGAGGTGTTCACAGTGAAACCTGTTTAATTGCTCTTAATTCTCAGCTCAGAAATAAGCTCTTGTAAATTTGGATTTTGTAACTTCAAGCTTGTTGGCATAGGAAAGGTGCCAACATAGTGGTGGGGCCATTAGTTTAGTTGTTTTGTAATAAAAAGAATATTGACTACTCTGAGGAAGGAATAGCCGTAACCCCTATACCTATGCTCATGTTTCCCAACTCTTGTCTTGCACATAAAACGAGTACATTTATTAATATTAGTAGCGGTAAAAATATTATAAAAGTAATATGGACTGACAACTTAGTATGTGCCAAGTAGTGCAATAAGTATATTGTATTACCTCATTTATTCTTCATAACAACTCTATAAGGAAGCAATATACCATCCCTATTTTATAGATGGGAACATAGGGCTTAAGATTTATTAAATGATTCAACCAGGGTCACATTGCTATTGTATCTCCTGACCTTGTGTTCTTTAATCATGATTTGATATTGTAGGGTAGAAACCTTCGATTTGACTGTTTCCATGAAGATTGACTCACTCAGTTGTAGGTGTGGCCTTCTGATTAGATGGAGATGTAACTCTGACCATTCAAGATGGATCTTGATTATTTTACTGGAGTTCCTTAGAAGGGGAAACATTTTGGAGTTGCTTCAGAGCTGACAGAGGTAGGGATGTTTCGAGATGCAGAGCCCAGCAGATGTCAGCACGTGGCTTCCATGAGATGCTAAGGAAGCCAGAACCCAGAGTTGTGTCCTGGAGAAGCTAAATGAAGGCCCACAGATACTTAGAGAGGAAATGACTGTCATCAGAAGCTGGAAGCAACAGAATCTGGAACAAGGATCAGCAGATGCCAGTCATATGCTTTTCCATGTGACAGACATCAGCCTTTCTTCAGTCAAGGTATCATTCTCTGGATGCCTTACTTTGGACATTTTTAGGGCCTTAGAACTCTAAACTTATAACTTAATAAATTCCTTTTTTTAAAAAATAAATTCCCTTTGTAATATATGCATTTCTGGTATAGAGCATACTAGTAGCATATAACAAACTGTGCTGATTTGAAAGTATTATGTACCCCAGAAAAGCTGTGTTCTAATCCTGATTCAATCTTATGAGGGCAGCTGTTTCTTTTAATCCTGATTCAAAATTTTAGGTATAAACTTCTGATTGGATTATTTCCGCAGAGATGTGGCATGCCCAGTTGTGGTTGTGACTTTTGATTAGATGGAGATATGATTCCACCCCATTCCAGCTTGATCTTGAGTAGTTTGCTCAAGTTCTTTAAAAGAGGAAACATTTTGGAGATAGTGCAGAAACAACAGAGTCAACAGAAACTTTAGCGCAGAGCTAGCATGGATGCCAACACTTGGAGAGAAGAGACACGGATGTTTGAAGATGCCTGGAGCCCAGCAGATATTGCCAGGAGATGCTAAGCAAGCCAAAACATGGAGAGAGCCATTGGAAGCCAAGAGATGAAAGCCAGTACCAGAGAAGCAAAGTGAGGAACCCCCACAGTAATGGAGGCTGAAAACAATGGAGCCCAGGAGCAAGAGACTAGCCGATGCCAGCCACGTGACTACCAGCTGACAGATGTGCTCCTGACCCATCGGCTTTCCTTGAATTAAGGTATTTTTCCATGGATGCTTTAATTTGGACATTTTTATAGGCTTAGAGCTGCAAACTTGTAACTTATTAAATTCCATTTTTAAAAGCCATTCCATTTCTGGTATGTTACATTCTGACAGCTTACAAATTATCACACAAACCAAAACAGATTTTGGTACCAGAGTTGGGTGCTGTGATTTGCAAATACCTAACATACTGTAATGGTTTTTTAAATGGATAAGGGGAAGATTATGGAAAAATTGTTAGGAGCTTGATAGAGAAGGCCTAGATTGCTTTGAAGAGACTGTTGATAGAAATGTAGACTCAAGATACTTCTGATAAGGCCTTAGATAGAAATGAGGAATATGTCATTGCAAACTGGAAGGGAATTGACCCATGTTTTCAAGTGGCAGAAAATTTGGCAAAATTGTATACTACTGTTGAATGGAAGTTAGAATTTGAAGGGGATGACCTAAGATACTTTAGCTGAGGAAATTTCCAACTTTAATGTGGAAAATGCAGCCTATTTACTCCCTATAGCTTTTAGGAAAATGTGAAAGGAAAGATATAAGTTGAGGTCTGAACTGTTGGGTACAAAGAAAACAGCAATTGATGGTCTAGAAAATTCTTGACTTCCAAAAGGGGTGACCCAAGAGGATAGTTCTCCACATGAGGATTTAACCAAGTATGGAAGCAGTCAGCCATTATAGGACAAGCTAGGATTGAAGATGGAGTTATCCAGAAAGGATCTGTGGAAAGTCCTATTATCTGATGGGTGTGATCACTGTATATTGCATGGAAAACCAGTGAATTTCCAGATCTGCATGAATGAAACTATTTCCAGTCTACACTAAAAGGGGCAGAAAAGGGACATATTGAAGGAGAAATTACTTCAAAAGCAGAACCATGGGGGCAAAGGTCTGAAGCCAAGAAACCTCAGGCCAGGAGAGCAGACCCACCCATGTACTTGGAGAGGGTGAATTTGCCCTGAAGGAAAAGGGTAGGCCTTCCACTTCAATCTTCAGTAAGAGTTTTGGTGCCTCAGGCCTCAGAGCGGGTGGAGTGAATAAACCAGGGATTGGAGGGGGAGCCTGGTGATTTCTCCATTGTTCTGAGGGGTTTGATCATGTTCCCCAGAGATAGCAGACAACCTGAATGTTGCCTTAATGCTTGGAGAGGGTGAGCTGAGAAAAAGGTGACCCCCTAATGTGCCCCAATGTTGCAACCCTCACCCCAGTGCTCGGTGAGAGCAGGGCCACTATATACTCCTTGGAAAGGGTAGCACTGCCACTTTCTAAAGCCCCAAGGATAAATGACTCTCAGACTTTGAAATCCAATATAGTTTGCCCTGCAGATTTTCAGAACTGTTTGGGTCCAGTGACCCCTATTTTCCCTTTGGTTTCTCCCTATGTCAATGGGAACATGTATCCTTTGACTGTTCCTTCTTTGTATATTGGAAGCAGATAACTTGTTCTGAGTTTTCACAGGTAAATAACCAGAGGAGAATTTTTTGCCTTAGGACAGACCATATTTGTAACTGACATTGATGAGATTTTGTACTTTTTTGATTTCATATTGTATTTGTATTGTTACTGAAATGATTTATATAGCATGATGGAATAAGTGTGATTTGTGTATGGAAAGAACATGTGTTTTTGTGGTCCAGAGGGTGGAATATGCTGGTGTGAAATTGTTGTATACCCCGAAAGCCATGTCCTTTAAACATAATTCAATACTGTAGGGTGTAAACCTGTGATTAGATTGTTTCTATGGAGATTGACCCACTCAATTGTGGGTGTGATCTTTTGATTAGATTACCCCCATGGAGATGTGACACACCTAATTCTGGGTGTGGTCTTTTCATTAGATGGAGATATGATTCTGTGCATTCAAGGTGGGTCTTAATTATTTTACTGGAGCCCTTTAAGAGGGGGAACATTTGGAATTGGTTCAGAGCTTGCAGAGATAGGGATGTTTGCAGATGCAGAGCCCAGCAGATGTCAGCAGGTGCTTTACATGAGATGCCAAGCAAGATAAAATTCAGAGTTGTGTCCTGGAGGAGCCAAGTGAGGGTCCACAGATACTTAAAGAGGAAACCACTGCCATCAGAAATTAGAAGCAATGGAACCCTAAATAAGGACCAGCAGATGCCAGCCACATGCCTTCCCATGTGACAGACATCAGCTTTTCTTGAATCAAGGTATCTTTCTTTGGATTTCTTAGTTTGGACATTTTTATGGCCATAGAACTCTAAAATTGTAACTTTATGAATTCTCCTTTAAAACATGTTCCATGTCTGGTATATTGCATTTTGATCACATTTAGCAATCCAAAACAAATCACTACACAATATCTTCTCAGAAATCTATAATTATAGAAAGTCAGGACTAATCTGACTTTCCATGGAATAATTCATCCTAAATATAGAAAGTCAAGACTAAACTGACTTCCTATGGAAGTACTCATCCATTTTACAGATTGGACAATTGAGATCCATTAAGAGTGTGTATTTGTGCATTTTCCCCCACTGTCCATCAGAACCATGATATTTGTTTTATTGCTAAATGCCAACATACACATCAGAATATTTATCCTTAGATTAAAATGTCTAATATAAGCTGTTACACCCTCCCTTCCCCCCCTCTCCCCCCCGCCCCCCCACTGCAAATCACTTGACCAAATCTGTTCAGTAACATGCTGGCAAATGTTGAACTGATTCTTCAGGAGGAAAAAAACAAAAGAAAATTCTGATTTGTAGCATTTGCCAGTTTCTATATTGTAATAACTCCCGCAATGGCTGGTTTCAAGCTGTCAATGTGAAATCACTGAACATGGATTTGTGAAGAGATGCTAATAACAGTCTTCTGTAAGTTGATACAAACAACATGTGTCTTCCTTCTCCAACCTACCTTCCTTTTTACCACAACCTGTATTCTTAGAAAGTAAGAAGTTAAACCTAGAAAGTACCCCAGGCCAACACTGAAATGAATAATGTGAAATATACTATAATGTATTGTTACATCGAGTGCTTGCCATACATGTTTCCCATTTCCTAGAAGTTCTATATTTTTAATATCAATATGAAGACTGAAATTTACATCAGACAATATCACTATGTGATCATGAACAAGTCTTTTATTTCCTGTGAGCCACAAGTCAGGAAAGGACTGAAAGAAAATATTTTAAAAATATCTTCTTGATTTAATTTCCATGTCTTGTGTTTCTACGGTTCCTACTTATTTTCTAGCTATTGTCCTTTTAGGGATTGTTGAAAATCTGACATAAACACTCTAGACTGTCTTGAATCCTAGTATTGACACAGTAGAGTAATCATTATTTTAAAAGTATGGTACGTAGAAAAACATTAGTAAATGTACAAAAAATTTCCCAAGAAGATCATAACACCTGGTCTCTGACAAGGGAGACTTCAGATGGGATTTCCTATCGTTAGTTGTGGACCTGTCTCAGGGTAAGTACATTAGAATTACCTGAATAACTTATTAAAATAGACATTCTGTGATGAACTACCAGACTAAACCTAGAAACTTTATAAAGTCATTTTCTCATTATTAGCATTAAACAAATTAGCAATATGCTTAGAGTTAGTGAGGAGTAAGTAAAAATTGATGATGGAATAAAAGTCAGGAGAACCATATTTTAGTTTGAGCTCAGCCACCAAATAGTTCAATGATCTGGGATAAGCCATTTCCTTTTTCTGGATCTCAATTTCCCCATGTGTAAAATAAATGAGTTAGGTTAGACCTTCCAGCCCTAAACACTTTAACTACCTACTGATTAATATCAGAATATTAGACACTTTTTCAGTGTCGAGGTGGAAAGTAGTTTTAACAGGACATGGCTTACTGGGGAAATTTCAAGCCCAACAAATCATAACATATTGACAGTCCTGTCCTCTAACTAATCTTAGATCTGGCCCTGGCTTAATATCCACTAACCTTTCTGTTAACAGAAAATATTTGGTCTCAGGCATCGTCACTGCCCTGAGTCCTATTATAAAGATCCTCATGTTTGCATGAGTAAGAAATCAATTGAGAAGTCAAGAAGAGAGGTGACTTTCAATGCTGTGATTCTGCAGCACCCTCCCACCCAAATTCCTCCGAGTTAACTTTCAAAGTCATTCGTAACTCTCTAGAGTTTTCTGGAAATATCTATGATTCTCAAGAGTTTTAAATATAAAGGTTAAGAAACGTTTCTTCATTACCAGAACCTAGCACAATGACTGGCAAATAGTAAGTGGTCAGTGAACTTTTGTAAATGTGATGAACTAGAAAGGCTTGACTGTTGGTTCTATTATTCAAAACAAAATAATATACAGTGCCTGTAGTCATAAGGGTAGAGTAGAAGTAGCCATGGACTCTCAAAGGATTGTTATAAAACTCAAATAAGGTGATGGTGTTTTACAAACTATAAAGCTCTGGATAAATATAATTTTTTGTGTTGTGTTGTTATATATGTTTTCCTCTGAGAATGTTCTCATTTTCATCTTTCTCTTGCTTTATTACATTGCTTGACAATGGTCAGAATTTAGTACCTAAAAATTGTTTGAAACATGATTGTAGCACCGAGCCACTGAATATTAGAAGCTCAATACTCTGAAAGTACAAACAAACAAATTTCCATCAAGTTGCAATGACTTAGACCAACTGAGCTCTAAAGATATAAATCCAAGTGTGAAATCTATCCAAGCAACGCCAATAAGGGAATCAAAGCACCAGAAGCAGATAACGTGAGGAATTTACCTCAAGTGGTCTTTGGTTTTTATTCAGGATTGAGAGGTTGTTTGATATTGTGAGTGTCTGTGTATGTGTGTGTGTAAATTTCCCAACTCCACACATTGCTTCTATTGTTCTTTGAAAAAAGTGATGCTGTTTTTCAAGAAAAGAAAATGTACTACTGAGAGATGTTTTCAGAATTAGGGTTGCAGGCTTCATAATTACTTTTCAGGCATGGGTATTGGCTGTTCTTCTAGAAAAGATGAGGCTATACCATTGATTATTTCTATAAATCAGTAGAAGAGAAGTTTTGGCAATATGGAGGTGAAAGAGCATGTCTGCTTGTGTGATTAAATCCTGAATCACAGACATAATCTTAGCTCATTAATTCATACCCTAAATTAATAAGTTAATAAAATAAATATTCATACAGTTAAGTTAATAAAAACTGAGATGAACAATTTTCCTCAAACACGCAGTTAGAGACTCCTAAAACACTAGCAGGTATTTGAATATCTTTTGTATTGAGAGCTACAACTGGTTTTATTTTCATTTGCTTTCTTGAAATCGCCTGGATCATTGTCATAACCCAGAATGGAATGAAGGGGCTAGTAGGAGTCATAAAGCCTTGTCACTTTGGTCAACTAATTGGGTAAACTGACGCAAGGCTGGGTCCTTTCTGAATGTACTTTGTCATCTCTAAAGTGAGCAGCTTGGATTAGGTGAGCAGTTCCAACACTGATCTGAGAGTTGACTGTTTTAGACCACCTTTTACATTGTCTGTAAAAATACAAAATCCACTAAATACAGGATTGAATCCTGAAAGAGTAAAAGGACATTAGTGTAAAAGTTGGTGAAATCTGAGTAAAGTCTGTAGTTAATAATGGTTTATCAGTCTTATTAATTTAAGCTGGGAAGCTAGGTAAGGAATACAAGGATTCTCTGAATGGTCTAGGCAAAATTTCTGTAAATCTAATATTAATACAAAATGAAAAGTATTTTTAAAATATTGATTCCATGTCACCACACCAAAATGGGCATGGAGCCCAAGAATGCATGTTTGATAAAAGAAATCCAAATGATTACAATAAGCAAGCAGAAATAGTACCCATGGGAGTAGGGGAATATTTTCAACTTTAAAATCAATGACAGACATCAGCCATCTGGATCAGGGTTTTTGGATGATCTATGCCATTGTATATCAACATTGGCTTTGCATTAGAATCATCAAAGGAAATTTTTTAAACTATAGATTCCATACTTTCCTACATCTATTAAGTCAAAATATTCCTAAACTATCTATCTAACTCTATATGTGTGTGTGTGTGTGTTTATGTGTAATTCTTATATACAACCAGAATTGAAAATTACTGCCCTGAACATTTTAATTAATGGAGAAAAAGAAGATTCTGGCAGTCAACTACTGTAGTACTAAAAATGCCTGTGAATTTAAGTACATCAACTCCTGCAACTGGAAATTGTGTAATATATAACTCATGTTCAAATTTTCTGAATATATTAGATTTTTTAGGATTCTTTGGAAACATTTTTATTTAACACTTACATAAAATCACTCAAATACAATTGCCCATACTGTTGGAATTCTAGCATCTCACTCATCACTCTTAAAACATCCTTCCATGATTTGAACAGGCAGGGGGTGCTGTCATGGTGACTTACACTATTGCATTTTCTTCCATGACAAGTCTTGAGCATCAATCTTAGCTACACCTCTTCAGGGTCAAGATCAGGGAACTTCCAGGTGGGCCACGGTGGTTCAGCAGGTAAGAGTGCTTGCCTGCCATGCTCTGAGGACCTGGGTTCGATTATCGGTGCCTGCCCATGTAAAAAAAAAAAAAAAAAAACAGATCAGGGAACTTCATGATATGGAAAAGTAATCACATTTGAAGCAAGAGTTGCATCTAGTTAAGGACTTAAGCCACGTGTAGAAAGTCATCCAACTTTATTTTCTTTATACCCCTATATGTAGTCTGCCTCTGTTCCTTCATTGCTGGTAATGGCTTCACGTATGCTGAAAACTGGTCCAGTCTTTCTTCTTTACTCAGATGAAAAACTCCACCCATCCTTCAAAGGTTTGTAAAAATCCCATTTTATTTATGAGCATTTTCTGACATCATTCCTCTCTCATTTTTCAGAATTCCAATGTTGTACTTGGTACCACAAAATTAAGCAGTTAATTGCATTTTGACATATTGTTGTTCTCTGTCCTTTCATTGCACCAAGAGGCAGCAGGATGTACTGTAGAGAAGGAAATCATCATAGTCATATAGAACCAGTTCAAATATACTCTCTACCTGTGTCTACGCTCCTTCACAGTCATTGTGGATATTAGCGTTTATTTTGTAGAACTATTGCCTAATTTACATTGTGAAACATCTGTAAAAGTGCTTAGCATATTAATGATAGATACTCAATAACTGTCAATTTCTTCTTTATTTTTCTACATTATATTTCTTCATTCAGTGCTGTCTAAGTGCTAAACCTATAACAAGCACTTAAAATTTGCAGAGCAATTTGAAGTCCATAAACTCTTACAACAATCTTCTGAAATATGTATCACAATCCCGTTTCATAAATGAAAAAGATCATGAGATCTTGAAAGGTTAAATATCACCCACAGGCCACAGCATTTATGGAAAAATCTGCTAACATAGTCCAGCTCTTGTTGCTCCCATGTCAGCACTCTTTCCAGGATACTGTATGAAATGTTTTGAAAAATGGCTATATCTGAATAATACAGATTTAAATTATGCTTTCATAGAACTTACAGGTTAGCAACTGGGACAATGAGTAGGCAAATCTGGTAAAAAATGGATCCGTTTATGTTGATGCCAAACTCTTTCTTGTTAACTTCAGTTTTACAGAGGGTTCCTGTAAGAGTGATTGGTTAACTTGAGTCAGCAGCTCTTCTAACATTTATGACCCTTATAGTCAGGAGTATTCAATTAGAACATTAGTGGCAGAATTGAAGTCAATTTGCCCCTCTGTCAATCAAACCTTAGACCTCATTAACGCATATCAGAAATGTCCAATAGCTAAGTGCTATAATAAGACATATTGCTACAATTATTAGAAATAATAATCATTTGTCCTATCTTCTTCTACATACAAGAGTGTCTTTTTTGTGCACAGAACGGAAAGAGCTTCTCTTTTAAAGTTCTCCTTTCCCTTATGCAAAAGTTCATCTTGAACTAGAAATATCTTCACTTATGGTTGGTATCTTTTTACAAAATGGATTTCAGAGATCCATAGCATTGGATGATATGCAGACTTAGAATTAGATTACTGCTTGTGTAGTGAGGAAGAATATGAGATGGGAGTTTGAGCTTATCTCTCTCCAAATCTGTGTGTACCCTAAACTTAAGATACTCGAGCTCCTCTTGAGAATTATGGCTTATATGGCACCTCAATGTCTACTTTCCACCAATTCACTGGCATAGGACTCAGTAATCCTGATCTAGATACCTACCTAGAGGCACTCGCCACTTCTCTGAGCTTCCTACTGCTCCTAGCTTCTACCAGCTTATAGACACGTATGTTTTGAAGAACAGGGTATTTGTGGAAATTTTCTAAACCTTTAGAGAGAATAATAATACATCAACATTATTTCTTATCTGTCGTATAGTTTTTTCTGAAACAGGATGTTCCTTCAGAACACCTAGTCTACCATACCTTTCAATTAATCCATCAATCACCATACAAAAAAGAAAACAAATCATACACAAAAACAACTATCAATGATAATTCACTCTATTTTCTTTTCTGAAGATTTGAATTCCTACATTTTTTATTCCTATTTTTGTCTACAGCCTGTATATATATTTCTATATCTGTGCATATCTAAATGACTGATTTTGTGAATTGCACATATTTACCAAATGGCTCAAGAGAGAAGCTCGGATGTTCAGGTAGGCACATGGCCCAATTTTGTGGTATTTTGAAATCCTTGGTGGTTAGGTCAAATTTGACATTAAGTGAATATTGACAATGGGGATTTCTATACACCTGAAGTAGGAAGAAGATATAATCTAGGCTCAGGTGGAGAATTATTCCTGATGGAAGAACTGAAACTCATTACTAATGAAAATGAACTGAGAATAAGGGTGGGGTCTTCAAGAGACTCTAAGCAGCAATAAAACCAGTTTACTCATCTGAATCAGTGGCGTAACAGAACAAAGCCCCCCTGGAGATCAGTGAGCATGCAGTTTAATCAACACACTTGGAGACATGGCACACAAATGGGCCCTGCACAGCTGGTGTGCACAGCATCATGCTGAGATAGAACAAAGCAATCATCTTATACCACTTAGATCTTCCTAACACAATTTTCCCATAATCCCTATCTAGGCTAGTGGGGTTCAGTGGACCAGAAATCACATATGAGACCCATGTGGGTAGAGCCTATGCCAACTGCCTTCAGGAAAGCCTACATATTGTCATCAGGTGTCAGGTACAGTGTGATTCTGGAGGTCTACCCTGAACTGAAAATGCAATTGGATGAATGTTGAGTAAAGAAGATGATTTGTGTCCCCAGTCCATTTCTTGCTTTTGATGTGCATCTCCAACAGCCTCCTAGACAGCCTCATATTTGATATAAATAAAATTAAACTAATAATTTTCTGCTCCTTATCTAGCTTTTGCTTCTGTGTTCCCTAGCACTGCCAAGGCAGATCCATTCACCTTGTTTCAAGTCTAAACTCCACCTTCTCCCTTCACCATAAAAGCATCAATGTTCTATTCTGTTTTGTTCACTATCTTATCTTAGGAAATCTAAAGAAATATTTGTAGTATAAATGAATGAATAATAACAACACAAAGTTTTTAATGGACTGTTAGGGACTGCTGCTCACAGTATGCAATTTCACTGAGGAAAAATAATGGAGCTAGAGAGAACAAGCTTCTTGGTGTTACTTGGTAGGAATTATTCAAACTGAAAAGAAGACTTCCTGTTGATGTATTAGTTTCTTATTGATGCTATAACAAATTACTACAATCTTGGTGGCTTAAAAAAGAACAAATTTATTGCCTTATAGTTCTGGAGGTCTGAATAAGGTGCCACAAGGCTGCATTACTTTTTGGAGACTCTAAGGGAGACCCTTTTTTGGTTTGTTTTGTTTTTCACTTCTCCAGTTTCTAGAGGGTGCTTACAATCTTTAGTTCATGATCTCCTTCAAGTTTCAAAATCACCAAATGGCCAGTCAAGTCTTTCTCATCCTTCCTTCTCTTTGGTTCTGACTCTCCTGCCTTCCTTCTTCCTATTTATTGGCTGTTACAGCTTGAATCATGTCCCCACAAGCACATGTTCAAATCCATGCCCAGTCCAGTAAATATGAACTCATTCATACATAGGATCTCCAAAGAGCCTATTAGTCAAAGTAAGGCCAAACTGAGTTGGGGTGGGCCTTATTCCAATATGACTGTAGTTCTTGAAATAAGGCCCACGGATTCTGGAATTAGGGTGAGAAGTGCCCATTATTCTGTCTACCATAGCACGCTAGACAGATAACCACAAATTTCACATTATCTTATGAGAAGAAATTCCTCTGATCACAGGAAGTCTTAATGAAATTTGTGTCCTTGATGAATCTTGTTCCTATTTTGGCATGTTCAAGTCCAAACCATCCTTCAAAGGCAACCTCAAAAGCCACCTCCACAAATCCTTCGGTGATTATTTTTGAGAGTATCTTTCTCTTTCTCTTGAATTTCCATTAAATTTTATTCACATGAAAGATCACTTTAAGTTTTGTGTAACTGATAGTTATTAACACATATCTTGTCTCTTTTCTTTGAAGATAAGCTTCTTGAAGACAAAATTCATATCTGAACCCATATTAAGATGCAACGTTCACATAATACCTAATTACTTTGGCAAGACACTATACCTCCTGGGACTTCAGCTTCTAGGATATTTATAAAGTTTCCTCATAAGGTATATTAATCACAAGCACAATTCTGGCACCAGGGTGCTGTTCAAAGTTATTTCTCTTCCCAACATCTGTCTGAGGTATGTTTACATATATTTGTATGACAGCATGTACTAGGCTAAAGACTAGCCACCTATACGGTTTTCTGGAATGACAGTGATCTCTGAGAATCCAAGGACCATGTCTTTCATGTTCACTGCTGTGTTGACTCTCAATAATAAATATTTGCTTGATTAATGCATAACTCTCAGCAAAATTGATAGGAATGGTTCTCTGTCTTCTGGCCGTTATCCTGACTAAATATCTTGTCACAAAATTTCTTTGGTTCATCTGGCTCAGTGCCTATTCCTAAACCATTCTCTACCATATACAAAATGAACATTGTCAAAGTTTAAAATATTTGCATATCTAAAGCCTCAAACTCATTCAATCTGCCTTCCCGATTCTTGTGTGATCACCCCTCCCTGCAGACATCACTATTTTTTCCTTTCTGGTAATGCAAAGACAAAAAGAAGTGTAATTCCAAAAATGAATAATTGATATTTCTTCAGAGTGACTTACCCTATTCTACTTGTTCTCTTAATTTACTCGGTTTATACCAACTGATGACAGAAGCCCATTGTTTTGCTGAGACATTAACTTCACAAAGTCATTCCGCTCCCATCTGCAGCACTAAAATTAATGATTCCCTCTGCAACATCTGTTTAATTAACTATCGGCACCATAGAAGAGGCGTCCAAATACCCCTGCGACTAAATCAGGCTCAAATTAGGGAAATACGATGTTAAATTGTATCAGGGAGAAGCTGAGTTTATCCTTCTACGCACTGGCATTCATTAGCTAGCAGCCATCCCATGCATCTTCATAATGAAGTAGTGTCAGCAGTGTCTGGCTGTAAAGTTCTCATTTAGGGCTGCTCAGATCCCTCCAGTCATGGTCATTGGAGGGAGTTGGGAAGAGGGACTTAGAGCATATCATACCATCATTTGTCTTGGAAAGAGCAATGGGATTTCAATTGGGCATGTATAGGCTGAAGGATTCTGGGAAATAGTGAATGTCTGGACAAAGTGACATTTGTGCATCATTCCTATTAGCAATGGTCCATCTTCCCTGAATCCTTTTAGTTATACTTGCATAATTATTTGCATCGATTTGCACAAGGAAGAAACTTGTCTGGCCTCTTCAGAAGCACTATGGAGTCTCTTTAGTTTATCTTCATCAGAGCAGTCATTTAAGAAAGATCTATAAAAACCTACTATGCCCACAGCATTGTGCGAGATAACTGAAAAAGGCAAATTAGACACAAACCTGAATACCAATAATTTACATGAGAGAGAGGACACTGTAAACATTAGTATAAGCCTGTTTGTACATATATAAATAAAACCATTCAAATCATTTATTGAACAACTAATATGAATCAAGCCCTGTGCTAACTCTAGGGATGAGAGTGCACATGCTGAATATGCTACCTGCTCTGACAGTGAAACTAGACAACCACACACAGATACATACCATTTAAATGCAAAGAGCAAAGCAAGGAACATTATGAGAGAAATAGAGTTTGACTATTATAGGAGTATAAAAGGGGAGACAGCATGTTTAGTTTTGGGGGGGATAGTGTAAAAGAAAGAGTTCAGCGCATATATGACTCATGAGCTGGGTTTCTGATGAATGACAGGATTTGTAGATGCAGGTATAAATAGAAAGGACCATTTAGAGGTAGAGCCCAGGAACAAGGTAGACAATTGTTGTAGAACTTGGGGGATGGTGAACTATCAAGTTGTGTTAGTGTAAAGGACTTTTGGAGGAGAAAAGCATTAGCCTCGACTTTGCCCTCTGAGCTGCTAACCTTCAGAGATCTGAAATAATGAAAGCTAGCTTGGCAGGCAGTATAGAAGGAGACCTTTACTCACTCCACAGTGCCTACTTCCTTTGTCCTTTGGTTCTGGTGAAGAGACACTCCCACTATAAGGACATGAAGACCGGCCCTCCCTACCTAAGCTTGACATTTTGAACAACCTGTCTGTCTGATTGGCATTCTCTCTAAGGCTTTGGGCCCCTGATCCCACTTTAGCACTTCTCCAGAAGTTGACCTTGAAACACAGCTCAACTGGTTGGCTCCTGTCACCAATCTCAGGTGCTGACTGACAGCAATTCATACATGAGTGTGGTAGGTTGGATTACATACCTCAATGTAGAAATGTTCTTGGTCTTGATCTGCATCATGTTGTAAGCAAACCCATTATAAATGGGACCTCTTGAAGTTGTCATTAGTTGAGGTGCAGCCCAACTGAATGACAGTGACCCTTGATACAGATTACTGGAGTACTTTATAAGCAGAGGAAATGCAGACATAGTAGGAGAGAAAGCCACAGGGTTGAGGCAGAAGCCAGAGGTCAGTAGGAATTGGGAAGAGAAAAGAGAGGACATTTCCATGTGATGGAAAACCAAGGAACTCAAGGATTTCCAGCCAGCCAGAATGCTACCAAATGCTACTAACCCTGGGAGGAAGCAAGTTTGCCAGTTTCTGAAACTTTGAGACAAGAAATTCCTGCTGTTTAATACAATCCATAGTATGATATTTGTCACAGAAGCCCATAAACTAAGACAGAAATTTCTCTTAAACTATAACATTCATATTTGGATAAAATTATCTCAATATATCATTTGACTGACACTGACAATTGCAACAGATGCTACTTCCTAAACTTCTGTTATTTCAGTCTGGGTTCATTTTCTGCCCTGAGGAAGAGCTACTGAAAACAAGACTTGAAGTATGGAGGGAGGAAAAGTCTTCTTGGCTGACTACTAAGCCTGGGTAATAAAACAAGGTCAGTTAAAGAGAAATTGAGACAGGTTGGAATTAAAGGTCAGCTTCTAAAGCTCTAAGGGAAAATACCAGGCCATTGCACAGATCACCTAAAATAATCTGATGTGTTTGACTCAACACCAGTGAGATGCAAATCTGGTGACTGATTTAACAAATTTTCCACTTTGTGGGATTTTTTTGGCTGGTATGGTTACAAATGTAGTGTGAAATTGCAAGCTTGTAAACTACAGTCAGGGAGCTCTTGAAACCAAAGGCCTTGAAAAGCCAGAAAACAGAGGGAGTAGATGAAACCAAACTGGAGTGGAGAGGTCCAGGAAATCATGACCTTCCCTCTCTACAACTGCTGCTAAGTCCCTTAATCTAAGTAGCCATGTGTTCCTAAATATTGGATTTCAAATGTGCACATCTGTCATCTAAGTCACGTGCACCAAAGGAATGCCATGTAAGGTTCTGAGTTTACTTCTTGAAAGAGTTTCTGAAAACTGGTAACTTCTGGCAATGAAAACAAAATCCTAACACGTTATTATCTCATGACCTTGACTTGTTGCCTGTGGGCAGTAAGAGATTTTTTTCCTCCCTCCTTTTTTTTTTTGCTCATTCTCCTTCCCTGCAGACCACTGTGGATCAATGACTCAACTGAAAGCAGGTTTCAATATGTATCCCACTTTTCTTGGTTAAAAGGCAGGATGTTTTAGCTCATTAGTATATGTGCCCTAATATTAACAGACTTATACTCTAATTCTGGTTCTGCTGCTTATTCAGTTTCAATTTTAATAATTGACCTGATCTCTCAAAGCCTCAGGTTTTAAATATTTATTCATTTTAATTTTATTTTAACCTGAAAAACAGCACTGAAATAGTACCTACCTGTTTTACTTTGTTAATGCTGCTGGAATGCAAAATACCAGAAATGGAATAGTTTTTATAAAGGAATTTATTAAGTTACGAGTTTATAGTTTAAAGATCATAAAAATGTCCAAACTAAGGCATCCAGAAAAAGATAACTTGATTCTGAAGAAAGGTTGATATCTGTCACATGGGAAGGCATTTGACTGGTGTTTGCTGATCATTGTTTTTGGTTCCACTGCTTCCAGCTTCTGAGTCCTGGGGCTTCTTTTCTAAGTGTCAATGGGTCCACACTTAGCTGCTCCAGGGAAAAACTCTGGGTTTCATCTCTTAGCTTAACATCTCCCAGGGCCAGAGATTTCTTCTCTTCAGGATCTGGCTATTTCTGTGCATGCTTGCTTAGCACCCAGGCTATTTCTGTCTTGATCTCCAAATGTCTCTGTTTATACTCCAAGCATCTCCAAATATCTGTATCTATGCTGCATCTGGGCTTTCACCAAAATTTTTCCCCTTTTAAAGGACTCCAATAAACTAATCAAGCCACAACTTAAATGAGCAGGCTCACATCTCCATTTAGTCAAAAAGGTCACACCCACAAGTAAGTGAATTGCATTTTCATGGAAACAATACAATCAAAGTTTCCACCTAGACAATAGGTCTGGCCCCTACAAAACTGGATTAGGATAAAACATGTGGCTTTTGTGGGGTACTTCACAGTTTCAAACTAGCACACTACCTCATAAGATTATTATGAATATTAATGAGTTACAAAGAACTCTGTATAGTGCTTGTCATATGGAAAGCACTCAATACACTTTAGTTATCATGGGTAGTATCAGCTAACTTCTACAATAACTTTTAAAGAGGAGTGGATATTACTGTCTCTCTTTTTGTAAATTAAGTGAAAATTAAGCCTCTTTGTGATTAATGGGAAAAGGAGTTGTGGTGAATTGAACTGTGTACCCCAGTTTGGATACATTCTTGGTCTTAGTTTGCATTTTGGTGGGTGTGGCTTCAAGGTAAGTAGAATCCCTTGAAGATATTACTTCAATTAAGGTATGGCCCACCTGAATCAATTTTAATCTAGATTATTGGATGCTTTATAAGAAGAATGGGATTCAGAAATAAAGAAAGAAAGCCATGGAGAGAGGTCAGAAATCAACAGATCCCGGAGGAGAAAGAAAAAGACATTGCCACATACATTGCCAGATGACAGGAAAGCCAAGGAGCAAGAGTCACCAGCAGCCAGCCCAGACCACCACCATATTTTTCAGAGAGAAAGCCTTGCCTTGTGGATGCCTTAATTTTGGACTTAAAGCTGTGAGCCATTATATTCCTATTGTGTAAGCTAATCCATTGTATAGTGTTTGTTTTAGCCTCTGGAAAACTAAAACAGGAGTAAAAAGGGAAAAAAGTTGAAAAAGATTTCTCTGAGCTCTCATATATAATGACAATAACTCATTGCAACCATCTGGAGGGACTGGTCCCCAATGTGAGGATGCCCTGGGAGTGAAAACTCAGGTATAGATGATGGAAGGAAGTCCAGGATGACAAATCAAAATAATATCCAGCACAGATGGTGACAGGAGACAGGAGGGAAACACAGAAGAGCAGTTAGTATTAAGAAATCCCAGGAGAATACCTGGACAAGAAAAGAAATAGTGCACTCCCTTAGACAATCTGGAAAGATACCTCATAAATTGAGGTATGGAGACAGATATTTGATATTAGGACAAAATGTCTACAGGCATTAAGATATCAGCCCCAGGACCCAGATTCAGGGCAAGTTTTGAAAAGTTGGATACAGAAATTGCAAAATAAAGTAGTAACCCCTGTCTGAACGTGACACACATGAATCTGATATTGGGAGAGATGCACAGAAGAAAGCAAGCACATACCCTCAAATTCTAAAGGGGAAGAAAATGTCTAAGTTTGAAGTGCACCAGGAATGTTGAAAATACAAATAATCCAGTGCATATATGATAGAATGAAAGCCATACTTCTATTTTATTTGTGAATGTGAATTGTAGAAAAAAAATAGTAGAAATGAAAAGCAAAAATTATGACTATTATAAATGCACTACTTTGTAGGTGAATCTTCATCTACCATCTCCACATACCTTGGGACTCCCAATAATGTTTGTCACACAGATTTTATTGAGTATTAGGCTACTATGTAATAAAGATTTGTACTCAAATAAAATGGTCTAGTCATTAGCATTGTAAAGAACAGAGTTTGATCTTAAAGAATAAGGCAGAAACTGTTATTCTACTGGAGGCACGAGATCAGGGCAGATCAAACAGGCAAGACATTATGTCCAAGCTTTCTGGACTTAAGTTCTCTGAACACTTCCAATTACAGGAATGATTGGGTTCAAAGTCTGCCATCACCTGTGTTTTTTTAGGTTCCTAGTATATTATATTGGAACATGAGGAAATATACAAATAGCTATTTAAATTGCTATATTTTAAGAGTTTACATTTAAAATTTTTATAATTTTCTCAAAACTCACTAATACAAAGATGATTTTATATGAAAAGACAATTTGTACTGAAATGAAAATTTCCTTAAAAGGTAATTTATAAAAGATTTAATAAATTAGATCCTTTAATATTCAAAGTATATGTGTCACTTTGAAAATATTGTGTACGCCAGAAAAGCCATGTTTTAATCCTGATTGAATCTTGAGGAGGCAGCTGTTTCTTTTAATCCAAATTTCAATACTGCAGGACAGAAACTTTTGATTGAATTATCTCCCTGAAGGTATGGTGCACCCAGTGTGGTATGACCTTTGATTAGATGGAAATGTGACTCCACCACTACAGGTGGGGCTTGATTAGTTTACTGTAGTCCTTTAAAAGAGGAAACGTTTTGGAAAGAGCCAGAAATGACAGAAAGGACAGAATCCTCAGAACCAACAGAGGGAGAGCCTACAGAAATGACTGAGTCAGCAGGAACTACAAAGCAGAGCTGACACAGATACTGACACGTAGAGAACAGAGACACAGATGTTTGGAGATGCTTGAAGCCCAACAGACATTGCCATGAGATGTCAAGTAAGCCAGAACCTGGAGAGAGCCAAGGGAAGCCAAGAGATGAAAGCCAGCCTCAGAGAAGCAAAGTGAGGAACCCCCACAGGAACAGCGGCTGAAAGCAACAGAGCCCAGGAGCAAGTGACTAGTGTGCCTTCCCAGCTGACAGAGGTGTTCCAGATGCATCAGGCTTTCTTGAATTAAGGTATCATTCACTGGATGCCTTACTTTGGACATTTCCATAGGGTTAGAACAGTAAACTTGGAACTTATTAAATACCTGTTATAAAAATCATTCTATTTCTGGTATATTGCATTCTGGCAGCATTTAAGAAACTAATCCAATGTACAATACAAGTGTTAAGCCATGAGAGAGAAATATTTTCAATTAATTTAAATATATTCATTTATTTATTTATTATCAAATCAGTGAAGCTCAGTGACTACATGTGTAAGTTCTTTTGTCTAAATTTTTAGACCTGCTGAACATAAGGCCCCTAGGCCAAAATAGCCAGTGACAGCTCATAATAGTCCTTGATCTTTGTTTGGGATTCCCAAGGTTTTGGCTCTGGATGGATAAGCAACACTAAACCAAAATGATGGTAGATAACTCTTTGGAAAATGTCACCACAGAGAATGACTACAAGATGTTACTGCTCTTGCTTCCTCCACTTTTGGAAGGGCAGTAAATTAAGGGCACAGGTACTAGAGCACAAATGCTAGCTTTCTTCTCCTTGGTAGGGAGTTGTTCTTTGCTTTAAGTAAGCAAAACAGGAGGTTTATAGCAGAGCTAAGACAAACCTACGTAATGGGTCAATGTAAAAATCCTAACTAGATATAGATTGAAGCTTGACCACTGGTCAAGAAAAGACATATTTGAAGATAAGAATGAAAGTTTCAAATCAGGCAGAACCTAAAAGATTGGCAGGGGTGTTTTACTGACATCAGAGAGACTTGAGGTAGCAGTTCCATTTTCTAGGTCATTTCATAAAAGGCCACTTTGACTGTACAGGCTACAAACTAATAGGAAATTTAATCTTTAGTTTCCCATGTCCTCTCTGGTTACTTCACCCACTCCTTGGCTTTCTGCACTTTTAAGCTGTACTTATTCAACAATGTAACACTTTTGTTTGTTTTTGTCTATCGAATCAGAGGATTCACCTTTGCTTCTTGCTGGGAGTTATAAAGAAATGGCTATAATTTGGAATATGTAGAAGATTAGTCTTAGTAGCCCACGTCTGGATCTTCATTGCATTGTTTATTCTTGGACATGAGCTGTTTTCAGTTTCGTTTCTGTTCTGTTTGCTTGTGCTGTTTTCCCCTGAGATGAAAATGGAGTATCAGAGAGAATCTTAATTGTTGGCTTGTCAATATTGTGTGGGAAACCTAGGAGAGAAAAACAGAAAAATATCACTGAGAAGTGGGAAGTATTCCAACATGAATCCAACTAATCCTACTAGAGAGAACTTAGCTAGCGGATGAGAAGCTACTGAGTTCTGATGCCACATTAACCTAAATCACAAAAATAAAGAACAAACTGGAAAAAAATCTGGTCATCATCATAATGCTTGAAGCTGGTTTAGAAATAAGCATTTTAATCAAGTTTGTGTTTAAGACCAAGACCTCAATTATCTTGAATTGCTCTAAAAGGCAAGATTTTCTGGGAAAACTTATACCTAATATACCTAAATTTTATTTAAAATATATTCGCTCAATACTTACTAATGAACAATGAATGAAAAGTAAAATACTTTTGGTATAAGCCTGCTCTTTAGACTTAAATGGACATAAAAAGACACAACAATAACTTCCTAACTGTTCTAGTTTGCTAGCTGCGAGAATGCAACACACCAGAGATGGATTGGCTTTTAATAAAAGGGGATTTATTTTGTTGGTTCTTCAGAGGAAAGGCAGCTAACTTTCCACTGAGGTTCTTTCTTACGTAGAAGGCACAGGATGGTCTCTGCTGGTCTTCTCTCCAGGCCCCTGGGTTCTGACAACTTTCCCCAGGGTAACCTCTTTCTGCATCTCCAAAGGCCTGGACTGAGCTGCAAGTGCTGAGATGAGGAATGCCAAGCTGCTTAGCAGTGCTACGTTGCAATCTCTCATTTAAGCACCAGCCAATTAAGTCAAACATCACTCATTGCAGCAGACACGCCTCCTAGCTGACTGCAGATGTAATTGGCAACAGATGAGGTTCACATACCGCTGGCTTATGTCTGCAGCAACAAGACCAGGTATTCTCACCTGGCCAAGTTGACAATTGAATCTAACTAACACACTAACCTTGTATCTTAATTGCAATTGAAATGCTAAATACACCACACATATATATACACGTTCAAAAGGAGGTATGCATCAATGAGATTTTGCATATCTATTGCGATAGACTAATATTCTAGAATAAGGAACCCTATGACATTTAGTATGTGCCCTGTACAGTGGGCTCATATACATTATTCCATTTAATTTTCACAATGACTTTATTTAGTAGGCATTTTCTCCATTTTATAGATGGGAAAACAGAGGCTGAGAGAATTAGCCCAAAGTTACTTGGCTAGTAAATGAAAGAATCAGATTTATGTTAATGCAAATCTTTTGCTATTGTCTACTACACAATGCTATCTGGAATGAGAAATTGCTAAGTAAGTGAAATTATTAAGTAACTGAACAAACCCTATATTTGGATATATTGTATTTAATCAAATTGTTGGGTGGAATTTTCTAACCAATATAATTCAAAAAGTGCTAGCCTGGTAATACAGATATATGATCTGCCTTCAATCGTTAAATTGGGGTCCATTGGATAAATGTACTAATCTCCACTGCAATCAGTTTCCCTATAAATTGAGGAAGTGGCTTAGATGAATTAATTCTGAGGTATACCCTTTGATTACCAAGAAATAAGTACTTTCTAGAACTTGAGAGACCTTTCCCTGGGAAAGATTCTGAGTCGCCTGTCAAGGCATTTTGTGTGGGTCATATAATAAAGCAACTTAGGAAACCATGGATTGCTTACATTTTGGTACTTGAATCCCCTTCAACTGATTATTGGACTATTATATAAATCTATACTGAGTGCCCTGCCACAGGCTTCCAGGATGGGAGCCTTGTCAGCACTTCTCTCATAGAATTTCAGTTAACATACAAATGCCTGTTCAATGAAATTTGATTGCCGAATTGGCTGTTCTTATGGTGTTCAATTAATAACCTTTTTTTTTTTACTGAAGTATACATTCAACACAGTAAAGTGGATGTTATCTCATAATCTGGATTTCAGATATTCAAATCAGCCTTCCTATAGATTATCTGAATGAGCAAGAGTCTAAGCTTAACTATATTTTTTATTATTGCCAATATTACGGTTATCAAATCACCTTGAGTTTGTCTATATCAGATATGACAAATATATTATACACTGGACTCCACATCCCACCTGCATCCTGGTGAACATTGCTAATATATCATGGGACACATGCAACATTACAGTCCTTAGTACTCAATATTGAAGTCTAAGCTTCTCACTAGCAATTGATTACAGTCGATACATGAATTGAAATCTACTTGCCTTTCCTACCCTAGCAGAAATAAAATATTAATAATCAAGTTGGACCTGGGGCCCAATATTGGACTAGAAAGCCTTTCTTCTTAAGAGGACATTTAATACGCATTAAGAATCAGAGGACACCAGACTCGCCTTCTCCTACAAAGAACGGTATGAAAAATAGAGGAAGTCACAGTGAAGAATGTATGGGAGTTAGGTAGCTGCCAATGATTTGATATTTGCTATTGGTCCCATTTAAGTCATTGGGCACATTTTTCTTCCTGGTGGGAATTATAAACCTGGCACATACCAGGAGAGTCATAAAATCCCCCTCTTGTATCTTTAATCAATCATGACTAGTATATCTACCATACATTCTCCAAGTTTAAAATAGAATAAAGTCACATAATAATCTTTCTCCTAGCAGCTAGACTGCCTTTCAGAACAATGACCCACACTCTACGACTGTATTAACAGATACAATCTATTCTTTAATGGAGCTCAGCCATGGGGATTAGCTACCTGTAATGCAGTTTGGGCTGTCAAGCACTCTACCAAACTGCTAACACATTACAAGTTATAGGCATCAATTCTTTCTAAGTGAAAAGGCATTTCACATTCAAAACACTTCAAACCTAATAACAGGAAATTATCATGATGGATCCCCTTCAGCTGCTGAAAGGTAAAGAGATGGAGAGAAAAAAAGACAGGCACCCAATCAAAAAATTCATATAAACTCTTTTTGATCTACCTAGGGCAGATTAAACCCAAGTAGTGGATAAGGCTGTCAAAAAGCTTGCAGGAGCTCAGCTGTGGATCAGAAGTGTTTCTGCTTGATGAGAAGAAGCAAAATCCTTTATAGAATAAGAACAAAGTCCAACAGAAGGGAGACTTCAATTTGCCTAGAGTCATAGCAGCCTGGGAAGATCAAGAAGGTCAGGTAACCTATATCATATTTAATTTCCCTCATGTTCACTGTTATATCAGGACACTGATTCTGATCTGGGACAGAACAGAGTTCCAAATAGGAAAGGGGAAGCTGGAATGTTCTAACTTCCCTGTCCTATTTCGTACAGTCTCTCAAGTATTCTCAGACCCTCAGTTAGTCAGAAGCATCAGTTGTCTATGCAGTAAACCATGGACAAAAATGCTGACATTATCCCACACTTGGGGTCTCCCAGCAAGATTAAGGGTCAAATTGTTATTCCCACATAATTAATTACATCCATTCATTCATTGTTGAATAGGCAATTCAATCACTTGTCCATTCTTGGTTCGAAGGTATATTCATGGGTATGTTCACGGGTATACTAGATTATACGGAGGTTTAGGGGCTTTTTGGAAAACCAGAGTAATCCCCTACACACCTGAAAAATCTAAACCACTGCCTTACAGTACTACTGTCATAGAGATAGTATAGCATTCATCATCTTTTACCATTAAAAAAACTTTTAATTCAGGGCTGGCAAATAAGATTCAACTGGATGGTTGGAGAGATGTATTGAGAAGGAATTTGAGGCTCAATCTCTGGAAGACAGTGTTAGCATTGACTATAAATGTCTATTGTGGGAAGAAAGGAAGTTGAGCACTCCTGCTGACTCTTTGCCATTCCTAACCTGATAGCATTCTAATTTTCAGTTCTCTTTCTTTTAAATCACATTATATACTACAATTAGGTTAATATCATACCTTTTAATGAATGGGTGATCCTGATTATTTAACCAATTTTAATCTGAATTTCAGAGTATTTAAAGTGGAGGCATAGCACAGTGTCTTCATCTAGTCCATCAACAAATATTTATTTAACACTTTTCAGACACCTTCAGGCCCCAGAGAAATAATATGCTCAATTGACAAGGTCCACACTTGTCAGAATCATCAAACCAATATATAATTTCTAATTTAAGTAAGTGCTGCAAAAGGAGAATGCATGTAATGAAAAAGTCATATAACAAAGGGTTCTGTCATTATCTGTGATGGGGGTTGTCAAGAAAGTTTTCCTTTAACAAATGACCTTCAGACTGAGAAGCAAAGGACACACAGGCCTTAACTAGGCAAGTAAACTAAGGCAACAATACATGCAAAAATCCTGAGGCAGGAAGGAGAGTGGCATTTTTAAGAACAAAAGTCCCATGTGGCTAGAGGCCAGAGAAGAAGCCATAGGTGGCTGAAGGGCAGGTGTTGAATCATAGCGCATCATTGGTTGTGTTGAGGATTTTGCTTTTCACTCTAATAACAATGGAAAAACACTGAAGGATTACAATTTTTGCAAAGCTCACTGTCACGGTGGTTTGGAATCATATTGAAGAGAAGCAAGAGAGGAAACAGCAGGAGACTGTTTTAAGTACATGGAAGAAATGATGAGGCTATCTCATTGTTAAGATTGGATCAACCATGTAGTTTAAGAGTAAAAATTGGTGGAAAAATTGATGTCAGGATTAGCCACAAAAGGAACAGGTCTATGATTTTAAAATAATGAAAAAGAATAATGCTATTAATATGCATTCAGCACTTATTCTGGGCAAGGTACTATGGTATGCTGTGAATCAGTATTAAATAATTCTTATTTAAACCCTATCAAGTAGTCATTACTATAATCTCTAGTTTATGAATGGAAAAAAAACGTTTTGAAAATGCCCTGTGGAAAGTAGAGAAGACTGACCCATGCATCAGGAAATGAAGGGAATTAAAACCAAAACAACAGCTGAACTGCTGCCCTGCTCCAGTCTCCTGACTCTGGCTGGCTTGCCTCCACCTTAGACCCTCCGGAATGGATTTTCTGCTCTGACCTTCTGCTCCTTAATGCCTGTTTATCTTTTGAGTCTGCAGTATCTGTTTAGTTATGTGACTCCCCATCCTGCCCATAGTCCTGCTTCTGGAAGGAAAAAGACCATGTGGCTGAGGAAAGAGACATATGGGATGGAATTAATTTTTTTTAGAACCCATTTTATGAAAATCCTTATGACTGAAACTCTTTCTTTACTTTTTTGACTCTGCCAGAAGCCCCAAGGGGAAGACAAATTTTCATCCTTGTCAAAATGGGGCTGAGGAAACCATGCCTATTTCAGTCTAGTTAGAGGACACAGTTTAAGAGACTGTTAAGGCTGTCTCATTAGTCATACAGCATTTGCACATTGATGACTGAAGGCAGAATATGACCTTAATCACATTATCGTGCTAAACATGTTTTCCTGAGGGCGAGGGTTTGAATGGAGAGGGATGGAAGCAACAGCATTGGTCCAAGGATGGAAGCCTCTAAGCTATTATGTGACTGATAATTAAGGGTTGGGGTGTGGGAAGGCAAGAAAAAGGAAAACAATTCATACGTTCTGTCTGTTGTTTCTCAGAAATTGAGCTATATGTCCCTACACCTTTTATACAAAATAATTAGTAATAATGTGCAATACATTTATATTGTGAATAACTCATAAAACACAACCATAATATGCTGTGTTCTGGTTTAAAGAGGTCAGTGAATCACACGCCTTTTCTCCCCTTAGGTTGAAAAGGCCTGAGAAATGGTCCCAAGGGCCAGACAGATGGGAATCAAAATAGAAGTTTGTCATTGCTAAAGCTGTATTGCAGAACATGTTTTAGGTCTGAGACCATTATCCAGGTTCTTAATAAAATACCTTCCCCCAGACAGGGGGTAGGGCAGTTAACTCACAGGAAGCTGGATGTGCCAAGGAGCCCCCTAGCTGGGGACCCCTCCCCCATCCCATCATCCAAGTATGACTTCTCCTCCTTGGAGAGAAGCCAAGGCCTGAAGTGCTCCTCTCAAAAAGTTCCCTCGGGAAAATGTGAAGATAAGAGAACAAAGTTCCCACTATCACATGGTGACTGTTTAAGAGAATGGGCTTCAGAGGAAAGCACACCAGGAACTTAATAAATAGTGCCTCCCACAATTCTCTAAACAAATCCCTAAGGCAGGAATCATTACTTCGGTTTATAAATAACTGATTCATGTTTATTTTAAAGTTTGAAGTTTTGTGCATCGTAGAATCTTTGTATCAATTTTGATTTAAAACATTTTTATATTTTAATACTATGTTAAATAGTATAATATTAACATTATACTGTTCTTTATTATTGAGATTTAGGTGTCTTAGCAAACTAACTAATGCACATCAGGTGCTCAGTAAATTTCTTGAATATTTTGCATTGTGTAAGAAATGGTTTTTCTCTGCCTAACAATGTAAAATGGGATAGTGTTTTGTAAAGACTGATATGAATTTAATATGTAAGATAAGAACTACTGGTGATATTACCAATGATTTGAAATAATATATAAATAAAATTTTAAAATATGGGTAGTTATGCATTTAACTTTGAAAGGCACCCAAATATATATGCATATATAATAGATACACAGATATATACTTCCATCAAAATGTCAATTCATAGATGTTATTGGTTAAAAGAGTGTTTTTAAAAATCATTTAAGAAAATATTATAGAAATGAAATATACCTGGCATAGAAATTTGTCAAAATATTTCATGCAATTGCACAGATACTTGGAGTTTGGGAAGATTCATAATAAATGCACATATTTTAAAGTCAATTGGTAGGAGAATGATAAATACCCATCGATACAGCAATAGGAACAGCAGTGATTAGGAGAAAGGAAAAACTAACTCTAACGGGTGGGAGGATGGAAAGACTTCAAGGAGGAAACAATTATTGAACTAGGCCTTGAATTTTGGAAGGAATGTCAAACAACAGATGTGTTTGCTCTCCAAAGATTCAAGGAGCAAACTTCATACTGCTTTTTATTGTGAGACCCGATTCTGCGTCATTTCAGCTGGCCACATCTCTAACGAAATGCTGCTTGCGTTTCTAATCCCCATGATGAATTATTTGTGTTGCACTTTAAGGTCACTTCGTTGATGAAAATAATTTCCCACTTCTCTTTTAACATTGCCTGATTGTCTTCTAAATTTGTTTATGATGCATTTATAGCCAAGAGCCCTGTTAAGGGCGTTCATATCCCACTCAAGTGTGATCAACAGCACCTGGAAACAATAATGTGTCTCTTCCCCGTACCCCACATACTCCTGTTTTCTTGTAATTTTATATTACAAAATTAAAGTCAGTTACAGGCCCATTAAGTGGGGGGTTGGCAGCTTGGAAGGGAGGAGCAATGAGCTCTACCTGGGCTGAAGAAGATAACCTGCAGACATCAGTGCACCTTGCAGCTGAATATTTCTTTAAATAGCTGAACAGGAAAAGAACATGCTTGTGCTATTAATATCACCAGCGCTTCCTCCTGTCTTAACTGGAACCGGCCAGAGAGGTTGGGATGGGGAAAATGTGAATACACTGTGCAAAAGTGCTGCAGCTCCTGCCACGATGGTGCATCTGTCAAAGCTGCAGAATTGAAATTGACCCTGGGGCAGGCTCTGTCCCAGACTATTCTTGGAATCTGTCCTCTGTCTCCCTATAGGATCCCAATTTATCCATTTTATATATTTAGTCTAATAGATATCCTTTCTCTTACCTGGAGTTGAGCACATCTTAGGGTTAGTTTGTTTCAGAAGGGAAAAGAAATGTGCCACTTGGTTTGAGCAGGAGCTTTCTCAGCTTCAGAATTTTCTTTTTCACGTCAGTAGGTCCTACCTAACGTTTAAATTTAATTTTGCTTTATTTATGCCATTTTATTTATTACACAAAAAAGTCTATTTTAGATTTATTATCATACAAGAAGTTTGTTGTAAGAAAACAAAAACGTCCAAGAGTCAGCTGAGGCAAAAGAAAAACAAAAAACAAAATTCAGTCAAAATCATACCAATCAAGGATCACAGTTTTGGTGTGATGATAGATATAATATACCCACAAAGCCTCTTGTAAGAAAACCTTGCGGTCAGAAGCATTTCAGAATTTGTTTAGATTAAAAAAAATTAATTTGCAGTACATACATTATATGACTTATCACCAGTAGTTCCCAGGCAGGATCGGTGAAAATTATGAATATTCACATTAAGTGGAACTAAAGTCTATAAATAAGTTCATGTCATCTCAGGTTAAGTTTTGCGGCCAACTGTGTTGGCAACAGATGCGAAAAAAATATATGTAATTTGTGGAGTGTTCTGGATTTCTGAATTAGACATTAATGCCTACGCCATTACCACTCGCCAAACTGCTCTTCAATGTGAGAAAAAAACCGGCATCGACACCATCATGGAATATCAGTTTTTCATGGCAAAAAATTAAAGACATCCACATTTTAAATGTAAATTATATAGAAATGCAAAACAAAGATGCTAAATATCATTTCATGCCACCTCCAGAAATTACTATTAACCAGCTTGTGCCCTCTTTTGTCCCCTTTTTACACACCTGCAACCTTACATAAAATTATTTCTTTATAAAAATGGAATAATAGGCCTTCTGCTCTGAAATTTGTGATCTACTTTGGGAGTATTTCCATGTCATTAATATATATCAGCCTCTTTCTTATGAATTATCTCATATTTATAAATATAATTGACATTTTCCTCTCTCTCCTCTGTCCTTCACTCCTTCCTTCCTTCCACTCCTCTCCTTCTCTTCCCTACTTCCACAATTATTTATAGCTCCTAGTACTTTGTACATTATAGCAGTGTTTAAAGCAGATGAAAACACCTGTCCCATTTAGAGAGCACATTTTCTAGAGGGAGAGAAAGGCAATGAACAAAATAAATGTTATATATATATATATATATATATATATATATATATATATATATATATATATATATAGTTTTTGTTTTTGTTAGAATCTAAGATGAAAACTAAATCAGGCAACAGGATAAGAAATATTGAGGTGGGACTGCAAATCTTGATAGGATTTTTAGGAATGCAGGATGGTTACCACTAAGAAGGTAAATTTGATTTAAGTCCTGCTATTGATAATAGGTGAGGGAATAAAGCATGCAGATATCTGGGGAAAGAATATCCCACGGGACCAGATGAGATCCCTAAGACAGTGCTCTGGTTAAAAGGAAAGACATTATTAAAACACAATGTAATTTTTGGTCATAGGTTTGTTTTATTTTTTCACCAGTATAAAGCGTGGAAAAGTTGTTTTACATATACATCGGAATGCAGGTATGATGTGCTTTTTTTTTTTTTTTTAACTCTTTTATTGTATAGTATAGCATATATACAAAGCAAAGAAATAACAAAGCAATAGTTTTCAAAGCACTCTTCAACACGTGGTTACAGGACAGATCCCAGAGTTTATCATGGGCTACTATATGATGCTCATGTTTTCCCTTTTAACTGCTCCAGAATATAGGAGGCTAGAGGGTTTAAATATTTTTTTATCATCACAATCGACATTTTTTCCTTTTTTTTTGTGAAAAATAGCAAATACACAAAAAAGCTATAAATTTCAAAGTACAGCAACACAATTAGTTGTAGAACATATTTCAGAGTTTGACATGGTTATAGTTTCACACTTTTGGGTTTTTACTTCTAGCTGCTCTAAAATACTGGAGACTAAAAAAGACATCAATTTAATGATTCAGCATTCATACTTATTTGTTAAATCCTATCTTCTATATATAACTCCACCATCACCTTTGATCTCTCCATCCTTCTCTTTAGGGGTGTTTGGGCTATGGCAGGTCTAAATTTTTCATATTGGAAGGGTCTTTCACTAATATGGGGTCAGGAAATGGAACTATCTTATGTTCTGGAGAGGCTGGGCTCTTTGGCCCATTTTTAAATTGGGTCATTTGTCTTTTTTTTTGTCATTGACTTGTAGAAGTTCTTTATCTAGTCTAGATATTAAACCCTTAGTATGCTGGTTTTTTAGGGTCAATACTTTCATGTATAATTGATTCAAGAACCTGGTAAACAGATTGAAATAAACATGGTTATTGATGTTTCAAAGATGGGGAGATATTTTTGTTGGGTGAACACAATGAGTAGAGTTTATGATACTGCCTGAGAGAGTCAGTGAAGGTTTCTTGAGGAAATGCCCTTTAAACTGCCTCTTAAAGGTTGTAAAGGAATTTTGCACATGAAGAGGAGATAGAGGGGGAAAGCCCATTCGATGTGCATAGAATAATATGATCAAGTATGGGATGAGGAAAGAAAGTCAAAAGCACAGAGGATAACGAAATACCTGATGAAGGAGCACATGGAATCTGGAGAGTAATGCTGGTGGGAAAGTGGTTACTTTGGGATAAGACCCTCAAGGGTTTTGCATTCCAAGCTAGAACATTGTTATTATGGTCTAGAAGTAAAATACAAAGAAATAGCACAAGTATCTAGAAAGCAGTGGGGTTATTTGATTAAATCTCTATTTATATCAGGGGAAAGCCAGTGGAAACATGGACAGTTTCAAACAGAAGATTCAGCTCCAAAGGACAGTGAATGAGCATTAGATCCACTTGTGTGTAGGGGGTGGGGGCGGCTCCAGATCTTGAACGATTGCAATCGTATCGTTCAGAGATGAAAAGGGCTTGGGCATATTGCAGCGTCAGGAGGAGTGGAGAGGAGGGCATTGATTTGAGAGAAGTTTGTGGAGGCATTCCCTTCTTGGTCCCACTTCCACGTCTTGGCTTGGCCTTTCATTCCTGCCATGCTTTAACATGCTCAGCTGGAGCTTCTTGCTCCATCTTTGTGATAAAATGCCACTTACAGCCCAAGGCTATGCTCTTAACTTTCAAACTAATTACTGTGACTTGTAAAGCATCTGAAATAGAGATGCAGTTTTTGTGTTGAAATCAAAAGGCTTTATTACTTTCAAGCATGTAAAATTAGGGATGGCAGCCAGTGCATTGGACATGAGTCTGAACTGAGATCCCGGAGAGGCCCTTGCCTGGCATCTCCCATCTATAGGATCAGCTTAGACAAGCCATCAAGAGCATCTGAGCCTCCATTTCTTCACCTCTGAAATGGGCACTCTCCCATAAACCTCTCTCACACCTACCTCAGAACACTGTGCTTTGTGACTTGAGACATACATACAGAGGTTCTTTGTACTGAACTCTACAAATATGTTGTGTGCCATTGTATTAGCCACTGCAAATTATTTTTGGAACCATACAGCATATAAATAAATAATTAAATAATTCTGATGCCGGCTATTTGAGATATTTAGGGACTCTGTTTCAGTGAAAAGGCATGAATGAATTACTAGTGGCATTATGATTATTACAGTTAGCAGATAATTGGAAACACCTAGTTCTCAATTTTTTAAATATATATTGCCTTATTATTAGCACATTATTTTTCCTTCCACACCATGATTTCATAACCAAGTGAAAATAAATTTCAATCTAGCCCGGACTGAATATGAACACAATTGAATTAATGACCTTTTACAGTTTAATCAGCCCGTTTGCTGGAGTGACATTTTTATGTTAGTTGACGTTCTTCTAGATTCCTATTTCTTTCATGATAATTCCTCAGAAAGCAGAGGTCTTCTGAAACAGAAAATGATCTTTTGCAACCAGGACCTTCCAAGTAAGAGAAAATGAACCCACTCTATTTAGAGAGATGTAAAGTAAATTAATAACAGATGAGGCGAGGAGGGGAAAAAAAGACAGCTTTGAAGAGAAGCTTAAGCTGGGTTTTCTGTCTTTTGCAATCTAAGAAAGTCTAACCAATAAAGGTCTTTTTAAAAGTTTGGAATCTACCTCTTAATGGTATATATTCTAGACTCATTCTGTCTTTTTAAATTAATTCTATAAACTTTTAATAAGCACTTGCTTTGGAATAGACAATTTTATGGGCCCTGAAAATATGAAGACAAAACCTGTGGTTTTCTTCTCTTCCCCTCAGGACTGTAAATTCTTTTAGAACAGGTTGGGACAGGAACTACATCCTCCTATAGTGCATAGCAAAATAATGGGATTGTAATATGCATTCATAAATCACTACTGCTCCTTGCTCATTCTAGGTATTGGCAAGTTTTTGACCACTTACCAATTGGGATAGTCTCTGGCTGGTCCATGATCTTAGCAAAATTAATCCAACAGGTAGAGTTGATGTAAGACATTTTCATGCCGGCTTACTTATCACTCAATCTCTTGCAGGTACTCACATGACATTCAATTTAATAAATGCTTGATAAAGATCATTTTAAATAAGGTCTTCCTTGATAGGGAGAACAAATTTAAACATTCCTGCCTTCAAGAAGAGCAGAATCAAGTGCAGAAAATATATTTTTTACATCTATATCTGAATCTAGTCTTAAATGCTCAAATACAGTTGTGCCTGTTTGAAAAGATTATATACCCCAGAAAAGCCATGTTTTAATTCTGATCCATCTTGTGGAGGCAGTCATTTCTTTTCATCCCTATTCAGTACTGTAGGTTGGAAACTTGGATTATCTCCACCAAGATGTGACACTCCCAATTGTGGGTATTAACCTTTTATTAGAGGGAGATGTAATTCTACCCATTCCAGGTGGGTCTTGACAAGTTTACTGGAATCCTTTAAAAGCATTTCAGATAAAGCTTCAGAGCAACAAGAACCACGAGATGCAGAGCCCACACAGTCAGAAACCTTTGGAGATGAAAATGCCCCTGGGGGCGCTTCATGAAACAAGAAGTCTGGAGAGAATACTAGCAGATGTTGCCATGTTGCCCTGTGCCTTTCTAGTTGAGAGAGAAACCCTGAACTTCATCAGCCTTTCTTGAGTGAAGATAACCTCTTGTTGGTGCCTTAATTTGGACATTTTTATAAACTTGCTTTAATTTGGACACTTTTATGGACTTAGAACTGTAAACTTGCAACTTAATAAATTCCTCCATTTAAAAGCCACTCTGTTTCTGGTATACTGAATTCTAGCAGGTAGCATAGGAGGTATTCTGGGAGGTGCAAAAAAGGGAGCAATTGAATCAGGCCAGAACTAAAAGGAAAACATCTGTGGCAAATCAGACTCCAAAATTCTGTAAGTATAAGGGCAGCCTTTGGGCTAATGGACCTTGTCATGACTGGGTTTGTATCCCTGCTTTCTAGGTTTGGGTAAAGTCATGTATCCTCTCTGAACCTCAGTGTCTTTAGCTTTAACATGCAGATTACAATAGCCCTAACCATCCGTCTCCATCACTGACTTAATGTTACACTAAGTTCTGAATTCAATGTCTGCTATATATTAAGATCTAAATAAATGGTGCCTATTGATATTGTCTTAAATTGAACCATCTTGTCAGTTGGCTTATCTTATATTTCTCCTTTACATGTTGCAAAACCTTTGCCCCTTTAACATTGTGCTAGGATCAGAGAAGAAAATATCAGACAAAGGCCGCTTCTCTTATATCCCTGAACCAATACAGAAGAGGGAAGTTAAGAAAATGACCTATGGAAACCTCTCCACAGGAGATTCCCAACTCAGTTTGGAGGTCTTGTGGATGCTCAGAACATGTCTCAAAGTTTAAGTTGTGAGGATTTGGCTTCCTTGAATCAAAGAGAAACTCAAAACTGTTTAGCATTCAGAAATCAGCTCCAGCTGTTTCCTCCTGGAACAAGTTATTCACCTTCTCCTTCTGTTATCTTGATGGCCTTTGTCCCACTTTGATGGTATGTCTGTTACTCTGGGTCACATCTCTTCTATATTCCACACAATGCCAGAGACACTGCTGGCATTCATTAAAAGTTGCAACAATTGGGACTCTGATCATTCGAAATCTCTAAAAATTTGAACAAACTTATTGAAGTTTACTTTCCTTTATTCAGAGAAAGGAAAGATGCTGAAAATAGTGCATATTCATTCATTCGATTAATCATTCATTTATTCATGAAATAAAATGATCCACAAATGGAACAAAGCTCCCCGTTATTTTCGCAGCATGGTAAGAGTTTACAAAATATCTCACAAGTCTAAATCTAACTTGATAATTACTATATTCTTGTAAGGTAAGCAGGATACTTGATATCATAGCACCTCTCATCATGCCTAGCATATGGTAGATGCTCAATATATATATTTGTCAACTGACAATGAAAAATCACTTAAAGATTCTGAGTCTCGGTTTTCATGTGAAATTATAAAAAAAAGAGCAATTTAAATAGTGTCTAACTTTCAGGACCATTCTGAAGATTGAATGAGAATGTGTAGGACATTCTTAGAACCATGACTTACCTATGTAGATATTATAATTGGACACAAATGGGAACATCTAAGAAAATACAAGTTTTGAAATAAGGTAGATCAAATTATTTACTGAAGGATGGGCCATGATCCCAGCCCATGATGGGTATGAGCAAGAAAATGCCAAGGCACTTTAAAGACACAGAATTTTTCCAAATCACTCAGAAATCTAGTAGATGATTAAAAGCCGTCTATAGAAAGGATATAAAAATATAGGTTAGAAGTGTTCATTTGCAACGGAAGTATAGCACAATCTTTGGATTTGCTCTGTCATGGAAGAACATTTTGTTACCTAAAAACATCACCTATCTGGTTTTACTTGCTGGAATATACCTATTTAAATTGAAGTATTAAGCATTTGCATCATATAAACTTATCTCCCTTGTTTCAGCCCTGTGTTCTTCAGATATCCTTTCTACTAATTTATATTTCTACTTGTCTGGTCTTTAGGTAGAGAATGCACAGTCCAGATAGGAATAAAATGCCATCTACATTAAATTTATATTTCTCCATGTAAATTGTACATTGTCATTCTGGTTTTATTCATCAAACTCTAGTGAGCTTTGCTAGTATGAACTATCATTCCTAAATCTGATAAAATCTGGAAAGCTTTTAACAGTAAGTAAAAGAGACAGGAAAACTGAGGGGTAGTCCCCGGTCAGAATTGGATCTATCAAGGTAGTGGCTTGCAATGGGGACTGGTATGACAAAAAACTGGACTTTGCCAACTGAACTTCTCTGATAACTCTACTTTTATGCTCCACTACCTAGCAGGTGGCTGCTGTATTTTCCACGCTTTGTATTCTCTTTTTGTTCTATGAAGGAAATTTTTCATTCATTGGGGAATAAAGCTATTTTACTTGAGTTTAAATAGCCAGAAACTCTACTAGGAATATGGTGGATTTATGGATTTCAGAGTTGAAGGAGAAAGAGAAACTTTGAAAAGAGCTACTATGTCTCCCCCTTTATTAAACTGAGGGTATGAAAAAGTCTGGTTGATTCTTTAGATGAAGGTGGAATGATCATCAGATTTTTTCCCATCTCTTTCAGGATTGACTCCACTGTCGCCAAATAATTTGAGAAGAAAAAGACTGTGCTTGAATCACTCCCTCCACTGATTCTGAGCCCCATTTCTTTGCTCATTATAAATTTCTTCTCATATCAATGATCAATTTCTGTTGTGGGCAGAGAAAGATGGTGCTTCATTGATTTAAAAGAACACTTGAAGATGATATGATTATTTACACAGAAAGACCCAAGGAATATAAACATAACTATTAGAATTAATAAGTAAATTGAGTAAGGTTTCAGGATAAAGAATTAATTCAAAAACCCATTTTTTTTTACATACTAGTGGCAAAATTTTTGGAAAATAAAATAAAGCAATTCTATTTTCAGTAGCATCAATAATTGATTATTTTATAGAAATTAGCAAACTGATTCTCAAATATATATGGAAATGCAAAGGACTTAGAATATCCCAAAGAATCTTTTTTTTTCCTAAGAAAAGATGCTCATCATCACTATCTATTAGGGAAATGCAAATAAGAATGAGATATCATTTCACAGCTATTAGAATGACCACTATGTAACAAACAAGAAACTACAAGTGTTAGAGGTGCTGTGGAGAAACAGGAACACTTATTCTCTGCTGCTGGGAACATAAAATGGTATAGCCACTGTGGAAGGCAG
Source organism: Tamandua tetradactyla (assembly GCF_023851605.1). NCBI lineage: Eukaryota > Metazoa > Chordata > Mammalia > Pilosa > Myrmecophagidae > Tamandua > Tamandua tetradactyla. The sequence continues at coordinate 39,100,520 of NC_135328.1, forward strand.
TTTTGGCAGTTCCTTGGAAAGCTTAATATAGAGTTGCCCTACAATCCAACAACCCTGCTGGATATTGTTGGTATATACACAGAAGAACTGAACGCAGGGATGTGAACAGACATTTGCACACTGATGCTCATAGCAGCATTATTCACAATACCAAAAGATAGAAACCCTCTAAGTGCCCGCCAACTAATTAGTGAATAAGCAAAATGTGGTCTATAATATAATGGAATATTATTCAGCTTGTAAGAAGGCATGATGTCCTAAAGCATAATAACCTTAAAACAAATAATCTTAAATAATCCATATAATCTTAGAACAGAACTAAAGAGTTAGGAACTTACACTACCTGACTTCAAAACTTAGTGTAATGCTCTAGTAATCAAGATAAGGTGGTACTGTAATAAGAATCAGCAAATAAGTCAATGGAACAGAATAGAAAGTCCAGATATAAAGTGACACTTACATTGTCATTTGATTTTCAACAAAGCAATCTAATGCAGGCAGAAAAGTCTTTTCAAGAAATGGTTCTGCAATAACAAACTATTTGCATTAAACAACACATCTATTCTTACCCAGACCACATACAGAAGTTATCTCCTGAAGGATTATAGAACTAAACACAAGGGGTAAAATACTATAAAGCTTTTACAGAGAAACATAGGTGAATAGCTTCATGTCCTTCTGGTGCACAAAGGTTGTTTTTTACACAAATGACAGAAATAAATAAGCATAAATAAAACGCAACGTTATAAAATAGACTTCATCAAAATTAAAAACTTATATCATGCGGCACTATTATGAAAATGAACAGACAATCAAACAAATGGACATAAATCATAAGGAGATACTTCACAAAAGAAGACATACCAGTAGTCAATAATTGCATGAAAAATGCTCAGCGTCACTAGTCATCAGGGAATTAAAATTATAAGCAAAGTGAAGTACTATTATATCTCACTAGAAAGGCTAAATTTAAAAAGACAACACAAAGTGTTGGTGATATTATAGAGCAAGTGGAGCTCTTACTCATTTTTGTTGAAAATGTAAACAGGACAGACACTTTGGGGGAAAAAAATTGTAGCTTTTTTTTTTTGTTGTAAAAACAAACATACTTCTATTCTACTGTATTCCACTGCTAGGTACTTACCCCAAAGAAATGAAAACATATGCTCACAGAAAGACTTGGATAAGAATGTTCATAAGAACTTTAATCCTAATACTCGAAAACTGGTAACAACCCAGATGTCTATTAATAGAAAAATGAATATGCAAGCTGTGGCTATTTACTCAGCAGTAAATGGGATGAATTACTGATGCAGCAACATGGATGAATCTCAAAAATATTTTTCTGAATGAAAGAAGCCTTATACAAAAGAGCATTTACTGTGTGATTCCATTAATATCAAATGCTAGGAGAGGCAAAAAAGTCTAGAAAGAAAGTAAAGAAAAGATTGGTAGCTTCTGTAGGGTGGTGCAGGTATTGCCAAAGAGGGATTTGAGAATTTTCTGGATTGATGCATATACTCTAATATGGATAAGGTTATAGAAGTATCTGCATTCATGTATTTCATTGTATGCAAATTTTACGTTAAAAACTGCAAACAAATATGCATGCTGAAATACTTAGGAATAAGCACACAGATATCTGCAATTGATTTCAAAATGCACCATAAATAATGTGGATTAATAAATAAATAGAGGGATTGTTAGGTATGTGATAAAGCAAGTATAGTAAAATGTTAATAGTACAATGTAGATGGTGGGTATATGACTACTTAAAATTCTTTCAACTTTGCTGAATGTTTGGAAAGTCTCATAACAAAATGTGGGGGAAAAATAAGCACTGGCCTAGGAGTCTACCTGCAGTTTAGGGGCCCTACCTTTTAGCATAATATATGACCCTAAATGAGCTCATTTGGATTCCATGTTAGTTTTTCAGATCTCTAGCTCTTCTGATTTTATTAGATTTTTTTTTCTTTTGTCTCATTTTGTCTGGCTTCCTCTGCTTGTTCATGATTTTTCCTCAGACCCCCCGGTTGGCTGAAAGTCCGTCCACTCTGACTCTGGAGCTCCATGACCTTCCAGCCCAAGTCAACAGTCAACAGTGATTCCCTTTTGCTTCTCCAGCTCCCCTGAGTCACTCTCCCAGGAGTGGTACCTGCATGTTCTTTCCTAGGCTAGTTCCTTTTCCTGGGATGCACTGATCTCCACCCTAGCCTGCTCAACACTTTACCTTTAGGACAAAATTTTACCTGATCTCTAGGATCCAAGTTCACATCCCCTGTACTAATGGCATGAATTCTGATTGTGTTAGCTAAAGAAGATATTATGGCATCATTTGTTTTACCTCAAGAAACAAAGTTTAATGGGAAGAATATATATAAATATGAATAAGAAACAACAGTCAAGTGAAGCTTCTTAAGAAGAAAGAACAGTTTAGGCACAGGTAGACGTGCAGTGCTTTGTCAGCCCTATTGACTACCATGTTGCTTTGACTCATTTATGTCTTTTGCTCCTTTCAAGGCTTTGACTGCCTCAGGTTTTCTCTGTTCAGCCTCTTCCCACGATTTCTTTTGTTTTGTTAATAACTGCTTAACTATCCTTAGGCCATAAGTTTAAAAAGTCTCTGAGAGGAAAGCTAATTGGTTTACTTAATCTTCAGTCTTCTTGTTTTTTTTTCTTTTTTTGTATTTGAGGTATATTTTACTCAACTCATTTCACATTAAAATCATACTAGGTTCAAATGCATGAATGCATAGTTACATACAAAGTATAATTTTTCCCACATGTTTATTTTTTGTGGTTACCCTATAACTCTATTTCAATTTAGCTCTTAAGATATTTAGAAAGCATTCATAAGACCACCTGGTATATACAATTATTAGATTTAAATATTTCCACTCAAAAGGAGCCAATACAGTACTAAAGATTCTTTATACTTCTTTAATATGTATAAAATATTTAATGGCTCCAGCCTGCTGTTTAGGATGCTACATGAGGGATTTTTACTAATTTTCTCTGTACTGTGCCCAGATTTTATTAATCACCATAAAAGGCTAACTTGGAGTCACTTCTTACAAATGAGATTGTACTTTCAGTTTCCCCAAAGATGATTAGGAAGTCCTGATTATGATAAGGTTATGCCTCACCTTAGAGAAGTATTTTAATGACATCAAGAAAAACTACTACATATACAGGTCCCAAACGTGGAGGAGAGCACTGTGGAAAGCATTATTAGGTCTTCCAGGCCAAGAGTCAGCATTACCGGAGCCTCGTGATTCCTCAGGTCTAACTCTAAAAAACTCCAGTTAGTAAAACCATGTCTAATGCCAAGATGATGTTTACTTTTCGACTTCTCTGCATCAACCCTCCCTCCCACCAGATGCAGAAGGGCTGGCCCCATAAGTCAAAAGGTTAACAACACACACAGCAACAGGCCTGCTTATTCCCCTAAGGCATGGACTCCCCTCCAAGCAAATGGAGTAGGAGAGTCCTCACTAAAGCCAAATGGTAGGTCATCACCAGAATTCAAATAGACAAGGACTGCACCAAAATGGGGGTAATTCTGCAAAGAAAACATTTTCAATGTTTTTGGTGATTACTTACTTAATCCCCAAACAGTCCATATTAATATATTAAGACCCCTACATAATGGTAAACTATCCTGACAACCAATCTTTGAAATGAACAGGTAGTATATCACAGTTTTTAAGTATCTGCTTATAATGTAGATATTATCAAGTATGAGAGCCAATATAGAGATGACTTTTATTCATTACAGTTGAATACAAACCAAGTTCCCCCCTTCATATATGAAATCACATATTCAGTGTATGAATAAGTAGCAAAACCTGACCTGGGGTGTAAACTTGTACCAAAAAAAGGACCTGAAATCAAAACTGGAGGAAATTGCATTGTTCTATTTCAGGATGCCCTTAAACTTCAGTCTTCCTGCTGTTTGGAATAAATGATTAAAAAAAAAATTATGATTTAAATATAAGGATGATGGGTTATTACTTAAACCTCTGTTAATGGGTTAGTTGTAAAGGAAAGAGATAGTATGAAATGAGCAAGGGACCAATAAAGTGACTGCCAATTGGTTGGCATGTATATGAAAAATGCTGAAGGAGGCCAGCGGACTGATAAAGGGCATCCTACCAAGATGCCTGCAGAACTTCTTCTCCTCAATGCAATGGAGAATGGCCTTGAAGGTAATCAAGACTCTTGCAATTTTTGGAACTTGAACTAATCTAAATTATAGACCCAGAAGAAAATATAGGTTGTCACTAGTGCAAAGTAAAATTGGACTTACAAAAGTGTTTTCCGAATGATTTGCCTTATAAAACCAAAATAAAAAGAAAAGAAATAGTAACTTTGCCATTAATTGGGCAAGCAGGCACTTACATAAGGAATAACCAAGGCAAGAGGTCGAAGTCTTGAATCCTTCAGGAGGAGGTCAGGGGTATCACCTGCCTTTTGAAGCTTGATCTACTCATAAAGTGCATGCAGTGCAAATGTAGTAAATGTATATTTTAATTATAGCACTGAAACTATGTCTTTCCTACTCATCTCTCAAATCGTACATTCTAACCATACTGAATTCTTTAAGTATATTTGTCTCCACCCGTGAATTTGCCCAAGCTTATTTGCTCGGCAATGAAATAGTCCTCCATCTCCTTACTCCTTGACAAAATGCATCTCACCTTCCCCACCCTTCCCTTCTTCTCCTTTCCTCCTCACCTCCCTACTTCTCTCTCCCTTCTCGTACCCCTCCCCACTAGTACTTTACCTGGTTGTCTCAGACATAACACTAACTTCTCACTTACCTTTTCTCACAGAAAGTGCATAGGACCAACTTCATCTGTGCTCCTCCACAGCTCTCAGCACCACGACTGTCACGCAGTAGGTAATCAATCGGTATTAGCCAAATAAGAAATGCCTCTTGATGGTGCCATAATTACTTGCTATGATGTGGGTCTGCTATTTCGGAATGATCCAACTTAAGTTTGGCAATGTCGGCTTCATTCTTTTCTTTCTTTATTACCAATAATTTCTAAGTAAAAATGAAAAAGAAAAGCTTTTTAATCTGTCTATATTTAGGTTGAGAATATAAATCTTAATGATCATACAACTAATTGCCGAATAGCCCTCAGTAGGTTTAGTTGCATAGTTTTGTAAAAAATAAATAAATAAAATTTAAAAATAAGAAATGTACAAAAAAACCTCCTAGAGATAATAAATTAGTTTAGCACAGTCTTAGAATATAAAAACAAAAACACATAAAACCAATCATAGTTCTATATATTAGCAAAGAACAATGAAAACTAAAGTAAAAACCTCAATGTCATTTACAATTATTGCAAAGAAAATGAAATATTTAGATTTCAACTTAACAGAATGTGTATAGGATGTGTCTGCTGAAAATTACAAAGTGCTGAAGAAAGAAATTAAAGACCTAAATAAATAAAGAAGTGATGTACCATTTTTATTGATTGGAAGATTCAATATAGTAAAAGCATCATTCCTGAGCAAAGAGAACTATCGGCTCAATGCAGTTCTATCAAAATAACAGGAAGGCTTTTTTTCCCCAGTAAATTATTGAGTAGACATTGACAAACTTATTCTAAAATGTGTATGAAAAGGGACAAGCTATAATATCTAACACAATCTTGTAAAAGAACAAAAAGTGGGAAGAATTGCCCGACCTGATTTTAAGGACTATTATAAAACTATAGTAATCAGGATGGCATGGTACTGATCTGAGAACTCATGCACACACCAGTGGAATAGAATATAGAAACTAGATGGAGACCCACACACATATGCTTCAACTGATTTTTTTTTTGCATCGGCAGGCATGGGGAATTGAACCCAACCTTTGCACTGCCCTTCAACTGATTTTTGACAAAAGCCCAAAGGCAATTCAGTGGAGTAAGGACAGTTTCAATGAATGGTATTGGGGCAATTGAACTTCTATAGACAAAATAATAATAATGATAATAATAATAATCTCGTCCTAAGTTTCACATTTTTTTTTACAAAAGTTAACTAAAAAATGAATCACAGATTTAAATCTAAAAATACTAATTTTAGGGGAGAAAACATAAGAGAAAGTCTTTTGGATCTAGGGCTAGGCAAAGACTTCTTGGACTTGCCACCAAAGAGCATGATACATAAAAGGAAATATTTCTAAATTGGACTTCATCAAAATTAAAATGTTTGCTCTACGAAGAGGATAAAAAGATAAGCTGCAGATTGGAGAAAATATTTGCAAACCACGTATTTGATAACAAAGGACTTATTTCTAGAATATACTCTTATCTCAAAACTCAACAGTAAAAAAAAATCAATTAGAAAACGGACAAAAACATGAACAAATATTTCCTGAAATAGATATTCAGACAGCAAATAAACTCATGAAAAGAGATTAAATCATGAAAATGGCTAACTTCATTAGCCATTATGGAAATGCAGATTAAATCCAAAATGAGATATCACTGCACAACTATTAGAATGAAAAAAATAAACAAACAAGTAAAAAAAAAAACTAGTACAACACCAAATGCTGGTAAGTATGCAGAGACACTGGATCCTTCATACACTACTAGAGGGAATACAAAATGGTATAGTGACTCTGGAAAATAAGTTTCAGTTTCTTAAAACTCTGAACATTTGACACAGCAATTGCACTCCTGGGCATATAGCCCAGATAAATGAAAACATTTCACACAGAAATCTGTACACAAATATTCTCAGCACCTTTCTCCATAATAGCTAAAAACTGGAAACTACCCAGATGTCCTTCAACAGGTGAATGTTAAACAAACTGATGTACATCCACACCATAAAATACTACACACCATAAAATACTAAAGAAATACAAAGGAAATAACTAATGATACATGAAACAACTTGGAGGCATTTTGAGAGAATTGTGCTGAGTGGAAAAAAAAAAGCCAAACCAAAAAGGTTGCATGATTCCTTTCATATAACATTTTTATGACAAAATTTGGGAAATGGAGAGAATATCAATGGACTGTTATGTATCTTGACTGTATCTATGTTAATACCCTAGCTATGATATAGTTTTGCATGATATTACCATTTGAGCCAAGTGCATAAAAGGTACACAGACTCTCTCTGCATTGTTCCTTACAATTAACTCAAAACATAAAGTTTAATTTAAAAAAATGAATTTATATAAGCCATCCTGAAAGGATGGAAATTAGGTAAGATCTTTACAACCTGATTCTTGAAAATGCATCCAGAGCCCTGCTTTTCTTCAGCATGATGTTGGGCATAGTAACCTAGAAGTTGATTTGTATCAGTGAGGGTCTATCAACAGCCACGGGATCTAACTTGACAAACTAAAATGAAATGGAGTTGATAGTCACATGCAATCAAACTAAGAGAAGGACAGGGAGGCGGCTTGCCTCGAGGATGATTAAATTCAGGAGTTTGAATTTTAGCAGGATTCTCTCTTCCCTTGTCTCTGATAACTTCTTACTTCTATAACTCTCTTCATTGTTTTCATTTGTTTACAGGGTGGGATACAAGACAGCACGTGATATTAGGTGGAAAGTATTAAAGCCACATGACTAGGTGGGGAAAAGAGCTGTTCACATGGATGGAACTGGTTGGCCAATTCTGGACCAAATCCTGCGACTACAAAATTGAGCTTTATGATTAGTCCAGCCTTGGTCACAAGTCTACAGTATGACCAGGATGGAGAAGAACAAGGATTAGCTACTTTCCACAGAAACCTATCATTGAGGAAGGAGAGGATTAATTCCTCAAAATAAGAGGGACATTTTTCACTGATACCACTTAACAAACAAAATATTCACTACATTTCTGTTAATACATATTAACAACACAACCGTCTCTGTACTTCCAACATACAATTTGACAAAAGTAGACTAAATTGGGCTAAATTATCTCTAAAAACCTTTCCAGCTCTATAACCATGTTATCCTATAAAGTTCTTATTTTTTATAACTTTAGCATGGGATACTTTGTGTTTTACCTATTAAATAAAATTACATACACAGATAGCCAACTAACGCTGGAGCGATTGTTATGAAATTGGTATATACCCAATTTTGGTGCTGCAGTAATTTTACAACCCTTTGGAAAGCAATTCTATATGGTGAATCCAAAGTTACTAAACCATTGCTAAAGACTGTTGGAAATATACTTTTTGGTACTGTATTTGAAGAAAGGAATCCATTATTTAATATCTGCATTTACTGTAAGATGTTCATTGTGCCATTGTTTACAATAAAGAGATTTTTAATGGTGTAAATGTATCCTAAATGAAGAATCATGGGCATAAATGAAATGTGATGCAGAATTTAGGAATTATAATTATAAAATCTACCTTGCCATATGCAAGATAAGTGCTTAGGTGTAATAAGTACAAAAATTAGAAGTTGTTAAAATATATATGCTTGTATATAAATTTGGGAAGAGAATATATAAAAAGTGTAGATTGCTATGGATTTTTTGATATTTGCTTTTTGTTTATAAATAATTTGCTCAAACTTTATAAGTATCCATACAGATGGAAATGTGTTAATGCTCCTTAGAATGTGTCTCTTCCTTCAAAAAAAGAGCTCTCTTCTGACCTCCATTTTCAAAGATATCATTTCACATTGTTATTAGAAGGAATCAGCTGTCAGAAGTTGATTAGTAAAATTAAGACCTCAGCATGAAAATTGTGATATATGTAGATGAGCAGATACAAATTTATTAGTGCTGCAATAACTATCCAGGAAAAAAATTTCTGGGACTTATTTGAGATGATATTTTGATGATGTTTCTAGTTTTCTGATTTTTGCTACCGTGCCTTCTGCCCCAGTTTCTAGATGGATTTCACTTGTAAATTCTGGGTTGCTTTCATACCATGCTTTACATCTAGATCCTGGATCCTGCATTTATCCACCACCTCCTCTTGGTTTCACATCTGGGCTTGCTGTTCCTAGAATCAAGCAGCCTGAGGTACCTCCAATCACCTACTTCCAGTTATAGCCCTTCTTTACTATAAGACTCTCTGTATGATCCTCCTTCAAGCCCAGACTGTATTTGGAGTGCATAAAGAAGACTGTTTTGGGATTTGCCAAATTATGGGGTCATTACCAGTAGTGAGCCAAAGTCATGAGTCCAGAGATCAGAGCTAAAATTTAGAGAAGGATCAGCCAATTGGTTGTCAGAATTTAAGGAACTAAAAGAGGGAGTAATGGAGATATTAGCCAAAAGTCCACTGCTAGGAATGGAGCAATGGAGAGAGAAGCAGAGAGTTTAGGACTAAGACAGTGATCATTTGCTGTCCTCCAGATTATTCAAATTCTAGATAGATAGGTCCTAATCCATCAGAAAGCTGGAGATAGAATTCTATAAGAGCTTAAGACAGGTGAATGGAACCATTATGATAAAACATAGTACCCTAGGATGTGGAATTTCTGCAAATATTATCAGATAGTAAAATACGTAACAGACCTCCCATAATCTCCGTGGCTAACACAATCACCCATGTAACATTTGTATGGCAAATCAAATTCATTCTCCAGAAAACAAAGCTTAACAGATTGAAAATTTATTAGCATCTGCTGTGTTGTGATTATGGCTTTTAAAATGATTCACATCACATGTGTAAAATGCACAAATACATTTTACCATTGCAAAATACATGGCATTTTGGCCGTATATAATGAAAGATTTTATCTAACACAGGATACTGCCTTTTTTATGCTTCCTGCCAAGAGAATGCTTGGAATGCTTTTATTAGTTTAATATAATAATAAAATGAGATTGCACCCAATACGAAAGACAGAAGGATGCCTGTATTGAAGAAGGTGGCTTAATTGATTTCTCTGAGGACATAAACTACCCTTTTGTCAATTTAACTTTGAGAAAGAAGGTTTTTTGAGTAATCGCATTTTGAGGTGTCCGCTCTCCAAGTACAGTTTTATTGTTACAAATAAAAAATACGTTTTTCCCCAGGAAACTGAGAGGATCATGTCTTTCCATTGAGCGTATGGGATCTCCAAGGCCACTCTCCTCAGTAGAGAGGCTGTGATAGCCGTGAGTAGAAGACTAGAAGAGTACACTTGGGTTTCAATAAATGCATGGTTTTCACAAAATCGAATTCACATTTGTCGGTAAATCAGTCCGTAGAGGATGTGGGTCCATAGTGATTTAAACAGCTTAATGTTTTGTATCTCTCTTAGGCAATTATAATTGTAAGAGACAATGACTTTCATTGAAATTAAATTGCTTTAATGACATTTCTTTAAAAAGATATCAAAAAGTGAGGAAAGGAATACAAGCAGTGTTGCTGTGCATGGTAACTCTTTAACACATGGTTGCCAAAGGAATGATGAATAAATGAATGATATGCAGAGTATGTATAAAAGTGAATGAGGCCTGCAATGTCAGAGAGCCAGGTTCAAGTCCCAGTGCCTGCCCATGCAAAAAAGAAAAGTGAATGAAGGGCGGGCCACAGTGGCTCAGCAGGCAGACTTCTCCCCTGCCATGCCAGAGACCTGGGTTCATTTCCCGTTTCCTGCCAATGCAAAAAAAAAACAACAAAAAAAAAAACGAATGAGGATTGATTCTGCTGCAGGTACAGAATGTTTCCTGCTTCTGAAGTAGAGCCTCAAGGCAAGATAGCATAATGACTAAGAGCATGGCCTCTCAAGGTTCAAACCACAGCACTGCTTCTTATTAATCATACGACCTTAAGCGTGATATTTAACATCTCTTTGCCTCTCTTCTCTTATTTGTAAAAGAAGTGTTATTAATAATTTCCACTATATATAACTTGTGATCATTATTAGAGTGAATATATGCTAGGTGATTTGGGTAGAGTAAGCTCTATGTAAATGTTAGCTACTATTAAATAGAAATGCTAGAATTGTCACTTAAAGCTGTATCTATTTCTTGAATCTATTCCCTATCACCTATAATATTAACTGTACCTGAAGATACCTAGTAGGTATCTTAGCAAGCTTGAATATGTTGATTTCTACCATTTTTAATTTTTTTTTTTTTAATTAGAGAAGTTGTAGGTTTGCAGAAAAATCATGTAAAAAATACAGCGTTCTTTCATGAACCCCCCCCATTATTGACACTTTGCAGCAGTGTGGTACTTTTGTAACACTTGATGAAATAATATTATAATAGTACTATTAACTATAGTTCATAGTTTACATTAGGGTGTATTTTTGACCATATATTGCCATGTTAGTAGCACCTTGCTTTATTGTGGTCCATTTGCTATAATTCATGAAAGACCATTTTTATAATTGTACTACTAACTGTAGTCCATCAGGGTTCGCTGTATTGTACAATCCTATGTTTTATATTTTAATTTTTATTCTAATAATATATATATGACATAAAATTCCCCTTTTAATCAAATTCACATATATTAGTCAATACTGTCAATTATAATAGCAACATTGTGATCCATCACCACCATCCAATTTCAAAACTTTACAGTCAATCCAAATAGAAATTTTGTGAAAATTTAGCATTAACTCCCTATTCCCTATCTCCCCAAAAGCCTTGGTAACCTATATGCTGGATTCTAGCTCTGTGAGTTTGCTTATTCTATTTCATATCAGTGAGTTCATATAATATTTGTCCTTCTGTGTCTGGCTTATCTCACTCAGCATAGTGTCTTCAAAGTTCATCCACATTGTCATATGAACCAGAACTTCATTCCTTTTTAATGCTGATCAATATTCCACTGTGTGTGTGTGTGTGTGTATATTTATGTATTTATTTATTCAGTCATTAATTGTTGACACTTGGTTTGCTTTCATCTTTTGTCCAATTGTGAATAAAGCCACTGTGAACATTGGGATGCAAATATCTGTTAAGGTGCCTACTTTCCATTATTTTGTGTATAAAACGAATAGAGGGGTTCCCAGATCATACAGTAACTGTATTTAGCATTCTGAGGCACTGCGGAACTGTCTTCCCCAGTAGCTGCACCATTTTACATTACTACCATCAGTGAATGAGTGTTCCTACTACTCTACATCCTCTCCAAAACCTGTCATTTTCATTTTTTTTGGTAGTAGCCATCTAGTAGGTATGGAATGGTATCTCATTGTGGTTTTGATTTGCATTTCCTTAATAGCTAAGGATGCTGATTATCTTCTATTGTGCCCTTTATCCATTTGTATATACTCTTTGCAGATGTATCTATTCAAATCTTTTGTTCATTTTTTAAATTGGGTTGTTTGTCTTTTTATTGTTGAGTTATAGGATTTCTTTATATATTCTGGATATTAAGCTCATATTAGATACGTGGTTTTCAAATATTTTCTCCTGTTAAGTACGCCTTCTTATCACTTTTATGATAAAATCCACTGATGCACAAAAGTTTTTAATTTTAATGATATTCCATTTATCTGTTTGTTTTTCTTCTGTTGCTTGTGCTATGGGTATAAAGTCTAAGAAACCACTGCCCAACACAAGATCCTGAAGATGTTTCCCCAAATTTTCTTCTAGGAGTTTTATAGTCCTGGTTCTTATATTTAGACCTTTGATCCATTTTAAGTTAATGTTTGTTTATATGGTCTGAGTTAGGATCCATTTAAGTTAATGTTTGTTCACACATGATGCGAGTTAGGGATAAAAATTGATATCCAGTCTCATCGCATTGTTTTGAAGAAACTATTCTTTCCCAATTGAGTGGCTTTTAGAATCTTGTCAAAAAATCAAGTGGCCATATACATGAGGTTCTATTTCTGAATTCTCAATTTGATTCCATTGGTCAATATTTCTATCCTTATGCTAGGCCTACGCTATTTCTGACCCCTGTCGCTTTGTAATAAGCTTCTAAGTCAGGAACTGTGAATCCTCCAACTTCACTCTTTTTTTTTTCAAAATGTGTTTGGCTATTTGGGGCTACTTACCCTTCCAAATAAACTTGGTAATTGGCTGTTCCATTTCTGCCTATGCTTAACTATTCAGATTTTCTCAGTTCTTTTCATCTGATTCTTGCCATGGATATGTGGTATAATTTCTAAAAATGATGATCTTAAACAGAATAGGAAGGGATCATTGAATTTTCTAGTTCAATGGTTTCCAAACTTCCAAAAGTAGCAAAAAAAATGTGTGATAAGATTTTATACAGAGATGAACATATTAAGCATATCAAAGTTGAACCATCCTACTTTAAGTGAAAGTAAAGGACCAGGAGTACTACTGCAATTGCTCTCCTCTTCCTCATTGGGACAACCTCTTGAGACAACCTTCTATAGTAATTCCATGGGTCTCTCCAGCTATAAAATTAGCAAAACACCCTCGTTGTTTCTCTGAGGATCTAGATTCTCTCAATGGAAAAGAATTTGAGAACTACAAAATGAAGAATTAACAAAAAACTATGGTTTACGATTTTACATCAGTGTACCCAAGTGTGCATTACATATTAGATTTGTGGCTATGTTAAAATATTGATTCACATCAAGAGGTAAAAGTATTTGTCTGTACTTAATTTTTTAAGTTAAAAAATAAGCCAGTGACCTAATTACTTTGGATATTTGCACACACACAAAAATACATTTCAAAGCCTCACCCATCTTTCTAATTATTTTCTTTAAAGCACCTTGCCTAACCCTTATCAACTTTTCCACCTCCTCCATCCCAAACTAGAGGTCTTCATGAGTTCTGAAATCTGCTAATTTATGACCCTGAAACTGCCTAGCTAGTTGCCTTCCTGGTTATATGTGTTTTCTTCTTGTAGACACCCTGTCTTTGTGCTCTAGCAGCCCACCATGTTCCTTCCCTCCTCTCACTGCCTTCCATAGTAGCTGGGTCCAATCCCAGGCCAGACCCTTTGCCTGATGGCCCCTGCTGCTAGATAGGAGAAGACTAAGCCCTACCTGAAATGATCAGAAATCATAAAAGCAGGAGCCATATCCTGAAAACCTGAGGCCCATGAGGCCAATGCTCATTGATTAATTAACCCTCAATTTTTTAAATAACTAAATATTCAGAGGTGAACTTTCAGTACATTTAAAGGGCATCACTCCTGAGGCCCTCAGTGTCCTTTCAGTCTCTGGAGTAGTCTAGCTGGTGGGGTCAAGGGAAAAACAAGCTAGGCTGCGAGTTTAGTCTATGCCCAGGAATTTAATCTTCTCTCCTCTTCATCAGAGCCAGCAAATTAAGTTCAGTGATGGAGGGATATAAAGGACCACTCCAGACAGATGGAGAATGGAATTGTAACAAATAAAACTTCTTTCATTGCACTTCATGCAGTTCAGTTGGTAGCACAGCATTTGCACTTGTTTCCTGTTTGTTATGACTTCATTTAAGGGAAAAGAGTGATCTGTGTCCCCTAGAGCCCTATGGAATTTGTCACCACTGCCCAAATAGAGAGTCTGATTAAGCACATAGAGACACACACACTCATGCAAATTTTTACCCATTTCACTTTAAAAATTCAGAGTGGAGACTGCTCCAAATTATAAAATTTAACTGTTACATCTCAGTTGTTTGCTCATTCATTATTATTCACAGGGGACTAAAGAATATCAAAGTAGGAATAAGTGGGTCTGGCAAGGGGAATAAGGCTGAAAGTGAATCCCTTTTTTCTTGCTCAATGCAGTCCTTTGAGAACAATCTTAGATCTGTGAATGCTTATCTGCATGTGACTAGATATATTTCTTCCTTCAACAAGTGTTTATTGAGCACCTTTTACATGCCATTCACTGTGCTTGCCATTAGAGATACAACAAAGGAGACGTCCTGCCTTCACAAGGTTTGAAAGTCATGAAGTCTATAACAATCTCCTACTCAGTAAATATTTGTGCCTGTCCTTCAAATGTAGAAGTAGACATCAACTTCCTACGTCTTCTGAGGCTTAGGGAATTATGCAGGGCAGAGAGAGGAGGAATAGTCTACTCTGCTCCAATACATGTTTTATTTTAACAAATAATTTGGATGGAGATAAACACATTGCTTATAACACCCTATGTGTCTTCTGTCTCAGCCCTTAGCACACTCCATTATAATTACTTATTTAATTGCTTTCTTCCCCATTGAACTGTGAGTCCCATGGTTGCAGGAATGGTATCTTTCCTAGTTACTGCCTTGGCAGATGCAGTGTCTGACATAGTGTCTAGCAGAGTGTCTGGCATAAAGCAGACAATTAATAAATATTTATTTTTAATTCTAATAAAGTTTGGTTGCACTGTTGAAAGAACAAAAGTATAAAATGAAGATATGTTCTTGATTTTACATATAATAGGAAGTTTTGAGATTCATTGAATGAATTGGATGAGAAGAAAAACAAATTATAAATATCCCCTTTCTTGAATTTTTCCAATGTACCAGACTCTGTCTTAAGTACTTCAGGAATATTATATCCCAGCAACCCTAGAAGACAGATCTTTTTTTTTTTTTCTTCTCATTTTAGAGACAAAGGAAAGGAAATAGCTCAAAGATTTCTAGGAGTTTTCCCTGGTCATACAATCACATAAAAGGTATTACTTATAAGCCAAGGTTCAAACTCAGATGTGCATACCTCCACATTCTGCATGCTTTATTAATATACTGAATATTCTTGAGCTATGTAGAAAGACCTACCATAACAAAATACAACTTAAAGAGCTAAAAATATGGTGCATGGCCTTGAATCTACAATAATTAAACACAGAAAAAAAAAAACAGGATCGACAGCAAATCTTATGGGAAAAAAAGAAAACATTTGGCAAAAGTAAGCTGAAGTTTGAGACAGCAGTACAATATACCTAGCCAAAAATTTTTTTTCAGTGATCAAAATCATTAACTGATTTATTAACTGAGAACATTAGTAATCTTATTATTTTTAAAAGATGCTTAGACCAGAATTAGAGAACCATGTTTAGCTCTAGGTAGAACACTTTAAAAGGGATATCACAAAACTGAAGCATGTGTAAAAGAAAATGACCATTATTGCAAAGGAGTCAATGACTTGCCATAAAAAGAATGGAACCATTTATCCTATAGTAGAGCAAACACGGTGTGTGGGGGGAGCATTATTGCCACCTTAAGATGGCCTAAAACCCCTCATGGGCACAACTTGTGGACATGTTTTATCTGGTCTTCCTGAGGAAAAATAGTGTGATCTTGAATCCTCAGGAAGGCAGCTTTAATTCAATCAGAAAGAATCTTGGGAAAATGGAAATGCTGCTGGAGACACTGGGAGAGCCCAATAGAGGGACATTGTAAAGGAATTGAAGTAATGTAGTTGGACTACATTGGTATTACCAAATACATGAATTGATCAGACCTGGAAACACCATTACCCTGCTTGGATTAGATATTAATTGTGTAAAAAAGAGCTCTGAACCCTGGCTGCCCATCAGAATCAACTATGGAGACTTTGGAGCTTTTAAAATTGCAGATTTCCAGGTTCCACCCTAGCTCTTTTGTGAAAAAAACATCTAGATTCTGAACCTGGGAATCTGCACATAGTAACTATCCCCAGTTGATTCAGATGCACCAAGCAGAGTGCAGATTGGCAAACTGGTTTTGAGCAACCACTAATAGAACATTTGCCCCTACCCTTTGGATCTATGATTCTATGAAACCAAATAGCCATGGACAAAAGTGTCTTGTGTGCCCATGAATACATGTGCTAATTTTATTTTTGTATATGAGTGCATTTATTATCTATACTTGCAAAAGTCACGTCTTCCGTGTTTATCCCCATGGATAAAATTTTGTGTGCACGCCATCTCACAATGCAGATTTATGAGTGTGTCATTCTCCTGACTTATATGGACTGGATGAATCACGCTACCTGTTAGAGTGTAAAAGAGAAAACATTAGTAAAACTGATAATATGCCTTGTGGTGGTGACTCAACCAAAACAAGCACATCTGTCACAGAGGAGCAGCTTGCCAGCCTTTCGCCAGGGGAAATGTGATTGAGTAATAATGCACCACACATAAACTAACTTCGGTAATGATTTCTGCCAAGTTAAATCCCCTTAAGTTGGTAATGTGTGCCTATACTGGGCAAATGAGCAGTTGCATAGTAAAGGCAGACCAAACATTTCTATATTTAGGATATACATCTTAAAAACATAGATTTATCCAGCCAGTGTTAGACACCGTGCTCAGAAGTGGGAATGCAATGGTGAGCACAACAGACATAGTCCCTGCACTGAGCCATCAAGCAGAGTGGTGGGAGCACAGAGTTCTAAGCTTGAAAGTAAGAGTTACAACTAAGAAGGAGTTAAAGGTGAATTCATAGAGCCTCATAAGACAAGAAGTTTTAAGGAGTTTGACCCCTTTTGTTTGGGTGCAGGAGGAATGGCAGGCTATGAAAGGTTTTAAGCCACATTATGATAACAAGAGCACTTGGGCTGCAGTTTGGAGAAAAATGAAGAGCCAAGACTGGTGGAAAATATATCTTTTAAAAAACAGCATTACAGTGGTGCACTGAGCCAATCTTTCCAGCTAAAGAGTAATGACTGAGCTACTAAATCCAATTCTAAGCTCTGTGACTTCAAGTTGGTAGTATGAAATCAGCCTGATGGGAGTGTTTACACCATGGACATTGGTAAATGTTACAAACAGGAAACTGCTTTATTTCCCCTCCCGTAAGAACTGGTCATTAGATATTTACCAGCACACCATACAGATGTGCTGCATCTATGCACAGTATGAATGAAGGCACGAAAATAAAGGCTTAGGTCTGAGGATCTTCACTATGAATGCTTGATGTAGGGAGAGCTGGTTGATGAGAATATCTGTCTCTCATATGGGGTTTACCATTCGCAAAGTACTTTTACAATTTTCTTCTATTTACCTTTATTCTTTTGTAAAATGAAGAAAGAAGTTATCCTTATTTTACTGAAATCAAAAAAGAAAAGCTTAACAGAGATAATAGAATTTTTGAGAGGATTGAATAAGAACATTCATGCAAAACAGTAAACAGAATGCCAGGAAAATAATAAGTGCTTGATAAATTTCACTTATTGTTGTTAATAGTGACAGTTTTGGTATAAAAGCAATCCTGTAGCCTGATTGTAAAGCTTCAGAAATGGATAGCTCCATGATGCTTGATGGTAGCACAACAACGAATGCAGCTGAATGTGAGTATGGGTGAGGGAGAAGGGCTGGGGGCACACATGACACTAGAAGGAAAAATCGAGGATAAAGACTGAGATGGTATAACTTAGGAATGCCTACAGTGGACGATGATGATGATTAAATGTACAAATATAAGAATGTTTTTGCATGAAGGAGAACAATTAAACATCAACATTACAAGGTGTTGAAAATGAGATGTCATAAAGGAAAAAATGCAGTCAATGCAAGCTGGGATCTATAGTTAACAGAAACACTGTAATATGCTTCCATTGAATATAACAAAAGCAGTATGCCAAAACTGAATGTCAATAAATGGGGGATATGGGGGATAGGTATGGAATTCTTTGTGGAAGAAAAGAAAATGTTCTTATAGATTGTGGTGGTGAAGGCATGGTTATGTGATTATACCAAGAAGTACTGATTTTTTTTTACTTAGGGTAGAGTATATGATGTAAGGATAAAACTGTTTAAAAATGAACAGAGAGATACAAGAGCTGGAGAAGAAAAAACAATCTTGTAACCTAGGTATGGTATAAGGATTAGTCATATGTCCTGAATGATGATAGGCTTTGGAACTCAGAAAATTGAAATGAAGTGAGTGAAACTCAGATTAAAAATGAGGACACCATGACTTAAAAACAGCAGTTCTTTTGACTCCTGGTCCAGAATTTTATCCCTAGAGCATGCCAACAATTATTTATTTATTTATTCATGTATTTATTTATCTGTGTATCTGTGCATCTGTTCATCTATTCAACAGCTGTGTTTTGGATACCCAGTACATGCAGGTACCTTTATGGAGAAGCAGAGATAACCCCAAAATACCTCTTAGAGAGCAAGCCTTCTAGTGATGAACAAGAAAATTAGCACATTAGAAACAAATCGCCTCCATCTTCTCCTTTGGAGAAAATCCACACTCACCCCTTTCGAGCATGTATTTTCACTATGCATTAAATTTGGTGGCTGTAATAAATAAATAAATAGCCAAATATATAATAACGATCAGGTGTTGATAAGTGCTGTGAAGAATAATAAATTACTTTTGTAAAGTACAGAGTGAAGAAGAATGATGTTTTAGGTAGGTAGTCTATGAAGGTGTCTCAGTGGAAATGACTCAGTGGAGAGAGGGAGCATCTTGAAAAGAGCATTGAAAAAGGAGAGTTGAGCAAGTGCAAAGGTCCTGAGGTGGAAGAGGACTTGGGATGTTTGAGAAAGGCAAGAAGCAATGTAAGCCTGGGAGGGGAGAGTGGTAGTAAATAAAATCAGAGAAATAGTCAGAAACCAAATTACAGAAGGTTTTATAGGCCAAGGCATGGTCTTTGTTTCTCTCCTTTGAAACGTGGACCTTTTAGTGACTGTAGATTATTTAGAGTAGAAGGTAGAAGATCTCAGTTAACATTCTGGAAACATTCTCTGTAAAGCTCATAGAATCTTCCCTTTGAGAAGAAAGAATATAGTTGGTCCCTCTGGGTACCTTCAGTCTCTCAGCTCTAATTTTTGCTGGGTGCATGGATATTCATTCATTTATTCACTCATTTATTATTTATGACACTACCACTATGTGCCATACATTGTGCTAAACCCTAGGAACAAAGCAGTGAGAGAGACCACAAGGACCCTTGCCTCAAGACGATGGCTGTGCAATCGGAAATACAAACAAAGTCACAGGAAATAAAGTGCACAGTGACAAGATATATATATGAAAGTATTGAGAGAATACATGTGCCCATGCATCTCTACAACCCACACTCGTAGGTTGCATGTTGTAGGACATTCTGAAATACAATTCTGTGATCTGCAAAAAATGATGGAGCCAGTGAATGTAGAGTGCAGCTTTCTTTGCCAAGCCTGAAGAAATTAGCAATAAACATGGGGAAACATTATTTTGTTGTTTTTAACTAAACTCTATAACTGGAATAATATTACCCTGTAATGCGGCTGGGGAACTTCCTCTGAGGAGTCTAAAGCCCTTTACCGATGCTATTCCATTAATTCTCCTTGTGCCTGGAACTTGGCACCTGAAGCACAATGCATTATGCAAAACCAGAGCACATTTTGCATAGAGAAAAGATTGTGTTCAATGTTTCCCCAGTGCTCAACTTCAAAATGTAGACAGATCTGCCATCAGGACATGCATCCTATATCTGTGCTTTTGATGTTAAAGTCACCCCAGATGTCATATCATGTAAACACAGAGAGAGCTGGAGGGAGGGAGGAAAACAGCAGTTATGGCATGGGGGAAGGCAGGGAGATGGCACACATGGGCAACATTTTGCCTCACATCTTTTACTGGATTAAGGGTAGGATTGTATAGAGCATCCAGTGAGATGGCATAATATGTGAAAACCTTTTTAAAGTGCTAGGCAAGTTGTAGTGCTAAAATGTTAGATAGATAAATACATGAACAAGAATCTTTGACGTAACTTCCATGTGCCCGGTCTGGTGCTAGGAAACTTGAAAAAGGAAAACAAGAGCAAGAGAAGTTTGCTGTTTCAGGCTGTGAGAAATGATTGCCTTATATAAAGCAGTTAATTTACAATGCAAAATTAGAAAAGTGCTAGATTGGGCGCTTTAGCCTCTAAGTGCTTCTTGGAGTTCAAAGAAGGCAGAAATCAATGTCAACTGGAAGGGTAAGAAAATCTTTATGATGAGCAAGAGATTTGAACTGATCTTTGAAGTGTAAGGGGGATTCTGAAAGGTACTTTTGCAATGCATTTCCAGGGATGGAGAGGTAACATGTCATCCAAACATTCCCAAATTCAAGAGCCGCCTGTGTTACCATTCATTCTTTACTGGGGGCGGGGGGGGGGGGGGGAGTGGAGTGCAGAGTAGGGGTGAAGGAAAGGAGAGGAGAGAGCTCCACATGAGGTTTCTGGGAGCCCAGGATTCTTCTCATACTCTTAAGTATTTGCTGAATGATGGTGTTGATGTTTAAACCATCATGTGGGCTGCTTGTCACCTTCCAACCCAAACTCCTTTGCTTTGCATTTCTTTGCTCTTCCTTGATCTGCTTTGGACATCCCCACTCACCATCACACTTAGGACATCTTCTCTCCTCACTTAGCTTCTTTCTTCTCTCTTGACTTAGCTTCAATCCATAAGCTTGATCTCCAAACACCCCCTTCAAACACCTCCAACCCAGTGCTTTTGGGGGTAGCATACTTTCTATTTTTTTCCTGAAAGATTAGGGCTAACATGGGTGGTCATGGTGGAAGGAAGCCAAAAAGGAACAACTTAAAACAGACATCAGAAATTACACTCCATAAGGAATTCCTACTTGGTTTCTGGCTCTGTATCCCCTAATCTGTAACCTATCCTCACAGTTTGCATCACAAAAGGTTTTTGCCACTGCCTGGAGCCAGGCTACTTGGATTGGTTCTCAGGGTCACCACTTTCTAGTTGCGAAGCTTGAGCAAATTTCTCCATCTGTAAAATGGGGTAATAGAACCTGCTGCAGGATTAGATGAGTTCATAAAATTAAAACACTTAGGGCCTGTGACATTTTCAAAAGTACCAGTACTCTATTTACTATTACCGTTACTATCACCTTCACCAAATATCTGAATCCCAGTTTATTTCTCCTAGGAAACCAGGAGGAGCTAACATTCCCTATTATTTTGATACTCAGAACAATTTGGCTCCCTCGGATTCAACTTCCCCAGATTGCCTTATATCAGTCCTCCCCTTTCATAACCTTTCATAAGATCTACTGAAGAGTTTCCAAAAAGAGAGAGAAAACATTTTATTCCTAAAAACACAACAACACGCATACACACAAAAATTATCTTCCTTCAGTGTTTTTCTCCCTTCAGTGTTTATCTCCCTGCCAGAGTTGCATAGTGGCATATAATCACAGAAAATAAAATCTGACGTATGAAATGGTCTCCTTAAAGAAGCATGAAAGTTAGCCTCTTCATTTTACAGATAAATAAACTGAGGCCCAGAAAGGTGAACTGAATTTCCCAAGGTCACTCATATAGTTAACAGTAAAGAGAACTATAAATTGCATTTCTTCCCCTTTTCTCCAACCTCATTTCTCTAATGCCCTTGCTTTATTCTTCTACTGGATGAAAATAACTTGCCTCTACTTATTTTGAAACCAAAGCCAGAGAGCTTCTAGGCATCAGTGCCCAATGTCTTGAATTATTATTATTTATTTCACATTTTTGAAGTCCAAGGAGTTGAACACAAAGGGTTGCTCCAAGTCAGCTTTCTCCTTTGTTTGGGAAAGCACATGCAAGTTAACTGGAAGCAGCCCAAATATTGCTGGATCATTTGCATTTAAATTGCCCAAATGGCATTTGGTAAGAGCTATTTGATGTCCAAGCAGGCTTTGGAGGCTTTTAAACTTCAAAATAGAAGGTCAGAATTGATCAGCAGGAAAAAAAACTCAGTGTTAAGTGGCAGGGTTGAGGTCCAAGTTTGTTTCAGCTAGATGCCAGGGGGAAGTGAACAGACCAGCCAGGAAAGATGGACAGGATTGGACTGGGTGGCAATGTCTTGGAGTCCTACTCACTGGTATGCTAAAGTGAAGTCTCCTCGTTTACATGATCTTCTGGAAAAAAAGCAAGAAACAAAGGATCACATGTAGATCCTCTAGCTCTCTCTTTCCTAGAAAATTATGCAGGTAAAACTGCTCATCTTTACCAAACTCAAACACATCATGTGTTGTCTCAAAAAACTAGTGCAACCTAATCATTGATTATTCCTTTGATTTATAAAATATAGATGTTAACTTCTCTTACCTCATAAAGTTAGCATAAAGAATAATAGCAATGTCGATAATAATAATGTGATGATGATGGTGATGATGGTGATGATGATGGTGCTCTAATATGCTTGCCACTTTGTGTGCCAGGCACTTTTCTAAATATTTCACATCCATTGACTAAATTAATCTTCATGACAACCTTATGCCATGATATTGTTGCTATAAATCATAATTTTATTTTCTCATTACCATTTCATCAAGAAATAGAGATACAGAGAGGTTAAGCAACTTGTCAAATGTTACACAGCAGCCAGAATACAAACATGGGCACACTGGCTGCCACAGAGTTAACAATACATGTGAAATATTTAGTTAGCTATTTTATCCATAAGAGGCACTCAAGAAATGGTAAGGTCATAAGCATTAACAATAATAAATTCAAACTCACTCTCAACAGTTTAGCTTTCCACACCAAACTCTGTCTTTGATGTCTACCTCCCCTGCTCCAGCTTTTGGTCCTGGTAGCTCTCTTGCTACCATTCTCTAAAGAACCACTTCTAACCAAATTCTAGATCTGGGTAAACTTTTCTATTTTCTTAAGTTTGACTCTGCTCTTCAGTTCAAATCATGCCTCTGTCCCTGACCAAACTATACACCAGGAGAAAAACAAACAACATAAACAAGTGGAGTGACACATTTGGGAAATTGTAATCAGAGGAAATAGGGAAGTAATGAAATGTTCACCCTTGGTGCTTGATGACAGGGAAGATGGTAGAAGCAGAAGGAATAATATGGAGAGGGCTTGAGACATGACAAAACTGACCATGACAACACTGTTTTGATGGGACAGACATAAGGAATTGGAGCAGTCATGTAGAGGTGAAAGATGACACTTAAGTGAAATGTGAGAGACCACAGAATTCTTACAATGACATAGTAAAGACTGCAGAAATATTTGCATATTAATCTCTCAACCACAAGACATTTCCTGGATCACCATCACTGAGGGAGAAGAAAAGGGTTTAGATTCCCAGGTTCTAGTCTAACCTGGCACATCATTAACTTCCCTAAGCTTCTGAGATCCACAGTGCATTTATTTGCCACCTGCCCAGTTTTGTGCGTTTACAATTTATCTTATCTTGCTTCATGAAATAGCAGCACTAAAACAAGTCTTAGAAATCATCCAGATCAACTTCTTCATTTTACCAGTAAACACAATTTGGCTTAAAGATGGAAAGAGAAATTTCACATAGCTCAGTGAAATGGCAGATCAGGGCTATAGATAGGGCTCAATTCTTATAGGAATGGGAGCCAATGAACACCCTGAAATTGTTTACATTGCCTTTTAAGATCAGACTTTTTTTTCCCAATGAAACCCTTGTATTGAAATTTTAAGAAACAAAGCTATGGATTTTTATCCAAGAAAATCTCAAGAGGTGCAAATAAATTACAGTTAGCTATCATTATTTTTCATTGACTCCTTTAAAAACACAATATCAAAAGAAATTTGGGAAACAAACTAAAATAAAGTCAATAACCCTCCTCTACTTCTTTCAGTTTACTGACTGGGGAGAATATATTTTCCCAGAAATATTACAATAGCAACAGAAACTACTTAGTTGAATCCAAGAGAAATAGGACTGTTAAGTATGCCACAGTTAATTGCAAATGATCCCACATCTCCTCCTCCAATTGCTTACACAGCTGGGACATCTGGTATCAGACATCCCTCCCACTCTTCTCTGCCTGGTCTGCATATGTCACAGGAAGCAGATTACCTGATCGATTGCTTTTTAGAAAAGGACTCCAACCTTAACACTAAAGAATGTGGCTCTTCAAACCCAACTCGCAAAAGAAGGAGATAAGGGAAATTTCCTGAGGTTTAGTCAGAGGACAGATATGAGAATAATAAGAAAAATGCTTACAGGCAGATGCCCTGCAAAGATGTAAAGAAATGAAAGGGGAAACTGCTCATTGATTTACATATGAAAATGAGAATGATGGTAGAGGAAACTGATCCAGAGGTTTTATGATACACTTAAAGTATTTATTTATTTGCATTCATTCATTTCCTTATTTAAAAAAATACTTGTATCAATTGTATTGGACATATGATTGTAGATGATTCTAAATTACCATATGCTCAAGCAGGAACTTGTGTCAGAGTTCAGATATAGAAAGACCTTAGTAGCTATACTAATGTAACAATGAGCAGAAGGAATATTGATACAGATATTTTAAGTCAGTTTTGATTACTCTATTTTTTTTTTTTTTTAATGTGAGTAGGCACTGGGAATCGAACCCTGGTCTCTGACATGGCAGGCGAGAAGTCGGCCTGCTGAGCCACTGTGGCCCACCCAATTGCTCCAATTTTATAATTAAAGAAACAGAAACTCTGAGAGAAGTTCAGCCCCCTGCCTAAAGTAACATGGCTGGTATCCCTTAGAGATAGGCTTTGAGACCATATTTCCACAAAGTCCAAGTATATCCATTACCACATGACTATCTCTTTAAATTAAAAAAAAAACTGCATTCATTGACTGCCTCATTGCTTTTGTTTGTATTTTTCCCTCTGCCTGAAATATATTTTCCCCACCCATTCTAATCGCCTATTTCTCAGCCTTTGAGAACTTAGTTCAAAATGCTTCCTCTTTGTAGAGCTTTACACAAATGCCCCTAATTAGAAATAGCCTCTTCTACCCTTGACACCTAATGGAATTTTATAACTACATTTCTTAACAATTGTTCTTACTCTTTACCCAGTATTACAGCTAATTGAATAAATGTCAATCTCTCCCTGAGAATTGAAAATTCTTATTTTTCTCTGCAAACCTCACTGTGTCTTACCCTCCAGCTTTACAAAGCAGATTGTGTGGTGTATGAGCAAGACTTTGGGGTTTGGTGTAAGAAATTCCACAACTTCCAGATCTACCATTACCTAGCGATGTGCAAATCAGTTAATATCTGTGATCCTCTCTTTGCCAATCCCTATAATAAATTTATAGGGATTAGGAAAGATAAATATACTAATTTTCTATTTTTATATTATATTTGATAGTATAAATATACTAATGTAACAATGAACAGAAGGAATATTAATACAGATATTTTTAGGTCGGTTTTGATTGCTCTATTTTTTTTTTTAACGTGGGCAGGCACTGGGAATTGAACCCTGGTCTCTGGCGTGGCAGGCAAGAACTCTGCCTGCTGAGCCACCGTGGCCCACCCAATTGCTCCAATTTATAATATAAAAAATAATTATATTATCAAATAAAATTATGATACATCACAAATGTCTTCCTTTCATTATATGTGTGAGACTCAATCAGTTTTGAAGAGTTAAAAATATCATGTACTTATTGGATATGAAGGAGTGCATTATTTAAGGTAAATGTTATGTTGCTGACAGAAAAAGGCCCCAAAATAAGTGGAGAACATGGACATTTATTTCTCTCTCATGTGATGTCACTGGGTGAGCATTTCAGGTTGGGAGAGGCTCAATCCGTGCAGTCATGCAGCCATCCATATTCCTTGCATCTTCTTGGTCATCACTATCATTGTCCTTTTCTTTGCCAACAATTACCTCTGTCCTTATCCTGAGAGCTGGGTCAGAGACTCACTCATGTTCTCGCTTGCTAAAAAGGAAGAAAGGACAATATTATCTTTTAACTTAAATGAGGCAGGAGTGGTACACATCACTTCTGCTCATATTCTGTTAGCAATAACTTAGCTTCCATGGCCATACCCAACTGCAAGTCACTAGAAAATGGTGACTCTAGCAGGGTGTTCATGAGCCCAACTGGCTCTCCATCATCATAATGAATGGAGCAGGGATTTTGCTGGACAACTAGCAGTTTCTGCCATAGGGAGTTAAGAAAAGTCATGTGAGCACAATAATTACCAAGGCTTTAAGACTCAATATAGGCCTGACAGACAGGTTTGATGTAGGCAAAAGGATGTGGCAAACTCTGGTCAGTGCCATTTAATACACATAATGAGGTTAGATTGTTAGAGAGATGATTGGGCTATTTGAATATAATAATTGTGGATATCCATAAACAGTCCTTAACTATACTCTCAGCATAAAAGTAGAGCTGTGGCTTTTAGTATTAAATCAATGCAGATGTTTCCAAACAGTTTAAAATAGTTAATTTTTGTTGTTAATCTTCTAGTCATTTGTAGAAGGTGAGACACGCCCAATGTGGTCTGATTCCATTCTTAGGTGTCCAGTGCTACCCACCTATTGGCTACTACTCACATGAATTTGCATTACAAGTAGGAAGAAAAATTAAAAGCACTTCAATTAAACATTAAGGAGATATCTCTAATTAAAGAGAGTGAGAGATAATACTTCCTTATCGGAAGATACAAAATATCCTCCACTGGTTAAAGACAGAAGGATCGATTGGACAATTTTACCTCATTTATAATAAAAGTTTAAAACAAAAAGCATTGATATGGAGTTGATAGCATGGAGGAATGTGTGACTTTTCCAATAAATTTTATAAACATGGATGAGATAGACACAGAGATTAGAACGTTTCTTTATCCTACAGTGGTAACAAATATTGTTATTTCTTATTTATTTCTAATAAAGAAATGCTTTTAGAAACTGCTTGGTAAATTTTAATTATTAACAGAAGTAATAAAAATATTTATAAGAAAACAACTATAAAGTAAATGAAGGAGCATGATGATGAATTTGCATTTAATTACCAGACATTACAAGAGGCGGTTAAATGCAATGCTGTGGTTGAACAAGTAGATGCGGGCAGACTCTCAAGATCTGAGGGTAATTATGTCTAGGAATGGGTGTTAACCACAGGGGACTGTATAAGGATTTGTACCCACAAATAACAAAGGGAAGCATCCTATTTGTTAATTTTCAGGCAAATAAAACCTATCTTTGCATCTCAGTGCCAAAGCTGTACTCACAGTGATTAATCAACATCAATCACCTTTAAGAAAAAGTTTAAGAACCTTTTTAAAAAGTTTAAGAATCTTCCAATTGCTTATTCCTGACTTTGGATAAGTCACTTACCCTCAATGCGTTTCTGCGCTTAAATTGTGTAAAATGGGTATGGGGCGGGGTGCACAGATGGTTCAGTGGTAGAATGCTCACCTTCTATGGGGGAGACCTGGGTTCAATTATTGGACCATGAACTCTCCCCCTAAAAAAAAAAAAATTGGTATGGGGTGGTAGTGTAGGAGGTGGGGGAAGGAATAGACCCAGATGCTTTCAAATATATTAAGGCCCTAATATTTTGAGTCTCTAATCTGTTAACTCCTTGATGTTTCAGAGTAAGTCAATTGGCTCTTAGAGACTGATTCAAAGAGCTGATTCAACACAGTGGTGATCTGGACTCTCAGGGGCATTTCAGACTGTGACAACTAGGAGAACTTACCTACCAGTGGTACATGGTTGGGTTTTCTTGGATTAGCTCTGAGGAGGTAGCATTTGTTTCCAGGCATTATAGCATTAACGGCCATGGCTTTGTTGTCAGTCAGCCTTCTTCAAAACTTGGCATCACCATTTATTAGTTGAGGGTCTTTGGGGTAGGGTATTAACCTTTCTATGACTCAGTTTCCTCATCCATTAAATGGAGATAATAGTGCTATTTCCCAAGAGTATTTTAATGGCTGCCTAAGATGTTCAGTATATTGCCTAGTCCTTAATAAGTAGTGTGTAAATAACTGCTATGATCATTCCAATTTTTCATTTACCATGACATCAATCTAAAGATAGCCCAGCAGCATGAGAGCCCAGGAAAGTCTACTTTTAGGAAGTCAGGAATGCATTTAACCACGGAACGATTTCTTAGCCCTTAGCACAGTCCCTGTGTAAAAATGTAACTTTTGCTGGGTGTCTGCCCAGTTCACAGTAAGCACACCATGTCTGGAATTTGGCCCCTACTCCAAACCACAGGGCTGGGCAACTAATATCTCTATTTGTACAATTACCTTGTGGATAACCCCAGCATTTATTTGTCTATGAGATAACTATTAGATCTATCAGGAGCCAATGCAAACTCTTGTCATTGGAATGTAGAATTAGAAACTCAACATGTCTTTGTAGTTGAACTCGGGACATGAAAAGTTGGGGACGTTGATGTGGCTATATTTTTCACCATATGGGCCAAGGAGTAGAGAGGTTGTTCAGAAGAGGAAAAAAAAAAAAAGCACAATCTATTCATGAAATAAAGTGTAAGAATCCT
Organism: Tamandua tetradactyla; assembly: GCF_023851605.1. Classification (NCBI taxonomy): domain Eukaryota; kingdom Metazoa; phylum Chordata; class Mammalia; order Pilosa; family Myrmecophagidae; genus Tamandua; species Tamandua tetradactyla. Next base: position 39,129,541 of record NC_135328.1, read on the forward strand.
GAAGACTTAAATTTCTGCTTCTGATCTAAATCTAGAGATTTCCAAATGTGTCTGCATGAGAATCGCCTGGGTACCTTAGCAAAACTCCAAAGCCTGACAGAACAATTAAATTACAAGTCTCTAGGGGTGTAGCAAAGGTATCCATCTAGACTTCTTTTAGTTTCTCTAGCAGATTACAAAGTACAGGCATGTTTGGGATCCATTATTCTAATCCTTCCTGAGAGTTCATCCATAGAACTGCCCATAAATTACCTAAGCCATTCCTATATCCTTATGATAAATACCTTATTTTTACTGATGCTCTTTGAATGTATTACTTAAAATAGTAGCAAAGGAAGATTATCTAAAGTGAGACTTGGAAATTAGGTAATTACCAAGACTGGGAACTAAACAGAGATTCAACTATACAAATTAGGGTACAAGGTGGAGATTTAACTAATCAATTATTCATTTATACAGTATTACTGAAAAAAACAACAAATCTTAAAGTTACATCCAAAGATACATAAAACATTACAATACAGCATTTATATTTAGATGAATCACAAATGAGGATAGAAATTGGAACCTAATAAACTATTTATCTCTTAATGGAGTTCCATAAATTTCTTTCTAAATTTCTCATGTGACAAAAACAAGCCAATGACCTAGAAGCACAATTTTTTTAATATAAAAAGGACATTATGTTAAGTGGAATAAGTCGGATGCAAAAGGACAAATACTGTACAATCTCACTCATGTGAGTTAGTTATAATATGTAAACTCATAGACATAAAATATAGGCCATAGGTTACCAGGATATAGAATGAGACTAAAAAATGGGGAGCGATTGCTCATACAGAGTGTTTACCTAGGTTGAACTTAAAAGTTTGGAAATGAACAGAGGTGATGGTACCACATTATTGTGCGAATAAATGAAATGTTGAATGGAGTGTGAAAGTGGCGGGACAGGGAATTTAGAGTCATGCATGTCACTAGAAGGAAAGCTGGAGGTTAAAAAATGAAATGTATAAAACCGAATTTCGTAGTGGACAATGTCCATGATTATACAAATATAAAAAACTTCTTTCATGAACTAAAGTAAATGTATGACACTATTTCTAGATGTTAATAATTGAGGAGTATATGGGGGAAAATGTACCTATTGCAAGCTATGGACTATGGTTAACAATAATGTTTTATTACTCTTTCATCAACAGTGACATATATATCACACCAATACTATAGGTCAATAATTGGGGGGAACAAGGGGTATGGGGTGATTTGGGTTTTCTTATTTATTTTTATTTATTTCCTGTAGTAATGGAATGTTCTAAAATCGATCATGGGGATATATGCAACACTATGTGATGACAATGTGAGTCAGTGATGGTATACTTCAGATGGGTTGCATGGTATGTGACTATAGCGCAATAAAATTGTATTTAAAAATCAAGGATGAATTTCTTCCTCAGGATCTAGTTATGAAGAGACAATGAACAGTTATAGCTGAGATGCAACATTAGGCCCCAACAGCAGATCATGTGGGGCTGGAACCTCTTTAAATTCCCCCCTTTTCTATGGAAATGACTAATCCATCACTGTACCAGATCCAACGTCTTTCTCCAATATTTAGAAGAAAGCGTGAGAGCCAATCAAGCATCCAACCAGTGATCCAAGCAAGTCCTGAGACCTGCTCATTTACGAGGAGTATGCCATTCTAGATGTTTCTCGTCCTCTGGGACTGCCTCTAAAGACCGATGTAGGTAGAATGTCAGGTTGCAATCTCCGGTCTTTTAGATGAATTAGCTACCACCTAGTCAATTCCAGGTCCCTTAGAGTTTCCTGGTTGCTCAGTTTACTTCTGCTTTTTAGGAACTCCTTGGCTTCAAAAATACTCAATGAAGAGATTACAGCATTGCCAATAGGCATCCCAAAGACTATACATCCAAGTATGCATAAGCATCACTTGGGAAAGCATATTTAAATGAATATTTTTGGATCCCACCCTAAGGAACTTGATTTAGTTGTTTAGAATTGGACTATAAGAATCTTCATTTGACAAACATCCCGGGTTACATCAATTCAGGTAGAACCTGTAGTAGACTCGGAGAATCCTGTTTTAGGAAGTTCTGAAAGAATATCTCTACTATCCTTATTCCTTCTCCATGACTTTCATCTTCAAGCTATATTTGCTAAGGATTTACTATATTCTTAGCATTACACTAAGTCTTTTCCATAAATAATTTAACAATTTTTACAAAAACATCTTGAAATAAGTATCATTTCTCGTATTTTACAGGAGAGGGAATCAAAGTTCGGGGATCTTGACACCTTAAATGACTTATTCAAATCCACACACGCAAAAAAAAATGCAGGAGCTATAAAGAAGAAAATCAAAACCTCACACTTCTATTAAAAAGAAAGGGCAAGGATTAGTTGTATAGAATTCTGTTAGCACGAAGCTGTGCATAACATGGAGTACACTAGGACAGTCAATAGCTCATGCCTCAGTTTCTCCATTGTCAAATTAAGAATGACATTGGCTTTAAATGAAGTTAGAGGATTTCAGGGGAAACATGGTTTCCAGGGGCAAAATAAGATTAGCATGACAAGAAGCATAACAAATTGATCACACTGCTGGTTAGACACCCAGAGTTCTCACAAAACATCATCTTGCTGCACTAAATGCCAATCAATGAGGATTAAGTCGATTGAATTTTCCTTGGAGAAATGTGAGTTTTTAAAACGAAAGGGAATAAAGGCTTGGATTAATAGCTACTAAGGGTTTTGCAAACACAATACTAAGGAAACTAGTCATTTCATAAACCTATTGGCAGGAAAAGCATTTCACTCAGAATCATAGAAGCATTGTATATAAAGCCTGGAAGGGATTTAGTTTATGAGATGTCATGATTACTAAGACAAAATCTTCGGTATATCTTAGATACATGAAGGCAAAAATTAATGAGATTATTACCCTAAAATGTCCATTTTATGGAAAGATATCTCAGGTGGATAAACAGAGAAGATATTATGATCTAAAATATAGAATAATACAATAAAATATACTATAATTATTATATTAATAAAGAATTATTTCTCTTTCTGTGTCTCTATGATACAAATGCAAATTAAAGACTCTGATTAATAGCTGAGGATAAAATTGGTAATACCTCCAAAGATTTCTTTCAAATTTGAAACAAGTATTGATATTAATTTTGTAGGCTTCAGCTCTCTGGAAAGAGAAAGGAAACCCCCTTTCTACTATAATTCAGGGCCAGCCTACTGCCCTCAGTAATCTCTGGGCTATGAAATCTCAAAAGGCAGACACACAAGGGCAGAATTAAGTCCAATTGTTGAGGCCAATTGTACTGTGGCTATAGAACCTTTGATTTATCTTCATCACACAGTTCCTGACCAAAGACCTTACAAAGGTCTTTGTAAGACCTATCATTGGGAGGGGACTACAAACTACTCTGGGGAAGAGCTAGCTTGCATGAAGCAATTAAAACAGTTTCAGATAGTAAAGATGCAGTATGGTAGAATTAGCCAGATATGAATTGTGGTTGTTTATTCTAGTGCTTGTCTTGTTCACTTCCTGTCAATGCTAGTTTCTTAGCAGAGAACCTTGGCTACATGGAGAAAACAACATTTGATGGGTTGGCTTCAAATGCTGCTGTCAACCTCTGGCTTTTCAGATCATGGTCTGCAACCACCATCCAGATGTTTCTTTCTGATATTGAACCTGATTATATCTGCTTCAACTTTTCTTTAGACTTCATGGTATTGAATATACCCAGTAACTGATTAATTCACTCTCCAAAACATACATATTTGTTGAATAGTCAGTGATTTTGAGAGGCACTATAAGCAAAGTTAGCATATTTCTGTCCTAACAAAACTTGCCTAGAGCAGGCCATGGTGGCTCAACAGGCAGAGTTCTCACCTGCCATGTCGGAGACCTGGGTTCAATTCCCAGTGCCTGCACATGGAAAAAAAACAAAAACAAAACAAAAAAACAAACTTAGTCTAGTAGGAAAGATAGAAAGATAGAAAATTTTTTATAAAAACACCTTGAAATAAGTATCATTTTTCCTATTTTACAGGAGAGGGAAACAAAGTTCAGGGATCTTGAAACCTTAAATGACTTATTCAAATCCACACATGCAAAAAAAAATGCAGGAGCTATAAAGAAGAAAATCAAATGTCATTAGTGTGGTAAGCAATCTGATGGGGTGAGGAGGTATTTAATCTAAGACTGGAAAACTGAGGACAGCAGAAAAAAGCTTTCAGGTAGAGAAAACAGCACATATTCAGCCTTGGAAGTAAAAGGATCCAGCACTCCAAAAACAGAGAAGGAAACTGTATATGGCTTGGGGAAAGTTTCAGCTAGAGAAGTGGCAGAGAAAGAAGCTAGATGTTGAGCAGTGAGCAGATCTGGAAGGCCCTTGAGATCCATGCCTAGGACTTGTTCTGGTTTGAAATGATGTATGTACCCTAGAAAAGCCATGCTTTAATACTAATCCCATTTTGTAAAGGCAGCGTTTCTTCTAATCCCTATTCAGTATTGTATGTTTGAAACTGTAATCAGATCATCTCTCCGGAGATGAGATTCAATCAAGAGTGGTTGTAAAACTGGATTAGGTGATGACATGTCTCCACCCATTTGAGTGGGTCTTGATAAGTTTCTGGAGTCCTATAAAAGTGGAAACATTTTGGAGAAGAAAAGGAGATTTGGAGAGAGCAGAGAATGCTGCAGCACCATGAAGCAGAGAGTCCATCAGCCAGCGACTTTGGGAAATAAAGAAGGAAAACACCTCCTGGGGAGCTTCCTGAAACAAGAAGCCAGGAGAGAAAGCTAGCAGATGATGCCATGTTCACCATGTGCCCTTCTAGCTGTGAGAGAACCCCTGACTTGTTCGCCATGTGCCTTCTCACTTGAGAGATAGACCCTGAACTTCATCAGCCTTCTTGAACCAAGGTATTTTTCCATGGATGCCTTAGATTGGACATTTCTATAGACTTGCTTCAATTGGGACATTTTCTTGGCCTTAGAACTGTAAGCTAGCAATTTATTAAATTTGCCTTTTTTAAAAATTGTTCTGTTTCTAGTATATTACATTCCATCAGCTAGCAAAGCAGAACAGGACTGTAGATTTTGCTCTAGGGACAATGTGAACTGGTAAAAGGTTTCAAGTGGGGTCAGGTACGGTGATGAGAAAAATCATTTGAAAAATCATTCTTATGGTATCTAAGAATAAAAGCTTTCCTTCCCTCATATCCTGCAACTGACAATATTTAAATAGCTTCAAACACACGTCACTGTGAAAGGGGTTGGTCCTTACTGAAGACTGACCCACTCTGGTTTCCATCTTGGGTACCATTAAAGAACAGTGGGTCTGAGCACAGCAGAGCTTTTCCATCACCATCTGGGTGACAAGACTTGGAAAACCAAGCTAGCAGCCCTTCCGAGCAGTATTAATCCCTGAGTGAGATGCACCATCCCTTACGTAAGCAAGCAAGAAAAGATGGAGACAGAAACCAGAAACATTTTGTAAATCATGCCAAAGACTGCTGAGGATAAGTAAAAATCTAAGAAATGTCATCCATCATCCATCCAGGCAATTGTCTAATCGGATAGCTGATGCAGGGACCAAGGACATAATGCCAAAGAGTTTGGAGGAAGGGGAAGACATTCTGTGTCTCTGTATCCTTAAAGGCGAATTTCAGACGGGGAATATTTTTCAATTTTTCTTCTTCTCTAAGAATCCAGTCATTCAATAATCATGCAAGAGTTTTCTTATCTGGTTTACATTTTTACTGATCATTGAATATATCATGAAAATTAGTATAGATTAGCCCAGTAGCTTTCAAACAAGATTTTTCAAACTCTGGGCTATAGGAATTTTTTCCATGTCAGAGCTTCAAGACCAATAAAAGCAATTAATTCCATTATTTCAGTGTACATATTGGGATTCAGGGATATATTTCATTAAAGAAAGAGCTCAATTTTTTGGGGAAAATTCCTAGAAGGAACTGATTTGATGAAAAAAGAATCAGAAGACTTGAATTTAACTAGCTATATGATTTTTGATAAGTCTCTTCTCTGAGATTTCTCAAGCTAACATTGAAGAACCAAATTAGTTAAAATCTAAGGTTCTTTCTAGATTCAAAATTCTGATATATATCTTGAAAGCTTCCTTCATGCAAATAAAAGTACACCTACTTCCCTTTTAGAGTACTCCTTCTTGAGAGAAATTGTGATTGTATAATATAGAATCACAATCATATATTTTCATTGGCTCTTAAAATAGGATGAAATTGTGAACCTGTACCCCAGAAATGTCCATTTATGCACCCAGACTTCATATATGCATAGGTATGCAAGTTTAGACTTCAAGAAGTCCATCTATGTACCTGTTCTAAAAGAACTTACTCTAGCTCTATGCATTAGTGTATCATTCATTAAGTATTTATGTAGTCACACACTGCCTCAAATTCTAAAGATCTAAAATAGACATAATTATTTATATAGAATTGTTTCTTGTCATTATAGAGGTTCAAATCCCAGAGAAAGACACAAATCTGTAAACAAATCAAACACCAAACTGAATGGAAGTTGTTACATTGTGCTATGGAGTTCAGAGAAGGGAATAAACAAACCCAGAGCCACACAGTTAATAAGTTTCAAGGCCCAGAGTCCAGGTCTTTTGACTCTTCAACTGATACTCTTTCCCTTTTACATAATGGTTACAAAAGCTGCTAACAGTTGAGTTTTACTTGTCATTGAAGGACATCAGAGGCTTTAGAAGACGTTTGATGGTCCTTGACTAGGAGCATTAAAATGCTAAATTATACTGCTATGGTCCATAAATCACCAAATAAGTGTGATGCAGACAGTGAGGCGGTAGGGACAGGGCACATCAAGAATGACAGCCGCCAAGATCAGGTTGAGATATGCAGGTTACATATGGGAACATGCTAAGCATGCGAGACCTTCCCTCCTTGTTAGAACATTGCTTAGGAAGGAAGGCAATTCTTTCCTAAATCATGATGAGAACTGTTTGTTTTAAAACTAGTGTGTGTCTGCAATCAGACTTTCTGGCTTCTAACTCAGGCTTTCCCAGGTACTTTGTGACTTTGCATACCTTTAGATCACCTTTTAAAACCTATTTCGCAGTATGAGATTACATGTTAAGTTTAGCACTTAATTGAGTCAGTGTTCAAAAGATGGACAGTACGTAACTCTAATTACTATAGTTTTATATTTCACCTTGATTGGGCCCATTTCCCAACATCACACCAGAGTTCAGGGTAAGAAGGTGGGAAGGCTCCCAATTTCCCTTGAATGGTGGTAAATAAAATGCAGAACAAATTCTATCAGTTACATTACTGACTTTCAATTCTCTACAGACAAGACACCAGCTTATTGCTTTTACATAGGACAGGCCACTTCCATCACTACCCTTGGCACCTCACAGGAATATTCCTTCCAGCATTACCACCAGTGCCCTTGATATCAGCATTGCTAGTTATAATTATTAAAACTGAAGACTTGAAAGAGAAAGTAATGATTATTATAATATCATCAATGGTAATGATAAATACAATTTAGTAATATTTACTCTATGTTCAGCATAATGCTAAATACGCAAAATGTATTTTTCAGTGAACTCTCATATAGCTCTAGGTGGTAGGGTGTTTGTTTCCTCTTCTGCCATGGAAGGGACTAATGTTCCTGAAGGTTAAGCACTTTGCCAATGATAAGGGTATAATTGGAATCCATATGCAAATCTTTCTGACTCTACAAGTGGAGTTATAGCCTCTCAGTCATGAGAAAACCTTCTCCAGGTTACTCAGCAACCAAGTGGCAATGCCACATTTGGAATGAATCTAGATTTCCCAACTCTTCATGCTTTAATATTCTAGGACTTTCTTGGCCTTGGCTTTTATCAGTCTCTGCTCACCATAGTTTCTTTGCCAAATGTAATGATCCAGTTATTGCGAATAGCCCCGATTTTATAAAATGCATCAGCTGTGACCAAAAACAAAAGACAATGCCAACTCATTAAAAAAAACAGGAGTGATCTTGAATGGAAGGAGTTTAGAAAGGATTGAATGGAAAGTAAGTCCCTGAAATAAAAAAAAGAAATTGAAATATATGGTCAATATTATAAGCAATTTTACATGTATTGTCTTAGTTAATCCTTCACTAGTGCTATGAGGTAATTTCTGTGATAATATGCTGAGAATGCATGAAAAATGCCATAATTAATCTGCATTGAAATGTTCACCTTTGGTAGGAACTGAGTTTTGTTGATTAAGCATTTCTTCAGCACCTGTGATGCATCTGGCACTGTGCTAGGTACAGAGGTAGCTGAGGACTCTGGAATGTGGGATATATTAAGAACAGTCAGGGCTAAGGGTACAAGGAACATGGTCTCTAAAAAAGGACAACCGAGTGGCCAAGAATACCTGCATTCTTCCTAGAGATAAATGTAGAACGGGGTGGGCAATGGATCAATTAACCCCATTCTTTTTTGTATTTCCTTGTGACAAATTATTCTTTAAATTGTCCCATTAATTGGGACTAATGAGTTTAGTATACTTATTGCATTCCTTGGCACTTGGAAGAAATATTTTTTGGAGTCATTGTCCTCTAATCCTTTGCACCCCATGGAACTCCTGTATGTATTTACATTAATTCAAGCTATGGCCTTATGTTTTCTAATTCCAAAGTCAATTTTGGTGATTAAATTAAGCTGGTGGTGGGATTCCATTTTTCTTTTCTATATTTAATTATCGACATTGATTGCCTACTCAGTTAGCAGGTGGCAGCAGAGTTGGGACAAAAGCAGCTGAGCTTGATGTGTCTGTTAGAGCCCGTAGGTTTAGGCAGACCATGGCATCATGTCCAGGGAGGTCAGCTCACCTAGAAGGAAATGGCAGTGTACAGATGACAAAGGCCAGAGAGTCAGTGAGACTAGAGTAGTGTACAGGTATGGGGATCTTTTATGTTTAGAATTCTGGGACAGAAATAATTTCCTTAATGCTATATTTACAGATCTATCTTTCTAAAGAAAAGCTATGAAAATTTTCAAAATTCTTAACTTGACGTTTCCATTGGTGGGCTGTGAACTAAAACAGTCTTTAACATAATAAATGAATGATGTGGAAAAAGAGGCACACTTATTCACTGTTGGTGGGAATGTCAAATGGTGCAACCACTGTGGAAGGCAGTTTGGCAGTTCCTCAAAAAGCTGAATATAGAATTGCCATAAGACCGAGCAATACCATCGCTAGGTATCTACTCAAAGGACTTAAGGGCAAAGACACAAACGGACACTTGCACACCAATGTTTATAGCAGCATTATTTACAATTGCAAAGAGATAGAAACAGCCAAAATGTCCATCAACAGACGAGTGGCTAAACAAACTGTGGTATATACATATGATGGAATATTATGCAGCTTTAAGACAGAATAAACTTATGAAGTATGTAACAACATGGATGGACCTTGAGAACATTATGCTGGGTGAGACTAGTCAAAAAATAAAGGAAAAATACTGTATGGTCTCACTGATATGAATTGACATTAGTGAATAAACTTGGAATATTTCGTGGATAACAGAGACCATTAGGAGATAGAAATTGGGTAAGATATTGGATAATTGGAGCTGAAGGGATACAGACTGTGCAACAGGACTGGATACAAAAACTCAGAAATGAACAGTACAATACTACCTAACTGTAATACAATTATGTTAAAACACTGAATGAAGCTGCGTGTGAGAATGATAGAGGGAGGAGGGTTGGGGACATAAATGAAATCAGAAAGAAAGATAGATGTAAAAATAAATAAATAAATAAATAAATAAATGATGTTGAACTTGGAGGTTACCCCCTTATCTCTTTTTAACATGTCTGGATCCTGCTTACATTTATGCAAATCCTATATTTCCAGTTGTTAAATACTTTGATATTTCTCAGTTTCTTAAATTTTCTCTGTTGAAGTTTTATATATGGGTGGGCCCCTCCAACACTGAACCTGGAGAGCTCTGTAGGTCAACCAGAATAAAATGCTCCATAACTTTCCTTATTATTAAATGTTTTCATTTCAGAACAAATTTATCTTTCAAACTGGTCAAGGTTGCTTGCAATTCTAATATAACCTCCCAAAACTTCAGCAGTGGTTTTCTACATTCTCTCCCTCAAATAGTACCTTATTTAAAAACTATATATTTATGTATATACACATAAATATATATACGCAGATATATATATATACACACATGCAAATATATATATATGTACATTGGGGGCAAACATCATTAAGAATAGAATGAACAGATTCTTGCTGAATAGGTAAGTCACTCCTGCGGGAAAGAAGCATTTATGGTCTGGCATATGGTGAATATTCTCTTCACCACTGGCTATGGTGGTCGCTTGTTGGATATAATTCATAGTTAATTATTCCCAACAGTTCAATAATAATTCAGATGGAACAGAAAAGGATTCTTTTTTTCTGAGGTTGTATTCTTGGCAACAAATTAATGAGTTTCACTTTAGGAATTACATTGTATTTTTTTTTCCTCTCCATCTCTTTTCTCCCTCCCGAGTCCCCATTCTTTGCTTTTCGTACTCACTGTCTCTCTCTCTCTCTCTCTCTCTTCTTTTCCTTTTCAATCAATGTTCAAGTGGAGTCTCCCTGCTGCTTCTCAGTCTCTTCATCTTACAGGCCACTGAACTCTCTCTAACATGAAGATTTCTCAATCTGGAGAAACAAAGCAAGAATTGCAGCTAGAGCATGTCTCAGTGTGAGAGAACAGGGAGTTGGGAAGATTGAGGGTTTCTCAGACCGCATCAACATGAAATAAATACACACAATTACTTGGTAATGATAATTCTCCTCATCATTCCTTTTCTAAAATTTCGAAGTGAGAAAGTAAGGAGTAGTTTAGAGGGGGGTATCTTTCTAAGAGCTGATAGGCAACCAATAGACATCATTTACATCGTCTACAGTCTGCTGTGGAGAGAAGGGCAAATTCAGCAGTTTTTGCAAAATTACCAACACAGCAAGAAAGGCAGGAAAACAGATTGCTCAGATGGACTTACTTTTAATAAGTAGATCTATCAAGTTCCAGATTTGCTGCTTGCTGGGAGACTTCAAAGTGGGTCTGCTTTTAAATATTTGATTTCCTCAAATTAAGGAAAACCCTCTGAAACATTTAGTACTGTGAGCCATATTTTGAGAGACAGAGGGAGGTAGACTTTGATGTCGTCTTCAGTAACATGACTTCACAACTCTCCAAAGCTTTCTGCCATCATCTTGACTCTCCTTTTTTTGACCTACTTATGAGCTGGGATGGTTGCCAATTTGCCCACTGTTTGCACCTACAGATCTGCTCTCTTTCTTTCTCGGTGTTGCTCTGGGCCCCAGGAGGCTGACCATCAACCCCCTAAATGGGCTTCTTTGTCCTGTGGCTTTTGATAGGTACAGCCTATGAGAGGTATTGGCAACAGATCTACAGAGAAGAAGAAAAATGAGGTTTGGTCATTTATTTCTCAGGTCTCTTCCTGCTGGGTCACTGGATCAGAAGCCACTGATTCTATGGGATGGCCTTCTATTTTTATTTTCTTCAGCTACCTATAACTGCTTTATTCTTTTGTTCCTTCAGACTTATGAGTGGTAACAGCATCCTGTTGTTGCAAATACTGGGGTATTTTCTTCTTCCTTTTGGTATCCTTTAACCTCTTCTATCTGATTGTGGTTAACAGAACCTGTATTGAACTTCTCTCAAGCACCACCTTTGAGTGTGTCATTTATTTCTCATTAGTCCGAAGAAAGTAGTAAAGATGGTTATTTGGTTTGCTAGAGCTACAGAATTCAATATACTAAGAATGGGTTGGCTTTATAGTAGGGATGTATTAGGTTGCAATTTATAGTTTTAAGGCCATGAAAATGTCCAAATTAAGGTGTCAGAAGGAAGATACCTTCTCTGAGGAAAGGCCCCTGGACTCTGGGGTTCCGCTGTCACATGGAAGGCCCATGGTGAAGTCTGCTGGTCCTTCTCTCCTGGATTTTGGCTTTAATGGCTCTCTCCAAATGACTCTGGGCTTTTTCTCTCTCTTATTTTGAAAAAGGACTCCAGTAAAAGGATTAAGATCCACCCAGAATGGGCTGGGTCACATCTCAATTGAACCAAAGTGTCCCACATGCAATAGGCCTGCTCCCACAGGGATGGATTAAAAGAACATGGCCTTTTGTGGGGTACATAACAGCTCCAAACCAGGACAATGGTGATAGCATATGTAACTAGATATGAATTTGGCTCTTCTTGTATGATCTGAACAAGTTATCAAACTTATTTTAAACTCTAAAATGGAAACAGTAATTCCTGACTTATAATAAGCATAAAAACTACCCAGCACACAGTAAGTACCAAGCTCTTCCTATTTTACACAATAAAAAGAATTGTTCCAGCCTCATTGCTCAATACCCCTTTTGTTTCAAACTTATGCTCCAATCAGACTAAACAAATTTCAATTCCTGGAGTACACATTGATTTCATTTATTCCTATGCCCACATAGTATAGTGTGCCCCTTCCTGGAGCACATTTTCTCCTGACCACCCCATGCTCTCACTCTTCTTACTTTTGCTGACTAGCACCGACCACACTTCTCTTTTAATTCTTAGCTAGGATATAATTTTTCTACTGGAAAGTCTCTAACATCACCTGCATACCCCCTCTATCTAAGCCATAAATGAGGACCTACATAGTAAACTTCCCATAGATGTTTAAATCACTCTGAATTGCTAATATCACAGTCCTTCTTTTACAAGTAGAATTTCATAGCCACTTCTCCATTCCTCTCCCCACCCAGACTAAAAGCTCCATATTGCATAATGCCTGATATAAAAATCACTTGATAGAAATGCATGAAATTAATACATGGAGAAAAGAAACAAACTCAACAGCCTTCTCTATTTAAAGACCAGCCACCATAAACCCCCACTCTGCCTTGGCCACCTGTTACCACACAGATAAACTATGATTTACCTACCCTTTCTGTGCATTTTGCATCCTAAATTAAAAGGCTGGAAAACCTGGGAATTCTGAACACATTGTCCAACCAGATGGCTCTGGATATAATGAAACTGTTGACATGTAGAGGATAACATCAGCAGGTTATTAAAGTGATCCTAGATTGGGCTATTGAATAATTAGAAGTTATTCTTCCTGTTCAAGATCTCTCACTTATTCTTTATCCCCAAACATTCAGAGAAATGTCTTTAATACTTATAACTCAGTCTCTGGAATGCAATGAGGAATTGAGAGAAACATGGATTACCCATTTTAGAAACAGACTGTGTCCCCTCTTTCAAGCCCAAAGTGGTGGCAATGAAAGCAGCTCTGGTGGCAAGAATGACAGCCTCAATGGGGTCATCAACAGAAGATACAATTCTATGGTAGCAAAATGGAAAATCTAGAGGGGAAAATTGATAGACACATATCCCTGACCACCCTGGTGGTAAGACATCAAAGCCCCTGGGAAGACTTCAGATATAATTGGGGAGCAATATTTTATGTGGTGATTGGTGATTTCTTTCAGTAAAGATAGTGGGTAAGGTGCCAACATCTTGTGAGTGACTCCAGAGCAAGCTGGACCAGGAGCTTAGAACAAGATAAGGCATGCATTGGTTGGTTGAGGAAGGTGTAGTTGGTTGAGAAAGAGGCCAAAAACTTGAGATGAGCTAGACTCCCCCAGTGCAAACAAATGAACAAGCACACACACACACACACACACTCACACACATACGCAGGAAGGAAAATGACATCAATTTCCATTGAGGAAGAGATCACTCAGTTTCAGCATGCATGATACAAATTTGGCCAATAACAGATTCAACTGTGAGTTTCATTACATGAAGACAATGGGAAACCACAAAGGCCTAGGCAGACAGGAAACTAGTTTCAGGGAACCAAAAAAAAAAAAAATTGATAGAAGGAACTGAAGCATCTAAGCAAGGTCTCTGGATAGGAATCCAGCTACAGAAAGTTAGGGTCTCTGCCCTGGGAAGAGTTTGGTAAAGAAGAAGGTTATCAGAGATATTTGGAAAGGGTCAGAGAAAAGCAACAATATGAAGCAGATACAAGAGTTGAATAATAAGGTGCTGGATGGGACTCCAGACAATGCAGATGACTTGAGACAAATGAAAGTCAAAGTGAGAGAGGGATAAACAAGCAGTAAGAAACATTTAATATTGAATCAGTCAATATGAAACTGGATCTAATAGAATTAATCCTCCACTTCATTTTCATATTATTTGATTTTTGAAAAGTGTATTGTATTGTGCATTTCACTTTGACATCTCTAAATCATCCTTCTTAAGTCAAATTCAGATTTTAATTCCAGCTCATGAATGATCATCTCAAGCTATTGTATGGAGACACATTTCAATTTCAGTTGCATTCCTTCACTGTCAAGCAGCAGTGTTTTTTTGAAAACAAGTTGAGAATTTTGTGGTGCCTTTCACTTGTATTAATTGTTATGAATTAGTAGAAATTGGAGAAAAGTAAGGCAGTAACACTAGTGATAAGAAATCTAAGTATTATTATGATTGAAACTAAGAAAAAATTTTGAAACTGATTGATCTTTAGCCTCAATCACCTTGACCCTTGACTTAAGCTGATCCTTTATGTATTTAAGTTGGAACAAAATGAAATAAGTTTAAAAAGTATGTACTTCATGGCAGAGCTATAAAATTAATAACTTTTAATTTTACTTAGCTATATGGAAGCAGAAGTTCTTATTACAATGCAAATTGTACATAGAACTTTATTTACATTTTGTTCACATTATTAGAAAGGCATTATGTATGAAAGTAAAGGGTACACATTATAAGGATCTCCTATCTTTGGTTAACAAACCTGGAAAGTAGAAGAGAGAACTGACCTGTACATGTAACTGGATTTTCTCCTTTTATACATGTAGTATAGAGGCTTATGAGGTCAAGTGATTTGCCCAAGGTTACAAGGAGAGTCATTAGTAGAATCAAATTTAAAATGTGTCTTCTAATGGATCATATCCCATATAAATTCTGTTTGCTCCATGGACCACTAGCCCCATAGTCTAAAAGTTGGAAATAACTATACATTCTATAATTATCTTAGAGAGTTGCAAAATATATTACAAATCTATAGCCTTTGAGAAATTTTTTATTAAAGAAACTAGTTAGATTCTATTTTGTTTTTTAACTAGAATTCACTACACATACCTCACTGCAAAGCCTTTTTGCCTTTCTCATAACACTCATTCACATTTCCTGGAAGTAATGGTGTGTGAAATCCAGACTGTATTTCTCTGCTTCCTGACACATACTCAGAAAAAGAGTCACTGGAATTTATTTCTCCAACTTTCAAGCACCTTGCCCAGTATCAACTCTGCCAAGGTCCAGTAACAGGGAAAGGCATTGAGTTTGAGCCTAACTTGGGTTAGGTCAATCCAGTGTATTGGTGGTGTCACATGGTTGAAATATAGCTGGGATCCAGGCCTTGGGTTGTGGAAAGTGCACAGCACAGAAGCTCACTTTAGCCTTGGCAGGCACCTCCCAAAACCTCCATACCCTTATTTTTAAAAGGCAAAGCCTAATGATTCAAGTAGCTCAAGAGATAACTTTCTGTTTTGACTTTTGGATATTTTCATTCTCCAACAATAAAATTAACACACACTAAATCATAAATACTTCCTTGGAAAACAGATATATATTTTTCCCTTCCATGCTACAGTCAGATGATTGGCTGTCAACAATACACACGTGTATATGCACATATTCGTACACACAGAAGCAGTGCTCCCCTCAGTACCCCTTAGACATTGCTCCCTATTTCCTCCTTGTCAATAATGCCACTTAGCTTTATTTAATGCAGTTTCTCTTTTGCCATCAAACTCAAGGTGAGGGAAACAAGAGGGGAACTTGCAAGTATTGAATAACTATATGTGTCAGTTCCTTAATATCTCACTCCCTTAATTTACTGCTCTTCGAGGAAAACTGAGGCTTGGCATTTTCATGTTACTTGTCCAAAGATGTAAAGCTAGTGTTGGTTTAAAACACTGCCTGAAATAATGTAAAGATTGTTGTAAAGTCCCCTTGAAGGACTGGAGAGAAAAGAAGAATTATTAAATTTCCTCACCAGGGGACTTTCTTATATTTTCGCAAACGTTGGGTACAAATAGTTCAATAAGCCAAACCCTCAATCTTGGGGTTTATCCCTATGAAATTTATTTGTGCAAAGGAGAATCTAAGCCTGCTTTTAATTATGCCTAAGAATCACCTCTAGAGAACCTCTTTTGTTGCTCAGATGTGGCCTCTCTTGCTAAGCCAACTTGGCAGATGAACTCACTCCCCTTCCCCCTATGTGGGGCATGACTCCCAGGGGTGTAAATCTCCCCAGCAATGTGGGATATGACTCCTGCGGATGAGCTGGGACATGGCCTCATGGGATTGAGGCAGCATTCTTAACCAAAAAGGGGAAGAGAGAAATGAGATTGAATAAAATTCAGTGGCTAAGAGAATTCAAATAGTGTATAGCGGTTATTCTGGAGGTTATTCTTATGCAGTATATAGATATCTCTTTTCGTTTTTTTTAGTGTATTAGAATAGATAAAAAGAAATACCTGGAACTATTTAATTGTATTCCAGTAGCCTTGATTCCTGAAGATGACTACATAACTACATAGTTCTTATAGTGTGACTGTGTAATTGTGAAAACCTTGTGGCTGTTGCTCCCTTTATATGGATAGATGGATAAAATAATAAGGACAAAAGATAAATAAATAATGGAGGGGGGTAAGGCATTAAAAATTTGAGTATATTGCAATACTAGTGGTCAATGAGAGGCAGGCATAAAGGGTATGGAACGCATGGGTTTTTTCTTGTATTCTTTTTATTTCTTTTGCTGGAGTGATGCAATGTTCTAAATGTTCTAAAACGATCATGGTGATGAATATACAACTATGTGCTGGGAAAAAAAAAACCACCTATTTTACCAATTCTCATTCCTTTATTCTATAGATTTTCCATGATGCCTCCTATTAGCTGCACATTGTTGTAGGCAGCGAGGATATGGAGATGTTAAAGAAATTGCAATAGAGCTGACTTAGACACAATAATCCAAGTGCATTTATGAGGTTATAGAGCCCATAAAGGAGGCAATGGTCATTTCTGTAGGAGCAGTAAAAAAGAAGGTGAGTTTTGAAGTGAGTTTTGAAGTGAGTCTTGTTTCCAGAAGGTGAGGCAAGACATTGCAGCACAAGGGGCAGCATGAACAAGGGCAGGTGGCATGATTTTCCATGGTGTTTACGTAATTACAATTCATTTGGGTTAGTTGAAATATGAGGTGTAAGAGGGACATGGTAAAAGATAAAGCTGGTGATATAGACAGGATCTTAAACCTTAAAGGCCAATTGTTAGGCATGGGGTCTTTAAAAGATTCCACATGAGACAGCGAGTTAAAGCTTATAGGGTAGCTAGAAAGAAACAGAGAGCAAAGGTAGAACAGGCACGTGGGAGCCAGTGAAACCTGCTAGGGAAAGAGTAAGGAAAACTGGCTCCAACTCTCTGACGGCTTGTGGTTTTAAAAGAAAAACCATGCCAAGAAGGGTGGGGGGTGACGTGTGGCTGCAGGCATCGCTGGGAGATGTCAGGCTGGTGCAGATCATGACCTCATGCTCATGGTTATCAGGTCTGGCCTCTGGCGGGTGGGGCGTTGGCACGTTTGTGCTCACTGTCTTGCTCTCACATCAGGTCCTGTCAGGAGAGCTGCTGAAGGAGAGAAACTGAAGTGGCCCCCATGCCACAGAATCCATTTTGGATGTTAAGTTTTATTTTCTGATACCTGACACCAATTAAGGAGCCATCCACATGCAAAGTACAATGAGTAGACCAGATGAATGCAGACTGCAGGATGACCATAAAGACATGGAGATATTTCAGGGAGGAGAGAAGTTCTAGCATGATGTTCTAAAAAAACAAAACAGTTATACTGACAAATCTGCTCTCAGTGGCTCAAGTGCCCTTTGGCTAAAAGTATTCACATAGGAGGCTGGATTGCATAAACATTACTCTTAAAATGACTGAGTCTCATTTGTTTTGAATAGAGCATTCAGTTTGAACTTTGAACAAATGACCTGCCTACAATTAACATTTTGTCAGGGTCAACTCTATAGGCCAACCTATAGAGCTTTGGATGGATGGCAATTTTCCATTAACAATAACCATCCAGTTTTGCCCCCAAATCATGCTGTTTTCCAAATAAGTTTATAGGGCAATAAAATTCGTTTGCTTTAGGATTACTAACAAGGAGTTGATTTTCTTTGCTCAAGCTCCCCAAAGGGCTTGTAAACTTGCATGTTCAGTGCTGTTCCTGCCTTGGGCAGTTGAGCTCTCACAGGACCTCTTATCCAGAAAAAAATTGTGCAGTTCCACTTCTGTTTGCTAACTGATAATACTTATATTTTAGTAATACTTCTTTTTACCTTCTATTCAAATGGGTTGCACTGTAAATTAGAATGAGAAAAGAGAGCAGTGCTGAACGATTTTGCTTCCTTCAAACAGAAGGCAGATTGAAAGCTGCTTAAAAAACTGGTGAGAAAATTTGGCCTTTGGGCTCAAATTTCCATCTTACAAACCATAGAGGGCATTTTCTTATGAAGCCTTTTATCATTTCCAAACCTCAAAAAATGAAATTTAGGAAAAATACAAGCATAAAACCTTTTGCTAATATCTGTCAATTTTACCTTTTTCCCTTCATTTATTTATTCACTGGTTAATTTCCATCCAATATATATTCACTATGTATAGCACATTACACTAGATGCCCTAGACAGTATTTGTCTAGCCATGAGTTGGATATGAACATTGCCCTTTAGAATTACTATTCTGCACTGTAAGTTCTCTGAAGGCAGGTAGTTTATCTGTTTTTTTTTCATTATTAAGTCAGGAAGGCTGAGAAAAGTGCCTAGCACAAAGGGAATTGTAAGAGATTCAGATGGGGTTTGGTGCGTCTACCCATCACCTTTCCTTTGGTAGAGGCAGGATAAAACCTCTTCAGGGTCCCATCTGAAATAGCATTACATGTGAAGAAAAATAGCAGAATACTAACGGAGTGCTTTAATTAATTCTCAGGGAGGCCTCAGCCAATGCTCAATGCAGAGCTTTGAAATAAGTTTCTTGGAAAAACATGAATTGCATTCCCTTACCCTGAATTTAAGATGGCCTCTATGGGAAACATTTCAGCCCAGCTTAGCTAGTCTTTTTGTTTGCTTTTGAGTGATGGTGGTGAAGTCTTTTTAAAAATCATAAGATGATATTACTGTAGACATACTGGCAAGACACAGGTATTTATTTTTATTCCTTGGCTATCCTTATTGCTTCACTTTTTAAAAAAATTGTAAACTTTTATTACAGAAACTCTCTATATACCAAGAAAATCTCCCCCCTCACCCCTCCCCAACCCCTGTACCTCTTATTTAATTTCTATCCTTGCAAATTTGCTATTTCTAAATGTCTCATATATTTTAGTTTCCTAGGCTGCTCAAGCAAATACCATGAATTGAGCTGGCTTAAACAATGGGAATTTATTAACTTATGGTTTTCACATAAGTATAATATTTGTCCTTACATGCCTTACTTATTTCAATCAGCGTAATACTTCCAAAGTTCACCCATGCTGCAGCATGTCTCAGACCTTCATTCTTTCTCATGTTGAAATGATATTCCATTGTGTACCATACTCTGTTTATCCATTCATTTGTTGTTAGACACTTGAGTTGTTTCCACCTTTTGGCCTTTGTGAATAAACCTTCTGTGAAACACTGGTGAATAAGGATCTGTTTGAGACCCTGTTTTCACTTTCTGTGGGTATACAGCTTTGGAGTGGAATTCCTGAGTATTAGGAACTGAAATGTGTGTACACATCCCCCTCCCCCACCCTAATTGTTCAAGTCTTAGCCCCCATTCCTATGCGTGTGAATCACTTTATAAATTGGACCTTTGGAGCTGCTATTATCAGTTAACGTATGAACTAAGACTGAATCAGAGTGGGCCTTAATCTGTATGACTTGAGGTTTTATAAAGGCATAGTCAACAGAAGCCAGAAACTAGTAGAAGAGAGAGGTCAGAAGAAGTCAGAAGTAGAAGAAGCCAGAAGTCAGAAAAAGCCGCAAGAGGAGAACAATGTGACCGACCACCATGTGAGGAAGGTAGAAATGCAAGTGAAGGAGCCCTAAGGATTGTGGTAAGTCAACACCACAACACTGCAGACTCCAGGGCAAAGACTGGTCTGTCAAGAACTTGATTTTGGACTTCTAGCCTCTAAAGCCATGATACATAAATCCCTTTTCTTTAAGTCAACCAATTATGTGGTATTCATCATAGCAGCCCTGGAAACCTAAGATTTGGAGGAACCACCATCGTGCCTTCCACAGTGACCACACCATTTCACAGCACCACCAAAATGCACAAGGGCTCCACTTTCTCTGCATCTTCTCCAGCCCTTGCTATTTTCCATTTTACAAAATAACAGTCATCCTTTTGGGTATGGTGTGGTATCACATTGTGGTTTTAATTTGCATTTCTATACTGGCTAGTGATAGTGAGCATCTTTTCAAATATTTTTTTGCCCATTTGCAAATCCTCTTTGAAAAAATATCTGTTTGGACAAGAGACATTTTTCCACTTAAAAACAATTTTTTTTGTCTTTTAGTTTTTAAGATGTAAAAATTCTTATATTTTTTTGTCTATTATAATGCTATATAGTTTGCAACAATTTTCTCCCATTCTGTAGATCGTCTTTTATTTTTTTTGGTAATGTCCTTTGATGTACCAAGGTTTTTAAATACGATGAAATAAAATTCATCTATTGTTTTTTTGTTGTTGTTGCTCAAGCTTTTTGATATCTTGTCTAAGAATACATTGCCAAATCTCAGACCATGAAGGTTTTCCCCTGTGGTATTGTAGCGCGAAAACCAGGAACGTTCCGTGAAGTTAGAACAGGCTGAGACTAAGGATCTGCAGTTTCGGGAAGCAGGTTTTATTAGCTTGTGTGCACGAGGGCCCAGCTAAGTCACCTCAAAAGTCTGAGCCCCGAACAAAAGGCAACCTTAGCTTTTATAGACTTTTTGACATGATAAAGACAAGGTACACATATGGCTGATTTAAGTTGAGAATGGCCCAGAGCTGAACCGTTGAGGGGCCTCAACCCCAGGAATGTCTTCTTTTGCCTATGTGCATTTTTACCAGTTCCTGAAGGCTAGGGGAGGGGGTTTCTATACCAGGAAATGTGCTTTATCTTATCTCACTTGCCTGCAAGGAGAGGGGGTTTGGGGATTTTCCACAGAGAGCACAGCTAAACCAGAAAGAGTGCAAGGCCTGCCTGCTACAGTATCTTCTGAACCTTTATGGTCTTAGCTCTTATATTTAGGACCTTAATCAATTTTGAGTTAATTTTTGTACATGATGTGAGGTAGGGGCCCAACTTCATTCTTATTCATATGAATATCCAGCTTTCTTGCCACCATTTTTTCCCTATTACATATAGGATGCCTTTTCATTTCTTTAGGACTTTAATTGCTTTCAGGAATGTTCTATAGGTTCAGTGTATAAGAATTTAATGTCTTCAGTTAAATTTATTCCTAGATATTTTATTCTTTCAGATACTACTATAAATGGAAAACTTTTATGTCCTCTTCGGATGGTTTATTGCTAATATTTAGAAACACTTTTGATTTTCATGTTACTCTTGTACTCTACCACTTTCCTGGATTCACTTACTAGCTCTAATAGTTTTCTTGTAGATTCTTTTGGATCTACTCTATATAAAATTATGTCTTCTAGTTAGTTTTACTTATTCTTTTCTACTTTGATTACCTTTAACTTCTTTTTCTTGCTTAATTGCTCTGACTAGAGCTTCTAGAACAATATCGAATAGCAGTCTTGAAATTAGGCATCCTTGTTTGATCCCTGAGCTTAAAGGATAGGTGTGGGCTTTTCATAAACAGCCCTTATCATGTTGAAGAAGTTCCTTTCTATTGCTATTTCCCTTATCATGCGAGAGTGCTGGATTTTATCAAATGCCCTTTCTATGCTTATTGAAATAATTGTGTGGTTTTATTTTTGTTTCATTCTATTTATGTGGTGTATTTACATTGATTGGTTTTCATACGTTGAACTACCTTTACATTCCTAGGATAAATCTCATATGATTATGTTTTATAATTCTTTTAATATGCAGTTAGACTCAGTTTGGTAATATTTTCTTAAGGATTTTTACATCTACATTCATAAGCAGAATTGGCACCATTTTCATTTGTCTTTTAGTTATTTATGACTTTCTTTTTTGTTTGTCTAGCTAAATTTTTGTTGATTTTATTGATTTTTTTAAAGAACCAACTTTTAATTCTGTTGATTCTCACAATTATATTTCTATTCTCTATTTCATTTGTTTCTACTCTAACCTTAATTATTCTATTTCTTTTGCTAACTTTTGGCTTTATTTGCTCTTTTTTGTCAATTTTATCAAGTTGGGTTATCGACTTGAGATCTTTCTTCTTTTTAAATATAGGTTTTTCTACCTATGAATTTACTTCTGAGTACTGCCTTTGTTTCAGCACATGTGTTTTTATATGTCGGATTTTTGTTTTCACCATGTCTAAGTATTTTCTAATCTCTTTTATGAGATTTTCTTTAGCCCACTGATTGTTAAGAATGTGTTTAATTTCCACAGATTTATAAACTTTTCAATTGATTCTACCTTCATTTAATTTTGGTCAGATAAGTTATTATTATGCATGAATTCCACATTTTAAACTCACTGAGAATTCTCTTTTGCCATAACATATAGTCTGTGCTGGAGAATAACATGTACACTTGAAAAGAATGTATATTCTGCTGTGGTCAGGTAAATTGTTCTATATATGTTGTCCAAGCCCTCTAGTTCCTTGTTGATCTTCTGTCTAGAAGTTCTATGTGGTATTGAAAGTGATCACCCATCTAATAGTATTTTTTATCTATTTTAGACAGACAGAAAATTTTAGGCAAAAATTTGAAATAAAGAAAATCTGAGAGTGGCAGACCTACCTCAATTTTCCAGACACTTACCAAATGATTTTGCCCTATTACCTGCATGGAGAATAGGAGGGCAAGAGAGGGTGAAAATGTCCAGAAATACTCTGCAAACATTTACCTACATCACTAGAACAAGATCAGGAGTATGTCGACACCAGGGCATTCATCTTTTAACCCACAGAACCCTGTCCACGCATAAACCATGCCCTGATGAATACCCTAAGCACTGCCCATTCAGATACATAACTCTTACTTTTTGAAGGGCTTTGGTTAACAAACTAAGAAGTTTCAATGTGATGCTGCAGGCAAAGAAGAGTTACACACCCATTATGGTAACCTTGGTAAAAGGGCAGAAAAAGGGAGTTCTTTTGAGGTCATGGAATACAGGTAGTAGTGTATCTTGATTGTGACCATGTTTGCATGATTCTGTGCACAGGATAAGACCACAAGTTGCACGATTGTGACCATGTTTGCATGATTCTGTGCACAGGATAAGACCACAAGTTGCACAAACACACACACCACATCCATGCATGCATACGCACAGGCACACAAGTGGACTAAAAGTGATGAAAACTGAGTATGTTCTGTAGTCTTGCTAATAAGATTTTTACCAATGGTGATTCCCTAGCTTTGATGAAAAACTAGAGTTTTGTATGATATCACTATTGGGGACACCTGAGTGAAGATTCTCTGGCTTTTATGCATAACTTTTACAACTTCCTGAAAATCTAGAATTATTTCTAACTAAGAAGTTGAAAGAGAAGAAGAAAGAGAAGGAGAACACTCCAATCTCTAACATAAATGCTAAAAGCTATGCTTCAGGAAGCTCACGCTTTCAGCGATGAGATGAATTGGGATGGGTAAGACCAGGGGCTCAGTGCCCATATGGAATCTCATGCCTTTTTTCCTCGGTTAATGTATTAGCAAAATTCCATTTTCCTAATTTAAAAATTTGACTCTAGGGAGGGAGAAGCAAACATATCACAGACAGAAAATGATACAAATATAAAAATAATTATTTTAATCATGTCTTCAAATTTGGTGCACACACCACAGGAAAGTAGCCTGAAGCTAGGAGGAATCTGCACACGGGCAAGGAGGCTGCATTTAAAAATTTAGAATGAATTCCTTTGAAATTTTAGGGATGAAGTGAAAGCAATTGTCAGTTTCTCTGCACCTCAGTCTTTCCTACCCTTTAAAGGTATGCCAGCTAGAGTTAAGTGTTTTATGGCCCAGAACAAAACATGACCTAGGAAAGAAGCAGTTCAGAATCATAGGAGTTTTTAAACACTTTAGCTTACTGTCACATATATTTTACCACTTTACAGCAATTACAATAATTTTTGAGGGAAGAAACTTGGTGCTTTATCAGCTCAATTTTTTTTCTCATAAGGAAAGTGAGACACAGAGCGCTTAGCTGCCTTTCCCACTTCCTTCACCCTGAAGCAGACAAAGCAGCACTGGTATCAGAACCCAGCTCTCTACAAGGACCACGACTTTGATTACTATTCTTTGTGACCAGACTGAGATTTTGGTTTTTATCAGTACAAACACGTTAGAACTAATGACACATGGAAAAAAAAAGTGAGCCTAACCTACGTGTTCTCAGAAAAATGTGAAGGTACATCTCACATATTTCGCAAATGAATTTGCAGCATTTGTATGGAACTTTCAAACAGATCTAATGCCAGGAATGTTAACGTAACAGAAGTTGCAACTGTCTATAATTGTTTTCAAAAGCAATGTTCTGGACTTATCGCAAACTGAGGACTTTCCTGGAGAAGTCAACAGCAAAAGTATCACTAGCACCCCTACCCAAAGACTCCCTTTCCTCAAACCTGAAAAAAAAGCTGATTTTAGTTAAATTTTTAGAATAGAATCACACTTGTATGTGATTACCTAATTTACAATATCAGTGGCACTTAGTGTTGGGGAGGAGAGGAATGTGATTTTGGCAATAAAGAATGCAGGCTTTAACTCTATCTTCGTGGAAAAAATATTCCTTGAGCCCCTGCCTCATACCACACACAAAAATAAATTCCAGGTGGATTGATGATCTAACAGTGAAAAGGAAATCAGTAAAGATTTTAGAGGAAACTATAGGAGAACTATTTTTAAAGTTGGAGTAGCCAAAGATTTTTTAAAGCAAAAAGTAAAAGAAACCATTAAAAAAAGAGGAAATACAACAAAACTAAGTATTTCTCTTCACAAAGATTCCATTAATAAAGTAAAAACTCAGTGCTGGGATGGGAGGAGGTATTTGCTATATCTGTATCCAAAAAATACCCTCTGTAGCATCTTTCAAATACATAAGAAAACCTACAAATACATAAGTAAAAGACAGATTACACAATATATAAGTGGGGAAAATACTTGAAGTAACCCTTTGCAAAAGAAGATATTCATATGGCCGATAAATAAAGAAAGTTGATCAACTCCATTTGCAATCGGGAAAATAAGTATAAATCACTAATACAAGAATGATGAAAAATTCACAAATCCAGGAAAATATCAAGTGTTGGGGAGGATAAGGAATGATCAGAACACTTATTGCAGTGGGAATGTAAATTGAAACAGCTGCTTTAGGTAAAATCATTATCTACTAACGCTGAATATTTGTTACTATGATTCAGCTACTGAACTTTTAGGCATTTAGTCAACAGAAATGCATTCAAAAATTCAACCAAATGACGGGTTCACCACAATATTATTGCCCCAAACTGGAAACTATCCAAGCAACTATTAAAAGAATAAATGAACTATGGTACATTCACGGCAAACAGTATACTATAGAATAATGAGAATGAAAAGTCTACAACTCCACACAAAGGCTTCAGTATATTTTATGAACATAATATTAAGCAAATGAAGCAAACACAAATGACCATAGATATGTATCCATCTATATAAAGTACAAAAACATATGCATCAAATCCTGCTGTTAGAAGTCAGGAAAGCAGCTTCCTTGTGGGGTGGTAGAGATAGGAGAGCACAAATGGGGATTGCGGGATAAAGATAACGCTCCATTTCTTGATCTTAGAGATAGTTTCAGTTTGTGAAAATTCATGGAGCTATTTATTTATGAGATGTAACATTTCTGGGTGCATGATATACTTACATTTTAAAAGTTTACGTATGACAGTGATTTTATTCTCTGGGCATTTTTCAGATTTTTTCACTTGTTCTTTCATTCATTTATTCATGAGCTGTTTTAAAAACCACCAGGTGCTGGGCACATTTCTAGGCAATGATGTTATTGCCGTGAACAAACTTGAGGTTTATTTACAAGATCCCTTCTCTAGTTCAGATTTTCAATGTCTTTTCCCTGGGTTATTGCACACCCTTCTAATTGGCTTCCTTGTTGTCAGTATCACCCCCTCAAATCCACTTCCACGTAATAGGTAAAGTGATGTTTCTAAAACACAGTGCACTTCAGGTTACACTTGGCACAGAAGATAATTTTAATTCCCAGATAATAATAAAAATGGTAACATACCTCACATTTATTGAGCTTCTATTATGTATTAGTGACTATATTATATCTATCTATATTATATCTATTATAGCCATCTGAAGTCTAAATAATTAATCCCATTTTACAGAAGCACAGAGAGGATATCCCATTTTCCTACAGTCTCATAGAAACCAAGTGAAAGAATGACGATGCAAGCTGAGTGGGAGCTGTCTGTGAAGTTCATGCTTGAAATCTAACCTTACCTATTGGACCTCCTTCAGGGAGTGTCCTCACCTCTCTCTCTGACCCCCTCCAGGTCCCTCCTAAAAATACCCCGATCTAGAAATCCTACCCTGCTCATAGTTTCCTGACTTCTTTCAGCTACTCCATGTTTCTGTGCTTTGTTGCTTATAATTACTTTCTTTTTCATTCCTTGGTCAACTTGTATATATCCAGTCTCTTTTTTCTTCAACCTTTTCTGCTGCCATAATCATCTTCCTCAGCATAGCTACTCATACCATATTCTTGATCGAAAATCTTCTCTGGCCCTTCTTGACAACAGATTCAAACACGAAATTTACATCTAAATTTACTGACCCTTCACAATGGGACCCCAACTTATCTTTCTATACATATGCCACCTTAGTCCCTGTCTAGCCATTATACTGTTCTGTCAGATTACATTATTCTTTATTTCCTTTTCTTTTTCCGGACCTTTGATCCTACAGTGCCATGTGTCTGTAATCACCTCTCTTCATCCTTAAAAACCTAAAGTCCTACTTCTCTTCAAAACCTACTCAATGGGTCTTTCCTTATGCCCGGAGGTCTTCCATTCTTATCAAGTTAGATTAAATGCCCTCCTCTGGTTTCCCATTGCATTTTATATTTCCACCTATTATGACTAATGCTTTCTATGGAGGCAGAATCATACAGGACATTTACAGTGTGCCAGCTTTCTACTCCCTGCATACCCCAAATTACCGTTAGCGCCTAGAACATAGAAGATGCCTGGTTAAAATCTGCCAAGCTAAATTAAAATGAAGGAGCCTAATTTTAGTATCTAATGGGCCAAAAATAGGCACATACATTTACATTGTGCTTTATGGTTATGGTTATCTTTTAATTTTTTTATTGTGAAACTGAGACTCAGGGATATTAATTTACCCAGTTAATTTACTATTAAGTAAAGCAAAATTACTAAGAGAAAATTATGTCTTCCCAGGTACTGTGCTTCTCTAGAAAGCTACCTTTGGAATGTTAGTTTTGATAGCAACATGAAAAAAAAGAAAAATTGAGTGACCATATTTTTATTCCTAAGAGATGTTTCTTTTCTTTAGTTCCCTGTCAGCTCTTTCAGGTTCTTGTTTTATCAATATGCAAATAAAAGGTTACTATATTAAAATTAATTCTCACGTTTATTTTTATTTCTTATTTTCCCTTCTTTATTAAGTTCCAGAGAGGAAACTCTCTGGAGTTGAGAGTTCTCAAAAGATGTTATTTCAGCACAGAAAGAAGACAGACAACCTGGAGGAAGGAGATTGGGGGAGTCATCCAAGCACGGTTTCCTTTTTCCTACATCTTTGCTACAGTATACCAGGACTCTCATGGGCCCCAGAAAAGGAAAGTGCAAATCAAGAAAACCAGGTGGGGCTTGTACGAAACTAAAAACCATTGGTTCAAGATCAGCCCCTTACACCAATTAGGAGAGTGTTAACAAAGTTGCCTGCTATGTACATTGTATTTATATTCATTTACTCAATAATCAAGTGCCAGACTTTGTCCTAGGTGTTGGGAATGAAAACAGATTCAGTCCTTGCCAATATGGAACTTATAGCCATGTGAATAACAAAAATGCAAGTGGAATAAACAGCTCAAATACATCATTATAAAATGCAACCCCAAAATTGCTCCCTCAATCAGATGTTCATTCCAGAGAAATGAAAACTTTTGTTACACAAAAAACTTCTACATGAATATTCAAGAAGCCTTATTTTTAGTCACCAAAAATTGGAAGCAGTCCAGAAGCCTTTCAATGAGTGGATGGTTAAACAGGCTGTAGTACAACCGTATGATGGAAGATTACCCTGCAATAAAAAGGAATACATTATTGATACACAGAACAACTTGGCTGAATCTCAAGGGAATTATGCTAAGTGAAAAAAAGCCAATCACAAAAGGTTACCTATCATAAGATTCTATTTATAAAACATTTTTGCGATTACGAAAGTACAGAAATGGAGAAGAGATAAGTGGTTACCAGGGATTATGCACAGTGGGGCTTGGCACAGGTGGGAGGAAAGGGAGGCGGATATGGTTATATAAGGGCAACATGAGGGACCCTTGTAGCCTTTCTCTCTTACGGTGTTAGTGGATACATGAACCCCACAAAAGTGGTAAAGTTGCATAGAACTAAACACACACACATACACACTCACACACACTCACACACAACATGTATAAGGGAATCTGGGTAAAGGATGCGTGAGATCTCTGTAATATTTCTTATTACTACGTATGAATTTATAATTATCTCAAAGTGTTAAAAACGTTTTAAAATGGAATATGAGCTATAAAGGAATATGTTTGATAGGGTGAGGGTTGATGCAGAGGCATTTAATCTGACCTAGGAAAACCAGGAAATTTTCTCTTGCAAAAGGGACATTTAATCTGAAGTCTGAAGAATGGGTATGTGTTATCCAGGCAAATATTGAGGGGCATCTATGCAGAACATATGATGTGTCCTAAGAACTGAAAGTAACAACACAGCAGGAACATAGAAGAGCACACAATAAATTAAAGTGGTTAAACAGGCGCTCCTATCAATCAGGCCACTGAGGACATTTTAAGGAATACTATGTATTCCTTAAATGCTGTTGCACAAGTAATGTAATGTCCTGGGTTACTTTTTATGGTTCCAAGGAAAAGAACTACTGCACTACAATCCCAAGGGATGATTTTTACTAGAACTTTATAAAAACCAAACTTTCTGAACTGTTTTTCATATGGGGCTGCAATATAAAGCAGTGAATTTTCCATTTCTGAAGACATTCAATCAAAGACTGGTGGACCATTGTAATATAGGAAATATATAACAATTAGGAACAAGATTAAAATAGGTATTTTCTGAGTTTCTTCTCTATTTCCCTGAAATTATATCTCATTTTTCATTTTACACAAGATTAAAGAGAACAAGGGAAGACAGAATTTGGGAAAGTATCTGGAAACTAATTGTTGTTTCTTGCATTGGTTTAGGGAGTTATTCTAATGAATTGCATTCATTTTATGTAATCCTGAAGTATGATAAGCGGCAAAAGGTACCATCATAGAGGATTTTAAACATAGGTGGATCCCTGAGCCCTGGGTAGATGAGTTCTTTCTTAATGGTCTGCATTGCAGGCTACTCATTCTGGATTGGGTTATAAACACAAACCCTCCTATTAATTTCAAATGATGCATTTCTATCTCTGGCTATGAATAAAACAGATCAATGCCAGCCACATGTTTTATTGGGCCCCCTGTGAAATGAATCTGTAGGGAGACAGCCAGCAGGATGGAGTTGACATGCAGATGAGATTTGTAAGTGAGGACATATTGATTATTTCCATCTCAGTTCAGGCAGTAATTCCACCCAACACTGCTTCCCCTGTTTGAACTCATTATTTATGCCATAAAAACACTATCCCAATGATAATAATGGGCTTCATTTACAAGCTAGAACATAAAGCATCAGTGCTTAAGATTTCAGGAGGTACGAGAAAGAGAAATTTAACAAGTCCTAGAGAAGTACGAAGCCACCAAGGCACATCTTGCAGCTTTTATGCCCTCAAAAAGCAAGGTTGAAAGCAGGTGCTTGGTTACCAGGCTCTTTATTGATAACTCCAGACTTGCAGAAGTGTTGGTTTGATTCAACATGTGGGGACCCCTTTATTTTAAAGTGCCCTCTAATTTGTGCACTTGACATTCCTCACATACTCACTCAAACCTTCATTGGAACCACACTCAGGAATGGAACATTCTTCAAAGTACAGTCTCATTGTTGTGGTTGCTGTTGTTTCTTGTAAGGGTTATTTCAGGGCCTCACATGGCTGGTGTCTGTCGTTTTGCCATCCACACTTTTGCAACAGCTTCTTTTGAAGGCAAAGCCAGTGGAGGCAATTCAATCCGGGTCAGCCAGCAGTTATTTTACATCCATGTTTGATTTTTTTAATAAACATTTTAAAATTATGTAATATAACATACATATATATATAAAGCAAAGAGAGAAGGAAAAATAAACACACTTTAACAAATAGTTACAGAACAGATCCCAGAGTTTTTCATGGGCTACAATTCCATCAACTCAGATTTTTCCTCCTAGCTGCTCCAAAACACTAGAGGCTAGAAGGATATTAATATAATGGTTCAGCATCCATACTCATTTGTTAAATCCCCTTTTCTGTTATACTTCCTCCTCTTCCTTTAATCCTTCTCCCAAGCTATAGGAATCTTTGGGGAAATACCTGTTTTGGCTTTTTCATGTTGAGAAGTGGTGTTCACACAAAGGATTGGGGGATGTAATTTACTAATACACCTGGAGAGGCTGGTCCTTTGAGTTTCTGGATTTATCTGCCCTAGGAACCCTCTGGGAATTATGTGTTCCAGGAAGGCAAACCTAGTGTGTGAAACCTTTATAAAGTCTCAATTCAAGCCCTAGGTGTTCTTAAGTGTCAACAGGAATGATGTTGGTTGGAGTTTAGCAAACCATAGCTGTTAGCTCTATCTAACTGAAGCTTACATTGCAGTAGCATCCAGAATAGCCTCTTGACTCCATTTGGTCTCTCTTGGCCACTGATACCTCATTTTATTACACTTTTTTTCTCCCTCCTGGTTAAGAAAGAGTTGTCGATCCCACAGTGCCAGGGCCAGACTCATCCCAGGAAGTCATGTGCACTGTTTTTTATATTGCCCTTGTTGTGGGGGGGTTTCCCCGTGGGCTAAGACATAGCCCCTGCCGTCAGATAGTTCACAGCTTAGAGCAAGTGTCACACATAGCAAAAGGGTTGAAACACATGTGAGGGAAAATCTGGTGAAGGAGAAAAAGAAACGTAACAGAGAAACATAGATTTCCTGCAGTAGATGATCTATGCCTTTTCCTATTTAAATTTATTTACAAAAATGGATGTATATTTTACACAATATTTTTTTCCCATGTGGCAATTTTCCACTTAAGGATGTGGTAAGAACATTTTAAATATATATTTTCCATCCTTCTTATGGCTCAATTCCTTTGTAGGGGTGTCTCATAATTTATTTAACAAATTTCCTAATATCTCATATTGGATTATTTAATATTAACAAGATCATTGCAATTAGAAGTGATTTTATGCCCGAGAAATTAAGTCTTTATTTGCCTCCATGAAGATTGGTTTAGTATAAATTCCTAAAACTGGAAGCGGCAGACTCAAAGGTATTTCTAAAGTTGTTGATAAGATACACTATATCATCTTTGAGAAATGAGCTATCAATTTTCTTGCTCAATAGTAGCCTATGAGTGTGACTAAGACAGTTTCTGGAAATATATTTCTTGTAGAAAAATGTTTATTACAAATAAGTAAAAGTAAAAACTTAAATCTTTCATAGTCACACAACTTTGAAATCTCTACATCTATAATATAAAAGTAGAATCACAGCACTTGGGAAATTTGCTTTTTAAAGTTAACAGTAGCTTGTGAACATGTTTCCCATGTTAAATGTTCTTTTACGATGTTATTTTAGTGTTGAATAATATCTCATTGTATAAATGTATCAAAATATATTTAACCTATTCCATATTGATGGGCATTTAGATTATTTCAAGTTTTCCTATTATTATTCTTTTTGTGATGAACATCTTTAGAGACAGAAATTTTGATAATCTGTAATAATTGTTCTAGGGTAAATTACTACAAATAGAATTGCTAGGTCAAAAGATATGAAAATCATGAAGGTATTTATATGTAAAGCCATATTCCTCAGCAGAAAGTTTATAATAATTTATATTCTCACTAGCAGTGGATCAAAGTATCTGTTTCCTAATACCCTACAGTGACTTTTTGAAGGAAGAGTGATTGAAAATATTATATAAAGCTCTTATTTAGAAACCAGTCTATTAATCATGGACAGTTTATTCATCCATATGGATTCAATTCATCATTTATTGAGCATCTATCCTGTACTAAACAATATAGATAGAACCAACACATTTAATTAGTCTAATGTTGTAATCAATTAGACCCAAATAGCCACACACATTGGTGCAGAAACACCCTCAAAAATGATTTAGAATTGCTTTAAGGTTTTGAAATCCACCTTCTATAGTCTCTGAAGTTCATTCAACTTCTTTCTAACTCAGAATAAATGACAGAGTTTTTGCAATACATTCAATCCATGAAAAAGCTAAGGACTTACAGTTAGGGAAAATATTTTTATTGCATTGAATCCAAAATTTCTCCCTACAATTTCCACAGTCTGGCCCTTTCATTACTAAGGAAAATTCCATTTCTTCTTCAAATATGTTATTTGTCACCAAGAAAAATAATCCCAAACTTTCCACATTTCCTCATATGAAATTATTTCCAAGATCCTTTCCCATCGTGTATACTCCTTCAGGAGATGCCCTTGTGTTTGTTCGTTTGGAGCCCAGAATTGAATAAATTACTCAATATATGCTTAGATTCTGCATTCCCAAGGTAACCAAGAGACAGAGACCATTAGGCTCTCAGAAATATATACAGTATTTATATATATAAATAATGTAAAATATTATATATTTATATATAATAAATATATATTATTTATTTATTTTAAAGTTTTTTTAAATTATGAAATAAAGCATATATACAAAAAAGCAATAAATTTCAAAGCATATTTTAATAAGTAGTTACAGAACAGATTTTAAAGTTTGGTATGGGTTATAGTTCCAACATTGTTTGTTTTTACTTCTAGCTGCTCCAAGATGCTGGAGACCAACAGAAATATCAATATAATGATTCAGCAGTCATACTCATTTGTTAAATCCTATCTTCTCTGTTATACTCCTCCTTATCTTTACATCACTTATAAACATAAATGCAATAAATTTCAAAGTATATTGCAACAATTAGCTGTAGAATGGATTTCAGAGTTTGATATGGGTTAACAATTCCCAATTATAGGTTCTTATTTCTAGCTGCTCTAAAGTACTGGAAGCTAAAATCTTTATCAATGTAATGGTTCAGCACTCATACTCATTTGCTAAACCTAACCTTCTCTGTATAACTCCACCATTACCTTTGATCTTTCTCTCACTCTTTCTGGATGTTTGGGCTATGCCCATTCTAACTTTTTCATGTTGGAAAGCGTTGTCAATAATATGGGCTAGGGAGATGGAACTAGTTAATGATGCAAGGGCTGTCCCGTCTGCATTTTAGGACTTATCTGGGGGGAACTATCTGAAGGCTGTAGGTTTTGGAGAGTTACCCTAGTGCATGGAACCTTAGGAAAATCTTATATAATGTCCTAGGTTTTCTTTAGGATTGACAGGAATGGTTTGTGAAATTGTTCTGATAAGGCTTAGGAATTTAAGGCAAGGTGCACATAGGTGAGCATCACTATCACCAGCAGTGAATTGAAGGGCAAGCAATTCCCATAAAAAACTTCACAGAGAAATGCTCTCAAAGAAAGAATCTGTTTCCTCTGCAGGAGCTGACCCAGGCAGTTGGGGCTGTTCCAAACATTCCATGGAATGGACTATTATATAATGCCTTAAGTATTCTTTAAGATTGTCAGGAATGGTTTTGGTTGGGGTTTGGCAAGTTATATTTTATTTATTTATTTTTATTTATTGTGTATTATAATGGCACCAGTAGTTATGTCAAACCAGAAATATAACCTCTCTGACTCCCTCCTTGAACTGGCCACTTGTATTTAGTTGGCAATAAAGCCCTGATAAATTTTTTTTGATTGTTTGTTTCCAAGAGAATTTTGTTTTTTTGCTTATTCTCATGTTTATTTAGTTTTACTTTTACAAACACTCCACCTTCCTCCCTTCCTTCATCCCTGTCCCTTTCCCTGGTAACATCTAATATGCTTTCTGTTTGCAAATTTGTTTATTTCTAGTCATCTCCTGTGGCATAATTTTATTCTTGGCCTGATGGTTTAGCCTTTTTCATTCCCTCCCTCGCCATTTTGGCACGTCCGGTTCTTCTAGACCCCTGAATTACAAGCCTCACCCGGCGACTAGTGACGCAGCCTTGTCTCTCTACCCCTGTTGGCCTCCTCCTTATCCCTCCACCCGCCCAACATCCGCTGCTACAAGCACACTCAAAAACAACATCTCCCTGGTGCCTACAGACGTCACAGTCACCCCATCCGTCCTCCCTGTGTGATTGGCTACCCTCCCCTGGATTCCACGCCCTAACTCCACCTCTCCTCAAACTGTATATAGTCCGGGGCTCACCGAGCTTCGAGGTCTTTAGCTACTGTCGGCCCTGGCATAAGCTTCTACCAACAATAAAGCTACCTTGCTTCATGCCTTAATTGACTCGGCCTCCAGTCCTTCAGACCCACAGTGGTCCCCTGCGTGCGCGCCTCCGACCCAGACCCTCGAGCTCGAGCCCCCTCTGCGCCTGGCGGTTCTACTCCCTGGACCCCCTCGGCAGGAGGAGTGGACCCTCGCTAGCCTAGTGGGACCGGACTCCGCGGAGTCCCACCTCTTCCCGCAATCTCCTATAAGTGATATTCGATTTTCGGTCCTGTGTGCCTTGCTTGTTTCACTGAGCACTATGTTTTTAAGATCATTCTATACTGCAGCGTGTCTCAGAACTACTTTTTTTCTAATGAAAAAATTATGTTCCTTGTGTGTATGTACCACATTTTGTTTATCTATTCATTTGTTTATATGCTTGGATTATTTCCAGGTTTTGGCGATTGTGGATAATGCTGCAATAAACATTAATGTGCAAGTATCTGTTTGAGAACTTGTTGCATTCTCTTTAGGTATATATCTAGAGGTGAGATTGCTAGGTCTAATGTTAAGTCTATATTCAATTTTTTGAGGAACCACCATATTGCTTTCCACAGTGGCTCCTCATTTTACATTCCCACCAACAATGCACTAATGTTCCAAGTTCTCCACATCCTATCTGACACTTGATATTTTCCAGTTTTGTTTTGTTTTTGCAATTTTTTTCTGCTTCTTTGTCTGTCTCCTCTTCTTTTGTTACTTTCATTACACATGTATTGGTGCACTTACTAGGGTCACATATATCCCTTAGGCTCTATTCATTTTTTTCTTTATTCTTTTTTTTCTCTCTTCATATTATATAATCTCTACTTATCTATTGTCTAGTCCTCTGCCAGCTCAAATCTCCTGTTGAACCCCCACTAGTGAATTTTTCACTTCATATTCATTTGTTATTTTACTCATCAACTCCAGAGTTTCCATCTGGTTCTATTCTATCATTTCTAACTCTTTATTGAGA
Source organism: Tamandua tetradactyla (assembly GCF_023851605.1). NCBI lineage: Eukaryota > Metazoa > Chordata > Mammalia > Pilosa > Myrmecophagidae > Tamandua > Tamandua tetradactyla. Next base: position 39,165,590 of record NC_135328.1, read on the forward strand.
TTCTCTAGTCTGTGAAACATTGTCCTCATACCTTCCTATCCTTCTTTAAGCATCGTTTCCTGTAGATACTTGTAATAACTGCTTTGAAATCTTTGCTAAATCCAACATCTGGTCCTCTCAGAGTCAGTTTCTTCCATGACTTTTTTTTTTTCTCATTGGGTATGGCTTATAATTTGCAGTTTTTTTTTTCTTTATTGGAGATGTTGTGGATTTACAGAACAATTGTTCATAAAATAGGTTTGGAACATTTGTTGCAACTGATAGCACATTTTTATAATTGTACTATTTTTAACCATTTTTTATTGTGACATATAAAATATACAAGAAAGTATAACATATATACAATAAAGCAATAAATTACAAAGTACATTGTAACAAGTTGTTATAGAACAGATTTCAGAGTTTGGTATGAGTTACAGTTCCATAATTTTAGCTTTTTCTTTCTAGCGGCACCAAGACAATGGAGACTAAAATAAATATCAATATAATGTTTAAGTAGTCATACTCATTTTGTTAATCCTATCTTCTCTGTTATAGCTCCTCCTTCTCCTTTGATTCTTCTCCCAATCTTTAGGGGTATTTGGACTAGGCCCATTCTAGCCTTTTCATGTTGGAAAGGGGTGTCAAAAATATGGGCTAGGAAATAGAACTAGTTGATGTTCTTGGAGAGGCAAGCCCCTCTGGGTTTCAGGACTTATCTGGCCTAGGAACCCATTGGAGGTTGTAGGTTTCTGGAAAGTAATCTTAGTGCATGAAACTTTTGTAGAATCTGAGAGCCCTAGGTGTTCTTTAGGGTTAACAGGCATGGTTTTGGTTGAGGTTTAGCAAATTGTGGAAATTAGCAATGTCTAGCAGTAGTTTACATAAGAATCACCTTCAACATAGCCTCTGGACTCTATTTGAACTTTCTCAGCCACTGATACCTTATTTTCTTACATTTCTTTTTCCTCTTTTGATCAGTAAGATGCTGTCAATACCAGGGTGTAAGGTCAAACTCATCCCTGGGCATCATGTCCCACACTGCCAGGGAGAATTCCACCCATGTATGTCATATCCCAAATAGGGGTGAGGTCATGATTTTACTTGCAGAGTTGGGCTTAGAGAGAGAGAGAGGGTGTATCTAAGCAACAAAAGAGGTTTTCCAGAGGCAACTCTTGGGCATAACTATAGGTAGGCTTAGCTTCTCCACTACAGAAATAAGATTCACAAGAGCAAGCCTCAAGATCAAGGTCTTGACCATTTGACTTGGGAAACCCTAATGTTTGATACATCATGAGTTTCCCTGGAGGTAAAGCTTAATACTTCCATATTTTTTCTCCCATGCCTCAAGGAACTTTGCCAACACACTTTGGGATATATCTGGACATTACATTAAGCCACCCAGAATTATAAGCCCTCATTCCCATTCTGGACTTCATGTGTTGGGTTGTTTAAATCAGCTATCCAGACAGGCTGAGTTAGATTATGTGCTACAGAAAATTAGGTTTTAGATAAAATAAACCTCTCTTACTTTAGACTCATAGAGTAGGTAAAGTTCTAAAATACAATATCCTCCTTACCACTATATTCTGATTTATTCTTAGTCCCGAATTAATCGGCTTTGTTCTTATCTCCAAGTAAAACTTGATCTCCTCATCAATTTCTTTAACTGTTCTGGTATGTAGCAATGCTGACTTCAACTCTGAGTCTTAGGTGGCATACAGGTACCCAAAGTTCCAGGGAGATATCAGTTTATACATATATAGCATAGTCTCTCAAAATCTAGAAATACCATTTACAGCTCCGGACTAAATGTAACTGCTATAAGAGTTTCCAATCTAGGCCCCAGTTATCTCATAAATATTTCCTAGAAGAGACCATGCAATATTTGCTGTTTTGTTTCTGGCTTATTTTGCAGAGCGTCATGTCCCCAAGGCTCATTTACCTCATTGCATGCCTCATTTCTATAGCTGAACAATATTCCATCATATGTTTACACAACAGTTGGCCATTTTATTTCTCAGTGTATGTATCCTTCAGCCATCTCCAGCCATTGGACATCATGGATAATGCCCAAAGTCAACAGTCCATGTCTCTCATTATTCTCATTTGGTTGTATAATCATGATCACTCTCAATTTTAGACAATTTTCATTACTCCAAAGAGAAAAGTAAACAATAAACACACCCTCACCATATACAAAGTTCAAGCCTCCCCTTAACTCTTGTACTTCCCCCTAATTATTAACCTCTGATATTGCTATGGTATTATTGATGTCTTCTTGTTAAGTATAGACCATAGCATGCAATAGTAGTTTCCCCTTATACCTTGATATTAGTAACTCTTTGTATAAGGTTTGTACCTTTGAAGTAGCTCATGAAAGAACTTTTTTATATTTGTAGTGTTAATCAGTGGGATACATGGCTCTTATGCAATCCTTTCAATCATGCTCACCTTCAATATGGAAATATTTCTTATAGACCTGCGAAGGAACTCCCTTCAATTTTATCCATCCCCATACATTTAAGTTCAACCTCATTAAATAACCATTCACCATCTCTAGGTTCTGTGTATCCCTGAGTCCCCTATATTCTATGTTATAAGCCTCTGAATTTACCTTTACCATGGTGATAATAGTGAAATAATGCAGGATCTATCCATTTGTGTCTGGCTTATTTCACTCCGCATTATGCCCTCAAGTTTCATTCATGTTGTCATATGTTTCAGGACCTTTCTTCTTACTGCTGCATAATAATCCATCATATGTATATACCACATTTTGTTTATCCACTCTTCTGTTGATGGGCACTTTGATTGTTTCCATATTTTCACAATTGTGAATAAGGTTGCTATGAACATCGGTGTGCAAATGTCTGTTTTTACCATTGCTTGCAACTCTTCTGGGTCTATACTAAATAGTAGTATTGCCAAGTTGTAGGGCAACTCTTTAATTAGTCTTCTAAGGAACCTCCAAACTGTCTTCCATAGCAGCTGTACCACTATAGATTCCCACCAGCAATGAATAAGTGTTTCAATTTCTCCACATCCTCTCCAACATTTGTAGTTTCCTTTTTGTTTAAGAACAGTCATTCTTATTGGTGTGAGGTGATATTTAATTGTAGTCTTGATCTGTATTTCCCTTATAGATAATGAAGATGTGCATCTCTTCATGTGCTTTTTAACTATCTGCATTTGCTTTTCAGAAAAATGCCTATTTATATCTTTAGCTCATTTTATAATGGGTTGCTTGTTCTTTTGTAGTTGAATTATATGATTTCTTTATGTACACAGAATAACAAACTTTTATCAGGTACGTGATTTCCAAATATTTTCTCCCATTGAGTTGGCTGCCTTTTCACCTTTTGGTTAAAGTCCTTGGAGGTGCAGAAGCATCTGATTTTGAGGAGTTCCCATTTAACTACCTTTTCTTTCATTGCTGGTGCTTTGAAATAGAAGGATGCTTCCTATTACTAGGTCTTAAAGATGTTTCCTTAGATTTTCTTCTGGGAGTTTTATAGTATTGACTGTTATATTTAGGTCTTTGATCTACTTTAAGTTAATTTTTGTGTAGGGTGTAAGAGACCTTTCATTCGTTTGGCTATTGATTTCCAGTTCTCCCATGCCCATTTATTGAAAAGACTATTCTATCCCAGTTCAGTGGATTTGGGGACCTTGTCGAAGATTAATTGACAATAGATTTGGTCCACACTCTTGATTTGATTCCATTGGTCAATACTTTTATCTTTGTGCCAGTACCATGCTGTTTTTACCTCTGTGGCTTTTTAACAAGCTTTAAAATCAGGAAGTGTTAGTCCTCCCACTTCATTCTTTATGAGGATATTTTTAGCTGGGGGTAACGCACAGCATGGTGAAGGACATGGGGATTGGGGCACAAGGAACAGGGGTGCAGGGTGGAGCATGGTAGGGCACAGTTCAGGGGCCTGGTGCATGGGGCACAGGGGTGTGGGGCATGCTGTGGTTTGCTTTCTCGCCCTGCCTCCCCATCCGTACAGTCCTCAGTGCTCCAGGCCTCTATGTGGAAAGGGACACAGTGTGCTCTTTGCATTCCCTGGGTGGTCTCTAAGAGCAGGCAAAGCAAATTTACTGCCTTCTGGGATCCCTGAGGGAGCTCTAGGCTGTGGGGCTGAGGGGTTGGTATCTCACACTAGTCACAGGAGTAGGCTCTTTCCTGGTTGTGGCCTCTTGCTCCTGGTGGAGTCCTGACTGAGTTCACTTACCCAATTCTCTGCATTCTAATTCATTAGTTTTTCATCCAGGGTCTTCCTATATATGAGCAAGACCCTCTCAGGTCACTCACACCCTGGAACTGCTGCTCTTGGTCATTTTTCTGTCACTTCTCTAGTTGTTCCTTGCAGCAGGGGTGAACTGAGGCTATGCTATTCCACCATCTTCCCGGAAATTTATAATTGTACTATTAATTAAAGCTCATTGGTTAACTTATGGCTCATTATGTGGTATAGTTCCACGAGTTTTTGTTTTTTTTTTCATTTGTTAACATGTATACAGATTAACATTTCCCCCTTTTAATCATATACAGATATATTTCAGTTCTGTATATTGTGTTCACAACGTTGTGCTAACATTACCCCATCTGTTAACTAAAACATTTCCATCATTCTAAATAGGAACCCTGTACATTTGAAGCCTTAACTTCCCATTACCTATTCTCTTAATGATAACCATCCTTTTGAATATTAAATGTTATCTCATTGTGGTATTAGCTTCCATTTCCCAAATGGATAATTATTTTAAACATCTTTCCATGTGTTTATTGGCCATTATCTGCTTTGCATGCATGTCTATTCAAGTTATTTGCACATTTTTAAATTAACTAAAAATGGATCAAAGGCCTAAACACTAGAGCTAAGACCATAGCATTTTAGAAGAAAATGTAGGAAATATCTTATAAAGTTTGTGATAAGAGGTGGTTTCTACACCTTATACCCAAAGCATAAGCAGTGAAAAAAATAGATAAATGAGAGCTCCTCAAAATTAATCACTTTTATGCATCAAAGAACTTTGTTAGGCAAGTTAAAAGGCATCCTACACAGTGGGACACAATATTTTGAAACCACATATCAGATAAGAGCTTACTATTCAGAATATGTAAAGATTTTCTATAACTCAACAACAAAAAGACAAACAACCCAGTTAAAAATGGACAAAAGTATGGGATAGAAAGATCAAAGGTGATGGTGGAGTTGTGCAGAGAAGATAGGGTTTAACAAATGAACATGATTGCTGAATCATTAAATTGATACATCTTTTAGTCTATACAGATATCCTTTTTCAGTTCACAGTGTTATTGGAAGAAGATGTCACAATATGATTTTCCATGAGATACTAGGCAAACCAGAACCCAGAGTTATGTTCTGGAGGATCTAAGTGAAGGCCCACAGGTGCTTAGGGAGAAAGCCACTGGCATCAGAAGCTGGAGGCAGCAGAACTGGGTATGAAGACCAGCAGATGCCAGCCACGTGCCTTCCCATATGAGACACTGGCCTTCCTTGAGTCAAGAGCTCTTTCTCTACATGCCTTAGTTTGGACATTTTTATGGCCTTAGAACTGTAAACTTGCAACTTGATAAATCTCCTTTATAAAACTTGATCCATTTCTTGCATATTGCATTCTGGCAGCATTAATAAACTAATACAATGTCAAGAAAATGCTGCTTGAATCTTAATGTGGATTGCATTGAACATGTACATTGCTTTGGGTAATACTGATATATTAACAATAGTAACTCTTTCTATCCATGAACATGGAATGTCTTGCCATTTTTATGTCTTCTTTAATGTCTTTGAGCAGTGTTTTGCAGATGTCAGTATACAAGTCTTTTTTATCCTAAAAAAAATTATTCCTAGATATTTTGTTCTTTCGGATTCTATTGTTAATGGAATTATTTTCTTAATTTCCTCTTTGGATTGTTCATGGCTAGTATATCAGAGCACACTTGACTTTTTTGTGTATTAATCTTGTATTCTGCCAACCTGCTGAATTCATTTATCACCTGGTACACCTCTTTTTTTGTGGATCCCTATAGGTTTTCAATATATAAGACCATGTTGTCTATAAATAGCATCAGTTTTACTTCTTTTTTAATTTGGATACCTTTTATTACTATTGCCTGATTGCTCTGGCAAGAGCTTCTAGTAAAATATTGAGTAACTGTGGTGAAAGTGGACATCCTTGTCTCATTCTGATTCTTTATGGGAAAACTTTTGCTTTTGAGTATGATTTTAGTGGTTTTTTAAAATAAATGGCCTTTAGCATGTTGATAAAGTTTTTTTTTATATTCTTATTTTTCTGAGTGTTTTATCAAGAAAGGGTGTCAGATTTTGTTAAATGCTTTTTCTGTACCTATTCAGATAATCATATATATATTTTTTCTTCCTTCTATATAGTGTATTACACTGATTGGTTTTTGTATTTTGAACCACTCTTGCATTCCAGGGATGAATTTCATTTTTAAGTATGCCATTAGATTTGATTTGCTTGTATTTTCCTAATGATATTTGCATCCAAATTCATAAGCAAAATTGGTCTGTAATTTTTCTCTCATTTTGGTATCTTTACCAGGCTTTGGTATCAGAGTAACACCAGCCTTATAGAATAAATCAGTAGTGTCCCTTTCTCTTGAATTATTTAGAAGAGTTCAAGAATAATTGGTATTAATTTTTCTTTAAATATTTGATAAAATTCACCAATGAATTCATCTGGCCCTGGATTTTTTTTTGGTGCAAAGTTTTTTATTATTGATTCAATCTCTGTATTTGTTATGTTTGTTGTTGTTTCCTATGTCTTCTTGAGTCAATTTGGGTAACTGATGTACTTCTTGGATTTTTTTTTTCATTTCTTTAGGTTGTTTAGCTTCTTGGCATACAATTGTTCATAATATTCCTTTATAATCATTTTTATTTCTGTAAGATCCATAATGATATCATCATTTTTCTTTCTGACTTATATGCATGGCATCTTTTCTGTGTTTTCTTTTTGGTCAGCCTAGGTACAGTTTTGTCAACTTTATTGATTTTCTTCAAAGAATTAATTTTTTGTTTTGCTTTTCAATTCTATTTTCTCTTTCATTTATTTCTGATTGTCCTAATTCTTCTCTTTTCTTAACTTTAGGTTTACATTGCTCTTTTTTCTCTAGTTTTTCAAGATACAAGTTAAGCTATTAATCTCAGATATTTTTTCTTTTATAATATGGGTTTTAATACCTATAAATTTTCCTCTGAGCACTGGCTTCACTTCATTTATTTTATTATGCTCTATAGGGAGCACTGCAATAGTCCAGGGCTATTGGGGGTCCTCTGGAAAGCCAATCTGCCTGTTGATGTGAGTCAGATTCTCTAAAATACTTTATCCATTTCAGAAAGGATATTTCAGTTTCTTATGTTATTCATAGTCTTATTTTCAATTTATCCTTCCCACAGGCAGAGGAAAAGAATGCTATTTTTTTTGGACACCCTCTCAGATAACCCAATATATTTCAGTGTAGGAAATTCAGTTAACCATTCTGCTGTTGATGAGCATTTATATTTGTTTGATTTTTCCGGTTTTGTTTTGTGCTTTATTTTTAAAACTACACAAGATAGCATATTCATCAATGAATGTGAGTTTATCTGTAAGGTATAATGTCATCAACAATGCTTGTTTTCTCATCCACTGCCAATAAGGAAAATTTTCAAACTTTGAAAAGAGTTTATCATTAAAATTTTAATTTGCATTTTCCTAAGTATGTGTGAGATTGTGTTTTTTTCGTGCATATTCACCATTTGTATGATTCTTTCCGTGGACTGTCCGTCTTCTTTGCTCATTTTTCTATTCGGTCATTTATCTTTCTCTTACTGATTTTCAGGGGATCTTTGCATATTAATAAAAATGGCTCTTTCCCTGTATTATGTACTGAGAATAATTTCCCTATTTATTGTTTGTCTTTTGGCAATGTGCAGGCACTTTATCTTGTAGTCAAATTTCCAATTGTTTTTATGACATATATATTGAATTATTACTGACCGAAAAAAATAATATTATCAAAGTTGATCATTATAGAAAGATTAGCCTTAAACCAAATATCACTTAGGTTGGAAAAAGAAGATAGTAGAAACAGACATTAGAGGATTGTTATAATGACTTTGATAAGTGATCAGACTATGGTAACGTAAAGGAATGGAGAGGAAGAAATTTGTGTGCGCTCCTTAAAAACAGGTCCAGTTAAGGAAGAAGAGAAGGTGAATAAAGATTCAGAGGGGTAAATTCCAATCTATTGTGTAGATGAAAGTGCTTCCCTGAGGAAATTTCTTTATACTACAGTTCTCCAAGAATAGGATTAATTTGAACTTGGAAATGTCTCTAACATATTAGACTGTCTTCAGTGTATACCACTATTCTCTTGTTCAGATGTCTACCACTTCTTTTAATATCCTTTGAGAATGAGAAATTTACTAGAGCAATTTTGGAGTAATAGAGAATTGTCTTAGGGGAATACCAGCTTTGTCGTTGTGTTATTACTTATTAATGAATAAATCAAGTTATGTCTCTTTCATAATCTCATATAACATTCTTTCATAACTCTTATCATGATTTACATTTATATATTTGCTTATGGATATTTAACATTTCTCTCTCATTACACCAAAGCTCTTGAGGATATGGACTGTGTCTGTGTTGGTAAGTGTGCCTTCTGCACTTAACCCCAAAAGTTCCCATTCTAAGGATCCAAAAATTGTTTTTAAATGAATGACTATTTCTTCAATTCATGTAATATTCATTTATGTTTGAATAAGTTCTTGGTATTTATCAAATGCATTCACGTACAGTATTTTGTTTGGATGTTAAATGCCACAATAACTCCATGGGTTAGATTTTATCTCCATTTTATTGAGGAGGATATTTAGGCACAGTTATGTGACATGACATTTCCAAAGTCACATAGAAAATGAAATAATTACTCCAAGCCAGGGCTTCATCCAGTGCTTTTTCCGCAATGCCATGTTACAAGATTAGAATCACATAAACTTCAAGATGAAAAGGTTAAAAACTTTCTAAATGCTTCCAGACTCAGCAGTTCATAAGAATATATATTTGCTGTGTAAAAGTAATGAAGTGTTAATACATCTTCATTAGATGTGTGTCCACTTGCTGTGGTGACTTTGACACTCAAGGCCAAGGGTGTGGTTTACTAATAGTAAGTTATTTAGAAGTTATTTATTATTTAGAATAAATTCTAAATTTATGATTGTATTTTTGCTTCCTGAAGTCAGTCTGAAAAGAATGTGGCTTTATGTTGTAGAAAGTAGGATTCAGGTTAGTTAGTAAGATAGCTGCAGAAAGTTAGGAGCCACTATGACTAAGTAAAATTGGAACTACTTGAGTTAACCAGATGTGCCAAGAGAACAGAGTTTCTTAGGACACTGTAAATTGAACAAGAGGCTACATCTGATTTCATCAGACTGCCTATTGGGCAAATCCCCAACAGTATAAGTTATTCATTTAACAAATATGCATTTAGTACCTGTATGTGCCAGGCATGTTGTTGGGTCTTGGATTCCACAGTAGAGAAGAGGAGAGAGGTATTTGTCCTCAGGGAGCATATCTTCTAATAAGATGGCAAAAGAGCATAGCAGCTTTTGATAATTTCTGCGGAGAAATAAACTGAGTGATAATAAACTGGAGTGTGGGAGGGTGTGGAGGAAGATGTCAAGAGATTGGTCAGAGAAATCCTTTCTAAGGAGGTTGCAGTTAAGCCAGATCTGATTATTGAGCTACAAATTGATTAAAAACATATTTGAGGCAGAGCCAAATTAAATTTTAAAAAGTTAATATCCAGAGGCAAGAAAGGGCTTTGTGTTGGCAAAGAAGAAAGGAAGTTTTGAGGATTGTGTACAAGAAAGAAAATGGAATGCTATGAACTCTAAAGGACCACAGGGAGGAATATCATGACTGGGGCACAGTACCAAGATCAGAAGTTCAGTTTTTATTCTTCATCAGATAAGAAATCTTGAAGAATACCAGAGTGATTTGAACAGCGAATAAAGAAGTATTTGCAAAGTCCCCTTGGGGGCATGGTGAGAAAGGGGGAAAATTCAACTTCCCTATTTGGAGAATTCCTGAGAGTCTCCATTACTCCTGATATTCCTGATATTCTTGGGGACAATCAAATCAATAGGCTGTGCCCTCAATCTTGGGGTTTGTTCATTTAAAACTTATCCCCATGCAGGATAGGCTAAGCCTACGTAAAATTATACCTAAGAAGCACTGCCAGAGAACTTCTTTTGTTGCTCACATGTGGCCTGTTTCTCTCTCAGCCAACACGATAAACAAACTCATCACCCTCCCCTCTATGTGGGACATGATTCCCAGGGGTGTAAACCTCCCTGGCAATATGGGACAGAAATCCTAGAATGAGCTGGGACTCAGCATTGAAGGATTGAGAAAACCTTCTCAACTGAAAGGGGGAAGAGAGAAATGAGACAAAATAAAATGTCAGTGGCTGAGAGATTTCAAATAGAGTTGAAGTCATTCTTACATATTATATAGATATCCCTTTTTAATTTAAGGTGTATTAGAGAGGTGAAAGGGAAGTGCCTAAAACTATAGAGCTGTGTACCAGCAGCCATGTTTCTTGAAGATAATTGTATAATGATATAGCTTTTGCAATGTGACTGTGTGATTGTGAAAACCTTGTGTTTGATGCTCCTTTTATCTATGGTATGGACAAATGAGTAAAAAATATGGATAAAACTGAGTAAATGATAATAAGGGAACAAATGTTAAATAAATTGAGTAGATTGAAATACTAGTGATCAACAAAAGGGAGTGGTAAGGGGTATAAAAAAATTAAGGGGAATAAAGGTTAAAATATATTGGGTAGATGGAAATACTAGTGGTCAATGAGAGGGAGGAGTAAGGGGTATGGGATGTATGAATTTTTTCTTTTTTCTTTTTATTTCTTTTTCTGGAGTGATGCAAATATTCTAAGAAATGATTGCGGTGATGAATGTACAACTATGTGATGATATTGTGAGCCATCGATTGTACAACAAGTATGGAATGTTCATATATAAAGAATGTTCGTGTTTGTGTGCTGTTTTGTTTTGTCAATAAAAGTATTTTAAAAAAATCATTGAAGATTTTCTAACAGGGAGATATTGTAATGTGATACATTTTCTTTTTAATATATGCTGTCTAAGATCTGACAAGAATGATGGTGTTAAAGGAGATGGACATTTGCAAATTTTACACAATCTTTTTTTAGGGAGAAGCATTAAAGTCTAATGGAAATCAGCAAATTGAGAATCAGATCAAACAGAGTTCAGAGGGACAGCAAATAACCTCATTGTTAGGGATTCACCCAAGAGAAAATGTTGCTGATGGAGGCACCCACGATTTGAAGAACCTCTTCTAGCATCTTGTATCTAAAAATGATCACAGCACATCCTGGCCATCTACTCATGAGAAGTCTGAAAATTCCCAATGGGGAATTTGAGGGTTTTATTTCAGGATATTTTCTATTTGAAAAAAAAAAAAGGTAAAAGCAAAAAAGTTTTAAAAAGAACAGCTAAATAAACATGCAATCAAACAAACAAAACCACTCCCAGTTTTCCTGGCTGAAGGTGAGATATGGATTCGAGCAGCGATTTTCAAGCTTTGTGTATCATCAAAATCATCTAGAATGCACTGTAAAGATAAAAATTTTCAGACCCCACCTTTGCACAGTCTAACCTACTGATCATTGGGGCCTTGTGCCCTGGAATCTGCATTTGTTTAAATGTCCCATTAAATATTGATGTTCAGCCAGGTTTAGGAACCTTTGCATTAGATAAGCCTGCCAAATCCCTTTCAGCTCAATGAGTCTGTAAATTATCAAACTGCAGTGGAACCAACGCGGGACTGCTTCTAGATGGTGCTAATATGAATTGCCAAACTGTTTCATTTTAAATTCCATTTGAGAAGAAAGCCAAATGATATTAGCAAGAAGAGAGAAAATTATTGATGCCAAATTCTCCCAGCTGCTATGCACCAAAGGCACAGATTACTATATATATTCTGATTGTCTGAGAATGTAAATGCATCTTCCAAGGAGACTGTCAGAGGGTGGGGGCTAGGCACAGGGAGATGTTTAGGCTTCTCATATAATATTTCTGTAATAGCCCATGTATTGTCACTTTGGAAAAAACTGTAGCTCATTTGCTGCTTTCTTTACTATTATTATTATTTTTTTGGATACTGTATAGCGGGGTTATATTTCATTCTTTTTCCATGTGAGTATCCCATTATTGCAGCACCATTTGTTGAATTTTTTTGTTTGTTTTTGTTGATTTCTTTGTTTGTTTGTTTGAGAAATACATGGGTGGGGAATTGAACCTGATCTACTGCTTAGCAGGCGAGAATTCTATCACTGAACTACCCTCACACCTGACCCCATTGCTTTATCTTTTTATTTATTTATTTATTTGCTTGGGCAGGCACCGGAAATCAAACCCGGGTCTCCAGCATGGGAGGCAAGAACTCTGTCAGTGAGCCACTGTGGCCTGCCCTATGTCTTTTAATTATAAGTTGTGTTAGGTCATGAGGAAGCTGCTGTCAACTGGATACCATGCCTTAAAAGTCACACAATGAGTCACTGACTAAAATATTTTCCACTCATGGATTGTACATTCTTATAATTATATAATTAGTCTCCCAGGACAAAGCAACAGCACAAACCAACAGAACAAGATATCTAAGCACTTAGATGAAAAATGCATTGCTTTTCTAGACCAGAGGAAGCCTTCCTAGAAAAATGATAGAATTTGTGGAAGTGAGGTTAGAATGAGGAGGGTATTGGAAATGCATTTTGCTTACAAATTTTTGTTTATCCTACACTAATATAACAGTATCTAAAATGCCACCATTAGTGACTCATTTTGGGAATTATAACTTTACCCATATTGGGCCACATTTTGTAGAACTATTAAGCATGATGATATGTTGTCTTTTCTGCATTTATTGAGTACTTGGCATCCTTTTAATAGACTTTGAATGGATTTATCTATTTACTCAACAGATGTTTATAGAACTGCTTTTATTTGCCAACCTCTGTAATAGACACTAAAAATACAACCATGTCTAAGAAACAAATCTATGTTCAAGGAGACCCTAGCTAATATGGTGGCTAGGGCCTGACTTTATATAAATACATGTATAATAGAAGAGCTGATGTAAAACTATTTGGATTTGTGCCTTTGTTTGAAAAGAAACTTTCTTTCCTGGATGGCCTTGTAACAGATTGTAATTTCCAAAGATGGCCACAAAAATAGTTCCTATCTCATATGCTCCACGCATGCTCCCTGTTGGAATGTTCTCTCTTGAAAATTGCCAGGTATCGAAGACCCCAAGCCACGTGGCAAGGCCCATATTCGGGTCCTCTGGTCCACTACACCAAAACCCAAGCATAGCAACTATTTCTGAATTATAAAAATTTTACCTGCCACTCTTCCATGCTAAACCATAAAATTCTTGGGAATAGAAAAAGAGTTTTGTTCACTGTTTCATATCCATAACTATCAAAGGGCCAAGGAAATGAAGATAGTAACAAAGTCAGAACAAGCATCCAAATCCCCAGACATTGCCTCAATCATCTTATATCTTGTTAGCCTTTCTGCTTCTGATTGGAAACCTCCAATATTTTTCTGTTACCATCTTTGTCTCTTTAGCATTCCACAACTCATTCTAATTAGATGCTTATATAATGGATAACTTACTGGTGTTGAGAGCAAGGAAATTCGAATGTGGGGGGATGAATGGTTGGGTGGGGTGAAACAATTACAGTCATGGACTCAGGAGTTAGACTTTCTAGGTTCAAATCCCAGCTCCATTGATCTTGGTCAATATACTTAGACTGACCAACCCTAATTTTCCTCATTGTTAAAATGGAGTTAATCGTAATACTTTCATCAGAGAATTGTTGAAGAAACAAATGAAGTGATTAACCTTAAGTGCTTGGCAGTGTACATGGTTCATGGAAAGTCTTTAGTTAATGCAAACAATAGGAGTAATAGTAATAAATAGCATTAACATCAGGCTGTGATTGCAAGTCACCATTCAAATCATTTTTTTCTTCATGTGTCCAAGCCTTAAAGTTTTATATATGAATCCCCCGACATGGTTTTCCCACTATACTTGAGTCATTTGAATGCTACAGTGAAATTGCAATAATAGAATAATGATATTACAGAGCTCCAACAGAAAGAACAGGGAGATTTCCATTTCTTGATCTCCCATTATGTTCCAGGCACTTAGTATATGCTTTTGCTCTTGGGAATTTTAAATCACAATTTAAATGCTTGTCTCTCAGAAAAACAACAACAACAACAAAACCTGAACCCTAATAATTTGAAGCTTAACTTGTGTAAAGACATATTTCAAAAGGGGTCAACATGAATAAGGGAGGTACGGCACCTTTAGATTTTCTCATGGTAAATGACAGAACATGGGCTAGTGCAAGATTCAGTAGGAAGCTAGAAAATGAGAAGAGTAACTTCAAATCATGCAGCTTTTAAGTTGCTATTTTCCTCTCCAGGAGCTGATGTCATAATGATATAAGAATAACCTCTATAAACAGCAGTAAGACTATTATTAATTAGAAACAGAGTCATTGAAGATGGAGAAGAACTATTATGTTGTTTCTCCCTGGAGTCTGGGCTGGGATGATTCTCCAGTTCTGTGTGAGTTAATGATCCCAGCGTAACCAACCCCAGCCAAAGAGAATGCAACATAAAGAACAAATGAAAGAAAATTGTTTGGATTACATATAAACTCTCTTTGGACATGTGCAGGCTCACAAAGCTAATGAGCTCCCCATACAGACTCTCCCGTGGCCCTCTATTGTAATAGTCTTAAACATTCTGAGAAAAGTGCTCTGAAGTTGGGGGGGGGGGTAGCTATTAAGGCTGAATGCTGAAGAATGCAATCTGATGAAGGAATGAGGTCTTCCTCCCTCATACCGCTTTGCACTGATAGGAAAATTCAAAGCCCAGAGAAGTAGAGCCAGATTCTTGGCTGGACCCACTTCAGCTTCTATAAAAATCATAAAGGGGATGGGGAGGAGGAGAAGTAGCGTCTTAGGAGTGCACGGCTCATCCCGACACAGAAAAACTAAGGCCTCCCTTGAGGTTTGAATTGGATACGCGTGGAAAAATTCAACTGCATTCAATGAAGGGCAGTAAACATACAAAACTCATTACACTCAGCAAATGGAAACAGCACTAAGAAAAAAGATGAATCTGTTGATTACAAATCCCATTGTTTGTAAAGAGAAGGGAAATATATTTTAGATATATCAAGTATTATTCTTCTGTCTGGCTGTATCGAAGCAAGGTAATGTAGTTCAGGGTTTTTCACATTTAAAAAAATATCAGAAGTCATTTATTTATGAAAACTTGTCTGGAAGTCGAAAACATAGAAGGCTTTGAAACAGATCAACTATGCTTGAAAAGAGAACGGAGGCTCAGAGCCCCTCCCCTCTCCTCATTTCCTGGTCCCCATGGTTACCCTGGACACCCCCGGCAGCCAGAGAGGTCCAAGAAACACAATGTGGCGTAGCCACATATTATCCTAGAAATATGGGGCAAGCTGATCCCTTTCTGAGCCTTGGTCCCCTCATCCTCCATACGGCAATAATGGGAAACTACCAGGAATGTGGGAAGCTTAATGAAACGAATAGTTCAGTCCTTGACTCATAGCAAGCTCTCAACCAGTGTTCTTCTGTTTCTTCCCTTAGAGTCAGGAATCTTTCTCAGGACTTCTCCCAGACTAAGCTATCTCTTCCTTAAATCCTATTGCAGTTTTAGTCAGTACAACATATTACCATTTGGTCCACTAAGAACCTGCATTTGAACACAGAACTGACTTCAAGTCTTAATTACATCTATTAACATCTCATATTTTGTCTCCTTTACGAGGCTGTAAATTCCTTAAAGTTAGGAAATTCCAGGTAATAAATTTATTCGTTCAACAAATACTCTTTTGAGCACTTATTATGCACAGACACTGTTCTAGGCCCTTGGGATGCACTGATGAACAAAACAAGCAAACATTCCTGCCCTTAAAAAGTGCATGAAAATATATTTAATGTTATTTGTCATCAGAGAAACACAAATTGTAATCATATGAGATAGTCCTTAAACCAGCCTACAGTGGCAGAATTCTCACCTGTCACGCCAGAAACCTGGGTTCGATTCCCGGTACCTGCTCATGCAAAAAAATAAATAAATAAAAATAAACCTAGCAGAGATGCAAAGTGCTGGCAATGATGCAAAAGTAATGAACTAGAGGTAAGAATATAAAATGGACAAACCACTTTGGAAAAGAGTTTGGCAGTATTTTTTTAAAGCTGATCATTTGCTTACCTTATGATCCACCCCTAGATATTGACCCACGGAAAGTGAAAATACGTGTTTGTGTAACAATGTTTCTAGCGGCTTTATTTATAGGGCAAGACCTGGAGAAACTCACATGTTCATCAACTGATGCATGTATGAATACTCTGGTCCATCTATGCACAATGGATGTATTTAACAATAAAAATGAAGTTAATAACTCATATTACATGCAACAATATGAACTTTTTCAAAAACATTAGGCTAAGTAAAAGAGACTAAATAAAACAGATGAAGTCTCCTACGATTCCTTTTTTTATGACCTTCTTGAGGGGACAGGAGCAAAAGTATAGATCAATTGTTATCAGAGGCTAGAAGTGGATGTGGCAGTTAAAAACAAAGGGTCATGAAGGATCATTTTTTGGGATGATGGAAATATATATTGTTATTGTGGATTTGATTATGTAGCTACATTTATTTGTCAGAATTCATCAAACTGTACAACTTAAAAAGGTGGGTTTATTTTATAATGTAAATTATACCTCAGTCAACTTAACTTCTAAAAAGATGTTTCAGGGCTGAAAAAGAAAGCTATAAAAATCCGTAAATTTGCAAAAAGCATTTTTTCCTATCGCTTTTTTCTCCTACATTTTTGTATCTCCCAATTATTGGCATTGTGGGAGCATGGCCACAGGCAAATAATGTCATTGATGTACAGTCAAAAAAACAAAAACAAAAACCTATCCTTAGGGAACTTAGATCTTAGCGAAGGGAGGCAGGACTGGAAAATCAGATTAAGGAATAAGTAATTTATAGAGTATATTAAGAAGATGATAACTGCTTTAAGGAAAAAATATAGTACAAGTGTGGTAGATTGTTAAATTAATGGTTCCCAAGGAATGATGCCACGCCCTTGGGTAGTCCCCTCTCATGGTCATGTAAGCTTGACCACGTGACTTGCCTTGACCAATAGGGACCAGCATGTGTAACAAAAACAATAGTTCGAGAAGATCTTAACATGGGCTTTTGCCTTCCAAGGGTGTGCCACATAAAAAAAACTCAGGCTCTGCTGCTGTGCGATCACATGGAGGAGAATCAAGGCTTGGTGGCTGACACCCCAGCTTACTGCCAGATGACTGCAGCTGTGGGACTGATCCCCTCAGACCAGCAGAAGAATCAACACCGCTCTGTTCCCAACAAAAATGGATGCATTTAAGAAATTAATGCCAAAGGAAAAGTAACTAGATAACTTAAATACGTTTTCAAAACCATGGATTGATGCATGTCACCTACAGAGTGACAACGGAAATGGCGCACATGAGCTTCACTATCTTCCCTAAACTGCCCCCACCCACTGCCAGTGATCTTCCTACTGGAAAAAGAATTATCTGGAGGAATAATGTGATAGACTAAGTAGAACACATTTTTCCATAGGCTTTGGCACTACTGTAGAATCTCCCTTCTAAGTATAATTTAGCACTCCAGCAGTGAAACATGAATTCTTACATGTACCCAAACTAATAAGACTACAGGAAAGTCAAGTGTAATAGTAGATAACTTGAGTAAACTAAAGTACGGATGTTTTTCTTGGGATGTCATAGGATTTCAGTAAGAGTTATAAAGGATGGATCAAGTAAATGTATATAGTGCCATTATTTTTAATAGTGTATTATAATCTAGGGAATAGGGAAAACAGAGTCTTAGCTTGAAGAAATTGTAGCTCTCTATTATTAGAATTGTTCATGTATAAATCAGGCTACTACTTGCAGAGGAAGTTGAAGAGGAGGTCCAAGCATAATTTAGAAGTGGATTTCATAGTTTTTAAATTCCCATCCAATCTTGAGGACCATTGGCTATTCAACATACTCATATGTATGTGTAGATTCCATTAGAACAAACACAAGTGGAGGACAACAAAATATTTACAGTAGGAGGATGCATTCTACAATGTGCAGGTACACTTATTTGAAATAACCAAGTATTCCCGACAAATCACATACAAATCATAATTTGTATATCAAATCCCACTTGACCTTAACTAAGAGAATAGAGCATTTAAAAGAACCTTGCAGAGGCTCTTTTTATAAACTAAAGAATCATTTTGTAATAAGAATACTCATTTTTTTGAATTTGAGTTTTCAAATAAAACTAAATTTTTAAAGTAAGTTCTATTTTCTGAGTTTGATTTTTTTAATGTGTCACGGGGCACAGGGGACACATTATCTGTTGCTGGACAGTTTCGAGCTTAGAATCTGTTTTTTCTACAGACTAGCTATATAACCTCAGAAACATAACAAAAATCTGAGCTTTCATTTCCTCACTTAGAAAAGGTTTTGAAAAGTAAATATGATCATTACAGCATATACTTCAGTTCTTGTCACTGAGTTCCTCTTCAAAATCCATGTGAACAACCTCAAAATGGATTACAATTAATCCTGACCAAGAACAGCTTGGAGAACTGACTAGCCTGGGGAGGTCTGTAAGATGCTGGAGGCCTAGATAGGCAAGGCACTGAGTCCAGGACAATTGGCCAAGGCAGGAAGAACAAATGAAATCGTGTGTATTCTAGGACATAATAGAAGCAGTGGACACAAGGAGCTGAGTTAGTTGTTTCTCCTAGGAAGAAGGCTATTGACTCTCTTTTTCTCTAGCTTCTTATTAAACTTCTAGGGCACAAACAGGCAGAGGCTTATTGGGAAGGGTTATGCTAGTTCATCCTGGCAACAATGGATATTTACATGGGCATCCACATTCCCCAGGCTAGCTACAGATTCAGTTGTAATGTCCACCTCCATTAAAACCATAAGAAGGATAATCATGGGATAAGTTCAACCTAGGGTATGGAAACAGAAAGAAAGAAAAGCAAACTAAAATATCTAGGATTCAAAACTACTAGACTTGACAATTGTTTGGGAGCTTGTAAAATGGAGACAATAGGGCTCAACTTTCAAAGACTCCATGAAAGAGACTGCTAACCTTCTTAAAATATATATAACTGATCAATAGGTTCACAAAACTCCAAGAACCTGAATCACCTAAACCAAACTCCAGGAGAATTGATTCAACCGTGTGTTCTCTCTTGGTGGCGAAAGCGGCAGGTTCATGGTCCAAATTACAATTCAAGGCAGCAAATAATAATGGGTGTCCTTCAGCCAAGATTTATTATGCAGTGAGATGCAATGCAATTGAGCAAGAGTGGAATAAGGGTCACAAGCAGAGTGACAACTGAGGAGCATCACTGGTGTCACGAATCCAACATGCAGACTTTCCCAACTGAGTTCCTCATATGAACCCTACATCACAGGCAGGATATGAACGATGATTTTCTAAATTCTTCCAAGGATGGTACATAAGTAGAACATTCTACACAAATAGAATCTACAATGACCTTGTACTCAGTCAAAGGTGCTAGTGATCAGTTAAAGTCAGTTGTGTGAGCAAAACCCTTGGGTCATGAATTCTCCATACCAGTCATTAACCCTCAGGGAATGGACCTTACTAACTTATTCTGCCAAGCTTCCACCTGCTTGAAGAACTCTACAATCACCATATACTGTGAATAAAAGAATATGCTTAATCAGTAGTCACAGTGTGTACACTGACAACCTGAATGTAAACCTGTGGTTATTTAAGCAGGGACCCCAGATGTGCCCTTATAGTAATGTTCCTTTATAAAGTAGCTTTGTGATTTCCTGTTGTTTCTGGCCCTAATGAGCTATTTACTTTTCACACTAAGTAGGAAATCAGCATGGTGCTTTGGAAAGAGTTCTTTTCTAAGAGGAAAGAAACCTGGCCTCTATCCATCCTCTACAGACACCTGTGAGGTGCCATGTACGCACTTAAATGCATATTTGTTTAACTGGATTGAACATGACTGCTTATGACTCCCAATGTCTCTATTGATAATAACCTAATATTTTCTAGTAAATTATATATTTTAAATAACATTAATTATACATTATTTATATTATATTATTAAATATGCTATTAATTATAATTAATGATTTATTTGCTTATTGTATGTTTCCTCCTTTAGGACAGATGCTCCATGAGTTTAGTGCTCTTGACAGTTTTGCTGACTACAGTATCCCTAATACTTAGAATGATGCTTTGCCCCTAGCTGGTGATGAGTAAATATTTGTTAGATAAACAAACACCTTTCATTGAGCTTTTTGAAACATGCCAGGCAGTGTGTTAAGCAATTTAATACATAGTATTCCGTTTGATCAGTGCTTCTCAAACTTAAATGTGAATATGCATCTTCTGAGATCTTGTTAAAATGCAGGTTCTGATTCAGTAGGCCTGGGGTGGAACCTGAAATTTTGTACTTCTTAGAAGTTTCCCTGCGATGTTGATGCTTCTGGTTCATGTTTCACATTATAGTAGCAAGAATCAGGTCCACATACTACCTGTGTATATGTACCTACTGTATGTATTATTTCCCACTATTTTACAGAGAAGGAAACTGAGACTTATGGATGTTCAAGAGTTTATCCAAGGTCACACAACTAATGATTAGAAGAGTCTGATAACAAAAAATAAGCCACCTCATATCTCTGAGTCACAATTCCTGAAAAATACATATCCAAGAACATGCATTTGGATAGTGGCACATCTATGTTTCAGGTGTGCTTAGAGCTAGCTCCATAAGAATTAAAACAGCTCATTCATTCAGTAAGTCGCATATTAATTGAAGGTCTCTTCTAAGTACTCTCTACTTATACATGCCTCACCTTATTTTCTTCAGGGAAAACGGTCAACCATCATCTTAAGACAACAATAACAACAAAAATTCTAGCAGGTTCAGGTCTTATCTACCCATTCTTAAATAATAGGCCCATGGTCACTTTAAACTGCACGCAAAAGCCCAATTCAGCATTTAGCATGGTGTTTCCAAAAAACCTGGAGTTGAATTTGTCAAGTTGGGTCCTTTCTCCCATCTCAGACCCATTACCAACCTGAAGCCCGTACTAAGAAAGAATGGTATGCTTGGGTAGTTGGCATCTTCTGTGTTCCTCTATCCAGCATTTTGCTTCTTATTTCTCAAAAGACTTCTCTTGTTTAGATGATATTTTCCTTTCTCAGCCTCTAGGCACTCACCTCCAGCTTATTGCTTGAGTTCCAAAGATACAAGTTATCTTCACCTCAGCTTTCTCCATCCGGTTTATGGAGAAACTCGTATGTCCTTGCCCTGACCATGCCATGCAATGAAGGCTGAGTTCAGTCAGTGTGCAGCTCCTTGCTCACGCTCTAGATATCTTGAGCCGGAGTTTCACTTCAGGCCATAGTGTATATCAACAACAGACACACACACACTTCAAGCTTTCTGGGTGATCCTAAGGAAGCCTTCTCTCTCTAGGAATGGGTTGAAGGATGCAGCATCTCCCAATATATCTCCCCCAGGAGTGGGGACTGGAATGGAATTAGATCTCAAAGCCCTGCAAAGGTGCTCCATAAACAAATATATTCAAAGATCCTTCTCCTGCCCGCAACCTGACTTTTTATACATCCTTCTTCTGTCTGTGGATTCTCAGAGCTATAGGACCAATTTCCTTACATTTCTTTTATAAATTGTTCAAACAAAGATAATGAGGGTTTTTGATCATTCACTTTGTTATTGATCACTCAGTGGAAATGCAGATAGAAACATCCTGCTAAATGGAAGAAGGTTGGTGATTCTGGCTCTGAAAACACACATCTTTTACTTGGAATAGGCTTTAACCCTTAGTCATTGTGCACCTCCAGGAAAATGATCTCAGTTTTCCAAAACTATTTCTAAATGCAGAAGATGTGAAACTTATGGGGAAACTGTGGCTGTCCTACTGTATTAGAGTTTTAAATCAATAAGCAATCATTTATTTGCTCACATGAGTCTCACTCCAACCTCCTAATGACTGTGAGGCTCAAATGAGTGAATATATGTAAAAGTACTTTCTAAATTCTAAAAGTGCTATAAAATTGCTCATTAATACACTTACAACATCTAAAAAAACTATTAGTGGGGGTGGGTAGAGGGAATCGGTTGGTTTGTTATCCTGTTTTTAGTACAGGGTCAGAGCATAAAGTGGCATACACGCCCCTCTGCTTGTCAGCAACAGCAATTAATCAGTCTCAGTGTATTTTTAAACATCAGGAATCACGTATTTTCCATTCACCAGCTGGAAGACTGCCATTCAAACTGCCAGCATCCGCTACTGGTTGAATTAATCCTTGTTGCTACGAAGAACCCAGTTCTTCCACCCCTTCCTTCATTTCCACTGGCTCATGTAAAGCAGCCAACATAAAGTTCCCTAGAGCTGGCCTTGTATATATTTGTGAAACCTGAAACTCTGACTCTGAAACTCATTTTGGAAGGCTGCAGGGACCAGGGACCCATCATCTATACGGCATCCAATATGCCAAGAAATGTGCTAGACATTTTACACACATGTTATTTCATGTCATAGGCACAAAATTCCTTTAAGTTAGGGTTAATAACCCCATCATAAATTTAAATAAGTTGAAGCTTAGAGAGGTCTGTGCATTTCCATTTGCTTCTTTGACGGATTATGAATTGAGCTCTTTCTTTTTGATAAGTCCTGAGTATATGCTGGAAGATACAACTTGGAATTTGTGATCTTAGTGGGAGTGAAGATCAAGGGAAACAAAACAGACATGCAAGTAAATGCATACTGAAGTTCCATAAAGAGACTTCCCAGAAGAAGTGGTAAAAATTCAGATGGGTGGGTGAAAAAGAATATGGAATCAGAAAACCAAAAGATGAAAAGAAACCTTCTGTCCAAAAGGGTTGCATGGAGACAGAGTCCTGGTGACATAATTTAAGCCTTTGTATCTCACCATGAAGGATGCCCGTACTTTTCTGATACAAGAACTGATACATTTGCATTTTCCTCAAGTTAATGCCAGTAATCTTAATATAGACCCAAGGACAGAAGTGCCAAATTGGAAGACCTTTTTGCATGTGACACTTTCCCAGCTGGTGTCTTTAGGAAATTCATTTTATTTCTCTGAGCTTCAGCTTCCAAATCTGCCTTGTTAAACTTATAGTGCTGTTCTGAGGCTCACGAGGGTAGCATGTGTGAAGTTCTTGAATGCGCTTTACAAATATAAGATATTAATGAACACAACAAAAATTTCCTATAGGAAAATAATTGTGATCCATACTTGTCACTTAACATTAATGTTAATCCAACAGGTTAAACTTCTTCCAGGAGGAGGATTTACCAAGTCAGGACGCTGAAAAACTGCCCTGATCACAAATTGGCTGACACACGCGTAGCCAGTTACCTGTTTCCCCCAGGATAAGGACTATGCCTTCCAGGCACCATCACATTTCCTTCTGCACCTTCTATCATGGTTTCCCAGACTTGCAGTATTTTAAGAACTATCTGCACGGGGTGAGAGACTTGATAAGTGTTCTAGTTTGCTAGCTGCCAGAATGCAACACACCAGAGACGGATTGGCTTTTAATAAAAGGGGATTTATTTTATTAGTTCTTCAGAGGAAAGGCAGCTAACTTTCATCTGAGCTTCTTTCTTATGTGGGAATGCTCAGGGTAATCTCTGCTGGCCTTCCCTCCAGGCCTCCGGGTTCCAACAACTTTCCCGGGGGTGATTTCTTTCTGCATCTCCAAAGACCTGGGCTGAGCTGCGAATGCTGAGATGAGGAATGCCGAGTTGCTTGAGCTGTGCTACATTGCACTCTTTCATTTAAGCACTAGCCAATTAAGTCAAACGTCATTCATTGCAGCAGGCACTCCTCCTAGCTAACTGCAGATGTAATCAGCAACAGATGAGGTTCATGTACCATTGGCTCATGTCCACAGCAACAGAACTAGGTGCCTTCACCAACAGAACTAGGGCCAAGTTGACAGCTGAACATAACTACCACAATAAGTATTTAGATTGTAAGACCTGGTTCCCTGCTTACTGAATCTGATGGTTGAGCCAAGATATCCATGTACATTTAATAAACAGTTCCGATGATTCTTGTGATAACTACAGGTCATTGGACCTCAAACACGTGTATACATAAGAACCACATGGGGTGCTTAGGGAAAAAAGGATTCCTGGCAAAAACCTGCTAACAGTTATAATTCAGTATGTCTGGAGTGGGTCTATGGAGTTGTATTTTCAGCAAGTACCCAGCCCATCTACCCTGATTCTTTTGTCTCTGGTCCATTGTTCCAATGTAAGAAAGCAGTGGTCTAAAATGGAATGAGCAATTTCATCTCCTGAATCCTTTTCTTCCTTTCTGTACTTTCCCCCACGTGTCTGTGCAGGTTGGAAAGGATTATGTACCCTAGAAAAGCCATGTTTCAATCCTGACCCATCTTGTGGAGGCAGCTGTTTCTTTTAATCCCTGTTCAGTACTATGATACATATAACATTGAGAACAAATGTCATGATTATGACTCCAATAAATCTAAAGAAAGTCAATAGAAATGCCCTTTAAATTTATACATAAACGTGTCCACTTATATTAGTATTGCCATTTTTAATTTCTTGATTAGGTTATCTCCATGGAGATGTGACACACCAAATTGTGGGCATTAATCTTTGATTAGAGGGAGATGTGACTCCACCCATTCCAGGTGGGTCTTGATTAGTTTCCTGGAATCCTTTAAAAGAGGAAACATTTTTTGGAAAAGGCAGTAGAGCAATGAGATCCATGAGACAAAGAGTTATACAGCCACAGACCTTTAGAGATGAAGAAAGACTATGTCCCTGGGGGAGCTTCATGAAACAAGAAGTCTGGAGAGAAAGCTAGCAGATTTTGCCATGTTCATCATGTGCATTTCCAGTTGAGAGAGAAACTCTGAATGTCATTGACCTTCTTAAACCCAGGTATCTTTCCCTGGATGCCTTAGAGTAGATGGTTTTATAGACTTGCTCTAATTTGTACATTATCACAGGCTTAGAACTGTAAACTTGCAACTTAATAAATTCCCCTTTTTAAAAGCCATTCTGTTTCTGCTATATCACATTCCAGCAGCTAGCAGTGCCTTATCAGTTGAAATTCTACCTTGTGCAAAGGACCATAGAATTTTCTGCCCTCATCCCCACTGCTACATGACTATCTAAGATCTTTTGGGAGAGATATGGACCCTCTGAGGTCACTCAGTGCTGTGGTTTGCATAGTTATTAATTAGATCTTGGAGGGGAAAGTGTATAATTTAGAGGCAATTAGAAAGGGAGGGATAGAGGGAAGAGGGGATGCGTGAAGGTAGGAAGGAAGGAAAGGAAGGAAATATTTAATGGTATATGTGCCAGAATAGATATGGATGTCAAATGAATTTGGAGCCAGATATCTAAATGTTGTGTATCTCCTACACATGATTGTGGAAGAAGGAGGATTGCACAAGTTCCTCCTCTGTAGTGTAAGATATCAGTGTCCCTTTACAGGAATTCCTAGCTTCTTAGAACAAAAAGGTTCTAAGGTTGTCTTGAGGCTACTCATCCTCAGGTCTCCTCAACTCACACTACAAAGATTTTAACTGTTTACAGAATATTTGTTCTCCCCTCTAAAGAAGAATGTGGGAAAATGAGAAATGAACAAAGGAAAGGGGAGTGGGATGGAAGAGGAGAAAGAAAAATAATTATCCAAGCAAACAATAATGTTTCCTCAAACTCAGTGCAGCCTACACTGGACTTTTCTGAATCATTAAACCTCCCAATTGCCTTGTGTGCAACTTTTTCCAACTCAGCTATACTCATCAGTGAGAGCAAACGTGCCTGAGTACTAATGTACTAAGTCAGCACCGTGGGGATTTTAGGATGAGAGTGGCAGAAGGTGGTGGTGAGCCAGAGTAACAGCTGCCTGCAAGAAGTTTACATTGCTCGACCAGAGACACTCCTTCAGCCCAGGAGAGGCTCAAGGTTTGTCAGAGTACCACCAAGGCTGATGATGGCTGGCAGGCATTCCATGCAGCCTACAACTGTGCTCTGCTTCCTGGAAGCTTTCTACTATTTTGTTTTCTACTAAAGATAAGTCACTCTCTTTCTAGAGTCTGAAGCACGGAATAACAGGGAGCGAGACTGAATGTTTTCTTTGACTCTTTTCTCTTTAGGTACAATTAGAAATGGACAAATTGGTCTAATTTGCCCACTAACTATGGAAACCATTTAGCATTTGTTTTCCATCGAGAACAAAGAATTGAAAAATGAGTGATCAGCCTGAATGGTCCATTAGAAAATACACAAATGTTCATATCATGCATAACTCTGGACTCCTTCTTCTTTCACCTCTGAAAGTTCCCCATTTTATAGTGGTTTCCAGTGCTCTTAGAATAAAGATGAAAATAATTAGAGGGCCTACAAGGATGTGTACAATTTGCCCTCTGCAACTTATTTGCTTGCCCATTTCCCATTCACTCACCACACATCTGCCTTCTTGTACCCCTTATGTTCTAATCAAGGCTCAGCCCAAATTCTACTTCCTTCAGAAGTTGCCCCCAGAACAAAGCAGGCTCTCTGTGGAAAGTTTATGGCCTCTCAGCTCCTTCATTTCTCCTTTATATTACTTTTCACAAGTATAATTAAAATAATAATGATTATGGGATTAGATAATACCTTTTGCTATGTGTTCTAGTAAAGTGCCAGCTCCATGAAAGTAGGGAATGACTCCTGTGTTCAGGGCACCCCCAGAGCTTGGTAGAATGTCAGGGACTGACGTTACATAATTTTTGGAAAGAATCACAAATGGAGGTAAAGAGTGTTTACAGGAAAAAGCTTTACATTGATTTTCTTTGGTCTTCATTTGCAAATGGGTAGAGTAGCACAGGGGGCCTCTCTGATCTTCAAATCATAGGCAAAATTGGCAAGAGTTCCCAATTTCACCAGCCTCAGATATCCAAATGCTCTCATTCCCACCAAAAAAAGAAAACACACACACACCCATACAGAACAACAGCAACAAAAACAAACAAAGGAAAGAAAAAATACAACTTTTTATTTCTTGGCTCTCTCAGCCTCTAATCCCTGTTTCCAGATATGCTTCTCTCTTTTGTACCATGCTGAAATATAAATGAGACTCATTCACTCCTGTCTCTCCTATATAAAAAATGTGCTTTAAGAATGAATTTAAAGCATTTCTGAATATAGACAATATTACTGAACATTTTAAGAGTGGGAGGAGACAGAAGAGGTTGTTATATCATAAGAATGCAACATCTTCCAAAGTTTTCCAGCCAGGGCCAAAGCTCACCATCCTTTGGTCCCCACCATCACCCAGTCCCCAACCACCATGCACATCCTCAGCCCTTCCCTTCATCTTCTCTAAGCCTCCTATAAAAATGCTTTCTTTTTTTCTAAACACTCTATTCCTCACTCATGTTCCTTATTGGGTCTCACGAGTTCCAAAGAAAATATTCTTCTCTTTTTAAACAAATTTCTCCTTCTTTTAAAAAAGTGTCTTGACATATTACAAAAATGAGACCTAGAGAATCTGACCGACCTTGAATCGTATTTCCAGTTATTTTCTCAAGGAGTCACTTCCTTCCCATGAGGAATCTCATTGTCAGATAATAAGATGATGTTTTGGTTTTCATCTTATTGTTATCTCCTCTCTAAAAAATTAAATCTCTATCATATTTTCTCCCCAAATGTCTTGCATTATAGAAACTCAAGTCAGTTTTTCCAAGGAAAAATCATTCCAATCAATGGTTCTGAAAAATAATGAAATCACATGGAACACTATGATTCATAATCAGAGAGAACTGGGTTAAAATTCCCTTGAACCCCCAGCCTATGGGACTGCAGGTAGGTTATTCAAACTCCCTAATGTTCAGTTTCCCTATCTATAAAATAATAATGCCTCTGGATTTTTCAGCTACATGAAATAATAAATCATTTGATTTTTATCTAAGACAGTTTGAAATGGTCTGTTTGTTGCTTGTCATCGAAAGCTTCATAAATAAACCCGTTTTAAATTCATGTATTAATGTATATCTTTCTCTATTTCAGCACTATCTACTCAATTCAATTGATCTGTTTCTATATTTGCTATAACATCTCAGCTTGAAACTTTAGTAATCCTCAGCAGGTACTACTAATGATTATAATATTAACAAAACATTATTATTATTATGCTTTTTAAATGGTCAAACTATGAGCAGCAAAAAAGTTTCCATTTTAGAATTATATTTTACTTGTATGTATTTAAAAGAAAGTTATAATCATATATGTGAGATATGCATTGTATCATTTTCTGCTTGCCTATCCAATGTCCTTTCCATCTTCCTGTTCCAGTCACACAGGTTTTCCCTTGGGAACTGTCAAAGAAAAAAATTGCCACGTTAAACCATCGAGGATGACTTCTCAGGAGCTACTGTTGCAGGGGAGAGAGAGTAGAACTCAACTCTGAAGAAGACAAGGCAAGAGCAGTGATAGAGGCAAAGGGACTTGACCGTTAAATACTTGGAAGAATTCGTTTTTGAAATTATCTTTCTCTATAGTCTAAGTTGTTTTTCTCTGTAGCTCGACAAGTGTAAGATTAGTTTCAAGGTACTCAGGGCAAGGAGAGGGAATGGGTAGGGTCATGAGAGGGGCAAAGCTGGCAGCTTGGTAGAGAGAAAGAAAAAAATAGTCTTGGTCAGTGTTTTTTTCATACTCATGGAGCTGAGATAAAAAAAAAAAATCAACTTATTTTTTAATGGTCAGGTGAAGAATAAGATTCCTAAGCCCAAATTCCAGAATCACTATTTAATTGTGGCATTCTCGTGGTCATGATAACTGTTCATAAAAGATTCATTAAAACAAAGATCAGGGTTTTTGTGGGATAGTTGTAGAAACCATTCTGATCTATTCCTTTAATGTGAGGAAGGAAGCAAAAAGCCATGATGGCTGTTGGCAGCCCTCCTGCAGCCAAGAGAAAAAGCAGCCTGAAAGGAAGCTGACTTAGGGAGGAAGGCACAGCCAAGAGCGCCACAGAGGAATGGGGATGAACCTTCACGAAGCTCTACATGATCCTATATACTTCTGGATTTTTCAGTTATGCCAATAATTAATCCCCTTTATCACGGAAGCTAGTCAGAAAGGGTTATACTTACAACCTACCAAAATCACGTCAGATAATAAACTGTTACTACCCTGTATGATAATATACCTTCCACTTAATTTTATTGCTTCATGTATCTGTATTTACAGCATTACCATTATTTTCTATTATTTGATAAGGCTAGACTACTCTCATTGATCTCCTTTTATCGAATATTGGATACCTACCTACTTACATTTCCAAATGAATACAAAATCATTTATTTTCAAAGATAAGAAGATTTAGCTTTAGACGTGAATTAAATGTAAAAATAAGGGTTAATGATAGACAGTTTTCCAATATGTTTTCTTCCCATTCAGGAACCTAATGTATCCAACTATTTAATCAAATCTCCTCTTGAATTCTCTCTAATATGATTTTATAGATTTATCTATGGCTGCACGTTGCCTATTCAATTTATGCCTCAATATATCACACTTTATTGCTATTACAAAAGGATTTTTAAGTATGTTTTCTAAATGGTAATTGTCATTATGATAATATTCTTCTTGGCAGTTTAGAGTAGTTTTTAGAAGCACTGAAGCTTGGAAACAAACCACATGGATCTAATCGTGGATCAGCCACTTAGTACGTTATGTCCTTGCACAATTTACCTACCTATATACCTCAGAATGCCTATCTTTAAAATGGGACATATCCCATAGGGATGTTGTGAAAATTAAATGAGTTAACACATGGGAACACTTAGGATAATACCTGACAAATCAGTAAGTTCTCAGGAAGTTTCATCTGTCCTCATTTGTTGTTGTCATTTTTATTGTTGTTGTAATCCACTCTACTACCTACTAATTGAATTAATTTAAATTTAAAAGTTGCTCTTGAATTGATATTTCTCTCCCGATGCATTTGGGAGAACATAGAAATTAAAAATGGCAATACTAATATAAGTGGACAAGTTTATGAATAAATTTAAAGGGCATTTCTATTGACTTTCTTTAGATTTATTGGAGTCATAATCATGACATTTGTTCTCAATGTTATATATGTTATATTTAAGTGGATTCTTAGTTTTTTTTTCTTATTTTCCTTCTTCTTTTCTTCCCAAGTAATACATAATAATGCATGATTTTGCATGGAAAATTTAAACAAAAACAAATGATAAACAATGAAAGGTGAAATATTTCCTTCAACACTGACTCTATTATCCACTTCTTCAACAAAACTTGCCTTTATAAATTCAATGTGTATCTTTTCAGTCTTTATCTGTGTATATGTATATATATATATTTATGTAAATGCATATGTGTTTGTATTGTGTATATATGTGTATGGCAATATAATTTAGAGGGTTTTATTTCCTGAAAATTACTTTTTGTATCCTTCTGTATTTATCCAAACTGATCTAAACATTCTTTTTAATTGCTGCATAATACTCCATAACAATTGCCTATCAGTATATGATAATTTAACCATCTCCTATAAGCAGATATTTAGGGATTTAAAATTTTTCACTAATATAAATCATTCTATATTGAGCATCCTTGTAGATATCCTTTGTTTGGATATGCAAATGACTCAAGTAGGAGAAAAATCTAGAGGTTAGATTAATGGGACAATAGATATGTATATTTTGAAATTGACAAATATTGATAAGTTGCTCTCTGAAAATTTTCTAATACTTATATTCCTATTTTATAGTTGTTATTTTTTTTAAAGAAAATTCTGTTTGATTTTTCTTTTAACTGCCTTGGGTATGTATGCCTATGAATTTTCTTGTTCTCCTGCTTCTGTGGTTTATTAGGAGTCTGCTCTCTTTAATTGAACCATTGATATATTCTTATGCAAAAATAACTACACATTTTGAGGGATAAAACATAACTACAACGAAGTAAATGTAAATATTAATAAAACAAATATTAATTAAAACTAATGAATCAGAGTGTTTCATTTAATTCTAACTTAAACAATGATTGCTTGAAAAGATGGGATTATATGATATCAAATTATGCTCATAATGCATGGTAACATAGACAAGTACAAAGGCAAAAGCATAAAACATTTTTTTGTTGTTGTTTTTTTTTTTACATGGGTAGGCACCAGGAACCGAACCCAGGTCTCCGGCATGGCAGGTGAGAATTCTGCCACTGAGCCACTGTCACACCACTCCATAAAATGTTTTTAAGTCATAAATGTCATCATTAATTTTATATGCTATTAAGAAGGTTTATAGACCATTATAAGATAATGATAAATAATTCCTAAGTAGCCTGTCTATCCTTTAAATCAGATTACTATATATATATATATACTTTAAATCTATGCATCCAATGGAAAATAAGAAAATAAACAAAAGCTAAATGCATTTTTTGCTCAATGAAAAGGATGGTCAGCAGCAAATTGCTATTATTATGGTATTCTACAAAGAAGGCCTAAGTTAAATCATGTAACTGGGTATGACTGGTTTAAATAGAAAGTTCAAATAAATCATCTCTTATCAGAAACGTGTCTAATCCCAAAATATGCAGAAATGATAATGATAAGCATACAGGCAAAGAAACTCTTACAGAAAGAAAGAGTGGTAAAAAAATACATAATTCAGAATGGTTAAATGTGATATAAAGATGGCTATTGTGCTCAGAGAATAGGGTCCCTGATGAGGGTGATGTGCAGTAATAATCTTAGAAGTATGGAATAAAGCATCACATAATACCGAAAGCAAAAACTGTCAAAAGTAGAAGAGAAATAACAAAAACAGAGCTATCAATTCCACTCACCGTCATTATTGTATGACAGCTATAGTAGGGAAAATAAGTACTGAAAGGAGCTATATGTATAAAGCAGGTGGGGTACAGCCCAATCCCCGAAAAAGTCTCTTTCAAATGAAAGGGTCCTGTGCCTCGGTCCAGGCATGATCAGAGATCGTCCTATTCCTTTGCCCTGGGGATCGTGCCTAAAAAGCTGATGTCATGTCACTACAGCCATAGCCTCAGTTGCCGAAGAGAGTGTGCCAGTTCCCTCAGGTACACCAGTGTGTGAGAACAACTGAAAATAGAGGTCATCTTTTTTGTGTGTGCGTGTGTGTGTGTGTACGTGTTTTAATGTGACTGACGTACTAAGCTACATTCCTTGATAGAGAACACATGTTCTTTTTTTCTACAAATAGAGCTTATATAAAGGAAATTGAACACTTACCGGTGAGATTGCAGAAAAGAAAATCCACACATTCCAGACCCTGAGGACAAATCCTAAGGACTAGAAATTAATAATATAAACATTAAACTAAGAAGATCAATATTTGAAAACCAATTTGAAGAATGAACCCCTAGCTAATAGCCAGGGACACAATGGGCTAATTTTTTGTAGGTGTAACGTGAAAGGAAGTTTAAAGTGTTTTCTTCAAGGCTGACAGTCTGATTAAAAAAGGCCTTTAAGTCCAAATAGCACTATTTATTTTAACCTCAAATAAGTGAAATAGAGCAGACATTTTACAATACTTCAAAAATGAATTGTTTTATTAGATATGATAGAAATGAATAGAAAGGTTTTCACTAAATTTCAATATTAGTAATATTAGTGCAAATCTTATAGCTAAACAAATGTGAGCACTTTAAAGATTCTTTTCTTCAAGCAAGCATGCAAGTGTCTTTTAGTGATTTAGATATATTATTTCAAACTTAGGGAGAATTTTGATATTTAGGAAAATCATAGAGACATATGGACTCAAGAGATGCAGACACACAGCTATGCATCACAGGAAACCACTTAAAGTTTGCAAGAAATGGACATATGTTCCATTTGAATCCTAATTCTTATGCTTTGCATGTATTTGGCTAGTTTGAGACTTTGCTTGTGTTGTTATCACATTGAACTTTGCAAATCTCGCTTTTATATTCTGTACAAGGAAGCAGCAGGACTGGAGTAACCCTAAGGCTCTTACTAAACTACTTATGTTGATTTTGATTCTGAAATGTCAAAAACACTGTGGAAAATGGTCTGAGGGACGACTAGTTTAAAAAAAATAGCAGATAAAAATATATTTATCTCTACTTTCTCTTTAAACTTTATGGTAAAGGTTTAAAAAGAAAAGTGACAAACCTCAAGGAGAGTAAATTTTGGTAGTCATAACACTGAATTAATAGTAGTTGACTTTGAAAAGAAAAGCAGAGAAATCTGAAATCAGAGCCTGCAAAGGATGATGACAAAAGGCAACAAGTGAAATGATACTGCAGAACTGGGAAAAGTCTCAAAAATTAGCAACTTCAAATTTCTAAGAAGGTAGGTGCAACATTTTGACTGTAAGGAGAAGGATTAGGTGAAAGTATAAATAAAGAAACAATTAAACGCACATCTTCCTTCTTACCACATACTGCCAGAAAACTACCTGGAAAGGGGAAATAAGTTCACTAGTTAAATTGAACCACAGAAGCATGAGACTCAGTGACTCTAAGCACAGTAGAGAAAGAGGTGAAAAGAACTGGATTAAGTGGAAGACTAGGTAATGAACTATGAGAACTTTCAGCCTCTTTTCTCCAACTCAACTTTGCACAATTAGTAGCTAGGCATACCTACCAAACTGAAGATGGAAGGATTCTTCTGAAGAGGAATTTACAAAGCAGAACATTTAAGGACAATTTTCCCAAAGAAATGGCTGAGCTCTGATCAGTCACTTGCAATGAGAACACTTGAAAAAAATCCATTACATACGAATTCACAGCTAGAGACCATCAGAAATTTAAAAACAATCTGTATACTGAAACAATCAAAAAAAACCAAATGAACAAAGTAACTAGGGTAAAACAGAGAATTCTGGAAGCATAATGAAATAACCATAATCAACACTGTTGAGTATATAAAAGGAAATACTAAAAACAAGAAAAAATAGAGAACCAAAAAGGGCTCTTGGAAATGAAACCCATGGCAAAAATATAAAAAGATAAATATTAGTGGAAGTGGAAGATAAATTTGAGCACAATGGAAGATAAATGTAGAACTTTACAAGATAAATGCAAAACTATGAAACAAATAGAAAAACTGAGACAAACTAGAAGAAAATTAGAGTTTCAGTGTAGGAAAATGAACATCTGACTATAAGGAGTCAGAACGAGAGAACAGAGGAAATGGACAGTAGGAAATCATCGAGTATATAATTAAAAAACATTTTACAGGAATAAAATATATGTCTATCTAGATTAGAAGAACCAACCAAGTACTTAGCACAAGAAACCTTTAAAGTTCCACAACCAGAAAATATCACGAAATTTCAGAACTCCAGGTATAATGATAAAATCTTTAAAATTTCCTTGGTGAGAAAAAAATCAAAGAAATTACATATAAAGAATCAGAAACAGAAGAGCTTCAGGATTCTTACTGGAAGACAATGGACAAATACCTTCAGTTATGTGAAGGAAAATAATTTCCAAACTAAAATGCTAAACCCAGCCAAACTCTTAATTAAATATGAGAGGAAAATAAAGGCATTTTTTCCCAGTAATATAGGCTTCAAGAACCTTTAAAACACTCTTTTTCTGAAGTTACTAGACAATGTACCCCAACAACAACAAAAAAGGACTAAATGAAGACAGAGGAAGACCTGGGGTCCAGGGAATAGCAGTTCATGATGGTAATTTTCGTGAAGGAAATTCCCTGACTGATGGTGAAGGATAGTCCAGGAAAGGCAGATGTGCGCTGGACTAAACGGTCCAGCTTGGAGCAGAAGTACAGAAGACTCTGAGAATGATGTCTCCAAGAAATAAAATGAGGCGCATGCATTACTGGATTTAAATCTCCATCAGTAATTATAAGGAATAATTACAGGTGCATTGAACACTAAGTATGTGTGGGGGTGAGATATAACTATTAAGTAGTTAAAGCAAAATGTTATGAGAAATTAAATGCAAGCATCGTGTACCCTGTGGCTCACATGTAGAAAATTTTTACATGCTTATGTAACATAATTGCTGGATACTGATTAAACCAAAATTTAAAATGTTACTTTATCATGACAATGGGTGAGGGGATAAAATGTATGGGGGACAAGCGTAACAGAACTAAAACCTCAATTTTAGTAGGCAGAAGACGAAAGATATTTTAAAGGCAAATCAAGAAATAGCACAAATTACTTAAAAATAGGGAAGATTTTAATATGATGGATTCTATAAAATGGTTTGATGTGGGAAGAGATGAGGCAGGAAACTACTGCTTTGAAAGTATGTATGCAACTAACATCCATAAAAATAAAAATCAAACATGCAAAGAGGACATAGGAGGAGACAATATAGTGTCCGTGGGCTCTGGATTTGTGTTTGAGCATCTGAGGTCAAGACATGAAGGGAAATAAATCAGAGGGTAGGAAATTTCAAGGGTTTTGAGCAAAGATCAGGTGTACGCGTCTGTTTGTTTGTGTGTATTTAATACCTTTAAGACAAATTTTAATTATTACAAAAATGGTAAACAGATTAGTTAGAAAGTGGAAATTTATTGCAAATGAGATGTCATTTGCATATGCTTTGAAATAACCGATTTTGGAAAACATTATTTTGGACCTCAGGACAGGAGTGAAATCAGTATAAGATTCATATTGAACAGATCCCTGACCCCTGAAATAGTATGCAAAATTATGTGAATGAGTGCCTGTAACCGTGCATGTGTGAGTAAAAAAGAGAGGCAAGAACAGACTGAAAAGAAAATAGAAAGAAACTCAACCGTTCTAAGGGTCTCATGAAATTCTAAATGACAAAAATCTTTTCCTTCACCTCATCATCAGCTTCCAGATGCTGCTCAGAGGAAAGTCCATTACAAAGCAAGACACTAAAGTTCCATCATTATAGACATGAGGAAAAGAAATACTTCTCCCTTAGCCTCCTCTACTGGAATATTTTGAGCACCACAAATGTACCACAAGCTCATTCATGTTTAGATATTTGCTGAAAGAAATGCTATTCCTGCCACCTGAGATATTTTTCCCCTCTTCCTCACCCCCACTCTACTTATCTGGCTAACTCTATTTACCTTTCCACGTATCATATTAGATGTTACTACCCTAAGGAGAACTTTTCCCACAAGGGCATACACCATTTCCGCTAGCATCCTCTATCTCCTCTACTTGCATAAATCACCATATGTGTAAATAATTGTCCTCTGGGTCAATTCTCTAAGAAAGAGAAAACTCCATGAGGGAAAGGGTATGCTCAAGGAATTGCCTTGGGAAGGTTCCTAAGTACCCAAGAAAGATTTGTTCATTATCGAGTGTAAGAATCAAACCATGATAGAAGTCTTGTTACACCATTTATTATACATATAATTAAACACTCATTTGTATCATCTGTAAAGTAAGGGTGCTAAGAGGATTAAATTACTTAATAGGAGTAAAATACTGGCTCTTGATAATTGTTCAATAAATACAATCTCCTCTTTCCTCTTTCAAGTAAAGTGATGATATTTATTTAACTATGTTAAATTAGGAGAAAAACATGCTGATAGTACATTGTTTTCTTGCAAAAGCATATAATAAAGGCCAATTTTTTAATAGTGCAAAGGAACAGTGCTCCATTCTATACAAAGATGTATAGTGATCATCAACCACTAACCTTTTATTCATTCATCCATTCATTTGTTTATTCAGAGAGTGAATAAAATATGAAATATTAATTGAGCACCTACTCTTTACCAAATTATTAGATAAGTGTTCACTGGGAGTCAACAGTAAAAAAGAGAAGCAACGTCTCTCGTATTCAGGGAGCTTACATTTAGTGGAAGAAACTAAGTTTTAATTGAGTCCAGTTATAGTACACCTTACCCACTATCATGTATTTCAGCAGCAAGTGAATATTATCTGATGTAAAAAGCTTATGTTACCTGAAGATGAAGAAAACTAAAATATATGCAATTTTTTAATTTATATTAAATCAACTCCCTATTGATCAATAAAAGCTACTTCTTGCTGAGTGGGTTTCTGAATGATAAACTGGACCTTGAAACACACCTGCAAGAGACTGGCTGGAAAATCCTTCCAGAACACCTCTTCTACTGTCTTTTAGGGGACAGATAATGTGTACTGCTTTCGTCACTGCTGATTAAACAATGTCTCAGCTTTCAGCTGCCTCATATTGAGCTCACTGTAACTTTAAATATTGGTAACTAAGCTCATATATCACAGAACTGAGAGAATGACAGTTTCAGTGCATAATGGCTAAAGCTTTCTAGAATAATCAGATATTCTATTATTCATGAAAATATATTCCCCAAATCAAATTGGAAGCTATTTTGTGTAATATATTATTTAAAATTCAATATTATAATGCACACAACTTCTCAGTCAGAGGAGGACCATTTCAAAACGTGATTATGTGCAGACTCTATTTAAAAGTGACAATTTTGCTTCTCAGTTGTTTAACAGCTTAAGCAGACAAGCTCAAGTGGAACCAAGTCATCTGACATCGCATGCAACTTTGCAAAAGTGACATCAGTACTTAAAAAATGCACTCACATTTGGATGGGGAGAGACGTGTATTTGGGGGGAAAAATCTTGGCTTACTTAGATCTTATTTCAACTTACTCCAAAATAGTACCTTCCAAATTAACTGTAATTTATCATCCCTGTAGGGTAAATTATTAACTCCTAAATCTGCCAGTCATGCCCAACAGCCTGCCCTACCAACACTGCAGCAGTCTCTGTTGTTTAGAGAGCCATAACTTGCTATGTTTTCCTTGGGATGACTGAGAGAAAATGTCCAATAAGCACACATTCAACATTTTCTGGTATCACACGTTTTCCTTGGAGATGCCCTTTCTCATCTATGCTGTCTATCTGAAATCTTCTTTCAAAAATTTGTAACACTGAGTGAAGTCTTCCCTCACTTCCCAAGCCAGTTATGACTGCTCTACAGTCAGGTCTACAATTTTAAGTATCTTACATAACTTGTGTTAGGACATCATCTATGACTGTGGGCTCCGATCACATTCCAGATCTGTGTCAAATATTATAAACTTACATTGCTTTCTTTAGACACGAGACCCCCACATTGCTACCAAATGTTGTAACTGAGGAAACTGAGTCCCAGAAGCATTCAATGGATTGTTCAATGATAGAAATCAGAAAATACTAAGAGGCAGAAGATTGTCGGTTGCATTCAGCATTTTCCTGGTTCCTAGAGTGAGCCATACCTGGTTTGTAGTCAGGGCTCCATGTATGTTGACTGATTGAATCAATAAATAAGGTAAATTTAACATTATCTTCTTACACTGTAGGCCAAGAGGTTTGAAGTGATCTGAATCTCTAAATTAAATGAGAAAGGAGTACTTGTCTAAGAATTAAGTTTGGCCTTTTAGAACAAACACTGAATTTGGAGTTTAAAAGGCATGTTAATACCTTAACTCTAACCATTTGTAGTTGTATGACCTTGCACAAAGTTCTTGATTTTTCTGGACCCCATTATCCTCATCTAAAATAATTTCACTCTGTTCTCTAATAAGAAAATTTCTATGAAGCAACATAGAATTGAAGGGGGAAATGTAGACCTTGGAGCCTGAAGGCCTAGGTTTAGATGGCAGCACTCACCTGTGAGACATTGACCACATAATTTATGTCTCTGTGCCTCAGTTCCCTCATTTGGAAAATTTGTGTACTAGCACCTAAATAATGGAACTGTGAGTTTTGCATGGTTTCCTGAATACAAATTCTATAGTATAGTGCCTACTACACAAGTTCTAAATACATCTGAGTTCTCATTGCTATGTACATGTAATTAGCAATGTACATGTAATTAGCATGTTGCCCATGCATGGTGGATCCTCAGGGAATGTATCCTTTCTTTTCTCATCACCTTGAAAAATTCACTTAAACTCTGTGAGGCTCAGTTTTCTCATTTATTAAATTAGAATAATGAAAGTGACCTTTCCTCAGATAGCAGGGCTAACTGACATTTTAATATTTTTTGATTCTAAGATGCTCAATAACATGCATGTGGTATAGAATTTGTAGGCTGGAAAAGCTGCACATCATCCTCAGTAAGATAATGTTAGAATAGGAAGTGCTGGCCCAAGGCTATACAGGAAGGCAGAGAAGCAAATAAAATTCACTCGGATAGAGTGATTCAAATATAATCCACAGGAATACCAGGTTTGAACTGGGTCATAATGGATGGCCAGGAATAAGAATGATAACAAAAAAGATGGGGAAATTATGAAAAATTAGCCTACTTCACAATACTGACTGGGCAAGATAAATTGATTAAATATTGCCATGTGTCCTGGCTCTAAACAGATTAACTAACAGAAGCAGTGTCCAATAAATATAAGTATCATGATCATCATATTTTCTTTGTATACCTATTATGCTGTGTCCTCATTCTTAAGTATCATCTTCTCCATCTAGAGATTAGGAAATGAGATTCAGCAAACTCAAGGTACCTGGCTATGGTCCCTTCTCAGGGGTGTAGCTCAGATGTGAACCCAGATGACCATCACACACAGTAGCCTCCTACTCTAGGTTTTTGGCTACATTGCTCCCAATAATTATGGCTTTAGTAGATTAAAAATATTATTAAACAGACCTTCTCCACAAGACTCCATTAGCATAATGGAAACATGCAAATTACTCATTTTAAACCATCTAAACAACAGCAGCCATAGTTTTCCTCCTGCCAGGGAAGACCAGCTTAGAGAGATTGGACTGGCTCACTCCTGTAGAATTGTAGACCAGGAAAAGAAAGAGAATAAAATCCAGCATTCAAGGTGAAGGAGGATGCTGCTAACCCCACTGCAGGACTTTAGAATGGTATTGCCAACAGGAAATTCATAGAAAACCATGCAATTCCAGCCCTGAACATCGGTACTGTTGTTCACTGCCCAATAACACAAATACAGTGTGATTTAAAGGTCATAGAATTGTTTTCGCCATTAGCCTGGCACAAAATGTAAAATTATGAATAACTTCTTCTATGTTTCCTTTATTTCTCCTTTCCTTCCCTGGGTATTATTTTAGTAAAATGCTTTGTAACAAAATTGTAAGTCTTTTGAACCATTAAGCAATCAAGCCAACTGCTTAATTTGCTTAATAACTCAAAGAAGTTGCTGCCTTCATTGAGTTTATGGCCTAGGAGGGGAATCAGTTAAGACAAGAAATTACAATATGTTGATATGATATGTGGCTCGAGAAAACGCACTGAAATCTTACTTAAAATTAAATTGACACCTGAAGGATAAATAGAACCTACCCTGATAAAGTAAATAATGTGTGTGTATATCTTTGTGGGTGGGATAGGTGAGCATAATGATACATATTCAAGACAGAAGAAGCAACAAATGCAAAGGATTGCCTATGAGCAGGAACAGTAGGAGAGAAAAATTCCAACGTAAATTTTCAAGTGCAGCATCTGGCTGGAGCATGATATGCAAGGAATGGAGGGTTGGGGCAGGGAGCATCAGGTCTAGAAATGAGGCTAGAAGGGATCAGAGCAGGCAGTGGGAAAGACTTTCTTCTTCACTCTGAGGGCAATAAAGAGCCATCCAAGTCCTTCAAGGAAATAAATGGGAACATGTTTGTATATAAAACAATCCTTATGGTAAAAGATGGAAGAGCATGGAGAATACATTGTAAAAGCTGGATTGGACTATCAGATGGAAAGTCTCTAGTGAATATAAACGGTACCTAATACTATTTCCTAAGATATCTCTCTGAAGAGATTAGAGGTATTTAGATTGGAAAAGAGAAATCTCAAGTGATCCTCAAGTCTCTCTTTCAACATCTGGGACAGCATCTCTGACTAAGAGATACGGATATTTCTGCTGAACATAAAGAGCATAATTAGGACCACTAGAAGGAATCACAAGATAACTCAGACTAACATGGATCTTTTTGGTGAAAAAAGCCATGGGGGCAGGCCATGGTGGTTCAGAAGGCATGCCTGCCCATGTGAAAAAAAAAAGGCAATGAATTTTTTCACGAGATAGCGAGGTACTTCTCCGGTCTTCCTCGGGTTCTTTTAGTGATTAGCCTGGAACTTTGCCTTGTCATTGTTCCTAGTAGTCATAACAACTCCATGAGAAAGAAACAAGTATCCTAGATTTACGCATGTGCCAAGGTTGTAAGATCTAACCAGAGATATAAGCAGCTGCCTTGAGTTTCTACCTGGTGATGAAGACATTAATCCCTTCCACCAAAGGTAACCAGGGACCGTCTATCTCCTTCACATCCAAGATTACCAAATCTTGAGTTTTGGGAGGTAACAAATATCCAACATATCCCCCTACCCTAGGTCTTCACACAATCTTCACTTTCAAGACTGAAGATATCTTCCTAGGGTCTTAGGTAAATAATATGGACTTTAACTTGAAATGATGCCCAACCTTTTCTCCAAAAGACTTTAAACATTTAAAAAAATTCCTTTTGTTCCTCATATAATGATGTGACATTTTATCAGGAACAGATGTTTCATTTTGCCAAAAGTTTTTCTACACAAATTGTGATGATCATATTTTCCCTTCTATATTCTATTGATGTGATGAATTACAATTATTGATTTCTAAGTGATGAATCAACTTCCACTTGATTGTGTAGTATTATATATATATACATATATAGCTGAAGTTGATTTGCTGGTATCTTGAAAATATTTATCTGTGTTCATGAAATAAATTGATCTGTGGTTTTATTTTTTCTAATATTCTTGGTTTTATTATCAGAGTAATAATGCTCACCTCAATAAATGAGTTGGAAAGTGCTTCTTTATCTCCAATTTTCTGGAAGAAAGTGTATAGAAATGGCATTATTTCTTCCTTAAATCTTTGGTGGAATTCAGCAGTGAAAGCATCTGACCAAGAATGTTCTCTGATGGAAATCTTTCTAACTATGAACTCAATTTCTTTCATAGATATAGGATTCTATGCAGAATATCGATTTCACCTTTGGCAAGCTTTGGTAGTTTTAGTCTTACAGAGAATTTGGCCATTCATCTAAGTTGTCAAATTTATTCCTGTAAGTTGTTCATAGTACTACCTTATTTTTTGTTATTTATTTATTTATTTATTTATTTATTTATTTATTTATTTATTTTTCATGGCCAGGCACTGGGAATCGAACCCTGGTCTCTGGCATGGCAGGTGAGAACTCTCCCTGCTGAATCACCGTGGCCCGCCCTAATTTTTGTTCTGTAGGATTTATAGTTATGTGCCCTTTTTCATCCTGATATTGGTAATTTACTTCACTCCCTACCTCTCCCTTTCCTTCCCCTTTCTCTCTCCCTCTTTTCTCAATCATTCTGGATAAAGGTCTATTAATTTCATTGAACCTTGCAAAGAATGAATTAGCCTACTGGATATATTTTTTCTCTAGTACATTACTCTTTTCAATGTTATTATTCTCTTATATTTACTACTTCCTTCATTTTGCTTGCTAACCATTTAATTTACTGCTATTTCTCTAGGGTTTTTTTTAAATGTAAAGGCTCAGATCAGAGACAGTTTTTCTAATATAAACATATAATGCTATACATTTTCCTCTGAGTGTTGCTATTCAAAACAGTTTTTTGTATGCTGTGCTTTCATTTTTCATTCAGTTCAAAATGCTTTCTAAATGCTTTCATTACTTTCTCTTTGATTTACAAGTTATTTAGGAGTTTAATTTTTAAATTTTGGGTAACTTTCAATCATCTTTCTGATCTTGGTTCCTAGTTTAGATCTGTCAGTGACAGAGAACATGCATTGTACAATTTGAATTCTTTCAAATTTGTTGGTACTTGATTTATGGACAACTGTATGGTCTATCTTGGTAAATGTTTCATGTGAATTTGTAAAAAATGAATATTGTGCTGCTATTTTGCCGTGTTATATAAATATCAATTAGGTCGATTTTGTTAATAGTGTTCTTAGTC
Source organism: Tamandua tetradactyla (assembly GCF_023851605.1). Taxonomy (NCBI): domain Eukaryota; kingdom Metazoa; phylum Chordata; class Mammalia; order Pilosa; family Myrmecophagidae; genus Tamandua; species Tamandua tetradactyla. The sequence continues at coordinate 39,208,818 of NC_135328.1, forward strand.
TTCTATGTCGTTACTGATTTTTTTTCACTTGCAGGATTACTGAGAAAAGAGTGTTGAAGTCTTTAATTATAATCTTAGACTTATCTCTTCCTCCTTTTAGTTTTATCGGTTTTTGCATCACGTTGCTTGAATTTCTGTCCTAGGTGTATGTAGAGTTAGGGTTGTTATGTTTTCCTCATGAATTCACAACTTAATAATTATACAATTCCTCTATTTATTCAGTTATTTTTCCTTTTTTTGATGTCTTGCAACATAACCACTCCATTGTTTTTTCTGAATAGTGTTTACATTTTTATCTTTCTTTCCATTTAAACATAATTTAGTTGGATCCTGGTTTCCTTCATGATTAAGTTATGCCTATATATTAGCCTGTTTAGACCATTTACATTTAATGCAGTTATTGATATAGTTGAATTTAAGTCTAATATCTTTTTGTTATTGTCCCCTTTGGGATTTTTCCTCCTTTTCTTCTCCTTTTCTATTGGTTTTCAATTAGTTCAGATTTTATATGATTTCATTTTATTTCCATGTTTTGATGACTGGTTATACCACCTTATATTTTTCTGAAGGTATTCCACCAGAGTTTATAATACACAGTGTACCAGACTCTTCTCTTCTACCCTTTGCTTTGGCTAGAAAAATATTGTTGCTCTCTTCCAGCCTGGGTCCTGAATGATCTTTTGGAATTAAGCAACCTACCATAAGTGGACCTATTAACTATGTATTACTATGTGAGAGTGAAATAATATTCTGTTTTATTTAAGTCTCTCTCCTTTATAAGGAGCGTAATCCATATCTTATAAATGCAGTGATTGCTACCAGTGAAAAACGGTTCTAAAACAGCAAATGCCAAAAAGTTGTGGTATTGATAAAGTGATCAGATGATGAGTAGTAAAAAAAAGCAAGAAGGAATATTAGTGGTATTTGCTATATCATGACAAAACACTTGTGTCATCTGTGATTACTTGGAAAGCAAGTGACATGTCCATCATATCATAGCTTTACTCAAAGTAGAATGTTAGATATAGCAGGGCTCTACACCTGGGGAGTGACCAATGGCCTTGTGAAAGGCCATTTCACAAACAAAGTTGGAAAAGGATAGTGCTTCACGAAGGGATTATTTACTTCTCATGACTTGCAATATAAATTGATTCAGACTAGAGATATGGATGTTTCTGTATTGAAAAAATACAACAGCTTTTGTATCCTAAATAACATAAGTTTGTCGCTAAGAGCATTTCTAGCAGCAAAAAAAAATAATAATATATTAAAGGTGTTGCCTGTACACTTCAATAAAAGTAACTGATCCAGTGATTTCAAATTATCTCCCATTAAATTAAGGGAGATATACATAAAAATGATCACAAGAACCAGTGGATAAAAGAGGGATATGCAAAGTTTAATAAAAATAACGGCTAATTGGCTATAGACATATAACACATGCAATGCATAGATTGGATATCTATCTTATAGTTGTTTTTTAGAGCAGGGTTTATTTTTTTTTTATTTTACTTTGTTTCCAAAGAAACCAAGTGATATTATACAAAAGACAATAAGTGCTCAATGCCTAAAACAGTCACTGAGACTTGAACTTGTACCAAGAAGAAGAAGGTGGCAAAACTTGCTAGTGTACAAGGGAATATACTCTCCAATTAATGTTTCAGTTATGTCCATAAGGGATATTGGAAAAGGAAGGATTGTTCAGAGGGTAAGGCCATGAGTTATGAAGGACACTGCATAAATGAATGCCTCTCAAATAGCAGAACCAGGGTCCACAACAGAAAGATGCAAAACTGCCAAGGGAGAGCATTTTTGTAATACCTGACAAATATATTGCGTTATTGCTATAGAATAACGTTGCTGTATGTTTTTATATTCTTCCTCTTTCAGAAATTGGTTTTTAATTAAATACCTTCCTCCTATTTCATCAGTATATATTGGCTGGGTATGAGGAGGGTGATATATTGTGTATTCAGTAATAAATTTTTAAGCTCTGAGAAGCTACACCAAAATAAGACAGAAAAATAAGTTCCCATCAAGGAATCTTGGACACATGACTTAAATGTTTCTCATAGTCAGACCGTGATTGTACACAGTGTACATAGGAATGGACTGGGCAGAGAAAACAAATTTTCCATGAGAACGCATTCTCACATTCTGACTGTTTATAATAGATTTATGCTCCATGACAAATTTTAGCTGGGTGCTTGGCTGCCTTCAAGAAATTTTAATTACTAGCCTCATTTATAGCTAATTGCAGCTATATGAATAAGATTGGACAATAGAATTCAATTAGAAGTTATTTGTACAACTTTTGAGTTACTTCCTTAAAAATAAAGCTGTTAATGCAGAACTTGACACCTGCAGCCTTCCTTCTGTCTGAGAAATGACAATACTTTGAGTCTTGGATCCAAAAATAAACTCCTCATTTCAAGAAAATCAAACTCAACCCAGAAGCCTGGTTCCTGAATAACATAATAGGGAAGAACCACTCAGCCATCTCTGAACTATTAAATAAGAGAGAAATAAACTTTATGTTATTTAAACTGCTGTAGACAAACAGTTAGATTCTGATAATTGCTGAGTAGTTCCTATCAGACCAACCTTCCCACAGATGACAACTATAAACTATAGAAAAATTATCAACATAAACCACATGAAAACACTGTCGATTTAACAAAACGGATACTACTGGGGGATCACAATTTGGAAGAAGAAATGGCAATGCCAGTTTCTTGTTGTTATGACTTTTAACTTAGAGATCGTCCACAGATGGCACCCAGTGGGGAAACTAAGGCTGGACGAGACTCCAGTATCTTTATTGGCTTGCAAAACAATAGAACAGAGTTTGGGGCTACCAAATGGTTAGAAAGTATGAGGTAAACCTTAGAGAGGAAAGAAAGAAAAAGAGGGTGCTACATATTCTGTATATGAAATCTTCCCATATAGGTAGCTGACTCCTGGACTAACATATATTGAAGAGAATACTAGTAGACCAATGCATTGAAGGTTAAAAAACCTGAGCTGAGATTTCATAGTTTGAAACTTGAATTCAGACATATCAACTGTCTGATAAAATAATGGTATCAGCAACAAAAAGCAATACTTTTTGGAAAAACATCAGAGAATCCAGAGCCTTAGCAGCTTATGATTGACAATGTCCATATTCTAACCAACATTACCAGAGATACGAAGAAACAGGAAAGTGTGACTCATCTTCAAGAGAAAAGGCAATTAATGTGGACAATCCATGACCAGCTACTAAAACTCTGCCCAAGTGAATAAGGGAAAACATTCTTATAATGAATGAAATAAAAAGACATCTCAATGGATACACAGAAACTATAAAAACTTCCATGGATATATTAAATAAAAGTTACAAAATCAGAAATAAAATTAAAAATAATAGAAAGGCATAAGAGCAAATTTGAGATAAGAGAAGGAATCAATTAAAAAGAAGAGCAGCAGTAATGAGACTATCTGAAAAAAAAAATAAGAAAATGGGTCCTCTGGGGCAAAATCTATTGATCCAACATACATATAATTAGAGTTGCAGAATATGAGGAAAGAGAATCGGGCACACAAAAAATGTATTTGAATAAATAATGGCTTAAATTTTTCCCGATTTAGTTGAAGACATAAATTTACAGAGTAAAGAAGTGCAGTGAATGCCAAGTGGCATAAGGAAATCAAGCCTAAGTATTATGTAGCTAATCTTATGAAAACCAAAAGGAACAGGATAAAAAAAAAAGCAGCCAGGTAAAAAAAAAAAAAAAAAGACAATTTGAACAACAATTTAAATGAGCACCAACTTATCATTAGAAATAAAGGAATGTTTAAACTATTGAAAGGAAAAATTGGAATTCTACCTGTTAAATTTACCTTTCAAAAATAAAATTGAAATAAAGAAATTTATGCATAGTAGAAACCAATAAGAATGTGATACTAGCATATCTGTACTACAAAGAAAACCGAAGGCAGTTCTTTGGCCGAAAAATAATACCAAGTGGAAATGTGAGTAATTATGAAAAACAATTTTTTAATTTTCTTTAGATATGTATGGCTGTTTAAACTGAAGATTATAAAATCATATTGTGGAGTTTATAATATTTGTGAACATAGTGCACATTTAAAAATTTAACATAGAAGATGAGAAAGGGCAAAATGGACTCTCAGAGTTTCAAGTTTCTTATATTTTCTTGCAGTAATGTAAATACAATTTATGTTAATATTAAAAACTTTAAAAGTGAAAATTAAGAATGTATGTTGTACATGAAAAAGTTAGAATGACCATAGCCCAAGCACCCCTAAAGAGAGGGATAGAAAGATCAAAGGTGATGGTGGAGTTATACAGAGAAGATAGAATTTAACAAATGAATATGAATGCTGAATCATTAAAGCAATAGAGATATCACTTTAGTCTCCAATATCTTAGAGCAGCTATTAGTAAAAACCTAAAATTGTGGAATTGTAACCCATGTAAAACTCTGAAATATGTTCTACAACTAATTGTGGTGCTGTGCTTTGAAATTTTTGCTTTTTTCTATGTGTTATTTTTCACTAAAAAAGAAAGAAAAAATCAATTTCATTGATAAAAAAATATTTGAACCTTCTAGCCTCCTATACTGTGGAGCAGTTAGAAGGAAAAATCAGAGAGGATTGTATGGTAGCCCATGGCAAATCCTGGGATTTGTCCTGTAACTATTTGTTGAAGAGTGCTTTGAAAACCATTGCTTTTTTATTTCTCTTTGCTTTGCATATATGTTATACTATACAATAAAAAAGTTCAAAAAAAAAGAAGAATGTATGTTGCGATCTCTTGAACAATTACTCTAAAATAATATATAGGAGTATGCATAAATGCCAAGAAGCCATTTAAACCACTGTATTTTAGAAAGTCCTTGCCACAGAAGTTTAGAATTTGCAGTAACTAAAAAGGCAGTTACTAATATCATTCCCATTTTACTGATTAAAAAACTGAGTTGGCAAATTAAACAGCCTGCTCAAAGTAGACTATTTAGCCTACTTTGAGTCAAAACCACAAAGACCTTCTTTGTGATTTCAATACCTGCACTTTTAATTACTACAATCCATTCTTAAGCCTCATTGAGTTTCCAAGCAGCATCTTCAAGATCACACATCTGGCTACAGCATAGATGAAATTAGAACACAGGAATTTGTATTTTGGACCAAAGATCTTTTAACAATAGCTGGCTACCTCCTGCCTCTCAGTTTGCATAACCTTGAAACAATATATGTCCAAAAGGAGCTCATGCTTAGCAAAGTTGATTAATTTTTCAAAGAGGTAACAATCACCATATATATATATATATATATATATATATATATATATATATATATATATATATATATATATAATTTACTCGGACTTCTAGTCAGTATTTGAAACAACACCTTTCAAAGGCTAATTCGTAAGGTTAATGAAGAGGGGGTTGGTGGAGAAATAGTCAATTCGATAAACATTTTACAATGGGTTTAGTAATGAAGGAAGAAAGGTCTATGGAAAGTGGCCCTGGCTCAGGTCAAAAAGATCAGTCAATGCCAAGCCTAATCTAACTCAGGCATCAGTTACCTGTAAATGTTAAAAATGTCCTCTGTTCTCAAAAACAAAAGTTTTGGGGGAGACATTAGAAGACAACAGGTCTTCTAAGGTGGCTCAGGAAATCAGATCAAAGCTGGGTTATTAGGAAAGACATGGTAATCAGTAATTAGTCTTTAGTTAATCAAGAGGTACGTATTCATAGGGCAAGCATCCATCTCAGTTTATCTGTAATAGCACTGGCTTATACCAGTTGCCCTCACATAATTTCAAATAGCAACCCTTTTTACCCCAAGAGGGACAATAAATTAATTACATGTGGTCACCTCACTTACTGAGCATTTGCAATGTGTAAAATATTTGCTGAAGCTTTGAAAGACAAATATTCTTTTTCATTAATAACAGCAACATGATATTATAACAATGAGCTATAGATCAGGAGATAGAAAAACTATATTCTTGGATTTATCATGTTGCCTCTCCTGGTAACAATTTCTTCCCTTATCAGATGAATGTATAGAGTTAAATCAAGAATAAAGCCCTATGCCTATAACATTTCATAATGCCCTGTATCCTCTTTGTCCCTGTCAATGTCTCATACTTCGTCAATCTGAGATTTTGTCTTGCTGAGACCCTTTTCTTTTCTCTCCATCTAAATTGTGTCCTCTTGATAATTGTGCTTAAGACCCATCTCATCCATGAAAGAAAAGGATTGGTGATATATTCCTTGAAGTCAAAGTGAATTTCATGAAGTATCCCAGAATTTCACACTGGATGTTGGGAAAAGAGCAACACTCAGAAGACTTGAGCTCCAATTGCTGTTCTGTAATCAATTATCTTTAGGCAAATCACCAATTTTTTCTGGGGATAAGCCTTTGTGGTACAGCCCTGCCCTGGTATAAGAACATTGCTTGAAAACAGCTAACTAACATTTATTGAGTATTATTATGTGAGATATTTTTAATCCTCTTTTTACATATTAGAAAACTGAAGCTTGAAATTATTCAGCAATAGGACGAAGTAATTTAATTAATTTAAGCTATATGTGGGAAAACCAGCATTCAAAATCAGGTGTGATTAACTCCAGAGTTTCTTCCAGAAATCACAATGCTAGAATAGTTTAAAATATTCTTCTTTTCTCAAAGGGAATTATTTCCTCTCAATGGAGGCAATCTCCATGACAGCCTAGGGAACTGAACCCCTCCCTTTCTTCTAGTGTCATCATCAATGAGAAATATTAATTTTCTTGAATTTTCCAAGAAGAGATGATCAGAAGAAAGTGAAACCTAGCACAAGTACCCTTGAGGACCATTAGACAACATAACAAGGAAACAAAACAAAACCTTAACCTTATCTGTGCCATATGAAGACCCTTTTATACCAGTCTTCTCAAAGATAAGTTTCAGGAGATCTGACTCACGATGTTGGTGCCCTATCTAATTTCCCAGGACCTAACTCTTCCACTTTCCAGGCCTCAATTTCTGACTCTTTAAAGGGTAGGAGTTGAGACAGATAATTTCTAAGGTCCTTGCAGATTGTCCAAGAAATCTGTGGTGGTAAACTTGAAGGTGTAGATAACATTTCCTTTCAGTTGAGCAAATAGAGGATCTCGAATAAATAAATCATTTGGTGATTATGAGAATGATATTCACTTTCTTTCTCAGTTATAAGAATATTTTTATTCATTGCTAAAGGACTACCCAGACTTTAGACATGGGTGGCTGGAATCATAAGCTCTAGTCAACTGTACTGTAGTTCTGATTTTCTGATTTCCCTTCTAAGTGAGCTTCCGCTTTACACCAAAGATCCTTATTTCTAGTTGAAAGAATAACTAATGGAGAGTGGTAAAGAGGACAGATTGTCTCTGTTCTTGCAAGTCATGGGAGGGCCAAGTGTCAAGTGTAAAAACATATTTCTGAAAGACTCAGGCTCTCATGATGATGGCAAAATTAAACCCTGAGGCCAATCATCAATTAAATAAAGGCAGAATTCTGCGAGAATTTAGAGGTAGATGAGCTTCCTTTCTAATAATGTTTCCCTGTGAGATGCAGAATGCAATCACTGCATTTATGCATGAAAGCATCCAGTGACAGAGGTAGAGCATCACATGCCTGGGCAGCATTGATTATTACAATATTCTTTTGTGGCTCTTGTGTGATATCTTATTAAATATATTTTCATTTTAAAACAAAATGTATGACTTTGTACCTGGTTAATCTACCCTTGCATATTTGATACTGTTAACAGCCCTTCTTTACTCTTGTTACCAGGAAACTCAGGGCTGAATTTTTAACTCCAGTTGAATGCATTTCCTTAGTTAATTCAGAAATCCGATTGCAAAAAATACAAACAGTCATGATTTAGTGGCCTAAACAGATTAAAACTTTATCCTCCCATATATAAGATATCAAAATGTAAGACTCTCAGGACTTTCAAGGGAACTCCACAGAGTCTTGAGGGCTCTATTTCTGCCAGCTTGCCACTCTGCCACGCCTAGTTTGTGAGGGAGTCCTCATCCTTATAGACCAAGAAGACTTCTAGAGTTCTGACATCACATCTGTCTTTGGGGAGGAAATAATAAACAGGAGTAAAATGGATAACAGAGTTGACAACCATAAATCTCTTTCATAGCCAGTTCTGGGAATTGTCTTTTAGTGTGTGTATGTGCAGGTACATAACACACACTCGCACTAAATAATTCGCTTTCCTTCCTTTTCCCTTCCTTTGTGAAACACATTTAATAATTTGAAATGTGTCCCTTTTATTTCTAAGTCCAGAGTATGGAACTAAAATGGAAAGAAATAGCATTACTGAGATGGGTAGTGCCTACAGATGGTGAGAATTGGATTGCTGAGTTGTTCTATGTCTTTTTAACTGTAAAAGCATTAAAGGTTAGAGGTAGTGCCATCAGCAGGTTTTTTACTCCCTCACATTCCCCACTGGAGGCAGTTGTTTCTTTCCATCCCAACTCTATCTATTTCAAACTAATAGGACCTATGGCCAAAGATATATTGGCAGTTACGTGTAATGAAAGGTATTGGAAAACATTGACCTCAGTCATGTTCTTGCCTAGTTCATATGAGGAAACTGATGTCCAGAAAGTTGAGTTAATATGCCAAAGGTCATGAATTAGCTTTAAGACAAACAGCCTATGTCATCTACCACACTGTAGAATAGGACTGAGAGAGCTGTTTTAGGGGTAAGACAGCTGTTGACCCCGCAATCATATTACCTGGGGTCAAATCATTATCTTCCACCTAATAGTTATGTACCTTTCAGCTAATCATTTAAATTATTTGTACCTCAGTTTCCTCCTCTATAAGATGAGAATACTAATGGTACCAGTGTCAAGAGATTTTTAGTAAACCTAAATGAGATGTGCGCAATGCATTTATTGCAGTATTTGGCCTATAGTTTGTGCTTAATAGATTTTATCTAAGATTCAGGAAATGTCAGATGAAGATGAACAATTTGTCAAGGGATAAACGAATATAACACGTGGGATGGGCTTTGTCATGAGGTTAGAGAAGGCAGTCAACTTTGTGAATCTGAAGTTTGGGAAGCATTCACAGAATAGTCTGCACAACTTCTCTGGCTAAGCATGCTTACTTAGTAACATTTTTTTTAAAGAAAAACTGCTGTCCAAGCTGTTAGCTGGAATTGAGAGATACAGTGATGGTTAGAGGGCCTATTTAGTAAGAACAGAAAAATGCACTGGGAGTGAATCATTTGTCTGGACACAGAGGCTGAGTCAGGAAGATGGACTGTCACGTAAGCATTTTGGGCTGAAGCCAAGAACATTGGGAAATGATTGCTCTGTGGGACAATTTCAAGCCAGGCATTGAGACAATCTCTGTGTCCCACCTCCACCCCTCTCTCAAGTACAACATTTTTTCATATCACCCCTCAATTAGAATCACAAGGAGGTAGGCATTGATATGCAGGGGAGCACGGAGTGGTAAAATAAGGACAAAGTCAGCTTGCCCTCCACTGAATTATTGATGGTGCTTGCATTCCCTGCCCAATGGGTCTTATATGATAAGAGGGAAGAATATGTTGATCCAAGATAAGAACTAATATGATAGACGAAAACTTGTGACTCTTCCATAACAGCGAAGCTTCTCTTAGGAAGTGATGAGTTCTCCCAACTAAAAGGTTTCAAACAGACACTGTTGAAGTACCCACAAGATAGACTGTAGATGAATTGGTTCATTAAGAAGGTCTATTTGAAGATATTCAATTCAACTCCATCATTTTATATGTTGGGTTGAATTAAAAGCCATTAGTCACACATTTATTTTCTTGGGTGAACAATGTCTATATTGTAACTGCAGTCAAAGGTAAAATTTAATAACAATAATAATAAGTGAATAGTTACTAAGAAACTATTCTGTAACAGACAATGTCTTAGGTATTGTGCAGGATAGACCATTGCATTAAGCATTGTCACCGTCCTTACAGCTTACACTGAAGGTAGGTGCAAGATAGTGGCTTTACATCATTAGAATACTCTTTCTTTTTCATCCAAGGCAAATAACATTTACCTGCAACTATATTCCACACTTTCTCCTAGTCCCCGGGGATACAACAATAAATAAACTCAAGCACTGGTCTCGAGGAGGAAGGATAGCTAACACAGGTTTGGAAGGTGATGAATAGTTTCTTGGCAGAGATAACATTACAGAAAAAAAGTATATATTCAAGTGAGGAGAATAGGAGAAAAGGAGAACCTGTTCCACACTCAACTCATGCTGTGGTCCAAAAGTGAGAGAAGGTGTCCAGTGTCATTAAGAATCAGTAGGAAATTCAACATCTAGGTGAGGTAAAGAAGGACAGGAAATGAGGAGAGAGAGGTCTTTAGGAGAGCCAAGCAGGGTGGGGTTTGGTAAATCAATATTAAGGGCTTCAAGTCTTATCTTGAGAGTAATAAAAAACTACAGAAGAGTTTTTAGCAGCAGAGTGACAGTGATCAGATTTATGTTTTATAAAAATCATCCTGGTTGTCATGTATAAAATGGATTGAAGCAAAGAGACTCTACCGCATAATGTTGACATGTTCTAGGCGGTAAGATGTTACCGCTTTGTGGCTAAGATCAAAGTCCTAGAGTCCACTCTTCGTGTTTAAATTCTTTCTTTATCTTACTAGCTGTGGGGCAGCGAATAAACTAAATACGTTTGCTAAGCTAATGTCCCCTTCATATAGAAAACAGGAACAATACAAATGTCTGCATTATAAGATTGTCATCAAATCATGAGACAGAACATGTCAAATGTGTACAGTGGTTTGCATATAGTAAGTACTAAATAAATATTAGTTATTGTTACTATACCATTGTTATTTTATCACTGCTATTATTAAGTGTGGCTAGTGGTAAACAGTATTGGCTGCTAATTAAAGAAGGGAGAGCATAATTATGGAGATACTGCAGAAGATGGGGAATAATTTTAATATTTATAGATTCAATAACTAGCCAAGATGCAAACATGGACACACACAAATATGTGCAGTTTCACACATACACATACACACTGTGAACATACATGGCATGGGAAAACATCCACAATATTAAAAAAAAACAAGATGCAAGGTAATAGAGACTCTATAAGACAATCTAAAATATAATGGCATGATGTACTGTTTAAGCTTTTACTATAGTTTAAATTTTACTTAATTTATATTCATTTGATAGCTCATGTGGAGCTATTGAATGGCTTTCTGTGAGCTAGAATAGTCAATGGCTCCATGAATCAACTTGATCATAAGATCAACTTTGAAGAATACAATAAAGAATGAGAGGAGAAATGAGGGCAGGACAGTCAGTAGGAAAAGTGGGGGAAGCATGCACCAAATAGAAAGAACGGCATAAGGGGAAATGTTTGTCAAGAACTCACTCATTCATTCAACACACATTTACTGAGCACATCCTATGGTTAAGGCAATTTTTTAGATATTGAGGCTATAAGAGCAAGAAGGACAGAGAAGTCTCCTGGACCTGGAGAACAATATAATATTGGAGGGCTAGAGTTCATGTTAACTCAGATTAATAGCCCTAGCAGCCTGCTTTACCACACATAGTGGACTCCATTTGTGTCAGAAATTGCTCTCTTGTTGCCTAGCAGATACACCCATTGTGTTAGATTCAGTTGTCAACTTGGCCAGGTGAGCATACCTAGTTCTGTTGCTGCGGACACAAGCCAATGGTACGTGAACCTCATCTGTTGCTAATTACATCTGCAGTCAGCTAGGAGGCCTGTCTGCTGCAGTGAGTGACGTTTGACTTAATTGGCTGGTGCTTAAATGAGAGATCACAACGTAGCACAACTAAGCAGCTTGGCATTCCTCATCTCAGCACTTGCAGCTCAGCCCAGGCCTTTGGAGATGGAGAAAGAAATCAACCCGGGAAAAGTTGTTGGAACCCAAGGGCCTGGAGAGAAGACCAACAGAGACCATCCTGTGCCTTCCACGTAAGAAAGATCCTCAGTGGAAAGTTAGCTGCCTTTCCTCTGAAGAACTAACAAAATAAATCCCCTTTTATTAAAAGCCAATCCGTCTCTGGTGTGTTGCATTCCAGCAGTTAGCAAACTAGAACACCCATTCATCAGATGCTGTAAGGGTTGACTGTCATGGTTTACTGTCCTCAGCCTACAGCACCCATTCTGCCTGAATAAATCTAGGGAGTTACACTTCCCCAAGGGGTCGCCAGTAGATAATGTCTGGTTGAAATACATTTGGGTTTAAAAAGGCAGGGTCCCCGCCTGCAAGAAGAAACTAGCTGTGATGCAATCCATACTCCAACACTACCTTAGGATAAGGCTGCAGCTGCACCCCAGCCGAAACTACCGTTTTAAAATTGCATCCCATGCCCTCTCCTGCTTCCCCCACACCTTTACTGGTTTCTCCCTCAATAAGTCACTTGCACATCAATCTTAAGTCTCTGTGTGTAGGAAACCCAACCTAAGACATTACTGACTTCAACTTTTTTGGTTTCCTTTCCCTGATCCAGTTATTTTTTCCAGCCCTAAAAATTACTTTGTATGCCTGATTAGAATAAACGACTGTTCACCTGGGATTCATTTTTTTAAAGGCATGTATCAGAGCATGATTGTCATGCAGGCACAACGAATATTTTATCTGGTTACATCCATCTATCTTAGAGGGAAAAATGGCTGTTGATTTTTCAAAAATATGTGTAGCAAGATTTTCCTTTAAAATCTTCTGATATTAATCATCTGCAAAATTCTTATGACTACACATTCCAAAAAGTAATATTTCACATTAACCTACCATCAGCACCTTCCTTCTTGCATATTAGCTACTGGGCACAATACTCACTTCTCTATTAAACAGATGAGCTAACTGGGAGTACTTGGAGGTTAAGAGTCTTACAACATAGAGTCACAGAACACAGAATTAGAAGCAAGGTTTCTTGCTTGCAGTTCCAAACAGCTTTCACTACCCTAGTGTTGAGAAAGAAGCCCAGTGTCCATGGGTACCACTCACTTGTTTAGTTTGTGTGTTCAATTTCATGTCTTTCCAATGAGAAGAGATTTTGTGTCACATTTGGCAATGTCTTCAAAAAAGATAATTTGGGTCTTTCCATTCCAGTGGCATTTTGGAAAGACCCAAGTGACAACCCCACAACTCTGCTCTCTGTGGCAGTTATCACAACGACCCTTGGCAGTAGAATCTCAAAAAGATCTTATATGCATACCTGGATCCAAAAGAAACCCCAAGGAGACTCAAGAATTCACTTTTAAGTCGACATATTTCTCTCTTCTACAGAATCAGCATCATGATTGTTAAGATTCATAGATAGCTGCTGGATTCTCCTTTGCACTAAAATGAAAATTCTCCTGCCACTGTTTTTGTAACTGGGTTATCACATACTGGGTTATGACATACATGTTTGTTCCATACTGATTTGGGAAGCTGCAAAGTTCAGCTAAAGGGGAAATGGGATGGAGGAAAAGTTCCATGTAGTATATACAGAGAACCTCAAGAATCCAGACACAGGAAATTCTATTATAATTTCTTAGCATTGACTTGAATGTCCTCTGTGAGTCTGCCAGAAAGTGGAATACAATTTTGATAGCAGAAAAAAGATAAAGCATGTTTGTTCTAATCTTACAAACTCAGCCTGATAGAGCACTGGGCACTAAGAAGGCACCCAACAAATACTCAGTCACTAAATATTTGAATTTTATGTTCATTTTGAAGATCATCCCATAAGTCAAACACTTTGGAAGACATCATCATCATCGAGTAATAAATTCTTTTCCAATAATAACTATTACAAAGATGGGAAATCTTTTTAAGACGAAGTTTGCCTGAAGGATAAGAAACTTCAGGCAGACTTGAGCTTAATTATATACTCTGCAGCTAATTAGTTGTGTCAAACTGCAAGTGACTTAACTTCTCTGGTTTCCAATTTCCTTAAATATAAAACATGGGTCAAGCCGTGTCAGCAAGTACTCCTTAACAATTTCTTGAAATATGAATTGAACTGAAGTTCTTACACTGCAAAGAAGTTTCCTGGGCCCTAAAAAGAAACCCCATGGTGTTTGAGTTCCACTGAAACACCTTTTAAAGAAAGTATGCATTTCTTCTACATATAGAATTTGATGACGGACAGGTTGCCTGAAAAGATATTTCACTGCAATTAGGAATTTTTTTTTACTCCCTGACAGAAGGTTTCAGAGCCCAGAGGCATCTTCCACCAGGATAAAAATACTCTGCACTGTCAGTAGAAGATATTCTTATATAACACACACTGATTTTTTTTTTCTTCCATTTTGCAAGTAATCACGGGAGTGATGGAATTTTGCTGATATCTCCAAGCAGGTCATCATGCATTAATGCTTTACGCCTTTGTCTGATAAAATCAGAATTTTGCTGATTTTCAAGTATTCTTTATCCAGTGGCTGAAGAGAACACTAGTTCAAGGGTAAAGATTACTCTCATTTTTAAAAAAATTATGGATATTCTTTCTTTTTAAAGCAATATTAGAAAAATAATGAAAACATTTCATTAAAACAGTGGTTCTCAAATAAGGATGATTTTGTCCCCTAAGGGACATTTGCCAATGTCTGAAGACATTTATGTTTATCACACTGGGGAATCTTGTAGTAGAGGCCAGTGATGTTGCTAAGTATTCTATAAAGCACAGGACAGCTCCCCTCCCCCCAAATTATCAGACCCTGTGCCAGTTTGAAAATATTTTGTACCCCAGAAAAACAATGTTTTAATTCAATGTTGTGGAGGTAGCCATTTTTTCTAACCCCAATCTAATATTTCGGGGTAGAAACTCTTGATTAGATTACCTACACAGAAATATGTCATGCCCAATTGTGCATGTAAACACTTGATTAGATGGAGAAGTGACTCCACCCATTTTAGGTCAGTCTTGATTAGATTTCTAGAGTTTTTAAAAGGGGAAATATTTTGGAGAAATGACAGAGCCAACAAAAACTTCAGAGCAGAGCTGATTAGATGCTGACACTTGGAGAACAGAGACACAGATGTTTGGAGATGCTTGGAGCCCAGCAGACGTCATCATGAGATGTTAAGCAAGCCAGAACCTGGAGAGAGCCAAAGGAAGCCAAGAGATGAAAGCCAGCCCTACCGGAGAAGCAAAGTGAGGAACCTCCACAGGAACAGAGGCTAAAAGCAATGGAGCCCAGGAGCAAGGGACCAGCAGATGCCAGCCACATGATTATCCAGCTGAAAGAAGTGCTCCTGACCCATCATCCCTCCTTGAATTAAGGTATCTGTCCCTGGATGCCTTATTTTGGACAATTTTATAGGCTTAGAACTATAAACTTGTAATTTACTAAATTCCCTTTTTTAAAAGCCATTTCAGTTCTGGTATATCATATTCCAGCAGTTTGCAAACTAACACAGGCCCCAAATTCAGGGTTAAGAAACCCTGTATTAAAATTTTTTAAAGAATTAAAATTTGACAATTCGAAGATAGCAGCTGGTTTTATTTTCTATTATTCCTCTCTGGTTTTCCTTCAAAAGCAAGTATTAGGTGTTTATAATCATGGTTTATATAATTTGTATGCCTTTTCTTTTTTTTACATGGGCAGTCACCGGGAATCAAACCCAGGTCCTCTGGCATCACAGGCAAGCATTCCTTCCTGCTGAGCCACTGTGGCCCACCTTTGTATGCCTTTTTTTATTACCTATTCCATCTCCCCTTTCCTAAACAGAAACATGCATGTCATGAAGTACAGTGAAGATTCAGGACTGAGCACAATAATGCATGAGATATTTCAAATATCCCCACAAGTTTGCTCTAAGTTCCCAAGGGAGGAAGAAAATGGTAAATGAAAACCACCCTGCTGAAGAAATAGAGTATACTTTGGCCCAAAATGGCTTTTTCTTCAAAAATAGTATTTTTTCAACATTTTGTAGTTATTCAAACATAGTATTATTTCAGCACTTCCAACCACATTCTGACCTGAAACCTCTTAGCTATACTATTCCTAAGCCTGGAGCAGAGTTGATTGTCCCTTGCTCCTTGAGTTACACTCTTCCCCTTGATTAGTGGAAGAGCCAAATGTAACAATAAATAATTGCAGTAACATGAGAAATGCTGGAGTAGACAGAGTTATAAAGAGCTATGAAAGCATTAAAAAGGTAAACAATCAACTACGTAGAATAATTCTGAAAGTTGACCCAAAGAAATTAGTCTTGAGACTGGTTTTGCATGTTAAATAGGAGTTGATCATGCAAGCAGTGTAAGAGAGATCAACTCTCAGGGTGAGGGAAATGCACAGAAGATTGGATGAGCATATTCACCCTTTACAGAGCCTGTCTTGTTCCTCCAAGTAGAAGGTGTTCCCTCCCTCCTCTTAATATTCAAAGACATAGGGATATCCCTTTTATGGAATGCTTCATTTCCTGCATTTTATTTTATTCTAAATGATATTATCTTCAATTGCTGGAAATATATCTCATTCATTTCCCTTGTTCCACATGGGATCTGATATAGTGCCTTGAAGATAGTAGCTGCCCATTAAATGGCTTTGATGAAATAGTGAATGGATATTTACCAAAGAGTACAAGTAAACAGAGATCAGGGATGCTGACTTTTCCATTATCCATATAATGTTTGCAGACTCATAATTTGGTTTGATGGTTACTGACAGTAAAGCATTCTGATGCCTCTAACTTTAAACACTGCATATAAATTTTAAATCTGTGTATTTAAGAACTAAGTCAGAGAAAAAATAGAAAAATATTCAAAAAAAGGAGTCAATGAAGAAAAAGAACTTAAAAGGATAATGGTTGCATTAATTACTTATTGTTACAAAATGGATTGTTCCAAAATTTAGCAGCTTTTCTCACAGTTTCTGTGGGTAAGGAATCCAGGCAGGCTTTTCTGTGTCCTTGGGCGTAAGGTCTGTCACAGAACTGCAATCAAATTCTCAGCAGGGCCACAGTCATCTGAAGATTTGACTGGGGAAGGATCCACTTCCAAGCACACTCACATGGAAAGCATCCAGTTCCTCAGTGCTTTTGGTTGGAGACATTAGTTTCTTGAGACATGGACCTCTTCTTAGGGCAGAGAGAGGGCTCCAAGAGAAAACCAAGAAAGATGTCAAGCAAGATGGATGTTGTATTCTTTATGTAACTTCATCTTGGGCGTGGCATCTTATGTCTTCTGTTATATGCTATTTATTAGAAATGTCTCTAAGTCTAGCTTACACTCAAGGGTAAGAGGCTATACAAAATTGTCAATACCAGAAATGTGTATCATTCATAGCCATTTAAGAGGATGTCTTTTACATGTGTCGACAAGAAAAAAAAGAAAAAAATGAAAATGAGGTTAGTAGGAAAAATTGAGACAAAAAAGGAGTTGGTGGAAAGAAACAACACAAAAGGACAAGGAAAAGGAAGAAGTAAAAACAGAAAAGGGGGCGGGAGTCATGAAAAGGAAAGGTCTTACCCTACACACTGTTTTACTCTCCTGCAATTGTCCTAAGGAGAGAAATTAATCTCTCCCAAGAAATTGTCTTCAAAGTGAACCTCCCAAGAGCAGTGCATGCTGCCACAGAGGACACAAACTGCTGTTTATATTCTCCACCATGACTGACTGTCTCACTGGGCCTGGAACAACCTTTTAAAAAAGAAATTTTGATCCTGTAGCCTGGGGATGATCGTGCTTCAAAATTCTTGACCTTTTCCAGTGTTCCTAGGGGTCAAAAGTGTTTAGAGAAGTGAAAAATCCAATTTCTTTGCTTGGCTTGTCATTCAGACCTCAGACAGAACATAGAGACACATAGACATTACAAATATCTCCATAGTTTTGCTCTAAATCCCTAAGGAAAGGGGCAAATTGGGAAATAGAAGCCAACCCATTACCCCATGCTGGACAGAAATAATGGAGCCAACTCTGGGCAGGAATGGGTATTTCCCCCTACAATGGCCTTCTATATTTTTTCAGCAAATAGCCTTTTATTTACTCCTATATTGCTTTGTTCTAAGTCATAAACATCGTCCTGTATTCAAAGTTTTAAGCAATTTTGTATTTTCACTTCAAACCAAAAAGAAGATAGGAGAATCAAAACCTCCATGTCATATCAGAATTTCTCCCCTGTCATTAGGTGATTTACGCACCAAAGAAAAAGCCAATTTTCTGCCCACTCATAAATTTAAATTGACGCTAAGGATCTAATACATGTTGGTGTTATAAAGGCTGATGCTGGATTCTATTTCAAAAAGTTCCCTATGTACTTACCAGTTGATGCCAATATTTTCAAAACTGATAATCCACTAACATCTGCTGCAAATGGTGTCCCAAAGTCCAAAACTTCTTTCCTACAGCTACCTTTGCCTGGATAGCTATCATTTTTCATGTAAGGACTGACTTAGGCACCACCTCTTTCATAAAACATTTCTTGCCAATGCCCTACCCTCCATCAGACTGAGGTTCCTGCACCTCTACTACTAGAAATTTGGGCATACATTTATCAACACTTATCACAATGCACTCTAATTATCTACTGAGAATAGAAGCAGTGTAAATTATAGTCACTTAGCATATTGCCTCATACATAATCTTTACTCCTTAGATGTTTGTTGAATAAATGAGCGAATAAAAATTAGACATATGATAATTAGATTATAAAACTTATATGCTAGAAAAGCCCCTATCTTTCTTAAGTTGCCATGGCAAAAAGCCCATACCTACAGCTCCTATCAAATGGGGAATGCATAGGTGTACTTCTGGTCAGAGATGGAAATGCATATCTGACCCACCTGAGCCAGCTATATTGTTTTCCACGAGAAAAGTGAAGGGAGTCTGTTTTTGTTTTCTAAGGCTACAGTAACAAAGTACTATGCACTGAATGGCTTAAAACAACAGAAATTTATTGTCTCACAATTCTGGAGGCTAGAAGTTCAAATTAAGGTGTCGGCAGACCATGCTTTCTCTGAAGTCTCTAGGATTTGGGTGGTGGCTTGCCAGCAGTCTAGTGGATTTTGGAGGGGATGTGGCATACCTCAATTTCTGCCTCTATCACATGGTTGTCTTCTCTGTCTGTCTATCCATCTTTGTCCAAATTTCCTTTCTTTATAAAACCATCAGTCATACTGGATCAGGACTCATCCTAACCCTGTTTGGCTTCATCTTTTTTTTTTTAACATGGGCAGGCACCGGGAATCGAACCTGGGTCCTCTGGCATGGCAGGCAAGCATTCTTTCCTGCTGAGCCACCTTAGCCCACCCTGGTTTCATCTTAATGATAACCTCTTCAAAGATCCCTTTTCCAAGAAAGATCAGGTTCAAGAGACCAGGGCTTAGGAGCTGAACATATCTCCTTAGAGGATATAATTCAGTCCATAGAGGAGCCACCGAGATAATACAGGCTCTATTGAATATTGGATTCGAGAAGACATTCCAGGCTGAGGCAGTCTTGTCACACTATACGTAAGTGGGGAAGAGGGTGATATACCCCTTTGGAGACATGAGCAGGCAAAAGTAGCAACAGATAGAGCCCTGCTAATAGCCAATTCTGCAGGTTTTTCAATGCTCTATATCTGTTTGGAATGTCAGAGTGCCAGGCAGTGGAGAAAGAAGGCACCCTTTTCATTTCTGCAGATTCAAAGTAGATGCAAACCTGTTTGGCCCTGGGCCCTGGTCTATGGGTTGTACACATTAATCTGACCTCCAACTATTAAGTCTGAGGTATGGGCCATCCCAAACTTAGGTGGACAGAGAATAAAGTCAAAGGCAAATGTACATGTATCTTGGTTAAAAAATAAATACAAACAAAGGTGGGGCTGGAAAGATCTTGCCTTGCCAAGACTGAGTCAACTTAACACAGATACATGGCATTTATGGGGAAATCGAATCTGCACAGTAATAAGAAGACATTCTGACACAGGATAGGGAGATGGCATTTATTTTGGGAGGTTAGGGAGAAAAATGTTATTTTTTGGTATTCTGCGATAGATTTTATAATGATAATATAGTTTTCTAATACATGTATATGTATTTTCTATACATACATATAATTTCCCTGCATTATATAACTTTCTTAGAGCTTTATATATGTGTGTATGATTGCATACAGAGAGACAGACAGGCCGACAGAGAGACAGAATAGAAGAGAGAGAAAGAATGCTGTTTGTGTTTGAGTCTGTGCCAGCTGTCTTGGAAAATTCAGCAAGACCTGCCCTTGGCCTCAGAGCGACTTCAGCCTGAATGGGAAATCTCGGCTTGCTCACCCCGGTTCTCAGGGCAGTGAGAAAGGTAAAGTAGAGAAATTGTGCAGTCGGAAGGTCCTGAGAGGCCATCTAGTCCTTTCCTGCCTAATCAGATGAGGAAGCTGATGTACAGAGAGTCGAAGTGAGGGAGCGACACCTGCATGAATACCAGGCTTTCTACATTTTCAACCCAAAGGTAGGAGAAATCTCATTCTTTCCCTTCACCAACCATGGCAGTAGTTGGTAGTCTTAAAGGAGGCTTTGAGAAGTCAGTTTTGGTAGCCAGCCAGCATGTTCGAAAGCTGTGATATGTAAACTTGGACAAGTGGCAAAATCTCTATGGACCTCCATTTTCTCACCTAAAAAAATGAGGATAATGATAGTATCTATTCACAGGGTTGTTGTGTGAGCAATTAATTAATTAATTAATTTACATAATTATATGTACTATATATATGTATAATAATATACATAAAGCACTTAGAAGAGTTTCCAGCATATAATACATGCTCAATAAACATTAGCTGTTGATCTCACTATCATTATCATTATTATAGCTGCAGCTACTTCTAATCATGGTCATATATAAAATACTTTGATTAATAAGGAATGATTCAATGAACTGATTATTAATATCAGCTGTGAAGCTCCCCTGGGGTTCCTTCCACACAGTACTTTGTAAAGACCTTTGTATTGGCACAAATGTTGTCATTTTTACATGGCTGTAGCCTCATCAGATAATGTGCTCCCTAGAGCAAGGAAATGTTTTCTTTACTTACTTCAGCACAGACCAAGGGCCTACCAAATGTTCTGGGATCAGTTTCTTCTGCTTGTGAATAAATGCTGCCATCGTGACTGCGTCAAGAGTGGTGTAATTGTGTGATGGGATGAATGGAAGGCATTACAGATTCAGTAATGAGATTCATCCTAAAACTGCACATTTTATATTAGCAGTATCATCATCATCATCATCATCATCACCACCACCATACTGAGAATTTATTTTGTGACTATGCTAGGCTCACATAACCATTAAACTGTTACAACTTTGACAGCAAGAATCACTAGCCCCATTTTACAAATGAGAAAGCATGCTTTCAGAGACTTTCTCCAACTTGGCTAATAATTGTCCAAGCTAGAATCCAAACCTATAAACTGTTTTCATTTTAAAATGAAACTCCTAACTCTCATGCCATATCACCTCTAATCCATAGTCCCATTCACTCATTTATCCAGCCATTGATTCATTCAACATCTCACAATATTCAGAATGTGGCAGGCTCTTTCCTAAGACAATGCTTGACATTATTTCATCTTCCCCGCAAGTGAAACATTTTCCAGAGAGACAGTATGGGATATCCTCTGGATGGGCTTTGCCCGGGTAAGACATGTTTCACCCACAATTGTTACCACTGCCTGTATTCACCCCACCCCCTACATTCTCACTTTCCCATTCATGAATGAGGAAAAGAGAAACCCAATAGTTCTGTTAATTCTCTTAGTGACAGAGCCAAGTTTTCTTGGCTCTGAAGGACTTGCCCTCCTGACTCAATGCACCATGTACCAAAGGTAATTAGGGCAATTTATTTAAAACTTATGATCTAATTAGCTGCTTTTAATGGTAGTTAATTATATAGAGAGCAACAAAGCAGTTACATTTCCAACCAAGCTTTTTCCCAGACTGAGACAGAAACAGGTATTTATTTGGAGTCATAAAGGAGAGGGGACACTACAGTTAACATCTAATTACACAGAATTGTTCCTGGCAATTATGAGCAATGTGATTTTATTTATCTGACAATTATAGGGGCTTTGCAAAATCTTTGACCTGGGAGAGAGGAATAGGGGACAGAAAAGGAATTAAATGCCATGCAGCGTCCAGGCATATTTTAAAAATTACCCAGGTAATTGGAATTTGGAATGGCCATGTCAAAAAAATAGGGATAGATGCTGTCATTTCTATTAGAGAGGTTAATAAAAAGAACAATGGGATATGGAATATAAATAATGTATGATTGAATTAATTAATGAAAACTCTAATTCAAATACCATCTTCACTATTTGCTAGCTTAGCAGAAAACTAATCACTCAGTGCTCACTTTTCTAAAAGTGGTATTTACCCTGAGTCTTTCATGGCGTCATGACCTCATTTTCCCCTCAAATTTATACTACATGAGTGATTATATTGAGACAGATTTAGAGAAGTATAAAACATTCTCCCTGTCCTCAAGGGTCTTTGAGTTTAGTAGAGACTCAAATATGCAAATAAATGAAATTAATAATAGTTTTAGGGTCTGGAGAGACTGTTCCGAGATCGTGTGAAAGTGATTTATAAATGTATTATTACAATTTAATAAATATTGAGAACTGAGTATATTATATGCTGGGTACTCTGCCTATCTGCCTGCCTCTGGAAGGCACTGCTCCCATCATGACACAAGAAATGAAGTAGGACTATAACATATGCTTTTGGTGATTCTGAACTTCAGGCCCTTTATATGTTTCTCCACCTCCCAATGTGTCTTCTTTAAGAAAGCCAGTACCCTCTGTGATAAAGTCTTGTGTTTGGAACCAACCAGATATGGATGTAAACTCTGTTTCACCCCTTGAGAGTTCTGTAATATTGGGAAACTCCGTTTCCTCATCTGCAATATGACAGCAATGCCAAACTACTTCTTGAAAGGACCAAATATCCCCAGCTTATTTCACACCCACCCAACAGTACCTCCATTCGAGCTTCAACCTCATTAACCGTAATGCAATATCAACATCCATAGACACTGTAAACTCTAGGTTTGGAGGCAAAATGGTTTATGAAAAACAGAAAGGTTTTAGTCAAACAACCTGGGTATAATCCTGCTTTTGTCAATTAACATACCCCTCTTTCCTTGTCTTTGTGTAATTTGATTCCCTTTGCTTGGGAATGTTCAATCATGTTGCTAAAATACATATTTAACTCTCCTCTGTGGCACTTCTGGATTTTCTTTGAGCATAATGTTGGATATCAGATTTTAGATAAGTGCAGGTTGGTGTGCAGAAATGGCACAGGATAAGGGAATGGTTCAACCTGAGAATATAAGATTTGGGCTCCAACCCAGAGTGGTCATCCTCTGTGTGACAATAGATGAGTCACTGCTCCATGCTTCTTTTTCTATGTTTCTCAAAGGAAGTACTCGGTTAGAGGGTGGGGGCAAGACTCCATGGCCTTTAAAAAAAAATTATTGTGGTATCATATATAGCATAATATTGGCCACTCAACCACTTCTTTTTTGCATGGGCAGGCACTGGGAACATTCAACCATTTTTAAGTCTACATTTTGATGGTATTAATTATATTCACATAATTAATAGTGGCTGTTATCACCATTCATTACCAAGAGTTTTTTTTCATCACCCCAAACAAAATCTTTGCACCCATTAAGCAATAACTACACATTTTCTACCCCCTACAGCCCCTAGTAGCCTCTATTCTATTTTCTGTCTCTATGAATTTACTTATTTTACATATTTATATAAGTAGAATCATAATTTTTCCGTTTGTGACTGGCTTATTTCACTCAACTTAATGTCTTAAAGGTCCATCCATGTGGTAACATGTCTCTGAACTTCATTTGTTCTTATATCCAAATAATATTCCATTGCATGTACCATATTTTATTCATCCATTTATCTATTGATGGACATTTGGACTGTTTCTTCCTTTTGGCTATTGTCACTAATGCTACTATGAACAAGAATCATGATCCTTTTCATTGTTAATAATTGATGATTCTAACATAATTTGATTTTATTTTCCCTTTATTCTCTTATCTACACTTAGAGAATATGGAAAGATTCCCCCACTTGAGTAGTACTCATTCTAAAGACATTTTTGAGAAAGTATTATGTGTTAGAAATACTTTCCAGCAGGGGAGTGAGAAATGAATGCATATTGTATTTTTCAACTTTTTGTTAATGTGGGGTCATAAGTAAGACAATAAGAGCAAGAATCCTGCCACACAGTTTTCTTGCATCCTCCATTGTGCCTCAAAGTTCTGGATATATGTTGGGTCATAGGTAAATGATTCCCTCAGCTATTAAAATTGTGATTACTAATAGGGAGGGGGCAGACAAGGAGCTGTATGGTCATCAGCAACAAAGGTTCAAATATATATATAGGAGGTTTCATTTTGATTGCCATTTTATCATCATAAATCTTTATACTCTGAATTTTTGAAACTTTCTACCACTAAAATGCAAACTCATGATTGACTAAAGCAACCCAGAAGCTACTGTGTGTGTGCAGGGGTAGTGGTGGTGTGATGGTAAATGACCATCTTGTGGGTTCTGGGCCCAGCTTTACCATTTAATCACTGCGTGATCTTGAGCAAGTCACTTAACCTCCAAACTCTCATGACCTGGTCATACCCTTGCAGGGCACTGGCCCAGTAAGACTTTCAATTTATGTTCCAAAGCAGGACTTACTTTATTTGGAGTACTTCAGGCACCAACCATTCTTCATTTTAAACCTCTCTGCTTTATTCCTTTTCTCCTTCCCTTCTTGAATCAATGGATTCCATTGATCCATTTATTCAAAATATATTTACATTGTCCCTATCAGGGGCTAGTCATTTTTCTGGACACTGGAGACTGAACAAAGTAAAAACAGACAGAAATCCATGTTTTTATTGAGTTTATCATCTATATGGAGAAGACAGGATGCAAACAAGAAAAAATACATATTTCAGACAGCAGTAGGTGGTATTGGGAAAAAATTGAGCAAGAATAGGGGATCAGGAGCACTGGGGACATGACAATTGCAAATGGATAGTCAGGAAATGCCTCAGTAAGGTGATTTTTAATAAAGACCCCAAAGAGGTAAGTGAGTCTGGGGGAAAAGTGTTCCAGGTAGAGGGAAGAGCAGGGGTAGGGCCTGAGACAGAGCATATCCATTGTGCTTGAAAACAGCAGAGAGACAGCACCTGAGAGATATATTAATGAGGTCAGAGGAATAACCAGGAGCCTTGTGGGCTGCTGGATTTTCCTTGGAGCAGAAAAAGAACCCACCTGAGGGCTTGCAAAGGGGAGTCACATAATATGACTTATTTTATAGGATTGCTCTGACTAATATGAAGAGCAGAGACCATTTTCAGGACCACTGCAACAGGCTAACATGAATGCAGTGGAAGGGATGAGAGGTAGTAAGATACTGAATATATATTGAAAGTGTTTTTATGCAGAATATTAACTACTGACCCTCTTTCAGAGTTCTTCAGTTACACTAGATGTTACAGATTTTGCTAAGCAAAAATGTGAAAATTAACAGGAAATATTCCTTTCCTTTAAGTGATGTATGCCTACAGATTTTGGCTTCTTGCCTCCTACCAGGTCTTCTTATATTTTCTTTATTCTATTTTTTTTCCATAACCTTCCATGGCCCAGATATAGTGATCAGACACTATATTTCATACTAGTGGTAAGAAATGTACAATGATGTACAATGATGTATAATATAATAGGTAATATCTACATCATATATATAATGTTATATGTAATTGATATCTCAAAAAAACTACTCGAGACCCACGTTCTGATGATTCTGCCCCACCATTTGGTAAAGCATTCACATCTACAGATTGGGTATTAATATTAAGCTAGGAAGGGCCTGAATTGATTTGATATCAGCAGCAGCTTCACTTTGTTCCATGTTTCCCATGGTCCTGTGTTTTCCTCCAGATCCCTGACAGCTTTTCCATTAGGGCCCCTCATACCCAAACCATATTCTACTCAGTGAGAATGACTGTTCAGAAATTTAAATGGAGTGACTCTAACCACCTCTTTCATTGGCATTATACTATAGTTTAAGTTCAAAATTTTATAGTCTATATGTATCTATATTAGCAGGAGGGGCAGAATCCAGAAAATTTCAGATAAATTGGATCTCACCTAGAAATTGTGCTCTCTGGATTCTTTGTCATAAAATAAAGGGGTGTGACTAACAAGTGCACACTGAGGTATCAGTAGTTTGGGCCTTTCAGTTCTATTTAAATTTCAGAGGGTGTCTGTCTGCATCATATGAGTTTGATCCAAAGGAACAAAATGAAAATGGGTGAATGTCTGGGGCCATGGTGCATGGGGTACATTTGGGGGGGGGGGCAGGGAGAGTGTTTTCCAGGGCTTCCTTCATGAGATTGGCTCAGGATGTATGCAGAAGGAACCCTCAAATAGGATTAGAGCTTGAACCATCTAGAATATCCTCTTCCCATTTTCCAGATAAGGAAACTGATCCAGAAGCAGCATCTATCCTGACCACAATCACAAGGTTAAACAGATGCAATGCTGACATATGACTCAGTTGTACTGATACCACATTATTCTTCCCCTATGACATTATGCTGAGAACAGCTCTTAATAAATCAATGGTCACACATGAAGAGTCCCAATTAGAAGGAATTATTCCTCTTTATCATCATAATATATTTGCATACAAGAAAATAACCACATTTGTGCCCCAAATCCCAAGAAGTAAATACTGATTCTCTAAGTTTCCTTTTCTTCTATATAAAACACATGGGAAATCAAGATAGTTAAAAATTATCAACGAATTCCCCCAGGATATTTCTCTGTTGGAACAAGTCTCTTTCTAAGCAAACAACTCTAATTTTAGATTAGGCGTAAATATATTTTGACCTTATTTTCATCCTAATAATTTTACTTTGTTTAGAGAATTTGCTGTGTGTTATGAATATTTCTTCCATTAGAGAGTCAGTTAGTCTGAGTCAGAATATGGATAGGCAGACAGATACATAAAAGATAGATATAGTTAGAAGATAGATACACAGAAAGATATAGAGATACACACACATACACACACATAGGCACATATATATATATTTTTATTAATTAAAAAAATTAACTAACAAAACATTTAGAGATCATTCCATTCTACATATGCAATCAGTAATTCTTAATATCATCACATAGATGCATGATCATCATTTCTTAGTACATTTGCATCGATTTTGGAAAAGAACTAGCAAAACAACAGAAAAAGATATAGAATGATAATATAGAGAAAAAATAAAAATAATAATAAAAATAAAAAATAAAAAATATATACAAATGAAAAAAAGGAAAAAAAACAAAAACCACAAACAAACAAACAAACAAAAAAAAAAACTGTAGCTCAGATGCAGCTTCATTCAGTGTTTTAACATAATTACATTACAATTAGGTAGTATTGTGCTGTCCATTTTTGAGTTTTTGTATCTAGTCCTGTTGCACAGTCTGTATCCCTTCAGCTCCAATTACCCATTATCTTACCCTGTTTCTAACTCCTGATGGTCTCTGTTACCAATGACATATTCCAAGTTTATTCTCGAATGTCGGTTCACATCAGTGGGACCATACAGTATTTGTCTTTTAGTTTTTAGCTAGACTCACTCAGCACAATGTTCTCTAGGTCCATCCATGTTATTACATGCTTCATAAGTTTATCTTGTCTTAAAGCTGCATAATATTCCATCATATGTATATACCACAGTTTGTTTAGCCATTCTTCTATTGATGGACATTTTGGCTGTTTCCATCTCTTTGCAATTGTAAATAATGCTGCTATAAACATTGGTGTGCAAATGTCCGTTTGTGTCTTTGCCCTTAAGTCCTTTGAGTAGATACCTAGCAATGGTATTGCTGGGTCGTATGGCAATTCTATATTCAGTTTTTTGAGGAACCGCCAAACAGCCTTCCACAGTGGTTGCACCATTTGACATTCCCACCAACAGTGGATAAGTGTGCCTCTTTCTCCGCATCCTCTCCAGCACTTGTCATTTTCTGTTTTGTTGATAATGGCCATTCTGGTGGGTGTGAGATGATATCTCATTGTGGTTTTGATTTGCATTTCTCTAATGGCATAGGCACATATATTTTACAGTTATTGTAAGATTTAGATTCAAAGGTTCAATATCATTCCTTCAAGACTCACATATAGTCAGCTACCCTGAGTTTATGAAAACATTTAGAGAGCAAAAGAAACATTTCAAAGTAGAATAGATTTAACAATAGACGGGCATGTAAATTTCAAAACGCCATGTACTTATATTACCATGATATTTCTAACATCATATATTGTACACCTCTTTATAGTTTATGAAGAGTATTCATCTTGTCATTTTTTTAATTAAAAGTTTTTGGAGTCAGCTAAGGAAAATAGTTGGGTGTGTCTTCAAGAGATGAAGAAGCTGAGGGTTGGAAAGTCAATTGACCTGCCACGGGTAATAACTAGATTTGAGCAGAACTAAAAGTAACTTCTACACATACTTCTACTTTGTCCACATTCCAGTCACTACTGTATATGACAACGAGGTGCTGATGAATAAAGTAGAGTGATGTTGGCTATCAAATTGAGGGTAGAAGATAACAAAAGCATAATATAAGATTTCCTCAATACCTTTTGTGATATCCTGAATTAAAAGGGCATTAAGTTTCTAACTATAAATTGTAATGAACACCTTTCCACATTGTTGAACCCTTCAGTACCACTTTAGTTATTGAGATCTGTGGACTAATAGCCTTATGGTTTCCTGTTTTCCCTAGCAGCATAAATTTCCCCCATAATATGGAATATCTGTTCTCCAAAATCAACCAAACTGGTAGCAATGCTATTACATTGCTCATAGCATTTCTGCTATATTTGGATGTTGTGCTATGGGAGGGAGCTATAAAGACAACACATCAATCATGCCCTACAAATGTTGATATCAAGACCTAGAAGTTTCAAATGACTACTCCTGTGCTGAAATCTAAACTAGACTGAGGGACTCCCACTTTTACCCATGAGGGAGTAACTGCACAGAACTTGCCCTCCTACTGAAAATAACTAGAAACCCAGAAAAAAATATATGGAATCATTTATTTTCAGATACTGTACAAAGAGGAAACAAAGACTGTGACATCTGACAAGAAAAACAAACAAGGGGTGACCTATGATCACCCAGACTTTCTGTCCAGGGGAAATTTCCAAATCACCATGCAAAGACAGACTACATAAAGTAAGTCCGGTCTTCATTAAAAATCACACAAAGGTTGAATCTTAGTAGGGGTACTGAATAAGCTCTACTAGGCTCATCATTTCCTTTTTTTTTTTCCTACATGGGCAGGCACCGGGAATCGAACCCAGGTCCTCTGGCATGGCAGGCAAGCATTCTCACCTGCTGAGCCACTGACACCCACCCACTAGGCTCATCATTTAAAAACAAGCCTCAAAATTATCAAGTTGATCTGCAAATAAATTAACTGCTGGCCAAAACAAAGCCCAACATTCTTTAAGGAAAACAGTAGAATTTAGCACTCAGCAACATAAAACTCACAATGTTTGACATCCAGTCAAACTTAGCAGATAGGAAAAGAAGCAGGAAACATTGACACAAATGGTTGCCTTAATTTCCTGCTGTAACACATCATCAGATATTTGGTGGCTTGAAAGAATGCAAACATCTGATCTTACTGTTTTGGAGGTCAAGAGTCTAAAATCAAGGCATTGGAAGGGCTGTGCTCCTTCTGAAGTCTTCCAGGGAGAATATGTTTTCTTCCCTTTTTCAGAGGGTGCCTGCATTCCCTGGCTCCTTCCAGACCCCGTCCTTGAATCACTCCTAGTCCTGCTTATGGTGTCACATTTGTTACTACTAACTCTGGTCTCCTTACTTCCCTTTTATAAGAACACTTGGATTACATGGGCCCTACCCAGATCATCCAAAATTCTCTCCTCATCTCAAAACCTTTAATTGAATCACACCCCAGAGTCTCTTCACCATGCATTGTAACATATCAACACTTTCTAGGGATTTCTCTAACCACAGGAATTCTTATAAACAGGACTTGAACACATGGAGCATATTTCCTAAACCAAAGTTCACTATACCTCTATTTTATTCTAAAATCCAACCTCAAGTCTCTTATCTTGCTATTTTGAGTCCAGGCCCTGAAAGGTATAGAAGAAAGAAAGAGGAAGAGAGAAAGAACTGAGAATTTGGGATATTTTAATGACACTAAATCCTCACACCCATGAGCCCAGAATGGCCCAATCAGTGCCTTGACAACTGATATCTTCAATATCCCCCTAACTCTTCCAACTTTGTCAGCAATTATGCACATTCCTGCACGTTCTCTCTCAGCTCTGTATCTTTCCTCAAGGTTAATTCCATGAAAACTTGTGCCCAGAGAGACAAACATTAAGGAACAGAAAACTCTGTTAGCATCAGGTGCACACATTTTCTTGGCTCTGTGCCTTCTTTCTCTATGCTCACTATAAATACCTGCTTTCCTCTCTAATCAATGCAGAGCACTTTCACACGGAGCTCTGTATCGGCCACCACCAGACAACTTGACTCCAAGATTAATTTATTTCTTCATTCCTGTGAGTAATTCCCTATAATAAAGGTTCATGGCTCAGTCCATGCCTGGTGTTTTCTTTGGTCTCTCTGCTGGAAGACCCCCTTTGGGCCAAAATACCTTCTCTATATGACTCTACCAAGAGTGAGGAAGAAAATAATTTATCCTTCTAAGTCCTTTTCTAAGAAGTTGCTCAACCTCTTGGTTACTCAAAAATATGTTACTCTAAAACTGGTGGTTGGCAATCAGCCAACATTCTGGATATAGATGAAATGAGCTTAATATCATCAGGATGGATAGCCATCCCTATATGGCTGGAGGGCTGCTGCAGACTGAGTTGCTGCCATTTTTATGGTTCAGTACCACCAAGAAATTACAGTGAATGAGTGAGCTTTCCCAACCTTTATTAGAAGTGGTGGCTGTTTGTCATTGTGTCAGACTGTTGGCAGATTCAAGAGATCTAAATTTACCAGGTGGGTGCTTCCTCCATGGCTGATTGCAGTCAATGGATCTTCAGGATACCTATTTGCAGTCTGGTGATCCAGACCAATAGAACAAGCTGCTAAGATGAAAGGCAATGAATGAGACCCACTTTAGAATCCATCATGTACCAGGGCTTCTACCCAACTCCTGCACTCTTGCATAATGACTTTTTCAATTGATTTCAGCAGATTTTGATGACTAGTTTCAATTTAAGCTGTGGTGGCAGGAAAATAAAGGGATATATCAGTCATCACCCTGTTGTATTTTTAGATCATTTTAACTCATTGGAGGCTATCCTCTTGGATGACTTTGAAATATCTTTTCTTTTAATTGTTTGAGGCTGAATTGGACAAATAAAGACAAGTTTGCCAATATTTAAGCCCCCATCCATCTGAATAGATTAGCATGTCTTAGTTAAACGCACAAACTTTAAAAAGAACTATTTTATCTCAAAGCCATACATAAAAGATAGCAGATGATATCTGGCAGTGGTAATTATTTGTACCAGTGAAATGGTGAAGATTAATCATTGGGGTTAGTAGAAAGGACTATTTCCATTAATGTGAGAGAATAATTTCCAGAAAATCTGAGCTGTTTACCACCTCTGATGAGCAAAGGAATGAGGAAAAGACGGGGAGGTCTAATTTAGACTTACAGGGGAGGTATTATTTTCCCCCCTTTTATAGATGATGAAATTAAGGCAGAGGAAGATTGTTACTTGCCTAAGTCCATGCAAATCAGAAGGGGGGGCTCTAGACTCTAGCATCTGGCTCTAGACTCTGTGCTCTTAAGTAACATACAATAGCACTTCTCAATGCCAGGTATGATGAAAACTTCTGATTTAGGAATCTAAACATTAGAGGTTATCTGAGCTTTCTTAAGCATTCTTCTAAGCCTAATGACCAGTTTGCCTTAAGAATATAGTCAAGGATAAACAAAATGTAGTATAGCCATACAACAGCACATTATTCAGCCATAAGCAAGGAATGAAGTATTATACATAACACAACATGGATGAGCCTTGAAAACATTATGCTAAGTGAAGAAACCAGACACAAAAGGCACATAATGTATGATTCTATTTATAATAAATATACAGAATATACCACTCCATGGAGACAGAAGCCGTATTAGTGGTTGCCAGAGGCTTGAGGGAGGGGAAAATGGAAAGTGGCAGCTAATGAGTATAGTGTTTCTTTTTTTTCTTTTTTCTTTTGGTGAGAATATCAACATTTCTCACAAAATAGGGTTTCTTTTTGGGGTGATGAAAATATTCTGAAATTGTATAGTTTTGATGGTTCTGGAACCCCATGAATATACTAAAAACCACTGGATTGTACATCTTTAAAATGGTGAATTTTATAGCATGTGAATTATATCTCAATAAAAAAGGATAAAGTGCTTCCGGAGAAGATGGTGGCTTAGTAAGGTGTACACGTCTTAGTTCCTCCTCCAGAACAACTACTAAATAACTAGAAACAGTACAGAACAGCTCCCAGAGCCACGACAGAGACCAGACACACAGTGTACCCCAGTCTACAATGGCTGGACCGGCTATGAGAATCCGCTGTGGTGAGGTCCCCGAGTGGTGCATGCTTCCCTGGGCCATGGCAGCTGGCGGCCGGCCCCCCTCCCTCCCTCCTTCCCGGTCCGGCTGAGAGACTCGGATAGGCGGTTCCCCAAGACACGGTGGCCAGCAACCGGAGCCCCTCCCACACATGTGGCTTCCCGGGCCAGCTGGAAGCCTTGGATCGGCAGTTCCCCAAGCCGCGGCGGCCGGCGACCAGAGCCCTTCCCACACACGCGGCTTCCCGGGCCGGCTGGGAGCCTCAGATCGGCAGTTCTCCAAGCTGTGGCGGCCGGTACCCCTCCCCAACAGGCGACTTCCCGGAGGGAAAGGAAAGAGTCTCCAACAGTAGTAGACACTGAGTCCAACCTAACACCAATAGTGGCATTAATGAACAACTTCTGACTACTAAAAATTGGCCCTCAGCTCAGGCAAAACTGATCAAAGTGGAAGTTGCCTATTGGGCTAACTGAAAAAGAGGAAAGGGGGCAAAACAGAGCCTTCTGCGGCTGTTTCTATGGAGGCTTGGTTGCCTGTGGGCTCAGCGCTGGGATTACACAGGTTGCAACTGCCCTGAACGCAGAGGCGGGCTGCTTTCAGGGCTCTCTACTACCTGAACCTTCCCCGCGGGAGGGGTGAAACACAACTCAGGTGGAATCCCTCTCTCAAGGAATTCAGATCCCAGGACTTCACAATTTGAAGCCATTAAAACCAACCTACAACCTGTCCTCTGTCTCCACCACACACCCAGCAGCGAGAGTCTTCCAAAGTTAAAGGAGCCACAACATCTTTTGCTGGTGGGACCCGCAGACAGACAAGCACCACATACTGGGAAGGATAAGAAAAACAGAGCACAGAGACTTCACAGGTAAGTCTTTCAACCTGCTGGATCCCACACTCAGGGAAATCTGATTAAATGCCCAGACGTCAGCAAAAAATAACAAATCACACCAGGAAAATTGAAGATATGGCCCAGTCAAAGGAACAAACCAATAGCTCAAATGAGATACAGGAGCTGAGAAAACTAATTCTGAATATATGAACAGAAATGGAAAACCTCTTCAAAAACCAAATCAATAAATTGAGGGAGGACATGAAGAAGGCATGGGATGAACAAAAAGAAGAAATAGAAAGTCTGAAAAAACAAATCACAGAACTTATGGGAATGAAAGATACAGTAGAAGAGATGAAAAAACAATGGAAACCTACAATGGTAGATTTCAAGAGACAGAGGCTAGAATTAGTGAACTGGATGATGGAACATCTGAAATCCAACAAGAAACAGAAACTAAAGGGAAAAGAATGGAAAAATTTGAGCAGGGTATCAGGGATTTGAATGATAACATGAAGTGCACAAATATACGTGTTGTGGGTGTCCCAGAAGGAGAAGAGAAGGGAAAAGGAGGAGAAAAACTAATGGAAGAAATTATCACTGAAAATTTCCCAACTCTTATGAAAGACCTAAAATTACAGATCCAAGAAGTGCAGCACACCCCAAAGAGAATAGACCCAAATAGGCGTTCTCCAAGACACTTACTAGTTAGAATGTCAGAGGTCAAAGAGAAAGAGAGGATCTTGAAAGCAGCAAGAGAAAAACAATCCATCACATACAAGGGAAACCCAATAAGACTATGTGTAGATTTCTCAGCAGAAGCCATGGAAGCAAGAAGACAGTGGGATGATATATTTAAATTACTAAAAGAGAAAAACTGCCAACCAAGACTTCTATATCCAGCAAAATTGTCCTTCAAAAATGAGGGGGAAATTAAAACATTTTCAGACAAAAAGTCACTGAGAGAATTTGTGACCAAGAGACCAGCTCTGCAAGAAATACTAAAGGGAGCACTAGAGTCAGATAGGAAAAGACAGAAGAGAGAGGTATGGAGAAGAGTGTAGAAAGAAGGAAAATCAGATATGATATATATAATATAAAAGGCAAAAAGGTAGAGGAATGTATTATCCAAACATTAATAACACTAAATGTTAATGGACTGAACTCCCCAATCAAAAGATATAGACTGGCAGAATGGATTAAAAAACAGGATCCTTCTATATGCTGTCTACAGGAAATACATCTTAGACCCAAAGATAAATATAGGTTGAAAGTGAAAGGTTGGGAAAAGATATTTCATGCAAATAACAACCAGAAAAGAGCAGGAGTAGCTATACTAATATCCAACAAATTAGACTTCAAATGTAAAACAGGTAAAAGAGACAAAGGATACTATCTACTAATAAAGGAACAATTCAACAAGAAGACATAACAATCATAAATATGTATGCACCGAACCAGAATGCCCCAAAATACATGAGGAATACACTGCAATTACTGAAAAGGGAAATAGACACATCTACCATAATAGTTGGAGACTTCAGTTCGCCACTCTCATCAATGGACAGAACATCTAGACAGAGGATCAATAAAGAAACAGAGAATTTGAATATTACAATCAATGAGCTAGACTTAACAGACATTTATAGGACATTACACCCCACAACAGCAGGATACACCTTTTTCTCAAGTGCTCATGGATCATTCTCAAAGATAGACCATATGCTGGGTCACAAAGCAAGTCTCAACAAATTTAAAAAGATTGAAATCATACACAATGCTTTCTTGGATCATAAAGGAATGAAGTTGGAAATCAATAATAGGCAGAGTGCCAGAAAATTCACAAATATGTGGGGGCTCAACAACACACTCTTAAACAACCAGTGGGTCAAGGAAGAAATTACAAGAGAAATTAGTAAATGTCTCGAGGCGAATGAAAATGAAAACACAGCATATCAAAATCTATGGGACGCAGCAAAGGCAGTGCTAAGAGGGAAATTTATTGCCCTAAATGCCTATATCAGAAAAGAAGAAAAGGCAAAAATTCAGTAATTAACTGTCCACTTGGAAGAACTGGAGAAAGAACAGCAAACTAAAACCAAAGCAAGCAAAAGGAAAGAAATAACAAAGATTAGAGCAGAAATAAATGAAATTGAGAACATGAAAACAATAGAGAAAATCAATAAGACGAAGTTGGTTCTATGAGAAAATCAACAAGATTGATGGGTCCTTAGCAAGATTGACAAAAAGAAGAAGAGAGAGGACGCAAATAAATAACATCAGAAATGGAAGAGGAGACATAACCACTGACCTCACAGAAATAAAGGAGGTAATTACAGGATACTATGAACAACTTTATGCTAATAAATACAACAATGTAGATGAAATGGACAAGTTCCTAGAGAGGCATGAACAACCAACTTTGACTCAAGAAGAAATAGATGACCTCGACAAACCAATCACAAGTAAAGAAATTGAATCAGTCATTCAAAAACTTCCCAAAAAGAAAAGTCCAGGACCAGACAGCTTCACATGTGAATTCTACCAAACATTCCAGAAAGAATTAGTACCAACTGTGTTCAAACTCTTCAAAAAAATCAAAGTGGAGGGAAAGCTACCTAATGCATTCTATGAAGCCAAAATCATCCTCATACCAAAACCAGGCAAAGATATTACAAAAAAAGAAAACTACAGACCAATCTCTCTAATGAATATAGATGCAAAAATCCTCAACAAAATTCTAGCAAATCGAATCCAGCAACACATTAAAAGAATTATACATCATGACCAAGTAGGATTCATCCCAGGTATGCAAGGATGGTTCAACATAAGAAAATCAATTAATGTAATACACCATATCAACAAATCAAAGCAGAAAAATCACATGATCATCTCAATTGATGCAGAGAAGGCACTTGACAAGATTCAACATCCTTTCCTGTTGAAAACACTTCAAAGGATAGGAATACAAGGGAACTTCCTTAAAATGATAGAGGGAATATATGAAAAACCTACAGCTAATATCATCCTCAATGGGGAAAAATTGAAAACTTTACCCCTAAGATCAGGAACAAAACAAGGATGTCCATTATCACCACTATTATTCAACATTGTGTTGGAGGTTCTAGCCAGAGCAATTAGACAAGAAAAAGAAATACAAGGCATCAAAATTGGAAAGGAAGAAGTAAAACTATCACTGTTTGCAGATGATATGATACTATACGTCAAAAACCTGGAAAAATCCACAACAAAACTACTAGAGCTAATAAATGAGTACAGCAAAGTAGCAGGTTACAAGATCAACATTCAAAAATCTGTAGTGTTTCTATACACTAGCAATGAACAAGCTGAGGGGGAAATCAAGAAACGAATTCCATTTACAATTGCAACTAAAAGATTAAAATACTTAGGAATAAATTTAACTAAAGAGACGAAAGACCTATACAAAGAAAACTACAAAAAAAAACTGTTAAAAGAAATCACAGAAGACCTAAATAGATGGAAGGGCATACTGTGTTCATGGATTGGAAGACTAAATATAGTTAAGATGTCAATTCTACCTAAATTGATTTACAGATTCAACACAATACCAATCAAAATCCCAACAACTTATCTTTCAGAAATAGAAAAACCAATAAGCAAATTTATCTGGAAGGGCAGGGTGCCCCGAATTGCTAAAAGTATCTTGAGGAAAAAAAACGAAGCTGGAGGTCTCATTCTGCCGGTCTTTAAGGCATATTATGAAGCCACAGTGGTCAAAACAGCATGGTACTGGCATAAAGATAGATATATCGACCAATGGAATCGAATACGGTGCTCAGATATAGACCCTCTCATCTATGGACATTTGATCTTTGATAAGGCAGTCAAGCCAACTCACCTGGGACAGAGCAGTCTCTTCAATAAATGCTGCCTAGAGAACTGGATATCCATATGCAAAAGAATGAAAGAGGACCCGTATCTCACAACCTATACAAAAGTTAACTCAAAATGGATCAAAGATCTAAACATTAGGTCTAAGACCATAAAACAGTTAGAGGAAAATGTAGGGAGATATCTTATGAAACTTACAATTGGAGGCGGTTTTATGGACCTTAAACCTAAAGCAAGAGCACTGAAGAAAGAAAGAAATAAATGGGAGCTCCTCAAAATTAAACACTTTTGTACATCAAAGAACTTCATCAAGAAAGTAGAAAGACAGCCTACACAATGGGAGACAGTATTTGGAAATGACATATCAGATAAAGGTCTAGTATCCAGAATTTATAAAGAGATTGTTCAACTCAACCACAAAAAGACATCCAACCCAATTACAAAATGGGAAAAAGACTTGAACAGACGCCTCTCAGAAGAGGAAATACAAATGTCCAAAAGGCACATGAAGAGATGCTCAATGTCCCTGGCCATTAGAGAAATGCAAATCAAAACCACAATGAGATATCATCTCACACCCACCAGAATGGCCATTATCAACAAAACAAAAAATGACAAGTGCTGGAGAGGATGTGGAGAAAGAGGCACACTTATCCACTGTTGGTGGGAATGTCAAATGGTGCAACCACTGTGGAAGGCTGTTTGGCGGTTCCTCAAAAAGCTGAATATAGAATTGCCATACGACCCAGCAATACCATTGCTAGGTATCTACTCAAAGGACTTAAGGGCAAAGACACAAACGGACATTTGCACACCAATGTTTATAGCAGCATTATTTACAATTGCAAAGAGATGGAAACAGCCAAAATGTCCATCATCAGACGAGTGGCTAAACAAACTGTGGTACATACATACGATGGAATATTATGCAGCTTTAAGACAGAATAAACTTATGAAGCATGTAATAACATGGATGGACCTAGAGAACATTATGCTGCGTGAGACTAGCCAAAAACTAAATGACAAATGCTGTATGGTCCCAATGATGTGAACCGACGTTAGAGAATAAACTCGGAATATGTCATTGGTAACAGAGACCGTCAGGAGTTAGAAATAGGGTAAGATAATGGGTAATTGGAGCTGAAGGGATACAGACTCTGCAACAGGACTGAATACAAAATCTCAAAAATGGACAGCACAATACTACCTAATTGTAATGTAATTATGTTAAAACACTGAATGAAGCTGCATCTGAGCTATAGTTTTTTTTTGTGTGTGTGTTTTTCTGTTTTTTTATATATATTTTTTGTATTGTTTATTTTTATTTTTTTCTCTATATTATCATTTTATTTCTTTTTCTGTTGTCTTGCTATTTCTTTTTCTAAATCGATGAAAATGTACTAAGAAATGATGATCATACGTCTATGTGATGATATGAGAATCACTGATTGCATATGTAGAATGGAATGATTTCTAAAGTTGTGTTAGTTAATTATTTTTAATAAATAAATAAATAAATAAAAAGATAAAGTCAAGGATCAAGAATAAAAGAAGATAGAAGTAGTAGTTACCATTTACCGGTTGCTTTACATATACCATCTTATTTAATTCTCATGAAACCCTAAGAGTAGACGTTATTACTATTACCCTCATTTAAGAAACAAACCGAATGACATTCAAAGAATTTAAATGACTAGATCAATGTCACCTAATTGGTATGTGGTTTTCACAGGGCTTGAAGCCACCTCTGCCTGATCCAGTGTGAATACGTTGGTCTGCAGCTGTTCGCACACATAGCATCAACCTCTGAATTTCCTTGCTCGCCTGCCAATAAGTTGTAAAAAAAAAAAAAAAAGTAAAGGTCAAAATAGATGATCCAGATAAATATTTAATATCTCCTGTTTCCACAGATCCCTTATGGCTAGAAATGGAATGTTTCACACCTGCGCTGTACACCACATGCAACGCTTGAAGGGATTGTAGACACACCCACAAGGAGAGTGAAAAGGATCAGAGCCAGGGGAAGGTGTTGTACTGTGCTAAAGCTGGGGTCTCCATATGTGTTGCCTATCCATAGTCTCAGACAGGCCCCAGATGTGTATTTTTCTAAAAATGCCAAGGTTTGTTGGGGAAAAAAAATTGACCTTCTTGTGGCTGGAAATCTCCAGGAATTGTGTAAACTCAAGTTTTTTTTTTAATAATAAAAGTTTACATGTTTTGAGCAGGTAATTGGTATAAAGTTACCAATTAGCATGTCTCCTAATTCTTTTTGGGGTGATGAAAAATATTCTGAAATTATATAGTTGTGATGGCTGTAGAACCCCATGAATATACTTAAAAACCACTAAATTGTACACTTTAAAATGATGAATTTTATAGTTTGTGAATTATATCTCAATAAAAAAGGATAAAGTCAAGGACCAAGAATAAAAAGGTAACTGTGTTAAATTTTTTCCATTCCATTGACTTTGCATAACAACCATATGCAATGCATAGTTTTATTACCCCACATTATAGGTAAGACTCCTAATTATGGTAGCTAATGATTATTGAGCACTTATGATATCTTTGCCACAGCTCTGTATTCCTTATATATCTCATCTGAATAACCTAACAATACTAAGAGGCTTAGGAAAGGGAGACTCGGTTAAAAATATGTCCAAGTTTACATAGCCTAAAGGGATTTAGAAGACAATTTGAATTTTCATAGAAGGAACCCATCAGAATAACAAGAATTCATCACTCAGATCAGGAAACTGAACATAACTATCCCAGAAGAACTGCCATTACTTCCACCTGGTCACAACATCCCCCTCCAAAGCCAGTTGGATATGTATCATGGTCAATTTGTTTTACTCATTTTTAAACTTTACATAGATGGTTATCATACAGTAAGTAATCCTTTGTATCTGTGTTCTTTCCTCAGTAGTATTTACTTTTTGAAATCCTGTGTTGTTGGATTTAACAGTTGTTTGTTCATTCTCATTGCTACACAATATCTCATTGCATGAATACATGACCACCAATCCCATTCTGCTGCTTAAGGACATTTTGTTGTTTTGAGAGTTAAAATAATTCTGCTGCTATGAATATTATTTGCCTGTCTTTACAGGGTACACAAATGTACGCATTCTGTTGAGTGTTCTTAAGGGTGGAATTTCCTAGGAGTAGGTCATTGGATATGCATGTGATCAGTTTTAGAAAATTCTGCCTTTCCAAAGTTGTTGTAACCATGTACACCCTCATCAGAAATGCAAATTAATTCCAACTGTTCTGCATCTTGCTAATATTTGATATTGTATATTATTTTTTATTTTAGCCATACTGCTGCTTATGTACTGGTGTCACTTTGTGCTTTTAATATGTATTTCTCTGATAACTAATAAGGTTGAACACATCTCTATATTTTTGAAATATATGAAAGCAGGAAGAGTTAGGCAGTTGATAATTAAGGAGTATAAGATGTTCTAAAGGACTCATTTGTAAAGGTTCCTAGATTATAAACCATTACAGCAGCCATACCTATTACTGAGTTGTAACTGTTATCTCTAAATTCTGAGATGCTGCGCTCCTTGTGTATGAACTGGTAGTTCCCTAGAACTCTGGGTATCTAAATGATATCTGACACTCAGAGTTAGAATTCTGCAGCTCTCAAAACTAGCATTACTTCATATAGCAATGGTTAAGGAAGCTGAAAAAGAGATCAAATTTTGATTAGAGCTGTGAATGAAACTTAACTGGTTGGGAATAAGGCAAATCAGAATACAAGAATAAAGCATGATAATCTCTGTATTTTAAAACTTCAATTTTTGTGTGAGACCAAAGGAAGAGATGTTTATTTTCTAAAACTTAAATTTTCTGTAGCATACTACCTAATTTAAACTGTCTGATCAATTTATTTAAACAACCTAATTAAATGGAACCTACAATAGGAAATGAGATCTTTTTATACTTTACAGTTTATTGTAATTCCCTGATAAAGTATCTTGGGCAAAAAATTAAAAAGTATTTGCAAAGTCCCCTGAGGGACTGGAGAGAAAATGTGGAACTATTCAACTTTCCCCACTAGGGAATTCCTTATGTCCTCTCAAGCATTAGGTATAATCCCAGTTAATAAGCCAAGCCCTCTATCTCGCCCCCTATGAAAATTATTTTTGTAATGGCAAAGCTAAGCTTACTTAAATTATGCCTAAGATTCATCCCCAAAGAACCTCCTTTGTTGCACAGATATGATCTCTTTCCCTAAGTCAAACTCTGCAAATAATCTCACTACCCTCTCCCCTCTCTTCATTGGACATGCCTCCTAGGGTTGTAAATCTCCTTGGCAACATGGGACATGACTCCCAGGGATGAGCCTGGCCCTTACAATGTGGGATTGAGAATGCCTTCTTGACAAGAAGGGGGGAAAGAAATGAAACAAAATAAAGTTCCAGTGACTAAGAGATTTCAAAATAGAGTCAAGATGTTATTCTGGAGGTTACTCTTATGCAAGCTTCAGCAAGATATTGCAAATTGCCACAGTATGCCAAGCCCCAAACAACAGTATTCCTGAAAATCTTAAAGAATACCTTGGACTCTATCTAGGACTCTATGAAAGCTTTAATTAGTAAGTTTAGATTTTCAGAAATTTAAGGCCTCCAGATTGTTTCTATACCACATAAGCCTTGAAACCCAGAGGTACCAGTCTCTCCAAGAACATCAACCAGGTTCAATCCTCTACCACATAGGGCTGACACCCCTTCCCAGCACAATGAAGTTAAAATGGTCATTGACCAGATATTCGTGAAGATTGGAAGAATAATCAAATGAGAGGAAGGAGGTGTAACAGAGAAATTAGGATTTAGCAAATCATTATGATTACTGAATCATCATATAATGTTTCTTTTTAGTTTCTAGTATTTTGGATGAGTCAGAAGGAAATAACTGAAATTGTTGAATTGTAATCCAGAGCCTTGATCTTTGATAATGATTATATAACTATATAGCTTTTATTATGTGACTGTGTGATTGTAAAAACCTTATGATGTGCACCTCCTTTATCCAGGGAATGGATAGATGAGTAACAATATAAGGACAGCATGAGAAAAAGATAATATTCTTAAGTGTTCCTTGATTTCTTGTGTGAAATTTGTCCCTTATTATTTAAATGTGATCAAGCCTCACTTCATATTCTATCTTCTCCAAGAAGTATTTTATACTTCTTCAATCTCTGAAATTCTTATAGCACTGCTTGCGTAAAT
This sequence comes from Tamandua tetradactyla, assembly GCF_023851605.1. NCBI lineage: Eukaryota > Metazoa > Chordata > Mammalia > Pilosa > Myrmecophagidae > Tamandua > Tamandua tetradactyla. The sequence goes on from NC_135328.1 coordinate 39,251,456, forward strand.
CAGCTGTTTGATTTGAAGTCTTGGTTAGTTTTTAAGTGTGTGAATGCCCTGTCTCCCCAAATTGACCATGAGGGCAGAGATTAGGTCTTTCATTGCTTAGTTCCCTCCATGGCATGTGGTCCAAACAACATTTATCTCCACATCTATTCAAATTTGAGACTGGAGTAGGGTATCCTTGTCTTTTGAGCAACTGGCCTGGAGCTGGCTCTGAAATATCTGGAGGACTCACTTTTTAGTTGTAGTTTGAAGATAAAATGTATAAAAAGCAACTAAATTTGGAGTCCAGACCTGCAGTCTAATTTCATTTTGACCACTAATCACTTCATGATTATGGCTACATCACGCATCCTCTTTATACCTTAGCATCTTCATCTCTTAAGTGTACAAAGTAATTCCTTCCTGACTATTCCCTAAACTTATTGTGAAGATCAAATGAGATAGTATACATGAAACTCTTTGCAAAATGGCCAGCATTGAAAAAATTTGAAATTATTATTTCCCCAGCAAAGTAGTTACTGATAATAGCTTCAGGTATTACCCTACTAGATAACAGAAATACTCAAGGACCAAAACAATCCATGTTAAAAAAAAAAACTTAATAATGAAATGTCAAATATTATGACAGCCTGTGGAAGGTATTTGGGGATCCTGTTTCTTGTTATTGCTTAAATCATATTCTGTGGTGTTCAGCTGCCTTCTGTCTTTGGAAAAATCCAACTGGAACAAGCAGCAGAGGAAATAGGAGGTAGAGAGTACTACTGGATCCAAATTAATGAAAAATAGAATTTGAGGACTAGCAATACTTAGGTTGACAGAAAAAAATTAAGTTATAGAATTATTGAGATCAAAAAGTATCCAATTAAACACCTAGTTGAGGCTTGTAATAGATGCTCACTTGGTCTCTTCAACAATTGGTCCCAGAAGAGTATTTACATATAACATTCATTTAGATTATTGTATGCAAAAATTCTCAGTCCCTTTTAGATTCTGTCTAAAACACACTAGCCTGTGTTTCCCAGGCTACCTCTCAAGGTGCTGCCTTCCTCTTGTTCCCAGCAGCCAATGCCCAACAAATCACCAGGAGGTCCTGACCTTCTCAACAAGCACCACAAATTTGATTTGTACAGATTCTCCAATTTGTACTTCAGGTCCAAAGCTAGAGTGAAAAAAGCCAATCAAAAATGGGAGCTATTTGTGAACACATTGCCCTCTTTTGTTAATATTTACAATCTGGGCACAGTTAGAGTTGATGCTTAGAAACAATTGGCTGACATTGATAGGACCAAGAAAACTGAGAGAGGACACCCAATAAGACAGGATGGAATGGAGAAGCCTCTCTCAGTAGTTTATGTAGTGTGAGTGCAAGTCAAAAAGGAAGCAAAAGGAAAGAAGGGCTTATCTCCAGCCTGCTCCCTGATCGTAACTTGACTTTCTTTTTGTTTCAAGTGCCAAGCTGAATGCCAGCTGGGAATGTTTGAATTACTGTGGTCAATCAAATACAGAGAACTTTTTAACCCAAGTTTTTTTTTTTTCTTACCCAGACTGCTGTGAAGTCAGCTGTGCTGCCTTTACAAATGTGACCTACAGCATGTGCCAGATGTGAACAGATATGCACTTAGCACGAGTTCTCTATGCCAACCACCAGCTAGTGGGCCAGCTGATTAGAAGAGACATGACAGAAAGAGAAGCAAATGTGACTGCAAAACTGGCTAACACAGCAATATAGCCTTGCAAGCTAAGCAAAGATTGAGGATATGTCTAAAACGGGGCAAGGCTTGAAATAAGCAAGGTCAAGATAAAACAAACAAAAGCTGAATATAAGGGAGGATTGTTGAAAACTGGTAATTTTTTTGTTATAGTATTGAAAAGACATCAGTAAATACAAGCTTTGTAAATTTACTATATGCACATGCATGCACAAACACATAAGCAAACATAGAGGTATATTTGTTTAAATGCATCAGAGGATCTAGATATTCTAAGAAACCTTGGAGGATCTTACATCAAGAAATATAGAGTCAGCAAAAGAACCACCCATATGTCTTCACAGTTCAATTTGACAAATATGAGAACTGACCTGCTAATAAAGGAATTAGAGTAGAGAATGGGATAGTACAATGACAAAAAAAGGGAAAAAAAAAACAGTTCTCGCCTTGTAAAGGTTCTCAGTATGAAAAAATAAGGGTTCTCAGTATAATGATGGAGAATGATATATTCATAAAAATTGATGCAAGGCATTAAACATGTGTTAGGATAATCTGATGAGCATTGAAGACTGGACTTCAGTGGTGAGCAAAGATAAGCAGGAAGTATGGTACAGCAATGGCTCTCAGTAAGGAACAACTTTTCCCCCAAGGGACATTTGGTAATATCTGGAGTGGTCCTGACTGGGGGAGGAGGATATGAGGGTACTACTTTCAACTAATGAACAGAGGCCAAAGATGTTGCTAAACATAATGCATAATAAAATTTTATGCTTAAATTGAGAAACCTGCTTTAGAACAAGGGTGGAGAGAGGGAATTTCTGGCCAAGGAAATAGCTAAAATAAAGATCTCAAGCTATTTGTGAAATAGGAAACAAATCACTGAGGAAAGGATGCAGCAGGAGTTGATAACAGTAAAAAGAAAAAGTGACTTGCAATGGGCTTCAGGTGGCCTGTAGAAGAGATTCACTTGCAATGGGCTTTAGGAAGCTGGTAGAAGAGATAGGGCTTCAGCTTAGGCAAAGGAGGATCACTGGAAGAAGTATAATTCTAAAATAATGTGTTTGTAAGGTAAGCTATTTTAGATGGGTATGAATGGATGTGGAAAAATCAACTAAATGGCTTGGACAAGGGCCTAGACTATAGTGATATGAGACTCTGAACTAAGTGGAGGTGAGAAACCAGCATAGCAGGGGCTAAATGAAAAAAAAATGGTCTGCAGGAATTGCAGCTTGCAATTTCTTACCTAGGGATAGAAGAAGGGAAACAACAAACTTCATCAATTCCCTGCTCTGTGCCTGGTGCTATGGTTAAACAACAACCTTATAAGCGAGCTGATATGACCCATTACTTTCTTTTTTCTTGATTTTTTCCCAAATGTGGTGATTAGGGTAACCAAACATCCATGACTTCCCAGGTCTAAGGGATTCTCAATACATGGGGCTTTCAGTATTAAACCAGAAATCTCCAGGAAAATCAGAACGAGTTGATTCCTTTACCAACTGAGCCCAGATTGGTTAGTGACATGGCCAAATTCACACAGCTTGAAATGAACAGAACAAAAATTTACTCTCCCTCTTTCTGCAGCCCACAATATTTGCCCACACCACACTGACACTCAAGGGAAAAATTATGTTACCGAAAAAGGCGATGCAGAGTAAGAAACACATTTGAGGTGAATTGGAAAGGACATAAGGGCGGTAAGTTCTGTTTTGGAAAACTGAAATCCAAGTTTCCTGATGTAGAGGATTTCATTATTAATTTTTTTCAATCTTTCTGTCTCATACCATCAGTGTTCATCAGGTCCTCCTCCTTCATTTTGTCTAAAAACTCAATGCAGAGTAGGTATTTTTGTGAATGGATAGTTATCTTCATTTTAAGATTAGGATCCAGGCTGTGAGGAAAGGTGTGATACCATCTAATGAATAAATATAGCTGCCTGGTTAAGGTGATACACTGTGCCAGTTTGTCCTCCTTATTTTTCTCTAAGAAGCAACGGCAAGTCAAATATCAGTCAAGGTCAAGCTGCAACTGTTAGATGGATCCAAAGTGAGACCTAAACTACCCGACAAAATGTTGTAAAGGGAATGCCCTACGGAGTTATTCAGCAGAATCCCATCACTTGCTTTTTCCTGAATATCTTCTCATTCCTTGTTAGGACAGAGAAGCTCCCAGTGGCCCTGACCAGTGCTGTGAGCACCATTTGGGAACTTTCTAGACATTCAGATTCATGGACCCCATCCCATGTCTCCAGAGTCAGAATCTTTGGAGTGGGTCCCAGGAATATGTGTTCATAGAAATTCTCTAGATGAGTGTCACTATCAACGAAGCTTGAGAAGTATTGCTTTAAAAGCAGGAGTTGGACATCTTATTCTGTAAAGGAGCAGATAGGAAACGTTTTAGGCTCTGCGGTAAATTGAATTAAATATTACAATTTAGACATGCTGTGACTCCACATTCTTATGAGTGTGAACCCATTGTAAATAAGATCTCTTGAAGATGTTACTTTTTGTTAAGTTGTGGCACAACTGAATGAGGGTGAGTCTTATTCTGGCTTATTGGAGGCCTTAGAAAGGGGAAAAAATAAAACTGGAATCCAGTGAGGGAAAGCTCAGGGAGGAGACAGAAGCTAGAAGTCAGTGAAAAAGCAGAAGAACAGAAGAAATGAGAGATTATCTCCATCTGATTGGAGGCAGAAATATAAGAAAGGAACTCCAAGGATGGCAGGCAACCAGTCTTCGAACACTACAATCTTCAGGGAGAAAGCAAGCCTTACCAATAACTTGATGTCCAGCTCCTAGCATCTAAAATAGTGGTCCAAGAAATTCTTGTTGTCTTAGCCAACCCATCATGCGGTATTTGTGATATTAGCCTTGCTATTTAAGACGTGCTCTATCAGCCAAGAGACATAATTCAGGATATTATGTAAGTATTGTAGATTACACAGTCTCTGTAACAACTCAAATCTCAACTACTCAATATCTACTCAACAACTTCTCAGCTACCCAACTCAGTAAATGATATGATGTTAAGAATGGAATTTGCTTCAAAATCTGTTTCAAAATAAGATAGAAATTCAGATGCCTTGTAAATGAAATAAAATGGACTATGACTTGAAAACTATAAACTAGGTGATGGATACATGGGGTTAAAATAGTATTTTCTATACTTTTTTATGTTTACAATTTTTCAAAATAAAAATATGTTTTATACAAAGTAATGATGATTGAGACAGATGTGTTGATGTGGAATTATACTCACACTATATTGTTTACTAAAATAAAAATTAAGCTACAGAATCTATACAAGATGATTTATTTATGTCTCCCAATGCTTCTGCACCATCTAGCCTCATGCTGTTTCTTTCTATGTCTCATGATCTTCCAGATGTCTTTCTAAAAGACAGAGTTGGACCTGCCTCTCTTTAGGCCCATACCAAAATATTCCCCCTTCTCCAGATAGGCATGCACATTCACAGTGTCGTGTCTTTGCTTGGGTAGTTTTACTTTCATGGATTACATTATCCTTCCAATTTCTCTGTCTAGTAAACTCTTACTACATACCCTTAAAACTGAGTTAATGCTTTTCTGCTTATTCCATTACTGCTCCCCAAATTACACACAATTGCTGTCCCCATACCAGTGGAACATTCTGCTCATTCCAGTTTGCAATAGATTGCACTGTGTAACAGAGTGTGGATGCTTTCCTGGTCTTGACCCACATTCTGGTGGGTGTGGACCTATCGTAAAAAAGATTTATCTAAGTTATTTACTTCAGTTAAGGTTTAGCCCAACTAAAATCGGTTGGGTTTTAATCTAGGTTACAGGAGTCCTTTAAAAGAATAGTGATAATTAGAAATGTGGTAGTTAGATTCAGTTTTCAACTTGGCCAGGTGAAGGCACCTAGTTCTGTTGCTGTGGACATGAGCCAATGGTACATGAACCTCATCTGTGCTGATTACATCTGCAGTCAGCTAGGAGGCATGCCTGCTGCAATGAATGATGTTTAACTTTATTGGCTGGTGCTTAAATGAGAGAGTACAACGTAGCACAGCCCAAGCAGCTCAGCATATCTCATCTCAGCACTCACAGCTCAGCCCAGGCCTTTGGAGATGCAGAAAGAAATCATCCCAGGGAAAGTTGTTGGAACCCAGAGGCCCGGAAAGAAGGCAAGCAGAGACCATCCTGCGCCTTCCCACATAAGAGAAAGAACCTCAGTTGAAAGCTGGCTGCCTTTCCTCTGAAGAACTAACAAAATAAATCCCCTTTTATTAAAAGCCAATCCGTCTCTGGTGTGTTGCATTCCAGCAGCTAGCAAACTAGAACAGGGAGCCACCAGAAGCTGGGAGTCAATGAAACCTGGAAGACAAAGGAGAAACCAGAAGAGGCTTCCATATGCAGTCATGTGACAGAAAAGCCAAGGACCAGGGATCCCTAGCAACCAGTCCCAGAATACCAGTCTTCAGGAATAAAGTATCATTTTGCTGGCACTTCAATTTCAGACTTCTCCTAGCTTCAAAATTGTAACATTATAAATTCCTATTAGCAAACCCATCATACCATTTTGTTTTAGTAACTGTAAAACTAAAGCATGTTTGTAACTTGGCATCATGACTGCTCTCTACATGTTGGTCATTTTCCCTAGACTGTAAGATCCTTTAATGAAGGAGTTATGCTTAGTTTACCTTTGTGTATTCAGAGCCTAGAATATGGTCTAGTTAAAATGGAGTCTCAATAATATTTTTATGTATTAATTTTAACTCAAGTTCTTGAGTCTTGATGATTGAACATGTCTTCCTTAGCCTACAACTCATTTTAACACTGGTTACAGCTGAGATGAAAGAATAGATATATATCCAAGTCAAGGGGGATATGATGTTCCCCCATCCTTATCTCATACTCTCAATCTATCCACAAGTAGCTGGAATCCCTTGTATGTGGATATGCCTTGCCATTTAATAATTGGAAATGATATTTCAGGTAAATGACATCACGGACATAAAATATTCAAGTAAAGGAATCTTAGACATTGGAAAAGCCAAGCCCACCATTTTTCAGATATTCAAAGTGAAATGTCAGGGAAGCACGCTGATGAAGTTTGATAAGTTTTAGCTCAGTCAGTAGACAAATATGTACTTCATGTCTATGCTGTGTCATTCTCTACCAGAAAATGGAGCTTGTACAGTGTTCTTTCCATGGCATCATGCTCCTTTTATGCCTAAAAATAGACCATTTCCTGAGGGTATGTTTGGATTTGAAAAAAAAAACATGGCTACTTGAATGGGGGCAGAATTTTCATAGAAAAGGAAGAATGGGTGAGGAACAATGATGTCCAAGATTTCAAACATAGTTCACTCTACTATTTACTCTGAGATCGATCAAACATCTAAATTATTTCTTGGCTGGATTTAGGATTCCTGTATTCTATCGCCAGCTTTTTTTTTCTCTAATAGCAATTTAGGGACATTATCTTAATATCCTTTTTCTGCTTCCTCATGTTTATAATGGTGGGATTACACCAGTCAGTTCTTTAGGAATTAACCATAAGTTCTTTAGGTTATAAGAACAATTTGAGATCTGATGAGAGTTCTGGGCTTTCTCCCCAGGAAGGAAAAATGCACACATGCACACACACATACTTTTTCAGAGTTCATAGAAGTTACATTAAGGGGGTACATGCTTCCCAGATTAAAAACCCTTAGACTCATATGGTCTCCAATACACTTTTTCTGGGGGGGTGGGGGTGGGAGGGGGTGGTGCATGGTCCGCGAATCGAACCCAGGTCTCCCGCATGGAAGGCAGGCATTGTACAGCTGAACCACCTGTGCACCAATACACTTTTTTATGTATCATTTCACCACATGAGTTTTGTTTAAGACATTTTTTTTCTTTTGTAACTTTCAGCCCCATAGTGTTGTCAACAACATGCACTTCAACTTGTTGCTCTTCTCTCCTCAGCTTAGGTCCATAAAGCAAGATGTTCAACAAGCAGAAGCACATGTAGCCATGATGGCCTCAGAGTGGTTGGGGGAGGAGAAAAAATGGGGATTCCAATCATAGTGCGATGTATGTCTCCTGCCTGCCTTGCTGGTTTTCAATTATTGAATTAGGACAAATTGGAACTTTCATAAACTGCGCTATAAATCATTATCTCGAGTTAGCAGATGCAGTTGCACCAGGATAGAGCACTGTTAATAACTGTGCTGGATTAGGACTGATTGGAACAATTTGAAACTTGTTTCTCTCAGCTTGATCAGCCTCATTGTAACCACGGCAATTATCCCATTTCACTTTCAATGGCTCAGCACAGACATGTTGCCGTTTTATACTCATCCTTCTTAATGAAGCTAGCTCAGACTTTTGTTCATTTGTTAAAGAGCTATCCTATGCAAACAATAAATAACTCCACCCCTTGAAGTACCAGGCTGAGATTTCCAATGGGCTGTGCAAACACAATTCATACGTTGCTTATTTCAAGGGTGTATTTATATATTTTCCATTCTTTTATTTTTAAGCAGCTGCTATGTGCAGAAAAATAAAACATGCTATGCTAGAATTGGATTAGACTGTATAAGGTAAAGGTTAAGATTTTTGTGGTCATACAGACCTGATTTTAAATCCTGTCTACCCCACTAAATAGCTGTCAGGTACTGAACGAGTTAACAACTCTCTCCAAGTTTCTTCCTCTTTCAAATAGAAGCCGTATCTACTGGAGTTCCAAGAAGATGGTGGTATAGGATAGACCAAGTTCACCCCTGCTTGGAGGAACAGCTAGAGAAGTGACCCAAAGGTGACCCTATGGTGTAATGACCTGAGAAGGTTTTTTATACCACATAGGGAGATCCTGTCACTGGCTAATCCACCCTGCTCCAAGCCCCCCCCCCCCAAGTCCCCTACCCATGTAACCTCCCCCCACACCCCTGGCCCATGCATATGTGCAGGTGTGCCTCAATCCAACCTACCTTTCCTGTGCGAGCACAGTCTTGTCCAGCCCCTCCTGAGACCCATGACCTGCACCAACCCCTCAACCACTATCCCATCTCCCTGTACCATGCAAGTGGTCACCTGTACATCCAAGCTCTGGAAGCTTACCTTCATGCTTGGGCTACATCCACCCCCAGCCCATACAGTCACACTAAGCTGCCCAGCACCCCTCTTAAGCTCAGCACTCAGTGTCCAGACCCCAAGATTAATACATGCACATGCACACACCCCTGCCACACCACTCTAGCTCTGGGCAAGCACTGTACTATGCATCTGGGCCATACCCATCCCCCGCCCACACAGGAGCAGCCCAGCACTGCTGCCCTTGAGCTCTGCACACCCACATATGAGGACCTGCCCCCCAAACCGATGCACACACACAGCCACATCCTAAACACTGGGAACCGACACATCCATGCACCAACCTCTTGATCTCTGCACCCCACCCTCCTACCTCACACACATACACATCCTTACCCCACCCCAAGCACAAGCTCCCTTCTCCCATATCTGGCAGGTGCTCATGTGCACATTTGTGCTACACAGTCCATGCCCTGCACACACATGCACCCCTGCCCAATACCTCCACATCTGTACATCTGTATCAGGGCCCTGCCCACCTGACATCACCTGTTCCTGACCCACATTCCACAGCCCCCATGATCTGTGCCCTGTTCCTGCACTCAGGCATGTGCATCCTGGGTCCCCTGTGTCCCTCCCCATGAGCAAGGACACACCCATGCCCTGCCTTCCCTGTGTCCCAACCTCTATGACCCATATCCTACACCCTGATACCTGCAACCTCCATGCTCCACACTCCCAACCACATCATGCCTGTATACCACCCCTGTGCATCTGCACAGCTCCCCCACCATCTGCCTCCTACCACACTCTACTTCTGTGTTCCTTATGCTGCACCCTGGTCCTGTACTCCAAGGCCTTCCTGACATACACCCCATCTCCATGACCCCTGCACCACATCCCCATGTTCACCAGCACCAGTGTAGCATCCCAGACCCATGCCTATTCCTGGGCTACAACCCATCACTACACTGTAGTACCCTGCCCCACACCCCGCATCCTGCTTGACACCCTCCTGTAAATACAAAGCTTTGAACTACTGAAGGAAAACAACTTCTAAAGGAACCCAATTAAGATATGTATATGCCTTGAAGGCAACAGAAGATCACCAAGCATATCAAGATGCAGCCAGAAATAGCCTAGCATAATGATCAAATTAAAACACTAGGGGAGACACAGAATTTGGAACAACTAGTTAAAGATGTTCATATAGCCTTACTAAATAAAATCAATGGGATGGCTAATGACAAAGGAAATCAAGAAGATACTAGAGGGCAGGCCATGGTGGATCAGCAGACAGGATTCTTGCCTGCCATGCCAGAGACCAGGGTTTGATTCCTGGTGCCTGTTCATGAAAAACAAAACACAAAACACAAAAAACAGCAACAAAAGAAAGAAGAAGACACTAGAAGAGCATAAAGAGGAATTTGAAAGAATAAATAGAAAAATAGCATATATCATAGATAATAAAGATGCTGTAGACCAAATAAAATATGTACTAGAGATACACAACAGCATATTTAAAGAGACAGAAGAAAGTATAAGCAATCTAGGGGACAGGACAATTGATTTCAAACACACACACAAAAAAACAAATGGCAAAAAAGATGGAAATTTTTGAGTTGGATCCAGCAGAATGAAAGACAAAACAAAGCACACAAATACAGGTATCATCATGCCCCAGAATAAGAGAAGAATAAAGGCTAGGAAGATAAGTTGAAGATATACTAGGGGAAAACTTCCCAATCCTTAAAAAAGACATAAACACACAAGTCAAAGAAGCCCAACAAATTCCAAATAGTCTACCCCAAGACACATACTAATCAGTCTGTCAAATATTGAAGAGAAGCAGAAAATCCTGAAAGCAGCAGAAAAAACAATGTACTATTAGAAGGGAAAGCAGATGAGACTGAGTTCAGACTACTCAATTGGCACTATGGAGGCAAGAAGGCAGTGGTATGACATACTTCAGATCCTGAAAGAGAAAGGCTTCCAGCCAAGAATTCTGTACCCAGCCAAATTATCCTTCAAAACTGAGGGAGAGATTGAAATTTTCACAAACAAACAAATGCTGAGAGAATTTGTTAACAAGAGACTGGTCCTTCAAGAAATACTAAAAGGAGTTCTGCCAGCTGAAACAAAACAAAACAAAAAAAATGGACAGGAGAGAGAGGTCTGGAGATGGGTACAGAATTGAAAAATACCAGTAAGGGTAACTTAAAGGATAAAAAGTGAAAGGATGAAAAGAATATATAGATCTAACAAATAAAATCCAAAGGATATGATGATGGATTCAAAAAATGTATTTACAATAATAACATCTAATGTTAATGGAATAAACTTACCAATTAAAAGATAAAGATTGGCAGAATGGATTAAGAAATATATTAAGCTATATGCTGCTTATAAGAGTCTCACCTTGGACACAAAGATGCAAATACATTAAAAATGAAAGGATGGGAAAAAGATGGTTCACACAAGCTGTAACCAAAAGAAAACAGAAGTAGGTATACTACTATCAGACAAAATTGATTTTAAATTTAGATACATCAGAGACAAAGAAGGAAACCATATATTAATAAAAGGGGCAATTCACTGAGAAGAAATAACAATCATAGATGTGTATGTTCCCTGTGCCAGTTTGAAAGGATTTATATACCCTAGAAAAATCATGTTTTAATCCTAATCAATCTTGTGAGAGCAACAGTTTCTTCTAATTCCCATTCAGTACTATAGGGTGAAAACCTGATTAGGTTATCTCCATGGAGATGTGACTCAATCAATTGTAGGTATTAAACTTGATTAGACGAAGATGCGTCTCCACCCATTCTATGTGGGTCTTTGTTAGTTTCCTGGAATCCTATAGAAGAGGAGACATTACTGAGAGAGCTTTTTATTTTGAGAATCAGGAGAGAGCCACAGAACCTTGACAGAATGATGAGAGAACCACACAGTCTACCAGCCGGAGACTTTTGGAGATGAAGAAGGAGAACAGTACCAGGGAGCTTCATAACACAAGAGGCCTGGAGAGGAAGCTAGCAGACATCGCTATGTTTACCACATGCTTTTTCAGTGGACGGAGAAACCATGAACTTCATCAAGGCTTCATGCATGCCTTCTTGACCCAAGGTATCTTTCCCTGGATGCCTTAGATTGGACATTTCTATATCTTTGCCTTAATTGGGACATTTTCTCAGCCTTAGAATTGTAAACTAACAACTTATTACATTCCCCTTATAAAAGCCATTCTAGTTTTGGTATATTGCACTCCAGCAGCTAGCAAAACAGAATACTCCCAATCAAGGAGCTCCAAAGCACATGAGACAAACAATGGCAAAAATGAAGGAAGTGGTAGATATTCCAACAATAATAGTAGAAGGTTTTAATATACCATTCTCTTCTGTAGATAGAACAACCAGACAGAAGATCAAAAAGGAAATAGAATAGTTAAACAATTTGGTAAATGAATTAGACCTAACAGACATATATAGGACATTATACCCCAAAACAACAGGGCACATATTCTTCTCTAATGCTCATGGAACATTCTCCAGGATAGCTCTTATGCTAAGGCACAAAACAGGAATTTATAAATTTATAATACTGAAATTATTCAAAGTACTTTCTCTGATCACAATGGAATGAAGCTGGAAATCAACAGCTACCAAAGAACAAGAACAGTCACAAATATATAGAGATTAAATAGCACCCTCTTAAACAACCAGTGGGTCAAAGAAAAAATTGCTAGAGAAATTGGTAGCTATCTGAAGGTGAATGAAAATGAGAATATAACATATTAGAACTTATGGGATGCAGCAGGGGCTGAACTGAGAGGGAATTTATTGCCCTAAATGCCTATATTAAAAAGAAAAAAAGAGCAAAAATCAAGGATTTAACTGCTCACCTGGAGGAAATTGAGAAAGAACAACAAACTAATCACATAGCAAATACAAGAAGAGAAATAACAACGATTAAAGCAGATTAAAGTAGATGGGAGAACAAGCAAACAATAGAAAATAATCAATAAAACCAAAAGTTGATTCTTTGAGAAGATCAGTAAAATAGATGGATCACTAGTAAGGCTGACAAAGAAAAAAAAAAAGAGAGAGGACACAAATAAACAAAATCAGAAATGAGAGGGAGGTTATTACCATGGATCCTGAAGAATTTTAAAAGCCATAAGAGGATATTATAAATAACTATATACAAACAAATTAGACTACTAGATGAAATGGAAAAATCCCTGGAAACACATGAAGTAGCTACACTGACTCAAGTGTAGATCTCAGCAAACCAACCACAGTAAAGAGATTCAATCAGTCATCAAAAATCATGCTACAAAAAAAAGCCCAGGGCCAGATGACTACACAGGGGAATTTTATCAAAAAGTACTAACGCCAACCCTGCTCAAACGTTTCCAAAAAATTGAGGAAGAAGGAGTACTGTCTAATTTTATGAAGCTAACATCACTTTAATTCTAAAACCAGGTAAAGATGTTATAAGAAAGGAAAACTACAGGCCAATATCCCTTATGAGCATAGATGCAAAAATCCTCAACAAAATAATAGCAAATCAAATCTGGCAACACATTAAAAGAACTATACACCATAACCAAGTGGAGTTTATACCATGAACGCAAGGATGGTTCAAAATAAGAAAATCAAATAATGTAATACAGCACATTAACAAATTGAAAGGGAAAAATCACATGACCAATGTGATTTTGCTGAAAAAGCATTTGTCAAAATGAATGCCAAAAAAGCATTTGTCAAAATTCAACATTCTTTTCTAATAAAATATTTCAAAAGGTAGGAATCAGAGGTAACCTCTACAATATGATAAAGGGCATATATGGAAATCTCATAGCCAGTATCACACTCAATGGTGAGAGATTGAAAGCTTTCCCCATAAGATTGGGAATGAGACAAGGATGCCCTCTGTCACCACTATTATCCAACATTGTACTAGAAATTCCAGCTAGAGCAATCAAGCAGGAAAAAGAAATAAAAGGCATCCAAATTGAAAAGAATAACACAAATTTTCATTATTTGCAGACAACATAATACTACACTTGGAAAATACTGTGAAATCTACAGCAAAGTTACTTGAGCTAATAAAACCAACATGTAAAAAATCAGTAATGTTTCTGTGTGCAAGCAATGACTTAACTGAGGTGTCAACTAATGAAAAAAATCTATTCAAAATAGTAAGTAAAAGAATTGAGTATCTAGGAATGAACTTAACCAGGGATATAAAGAACTTGTACACAAAATACCACATAACATTGTTAAAAGAAATCAAAGAAGATCTAAATAGGTGGAAAGACATTCCCCACTCATGGATAGGAAGGTTAAATGTAGTTGAGATGTCAAATCTACCCAAATTGATCTACTGATTCAACATAGTACCAATCAAAATTCCAAGCACCTGCCTTGAATATTTGGAAAAGCTATTCATCTGGAAGGAAAAGAGATCCTGAATGGCTAAAACAAAGTGTGAGGATTAACACTTCTCAAGTTTAAAACTTATTATAAAGCCACAGTTGTCAAAAACACATGGTTCTGTCACAAAGATAGGAGTATTGACCAATGGAATCGAATTGAGAGTGCAGAAGTAGACCACAAGATCTCTATTCAACTGATCTTTGACAAGGCCCTAGAGATCCATTGAACTAAGACAAAATAGTTTTATCAATAAATGGGCAATGGGAGAACTAAGATATCAATAGCCAATACAGTGAAAGAAGACCCTTTCCTTGTACCCTATATAAAAATTAGCTCAAAGTGGATCAAACATTTAAATATAGGAATGAGTACCATAAAACTACTAGAAGAAAATATAGGAAACATCTTCAAGACCTAGTAATAGGAGGTAGCTTCTTAAATTTTATACCCAAAGCACAAAGAAAAAAGAAAACATAGATAAATGAGAAATCCTAAAAATCAAATGCTTTTGTGCCTCAAAAGACTTTGTCAAAAAGGTGAAGAGGTATTCAACACAATGGGAGAAAATATTTGAAAATCACACATCAGATAAAGGTTTGATATCCCGCATACATAAAGAAATCATACAACTCAACAACAAAAAACAAACAACCAATTACAAAATGGGCTAAAGATAAAACTAGGCATTTTTCTGAAGAGCAAATGCAGGTAGATAAAAAGCATGTGAAGAAATGCTTATTTTCATTAGCTATAAGGGAAATGCAGATCGAGACTACAATGAGATACAACCTTATACCCATAAGAATGGTTGATTTAAAATGAACAAAAGGCTACAAATGTTGGAGAGGACGTGGAGAAATTGGGATACTTATGCACTGCTGGTGGGAACATATAATGGTACAGCTGCTATGGAATAAAGTTTGGCAGTTCTTTAGGTAACTACATATCATGCTGCCCTATGATTTGGCAATACCACAACTTGGTATATACCCAAACAAATGGAAAGCAGTGGCACAAACAGACATTTGCACACTGATCTTCATAGCAGAATTATTCAAAATCACCAAAAGATAGAAACCATCCAAGTGCCCATCAACAGATGAGTAGATTTTTTAAAATATGGTATATACATATGATGGACTATTATGCAGCAGTAAGATGAAATGACATCCTGAAAGATATGACAGGATGGGACGAGTCATGATTATATAATGCTGAGCAAAATAAGCCAGACACAAAAGGATAGATACTGTATGATTCCATTTTTATGATCATGGTAAAGGTAAAATCAGAGGCTTATAATACAGAATATAGGGCATCTAGAGATACCTGGAGGCATGCAACATTGTGAATTAACCTATGGGACATTTGGTGAGGCAAAATAAGCCAGAAACAAGCATATTGTATAGTCTCAATTACAAAATACTTATAAGAAGACAGTTGCATAGATTGTAAGCTCTTATAGCAGTCACATTTAGTCTGGAGCAGTAATTGTTATTTCTGGAGTTTGAGAGACTGTTTTATATGTGTATAATCTGGTATTTACAGATAAGAGTGAAACTGATCAGGTTGGGATTAAAGTAATTCAGAATACAGGGGTAAGGAAGTCATTGTCTCTATTTCAGAATTTCTTCTACTCTTTGAGACCAAGGGAAGAAAGGTTTATTTCATCCAGAACCTAAATTTTCTGTAGCACTTAACCTAATTCAACCTGTCTAGATAGATGATTTAAACAATCCATACACAGGGAGTCCAGAATAAGAATGAGGGTTCTAATCCTGTATATCTTAATGTAATGCCTGGATAAATTCCAGAGTATATTAAGCAGATAATCAAACGTATTGGCAAAGTCCCTTGAGAGATGGGAAAAAAAATATGGAACTATTACTTTACCACCAAGGAAATCCCTAACACTGCATCAAACATTAGGAGCACCAAAACAATAGGCCACACCCTTGAACTTGAGGCTTGCTCTTATGAAGCTTATGCATGTAGCAGAGAAGCTTAGCCCACCTATAGATATGCCTAAATGTTACTTCTAGAGGACCTCTTTTGTTGCTCTGATGTAGCCTCTCTCTACATATAAGCCCAACCCTGCAAATGAAATCATTGCTCTCCTCCCTACTTGGGACATGAAACCCAGGGGTGAAAGTCTCCCTGGCAGTGTGGGAGATGTCTCCCAGGAAGGAACCTGGTCCTGGTACCATGGGATCAACAATGCTATCCTGACCAAAAGAGGAAAAAGAAGTGTAACAAATAAAGAATCAGTTGCCAAGAGAGTTCAAATAGAGTTGACAAGCTACTCTGGAGATCACTCTTATGCAAACTTCAGTTAGAAATTGCTACCTAGCATACCTTGCCAAACCCTAATCAAAACCATTCCTGACAATCCTAAAGAACACATAGGGCATTATCTAAGATTCTACAAGGTTTCCATGCAGTAGGGTAACTTTCCAGAAACCTACAACCTCCAGATGGGTCCCTGAACTAGATAAGTCCTGAAATGCAGAGGGGCCAGCCTCTCCAGACCATCAACTAGTTTCATCCTGCTATCCCATATTATCAATAGCCCCTTCCAACATGAAGATGTTAGTATGGGCATTGCCCAAATATCCCTAAAGAGTGAGAGAAGGATCAAAGGTTATGGTGGCGTTATACAGAGAAGGTAGGGCTTAGCAAATGAGCATGATTGCAGAATCATTATATTGATATTTCTTTTAGTCTCCAGTATCTTAAGCAGCTAGAAGAAGAAACCTAAAATTGTGGAATTGTAACCCATACCAAACTCTGAAATCTATTCTACAACTAATTGTTGTAATGCACGTTGAAATTTATTGCTTTTTGAGGCATATGCTCTTTTTCACAAAAAAGAAATAAAAAGTCAATTGTGATGATAAATGTACAGCTATAGGATGATACTGTGAACCATTGATTGCACACTTTGGATGATTACATGGTATGTGAATATATAATAGATAACAATAAAAATAGAAATAAAGAAAATAAAAATAAAATAGAAGTAATATCACCTTCATAATATTGTTTTAAGACATCATTTGTATAATGGATGCAAATTGTTTAGTATAGTTACAGGACCATTGTAGAGAACCAATAAATTATAGCCATTATTTTCCTTAAAGGGTGTTTCTTGCATTAAGAAATGTCCACATCGTCAGGAGAGATCCAAAGACACATGCACCACAACCAGGTTGATTAGGAAGTTGACCAGGAGTCCAAGTTATGGCATGGAGTTGCAACAGAATTCATAGGAAGGGGCTCCTTCTTGGAGATAAACACATCTGTGTAGTCTTCAGGAAGACAGAGGCCATATAAGCCAAACCTTCAAGAATGTGTTAGAATAAATTGGACAGGCAAAGTTTAAGGGAGAAAGTAAATTTCAATAGAGGGAAGGGAGTGATCCAAAGAAGTTCTTTTTTACTTTTACTGAAAACCCAGTATAAATATTAATCAGAACAAATAGGCTAGAAATTTTCCAAATAAGAATCCTTTTAAAACATCATAAGCTTGGACTAATTGTCATTGAAATATAAAAAAAAATTAAATATATTTTCAAAATTCACTGTTGTGACCTTCAAGTTACATGAGGCCCTAGATATCTACTTTTATTACTGATCGGTTAATTACTGATTACTAACCAGGATTTTGATCAATGCTTTGGTAAATGTACAGATAAATAAGACAATTATTTATTGGAGCTTTGTGTTCAATTGAGGAGCCCAGATAATTTCAGATCAGAAATTTATGTCAAAAGGCAAATAAAGGGGTAATAAGTGCTGGGTGAAATTAGTGGAACATGTTTCCTTTCTACTCTCAACCTTATCCTTTACTTGGATATTTCCCATTGAAGATTATTTCCAGAGATAAGCCATTTCTGTTATAGGTCACCGTCTTAATCAAGTATTCCCAATTTTGATTTAATATCACAATGTCTTTTAAAATACTTTTTATAATATAAAAAACGTTTTATAGATGCCTTCGTTATATTTTTGGCCTATTTTATTTGATACACGCATACACACATATATACATGCACTAATACAAACAATACCCCCAATGTTCATATCTTACTGTCCAGGGTAAGAAACAAAATTTCCCCCAAACAATGAAACCCCTATATTCTTCTCTCTCTCATCCTCATCGAGAACTCCCTGAGAAAGCAATATCCTGAATTTGGTTTATCTCATTCTTTGCCTTTTTCTACATAATCCACAATATTGTTTTAAACAGCTTTTTACGTTTTATTTTATACCTCCTTTTTTCTCTATATAAATTTTTGAAATGTAGCCATGTTAATAGGTGTAATTTTAACCCCTTCGTTTTTACAGTTTCATGGCATTTTATATGTACAAAGCTAGCTGTTTTGTAAATTGTTGTGCATTTGTATCTCCCACTAGAGCTGAAGCTCTTTGATGATCTAAGTAAGTCTTTTCTTGTCTCTATGACCTCAGTGCCCTGCAACTACTTGGCACAGAGTAGAGAGTCAGGGACTATGTGTTGAATGAATATTCAATGAATGTTGAATGAACAAGTCCACAAAGAACAAGAAATTCATTTTACTATGGGACTATTTTAATTTACTAAAGTTGCCAAAACGCAATATTCCAGAAATGGCCTGGCTTTTATTTGGAGATTTATTAGCTTGCAAGTTTACAGTTCTGAGGCTGTGAAAATTTCCAAATAAAGGTATCAATAGGACAATATCCTCTTCTTGAAGAAAGACTGCTGGAGATTCAGCACTCCCATTTCACATGGCAAGGCACATGGTGGCAACTATTGGCCCTTCTTCTTCTTTCAGTATCTGGTTGCTCCATCAATGGCTCTCTTTCTGAGATTCTGTGTGTTTCCCTCCTTTAGCTTCTATGTGTGGTCTTCTCTCTCAGCTTCTGTGTCAACTTCTTATAAAGGACTCTAGTAAGAAGATTAAGACTCACTTGGGGCATGCCTCAACTGAAATAAACTAGTCAAAAGATTCCCCCCAAAATAGGTCTATACCCACAGGAATGGATTAGCTTTAACAACATGATATTCTGAAGTACATACTGTTTCAAAACATGGCAGAGTAGGGTGGTACAATGTTGGTTCAGTGGCAGAATTTTCATTGCCATTCTGGAGACCCAGGTTTGATTCCTGGACCCTGCCCATGCAAAAACAAAACAAAACAAACAAACTAAAAGCATCACAGGGAAAATGAGGAGAGAAGGTACATTGAAGCTTCAACTTTCACAATGATTTGGCTTTTGAGAGTTAGATACGGGATAAAGAAAATTTACAAAGATAAATTAAGGACATATGCAGGGAACTTTTAACCTAGTACGACATATGTAAGAATGATAAATAAGAAATAAATCTGTATAGAATCTGTGGGGTTCAGATGAAAAAAGCTTGGGAATGGCATATAAGGAGGCCTTCAATTTTCTGAATAGGTTACTTTAATGACATCTGATTTACCTACTTCACATGTACTATGTACAAGAAAAAGGGAGAAGAGCTTCCCCCCATCGATCCCTGTCATTTGTGAAGAAAGACTAAGAATTCCTAATATAATGGTACCTTATAATTAGAAAGAACCTTCAAAATCTAGTTCAGCTAATCTCCTTATACTTCAACCTATGTTGACTATCATCCTATTCCAATGTGGATTCTGAAAAGATTTGGCCAGTGACAGAGAACTTGGTATCTTCTGAGGCAACTCCTTCTGACAGATTTGACTTTTAGAAATTTGCTTTGATCATGAGTTGAATGATGGTAACAAGAGCAATGTGCACTTTTAGGGTGTATGCCATAAGCCAAGCACTAAGCTAAGTGTTTTCTATGAATTAGTGCATTTGGTCTTCACAGTATTCCCATGAGTATGCAGAATGGATTCTCAAAAATAATGTTGAATGAAGTGCACCAGTTTTATCCCTATTTCATGAAATGAGAAATGTAGGTACTGAAAAGCTAAGATTTATATATATCCACAAAGCTAGTTAAAAGGAAGTTTTGATTCAAAGCGCTTCCTGACTGGATATTCAGAGAACACTAACACTATGATACATAAGCCTCCCAAGGAGGCAATGTATACTTATAACTGTCTCCTAGTGAGCATACTTTTAGAATTCATTCCAGCCCTACTTTTTCTCTCTCAGAATGGAATTTATTATACGTGAAGGTAGTTAACTCTGACTTTAATGTTGCCTTCTCACTTATCCCAGCATTCCCTGTTTCTTCAAAGTTTTCTCTTTAAACCTAGTTTTCTGTATCCACATATCTTTGTATGGAGTTTAGAAATGGCTCTGTCAGAATTCAATTGAGCAGGGTCAGCTAGGATCTGAAACATTCCAACAAGAGTGATCTACTTGGAGCCTAGGATTCTATTGATGTGTTTTATCTACTGCTGATGTAGCATCCTTGCAAAAGCCCTTTCTGTTTTAAGTATTTGTCTGAAAGTAATTGCTGATTGGCCCTGACAGCTTGAGGTGGGGAATCTAACTTTTTGAAAGCTGTAACCATTAAAGCAGGTCATAGGAAATTTCTGTCAGACTCACTGAGTCCCGAAGGGCATAGAGGATATGATTGAAATCCTTGTATCCAAGGTCATGGGCGAAGATCACCTTCATGTATAGGTCACCTTGGAAACAGACTGAAGTGGTCTCCTCTTTGACCTGGCCTGGATCTCTATCTGAGAAGCTAATTGAAGAGTAGGCTCTGGATGATGCTCAAAAGAGTAAGAACCTATTAACTGACTTTTTATTTTGCAGTTGGGACCCAAGAAGGCTATAGTACCATGAAGAGAGTAGGGATGATTGATATCAGAGGGATGCCATGCAGCATTATAGGTTTACCAACTAAACTGGAGTAGACAGCAATTAAAAAACTCCAATGTATAATTTATTGAAATGTTGATTCATTGTTACCTAAATTAAATAGATGAATTATATTGGAAGGAAATCATATGTGGTTAGAAATATAATATAGTAGAATATCTTGATATGTAGCAAGATAAAATGAAAATCAATTTACTCATCCATTAGTTCTTTCACCTAACAAACTTTGAATGACTTATAATCTAAAGAACTTGGGAAGATTCTGGTAGACTAGTGGCATAAGAATCTTTGAACATCTAGCAAAAACTGGAATATCCATTTTCCTCAAAACTCTGGAAACAATTTAAAGGATTGTAGTAACCATGTGAGTGCTGAACAATAAAACACAGCTCTCAAAATGGCAGGAGATATTCACAGAACACTTGCTGGCCCTTCCCCACCTCCTATCTGGTGCAGCATTGAGGTGGCCTGAAATCCCATTGTTGGTCCCTAGCCCTGTTCTGGAGTGAGAAGATTAAAACTTATGCACATACTGGAGTAGGTGAATGTCAGTACTATTCTATCAGGTACTATTCTATCAGTACTATTCTATCAGGCCTGAGGGACTGAACCAGACAGCTCTTCTCTGACTTATCCTCCCAGAACTTAACCTGCAGGTAGAAGAAACTTGCAGACAGCTAAAGCAATATAAGAAACAATTAAGTCAATATAAACTAGGGCAAATAATTACTGACTTTAAGACTTAAAATTGAGTACTCTGGAGGGGGAATACTCTATCTCATTGGGATTGGAGGGGATATTCTGATTCCTGTAAATGGGGAAATTCCTAAAGCCACAAGTAAGTACAAGCCCAGGACAAAACTCAGGTTTAGGAAAAAAAGAGAGGAATTTACACTTCACTTTCACCTCAGGCCATTCTTTCTGATAGGAGGGCTAACTCTGGAGTAGAGCACCAACCAATGCAGAGCCAATTTGCAAAGACTGGGAAAGGTGGTTTTACATCGGATTTTTTTTTTTATTACGTCCTGACACTGAGGAAATCTGTCATTTCACTATCTGGATGCAAACTTAATGAACAGACAAGTCGGGGACTAGATATTGGCTCTCACTTAACAAACTTTGAATGACTTATAATCTAAAGAACATGGGGAGATTCTGGTAGACTAGTGGCATAAGAGTCTTTGAACATCTAGCAAAAACTGGAATATCCATTTTCCTCAAAACTCTGGAAACAATTTAAAGACAATTCCTGTAAATTCCCCATTTACAGGAATCAGAATATCCCCTTCAATCTCAGAGCCAAATATCAAAATGTGCAACAAAAGATTATAAGACAAACTAACAAGAAATGACAGCCCATCAAAAAGGAATAAGATAAAATTTCAGAAATCATCAATGAAGAAGACCAATATTTGGACATAACAAATACTTTTAAAATCTTATCTTCCGTATTCTCAAGAATATAAAAGAGAGTATGAAGAAAGAACTAAAAGAGTATCAGGAAAATGAAGAATGAATAGTATGAGAACCTCAATAAAGATATAGAACATTTTAAAGGAACCAAACAAAAATCCTGGAGCTATAGACATTCATTCTAGGAAAAAAAAATTCCCTAGGAAGTTTCAGTAGCAGAATGGAGTTGGTAAAAAAAAAAAAAAAAATCTGTGAACTTGGAGACAATCTGATTGAAATGATTCAGGCAGGGGACCAAAAAGGAAAAAAAGAATGAAAAAAAAAAAGAGAAAACTGAACAGAGCCTAAGTGAGCTGTGGGAAACCATCAAGCATACCAATATATGCATTTTGGGAATGCCACAAAGAGAGAAAGACATAAGGGACAGAAGGAGTGTTCAAAGAAATAATAGCAGAACACTTCCCAAATTTAAGGAAAGACATGAATATACACATTTAAGAATCTCAACAAACCCCAAACAGGATAAACTTGAACAGAATTACTTGCACAAACATAGAAGTAAAACTTTTGAATCCCCAAGACAAAGAAGTTCTAAAATTTCAAGAGAAAAGTAATACACTAATGACAAGGTTGCCCCAATAAGATTAAGTGCCCACATCCCATCAGAAACCATGAAAGTAAGAAGACACTGGGACAAAATATTTCAAGTGGTGTATGAAAAGAATTGCCAACTGACAATTTCATATCCAGCAAAACTCTTTTTAAGATATGAGGGAGATTGATGGGGAGGTAGTACAGCAGAGTAGCATGGTATTGGGGATTATGCTTCAAACATTGAAGTGGTATTTGGGCCATGTAAACCTCAGATATGCCAGAAAGTTGTATGGGCTCCTTGTGACTGAGAAAACACATCTCTTCATGAATTATGGGTGCAAGTCATGCTCTTCAAGTTCCTATTTTTGATGAGTTAAAAAGTACCATCTACCACCTTTCTACGGTGGTTATAGATTTCCTGTGGTTCAGTGGAAAATTGCGCTATATTCTTTCCCATTGCCTGTCAGATATGAACTAGTACTGTGATGGGTAGAGAAATGCCTATACAAGGAACCTAAGAGGATAGGAGGAAACATACGGCTCCTGTCAGCCTATATATGACTACATCAGCCTGAAAGGATAAAGGAATAAGAACACTGACAACAGGGCTAGCAGAGGTACACGGGCAGTGGCTGACCTATGGAAGGTAACTTGTTTTGTTTAAAAGTAGATGTCTAATCCAAGGGTGAAAATCTCCCTGGCGGTGTGGGGGATGACCCCTAGGAATGTGTCCGGCCCTGACACCATGGGATCAAAAATTCCATTCTGACCAAAAGGAGGGAAAGAAGTGTAACTAATAAAGTATTCGTGGCAGAGAGAGTTCAAATAGAGTCAAGAGGCTACTCTGGAGGTCATTATTACGCAAGCTTCAGTTAGATATCGCTACCTACTGTAACTGGCCAAATCCCAACCAGGACCATTCTAGACAATCCTAAAGAACACCTAGGACAATATATAACATTCCACAATATAACATATAAAGCATTAGAGCAGCTGTCTAGAAACCTGCAAGCTTCAGATGGGTCCCTGGACCAGATAAGTCCTGAAACCTAGAGGGCCCAGCCTCACCAGAACATCAGCTAGTTTCATCTCCCTATCACATATTATTGACAGTCCCTTCCAACATGAAAAAGTTAGAATGGTTATAGCCCAAACACCCTAAAGAGAGGGATAGAAAGATCAAAGGTGATGGTGGAGTTATACAGAGAAATAGTATTTAACACATGAATATTATTGTAATCATTAAATTGATATCTCTTTTAGTCTCCAATATCTTAAAGTAGCTGCAAGTAAAAACTTAAAATTGTGTAACTGTAACCCATGCCAAACTCTGAAGAATGTTCTACAACTAATTGTGGTGCTGTGCTTTGAAATTTATTGTGTTTTTGTACATGTAATATTTTTCATTAAAAAAAGTCAGTTGTGATGATGAAAAAATTTTTTTTTCTTTCTAGCCTCCTATATTCTGACAAACTCTGGGATCTGTCCTGTAACTACTTGTTGAAGAGTGCTTTGAAAACTATTGCTTTTATATTTCTTTGTTTTGTATGTGCGTTGCATTACACAATAAAAAATTTTAAAAAAATCAATGCCTAAGCAATTCTTAACACAGGCCGTATTAACTTCACTTCTTGCTCAGGTCAACAAAACGTATTGTTAAAATTATTACACAACCTCCCTCAGTTATCAAATATACACTGTTCATTTTGGGGTATATGTGAGTGAGGTGGTACATGTGTGTCCCAAATCTTATTTCAATTTTTCAGAATGTGATCACGTTTGCGATGGTAACTGAGCAGGTTTGTCTTTGTATTAATACTTTATATATCCTATAATATTATATTATATATTTTTGTTTTCTTATGACTTTAAAGAAAAGTTATATCTTGATATTATTAAAATTGTTCAAAAAGAATAAATTGTCCAGTTTAAAATCACTGGGCCTTTCTTTAATATAATATGAAACTTTCTTTCATTACAGTGGAATAATGTGTCAGCTGTGTACTCGCCACAATGATCTTGTATGTAGGACAGGGAAGTAGTGATGCTCTTGTTGGAAAAATATGCAATACAGATTAATGAGGGGGACTCTGGATATTTTATTTATTTCAGCAATGGAACTGCAGCTTAGGAGTTTTGTGAATAAAATTTAGCTGCCTTATATAATCCTTTGAAAGAGACATATGTGATCTGTGAGAGAATTATAGCATTCAATTTTTGAGAAGAAAAATTTGCAAAAGACCTTTCCGAAATAAGGTGGCATGACTCTTTTGTTGTTCTCTATACTGAGAGGAAATTGGTGGGTTTTTTTTTTAATGTAATTGACTTGTTCATCTTCAAATTCTTTTCTTTTCACAAGAGGATTGAGCTGTAAAAAGTAAATTAATTAATAAAATTTAGATTAAAAACGAGGGAAAGAGTAAGATATTCTCAGATAAACAAAAGCTGAAGGATATTGTCACCACTGAACACCCTACAAGCAATGCTTAACGGGGTTCTTCATACTAAAAGGAAAGGATGCTAACCAATTGTTGGGGGTGGCATAAAGAAATAAAGAACTCAGTAATGGTAACCATACATACAATGGTAACTATAAATGCCAGTGCTATTTTGTTGTACTTTTCAACATGTAGATCTGCTTTTCACTTCCTACGTGTTCTAAAATGCAAATGCATAAAAAGTAATGATAAATACTTTTGGGGCATACAGTGTAAAATGATAGACTCTGTGACAAGTACAACAAAAAGGTGAGGGTATGGAGTATAGAATAATGTTTTTGCATGTTATTGAAATTAAGCTGATATCAAAACAAAGGTGATGTTTATAGATACAGGATTTTAAATTTAGGCTCCATAGTAACTCCAAATAAAATTTCTGAAAAATATATACAGAGAGAAAAGAGAAGGGACTTCTAATGGTATATCCACACAATGGATTTTCATGAGTTCATCATGAAAAGAAAAAGACAATCTATGGGAGGTTGATATAAGTGTTTCATATCCAGAAAATAAAAAGAAATCTTCAATTTAACAGTGAAAATATAAGCAACCAATTAAAATACAGGCAAACTGCTTCAATGTGCCCAAAGAAGATATACAAATGGCCAATAGGCACACAAAAAATGCTCAACATCATTAGCCATTAGAGAAATGCAAATAAAAACCACAATAAGATACCATTGCATACCCACTAGAATGGCGACTATTTAAAAAAAAAAAAGGAAAATAAGTGTTGGAAAGAATGTGTAGAAATAGGAATACCCATTTATTGATGATGGGAATAAAAAATGAAGCACTCATTGGCAGAACCAGTTTGGTAGTCCCTCAGTTAGTGAAGTATAGAGCTACCATATGACCTGGCAATCCCACTTTAAGTATAAACCCCAAAGAATTGTAAGTAGGAACTTGAACAGATAATTGCACATTGATATTCACAATGGCATTATTCATAATTGACAAACAATGGAAGCAACACAAGCATCCATCCACAGATAAAAAGATAAACAAAACATGGCATATACATATAAAGGCATATTCACCATAAAAGGGAACGACATTCTGAAACAGGCAAAAACATGGATGAGCCTTAATGACATCATGTTAAATGAAATAAGCCACAAAAGGAAATTTATTGTATGATCTCACAGACATGAAATAATCAGATTAAGCAAAGTCATAGAGTCAGAAACTAGAATACAAGTTATCAAGGGGTCAGGGTGAGGTAGGGAATGGGAGTTAATGTTTAATTGATGTAGAATTTTTATTTGAATTGATGGAAAATTTTGGTAATGGATGGTGTTGAAGGTAGCACAAAATTGTGAATGTACTTAACACCACTGAATTACAGTCTTGAATGTGGTTAAAAAAGAAATTTTATGTTGTATATATGTTACTAGAATATTTTTTTAAACCATAGGACTATACCACAAACGGTGCCCCTTAATGTAAGCTAGGGACTATGGTTAATAGTATAAATATAATAATATTGTTTCATTAATTGCAGCAAAGCTATTATCCTAATGCAAAGTATTGGTAGTAAAGAAAACTCTCTCTGTGTGTGTATGTGTGTGTTTGGTGAGGTGGGACTGTCTGCATGATTTTCCTATAAACCTTCAACATCTCTAATAAAAGTTTTTTAAAATGGCATGGGCTTCACTAATTACCAATCTTAAGACCAAGTCTTTAACCTCTGGGGAACTCAGTTTCTTAGTCTTTAAAACAGGAATAACTATACAAATCATCAGGTGTTATGAAAAATTAAATTAACTTTTAAATCAACATTTACTAAATCTTTTCATAGTAAGTGGGTCACTGGGTTATCTTCTATAATCCATATAAGCTGCTCCACTTATAAGCTACTTAACCTTTTCTAATCTTTTACCTTTGACCTCATCTATTAGATGGAAACAACCTACACGAACTATGTTGTAATGTTCACATGACAAAATATATGTAAAGAAAATATCACAGTACCAGCATATGGTAGTTTCTCAATGAGAATTCTTATTTATATTTTATATGTGGGGAAACTGATAGCCAATAGTAAGTAAATGGAAGAGCTTACATTCTGAATCTCGGAGTAACACACACACAAACAAACATACACTGAATAAATCCTCTATAATATTAGAAGATGTAATGTGCTTTACAAAAAGAAAACATTAAGTGAGTAATAGCATGAGAGGGGGTGGGAGTGCTGAATGGGCAGGAAGAGGTAATGCAATTTTAAATGGTGTGGTCAGAGGAGGCTAGATGAAGGTGACTGTGCAAAACCTGCAAGGAAGAAAGAGAGTGGACATTGTGCACGCCTGATATAAGACAAAGCTGGACAGATAGAACTGTGATAAGCTGTGGGGTGCCAAATTCTCCAGTGTGGCCAGAGCAGGGTGAGCAGAGGGTATAAGAGGTCAAGAAACAGAGCCAATGGCCTTGTCGACCACTATAAAAATGCTGACGTTTGCTTAGTGAAACGGGGAGCCATGGCAGGGTTTTAAACAGAAGAGTGCCATGATCTCACTCACGTTAAAAAGAGGAAATTATCTTTCAAAAAGTTGAAGAGAGATATTCTCTAGCATGACTGCACTCAAGGAATAGAGAACTCCTGATCTTCTCTTTGAAAAAGTGTCTATTTCATACAAATGCATGTGAAGGTACAATAATCTTAAAATAAAAAGTTACAAAAATGGGATAAACAAAAAAATGAAAAAACTGATATCCAAGCCTTCTTTCTAAGAGAAGGTCCCACAGATTGGAGGGACGATTGAGGGTGGGATCACAATTTAGCAATAAGTAGATAGCAGAGATGAAGAAAAGTCTAGAACCGTGCTGTGCAGTTCTGATAGCCACATGTAGCTATTGAGCATGTGAAATATGCTCTGAGAGTAAAATACACAGCAGATTTCAAGGACTTAGCAAAAAAAAGTATAAAAAATACCACTTATAATTTTATATTGGTTATATGTTTAAATGACAATATTTTGGATAGATGGGATTACATAAAAAATAAAATAAAATAAAAATAAATTATTAAAACTTAGAAATTAAAAAAAGCTTCTGGAAGATGAAATCAGGTAAACAAAATGATAAATGATAAAAGTAATTGAAAACGGGCAGGCCACGGTGGCTCAGCAGGTAAGGGTGCTTGCCTGCCATGCCCAAGGATCCGGGTTCGATTACCGGTGCCTGCCCATGTAAAAAAAAAAAAAAAAAAAAAAAAGTAATTGAAAACGGAGAAGGCATGGGAAAAAGTCCAGGAGTGAACACTGCTTCTGTTTCAGTATGCAATTAAAATGAAACAACAGTGAGAATTGTGGTTACAGACCAGAATATGTAAATGTTGTGAACCTTACTAATAGT
The DNA here is from genome assembly GCF_023851605.1 of Tamandua tetradactyla. NCBI lineage: Eukaryota > Metazoa > Chordata > Mammalia > Pilosa > Myrmecophagidae > Tamandua > Tamandua tetradactyla. Next base: position 39,280,356 of record NC_135328.1, read on the forward strand.
AGCATATGAAGGAGAGAGAAAGAGAAAGAGAGAGAGAGAGAGAGAAATTGGAGCCATATGGGAATTCTAGCTTCCTCATAGCAGGGAGTCAACATATAGATCTAAAATGGAAACACAGCTTTTTTATTTTTAAAACACTTTAACAACTTTAAGTTCTTGTTGTCGTTTTTTTCCCCCTGAACTCTAAAGATTTTTTAGATACTACTCTTTAACTATTTATTTGGCATTCATCAATTCTTTCATGTACCTTTCAATATAGTTTTCTTACTGTTAAATTCAAGTAAAACTAAATGAAAAGCACTTTATTTTAAAACACACATCACATCACATCTGTATTTGTTCATCTCTCTATCCGTCTGTACATTTCTGTTCCAAGGAATATTCCTTGAAGAGATGACTGTAGTGAGAGGAATGACAGCCACCAAATACTAATGACAGCAGTTGCTGGGGAGTGGGATTTTAGGTGGCTTCTCACTCTCTGCTTTTCACATTTCTGTATTGCTTGTTTTTAGTTTGTATTGATTATTTAATCATATAGGATTATTTTTTGGAAAGTATTCATCATTTTGTTTTGGAAGGATCCTTCTGACTGCTAAACTGGTGCAGGTAGGAGGCGTCGACAGGTGTCCAGGTGAGGAATGCTGGTGGCTTGAACCAAGGGAATTGTTAGTAAAGATGGTGCAATCTGGTGATTCCAAGTATATTTTGATGGTAGTGTACATAATTTCCTGATCAATTGGGAATAGGATGTGAGATAAAGAGAGGAATCCAAGGTGACTTTATTTTTTCTGGGAGAAGAGGGTCCTAAGTAATCAGAAAAATGGGATTATCCCAAACTGTGTTGGTGAAGCATATGCTATGCCATATATTCTGTTTAATACAAAGTCTGGTATATCATAGTCAATCAATAGATTAACGTTAAGTTTATTACTTTATTACTATTATCGCCAGTAAAACTGAGATTTCCAGTATTACTCAACATCAGCTCTACTATACTACTAAAACTGCAGTTACTACTACTATTACTATGCTCAGTAATATAGATAAATAAATAAACAACTCTAAATAAATAAGCCTTTAAAACTCAGCTAAGAAAATGCGAATTTATTTGAAGAAAATAGTGACCCTACCTTAAAATGTGTTTTTAATAGCTTTAATGAGGTTTCATTGAGATGCAATAAAATGCAACATATCTGAAGTGTGCAATTTAATAAACTTTGACATATGTATACAGCCATGAAACTATCACCACATTCAAAATAATGAACACATACATAACTCTTAAAAATTTCTTTATGACCTTATAATACTGTCTTCTTACCAAACCCTAATAACTTGGGCACCCCAAAGCAACCTTTGATCTTCTTTCTGTCACTGTAGATTAGTTTGCATTTTCTAAAATTTAAAATAAATGAATTGTACGGTATTTACTTGTTTTGATGTGGGTTCTTCACTCAACATAATTATTTTGAAATCCATTCATCTTGTTATATGCATCAAGAGTTGATGTATTATTGCCGCTGATTAGTATTTTATTATACGGATATACCATAACCCAGAAATTCAGGTTGTTTCCCATTTGGGGCTATTACTAGTAAAGTTGTTATGAGTATTTACATAAACAGTTTTGCATGGGCATATGCCTTCTTTTCTATGGGGTAAATACCTAGAATTAGAATGACTGGATTATATGGTGTTCGTTTACATTTTTAATAGACTGCAAAACCGTTTTCCAAAGTATTTTTGTCAATTTACATTCCCACCGTCAGTATAAGACACTTCCAGTTCCTTTATATCTTTGCCAACAGTTAAATAATGAGTTATTTAAGTGTGTGCTGGTTTCTCAATCCAGTTTAAATTTGCATTTTTCTAATGACTAATGATGTAGAGCACCTTTTAGTGTTCTTTCTTGTAACTGTAAATCTTTTATGGTGAAGTGTATGTTCAAATCTTTTGCACATGTTTATTGGCTTCTTTGCTTTCTCATTATTCAGTTTTGAGTGTTCTTTATATACACTGAATACATGTCAAATATATCATTAGCAAATACTTTCTCCCACTCTGTAGCTTGATTTTCATTTCATTCTCTTAACGGAGTCCGGAACAGATATTTTAAATTTTGATGAAATCTAATCTGTTTTTTCCCATTAAGGAACATGCTTTCGCTATCATATCTAGAAAGTCTTTGTCTAGTGAAAGGCCACAAAGAGTTTTCTCCAAGTCTTTCTTCTAGAAGTTCTTTTTTTTTTTCCAGTTAATGTTTTACATTTAAGTCTACAATTAATTTTAAGTTAATTTGTGTTTATGGTTTAAGTTATAGATGGAAGTTTATTATTTTGCACATAAACATTCAAATGTTTCAGCACCATTGATTGTGAAGACTATTTTTAGTCACTGAATTATCTTTGCAACTTTGCTGAAAAAAGGATTTCATATATGTGTGGGTCCTATTTCAATCTCTGTTCTTTTCCATTTCTCGATTTTTCTTGACACAATGACACAGAACCATACTGTCTTTATAGTAGCTTTATAGTAAATCTTGAGATTGGATAATGTAAATCTTGCAACTTTGACCTCTTTTTAAAGAATTATTTTAGTTGTTTTATTTCTTTTGCCATTCTATATACATTTTAGATCTGGCTTCTTGATATCTATGAAAATGTTTGGTGGGACTTTTTTACTGGGTTTTAGTTGAATTTATAAATCAAACTGGGGATAAATGGCATATTAAAAATACTGATTCTTTCAATTTATAAACACAGTGTATCTCTCCATTTATTTAGTTTTTAAATTGTCCTCAGGAAAGTTGTGCAAGTTTTCCAAACGATTTGTCAAATTTACCCTTAAGAATTTTCCATTTTTATGTTATTGGTAGCAACATTTTTAAAACATTTGGAAGTGAAATTTCTCACTGTTTACTATTACCCTATAAAAGTATAATTGATTTTTGTATACCAATCTCGAGTCCAGCAAACTTCCTAAACTCAGTTATTTGTTCCAAGGGCCATTTTGTAGATTTCACTGGATTTTCTATGTATATTGGAGATCAGGAATCTGTTTCCCTTGGGCTAATGCTGGCTCTCCTCCTGTTAGTTTAAATAAAGTTTTATTGAAATGTAGTCAAGCCAATTCATTTGCATACTGTCTATGGATGCCTACAATTCTACAAAAGCAGATATAATTAGTTGATGATTTAATCTATAAGACTTAAAGGATTTATTGTCTAGCACTTTACAGAAAAGTTTATTGAATCTTATCATAGATGAGGCTGAAGGTTTATCAATTTTATTGATTTTGTCAAAGAACCAGTTTTGGCTTATACTGATTTTCTTGCTTGGTTCCCAGACTACTAGATAGTGTTCTACCTAAATTTTCTAGGCTAAAGATAAGGATGAAATTGACCTGCAGAGAATGATATTTGTTTTTCCCAAAACAAACATCATCATCTTATCCAAACAGACATGCTCTGAGGCCTACTGACAGAAAAACGCCTCCATGTACACACGTCTTTTAGTCAGCATTTTAGTGAGCACTATTTAGTATGATTGGACAGCATAGGATCCCAGACTTACAGGAAAAGACTCTAAATTGTAAAACATGAGATAAAACAAGCATAAAAACAAAACAAAATAGGCACACACATTTACACATATACATACACATTTAATTAGTATATCCTTAGTAGGATAGAAGCATGTTCCATTAAAAACAATCAGAGAGTGCAGAAATCAAAAGCTTTAAACAACTAAAATAATTACACAATGTATTTTTTAAAGAATTCAATTGCTGGTTGGGGAATAAATTTAAGGAAATTCCTTGGAAACTTTGAATGAAAAGACAAATATGTTGAAAAAAAGAAGACTAAAAGAGAAAAAAATAAGAAACTGAATCAAAACACTCCAACATATGCATAGTAAGAAGGGGAAAAACAGAGAACAGAAAAATGTAGAGGAAATGAATTATCAAAAAAGCAGTAGAGAAAGTATCCAAGAACCAAAGAATCTTAGATCGAAGGTACCCAGCCAGCTCTCATCCCATACAGCAAAGAGATATTCATACAAAGGCAACTTTGGACAAATTTTCAGAATGGCAGGAATAAATAATAATCCCTAAAATATTCCATTAAAATGAAACATTCCTTTGTCCAATACCCTCCCATACCCATATGCAATGATAAGCTATCAAAATAGCGTTGACAGTGTAGAAATTAGACAACTATGAAATAATACCATCAAAATTCAAAGGGAAAATGATTTCTAACATCAAGAAAAATTCTAAATCATCAATCATGAGGGATCAAGATAGAATAAACAAATTTTTTTTTTTTTTTTTTTTTTTATTAACGGAAAGAAAAAAAAGAAATTAACACAACATTTAGAAATCATACCATTCTACATATGCACTCAGTAATTCTTAACATCATCACATAGATGCATGATCATTGTTTCTTAGTACATTTGCATCAGTTTAGAGGAACTAGCAACACAACAGAAAAAGCTATAAAATGTTAATATAAAGAAAAGAAATAAAAGTAGTAGTAATAGTAAAAAACAACAACAACAAACAAACCAACAAGCAAACAAAAACAAAAAAAAACCCTATAGCTCAGATGCAGCTTCATTCAGTATTTTAACATGATTACTTTACAATTAGGTATTATTGTGCTGTCCATTTTTGAGTTTTTGTATCTAGTCCTGTTGCACAATCTGTATCCCTTCAGCTTCAATTACCCATTGTCTTACCCTGTTTCTAACTCCTGCTGAACTCTGTTACCAATGACATATTTCAAGTTTATTCTCGAATGTCCGTTCACAACAGTGGGACCATACAGTATTCGTCCTTTAGTTTTTGGCTGGATTCACTCAGCATAATATTCTCTAGGTCCATCCATGTTATTACATGGTTCACAAGTTTATCTTGTCTTAAAGCTGCATAATATTCCATCGTATGTATATACCACAGTTTGTTTAGCCACTCTTCTGTTGATGGAGATTTTGGCTGTTTCCATCTCTTTGCAATTGTAAATAACGCTGCTATAAACATTGGTGTGCAAATGTCCGTTTGTGTCTTTGCCCTTAAGTCCTTTGAGTAGATACCTAGCAATGGTATTGCTGGGTCGTATGGCAATTCTATATTCAGCTTTTTGAGGAACCGCCAAACTGCCTTCCACAGTGGTTGCACCCTTTGACATTCCCACCAACAGTGAATAAGTGTGCCTCTTTCTCCGCATCCTCTCCAGCACTTGTCATTTTCTGTTTTGTTGATAATGGCCATTCTGGTGGGTGTGAGATGATATCTCATTGTGGTTTTGATTTGCATTTCTCTAATGGCCAGGGACATTGAGCATCTCTTCATGTGCCTCTTGGCCATCCGTATTTCTTCTTCTGGTAGGTGTCTGTTTAAGTCTTTTTCCCATTTTGTAATTGGGTTGGCTGTCTTTTTGTTGTTGAGTTGAATAATCTCTTTGTAAATTCTGGATACTAGACCCTTATCTGATATGTCATTTCCAAATATTGTCTCCCATTGTGTAGGCTGTCTTTCTACTTTCTTGATGAAGTTCTCTGATGCACAAAAGTGTTTAATTTTGAGAAGCTCCCATTTATTTATTTCCTTCTTCAGTGTTCTTGCTTTAGGTTTAAGGTCCATAAAACCACCTCCAGTTGTAAGATCCATAAGATATCTCCCAACATTTTCCTCTAACTGTTTTATGGTCTTAGACCTAATGTTTAGATCTTTGATCCATTTTGAGTTAACTTTTGTATAGGGTGTGAGAGATGGGTCTTCTTTCATTCTTTTGCATATGGATATCCAGTTCTCTAGGCACCATTTATTGAAGAGACTGTTCTGTCCCAGGTGAGTTGGCTTGACTGCCTTATCAAAGATCAAATGTCCATAGATGAGAGGGTCTATATCTGAGCACTCTATTCGATTCCATTGGTCGACATATCTATCTTTATGCCAATACCATGCTGTTTTGACCACTGTGGCTTCATAATATGCCTTAAAGTCAGGCAGCGCGAGACCTCCAGCTTCGTTTTTTTTCCTCAAGATGTTTTTAGCAATTCGGGGTACCCTGCCCTTCCAGATAAATTTGCTTATTGGTTTTTCTATTTCTGAAAAATATGTTGTTGGGATTTTGATTGGTATTGCATTGAATCTGTAAATCAATTTAGGTAGGATTGACATCTTAACTATATTTAGTCTTCCAATCCATGAACACGGTACGCCCTTCCATCTATTTAGGTCTTCTGTGATTTCTTTTAACAGTTTTTTGTAGTTTTCTTTATATAGGTTTTTTGTCTCTTTGGTTAAATTTATTCCTAGGTATTTTATTCTTTTAGTTGCGATTGTAAATGGGATTCGTTTCTTGATTTCTACCTCAGCTTGTTCATTACTAGTGTATAGAAAAGCTACAGATTTTTGAATGTTGATCTTGTAGCCTGCTACTTTGCTGTACTCATTTATTAGCTCTAGTAATTTTGTTGTGGATTTTTCTGGGTTTTCTACATATAGTATCATATCGTCTGCAAACAGTGATAGTTTTACTTCTTCCTTTCCAATTTTGATGCCTTGTATTTCTTTTTCTTGCCTAATTGCTCTGGCTAGAACTTCCAACACAATGTTGAATAATAGTGGTGATAGTGGACATCCTTGTCTTGTTCCTGATCTTAGGGGGAAAGTTTTCAATTTTTCCCCATTGAGGATGATATTAGCTGTGGGTTTTTCATATATTCCCTCTATCATTTTAAGGAAGTTCCCTTGTATTCCTATCTTTTGAAGTGTTTTCAGCAGGAAAGGATGTTGAATCTTGTCAAATGCCTTCTCTGCATCAATTGAGATGATCATGTGATTTTTCTGCTTTGATTTGTTGATATGGTGTATTACATTAATTGATTTTCTTATGTTGAACCATCCTTGCATACCTGGGATGAATCCTACTTGGTCGTGATGTATAATTCTTTTAATGTGTTGTTGGATACGATTTGCTAGAATTTTATTGAGGATTTTTGCATCTGTATTCATTAGAGAGATTGGTCTGTAGTTTTCTTTTTTTGTAATATCTTTGCCTGGTTTTGGTATGAGGGTGATGTTGGCTTCATAGAATGAATTAGGTAGTTTTCCCTCCACTTCGATTATGTTGAAGAGTTTGAGGAGAGTAGGTACTAATTCTTTCTGGAATGTTTGATAGAATTCACATGTGAAGCCGTCTGGTCCTGGACTTTTCTTTTTAGGGAGCTTTTGAATAACTAATTCAATCTCTTTACTTGTGATTGGTTTGTTGAGGTCGTCTATTTCTTCTTGAGTCAAAGTTGGTTGTTCCTGTCTTTCCAGGAACCTGTCCATTTCTTCTAAATTGTTGTATTTATTAGCGTAAAGTTGTTCATAGTATCCTGTTATTACCTCCTTTATTTCTGTGAGGTCAGTAGTTATGTCTCCTCTTTCATTTCTAATCTTATTTATTTGCATCCTCTCTCTTCTTCTTTTTGTCAATCTTGCTAAGGGCCCATCAATCTTGTTGATTTTCTCATAGAACCAACTTCTGGTCTTATTGATTTTCTCTATTGTTTTCATGTTTTCAATTTCATTTATTTCTGCTCTAATCTTTGTTATTTCTTTCCTTTTGCTTGCTTTGGGATTAGTTTGCTGTTCTTTCTCCAGTTCTTCCAAGTGGACAGTTAATTCCTGCATTTTTGCCTTTTCTTCTTTTCTGATAAAGGCATTTAGGGCAATAAATTTCCCTCTTAGCACTGCCTTTGCTGCGTCCCATAAGTTTTGATATGTTGTGTCTTCATTTTCATTTGCCTCTAGGTATTTACTAATTTCTCTTGCAATTTCTTCTTTGACCCACTTGTTGTTTAAGAGTGTGTTGTTGAGCCTCCATGTATTTATGAATTTTCTGGCACTCCGCCTATTATTGATTTCCAACTTCATTCCTTTATGATCCGAGAAAGTGTTGTGTATGATTTCAATCTTTTTAAATTTGTTAAGACTTGCTTTGTGACCCAGCATATGGTCTATCTTTGAGAATGATCCATGAGCACTTGAAAAAAAGGTGTATCCTGCTGTTGTGGGATGTAATGTCCTATAGATGTCTGTTAAGTCAAGTTCATTTATAGTAATATTCAGGTTCTCTATTTCTTTATTGATCCTCTGTGTAGATGTTCTGTCCATTGATGAGAGTGGTGAATTGAAGTCTCCAACTATTATGGTATATGTGTCTATTTCCCTTTTCAATGTTTGCAGTGTATTCCTCACGTATTTTGGGGCATTCTGGTTCGGTGCGTAAATATTTATGATTGTTATGTCTTCTTGTTTAATTGTTCCTTTTATTAGTATATAGTGTCCTTCTTTGTCTCTTTTAACTGTTTTACATTTGAAGTCTAATTTGTTGGATATTAGTATAGCCACTCCTGCTCTTTTCTGGTTGTTGTTTGCATGAAATATCTTTTCCCAACCTTTCACTTTCAACCTATATTTATCTTTGGGTCTAAGATGTGTTTCCTGTAGACAGCATATAGAAGGATCCTGTTTTTTAATCCATTCTGCCAGTCTATGTCTTTTAATTGGGGAATTCAGTCCATTGACATTTAGAGTTATTACTGTTTGGATAATATTTTCCTCTACCATTTTGCCTTTTGTATTATATATATCATATCTGTCTTTCCTTCTTTCTACACTTTTCTCCATGTCTCTCTCTTCTGTCTTTTTGTATCTGACTCTAGTGCTTCCTTTAGTATTTCTTGCAAAGCTGGTCTCTTGGTCACAAATTCTCTTAGTGACTTTTTGTCTGAGAATGTTTTAAATTCTCCCTCATTTTTGAAGGACAATTTTGCTGGATATAGGAGTCTTGGCTGGCAGTTTTTCTCTTTTAGTAACTTAAATATATCATCCCACTGTCTTCTAGCTTCCATGGTTTCTGCTGAGAAATCTACACATAGTCTTATTGGGTTTCCCTTGTATGTGACGGATTGTTTTTCTCTCGCTGCCTTCAAGATCCTCTCTTTCTCTTTGACCTCTGACATTCTAACTAGTAAGTGTCTTGGGGAACGCCTATTTGTGTCTAATCTCTTTGGGGTGCGCTGCACTTCTTGGATCTGTAATTTTAGGTCTTTCATAAGAGTTGGGAAATTTTCAGTGATAATTTCTTCCATTAGTTTTTCTCCTCCTTTTCCCTTCTCTTCTCCTTCTGGGATACCCACTACACGTATATTTGTACGGTTCACATTGTCCTTGAGTTCCCTGATACCTTGTTCAAATTTTTCCATTCTTTTCCGAATAGTTTCTGTTTCTTTTTGGAGTTCAGATGTTTCATCCTCCAAATCACTAATTCTATCTTCTGTTTCTTTAAATCTGTCTTTGTAGGTATCCATTGTTTTTTCCATCTTTTCTACTTTATCTTTCACTTCCATAAGTTCTGTGATTTGTTTTTTCAGTTTTTCTATTTCTTCTTTATGTTCAGCCCATGTCTTCTTCATGTCCTCCCTCAATTTATCGATTTCGTTTTTGAAGAGGTTTTCCATTTCTGTTCGTATATTCAGCATTAGTTGTTTCAGCTCCTGTATCTCATTTGAACTATTGGTTTCTTCGTTTGACTGGGCCATATGTTCAATTTTCTGAGCGTGATCCGTTATCTTCTGCTGGCGTCTGGGCATTTAGTCAGATTTCCCCGGGTGTTCGACCCCACAGGTTGAAAGATTTTTCTGCGCAGTCTCTGGGTTCTGTTCTTCCTATCCTGCCCAGTAGGTGGCGCACGTGGCACACGCCTGTCTGTGGGTTCCACCAGCGAAAGTTGCTGTGGGTCCCTCAACTCTGGAAAACTCTCGCCGTAGGGGAGGTTCGGCAACCGAAGCGTCTTGGAAGAATGCCAGCCGGTCCGGGGTTCCAAACGCGGGGAGGGTCGCCGGCTGTCGCAGCACAGGAGAGCGTCCGGCCAAATTAGCTAGTCGAACCGGGGCACCAAGCGTGGCGGGAGGGCGCCAGCTGTCGCAGCCCGGGAGAGTGCACTGCTCCCAGCCGACGGGGGAGTCACGTGTTTGGAAGGGATCCCCCGGTCACTGTTCTCCGCAGTCTGGGGATTTCCGACCGAACTATCTCAGTTGTTCCGGGGGGCCTCGTGTGGTGGGGGCACCAGCCGCCGCGGCCTAAGGGGACCGCCTGTCCAATTCTACCAGCTGGCCTGGGAAGGTGGAAGGGAGGGACTCCGGTCGCTTGCTGTCCCACCCAGGAAAGCCCGTGCCCCTGGGTGATCTCACCGGAGCTGGTTCTCCCAGATAGTCAGCCGTTCCAGGATGGGGTACGCTGTCCCTTTGATCTCCCTCGTGGCTCCGGGAGCTGCTCTGTATTATCTCCACTCCCCCAGTAGTTGTTCTGGAGGAGGAAAGGTGAGGGCGGCAAGGCTGTCGAGGCTGGTGGCGGAGGAGCACGGTGAAGGCGGGGAAAGAGGGCACCGTGTTGGTTGGAGAGCAGCCGGAGCAGGAGGGGGAGGAGGGGGAGAGAGGGGGTAGGGAGGTCGGGCGGCTCGGCTGCTGCGGGGCGCGTGCGCCGCGCGGCGGTCCGGGGGAGAAAGAGAGGGGGTAGGGAGGTCGGGCGGCTCGGCTGCTGCGGGGCGCGTGCGCCGCGCGGCGGTCCGGGGGAGAAAGAGAGGGGGTCGGGAGGTCGGGCGGCTCGGCTGCTGCGGGGCGCGTGCGCCGCGCGGCGGTCCGGGGGAGAAAGAGAGGGGGTAGGGAGGTCGGGCGGCTCGGCTGCTGCGGGGCGCGTGCGCCGCGCGGCGGTCCGGGGGAGAAAGAGAGGGGGTAGGGAGGTCGGGCGGCTCGGCTGCTGCGGGGCGCGTGCGCCGCGCGGCGGTCCGGGGGAGAAAGAGAGGGGGTAGGGAGGTCGGGCGGCTCGGCTGCTGCGGGGCGCGTGCGCCGCGCGGCGGTCCGGGGGAGAAAGAGAGGGGGTAGGGAGGTCGGGCGGCTCGGCTGCTGCGGGGCGCGGGCGCCGCGCGGCGGTCCGGGGGAGAAAGAGAGGGGGTAGGGAGGTCGGGCGGCTCGGCTGCTGCGGGGCGCGTGCGCCGCGCGGCGGTCCGGGGGAGAAAGAGAGGGGGTAGGGAGGTCGGGCGGCTCGGCTGCTGCGGGGCGCGTGCGCCGCGCGGCGGTCCGGGGGAGAAAGAGAGGGGGTAGGGAGGTCGGGCGGCTCGGCTGCTGCGGGGCGCGTGCGCCGCGCGGCGGTCCGGGGGAGAAAGAGAGGGGGTAGGGAGGTCGGGCGGCTCGGCTGCTGCGGGGCGCGTGCGCCGCGCGGCGGTCCGGGGGAGAAAGAGAGGGGGTAGGGAGGTCGGGCGGCTCGGCTGCTGCGGGGCGCGTGCGCCGCGCGGCGGTCCGGGGGAGAAAGAGAGGGGGTAGGGAGGTCGGGCGGCTCGGCTGCTGCGGGGCGCGTGCGCCGCGCGGCGGTCCGGGGGAGAAAGAGAGGGGGTAGGGAGGTCGGGCGGCTCGGCTGCTGCGGGGCGCGTGCGCCGCGCGGCGGTCCGGGGGAGAAAGAGAGGGGGTAGGGAGGTCGGGCGGCTCGGCTGCTGCGGGGCGCGTGCGCCGCGCGGCGGTCCGGGGGAGAAAGAGAGGGGGTAGGGAGGTCGGGCGGCTCGGCTGCTGCGGGGCGCGTGCGCCGCGCGGCGGTCCGGGGGAGAAAGAGAGGGGGTAGGGAGGTCGGGCGGCTCGGCTGCTGCGGGGCGCGTGCGCCGCGCGGCGGTCCGGGGGAGAAAGAGAGGGGGTAGGGAGGTCGGGCGGCTCGGCTGCTGCGGGGCGCGTGCGCCGCGCGGCGGTCCGGGGGAGAAAGAGAGGGGGTAGGGAGGTCGGGCGGCTCGGCTGCTGCGGGGCGCGTGCGCCGCGCGGCGGTCCGGGGGAGAAAGAGAGGGGGTAGGGAGGTCGGGCGGCTCGGCTGCTGCGGGGCGCGTGCGCCGCGCGGCGGTCCGGGGGAGAAAGAGAGGGGGTAGGGAGGTCGGGCGGCTCGGCTGCTGCGGGGCGCGTGCGCCGCGCGGCGGTCCGGGGGAGAAAGAGAGGGGGTAGGGAGGTCGGGCGGCTCGGCTGCTGCGGGGCGCGTGCGCCGCGCGGCGGTCCGGGGGAGAAAGAGAGGGGGTAGGGAGGTCGGGCGGCTCGGCTGCTGCGGGGCGCGTGCGCCGCGCGGCGGTCCGGGGGAGAAAGAGAGGGGGTAGGGAGGTCGGGCGGCTCGGCTGCTGCGGGGCGCGTGCGCCGCGCGGCGGTCCGGGGGAGAAAGAGAGGGGGTAGGGAGGTCGGGCGGCTCGGCTGCTGCGGGGCGCGTGCGCCGCGCGGCGGTCCGGGGGAGAAAGAGAGGGGGTAGGGAGGTCGGGCGGCTCGGCTGCTGCGGGGCGCGTGCGCCGCGCGGCGGTCCGGGGGAGAAAGAGAGGGGGTAGGGAGGTCGGGCGGCTCGGCTGCTGCGGGGCGCGTGCGCCGCGCGGCGGTCCGGGGGAGAAAGAGAGGGGGTAGGGAGGTCGGGCGGCTCGGCTGCTGCGGGGCGCGTGCGCCGCGCGGCGGTCCGGGGGAGAAAGAGAGGGGGTAGGGAGGTCGGGCGGCTCGGCTGCTGCGGGGCGCGTGCGCCGCGCGGCGGTCCGGGGGAGAAAGAGAGGGGGTAGGGAGGTCGGGCGGCTCGGCTGCTGCGGGGCGCGTGCGCCGCGCGGCGGTCCGGGGGAGAAAGAGAGGGGGTCGGGAGGTCGGGCGGCTCGGCTGCTGCGGGGCGCGTGCGCCGCGCGGCGGTCCGGGGGAGAAAGAGAGGGGGTAGGGAGGTCGGGCGGCTCGGCTGCTGCGGGGCGCGTGCGCCGCGCGGCGGTCCGGGGGAGAAAGAGAGGGGGTAGGGAGGTCGGGCGGCTCGGCTGCTGCGGGGCGCGTGCGCCGCGCGGCGGTCCGGGGGAGAAAGAGAGGGGGTAGGGAGGTCGGGCGGCTCGGCTGCTGCGGGGCGCGTGCGCCGCGCGGCGGTCCGGGGGAGAAAGAGAGGGGGTAGGGAGGTCGGGCGGCTCGGCTGCTGCGGGGCGCGTGCGCCGCGCGGCGGTCCGGGGGAGAAAGAGAGGGGGTAGGGAGGTCGGGCGGCTCGGCTGCTGCGGGGCGCGTGCGCCGCGCGGCGGTCCGGGGGAGAAAGAGAGGGGGTAGGGAGGTCGGGCGGCTCGGCTGCTGCGGGGCGCGTGCGCCGCGCGGCGGTCCGGGGGAGAAAGAGGAATAAACAAATTTTATACTTTCAAGATCACAAAAAAAAAAAATTAGCTCATTTTTCTGCAGGAATCTGCTGGATGATATGATCGAATGATACAAAAGTATAAACCAAGCAAGTGAAGACACAGAATCTTGGACAACCTGACCAGAGCGAATAGGGCAATACCAAAATTATGATGAAAGAGATTCCCAGAAAACAGCTAGAGATAAGCCAGAATTGATCAAGACAAAGGACTCTAGATTTTTCCAAATACATCCACACATAAATATTGTAATGTTTGATCATAATGAGAGGAATTCCATTTTTGGCGGGGGGGAGGTGGGGGGTAAGGGGAGTAGAATTTGAAACTAAATAATATTATTTGAAAACTAAGTATGTGGAAACAAACAAAGCAATTCTCATTTCCAGGAAAAATAAGGAAAGAAAGAAAGAAAATATGATATGTGCGAAGCTGTGAACACCATTCATGTAGTCAAATAATATAAAATGCCTCCAGACTTGTAAAACAGCTATGTGGTATAATGAATATAAGGGAAGTATATGTGTGTTTACTGGGGAAATATGAGGGCATTTTGGAAATGATGTAAGAGATTTAAATCCTCAACCTCCTTAGTAAAATGTAAATAGTTTTTACCAAAGATAGGGAAATTTATAAAATACCATATGAGTATATAATTTTGAAATTAATGTAAATAAAAGAAATTTATAATGTATGTATGTACATGCATTTATATTTGTATGCGGTGTGTGTGTATTTTAAGAAAGTGGTGTGCTTTTGGTAGTTTCAGGAGTAAATACTGGCAAGCAGATGGACCCAAGAAAAACCAGGCAGAGGTGAATGCCCTTGGCATAGGGAGAGGGTCATAAAGGTAATGAAGAGAACAGGGAGTCCCACTGAGTGAGAATGGTCATTAGGAAAGGACCATAGAAAGTCTCCTAACTATCCTCCACTCAACTCTTTTCATTCCATCTACATCTTTGCTTATGGTGTACCTGTAACATCTTAACATCTCGGGGAATCTGTCTCTTCTTCAATGCTAGTCTCAACAGATAACTGTCCCATGATACTTTTCCTGATCCCTTCGCCCCCAAACTCTTCTTTCTTGGAACTTCTATAACTAACTCCCAGGCACATTCCTGTTTCCATTATGTGCATTTTGGCTCCCCAGGTAGAATCTGTTCTCATCAACTCTTCCCCTTCCCTTGTTTTATTTTTCTTTATAGCTGCTGTTATTACCTGCCAATATATCCTTGGCCAGAACAGTGGCTTTTATTTCAAAGTAACCTCAGCATTTCAATGCATATAAAAAATTTAGAAAACTGTAAACTGGAAAATAAAAATAGGGCATTCTGACAGAGGGGAGTGGGATGAAAATGGTTTTGACAGAAATTTATTTTTACTCTAATTATGTATTTCTTATATTTTTTAAATGGTCATATTTTATTGTTGTATTTTTTCAAATGGGAAAGAGTGATTTCGCCATGGAAAACAGAAAATATGCCATTAGAGAATATAAGGTGCACTTGAAATACATGAGAATTATCACACCAAACAGAAAAGAGCAGAGAAAGTTTTAGAGGAAGTGACAACTTCTGAAGTGGTGCCTGACACGTGGAGTTAGTTTGGGTGGTGGGCATAAGGGAGATACTTAAGGCACTAAGTAGTAAAGAGCAACAACAAAAAAAGATACAGAGAAGCACTTAATGGGAGTTTGGTCTGGATTGGGGCCTGATGGCACAGGAGAGCCAGGTGGTACTTTGTTAGCAGAGAACCTCCCGTGGGAGGTATAACAGTGTGCTGTGTCTCTAGTTTCTTCTGAGGGGATTTCTCCCCTTCTCTCTTTAGGGTTTATGTAGTCTTGGAAGTCAGCATGTGCATATATGCATATACTCATACATATACATATGCACATACACATATACATACATATAGATATAGATATAGATCTACTTGCTCTTGTTTAAGTGACAATTTAGCATGTGATTATAAGGATGTCCATCTTCTTTCTATGCCTCAATTAACCAGCCCACTTCTATCCTCCAAAATGAGAAAAATATCTTCTGATTTTTTGGTTTACATGCTCTGAAAATAAGGAAATAAAAATAGTTCATCAGACAGATAAAACCTACTGTGCCAGTTTGAAAGGATTTATTTACCCCAGAAAAGCCACACTTTAATCCTAATCAGCTTTGGGGCGGGGGCAGTGGTTTCTTCTAATCCCTATTCAGTACTACAGGTTGGAAACTTGGTTAGGTCATCTCCATGGAGATGTGACTCAATCAATTATGGGCATTAAACCTGATTAGATGGAGTTGTGTCCCCACCCATTCTACATGGGTCTTGATTAATTTACTGGAATCCTATAAAAGAAGAGACGTTTTGGAGAGAGTTCCTCTTTTGAGAAGGAGGAGAGAGCCACACAACCATGACAGAATGATGAGAGAACCACAGAGTCCGCCAGCCAGCTATCTTTGGAGATGAAGGAGAATGCTGCTGGGGAATTTCATGAAGCAAGAGACCTGGAGAGGAACCTTGTAGACATTACCTTGTTTGCCATGTGACTTTCCAGTGGCAAGAGAAACCCTGAACTTCATCAGCCTTCTTGAACCAATGTATCCTTCCCTGGATGCCTTAGATCAGACATTTCTATAGACTTGCTTTTGGATGATTCCATGGTCTTAGAACTATAAACTATCAACTTATTAAATTCCCTTTTTAAAAGCTGTTCCAGTTCTGGTATATCACACTCTGGCAGCTAACAAACCAGAACACCTTCTTTTCAGGAAAATTGAATATTTTATGAAACCATTATGGGGGATTTGTCAAAGCATTAGTTCTCTTCTCAGCCTGAAACTATAAGGTTTTTTGGATGTGAAGGCGACCCAACGGTTACATGTGCCATCTTGTGGATTGCTAGGAAATAAATAAGCAATAATCTTCTTTATTTTTGATAGTCTTATTTTAAAAGCCTGTCACCTGTTTTACACCATCCCTCTGAGATAAGCAAAGCAGGGATTGGTACAAAAGTTCTGTTTATTCAACCAAGGCACAGAGAGGTTAGATAGATTGCATAAGATCACGCATTTGTTGTGAATGGACCCAGACCTTCACAGTGATTAAGAAAACAGGTTTTGGAGAGAAACAGCTAAGGTTGATTCTGCTTTTGTCAGTTGTGCAAACTCAACAGGTAACTTAATCTCCCAGAACCCTGGTTTTCTCATTGGCAAAAATGAAGCTAATAAACCATCTACCTGGAAATGTAATGTAAAGACTGAATGCATTTATATTGTGATTTATTACATTTATTGAACACTTGTATTGGAGTAGATGATACATTAAACAGTTTATAAGTATTATTTAATTAAATCCTAACAGCAACTTTTAGTGTAGAAACATCAGAGTATGGAATGATCAGATCAAAATGGGTTTGAGACTGGCTCTACTCATGGCCGCATGACTTTGGGTAGCTACTTCACACTCTAAGCCTCAAACCCTACATTTACTTAAGCAAGATTAATGGCATCTGAATCTTTTCCATGCTGCCATAACTGACAAGGAAAACATATGTATGGTTTTAGAGTCAGGAGATATCAACTTTGGAGAAGGATATAAGTGAGGCTTCTGGGGTGATACAACATATATAGAATAGTATTAACAAGAGTTAGTTCATTTATGAAAATTCCTCAAACTATGCATTTATGATTTATGTTTATATCCTGTTTCAATAATAATGCTTTTTCATTACTGTATTCTTCTTTCTAAACCTTAAAATTTATGTAATCTTATTCCAAAAATTCTTAGTATTATATACTTCTAAAAATATCAACTACAATTATTAAACATATCAATTAAAATTAAATATTTAATTAGATTATTTAGATTTTGATTTTACAATGTTTTATGAAGTACTGTGATTTTATGGTTAAACTTATTTCAAAGTTATGTAGTTTTTGTAAATGATATTAACAGAGTTTTTCCTTTTCAAAATGGTGTCTTTGCTAGTATAAAGTACATTGTCTCTTCAGAATTTATCTTGTATCCAACACCTCACCAAATTCTCTTCTTGCTTGATTGTGAACTAAATGCACATATTAATATTATATATGTAAAAACTCTAAATTAGATATTAACAAGTAGACTCAAACAACAAAGAAAAATGGAGACTAACAGATTCATCCCTAGAAATATATGGGTAGTTCAATCTATTGTTAAATCCATCACACTGAGCAATAAAAGGTCAGAAATCATAGTAATACATGCTGAAGGGAATTTGGTAAGGTGGTTAGATACAGGATTATGAAAATATAAAGAGATAGATTTACATGACAGTAATGGTCATGCCCCTTAAAACTTTGTTAGAACTCTTCAATTTGGAAAGATATTCATCTATCTCTATCGTAATTACATATTTACTGAATTATTCTTACTTTTTAATGGATTTTGCTTTCTGTGTTATTAGCTATATTGTTTGTTTCATGTAAGTTTATGAACTATATTAGTGTTTTAACTTAAACTTCTATTTTATCTTATACTGATATTGTGGGATTTGTTATTACTTCCTCTGTTGTTTGCATTTACATGATGTCCCTTAACCTATCATTTTTCAGTGATTTTTATGACTTGTTTTAAATGTGTTTCTTATAAATGATATATAGTTGGGTTTTTGTTATTTCATCCATTCTAACACTCACAATTTTTTATTTAGAGAATTCAGTTCACTCATATACAGAGGAATGACCGACATGTTTAATTTAAATTGTTCCACATTGTTTTATACTCACCTTATGTCTTATTTGTTTCTATCTCTTTCTCTTTCACTTGCATCTGATAGTTTGAATAAGTAGTTATTATCACCACTGTAAATTTGGAAGTTTATCTGGAATTTTCCTTCTTTGGGTTTTTACCTTCTCCTTCCTTGAACGTATAAGTTTTGCAATTTTATCTACTATTATTTTAAAATGACATACTAATCTGTACCAAGGCACTCTATTTCCCCTCTTTTCTCCCCTTCTCAATTAAAAAGATATCTTAACAACACATTCTCTCCCCTTCTCCTCCCTGACGCACCCCAGGCAGCACATTTGAAATTAATTTACTCCCCCTTCTTTCCTTGACCCCATTTCTTAGGTGTTGCTGAGAAAAATATAGAATTATTTGTTCTAGGCTGGTTTTAGTATCTGTATTTTAATATCTCCTTTCTAGTTTAAGCATATTTATTTAACATTATACTTCCCATTTCCGGACAATTCAGGTATTACGCATATACACACAAATTTATTGTTTATCTTCTTCCTCTATTTTGTGATCTGTATTCTTATTCATTTTTGTTGTGAGATAAAAGTGCTTTCATATATATTTTTATTTTTATATGTTTGTATGTGCATGTGTATGATGTGCATTTATATTTTTATTTATATTTACATATATGTACATATATAATGATATTTTTTTTTTAACTTTTGCCTGGTATTTTGACACACTTATTCCTCTGGGCTCTTCAAACCACTAATTTAGGTATGAAGAGTGATCTTCTCTTCAATTTTACTGTTTATTATCCCCTGATTTGTTTATATACTTAAAAACCATGGATTTAGTTCCAGAAAGCCTTTTGTACAGTTCTCGAGTTTTCTGAAGTGTCATGAATATTGCTGCTATTGTTTTGTAAATTCTTCAGGTTGGCCTCTTCCAGAAGATCTATTTTTCTGAAAGCCCATTCTGTTTGCGCTTCCTTTCTGTCTGTGGACTCCCTGGAATGGAAAGCTGCTTTCTTTTAATGACTCACCCTATCTCCTGTCAGACTGCTGGATCACTTGCACTGTTGATCAAAGTTTAGTCCTTACTTGTCTTCCTGGGATCAGGAAGATCAAGCACAATCATGTGGAACTGGTGTGAAGTTCCCCACAAAGTTTCAAGATGTCTGAGGCTCAGCTCTGCCCAGGGTCTAAAGCATTTGCATTCTCATGACAGAACTATCCAGAGCTGGTTACCACGCTCTTTCCTGGCACATAATAGAGAATGTCATGGACCAGCACTCCACTTTAAAACTCAAGCCCAAAAGCTTATCTGCACCCATCTTCCCACTTCCCCAAAGTCTACCCAAAGCTAGACTTTAGGCTCAGAAAGGACATCTGACTTAGAGGTGAGAGTAGAAGGGTGGTGAAACAACTGTCAGGTTAGCACATTTTTGTATCTCTGACATATGTTTACAGTTCATATAGAAATACCAACAACACCTCAAAATATAATTGGAAGTGTCACTGAATGCTCAGAAATCTATCAATAGCTATCCTTTGCCAGACTCCTCTTTGTACTATTCAAGAACTTTCTTTCTACACTCCTAAATTTTTTCTCTTTTGCATGATCCCATGCTCTACATCAGCAGAACATTCATCTCCTTGTTTCAGTCCATGCTATTCCCTACACCCCATATTTCATGCTTCACGACCTGCAGAAATTCTATTCTTCCCTCAT
The DNA here is from genome assembly GCF_023851605.1 of Tamandua tetradactyla. Classification (NCBI taxonomy): domain Eukaryota; kingdom Metazoa; phylum Chordata; class Mammalia; order Pilosa; family Myrmecophagidae; genus Tamandua; species Tamandua tetradactyla. The sequence continues at coordinate 39,300,022 of NC_135328.1, forward strand.
TATTCACCTAAAATGACATTTTCTCCTTTCAGTGATTCCAGCTTCTTTCCTTCAAAGTTGAATCAAATCTTGCTCCTTTAAAATCTCATAGCACTTGTTCTCTGTGTTGTTTATTTATCTAAGCTTGTATGTATGTGTTTGCACATGTGCATGTGTGGGGTATGTTTGCCTAATTGCTATCACTGGAGTGTGACTCCCTTAAGGATGGGGTGGTGGTTTTTTTCCTATTTCTGTCCCCAGAGCCTAACATCGTTAGGCACATTACTGGTACGCACATATTCATCTGATCTGAATTTAATTAGGCGCAATGAACGTCCTTCTAAAGCAATGACTCTCAGAGCCGGGTACGGGGATTGGATGATGTGGAGCTGGAGTATTTGGGTGAAGGTGACTTTAAGCACAAATCTCACCACGTCAGTATTTCTGGCCCCTCCTTACCCTTCATGGCTCCACCCCAAATTCTCTATATCGCCACCAACAGCTTCTATTTCCTGCAGCCAAAATGCCCAGGGAACACAGGGGCAGATTCAAAAACATTGTGAAATGCAGCCACGCAGTGTTTAACAAACAGCATAACAAAGGCATCTGTCACAACGCATCACCTTCTGTTCCTGTGAGACTTTCGCCAGCACGGTGGCATGCTCACCGCCTTTTCTCTTCCTCGCTGCTGATTCCCTCTAATTACATGTGATGTGCTTTCTCCATCACACAATGAGAGAGGCCCTCATTTTGGCAAGAAAATGGAGAAGATTGTCCAGAGGAAAAAAAATCCTGCCGTAAGCATCATCTCCTTCTCAGACAGAGAATTCGGGCCAGGTCACCTATGCAAATTGATTTGCGGGGATTGAAAGGCCACTTCGCTCCTAAACAAGCCCTCTGACTGCCAGAAATAAAAAAATATCTCTATTTTCTCATTCTTTTCATTGAAGTGTCAAATCATTAGAAGCGTATCCCGTGTCCTCACCAATCTGATGCTTACCTACTTTTCCATCCTTACCTTCCTTCATGTCTTTTCAAAAATGGGAACTTCTGTATGTTTTGGTATCTTTACACCCCCAGTTTATGCTGCTTTGCCCCCTGGAATGCAAGCACCTGTATAATAACAGCATTAATAATAATAGCTAGCTAGTGTTTTGCATTTATTGTGTGTCAGGTACCAGGCCAAATGATTTTATGCATTTTTTCATGTCACTGTTACAATGATATTATAAAGAATATGGTATAATTTTCCCCACCTGTTAGATAAGGCAACTGGAGTTTAAAAAGAGGCTGAAAATTAAAAAAAATAATAATGGCCTACAGGTAGAAATTGAGTGGCACACTCAACAAAAGTATCCTTAGAAACCAGCACGTGGGAGATGTTACTAAGAACTTACAAATCCTATAAAGTTGGATTCTACTGTAAAGTATGGTAATTAAGAGCTCCTACTCTGAAACCAAAAAGATCTGGATTGAAATACAGGCTGCTGACCTCTGGGCTATGGGACAATTCTTCAGTTAGTTACACACCGCCTCTACCCTTCACGGACCTCATCTGAGAACTAAGAAAGTAAGTTTGTTTCTCGTAAGTTGGTACGGGGTGAAATCAGATAATAGATATAAGGCATTTAGCATTATAAGCTTGGTAAATCATTGGTGCTCAAGAAATGGCAGTTGTTGTTGTTATTGCAGGTAAAGACAGAATGAGTCTGGAAAGCTAAAGTTGCTCTCTTATGATTGCACAACTAATAAATGCCAGGATTCAAGAATCCAAGTATGTCAGATTTTGAGACCTACTCTTTCCCATCATCTTTAGTGCATCTTCCAAGGTATATTTGAATTGTTCTTATATGTTCATATTTCCCTTTTTCCAGAGCCTCCATATCTGGCCCAAACCCCAGGGGGCAGAATTAGCTTCAACCACACACCTGGACAATTCTCCTCATCCGAATGAACATCCCTTCTTCCTTGGACCATTGCAATCGGAGTAATGGGTACCTTTTGTTTGTTAACTTGGCCTGGTCTATTCCTGAGCAAGGCTGACAAGGGCACAGGTACACTAGCCTCAAGCCCACCAGAGTGTGTGGTTTAGGTGTGGGTTAAGTCCTCCTGCCTTAAATATCCACCTGGTATCTGATAACTTAGAACAAGATCCTAAAACCTGTATGCACAGTGTTTATTCCCCCATTTTCCCTGCTCTGTTGGTCCTGCTTATATGCTTGTGATTTTGCCCTCATCTCCCTGTCTGGCACTCCAATTCCATGATGGATCTGACTTCCAACTCTGCCTCAGTCTGCTTGGCTATAATTTTGACACTCTACTAGCCCTTGGTAGGTGATTGGGCTTGTGACACTTTATTTCTTAAAATCATGCAGTCTAGTTCACTCTTTAAAAGAGACTCTGCTCTTTGCCACTTTATGAGTACAAGCTGCCCTTGTACTCATATTCTGCCCTATCCACTGAATTATCTTTATTCTATTTCTCTACAGTACTTGAAAATTTACAATGTGCCAAACATGGTGAGAAACACTTTACAAACATTAAATCCTTACAGCATTTTTGAGACATAGTACCCCATTAAAAAGAAGAAACAGACACTGTGAAGCATTAACTAACCAAGGTTACATGGCTGGTAAGTGACAAAACTAGGATCCTGACACAGTCCTCTCTATTCCCCAAACCCACACTTACCAGCACAAAGCTAAGGGATGCTAGCACAAATTACAGAGCTTCCTACTTCAGGTTCACCTCTTTCGATAATCAGGCTGAGCGCCGAGCCCCAACTCTACCTGGCCCCTTTTGACTTGTCTTTTCTGCCTGTCCATATTGCAGCAGTTTAGACATCCTTTACTCCAGAGCTCATTTTATTACACCAGATTCTGAACTTAAACATGCTATCTGAGCTCTTAGTACTTACACACTCCCTCTTTCCATATTACCTGACCCATAATGATGATCTCCCATCTATCCATCCTCCGGCATAGTCTGGACTTCTCTGTTCTTTACTATTAGGACGGATTTTAGATCTCAACGTTACCGTCAGCAACATCATCATCACTATCAACACTGTCACCACCACCATTATCATCATCACCATCATTGTCAACGCCATCATCACCATCATCATCGACACCATCATCATCATCATCACCATCATCATCGTCATCACCAACACTGTCATCATCGTCACCATCATCATCAACACCATCATCATCATCATCATCATCATATGGTTGCTATAAAGTTCAGAGGATTAGAATACCAAGACAGACTCAGCCCACAGATGTCTGTTTGGGTGAAGATGTAAAGCATGAACATATGTAGTTATAAGTAACGAAAAGTACAAGGACGTGTCCACCTGCAAATGTTACAGATGTTTAAGAAAGGAGTAAGTTAGGGCTTTGGGAGGAGAATAATCGGTAGGGAAGATGAGAGAAAATAAATGACTCCCATTATGGACAGATTTTACCTGAATATACAAGGGTTGGTGTTATTTAGGTAAAAGAACAAAATGAGAACATTGCAGGAGGCACAAATGTGAGCAAATATTAGAAGTAGGGAAATTCATGAGATTTTTTATTATCAGAAAGGAGACCAGTTTGACTATACTAAGATATATATTTTGGAAAAACAAGCAGAAAGACTAAATGAAGTGGTGGCATTGAAGATAGAATAAACATTTAGCTGGAAGCACTCTCTCTGGTCCTGAACAGACATATAACCTGGAATAAGTAGGAACCACAACCGTATGAAAAATGAGCCGTACATAAGCCTCTAAAGCTCTTTGTTTAATATTTGGTATGACTAAACATTTTCATATTTCATTAGATATTTTGAGCTACCCTCTGAAATATATTTTGAATATCCCTGTGATTCAAGTATCATTTAGGATCACAGGGGTTAAAGGATTTGCTCAGTCACCCAAACAGAAAATAACGGCAAAACTTGAATACAGAGCTATTAGTGTCAGCTACGAGCAAACAAGGGACCGATTTTATGTTTCGGGTTAATATGTGAGAAAGGGAAGGTCAAAGTTGATTCAACTAAATCAGAAATGGTCTATCCTGATTGGATATCATGTGGACAGATGTATATAGCATGCCTGGGCTTTGAAATACTTAAGGCAAAAAGCTATTGGCTTCCTGCTGGTTTGATGGTCCCAGCCTCCCTAGCCCACTTCAAGCAGATGGTTGCAATAACTCTATTATGAGAGTTATAAACAAAATCAAATCAGAAAAGACACACATTGTATGTTGTTATTAGAAATAAAAATACCTGTGGCTCTGTGCTTAAAAACAAATTATTGCTATCTTGGGAATTTTTGATTGGCTCAAATTCTTTGGTATTTGATCCATGATCATTTGTTTCTCCCCCCAAGAAAGAGAAGATAAAAAGAAAGAAAGCCCAGCTAACGTATTCCAATAACAAAGTAGCCACATTGATTATCCACAGCTCTGTAAGCAGCAGAGACACAATCAGAAGAAAGGGGAAAAGTTCAGCAGGAACTAGTATAAAAAAATAGCAAGATGTAGTTTGACAAACACCAGTCTGCTCCAGCCACTGCCTTGAGTGGTCATTTCCTCTCAGAGTGACACTTTTCAATTATGAGATGGTAGCTGAGAGCATTTGGGGCAGATCCGAGGCTGGCTGCTATTTCCTTGCCCAATTTTTCACACATGCCAAGAAAATGAACCTTTGTTTCTATAGCCACTCTTTCACAACTAATGCTAGTAAAAGGTTGGTGGAAAGGGAAATGCATACAATATATGCACATACATGCCTGTATTATTATATAGGTTATATTTATATTTTATAATTATATTTAAAGCTATTGTATTTTAACATATTTATTATATTATATTTATTTAAACATATTATACATATAGTATATATTGTATACATATAGTTTAATGGAGGCTTACTGTGTGCCAAGGTGTTGATCAGAGAAGCATCTAGGGGAAAATTTCCTAACTTAATTTGGGGAGGTTTTACTAAGAGCTACCAAGGTTAATGTTAAGTTTCAGATGGTATGAAAAAATTCCAAACAAAGAAAGTAACATGCCTAGTGTTCAAAATTTCAAGAAGCACTGCCTATTCCTGGACTAATAAGAAAATTTGGTGTGATCAGGTCATAGTGTGTAAGTTAGGGAGTGAGGACAGAGTTGAGAGAAAACTACAGAACAGAGAATAAGATTATAATTGATCACAAACTTTTCTATATGCCATGCAAAAAAAAAAAAAGGCAGTTACTCTTAATAAGAAGCATGATTTGCTCATAATAAATGTCCTACAAATGTTTGTTAAATCTACAATCTTTTTAGTGTTTACTATTTAGAATTTAAGAAACTCTGATATCTGTATCAAAAGAGTTTTTCCTTCCTTGCTTTAATTTAAATTAGTTTATGAAACATATTGTATAAATAGGCTTTACAATGATTACTTAGATTTTTTTTTTAATATGCCTATGGATAAGCTAACTAAGATATCCATTTTCAGCCGTTAAGATTTTCGTATGTTAATTGTAAAAATATTTGTATCTTCATATTTCCCTGAAATCAGGAAAATATTTAGTAACATAGGTCACTATTGTAGCAATGCAGATATTTGTAAAGAACTTTCTACTTGATATTTTGAGAACATTCACAGTTTTGACAGGGATTATATGGTGCCCGACTCAGTGTTTAATACGTAGAATTTAAGAACTTTACTATCTTAATTTGTAGATTTTTTTCTTTGTTGTCTTAATTTTAAATTGGTTTGTGAATCTTGCTGTGCAAATACAGGCTTAACAATAATTTTATGGGTAGTTTATTTAAATATGCCTATGGTTAAACTAACTAAGATATCCATTTTTGGTGGTTCTAATTGTATTGCTGTTTTCTTAAATATTTTTTTTTTTAATTTGCAGTCTTTAATAAGGTTATGGATTTGCGCATTTGTGATATGCTCCCTGACTTCAAAAAGTTTATAATTTGATTATAGAAAAAAAAAGAACTAGTTCATCCACAAAACACAAAAGTAATTGATCAAAATTAACAAACTAATGAAAATAAAATGTAGGTATAAAGTATTCTTGGTATGGAATATCAGAAGAAAAAAAGACCCTACATGGATTGAGTCTTCATGGAAGACAGCTTCAAATTTATGGAGATATATGGACCAAGAAGAACAGGTATAAGTTGGAGAGGAGTTTACAGGTATAAGAGATCAATCAGCTCGGATGATGGCATGGAGGTGGGAGTGAGGCTACCATACATTGTAGACACTGGCCTAATCAAAGCTGTGGGATGATTCTGGGTGGAAATCAGCATAAAGTAGAGGAGAGGACATTTACTTTGAGGAAAACCTTAGATTTGAGCTTCTCACCTTCCATTTACTATGTGTCTTAAGAGCAAATCACTTAATCCTTCTTGTAATAGATATGTCTTTTTTTGTCTGCCTAGGACCCCTCCCTTTCTTGTAGGGATTGTTTCTTCTCCCATTTAAATTATATGTTTTCCCAAGGACTAATATATTCTGAAATTTCTACCCCTTCCTCTAACCACTGGCCTCAATGATTGGTATAGGATCACGCCTTACCCAAGCTAGGTTAGACAGAGTCCCTTCCAGGAATTTATATTCAAAATGCATCAAGGAAAGAAAGTTTGCCAGCTTTGTGAAGGAATTTCCAAAATGGTAAACTAGAGAGCTCTCAGAAGCTATTATTTTACAATATAGATATAGCTGGTCTACAATGACAGAGAATAAAGATGATATAGGGAAAGAAGCAAAGATAAGAGATATATGGAGTCCTAGCTGAGGTGAGTTTTGTTCATTCCAAGGCCCAAATTTATCCATGTCTTCCCAGTGGTTTGTATATCCAAACCTTTGTCTGTGAGATCCTTCCATTAAATCCTCCATAAGGCCTAAGTTAGTACACACTAGGCTTCTGTCACTTGCAATTAAAAGTACCCAAACTAACACATTTCTAAATGAATTTTCTCATTCCTAGGACAAAAATATCAGTCCCTCATCTAAATGGGCTTGTGAAAACTGAAGAAAATAGAGTACATGAAAGTAGCACATTAAACAAAAATAAGTTATTATTATTGGAAGAGAAGAGTAGGGAGTCTGACCTCACCAGCATGTGATATTTCTTGTTGCAGCTTTTGAGAAGATTGACTATGTTAGAGGGTAAGATGCTATCAAATGATATATATATTTTTGAGGATCCAGGAGCATGTCCCTTCTCTTTTGAAACAGTAACCTCTCTTTAAATAATATCAAAGCATAGGTATTTATGCACGAGTGTGTATGTGTGTGTGCAAATGTGAAATTGAGCACCAATGCAATATTTTAACAGTAACCTGCAATGCAACATTCTCTTGTAAACTGAGCAATAGCATATCACTTAGTCCCAAATCCAAAATAAGGTCTCTCCCTCCCCTCCAAGTCTAATCTTTCTACTACTGACAATTACCCAAAGAGACAAACATCTTGATGTGTGTGAATTACAGGAAACAAGGAGAGCAAAAGAATGGCAACAAAAGGTCAAATGGTGAAGTCTTGGCTCAGCATGTTCCCTAGTCCAGGCCACTTCAGGGTCCTCCTGTTACGTTTCCTCCCTTATTATCTGTTCCTCTCCCATCTGTTCCTTTCCCATCTAACTTATTTACTTTATAGTCCCAGCTTCTTCATTTTACACATTAGGAATGATAATTGCTTGACATCCTAATCTCTTTAATTTTTAAATTTAATAATCATCTGGCTAATAGTAGATACTTAAAAGTAGAAATTTTCTCACTCTAGAGAGCATTACTCTAAGGGATGGTTCAAAAATTACCAAAATATCTTCATCTTATGTTTTCATGGTAAGTCATCCAAAATAGAATTTGATGCGAAGTTTTAGATTTTCCTTCAGATATCTAAATGGTCTTTAATATCTGCAACCATAAGCAATAGATAATAGCCTATCTTTGTCAAGTGCAGTGCTATAGGCTGAGTCCGAGAAGTTCAGGTAACCAAGAGACATAGCTCCTACTACAATTATGATTATCACTAGCTATAATAATAGATTGTAATGGCATCTCCTAATAGTACCACCAGAACGCAGCCTAGAGCTCATTAATGCGGGACCTCCCTAATGTGTACTATGTAATGTGTACTTATTTGATAAAGGCTGGACATAAATGCCTCCCCAGCTGGTCTCTAAAATTAATTTTAATGCAAGTCAAAAAATATTTGGTGAAAGCCTGAATGTTGGGCACTGAGCTAGGATCAGGTATGGTAATTAAAGAATGTCTAGACCTTGAAATCATACTTATCTGAATGTGTATCTTGGAACTACCATGTGCATATTTGTATGACCTTGAAAAAATTGACTGCCCAAATTCCAGCTTTTGTCATTGCGTTAATGGGCATAATAATAGCTAGGTTGTTAAAGTAATATAATTTTTGTAAAGTCTGTAGCATAGAGCCTGGCATGTAATAAGCATTTAACATATCATCACTATAATTTTTATTATTCTTTCAATAATGATGATGGTGGATAAGTCAAATGTATTTGACACAGACACATAAGCAAATAATTGTGGTGTCATAGAGCAAATGCTGTAGGAAAAACATTTATATTGTATTGTGGGGTCATAAATGGGTTTTCAATTAACTTTATCTGAGGAAGTCAGGAGGGAAGTTGCCATCTGAGTGAGGTAATGGAGGAGTATTCTTTCCCTAGTGTTCAAGGGGAAAATGTGATTAAAGTCATAAATGGTAAAGAGCATGGATTATTCTGGAAAATATAATAGTGTGGTGTGATTAGAGTACTGATTACCAAAAATATAAAATTCGAAAGACAGGCAAAAAGGAAACCTATTGAGCACATTAAAAACATAAACACATTCTTCAGGGTCAAAGTATTTATGATATTTTTAGAAACCCTAATAGAATACTTTAAAAATCCAGTGAACTGTGATAATCATGTCCTGTCTGTTCATTAAAACTTCTTTTCAGATTTGGTAGCAGTGATTTTGTGCTATTACCTCCATACAGAATATAAAAAGTATACTTATTTGAAAAGATTTGTTGATTTATATATTTTATTTACTTAGAGTAATTCTCATCTATTACTCTGGGTCAGTGAAGTTTGACTATTCAAATGAGTAGCAAAAACAGAAGAATTATGAGTCACTTTAAATAAGTTATTTATCTACTCTCAGTTTTACAATAAGGATCATGATAATATTTAATCTCCCTTATGGAGATGAAGAGGGGTTGGTCCTGATTCACTCTATATTACCACATTTATGATCTATCTAAGAGCACATCCCTTAACAAAATCTCTTTTACAGCCCCAGGTCCTGACTTATACATGATGACCCATAAACGTTGGTTGGAATGAATCTAAGTAGCTCTATAGCAGAAATAGCATACAGTGCTATATGAATGCAGGCTGCTATAACACTGAAAAACTTCACTGAGGTAGATTCCCTTCTAGAACACTGAAAAAAAGCCACAACTACCCATAAAGAACAAAAATATATTGAGAAGGATTCAGTATTTCCAGCTAGCATAAAGTTTGCCTGTTAAATAGAAAATGGCCATTTCCATTCATGTTATCTCCAAAAATGACTCAGTCTCCAAGGTACAACGTAATTCTTTCACCATCTGCAGGTCCGGAGAAGACTGAACAATTGTATCCAAATTGCTACTGATGTATACATGTGGTCAAAATCAACCATTAAATGATCCCTGACTCCATGCAGTGAAGACAGCTGTCCCAAACAAGGCAACTGAGAGTCAAAGCCAAGTCTCATCCATTGTTGGAGTAAAAGAAAACAACAAAGAAAATGACAACAAAATGATTCCATACTCATGCTTTGGATGACAAAATGTTGACTGGGAACTATTGAGAGGAAAAAGCTTTTACTGAGTGCCTGCATGTTTCAAGTCTTACCACACATACCTCATTACCATGATAAGCCCAAAGGGAAAACATAATTACGCCCATTTCAAAAATGAGAAGAATAAGGTGCAGAGAGGTTAAGTAACTCATTTAAAGTTTTAGAAATAACTGGCAATGCCAATAGTTAAATCACTGTCTTCTTATTCCCAGGCCTTTGTTCCTGTCTTTTCAATAGCCTTTTCAAAGCATCTTTCTCAGAAATGAAAATCTACATGAAAAATTGTTGCTTGATAAAGTAAGTCATGGAGGTTGAGTGAATTTGCGTTAGCCTTTAATGTAATGATTTTCAACATGAGTTTCCAGGAGGAGACTATAGAAGGTACAATCCTCGTAACGTATTTTTCAAAAAGATCCTTTTCTTTCTCTCCTTTTTCAAATCCTCAAAGAGATTTAAAGCTCCCAATGCCTATGGTTATTTATTTAAACATTCATCCAAAAATATTTATAAGTGACTATTATATAACCTAAATTCAGGTTCAAAAAAGATGGCTAAGATATGTTTCTTTTGTAAACAATTAAATTAGTCAATAAACAGTAAAAACTTGCAATGTTCCAGATAGTGTTCAAGGCAATGTTGAATTTAGTCTGATTTGACTTTGCCCAGGAAGAGCATATCTGAATGGAAGATGATTCAACAAGTAATTATCAATAGGTGCAATGCATACTATTCATTCACTCAATTATATTTATTGAACACTTAATCTGTGCTAAATGCTGGACTAGACTATGAAGACACAGTGATCAAAAAGTCACAGATACTCCCTTTCCTCATGGAGCTTATATTCTAGTGGTTAGACATCAACAAGCAAAAAAGAAAAAGATAAAATGTGTGTTTTAAAGAGTTGAGAAGAGGCAGGGATAGAGGATAATGAGTTCTGATGGTGATGATGGGGATGCTTGGATTATTCTTATGGTATAAGTGCACAGATTCCAATAATGTACCACCTCTCCCAGTTTTCAATAGCTTCTCTATCTTGAACATTTCCAAAAAGAAGAAGAAGGAAGCGGAGGAGGAGAAAGAGCGGATGAAGAAGGAGGAAAAGGGGAAGAATAAAAAAAGGAAGGAAGGAAGGAAGGAAGGTGGGCAACCAAAAGGAAAGGAGGATTCCATGTTTTCTGAAATTCTTCAGAATATGGAGAAAACAGTATAGATTTCTAGAGTCAGACTCCCTGGATTTGAATCTCAAATGGACCACACAGATATTGTGTTATTTTAGGAAAATAGTTTATCTACCTGAAACTCTATTCCTTCCTCTATAAAAAAGGAGTAGAGGTGATTATAAAGTACCTATGTCAGTGTTATTACGAGAATAAGATGAAATGGTATTTCTGAAAATATCATCATTTCTCCCTCTTCGTCAACTTTCCTAACAGTTGTTCGCCTCCTTGAGGAAGGACTATATGTTGGAGGAATATGAAAATTAGAGGCAAAGTCAGAGATCATCTCAGACTCCTCATTATTGCAGATGAGAGAATAAAGAGAGCAAAACATACAGTGACATTCCCTAAGCCTCTCAAGAAATGAGCCATACCTTGATTCAAGCTTCTTTATCTTTCCCTTATTTTTTGGAGGGAGAGGAGAGTAGTGTTACTGCCACTTTTGTCTCTTATCGTGATTGCTTGGGGGTGATTTTTCATATGCTCTTTTTCTAGAATCCCCGCCCCCCCCCAATACACACACTGAAATCCCTGTCAGATGGCTTTTTCCTCTAATACGTTAAGACATGTTCTAGGATATAAATATTTTGGGTGAAGTTGTTCAATTCCAGCTGGTATATTTTTCATGAAAACATAAAATTCTCCTTCCCTTTTCCTCATCCAAAGGTAGTTAATTGAGGTTTATTTTAACAAATTGATGAGCTTGTTTCCAATAGTGTCATCCCTACTTTGTGTCTCCAACCAATCCTCAGAATAAAAAGGATATTTTTATGGGAACATAATTGAAACTCTAGCAGCCCCTCCTCCCCAGAAAAGTGGGGTGAGGGTGAGCCGGAGGCAAAAATTGTGAGTACATTTAATGGTGACATACCATTTTTAGACCCAATTATGTAAATTCATCCTGCAATATTGTGAGTGAGGGTTGGGTGATCATTTTCCTTACCACCCACACACAGCCATACCCCGGGATTCACAGCAATTATGTCAATTGTCCTATTTATGGTACTTGACACGTTTAATGTAAGAAAGGGACAATGCATCCTATTACCTCTTATTACAATGCAGCATGGTGATGAATGGTATAATGGTGATGATAATTAAAATGTGTTGTGCATACTTAAACATGAGATTCAAGGTTTGAAGGAGCGCCTATTATTCCAGCCCTTTTCTCTCTATCTCGCCTTCTAAAGAAAGACTCAGTATCTTCCTCTGCTTGTCTGCAATTTTTTAGGTGTTCAGAAAAAAACACCTATATTACCTGGAGTTGATACTTCCTTGTGCAGTTCTTTCTTTTTCTTTGCTATTCTGTATGGGACCTCTGAGTGCCCTAAACTTCTCTATCTTTAGCTCTTGCTACTGACAGTTCTTCAAGCAGAGGACTGTGAACTCTAGCATCTTCAAAAGTCATTACACTTAAATTGTCATAGAAACACTGGGGAATAATGTTGAGGTTTTGAATATCAATTTTCCTTCCTCTTATTTTAATATATCCATTCATTTTCTGTAGCTAAGTCCTCTAAAACATAAATCACCTGCCCTGAGTCTCTGTAGGAGCCACGGTGGACTGTGTGAGGTTGGGAAAATCGCTCAAACTATCTGAGCCTTCATCTTCTCTGCAAAATGAGGATGATAATAAACCACACTGATTAACAAGTAAGATTCTGATAGAGACAAAAATTAAAAGTTAGTAATATAAGTACACATTAGAAACATAAAATATTGCAAGTATGTTATTGTATAGATCAGATGACAGTAAGAAAAGGACTCATGTAAGTTTAGCATTTTAAAGTAAGTAATGCGTCTTTACATAATTCTATTTGGACTTCACAACAGTGTCATGGATGAAATTAACTTTGTTTTGTACATGATGAAACCGAAGTTTAAATTTGTCAAGCCCAATATCATAATGTTATTAAATGGCTAATTTGCTACTGGGATCCAGTGCTTCGAATTTTGAAGAAAGGTAGTAGCTATGAATTTGCATTTCTCTTCTGTGAAAAAGCGAATAAGAAATAGAAGTAGAGAAGAAGAGAGAAGAAAATAGCATTAAAAGGAATATAGTGCAATAATCAAAAGCAGTGTCAATCTCAAGTTGTTTCTTGAAGTGGTCTGACCATCATCTTACCTATCCCTCGTCCACCAGCTCTCTGACTTTTTAGACGTTTTTTTCTACCTTTTCTGTCCTTTTCCATCCTCCAACTTCTCTCAGCCCATGCTCAGTCACAACTAATTGTCATCCCATTTCATTCACAAAATGACAGCCATCAGAAGAGCATTACCACAAGCTTACACCTCTATGTTGACTCGTATATACCTGTGTGCCCGTATTTCCTGATTCCCCCTAGTAACTTCAAATTTAGAACCTTAACATTATTCCCCAGTTCTCCTTTTACTTTCTATACTTTCAACTAAAGCCAACCTCTATACTAGTACACTAGTACCCATCCTTTTTCACATACTCAGAGACATTGCACAACCATCCTTTCCTTTTTGCTAATATCATCCCATTTCTTTCTCTATTAGATCATTGCTATCACCACCCAAACATGCTTTAAGTAAGACACTTAAAGAGAAAAATAATCTCTTGACTCTCTATTTCCTTCCACCTTCTACCCCATTTCTCTGTCTTTCTTTACTGCAAAACTTCCTAAAAGCGTTGCCCAACTTCCTGTCTCCAGCTCGTTTCTCCTATTCTTTCTTGAAGTATTCCAATCACACATGGCTTCATTCAGCTTGCTCTTATCAAGGTCAGCAATGACAGTGGCATTGTGAAATACTGTCATCAGTTCTAAAGGAAGAGGTTTTGGTCATTTTTTTCAGTGCTGCATTTCCACTGCTGGAGTAAGGTCTAGTATATGGACAGTGCTTAGGAAATTTTTGGTTTAGTGAATGAATGTATATAAAACAGATCTGGGTTCTAATTCAGATGTTGCTGCCTTCTTGTTGTGTACTATGGTGAGTCCCTTAATCCTCTCTGAGCCTCAATTTCATTATCTTTGAAATAAGGACAATAGTAATGACCTCTCAAGGGCTATTGTAAAGAGAAACTGAAATGGCGTATGTATATTCTTGGCAAATAGAAAATGCTTTGTTAATAGCTCTGTTTCAAATGGTGTGTTACACATTATTTGTAGCAAGCATAATTAGCTAAAGTGGAAAATTTCTAAAAATGCTTCAGATATTTAAAAAGTTTGCTTTGAGGGAAAGACGACAAATTGCATAATAGCTTTGTCAGTGTGTTTGAGGTTGGAATTTTTTTGATGAGGCTGGGACCTCCCAAACATAATTGTTGAACATATTGTGCAGGCAAGTGTCTCCAAGGTAAGACAATGGAAAGTTTGCTGCATCGTTATCTTGTGTGACTGGTAAATCTAGAAAAATAAAATGCATCACCCATTAAGACTTCCTGAGGGTGTAATGTGGAAGAGAAGCAAGTAATTCATTCCAATTGGGGATTGCTGCTTACTGAGGTCTTGTTCACTTAAAAGCTTAGAAAGGGTATTTTATCAGCAATCCATGTTATTAATGGTTTTAGTAATGTTCCCTGGTCTTTAATTAGTGGAGCTGATGTGACACCTTTCAGAAGTCACCCAGTGTAACCAAGGCCCTTGATTGGTGTTTTAGTTTCCTAGTTGATAAAACAAATACTATAAAATAGGTTGGCTTAGCAAGAGGAATTTATTGGCTCACAGTTTCAGAGACTAGAAGGCTTGCTTTTTCCTGGGATCGGTATCTTCTGGCTGGCTAGCAATCTTAGGGGTTTCCTTGACTTTTCCATCACATGGCAATGCACATGGCGAACTTTTTCTATTACGTGGAGCATCCTTTCTCCTCTGTGTTCTGTTGAATTTCAGCTTCTGACTACTGCCCGTAGCTTCTTTTCCCATATGACTTTCACTCTGCTCATGAAGGACTCCAGTAATATAATCCATATTACTGGATTATATAATCCCAGCTTAATTCAGTGGAGTCACACCTTAGCTGAAGCTGCATCTTAAAGAGATCTTATTTACACTGGGTCCACATCCACCAGAATGTGAACCATGACGAAAATGTGTCCAAACTATGGTACGCAATCAATCCGCCACATTTGGTGATCTTACTGTTTCTATAAAGGCAACATAAAATATTGATATCTAGTTTTGTTAAATACTGATTTATTCATCTCACCCTTATCAATATTTTCTTATTGGTTATTTTATAATGATGCTGATGGAACTAATTTATTTATGTAATATCTGTTGTCTTCCTTTAGGGCTGCGGGAGTGGAGCTTAGAGATGACTAAGTAGAATACTAAATTTTAGAGGATGTGGGAAGTTTGGAAGCCATCTTTTTCCTCCCATTTTTGACACCTTCAAATATCAAAGTAAGGATAAAGAGATCATAGACTTGGAAAGACTCTACTCATGCAAACTAGGTAAAGAAGGCATTTTCGAACATATGTTTCTCTCTTTCCCTCATCATGCATATGCACTCACTTACACATACACAATATGTGTATAATCAAAGAATAAATATACCTATATAGGATGTACAATTATTGTGTGCACTCTTATCTGTTTGCAAGTGTGCACACACATGTAGGCAAGAGCTAAAACACGTATGACATACCTGTTTGCCCAAATGAATACCTCTTCATAGAGCAACTAAAGCACATACATTCATACCTATGTACACTCATGGCTTCTTATTTTATATATTTACATATACTGTACATATATACTTAAATATGCATGCTTATATACATAGACACATACACATATAGTGGAAGAAAATACCAATTTTATAACCAGATTTTTTTTCATATAGGGCAAATTTTTTAAAATGAAAGGTCCTTTCACTTATTTGTTTTCTCTGCTGGGCATGTTGATGGATTTGGAATATACAATCGTGCTAGGATTATTTTAGCATACCACTATATTTCCAACATATTACCACTCATAAAATAAATAATCATTAAATATTTGATGAATGAGAGAGTGGATGGATGGGTGAATAAATGAATAAGTGTGAGTAAAAGAGAATGAGTTGCTCTGCATAATAGAGGGCAAAATTCTGTAGCTCTATCATTAACGTGGGAATGAGGAGGTGAAGAGAGATGGGGTGGGAAAATGAAAGCAAACAAGATGGACTGAGCTTCAGAGTACAGAAAATGCAAGTGTTGGCCTTATTCCCATACAGCTATTAAATGAATGAATATTTTAATTGTAGGCCCCACAACCATTGGTCATCCCTCTTGACGTAATCATGATTAAAGATGTAGCTAACCCGATCTTATCTATACTGTTCTGTAGAAGTTAAAACAGAAAGGCACTTGCAGAATTCCCTTGATCCCCAGGAACAAATGTATCAGTTACCTATTGCTGTGTAACAAACTAACCCTTAACCTAGAAACTTAAACAGCAATGATCTATTATTTTTCACAATTCAGAGGGTTGGAGGACTGATTTCACCTGGGTTCACTCATGTTTCAGGTTCAGTTGCACTGGAAGCCAAGATTGACTGGCTGGCTGAGGGCCTAGATGGTCACACTTATATGCCTTCCAGTTGGTGTTTGCTTTCCGTGGTGACTCCTTGATTCTCTTTCTTGTGCTTTCTCATTCTCCAGTTTACTAGTCCAACCTTCTTATATGGCAGTTTCAGAGAAACTTTCTAAAGGAGCAAACATAGGAATTGAAAGTGTCTTGAAGCTTAGATTTTGGAACCTGAAAAATGGCACATCTGTCACTTTATATGTGTCAGAATGAGTCACAAGGTCAACCCAGACTCAAGCAGTATAGAAAGAGAATCCATCCTCTATTAGAAGGAGCTTCAGGTAATTGGTGGACATTTCTTAACTTACATAGCATGTTCTCCTGATATCTACATTTTGTTTCTGTCATCTTGGAATTTCTGAAACCCTTTAAGGAATTCTCATCCATCCTCAATGCATGCACACTTCAGAAGGCCACTTTAATAGAAATGGAAAACTGTAACCCACAAACGTCATCTCAGCCTTCTGTAAGATGATGCAAGTTTGACTGATTCTCTAAGCTTTGGTAGTGGTACCTGGTAGGGATCCAGGTCTACCATTGTGAAAGGGAATATTTGTCACGGGGACAGGTGTCCATTAGAACTGACCCAAAGCCATGGACTCATTTGTCACAGCTACCAAGGGGTCCTTCACTAGTAATGAGTTCTGTGCTCTAGAGGCCAAGGTCAGTGTGAAGAAAAGATCTTCTTTCCATGCAAAAAACTCCACCAGGTGAGTGGTGAGTGTGTGTGTGAGTGTATGCATGTGTGCGTTTTACTATAACGTTAACTTCAAAGGAAAAATGCAGAAATCAACTCAGCCCACTTTAGGTACTCTTTTGTAATACCTATGTATAGCTGTTACAAATATATTTGTTATTAGGACATATATTTATAATTTTATGCTCTCATTTACTTAGTTAGCATAACTTATTTTCCTTAATATTATGTGTAAACATGTATCACTGTCTTTTGAAATTCCCTTATGAAATATGTAATAACTCCTTTTATAGCACTCATAATGCCTGACTTTGCATTATTTTTGTTACCCAATCACCACCATCAGCATCATCAGCAGCATCATCACTGAGGGCATTTTTATTGAGTACCCACCTTGAGCCACACACTTGGCAAGCAATTATGTCTAATGCTCACAAACCTCTAGAGAGGTAGTTATTTTTTCATAAATTTAATGGAGAAGAAAGCTAAGTCTCAGAGAAACTAAATTCCCCAAAGCTCCATCACAAGTAAGGAATGGAGGAGGGATTTAGTTCCACAGCCTATACTCTGAGTACAGGGAGATTAAAAACCTGAAGATAGTATCCAAGTCCTAATCATTTTTATATGTCCCATTACCACTATCAGGAGCCCTATATATAATAAACACTTAAATATTTTTAAAAGACAGCCTTATTTTATATGAAAAATCCATTAAAATAATATTCATTAGGGGTTTTACTAATAAAATATCTAATTGTATAATACTTTATTACTATATGAAATGATCTATTATGTCATGTTAATGTTAGACTAAACCCTCGCATGAAGTGACGGACCCTCAGCAAACATTCCAAGAAGCTCCCCCTACCCATAACTTCCAGGAAGCCCCTTGCAAGACCAAACCTGGCCCAGCTCATATAGCAGTACCATGAAGTTCCTTGTATCTGCCCTCCGGCAGCTGTATCCCTGCAATAGCTCCCCTTGTACAACCTCTGCCCTCCAGCAGCTAAAAGCTTGTGATAACTCCCCCACTTAGCCTACCAATTTCTTGCTCCCAAGCTAGACAATGAAAATGTACCACTTCCCTTTGCCCCACCCATCCCTCCCCAACCAACCTATATAAGCTGTACCACTTCCCCTGCTCAGGGCTGTTGCCATCTTAAACTTCATCCTGCTTGTGCATAACCTCATGCAATAAAGCTCCTCTGGTGTCTTTTCGTCCCTCCTGGTAGAGAAACCTATCGGTTAAGTTATATCCTAGCAACACACCTTGACTGACCTTTCTCCTACTGCTGGGAATGTCTGCTGTTTCCATGTTTTGTTTTATTATGAATACACTAGCGTCAATTCAAAGAGAAAAGAGCAGAATGATTAACAATCAGACTTGGGTTAAATCCTATTGACTTTAGGAGAGCCACAGGCCTAAGCATCTTCATCAAGATTATAATAGTACCAACATCTTAGAGATTTTATGAGTATTGAGCAAGAATTCATACTTAAGATAGATATTATTGAGTACCAAATATACACCAGGACACACTCTGATGTGGGTACAGCAAAGGATGAAAACAAAGACTCTACTTGCATGGAGTTTAAATTCTGATGAGGAAAATAAATAATATTTCCATTATCCAATGGAAATAAATCTTTATGAGCAAACCACTATGCTTTCTATTTTCATATCACCTACTATCCAACTCATCTCTCAGATTTCAGTTCAAATGTCACTTTCACAAGGAAGCTCGTTTTTGAAACTGCAGCTTGATCAAATCCTTTCAGATTTAGGTTCTTTCAAAGAACTTATCACTGTTGTAGTAAAACATTTATTTCTGATATTATTTATTTCATTCAGGCGTCTTTCTCCCCTAGACTGTACACCTTATAATGGCAGAAACTACAAGTATTTACACTCACATTGTATCTCCAGGGCCTACTTGGTGCAGTGCCTGGCAGAGAATACATACTCTAAAAAGCATTCTTTGAGTAAATGAACGTGAAGGATTATAGAAATGAGTAAAGTCTGTTTTCATTAAAGGAAAAATCTTCCCACTATCTTCTTTTAGGAATCTACCACCTCAAGCCACCATGAAATCCAATTATGTGGTTATTCACAAATGCCCTCAATGCCACCACAGCAACCAGGCAAATATAAAAGGGTGTGAACCAATAAGGAAGAATCCAGATTATTTTTAATCAGCACCAAAAAAAAAAAAAAAAAATCTAGGGCACATCTAGAGAGGGTTTCATAATCGTTTGTTTTACTTAATTAAAAATCTACAGGTAGAAATTAGCTTTCTGCTCTTCTGTGAAGGAATTCTTTGACACAGTAATGATTTATGATTCACTAGACAGTATTTAACTGAATGTTGTCCTGAACTGGAGATGCTTACCATAGGACTGTTCTCTCATGTTAATGAAAATTGGATTTCTGACAACAGTCACACTCACAGTTGAATTTGGATAGCACATGATATACATCAATTCCAGAGGGAAGACAAGAGACTGAGCAAGTGGAGTACATGGTTTACATGTGTGAATGTGTATATATAACTATATCCCTGAGGTTTCTATGTGTTTAGAGCCTAGGGATATGCACACGAACATGGTAGATTTATTCCTACATGTGCGAGAATGTGATGGGCATGTGTATGTGCATATGCATGAGATCTATTCAACATATGAATATATGTGCTATTGTTTTGATTTTTCACCTTGAATTTTATTCAAAGAGAAAGAAATTAGGGAGCTCAGTGAGAAAGAGACTAAACTTCTCTCCTCTTTCAATTCCTATCATAGCAAATCTGTGTAGTTTTAAATGGCCTTGCTTATTTTTAATAGCAACTAAGAAAAAAATAAAGAAAAATTTTAAAAGTCAATACTTTATTTCCTGCTGTTCGTGGATTTTAAGAAAATCAAGTACACAATTTGAGAGAAATGTGCTTCTACTTAAATATCCCCACAACCCTAGTTCTTACTTCCAATACACATTTGCAGAATAAAAAGCTCTTGACCAACATTCTCTTACATTATTGATTAGAATATATTTTTTAATTAAAGGCAAATAAACATGTTCTAGTGCAAGTTAGGGAAATAAAACACAACTTCATAGTCACTGAGATATAGGATGCTAAATACCAAAACAATGAGGAAAGTAGACCCATCTATGCCCATTGACCCTCTTCAGCAGAATGCAAATCAGGAAGTTTCCTAATTTAAGGCATTGCTCTTAATTTTACTCTAGATGGGTGTGCTTTTGCAGTTCCAGATGCATTTGCAAAATTAAAAGCACAATTTATCTCCAAAAAGCAATATTCCATCAGACTAGTGACTTAGTCCTGATGAAATACCAGCTCTAAACAATTCTGTTCACTGTGTGGGCTAGCCTCATGAACAGCAGTAGGGTAATACTCTCCAATATCCTTGATGGGTTATAGAGATGAAAATCAGCTCCTCTTCCTCCCTTGAACAAATACAGGTGAGTGTTTGAACCAGACTCATCCCCTCCACCAGACATCATCAGCTAAGTCATTTAAAGTATATGAACTTTCAGGAAAGGTAGTGAGGGTCCTGGTCACGGTTAACCTCCAATGGAACTGTAAAGCAAGACAGTGTCACTTAAAGCTGTGAGCAACAAAACCATGGATTGGTTTCAACTGATGCAGCATTTGAAACTTAGGCAAACCCCATAAAGCTCTGTAGACTCCAAGGTTCAGCACAGAAGTAGGACTGTCATGGTCCAGAAAGGGAATGTGTCCATATTTGAATCCGAGAGTATAAAAAGCTGGGAATAGATGATGCCCAGCAGTCAGGAACTTGTCAAAGAGGATTTTCTAAATTAAAGGAGTCAACAAGTAGGTGAGTATACATTAGGGGATTATGGATAAGGTTCACCATGTGTTTTAACTCAAAGTTTTCCTAGGGCTAAAATTTTTATAACATTTGTTAAGAATCAATCAACTCAGGCAAAAGTGATCACAAATGCTCTTTTAGTTTGGTGGAATGATCTTTATTCAAGACAAACATAATTCCCTTTATTGATGTTAGTGTATTACTTTTAATATATAATTTTTAAAGATTGATGCCAGTGAAGCACTCCCAGAGTTCAGGAACCAACTGGGGAACAGATTGCTGAGATTATTTCATGACTCTAGGTTGTTTTTTTTTTCTTTTTCTTTATTCTCCCTTTGATTGCCCTTAATTTTAAGTGAATATGAATATGAGGCTGTATTTTTCTTAGTGGCACATACATTCCCATTTTCTGAATATCTGAAAACCAATGGGGAACCATGGAACAAAACAATTCACTGCCAAGACTTCTGATACAGACAGCAAGTTCCCAATAGCAAAGGGTGCCCAACATGACTAATTTGAGAGAAAGTATTTATCCATAATGTTATCAGCTTTGGAAGTGTTATCTTACATGAACTCATTAAACAGCAGTTATGGACCCATGCAATTTGGTATTATTTCTTAGGATATATCATGTGAATATCCATCCTCTTTGCAAGACTTAAAGTGTATAGCTCACACTCGATTCCTGCCCAAAATACGAGTTGGATCCTTTTTTAATCCAAACTGGATAGTAAATTCCTTGTTTCCCTTCCAGTTTTCCACCAAACCAATTTAGTTCAGTTTAAAGGGCAGAGTTTCATCAATAGACTGAACTAATCATGATGAGGCAGGCCTGAAAGTTGAATAAAACAGAAGGACCTGGCACAAACTCTAAGTTAGCAGGGCCAGAAGTCATGTCCAAGAAGGTAATTCAAGGGAGAAATAAAGGCAGGCTGACAAAGTTCAGTGTTGGTGAGAGGAAGCAGCAGGAATGTAGGTTCAAACAAGGAGGGTTGTCAGGTATTTAGGCAGAAAGTAGGATTAAAACTCAAGTCACAGACCAAGCACAGCCTTGGCTACCAAAGGCAATGATCATATTTTTTTGGCCAGATGGGAGGAAAACCATGATCTGATTGCCTGTTCATATGTATTTATGTGTACGTGTGTGTGTGCACATATGTTTTTGATCCATCATTATTTGAGACTTAGCTCTGATTTCCATCATGACATTAAATCACACAGGACGTGGGTACAGAGATTTCGACCTAAGAACCAAAAGGATACAAAGCATATTGAATGTGGAACTTCTGATATAGTGGATTAGACAAAGGATATCATTGTGGTTGAAATTTCAGGCGCAGGAATATGACCTTTTTAATTCAAATCCCAACACTACCAATGTTAATTGAGTGAAAATGAGAAAGTAATGTAATATTTCTCAAGCTCAGTTACTTTACAGCCATAATAGAGATTGTATTAATTACGATAGGTCAACTGCCATAAAAACAGACAATGGTTCAAACTCACAATAGAAGATTTTCCTCATTTTTAAAACAATCAAATATGTTGTTTCTGGTAAACAGAGAGCTCATTTCCATACAGTGATTTGGTAACCCAGGATCTCTCCATCTCAGAGCTCCACCACACTCTAAGACTTTATAAGCATTTGCAACCACCCAGCAGAAGTGGTGAAAAGAGCATGGAAAAGCTATCCTGCTTCTGAAAAGCCTTTGCCTAGAAATAGTGCCACTCATTTCTGCTCACATTTCATTGGCGATAGTAATGTAATTAAAAATAGATGTGAGGGTCCCGCAGCAGCCGACCCGCCCGCCCTCCTTCTCCCCTCTCTTTCTCCGCCGGCCCGCCGCGTGGCGCCCACGCCCCGCAGCAGCCGACCTGCCCGCCCTCCTTCTCCCCTCTTCCCCCTCCTGCTCCGGCGGCTCTCCAACCACCACGGTGCGCTCTTCCGCCTTCACCGGCTCCTCCGCCACCAGCCTCGACAGCCTTGCCACCCTCACCTTTCCTCCTCCAGAACAGCTACTGGGGGCGTGGAGACAATACAGAGCAGCTCCCGGAGCCACGACGGAGATCAAAGGGACAGCGTACCCCATCCTGGAACGGCAGACTGTCTGGGAAAACCAGCTCCAGTGAGAACACCGAGGGACGCGGGCTTTCCTGGGCGGGATGGCAAGCGGCCGGAGTCCCTCCCTTCCTCCTTCCCAGGCCAGCTGGCAGAATTGGGCAGGCGGTCCCCTCAGGCCACGGCGGCTGGTGTCCCCACCACGCGAGGTCCCCCGGACCAACTGAAAGAGATGGGTCAGAAATCCCCAGACTGCAGAGAACGGTGATGAGGGGGTCCCTTCCAAACACGTGACTCCCCGGTCCGCCTGGGAACAGTGCACTTTCCCAGGCTGCGACACCTGGCGCCCTTCCACCACGCTTGGCACCCCGGGCTGACTAAGAAATTTGGTCGGGCGCTCTGACATGCTGCGGCGGCCGGAGACGCATTCGGACCCCCAGGCCGGCTGGCACTCTTCCAAGACGCTTCGGCTGCCAAACCTCCCCTACGGCGAGAGTTTTCCAGAGTTAAAGGACCCACAGCAACTTTTACTGGTGGATCCCGTAGACAAAGGTGTGCCACGAGCGCCACCTACTGGGCAGGATAAGAAAAACAGAACCCAGAGATTTCACAGAAAAATCTTACGACCTGTGGGGTCCAACACTCAGGGAAATCTGACTAAATGCCCAGACGCCAGCAGAAGATAAAGGATCACGCTCAGAAAATTGAAAATATGGCCCAGTCAAAGGAGCAAACCAATAGTTCAAATGAGATACAGGAGCTGAAACAACTAATGCTGAATATACGAACAGAAATGGAAAACCTCTTCAAAAACAAAATCGATAAATTGAGGGAGGACATGAAGAAGACATGGGCTGAACATAAAGAAGAAATAGAAAAACTGAAAAAACAAATCACAGAGCTTATGGAAGTGAAGGACAGAGTAGAAAAGATGGAAAAAACAATGGATACCTACAATGATAGATTTAAAGAGACAGAAGATAGAACTAGTGATTTGGAGGATACAACATCTGAATTCCAAAAAGAAACAGAAACTATCCAGAAAAGAATGGAAAAATTCGAACAGGGTATCAGGGAACTCAAGGACAATATGAACTGCACAAATATACGTGTTGTGGGTGTCCCAGAAGGAGAAGAGAAGGGAAAAGGAGGAGAAAAACTAATGGAAGAAATTATCACTGAAAATTCCCAACTCTTATGAAAGACCTAAAATTACAGATCCAAGAAGTGCAGTGCACCCCAAAGAGATTAGACCCAAATAGGCATTCCTCAAGACACTTATTAGTTAGAATGTCAGAGGTCAAAGAGAAAGAGAGGATCTTGAAAGCAGCGAGAGAGAAGCAATCCATCACATACAAGGGAAATCCAATAAGACTATGTGCAAATTTCTCAGCAGAAACCATGGAAGCTAGAAGACAGTGGGATGATATATTTAAGTTACTAAAAGAGAAAAACTGCCAACCAAGACTCCTATATCCAGCAAAATAGTCCTTCAAAAATGAGGGAGAAATTAAAACATTCTCAGACAAAAAGTCACTGAGAGAATTTGTGACCAAGAGACCAGCTCTGCAAGAAATACTAAAGGAAGCACTAGAGTCAAATACAAAAAGACAGAAGAGAGAGATGTGGAGAAGAGTGTACAAAGAAGGAAAGTCAGATATGATATATATAATACAAAAGACAAAATGGTAGAGGAAAATATTATCCAAACAGTAATAACTCTAAATGTTAATGGACTGAATTTCCCAATCAAAAGACATAGACTGGCAGAATGGATTAAAAAACAGGATCCTTCTATATGCTGTCTACAGGAAACACATCTTAGACCCAAAGATAAATATAGGTTGAAAGTGAGAGGTTGGGAAAAGATATTTCATGTAAATAACAACCAGAAAAGAGCAGGAGTAGCTATACAAATATCCAACAAATTAGACTTCAAATGTAAAACAGTTAAAAGAGACAAAGAAGGACACTATATACTAATAAAAGGAACAATTAAACAAGAAGACATAACAATCATAAATATTTATGCACCGAACCAGAATGCCCCAAAATACGTGAGGAATACACTGCAAACACTGAAAAGGGAAATAGACACATATACCATAATAGTTGGAGACTTCAATTCACCACTCTCATCAATGGACAGAACATCTAGACAGAGGATCAATAAAGAAATAGAGAATCTGAATATTACTATAAATGAGCTAGACTTAACAGACATCTATAGGACATTACATCCCACAACAGCAGGATACACCTTTTTTTCAAGTGCTCATGGATCATTCTCAAAGATAGACCATATGCTGGGTCACAAAGCAAGTCTTAACAAATTTAAAAAGATTGAAATCATACACAACACTTTCTCGGATCATAAAGGAATGAAGTTGGAAATCAATAATAGGCAGAGTGCCAGAAAATTCACAAATACATGGAGGCTCAACAACACACTCTTAAACAACAAGTGGGTCAAAGAAGAAATTGCAAGAGAAATTAGTAAATACCTAGAGGTGAATGAAAATGAAAACACAACATATCAAAACTTATGGGACGCAGCAAAGGCAGTGCTAAGAGGGAAATTTATTGCCCTAAATGCCTTTATCAGAAAAGAAGAAAAGGCAAAAATGCAGGAACTAACTGTCCACTTGGAAGAACTGGAGAAAGAACAGCAAACTAATTCCAAAGCAAGCAAAAGGAAAGAAATAACAAAGATTAGAGCAGAAATAAATGAAATTGAAAACAATAGAGAACATCAATAAGACCAGAAGTTGGTTTATGAGAAAATCAATAAGATTGATGGGCCCTCAGCAAGACTGACAAAAAGAAGAAGAGAGAGGATGCAAATAAATAAGATCAGAAATGGAAGAGGAGACATAACTACTGACCTCACAGAAATAAAGGAGGTAATAACAGGATACTATGAACAACTTTACGCTAATAAATACAATAATGTAGATGAAATGGACGGGTTCCTGGAAAGTCATGAACAACCAACTTTGACTCAAGAAGAAATAGATGACCTCAACAAACCAATCACAAGTAAAGAGATTGAATTAGTCATTCAAAAGCTCCCTAAAAAGAAAAGTCCAGGACCAGACGGCTTCACAAGTGAATTCTATCAAACCTTCCAGAAGAAATTAGTACCAACTCTCCTCAAACTCTTCAAAATAATCGAAGCGGAGGGAAAACTACCTAATTCATTCTAAGAAGCCAACATCACCCTCATACCAAAACCAGGCAAAGATATTACAAAAAAAGAAAACTACAGACCAATCTCTCTAATGAATATGGATGCAAAAATCCTCAGTAAAATTCTAGCAAATCGTATCCAACAACACATTAAAAGAATTATACATCATGACCAAGTAGGATTCATCCCAGGTATGCAAGGATGGTTCAACATAAGAAAATCAATTAATGTAATACACCATATCAACAAATAAGCAGAAAAACCACATGATCATCTCAATCGATGCAGAGAAGGCATTTGACAAGATTCAACATCCTTTCCTGTTGAAAACACTTCAAAAGATAGGAATACAAGGGAACTTCCTTAAAATGATAGAGGGAATATATGAAAAACCTACAGCTAATATCATCCTCAATGGGGAAAAATTGAAAACTTTCCCCCTAAGATCAGGAACAAGACAAGGATGTCCACTATCACCACTATTATTCAACATTGTGTTAGACGTTCTAGCCAAAGCAATTAGACAAGAAAAAGAAATACAAGGCATCAAAATTGGAAAGGAAGAAGTAAAACTATCACTCTTTGCAGACGATATGATACTATACGTCGAAAACCCGGAAAAATCCACAACAAAACTACTAGAGCTAATAAATGAGTACAGCAAAGTAGCAGGCTACAAGATCAACATTCAAAAATCTGCAGCTTTTCTATACACTAGTAATGAACAAGCTGAGGGGGAAATCAAGAAACGAATCCCATTTACAATTGCAACTAAAAGAATAAAATACCTAGGAAAAAATTTAACCAAAGAGACAAAAAACCTATATAAAGAAAACTGCAAAAAACTGTTAAAAGAAATCACAGAAGACCTAAATAGATGGAAGTGCATACCGTGTTCATGGATTGGAAGACTAAATATAATTAAGATGTCAATCCTACCTAAACTGATCTACAGATTCAATGCAATACCAATCAAAATCCCAACAACTTATTTTTCAGAATTAGAAAAACCAATAAGTAAATTTATCTGGAAGGGCAGGGTGCCCCGAATTGCTAAAAACATCTTGAGGAAAAAAAACGAAGCTGGAGGTCTTGCGATGCCAGACTTTAAGGCATATTATGAAGCCACAGTGGTCAAAACAGCATGGTATTGGCATAAAGATAGATATATCGACCAATGGAATTGAATAGTGTGCTCAGATATAGACCCTCTCATCTATGGACATTTGATCTTTGATAAGGCAGTCAAGCCAACTCACCTGGGACAGAACAGTCTCTTCAATAAATGGTGCCTAGAGAACTGGATATCCATATGTAAAAGAATGAAAGAAGACCCGCATCTCACACCTTATACAAAAGTTAACTCAAAATGGATCAAAGATCTAAACATTAGGTCTAAGACCATAAAACAGTTAGAGGAAAATGTAGGGAGATATCTTATGAATCTTACCACTGGAGGTGGTTTTATGGACCTTAAACCTAAAGCAAAAGCACTGAAGGAAGAAATAAATAAATGGGAGCTCCTCAAAATTAAACACTTTTGTGCATCAAACAACTTCATCAAGAAAGTAGAAAGACAGCCTACACAATGGGAGATAATATTTGGAAATGACATATCAGATAAAGGTCTAGTATCCAGAATATATAAAGAGATTGTTCAACTCAACAACAAAAAGACAGCCAACCCAATTACAAAATGGGAAAAAGACTTGAACAGACACCTACCAGAAGAGGAAATATGGATGGCCAAGAGGCACATGAAGAAATGCTCAATGTCCCTGGCCATTAGAGAAATGCAAATCAAAACCACAATGAGATATCATCTCACACCCACCAGAATGGCCATTATCAACAAAACAGAAAATGACAAGTGCTGGAGAGGATGCGGAGAAAGAGGCACACTTATCCACTGTTGGTGGGAATGTCAAATGGTGCAACCACTGTGGAAGGCAGTTTGGCGGTTCCTCAAAAAGCTGAATATAGAATTGCCATACGACCCAGCAATACCATTGCTAGGTATCTACTCAAAGGACTTAAGGGGAAAGACACAAACGGACATTTGCACACCAATGTTTATAGCAGCGTTATTTACAATTGCAAAGAGATGGAAACAGCCAAAATGTCCATCAACAGAAGAATGGCTAAATAAACTGTGGTATATACATACGATGGAATATTATGCAGCTTTAAGACAAGATAAACTTATGAAGCATGTAATAACATGGATGGACCTAGAGAACATTATGCTGAGTGAGTCCAGCCAAAAACTAAAGGACAAATACTGTATGGTCCCACTGATGTGAATGGACATTCGAGAATAAACTTGAAATATGTCATTGGTAACAGAGTCCAGCAGGAGTTAGAAACAGGGTAAGATAATGGGTAATTGGAGCAGAAGGGATACAGACTGTGCAACAGGACTAGATACAAAAACTCAAAAATGGACAGCACAATAATACCTAATTGTAAAGTAATCATGTTAAAACACTGAATGAAGCTGCATCTGAGCTAAAAAAAAATAGATGTGAGGAGATCTGGGAAATGTAAATTCTGACAGAACTACTGCTTTTGAGGTTCAGATATATATTACAGTGGGTTAAATGATGACCATCCAAAGACTTTAAGTCCTCATCCTTGGAAAATGTAAATTTCACCTTATAACGGAAAGGGATTTTACATATATGATTAAGTTGAGGATCTTGACCTGGGAAGATTGTCCTCTGTTATCCATGTGATCCCCAAATCCAGTCATACATGGGCTCTAATAGAGGAAGAGGCAATGTGACTGTTTTAGTTGACTAATGCTGCTGGAATGCAATATACCAGAAATGGGTTAGCTTTCATAAAGGGGATTTATTAAGTTAGAAGTTTACAGTTCTAAGGCCATTAAAATGTCCAAACTAAAGCTTCCAGGGAAAGATTCCTTAACTCTAGAAAGGCTGAATGGCATTCGGGATTTCTCTGTCATCCAGGAAGCCACGTGCTAGCATCAGCTGATCCTTTGACTTCTGGTTTCAAACTCTCTCAGCCCCCTATGGATCCATCTGGCCCTTGCTTGCTTATCATCTCATGGGGGAGCACATGGTGATGTCTGCTGAGATCTTGTTTCTGTCTAGCTTCTGTCAGCTCTTGCAGCTCCTGGCGTGTCCTGGAGCTTCTGCATTTCCAAATGTCTATGTTTCTTCTGAGCTCTCTCTAAAATGTTTCCACTTTTAAAAGGGGACCAGTGAACTAATCAGGACCCACCTTGAATGGGCAGAGTCACATCTTTATCTGACCAAAAGTTCACACCCACAATTGGGTATGCCACATTTCCATAGATACAACCTAATCAAAAGGTTCAACTTATAATATTAAATCAGGATTGTAGAACATGGCTGCCCCCAAAAGACTGGATCGGATTTGAAAGAACCTGACTTTTCTTGGGCACACAACAGTTTCAAACCAGAACAATGACCATGGAGGCAAATATTAGAGTGATGTGACCACAAGTCAAGGAATGCCAGCAGCCACCAGAAAGTTGACAAGGCAAAGAACAGATTCTGCCTGGAGCTTCTGGAGGAAGAGTGGCCTTATCTCCAGCAACACCTTGATTTCAGTTTGATGAAACTGACTTCAGGCTTCTGTCCTTCATAACTGTGAGAGAATGAAGCTCTGTTATTATAAACCAGTGACTTTGTGGTAATTTATTTTAGTATCTAATACATATACTGTACAAGAGGAGAACAGCTGGTTATTTATGGCACAAAAAAAAAAATCCCTGCCTCCTAGGATCGTTGCAGGAGTGAATATGATAATTCATGTAAAAAATATAGCACGGTAAGAATTCAATTTGCAACACAGGTAACTTGTCAAATATAAATAAACCCCTAAAGTTTGCAAGTGATTTAAATATAGATAAAAGTGCCTCAACACTCACTTGCATTCTGATATATATTTCTTGGGTAGAATTGCAGTACTCTGTAATTGGCCAAATGCCCATAAGAGCCTTTAGCATATGGGCATGCCATCACTAATGGGTGGTAAGAAGAAAAAAAAATAAAAACAACTTTGAAAAATGCTGATCTAAATGGAGTACGTACACATCAGTACAAATTAAGTAAACTGCTGGCTGGAAAAATGTTTTATGAATTCAAAAATGTCAGATTGCTTTTTCTACCTCCTTTTTTTCCTTCTCCTTTCCTCCTCCTTTCTTTTTTTTAATATGTAAACAAAATATGAATGACTCAATGAGGACATTTGCTGCTTGGGAAGATGGGGGAAATGTATGGGCATTATCAAAGGAAGGGAGAAAGTTAAAATTCCCTTCAGGCACTATGTTCTTCATTTGTAATGTTTAGAATAGCAAACTGGGGATATATTGGAAACAATTTTCTCAAGTGAAGATCTATATTATGTGTGTGTCCCACTTATTCTCTTCTTATCTTTTCATGTGTGCACACTAAGGATCTAGACATATTTATTCAGTTTGCTAAATCTAGTGTGCATCAGAAACTTTCCAGGGACATCTACCTAATCATATATCTTTAAAAATCAGCTTAATTTTCCCTTGTACTAGCAACATATGTATGTGATCAATGGGTGAAATCTAGAATTTTTAGCAGGAGGACTTCAGCTATTCACAATGCAATATTTTTGCTCTTTATTTCATCTTTCACACTCAATAGGGAGTGGTGGTTTAAACTGAATCTAAGTACAAAGAAAATACTCATTTTACCTGTGTCACTAAACTATTTTAGCTGGAGATAAGAAAATGCTATAGTTGGCTTCCTTTTAAAGATTTTAAGACCCCTATACTTCATTCACTTTAAATAACCGGAAATTTAAACTTTCAATTAACAATAGTAATTATGTTATAATACAATATAATAGACATAATTGGTTGAGTCTTTACTATGGACCAGGCACTAAGACAAGCATTTTAGTGTCATTACCTCTTTTTTCATTCTCCCAGCATGTAATGGGACAACCGTTGTTACCAACATATTAGACATGAATAAATTAAGATCCAGAGAGGTTAAGAATTTGTCCAGGATCAATCAGATGGAAATGGCAGAGTAAGTGTTTCAACTGTGAACTTCCTGATTTCAAAGCTTATGTTCTCAACCACAGCAAAATTGCAAAGAATGGAAATTCTAGATAATCTAGGGCAACCCACTTTCTGTTTAGTTGTTAAAAGAGAAGCATAGAGTGGTTAACTACTCATCTAAACGTCATGTAAACTTTCAGAGAAATTTCCCAAGCAAGAAAAGACATCAGCTTTCAAAATCCCTAGTTCGTTAGTTTTTTCCCTTACATCATATGGAATTTAATTCCATCTCCCACAATAACATATGTTTGAAGAAAATAAAGGGAAAAGCTCACACCAATAACATACTCACTCACCCCTAGATAAGGTCTTCTCCATGAGAAATATGAATTGCCTCGATGTGGACATCAGATCTTCATTCTAAAATTGCCCCATTATACAAAAAAGTAAAAAGAGCAAAAACTGATCTTTACTGCATCCTGAAAAGCCCTATACTAGGATGTCCTGGAGGCCCAGCATATTTTCACTTGGCTACAAATTGACTGCATTATCACATTTGTTAAACCTCTGCCTCAAGGCATTTTAGCTCAGGCAATCAAATAAGAATTCTGCTGTTCATATGACTTAATTTTATTATTCTCAAGGAATCTCAAAAAAAGAAGAGCTTGTAAAGGATAACTTGGTTAAACTATCCACAGTTACATGCATCTACCTCTAATGTCATATCCAAATTTAGCCATTTAATCTGTTCTCATTCATTCATTCATATGTGGTAATCATCTAAGGTAAACTATAATGTGAGGAATTCAATTACTATTCTTCAAAATTTTTATAGTGTATTAAAAATAGTTCAAGTTTTCAAGTCAAACAGACCTGGATTTAAATCCAGGCTTCATTGCCTCCTACCAGCATGAACTTGGACAAATTACTTAGCCTCTTAGATCCACAGTTATCTTATCTGACTCTTGGTAATAAAAGTATTTGTTACTAAATGAACTCACTGAGAATTATTGTGGTAAACCTTAGTGGAATTTCCTGTAATAGAAGATTCTGATAAATTTATCTAAAATTTTTTGCCTTAGTTTCCTTATCTGCTAAATCTGTAGGATTTAGGGAAATATCAAATGAGTTAATACATGTACATTGTGCCTGGAACATGGTGACTATTTAATGAGTTATTATTATTGAAAATAAAATTCAAGTGTATGAATGCATCATTGATGTTTAAAACAAGCAGTGCTTTAAAGAGGATGAGGGGAGTCAAGAAAAACTTTTTGGAGGAAATTTGAGCTTAATTGTCTGGAAATATAGAAGGAAGTAAGCTTTATATTCAATACCTTAAGATTATTTGTAACTTGAAAAGCCTGCTTGATCCTAGGTGGGAACCAGCAAACAATATGATGGAGTTAATAGCCACAATTCAGAAGCAATTTATCCTGGGCTCAGGTAATTTATATTCCTTCTTCCCTTCTTTTCCATCTCAGGGCTTAGTAGGAGACAATCCCTCATGGTGTTTCAGTCAGCTGTCAACTCTGAAGTAGGAATTTTTTTCCATTTTGGTTTTGAGATATTGATGGGCAAAACATTTCCTCAACTTTTGCAACTTGAAAAAGGACCCTTTAGTCACTCTCATAATTCAGAAAAAGTTGTATAGGCTGTGTGTATGGATATATGGGTGTGTATGTGTGTGCATGTGGTTATATAGTAGTTGTGCACATGTTTTTGCTGGTAATCAATGAAATTTTTCACAAGAAGCATAACATGATTCTTTTATTTTTTTTGTCACTGCTCATAGGCAATGTTGTTGCATTTGCATTTGCATATATGAACATATTTCTATTTTCATGTATAATTCAAACATACTTTTTTCCCAGAACTCCTAATGAATTTCAGTATATTTACTTCATATTTCTACATCAACTTTCTGCTTAGCACAATGTCCTACACATAGAAGAAAGCTATTAAACACTTGTTAAATACTGAGAGATGAATGAGTCTATCTGGACACGTGTTGCTTTAGATAACTAAGAGAGAGAGAGAGGATGATACGACAAATGTTAATCTCAAGTTAAACACCTGCAATGTGTCTATTGCAACATGCGAAATGCTACAAGAAGAGGTAATGGAATGATACAAATGTTTAAGTCCTAACATATTTTCTGCATTGCTGACCCAAGTTGTGGTTGAGTTTTCATGATTTTCAGGGCAACATTGAGGTCGAAAGGTAGAATCAGTGTAAAAATTGCTAATATTCTGTAAACTTTATGAGATGTCTGAAATGGTCAAAAAGCCAGATAAGATGGGATAAATGTTAGAAAAGATTAGAAAATAGGAGTAATCAGTTGAGTTCAAATACCAACAAGATTGATAACCTTGTGAAAGTTGCTACATCCCTATTAAGATGCTAGTGCTTTTATCTGAAAAACTAGAGATTAAATTATAAAATCTACCTGGAGCAGTAATTGTTTTTGTTTTCCCCATCAGTGTAAACTGAAAAAGTTCAACTTTTAATTTGCTTGTTGTTTTGGTTATCTACTCCTTCATAACAATCCACTCCAGAATTGTATAGCAAAAAACAAACAAAAAAATCAATCTGTTGTCTTCCTCAATTTTGTAATATGACCAGGCCCAGTTAGGCAGTTCTTCTGCTCCCTATAATATTGACTACTGTTACATTTATTTAAGGTCTTAATAAACCCAAGATGGCTTATTCATAAAGCTGATGACTGATGGTGTTTGTTATCTGAAATCTCAGCAGGGGCTGTCAATCAGAGCACTTACACATGGTTTATCATTATGGCTTGGGCTTTGACCAAGACTAGTTTTTTATTCTCTTGACCAAGTTGCCAGCCTCAATCTTCATGGACACCTAACCTCTCCTTCCTCTAACCTGACTACCTTGAAGCTAATCTTGCAGCTATGGAATTGCAGAGAAAATCAACTTGGAGCCAAGATTTAAAAAGGAAAAAGGACAAGTTCAGACTGTAGCTATTCTATGTATCAATCTCACTCCTGAGGTCTCTTTTCCGTCTCCCTCTTACCCTGACTACCTAGGCACCTGAGGACACCTAACTGGGCAGTTCTTTATCTCCTTTATCTGCTCTCTCCAAGTCCTTATAGATACTCTAGATGACCTAATCACAACCTCAATAAATTTATCAACCCTCCCAGTGATTAAC
This sequence comes from Tamandua tetradactyla, assembly GCF_023851605.1. Taxonomy (NCBI): domain Eukaryota; kingdom Metazoa; phylum Chordata; class Mammalia; order Pilosa; family Myrmecophagidae; genus Tamandua; species Tamandua tetradactyla. The sequence goes on from NC_135328.1 coordinate 39,334,640, forward strand.
CTCCCTCACTATCTTCCAGGGTTTTTCCTCCAGTCCATTCTCAGCTTTAAAAACTGGCTGTTCTTTGTTTCAATGAGCTTTACTCTCTTCCCCTCACTATAGCAGCCCCTGAATAACATCATCCTTCCCTGTTTAACCTTGTTCCAGGAAGGTTTGTCTTCTGTTTGTTTTGGTTTTGACAGCTCTTTACAGCCTGGCAACTAGGTTCTAAGAAGTAGGGTCCCCCAAAATAAGAGTTGTAACAAGAAGGAAGACAAAGATATCAAACTCCTTTAAGGCTCAGTGTGACTTCTGTCACATTTTATTGGCTCAACAACCACAGGGTCAGCCAGATTCAAGAGGAAGAGGACCAAAAAAAGCAGTTGTGGACTTCTTTAACATCCACTTTCTTCCCACTAGTGATAAATTATTCCCATTACTTTTATTTGCAAAAGATACTCACCACTTATCATAGACCTTCAGAAGAATTCTATTATCTGAAATGACTCTAAGAGCAGGAGCTTGTCATCTAAATATGATCCAGGTGCAGATGATGCTTTGGGGTATGATTCTTCTCGATTTAAAGCCCTAAGAACTACAGGAATTAATTATATGACCCCCCCCCACCCCGTACCCATGTACTCAATATATATTGATGAGACAGGGACAGTAGAACCATACATATTTCACTCTCCCATCCAGTGGTGTGCTAGTAAATTGTTACCAACTAACCCTCTGGGAGCGAGGGGAATGCTGACTTGTGTCATTTGTTTGTTTTGTGTCGTAAATACTGCCACCACAGCCAATTTCAATCTACCAACCAGCTCAGGAAATTCTTGAAAATTTGCACACTATTTTGTTCATTGGGGAAAAGGAAGTTGGGAAATAGGGGGCATAGAAACTGTCCATAGCAATTCTGAAATCAAGCTAGGTGTATGTTGGCAACTATTTTATTAGATCCCGGTTCTGCATCCTGGAAATGGTTCTCCATGGCTCTTGAATCTACTCTTTGGGATCTGGGCTGTGCCCTGCATGTCAGCTTTCCTCTTCTGTAAGAAATAACCAGGTTTGCAGCTGATCAGTGTCTTAGTGGGCTTCTTGAATAGAAACTTGGAAAACCAGTATTTTCTTTTTGTTCTAAGCCATCTCTGTTTCATTAATTTCTAGCATATAAAATTCCTCTTAAAACTGTGTGGGTTTTCTATGTTTCAGTTTTAATTCACTCCAAAAGCCAAAGCCTACATTAACCCATTAACCAAGAGTGTAAACCCACAAATCATCCTGAGACTGGTCCCTTCTTACCTTGAGATGAGAGTCTAGTGATTTTTAGAAGTATTGGTTTCTAATGAGAAGATCTAAGATAACTGTCCTTGACAGAATTAGAAGCCTTTTTAATTATTTTTTTCTGGCTAAGAAATAGGACTTTACATCTTTCTAAAATGCTAACCAAGGGTCTCACTGGTACATCCTTAAGATTTGATCCTGAGATTACATTTTATGGGCAGTGTCCTGGATTTTGATTTTTTGCCCTAAGGCCATTTCTTACTTTGGAAATCTTTTTCTGGAAATGACTAGGAATGAGAAAGTTTTATTTTTTTTAACTGAACAAGTCCTATTTCAGAAAAACTCCTCTAGATTATGCTTGAAAACTGAAGAGTCCTTTCTTTAGTTCCTCTCTATTTGGAAAGAAAGGAGTGGGAACCTTCAACACTGGCTATAAATCTTCTAGCTAAATCCACGAATTCATTAGGTATATATCCTACTCTCTACATTATCTTAGGTGACAGTTTTGCCAACATTTTCACCATTGTATAACATGGGTTACTATTCTTTCTGCCTCAAAAGAGAATTTCCTCCCTGCCCTTCCTTTCTTCTCTAACAGTCTCCTTAAAGTCCTACCACATTCTGCTGTCCACTCAATGCCTAGCCGGTGTCACATCCTTACATTTTACTAAGATAGCATCATACTTCCAGGAACTAATTTATGTTTGTTTATCTGTTCTTGAATAAAAAACCACTCTGAAATTTAGTAACTTAAAACAAGAACCACTTTATTATCTTTTATAATTATTTGGATTGCCTTGGTTCAGTGGGAAGAGTTTCTGCTCCATGTGATGTTGACTAGAATTGTATATTTATTCAATTGGAATATCAAAAATGGTTCACCCATATGGCCAGCATTCATATTAGCAGGAATTGTTGTGCCTACTCTCAGACCATTTCTATCGCTTGAGATTCTCATAGCATGGCAGCCGGGTTCCAGGAGAGAGAATACCAAGAAAAAGTGTTCTGTAAGAGAAGAAGCAGTATCTTCAAGCCCTTGTAAAGGCTATGCCTGGGATTGGTGTAACATTACTTCTTCATTCTGCAGGGAAGCAGTAAAAGGGCCAGCACAAATTCAACAGGAAGGAGAATAAACTCTAATTCTCAAGTTGTCCATATTTAATCCATCAGACAAAGATACACAATCCTGGGTCATGGATCAAAAATATTTCTGGCAAGTAGAGAAAGTAACTTTGTTACCATTATTTTTGGTGAGTTTGCTTATATTATTCATGGCTGATGCTATCTTGTTCTTCTTCACTTTTTGAATTTGTTAAACCACCAAAGTAGGAAAAGTTCTCATTCTGGAGTGAGATTATACCTCATATAGTCCCTAATTTAAATGAGGAATACTTGTCTAGGTGTATTCTCTGATTACCTTACCCGTATGGTTTCCATTGCATTCCCCACTTATTCACTATTATTCCTGCAGCCAGCCTTTCTCATCTTTGCACAATAAAGAGTACCTCAGACCCAGGATATCTAGATGGTAGGCCGGACTTTGCTATCTTCTCAGTGACCTTGAACAAACCAGCAATTTCTTTATGTTCTCATTTATGATATGTTGGCTTCAAGCAGTCAGCCAGCCAGCTCCAACCTCAACCTATCAACCCAGCTGGCCTCTTCATATTGCATTCTAATCTGCTTTGTTGTGTCTTTAGATACTTGGTCTACAGGATGCAAAATAATCCTATAGAACAACAACAAATTTGGTTGTTGGATTCACCAGGTATTCTAGACCTCCATGACATGTGCATTGGAGGTTTCCTAGGTCTATTTGTGAAGATGGCAAAAGCTTTTTGTAACACATGCCATTATTGCTTGAAAGTCATAGCATCATCATGAGAATTGGGACCTGGGAACAGAGAAGAATTTATGAATAGAAAGAATGTGTCTACATTTCCAAGATATTAAATGTACCCTTTAGTCCCACATTTTTCTTTCCCTGGTACAACCACTTTGCTTGAAATTCTGCCCTCATGCACACTTTGGAAACTGAAAGCCCAAACAACCTTACCAGTGCAATCCAAGATGGAAATCACTATTAACTAGTAATATAGTTGAATGAACTGAGTATTAGCCAAGCAGTGCTTTCTATTTAAGTTCTGAATGAATGAAACAGAGGACAGATGATAACAGATGGGAGAAAGGAACATGACAGGTTTTACATCTCTGATAGGAGGGTGGAAAACACAAGTCAATGAAGCAAAGGGCAGATGGGGAAAAGTATTTATTCCAAGGTTGCATGGAAGGACTTCTACTAAGGAGATGTGGTAGTGGGGGTGTGAGAATTCTGGGAGCTAACTGCTTCAGGTACAATTTATTATTCTTCACTAAGGCAATTTGATTGTGGTGGTATATACATTTTGCAAAAACCTCTTCAAACATCCAACTGCTTCTGACACCAACTGTATATATTTCCAGTAACTCAATTCAATTCAATTCTGACTCTACATGATTAGGCCACACACTGCAGGTTAAGGGCAATCCTCTACAAGATTGCCTTCACTCAGACACTAGTCACAAGTTTGGAGGTGCAGGCTACAAGTACTTCTGACAAACTGGCTACAATTTTAGGGGTTCAATAATTTGCTACAATGACACAGAACTCTCTGAAAGTACTATATTTAATATTATAGCTTTATAATAGTAAAAGGATACCAATAAGGAGAAACCAAAAGAAGAGATGCAAAGGGTAAAGTCTGGGAGGGTTTCAAACTTAAGCTTCTGTGTCTTCCTTATGGAGTCAAAAGACATCACCCACCCTGCACTAAGATGTGTCTTATCATTGTGCAAACTGTCCCAGGTTTTAAGCGTCCCGAGTACATTTGGGGTCTTATTACAAAGGCATGATTGATAAAATCAGTGTCTACATGGTTGAACTCAATCTGCAGCTGACAGAAGTTAGGCAGGTAGGCTGATATGGGGCTGATATGGTGTGGTTCAAAGCCCCAACCCCCTAATCACAAGATCAGGTTTTTTGTTGCGGCTAACCCCCAATCTAAGACTGCAGCTGTGGCTGACCACACCCTGTGATCTCACTGTCATAAAAACTATCATGTGTAGTCTTGGGCCCAGCATAAATAACAACAACAAAAAAAAACATCCCTATCACAGGGAATTCCAAAGATTTTGAGGTTATTTCCCCAAGAACTAAGGACAAAGACAAGCCAAGTTTTTCTTTATGCTACAGGTAGATTTTAAAAATGGCAACAATACCTTATATCAATTTCCATGAAGAAGTGAAGTCAATTTCCCTATCTCTGGATCTGGCTGCCCTGGTGATTTGTATTGGACAATAATACATGGAAGGAAAGACACTGTGTCAGTTTCAAACCTAGGCTTCTGGAAGTTCTACAACTCCCACTTTTGTTGCTGTTTTAGCCTGCTATTAGCATGTGAATAGGCTCAGGTTGGTCTTTGGAAGATGGGAAGCATGCGGCCCAGATATCTGTATCACCACCAACCAACCAACCACCCGTCAAACCCACAGGGGCAGAATTGCCTGTCTGACCAGGGTTTTCCCCACATGCATGAGTGAGCCCCGTCAAGACCAGCAGAAAAACCACCAAGTCTCATTCAAATTGCCAAGCCATAGAACCATGAACAAATAAAGTAGTTGCTGTTTTAATGCACTGACTTTTCAGGTGATTTGTTACGTGCTGAAAACCCGCTGATAGAGGGATACAGCAGAAACAACTAATTTTGGAGTTAGTCAGTGTGGATGTGGGCCATGTGGCCTTCACTCCAGGATAAATGTGAGCATTTTGAGGATGTTGTGGAAAGCAGAGAAAGAGTTAGGTACAGTCCTTCTATGTCTTGATCTGCCCAGGTTAAGACCCTTATTTGCTCAGAGTCTTGGCTTCTTCTACTCCAAGACAAGAGACATTGAACAGAACCATTTTCAGTCAATGGCGATGGCTTTATCACTTAATGCAAATACCATTCAAGGTATTAATGGTTTTAGGCTTAACCTAAAACAGTAAAAATAATGATAATGTCAGGTGCAATTATTAGGACAATAGCTATCATTATTGATTACTTTCTGCATTTCAGCCACAATACTATGGATTTCAATAGCACACTCATTTCAACTTTACAATAATAATCCAGAGAAGGTGTAGTTGTCCCATTTTATAGATGAGAAAATTAAGAAAGATGAAATAGCTTTCCTAGGGTCACAGCAGTAGATATTGAGGATCTAAGACATGAACCCACTTTCTGTGACTCTAAAATGCAGTGAAATGCACTTTCTTAACTACTTATTTAAAAAATTCGTAATAGCTTACCTACAACAATCCAGGCAGCCATTAAATGGGGGAAAACAACAGAGAATGAGGTAGATAAGGTCTCTGCTTTCATAGCTTTTATATTCTAGTCAGGGGAGATGAGCAGTAAGTAAATAACTTAATTTTAGATATAGATTAATGCTATGAAGAAAATAAATAAGATGATGTGATAGGCAGTAAGAGATTGATTAGATTGAGCAGGTATGGAAGGTCATTAAGATATAAATGACAGGGAAAGAAGTCATGCAATATCTGAAAGGAAATGATTCCTCTAAGAGGAAATAATTAAAGCACAGGCCATAGGGTTAGAAGGACGTTGATCTGTTTGAGGAACAGAGGGTATGGCTGGAACTCAGTGAGGAAATCAAAGAAAGGGTAAGATATACTGAAAAGATAATCAGGGGCCTGATTATGAAAGGTGCCTCAAAATCTACTTGAAGATCAGAGTAAACAGTTTAGATTTTATTCTAAGTGCAATGAGAAATAATTGTGAGAATTTAAGCGTGTAGCCATCAGGTAGAAAACTCAGGAAGGATTTGATGCTACAGTCTTCAGACAGAATTTCTTTTCTGGAAACCTCAGTTTTTGTTCCTAAGACCTTGATCTGATTAGATAAGACTGACCCACATTATCATGGGTAATCTTCTTTATTTAGAATCACCTGATTATAGTCGCTAACCACATCTGCAAAATATTTCCCTAGCAAAACCTAGTTTAGCATTTGGTTCAATAATTGATTACTATAGTCTAGCCAAGATGCCACATAAAATTAACCATCACAACATATATTTAGCTTTTAAAAATGTTTTTAAAATATCACACAGGCTTCTGTGTGAAGAATGGAATGTATAAGGCAAGAATACAAGCCATGAGACCAGTAATGAATATCAAAATAATCCTAAGAAATGATGATGGCTTATACTAGGGCATGAATAGTGAAAATGAAAACAACAGTGAATGAATTTGGAAAACTATTTTGGATGTTGATATAATAGAATTTTAACATAGAGTGATAGAGTCCAAAAGAAAAAAAGTCAAGCATGACTTTTAAATTTTAGGTTACTGAAATGAGAAACTCTGGATCAGATCGTGAAGTGGACACAGGGCTTAAAAATTCTTGTTTTGTTATTTCATATTTGATATTTGAAAATGCATTTTATGTAGCATTCTGGTGTTGAAGGGAATCAGGACCAGAGATAAAAATGTGTTGGCTACCTATAAACAGATAATAATTAAAATCATGGGATTAGTTGGATGAGCTCACTGAGGGAAAGAGTTTAGAGATGATACTGAAGATGCCAGAACTGATTCCTTGACTACCACCAAAACTAGAGGCCAGGAAAGAAAGAGAGACCAACAAAGGTCTCTCTTGAGAAGAAGAATCTAGTGAGGTAGGATGAAAACCAGAGTACGGGAAGACAGGAGAAGTAAGTGTTTTAAAAGAGAGCAAGTGATCAATTTTGTTGAATATGTCAAAGGCTTTGAATAAGAGAAGATGAAAAAAGGAGATCATTTATCATTATATCTCAGAGAGTTTGTGAGGATAGAGGCCTACTTAGAACTATGTTTAGGAGAGAATGGAAGAGAGAAAGTGGATTATATTCTACCACCTCATATATGTTGCTAGGGAAGGAATGTATTTTGGAAAACCTGGCCTTTCAATAGCTATCCAATTTTGGTTGAGTTGTTTAAAAATATTGAAAAATGGGTAAAGGAAAGAAATGTAAAAGATTGTGATCTGCCCCCCATGCGCGGCTTCCCGGGCTGGCTGGGAGATTTGGATCGGCGATCCCCCAAGCTGCGGCGACTGGCGACCCTCCCCCACAGGCGACTTCCCGGAGGGAAAGGAAAGAGTCTCCAACAGTAGTAGAGACTGAGCCCAACCTAACACCAATAGTGGCATTAACGAACAACATCTGACTACAAAAATAGGCCCTCAGCTCAGGCGAAACTGATCAAGGCAGAAGTCGCTGATTGGGCTAATTGAAAAAGAGGAGAGGGGGCGAAACAGAGCCTTCTGCGGCTGTTTCTATGGAGGCTTCGTTGCCTCTGGGCTCAGCACTGGGATTAAGCCGGTTGCAACTGCCCCGAACGCAGAAACAGGCTGCTTTCAGGGCTCTCTACCATCTGAACCTTCCCCGCGGGAGGGGAGAAACGCAACTCAGGTGGAATCCCTCTCTCAAGGAATTCAGATCCCAGGAATTAACAATTGGAAGCTATTAAAAACAAACCTACAGCTTTCTCCGCCGGCCCGCAGCAGCCGAGCCGCCCGCCCTCCTTGTCCGCTCTCTTTCTCCGCCGGCCCGCAGCAGCCGAGCCGCCCGCCCTCCTTGTCCGCTCTCTTTCTCCGCCGGCCCGCAGCAGCCGAGCCGCCCGCCCTCCTTGTCCGCTCTCTTTCTCCGCCGGCCCGCCGCGCGGCGCCCACGCCCCGCAGCAGCCGAGCCGCCCGCCCTCCTTCTCCCCTCTCTTTCTCCACCGGCCCGCCACGCGGCGCCCACGCCCCGCAGCAGCCGAGCCGCCCGCCCTCCTTCTCCCCTCTCCTCCCCCTCCTGCTCTGGCTGCTCTCCAACCACCACGGTGCCCTCTTCCCCCACCTTCACTGTGTTCCTCCGCCACCAGCCTCGACAGCCTTGCTGCCCTCACCTTTCCTCCTCCAGAACAGCTACTGGGGGAGTGGAGATAATACAGAGCAGCTCCCGGAGCCACGAGGGAGATCAAAGGGACAGCGTACCCCATCCTGGAACGGCTGACTATCTGGGAGAACCAGCTCCGGTGAGATCACCAAGGGGCACGGGCTTTGCTGGGTGGGACGGCAAGCGACCGGAGTCCCTCCCTTCCACCTTCCCGGGCCAGCTGGTAGAATTGGACAGGCGGTCCCCTTAGGCCACGGCGGCTGGTGCCCCCACCACACGAGGCCCCACAGAACAACTGAGATAGTTGGGTCGGAAATCCCCAGACTGTGGAGAACAGTGACCGGAGGATCCCTTCCAAACACGTGACTTCCCCGTCGGCTGGGAACAGTGCACTCTCCCGGGCTGCAACAGCTGGCGCCCTCCCGCCACGCTTGGTGCCCCGGGCCGACTGGCTAATTTGGCCGGATGCTCTCCTGTGCTGCGACGGCCGGCGACCCTCCCCGCGTTTGGAACCCCGGGCCGGCTGGCATTCTTCCAAGACGCTTCGGCTGCCGAACCTCCCCTATGGCGAGAGTTTTCCAGAGCTGAGGGACCCACAGCAACTTTCGCTGGTGGAACCCACAGTCAGGCGTGTGCCACAAGCGCCACCTACTGGGCAGGATAGGAAGAACAGAACCCAGAGATTGCACAGAAAAATCTTTCAACCTGTGGGGTCGAACACCCAGGGAAATCTGACTAAATGCCCAGACGTCAGCAGAAGATAACGGATCACGCTCAGAAAATTGAACACATGGCCCAGTCAAACGAAGAAACCAATAGTTCAAATGAGATACAGGAGCTGAAACAACTAATGCTGAATATACGAACAGAAATGGAAAACCTCTTCAAAAACGAAATCGATAAATTGAGGGAGGACATGAAGAAGACATGGGCTGAACATAAAGAAGAAATAGAAAAACTGAAAAAACAAATCACAGAACTTATGGAAGTGAAAGATAAAGTAGAAAAGATGGAAAAAACAATGGATACCTACAACGACAGATTTAAAGAAACAGAAGATAGAATTAGTGATTTGGAGGATGAAACATCTGAATTCCAAAAAGAAACAGAAACTATCCAGAAAAGAATGGAAAAATTTGAACAAGGTATCAGGGAACTCAAGGACAATGTGAACCGTACAAATATACGTGTAGTGGGTATCCCAGAAGGAGAAGAGAAGGGAAAAGGAGGAGAAAAACTAATGGAAGAAATTATCACTGAAAATTTCCCAACTCTTATGAAAGACCTAAAATTACAGATCCAAGAAGTGCAGCGCACCCCAAAGAGATTAGACACAAATAGGCGTTCTCCAAGACACTTACTAGTTAGAAGGTCAGAGGTCAAAGAGAAAGAGAGGATCTTGAAGGCAGCGAGAGAAAAACAATCCGTCACATACAAGGGAAACCCAATAAGACTATGTGTAGATTTCTCAGCAGAAACCATGGAAGCTAGAAGACAGTGGGATGATATATTTAAGTTACTAAAAGAGAAAAACTGCCAGCCAAGACTCCTATATCCAGCAAAATTGTCCTTCAAAAATGAGGGAGAAATTAAAACATTTTCAGACAAAAAGTCACTAAGAGAATTTGTGACCAAGAGACCAGCTCTGCAAGAAATACTAAAGGAAGCACTAGAGTCAGATACAAAAAGACAGAAGAGAGAGACATGGAGAAAAGTGTAGAAAGAAGGAAAGTCAGATATGATATATATAATACAAAAGGCAAAATGGTAGAGGAAAATATTATCCAAACAGTAATAACTCTAAATGTCAATGGACTGAATTCCCAAATTAAAAGACATAGACTGGCAGAATGGATTAAAAAACAGGATCCTTCTATATGCTGTCTACAGGAAACACATCTTAGACCCAAAGATAAATATAGGTTGAAAGTGAAAGGTTGGGAAAAGATATTTAATGCAAACAACAACCAGAAAAGAGCAGGAGTGGCTATACTAATATCCAACAAATTAGACTTCAAATGTAAAACAGTTAAAAGAGACAAAGAAGGACACTATATACTATTAAAAGGAACAATTAAGCAAGAAGACATAACAATCATAAATATTTACGCACCGAACCAGAATGCCCCAAAATACGTGAGGAATACACTGCAAACACTGAAGAGGGAAATAGACACATCTACCATAATAGTTGGAGACTTCAATTCACCACTCTCATCAATGGACAGAACATCTACACAGAGGATCAATAAAGAAATAGAGAGCCTGAATATTACTATAAATGAAGTTTACTTAACAGACATTTATAGGACATTACATCCCACAACAGCAGGATACACCTTTTTTTCAAGTGCTCATGGATCATTCTCAAAGATAGACCATATGCTGGGTCACAAAGCAAGTCTTAAAAAATTTAAAAATATTGAAATCATACACAACACTTTCTCGGATCATAAAGGAATGAAGTTGGAAATCAATAATAGGCAGAGTGCCAGAAAATTCATAAATACATGGAGGCTCAACAACACACTCTTAAACAACAAGTGGGTCAAAGAAGAAATTGCAAGAGAAATTAGTAAATACCTAGAGGCAAATGAAAATGAAGACACGACATATCAAAACTTATGGACGCAGCAAAGGCAGTGCTAAGAGGGAAATTTATTGCCCTAAATGCCTTTATCAGAAAAGAAGAAAAGGCAAAAATGCAGGAATTAACTGTCCACTTGGAAGAACTGGAGAAAGAACAGCAAACTAATCCCAAAGCAAGCAAAAGGAAAGAAATAACAAAGATTAGAGCAGAAATAAAAGAAATTGAGAACATGAAAACAATAGAGAAAATCAATAAGACCAGAAGTTGGTTCTATGAGAAAATCAATAAGATTGATGGGCCCTTAGCAAGATTGACAAAAAGAAGAAGAGAGGATGCAAATAAATAAGATTAGAAATGAAAGAGGAGACATAACTACTGACCTCACAGAAATAAAGGAGGTAATAACAGGATACTATGAACAACTTTACGCTAATAAATACAATAATTTAGAAGAAATGGACAGGTTCCTGGAAAGACATGAACAACCAACTTTGACTCAAGAAGAAATAGACGACCTCAACAAACCAATCACAAATAAAGTGATTGAATTAGTTATTCAAAAGCTCCCTAAAAAGAAAAGTCCAGGACCAGACGGCTTCACATGTGAATTCTACCAAACGTTCCAGAAAGAATTAGTACCTACTCTCCTCAAACTCTTCAAAAAAATCGAAGTGGAGGGAAAACTACCTAATTCATTCTATGAAGCCAACAAAACCCTCATACCAAAACCAGGCAAAGATATTACAAAAAAAGAAAACTACAGACCAATCTCTCTAATGAATATAGATGCAAAAATCCTCAATAAAATTCTAGCAAATCGTATCCAACAACACATTAAAAGAATTATACATCATGACCAAGTAGGATTCATCCCAGGTATGCAAGGATGGTTCAACATAAGAAAATCAATTAATGTAATACACCATATCAACAAATCAAAGCAGAAAAATCACATGATCATCTCAATTGATGCAGAGAAGGCATTTGACAAGATTCAACATCCTTTCCTGCTGAAAACACTTCAAAAGATGGGAATACAAGGGAACTTCCTCAAAATGATAGAGGGAATATATGAAAAACCCACAGCTAATATCATCCTCAATGGGGAAAAATTGAAAACTTTCCCCCTAAGATCAGGAACAAGACAAGGATGTCCACTATCACCACTATTATTCAACATTGTGTTGGAAGTTCTAGCCAGAGCAATTAGGCAAGAAAAAGAAATACAAGGCATCAAAATTGGAAAGGTAGAAGTAAAACTATCACTGTTTGCAGACGATATGATACTATATGTAGAAAACCCAGAAAAATCCACAACAAAATTACTAGAGCTAATAAATGAGTACAGCAAAGTAGCAGGCTACAAGATCAACATTCAAAAATCTGTAGCTTTTCTATACACTAGTAATGAACAAGCTGAGGCGGAAATCAAGAAACGAATCCCATTTACAATCACAACTAAAAGAATAAAATACCTAGGAATAAATTTAACCAAAGAGACAAAAAACCTATATAAAGAAAACTACAAAAAACTGTTAAAAGAAATCACAGAAGACTTAAATAGATGGAAGGGCATACCGTGTTCATGGATTGGAAGACTAAATATAGTTAAGATGTCAATCCTACCTAAATTGATTTACAGATTCAATGCAATACCAATCAAAATCCCAACAACTTATTTTTCAGAAATAGAAAAACCAATAAGCAAATTTATCTGGAAGGGCAGGGTACCCCGAATTGCTAAAAACATCTTGAGGAAAAAAAACGAAGCTGGAGGTCTCGCGCTGCCTGACTTTAAGGTATATTATGAAGCCACAGTGGTCAAAACAGCATGGTATTGGCATAAAGATAGATATATCGACCAATGGAATCGAATAGAGTGCTCAGATATAGACCCTCTCATCTATGGACATTTGATCTTTAATAAGGCAGTCAAGCCAACTCACCTGGGACAGAACAGTCTCTTCAATAAATGGTGCCTAGAGAACTGGATATCCATATGCAAAAGAATGAAAGAAGACTCATCTCTCACACCCTATACAAAAGTTAACTCAAAATGGATCAAAGATCTAAACATTAGGTCTAAGACCATAAAACAGTTCGAGGAAAATGTTGGGAGATATCTTATGGATCTTACAACTGGAGGTGGTTTTATGGACCTTAAACCTAAAGCAAGAACACTGAAGAAGGAAATAAATAAATGGGAGCTCCTCAAAATTAAACACTTTTGTGCATCAGAGAACTTCATCAAGAAAGTAGAAAGACAGCCTACACAATGGGAGACAATATTTGGAAACAACATATCAGATAAAGGTCTAGTATCCAGAATTTATAAAGAAATTATTCAACTCAACAACAAAAAGACAGCCAACCCAATTACAAAATGGGAAAAAGACTTAAACAGACACCTACCAGAAGAAGAAACACGGATGGCCAAGAGGCACATGAAGAGATGCTCAATGTCCCTGGCCATTAGAGAAATGCAAATCAAAACCACAATGAGATATCATCTCACGCCCACCAGAATGGCCATTATCAACAAAACAGAAAATGACAAGTGCTGGAGAGGATGCGGAGAAAGAGGCACACTTATCCACTGTTGGTGGGAATGTCAAAGGGTGCAACCACTGTGGAAGGCAGTTTGGCGGTTCCTCAAAAAGCTGAATATAGAATTGCCATACAACCCAGCAATACCATTGCTAGGTATCTACTCAAAGGACTTAAGGGCAAAGACACAAACGGACATTTGCACACCAATGTTTATAGCAGCGTTATTTACAATTGCAAAGAGATGGAAACAGTCAAAATCTCCATCAACAGAAGAGTGGCTAAACAAACTGTGGTATATATATACGATGGAATATTATGCAGCGTTAAGACAAGATAAACTTATGAACCATGTAATAACATGGATGGACCTAGAGAATATTATGCTGAGTGAATCCAGCCAAAAACTAAAGGACAAATACTGTATGGTCCCACTGACGTGAACGGACATTCAAGAATAAACTTGAAATATGTCATTGGTAACAGAGTTCAGCAGTAGTTAGAAACATGGTAAGACAATGGGTAATTGAAGCTGAAGGGATACAGACTGTGCAATAGGACTAGATACAAAAACTCAAAAATGGACAGCACAATAATACCTAATTGTAAAGTAATCATGTTAAAATACTGAATGAAGCTGCATCTGAGCTATAGGGTTTTTTTTTGTTTTTGTTTGTGTGTTGGTTTGTTTGTTGTTGTTGTTTTTTACTATTACTACTACTTTTATTTCTTTTCTTTATATTAACATTTTATATCTTTTTCTGTTGTGTTGCTAGTTCCTCTAAACCGATGCAAATGTACTAAGAAACAATGATCATGCATCTATGTGATGATGTTAAGAATTACTGAGTGCATATGTAGAATGGTATGATTTCTAAATGTTGTGTTAATTTCTTTTTTTTTTCTTTCCGTTAATAAAAAAATTAAAAAAAAAAATCTACAACCTTTCCTCTGTCTCCACAACACACACCCAACAGTGAGAGTCTTCCACAGTTAAAGGAGCCACAGCATCTTTTACTGGTGGGACACGCAGACAGACGAGCACCACATATGGGCAGAATAAGAAAAACAGAGCCCAGAGACTTCACAGGAAAGTCTTTCCACCTGCTGGGTCTCACACCCAGGGAAATCTGATTAAATGCCCAGACACCAGCAAAAAATAACGGACCACACCAAGAAAATTGAAGATATGGTCCAGTCAAAGGAACAAACCAATAGCTCAAATGAGATACAGGAGCTGAGACAACTAATTCTGAATATATGAACAGAAATGGAAAACCTCTTCAAAAACCAAATCAATAAATTGAGGGAGGACATGAAGAAGGCATGGGATGAGCAAAAAGAAGAAATGGAAAGTCTGAAAAAACAAATCACAGAACTTATGGGATTGAAGGACACAGTACAAAAGATGAAAAAAAACAATGGAAACCTACAATGGTAGATTTAAAGAGACAGAGGCTAGAATTAGTGAACTGGAGGATGGAACATCTGAAATCCAAAAAGAAAGAGAAACTATAGGGAAAAGAATGGAAAAATTTGAGCAGCGGATCAGGGAATTGAATGATAATATGAAGCGCACAAATATACGTGTTGTGGGGGTCCCAGAAGGAGAAGAGAAGGGAAAAGGAGGAGAAAAACTAATGGAAGAAATTATCACTGAAAATTTCCCAACTCTTATGAAAGACCTAAAATTACAGATCCAAGAAGTGCAGCACACCCCAAAGAAAATAGACCCAAATAGGCGTTCTCCAAGACACTTACTAGTTAGAATGTCAGAGGTCAAAGAAAAAGAGAGGATCTTGAAAGCAGCAAGAGAAAAACAATCCATCACATACAAGGGAAACCCAATAAGACTATGTGTAGATTTCTCAGCAGAAACCATGGAAACTAGAACACAGTGGGATGATATATTTAAATTACTAAAAGAGAAAAACTGCCAACCAAGACTTCTATATCCAGCAAAATTGTCCTTCAAAAATGAGGGAGAAATTAAAACATTTTCAGAAAAAAGTCACTGAGAGAATTTGTGACCAAGAGACCAGCTCTGCAAGAAATACTAAAGGGAGCACTAGAGTCAGATACAAAAAGACAGAAGAGAGAGACATGGAGAAGAGTGTAGAAAGAAGGAAAGTCAGATATGATATATACAATACAAAAGGCAAAATGGTAGAGGAAAATATTACCCAAACAGTAATAACACTAAATGTTAATGGACTGAATTCCCCAATCAAAAGACATAGACTGGCAGAATGGATTAAAAAACAGGATCCTTCTATATGCTGTCTACAGGAAACACATCTTAGATCCAAAGATAAACAGAGGTTGAAAGTGAAAGGTTGGGAAAAGATATTTCATGCAAATAACAATCAGAAAAGAGCAGGAGTGGCTATACTAATATCCAACAAATTAGACTTCAAATGTAAAACAGTTAAAAGAGACAAAGAAGGACACTATCTACTAATAAAAGGAACAATTCAACAAGAAGACATAACAATCATAAATATGTATGCACCAAATCAGAATGCCGCAAAATACGTGAGGAATACACTGCAATTACTGAAAAGGGAAATAGACACATCTACCATTTTAGTTGGAGACTTCAATTCACCACTCTCATCAATGGACAGAACATCTAGACAGAGGATCAATAAAGAAACAGAGAATTTGAATATTACAATAAATGAGCTAGACTTAACAGACATTTATAGGACATTACACCCCACAACAGCAGGATACATGTTTTTCTCAAGTGCTCATGGATCATTCTCAAAGATAGACCATATGCTGGGTCACAAAGCAAGTCTCAACAAATTTAAAAAGATTGAAATCATACACAACACTTTCTCGGATCATAAAGGAATGAAGTTGGAAATCAATAATAGGCAGAGTGCCAGAAAACTCACAAATATGTGGAGGCTCAACAACACACTCTTAAACAACGAGTGGGTCAAGGAAGAAATTACAAGAGAAATCAGTAAATATCTCAAGGTGAATGAAAACGAAAACACAACATATCAAAACCTATGGGACGCAACAAAGGCAGTGCTAAGAGGGAAATTTATTGCCCTAAATGCCTATATCAGAAAAGAAGAAAAGGCAAAAATTCAGGAATTAACTGTCCACTTGGAAGAACTGGAGAAAGAACAGCAAACTAAAACCAAAGCAAGCAAAAGGAAAGAAATAACATAGATTAGAGCAGAAATAAATGAAATTGAGAACATGAAAACAATAGAGAAAATCAATAAGACCAGAAGTTGGTTCTATGAGAAAATCAATAAGATTGATGGGCCCTTAGCAAGACTGACAAAAAGAAGAAGAGAGAGGACGCAAATAAATAACATCAGAAATGGAAGAGGAGACATAGCTACTGACCAAACAGAAATAAAGGAGGTAATAACAGGACACTATGAACAACTTTACGCTAATAAATACAACAATGTAGATGAAATGGATGGGTTCCTGGAAAGGCATGAACAACCAACTTTGACTCAAGAAGAAATAGATGACCTCAACAAACCAATCACAAGTAAAGAAATTGAATCAGTCATTCAAAAACTTGCCAAAAAGAAAAGTCCAGGACCAGACGGCTTCACATGTGAATTCTACCAAACATTCCAGAAAGAATTAGTACCAACTCTGTTCAAACTCTTCAAAAAAATCAAAGTGGAGGGAAAGCTACCTAATGCATTCTATGAAGCCAACATCACCCTCATACCAAAACCAGGCAAAGATATTACAAAAAAAGAAAACTACAGACCAATCTCTCTAATGAATATAGATACAAAAATCCTCAACAAAATTCTAGCATATCGAATCCAGCAACACATTAAAAGAATTATACATCATGACCAAGTAGTATTCATCCCAGGTATGCAAGGATGGTTCAACATAAGAAAATCAATTAATGTAATACACCATATCAACAAATCAAAGCAGAAAAATCACATGATCATCTCAATTGATGCAGAGAAGGCATTTGGCAAGATTCAACATCCTTTCCTGTTGAAAACACTTCAAAGGATAGGAATACAAGGGAACTTCCTTAAAATGATAGAGGGAATATATGAAAAACCTACAGCTAATATCATCCTCAATGGGGAAAAATTGAAAACTTTCCCCCTAAGATCAGGAACAAGACAAGGATGTCCATTACCACCACTATTATTCAACATCATGTTGGAGGTTCTAACCAGAGCAATTAGACAAGAAAAAGAAATACAAGGCATCAAAATTGGAAAGGAAGAAGTAAAACTATCACTGTTTGCAGATGATATGATACTATACATCGACAACCCGGAAAAATCCACAACAAAACTACTAGAGCTAATAAATGAGTACAGCAAAGTAGCAGGTTACAAGATCAACATTCAAAAATCTGTAGTGTTTCTATACACTAACAATGAACAAGCTGAGGGGGAAATCAAGAAATGAATTCCATTTACAATTGCAACTAAAAGAATAAAATACCTAGGAATAAATTTAACTAAAGAGACAAAAAACCTATACAAAGAAAACTACAAAAAAACTGTTAAAAGAAATCACAGAAGACCTAAATAGATGGAAGGGCATACCGTGTTCATGGATTGGAAGACTAAATATAGTTAAGATGTCAATCCTACCTAAATTGATTTACAGATTCAATGCAATACCAATCAAAATCCCAACCACTTATTTTTCAGAAATAGAAAAACCAATAAGCAAATTTATCTGGAAGGGCAGGGTGCCCCGAATTGCTAAAAGTATCTTGAGGAAAAAAAATTAAGCTGGAGGTCTCACACTGCCGGTCTTAAGGCATATTATGAAGCCACAGTGGTCAAAACAGCATGGTATTGGCATAAAGATAGATATATCAACGAATGGATCGAATAGGGTGCTCAGATATAGACCCTCTCATCTATGGACATTTGATCTTTGATAAGGCACTCAAGCCAAGTCACCTGGGACAGAACAGTCTCTTCAATAAATGGTGCCTAGAGAACTGGATATCCATATGCAAAAGAATGAAAGAGGACCCGTATCTCACACCCTATACAAAAGTTAACACAAAATGGAGCAAAGATCTAAACATTAGGTCTAAGACCATAAAACAGTTAGAGGAAAATGTAGGGAGATATCTTATGAAACTTACAATTGGAGGTGGTTTTATGGACCTTAAACCCAAAGCAAGAGCACTGAAGAAAGAAAGAAATAAATGGGAGCTCCTCAAAATTAAACACTTTTGTGCATCAAAGAACTTCATCAAGAAAGTAGAAAGACAGCCTACACAATGGGAGACAATATTTGGAAACAACATATCAGATAAAGGTCTAGTATCCAGAATTTATAAAGAGATTGTTCAACTCAACAACAAAAAGACAGCCAACCCAATTACAAAATGGGAAAAAGACTTGAACAGACGCCTCTCAGAAGAGGAAATACAAATGGCCAAAAGGCACATGAAGAGATGCTCAATGTCCCTGGCCATTAGAGAAATGCTAATCAAAACCACAATGAGATATCATCTCACACCCACCAGAATGGCCATTATCAACAAAACAAAAAATGACAAGTGCTGGAGAGGATACGGAGAAAGAGGCACACTTATCCACTGTTGGTGGGAATGTCAAATGGTGCAACCACTGTGGAAGGCAGTTTGGCGGTTCCTCAAAAAACTGAATATAGAATTGCCATACAACCCAGAAATACCATTGCTAGGTATCTACTCAAAGGACTTAAGGGCAAAGACACAAGCGGACATTTGCACACCAATGTTTATAGCAGCATTATTTACAATTGCAAAGAGATGGAAACAGCCAAAATGTCCATCAACAGAAGAATGGCTAAACAAACTGTGGTATATACATACGATGGAATATTATGCAGCTTTAAAACAGAATAAATTTATGAAGTATGTAATAACATGGATGGACCTAGAGAACATTATGCTGAGTGAGACTAGCCAAAAACTAAAGGACAAATACTGTATGGTACCACTGATGTGAACTGACATTAGAGAATATACTCGGAATATGTCATTGTAACAGAGACCATCAGGAGTTAGAAACAGGGTAAGACAATGGATAATTGGAGCTGAAGGGTTACAGACTGTGCAACAGGACTAGATACAAAAACTCAAAAATGGACAGCACAATACTATCTAATTGTAATGTAATTATGTTAAAACACTGAATGAAGCTGCATCTGAGCTATAATTTTTTTGTTTGTTTGTTTGTCTGTTTTTTTAATATTTTTTGTATTTTTTATTTTTATTTTTTTCTCTATATTATCATTCTATTTCTTTTTCTGTTGTGTTGCTAGTTCTTTTTTAAAATCGATGCAAATGTACTAAGAAATGATGATCATACATCTATGTGATGATATTAAGAATTACTGATTGCATATGTAGAATGGAATGATTTCTAAAGGTTGTGTTAGTTAATTTTTTTTTAATTAATAAAAAAAAGAGTAAAACATCACACAAACTATCCATCAAGATCAAAATTATTATGTGCAGGTCCTGTAGTTTACCAAATAAAATTATTTAGGACAATAAAAAAAAAGATTGTGATCTCTCAAATTTTATTAAATTGCTTTTAATATAATCTTATGATTGCCCAAGCTCAAGCCTAAAAACTACATGAATTTTAGGAATGTATGAGACTCGTATTCAGAGAGACCAACTGATAGGTAAACAAGTAACTAGAATACCACTTAACCTCTATGATGGGACCATTTGCTTTGACTAACAGGAAGACTTTTTTTAGGAAAAGTTACCATGTATACGACTTACAAAGAGGAGGTTGACTGATAATTAGAGAAGTAAGAGATTCATCCAGTGCAACCTATAGATGGTTGGTGAGGATTTGAATGGTAGGTTGAGGCTAATAGGTGGAAGACCTAGGTCCGTCCATGGAATTTATGGTGATGGAAATTGGGAGCCAGGAACGGGTGGTAAAGGCAAGACTGGTATGATCCAGACTGTGTTTTTTTTGGGGGGGAAGGAAGGGGCAGGTGGTGCATGGTCCAGCAATCGAACCTGGGTCTCCTGCATGGAAGGTGAGCATTCTATCACTGAATAACCTGTGCATCCAGATTGAGAACATTATCAGTTTGTGCAAGAGGGTTTGGAGGAGAAAGAGATTAGAGGTGGGGAAAACTGCTAGGAGACTACTGAAGTAGATCAGCTGAGGGACAATGAGGTATGAACCATGACACCAAAAACAGGAGTGGGGGATGGGGAAAGATTTTGCGGATGTTACAGAAAAAGAGAAATAATGGCATTTTCATTGTTCCTGTTTCTGTGGGCTCATAGCAATTCACTCCTGTGGTCATGTCCATGATGAGCTGGGCTCTTTTCACTTAGTGATCTGGGATTACTGCTGGCTGAAATAAGTGAACAATGTAAAAGGGTGGGGTTGGGGAGCGATCATGAGAGACAGATGTAGGCAGAGTGTACGTAGGCAGTGAGAGTATAGTGCAAATTGCAGCATGTGGTCAGTTTACTGATGAAGAGTGACCTTAGAAGATTTTCCTTACCTCTGGCAATCTGCTCTAGCTCCAGGATATCTTCTCCTCTTCCACTCAGATGCACAGGATTATTTCCTAAACAACGGTGGAAACAGAAGGAACAAGGAGAAAAAGGAAGAACTATCTCCTCAAATTGTTTTCAGACTTGGGTCTGTAGCAGGGAGGAGGGGAAGTGTTATATATATATATATATGCACCAACATGCACTTAGCATGCTTGGTTCCAGTATATGAAATGAGTCAAGGCACTGATGCTCTGATCAGAGCTAGGGACAAAGTTTAAATGTCCAGTCTTCTTGCTGGCCCAGCTCTGTCCTCCTAATGGTCTCTGAAGAGTTTTGGGGAGTGCAATTTGACCACCACTGACTCATCATCCTCATATTTCATGCTGTGAACTGAAGCTCAGAGAGATGATGTGACTTGTATAAGGCCACATAGCAGTTCAGTGACAGAATCAAGCCTAAAACCAAGGTCTTATCTTGTATCCTTTTCACAATCAATTAATTCAAGTCAGAATTAAGAGGGGTTTCTTTGTTTTCCTCTGTTTCTTACTCATGCCTCAATCTTCGTTCTTGCCTTGTCAATCTCATCCAGTGCAAAGTGCGCTTTAGAGTGTAAGAAGAGTATTCTGTTCTAGTCTGTAGCTTCCACATGCTTGGCACAAACAATAAACACCTAATACATATATGCTAAAATCATTTATGTGGGATTTTAAATAGGTAATTGGCAATCTACTAAAGGCAAAAACCGTTTCTAGCATGATCACCATTAGAATGAACTCACAGTCAAGTCTTATCTAAGAAAAATAAGACAGACACCTAGATAATTGAAATAAAAAATTGGGATGTATTTTTTCAAAATAAAACTTAGGAGAGATGTGTTAATATCCACCAAGAATTAAAATTACCACAAGAAGGTGGAAATTAAGAAATGGAAGGACATATTGATAGGCAAGTGGGATGTGAGACATTTCTGTTGGCAGATATGACATAAATAAAATCATAGATATAGAAAAACAATGGGACATTTGATTACCCTAATTTAAACTTTGACATTGCAACATTTCTTTAGGAAAATATCCGAACTCATTTAATCTGGTTTAGAAATTAAATCTCTCTTCTGCTCTCATCTGGAAGACAACTCCTCATTCACTCCTCTGAGAATCCTTCCCTGAATCCCAAGACGAAATACCATCACCCTCTTCAGCTTTCTAACAGCCCCTTACCTTTCACCCACAGTAATTATAGTATTGATGTCCAATTGTCTACATTCTTTATTAGAGTCTAAACTCCATGCAGGGTGCATGTGTGCATGTATGTGTGCATATTGGAGCCTTCGTCTTCTGCAACCAGCTTGAGAAAACTGCTTTAAAAGGGCTTAAAGAACCATCATGGCCAATCTCCCTTTTGCCATGTAATGTAAAATAATCTCAGGAGTGAAATTTCATGATATTCAAAGGTCCTGCCCCAACTTAAAGAGGAGGAGATTATATGAATGGAATTATCATTGAGACTCATTGTAGAATTCTGTCTACCACATGCACCATTTTCAAGTAGCTACCATAAAACAGACACCATGGTAAGCGCTGCCTTGATCTTTTTTAACCAGCACCAACATCTTACAAGGTGGATGCTGTTATTCTCCCCTTACACTTGAAAACTGATATTCGAAGATTGTGGTTGATGTTTGGCTGTCAGCCATGTCCTCCTTCCATCAAGATTTAAACCTTATTCTCCCCAGTGGTGTGAGTGTGTTTGTTGATACTGCAGTTGAGTCTGTCTACAGGAAATCCCATACACCAAACGCCGCAACCCCTGGCAGGGAGCAGCCCACATCTAATAACTGCATCTGTGAGCTACAAAATCCCAGCCTTCTTGTCTCAAGACAGGAACATGGAGACAGGCCATCCAAGCCACAGAAGTCCTCACAGGATGGGGTGAGGTCTTTGCTGCAAATGCCTTGTGGTCCAATTTATCTTTCTTCCCAATTGCGCATCCCTCATCCCTCACAAAGGTTGCTCCCAAGAGCACTCCCCTGCAAACCTCCTGCATACAAATCTGAGAGTCTAGGTCTATTTCCCCAGGTACGTTACCCAGTATTTCCCTGGGTACTTTACCCAGTACAGGGAGATGAAGAAACATGTCCCTGTTCAAAGGTAATAAAAGCTGGAACTACTATTTCAGCCTATATGAAAACAAACTCATGCTTTAAATTACTGCACTATAATTACTCTTGAACCCTCCTTATTAGTCACTATGCATCACGAGTAGAGGATTTGGAAAATAAGCTTGTCTGTTTTCCCCTGAAATCTGAGATCAATTTGGGCATGATATTTGCACAAAGAAGGAATGGAAGAATTTTTCACTTTCTTATTGAAGTCAAGGTATACAATAAACCTGTGATTGATTTCTTGCAATGTTATCAATTCAAATAATTTTGAGAGTTGGACAAGAAGTAATGGGTCTTCTAGGCTCACTCACTTTTTAATCTGGAATTGTATTGCCAATATCACTGCATGAATGCCTGCATTAATAGGAAACGCGAACTTTTAGGCTAGTGACTCCAAAATGCAGTCCATGTTCCAGGTCAGTGATTGCATAGTGCCAGGGGAATATTAGATGTTCAATAAATATCTCTTAAATAAATGAACTATGAGGCATCATTCTAGGTTTTCTGAATAGAAATCTCCAGTGTTAGGTGTCAAGTATATATTTTTAACAAGTCCTTCCAGATGCTTCTGAAGGAGAATCAGGTTTGAGAAACATTGCTGAGGTCATTAGACTTGTCTGCTTTTTTTGTTTTGTTTTGTTTTTGTACTGCAATAAAATAGCACATAAAATAAAATTTACTATTTTAAAGTGTACAGCTCAGTAGCACTAAGCATATTCATAATGTTATACAACCGTCAGCACTATTTGATTCCAGAACTTTTAATCATTCCAAGAGGAAATCTCAATAATAATTATCATTGCATAATTATTACTTTTATTACGTAATTAACTAATATTGTTTTCATTATCACAACTGCCAATTATTTAATGCTTCTCTATTCTAGGCACTATTCTAAGCGATATATCTATACATATTCATATACACACATAAGCATATTTAATCTATGACATAAGACCACAATCCCCACTTTACAAAGAAACTGCTACTCAGCAACAATCTACAACTCTGAGAAATTAAGCAATTTGCCCAAGATCATACAAATAACAAGTGAGGGAACTAGGATTTAACCCAGAACTCTAGGCTTTAGAAACTACTCTGCCAAACTTCTTAGATGTCCTAATCTCTACACGTAAGCATTGGGCAAGTAATCTCATTTTTCCTAGGCTCACTTTCTTCATCTAAAATAAAGACATGATAAAAATTCTGTGAGTTCAGACTCATCTAGTTACAAGTGAAAGAAACCTTAATATACACTGGCTTAAGAATAGAATGGAAAATATTAGTTTATGTACCACAATTTGTTTGGGACCAGAGGATCCAGCCATGTTTGCTGCAACTCTTGATAATATTTTTCTCTGATTCAGCTTCAGTCTAGGTGCTGCTGGCATCTACAAGATCATATTCTACTAACTAGACTAGTCCAATTACACGAGAGAGCTCTTTCCCAATACTTCCAACAGTAGTACCGAGATAATTGGATCTAAAATCAGTCCCATGAAATGTAATCACATTAGCACATGAAACAGAATACACTGTTTGGTTGTGATGGAGTCATGTTTTATGCATAGGGTGTGTGGCTGAATTACTCAAACTACATGGATTCATTGTGGGAACTGGGCTGTTCTTCCCCCCAAATCAAACTCTTACTACTAAAAGTTTAAGAAACTTGGCATGTAGTAAGCATTTGCTGATGTATAATAATAAATTTGATCATATATGATCCTGTTCTTATATCTTACAACATCCCCTCATGTATAATAATAAATTTGATCATATATGATCCTGTTCTTATATCTTACAACATCCCCTCATGTCTTACTTATAACATGAGTAAATAGGGTGGATATTTTTATTAGAACCATTTTGTAGTCCAAAAACAAAAACAAAAAAACAAAACTGTGGCTTAGAGAAACTAACCACCTTTCATAGGATCACACAGTAATAAGTTGAAAAGTCAGAAATCACACCCAGATTTTGCAACTCAAGATTGTGTGCACTAATTTTTGAAGTATTATGTGTTACCCTCTTAAATGGAAATCACTCTCTTTAATAACACCTTATTGGGACTTAACCCAGTACTTGTAAGTATAAATAGAATCTCAGTCTTTTACAGTAAGGACATTATCTCTACTTATCAGAAATATGTTTTTCTGGAAGAAGGTGATAGCTTCCATTAGCATACTGAATTTCTTCCTTCCTGATACTCCTTCCCAAATGGTACAATGAGTAATATGAAAAGGCCAAAGAAATCTTGGCCCTTCACTGCCTATCTTAGCTAAACAAAGGAGGAGCGATGGCTACCCAAGTGTCCTGCCAGCTGACAAGTTTTGCCTGTTGGGCAAAGGCTTTGGCTCAAGGTATATTATCTATAGTATCATTATTGGGATATTGTAAGGAGGCATTGTGGGAAATGGAGTCAAAACCAGCAAGGAGCCATGTTGAAGTAGAGGTTATGAAATAGAATTTGTGCAAGTAACTTCAAAGCTAAATCCATCTTAGAAATCACCCAGCAGAGATAAAGTGGAGAGAACAACCTGAAAGTGGCAGTATTTTAAGTGGCTACGTTGTCTGCATGTCCATTTACATTAATTCTGTTGGACTATTCTGTGGTCATTTAATACAGTGTCAGAGAAATGTGTTCATTGAAGATGATCAGGCTATAGCAAAAAATAGACCTTCTGCTAAGCACTTCACATATACTATTTCCTTAAACTCCTGACTATTCTATTCTAAGAGGTAGAGTTAGTTTAGAAAGGTTACATAAAAGTCCAGTGTTAAAGTCATTAGCAGATACAGAGTTTTTCCAAGTCTAATGGTGCTCACTGTGCTAGTGGACCTCCAAATGTGCATAAAGAAGGGTCTAAAACTCATACCCTAAGATGTTAAGACCAGATGCCTCTGGGAAAGTGGTATTGTGGATGCTTCTTATTTGGTGGTTTGGGTTTATTTTGCTTATCTCTCTTTTTGTTTATACAGATTTTTTTTTGTTCTTATTGCAGTCATTATGGAATAAAATTTAGCCAATGGAATAAAAATTACTTAGTTTCTATTAAAACAAGCATTTTGTGCTATACCAAATTATTTCCCTATCTTGTATGTTCAAAATGCATATGACAGACACTTTCCTTTCAAAGAACTTAAAATCTTGGGCCAAATACAATATGATTCTTATGACTAAACTATAATGAAGTTCTACTTGTGGTACAGAGATCTAGCAGAGGGAGTGAGGGATGAATAAATTTCTCTGCCTTTGTATCATTAATAATTCCTAATA
This sequence comes from Tamandua tetradactyla, assembly GCF_023851605.1. Taxonomy (NCBI): domain Eukaryota; kingdom Metazoa; phylum Chordata; class Mammalia; order Pilosa; family Myrmecophagidae; genus Tamandua; species Tamandua tetradactyla. The sequence continues at coordinate 39,360,952 of NC_135328.1, forward strand.
TCTAGAGAAAACTCAAAGTCTCTGTTATCTTGTTTGAGTCTGAAAGTAACCATGTAAAGTATTTAGGCAAAATATGAAGACCTGCCAGTTACAGCTGGGGATAGCAAGACTCAAAGAAGTTGAGTGATTTCCTGGGATTCCACGACTAATGCATGGCAGAGAACAGTCTTGAATCCCAGGAGGGTGACTCCAAGCCCAGGGGTCTCTTCACCATAGAGTGTAGCCTTCTGTATAGCATGTTAGGGTTCTGAAAATGTTTCACACATTTATTTTTACTAAGGCAATTATAAAGTATATATAGAGCATTTACTATATGCCAGGAATTTTACGAAGTTCTAGGGATGCAAAGGTGAATAAAATGCACAAGAAAATGATATTTGGAGGCTAAACATTGAAGTATAAACAAAAATATAGCTTCAGAATGAAGAGCATTACATAATTTCCCCACATTTCACTTAGTTCATTTGCAACTCCATATTTCCATAAATATTAAGTATATTATATTTTTCATGAACATCATAAACTTTTCCCCATTTCCTAAGCTTATTGTCCAAATGTATTAATAACCTACTCCCAGTGCCTTTTTAAAATACATAGAAAAATAATCATAGGATATTGGATCTGGGAGAAGCATGAAAAGGAACCCAGAGTAGGTATTCAATAATTTTTGTGCATTTAATGAGTAAATGAAGAAAGGAAAGATGGAGCTACTTGTTCTCAAATGATCCAGTAAGAGTATTGAGCAACATCTGTTATTTTGCAGATGCAAAATTTTCTGCATGAGGACAAGTGGACTACATTCTATCTAATTCCCCTTCTATTTGAAGACTTTTCATGTCTGCGTGCAAAACCATTGTTAAAATTGCTGAACTTCGAATTTCTATCCCTACCTTATATATTTTTGAAATTATGAAAGCAATATATGCTGTCTGCAAAGAAAAAAAGGTTAAAACAATCAGCAGTACGTAGCATTTTATGCATTAATTACCACTCACCTCATCCTGATTTTTTTCTGTTCTTGTTGCAGCCATTATGGGATAAAATTTAGCCAACGTAATAAATTGCTGGCATTTAACAAATAGATATTAATGTTTTTCTTAGTACACAATATTATCGATACTATTACATAATGTATTATAATATTTATATCACATAATTATAGGCACAGGTATAATTCTTCTAAACAGAAACAGCATCACACCATACATATTGTATAACAAAGAACTTTGCTTTTTAAATCCAGTAAAAACCACTTCTGGTGTTAGTTTTGAATTATGTCATGGTTAAGAGCATGCTGCTACAATTAGACAAAATCAGGATAGCACCCTATCTCTGCTACTTACTACCTACGTTATCTTGTACAATTGATTTACCCTGTGAGCCTCAGTTTCTTCAATCAGCAATGATAATAAATAGATCTTCCTAATAAAGTCATAGGGGGGAATACTTGAGATAATCTGCATAAAATCAGCACAGTGCCGGGCACATTAGAAATGCACATTTCTTTGCTATAAAAAAAAATACTTTTGCGCAATAAACTATTCTACAGCATGAATATAATACTTTGCCATTTTAAGTGATGTACGTCTAGAGTGTGTAGTTGTCATTGTTGATTTGCTTCTGTATTCAATGCTGCAAGGATTTCTGTGACAGATTCCAAAGTCAGGAGATATGCACATTTAAAATTTTGACATATACTACCAAATTGTCCTATAAAAGGATTGTATAAATATATGCTCCCACGTTACTGTATGAGACTGTCCTTTTTTCTATACCCTCATTAACAATAGATAGAACCCATTTTTGCACATAAGGACTGCAGAGGAGTATTTTACCCTTTATTATAACTTCTCTGAGTCTTAATTTCTCTCAACTATAAAAAATTAGTAGCAATGGTATTTAACTTATAAGCTGTAGTGATAACAAAATGAATTATGTGTCAAATACACAATACTGTACCTGGTGCACAGAAAAACAATTTAATGACTGCTATGTTTTTTAAATTTATAAATTTTGTTTTTTTAATTAGAGAAGTTTTAGGTTTACTGGGATATTGTAATCTTCTATTTCTTCTTAAGTCAGTGTAGGCAGTATATGTGTTTCTAGGAATTTGCTGATTTATCTAGGTTATCCTATTTGAAGAGGTACAATTATTCTTAAGAGTAAACTCTTATAATCCTATTCATTTTGGGGGTGGTGGTAGTAATATCCTCTTCTCATTCTGAATTTAGTTATTTGCATCCGCTGTCTTTTTTTCTCTGTCATTCTAGATAAAGGTGCATCAATTTTACTGATCTTTTCAAAGAACCAACTTTTGGTTTTGTGAATTCTCTTTGTTTTTGGTGTCTTCTATTTTATTTATCTCTGCTCTAATCTCTGTATTTCCTTCCTTATTCTCACTTTGGATTTAGTTTGCACTTCTTTTCATAGATCCTCCAGTTTTGAAGTTAGGTCCCTGATTTGAGTAATGTCTTCTTTTTTAATATAAGTATTTAGAGTTATAAACTTCCCCTTTGGCACTGATTTTGCTGCAACCCATAAGTTTTTGAGGTGTTTTATTTTTATTTTCATTCACTCAAGATATTTCCTAATTTTACTTGTGATTTTTTTTCTTTGACCCATTGGCTGTTTAAGAGTGTGTTGCTTAATTTCCACAAATTTTTAATTTTCCAATTCTCCCTCTGCTATTATTTTCTAGCATCATTCCATTAAGTCGGGGACGGTACATTGTTTAATTTCAGTACTTTTAAATGTGTTGAGACATGTTTTGTCACCTAGCAATGGTCTATCCTGGAGAATGACCCATGTGCACTAGGGAAGGATGTGTGTTTTGTTGTTGTCGGGTAATGTTTTCTACATTATGTTAGATCTAGTTGTTTTATAGTGTTGTTTAAGTCTCTTATGCCACCATACATCTTCTGACTAGCCATGCTATTCATTATTGAAAGTGGTATTTTGAAGTCTCCTACTATTAATGTAGAAAAGTGTGTTTCTCCTTTTAAATGTGTAAAGATTTGCTTCATATATTTGGGACTCTGCCATTAAGTGCACATATACTTTTGTTTTCTTGTTGAATTGAGTCCTTTATCACTATGCAGTGTCCTTCTTTGTCCTCTGTAACAGTTTTTGACTTGAAGTCTATTTTATCTGATGTTAGCACAGCTACCCCAGCTCTCTCATGGTTACTATTTACATATTATATTTCTCTATCCTTCCACTTTCAACCTAATCGGGCCTTTGAATTTAAAATGATTCTCTTGTAAACAACATCTAGATGGGTCATGCATTTTTATACATCTGCCTAGCTCTGCCTTTTAAATAGAAAGTTTAAGAAATTTGCACTTAAATTAACTACTGATAATGCAGGCCTTTATTCTGCCATTTTGTTATTTGGTCTTTATAATTTTTATGCATTTTTGGCCTTCAATTCTTCTATTGTTTTTAAAAGCCATGTTTTAATCTTGATCCAATCTTGTGGGGCTAGACCTATTGTTTAGGGTGGAAACCTTTGATCAGATTGTTTCCATGGAAATATGTCCCACTCAGTTGTGGGTGTGACCTTTTGATTAGATGGAGCTATGACTCTGCCCATTTGAGGTATGTCTTGATTAGTTCACTGGAGTCCTTTAAAAGGGGAACCATTTTGGAGAGATTTCAGAGACCCTTGGATTTGCAGAAAGAAAATGCCTCCAGGAAAGTTGCTGAAACCCAAAGCCAAAAGACCAGCAGATGCCAGGCATATGCCTTCCCAGCTGACAGAGCTGTTCTGGACCCATCGGCCTTTCTTGAGTCAAGGTATCTTTCTCTGGATGCCTTAGCTTGGACATTTTTCAGAGGCTTAGAATTGTAAACGTGCAACTTAAATTCCCTTTGTAAAAGTGGTTCCATTTCTGATATTGTTTAAAAGCTTCATTCTGGCAGATTTAACAAACCAAAACATTACCCCATTAGCTATCCATATGGATATCTTTATAGATAGCTAATTCATAAAGGATCAGGTAAGCTTGATCCTTTCCTCTGACTGTATACTAAAATCAGTTCCAGGTGGATTATAGTCATATATATATTGCCTATATATATATATATATATAGGCAAAACAAAAAACAGCATATAAACATGAACATTCTTAACATAATAACATTCCATACTTGATGGACAATCAATGGCTCACATCATCACATACTTGTATATTCATCACCATGATCATTTCTTAGAACATTTGCATCACTCCAGAAAAAGAAATAAAAAGAAAAAACTCATACATACCACACCACTTACCCCTCCCTCTCACTGACCATTAGTACTTCCATCTACCCAATATATTTTAAACTTTGTTGCCCTATTTTTTCTATATCCCTTACCATTCCCTTTCACTGATCACTAATATTTCAGGTTACTCAATTTATTTAACATTTGTTCCCCCTATTATTTATTTATTTTTAATCCATATTTTTTACTCATCTGTCCATACCATAGATAAAGGAGCGTCAGACACAAGGTTTTCACAATCACACAATCACACTGCAAAAGCTTTATCATTATACAATTATCTTCAAGAAACATGGCTACTGGCACACAGCTCTACAGTTTCAGTCATTTCCCTCTAGCCTCTCTAATACACCTTAAACTAAAAAGGTGATAGCTATATAATACATAAGATATATAGTATAACCTCTTGACTCTGAAATCTCTCAGCCGCTGATACTTTATTTTGTCTCATTTCTCTCTTTCCCCTTTCAGTTGAGAAGGTTTTCTCAATCACTTGATGCTGAGTCCCAGCTTATTTTAGGATTTCTGTCCCACGTTGCCAGGGAGGTTTACACACCTGGGAGTCATGTCCCTCATAGAGAGGGGGAGGGCAGTGAGTTTGCCTGCTATGTTGGCTGAGAGAGAGATAGGCCACATCTGGCAACAAAAGAGGTTCTCTGGGGGTGACTCTTAGGCCTAATTTTAAGTAGGCTTAGCCTATCCTTTGCGGGGATAAGTTTTATATGAACAGACCCTGAGATTGAGGGCTCAGCCTATTGATTTGGTGGTTTCTATTGCTTGCGAGAATATCAGGAATTCTCCAAATGCGGAAGTTGAATTTTCCCCCTTTCAAGGGACTTTACAAATATTTCTTTATTCACTGTTCAAATCACTCTGGGATTTATCAGGGCACTACACTGGACAAGCCTACAAAATCTCATGCCGTATTCAAAGTTCCATGTACTTATGGTGTTCAATTAACCTGTCCATATAAGTTATATTAGGGAATGCACTAGTCAAAATATAAATTTTGCACCAAATAAACATTTTTTGCTTTAGTCTCACACAGAAGTTGAAGTTTTAAAATATGAATGACCATCTATTTTCCACACCCTGCAATACTGACATTCCTTTATTCTTCCTCACGCAAAAACATTTTTTAATTTGTGCATTTAGTCACTATCATTGTACACTCTAGGCATTCTTAGATGATACCATTTCAGTCTTTATCCTCTATCTTTCCTTCTGGTTTCATATGTGCCCGCAGCCCTCCTCCTTCTATCCTTCTCACACTCACCTTCATTCAGTGTACTTACATTACTGTGCTACAATCAGGTAGTATTGTGCTATCCATTTCTGAATTTTTCCAATCAGTCCTGTTGCACAATCTGTATCCTTTCAGCTCCAATTACCCAATATCTACCCTATTTCTATCTCCTGATGACCTCTGTTCTTAACTGAAATTCTCCAAATTCATTCATTAATGTTAGTTCATATGAGCGAGACCATACAGTATTTGTCCTTTTGTTTCTGGCTAATCTCACTCAGCATAATGTCCTCGCGGCCCAGCCACATTGTTACATGCTTCATGACTTTATTTTGTCTTACAGTTGCATAATATTCCATCATATGTATATACCACAGCTTGTTTAACCATTCATCTGTTGATGGGCATTTGGGAAATTCTTCTATTAATTCCTACTTTCCTATTTATTTGCTTTTTTTTATAGTGTATCATTTTGAGTCCTTTGTCATTTTCTGTTGCACATATTTTTCAGATATTTTCTTTGTGGTTACCTTGGGTCTTAAGGTTAACATCTTAAATCTATCACAATCATGTTTGACTTGATGCTAATTTAACTTCCACTGAATACCCAAACTCTGTTCCTATATCACTCCATTACCCTAGATTTTTGTTGTATTTGCCACAAATTATATCTTTATATATTGTTCCACAAAATCATAGGTGTATCATTACTCTTTACTCCTTTGCATTTTAGAACATGCATGATGTAAAAAGCAGAGTTACATACTAAAAAACTTCAATCCAATAGTACTGGTACTGAAAATCATCATTACACAGATGGTTATTTTGCCAGAGATATTTATTTCTTTATGCTGATTTGATATACTGCCTAGTGTCCTTTCTTTTAAATCTGAAGTATTCCATTAGGTATTGCTTGTTGAATGAATTCCTTCAGCTTTTCTTTATTTGAGAATGGCTTAATCTCTGCCTCATTTTTCAAAGACAATTTCCCTGTATAAAAACAATTCTTGGTTGACTATTGTTTTCTTTCAGCACTTTAAATATTTTATCCTACTGCCTTCCTGCTTGCATTGTTTCTGATGAGATATCAGCATCTAATCTTATTGGGCTCCATTATACAAAACACGTGATTTTTCTCTTACAGATTTCAGAACTCTCTCCTTGTTCTTAGCAATTGACAGTTTGCATACTATGTGTCTATGAGTGGCTCTTTTCAAGATTATCCTATTTGGAATTCATTGGCTTTTTGAATGTGCATATTCATGTGTTATGTTACTATTAGTAACTTATATTAACAACAAATGTTATTTCTTGAATATTCTTACTGCCTTTTTCTCTTTTTCTTCTCCTTCTGACAGCCTCATAATGAGTATATGAGTATTTTTAACTGTTGCTTACAGATATCTTAGACTCTGCGCACTTGTTTTGATTATTTTTTTATTTCTGCTCTTTATTTTATATATTTGCATTATTTCAATTGTCTTACCTTCAAGTTTACTGATTCTTTCTTCTACTAGCTCTAATCTCCTATGAAATCTTTTATTTCGGTTATGGTGGTCTTCAACTTCAGAATTTATGCTTGGTTCCTTTTTAAAATTTCCGCCTCATGATTGAGATTCTCTTATTGCTCATTCATCATTTTTCTGATATCCCTTAGTTCTTTCTCTATGTTTTCCTTTATCTGCTTGAATATATTTGTTTATGTTTGCTAGGTTGCTCAAAGCAGACACCATGAAATGGGCTGGCTTTTAACAATGGGTATTTATTAGCTTGCAGTTTAAGGCCATGATAATACCCACATCAGGTATCATCAAGGTGATGGTTTCTTCCCAAAGACGGGCTGTCAGAGATCCTTAGGTCTTCTGCCACAGGTAGTGTCTGATGGTCTCTCCTTTCTCTTTAAAATGTCATTGATTTCTACTTCTTGTGTCTACGTGTTCCTCTCTATGTCTTTGTCTTTCTCTACACACACACACACACACACACACACACACACACATTCATTCCAGTTATAAAAGATTCCAGTAAGAGAATAAAGGCCCAACCTGAATGAGGTGAGTCACACCTTTCCATTTTTTGTGAGCCTGTGTCTTTTCCTAGACTTGTGCTTATGGGTGGCCTTAAGGACTCCCTCATGTACTGGAATCCACATTATGTCTTACAATTAATAGTGCTTTGCCCCAGACTTCTTTGTTTCTTATCCTGCTTTTGCTGTCCTACAAGCTGCCTCTGCCTGCAGTGTGAATTCTAGAAAGTTGAGCCATAAGCCAGTGTCTGGTTCATTCTTTGAGGTTGCCTCCTGATAGACAAGCAATGACACACAGGCACACCAGTATATACATATAGGCTACTCTGCTCCCTCAGGAACAGGGCTAAGGATCAACAATGGGAATGCAAACTGACTCCATACTGAACTGGGGAAGAAGTGGTGGAGGGATTAGCAAGGGCACTATAAGTTTCTCCTGCCAGTTTTAAGATGTGTATTCTTGATTTGACATTTGCCCAGTTACTGCAACCCTTTAACTGTTTTTCAGAGTCTGAAGAAGGTGGCTGTGTCAGTTATTTTCAGTTGTTTAAAGGTTCTATGGGATAAGAACCCTGGAGCTCTCTATGTCACCATCTTAGTCAACCAGAAGTCCAATTCTATGCTTTTTAAATTATTATTATGATTGAAGTCTTCAGGAATAATCTTAAGCTCAGATCCCAGAGTATCTTCCATTTGAGAACCCTTAAGCCTCAGTTGAGAGTAAGAATTATTGCTGATCATTAACATCTGGTCTTATTTTTATCCCAGTCTTATTTTTTTCCTTACCCCAATATCAATTTTAAATTTTATTATTGTTGTTTGCTTAGTTAAATACTAAAGGTTCCATAGAGACAATTATTAGGGAGATGTCTTACTTCCATAACTCCCTTTGTGATTAGTCCTTTATTTAGACTTCTTTCTACTTTTCTTCTTTCCTCTCTTCTCTCTCACTCTCCCTCTATCTCCTTTTCTCTCTCTCTCTATTTTCCTCCCCCTCTCTCCATCCTTTTTTTCCTTCCTGTCTTCCTTCTTTCTTTATTTCTTCCATCCATCTCCCAATTTTTCAATCTTCCTTCTTTCTTTCATATAATAAACTGAAAAGCAAAGAAATAGTGGTACTTTGGGTTAATATACTTACACAAATATATGTCTGATATAGGATTAGAAAACTGTACCTGGGCTGTCATTATAAGTAGGCACATGTAATTGAGACAGGTGATTCAATTACTCTGGATGATAGTTTCCTCATTCCTCATTTCACCAATTTTTCTTGAGGACCTCCTATGTGCTGATATATGAGAACACAATAATAACCAAGAAAGAGGAGCATCTGTAAGAGAGCAATTGCTCCCTTGTAACTTTAATTCTTTGTCAGAGATATTAATATCCATGATTTAATTATTTCTATGCACTGTGCTGAATCTTTAAGCATAAAATTGTGAAATAAGGGCTTTTATGTTAGCCTAGAAAGTCAGGGAAATTTCCTCTACATAAGTGACATTGAATCTGAGATCTGAAATATGATTAGGAGATTTTTAGGCAAAATTATACAAAAAGGAGAGGCTGTTAGCAGAGGGAATAGGATGTCTAAGAGCCTAAGGCTAGCAGGAGAATGGCTTATAATTAAGGCTCTGAAGGAAGACATTTGTGCTTAGAGGGTGGAGAAGGAGAGAAGGTGAGGTAAGTGAAATGAGGAGTGGGGTAGGCCTGGGCTAGATTATGCATAGTTTATAGACCATGTTAACAATCCAAACACATCCATTGATAATAAAGGAGTTATGGTTCTTCTGCATCCAAGAGTTATTTGAGTGATATTACAGGGGGGTTAATACTAACATCATCCAAAATCATACCTCTAGCTAGTTACGGTTTTGGAATATTCCACTGTAGTTACAGAAAAGAGACTAGAAGTAAGGAAGCCATTCATGAAAGCTTTTTACTGTCTCAGGAATGAAGTAATAGAAATCTTGGACAATATATCTCTCATAATAATGGGAAGGGAAATAAGTTTCAGTTGTGAGTGATATTAAGGAATAATTAGCTTCTTGAACTAGAAAGAAATGCCAAGACCATCTAACTCTCAGGTGAAAATAAGGTCCAGTTGCCACTTGGTTGGTTCTGGCTGTCTGAAGTACTGGTTAAGCCACATTCCAAAGCTACAATAAGGTTTAGAAGGAAAGCATGTCCTGGTTTCTATTTCAGCAAGGTAGGAGAGACAGGTGTTATTAAACTTATTTTACAGACGATGAAAGTGTATAATGGATAGAGCTAGCTAGCTAGATGATAGATAGAAGACTTGTCTATGGATCTCTGCATACAAGCATTGGCAGAGCAGAGGCTGGAACCCAGGAATCTTGATTGCTTTCCAGTGTTGTCATCGAGTTTTCTAACATCAAGTGCAGAGTCCATCACCCCCTCTGCAAATTCTGACCCTGCTCTATTCCTTTGACTTATTAACCACTGTTTTCTAACTTTGCTCAAGGAATTACCTCAAGAACTTTTGAAACTGGAGATGATGCCTATTGGTTAGATCTCTGATCCAGTCACTCATCTCAAACAAAGGAGTACCTCTCTTATCTGTTTTGTATATTGAAGCTCATGGGTAAGATTTAATTTGAAAAAAGGATTCTGAGGGTGGTTGACGGTGGCTCAATGGCAGAATTCTCACCTGCCATGCTGGAGACCCAGTTCGATAGTGCCTACCCATGCAGAAAAATAAAAAAAGGGATTTTGAGGCTTTAAAAAAATGAAGTAAAATGACTTTAAGTGAAGGCTATGTAGCTATATTCTCTGATCCAGAACTCAGTACAGAGAATAGCACTTAAGAGAAAACTGTTAAGTTAATTAGGATACCTAGTCTATTGTTAATGAATTTTATTATTCTTGGGAACTGTAATGTTTCTGATCTTGATTTAGGCTCTGGAGATTGGAGGTAAATGACTTATCCCTTCCCCTAAAGTGTCAGAAAAGACATTGTGGACCCCATCCTGCAGCTGATCCCCTGCACTTTTCTTCTCTTACATAAAAGTGATAATAAGCCTTAATTATTAAGACCTGGTTGGGTGATGAGCTTGTCACTGCTGCACCTAGCTATGTTTGTTTTGCTTTTGGGTAATTGGGTATTAACTCTGTTTTTTTATTTAACTATGATATGGATCTTCTCATTCCAAAGCCTGAGTTCATTGCTTCATTCATTCATTAAAAAGGTAATTATCAAAGGCCTATTACATGCCTGTCACTGCAGCAGGCTCCAGGATAGTGAAGTGATGACATAGTCAGACAGAGATTCTACTCTCATGGATGGAAAGGGCAACCTGGAGCACATATTTATAAGTATTTGGTTGACAGCAGGCTGAAGTTAAAGATAAGGGAGAATAAGTAATAGAAGATGATATAGACAGTAGCCAGATAGTAAAGAGCCAAGTCGGTGTGGGCTTTGGTGACTTTGACCATTGATGCTGGCACTGGAGGGCTTGACTTTCATGAGAAGAGAGGAATGGTCAGATCGAGACTGTGCTCCTTCTGGACAGTATAAAGCAAGATAGTCAGGTGTAGAGAAAGCAGCAGGCAAACAGTTTGAAAGCTTCTGATACAAGATTGCACAGAGAAATGATGAGAGTGGTGCTGGAAATAATTATGTGGATGCATTAGAGATATATTTTGGTACAGAATTAAGATTCATTGCAGAACTGGACCTATCTGAACTTATACTAAGAGTGGCTTTTTTACACATGCACAAATTTTTGCCCACAGCACTCAGCCATGGGCAGACACAGCTACACAACGTTTTGCAGTAAAATCACTTCACTAGACTTGAGTGAAATTTGTATTTTATTTCTTGGAAAAGAATTCCCAGCCCAAGCACATTAGCCCTTTCCCTTTCCTTTTAACACATCTTACATTACACTGCAGACCCCTTGTCTTGCAATGAGGTCTATGCAAACCCTAAATCAAGAGTTAAGAGCAAGTGATAATAAAAGGTAGGGATGAAGTAATTCCAAATTTTAAGAGCTTTGAGGCTGATCACATATCCCAATTTGCCTGTAATAGTCCGTTTTCTTCTGCTGTCTTAGTGTCATTCTTATTTCCTACCACTCTGACTCTCAAAGTTTGGATAACAGTTTATAAGGCCATCCTAACCTTGAGCTTTTGTACCTCTCCCTTTAGTTCTTGTATCTTTCTTTTGAGTTTCTTTCTCAGATAGGCTCTTACTCTTCTTTCGATCATGCATTTCAAGCTTACTGAGTCCTGGTTCCTTTCATGTCTTCTCTTTATTGAGCTTTTCTTTTTTTTGCATAGTCAGGCACTGGGAATCGAACCTGGGTCTCCTGCATGGCAGGTGAGAATTCTGCTACTGAGCCACCACTGGTGCATTTTATCTTATTTTATTTCTGTTCTTTCTTCCTTTCACACTTGATACCTAGCCTTCTTCCAATTAAATTGCTGTACTCATTTGTTGCTCTTCTCTAACTCTGCATTTATTCTTTCTTCGCCACCCTTCACCTCTTTCACAGTCTGTACCTTCATCTTTCTTGCTCCCTACCACATTCTCTTCATTCCTGCTTCTTATCTGCACTCTTGTCCTAGCTACAGCATCTTCATCTGTGTCACACATGGTGGAATCTAGTAGAAGCATTCCTGAGGTGACCAGTTGCCTCAGTTTACCTCTGGCTCTCCAGATGTGGACCCTGGAACAGACGTGGACTCAGAGGAGGATGAGTAATGATGAGGAAATGATATTTGCCACAGCTTGCTAGCTAAAGAGAAAAGTTTAAAATAGGATTTGAAAAGCAGGGGTGGTCCAACCCCAGAATAGATGCCCTCAAAGCACTGACGATTTTAAAATTTTATTCTAATTGCTAAAGGGTTGGGGTGAGGTTACTCATACTTCACCACAGGCTTGCCCTCTTTCCGGAATCTAATCACAGAGCAGCATCACCACAAAAATAGAAATAGTTCCTGTATCTATTTGTCATCCTTTAGGATGCAACTAATCAGAGCTTCCCAGAGTGATAGCCAGAGAGCAGGGGGCACTAAAGTAAATTTGTTGATGCCACACAGTGATAGAGTTCAGGGTTAGAAGGGAAGACAGGATTGGTTCTATGACTTGTGGTGAGGCATATGACGGAAAAGGGCTTGCATCCTCCTAAAATGTGAGCAAGCCTGACTCTAAACTCCACATTCTGACCCAGGAGTTGAGGAGGCAGGCAGGACCTTCTTATCAGTAGAAAATGAGGGGCTGAAAGCTGACACAGGCCACTTTCAATTTCCCCAGAGAACATAAGGGACGAAGATGACACCGATGATAACGAGTAGTTTGGATTTGAACCTAGACTTCCTGATTCCAAATCATGTGCTTTTTACTGCAACATGCTTCCTCATTTAGAGCAAAGAACTACAGACAAATGTCATCTGAAAATCAAAAAATATTAGAATGGAGAAGACTTCAATGACCTAAATAAGAATTGCTCAAACTTTAATTTGTGAAGGAGTCATTGTTGAGTGTTGCCAAAAATGCAGATTCTGATACAGTAGGTCTGGGTGGGACCTGATTTTCTGCATTTCTAACAAAGTCCCAGGAGCTGCCACTTATCTAGCACCCCAGTTTGACCAGCAAGGACCTAGAATGCTTCCATACTTTTACAGATGAGGAAGAGGCGTCAGGGGAAAGGGTGGCTTATGTAAGATCAGCGTGTGAATTGCTAACACAGCTAGAGTAGATCAAGGGAAGAAGCAGTGGATTTTGTGTGTTTTGTTTTTGTGTTCTATTATGCTCACTATTACTAGCTTTAAAGTAAGGCCTAAATTCAAATAGCAGTCTGCCACATGCTAGCAAATTTTTAACCTCTCTGAGCCTCATTCCCTTCATCCGTGAAATGGGATAAATAATGCCTCAACCTCACTGTTTTTTTCTGAAAAGTAAATGAGACAATTCTGTAAAACAATTGTCAACAGTGTCAGGCACATACTATATATTTCATAAAATAGTCTTCTTTTTTTCTTATCACTATCATCTGATACTCAGGTAAAACTAATCATCAGAATTGTCATAAAACACAACAACATAGGTTACTGAGTATTGAATACTAAGATAAAGCCAATTGTGCTGGTTTGAATGCGTTACGTACTCCAGGAAAGCCTATGTTCTTTTAATCCAATCATGCGGGAGAAGATCTATTGTAGGTTGTGAATTTTGATAAGGTTGTTTCCATGGAGATGTGACCACACCCATTCAAGATGGGTCTTAATCCACTTACTGGAGTCCGTTAAGAGAGTTCAAGGATAGAGGAAGCTCAAACAGAAATGGCCTGGGAGATAGTAAGCAAGGACCCTCGGAACCAATAAGACCCAGAACCTAGAGTGAGCTGAGAGAGGCTAAGAGATGAAATCCTGCTTTGCCCTGGTGAAGCTAAGAGAGGACCCACAGATGCTTATAGAGAAAAATACCTCCAGAGACACTAAGGGAAGACCCTCAGGACGCAGAGATAAAGCCACTGGAATCAGAAGCTGAAAGCAATGTACCAGAGCATGGACCAGCTGATGCCAGCCAGGTACCTTCCCAGCTGACCAAGGTGTTCCAGGTGCTGAGGTATCATCTCATCGATGCCTTAATTGAAACATTTTCATGGCCTTAGAACTGTAAATTTGAAACATAATCAATCCCCGTTGTAAAAGCCAATCCATTTCTGGTATACGGCATTCATCAGCTTTAGCAAACCGAAACACCAATATATCTTTAAAAAACTTCCCCTTTCTGCAATTTAACAACCAAATATAGCCAAATTTCTAGATTAAATGTTTCTCATTTTAAGGGCTGCAACTTATGGTTGTGCAAATTGAACTCTGGGACCACCATTTAGATCAAAATTATTGCACAATTATATATTCATCATGACTTCCTGGCGGTTAGCAGTAAAGTATTTGCAGTAAGGGGTGCCTTTTCAATTTTGCATGAAGGACCTTTGGAACCAGCATTGTCTAACCTGCTAGATGTGATTCCCAGAGGAGTTCTTGCCTAGCATTGCTCTCTTTCTGCTCCATCTATCCTCAGAGGCATAGAATAAATAGTCTCTGAGAACCTTATTAATCAAATTCCCAGCTTGTCTTCACAGATCAATGTAAAATTTGATTATGTCACCACCACCACTCACCTTGTTTTTTCTCAATCAGTTCTGAAAAAAGATGGCCATTAACCACAGCTGATTATAACGAGTAAGATCCATCAGTAGTCAACAAGGGTGGGGCACCCCCCTTACCTCTAGTATGAAGTCAAAATGTCACATACCTTACCCACATAAACCATGTTTTACTTTGCTAGCTGCCAGAATGTAATATACCAGAAACGGAATGGCTTTTAAAAAGGGGAATTTAGTAAGTTGCAAATTCACAGTTCTAAGGCCAAGAGAATGTCCCAGTTAAAACAAGTCTATAGAAATGTCTGATTTAAGGCACCCAGGGAAAAATATCTTGGCTCAAGAAGGCTGATGAAGTTCAGGGTTTCTCTTTCAAGTGGAAAGGCACATGGTGAACACAGTCAGGGTTTTTCTCTCATCTGGAAAGGCATGTGGCAAACACGGGGTCATCTACTAGCTTTCTCTCCTGGCTTCCTGTTTCATGAAGCTCCCTGTGAGACATTTTCCTTCATCTCTAAAGGTCTCAGGCTTGTGGACTCTCTGCTTCTCTTGGCTATGTCATTCTCTGCTCTCTCAGAATCTTCAGCTTTCTCCAAAATGTTTCCCCTTTTGTGGGATTCCCATAAACTAATCAAGACCCACCCAAATGGGTGGAGACATGCCTCCACCTAATCCAGTTTAACAACCACTCTTAATTAAGTCACATCTCCATGGAGATGATCTAATTACAGTTTCAAACATACAATACTGAATAGGGATTAGAAGAAACAGCTGCCTTTACAAAATAGGATTAGGATTAAAACATGGCTTTTCTAGGTTACATACATCCTTTCAAACCAACGTAAACCATAATACACACTGTACAGAAATTGCACATATGTAAAATGGCAAAATAGTTTTCTCACAAAGGTTATGAAGAAATATTGGACAATATTAGAAGAGTAGGGCACTCAATAATAGCAAAATTCTGCCCTCAGGCACAGAAAGATCTCCCTATATGGTGTCCATGCAATGCAGCATAATATTTTATTAATTGAATATGCATTATCCCCAAACCCCATTGGAGAACTCTAATAAGCTGGACATTATAAATTCTAATTTGTATTACAGTCAACCAACATTCTGTGGTCTTTACTATAGTTAGTTATTTCCACATAATCTTTCATTAAGTCTTACAACAACTTTGTTGGTTAGGCATTATTATCAGAATTTTACCAACAATGAAATGATATCTCAGAGAAGAAAAATAATTTGCTTAAGATTACCAGCATAAACATTGTAGAACCAGGATCCTAGACAAGATCCCTAGGATTCTTCTTTCTTTTATTTATTTTTTCAAGATTAGGGCACCCTGGGGACTTGAGGGGACTCATCAGGGCCTGGATGGGTGGGTCACAGATGTTCCAAGTTCTTTCCTATGGTCCAGGCCACCTGGCACCACCTGGCCCTATGATCAAATGCCAGGTGGAAAGGCCACCTCATTCCATAACAATCAGAGCCTGGAATAAAAGCAGTGAAGCAGGCAGCTACCCTTTCCTGTGTTCTGTTTTCATTGCAATTGCTGCTGAGATAATCAGATGTTTGTTCCAAGTGATAATTTCTTATTTGTTTACCCTGGCCATTTGATGCCTAAGCGAGGCTGTGCCTGGCAAGATGAGAATTCAGCAGGGTAGCTGGTGACATCTGAGAGTGGGGAGGCAAAATTGGCACGAAGAGGTATATTCAAAGCCAGCAATAAGCAGCAGGTAAGGTTTGGATATTTCCGATATCTAAGAAGGCAGGGAGAGTCCCAGATCCTAGGCATTTACTCTGAGAATTTAGGGCTCTATTGTCAATACCAGAAGGAGCACTGGATATAGGCTCTGAAAACCTGAAGGGGCCTCTTGAAGTCCCTTAGCCTCTTTTGGTGTTCTCTACCTCATCTATAGAATGGAAGGATGACAAACAAACATCATTAAACTAGAAAATTTATTCATCCATTTAAAAAATACACATTTATTGAGTGTCCTTTATGAGGCAAGCACTAGACTAGTTGCTGAGGGAAAATTGGAGAATAAGTCAAACACGTGGTTATTCACATAGAGCTTATAATCTTGTGAATATAAAAGTTAGTTAACAAATTATTTTTGATACAATGTGATAAAAATAGAGTACTATTGAAATTCTCTTCTCTCTTGACTTCTAGTATGACAGGGTCTTCTCCATTTCCCTTACTTCATTGGCCTCTCCATATCATACTCCAAAGACCCTGACAATGGCCCAGAATGCCCTGAGATCTGCAGCAACCCCCCTGACACTTATCTCTCATCTTATCTCTTCCTACTCATCCCCCTTGTCCCCTCCACTCACTCAATTCTGGATGCATGACCCAAGCCTGCCAAGCATGAATATCTGCCTCAGATACGATATGCTTTCTTCTCTGCAAGAAATGCTCTTACCTTAGGAATCTACATGGCTCAGTCCCATCCCTTAGGCTTCTGCATAATTTCATTTTTTCATAGTGCCTTTTCCTAACCATGACATTTAAAAATGCAATCCTGTACCCACACACACACTGACCCATTCTTTGCACTACTCTTTTTTTCTCCAAAATCAGTTACCACCACCAGATGTATTTTAATATAATAAAGTAAGAGTAAACTAATAAGCAGAAACACACATTCACTGAGGAGAGGGATCTGAGTTCATTTGTAAGCTGCTGGAATGCAATATAACAGAACTGAAAAGGCTTTTAAAAGGGGAATTTAGTAAGTTACAAGTTTACAGTTCTAAGGAAGTGAAAGCGTCCAAATTAAGGTTCCAACAAGAGGTTATCTTCACTCAAGAAAGGCCGAAGGGGCAGGAACACCTCTGCCAGCTGGGTACTCATGTGGCTGGCATCTGTTGGTCCCTTGCTCCCGGGCTCCATTGCTTTTAGCTTCTGTTCCTGTGGGGGTTCCTCACTTTGCTTCTCTGGGGCTGGCTTTCATCTCTTGGCTTCCCTTGGCTCTCTCCAGGTTCTGGCTTGCTTAACATCTCATGGCAACATCTGCTGGACTCCAAGCAACTTCAAACATCTGCGTCTCTGTGTCAGCTCTGCTCTGAAGTTTCTGTCTGCTCTGAGGCTTCTGTCGTCTTTGTCTCTCTCTAAAATGTTCCCTCTTTTAAAGGATTCCAGTAAACTAATCAAGACCCACCTGGAATGGGTGGAGTCACATCTCCATCTAATCAGAAGTCACACCCACAATTGGGTGTGTTACATCTCCATGGAGATAATCTGATCAAGATTTCCCAGCCTATACTATTGAATCAGGATTAAACATGGCTTTTCTGGGATACATAATACTTTCAAACCCACACAGAGTCTTTATCTGTTTTCGTTTATTATTGTATCTCCAAGCACTGATATAGGACCTGGCACAAAGTAGGTGTTCAAAACATATTTATTGAATGCAGATATGAATGAATGAATGAATGAGTGAATGAATAATTGATTGTTTAACAAGAGGACCAAAACTTGCTTGGAATCGATAGGAATGTTAAGGTGTTTTCAGTTGTTATATAGCTTTTCTAAGGTATTAATAACCTCAAACGTAATTATAATTACTATTACTATTAGTGGAGGTAGCAGGTTGCTGTGGTGTCTGCTTTAAGTAAATTGATTCAATTTCATGCTGACTGCACTTCCCTTTCCCCCATCCAGGGCATAAATCATTCAAAGTGATAAAATGAATTTTCTCAGATGGAGAAAATACCTTTCTCTCTTATGTACATTATGCACAACCAAATGTGACTCTCAACCACTTTTGACAATATGACTAAAATATGCCATGCCCTAACAGGGATCATAAAAGCTAGGGGAAGTTTATTAACATTTGCATATATTGCAGATATTCCCATGTACATTTTGAAAAAGATATGCTATGCATTTGATCAGACTCAGAACAGCCACACAACAAAGGTTAATCTTATTTTGCATCAGCCTCATTCATTCCAAGGACAGTTCCAAAACACATTACCTATATTTAATAAGCTGCACAATGCCCTTGTGAACTGGGCACAGATCTCAACATTATTACACAAGGAAAAATAGTAGTTTGTTTTAGAGATGAAATGGCCAAGTTGGGAATGAAACTGGGTTCCAAAATTGTCATGGAAACATTATTTTACACCTCCTGGCAGCACTGCTTTCATTTTCAAAAATGCACAAATCAGTTGGAGGAATGATGGATTACCCTTTGTGATACCTATTTGCGTCCCAAATTATGCCTTTTAAATTGTTCTGAGATATTGATCTGGTACACCTGCCCAATAAACAGACAGTGTAGCCTGGTGCGAGGACATCGGTGATGGATAAAGGATGAACAGATTTCAGTGTAGTTCTATATCACAGCTAAAACCTTCTGAACAATCTGCTTACGACCACCTCAATCTATAGCCCCGGGCATCCAAAAGAGGGAAAATAAACAGAAACCAAAGGAGCAGTTAAACAGTAACATCAAATAGGAGCATTGCCTGGAATGTGTATCTCGTTGGAATTCAAAACTCAATCCTATGACTTGATTTGCCAGATGATCATAGACAATTCTGTTTCCTTACCTGTAGAATTGAGATAGCAAAACTGGGCTTCATTTTCTAAAAAAGGTGAAATGATCAGATTCAATCATATATATGACTGTATTTTGAAGATTAATGAGAGCTGTACAATTATTATGATAAGTGCCATATCTAGGGTAAAAGGGGATATAGCAAACATCATTTCTGAAACATTTTTTGCTCAAAATGATGTGTCAGAACAGTATTACAGAAAATTTTGTTCATAAATATCAGTCATTTTCATAGGTCCATACAAACTACAGTGATCCAGGGACACTGCTAGTGCATTTATTCAAAGCTGATGCTAACCTTTAAGGGAGATTCAAGAATCAGGGTTACAGCGAGAACATGGCCAAAGAATAGTTTCTTGGATGAAATAGCTGCTCTTTATTTTTTTTTCTTTGTATGCTGTATGGCGGGGTCACATTTTATTTTTTCCATGTGAGTATCCCCTTATTGTAGCACCATTTGTTGAATTTTTGTTTTTCATTTGTTTTACTTGTTTTTATGTTTGTTTGTTTGGAAAGTACATGGGCTGGGAATCAAACCCGGGTCTTCCGTATGACAGGCGAGAAAATATAGTTAATTTTTATAAGAAAATATATTTTATTATGGGATTACTTTGTGTGTTTAAAGCCTTCATTCATAATATTAAATGCTACCTATTAAAATGTTAGCTTAGATTTCAAAAGAATTTCAAATCTGTAATATATTACATTTTAATTAGTGTTAATATATGTTTTTAAAACACAGCTCTGTGGAGAAATGTTCCCATGGATTTTTAAACTAAACATCACTCATAAAATATTTTAAGTAATGATTGGACTTGGCCTGATGGATTATTGTGCTGGTTTGAAAGGATGTATGTCACCTAGAAAAGCCATGTTTCAATCTAAATCCCATTTTGTAGAGGTAGAATAATTCCTATTCAATACTGGATGTTTGAAACTGTAATCAGATCATCTCCCTGGATGATGTGATTTAATCAAGAGTGGTTGTTAAGTTGGATTAGATGACACCATGTCTCCACCCATTTGGTTGGGTCTTGAGAAGTTTCTGGAGTCCTATAAAAGGGGAAACATTTTGGAGAGTGAGGAGATTCAGAGAGAGCAGAGAATACTGCAGCACCATAAAGGAGAGAGTCCATCAGCCAGCGCTTTGGAGATGAAGAAGGAAATGTCTCCTGGGGAGCTACATGAAACAGGAAGCCAGGAAAAGAAGCTAACAGATGACACCATGTTTGCCATGTGCCCTTCCAGATGACAGAGGAAACCTGACTGTGTTCACCATGTGCCCTTCCACTTGAGAGAGAAACCCTGAACTTCATTGGCCTTCTTGAACCAAGGTATCTTTCCCTAGATGCCTTTGATTGGACATTTCTATAGACTTGTTTAACTGGGACATTTTCTCAGCCTTAGAACTATAAACTAACAACTTATTAAATTCCTCTTTTAAAAGACATTCCGTTTCTGGTACATTGCATTCCAGCAGCTGGCAAACTAGAACAATTTATATAGCAATCACTCTCCCAGTAATTCAACTCTGATAGTTCAGTATTATCACAACTCCTGGCCTATTGTGATCTTAGTTTTTGTGAATGATACTATTTCCTTCTCCTCTACTTCTGTGCATTGGGAGGAGAGGAAAAGTTGGGAAACCCATTTTTCCTGTATCTACAGAGCAGATGCCATCATATTTAGGGGGAACTCAATAAATTAATCTTTCATTGAAGCATAAAAAAATGGGTTCAAATAAAGAATTTATTTTGGGGGAGAGTTATCTTTTAAACATAATTTTAATTGTTTTATTTTGAAATATTTCCAAACTTACAGGACAATTACAAAAGTAATTCAGACCCCATAGAGAGAACTCCAACATGACCCTATCCTCCCAGATACCTGACTTAACATTTTGCCACATTTAAACTGTGTCATTCTAACTATCAATCAATTTATCAATACAGCTATCTATCCATTTACTTATCTGTTTTCCTGCTTATCTTTGTATTTATCAATATATTTTCTGAATACTTACAGTACAGGTTATGTACATCATGTTCCTTGAACACTTAATACTGCCATATACATTTCCTAAGAACCACTTATGTACCCACCTTAAGTCCAATTATCCAGGTCAAGAACCTTAACATTAATTTAAATTTAACAGTCTATATCCATTTTTTGTATGTTCCAATAATTTTGAATATTCTGTCTTCCCTTGAGAGATTCCATCCAGGATCATGTATTGCCTTTAATTGCCATTGTCGCCTTAATTGCTTCTTTTTGTTTGTTTGTTTTTAATTATGGAAACTATATACAACATAAACTTTCCCATCTCAGCCACTCCCCAAGCATGCCATTCAGCAGGATTAATCACATTCACAGTGTGGTGGTACCCTCACCACCATGCATCAATAAAATATTCTCATCATAAACAGAAAACCTATGCCCTTTATACATTAACTTCCCATTCTCCATGGTCCCTACCCCTAGCAACTTGTGTTTTAATTTCTGCCTCTATGAGTTTACAGATTTTCTGACATAGTCTTTCTAGTTGCCATGAGGCTTAAATTTAACATCCCAAATGTATAACAATCCCGTTTGCTTTAATACCAACTTAACTGCAATAGTATACGAAAACCATGTTCCTATATCTAACTGTACTCCTACTTTGTGTATTTCTTGTTCCAAATTATGTGTTTATATATTACGAGTCCAAAACCACTGATTTCTCATTACATTTTATGCATTTGCCGTTTAGATCCTGTAGGAAGTAAAAAGCGGGATTATAAACCAAACCTACAATAGTACTAGCATTTATATTTACTCCAGTCATTACCATATCTGGATGTCTTTATTTCTTCCTGCAGCTTCGATCTATTATCTATTGTCCTTTCCTTTCAACCTCTCTTTAGCATTTCTTGTAGGGACTGCCTAGTGACCAACTCTTTCAGTTTTGCTTATCTGAAAATATATTAATCTTTTTCTCATTTCTTAAGAAGAGTTTGCTGAGTACAATATTCTTGGTTTGCAGTTTTTTGCTTTCAGCACTTTAAATATCTTATCCCTACTACCTTCTCGCCCCCGTGATTTCCAATGACAAATTGACACTCAATTTTATTGAAGCTCTCTTGTATGAGATATGTTGCTTCTCTTTTGCAGTTTTCAGAATTCTCTCTGTATCTTTGGCATTCAGTAGTTTGATTATAATATATCATGTTATGTGTCTATTCAGATTTATCCTGTTTGGAGTTCGTTGAACCTTTTGGATGTGTATATTCTTGTCTTTTGCTAATTTGGGGAAGATTTCAGCCATTATTTCAATATCCACTATTCCATGGCTATAGTGGCTTTTTATTTTTTGCATGAAAATTTCTGGCCAAAATATTCACCTATTTTGGTCTACTATTAAGGTCTTTTCATCACCAATTAAATGTTTACACTCTTCAAAATTAGGTGATTATAACTAATCATGTTAAGAACTCATCTGGAAAGAACATAGTAGAAAACCAAAAAACATTGAGACCCAGCAGAAGATACTCATAATATTTATGGAGACATTTGTATTTTGATAAATAAGTCCTGGCAAGTTAAGTGTATAGATAACATCAGAAGAATTAGAGCCATTGAAAAGGACAGAGTATTGCTGATTTTGAGATAGTTGGAAATCAATAATCCTAGTGAATGAAAGTGACTCTGAGTAAGTATTTGTAAAATTATCCTTATTTCTTTGATCACTGCCCATTAGATCATGTGCAAATACTACCAGTGGTAGTCATTCAGAGTCATTCAGCCTATATCCTATATTATACATGCACAGTACACATCCTTTTCATATCTGTGGCATTTTTTAGCTTACCAAAATCCAACACATATGAAAACTTTTTTTCTCCATCATCAGCAGAAACTCCCCATGAATAATTTCAGAAAGTAGAAAACTTTAAAACAGCTTAAAAAGTGCAAGGATATGTCTAATAACAATCTCAAATAAAACCAACCAACACTCTTTGGAGAAATGGACTAGTTAAGGACTGAGGCAGGACATACTCAAGATGAGTCTGGAGCATCTTGTAGTAACAGAAAGTGTGTAAGTACTCAAAAAAAAAAAAATTTCAACCCAAACTCCCCAAATGACAGACATATGTCAAAGGGACAAAGAAGCCAACTGAAAAGCTTCCACTGGTCAAAGCTGGAGCAATCTGAGAAGCAACATATACAAAGCCATATTGGATCATAACCCCAAGTATAAAAAAAATAGCCATGAGTCCACAAGGATATAAGTAAATAATTGGATAAATACATTAATGGTGAAGAAGAGACAAATCTACCCTGCAGAAGAATTCCAAATCATTGTGTATATACTCCACCTTCAAGGAAATGAAGCATAACTTCTTAATTCTTAAGAGTCGGTTTTATATAGCAACATCCTTCCAAATAGCAGAGTGTGGAAGAGGGGGTGGGGGTGGGGGTGGGATTGTAACTTAACAGTGTAGAAAACTGAGAAACATTGCCTCAGCACGATGAACACAACAACATCAGCAGGGATAGTTTACACTGACAGAATGTACCCCTCACATGATGTGAAGAAAATGCCACTTCCCTTCTGTGGTTTCCTCGCATTGGTCAATAACCCCCAATCTACACTTGAGAGAAACATCAGACAATCCCAATTGAGGAACATTCTACGAAATACATGACCAGTACTCCTCAAAACTGTCAAGGTCATCAAAGAGAAGGCAAGCTTGGAAACTGTCACAGCCAACAGGAGCTTCAGGAGACATGATGACTAAATGCAATATGGTAGCCTGGATAGGATCCTGGAGCAGAAAAAGGTAAAAACTAAGGGAATCTGAAGTATGAACTTTAGGTAATAACAATGAAAGGGACTGAAACCGACTGGCATTTCACATATTAACCTTATGTACTAGCCCCCTAGAACTGCCCCCCCCCTGGTTCCTGGAATGCGGAGATATAATTGCAGAGAGTCCCTTTTATCTAATAAGCAGACTAAATAATTTTGCTGTGCATGCACTGAAAGAAGGACCATGAACTTAAAGCGATCCTGGAACATAAAATACCTGCCAATGGAATTGAAGTGAGCAGGAACAACAGGTAAAAGAAACCCCAGACCCAAAAAGAAAGGGAGAGGTTGGGCCATTACAAGTTCCATTAACACAATGGGCCCCACCTATCACAACAAAGGACCAATTAGCAGAAGTAGTTAGCTAGCAGTCTTTAATTTAAATGTTTGAAGAGCTGATAGCAGTAGTTAACCTTCATTTGCTAATGTAGTTATTTACTAGTGAATCACCATGTGCCAATATCCCAAACATACTTGTCTCCACCTCCCTTTGTTTGATTTTAATAAAAACCCATGTTTCTCTAGTTCAGAAAGGCAGATTTGAGACTAAATCTCCTGATCTCCCCTGGCTTACACTGCAATAAAGATTCATCTTTTTTCCCTGATGTCTCCTTGTCTCTTCTTGGCTAAGACTTGCCTTTGAGAGGGTCCACTTTAATTTTTAAATAATCAATATTGGTTCAGTAATTATAACAACTAAGAAAGAAGCTAATAATAGGGGAAATTGGATGCAGTGTACCTGGGAGTTCTGTGAACTACCTTTGCAGTTACTCTGCAAACCTAAAACTCTTGCAAAAAAATCAAGTTATTTTTAAAAGTGCAAAAATAGGCCACTTAAAAAAGCTATACCAAGATATGCTAGTTATCTGCAGATCCTTTCCTCATTACACATCACAATCCCTTTTCAATATCCTGTCTCATCTATCTGCCTCTAGACTATTGGGTGACAGAGGTCTCTATAGGTTAATTAAGTTGTTCGCGTGTGCACAGGCGCGTGTGTGCTAAGAATTTGCATTTGTGTGTTATATACTCTTTATTATTATTATTATTTTAATTTTGACCATTTCACCCTTTGCCCTCCATTGTGCCATTACAAAGACTTGGGTAAATGGGAAAAAAACAGCTGGACCTTTTGGCAGCCTTTATTATTAGACCTGGTATTGAGTAATCTTTATCACTGTGCACATCAGCTAATTAATCTGTGCAATATCCTTTTGACATGACTATTTTCACTCACTCATTTTATAGTGTAGCAAACTAATAGCTAAGTGATTTTTTGAATCCTCCACAGTAAATTCATTAGGGTGTTAACTAAATTCTCAACCCCAAAACAAAAGAGGATGTTGGACTTAGAAGCAATCTTAAAAACTTTCGAAACCTTCCCTTTCATATATTTACAATTCCTCATACAGCATAGCTAATGGATCATTCCAGGCCCTCTTTGAATATCTCCCAGTTGAAGAGATTCAGTTTCTCATACAGCAGCCCATGAGAAAGGGTCATTAGAAATAGTAAATGATCATGGAAATAGAAGCTTCCATCATTATTGCTTCTATTAGAAAGCACTTCATTGGAGTCATCTGAAATATGCCTCCCTATGATAACTTCAGCTCTTTTAACTCCAGTTTTATCTTTCAGAACAATGCAAAATAAATCTAATTTTGAGGGAGGGAGAAATCATAAAAGGACAATGATCTACAAAGAAGACAGTAAGACCTCAGTTTCATTTCTGGAGCTATCACTAAAGATAAATAAAGATCATTTTAAAAGAAGAAGAGAACTTACATCACTAATTGAAGAACCATACCAAGACATATTAATACAAAGATCAATCCCCAGAAATATGCTTATAAATTACTGAATTCCAAGGAAGGAAGGGAAGGGAGGGATGTCATAAAGGGGTAGATGGGAGAGGCCTTGAGTTTCATTTTCAACCTTTTGTTCCTATTGGATTTTGTACCTTTTGCACGTGGTCAATGTCTTAAATGATTTAAGAATTGGTTAGTTAGTTTAAAAATTGTTTCAGGAATTGTGCATTGTAAAGGTAATAGACAAACATTTGGAAAAGTACACAGAACTAAAAAGAAGAGAGAAAATCTTATCCTATGATTCAATGTCTTGGCCATTGGTCATATTTAGATCATTTCCATCCAGTTTTTGATTAACTGC
Organism: Tamandua tetradactyla; assembly: GCF_023851605.1. Lineage (NCBI taxonomy): Eukaryota > Metazoa > Chordata > Mammalia > Pilosa > Myrmecophagidae > Tamandua > Tamandua tetradactyla. Next base: position 39,387,231 of record NC_135328.1, read on the forward strand.
AATCAATTTCTATATGTGAATTTTATCCTACTTTATTGACAACATTAATTTCATATACAGCTTTTTTTTCTTTTTATTACAAATTCATTATACATATTTTGATAGGTAGCTAATATTTCAAAATAATGTGTTATAAAAGTTAATATTTCATTTGTTATGGGATTGGTTCCATAATACTTTATCTGTGCTTAGTGTTATTTCCTTAGAATAGATTTTGAGGGGTGGAGCTCAGGAGTCAGAAAGTTCGGGCATTTTTAATATATTTGTGAAATTGATGGCATTTGTTTATAACAAAGGTCATGTGTGAATTTATTCTGGAGATGCTCAAGGCTGAACACTGGTAAAACAGAAATATTTTATTGGCATTATGGACTGTTTGCAAAGTACCTTTCATACTGTAAGCCTAGGGGGAAAGAGAAAGAGAATGAGAGAGAGACTTAGAGCAAAAGAGAAAGAAAGAGAGAGAGAGAGCAAGCTAAAACTTACCTTCTGTGTGTCTGCCATCTTCTGAATAAGTACAAATGTTTTTGATCTAATTCAAGCTACGAATATCTGAGTGAACATCAGAAACTCTTAGTAAATAGATATGTATATGTGTATTTGTACAGATACATAAGTAATGAGTGGCCAATTTTTTAAAAGATGGTAAAAAATGTTTAAGTTTTTTTTTTTTTTTTCGCATGGTCAAGCACCAGGAATCCTGGGTCTCCAGCAGGAAGGCGAGAACTCTGTCACTGTGCCACCACTGCCCTGAGATAAGATTTTAAAAAGCAAATTGGCATGCCTTTTAAATATAAATTATCTTTCAGAAATTTCAAGCATTACATATCGCATTTGTCACAATGAGGGAAATATATCTTTCTGACAATGGTGCACGCATATGTTTTTATGATGTATTTCATAGTCATACTTGCAAATTTTACAATTTTCTACAGAAATTGGAAGTCTACTAATATAGCAGTGGGCCTTAGGCATCTTTAGGCTTATAAAAGCAAAACTGACCAAAAGTTTCACATGGTAGCAGTTTATCTACATTATCTGAATCTTGTTTCTACATCTACAATGTAAGAAATAATTACACCTTCCCCAATGGATATCATCCCTTTCATTTCTTTGTTTTTCTTTAATAACATTCTTAAAATCTAAAATATCCCTATTGTCCTGAAATTGTCAATCCCCCTTTGCAAAACTGTTTCTATTTCTTCTCTTCAGTATTATTAACTTGAAAATATAATCTGTGAGAATGGTTTATGTAGCAGCTAAATACAGTTCTCTCTCTGTCTAAAACTCACTTTTCCATCTGTCAGGGCACGCCAATGTCTGAAATCTTTATTGTGACTCCTGCCATGATTCATCCATCTCTTTCATGAAAAGCTTTCAACTAATTCAGCAGCCATCAGCAGGTAGAGTCATTAAAACCATAATTTTATCCAGTACCTTTTTGCAATCATCTGTCCAGAATTTCATCTGCTATTGCACTGCCCAGTTCCTTAAACTTAATAAGCATTTCCCCAGGTTGTATCAAAACTAATTGTTTTCAAACTAACTAGATTGGATCACCTCCTGATCTCTACCTCAGTATAGATGATACCAATATATTCTCTACTCCTCTGACTGCTATTCATTAGTGAATAGATGGAAGCTACAGATGATAGCAATTCCCAGTGCTGTACTTCTCTGTTTGAGACCCTCTGGTGAGTCTCTTAATAGACATGACACACTAGGATATCACCATATCCTATTATTGCCTTTCTCATTGGAAGCAGGTGGCATTGGCATATACTGACTGTTATCTAGGCTTCTTGCCTGGGCTTTATTCGAAGTAAAACTTGTCCCAGAAAACAGACCACATTGAGGGAATAGAAAATTTAAAATCTGCTGCATCTTATGCTAAAAATGTTTTTGTTTGGATATGATGCCATCTTGTTTTCTAAACTTGCCCTTTAATATCCCACTGGGAACAAGGCAGTCATGATGTCATGGCATGTTTAACCAAGACATTTTATTTTGGTAGAGAGTAGTAAAAGGGATTGGAACATGTTTCCCCATTTTGAAAAAACTACAGGGTCTTAGCCACAAGGAAAGGGGCCCCTGTCTTTGTCCACTCAAAAATATCAAAGAAAAAACATTAATTGAAAGACCAGATAGATTCATACAAAAAAAGACTCCTATCTCTTGTCAAAGGATGGAATGCTATGTGTAACTGAGTGTTGATTGCCATTGCAATTATCAGGCAATAGAGAAAATAGAAACATTGACTGTTTTTTTTATGCGTGTCCTGAAATATCTATTCTAGAGTCATTTGAAAAGCTTAAGTCCTTTACCATAGAGGTATTGCCCAATTTTGGAAGATTCTAAAGTAGAAACAGGCTTTTGACCTATGATGAGTAACTATTTTCTATAGTGGAGCTTAGTTAATATCCCTGACATATGGTACTTTTTGTGGTGTTTACATATATCCCACCTATTTGGTCTTCAGCATAAACCAATACTCATAATTCCCACTTCACAAATAAAATATTGAAACATTTAAATGAATCTCTCAATGTGCAGCAAATTAAGGGAAGAATCAGAATCAAAACCTACATCACTTGAATCCTAGCCTTGGATTCATTTTATAGTATTGGCATATATTTGAATTTTTTATTTCTACATTCTCTGATGGTTTAAGAATTATTGATACTTTTGCTTTCATGACAATTTCTCATAAATTTCCAAAGATAGCATTCATTAGATATATTTAATATATAAATAAGCAATGGCCATCAGCAAGAATTTGGGTAAAGACCTACAAAACCATTGAGTGGTTTTGTGTAGTCACCACTGTTGTTTGTATTTAGGTTTTATCACATAGAAACGATTACTTCCATTGAGCTTTGACTTCCATTGAGTCCTTTTAACTTTGGAATTCAGGCTGAAACCACAAACTTCAATGTCCTAAACTTATCTTCCATATAAGATTTTGGAAATTTTCCTTGAATAAATAACATACCCACTAATTAATTCAAATCAGACACTCTCAGGCTTTCTGCTTATAGCTATAATCGCTTGTTCTCATAGCTACAACCTCTTAACCTTACACATGGAAAGATTTAAGAAGCCCTGATTCTGTTCTTAACCTTAATACTGATTTTTCTGGAGTTTTGCTTCCCATTTGTCTGTTGATGAGGTTGGATAACATATTTCATATTAGTTAAGATAATTCTGAACTCTGTAAACACAAATCCAGAATATGTAATGGACTATCAACATAGACATTTTCTTCTTACTCAAATAAACTCAAGACATAAATATACCTAATTGTTAGATAGCTCATTGGTATGGATTCTTTCTATGTTATGCTTCCATCATTGTCAAATAATGCCTTCCAAAGGTGTCTTGCTCATTGGCATGAAAAGGAAGGGAAATGAACATGGAGCATCCTACACGGAAGAGGTTTAAGAGCTCAGCCTAGGGTAGCACACATCAGTTCTGTTCATGTCCCACTGGCTAGTGTTCGATCACATGAATACATACAGTGCAAAGAAAGCTGAGAAACATGTGGTCAGAAAGAAAAATAAATTAGTTTGTTAAAGTCCTAATATTCTGCTACAATAGCTATAAAGTTTCTCATATTACATAACTTTAGGATATATGGGATTGCATAAAGTATTTGATAAGGTACAGGGTTTTATTTTAGCTACCTACAAAACAAGATCCTTTTCTCCTTCTCTATTTTATTGCCCCTTAGGTATATCTCTCACTATTGGAATTATAACTAGTCATATTGTTAAAAACAGGCTCCTTTGACCTGAATCAACTTCAATTCCTGCAATCAGCCAATCTGATTCTATTATCATCCTCTTAGCTACTATTTTTTGGTTGCTCAGTAGCTGACAAACCTTTAGGGATTCTTATAAGTTATTCTTAAACACATTTCCCTTGGATTCTATGGATTTTAATTTTCTACCTTTCCCTTCAGGCAGTTTCTAACTCATTCTGTTTTTTTCTTAAAGTTTATCATGCTAGCACTACCTGATATGATCTCCAGTGAAAATGTCAAACTTAATCATATAACCATAATTGTGCCTTAGTTTTGCAACCTCTTTGAATGCCTCTGATGACACCAGTATTTTACTTAAGACTAAGTCAAGAATAGCTCCCTGTCTTTTAAGCTTTAGCATGAACTCTTCCCAGAACCAATTGTTTCTGACACTGTGGAATTAGTTCCACAAACTATGCCCCAATGTGACATTCATCATATCCATTTTATTGCAACCCATTGTTTTCTCAACATTTTGAATTTCCCATCTCTTCTCATTTGTTCATTTTCTTTGCCATGGGGATCATGATTTAGTGGAATAATACATAACTGGGTTAGAATTCTTGCTCTGTCACTTACAGGATGTCTGACCTTCAAGATGTCATTTAACATTTATGAGACTCAGTTTTCTCATTTGCAAAACAAAAAAGGACAATCATATCTACCCAATGGTGTTATTTTGATTATTATATGAGATAATGCATATTTAAAAACCAGTACCTCTCCTGGAACACAGTAGGCATTGAATTATTTTCCCCTTCCTACTTTTTCGTTCAAGAGGTGCATAAAACTGAATTCATAGATTCAATTTCTTTATGTCCTATGGTAGTACACCAAAATTGAATATAGCGATGAAAATAGGGTGAGACATCCCAATATATTAGTAAGTTTGGCAGGGTTTTAAGGAATAATTTAGTATAATCGCTTACTTACAACTGAATGCAAGGACCCTTTCTATGAACTGTGGGGAACACAGAGATAAGTCTAAAGGTCTATGCCCAAAATGAGTTTATAAATTATAAGGGAGAATAGGGGTTGGACAAAAATTTTAAGAGGAAGTGTTTTTTCCTGATTAAGGAGAGGCAAGTGGGACTTCTTGAAGAAGATTATATTTTATATGAGCCTTGAGGAACTAATAGGAGTTGGGCAGAAGGATCTGGGGGTGGGAGACATCTAAACACATACATTGTTAACTCAAGATTTAACTCAAGTGGGATTATCTGGGGTTCAAATTGTGTACTTTCTTGTGATAGAAAAACTCTTCAACATTTCTTCTATTCTTCATCAAAAATCCTTTTGCAGAGAGAGAGAATAAATGGAAATTTGGCATCCTTATTAAAATCATCAACATCTCAAAATTCATACTTTTACAATTGACTCAGGTAAGCATTTTTCTGAAGATTTTTCATCCAGGGATGATTAGCTCTTCCCCTTTACTATAGCTATACTGGTTATAGCTGTACATATTACACTTATGCATCTGTCTCCACATTGGGTTTGGATTCATTCAATTATTATTTATTGAGTATCTCCTCCATCTCATGTATTCCTCTAGGAGCAAAGAGGCAGAGATTTTGCTTCCATAAGGGTACATATTAATGTAAAGAGACAGATGATAAACACAATGAAAAAAACATTATAGGGCGGGCCGTGGTGGCTCAGTGGCAGAGTCCTTGCCTGCCATGCCAGAGACCCAGGTTCGCTTCCCAGTGCCTGCCCATGTGAAAAAAATTTATATATATTATACAGCATACTACAAGACAGTAAAACTCAGGAAACCACAAAGTGGAATGTAAAGGTAATAGAGCATGCTTAGGGGAAGTAGGTAGTTTAAATAAGGGCGACATTCATCAGACCTGAGGAGGTGAGAGAATCACCCTGATAATCTCGATGGAAGGAGAATTCAGGCAAAGAGGACAATTGCAAAGGCCCTAAGATATGACTGTGCCTGATGTATTTCCAAACAGCAAAAAGGCAAAACAGCTTAGAGAAAAAAAATGAGCAAAGATGAACATAGTAGGACGTGATAAAGTGTTACATCAAAGCAATAACATAGTGATGGCAATGGACAGGTGAGTAGGGCCTTCTAGGTGATTCTAAGGACAAAGGCTGTAATGTGGAACCAAAAAGTGTTCTGTACAAAAAAGTGGCACAGTATGAATTACATTCTGTTTCTTGTAATGCAATTAGATTGGTGGAGAGAGGAAAGGAGGTGGGCTGGAGGACAATTATAGAACTATAGCAGTCTAGATGAATTGATACAGACCAGGTGTATTTTGAACATATCGTGAAGGTAGATCAAATGAGATTTGTGACCTATTGAATGTGGTGGTACAAGAGAAAAAGGAGATCCAAGGACAAACCCAAGGTCAGAGATATTATCAACTTAGATGGAAAAACTTATGGGAACAGCAGATTTGGAGTGACAGATTAAGAGTTCAGTTTCGAGCATGTAGATTTGAAATGGCAATTTGACATGTATGTGGATATATTGAGTAGTGAGATGGATGCATGTACTTGAAGTCAGGAGAAAAGTATCAGTTAAAAATATAAATTTGGGGATCATAAGCCTCTAGACATAATATTTTTCTATAGGGCATTATAGGAGATCACCAAGAAATTGTTGATTAAAAAAAGAGAAAATCAGGGACTGAGCCCTGGGAGACGAACATTAAGAAGTAGGTAAAAACAAGAAGAAGGTGAACCCAGGAGGAAATTATGAAGGAGTAGCCAGTGAAACAAGAGGAGAATCAGGAGAGGTAAGTACATAGGAAGCTGAATGACAAAGTGTATGAAGGAGCAGAATAGATAAGCTGAGTCAGATAGCTATGAAAGTACAAATAAACTGAGAACTGAGAATTAACCATTGGCTTTATAACATGGAAATTCTTGGTGACCTTGACACAAGGAGCTTTAATAGAACGATGGAGGCAGAGACTGGACTGGAGTGAGTTTGAGTGAATGGAAAGAGAAGAATCAAAAATAGCAAGCATAAACAACTCTCCTAAGGATATTCTCTGCTAAGAGAAGCAAAGAAATAGGGCAAAAATTAGGTCTTCTTCATCTTCCTTTGACAGAATTTTCATAGCAACTAGATTTGCTAGACACTAACAAAATGGTTTGGTATGAATGAATAAAGAAAACAGAGAATATGTCCACTAAATTAAACTCATTTAGCTCCAGGAGAGTATTTGGTTAATGCTTTTTCCTTAGTGCTCACACTCATTCAATATCCCCATGCTGTAATAAGTTCTATCTTTAAAATAAGTTTTTTTTCATTCCCTGATACATGTCTTTTTAAGATTGTCATTGAATCTCAAGTACCTCATACAATTGCCTCCTAATTGATCTCCCTGTGTACACTCTCTTACAATTCTAGTCCATCCTATAAAAACTACCTGATAAATTTTTCCTCAATCAGGGCAATCACACAATGTTTCCATATTGCATGGGTCTAAGCTTAAGACTCCCATCTTCACCCCATGTTTCAGCCTAATAAAACAGTGCTGCTTCCTGTCACAGAAATACCCTATGATTTCCCATCACCATACTTTAACTCATTATGTTCCTTCCAACATAATCTCTTTTCTATGCTACCCAAATTTATTCTTTAAGGAATTTGTTACGATGACTTTTCCCCAAAAAGTCTTTACTGATTCTACAAAATTTTCAAAACCCCATATACCCATAAAACTTTTTTCTGAACTTTTCTGTGTTCTTTTTTTTTGTTATTAAGTAGCATGTGTTATGTTGTTTGCATATTTTATGAACAAAATATTGCTACCTCACTTATTTTTTTTAATTTTTAAGGATAGATTTACAAATTTGTTCATTTATAAAGATAACAATCAAGGAATTCAGTTTCTCATTTGCTTACCAATCTTCTTGATTATCTCTTCTTCAACCAATAACAACCTAGGCTGTGATTTATAACAGAAAAATCTAGGATTGCAAACTTTAAGAATTATGGCATATGTTCTCCTAATATAAGTCGTAGTAATAGTAATAATTATACTAACTATATTAACAATTAACGTTGAGCACTTACAACATGTCAAGCACCCTGCTAAGCACTTCAACACTAAGTCTGCCTCTAGATGGCCTCCAATATCTTCATTTCCTGATGTTCATTTCTGCAGACCCCTCCTGCACTGAATAGAGCTAACTATGCAACCAATAAAACAACTGCAGACATGATGGTGTGTGACTTCTGGAGCTAACTGTTAAAAGGCATTAGGGCTTTCACTTTGGTCTCTTTTGGATCACTCACTCTGGGGCAAGCCAGCTCCCATGTCCAGAGGACACTCACATAACCTGCGGAGAGGACCATGTTGGAAGGAACTGAGGCCTCCTGGCAATAGCCATTACCTATTTGTTGGCCATGTAAGTGAATCACCTTGAAGCAGATCTTTCAGCCCAGTCATGAACCTAGATGACTGCAGTGCCAGCCCTTATCTGGCCTGCAAACTCATGAGGGACCCTGGACAGAACCACCCTGTTAACTCTCCAAAATTCTTGGCTGATCAAAATTGTGATAAATATTAAAACCTTGTTGCTTTAAGCCACTCTATCTGGGGATAATTTGTTATATAGGAAAAAATAATAACTGATCTTCTATTCCTTTAGGTCATTCTATGACATTGGAGAAGTCACGTAACCTTAACCTTCTAAATTAATGAAAGGATTGGAATAGAGCATAGCAATGTATCACTTTACGTTGAACACTATAATTACACATGTCCTATGTTATTGTATTTCAGAGAAAACAATTCAATCTTCTCTGAGAATTGTCTTGGTTGATGACCGTTCATTTACTATGCAGTGGCCTTTTGCCATATCTAACTCATTGGTCTTTAATGCTGTTTTTGATATATTGCCCAGTTTATCCATAAACTCACCTCCAAGATGTTATATGAGGCTGGCGTAATGCTAACTCTTTTAAAATACAGTGGAAGCAAATGTTTCTAATTTATGCTGCCTTTTCATTCCCAACATAATTTTGATTTTAATGTTCCATCTCAACCACATCAATATAATTTTGCCACTGGCAACTGAAAACAAAATGTAAATGTTTCACTCTTCCTCTTGGTCAACTAAAGAGAAATGCTCATGGCCCCAGGCCTTGATATGGTTGGAAGGAGTTGTGATTGATTTTGTAGGGGAAGGAGTTTAATATACTAAGTTGCACAGGGTTTGAAAGTCTACAGACCTGGATGCTGCACTCTTCTATGCCACAAGTAACCTACGAGATCTTTGGCTAATGCTTTTGCTCTTTTTCAGCTATAAAATAAAGAGTTTGGGGAGAGCTACTTCCAGGTCTGCCCCACAAAGAATAATGGGATATATTACGTTCTAAGGTAATTCAAAATACGACAGACTATTGGTAATAAAATCTTTATTGTCACTTAGTGCAAAGTCCATGGCCCATAATCATAGGACTAATGTAAGATCTAAGTCTCAACCTGATTCAAAAGGAGAGAGAGGCCAAAAAATGTATGAGTCCTGGCATTACAATGACTTACTACATCTCCTATCGACCCAAAACCAAGATTGTGCATTTCCTATGGAGAAGGTTGGAGGGGCAAAATACAGAGGAAATATTATCAGTAGAAGTAGGAAAATGGCTTTTCACTCCCAAATATTTTTCTTTAAGAGGCCCCTCCCTATATTTTTCCTTGTGAGCCGTGCACATATTGAGTCTGTGTCCTCAAACACTGAGGGAAAAGGATTGAATCAGACAACCATGTCTGTTATAAATGGGCTAGTAGCTAAATTTTTTACATTGCATCGATTGTACATATCTGCTACTATGAGAAAGAAAGAGTGTTGTGGAGTCCTTACTAAATGAGGAAATGTGGGCTAAAGAAGGGTAGTATTGTTAAGTATAAAATGACACAAAACTGAAATACTACTTCAGATTGGAGCAGCTATGAACTCAAACACTAAAGAGGTGAGTTGAAAGCACTTTCCCATTGCTAACAGAGCCATCTTATCATAGAAGACTTCTAAAGTCTCATCCTTTAGTGTTTGGTCCTTAAATTGGATTCAAGAACTGGCTACCTCTAAGTTGTTGTTTTGTATTATAAAGGCCAGAATAGCTCAGTGATATTTCTGAGTTAAAGAAGACCAATCTATTGGAGAAATGAATTGGGAGAGATGATATGAGGCTCTTTCCAAATCGGAGAGATTGTAGCTTTCTTCATTTTCTTGCCCTCCCTCATTTGAGCCAATGCTCATTGATACAATACTAAGTAAGAACTTGACTGTTAGCTGTTACAGTCAAGTCCACTGGAAACTAGGCTGCAAATATTGAAAATATGTGTAAGCACATTCTTCATGGGATCTCACAATGATCTGAGAAAATCTTTAGAGATAAAAATTAGCGAGACCAAGGGAAGATGGATTAGAGCATTGGCTATTAGGAGGATCACAGTAGGTATTAAAGCATGCGGGATAGGAAGGCAATTTGTGAATAAAACGAGCAGAATTACTTAAGAACAAATATTTGGATTAAGAATCCATAACAATTTTGACTTCTTAAAGTAATGCCAGCAAACAATTTTCAGTTGGCACGCTTATTCAGCAACTTATCAGGTTGTTATGAGGAGAAGGATTCTCAGACCCACTTCAGGTTCTGAAAGAAGCCACATCTGTCATGGCCATGGGAGTGGAAAGTGGGAGGATGAGTGATAGAAATAGGCCAGTCCCAGAGAGGAGCCAAAGAGAGTGGGAGCCGAAGGAGCTCTTTAAGACCCAACATTTTCATTTTACAGATGAAGTGCTAGAGAACAAGAAAAGTTATTTGAATTGCCTAAGGTCATGTAATAATTTAGTCTCATTGCTATTTCTAGAACTCGAGTCAATTGACCCATGCTTTCTGTATTGTGCTTCTGTTTCCAATTAGGAAAGTAAATAAGAAAGTTATACAGAAATGTATCAATCATATGCTAGCTCACAGCTGGGAGGTCAAATTTTATCCTTATCCCATACTTTTATTGCCAAATATCCTTAGCAAGATTAAAGGGTTAAAATGATAAAATTGTAAAAGAAAGCATAGGTACAAATGTTTTTAATATGAGGAAGAAGGAGCACTTTTTAAGCATAAAACCAAGGAATAAATTACAAGGCAAAAATGATAAAATTCAACTATATGTAAATTTTAATATGCCATATATCAAAAATAGCATAAACAAATTTAAGGTGAAATAAAAAAAACAGCTATCTGGTAAGTAAGATTTTGATGTCCTTAATAAAAAAAACTTTATTCCAAAAGTTTATATATATGTATGTAAAATATATATATAAAATCTCTCTCTATATATGTATGTGTATACGATATATGTATATATATATGGCAAGGGACTAAAAAAACTAAACCAAATGGCAGAAACCATGAAAATATTCTGAACCTCACAAGTAAATAAAGCAATGCAATTTAAATAAAGTATGTTACTATTTTCTTCTGTTGAATTTGCCAATATTTTAAATTGCCATCCTCAGAGTTGCAAGGCTGTGGAAAAAACAGAATTATCACAGACTATTAGTAAGTATTATTTGTTCTGAATATTTGCTGCCCCACTCTACCAGTTCCATCTTTATAGAGCCCTGCCATGCCCTTCTCTGAGGGAGTGGCATCCTTCCCATCTTATTATATCTTAGCCATGTGGCTTGTATTAGCCCATGGGAGGTGATCAGAAGTGACAGGGACAGAAACATTGTGTGGTTGTTCCATTGCTTTTTCCCTTTTGACTTAACAACAGCATGTCTGTGATAGAGCTGCTACCTCAGTTTGGATCCCAGAATGAAGAAGACGTATGGATAAAAGTTGCAACTGACCCACAGCCCACAGATACCGTGAACCACAAATCAGCTTTGGTTGTTGAACCGCTGAAATTTTGATGTTGTTTTTACTGCAGCATAACCTAGCAAAAGTCAACAAATAAAGTGGGAGTATAAACTGCACAATATTTCTTTAAAATGTTTTGGCAATATATATCAGGGGCTTTAAAAATTAGCTGTTACTATTGACCTACAAACTCCTTTTCATGACTCTATATGCCAAGAGGCCGGTTGTAGCACAACCTTAATGGTAGAAGTTAGAATGTGCTACATGTAAAAAAATTAATGTAATGGTTAAATAAATTATAATAAATTCATTGCCTGAGATGTTATAGAGCCATTAAAATGATATTTACAAGGAATATTTAATGGCATTAGAAAAGTCACTATATAATATGTGACAAAACAGTGTACAAATGTTTAAATGCTGAATTGTTCCACATTTCTGATATGTACAAGTGCATATGAAAAAAAAAGGTTGAAAGGAAACATCAGAAATTTTATGGGTGCTTATTTCCTGATGCCAAAATGTTGTTTTTATTATTCTTCTTCCTATGCCTGCCAGTATTTTTAACATCATGAACAATGAGTGTCTATTTTTATAATCATAAACAATATACTTTAAAAATCACCAGATTGTCCTCATTTTGCAAACGAGAGAATGGAATCTCAGAGAGGTTGAGTAGGTCCAGGAGAAGGCAGGATCTACAATTTGGTTTTACATGTGCCTTTAACTATTACATATTGCTTTGGCATTATACTGTCTTGATTGCTAAACTTCTACTAAAATATCCTTATCTTGCAGATGAAAATCTAATATCAATCAATCGAGTACCCACTTTACAGCAAAATTATTTTAAAACCAGAACAGATGCAGAGGACTTCTCAGTCAATAATGTGGTTTCTAGCATTCATTTGCTTAAAAAAAAATAATGTTTATTTTGAATCTATGAGGTTCCAAGGACTATGCCAGGCACAGGAGACTCAATGTTGAAAAAGAGAGAAACTGAGCCTTAGTGAGCCTCCTGCCAAGCAGATACAATAGAGGCTTTCCTTGTCAACATATCACCTTCTATTGCAGTTACTCTTCTTTTCATCTTCAAAGCATTGTTCTAATCATCAGAGTGATTTTCACATTATAAATATCTAGTAAATCCTATTTTTATGTTTATTTTGTTGGTTGATTTTAAATATCTCAACTCACTTGACAAAAGCACTCTTCTCTCTAGAGTTAAAAGACAGCTAGTAGAAAGGAAATATATCCTGAGATTTGTGCATTTACTTTTCTATAGATTTATTCATTCTTCTTAATTAGTTCTTTCCCCATTGATAGCCTTTTGTCACTTTTCCAATTTTTGACTTACAAACAATTCTTTACTGAACATCCTTTTATACCCAAAGTGTACTTGTACTTGTGCAAAGTGTACATCTGTCTATATGACAGATGAAGAAATGGTTTTTGCATGTTTCTCTTTCAAAAATACCCTTTCTAACGTGTGTGTGATGAAATCATTTTCACCCTCAAGATCCTCACTCATACACTCTTCTCTCTGATGGCTTTTCCCACTCATTGGCCCCATTGAACATCCATTCCTTAGTGCTATTGGCTTCTTTGTCTGCCCTCCTAACTACTGTGTGAACCTACCTGATGGCTAGGTCAACTCTCAAAGGCTAATATCAAGCACAGTGCCTGGTATATTGTTCATACTCAGTAAATATTGGCTGGATCATTTGGACCATGAATGTTATGGCCCATAGAAATCAAAAGAGTACAGAATAAAGGGAGACCAAGAAAGGATGACCACTGGGGGAAGATCACATGTGATATGGGTTACATTTTTAATAAATCATTGATTTTGTAGAATAACATGCAAGGCCATGGAAGTTGGCAGGACTTGACAGATCATTGGAATGGTGAGGAAAATCAAGTCTTATAGGATTGGCCGGGGGCATAGAAATCACCTAAGCCATGGGTCAACCTTTCCTTGAATATGACCCAAAATGAATACTTACTTGTGTTAGCTGCAGAATTGAATTATCTCAGTCACTGGCACGATATTTTCCAAACTTCTCTCATTCAAATATCTTCTGAATGAGTTTGGTTTCATTTGCATATTATGTCTTCTATTATTCATTAGATACTTTTTCTTTAAATTGACACATTTTTTCCATAAAGTGCATTTGAAATGGAATTTTATATCATTGCTATAACTCCTTGAAAAGCAGTAACTTTTAGTCAAAATAGAAGGCATCAGTATCAATAAATTCATTATGACTTCCATTATTAATATATAACTCTACACATACATGTGCACATACACAGACACTTATCCATGTACCTAAACCCTTGCCACTTTCCACAATTGCTGGGTGCAGCACACTTTTGGAAAAAAATGTACAAAGAACAAACTTCTTTAAATAAAATTTAAATTAACCTATTTCCATTTGGCTATTTTAACAAATGCAAATTATGCAATTTATTGCAAGGAAGATATCCTAGTTTGGGATTTAGAAGGGTAGGGTAAAGGTTGGGGATGAAGAGTTGGGTGAAAATCAATCAAGCAGAGAACTATCCCTGGAACTCTGCCTGGGTGCAATGACCATTAGAAAGAGCATCACTGTGGAGGCAACCCTGAAAGGTCAATGCCTTTACTCAGAAACAAGTTCTTCTCAGTTCATGCTTTAATTTAAATTCAAAAATAATAGAGCTCTATTTTAAGTGATTAAATAGAGATTAAGCAATTCCCCTACAATCTGATTTCCTCTGTAAATTTGCTCAGCAAATCCTTTTTCTATCAAGAGCATAAAAAGAAATTTCTAACCAGCCCCAATTTGAATAAGGACTTGAAAGGCTTTCCCTTAAAAGACTTCTGGATTCTTAGTCCTGGCTAATTTCAATTTGTTTTGTGACCTTGAGCAAGCATTTCATTTCACTGAACCTCAGTTCTGAAGCTATAAAACAGTAGGATTCGGCTAGACCAGTGTTTCTCAGGGTGTGGACCCAGCTTCTGTATCAGCAGGAGATCTTTTTAAAATGCAGACTCTCAGGTCCCAAGCCAGACTTACTGCACCAAACACTCCAGCACAGGGTTCACTTGGGTTCCAACAAGCCTTCCAAGTGAATCGGATGCTGAAGTTGGAGAGCCACTGGACTGGATGATATGGAAAACTCCTCTGGCTCTGCCATCTGTGGAGTGCTGTGTTTTTGTGGTCCCTGAAGGAGAAGGGAGCAAAAGAGACCCTGTGTTACCAGTGGGACGGAAAACAGGCTTGGATGAATGACTTGGAGAACAAATTTGTTCTTTGGAGGAGAGTCACCTGGCCTAACTAATGACTACAGATCCCATGGGGAGAAATTCCTGGGAAGGGTTTCTCTGGCCACCTGGAAAGGAAGCAGTGACAATATGGGAGAATTCTCTCCTGGTGCTTAGGGATGGAAAGAGGAGGCAGATAATGTCTTCATTAGGAACAGCTTGACATGCATCATGCATTGTGTATACAAACAGAAATAGTGTGTGATTTGGCCTCAGGAATAGGGTTTCCAGAGATATTTAAATGCCCATAAACTACCATCCTCATTTTTTTTTCTTCTAAATTTTAGGAAGATGGGAGTTTAAGGGGTGGGGTGGGGAAGCTATGCGGAGGTAAATCAAAGCATGACCGAGGAAAGAGGCCACGAGGTATTTTCTGGCCCACAGAGTCCTGAGGGAGCAACGATTTTCCCAGCAAACAAATCCATCACAACCTCAGAAGAGCCTGCACAGATGCAAAAACAGAATGGGGGAAGCTGGAGGGGTGGTGATGGGAAAGAGGGAGAGGCAGAAAGGAATTCGGGCGCCATCTAGTGGCCAATGATACAAGGCTGTTGTCCTAACAGCAAAGGATGGTAATGAAGCAGCCTGTTTTTAAAAAAAAGCCTTTTAATACAATTTAATTGCTATTCCTCAGGGAATTAATTAAACCCCGAGCTCCCCACCATGCATGAGCACAAAGTAACAGACCTGATGGTAATGTCAGAGATTAGTGGGCAGGAAGCTGCATTTGGATCAAAGAATCCTGAATGTATCAACAATTCCTTTCAGGTGAGAAGCACTCCATGATGTACATGTTGAAAAACTCATTCCATCCTCAAATTAACGCTGAGAAGTAAGTACAGAAGGGGAAATCATCCCTCATTTTACAGATAAGAAAACTGAGGCCATAACGAACAAATGGCATAGCCAAAACTCCAACCGCAAACATTTCCATTCATTAACACCATGTCCCTAGATCTCAGTCATACTACAGAATATTCTAACAAGTTCAGAGTATGTCAAACCCAGAAGTCCATGCCCTCACAGCACATCATTGTTCCAGAGATTCCATGACCTTCAACTGCAAGAAGTAAAATCCATAATTCCACCATTTTTACTGTGTTTCATCCTGAAGACTATAAGACATAGAAATTATTCTTGTAAGTTGATTGAATCGCCTGATTCAAGCACTGGAAATAATTAGTTAAGGAGACAGGATCACATGGGATTAAATGCAGGATTGGTTGGAAAAGACTGCAAATGTTCAGGTCTTTTAGTGGCAGGGAAAAGGAAGGTTCTTCAGTAAATAGGTAGCAAATTTTTTTCTCTCTTTTTTTTTTTTTTCTTTACATGGGCAGGCACCAGGAAGCGAACCCAGGTCTCCTGCACGGCAGGTGAGAACTCGGCCACCGAGCCACCATTGCCCACCCAAAAGCAAAACTTTAATTGGGCAAATTGAGGACGAGATCATAATCACCTGGCCCCACCTCTATGTTTCTACTCTGAGTCACTTTTTGGGTCTCAGGACCACTGCAGCTGAATTCTTTACTCTTTCTTTTGTTTTTCTCCAAGTCCTGACACCCAATATATATTTTTAATGCAACTAGGTAAAGCAGATGTGATATTTTTCCTTAGAAGAAAACAAAAGCCTTTCACCATGGCTCATACACTCTAAGTGGTCTGGTGCTTCCTCTCGCTCCTTCTTGATGCCATTTTCTGTGTCATTCACATTTAGTCTTCTGATGGTTCCCACAATGTGTCATGCCAGGTGCTACCTCAGCAACCATGCAGGTGCTTTTTCTTATATCATAGATAATCCCTTCAGCTTTTCTCACATCCCTTACCTCCACAGAGAGTCCTTCTTCTCCCTACCTATAGTACTGCCCCCTCTCCAATCCTTTATCCATCATTCATCTTCCTTCTCATTTCCTACTCATCATATGCTAAAATTCCCGTTTGACAGCTTGCTCATTGTCTGTTTGCCCAATTAGAAAATTGACTAGAATAGAAAATAAAGTCATTTCTATCATGCTTGTAGTACAGGACTTAGATCAAAGTACATACTCAATAAACTTTTATCTCTATTACCAGGACTCAACTAGAACTCAGATGCGAACAAGTGCTCAAGGATATTGGTTAAACATAGGTTTCCAATCCATTTAAGGCAAAGGCAAAATAGAAGTTCAGAGGGAATAAGACAGTATTTTCAGTAAATGGTGCTGGGTCCATTGTGTATCCACATTGAAAAACACAATTTTTACCTGCATCTGACACAATCAAGACAAATTAACTTGAGTTGGATTGTATATTGAATTTTGATAGGTAAAACAATGAAACTTTTAGAAGATACCATAGAATATCTTGATAATCCTGGTTAGTCCTTAAATGACATACAAAAAATCTCTCACAATGAAGTAATTTTTGATAAATTGATCTATATTGAAACTAAGAACTTTTGTTCTTCAAAAGACACCGTTATAAAAAAAAAATAAGCCACAGTTTCGAGATGATATTTTCAATAGTATATGAGACAAAGAATTCAATTCCAGCAGATGGAAAGAACTTCTATAAATCTATTTAAAAACTAGACAGTCCAATAAAAAGAGGCAAAAAGCTTGACAGGTACTTTACAAAAAACACACGAATGAAAAGGTGCTCAACAGTATCAATCATCAAGGAGATGCAAATAAAAGCCATAATGATATACAACCACACTCCATGCACCAGAATGAGAAAGATATACACACAAATGCATAATAAATGCACACAAACACACATGCATTGCATACATACATGCACAAATATCCAACCCCTGGAAAGGATGTGACAACTGCTGCTCTCAATTACTGCTGGTAACATTATGAATTAATATACCTGCTTGGTTAAACTGCTTGACAGTATCTTCCATAAGTGATTAAACATATACTCTAAGACCCAACAATTCCATTCACAGTTATATAACCAAGAGCGGTGGCACGTAGGTATGCCCAAAGCTAGGTACAAGAATGCTCACCCAAGTACTAGTAAGGGAGCCCCCAAATGGAAGCAGTGCAAATGCCCATGAGCAATAGAAACAATAATTTTTGATATTTGCACAAAATAGAATAATATTTAGCAATGAAAAAGAACAAATTATTGCTAAATGAAACAATTTGGATCAATTTCACAAGTATCATGCAAGGGGAAATAAGCCAGACACTAAGCAGTGTATAAAGCATATTTCCCTAAGTTAAAGAATAGGCAAAACTAATCTTATGAAACAGATCAAGTTATTGGCTACCTTTGGGAGAGAGGATTGTAAAAGGCCTGAAGATAGAGTGGAAATTTAGAGTCCCGATAATGTCCTCTTTCCTTAACTGGATAACGGTTACATGGGTGCATTGTCTTTGTGATAATTAATTGAGATGCTAGGACAGCGTTTGTATACTTTTCTGCATGTGAGTTATACTTCAATAACAAAATTAAATAAGCTAACAAATATCTCTTAAATGAAAGAAGAAAAAAGAAAAGGAAGGAAAAGAGGGCAGAAGAAGAAAGGAAGGAAGCAAAGGAGAAAAGAACAAGGGAGGAAGGGGGAATGAAGGATAGACATAGGGAAAAGGGAAGAAAGGAAAGAAAAAATAGCATTGATTCACCTTTATTATTTTTCATTAAACCATGTAACCCCAACCTCCTCACTGTGGAGAACTTACCATCAATTGTATCTTGGTCTGCATTTACTCCTTTTGAATGCCTGTGTTGGTACCTGCCACGTGGTTCTCCTCTCGCATATCATATGTCAACCTGTGGCCTTCCCATCTGATGGATCTGGGTAAACTAATTCTCTTCTAATCTTCAGTAGAGAAGCCCTGTCTGGACCACAATAATGCCTAATGCTAGATCTGACACTAACTGGGAACACCCTTAGAGATGGGTCACCAGGAGGAAAGGGCTCTAAGCCAGGTTATCTAAAGAATAGCTGTAAAAACTGGGACCATTTAGTCTGACAACAAAATACAAACAAACAAAAATACTAAAGGACACATTTGCTGGGAACATTGAATATTTAGCTTTCTCGCCCCCTCCACCTCTCTCACACCTTCCACACTGTTGTCCTATAAGGGACCGTACAGCTGAAGTCTTGAGGCTGATGGCTATAAAACTTAGTGTTACCTGGTAGTGCTCTAAATTATTTTGATGAGACTGGGTTATGATATTTCTATATTAGTGGAACCCAAAGCTTGCTGCTGTGAGAATCACCTAGAGCTTGTTAAAAAATATAGTTCCTCCAAAACCGATCCAAGACTTTCTGATTTAGAAACTCTGGGGCTCTATAATATTTAGCAAGTTTCCTAAGTCATTCTTACACAGCAGAGCACAGGGGTTGAGTATCAATTCTAAATAGTCAATCCTCAGTTGGAATCCATTTCTTTCACTTTCTAGTTTTGTGGCTTTGGACAATTTATTAACTTCCTAAGGCCCACTTTCCTCCTTAGTAACATGAAGATGTCAATTGGATTATATCATAGAGCTATTTTGAATATTAAATAAGTGTTCAGCTCAGCGCAGTGTTTGACAAACATAAGGCACTCAATAACTGTCATCTACAGAACAGTACATTCTACTGTTATAGAATGTGTTCAGAACCGATCTGAAGTCAGCATGTGGGACCACTGTTTTGAACATGTTCCCCTCTCTTTTATGCAAGGGGTGTCATCACAGTGATTATAGACTTATCACTGTGTATATGACAAATTTATACATTAGCAATATGCTCTCTATACACACATCACTACCACTCTTTGGGGCATTTATTTAGTAGGTAGTCTTTTATCTCCTAGACTATGAGCTTAATGAGGACAGGATTCAGATCTATTTAGTTTACAATCGTATCAGATATATTTAGCTTCTTTTCTAGCATAGTACCTGAGGCATAGCAGACACACAAAAATAATATTGCATGAAAGAATGCATAAATTAATTAATGATGAAGCATGCAGCCTTACAGCTCTGCCTCTCAGACTTCTGAGGCCATGCCAGTTAAGTACACAAAAAGAAGAGAAAACAGAGAGTATAACACATAGTGAACTCTCTCTCTGGGGAACTGAAGACCCATAGGGTTGTCAGGTTTAACCTATAAGAACACTAGATGCTAGTTAAATTAGAATTTCAGATAAAAATAACTTTTAATAAAATATGTCCTGAGCAATATTTGAGCTATACTTATACTAAAAAACATCTCTTGTTTATCTTAAATTCAAATTCAACTGGGTGCCTTTAATTTTATCTGACAACCCTGAAATGAATCTAGTCTAGTGTTGGAAACGAGGAGAGGAGTTATTAAGTATAGCAGAGGGTAGTGAATAAAAACTCAGTATTGCATAAAGATCTGATGGGCTGTTTGTTTTATGGGTGTATATGTAGTGTATATACATATTTGGGTGTGTGTGCGTGTTGCAGATTCTCAATAAGCTTTTGCCTCTATTGAAGCTTTGTGTGAAAACACATAAAAGGTTAGAATTTCAACCACTATGTCTAATTCCTTAATAGCTTTCTTATGACAGAAGAATTCTGGATTCTCAGGCAATCCTTTCTTATGCCGGCTTCTCTAAAACAGAAGCTCATGTTTGAGCTAACAAGTAATTGGCCTTCATAAGAGATGTGTAAACAAATCATTGACTCATGAACTTTCTAATTGTTCTCACCTACTATTTGATCTGTGCTCATAATGCTGCCGTAGAAGAGATTCAACTGCTGGCTGGGGGATTAAATAGATTATCATTAAGGTCCTTCTTTCAGCCGTAAATTATACACTTGTATGCATTCACATGTATTCATGTACAATCACGTATGTTCAAGCAAATTCTTGGGAAATTTACTATTGGTAAAAAGGACTAAGATGTTTAACTGGGAGCTCCATGAGCCTAGGGACCTCCCCTCCCCTCCCCGATGCCTCCCCAGCCCGTGGCGACCACTTTATTTAATGCTGCCATGTGATATCCCTGCCCCCTGGCTTCCTAATTCCCCTTCCCCTGCTTTATTTTATCTTTCATCTATAGAAAAATATCTATGACCTTCTAGCAACCTACAAAATTTCTTAATTTCTTATTTATTGTTTGTTATTTGTATTTCCTCGGACTATAAACTCATCCTTAATAGATGGCCAGTTTAGGCACAAAGCCTGTCTTCGGGCTAATAATTGATGACTATTAGGAATATTTAAGATCTTTCATGGCCCACCCCATAGCATCTCTACACACAAGGTTCATAAATATCAAAAATTGACCTGGTTCTGAAATGCTCTTAGAAAATGTACTACCTCCCCATTTTGACTCCCTGCTTTCATGAATAATTCAGTAGGAAGCAAGATAAGATGTGGAGTAAGTATGAGTTCCAAAGTCCTGTGTTTCACCTCTAGCTCTTCTACCAAAGAGCTCTGTAATCTCAAGCCAATCACAGGAGGGTTCATTTTCTCATCTCTACAATGAAGGGATTGTGGTAAAGGAACTTGGAGATACCCTTTATCTCTGAAAGTACTCTGATTTAAAGTTCCTGAAACCTTACATTGATTTATAGTTACTAACAAAAGGAAGCTGTTTACAATGGAGTGTGTCTATGGGAAGAGGCAAGGCAAGTGAAGTAGTAGCATCATAGAGAGCCAGAGGAAGTGGGACCCATTACAAAATTTTGCTAATTCCACCTTTTTGTAGTGGACCAGCCCTTTGGATAGCCAGATAAAGAAGGAGGAGAAATTAAGCACTGTGTTCCCAACAATTAGAAATTAGTAATTTGTTATAATTATTTTAACACATAATTGTTATGATCTAATGGTGCTTTGTTTATAACAATGGACATACTACATTTTAGAATTTACTGACACTGACTACCCACCTTACAAACTAGCTAATTTGAAACCCATAACAGTTTCTGGAGGTATAGAGCATGCTCACTTCATAGAAAAAGCAGCTGAGGCTTCGGGTGCTTAACATGCCCATTATCAGACAGCTTCTAAATCCTAGAGTTCAAGCTGGTGTTGCCAGAGCCTGCACACTTAATGCCCCCCTGAAACGCTTCCTCTCTCCTCCCACTCTGTGTCATGTGCAACTATGATGGGTTTTTCTCTGCCAGCAGTGTCAGAATATCCTGTGCACAGGCAGAGATCACATCCTTCACCCTTGCCTACCCACAGGCCCAAGCAAAGTGCTAGTACATCCATGGTGGAGATGGAATGTGTCTGTTGTGACAGCTAGAAGACAAGTGATACTTGTTTATTTCCTTTTTCTTTTATTAAAGAAGTTGTAGGTTTACATTTAAAATCATTTAAAAGCTACAGTATTCTTATAAGCCCCTCCAATATTAACAACTTGCATTAGTGTGGTAACTTTGTTACAATTGATGAAAGAGTATTATAATTGTGCTATTAACTGTACTCCATGGGTGATATTTGTTATTATCTTTTCACCTTCACCTTGAGGATCAGGCCTCTATCATAATTTGCCTCCCCCAAACTGTGCCAAACGAGGATCAAATGACACCTGAGAATTTAGCATCAACAATTAAATTAAGTTAAAAGGTCATAAAAGTGGTGATGGCAGTGGGTGGCTTTGAAGATAATAACAACTCAAATATTGGCTTGGAATATTTGTACATAGGTATTATGTACCTATATTTGTACATAGGTATCATGTACCTATGATGTACCGATCATAGGTACATAAGAAAAGGATTGAAATAATCCTGGAAACATTGATTTAATGCTGTTATTGATTTTAAAGGTCACTAAGGAAGCCCATCAATTTTTTTTAATCATTCGTGTATGTATTTATTCATTCTATAGATAGGTTAGATGCAGGAAATTCAAACGTAAATAGAATTATGGTCTCTGTCCTAGAAACTTATGTTTTGGGTGGGGGACAAACGACGAACACTGGTTTATAGTTAGTTCAGCGGGAAAGTGCTCCTGTAGGAAAATTGCAGGGGCCTATGGGATACAAAAAGAATGACAACTCCCTAGAGTTGCTGGTAAGAGGAAGACGGTAAGGAAAGACCTCTGGCATGAAATGATATCTGAGTTAAGACCTGAGGAAGAATAGGATTTAGTAAAGGGAAGAGGGGTAAGGCTAACACTGTTTTTTACCTATCAAAAAGTCACCCTGCCTTCTTTTTAGTTGAGGAGTGTTGGGTCTTATGAAAGTTGAGACTATTTCTGTTTAAGGGTAAGTCTACCAGGGAAAGCATGATATTCTGATAAAGGTCTTTTGCTACCTGTGTAGAGGAAGGCACATACAAATGAATTGTCATCCCTGTATAGAGAGCTGCTTGCTGTTCATGAGTGTAGTTGTGTAATAACTGGAGCTGCTGTAGCTATCTTGTGACCATGAGGCAATAGCCAACAGAATTATGAAACCAATATCATCAAGAGTCCTTATATGTTTTAATTATTGAATCATTGCTAGCAAACATTCATTTACAAATTTGTCTTTAGGTGAGGGAAAACACATCTTTTTTTGTCTAAGCCACTGTTTCTTGTGATTTCTATTACTCTTTGCTAAATACATTTCCAAGTAAAAGAGGGGCTCAGGGGGTTAGAGTGATGCAGGTAAAGGGCTGGAGGCTAATAAAACTTTAATGGATTTGAAGATGCAAAAGAAGTTTCAGAGTAATTGAAATGAACAGAGGCAGGTGAGGAGAGGTAATCAAAGAAGAAAGGGGGCCTATCTTGCCTAGTTTTCATTCTTATTCACTCAACAAATATTTAGGAAGTGCCTATTTTTTGTCAGGGACTCTACTGGACACTCTGGTATAGCCAAACCAAAATAGGCAATACTCCCTGCTCCCACGGTATTTGCATTCTAGCGGGTAGGGTGTACTTAGGTTGGTGGAATTTTAAATCATACTGTCAAGGAACACCTTGTTAAAAGTTAATTTTGCAAAGACTTGAAAAAGGTCAGAGAGAAGGCTAGGACAGAGGAAGAACATTCCAGGCAGAAGGAACAGCAAATGCAAAGTCTTGAGGAGACACTGTGCCTAGCACCTTCAAGGAATATGAAGGTCATTGCAACTGGAAATGAATGAGCCAGAGGGAAATTACTAGGAGGTAAGCTCAGAGAAATAGTGGAAGAGACATTGTATAGGGGTTTGTAGATCATTGGAAGAGCTTTGGCTTTTACTTCAAATGATAACAAAGATTTGGGAACTTTGAACAGAGGAGTAGCATATGCCATGTTTAACAAAATTATTCCTGCTTACTCCTATGTTAAAAACAGACAAAGAGGAACAGGGGTAAAGTATAGCGACAAGCTAGGGACAGATGGCTCTTGTAATAATATAGATAAATGATGGTATTAGCCGGGACAAGAAGGGGCTTGGAAAATGTGATGAGAAATGCTTGGGATTTCTATCCTTCTTTCCTTTTTTTTTCCTTTTTTCTTTGACAGGGTTTACTGATGGATTGAATGTGAGCTCTATGCAAAAGAGAAGAACCAAGACTGATTCCAGGAGACATACACTGAACAACTGAAAACATGGAGTTGTTTATATATATATGAAAAGCTCTGGAGGGATCAGTGTTTGGTTCTGGATATATTAATCCTAAACTGCCATTTAGATATTTAAGTGGAGATGTCAAGTACACAAGTGATATATGAGTCTGGAATTTTAGAAAGAATTTTGGGCTGGAGCGAGAAGTATGAGCAATCTTCAAAGCAGAGATGGCATTTAAAGCCATGAGAGTGGAGGGAGAGAAGCAGAGATCCAAAGAGTGATAGCTGGTGCATTCCCTTGAGAAGAGATCTCAGGGATAAAGGGGAACAAGCAAAGGAGATTGAGAAGAAGTAAGCTGGTGGAAAATACAGGAGTTATGGTAGACCAGAAGCTAAGCAAAGAAAGTATGCCAGAAAAGAGAGAACTAATAGTGAGTTGACATAGCACCTTGATTAGTTACGGCTGGTATTAGATCTCAGATCTACTGGTCTTATCTCTAAACACAGGGAGAATGTTGAGCAGGGTCATCAGCTCTAGCTTGCTTGCACTGCAGGCTCAATGCATCACTAGAATTGCTTGATGCTTGTCTGTTTGCTTGTTTTTAAATTCAGTACAGTTGAGAAAGGGTCAAAATTAAGGTCTACAGTCTATAAGCCAGAGAGAATAATAGCATTGTCAGAATTAGCGGATGTCCAGGGCATGCTGATTTTTCTAACTTTCTTTCTCTTTCTTTTAAATAGATCAGTCATTCTGCAAAAATGACAGAGACTGAATTTTCAGATGGTTGATAAGCCAAGATTGCTCGGGAAGCATACCAGGAGGATAAAACAGCCCTAGTGAGTCTTTATCATATAGCTATGCATGTCAAGTAATGTGAGAAATTCCTAAGAAACAGAGGAGGGAAAAAGCTAGAGTGAGAGTTAAAAGTCTTAGCTTCGTGCATCATTAATGAACAAGAAGGAAAAAAGAAACCCATCTCTCCCTTGTATGGAGGAATGATGGAGCAGTGACTCTTATCAAATCACTCTCTCTGTGCTTCATAAAATATGAGTAACTTTTGGCAACCAGTCAAATTGAAAGAGAAAATATGCAAAATACATATGTACTCTTGTGCACACACAGGATGAAGTAGGAGAAACAAGAGCTTTAAGGTTGATTTGCTGAGGATGGGCAGGTAACACACACACACACACACACACACACACACACACACAGTTTATTCTGGATGTTGGCAGCAAATAATCAAATACATTTTCAACACCGGCTTTCTTAGCTTGGCCTTCGCATGCTGCTTTTGGCTTCTAAGGAGTGAAATTACCTTTTTTATAAGGTAATTTGTGTGTCCAATATCCATGAATTTCAGTACCATGAGCACTCAAGAAAGGACTATACTAAACTCCTCCTTAATTTGAGAAAGACTCTTTTCATAGATAGGGAAATCAATTGTATAAATATTTAAAAAGCTCAAGATAATTTACTATTTTCAAATATTCTGAAGCACTTGGAAATATATGTTTTGACAAAATAGTTATTTGTATGTATAACAAACCATCAAAATTGGTTCCATAAGGGATTCTATCCCACAATGTTTTCTTAGACCAATTTAAACAGGAACTAGAAATGGTTAGTTTTGGAAGGGGTTGCAGTAATATAACTATTTTTTTTAAAAACATAAAAATAATTTTGCTGGTTGAAAAGCACTTTACATATACTTTTTCTATAATTCTCATAATAGTTTTATTGCCAAAATCCAGTTAGATTTTCCCCAGTTTTTTTGCAAGTTAAAGATGTTTGGCTCAAGTTCTGAATTTGTATCATCTTCCACATATGTGCTTCAGCTATGATCTACATTGCTACCAGGGTTAATGTAGAATCTGCACAATACCAATTTTTTTTTAGAGCTAGAGAAAAGCCTTAGCAATAATTCAATCCAAGCCTTTTATTTATGATGAAATTTCAGTTCAGAGAGGTTAAGTGACTTGCCTATAGTCACACAGCAAGTTAGTGAAATCTAGAGTTGTACTTCACTTATTGAGAGTATAGGCAATTTCATCAGACAAGTCCTTCTGCTCTGCATGCAATTTCAGTCTAATCGTACATACCTTTATGGTATTGCTCTATTTCCTAATGGTTTGCCATTAAATAAAACTTGTACCTTTTAACATTCTGTTGGTCTAGCCATGATAATAACCACTTAGGTTCATAAAGAGCTTTATAGTATTTCCATTTGCAAAGCACTTTCACATCCATTCTCCAACATGATCCTTTACATTAGGATGAACAGACATCATTAACCTGATCACAGATAGGTAAAACCAAGACTCAAGTTTAGAGACCTATTCAAGGGAACCTTGCCAAGGCAGTGATGGAACTTTACTAAACCCAAGTGCTAGTTCTAAAAGAAGTCAGGTGAACTGGGTTTGTATCCCATTCCTAAATCATTGTTCAGAGTACCTGGAAACAATAGACAATAATGTCCTCCCATGATCTGTGGTTTCTTCCAAATTCATTTAAATTCTTGCCAAGGTTATTAAATTGAAAGAAGAAAAGAATGAGAAAACCCAGACCTATATACATTGCCATTATTTTTAAGAATATTATGTGTTAGCTTCATCCACATTGTAGAAAAAAAAAGCTTATTTTTTATCTTCAAAGCTTCCCTTTTTCCAAACAGCCACTAAAGAAGATGGTTTATTTCACATGATTGATTACAGGAATCCTGCTCATATATCCAAAGGCTGACATTTTAAATCACATCTTCTTTGCAATTGAAGGGAATAAAATGATTTTCATATCTTGACATGATTGATTATTTGGAAGCTGAAGCCAAAAATCTATAAGAGTTCAATCTATAGCTCCCACCAGCTGATAGCACATTATCAAAGCTTATTAAAATTTTGCATGACTTACACGTAGAGCTTTATATCTGACAGTAAGTAAATATAATGGCCTTCTGCCTTCAGATTGCACTTTTGTATTAATGTGCTGGCTGATATATCTATTTATGAAAGGATTATAGGTGATGTAAATTTTACCTTTACAGGTAAATGGTAAATCCTTTTTGTTTAATCTCCATAAGAGATTGGGAAAAGTCTAAAATAGTGATGGGGCTGAATGTTTATCAGAGGCAGATCGGTAAAGAGTTTCTAATAGAAAACTCTTTGTCCCAATAGGATGCCTCTTCTTGATTATTCTAAGGGTCTCTTCCTTTAATCCAAACCCTTAGAGGCATCTCAGCTATAAAGATGAGTAATCAGGGCATATCAGCTGAAATTTACACACTCTAGTGTAAGTCGACTTATTAAAGAAGAAGGTTTCATTCATCTAAAGTTACGCAGCAGGATATGGAACATAGAGACCAGCCACTGTCCTAAGAGTTGGCACATTTATGGTAAAATCAATGCTTAAGTTATCATTTCCCCTAGTTTAATTATAATTCCAATTTTCTTTTTGGATGCTGCAGATCAAATAAAAATAGGTCATGTCTCTCCATTGTAAACACCACCCCATAAATCTGGGCTCTGTCATTGCTGGACTCTACAACAGGCATTTAACGTAACTCCTTTGTGCCTAGAGTTAAATTACATTGTGGGGTTTGCAGTGCCAAATAACAAGCCTTCTTATGACCTAGTTACTGGCCACACAGAATCACCCATCAAGAGAACACCCATACCACCCCAAGTGAAGCCAACATTTCAAGATAAGACTCTGCAAAGAATTGAGTGCATAAAATTATTCTTTTTTAAAAAGTTGTCGTCAACCATTAACATCCTGAAAGATCTATGTCCCTTTTATTTCTATACTTTACACACATCCTGAAAGTGAGTAATTAATTCTTATCCTATGAGCACTGTTCTAAGTATTAGAGAGATCCAAGTAAACAATGAAGATATGTATGGCCTCTATACTTGGAGAGCTTATTGTACAATAGGGTAGACATTACAACTAAACAAATGAGTGAAGTAAAGATATGATAGAGAAAAACAAAGGTCAGTAGAGGAACACAAGCAATAGCCCCTTTAAAGAATGCTTCATGGATGAACAGAAGATGCAGCAATGTCCTGGCAGACTGAATTAAAGAGACAGGGAGAAGTTTTCCAGGAAAAAAGGACTACTATATACAAATAAGGTGAGCTGGAAAAGTCATTTAGTAGACATGGGCCAAATCAGATAGTCTTAAAAGTTGTGATAAAAAAAGTTGCACTTTATCTTGAGGGTATTGGGAAGGGTTTTAAGCAGGAAAATTACATGGCCATTGTTTTAGTTTTCCTGAGCTGCTGTCACAAACACTACAGAACAGGTTGGTCTCAACAAAGGGGATTTATTGACTCTTGATTGTGAGGCTAGGAGAAATTCAAAATCAAGGTGTCAGCAAAGTCTGTAACATTCTGATGTTGGCTGCCAGCAATCCGTTGGATCCCTTGGCTTATATCCCTGCCTCGCACCATGTGCCAATGTCCTCCCCTTTCTTTTCTGGTTCCATTGACTTCCAGCTTCATGTCTTAACATGTCTTAATTCAATCTACCACAGCCCTTCTTGTGTTTTTAATGTAGTAAATATGAAGTACTTGTCTCTGGAATAAATGAGTGAATGGATGAAAACTTTACCAAAATTTATGATGATAATTACTGACATTTATAGAGCATTTCTAATATTCCAAGTTTGGTTCCATCAGAAATTCTATTCTACCTCACAATATACTTCAGTGCAAATAATTTAGATATTATACACATTTCAAATATGGAGAAACTGATGCTAGAAATTCAGTGGCTTTCGTAATAGTCACAATTACAGTTAGATGTGAAAGACTCAGTATTTGATATGACATTCTAGTTTCAATTCCATAAAATGTTATTGTAGCCTAAAACCCCAATAATCTGACAAAATATCAATTGCGGGAAAAACTATAGAGTTCATGCACTAGAGAAAACAAAATAATCCATTCATCAATTATTTAATTGGATTAATGATTGTTTTATTGCTCAGGATATCTAAAGAATCACTTCGATTTGATAGCAAGAGATGAACTGATATTTTAACATAAATGTTTAAACAGATGTTTATGTAAGTTTCCTGCTGTTGTTGTCTTCTTTGTATTTATTTGTTTTAATTTATTTTTTTTTGGAATGCATGGTTGGTGGGATCAAGGAAAAAATTAACTCCCATGTTGGAACTAACAGAATGTCAAACAGTAACAGCTTATGTGAAGACAGCTTTAGAATCCAATAACCTTGCAAAAATATATCCTTGGGAAATAGTGGGGAACTTGAAGAGAGCCGTGACTTCTGTAGAACACATTAGGCACTGGAGTGATCTTATATATCTAGATTCATAAAATCTTAAGATTCTTGCTGTAATATATTAGAAACAGGTTGAAATTGTATTCCATATCTCCCTATTCTAAGGCTTGCCCCTCTTCCCTAGAAATAGTTTCTACGACTATGGCTTTGTCTACATCTTCCGTGGCAATTAGATGGCAGTGACTCAGGTAGCTGTACTGCAAATATTGTCCCTCCTGACCACCAGATTCAATTCTCCAACAGCTTAAGAGACATTTCCACATAGATGTTCCCTATACTCTCCTATTTATTAGTTCCAAAATTAACTCCTTTCCTACAGCTACATGCATTCTTGTTCCTTTGGCTTTTAGGTGATGGCAGTATTAGCATCCCCCAAAGAGAAATTTTAGAGCTACCTTTGTCTACATACATCCCAGTTACCATACATCCATCCACTAACATATAAGGGATCACTAAATCCTTAATTCTACATTCTTAAATGCCTTTTTCCCCAAACCGCTGCTTTCAATCCCACTGCTACTGTCCTAATTCAAAACCCATCATGAAAAGGATTAGTACAGGACCACAAGGATCATTTTTCTCAGCCTTAAACACCTACTTATTCAACAAAATCTCAACATTTTCTCCTATTATCCCTTTTTTTTTTTTCTCATGGGCAGGTACCGGGAATCAACCCCAGGTCTCTGGCATGGCAAGCAAGAACTCAGCTCAGCCTGCTGAGCTACCGTGGCCTGCCCTCCCATCATCTTTTTTTTTTAAATTACACTATGTTCACACAAAAACCTGTACATGATGTTGGGATAGTCACGGACATGTGCTCTGTGTCCATCTCTCAGCCTTCCCCTACTCCAAATCTCCTCTTCTCTATGCAACAATATTTCAGTCTGTATCCATTCCACAACACTGGAGGAGATGATGGGTCTGATGAAAAGAACTGAGCCAGATCATTAACCCAGAAGGAACCAGCAGCCCCAGATAGTTATCTGGGCAGGAAATTTTTAGTGGCAGGACCCTCTCCCATCAGGGTGGATAAATGTTCCTACCACAGCACAGACTTTTCTCTTGTCTCTGAAGTATACTGGAGCATGCAGAGCCACCATCCACAAACCCTGACCTGAGCAGTTGACTTCCCTGGCAGCCCTGCCACGATGGGATCTCTTCCCCTGCTCTTCTGCATCTTTTGTGCTGTGTAAGTAATAAAGCGGTCATTTGCTGAAAGTTCTTGTTGTGTTTGAAACTGCTGTATTTCTACAACACATTGTGTAGCAACTCATTCCCCACCTTCAGCAGAGGAATGGATAAACAAACTGTGCTAAACTCATATACGGAAAACTACTCAGTCATAAAATGAAATGAATTATTGATACATGCAGCCACTTAGATTTCAAGGAACTTATGCTGATTGAAAAAAAAAAAGCCAATCTCAAAAGGTTACATACTGCATTATTCCATTTATATAACACTTGAAATAACATAATTTTAGTAAGGGAGAAGAGATCAGTGTTGCCAGCGGTTAAGATCAGAGGGAAGGTGTGATGATAAAGGAGATAGAATAAGGGAATTTATCTTTAGTGAAGGAAAATTTCTGTATCCTATTGTGGTTGTGGTTTCACTGATTTATACAAGTGATAACATTTCATGGTAATATACCCCCACCCCCCAAAAAATGAGTGCATGCCAAAAGTACTGAATCTTAAATAAGGTCTATGTAATAGTATGTGGCTTATTTATTAGTATTATACCAAGGTCAGTTTCCTGGTTTGATATTGCACTACAGTTATGTAAGAGATTACCATTAGGGGAGGCAGATAAAGGACACATGGAAACTCTCTGTACTTTTGCAACCTCTTGTTAAGTTTCAAATTATTTCAAAATAAAATGTACATAATCAATTATGTTCTTTCTAATCTTCTCTCAGCTTTATTATGGTCTTTCTTTGCTTTCAGAATAAAGTCCAAATGAATGAAGCTGAGATAACAGACTCTCTCTCTACCTCCACCTTTCCACACAGTTTCTTTGCATTTACTTTATTATATGAAACCTTCATTTCCTGAGTAGGTCATGCATTTCCCCTTTTATGTGCATTTTCATCTGGCTTGTCCTCAATTTGAAATGATAATTTGCATGCATTATTTCATGAGATCCTCACAGTAATTCTTACTAGGTCTTACTATTACTACGCTTACAACTGAAGTCAATGAATTCAAGAAAGTTAGGTCATCGCCATAGCAGGAAAAGAATGATCTAAACCAGTTTAGTTTGATTCTTCTATGCTTATTTATGCATACTGAGGTTAGACTAATTACTTGCTTGAAGGATCTGGATGGATCACGATATATGACTGTAAATTCTTGCTATATTGTATATTCATTAAATTACTTGTATTGCTGTACTGTATATCATTAAATTACCGTGAATGAAAATGACCTCAACTCCATGATGCACTGTTTTAGACACATACAAATCGTCATTTTGCAAATTCAGTTGAAAGATTCCTGATAAGTGTAAATAAAAAAAATGTGAAATGAAAATGATTACTTAACAGAGACAATGCAGTGATCCGAAACCAGTGGGAGAGGGTTTGGGAAGTTGCAGGTGCTTCTTCAGCCCACTGGGAGAGTCTGCCATCCACAGAGAGGTGAGCCACACTGAAAATGATGGAATTGGCACTTAAAACATAACATTTCTTAGTCACTGCTTCCTGTGGAAGGAGCCCTAATTTTTACAGCCCGAGGCAAGAGGCAGGAGAAATGAGTCAGCAAGGAGCCCAAGAGTAAAACTTATAAGCAAACCTGTCTAGGAAAGCCCAGACTGTCCTTCTTTGAACTCAACATCAACCTTATGAAATTAAGGGTGATTCCGTCTTCAGTAATCAGGTGATTTATGACATACCAGTCCTGAGTGCTCATCTACCTGTTAGTCACTGATAGCATGGTGCAGTGTTAGGGGCCTCAGGAAATTGAACACTTACTAAGACCCCAAGTTCAGCATCTATGGCATAGAGGGAAGTGCTTGGTTTGAGGGTAGAAAAACTGTATCATATGATCGTGAACAAAATAT
The DNA here is from genome assembly GCF_023851605.1 of Tamandua tetradactyla. Classification (NCBI taxonomy): domain Eukaryota; kingdom Metazoa; phylum Chordata; class Mammalia; order Pilosa; family Myrmecophagidae; genus Tamandua; species Tamandua tetradactyla. The sequence continues at coordinate 39,419,988 of NC_135328.1, forward strand.
TTTATTTTCTGGCTCTTTACCTTTTGATTAACAAACCAGAGCAAATAATAACTGCTCTACCTAATTTGAAATGGAAAAAATAATCAGAAAAAGGTATGCAAAAGCTTCATATATTCTTGAAAATTGTATAAGTTATAAATTATTGATGCAATTATTTAGCCTACTATACTCGACAAAGTTAATGGTCTTTGAAAATTAATAATCATTGAAAGAGTTGTGAGACTCAAAAGAAAAATCATTGAAAGAGTTGTGAGACTCAAATTCCATGTTTGCTCTAAATTAAATTTGGTCCCAATATATAGGAATTCAGATGACAGAGTATGGTATTATTAGGGCTATTTCAAAATATTCTTATTCTTCTGTGCATATGGCAGAAATTGAGATAGAGACACATGACTTTCTGTAGCCAATAGGATGTGAGCAAAATGATGTGTGTGTCACTTCCTTGGGGAAGTTTTAAAAATCCAGAATGAAATTTACTGTATTTCCGTGTTCTACAAAATTGATACTAGAAATACATCAAGAAGAGGAATATAATGAAATGACAACTCTTGTTCTTCACTCCATCAGTCTAAATCCCTGAGTGGCCTTAATAAGCAGGTCCCCTCCTAACCAGCGCTGCTTGTCCAATGTGAACAAGTAGTAAATTTTGTGTGTCTAGCATCTGCTATGTGGGGCTGGTTTGCTTTCACACATCATGTAGGCTCTCTTGACCTACACACAGGATACCGAACACCATTTCTGCCCAACTTCAAGCTCTCAAGCCACCTAAGTGGATTCTTTTCATGAGCTAAATGAGATAGTTCAAGCTCTCAGATTTTTAAAGCTCTCCAAGGATAGGATTATACCTTATGAATTGCATACAGCATATCTAAGACTCCAAAAGTTGCCGCCATCCATCCCTTCCCCCACGGTGTGTCTCCTAGTAAGATGTATGCTTAATTTATGTTCCCGTGACCTTCGTCATTTGCTTTGCTAACAGAATCTGGCAAAAGTGATATTCTTGGGCTTTAGGGCTGGTTCAACATAAGAAGACCTAAAGCTTCTGCCTAGCCTTTTGGACTGTTTCAGTGTGGAACCCAGCCACCGTGCTTGAAAAGCCCAAGTCATATGAAGAAGCCATGTGTAGGATCTTCAGCTGATGGCCCCAGATGAACAGCCATCCCAAAGCAGCATCCAACTTCCAGTCTTCAGACGGCTGCCTTGGCTAACATCTGACTGCAGGAGCATGAGACTGCAACTGAGAACTGCACAGCTGATACCAAGCAACCTATAGAACCTTGAGAATTAATAACAGTTTTTTAGCATTGTTTGTTATACAGTAATAAATAAGCTGAATACTTTTGTAACGGTATGCTTAATATCTATAAAAAATGGAACAATACATATCTCTCAGGATTGGTATAAAGATTAAATTCTGGAATGCATATATGTTTTGCATTGTGTCTGTAATGTAATATGCATCAATGAAGGTTCTCTTGTTCATGCAAGGTAATGGAGGGATAGAAATAACCTTGAATATAAGTGGATTAGAGAACAATTTTTATTTCTCCCTCCTTTGAAAGGTAACTGTGTCACTCAGGGACCCAGGCTGACAGGCTCTTCCTCATGCAGGATGAAGAAGATAGCTCCAGAGGCTTTTTCACTGTGGCCCTTGAATGTGCTGTACCTGGAAACCACACACATCACAGCTACATACGACTCACTGGCCCGAGTCACAAGGGGCAACAAGTAAAATCCTGCCATTTGCTCTAGGAGTGGGAGAAACAGCAATAGCTGCTAATAGCATGAAAGCATGCTGTGTGCTTATTATTTCCTTACACACTTATTCTCTTCTAATGTACCATAATTTACTTATTTATTTTGTTTATTGTCTATCCCCCTTAGAATGTAAACTCCACAGAGGCAGCTATTTCTGCCCATTGTGTTCACTGCTATATCCCAAATATCCAGAGTATTGCTTGTATATAGAAATCAGTTAATTATTAGATATATAAGGGAAATATGGATTCCCATTCTTACTATCACTGTCATCATTACATCTTCATAATCATGACCACATAGGCCATGTTTCTAAGGATTCTTAGTAACTAATGAAGGTTACTAAGACTGTAATGTAGTTTAGACTATACCATTGGAACCATGAAAACTAAGTAAAATATCTAAAGGGTTTTCACTAAGAAAAGAGGGTTTTAAATAACTCTAGTTAACTCCAAAAGCATAGACTAGTAATAATGGATAGAGGCATGTGACTCAACTGTCAAGGATATGTGTATCAGAATCAGACAAACCCGAGCACAAATCTTGGCTGCCCAATTGACTAACTGTGCAGTTTAGGTTATTAAACCAGGTAGCAAATCAAATTCCATTGACATATCTCTCTTTTCATGGTAATTTTGAAAGGGTAAATTCCCATGTATTTGGAATTACTACTTTCTCTCCCATTGCTCAGATTCTCTTCCAGTCCCTTCTTATCTCTCTTGGTATAGAGAAATAAACTCCAGCCTTATTTGCTCAGTTTTCCAAAGAGATCTCAGTAAATAATGTTAACTGAATAGTGGTGCTTTATCTCTGGTAATTAACACATCCTGCTTTCCTGTTTTCAGTCACTCCTCCCCCAACTTCTTGGCAATACTTAGCAGGTGAATAAAGAGGCTTCTTACAGGTCAGCAGGTTATGAGGGGCAGAAACTGAACGGATGCAAGTTGCTACAAATTAGAGAAGAGCATTAAATTGTTAAGCCATCCTTTTGTAATCAGCTCTATGGTGGGTGAAATTAAAAGAATAGGGACTGTGCCACCTCTGCTTTCCTCCACAGCATACAGCCAACTTTCGTTTACTCAAGAATAGAGAAGATCTTTGAGCTGCACACTACACATAGGTTTAAAATACTATAGCCAAAAAAAAAAAAAATCTCTTTATAAGAGCTGAGACAAGCACCCATTGTTTTGTTGATTTGTTTGTTTGTTTAATTTGCGAGGGTGTAGGGCATGTTGTGCTAGAGGTTGGCTTTGCAACAAATAACTTTTGTTGCTTTTCAAAAGGGTAAGCAAAATTCAGAAACAATTACATTGAATCTTTGATCAATCAGGCTCCAACAATGACAGTCCTTGATTAACCTGGCTATGTTTGCACACAAGAATTCTAAGAGGTAGAAAATAGGAAATAATGGCTAAATTGTAATCCCAAGTGTATTTTATGTAACTCAAAAGCAATATACTGTGCTCACTATTCTTCTTATGCATTTAATATATTTTTCTATTTCCATCCTTTTGTCAATAAATAAAAATTGTATTTGTGAAGTCTCTGTGCTTGTAGAGTACTCCCTTTTACAAAAGCCCACCCCAAAATAATTGGAACTATAATAGGAAATGTAGGATACTGGTAATTGCTGAAGCAGGACAGGAAAAACTCCAGGCATGGCTGGATCCAGAGATTCAACTGTTATATCCGAACTTGGTCTGCTTCTGTCTTTCCGTTTCTCAGCTCTGGCAGTTCGAGTTTCTACAACTTCAATCTCAAGCAGGTTTTCTCCACATGGTGGAAAAAGATGGTCATTGGCAGGCTCAGGCTTACCTGGGCTGACTACCATTATCTCAGAATAAAAAGAACTGACTCTTTGTGGGTGGTTTCAAGTTTTTGTTTGCTCTAGCTTGGGCCATACACTCATCTGTGAACTAATCTTTTTAACCAGAGTTTTTTCCATATTCTGTTTGGCCCACCTATGCCACGTACTCACCCTTAAGACTTAGACCCACCTGAAACACATAGACAGAAAAATTCGGTAGGTGAACTATTGTGGACAAAGATATCTCATGAATATTATCTTATATTATTATCATAGCAACTTCATGAGAGGTTCGTGGGAGAGTGGTAGTTGGGAAACAACTTAGAAGCCAACAGGGAGACATCTGTCATATTTCTGACTCTTCTACTCTGTGCTTTCAGCAATCTATGTAACTTCTATGAACGTGTTTCTCATTTCTAAAATAAGAATGATATGCATTGTTGTAATAGACATTAAAGGAGATGCAACAAGAAAAAATTATTTTTACCGTATATTATTATAATAACCCTGTGTAATACACAACCTCAAAATTCAGTGGTTTACAAGTTTCTATCTCAATCCTATGGGTTAGCTATGATTCTGTTCTAATTGACTGGGCTTGGCTATTGATTGTACTTATGTATGTTCATATCTGCTCAACATGTTTCCTCATTCTGTGACCAATAGCTACCTAGGGTATGTTCTTCTCTTGGCAGATTGCAGAAGCATAGAAGACTAGAGCAAATAATATAAACCCACTTAATGGTTCTACACACTTTACCTTCTAGCATCCCACAAGCCAAATCAAGTCACATGGTCAGACCCAGTATCACTGGATTAGGGAATACACTGTGTCTACTCTGCTGAGAGGCATCAAAAAGTCACTTAGCAGGATACGTGGATATATAATTCTACTCCAGAGAAGGAATGAAGAATTTGAACAAGAACCAAACCTACCACAAAACCACAGTAGGCAATACAAATCATTAGATTTATCATTGTGATTAGTCCAGTTTAGGACAGGAATTTCACATTAGGATTTAGGATAAGGAATTTCAGATGAGAGAAAGTATATGAAATCTGATATAACACTCTTTATTGTCCATTTGACTCTGTGTTCTTTCCTGTGAGCACTAGGCTTCGAGCAGTAGCTTACCCACTGGTGTCTGGCTCTATTAGACTTCACTTTTGATCTTTGCACCCTGGCTTCATACCACATTTATCTTGAACCTACTATGCTTAACCTGAACCCCCTATTTACTCTCTCTCCATGGCTCACAATAAGTGGGAGAATTGTGTCTGTCATGGCCACTTCTGTAGCCTGGTGCAGTATCTGCCACAAAGAATGTGATCAAATAATATTCTTTGACTTAGTGAATAAAAATAATGGGTACTGTGATCAGGGCTAGTTCTGCCCTACCAAAAATGCATCCTTCTTTTCTTCCTTAGTAATAATAAACCAATGAATTTGGGGATGGGAGGAGAGCAATGAAGAGTTTAAAATAACTCTACATTTTCTCTCTCCACTTGTGGCTAAGGGTGATCAATGAGCTATAAAAGACAGCACCAGGTAAGGCATCCAAAAATTAGTTTTAAAGGGGACCTCTCCCCTTGTCATTTTCCTTCCTCCTTCATGGAGCAAAGACTTAATGGTGGGAGTTTGACCAGTCATTTTTTATAGGAGCATACCCTAAGGATGATAGAGCCCAAAGTTAGAAAGATTCTGGTCCTTGATGACTGAGTGGGACTGAGCAGGGCCTCACAACCTCTGGACTTCTTTTATGTGAGGGGAAAAATGAACTGTTGTTTAAGCTACTATACATGAGGGGAAGGATCTGGCACTTGTAGCTGAACACAATCCTATCCAAAGTTCCTGGGAGATGTTAACTGGATCTGATTTTGAAAGTAGAGACATAATTGGACTCTGAAGGAAAAGGAGCAGAAACAGAAATAACATCAAATTGGGGCTGAACAGGCCATGCCTGAACAGGAAGCTTTACACCCAAGTCACACCAAGAGTTACCAGGAACACTTTTTATTTCTCTCTCCTAAGATTTATTGAGTGCTACCCACAGGCCAGGCACTGGATTGAGCCCTCTATGTACGCTATCTCATTTAATCCTTCAAACATCCTTTCAAATATTCAGCATCATCTCTGTATTATTTACAGAAGTATTTTATCATGAAACAAAAGAAAGATAAGTAACTGATTCAAGGCCATTCGGCCAGATTTAAACATAACTTGTTTAGCTCCTAAATCCCATTGATCATTTAATTTTTCACACAGTTATATATTTTTTCAATGACTAAGTGTTGCTTGCAAAGCAAATAAAAAAAAATGCAATGTTAATGAAAACCTGTGACCCTAACACTGTGATGTACTTTTTCCTAACAGTCCTATCCCTTGAATAAGAGTGGCTGGCCACCAAGAAGATGGGTGTAGTTTATGCTCCAGATGGACCCAGGTGAGGCTTCAAGTCCAGTTCTCCACTGAGCGTAACCTACACACTGTGATCACACAGAAAACAAAGGTTGAATCAGCTCCTTCTCAACTCTTCACTTTTAGAAAGTGACATGATTATCGTAATTCTTTTGAGTTAATAGTGAGTTTTCTAAGACTTGAGACCATTTATCCGGAGAGCATGAACATTCCAATGTCCTGCTTAAAAAAAAAAAAAGAGAGAAAGAAAGAGGGAAGGAGTGGAAAAAAAGAAATAGGAAAGTACCTCCTCATCTGGTTGACAGCATTGCTGAAGGACTTCAAGGCAGAGTGCCAACAAAATGTATCCATTATACATTGCCTTTGAATACATAATACATACATTTTCAAGTACACTGGGATGAGGTAGAAAGAACTGCAACCTCCCCACAAAGCTTAGAAGTGCTATATGTGGTTCTTCAGTAAATATTTATTTACTTTCCTCAGTGTGCAAAACTTTATGCTTGGTGCTATGAGAGAAAGGCAGAGAAGATAAAAATGTACAAGATACAGAGATTTTGCTCAAAACTTTCACTGTCTAGTAAGGTACAAAATGCACGGATAAAAATAATCAGAAGTACTTGTGTGAATGTTTGTTACCACAGGGTAACAGGGACGATGCTGTCTATGCAGAGCTTTATTTCTTACAATCTTTGTAGGAACTGCTCTTAGAAGGTGACCTGTCAGTGGGAAAGAAATGACCTGAATGAATATTATTGCCCAAAGCAAAGTTTTAAGAGGGTCTAAAGGAAGAAAAAAATTGCTTTGGTTTGTAATATCAGAGAGGACCTCATGGAAATGGTGGCATCTAAACAGGGAAAAAACTATGGGATTCTGATGAAAAGTGTAGAGACTCTGTCCTTAAACAGAACTGGGTTTGATTTCCAGAGTCATCACCTACTTTGGAAAAGATACATAAGGTCTCTGAACCTCACTTTCCTCATCTTTATAAAGGGGATAATACCTACTACTTCACAGTATTTGGGAAGGACTAAACAAAAAATGCACCTGCAAAGTCTTCATAATTCCAGTCACAGTAAAAAAAAAAGCAGAGAATTTGAAGGTTCTAGATGTGTAGAGACAGTGATAGTGCCACGATGTTTGGATATAATAGTAGGAAAGTGCACGGCTTACCTGGGAAACAAATATATTCATTTTAGCTACAGCTTCTAGCATAAAATTTATTAATTGCTCTTAGCATTTGTGTAGCATTTTGCATTTCCAAAAACACCACACCATTCGTTGTCTCATGTATAATTCAGAAAAACTCTCTGAGAAAGTTCTTTATGACTGTTAGCATTTAACAGATGTGTATACCAAGGTTCAGAAAGATGTAAATTACATCCAAAGAAATTAATGGCAGTGTTGCAACAGAAGCCTCTGTCTTCTGATAAAACACCCAGTGTTTTTTCTAGGTTCCAAGTGACTTGTATTATGAGAAGCTCTGTTCAAATTACAGAAATTTCTTTGCGAGGCATCCTCACTGTTTCAAGGTTCACTTAGGCAACATTACTCATCCCAACTGCTCTTCTGATGAGGTTCTGCCTCAGCTAATCTGATCTTCAAATTTCAGAAAGCCTGTTAAGTGGACTGGCAAGCAGATGGGAATGACTGTGACCCTCTTCTCCTCTTTGCAATTATTTTTCTCTATAATTCATATATATATATATATATATATATATATGTATGTATGTATATGTATGTATGTATATATATACTTCTGAATCAATACATGGCCTCAGGGCAAGGACACCTGTTCAAGCAGGTTACTTAGAAACCAACCTCGACAAGAAGGAGAACTTAGTAGGAATCCAACCATATCACTGCATCCCAGAGCCTGGTGGCTTTGCCTTCTGAAACACCAAAAACCCTAGTAATTACACTGCCTCTTCATAAGCTCAGGTTATGTCAGAGGTCACACATCAGTTTGCAAGCAACTATGCATGTTCATTGTTCTTATACACAACACACAGCCTATACAGACGTAAGTTGGCAACAGAGAAGATCTCTTTGACTCTCTAAATGAAGGCAATTTAAGATACACCTGCAAAATGATTGCAACTTCTTAGCTGTGAGTGCTGAGAAGTCCTCATAAGGTGAATGTCTTGAATAAACTAGGACCAAATAATACGATTTTTGCAAAATTAGGGAAATGTTAGAGATTACAGCCAAGGCAGTCATTAAGCACTGAGTCTGGACTTACCTGTTTATAGGACATTAGAATCGGAAGTCTCTTCATTTCCATTTCTCTCCTGCTTCTATGCCACCATTGCATGGTCAATTAATAACATCTATAGATACTCTTGTCTTCTCTAGAATTCCCTCCCACTTCTGACTGGGTTGGACACCTGAATTGAAAGAGAGACATAATAGTCTGGCCAACAATTTCAAATAAGACAGGATAGACTCAGGGCTGGGAAAATGAGTCATATTGATGGTAAAGTACTAAAGTAATAGACTATGAATGACTGCTTGTGCCCTAGAACTAGCTTATTTCTATGATCTGCTTGTTGAAAATTTTCTTGGATTGTGTGAGATACACCATCATCCTTCAAAAAATAAATGATAATAGTATTGTTTAATAATAACCTCTTATTAAAGAGATTTAGTAAGGCTCTTCCTTTTTCCAAATTTATCATCTTTAAGATACCAGCAATCCCAGTAATTCGGGACAAAAATCCTCTGGCACTTTGCAGTGGACTTTTATCCCCAAATTTGCCTTTTTAACCAAGTCCTGACTATTCTACCTCTCAAATTTATTCTCCATTTTATACATGCATTCTGCTTTAGTGTTTGTCTAGACTTTCATGACTCTTCACTCATGTCCCTATCTCCAGTTTTGCTTCCTTTCATTTGTCTGCCTTGAAATAAGCATCATTTTTTTTTTTATAAGGAGGAAATTAACCCAGCATAACCAAGCCTCTCATTTAGGTAGAACTCCACATTCTCTGCCTCATTCCTCCCTAAGAATTGAAAATTGTTCATATCTTTATGTTCATTTTATAGATGAAGAAACTGAGACTTAAAGATGTTAAGCAACCTTCTTATGGCCAAAGAGGTGACAAATAGAAAAACCAGCTTGGGACCCAGTCAGACAAACTCAATATTATTGTCTTCAATATTATTCTAGCTTCTCCCCCAGTGAAATGTGAGCTTAAATACATTTAACAAATCTACACATTTAGTGAGGTCAGATAAAGGGTATGAATTCAGATCTCTCTTACTCATGCCCTTTATACACTTCTCTGGTGTACTCATGTCTCTTCCTTGCTTAAAAAATTATTTCGTAACCTATATCCTTATACAGACATCAAGGCCCTTCAAATTTTGCTCTAACTCAACTTCCCAGCCTTATCTCCTCTTGTCATCCTCCTTTTGAATTACATTCACCCTTACCAGCTCACTGTTTCCTTTTGCCATGTCTCTCTTTCACATTTCAATTTGCAAACTCCTATTTACCACAGTCCAAGCTGAATGTTTGTGGATAGCGAGAAAATATCCCATTAAACTCAGCTTTTCATAGCTACTCCCAAACCAGCTAGGGCCAAGAGAAATGTGATGGACGGGGAGTTTTAGGAGGATTCAACAATCTTAACTAATTATTGTTAACACTCAGGGAATTAGAAGGTGCTCACACAAGTGAGCTTTAATTCCTGCAAAAGTCCTGAAGTTTGGGAATTTTTACCCCGATTTTGCATATGAGGAAGTTTAGGTTTAGATTGTTGAAGAAGCTTCCCTATGGTAACAGTCTGGTAGGTACCAGATCTGGGGTTGAATTCAGGTCTAACTTGTGCTCTTAATCACTCTGATATATTGCCTCTCTGGACCTAGTCCTGCTTTTGCGTCACACGAAAGATATGTTCTTTATCTTTCCCATGGCAACCCTACAGATGTTTACAGGAAGTGATCATATTTCTTCTGTTTTGTTTCATCGCCAGTTAATAACTCCATTTCTGATAGATCTCCCAATAATTTTTGACTCCTCCTGAACTTTTAGGTCAATATCTTCAGTTGCTGTCCCTCTTCCTTCAGTTTTCACTAGAACCACGGAGACTCCCAACATTTTAAGCACAGCTTCTTCTATACACACTATTCACTAAATTTTGTTATCTCAGGAAAGAGAAACATTCTGATGGACAATTTTTCCCTTTTTATTTGGTTGAAGATAGGAAGAAGCAAAAGCCACAGTTCCCTGAATTCTATTGAGAAAGACAATATAGTAAAATGGGTGAGGGCATTTGCCTTGTTGTAGAGGAATATGGGTCCAAATCCTGACAATTCCATTCACTACTTGTGTGATCTTGATTAGGTCTCTTAGCATTATTAATATTTAGCTTGCCTTTCCATAAAATCAGATAGGAATATCCACAAATAGGGTATTGAGATGAATAACTGAAATAGCACATGTCAGGCACAAGCACATTGCAAACTTTAAGTAAATGGGCTTTATTATTATTTCCATTAGCTTAGGGTCCTCACATCTCATTCTAAGGGCGTGAAATCAGGCTTATTAGCCAAGCACAACCTCTGTCTTCTCTCCAAAACATGAAAGGATTTATGATGGCATACATGTTTTCATGGATCATAAAACACACAAGCTAGATAGATTCAAGGAGTTATTCTCTGTGACTTAACTTTAAACCTAGAGAAAGAGCAAACCAAGAAAAGATAAAAGACTTCATCCAAGGATCACATAGGTACCTAAAGGCAGAAGAAGCTGAACCCCTGATTTTTGAGACCCAATCTACTAATCTCGATCACATGGTTCCCATGATTTAAACTCAGGTGATAGGATGACATTAACTAATGAGCTATTAATGAAGGTATTTTATCAAATTTATTTTCTTAAGTCAAAGAAACAAAGTGTAAATGATCACAAGGAAAAATTATATTTGGTAATAGAAGAATTTTGAACACTTTTCACTCAATCCAGGAATATCACTGATCTCTTCATCAAGTTTTCTCATACTCATGATGGGTTTAGCACCTGGTAACAGAATTAGATGACTTGGGTTCCAGACTTCACTCTATCATTTGTGAAGTGAGTTTGAGAAAGGTATTTTATAACCTTTGGATTACTTTATCATTTGTACGATGAGTATATCACAGTACTGCTGAGATGATTCACTGATATAAAGCTTTCTATCACTTTTTGGTTTGGGTTTGATATGCTTATTGAAATAAATTTATATATATTAAAGTAGCCAAATATTGTTTAAACTTGTGTGATTATGTTTCTATACACCATGTAACCACAACCTACATAGGGATTTAGGCTATTTATACTGTCCCAGAAAGTTTTCCCCATATTGCTACCAGAGTTAGCAAATAAAAATATGAGGCACCAGTTAAATTTGAATTTCAGATAAATGACATTATTTTTCAGTATAAATATGTCCCATGCAAGCTAAGGATAGAGCTGCCTTATGAGTCAGCAATCCCACTACTCTGTATATTCCCAAAAGATCAGAAAGTGGAGATGTGAACAGATATCTGCACACTGATGTTGATAGCAGTATTAGTCACAATTATCAAAAGATGGAAAACCCATGTGTCTATCAACAGACGAATGAATAAACAAAATGTGGAATATACATACTATGGAATATTATTCAGTGGTAAGAAGGAATGAAGTCCTGAAGCACGCAACAACATGGATGAAACATGAGGACATTACATTAAGTCAGACACAAAAGGACAAATATTGTATGATCTCACCGATATGAACTAATTATAATATGCAAACTTATAGACATAAAATAAACAATACAGATTACGAGGATCTAGAATAAGACTAAAGAATGGAGAGTGATTGCTTAATACATGCAGACTATTTAACCAGGTTGCACTTAAATGTTTGGAAAATGCACGGAGGTGATGGCAGCATGTTAATCATGACAATTAACAATACTGAATGGCAGGTGAATGTGGTGGGAAGGGGAGGTTTAGAGTTGTGTGTTACCAGAAGGAAGGCTGGAGATTAAAACATGGGAATATATAAAAGTGAATCTCGCGCCGGCTAACGCCCATGATTAACTGTACAAACAAAAAAGTTCTTTCATGAACTGACACTATCAGAAGGGGTTAATAATAAAGGAGTTTATGGGGAAAATGTACCTATTGCAACCTATGGACTATAGTTAACAGTAATATTTTACTATTTCTTTCATCAGCAGTAATAAATGTACCACACCAATATTAAACAATAATAGGGGGTATAAGGGGTAAGGAAGGATTTGGATAGTCTTTTTTTTAATATTCTTTTTAATTTTTATCTCTTTTCAAAAGTAATGAAAATATTCTAAAATAGACCACGCTTTGCATGGACAATTATGTGATGATAGTGTGAACCAGTGACTGTATACCTTGGATCGTTTATATCATGTGTGAATATGTCTCAATAAAACTGCACTTCAAAAAGAAAAGCCCAAGGAAAGATGAGGCTTTAGATTTCATAAATTTAATAAAAATGTATTCTAAAAGGTTAAAAAAAAAAAGTGCCATGCAATATTCGGGGCTTCTCCTCAGCAAATTTCTACTTCCCATTGGTAACCAGTATGCTGATAGTGATCAGCCATAAATTAGTTTTGCATAATCTTGAACTTTGTGTACGAGGAATTATACAGTATGTACACTTTGTGCCCAACTTAGTTTTCAGTGTAATATCTTGGAAATTCATACATGTTGCTGTGTTTATAACAGTTTGCTCTTGAGTATACTACATTATGTTTATTCTTTCTTTTATTGACACATATGGGCTATTACCAGTTTGAGGGCATTAAGGATTCAGCTAATACGGCCTGTTTTTGGTGGACATTTGCACTCACTTTCTGGGGTATACTGCTAGCAGCAGAAGTGTTGGATTCCAAGTATGTTTAGCTTTAGGAGACACTGCAAATATGGCTAAAACTATTTACATTTCCACTGGCAATGCATGTGAAAGCTAGCTTGCTTTACAGTTTTACCAGTCTTTAACGATTGTATTTATTTTGATGTGTGTGCATTGGTATCACATTTAGTTTTTAATTTGCATTTCTCTGTTGTGTCTCAAGGATGAGAAATTTCTACATACTTATTAGCCATTTAGATATCTTATTGTGTGTAGTGTCTATGCAAATATCATGTCAATTTTTATTTTGGTTATTTTAGCATTTTTCCAGTTTTTGTTGTTGTTTACAGTGAGGAGTAAGTCCAATCACGCAGTCTGAACAGCCAATCCATTATGCCATTATGGCCAATTAATTACTCTGAAGCTGATTTATAAATTGAAAAGTAGTATAAAATATGCCATTATTCATATCACTACTGTGTTACCTTTAATATTTTTATTAAAACATGGGAGCTAGAGAACAAAGCTTTCTCCTTGCGGTTCTGCCCAGCATATCATACTGCCTCGCAGAATTGTACATCAATGGGCAAATACATTTTTATATCGCAAGCCCTGGAGATAAAAGTTGCCAGCCCATGTAAACTCTATTTCTATTGTAACAGTGCGTATTTCTTTTCTAGTCAAGTAATATATAAGGAGTAATGTAAGTCACTCATTGGATTTTTATTCACAAAATTTTATACCCTAAAAGGCCAGCAGCAACTGCAGGAAGGTAATGGAGTAGGGACCTGCAGGATTAAGTCTCTCCACCGGAATAGATATTAAACAGGCAGGAACTGTTTGAAACAACTATTTTGGAATGCTGGGGTTCAGTAGAATGCTGCATAGCATCCAGGGAAGATTGGGAAGTAGAGGCTGGTAAGGTGTGGTAAAGACTAATAAATTGCTTTCTCTGCATGGAGCTTATCAGCGCCCATCCCCCACTCCCATGGAAGGCCCCCATGGGGTTTGACCCCTAGCTAGCTAACTGTTGACAGAATGCATACAAAAATCTACAAGAGATACCATTTCATACTTACCAGAATGACTACTATCAATAAAAGAGAAAAGTACTAGTGTTGGAGAGGATGTGGAGAAATAGCAACACTCATTCATTGCTGGTGGGAATGCTAAATGGAGCAGCCACTGTGCTAGACAGTATGGCAGTTCCTCAGAAAGCAAAGCATAGAACTACCATCTGTGTTTCTCTAGAGAAACAGAACCAACAGGAGAGATCTGTAAATCTGAGTTTTGTAAAGGTGTCTCATCAAGCATGGGAACGGAAGAGTCCAAAATCCCTAGGGCAGGCTGTGAAGCTTCCAGCTCCAAAGAAGGGTCTGGATAAACTTCAAAGGAGAGGCTCACTGGTTGAAGAAGCAGTGAAAGAGTCTCTCTTTGCCCTTAAAAGCCTTCAACTGACTGGATTATTTTATTCTGGGAGGCACCCCTTAGTTGATCACAGATGTACTCAGCCACAGATGCAATCAACTAACTGATGATTTAATACACCAACCTTCTGGCTTATCAGCCAGCTGCAAAATACCCTTGCAGCAGTGATCAGACCAGTGCTTGCCTGACCAGACAACTGGTCATAATCACTTGGCCAAGTTGGCACCAGAACCTGACCATTACACTGTCTGACTCGGCAATCGCTGTACTCAGCATAGACCCCCAAAAACTGAAAGCAGGGATTCAAATGGATATTTGCACATCAATGTTCATAGCAGCTTTATTCACAATTCCCAAGAGATGGAAGCAACCCAAGTGGTGTCTGTCAACCAATGGATGGATAAACAAAATGTGGTATATGCACTCATGGAATATTCAGCCATAAAAAGAATGAAGTCATGATACATGGAACAGCATGGATGAACCTTAGCAACATGTTGAGTGAAATAAGCCAGATACAAGAGGACAAATGTTGTATGAAATGAACATTTCTCCTTAAATGAAATAACTGTAATAAGCAAAGTCATAGAGTCAGGATCTAGAATTTAGGTCACCAGGGGACAGAATGAGAATAGGGATAAAATTAAGGCTTAGAATGTTCAGAGTTTCTTTTTGGAACAATGGAAATGTTTTGGAAATGTATGGTGGTGCTGGTAGCACAACATGGTGATAGTAGCACAACACTGTGAACAAAATTAACAGGACTGAAATATGTATCTGAATGTAGTCAAAAGGAGAAGTGTTGGTGTTATATATGGTAATAGAATAAAAATTAAAATCCATGAAACTGCAATACAGAAACAGTGAACTCTAAGTTAAACCATGGGTTATTGTTAATAGTACAATTATAAACATGTGGTTTCATCAATTGTAACAAATGTCCGACACTAATGCAAGGTGTTATTAATAAGGTGGCATATGGGAATCCTGTATTTTATGCATGATTGTTCCATAAACCCACAATTTCTCTAAATAAATGAATAAATAATAGGCCAGCAGCAGTGCTTCCCTAAAAGGTAATGTACGATAGTAAAAAAGATTGAAATTTGAACTCAAAAGACTGGTTTGAGATACCAACTCTCTCATTTGCTGATTTCATAATGTTGAACCATTTATTTAGCACTACTGTCCCTTAAATGTTTATTTTGCAAATTAAATGGGTAATAATCTATACCTCCCTATTTCAAAGAACTGTGAGCAGGCTCAACTGAGATAATTTATTTGAAACATGAAGTTCAAATGAAAAGTACCATTTATTTTGTAAATTAATATCAGAGTTTTCTAAGGCACCTTTATCTTATAAGGTAGCATATGTAATATTCACATCAATCCTGTGACTGTTTTTCTGAATGTATTATTTTCACCATTTGTCATTTAAGGAAGCAGTGCTCGGAGGGGTCAGGTAGCTTGCCCAAGTCACACATTTGGGTTTCAAACCCAAGCCTCATTTATTCTGATAACAGTGTTCTCTACTACCTTATGCAGCCCTCATTACTACATTTGCATAACAATCACTAAATTGCTGTATGTGTCTAGGTAGCCAGGTCCTATAACTGAATAGGGCATGCACAATAGTGCAGCCATCCCTAAAATCCTAATGCATATATTTTTCTTTTTGGTCAAAGAGGGAAAAAAGGCATTACAGCACCTATACCAGTTTTATTCCCATTTAAGACATTTTATTATCAAGGGTTGCTTATGTTTTCATTGGGGCAAAGGGAAAGAACTATATAGGTGGGAGAATTCTTACACTTCTGTACAGTTGGTTACTTTAGATTAAACCTAAGAGAGACTCTTCCTCCCTAGGATCACCAATCACATCTGAGGAACATGCCTATCCAAGAGCCACCTGCAGCCTCCATTTCAATAAATCAGTCTTTGGGTTCAGTAGAGTGTGAGCTACAGGGGCATCCAGGGAGGTAATTGATGGTGCCAACTTTCTTGTCTTTACACAGTGACTCTGGTGTATTCATAATTGGTACATCCAAGACCCAGAGAACTGTGCAATGCTGACATGCTGGGATTTATCCAGCGAAAGAAAACACTCTGGCTGAATCTAAAATGAGCTGTCTTTGCAGACCCCCCTACCCAAATCCAGTATGCAACTGCGGGAGGAGGGAATTAGAAGCAAGCAGGATGCTAGAGCCCAGGAAACAATACCTCCTGGCTTGGCAGGAGTTATGGCTTATCCGTGGAGATACAGGGAGCTTTGGGGAGAAAAACAACAATGCTATTAATAAAACTTCAAATATTATGTAACTCTAAAGTTCATAAAATGTATTCAAACAGACCAGCAAGCCTCAAAAGAACTCAGTGAAATAATTATCACTGATTCTCTTCTTTGGGTGAAAATATTGTATATAAGAGAGGTTGCGGAGGTCACACAGCTAATGAGAGGCAGAACTAAGGCTCCTTCTTTCCCAGGTCAGTCTATTTCTCATTATGCTGAGTTGTTCTCAGGAAGCCAGAGAGTAAGCTGCCCTGAATCAAAAAAGGAGTCTAGAAGAAGCAGAGATGAGATAGAGTGAGGGGCAGTCTGTTGCAATTCACAATAGATTCAGAGAATATCTTAATGAAAGGCTTGGAGCAGAGAGGGAGGCAAATGCATTGTGTTCCAGAACAGCACAAATTAGAGGGAGAAATTAAATGGCATTTTGCAAGATGGAGCAACAGATTGGTTCCAAGACAGCCCTGCTCTGCTGCAGACCCCACCTCTTAATTAATAACTCTATGGTGCTGATGGAGTCACTCTGTGTCACTGAGCATCTATTTTCTCATTTGTAAACTAGGGTTATATTATCTACCCTACCTTACTCACAGTTCAGCTGACAATTATATTAAGACAAGGAGTAAAAAAACATTATACAAAGTACAATGATCTGGGCGGGCCACGGTGGCTCAGCAGGCAAGAATGCTTGCCTGTCATGCCCGAGGACCCGGGTTCGATTCCCAGTGCCTGCCCATGTAAAAAAAAAAAAAAAAAAGTACAATAATCTGTATAAGTCAAAGACATTTCTGTTCTGGTTTGCTAGCTGCCAGAATGCAACACACCAGAGATGGATTGGCTTTTAATAAAAGGGGATTTATTTTGTTAGTTCTTCAGAGGAAAGGCAGCTAACTTTCGACTGAGGTTCTTTCTTACATGGGAAGGCACAGGATGGTCTCTGCTGGCCTTCTCTACAGGCCCCTGGGTTCCAGCAACTTTCTCCAGGGTGACTTCTTTCTGCATCTCCAAAGGCCTGGGCTGACCTGCAAGTGCTGAGATGAGGAATGCTGAGCTGCTTAGGCTGGCTACATTGCGTTCTCTCATTTAAGCACCAGCCAATTAAGTCAAACGTCACTCATTGCAGCAGACACACCTCCTAGCTGACTGCAGATGTAATTAGCAACAGATGAGGTTCACGTACCATTGGCTTATGTCCGCAGCAACAAAACTAGGTATGCTCACCTGGCCAAGTTGACAACTGAATCTAACTAACACACATTTCTAAAACTGCTCCTATTTCTGCTATTACAACCACTACTAATTATTAATAGAAATTATCAAAGGATGCACTAGCAAAATTGTGAAAGGCACTGTCATCATTCTGTTGCTAGCACATTTAGTAGAGGATCTGGTCCATAGTAAATGCTCAATAAATTACTGCCGCTTGCATTTCTGTAATTATTTTTTTTTCAGGTTTCCTGTCTAATTCTAGACTTCCCCGACTTTCCACTCACCTCTGCTCTTCAGAATTAAGTATCATTTTCCTCATGTCTCTACACCTCTCTTCAGTGTCCTGACCTTGACTTTTTTTTTTTTTTAATTCTAAATTCTCTTTGTTGCCAGCTTTCTCATAAGCAACAACCAGTTTCAGATTCAGTATGGTTGTGACATGCATACCGGCTGAGATCCTCAAAAATTCAGCAGCACCTCTGTTTCTCTCTTTGCCTGCACTGGAGGTTACAATCTGATAACCACAGGACAAACCTTGGCCTAGAGATAATAACATATGAGTCTCTGAGCCTTAGCAAGAATCAGCTGGAGCTAAGAACATGCTGTATTCTTTTAGGTGAGCCATGCAATTCCATTCACCAGTTTTCCCACTGGTCTGATTCCCATGATAACATTACTTGTGTGGCACTTTAGACATTTGGGTTTGAGGTTTCTGACCTCAAACCATAATCTGCCTTGCTTGACAGACAAAATCTTATATGCAGGCCAGGTTCTCCAACTCCAGATCTGCTATAAACAATGTACCAAGTTCAATGTCCTGACCATCCCAACTTCATCTTCCAGTCAACCATTTAAGGAGCTGATGCAATCTATCTGCATTCCTTTAAATTAGAAACAATATCAGAAATGCTAACCTTTGAAATTAAAATGTGTAGAGTTGATTAGACACAAATTAGATTTTAATTCAATTCATTATATATATATTAAGCCAATCAGTTGTTAAGAAGGAATTTCACTTAAAATATACTCGGTAAACATGAGAGTGTGAGACTGTTTTTGCAACTATCCAAGATTTTAAGTTTTTCCAGAATACAGTCCCCAGAATAGTAGGATATGTCAAAATGTAACTATATCCATAAATCTATGGACTGGACTATAATCAACATTACTTTAAACTTATTTGAGAGCATCGATAATTCCAGAGGAATCCAAAATATATGTCAATCAATATACTATAACATAAGAATCTAAAATGATAAAGTGGCGATATAAAGGAAGTGGTATGCATGAAGGATGAAATAAAAGGAACACACAACAAAATTGTGTTCGTTTGTTCTCAGCATTTCTCAGGATAGTGAGAGATGATTAGTACAAACTTTTGAAGGACTAGGATGTTCCAGGCTCTGATTTAGACATGTGATAGCAAGAAGAAGAAAGATAGGGTAGCGCAACACTGGCTCAGTGGCAGAATTCTTACCTGCCATGCCAGAGACCTGGGTTTGATCCCTGGAGTCTGCCTATTTAAAAAAAAAAAAAAAAAAAAAAAAAAGAAGAAGAAAAAGAAAGACATTTATTGTTTTCTTCCAGAAAGTTACATGTTAAGAGAAGTCATAAATTTGGACATACAAATACCTAAAAAAAAAAAAAGTTCAGTTCATTTGTTTATCCATGCAGGTGATATTTACTGGGGATCCAAGATGCAAATGTTAGAGACCTCGGGTCTGCTCTCTTGAGGTTAATAGTCTAGACGGAGAGGCTGGCAATAACAAAGAAGATGAGATGGAAAGCTATCTGAAGGCAGAGAAAATACAGACTTGCACTAGAGTGTGACAGTGGACATGTGAAGAAGCAGATAGGTTTGAAATAAAATCTGGAACTCTAAGAGGACTCAGAGATGGACCAGATATGAAAGTAGGAGATGAAGAAGGCAAGGATGATCCCTAGATTTGTGACTTTCAGTACAGAAATGGGAAAGAATAGATGGGATATAAAATAATATTTGGTTCAAATTTGAGATATCTGTGCATCATTCAAGTGGAAATATTAATATACAGTTATTTGTATAATGCAGCTCAGAGGTAAGGCTTGGTTTGGGAACAAAAAATTGAATGCTGAACACACTGCAGCAAGTACTATCTGATAGGTATACATAAAAGAAATATGAGGGAATGATTGAAATCCTTGAAAGATTAACCCTACATAGAAAGGAGGAGAAATAATGCTATTTGAACTTTATGTAACTGACTTTTTTTTTTATTAATTAACGGAAAAAAAAGAAATTAACACAACATTTAGAAATCATACCATTCTACATATGCAATCAGTAATTCTTAACATCATCACATAGATGCATGATCATCGTTTCTTAGTACATTTGCATCGGTTTAGAGGAACTAGCAACACAACAGAAAAAGATATAGAATGTTAATATAGAGAAAAGAAATAAAAGTAATAATAATAGTAAAAAAAAACCCTATAGCTCAGATGCAGCTTCATTCAGTGTTTTAACATGATTACTTTATACTTAGGTATTATTGTGCTGTCCATTTTTGAGTTTTTGTATCTAATCCTGTTGCACAGTCTGTATCCCTTCAGCTCCAATTACCCATTATCTTACCCTGTTTCTAACTTGTAACTGACTTTTGATGTTATTAAATAGACTTCATCCAAATTTCATGTTCACAACCTGATATGATGACAGCAATTTGGATTACTATGTATATTTTTGCACTGGGGAAACAAGTTGATTGTCAGAAATTAAAATTACCTTAAAAATAATACTAGACTAGACCAAACTTCAGAAGTCTTATTGTCTGTTGGCTGGGTGACTTTGGACAAGTTTTTTCATGACTTTAAGCTTCAGTGTCCATCTTTAAAGTGGGAATAATATTGGCTTCTTCCACCAAATTGATGAGTTTATTGTGGGTATCCACCTCCAGGTAAAATGGAGTAATTTGTGGCAGACCAAGATACTCACTGAGGGTAATTAGAAAAGATAAGAAATACAAAAAATAGCAAAAACATCTGATAGATGGGATTAGAATATAAACCAAAGAACTCAAGAATTGAAGGACCAAGATCAAAGAGAAAGGGCCACCAGAGAGAGACAGAGACAGAGAAAGAGAGAAGCCGTATTTCCTCTTAGGGCGTTTGCCAACTTGAGCCTTAGGATTGAAGGCTGAGGATATTAGCAGAAATGGCTAGGAGATAGAAAAACAACCAGAGATTTTGGCAGTCTCAAGGGTCTATAAGGGTTAAAAACAAAACAAAACAAAAAAAAAAAAAAAAGGAATTTAGATCTGACAAAGCAGCCAGGACTTGAGAGGCCAAGTTCCCATTTAAAAAGGAGACCTAAGAAGCTAAGTCACATATACTGGGTTTTCCCTTTGAAGCATTTCAAGATGAGTAAAACAATGTGGTAGTTAGGTTCAGATGTCAACTTGGCCAGGTGAAGATACCTTGTTCTATTGCTGTGGACATGAGCCAATGGCATGTTAAGCTCGTCTGTCACTGATTACATCTGCAGTCAGCTAGGGGGAGTGCCTGCTGCAATTAATGATGTTTGATTTAACTGGCTGGTGCTTAAATGAGAGAGCTAAACATAGCACAGCCCAAGCAGCTCAGCATACCTCATCTTAGCACTCTGCAATTCAGTCCAGGCCTTTGGAGATGCAGAAAGGAATCACTCCCGGGAAAGTTGTTGAACCCAGAGGCCTGGAGAGAAGGCCAGCAGAGATCACCCTGTCTCTTCCCACGTAAGAAAGAACCTCAGTTGCAAGTTAGCTGCCTTTCCTCTGATGAACTATACATTAACTAAATGAATCCCCTTTTATTGAAAGTCAGTCATCTCTGGTGTGTTGCATTCTGGCAGCTAGCAAACTAGAACAAACAAGAAACTATAATGTAACTAAAGAAATTAGGAAAAAATCAAACAGAATTAAAGAAGCAATAAAGTTAAAAATATATAAACCAAACACTAAAATAGGACGTATAGCTATACTCCAGCAAGTAAAGAACATGCTTAAAACTCCTCAATCTTTTCTACAAGACAAAGCTGGACAAAATAAAAATCAACAATTTTTCATGGACTTATCTGTGATCTGATAGAAGGCAAACCACCCTCAAAATCTGGAGACAGGTATATCCACAGATAAGCATGGAAGGTCCTCTGGTCTGGAGAGGAAACCTCTGGAGTCATAAACTGATAGGAACACTTTAATGACAATTCTGATGAATTGTTAAAGCCTAGGTGTGAATGAGCACGAGGGTAAGAAACTTCTAGGGATGGTGCCCTCATACTTTCCAGGGCTTTCATCATAAGAACTCCATCTGTTTTTCAAGGTGAGTATTAGAGAAAGATCCCAAGCTCAAGTGAAGAAAGGAAAAGAGTAACCATTGTAAAGTAAACCCAGAGCCTTCTCCAAAATCCAATCTCACTTTCCAGAGGAAAGGATTTGCCAGTCTTAACCAAGCTAGAGAAAGGAAATTTCTGCCACTATAACACTCTGTCTTTCTATATAACCTAAGGGGAATAAAAAAAAGTCACAGGGCATTGGAGTTCAAAGAAACAGATGAGGAATGCTATGGGCAGGGAATATAGTAGGGCCTAAAGGAGGGAGAAAAACAAAACTACAACACTAGATAAATATTTTGAAGATCAATATCCTGAGACATAGACCCATTAAAAAGACCACAACTTCATTAAATGATAGAAAGCTCATAATCCCCAGCTGATATCACCACACCAATAGGCCCCTATAATAATAGTGACTTGACAGCAGGAAAATCTACAAGATGAGACTCTCTCTGAGAAGTATTTAGGAAAACCCAAAATAAAGAGGATAACAAAACAAGGACAGTAGAAGGATTTGATATTTCTGACATCTGTAGCAACTGCAAACATTAAACACACCCCAAATCCTAGCCAGATTAATATCAATCCTCACTCCAGAGACCTATTGTATTAGTTAGGGATCTCTAGAGAAACAGAATCAACAGGAAATATTTGTAAATATAAAATTTATAAAAGTGTCTCACATAACCATGGAAATGTACAGTCCTAAATCTGCAGGGTAGGCCGTGAAGCTGATGACTCCGATGGAGGGTCCGGACAAACTCCACAGGACAGGCTTGCTGGAGGAAGCAGGAGAAGAGCCTGTCTCTTGTGAATCCTCCTTAAAAGGCTTCAGGTGATTAAATTAAGCATCACTCATTTAAAAAGACACTCCCCTTGTCTGATTACAAATGGAATCAGCTGTGGATGCAGCAGACATGATCATGACTTAATTCTATGAAATGTCCTCATAGCAAAAGACAGGTCAGCATTTTCCCAACCAGACAAACAGGTACCACCACCTGGCCAAGTTGACACATGCACCTGACCATGATACCTATGTACAGGAATTTCTTTTTCTTGATGCAACATATCAGACTTGCATCAAAGTATTACAAAGAATGCTTCAAAGCAAGAAAAAGACACTCCAAAGAGATAAACAATCATGAGAACCAGACTCAGATATAACATAGATGCTGGAATGATAAGACAAGGAATTTAGAACAACTATGAGTAATCCATTAAGGGATTTAATAGAAAAAGGTAGATAACATGAAAAAATAGATTGGTAAAGTAAGCAGAGAGACTGAAGTTCTTAAGAATTAAAACAAAAATGCTAGGAATTAAAAACACTAACCAAAATAAAGAATGCCTTTTTGGAACTTATTGATAGACTTGAAACAGAAGAGAAAAAACTTGACATGCTTGAATATAGGTTAATATCTTTTCGAAATGGAATGCATAAAGAGCAAAGAGTGGGAAATTTTTTAAAAACCCAGAACATCCAAGAACTGTGAGGCAATTTCAAAAGATGTAATGCACACATGCACATAATTTTAATATTAGAAGAGAGGAAAGAAAGATTGTAGTAGAAGAAATATTTGAAGTAATGATGGCCAAGAACATTTCAAAATTAATGACAGACATCAAATGGCAGATGCAGAAAACTCAGAGAAGACCAAGCAGGAAAAAGTGAATAAAATCACATCTAGGCATATCATATTCAAACTGCAGAAAATGAAAGATAGAGAGAAATTATTGAAAGAAGCCCAGGAGCAGGCTAGGGCATCTTAACCATACAAGAACAAGTATCCAGATTCAATGGAAATCACATCAGAAACCATGCAAGCAAGAAGAGAGTAGTATGGACTATTTAAAATGTTTAAAAATCACTTATCATTGTATATAAGTGAAATTATCCTTCAAAAGTGGAAAAATAAAGGCTTTTAAGACGAACTAAAACTGAGGAAGCTCATGACCAGCAAACCTGCTCTGCAAGAAATATTAAACATTCTTCAGGAAGAAGGAAAATGTTCAGAAACTTCCGTGTACATAAAGAAAAGAACGCTGTTAGAAAAGGAATAAATGACAGTAAAATGAAATGTTTTATCTTATTCTTAATTGATCTAAAGAGTGTTTAAATCAATAACAATAATGATGTATTAGATGATTATAACTCATGGATAAGTGAAGTGGATGACAGCAGTGTCACAGCAAAGTGAAGGGAGGATAAGCTCTATTATAATTTACCCACCTGCATGTAAAAGTAGTACAGTGTTGTATGAAAGTGGATTTAGAATAGTTAAAAAAAATGTATATTGTAAACCATAAGGCAACCAAAACAATTACAAAGAAATGTAATGCATACACTGAGTGAAGATAAAAATGGAATCATATAAGATGCTCAATTAAGCGGAGAAGATGGCGGCTTAGTAAGACGCACGGGTCTTAGTTCCTCCTCCAGAAAAGCAACTAAAGAAACAGAAACAATACGAAACAGCTCCCGGAGCCACAACAGAGACCAAAAAGACAGCGTACCCCATTCTGGAACGGCTGAACGGGCAGGGAGAATCCGCTGCGGTGAGATACCCGAGGGGCGCGCGTTTTCCCGGCCGGGGCGGCTGGCGACTGGGGTCCCCTCCACGCACGTGGCTCCCCGGTCTGACTGGGAACGTTGGATAGTGGGCCCCTCCTGCCACGCTTGGCGTCTCAGGCCAGCTGGGCAATTTGGACCGGCACTCCCCCAAGCCGCGGCGGCCGGCAACGCCCCCCCCCACGCGCGGTTTCCCAGGCTGACTGCGAGATTCGGATTGGCAAGTTAAAGGAGCCACAGCATCTTTTACTGGTGGGCCCCGCAGACGAGCGCCACGAGCGCCACCTACTGGGCAGGAAAAGAAAAACAGAGCCCAGAGATTTCACAGAAAAACCTTTCAACCTGCCGGGTCCCACACCCAGGGAAATCTGATCAAATGCCCAGACACCAGCAGAAAATAATGGATGATGCTCAGAAAATTGAAAATATGGCCCAGTCAAAGGAACAAACCAATAGTTCAAATGAGATACAGGAGCTGAGACAACTAATGCTAAATATACGAACAGAAATGGAAAAACTCTTCAAAAACCAAATCAATAAATTGAGGGAGGACATGAAGAAGACATGGGCTGAACAAAAAGAAGAAATAGAAAATCTGAAAAAACAAATCACAGAACTTAGTGGAGTGAAGGACAAAGAAGAAAAAATGGAAAAAACAATGGATACCTACAATGGTAGATCTAAAGAGACAGAAGCTACAATTAGTGAACTGGAGGATGGAACATCTGAATTCCAAAAAGAAACAGAAACTATAGGGAAAATAATGGAAAAACTTGAGCAGGGGATCAGGGAACTGAATGACAATATGAAGCGCACAAATATACGTGTTGTGGGTGTCCCAGAAGGAGAAGAGAAGGGAAAAGGAGGAGAAAAACTAATGGAAGAAATTATCACTGAAAATTTCCCAACTCTTATGAAAGACCTAAATCTACAGATCCAAGAAGTACAGCGCACCCCAAAGAGAATAGACCCAAATAGGCGTTCTCCAAGACACTTACTAGTTGGAATGTCAGACGTCAAAGAGAAAGAGAGGATCTTGAAAGCAGCAAGAGAAAAACAATCTGTCACATACAAGGGAAACCCAATAAGTCTATGTGTAGATTTCTCAGCAGAAACCATGGAAGCTAGAAGACAGTGGGATGATATATTTAAATTACTAAAAGAGAAAAACTGCCAACCAAGACTTCTATATCCAGCAAAATTGTCCTTCAAAAATGAAGGAGAAATTAAAACATTTATAGGCAAAAAGTCACTGAGAGAATTTGTGACCAAGAGACCAGCTCTGCAAGAAATACTAAAGGGAGCACTAGAGTCAGATACGAAAAGACAGAAGAGAGAGGTATGGAGTAAAGTGTAGAAAGAAGGAAAATCAGATATGATATATATAATACAAAAGGCAAAATGGTACAGGAAAATATTATCCAAACAGTAATAACACTAAAAGTTAATAGACTGAATTTCCCAATCAAAAGACATAGAATGGCAGAATGGATTACGACCCAGCAATACCACTGCTAGGTATCTACTCATAGGACTTAAGGGTAAAGACACAGACGGACATTTGCACACCAGTGTTTATAGCAGCATTATCTACAATTGCAAAGAGATGGAAATAGCCAAAATGTCCATCAACAGACGAGTGGCTAAACAAACTGTGGCATATACCTACAATGGAATATTATGCAGCTTTAAGACAGACTAAACTTATGAAGCATGTAATAACATGGATGGACCCAGAGAACATTATGCTGAGTGAGTCTAGCCAAAAACTAAAGGACAAATACTGTATGGTCCCACTGATGTGAACCGGCATTCGAGAATCAGCTTGGAATATATCATTGGTAACAGAGTCCAGCAGGAGTTAGAAACAGGGTAAGATAATGGGTAATTGGAGCTGAAGGGATACAGACTGTGCAACAGGACTAGATACAAAAACTCAAAAATGGACAGCACAATAATGCCTAAGTGTAATGTAACTATGTTGGAACACTGAATGAAGCTGCACCTGAAATATGGTTTTTTGTTTGTTTGTATCTTTTGTTTTTTTTTCTTTTTCCTTTTTATATATACATATATTTTTTATTAGTATTATTATTTTAATTCTCTTCTCTGTATTAACATTCTATATCTTTTTCTGCTGTTTTGCTAGTTCTTTTCCTAAATCGATGCAAATGTACTAAGAAAGGATGATCATACATCTATGTGATGATACTAAGAATTACTGAGTGCATGTGTAGAATGGAATGATTTCTAAATGTTGTGTTAATTTCTTTTCTTTTTTTTGATTAATAAAAAAATGAAAAAAAAGAATACATGGTCAAGGATAATATTGTTTGTATTTTAAAAACTCAATTTTGGTGTAAGACTAAAGGAAAAGATGTTTATTCTCTCCAAAATTTAATTTTTTTGTAGCACGCTATCTAACTTAACCTGTGTGGTCAGTTTATTTAAACAACCTAATTACATGGAGCCTAGAAAAGGGGATGAGGTTTGGTTATTCTGTATAGCTTAAGGTAATACCTTGATACATTCCAGAGCATTTTGAGCAGTAAGTTTAAGAGTATTTGCAAAGCCCCTTAAAGGACTGGACAAAAATATGGAATTATTAATCTTCATCCCCTGGGAAATTCCTGATATTCTCTCAAGCACTATGGACTCCTAAGTTAACAAGCCCTCGATCTAGAGGTTTGCCCTTATGAAACTCGTTTCTGTAATGGCAAAGCTAAGCTTACCTTAATTATGCCTAAGAGTCATCCATAAAGAACCTCTTTTGTTGCTCAGATGTGGGCTCTCTCTCTCTAAACCAAACTCTGCAAATAAACTTACTACCCTGCCCCCTATGTGGGACCTGACTTCCATGGGTGTAAGCCTCCCTGGCAACATGGGATGCCTCCCAGGGAGGATCCTGGCATTGTGGGATTGACAGTAACTTCTTGACCAAAAGGGGGAAAAGAAATGAAACAAATTAAGGTTTCAGTGGTTAAAAGATTTCAAACAAGAATTGAGAGGTCAGTCTGGAGGTTATACTTATGCAAGCCTCAGCCAGATATTGCAAACTGCCACAGTATGCTAAACCCCCCAACCAACCCTGACCAACAGTATTCCTGAAAACACTAAATAATACCCTGGGCTCTATCTATGACTCTACAAAAGTTTTACTTATTAAGTTTATTTTTTCAGAAATTTCAACCCTCCAGATTGCTCCTATGCCAGATAAGCCCTGCAACCCAGAGGTATCCATTTCTCCAAGAACATCAACCAGTTTGACTCCTTTTCTTCATGATGTTGACACCCCTTTCAAGCATGAAGATAGAGTGGTCACTGCCCAAATATCCCTGAAAAAGGGGGTTGTGATCAGAAACAAATACAAAGGAGGCTTCTAGGGTATCAGCAATGTTGTACAACTTAGCAGGTGTTTGTTCTGTAACTGTGTTAAGCTATACTTTGAAATTCACTCTGTAACTACTTGTTAAACTGTACTTTGAAATTTATCACTTTTCTGCAGATGTTATATTTTACAATAAAAAATGTTTTAAAAAAATAGAAAAAAAAAGATGCTCAATTAAAACTCAAGAAGGCAGAGCAAAAAGGTGGGATAAAAAACAAAGGCAACAAATATAAAGTTGTTATGAACACAATAGATACTAGTCCAACTATGTCAACAATAATAAAACAAATTTAAGAAAATATATGTTGCCTACAACAAACTCATTTTAAATATAAAGTGGTTAAAAATAAAGTGATGGAGAAAGTTATATCATACTAACACTAATCAAAAGACAGCTGAAGTTGATATATTACTTTGAGGAAAAACACTCTTCAGTGTTAAAGAAGTTAAAGAAGTTTATCTGGGATAAAGAAAGACATTACATAGTGAAAAAGAGGTCAAATCTCCAAGAAGATCTAGAAATGCTAAGTGTATGTGCACCTAGCAAAAAGCAAAATATATATTTGAGGTAAAAAATGATAGAATTGAAAAGAAAAAGACATAAATCCGCTATTATAGCTGAAGACATTAGCAAAGTTCTGCCAGTAATTGACAGATCTAGAAGGGAGGAAATCCATAAGGATATAAATAATATGAGTAATACCATCAGTCAGCTTTATCTAAGTGGCATTTATAGAATACTCCATGTTTTAGTTTGTTAAGCTCCTAGAATTCAATATACTAGAAATGGAATGCAATAAATTCAAATAGAATGACTTTTACAAAAGGGATTTATTAAGTTGTAGTTTTACAGTTCTAAGATCATAGAAATGTCCAAACTAAGGCATTCAGAGAAAGACACCTTAACTCCAAAGAGAGGGCCCATGACATTTGGGGTTTCTCTCTCAGCAGGGAAGACACAGGGTGATATCTGCTAGCTTTCTCTACTGGTTTCTTCAAGTGGCTTCCACAGGGGCCTTTTCTTTCTTCATCTCCAAAGTTCTGAAACTTTTTCCAAAGTAGCTTCCTCTTAAAGGGCTCCACTGAGCAACCCCACCTTGAAGGAGTGAAGGCACATTTCCATGAAAACTATTTAATCAAAAGTTACCTCCACAACTGGATGGGTCACATCTCCATGGCAACAATAAAAAAGCTCCCACCCAGCAGCATTTAATGAGGATTAAAGGACATGGCTTTTCTGGAGTACACAACAATTTCAAACCAGCACACTCCACCTAACGAGAAAAGGATAATATTTCCTTCAAGTTCCAATGGAAAATAGACATAATAGACACTTTGGCACATTAAAAGAATAGGAATCATACCAAATATGTCCTCACACAACGATGGAATTAAACTAGAAATAAACAGCAGAAAGAGAGCTGGAAAATCCTCAAATATTTGGAAATGAAACAACACACTTCTAAATAACCCATGGGTCAAAAAGATGTCTTAAGAAAAATTAAGCACTATTTTGAACAAAATGAAAACATAACATTAAAATTTGTGGGATGCAGTGAAGGCAGCGCTAAGAGAGAAATTTCAGCATTAAATGCATGTATTTAAAAATATAAAAATTCAATAACCTAAGCTTACATCTTAGTAACTAGAGAAAGTCAAGTAAATTATATCTGAAGCACTTAGAAGAAAAGAAATAATAAAATTAGAGCAGAAATCAAAGAAAACCTAAGCAGGAAAACAATAGAAAATTAACAAAACCAAAAATGGCTTCTTTGAAGATTAATAAAACTGATAAACCTATAACCAGGCTAACCAAGGGGGGGTGGGAAGTGAGATGACACAAATCACCAAGTTCATAATTGTAAGTGGGGTTATCACTACTGATTCCATGTACTTTAAATGGGTAATAAAAGAATGTCATGAACAACTCTACTCTAAGCCCACACATTTGATAATTTAGATAAAATGTACCAGATCTTAGAAAGACCAAAATTGCCAAGAAGAAATATATAAGCTTAAGAACACTGTACCTTTTAAAAGAAATGGAGCCAATATTTAGTAACCTCCCAAAAAGTGTTGCAAGACCCAGACAGTGTCACTGGTGAATTCTACTCAATATTTAAGAAATAAATACCAGTTCTCTACAATTTTGTCCAGAAAATATAAGCAGAGGAGACACTTTCTGATTTATTCTATAAGAACAGCTTTGCACTAACATCAGAGCCAGATAAAGGTAGAATAAGAAAGGAAAACTACAGAGCAATAACTCTCCTGAGAAGAGACACAAAATCCTCGACAAAATACTACTATATTAAATTAAACCTTTCTTCTTGGAGAAAGTTTCCATTGCCTTTATTCATCTTTAACTGGGGAATCTAATTAGTAAAATAAGAGTTAAAAAAGGGTACAAGATTTGAAAAAACAGAAATATGTTATTATTTGTATTTGACATGATTTTATGTGTAAAATATCTATATTTGTTACCTGTGCTGCAAGAGAGCAGGAGCTCGCCCATGGAGGAAGATAATTCTTCCCTTCCTGAGTGCCTCTTTCTTGAACGTGGGAGTTCAAGAAACTAGACTTCCCAGCACCTTCAAATGGCTAGAGAGAGTCACATGCCCATTTCTAAATTAATCCCTTTCAAAGGGGAGATGCGATTGAATCCTTGGTTTCCAAAGGTGCTCTGGAGCCCAGTCATACTGGATCATGAGAGCCTATTGCTCAATTACCAGGAATTTTCCTAGCCAGTTGCTGTCTTGTCATTTGCATGAAAACATCATGGGTAGGCCCATTTACACTTTGAGAATTTCCAAATGCCGCAAATCATATTTTCTCCCCCTCCGAAAAGTTGGTTCTTAAATATTTTTCAGTATACTACTGGCTTAGACTAATCAGGGATTGCTTCAATGCCAAGGATAGTCTTTCTGAAGTTTGAAATTCTGACAAAATCAGGAAATCAAGGGACAAAAGCAGGAAGGAGTGGAACTTAGATAGATAATTAAGCACACTTACTGAAAATAGCTTTTCTTTATATGTTATATAAACTCCACACTTCTCAGCAAAGGAGACAATGTGCTGGAATTTCAGGTCTCTGCCACTGTGTCCAACTTCGTCTCAAAATGCAATCCGTTTCCTCCCAAGGCTGCTGGTGACTGGCTTCCTCTTTCTCCCAGGTGAAGGTCTTTGCAAGTTTTGTCCCCTTTGCTAGAAATACTTTTGCTCCCACCTGACTGGAAGCTTCTCATCTTTCAGAGCCAATTTAAATGCCCCCCCCCTTAATCAGAGAAGTCTTCTCTGATCATAGGAAATAAATTGCCCCCTCCCACATCTCTAGATTCTGTAACATAACAAGGCCTTCTATTCCTTCCATGACTACATCACAATTAGTAATCAGATATTTATTTATGTATTACCTGTATCTGCTTCACCACTAGAGTTTAAGTTGCATCCTTATTTCTCCAGAGCCTTGGACTGTGCCTAGCATATAGTAGATCATTAATTTATGTTGAGTGAAGAAGAAGGAAAGGAAGAAGAAAGGAAAAGAGGGAGGAAGGGAGGGAAGGAATGAAGGAGGAATAGAAAAAGGGAAGGAAGGAGGAAGGCAATGAAAGAGTGAAGAAGCACGGAGGAAAATAAGGAAGACGGTTTAAAGGTCAGGTCAGGAGATGTTTAAATGCAGGACTATAGTATATCATATATACTATATCAGGCTTGGAGAATATAAGACTCCATATGTGAACAGAGTAAGATGCCTAAAACTTATTTATTTAGTCATGCATTCACTTACTCATATATTTATATATTGTCAGACATTTATTAACTCAATAATTCATTATTGGACATCAAGCTGGTAACTTGATGCTAGAAATTGAAGACAAAAGAGATAGATAAAATAGCTCCAACCTTCCAGGAACTTTCGGTGTGGAAG
The DNA here is from genome assembly GCF_023851605.1 of Tamandua tetradactyla. Classification (NCBI taxonomy): domain Eukaryota; kingdom Metazoa; phylum Chordata; class Mammalia; order Pilosa; family Myrmecophagidae; genus Tamandua; species Tamandua tetradactyla. Next base: position 39,452,009 of record NC_135328.1, read on the forward strand.
ATGAATAAGTAAAAAAATATATTCAGTTTTATATAGAACAAGAACCTGGAAATTATAAAAACACAGGCGAGACCCTCACTTAGTGTTTTTTCTGGTGCAAGGGCAGCTGTGGGTTTGGAAAGGGGGGAGTGGATTGATTGGAGCAGGTATCTCCTGGAATAAGTGACATCCCCAAAACAAGAATGAGACAGAATTAACCAGATAGGGGTGGATAACTAAAGCTACTGAGAGAGTAGAGAAATGCACTCAGGGCACAAGAGACTAACGAGCTTAAGAACATGAGGGAAATTTGTTTCCTACTTGAAGGTAGAGAATAAAGGGAGAAGAGATGAGGGAGCAAATGAACACATGAACGAAGGTCAGCGTATTAGCTGGGTCAGGACATGCCAATGTCTTTCTGAAGTCGCTGGCCAGTCTATGAGTGATCTTACCCTGGGCAGTTATATGATCAAAGATACACTTATTTATTTTTTTAACATTTTTAAATTGTGAAATATAACATATACACAAAAAAGTAATACATTTCAAAGTACATTTTAGCACAGAGTCATCGAACAGATTTCAAAGTTGGGTATGGGTTCAGTTCCACAATTTCAAATTTTTCCTTCTAGCTGCTCCAAAACACCAGAGACTGAAAAAAACAAAAAATCAATATAATGATTCAGCAGTCATAGTCATTTGTTATACCCAACTCCTCTGTTATAGCGCCTCCTTCTTCTTTGATCCTTCTGCCAGTCTTTAGGGACGTTTAGGTTATGCCCATCCTAATTTGTCCTGTGTGGACCATGTGGGATAGGGGATGGAACCGGTTGGCACCTCTGGCACTCATCTGGCCTGGGAAAAAAAGAACGCTTTTAAAAGACATTCTGACTTTCACTGGAGAAAGAATGGATGCAGGGAAACCAGTTGGGAGGGGTTTTGCAGTGATTCGGAGGTGATATCCGTGGAGCTAGACTCGGGTCGTGGCCATAGGGACTGGCCCCGGATTCAGGGTGCGTGAAGTGGTAGCCCTGAATGACAAGCCCAGATCAGAACGGATTTATTCTGACTCTCAGGTTTTCTACCTTTGCTATGCATGCAAAATAACTACAATGAAGAAGATGAGGTAAAATAGCTTCACTTTCAAAAACATTCTCCACTTTTCTACCTTTTCCTGTTTTTCCTTGGAAAACACGTATTCGTATCATTCGAGGGTAAAAAAGTTCTTTGGAAAGAAGCCGAATATATCCTCCCATAGCAGATGTCAGTTCCCTAAATGATAGTGAAGGAGAATCCCTCATCTCTATAACCTACGACCACCCATTTTCAAAGAAACAAAGATGTCTCAAGGACTCCTTTGGAAAAGTAACCATTCAATATGATGTGACTAGGCTGTTTCCATAGCAATTCAGACTTTTTTACATTATGATAGTTTCTGAAAATGGAAATTTCCTTTTGTCTCCTAATGTTTCCTTCCTTATTGCTTTGTTGTTGTGTAGATATCCACACTCACACAGAAGCAGTTTGACTCAAAAAATAAAAATAAAGTAAAATAAAAGACTTAAATCTCTTGGTTATTTTCTTAGTTCCTACAGCTTACTAGCCTGGGGAGATTGCTGAGCCTTTTAAAGGATGCATCAAACAGAGTGTCAGTGTGGGGGTTGGAGAAAGGATTATCGCAGTACTTAGGTTTTTTTAAAAAAAAAAAAAAAAAACAGCTATTTCAGGGAAAAAAGAACAGTGTACACACTCCCAACCTCTCACAAACACACAGCAATGTTCTGAAAAGGCAGTTTCTTCCGAAATAAAAACCGTTACAGGCCGGGGGTGGTGCAACTTACCAGGCAGCAAAATTTGACGCAGAAACACTGTTGTCTGAGCAGCGAATCTCAGCTCCATCTACAAATAGGTCAAGGTTTTGAAGATGGTGATAAAAGTTTCTGTTTATACCATTGTTTCCAGCTGGAACGTTCTTTGCAGCAGTGATTCTCAACCAGGGGCAATTTTGTCCCCCCACCCCAGGGAACATTTGGCACTGAGGAGAAGTTTCGGGTTGGCACAATTGGGAGGGGTATGTTACTGGCATTCAGAGGGTAGAAGGCAAGGAGGCTGCTAAGCATCCTAGAGTGCTCAGGACAGCTCCCCCCCCCCCCCCCCCCCCCCCCCCCCCCCGCCTCCAACAAGAAATTGTCTGGCCCAAAACGTTAGTACTATTGAGTTTGAGAAACCCTGCCCTTGAAGTTCTTTGTTAGTAACACGGTGACTAGGGGTAAGCATTGAAAAACAGATCTACTTTTTTTGGACTTTGAATGTGGAGAGTGCATCTAAGTGGTTAGTACAAGGGCAACGAAGAGTCCGTAGACTCATTCCAAATTCAGGAAATGTCAAGAATTAGGGTACTAAGGCATGTAAGACAAGGATTTCACACACTAGGTGAATTCGTTCATTACTTCATTTGCACATTCATTGAAAACATTTCTTTTTTAATTTCAATAAATCACAGGCACTGGAGTGGGTACTGAGAACTCAACAAGAAACAAATAATACAGTTTCCTGCCTTCAATGATTTCCTGGTCTAGCAAAATAAAGATATTAAATAAGCACACACAACTATTTCATAATAGCTGTGATAAGTGCTATGTAGGAGAAGTACAGCTTTATCTGAGTATAAATTAGAGGCGCTAAGCTAGGAAGGAAAAGCTCCTCAAAGAAAAATGGCTTTTAACTGAGTCCTGACAGAGGATTAGGAAACTGGTAATCAGGGATCTTGGAGATGTATCTATGTCACAGCATCTTAAACTGCAAATTGCATACCAGTCCACATCTCAAGAGAGGGGTCTGGTAAAGGAGTCTGTATCTAGAATATTTCATTCATTTAGGCTTTTTTTGAGTTTAGGGTGGTGGTAATCATCTGCAGAAGGAAAGGGAGGCATTGAGAGACAAACAACAGGCAGATTAAAAATTGAAAGACAAGACTAGGTCAATTTAGAAAGAAAATTGATACCTTCAACTGTGTAATTATGCATCCATCATAGTTCCAATAATATTAATAATAAATGTTAAGTGAGTTACTCCTATATGCTAAGATAATGGTTTTAGTTGTAAATTTAAAAGATTTAGGTGAGCTGAGGATTGGGGTGAGAATGAGGCTCAATAGGAGCCCAATAGCCCCATAAGTCCCAGGATCCCAGATCAAAATTCACAGTTGGTTATCTTTGTTTTGTACAGCTGTACAGAGATGAGGGTCTGGACATGTTGAAATGGTTGACACATTCTCCTAGCTAATGTTTGTCCCACCGCTTCTCTAAATCATGCTTTTTGTTTTTCTATTTGCATGCTACTACAAAGGTATTTTAGGTAAATTTTTGTATTGATGTAAACATATATACAGAAAAGAGTAAAAATCATAGACAGGTGGCTTAAGAATTTTCACACACTATTTCGGAATGCAACATACCAAAAATGGATTGGCTTTTGCAAAGGGAATTTATTTGGTTTCAAAATTACAGTTTTAAGGCCATGAAAATGTCTAAATTAAGGCTCCAATAAAAAGATACCTTCTCAGATGAAAGGTAGCTGGCATCAGGGCTTCTCTGTCACGTGGGAGGGTACATGGTGACGTCTGCTGTCCTTCTCTCCTGACTTCTGGCTTCTCAGCTCCTGTTTCCAATGACTTTCTCTCTAAGCTTCTGTGTTTCCTCACTTAGCTTCTCCAGGGCAGACTCTGGGTGTCATCTCTTAGCTTAGCATCTCCAAACGTCCATGTCTGGTTTCATCTCTCTGACCTCTGTATCAGCTCTTTTAAGGACTCCAGTAAACTAATTAAGACCCACCTTGAATGGGCGGGGATCACACCTCCATGGAAATGCTCTAATCAAAAGGTCCCACCCACAATAAGTCTGTACCCACAAAAGTGGATTAAAAAAACATGGCTTTATTGGGGTTTATTATAGTATTTCCTCTTCTTTTGTGTATGTTTGAAAAATTCCAAAATAAAAAGATTTGCTTATGCTGAAAAAAAACCCACACACACACACAAAGGACATGGCTTTTCTGGAGTACACAATAGTTTCATACCAGCACACACATCCACTTATAAAACCACCAGCCATATCAAGAGATAAAATATTACCAATGTCCCGAAAGCCTCTTCCATGGCAATTCTCAGTCAACATCCTCTGATTAGGTATCCACTGCTTGACTTCCATCGTCATAGTCAAGTTTTGTCTGTTTTTTAAATACTCATTCACGGTATTTCAAAATACTCATTTCGTCTGTTTTTGAAATACTCATTCATGGTATTTCAAAATCATGCCATATTTTGTCATCCGTGTCTGGATTATTTTACCCAAAGTTATAAGGTAAAATTCAACCACTTCGTTGCATGAAATACTTAACTCATAATCTTTGCTCTATGGTATTCCTTTATATAAATAAGTCACAATTTGTACATTCTATTATAGGCATTTGGGTTTTTTCTATCAATGTTCTTATTTCCATCAATGCTCTTAAATTTTGTGTTAAGAGCATTCATGTATATGTCTATGAGCATATATATTTACTCATTTCTGTTAGGTAGATATCCAAGAGTGGGAATGGTTCCTAATAAACTGAGCAGATATTTAGCTTTAATAAATCTTCCAAGTTTATACTCCCAGTAGCAGTGTATGAGAGTTCCAGTCACTCCATATCCTCACAAACATTTTTCATGTGTCTTTATCACCTCAAAAATCTGGTAAGCCCATGGTAAAATGCCATTATAATTTTATTTGCATTTCCTGATGATTAATGAGATTCAGCACCTTTGCATATGCCTACTGCCCATTTGGAAATCTTCTTCGGTAAAATGCCTATTCAAATCTCTTGACTACCTTACTATTTGGTCATCAGTCTTTTATACAATTTTATTTTATTTTTTGGATAGATTTTCTTCAAATATGTGCTGCAAAATATTTACGCACACTGTGATTTGACTTTTCTCTGTTGTGGTATCTTTTATAAAAATATGCTATTCATTTTAGTATAGTAAGATTTACTTACTTTGCCTATTCTTTATTCAAGAAGATATTCTCCCATGTCATGTTCTAGAAATTCTTTTTGCTTTAACTTTCACATGTAGATCTACAATCCACCTGTAAGTGATCTTTTTTTTTGATATTGTGAAATAAGCTTCAGATTCCTTCCCACTTACCCACCAAAGAAATTAAATTGATCAAACTCAACATAGAAAAGATCAGTCTTCCACTGAACTGGTATGACTTATTGATGCTGTCATTGTTGTAGTTAGATTCAGTTGTCAACTTGGCCAGGAGAACATAACTAGTTCTGTTGCTGTGGACATGAGCCAATGGTATGTGAACCTCACCTGTTGCTCATTACATCTGCAGTTGGCTAGCAGGCATGCCTCCTGCAATGAATGACATTTGACTTAATTGGCTGGTGCTTAAATGAGAGAACGCAATGTAGCACAGCCGAAGCAGTTCAGCATACCTCATCTTGGCACTCGCAGCTCAGCCCAGCCCTTTGGAGATGCAGAAAGAAATCACCCCAGGGAAATAGTTCCTCTAGTTGTTGCAACCTAGAGGCCTGGAGAGAAGGCCAGCAGAGACCATCCTGTGCCTTCCCATGTAAGAAAGAACCTCAGTGGAAAGCTAGCTGCCTTTCCTCTGAAGAACTAACAAAATAAATCCCCTTCTATTAAAAGTCTCTGGTGTGTTGCATTCTGGCAGCTAGCAAACTAGAACAGACATTATGTGTGAATAATCATATTCTGGATTAATAAATACTATTGTGTTTTCTATTTCTCAATTCCTGTTCTAGAACAACATTTCTTAATTACTGTAGTTACTTCAAGTCCTGAAAAATGGTAATCTAAGTTCTTCAGTTTTGTTCTTTTTCATTGAGATTGCCACTGCTATCCTTTGCCCCTTGCATTTCATATACATTTTAAAATCTACTTATCTATTTCTACAAATAAAGCTCCCGGGATTGTGATTAGGTGACCATTAAAGCTATAGACTTGCTTGGGGAAAACTGAAATCTTTATGAAATTGAGCTTTTTAAGTACATTGAACATATATCCCATCATTTTTTAGGGCTTTATTGATTTCAGTTTCCATTGAAAGTTCTTTGATTTACAAGGGTGTATTACTTTGTTATACTGCCAGAATGTGATATACCAGAAGTAGAAAAGCTTTTAAGGGGCAATTGAATAAGTTACAAGTTTAGAGTTCTAAACTTATAAAAACATCCAAACTAAGACATCTAAGGAAAGAAACCTTTATTCAAGAAAAGCCAACGGTTCTGGAACACATGGCTGGTATCTTCTGGAGTCTTTGGCTTCTGGTTTCACACAGCTTCCAGCCTCTGTTCCTCTGTGTGCTCCTTTGCTTCTCTGGGACTGCTTTCCTTGGCTCTCTCCACGTTCTGACTTGCTTCATATCTCATTGGAAGTCACATGGTGACGTCTACTGGGCTCCAAGCATCTTCAAATATCAGTACTTCTGTTGTCTCTGAAGCAACTGTTTTCCAAGCATCTCTCTTGGCTCAGAGCTCTCTCTCCAAAATGTTTTTTCTTTTAAAGTCTGCACTGAACTAATCAAGACCTACCTTAAATGGATGTAGTTACATCAACCATCTAATCAAAAGACCACACCCACAAACGGGTGTGCAGTGTCTTTGTGGAGATAATCTAATCAAAGTTTCCACCCTTAAGTCTTATATCAGGATTAAAAGAAATGGCTGCCTGCACAAGATTGAATCAGGACTAAAACATGGCTTTTCTGGGGCACATAATAATTTCAAACCAGCACAAAGTGTTTTTGAGGCACATAGATTAATTTTGAAACATTCATGTATTTGTAGTTACCTTTGTATTATCGATTTGTAGTCTAATTCCACTGAGGGATTGATTCCAATCCACCAAAACTTTTTGAGACTTGCTTTATCTTCCAGCATATAATCAATTTTGCTAAATATTCCTTGCGCTCTTAAAAAGAGCATATGCTCAGGGTGCATGGGTGGTTCAGTGGTAGAATGCTCACCTTTCACGGGGGAGACAAAGGTTTGATTCCCAAACCATGCACCTAAAAAAAAAAAAAAAAAGGTATATGCTCTATAATTGTTGGACTCAGTATTATTTTTTATACTTTTAGGAAATAGTGTTAATTTTGTTCTTTAAATTTTCTAAATCCTTGCTGATTTCTTCAAAAATTGTTTGCCCTACCATTTACTGAGAGAGAGATGTTATAATCACCTATTAAAATACGTATTTTTCTTTTCTCTTTTTTATCTATTGTAGATGTCAGGATAGTTATTTACTTCCTTCAATCAACACTTGCATTTCACATACATTTTTCCATTCATTACTTTCAACACTTTTGTATCCTAATATTTAAGATTTTTCTCTTATGAGAAGTTATATATGCCCCTCACCACACCCCATCCATTCTGACAGTTTTTTTCTTTATCTGGGTCATTATTACACTTATATTTATTGTAATTACTAATACTTGCGGGTTTTTTTCTTTTTTTTTTTTTACTCTTTTATTGTATAATATAACATATACAAAGCAAAGAAAGAAAAAAGCAGTAGTTTTCAAAGAATTCTTCAACAAGTAGTTACAGGACAGAGCTCAGAGTTTGTCATGGGCTACCATACCATCATCACAGATAATTTTGTTTATTTTTGCTGTTTTTCTGTTGTTTCCTAAAGTTCCACCAGCTTTATGGCCCTTTTCTCTATTTTCTTATTTTCTTTTAGGTTTACCTCTTTATGTTCTTTTACTCTGGAATTTTGGCCCCTAAGTCATAAGCTTTTAGTAGTTTTTAACTCAAGATTTGTGATTCTCCAACCCTTTGAGAATGTCAAATTCTTGGCTTATTTTCTCTACCTCTTGGAAGGAGCTTTATGAATAACTTCTCCAACTTCCTGTCCATATTGCTTATAATCAGAAAATGTTTTGATGGGCAAAATAGAATATTACTCAATATGTTTCCTTTCTCTCTGGATTCTCGGTTCCACAAATTCCAATTTCCATAGCCCCTTATTCAATGACTTCAAACAGATATTTTTACTATTTTTATTGTTTGTGATTATTTTATTCACCTTTTAGAATTATTCTTGCATGAATGATTACTCTGCACTATTCTTTTTTACTCAGAATGCCCTTTCTCACATTTCAAACCACTAAATACTTTCTGTTCTACCTCTGAAGGCATGCCTTCCTCATTATCTCTTCACATACTTATCATTCTCACCGCTTTTTCCTGCCTAGATTATTTTCTTTGCCTTAGATTACATTCCCCAACCCTCATTGTTCTTTCTCCCATCTATTTTCCTCATTGCTGTTGGACCAATTAAATGATGGTTAAAACAATGATTCTGAAATCAGAATGTTAGAATTTACCACTTCTGGGCTACTACTTAATATGTGTGTAATATAGAACCTGTTTCATAATTTTTTTATACCTCAGCTTTCTCTTGTGTAAAAAGGGTGTGATAATAACTACCTACAAGGTTATTGTGAGAGTTGTCATAATTAACTGTTGTTTAATTTCTGAAAACAGTGTCTGGGATTTAGTTCTTCCTCAAAAAACAGTTGCAATTGCAATTCTAAATATAGATATGATCCTCTTTCTCCTCATTGCAAATCTATTTTCTGATTTCCTATAGCCTTCTGGATAAAATCAAACACATAATAAAATTTAGGGTGTTACATCTTAGTTCCAAATCATTTTTCCATATTATGTCCTATGCATTCCTTCTGGTTGCAGTTACCCAGGGACAGCTCTCTGCCCTCTAAATACACCACAAGCTTTTAGATCATTTTGCCTTTTTGTTGGTTACGTTGGTCCCTCATCCTGGTACTTTCTTAATCTTTCTTCTACACACAGAGGTACTAATGTCACTTTTGATGATAATTTTTAAAGTACTATTTCCATTATATAGTCTGCCCAACTACTTTAGGTGTAATTAATCAGTCCCTTCACTAAACTAACATGTGGTATTTGTGCTACCAACTCCTACTCTCACAGCCTTGGCAAACGTTATAATTTGATCATGGTGTGCTTTTCTACTGAATCCAAATACAGAATCCATCTTCCTCAACACAGTGCTCCAGAAGGTCAATAACAGCTTATATGAGCGAGAATCAGACACAGCACCTATTTCTTATGTGTGAAACTGAAGAGTTTATTCCCCTCTAGTATAACACTTTCCTCATTCTGCATCATATCATATTTAGTTGATTATGAGTTAGTGGAAATAAGTTTCTATATTTTATTTCTCTTTATATTTCTAAAAACTTATAATAGCATGTTTTTCAAACACGTATTTATTATTTCTAATCAGTACTTATGTACTGTTTAATGCACTAGTCTTAAGTGGACAGTGAGTTTTAATAAATTTATTCACTTACGTAACTCTCATGTCCATAAAAATAGAACACTTTCATCATACTAGGAAATACCCTCACATTCTTTTTTTTTTGCAATTTGCTTTTTTTATTTAATAATTAAAAAAAAATTTAACAACAAACAAACAGAAGCATTCTTAACATATGATCATTCCGTTCTACATATACCCTCACATCCTTTTACAATTAATTCACCATCCCCAACCTGGCAAGAACTCATCTGATTTCTATGATTATAGATAAATTTTGTTTGTTTTATAAAATAATGTAAATTAATTATGCAATATGTCCTCTTTGTATAATGGCTTCTTTCACCTATTATGTTGCTTATAACAGTTCATTCCTTTTGTCTTTTTTTATGCTATATGATGGGGGTCACATTTCATTATTTTTCCATGTGACTATTCCTTTATTGCAGCACCATTTGTTAAATTTCTTTGGGGGGAGGGATGTACTTGGGTGAGAATTGAACCCAGATTTCCCATATGGCAGGCAAGAATTCTACTACTGAACTACGTTGCACCCCAACAGTTCATTCCTTTTCATTTCTGAGTAGTGCTCCATAGTATGAATGCACCTCAATATTTATTTATTTTCTCCTGATAATCATTTTGGCTGGTTCCAGTTTTTGTGAAAAATTGCTGTGAGTATCTCGGTAGAAGTATTTTTGTGTTTGTGGACCTTTGTTTTAATTTCTCTTGGATAACTACCTAACAGGGAAAAATTGTAGGGTCGTAGAAAGGAAACATGCTTTAACTTTATGAGAGTGTACCGTTTTATACCTTCACCAACAAAGTATGAGATTTCTAGGTGTTGCATAACCTTGCCAACACTTGGTATTTGTGTAATTAATTTTATCCATTTTGGTGGGATTTTAATGGTATCTCATTATGGCTGTAATTTGCATTTCTCTGATGAGTAATGAAAATGAATTGACTTTATAAATGTGGATCTATTTCTGGATCATTTAGTCAATTTCTTGATTTACTTGTCTCTCTTTACACAAATAGTCCATTGTCTTCATTTCTTTAGCTTTAATTTAGCTATCTGGAATTGAAATTTGCATTGGGGAGTTGTTTATGAATTCAATTTAAGAGATATAGGGTACCCAGTTTTTCTATTTCTTCTTGTGTCAGTTTTATTTTTTCTAGAAAGTGACCATCTTATCGAGTTTATCAACACAGTTTTTCATAGTAATCACATTAGTCTTTTACAGTCTGTGGGGTTTTTAGTAATCTCTCTTCATCCATTCCTTATTTTAGCCACTTGTGCTTTTATATTTTTTCTTTGATCAACTTTGCTAGAATTTTAGTAGTTACAGTGGATTTTCTGGTATATTACTCATGGCTTCTCTTCAGAATTGAGGCATTCATTTTGGGAGGTGCAGCTGCTTGCAGCTCACAGTTGCCTCCCTTTGCAATAAATACCCTTGATCAAAGAGAAGCCTGAATTCTTGTCTCAACTTAGATCAAATTTAAGGTGCCATTGCAGCTTCAGAGTACCCACCACAATTGGCTGAGTCTTCCGTTACCATTGCATTAAAGTTCCATTATTGTTTCCTTTGCCGAATCATCCTTCCCTCACATCCTTACAGTTATGGTTCTTGAGCTCACATCTTAATAAAATGCCTTCATTCAAATCTGCATTTTAGAGTCTGTTTCCAGGGATCCTGACATAAGACATCAATTTTAGCCATCTTTTCAGGGAAACAAATTTATCTTTATTGACTCCAATTTTGTTTTTTAATTGACTTATGTTCTTATCATTATTATTTTTTTCATTATCATTATTTCAGTTTACTTTGCACTTCTTTTTTAAACTTCCTATGTGGAAATTCAGATCATTGATGATAAACTTTTCTTTTGAAGCTAATTTTTTTCCTCTAAGCACAATGAATGATAATTTCTTTCATTACTATTATTTCAGTTTACTTCACTCTTTTTTTTAAATCTCCCATGATGAAAATTCAGATCATTGATAATAAACTTAGTTTCTTTTCCATATAAGTATTTGAAGCTATTTATTTTTTCCTCTAAGCACAACTTTAGCTGCATACCACAAACCTTGGTATGTTATGATTTTATTATCATTCAATTTAATTTTTTTCTGGTTGTCCTTCTAATTTATTTATTAATGTTTTGGGCTAGTCAAATGTACACCCTTTGATTTCCAGATATTTGTGATTTTGTAAGGATTTTTTTATTAATTTCTAATTTAAATATTATTTTTGGTTCAGAGAGCATACCTTATTTCAGTCTTTACACTTGACTGCTTCTAGTAATTAAGGACATTACCGGGGTCTTCCAGATGTGGATTCACTCACTTCTCTGATGATAAGAAGGCATTTAATTCTATGAGGATTGGTTTCTTAGTCTTATTCAAGTAGTAGTACTTTAGAGGATATTTTTCCTTTCTGAGTCTTTTTCTAGAGCATGATTCTTGTATCATATATCAAAATCACTGGGAGACTTTATATATATATATATCTTTACCTGGACCCCACTTACAGAAATTGATATGAAACACCATCTAGATTTGAAAACTAACATTTTAATTTCAATTCATGTGAAAGGGTAAAATGATGATATTTATTATTCATAACTGAGAAACGCACCTTTGGTGGCATAAGTTTCTCTTGGGATATAACCTTCCATAAATCTCTCAGAATTTGTTTCTGTTTGCACAACTTTACTCAAGTCTGATTAACAATTAAGCCTTGATAACATGAATAAACAACAATAGATTCTATAAAATTATTTTTTCTATAAAAATATACAAGAGCATCTTTAAAAGAAAAACTTTTTATACAATTTAGTATCTCATAGCTTTATTTAATGATTCATGAATCAGGCAGCCTCCCATACAGAAAGTAGAAGGAAGATCCCCTGAGCTGGTGGGGAAAGAGGCTCATATGAGGCAAATCGGGAAGTAAGTGAAGAAATATTCTGATTGGCTGACATTATGTTTTCATTTTGCTTAATGCAGTCTTAAAAAGTGGGGGACAGGTGGTTACATAAGAATGTGGAAGTTGGTTGGTGATAATTGATAAACGTCTTGTTATATTTAAATTTAATCTTTTGGGCCAGTTAGGCACATGTAAGAAAAGAGGAACCTGGGGCTTACCACAGGTGCCTCCATGATGGGCCTAATAGATTTTATTTATGAGTACACACTCACAATTTTTTCAGTTTCCAAAATTTTTTTTGCATAAACTATCACATGAAATCTTTACGATCACCATTTTCACTAGCTCCAAGTTACAGATGAAGGCACTCAGATTCAGAAAATTGCTATCTTCACTAATGTCACTGAGTCTACATCTGGCCATCTTTCCTTGATACTGCTGTGCTGAGGTCTGGTCATCTGAGAAATCACCATTCAAAGTGTTAAACTCCCTTTCTTGAACTGTGTGAATTGAATCTTCTTATTTTAGGGGTTGCCTACATAATAATAAGATAACAATGTGAATGACCAAGATAACAGCAATGACAATAACTTCAAAGGACAAGGAAAATATCTAAGGTAAATAGTGAAACCAAAATTCATATCCAGGAAGACTGACTTCAGAACCATTTTTCTTATCCACTTTTTCAAAATCCTTATTTTTCTTTGTCCTTGCTCTCTGAAGGGTCCAATGCCCTTCTCAACATTTTTTCATTCTCCAGGCCATTACCATTAATCAATACCCCAGTTCTCCTTCATCTCAGATCATAAATCACTAGGCAATCCTAGTGCTGGTAGGTAATAGATCTGATGAGCTAATTCACACCAAAGTGTGAATGAAAAATGATGGTTTCATAAGTTTTCCACTTGGGAGTCTGTTTGCATTTTAAGAAGGGTCACAAACACTTCTCCAAGTAAGTGTTGGGTTGAAGAGAAATGTAGTGTTTGGTCAAGGGAGTTTAAGCACCTCTCAAACTCTCTTGACATAAATTGGAGGGAATAGAATTGGCATATGGAGTTCAGAAAGAGGAAGACTGGTTGAGCCAATCCTTTCTGATAGCTGATGATGAGTCAGACTTGGCTTCGCAAAGGGAATATCTGGTATCTATTCACCCCAGGAAAGGTTACTGGGTTGCTGGGAGGCTCTTCTAGGGAAGATGTTCATCCCATTTGCAGATCATTCATACAGAAGGGAAAGGGTCCTGATATCTAAGACTCAGTTACCTCCCTCGGCCTTGGAACTCCATCTCAGGGCTTGTAAGTCTCCTCGTCTCTTTATGGGATGGTTTCCCTTCCTCTGTGAATTTTCTACACTTAATTAAGTATAAAATTTAAGAACATTAAATTTTGAATTTACAAAAAAATCAGCAAACAAAAAGCTTAGAGAAGATTTCCATTCCTTTATAGGTACCCTAGCTTCACCTCTCAAACTACACAAGGTGACCCTGTGATGCACGATTGAACACCATGGTAGACTCACTGCACACATGGTTAATGTAAGTATACCCTTCCTTAGTAATCACTGTTAAAATTATTGGTGGAGATTTTACATCATCAAGATAAGAAGAAACTGTCTCAGTGGACTCCTGAACTGAGAGATATGCACAAGAAACAAAGCAGAATGATGATTTAAGTGCCTTGTTTGTTAAAAGATGTATAAACCTAAGTGAGTTTTCTGCAACCTCCCCTTTAATGAGACTCTTAGATTCACCAGAGCCAGAGCTAGTCTAATTTTCTAATCTAATGGCAGGCAGAGCATGAACATCCGCTAAGGACAAGTCCATAGAGGAGGGTTCTGCTCAGGCTGAGCAGAAAAACAAAAACAAAATCAAGAGTTTCAGTATAACCCTCCACTATTTCTTTCTGGCCATTTAAGTTCTTGGACATTTTAATAAGGTAATACTTCCTCCTTTGAGGATGAGTTAGGAAAGTGAACTCAGCATGAAATCATAGGGGTAGACATGCCCCATTGTTCAAATAATATTGTGTTTTCTTAATTAAAAGATAAAATGAATGCACATCAGTGTTTTTTTAAGTATAAATTAAAGATTCAGAAATATCCATCAATTAGGAAAGGATGTATTAGTTGGTGTTCTTTAGGGAAACAGAACCAGCAGGACATATTTGTAAATAAGAGATTTTATAAAAATTTCTCATACAACTGTGGGAATGTACAAGTCCAAATTCTGTAGGGCAGGCCACAAGCTGATAGCACCAATGAAGATTTCAATGAATTTCCCAGGTAAGGTTGACTGACTGAAGTGGAGAGAGAGATTTTCTCTTCTGACTTCTCTTTTAAGGCCTTCAGCTGATCAGATTAGACATCACTAATTGAAGAAGACACTTGCCTTGGCTTACTGCAGATGTAATCAGCCATGGATGCAATCGATGTGCTGATGATTTAATAAACCAACCTTCTGGTTTATTAATCAACCATGAAATGTCCTTGCAGTAATAAATAGGCCAGTGCTTGCTTGACCAGACAATTGGGCATCATCACCCGACCAAGTTTATCCATGAACCCAACCATAACAACAAAGTTAACAAAGTTAAGTATAAAATCTATTCTTTTCTAGCAGTTTAGTAGATTTATATTGCTTCTCCGAAACTTATTTTTTTCTTCCATTTAATGTTGTCAATGATTTATCTGTCAAATGAGGATTCATAAGTGGATTTTTGAGTATTAAATATAACTATGCAAGTAAATTGCTCAACACAGTATCTAATGCATTGTTTGTGGTTAAAACGCAGTAGCTTTAGAATTAGAGAGATGTGAGGTAAATTCCTAGTCCACAAATTATAAAGCATTTTACCCATGTGTATTAGTTTCTCTGTCCCTTAGTTTTCAAATGTATGCAAAGCTGGTAAATAATAGATGATTTATAGTGATGACTAAATGAGATATAAGGGTTTGTATTAGACATTCAACTAATGGTAGCTATTATTAATAACATACTTGAAAACTACATTTCACAACAAGTGACTCCTTTATGGTTCTTGCTTATATTCACCAGTTGGCAGAAATGGATTTACAGTACAAAAACATTGTATATGAAAGTTACACATAAAGAAAATTTAATTACATTAAGGTCATCTGCAATAAGATGACTTATACAAAACATGTTTAAATCTTTTTTGGTTATGAAAGAGCATAGTAACATAAAATCTAGAGTTACACAGATTGGATTCAAAGCCACCTCAAGAACTTAAAATCTATATAAACCTAAGCAAAATATATAACCTCTGTGGCATGTTCTTCCTCTATACTATATGGACAATAATAACATTCACCATAAAAGGTTGTTGTGAGGATTGAATGTGTTATACATTTAACTACTTAGAAGAGGGGTAGGAACATAGCAAGCTACTGTCAAATGTTAGCTACACACATTTTAAAATTATTTCTTTCCCCTTAGAAATAATATTTAAAGAATACAATATACATTATCATTTTTTACATACAGCATCATTTATTTTTACTATTAATAGAACATCCAACCCAATTTTTAATTGATTTATATTGTTTTGCATATGCAGTGTTAAATGTTATTGCTAGTTTGTCAGGCAGTACTGATCAGTGATATAAATATAACACTCTTTGTAAGACCAAGGTATAATCAGAGCATCTCTGAGTTTTAATTTGTTGAATTTATATGTAGACCAATTGGCCCAAAAGTCAATGATACACATTCACATAAGAGCAAGTTGTTATACTCTCTCTTGCAAAGAAGTAATGCCAAATAAGCTATGTGTAAGTTTTAATATATTTTAATATCTGTTACACTTACCTCAATAGATGCTACTGATGCCCCAATGCAGGTTCTTAAAATCTGGCTGAAAATCCAATTGCATTTACCTTTTGGAGTTCACTCAAGCCACACTTATGTGAAAGAACATGACACATAAACAAGCAAATCTCAAAGTAGGGAATGTTTTGTCAGTCAGGAGTGTGTATGTTCTTTGGAAAGGCCCTCAGAAGAAATTCCAGCCTCTGCCCAGCTGTCCTGAGGTTAGAGCCTTTTCTGGCAGCTATAGGTGTGAAAGCCTCTTTATCACTTCCTTGATCCTTCTAAGAATTACATTTTCCAGCCCATTTTTCCTTTCCTCAATTCAATCCCATCTACTTTCAGTTAGAAATTCTAATCCTCTGAGATTTCTCTTTCTTTTGTTGCTTCCAAGTTACTCTGAACTTCCTTCCAAAGGAAGGAACTCCACCATATCTCCCTTTTGAATTACTTCCCATTCACTTTTTCAAGGTTTCCTGTTTATTTACATTGTACTGATTTGATTCTTTAAGGAGCTAGGAACTTAGCATCTATCTAAGTAAACGGTAGAAGAGATTTCTTATAGGTTTTTTAAAAGATGCTCTTACTGAGATGGCTAGGAGGTCTTGGTATAGAATGGCGGCTGTGAATGCTTCCCATAAAAAATAAGGTTTATTTTTTGCCCATTGCCTATTCAGGGTTTTATTGTTTGTTTCACCGTGAGTGGCACACTTCTCATACTGTGTGCCCGTGAAGCCTCTGCTTGCATAAAACATGACGCTATACCCTGAACAATGCTGGAATACATTATATAAATTTCCCTTTGATAACCAACATGTTTTCACCTCTAATAGAATCTGAACAGAATTACATCTCCTTTTCCCCAGTGTTCCCAATGTGCTTCATAATTCTCTCTTCTGTGAATCCAATAACCATCTCCAAGCAGAAAGGGATACGTTTCAGTGAAGGGAGGAAGCAGGTCAGTATCACAAAGCAGGGAGTTACAAGATGGCATGAGAAGACACGGTCCACATGATCAAGAAACTGTACAATAAACCTTAGTACTCAGAATGCTCACAGGAATGGAACATTCTGGTTATAAGGTAGAGCAAAACTCCAAAGGTTTGTTATTTCCAACCTGATTGTGAATATTCTTAAAGTACTGGTTTCCCTTCCATGGAAGACACGGCCATTTGATTTACCTCACACCCAATCTGAAGCCCCATGTTAACTCCCAGCCTCCAGCAGAACCAATCATTTACTTTCTCAGCCTCTCTGGCAACAGTTTTTTTGTTTGTCTTGTTTGTTTTTGCATGGGCACGTACCTGGAATCAAACCTGGGTCTCCAGCATAGCAGGTGGGAATTCTGCCACTGAGCCACCATCACACTGCCCAAGGCATGGTTTTGAACAAAGAAACCAAATCAGATGTTTGTTGAAAGTTTACATGAAAGAGTTTTTGTTTTCCTGATAAAAAGGAAAGGGCATGCTCTTTACCAATTTAATGTTTCTGTAATGCCTGGAACTATTTGGGCCCATCAGTAACGATGAGAGAAAGACCAAGGTTATCGCTGAGACTCTATGCCAACCATCATATTGTTGAGATGATATTGTCTAATTCAAGGTGTCTTTTTCTGGTGAAGGAAAATGATAAATTATTCATTTCGTTTGTTTTATCAATTGCACCAAAAAGTGTTTCTATTACAATTATCATGTCTTCCTAAGAATTTACTTGAAACTATTTTGCTTAATATTTGAGGATTTTCCAATGATATTCGAAATACCATGGCTTGTTATATGGCCCAGAGAGTCTCAAAATATCATAGAACCCATTTTTCTGGAGAGCACATGGAGAAAAAACATCAGATCAGACAGATCTCTGCTTTCCTCACTCTTAGAGTGATCTGGATTTAGCTAGTTAAGAGATATCTCTCAGCTCTTGAAAATTAGGTTCGGAGTTGAGTTATGTTAACTCCTAGTGCAAAGATTCTACGATTCCATCCAGCATCTAGAGTGTGCTACAAGGTTGTGCTTCACAGATGTTCTTCATGGCCAGGTAGCATGTGAGATGGTCCACTGGGAATATAGAAATATGTGATCATGTGTCTTTTATGGCACTCATCCCATGGCATTCATGAATTCATTTTTCTGAACGTCTCTTCTCTCATCAGCATAATGAGGGACTAAGCCAGAGATCATATGCTGGAAATTCTTAGACTAAATTTGATTTGAAACTGTGCTTTGTCTCTCTGCAGAGTTCCTTTTCATTTTTCTTGAGAACTGGAATTAGTTGTCAACATTTTAAAAATAGGAGATGACACATAATATCCATGTTTCTATGTTCTTTTGGTCTATTCGCCAATACAGGGCCCACATTACCATGAAAATAATCATCTAGAATTGATTAGGTTCTTCTCCATTTACATTGTGCTCATGTCCTCCACTTACCACACTGTCGACAGACCCATTTAACTCACATCATACATCTGAAGATCTTAGTCACTTGAATTTTTAAACTTTGGAATATAAAATTGTTAAGATCTTTTTAATGCTAAGGTTTTCTAAGAAGGACCATGCTGTTGTAAGCCAGATAAAGTAAACTGTTAGAAGAATTGGTTCATAGATTGTAGGATAAAGTCTTCAGACCCTTCTAGCTCTAATATTCTAGTGTTTTTTGACAAGCCAAGTTGTTCCTGAGACTTTGATGTATTACTTGATACATCATTGGGCAAGCCAACCTCGAGCTGGTTTTAGTAGTCACTAAAGAGAAAAACACCTCACTTGTCACCATTGATCCAGGATGAAAACATTGGTAGGTTAAAATCAGGGGTTGCAGGTATGCCCTTCCCTGCAGTTTTGAATAAACACAATCGGTCTATCCAGGGCAAAGCAACTGTTTCTTAAGATGTGTTTGTAAATGTGTTTATACAGCAAGAACCTCCAATCCATCAGCCCTCAAAGAGCTAATCAATATATTCCAATTTGATCTCAGAAGTTTTGCCGCTGGGAAGTTTAATTTATTTCAACTCATGGCCATGAAAAAATGAGAAGTCAAGGCATTTTGACATAATAGAAAAAGTGGACAATGTTGCATCCAGCACCAGTTTCATTTCAATTTTCCATTTTATCAGAACAAATCATCCCACTAAATGGAATAACCATGAAAACTGATCAGTCATGGGGCTAGTCTATGGGTAAGGTAGAAAGAGCATATAAGAAGCAGTCATAATGCACGTTGTTACTCACAGACCAGGCTCCATGTAAAACATTTCTTCTGGTGAGGGAATAGAAAGCCTGGGAAAAGATTTTGGTCTGAAATCTATTAGATAAATTTTCTTTTAACAACGTTTGTATCTAGATATAATCACTTCCCATAGCCAGGGTGTTTGCCCCTGAAAAATAAATCCGCCTGATGTCTGTGAGGGATGGATATCAAGTGCCATTTCCCTTTTAGAGCCTGGCACAGTAATGACATAAACAAATCCCAGGAGAGTATTTCTTATTTTTATGTACCCGAAATAGAATCCAGGTCTATCATATACTGAAAGACAGCATAGCTTTTTGGCTGGTCCCAAGGGAAATATGCAGAGTGGCAGAAATGAAAATATGTTATCCTAGGAACCCTGCTATATTACAGGCAGCATCTGTGGCATATGTTTGCATAAGTGATATATTAGTCCCTACTCTTCTCATGCAGATTCAATAAACAGCAGTGCCCATTGACTTAAAATGCAAAGAGATAAGATCTAGAAGACAAAAGATAAATTGAGATTAAGGACTAAAAAAAGGCTGATAGGAATGAGGTATTTTTTAGCAGAATTTGCATATGTTAGTTTATCAAGAAAAGGAAAGGCAGAATTAGAGAAAAGCTCCAGAAAGCGTAAGTGTTCTTAGTCAGCTTGAGAGGCATCCTCATGTCTTGGAGGCATGGAGGTGGTCCAAAGGAAGAAAGAGTGAGATGTCCTGAACACTGCCCTTTCTCCCCACCCCCCCAAAATGATCACAGAAAAATTCTGGGGCAAGATGTCCAACAGGAGATTATAAATACGGCTGTGAAAAGCAGATTCCCTTTGAGGCATCTCTGGATTCCAGGTTATGAAATCATGGGAAGACTTCCTTGGGATTTCAAAAGCACTGGAGCATGGAAGATAGAACATTGGACTTAAAATCTTAGAATATTAGTCTCTAGTCCCAATTTTGCCACTAGTTTCCACTGTGGCTTGACTTGTAACTATACTTCCTTATCTCTTCAACAAAGATATCACATGGAGAATTTTGTTAAGTTCCTTACTAGAAAATTTGATTTTCATCTGTGATTTCCCATACAACTCTACAGTTGCATTTCTCTATTTTGTATGAAAGGACCAGCCTATTGGATATAGAAATTATTTTTAGGATGAAAACTGTGTAAACTAATTCCAATTCTATTCATTTAAAACTTGACAATGTTCTTTTATAAATAGGTGGCATCTGTTTTCAAGATCATGATGGAGAATTGGCAGAGTTGGATTATGATTTTTGTATTCCCCAAAGATCTCTAACCTCATTCATAAGTTTCAAAAGGTTGGAACATTTCCTCAGGAATGAACTGTTTTAAAACATTCTTTGCCAGAAGGGACAATTTATCTGTGGCCTGTGGTACTGTGTATAGGCTCTTGAATAAGAATCTACTCACAGTTATCTTCTCAGGAAGTAGGCATGGCTGACTCCTCATTTAGAGTACTGTATTGACTGAAAGAACTCTGATTTATTAGTTTACCATTTTCTAGAGAATTAAGTACAGTGAAAATTGTTTTATATTAAAACATAATCCTGTATTGATAAAACATGTTTAAGCAATACAAAAATATATACAAAAAGAATATGGCATTTAAGTATAAGGAAATAATCATTGTCCTGTCCTGTCACTGTCAGATTGTTATTATATCATTATGTCTAGCTTTTAATGACTGCATCCTTAGAAGGATGAGGACTAATAGGAGAAGGTCAGAGGAGTGTATGTGACCTGAAGAATGGGAAAGAAATTGTATAAAAAGAGCTGAAGAGATTTTAGGTGTCTGCCTACAAGAGAGACTTAGGAATGATTTGTCTCTGGATTCCATGAATAAGAAAAACATAAGAAAAAAATAAAAGCATAAGAGAAGAATATATTTGTATGTGTGTATATATGTGTAGGTATATATATGAATGAGATGGAAGTAATACTTTAGGTCTTTGAGGAAACAATAAGAGGGCTCTAAACATTTATTTAATATATACTAAGCAAAGTTGTTTTGTTTTGTTTTGTTTTTAGTTGAAAAGAAGCAATACAAGACCCAACTTCAAGTCACTCATTATTTTGAGAGAGAGAGAGAAGCTCATAAATTTAGTAGTCATATCTTTAAGCTCCAATGAAGAAATAGGCTTAAAAACCTTTTTTTTAAATGAAGATTTATTTTAAGGTTATGAAAAGAAAGAAAACAAATCAAATGAGATATCCTAGATATCATCCCCTTGCAGTATATAAAGACTGGATCCAAGATTAGAATTACAGTAATTCTCATGCGAAGTTTAGGAATAGCTTATTATTTTGGGATAGAGCCTGGACTTGGAGGACCCCTTTTCCTCTGTCTACCTGGTGCGTATCACAACTGCAGAGAGAATCTCATTAGATTAGTTTGCCACATCTCACTGGAAGTGCCATCGTTGGGCACAGTTTCATAACATGTCATCCCAAGTGCATTTTTCCTCTTTTATGTGCAGTCTATATTTCATTAGGATGGTGATTTCTTCGACAGTTAAGTTGTGAGCAGGACAACAGAGTTGATTTCATTAGACACAACAGGCTGCTTCCACATAATTCAAGGATATCCTGTGTCCATTATCAAGAGGGAGAATAGTTTGCCTCCTCTTCCAATGGCAGGCCCGCGTCCTCTCACTTCTTTCTTATACTCATGTAAGGGAAGAGACATTGTCCATTCTTCTTAGTATGAGTCTAGGTTATCTATTGAACTATCCTTTATTTTCAGGCAGATTTGTTCTTCCTTAAATGAAAAGTCCCTGTTTCCCTTTATTATATATATCTCTGTCTAGGACTTTGGCATGGTCTGGTTCTGGGCGAGGTTGCTTATCTCACATCTTTCCCTTTCCTGGCAATGATCTGCTGGTTTAAGTGGGCTAAGAGGTTCTGTCTTCTCACAGGCATTAATGAGCAAGGTATTCCTAAGGTTTAGATTTTGAGGGTAGAGCAAAGGACCTGATTTGATCTTGGGCATAACTAGAACTGCTCTAAGGATTACTGAGCCCTAACAGAACAATTAATGAAGAAATTTCTTTGTTAATTTTTGTATTGTATCTTCTGTCTGTGGCATCTTCCAGAACCCTTTGGGGAGGGTAAGACCTGAGAATTTGAGTCCCCTATAACATCACCATTATAGGATCTTACCTATATATCTCTCCTCAAAGAACAAATTTGACATATTTTGATAAGTCTTAGAACAGAGTACAAAGTATATTTTGCAGGAAAACTAGGGGAGACATGTTGATTCATATTAGATGTATCTGAGATAAGATTTGGGCATGCCTCATTAAGTTTGTCTGGTAACAAGGTCTTTTTTGTGGAGCAAACCTGATAAGGGTTTAATAAATCTTTTAATATAATCTTGACTACGATTTACTATCTTTTCTTTAATATCAAACTTAATACTATGGTCACTACTACTACTACTACTAATAGTTTTGCTAGCTACAAATGTTAAGAACTATTAGCTAGGTGGTTGTGCTGGTTTGAAACTGTAATGTGCCCCAGAAAAGCCATGTTCTTTTAATCCAGTCATGTGGGGTCAGACCTCTTGTGGGGTGTGACATTTCGATTTGGGTTGTTTCCATGGAGATGTGACCCATTCAAGGTGGGTCTTAGTTTACTGGAGTCCTTAACAGAGCTCTTCTTAAAAGAGCTCACAGAGAGAGAAAGAGAACTCAGAGCCAAAACAGAGGACAGAGATATGAAACCAGAAGACAGAGACATTTGGAGATGCAGCAATAGGATGGCTTGGGAGATGCCAGAACCTGAGAGAGACATTTGAAACCAGAAGTCAGAGAGAAGGACATCAGACTTCACCATGTGCCTTCCCAGGTAACAGAGAAACCCTAGACATAATCAGCCTTTCTTGAATGAAGTTATCCACTTATTGATGCCTTAATTGGAACATTTTCATGGCCTTTAAACTATACATGTGCAACCTAATAAATCCCTTTTGTAAAAGCCAATCCATTTCTGGTACATTGCATTCTGGCAGCATTAACAAACTGAAACAGCAGTATTCTTAAAAAATTAATGCATTTTCTCAATTAATACTTATAAAAACCCTCACTGGGTAGATATGATTATAATGAAACTTGAAGCTTAGCTAATTGCCCATGATCACACAGATATAGTACCAGTTATCTTGCTGCATATTCAACCATTCCAAACTCAGTGACATAAAACAAGAACATTCATTAGTATCACTCATAGTGATAGGGGTTGACCGGGCTCAGCCAGAAGGATGTCATCTGAGGTTTTGTATGCAGTTAAAAGTCAGACATTGGCTGACTCTTAGGCCATCTTCACTCATGAGTCAGACCCCTTGGCTGGGAAGATACAATCACGTGGAGACTGGAACAAACGGGACTCCAGGGGCAGTTCTCTCTCTGTTCTTATGTGATCTCTCCAGGATGGTTGCTTCTGTGAGCCATATTTCTGAAATGGGCTCATGGCTTCAGAGGTGCATGCTCTCAGAGAGAGAATTGGGAGGAAACTGCATGACCTTCTGTGACATACCTCAGAAGTCATCCAATGTCAATTTCATCATAATCTCTTTACTGGAAGACAGTAATTAAAACCAGCCCATAAGAAGCAAATTAGACTTCACCTCTTGATGAAAGAAGAGTTAAAGAAGCAAGCATTAAACCTTTCATATGAACTCAGTGATTTTCTGAGTCCAATATCTCTACTCTTAGCTCCACTGGCTATACTTCATAAGTTCCTCTGAGGATTTTCTAAAGAATACTCATCAACTTGACTTGTATGGTTGTTGTGCCAGTTTGAAAGGATTACATGCCCTAGAAAAGCCATGTTTTAATCCTGATCCATCTCATGGAGACAGCCATTTCTTTTCATCTCTATTCAGTACTGTAGTTTGGAAATTTGATTAGATTATCTCCATAGAGCTATGATACACCAAATTGTGGGTATTAACATTTCATTAGAGGGAGGTGTGACTTTACTCATTACAAGTGATTAGTTTACTAGACTCCTTTAAAAAAGGAAACGTTTTGGAAAAGGCTTCAAGCCACAGAAACCACACAGCCAGAGACCTTTGGAGATGAAGAAGTAATGCACCCCCAGGGAGGGTGGGTGCAGGGGACTTCATGAAACAAAAAGCCTGGACACAAAACTAGCAGACATGGCCATGTTCGCCATATGCCTTTCCAGTTGAGAGAGAAACTCTGAACTTCATTGGCCTTCTTGAACCAAGCTATCTTTCCCTGGATCCTTTAGATTGGAAATTTTTTAGTCTTGCTTTAATTTGGATGTTTTCATAGCCTTAGAACATGCAAACTTGCAACTTAATAAATTTCCCTTTTTAAAAGCTATTCCATTTCTGGTATGTCTCATTCCAGCAGCTTGCAAACAAGAACAGTTATACACACTATTTGAAGTTAGAGGTCTAATATTAATGACCTCTTAAGGACTCCAACACTAATTTGAATGCTCAATGAATACTTTTAAATCCTAGAATCCCTAGGAATTGCATTTTTGTTGAAAGGCATAAAAATAATTCAACACCAGACACACTGCCTTAGACTGAATGAAAACAAAATGCTCATTTCTTAATACATTCCTTGATTTGATTATTTCTTTCTCTTTTTTCCCTTCCTGCTTTTTTAGCTTTTTCTCCCTCTCTTTCTTTATTCCTCTGTTTTTAATCACACAAAAATTGTGGTTTATCATTGTGACCTACACCTTCTTGAAAGATATAATCAAGACAACTGAAATTAATTTTTCATGTAAAATTCCCAATGGATATAGTTTCTTAGAGGCCAAGACGTATTACATCATCACCACTCCTTCTGACAACTAATCTTCTAATTCTATCAAAATAGCAATCAAGTTTCCCCTGAATGATTTATTCTCTATAGAACCAGACTGCTTATGGCTCATGTTTCTGTGATCACTGAAGCACTAGAAGATTTCCTGATTCTTGATACTTGTTGTGGTACTTTGCTAAATGTGAATTTCTTTTAAAGGTTAAATGGTGATTGGATTTCTTTTGGATTTGGAACTTCTCAGTTTCCATAGCTAGTCTATGGCTTTGCATACATTTCCACAAGTCTCTTCAAATTTCCATCCAAGTAAAAATAAATAAAAACAAAGCAGAACAATAAAACCATAAATTAAATAGATCAGTGCCTTTTGTCTTTTCCATAAGAACTAATAAACTGGATGAATTCTGTCTTTCCCAACTTTCCTAACATCCACAAATGCTCTCCTCTCATGCTGTTTGTACACTGGTACTGTCTAGGTCTCAGTATTTTACATTATTACATTATTTTTCCAGCAAGACTTTCTGTGAAGTCTTCCTAACAGAGTCCATGCCACCCATGCCATAAGTGTGGGGGATTTGGCTTAGAGCCCTGGCTTGGGTAAATTCTCATATGCCACTTAATCTTTGTGCATAGTCATTGCTCTATCAGGAAAAAGGGGAGAATCATTTCTCATAGCCTAATTTTGAATGAATCAATGTTTCCTAAGCTTTGTTACATCCCTTCTTTGATTGGATGAATGTAAGAATTTCATAGGTTCATAAATGTTATTGAAATACTGAAAATATGTTACATAGTATGATATAAAAGAACATGTGTGTACATATGTGTGTGTTTGATATTATTTTCCTCTAGGGATTTTGGTGTACCACTTTCTCTTTAGAATAACAGCTAAAGTTTTCAAAAGTGTGTTTTGGATCAATAAGTGACCTATAAAATACAAGCTTTCAGACTCACCAGACTTCCAGGACAAGATGGTGGCTTAACAATGTGCACATTTTAGCTCGTCCTCCAGAACAACTACTAAATAACCAGACACAGCATAGAACAGCTCCTGGGTCCACGTCAGTGACCAGACACACAGTGTATCCCACTCTGGACCATCTGGACCGGCTGCAAGCCCCCCCAGAACCGTGAGATCCCCAAGCCACGGTGGTTGGTTCCCCTCCCCCACAGGCTGCTTCCCAGAGGGGAAAGGAAAGAGACTTTACCAGCAGCAGGGTCTGAGCCCAACCAAACACCAATTGTGAAATTAATTAACAAATTGTGACTACTAAAAATAGGCCCCCAGCTCAGGTGAACCTGGTCCAAGCGGAGGTCGCTCATTTTTGCTCTGGCACCAAGGGGGCAGGGCTGACAGAAAAGGGAAAGAAAAAGAAGGAAACGGAGGTTTTTGTGGCTGTGTTTCTACAAAGGCTTGACTGCCTTTGGATTCAGTGGCAGGGCTCCTCAGGCTGAACTTCCCAGGCATAGGCAGAAACAAACTCATTTTGAGGGCTTGTCTGGAGCCTGTGCCTTCCCCAGGGGAGGGGTGAAGCCCAACTCAGGTGGAATCCCTCTCTCAAGGAATTCAGACACCAGGGCTTGGCAATTTGAAGCCATTAAAAACAGCCTACAACCTCTCCTCTGTCTCCATCATGCCCCCAGCCAAAGTTAAAGGTACTGCATCATCTTATGCTGGTGGGACCTGCAGGCAGACAAGCACCACATACTGGGCAGGATAAGAAAAACAGAGTCCAGAGACTTCACAAGAAAGTCTTTCAATCTGCTGGGTCTCACCCTTGGAGAAAGCCGATGCAGGTGACTCTTTCCTCCTAATAGGAGGCCAGTTTGGTCCGGGAAAATCAGGCTGTAGTCTATAATACCTACGTAGACCCTCCTAAGGGTGGGGGGAAAAAGGCACCATACAAGCAGGGCAAGAAACAAGAAAACAAGAACTGAAAAATTCCCCTCTGTTAAACAAAACTTAAGCTAGAGGTCCAGATAAAGCTGAACTGAAAGTCAAAGAACAGATAGACAACAAATTCACCCAGCAAGAAAACCCTAGGTAAAAGAAATGCAAGCAATCTTCAGAATAAACTAGTTAAGGTAATTAAATGCCTAGATGCCAGCAAAAAATAACAAATCACACTAGGAAAATCAAAGATATGGCCCAGTCAAAGGAGCAAACCAACAATTCAAATGAGATACAGGAGCTGAAACATTTAATTCAGAATATACGAACAAACATAGAAAACCTCATCAAAAACCAAATCAATGAATTGAGGGAGGATATAAAGAAGGCAAGGAATGAACAAAAAGAAGAAATGGAAAGTCTGAAAAAACAAATCACAGAACTTATGGGAATGAGAGAGGCATGGTAGAAGAGATGAAAAAAAGCAATGGAAACCTACAATGGTAGATTTTGAAAGACAAAACATGGGATTTCTGAACTGGAGGATGGAACATCTGAAATCCAACAAGAAAAAATATATATAGGGAAAAAAATGGAAAAATATGAGTAGAGAGGGACTCAGGGAATTGAAGGAAATATGAAGTGCATGAATATACATATTGTGGATGTTCCAGAAGGAGAAGAGAAGGGAAAAGGAGGAGAAAAACTAATGGAGGAAATTATCACTGAAAATTTCCCAACTCTTATGAAAGACTTGAAATTACAGATCCAAGAAGTGCAGCGTACCCCAAAGAGAACAGATCCAAATAGACATACTCCAAGACACTTACTAATCACAAAGTCAGAGGTCAAAGAGAAAGAGAGAATCTTGAAAGCAACAAGAGAAAAGCAATCCATTACATACAAGGGGAGCCTGATAAGACTATATGTAGATTTCTCAGCAGAAACCATGGAGGCAAGAAGACAGTGGGATGATATATATAAATTATTAAAAGAGAAAAACTACCAACTAAGAATTCTATATTCAGTAAAATTGTCCTTCAAAAATGAGGGAGATATTAAAACATTTTCAGACAAAATATCACTGAGAGAATTTGTGACCAAGAGACCAGCTCTGCAAGAAATACTAAAGGGAGCACTACAGACAGATACAAAGGCAGAAGAGAGAGGTGTGGAGAAGAGTGTAGAAAGGAAGACCATGAGTAAAGGTAAAAAGAAGGAAAATTAGATATGATAGATAAAATCCAAAAGGCAAAATGATAGAAGAAAGTACTACCCATGCAGTAATAACACTAAATGTTAATGGATTAAACTCTCCCATCAAGAGACATAGACTGGCAGAATGGATTAAAAAACAAGACCCATCTATATGCTGTCTCTACTCAAAGGACATGAGACCAAGGACACAAACGGACATTTGCACACCAATGTTTATAGCAGCATTATTTACAATTACCAAGAGATGGAAACAGCCAAAATGTCCATCAACGGACAGGTGGCTAAACAAACTGTGGCGTATACATATGATGGAATATTATGCAGCTCTAAGACAGAATAAAGTTATGAAGTATGTAACAACATGAATGGAACTTAAGAACATTATGCTGAGTGTGATTAATAAAAACCTAAGGACAAATACTGTATGGTCTCACTGATATGAACTGACATTAGGGAATAAACTTGGAATATTTCATTGGTAACAGAGACCATCAGAACATAGAAATAGGGTAAGATATTGGGTAACTAGAGCTGAAGGGATACAGATTATAAAACAGGACTGAATATAAAAACTCAGAAACGGTCAGCACAACACTACCTATCTGTAATACAATTATGTTAGAGCACTGAATGAAGCTGAATGTGAGAATGATAGAGGGAGGAGGGCTGGGGGCATAAATGAAATCACAAAGAAAGATAGATGATAAAAATTGAGATGGCACAATTTAGGAATGCCTAGAGTGTATAATGATAATGACTAAATGTACAAATTTTAAAACATTTTTGC
The DNA here is from genome assembly GCF_023851605.1 of Tamandua tetradactyla. Classification (NCBI taxonomy): domain Eukaryota; kingdom Metazoa; phylum Chordata; class Mammalia; order Pilosa; family Myrmecophagidae; genus Tamandua; species Tamandua tetradactyla. The sequence goes on from NC_135328.1 coordinate 39,481,075, forward strand.
ATGAGGAAGAACAAAGGAATGTCATTACTACAGAGTGCTGAAAATAGATGGTAATATTTTAAAATTTCAACTTATGTGTGAGACTAAATAAAAAAAATGTCTATTTGGTACAAAATTTATATTTTGACTAGCGCGTTTCCTAATATAACTTATGTAGATAGTAGGTTGAACAACATAAGTTCATGGAACCTTGGGTAGGACGTTAGACTTTATTGGTTTGTCCAGAGTGAAGCCCTGATGAATTCCAGAGTGATTTGATCGGTGAGTGGAAAAGTATTTGCAAAGTCCCCTTCAGGGAATGGTGAGAGCAGAGGAAAATTCAACCTCCCCAAGTTGAATTGTTGATATTCTCACAAGCAGTGCGGACAACCAAAGCTATAGGCTGAGCCCCCAGTCTTGGGGTTTGTTCACATGAAACTTAACCCCACAAAGGATAGGTCAAGTGTACTTAAAATTAGGCCAAAAAGTCAGCCCCAAGAGAACCTCTTTTGTTGCTCAGATGTGGCCTCTCTCTCCAGCTAACACAACAAGCAAACTCACCACCCTCCCCCACCTACATGGGACATGACTCCCAGGGGTGTGGACCTTCCTGGCAATGTGGGACAGAAATCCTAGAATGAGCTGAGACTCAGCATCAAGGGATTGAGAAAAACTCCTGAATGAGCTGAGACCCAGCATCAAGGGATTGAGAAAACCCTCTCGACCAACAGGGGGAAGAGTGAAATGAGACAAAGTGTCAATGGCTGAGAGATTCCAAACAGAGTTGAGAGGTTATCCTGGAGGTTATTCTTACACATTAAGTGGATATCACTTTGTTATCCAAGATGTAATGGAGAGGCTGGAGGGAAATACCTGAAAATGTAGAGCTGTGTTCCAGTAGCCATATTTCTTGATGATGATTGTATAATGATATAGCTTTCACAATGTGACTGTGTGACTGTGAAAACCTTGTGTCTGATGCTCCTTTTATCTACCTTGTCAACAGATGAGTAAAACATATGGAATAAAAATAAATAATAGGGGGAACAAATGTTAAAATAAATTCAGTTTGAAATGCTAGTGATCAATGAAAAGGAGGGGTAAGGGGTATGGTATATAAAATTCTTTTTTTCTTTTTCTGATTTTGTTTTATTTTTCTGTTGTCTTTTTATTTCTTTTTTGGAATTGATGCAAATATTCTAAGAAATGATCATGATGATAAATATGCAACTATGTGATGATATTGTGAATTACTGATTATATATATAGAACGGAATGAGCATATATTAAGGATGTTTGCATTTCTTTATTGTATTTTTTTAATTAATAAAAAATTATTTAAAAATACAAACTTTCAAATATATAATATAATCATAAAAACTTTGTGAAGCAATTATTACCCCTATTTTATAGTTAGGAAATTCAAGATCACACTATAATAAGTAGTAGAGCTGGTAATCAAACCCACTGTCTTGATCTTAAATTTAATATTATTCCTAGTTCTTCTAAGAATACTTAGCATCATTAGTCTGAACCTACTACACAGAACCTCAAGGCTGATCGTGAATTCCTGATTTGTCTCATCATTTTTTCCTGGAGAGTAAAACTCATCTCCTCAGATTGTAAACTTTTTGAAAGGAGAACACATCTCTGTATTCTTCAGAACTAGTTCCCACTTGGTGCTGAGTAAGGAGTTTTTCTTCAATCTTCCATTTTCTTCTTTAATATGTGTTGGACCTAGTTTCCCTTCCATCACACTCCTATACTCACACTTACCTGCCTGAGTTATCCATCCTTACTGATGTACATTTAGACACATGTACGTCATTTAAAGATAGGCCTATCTTTAAAGGCCAAGTTTCACAGCGTGGACAGGGCAGATAATCAAACTCTGTAGAAAGTCCACACAGACCACAATGATCCTTGAGTAGTGGGTAAGATATTTCAGGCCAAGGCAATGTGGCTTTAAACCCCTAGTGCAGGAAGAAACAACACTTTGGTGTATCTAGAAGATGGGAACTTCATGAGCACTGACAGGTTTGAAAAAAAAAAGAAGAGTTCCATAGAACCATAACGCAATTCTTTTTTTTCACATGGGCAGGCACCTTTTCTGTTTGTTGTTTGTTTGTTTTTTTCATAATGCAATTTTTAGTTCTCTCAGCCTTCATTTCTTGTTCAAACATTAAAGAAGTCATCCATTCTCATCTCTTCCTCACATCTTAAAGCCATTGTGGATATTTCATTCGTTCCTATTTCCCTGGCAAAGTAAGAATGAGGAATAGCTTTCTGCAGCCTTCCAGTGTTATCCCAACATTTTAAAAGGAAAATTTGTGTTGATGAGGTGTAGGTAGCTTTCAAATGATTCTCAAATTAAATTTCAACCAAGAAAAATATAATTATAACACTTTTACCTTTACATTGATGAAGTATTATTCATTTTACAATGTCCTTTCAAATAGATTATTCCTCTTTGATTTTAAGAACTAAATGAATCCAGTGAGGTTAACAAGTACCAATATTCTTATCCTATGGTAAGAATACCAAGTTGTAAATAAATAGAATAGATTGACACAACTCCTGATGTTGTAAATGAGAAATCCAGGGCATAACTCTCAGCAGTGTGGAAGGTAATATTTGACTAGTACATATTTCATGACAAATAACTCTGGATAGATACCTAATATATGTTATTTCATTTAAGTCTATAATTCTGACCCACAATAGCACTGCTCTCTCAAAACTACTCAGTAGCTCCATTTACCTGATACCAATATGACCAAAATATATACATGGCATGTATGAACATTATTTCAGACCACGGATTAATAACAGCAAAAATTGCAAACATTTGAAACAATTGGAAGTTTCCCTAAATGTGGGTATGGGAGTCACCCCAGAAATGGGATGTGCAATGCCTTTGTAATGTGACAGCTTTGTCAGGCTCAATTACATTTCCCATAATTGTCTTAGGTTTTAGGTCAGCGTATACTGCAAGAGACATTTCCACTGGAAATTTGAAGAGCAGAAGAGAAGCAGCAGCATTTTGTCATTTATGCTTTAAAGAGAAAGCACATGCTTTACATGTTGTCACTTATTTAGGGGTTCACCTTATTGGTGTGGGCAACAGCCAGGCCTGCAACTGCTCCACCTTCTCCTGGATCCTCCTTCCCTTCTCCCACTTCGAAGCTAGGTGAGCCTTTAGCTCTGTAACAAAGGGTAACAGCTTCTTTCATAAGACACCCAGGGCATCATGAGGCAGTGGGAATTTTAGTCAAGGGTTGAAGTTCATTCTTGTGGATTACAAGGATTCTGACTTGTCCTTGCTCTCCTCTCCTGCTCCCAAATGATGTCTATTTTCTCAGCCTGAGACAGCCTTACAGACTATTTAACCAGTCCCACAATTGGATAAGGTCAAATCCCTAAAGCAAATATATCTCAGTAGTCTCACTTCTCTGAATGAACCCTAAATGACAGAGAATTTGGTTCCAACAGGTGTGCTAATGGAATAAGTAGCCTAAGGATGGGTTCTTTATACTGGTTCTGGGTTATCTGGTTTGTTCTGATCTGATTAGATTTGAAAGCTCTAATCACTGCATTTCCAGTGGTAAAGAATACACTGGTAATCCATGTTCTGCAAGGGCAAAACAGTTATATAAATTATCATCTGCAGATAACTGTAATAAGATTCTTACAGAAAACAAAGCTCTGGGTTACTGTTTACTGCCATAGAATATTTTAGTCAAAATAAGGAGCATAATTGGGTTGGTTGGTTGCTTCTGTGTTGGAGAATTTAGGGAAAGAAAATGATGAACGCAGGGCTTTAACCTCCCAGCTGAAGTTGGCATAACAGACCTGAAATCTATGTTTGCCCTAAAAGAAACTGTTATTTCTTGTGGCCCTAGGGTTGGCATTTCTAAAAACCAAACCCAAAGTCTAATTCTACGGGTGGCTGAATTACAATGCAAATGGAATGCCTAATATCCTGGAGTCTCCATTATAAAGTCAGGACATTAACTGGGAAGCAATAAGTCCTAGAATTTGTAATGGGGCATATAGGCATATTACAGTGAAGTTGGGGACTTTGAACGCTTAAATTCTGTTCAGGCTTCTCTGGAAATAGAAGCAGTCCTTCCGTTCCTGCTTTAAGAGATTAGTTTCCCCTCGTCTGAAGGGAAATAATGATTTCCCCTTTTCCATAAAAAGAGAGAGAATGATTAACCCTTTTCCATGAAAAGGACCACTGATACCACTCAGGAATTGCCCCTACCACCTCTCCTTGTTCTGAAAGATTTATGACTATGCTAAAGTCCCAGCAGACCCCAGAGAGTGAGATACAAAGTATGACCCTTCGAGAAGGTATGTTATAATAAATCACCGATATTGCCATCAGTGATTCCATTGAACTGGAAGTCGAGGTTATCTTCTGGCCACTTTGGGCTTCTCATGCCAATGAAACAACAGGCAAAGAAAGAGGTAACTGTACTGGATAGAGTGATTGAGCGTGACTTCTGGAGGAGAAATAAGGTTGCTACTATGTATTGCAGGTCTGAGGGAGTATGCTTCCTAAGGAAATATGTAATTGGTAGTGGAAGAAGGTACACAAATACCAATAAGACCATGTAACCAGTTACAAAAATGAGAGCTGTGATAGTCATGAATATCCCTTCCTTACTTTGATATGAATATGGATGTGTATGTGGATATATAAATATTTTATATGAATATATATAAACACACACATATATGTGTATATTATGAGTGTAATATTTTTATTTTCTTTCTCTTTCTCATTCCTCTAAAATCTAATATAGGATATGTTATATCTCATTATTCTCATTATTTGTATTGCAGGATATCAAAGGAAGGGTATGAATCAGTTGAAGAACAATGAACATCACCCAAAGAGTAAGAGTGATTTTGTAACCTCTTTGGGGAAAGTGTTAATATAAGGGATACTTCTCTAATGTTAGACAGCAGCATGACTTTATAATGGTGTTTATTTGGTAGTGTGCATTAAAGAGATTCTTGTAGGTACTGATTTGACAAGGAGTAGACTGTGGTAGTTCTGCAATGTATCAATTTGACTAGGTGTAACTGTTTCCCAGAATTTTCTTCTTTGTATATTTTCAGTTAGGATGAGCCAAAGAGACATTTCATGCAAGGTTTAGAGGGCAGAAATGAAGCAGCTGCCATTTTAATTTTCTAAGATGGTGTTCTAGTTTGCTAGCTGCTGGAATGCAACACACCAGACATGAATTGGCTTTTAATAAAAGGGTATTTATTTCATTAGTTCTTCAGAGGAAAGGCAGCTAGCTTTCATCTGAGGTTCTTTCTTACATGGGAAGTCTCAGGATCATCTCTGCTGGCCTTCTCTTCAGGCCTCTGGGTTCCAACAACTTTCCCCAGGGTGATTCCTTTCTGTAACTCCAAAGGCCTGGGCTGAACTGTGAGTGCTGAGATGAGGTATGCTGAGTTGCTTAGGCTGTGCTATGTTGCGCTCTCTCATTTAAGCACCAGCCAACTGAGTCAAACATCATTCATTGCAGCAAGCACGCCTCCTAGCCGACTGCAGATGTAATTAGCAACAGATGAGGTTCACGTACCAATTGGCTCATGTCGGCAGCAACAAAACTAGGTGCCTTCACCTGACCTAGCTGACAACTGAATCTAACTACCACAGACGGGAAGTTGGGGGCAGATACTTTTAGAGTTCACATACTGTGCTGTTTTATCACTGGCTCACTCCTTTAGCATCTGACAACAACTTCTCCAACTTCCGCTCTAAACTCTTCCAGCTTCTCTGACTCCTAGGTCAGAGGATATTTAGCTCCATGATGAAGGGTGCCAGTTTCTTGTGCAGAACAACCACTTTATCGAGTTTAGAGACTGGGTGAACTGACAGTAGGTTCTAGTATACCCTCGTGGGTCCTAGCTCATGCTTGTGGGCTCCAACTCATATCATGGATTCCAGCTCATTTTTCTATGTTCCAGCTTGAATTTGCTCTCCCTAAATTTATATCTTTTCCTCCCAATTTTCTGTCTTGCAGACTTCAAATGCCTGCATCTGACATGAAGACTATAACTTTGATGGACTATTTAAACTTCTCCCTAAATTATATAAGTTCTCCTCACTATAAAGAAATCCTTAATATTTGTTCTGCTTCACATACTGAACCTTAACTGATGTAGGCCTTCTAGTTGAACTTTATTCATATCCTTTGTTGCTGTGTTCCTCATGTAATACTTTAGCAATAATACTACATTTATTACTAACATTAAAAGATTAGTTAATAGTTATATAATAATTACTCTAATTCCCAGCATCCAATTCTGACAAGTGAAGATAATTTTAATGATTTTAAGCACCCAAAGTCAGCAAGATAAAATTAAATATAAAATTAATTGCACACAATAAGTGCTCAAGGATAGTTGTCATCATTATGAATGACATTAACATCTGTTTAATAATTTAAAATTTTTTAAAGGATCTTACCATATACCTTTTTTTAAATTAAAGAAGATGTAGATTTGCAAAAAAATCATGCAGGAAATACAATTCCTTTATAACCTCCTATTATGAACACCTTGTATTAGTGTGGGACATTTGTTATAATTGATGAAAGAACGTTATTATAATTGTACTATTAATTCTAGACCATGATTTACATTAGGGTTCACTGTTTGTGTTGCACAATCCTATGTTACTGTTTTTTATTTTAATTTTTTAACATATATGCAATCTAAAATATCCCCTTTTAGCCATATTTAAAAATATTCAGTACTGTTTCTATGCACCTTTTTAAAGGTTTCTTTTTTAACACCCGTGAAAACTGTGTGGTATAGGTAAGCGCTATAATTAATATTATTATTACTGTTATTCTCATCTTACACGTATCTATAAAAATATCTTCAAGTGCTTACATGATATTTGCTCAAGGGTCAATGGACTCATAAAGAAAGAGACAAAACTGCTAACTCAAAATCTTGTGGACTATTCTACCTGTACTAAATTCAAATTCTTGTTTATTCTGATGCCAGAAAATGTCAAATGCAGAAACCAATGTGTTGATTCCTCTTTCTTCTGACTGCCTTGCATCCTAATGCTTTCTGCTTTGATGTGTCATTCCTGGTATTATTTAATATAACTGCACAACATCTTTTTTATGTCAAGGCTTTGTTTCAAACACTCTGCTGCCAGTTGAACTTGTCAAAACTTGGGGGGAGGGCTACGTTTTAAGCATTCAGTGAACATTGTTCTGAAGAGAAAACTACTATTTCTAATGAGCATTTTGAGGGAGCAGTGGATTGCAGAAACTGTTTTCTAAGATCTGTCACAAATGATTTAGTTTTATTACTTTTAATGGCCCTCAGCTACAGACATGGAATATAAGTGAAAATTAAGATATTTTTCATGAGATGAAAATAAGATTTCAATCAAAGAGGGTGTTTTCCCCCATCTTTTTCTATTGACTTATTTTATTTTATTTTATTTTATTTTATTTTAGCAGATGATTTTTTTTAAAAAAAGGGAAGCACTGAGAGATGAGAACACAGCAACATTCTTCCATAGAACAAAGTTCTCCCTGTATCAGGAGCTTCTCTGTTAATTGTATGTAAGTTGGTTGACTTGCCAAGCTCATAGACAGGACTGCAGAAAAAGACGCTAATGTGCTAAATTGGAATTTTATCCTTGGTAGGGACAAGGAGTGAATATATTTATTCAGAACTAAAGGGTTGTCTTCCATGCTAGTAAGCACAGCAACAACCATGAAACCTATATATTGCTTCCAATTCATAATACCTTTCACTTTCTGGTTATGCTTTTCTCCACTGTAATTTTTCTTTAAGAGTTTCATTTTTCCTCCTCCTTCCTGTCACTCATCACTCTTTGAGAATAACTATGACCTGAATAAGTTCATATATATTTTTTATTTTTCATAAACAATTTAAGTGCATTTCTTAAATATTTGGATGGTGTTATCAGAACATCCTCATAGTTTATCTGTGTGTATGATGGGTTGGTGTATGAGGGTTGGTGATTGGCATGAGATTGTCTGGTGCAACAGTCCTGTTCTAACATCATCTCCCTCTTCTCTGCCAAGGCAACTGTGTGGTTCAGAAGTTAGCCAACAACAGTCTGAATTAGGAACCTTGGAGTTTGTACTGCTTCTGCTATTAATTCACTACCTTTATAACCTTAGGTAAGCCATTTTAAATCTCTGTGCCACAATTTCTTCATTCACAAAATATAGGTCTTGAGAAAGAACAATTTTAAATATCTGAAACAAAAAAAAGACAAAAAACTGTTGTTTTCATGAAAAGTACAATCAATTTTTGGAAGCCAAAACCATACAATAAATGTAATACATAATTATTATGAAAAAAAGGTTAAGGAGAACAGGGAATGTTGTAGAGGAGATTCAACTTTAGTTGGGAAATTCACAGTAGGCATTACTGAAATGGTGACATCTGCACAAGTTGCAAAGGAACAGAGGGACTGGGCCTTGGAGATAACTGTTGTTTCACCAGAGGAAATGACCAATACAAAGGCCCTGAGGTAGGAAGAACCAGAGATGTCCAAGGGTCAATGGGGTATCTGGAGAAGCAGCAAGAGAGAGTGGAGATGTGGTCAGGGATATGATAGGGTTCATTTAAACACTGAGGACTTTGTGGGCCATTAAAGGACTTGGACTTTTACTCTGAGAGAACTAGAAAGCCATCAGAAGCTCCAAGCAGAGGGATGACCTGCTTACTCACTTTTCAAAGGCTCACAATGTGTGGCTGTGTTGAGAACAGACTATAGGTCAAAGTTTTTCATCGCTGGCACCAGCTACAGTTGAGCTAGGTAATTCTTTGATATGGGGGCTGTTTTGGTTTGCTAATGCTGCTGAAATGCAACATACCAGAAATGGATAGGTTTTTAACAATGGGGATTTATTAGAATTGCTACAAGTTACATAAAAATGTCCAAATTAAGGCACCAATAAGAGGGTACCTTCACTGAGGAAAGGCCGATAACATCTGGGGTTTCTCTGTCACATGGGAAGGCGCATGTGACGTCAGCTGGTCCTTCTCTCCGAAATGTCTCTGGGCTTCAGTGGATCCTTGTTTGTTTCTCTCAGGTAGTTTCTAAGTTCTCTCTCTTGCTGAACTCTCTTCAGGGACTCCAATAAAAGATTAAGACTCCTTTGAATTGGGTGGGTCTCATCTCCATGGAAACAACCTCATCAAAATGTCCACCCACAACACGTCTGCTCCACAAGAATGGATTAAAAGAACATAGTCTTTTCTGGGCTATATAACAGATTCAAACTGCCACAAGGGCCTAAATTGTACCTTGTCAAATATTCAATGGGATTCTTTGCTTCTTCCCACTAGATTACAGTAACCTCCAGCTGCACAGATGTGATACCAAAAATTCTTGTAGACATTGCCAAATATCCTCTTGAGTAGGAAAAATTACTTCCATTTGAGAACCACTGTTGTAAGTAGAACAGAGAGAAAGTGAGAGGAGCAGCTTGGAAAACACTGCAATAATCTAGGCTATATCAGAATAGTAACATTCTGGATATCTTGAAAGAAGAGCCAAACTATTTTGAAAGTTGCCGGTATACTAGATATGTGTTACAAGAGGATTTGAGATGTCCCTGAACTTTATTCTCTGAGCGACTAGAGGAATGAATTTGCTTCTCCCTATAGTGGGGAAAACTGGGTTGGACAGTCTTAGATAGGAACAGGGATTCTTCATACAAGGAACAGGAAGTATTGGAGGTTTTAGGAGAAAAGAAAAGGTGTAGAATACAATTCTAAGAGTGCATGTTTTTATGCAGTGTTCATTCAATGTCATTTTTTTAGGTACAGGTTACAATAACCTCCCCCAAATTATTGAGGGTTATTTTTGATGACAGCTTTATACATTCAAATGAATATTTAACCAATAAGCCCAGACTCGATATGCCATTTAACCTGTCTATTTTCCATTGTTCTGGGCTAAGCACAGACACTTTTTGAAATGGCAAAAAACAAACAAACAAATAAAAACAGCCTCTGTTCTCTGAAAAAATATGATTTTCTTACCGATGGCAAGATTAGGGCCAAGAAGTGTTTTAGACTACTGTCTTAATCTCATGAGTGCTCATAATTAAGGACCGTCTTTAAGGAAGAAATCATCCACTCTAGAGAATTATGCCACTTTCTAACATATCTGTCTTACATCTAATTGTACTTAAGTCAAATTCTTGCCAGTGCTTACCCCACCCCATCACTGAACTCCCATTACGGTTGATTAGAAAAGAGAATTTACTCCATAAGATGCTTCTGAAATCACTACCTGATCCTATGTGCCTTTGACATGAGAATCTGATCCTTCAGGCACAGAAAATCACCTTGCTGCTAGAACCTAGGCAGAAGCCTATACCTGGCCGAGAGGAGAGACCTTGTGTGATTCATCCCTGGCCGCCCTCTCTGAACTCCTCTTAGCACACACTCCCCTTTGGTTACGATTCCACCCAACACCATTCTTCTCTCTACTCCTCAAGCACAGCATGTTCTTTCCCACCTTAGTGCTTTTGTATGATGTGCTTTTTGCTAAGACTCGCTTATTCAAAAGCTTGCATAGCTATCAAAGTGCTTTATTAGTATTAACATATTTAATCCTCATAATAGAGCCATGGGTTAGGTACTATATTATCCCCATTTTGCAGGTGAGGAAACTGAGGTACTCAGAGATTAAGTAACTTGTTTAATGTGACACAGCATAATAGACAGGACTGATGGCCCACCCACATCCCCTCAGGTGGTCCAGTTACAGAATTTAAATTTGCCTGAGGACTTTCTCTCTCTGTAGACACATTTCACCCAAGCACACAGAAGGCCAAAATGCTGGAGAATTAACCCTCTGCTAGATGCCCTCAATAATGGCAGAAGTGGGTATGTTAATACCCCGGATTCCTTGCTCCTCTGGTGGGGTAGCTCCATGGTCGGTGTTTTACGCTGGCTCCTAGATTCCTCAGAGGGATTGAGCTCCATTTAATCACAGCCATAACTGGCTGGAGAACGCATCATTTATTGACTGACATCCTTTCACTGTCTCACTTGCTCTTTTTCCTACTGCTATGTTCCCTGCGATCACTCCCTAAATCCATTGCTTGTGCTCAGGTCCTTGTCTCACTTCTTGCTTTTGTAGGCGCTGAAAGTAAGAGAAGCAGCTTTTGAGTTGCAGTATCAGAATTTGATTCCAGGCAATCTAGCTACAAGATCTGTGCTCTCAATCCATTTCTTCAGAGAAGAAGCCTACCCTATTTTTTAAAGAATTGTATTCCTGCAAAAACTAAAACCTTGACCTTAAAAGTCCAAAACTCTAAACTCTGGAGCCTCAAACTTGCCTGAACAAGAGCCCTCAGTGCCAGCCACACAGCCTCCCCATGGTGCATCTTTCCCACTGCCTATTTCTGATGTGGACATGTGAATTTTCTCAACCCACGAGTTTCCAGAGTATGGAACTGGGCCAACAGGGGCAATAGATACAGCACCAAACAAAATTTGAGTTAGATTCTTATCTATATTACAAAACATTCTGTTTATGGTGATTGGCAATAACCTATAATTTTCATATCTGAATTGTCCATTTCCCTCCTTTTCTTTTACCCCAGCCCATTCACTCAACATCTTTATGATGGAGGTATAGTAGAAAATGAGTTTTGTTAACTGTTAGTAGTCGTCCTATATTGCTCATTGGAAATCTGAGAATCAGTGAAGTGAAAAGACCTGCTGCATAATGACTACAGTTCACCAAACACTTTACATACATTATATTATTTAATAATTGTAGCAACATCCCAGGGAAGTAGATACAGTTGCCCCCAGTTTACAATTAAGGAAACTGAGGTTCAGAAAGTTTAAGTAATATGCCTAAGTTCACCCTTCTATTTACTGATAGAGTAGAGGGTACAAACCAAATTCTGACCCCCAAGGCCAGTGCTCTAAATGTGCATACTAAATTGCCCCCAAAATATTTGCATCCTGACTCACAGCCCTACATCTAGCACAACACTACCTTTTTAAAAATTTCTTTCATGCTATATGACTTTTAATTTTTTATTGTTTTAATTGAAGTGCAATTTTTCCAAAGAGCAATGCATGTCATAAGTGTTATATTAGTGTCATCTGCACCCTATCAAAGTAGAACATTTCCATCACCCCAGAAACTTTCACTTGTACCCTTCCCATTAACTCTGCCCCACCCCCAAAGCCATTGTTTTGATGGAGTTTTAGAGAGTTTCATATAAGATAAAATAATATAGAAAGTATTCTTTTGTGCCTGGTTTCTTTCACACAACAAAAGGTTTCTAAGGTTCATCCATGCTGTCACACATGTCTATATTTAGTTCTTTTTTATTGTTGAGTTACCTCTGTATGCTGAGTTTCATTATATGACTGTATCACAATATGCTTATCCATTTTGTTGAGGAACATGTAGATTATTTAGTTTTTGGCTCCTATTAATAAAGTCACTGGAAACATTTATGTATGGCTATTTGTATGCATATATTTTCCTTTCTTTTGAGTACATAATCTAGGAGTAGAATTAGTGAGTCATATGTTACATGTCACTTTACATTATAAGGAACTGCCAAACAATTTTGTAAAATGCTTTTAACTTTTGACATCATTTCCAACAACAATGTATGAGAGTCTGGTTGTTGCACATCCTCTCCTGTATTTGATACTGTTGTTTTTAAAATTTAAATCACTAGTAGGTGGCAGTGCTAATTTATTGCGATTTTAATTTTTTGTAGTTCATGGCTTGTCTAGTAATTTTTTTAATGGTGTTCCAAGGAGCACAATTTTTACAATTTAATGAAGTATAAGATATCATTTTTTTTCTTTCAGAGCTGTTATGTTCTATGCTCTGTTTGAAATTACTTCTCCCAAGTGTATTAGCTATCTATCATCGGGTAACAAATTACACTACAACTTAGGTCCTTAAAAAGCAAACGTTTATTATCTCATGTTTATATTTACTAAAAGTAATTTGTTATATTTTTGAAAAGCAACTATTTAGTATGCATAGTTTCTGAGGGTCAGGAATCTTGATACAGTTTAGCTAGGTCTTCCTTCCAACTCAATATTTTTAACAAGAATGCAATTGGGATGTCCATCAGGGCTGCACTCATTTCACGACTCAGCTGGAGGACAATTCACTTCCAACTTCATTCGCATGACTAGTGGCAAGATTCAGCTCCTCAAGTGCTGTTGAACTGAATTCCTCTGTGTTCTTTGCTATGGGGCCTCTCCATAAGGCAACTTACAACGTAGCAGCTTGCTTATCAGCAGAGCTAGAAAGCAAGGAAAGCCAAAGAGAAAATGTTACAGCCCTTTATAATCTAATCTTTGGACACGATAACCCATCACTTTTGTTGTACTCTACTTATTAAAAGAGTGTCACTTGGGCGGGCAATGGTGACTCAGTGGCAGAATTCTCGCCTGCCATGCTGGAGACCCGGGTTCCATTCCTGGAGCCTGCCCATGCAGAAAAATGAAAAAAAAGGGTGTCACTAAGTCCAACCCATATCAAAGGGAGGAGATCACAAAAGGGTGGAAAGAATGGAGCTGGGAGTTATTGGAAACTATTATAGAAGCTGTCTTTCATGCCAAATTTGCTAAGTTATTTTACTATTTGATTTTTTTTTTCTGTTATATTCATGCAGTTTTAGCTTTTCTATTCAAGGACATGACTTCTCTAATGAATGTTAGTGTATCACATGAAGTGCATATCAAAGTCAATTTTTCCCATATGGATATAACTTCGCTCTAGTACAATTTGTTAAAAATATTTTCTCCCCATTGAATTGTTTTGGCAACTTTATTAAAATCAACTGGTCATATACATGTGAGTCTATTTCTGGACTATACTGTTTTACAATATCAAGCTGCATCACTTAATAAACATTTACACTAAGATGTGAAAGATGGTAGCATAGATCTTCCAACTTCATTATTTTTCAAAATTGTTTTGGAAATTCTAGGTTCTTGGCATTTTCATATAAATTTTAATATTAACATATTAATTTCCATAAAGAAAAAGCTTGCAAAAAAAGCTTCCTGGGATTTTGATTCTATAGATTATTTTTGGGAAAAAATGTTATCTTTAAAATGTTGAAATCTTTCAAGTTGTAAACATGGTGGAACTCTCCATTTCTTTAATTTAGCTCAATTTTTTTTGTAGTTTTCAGTATGATTTTTTTACATGTATCCTTCATTATCATATAGTTTTTTATGCTATTGTAATTTTTTTTTCTAATTTTCCAGTGGCTCATTGAGCTATATTTTTTGCATTGTGTTTCAGTGATTAAGAAACGTTTAGATATTTAGAGATTATAATATGCATCTTTAAGTTACACCAAATATTTAGAGTTATTTTGAATGAATTCAGGAAAAATAAAGTAAAATAGCCTTAAAACATTATGCATCCAGCTGTCCATGCTCAGCACTACTGCCTAAGAACTTTTGAAACCAAAAATTGTACAATGGTAGCTTAGTGGCAGAATTCTTTCCTGCCATGCCAAAGATGCAGGTTCAATTCCTGGAGCCTGCCCATGCATTAAAAAAAAATTCGGTGTAGGTGACCAGATTGGGGTGGGGGTGGTGGACGCAATATGTCAGAATAGGGAATGTGGAAGTTAGTTTGTCCTCTAGAACAGCTAGTATATAGCCAAGGACTGTCTGAAATAACTATTGGGGGGAAATCCATGAATGGCCACACATTAGGGTGGAATAGGTGGAAGGGCTGACATCACACCAGAGAACTGTGAGTAAAGCCCCCAAATCTGAAGGCTGGTGCTCCACCTCACCCTTTTCCCCACCCCTGCCACTGTCATGACAGGCTCAGCCACAGACTCTTCTCTGTGGGAAAAAGAAGCATTCTATGCTGGGAATAAGGGAAGGCAGCCAGCCAAGCTTTAATTGTAGTTTTAATCAAGACAACTGAATTGTTAATACAAGCCCCAAACACAGACATACAAAGAGCAAACGGGAAAGGAATACTGACTTTTGGAGTGAGCCCTACTCAGAATACTGGAAAATTGCTTTGCTGCCGGACACTTAGAGCCAGGTGCCAACTATAGCTCCTGACAGGCTGGGGACTGGCTCTGGAAAGGGATTATTTTAAAACTATTCTAAATAGTTCATTAGAGAAAGCCTCAGGCATTTTCAGTTGTCACCCCTGATCCAGGCAAGGGCAGAGTTAAGTTTGAGAGACAGAAACCGTTAAGTGAAGGGGATAATTCCCTAAAGGGGATAATTATCTTCCTCAGGAAAGGGAAGGGGCAGGGCCTAGATAAAGTGGTGGCCCTCAATCAGGGAATTCAGAACCCAGGGGATAAGCCTTAAGCCTACCTTCTATCTCAGCCTCCATTCAACCATACCCCTGGCAGCTGCAGGGTCAGTTTATAATTAAAGGCATTGCTCCACCGTATGCCAGTAGAGAGCTGCAGGCTGACAAGCATCACCTACTGGGAAGGATAGAAAAAGCACAGAGTTGAGCAGCTTCGCATGAATCTCCGGCAATCTGCTGGATCTCATCCCCAGAGAAACTTGTTACTAACTACACTCTCCTCCTGATATCTGGGCCAGTCCTGTCTGGTACAATGTGACTGGAGTTGATGATATGTGAAGAGACCACCCTAAAAAAAAAAAAAAAAAACCCATTTATGAAGGGCAAGAACCAGAAAAAAAAGCTGAAAAATTCTGAACAGTTAAATAGAAGCTATGCAACACATCTAAAGTAAGTTGAACTGAACACCAAAAAAGCAGATAGAGAACAAAGCCAACCAGCAAGAAAACCCTAGGTAAAAAAGTGAAAATGATCTCCAGAATAAACTAACAAAGGAAATCAGATACCAAGACCAAACAAAAAATTATGAGTCATATTAGGAAAAGCTAAGATATGACACTGTCAAAGGAGAAAATAACACTTCAAATGAGATACAGGAGTTGAAACAACTAGTTAATCTTCAATCAAGCATGCTAAATAAAGTCCAAAATCAAATCAATGAATTGAGGGAAAATACAGCAAAAGAGATGAAGGATATAAAGAAGAATTCAAAAGCTTGAAGAAACAAATGACAGAACTTATAGAAATGAAAGCCACAATAGTAGAGATGAAAAACAAAATGAAGACTAACAACAGCAGATCTGAAATGGCAGAAGAAAAGATTAATGAACTAGAAGACAGGACATCTGAAAACCTAGACACAAAATAACAGATGGGGAAAAGAATGGAAAAACATTAGCAAGGTCTTAGGGAATTAAATGACAACAGGAAACACATAAATATAAACCTTATGTGTGTCCCAGAAAGAGAAGAGAAGGGAAAATAGGCAGGAATACTAATAGAGAAAATAATCACTGAAAATTTCCTATTTCTTATGAGAAACAAATAATTACAGATCTAAGGAGCACACTGTATTCCAAACACAATAGATCATATAGAGTTACTCCAAGACATTTACTAATCAGATTCTCAAATGTCAAAGACAACGAGAATTCTGAAAGCAGCAAGAGAAAAATGCCCCCCATACAAGGAAAGCTCGATAAGACGATATGTGGATTGTTCAGCAGAAACCAGGAAGGTGAGAAGACACTGGCATGATGTATTTAAGATTCTGAAAGAGAAAAACTGCCAACCAAGAATCCTATACCCAGAAAAATTGCCCTTAAAAAATGAGAGAGGTTTTAAAAATATTCTCAAACAGATCCTGCAAAAATCTGTGACTAAAGGATCACCTCTACAAGAAACACTAAAAAGAGAACTACAGGCAAATAAGAAAAGACAGAGAGAAGTGCCTGGAGAAAAGTGCAGAAATGAAGACTATCAGTAAGGGTAAATAGAGAAAAAATAAGATACGACATATAAAATCCAAAAGACAAAATGGTAGAAGAAAGTACTGCCTGTATAGTAATAACATTAAAAGTTAATAGATTAGACTTCCCAACAAAAGACATAGACTGGCAGAATGGATTAAAAAATAGTACCCATCTATATGTTGTCTACAAGAGACTCACTTTAGATTCACAGATAAAAACAGATAGAAAGTGAAAGGTTGGAAAAAGATATTGCATGCAAACAACAATCAGAAAAGAGCAAGGGTAACTATACTAACATCTGACAAATTAAAATTAAAATGTACAATAATTAAGAGACAGAGAAAGACACTATAAATTAAGAAAAGTAACAATTCATCAATGAGATATAGCAATCATAAATATTTATGCACCAAGTCAGAGTGCCCCTGTTCTAGTTTGCTAGCTGCCAGAATGCAATATACCAGAAACAGAATGGCTTTTAAAAAGGGGAATTTAATAAATTGCAAGCCTACAGTTCTAAGGCCAAGAGAATGTCCCAATTAAAACAAGTCTATAGAAATGTCCAACCAAAAGCATCCAGGGAGAGATACCTTGGTTCAAGAAGGCTAATGAAGTTCAAGGTTTCTCTCTCAAGTGAGAAGTCACATGATGAATACAGGCAGAGTTTCTCTCTCAGCTCGGAGGGCACATGGTGAACACAGCATCATCTGCTAGCCTCTTCTCCTGGCTTCCTGTTTCATGAAACTTCCCAGGAGGTGTTTCCTTCTTCATCTCCAAAGGTCACTGGTTGATGGACTCTCTGCTTCTTATGATTATGCCATTCTTCTCTGCTCTCTCTGAATCTCCCTCTTTCTCCAAAATGTTTCCTCTTTTATAGGATTCCAGTAAACTAATCAAGATCCACCTAGAATGGGTGGAGACATATCTCTACCTAATCCAGTTTAACAACCACTCTTGATTGAGTCACCTCTCCAGGGAGATGATCTAATAAAAGTTTCAAACATAGAGTACTGAATAGGGATTAGAGGAAATGGCTGCTTTCATAAAATGGGATTAAGATTAAAACATGGCTTTTCTAGGGTACATAAATCATTTCAAACCAGCACAGCCCCCAAATTATCTGAGGCACATACTGACAACATGGAAGGGAGAAGTTGACACCTCTATAATAATAATTAGAGACTTCAATACACCACTTTCATCAATGGATAGAACATCTAGACAGTGGATCAATAAAGAAAGTGTGATTTTGAATAATACAGCTGTTAAGCTAGACTAAACAGAACATTACACCCTATAACAGCCGGGTACTATATTTGTTGGCTAATGTTGCTGGAAAGCAATGTACCAGAAATGGAACAGCTTTTAAAAAGGGAATTTGAAAAGTTACAAGTATACAGTTCTGGTGCTGAGAAAAACCCAAACTTAGACATCAAAAAGAAATTACCGGGGCGGGCCGCGGTGGCTCAGCGGGCAAAGTGCTTGCCTGCTATGCCGGAGGACCTCGGTTCGATTCCCGGCCCCAGCCCATGTAACAAAAAACGGAAAAACAAAATACAATAAAACAAGAAAATGTTTAAAGATGTTTCCCTTTCTTCCTTCCTTCCTTCCTTCTATCCTTTCTTCCTTCTCTCTGTCTTTCCTTTAAAAAAAAAAAAAAAAAAAAAAAAGAAATTACCTTCACTCCAGAAAGACTGATGCCATCTGGAGCACCTCTGTCAGCTGGGAAGACATGTGACTGGCGTTTGCCGGTCCCTTACTCCTGGACTCCATTGCTTGCAGCCTCTGTTTTGTGTGGAGTTTCCTCACTTGGCATCTGTAGGCCTTCACTTAGCTTCTCTTGGATACAACTCTGTGTTCTGGCTTGCTTAGCATCTCATGGGATGGCACATGGCAACCTCTGCTGGGCCCTGTATCTCCAAATATCTGAGTCTTATGTTAGCTCTGTGTCATGGTTAGGGACAGGTGTCAACTTGGCCAAGTTGTGGTACCTGTTCATCTGATTGGGCAAGCGCTGGCCTGTCTGTTGCAATGAGGACATTTCATAGGATTAGGTCATGATCACGTTAGCTACATCCACAGCTGATTCCATTTGTAATCAGCCAAAGGGGAGTGTCTTCTGCAATTAGTGATGCTAAATGCAATCATGGGAAGCCTTTTAAGGAGGACTCAGAGGAGACAGGTTGCATTCCTGCTTTGGCTGGTGAGCCTCTCCTGTGGAGTTCATCCAGGCCATCCATTGGAGTCATCGGCTTCGCAGCCTGCCCTGTGGATTTTGGACTCTGCATTCCTACAGTCATGTGAGACACTTTCATAAATTTTATATTTGCAAGTGTTCCCTGTTGATTCCGTTTCTCTAGAGAACCCTAACTAATACATCTTGGTATCAGGAGTGGTTCTTAAGGAACAGAATCTTAAAAATGTTTTTTTATGAATGGTTTTCTACTCTGACTGGGCTCAGAGACACTAAGGACTCTGATTCCTGTAATCAGAATGACACTCCCAATCCATGGACTGAGTTGGCAAAAAGATAGTCAAAATATCATCATTTGATTCTCCTAATGCTTCGCTTGTACGAAGCCAGACTCTGGGGGATAATGTTTTTGACACCTTTACAGAGTTTTGTAGAAATAAGAGTTATAGAGATGTTGGTTGGTTGTTGTTAGATACACTGTCTACATTAAAGGGTGAAAGGGATGGGCTTAAGGCTTCAAACAAGAAGCTTAAGTGCCGTCTGAAAGATGTAGAGGTTTCTATGAGTATCCTGAAGGAAAATTTTATTTCCTGTAGCCGTAGACCTGAGATCTCTGAAAATCAGACTCAGAATCTTATTGTGAGAGTAGCAACTTTACAACATAAACTGAAATCTCAGTCTTGCATGGTGTCTGCCGTTAAAGTGAGGGCATTGATTGGAAAGGAGTGGGACCCTGAAAAATGGGATGGTGACATATGGATTGATAATGATGTTGGGGGTGAGGTTGAAACCCTAGACCATGCTGAGCCTTCTTTAGATAACCCTGTAATAGTCTGCCCTGAGGACATAGCCATCCCACCTCCAGCCTGCCTTGAGGAATTGGCCACCCAACCTCCTCCTGAAGGGATTAGCCCTAGAGTTATTAATCCTGTTTCACCAGATGAAACTGCAAATGAAAGCCCTGAAGCAAATGACTTGGAAGATATTTCTAATTCTTTTCATGACCCACCCCCACCACCCCTCATTTCTTCTAGACCTATAACTAGACTAAAGTCCCAACAGGCCCCTAAAGATGAGGTACAAAGTATCACACATGAGGAGGTACGTTATACTCCAAAAGAACTGTGTGAGCTTTCCAATTTATATAGACAGAAATCAGGGGAATATGTGTGGCAATGGATTTTAAGAGTGTGGGATAATGGTGGGAGGAATATAAGGCTGGATCAGGCTGAATTTATTGATATGGGCCCACTAAGCAGAGATTCTGCATTCAATGTTATAGCTAGAGCAGTTAGAAAAGGTGTTAACAGCTTGTTTGGGTGGTTGGTTGAAACATGGATCAAAAGGTGGCCAACATTACCTGAGGTTGAAATGCCAGAACTGCCCTGGTATAATGTAGATGAGGGGATCCAGAGGCTTAGAGAGATTGGGATGTTAGAGTGGATTTATCATGCAAAGCCTGCTCTTACACCCCAGGAATGTCCAGAAGATGCACCTTTTACCAGAACAGTGAGAAATAAGTTTGTGAGACTAGCACCATCATCCCTCAAGAGCTCTGTGGTTGCACTTCTCTGTAGGTCAGATATTACTGTAGGAACTGCTGTCACTGAGCTGGAATCCTTAAACACAATGGGGATGACAGGATCCCGAGTTGGCAGAAGGCAGGTGGCAGCACTTAATCACCAAAGACAGGGTAGACGCGGGTATTATAATAGACAACAAACTCAAAGGAGGCGTCAAAATTATATGACACGCAGAGATTTGTGGCATTGGCTAGTAAATCATGGGGTGCCTAGAAATACAATAGAAGGGCAGTCTACTAAATTCTTGTTGGAGCTGTATAAACAAAAGAGTTCTAGGTCAAGGGAACAGAAGTCTAACCTGAATTACAAAAACACAGAGTCACGGCCCCTTAATCAATTTCCAGACTTGAAACAGTTTACAGACCCTGAGCCCCTTGAATGAAGGGGAGGCCAGGTCCCTATGGGGAAGAAACCTGTTACACTGCCACAAATTTATACTGTTGACCTTCCTCTAAGTCTTCCCCAAGGAGACCGACGGCCTTTTACCAGGGTAACTGTGCATTGGGGAAAAGGAAATGATCAGATATTTCGGGGATTATTAGACACTGGTTCAGAAGTGACATTAATTCCAGGGGACCCAAAACGTCACTCTGGACCACCAGTCAGAGTGGGGGCTTATGGAGGCCAGGTGATCAATGGAGTTTTAGCTCAGGTCCGTCTCACAGTGGGTCCAGTGGGCCCCTGGACCCATCCTGTAGTTATTTCCCCAGTTCCGGAATGTATAATTGGCATAGACATACTGAGCAACTGGCAGAATCCCCACGTTGGTTCTCTAACTCATGCAGTGAGGGCTATTATGGTGGGAAAGGCCAAGTGGAAGCCACTAGAACTGCCCCTACCAAGCAAAATAGTAAATCAAAAGCAATACCGTATTCCTGGAGGGATTGCAGAGATTACTGCCACTCTTAAGGACTTGAAAGATGCAGGGGTGGTGATTCCCACCACATCCCCATTCAACTCTCCTATTTGGCCTGTGCAAAAAACAGATGGGTCTTGGAGAATGACGGTGGATTATCGTAAACTCAACCAGGTGGTAACTCCAATTGCAGCTGCTGTTCCAGATGTAGTATCATTGCTTGAGCAAATCAATACATCCCCTGGTACCTGGTATGCAGCTATTGATCTGGCAAATGCTTTTTTCTCAATAGCTATTAGTAAGGACCACCAGAAACAGTTTGCTTTCAGCTGGCAAGGTCAGCAATATACTTTCACTGTCCTACCTCAGGGGTATATCAACTCTCCAGCCCTATGTCATAATCTTGTTCACAGAGACCTTGATCGTTTCTGCCTCCCACAAGACATCACACTGGTCCATTATATTGATGATATCATGTTGATTGGAGCTAGTGAGCAAGAAGTAGCAACTACTCTAGATTTACTGGTAAGGCATTTGCGTGTCAGAGGATGGGAGATAAATCCAACAAAAATACAGGGGCCTTCCACCTCAGTAAAATTTCTAGGTGTCCAGTGGTGTGGGGCATGTCAAGATATCCCTTCTAAGGTGAAGGATAAATTGCTGCATCTGGCCCCTCCCACAACCAAAAAAGAGGCACAATGCCTAGTTGGTCTTTTTGGATTTTGGCGACAACATATTCCTCATTTGGGTGTGCTACTCCGGCCCATTTATCGAGTGACCAGAAAAGCTGCTAATTTTGAGTGGGGACCTGAACAAGAGGAGGCTCTGCGACAGGTCCAGGCTGCTGTGCAAGCTGCTCTGCCACTTGGGCCATATGATCCAGCAGATCCAATGGTGCTGGAAGTGTCAGTGGCAAATAGAGATGCTGTCTGGAGCCTTTGGCAGGCCCCAGTAGGAGAATCACAACGCAGACCCTTAGGATTTTGGAGCAAAGCCTTACCATCCGCTGCAGATAACTACTCTCCTTTTGAGAAACAGCTTTTGGCCTGCTACTGGGCCTTAGTAGAGACTGAACGCTTAACCATGGGCCACCAAGTTACCATGAGACCTGAGTTGCCTATCATGAGTTGGGTGTTGTCTGACCCACCAAGCCATAAAGTTGGGCATGCACAGCAGCACTCTATTGTAAAGTGGAAATGGTATATACGAGATAGAGCCAGAGCAGGTCCTGAAGGCACAAGTGAGTTACATGAAGAAGTGGCACAGATGCCCATGGTTTCCACTCCTGCTGCCACATTACCTTCTCTTTCCCAGACCAGAGCTATGGCCTCTTGGGGAGTTCCTTACAGTGAACTGACTGAGGAAGAGAAAACTCGGGCCTGGTTTACAGATAGTTCAGCACGATATGCAGGTACCACCTGAAAGTGGACAGCTGCAGCATTACAACCCCTTTCTGGGGTGTCCTTGAAGGATAGTGGTGAGGGGAAATCCTCCCAGTGGGCAGAACTTCGAGCAGTGCACCTGGTTGTTCATTTTGCTTGGAAGGAAAACTGGCCAGAGGTGCGTTTGTATACTGACTCATGGGCTGTTGCTAATGGTTTGGCTGGATGGTCAGGGACTTGGAAAGACCATAATTGGAAAATTGGTGACAAAGAGGTCTGGGGAAGAAGTATGTGGATAGACCTTTCTGAGTGGGCTAAAAACATGAAGATATTTGTGTCCCATGTGAATGCACGCCAGAGGGTGGCTTCAGCAGAGGAAGATTTTAATAATCAAGTGGATAAGATGACCCCTTCTATGGATACCAGTCAGCCTGTTTCCCCAGCAACTCCTGTTATTGCCCAATGGGCTCATGAACAAAGTGGTCATGGTGGTAGGGATGGAGGTTATGCATGGGCTCAGCAATATGGACTTCCACTCACCAAGGCTGACCTGGCTACAGCCACTGCTGAGTGCCCAATCTGCCAGCAGCAGAGACCCACACTCAGCCCCTGATATGGCACCATTCCCCGAGGTGACCAGCCAGCTACATGGTGGCAGGTTGATTACATTGGACCACTCCCTTCATGGAAGGGGCAGCGATTTGTTCTAACTGGAATAGACACATACTCTGGATATGGGTTTGCTTTCCCTGCATGCAATGCTTCTGCCAAAACTACTATCCGTGGGCTTACAGAATGTCTTATCCATCGTCATAGTATTCCACATAGCATTGCTTCGGATCAAGGAACATACTTCACAGCAAATGAAGTGCGGGAATGGGCACATGCTCATGGAATTCTCTGGTCTTACCATGTTCCCCATCATCCAGAAGCAGCTGGATTGATAGAACGGTGGAATGGCCTTTTGAAAACTCAATTACGGTGCCAACTAGGTGGCAAAAACTTGAAAGGCTGGGGTAATGTTCTCCAGGAAGCTGTGTATGCTCTGAATCAGCGTCCACTGTATGGTGCTGTTTCTCCCATAGCCAGGATCCATGGGTCCAGGAACCAAGGGGTGGAAATGGGTGTGGTGCCACTCACTATTACTCCTAGTGATCCACTAGGAAAATTTTTGCTTCCTGTCCCTGCTACCCTGAGTTCTGCTGGTTTACAGGTTTTAGTTCCAAAACGGGGTGTGCTTTCTCCAGGAGAAACAACAGTGATACCACTGAACTGGAAGTTAAGATTGCCACCTGGCCACTTTGGGCTACTTATGCCTCTGGATCAACACACCAAGAAGGGGATTACATTATTGTCTGGGGTAATTGACCCTGACTATCAGAAGGAAGTAGGACTGCAACTACATAATGGAGGTAAAGAAGAGTTTTCTTGGAATATAGGAGATCCCCTGGGGCGTCTATTAGTACTACCATGCCCTGTGATTAAAATCAATGGAAAACTGAAACAACACAATCCAGGCAGGACCACTAATGGCTCTGAGACTTCAGGAATGAAGGTTTGGGTCACCCCACCAGGCATAGAACCACGGCCAGCTGAAGTGCTTGCTGAGGGGAAAGGGAACATGGAATGGGTAGTGGAAGAAGGTAGTGATAAATATGAACTTCGACCACGTGATCAGTTACAGAAACGAGGACTGTAATGCTGTTTTGTTTGTGTTATACTATTTAAGTTGTAAGATATCAAGTTTAAGAATGAATGTTGCCCAAGGATTTGCACCCTATGCTGGAGAGATTTAATGTCTTTCCAGTTATATGCAGGACAGTTGAGTATTGTCAGGTAAAAGAAAAAATGTGTGCTTATTTGTTTTCATTTGGAAATTAAGTATGGTCTAAGGTGATATATATATATATATATATATATATATATATAGGTGCCAAGTTGACAAGGGGTGGACTGTCATGGTTAGGGACAAGTGTCAACTTGGCCAAGTTGTGGTACCTGTTCATCTGATTGGGCAAGCGCTGGCCTGTCTGTTGCAATGAGGACATTTCATAGGATTAGGTCATGATCACGTTAGCTACATCCACAGCTGATTCCATTTGTAATCAGCCAAAGGGGAGTGTCTTCTGCAATTAGTGATGCTAAATGCAATCATGGGAAGCCTTTTAAGGAGGACTCAGAGGAGACAGGTTGCATTCCTGCTTTGGCTGGTGAGCCTCTCCTGTGGAGTTCATCCAGGCCATCCATTGGAGTCGTCGGCTTCGCAGCCTGCCCTGTGGATTTTGGACTCTGCATTCCTATGGTCATGTGAGACACTTTCATAAATTTTATATTTGCAAGTGTTCCCTGTTGATTCTGTTTCTCTAGAGAACCCTAACTAATACACTCTGTCAGCTCTGAAGCAAGTGTTCTCCAAGTGTCTGCAACTGCTCTGAGCTCTCTCCAAATGTTTCCTCTTTTAAAAGACTCTGGTAAATGAATCAAGACACACAATGAATGTGTGGAGTCACATCTCCATCTAAGCAAAAGGTCACACCCACAATTGGGCCAAGCACATCACTGTGGAAATGATCTAATCAAAAGGGTTTCCATCATACAATACTGAATCAGGATAAAGGACATGATTTTTCTTGGGTACACAACATTTTCAAACCAGCACAGATACACATTTTTCTGGAGTGCTCATGGATCGTTTTCCAGAATACACCACATCTTAGATCACAAAACAAGTATCACTAAATTTTAAAAGGTTGAAATTATACAAAATACTTTCCTGGATCATAATGGAATAATGTTGGAAATTAATTAGACAGAAGACCAAAAAATATACAAATATATGGGAACTAAACAACATACACTTCAACAACCAGTGGGTCAAGGAACAATTAAAAGAGAAATCAGTAAATATCTCAAGGCAAATGAAAATGAAAACACAACATATCAAAATTTATGGTATGCAGCAAAAGGTAGTGTTGAAAGGGAAGTTTATTGCCCTAAATGCCTATATTTAAAAAGAGCAAAAATCAAAGAATTAACTGTTTACCTGGAGGAACTAGAGAAAGAACAGCAAACTAACCCCAAAGTAAACAGAAGGAAAGAAATAACAAAGATTAGAGCACAAATAAATGAAACTGAGAACATGAAAACAATAGAAAGAATCAACAAAACTGGAAATTGGTTATTTGAGAAAATCAATAAAATTGATAGCCCCTCAGTGAAGTTGACAAAACTAAAAAAGAGAGATGCAAATAAATAAAATCAGGAATGAGAGAGGGAACATAACTACTGGCCTCACAGAAATAAAGGACATAAAGAGAGGATTCTATAAGCAACTGTATGCTAATATAGTACATAATGTAGATGAAATTGACAAATTCCTAGAGAAGCATAAACAACCAACATTGACTCTAGAAGTAATAGATGACCTCAGCAAACCAATCACGAGATAGAATCAGTCATAAAGAAGATCCCCCAAAATTGCAACCCATACCAAATTCTGAAATCTGTTCTACAACTAATTGTTGTGATCTTTTTTGAAATGTATTGCTTGTATGTATATATGTTATTTTTCACAAAAAAAGAAAACAGGTGATTGTGATGATAAATGCACAGCTATCTGATGATATTTTGAATCATTGGTTGTGTACTTTGGATTATTACATATTATATATATATATATATATATATATATATATATATATATATATATATATAATATATAATATATAGTAATAAAAAATTTTAAACATTTTTTTAAAAAGGCAAACAACCCAATTGAAAAATGGGCTAAAGACATGGACAGACATTTTTCAGAGGAGGAAATACAAATGGCTTAAAAACATATGAAAATATGCTCAATGACACTAGCTGTTAGGGAAATGCAAATCAAAACCACAATGAGTTATCATCTCATTGTGGAAGGGCCATTATCAGAAAAATGGAAAATGACAAGTGCTGGAGAGGATGTGGAAAAAAAGACACATTATTCACTATTGGTGGGAATGTAGAATGGTGCCACCACTTTGGAAGTTTGATAGTTCCTCAGGAAGCCAAGTACAGAATTGCCATATGACCCAGCAATCCAATTACTAGGTAAATATTCAGAGGAACTGAAGGCAAAGACAAAAACAGACATTTTCACACCAATGTATATAGTGGCATTATTCATAATTGCCAAGAGATAGAAACAGCCCACATGCCCATCAATGCAAACTAGAGTCTAGAACAGTAACATTCTAAAATGCTTCCACTGAATGTAACAAAGGCAATATTCCAAAGCTAAATGTCAATAAACAGGGACTATGGGGTGCAGGGACATGGAATTCTTTGTGGAAGAAATCAAAATGTCCTAATATAGATTGTGGTGATGAAGACCTGGCTATGTGGTTATACTGGGAGCCACTGATTTTTTACTCAGGTTGGATCATATGATGTGTGCATAAAACTGTTTAAAAATGAACAGAGAGGTACAAGTGTGGAAGAAAATGTGGATCTGTATACCTATTTACTGTTAGTAGGGAAGTAGAGTGGTGCAGTACTTCTGGAGGGCAGTTGCAATGGTTTTCCAGGAAATTTGGGAAGTATTTATCCATTATTCCTCCCAATATTTTTTTCTATTTCACTCTTTTCTCAACCTTCTGGAATTTCACATTCACATTTTGGATCACTTTATATTTTTCCACAGACTTGTGGGCTTGTTCATATTCTTTATTTTATCTCTATTATTCCAGGTGGTGCAGTACTTCTGGAGGGCAGTGTGGTGGTCCCACAGGAGGCTAGGAGTGGGGTCGCCATATGATCCTGCAACCTCGTAGTTAGGTGTGAACTTGGAGGACCTGAGAGTGAGGATATAAATGGACATCTACACACTGGTGTTTTGGCAGGAGTGTTTGTGTTTTGCAATGGATGCAGGTGGCGTAAGGGTACATTGAGTGACGAAAGGAAGAGGAAATCACAGTGTATATATACAATGGACTGTTGAGTGGCTGCAAGAATGAATGAAGTTGTGGAGCTTGCAATTAGGCAAATGTACCTTGAGGACAGTGTGTTGAATGAAGTAAGCCAGAAACGAAAAGACAAATATTATAACGCCTCACCAATGTGGACTAACAATAATGTGCAAACTCTGCAAAGTGAATTCAAGAGCATAGGTTATTAGGTGAAGGTCTATTGTAAAGATTCCTAGATTGTAAGCTCTTACAGCACTTACATCTATCCTGGAATTGTAACTGTTATTCCTAAATTCTAAGACACTGAGCTCTTTGCGTATAACCTGGTCATTCTTTGGGATTTCGGGTGCTTGTATAACACCTAGGACTTAGAGTTTACAGATATGAAAATCAGCAACACACCATAAAGCACTGTTAAAACACACAAAAAAATGATCAGACTTTGATTAGAGATTTGAATGAAGCTGATCTGGGTAGGACTAAGGTAAATCAAAATAAAGGGTAAAGGATGATATTGACTGTATTTTAAAACTTCAACTTCTGTGTGAGACCAAAAGAAGATGATTTATTTTTCTGGTGCAAAATTTGTATTTTCAGTAGCACACTTTCTAAGTTAACTTGTATGGTCAGCTTATTTGAATACCATAACTACACGGAACCTCAAATAGGGAGTGAGATCTTGTTTTGTGCAGGATGGTGTGAGTGCCCCAATGTATAACAGAGTAATCTGGGCAAAAGATTAAAATGTATTTACGTATTCTTGAGTGACTTGGGGGAAAGGTAGAAGTATTAAACTTCCATACTTCAGAAGACCTCATGTTTTTGCAGTTCCTGAGGACTATAAACTTGATGGGTCATTCCCCTACCTTGGGGCTTGCCGTTAAGAAACTTGCTCTTGCGAAGGAGACGCTAAGCCTGTTTATGATTATGCCTAAGAGTTACTCCCAGAGAAAATGTGACCTGTCTCTCTAAACCAACTCTGCAGGTGAACTCACTGCCCTTTCAAGAGTGTAAATGTCCTTGGCAATGTGGAACATGACTCCTGGGGATGAGCCTAGCCCTGACATTGTGGGACTGAAAAAAACTTCATGATCAAAAAACTTCTTGAAGAGAAATGAAACAAAATAAAATTTCAGTGTCTGAAAGATTTCAAATAGATTCCAGAGTTCATTCTGGAGATTATTCTTATCAGTATATAGATACCCATTTCCAATTTTTGGTGTACTGTAGTAGCTAGATGGAAATACCCGAAACTGTTGTAATCCATTAACCTTGGCTCTTGAAGATGATCAAACAACCATAGAGCACTTAAGGTGTGACTGTGTGATTGAGAAAACCTTGTGTGGCTAACACTCCCTTTGTCCAGTGTATGGACAGAGGAGTAAGAAAAAAGAGACTAAATGACTAAAAATAAATGAATAGGACAGGCAATGGTGGTTCAGCAGGCACAGCTTTCGCCTGCGATGCCAGAAACCTGGGTTTGATTCCCAATGCCTGCCTATGCAAAAAATAATAACAATAATAATAATAAGGGGAAGGTGGTATGGGATATTTTGGGTGTTTTTTTTTTTTTTACTTTTATTCTTATTTTTATTTTTTGGAGTAATGAAAATGTTCAAAAATTGATTGTGATGATGAATGCACAGCTATATGATGATACTGTGAACCACTGATTGTAAAATTTGTGTAATTATATGATATGAGAATATATATCTCAATAAAATTGCATTAAAAATTCAGTGTAATAAGTTTTTTGCTCTAAATAATCTTACTTTTTTGTTCCTTTAGTCTTACAAAAAAAGGTGTGTGTGTGTGTGTGTGTGTGTTTATTTTTACCATTTCTAGTGTTACTCATTTCTTCCCAAAGTTCTGAACTGCTCTCTGGTGACTTCTCTTCAGCTTGAAGTTCTCTCTTTAATATTTATTGTAGTGAAGATCTGCTGGCAACAAATGTTCTGTTGTTTATCTGAAAATATTCCATATTTCCTTTATTTTTGAAAAATTTCCTGTATGTAAAATTTTTGGTTGCTTGTTTCCTTCCATTCTTTGAATGTGTTATTCCAGTTATTTGAACCTTCATACTTATGTCAGCTATTAGTCATATCATTCTTACTTATATGTAATGCATCTATTTTTCCAGCATTTTCCAGATTTTCTCTATATCTTTGGTTCTCAGAAGTTTGACGAGGATTTGATGCAGAGGTATTTTGTCTGTTTGTTTTATTCTGCTTGATATTTGTTGTGCTACTTGAACCAGATGCAATGGTTTTCC
This sequence comes from Tamandua tetradactyla, assembly GCF_023851605.1. Lineage (NCBI taxonomy): Eukaryota > Metazoa > Chordata > Mammalia > Pilosa > Myrmecophagidae > Tamandua > Tamandua tetradactyla. Next base: position 39,511,156 of record NC_135328.1, read on the forward strand.
AGGAAATTTGGGAAGTATTTATCCATTATTTCTCCTAATATTTTTTTCTATTTCACTCTTTTCTCACCTTCTGGAACTTCACATTCACCTTTTGGATCACTTTATATTTTTCCACAGTCTTGTGGGCTTGTTCATATTCTTTATTTTATCTCTATTATTCCAAGTGTCTATATTTTATTGACCTCTATTCAAGTTCATGAATCCCCCTGTCTAATATATACAGTAAATTAAAGGACTCATGTAATAGCTATTTAATTTTGGCTATTTTATTTTTTAGCTCTAGAATTTCCTTTTCTCTGTTTCTGTGTTTCTCTTAAGGACCCTTACATGTTCGTCACTGATCCTCTGTCTTTCTTTAGGTCATTGAATAACTTTTAAAGTTCTTTTTTTTTATGTCAATCTAATTTTTAGACTTAGAGTCAATTTCTAGTGACCAATATTTATCCCCCTGAAAATTGCGTCACACATTCCAGGGTCTTTTCATGTCTAATATTTTGCAATTAAAAATGGACACTGTATAAAACACAATATGTTGGCTCTGGATTCTGTTGTGTTCATCTGAAGATGGTTAATGTGTTGTTTTAATTGCTAGCTAATATTTTCCAAAATTAAGCTGAAAATGTAATCTTCCCCACTGTATGCCATGACTGATATCTCTGCTCTGTTTTACAGGCTTTGGCTACAAATTCAATCATCTCTAATATTTCTGACTGTGTTTCTGTTGGATGTTGTACTCTTTAAACAAATTTTTTTGAAGTAGGGATTTAATTTTCTTTCATATATATATTCTTTACATATGTCTAGCAAACTATCTTGGAAGAAAAAGAGAAAATGTATACATAAGACAAGAAATTTGGTATTTCAAGAATTAAAGTGAAGTTAAAATGCATATTTACTACTATTACATGTAGTGTATTTCTGATATATGATGATCTGTGTATACTTGAATTGACTATTGTACAATATCTAAATGAAATGCCCAGTTGGTAGATGTTTTATTTTCCTGGATGCAAAAGCAAATACCATGCAATGGGTTGACTTAAGAAATAGGAATTTATTAGCTCACTGTTTTGTGGCTGGGAAAAGTTCAAAACCAATGTGTAATTGAGGTGGTGCTTTTCCCAGGACACTGTGGCATTCTGGGGCTGGCTGCTGGTGATCCTTGGTCCATGGCTTTCCTATCACATTGCAGTGTGCATGACAGCCTCTCCTGGCTTCTTGGTTCTGTTTACTTCAGTCTTCTGTTGTTACCTGTGTGTTTCTCTCTCTGTTACCTTTCCTACAAAACCTTCAGTAATAGGATTAGACCCATCAAGAGTCAGGAAGGCAATATTTTTACTTAATAGCCTCATCAAAAGTTCCCATTTGTAAGAGTTCACAGCTATAGGAATGGATAGGCTTAACAAAATATGTTTTGCAGGGGGTGCAGATCTTTTAACTACCACAGTAGATGTTTTCTTTCATCAGAAAATAATTATCGATAGTTTGTGAATTCTGTGAATTTGATTTGGGAATAAGTTATTATTTTTATTAGTTATTCTTTTTCAAATCCAACCCTGAAAGCCTATAGGGAAGGAAATATGTTCACATTTTCCAATCATTCTTCAAATCCCTAATTTATCCTCCTCCCCTAATCCAAGGAGAAAGAATCACTAACTTTCCAGATTCCAAGAAAGTGATTTAACCATATTTAATGGAGGGAAGGGTCACTGAAGTTCTTCAAGCTACAGGAATAGGACAGCAGCTAGAAACACAGACTCAAATGAAGGTATTAAGAACACCAAAAATAATTCATATCATGGTAAATATGAAATGATTTTCTCCTTTTTGATACCTTTAAAAGATAATTGAGCATCAAAAGCAAAAATAGTCATAATACATTGTGAGATTTATCATGCATAAATGTTAAATGAATTAAAAATAACACAAAGAATAGGAGGGAGAAAAAACGTCTTTTAAGATGTTCCTATATTAATCATGGTATATTTTTGATGTATAACATCATTTGAAGACAGATTATGATAAAGTAAAAATATACATTGTAAACCCCAGAGCAATCAATGAACATAATTAAACAAATAATTACATCAAGTTATATATTGAATTATTTACACAAAATAAACCAAGAGTATGTAAAAAATATTTAAAGAAAAGCACTCAATAAAACACAAGTCAGGAAAATAGGGGAAGGCAAGCAAAGAACAGTTAAGACAACTAAAAAAACATAGCAAGATAGTAGATTTAAACCCAACAATATGAATAATTGTATGAAATGTAAATACACTAAAACAGTAAATAAAAAGCAGATATTACCAGACACGAAGGATGAGAAATGATCAACTACATGCTTTCTAAATGAACACACTTCAAAAATAATTGCAAGGTAAGTTAAAAGAAACCTGATACAAACACTAATTGAAGGGAAGCTGGAATGGAAAAATTAATATTAGACAAAAGAGATTTCAGATCAGTTAACATTATCAGAAAAAAAGGACACTTTATAATGTTAAAAGGTTCTATTCATCAACAGAACATAAGAACACTCCTAATAAAGGAGTTTCCAAAATCTGAGAGAACTAAAGGTAAAATAAACAAATCACAATATTTTCAGATTTTACACTGTTTGCTCTGTAATTGATAGAATAATAAGCTGAAAATCAGTAAAATATAGATATGTAAATGATACTATGTAACAAATTGACCTATTTGATAATCATGGACCTTACTCAATAATTGCAGAACATACAGTTTTTCACATCCACATGGAACATAAATAGACTACATTCTGACCCATAAAGCAAGTCTTGATACATATTTAGGGGTTAAAGTCATAAGAACATGTTATCTGTCAATAATGGAATTAACTAGCAATAAATAACAAAATGATACGTAGAAAATCTCCCAATAAGATGGCAATCAAGCGCATTATTCTATATAATCCATGGCCAAAGAAGAAAGCACAAAGGAAGATAAAATAGTTAGAACTTAGTGGCAATGAAATCACAGCTTACAAAAATTTATGAGCTGCTGATGAAGAGGTTAAGAGAAGATGTGTAGATCTGAATGCTTATGTTGGAAGAGAAGATTAAAGAAATCATCTAAACAACCCACATAAGAAATTAGAAAAAGAAGAGAGAATTAAATGCAAAGTAAATAGAAGACAGGGAATAAAATATATATAAGTTGAAAATAATAAAATTAAAAGCACAATTACAGAGAAACTCAATATAACAAAAAATGTTTTTTAAATGTCAATAAAATATGAAAATGGCCATGCTAGTTAGACTAATCAAAAATAAAAAGGCTAGGTATATAGATAGATATTTAAATTACCAAAATTGACACAGGAAGAACAAGGAAAATTTGAATAACTATTATCTAAATAAAAAAATTGAACTTATAATTTAAATTAAATCTTTCTCCAAAAGAAAAGTGCATGGCCGTGATGGTTTCACAACTAAGTTTTTCAAATATTTAGGGTATAAATAGTGTAATTCAGAATTACACTATTTCAGAAAACAGAGGAGTCAGAGGCCTTTCCCGTCTCTTGTATGAGTTCAGAAAAAATGCTGATACCAAAAGTATTCAAGGTCATTCTGAGAAAAGGAAACTACAGACCAATTTCACTCATAGAGGTGCCAAAATACTGAACAAAAATTAGTATGTCAAATCCAGCATAATATAAAGATATATAATAAACACATGAAAAGATTAAAGGAACCAATTTTAAAATCTCAGCAAAGTACCACTATATGCCTACTAGAATACTAGAAATTAAAACTGGCAATACCAGGTGTTTATTAGGATCTGCAGCCACTGAAAATATCATACCATGTTAGTAGAATTGAAAATGGTACGTTGGAGAACATTTAGGTAACTTTACACAAAGCTTAACATACTCTTACCACGTGATACAACATATTAAAATTCTAAGTATTTGCTTAAAATAAATGAAAGCATGCATTCACATAAAGAGAGTATAAATGTTTAGGCTCTTTATTCAAAATCTCACAAAGTGGAAACAAAATCCATCATTCATAAATGCTAATTGTGGTGTAAAAAACAACTACTAAAACCCACAACATGTATGAGTTTCAAAATATGCCAGACAATAAAGAGTACACTCAGTATAATTCCATTTACATAAAGTTATGGAAATGTTAAAATTAATAAATAGTGACAGAAATAATAGCACAAGTTTCCCTGGGGTAGATGGTAAGACAAATTGACTGGAAAGGGACATGAGACAACATTTGGGGTGATGGAAATATTTTTTAGTTTTATTGGTATGGTAGCTTTTAGGGTGTAAAATTTTAGCAAATGCTTCAGAGCATGTATTTTAAATGGATGATTTTTATTGCATGCTGAATTAGAAGCTTATATGGGTATATATATGGAAGATAAAGACATCTAAAGTGTTTGTGTCAAATGACAGAATAAGATAACTTAATCTCATCTTGATGTCTTGTAATTTTGAAAATATGGCTTACATATGAAAGTTTCCTCACATTACCATGTAAATATTTTTGGGGGTTCTTTCTTATCCAAAGAACCCCACTTTTTACCATCCTTGCTACATTTAATCCTTTCCAGCAGAGTCAAATAGGAGAGATGTGGAGAGTAATCCAACAAACTATAACACACTGTGTAATTGAAATGGACCATAATCACTAATATTAAAGACGGTGAATCATTCTAATAGAGCTGTGTTCAGCAAACAATGAAAAATTATGTGCCAGAAAAGCTAATGCTGGTTTTAAAATGAACAGAAATGAAACGAAATGGAACCTCACTCATTATTCATAAAGGTCAATGTAACGTAATTATTTTTTCCCAACCCCACAGTTTTGTGATTACTGTTGCATACCTGAGTTCTATTTTATAACTTAATAAGAGCATAAAATAATCAGCTGTTGATGATTTTGTTTAGAACAGCTTAAATAGTCTCCTAAGCAGCATCAAGTTACACATGCTACTATTTGCAAAGCAGTGTTCCAATGTAGTAGAGGGTGCCAAAAGTCTTGGGGAGTATGAGGCCTTCAGCAATTAAATTTTACTTTAGCAATCCAAACAGAGACAGATAAGCATGGATTATTATTAGGGGGAATATTACTTTTTAAAACCAACTGTCACTCATTTACCTCAACCTTTTCTATAATATTTGCATATACTGCAAATATACTTTGTCATCTGGAAGAAGGAGCCCTGAAATCAGACTCTTACTTGACATAGGATGAATGCTGACATTGCAATTTGCTGATAATTTCCAGCAAAGTTTTAATATTGCGGATTTATAAACCTGTATAAAAAGTTAATTAACAAACCCACAACTTATCCAACAAAAAAATTTAATTAAAATATGCCTAAACAATTTCATCATCAATACTATGGGAACTAATATTTGGATAGGAAACTATTTGGTAGAGGAAACTTTCCATTAAATGCGGATTTATCTGGGGTCTCTATAGATTCTATCAACAAGTGTGCTAATTTTTTCTCTAAAATTCATCCTATCTTGTGCTTATTTCATTTTTAATTTTACTACCATCCCAAAGAGACAAATTAGTAAGGTGGCAGAGCCTGGCTGAGTGCCTTCATTAGATCAACAATAATAACTTCTTTCAGCACCACGAATAGTGCCTGACATCACAACTCAAGCTTATCCAAAAGCTAATTATTTTCCCCGTTATAAAACAAAGGTTCTATATCAAAGGCCCATAATACAACACAGTAAACCCTCTAGATGCACCGATTTGTAAAATAAATCAACTGTGTCAGGGAGGAATTTAAGCAGAAATTACAACAAATTGCAATTATACTTGCAATGGTACATTATTTAAGTGCATTTCAGTTGTTCATGGTGAGATGACACCCATGTCATTCTCAGCATTTGGGAGAAAAGGCAGAATTCTCATCTGTCACAGTAATAAAAAATGTACTTCTCTCCTTGCATCAGTCAGGGTTCTCTAGAGAAACAGAACCAACAGGAGATATTTGTTAATATGAGAGATAGAAAAATGTCTCATGAAACCGTGAGGATGCAAGAATCCAAAATGTGTAGGGCAGGCCATGAGCTGGCAGCTGCGATGAAGGTCCTCAATGAACTCCCCAGAAAAGGTTGTCTGGCTGAAACAGAGAGAGAGTTTCTGCCTCCTGAATTCTCCTTAAAAGCCTACAAGTGATTAGATTAAGTGTCACTCATTGCTGAAGACACTCCCCTTAGTGGACTGCAAATGTAATCATCCATGAATGCAGCCAATTTGTTCATGATTTAAGTCCAAGAAATGTCCTCACAGCAACAGAGAGGCCAGTGCTCCCTTGACGAGACAGCTGGGCACTATCACCTGGGCAAGTTGACACATGGACCTAACCATCACACTCCTGTTGCAAATTACAGATTCAATTATACCTTACTTCAGAAATATTTAAATGGTGTCATTGAAAAAAAGACCTAAGAACCTCTGACAGAGTGAATGAAGAAATATTTTAATTACATACACACATGCACCCAAATATCCACCTTTTTGGTTTAGTCAGTTATGTTATTACATATTTTCTCCCTTGAATGGGCAGGGCTTCTCACACAAAGAACAAAATGTATACTTCATGTCACTTAGCAAAACACAGGCAGTTCATTCCCAGAGGCCGTGGTACCTTTCCATCAGATTACACCTCGTCCTCAGAGATTCAGGAGAGAGTTGGAAAACAAACCAGAGTGTACTGAACTGAAAATTACAGTGAGATGCTAACTATCACCCATAGAATTTCCCAGAGGACATAAGTCTACAATATTTCAAAAAATAAAGTAGACTAGAAGAAGAAAATAAGACTTCTACTTCCTCCTATCTTGAAATAGAAGCTGCTAGTTTAGAGCAGTTCTTGTGCGCTTTGGCTACATGGGGCGAGCCCTTTTGGGGTCTCACACCTACAACCCATATTGAAAGGAAAGGCAGAAGGGAAACAAGATGCCTGTAAAATCCATCAGATAAAAGACGTGCAACCTAGAAAGCTCTGAGCCAGCACAGGTAATTAAAAATATTCTCCACACCTGAGTAAATGTGTTTCACTGATTTAAAATGTTTAGTTTCCTCTTCTATTTTCTCTTGATCATGTAATCACAGTTGTCTCTTCTTGCACCATCTTTCAAACACCTATTCTTTTTTGTCCTTGATTTGAAAGAAAACAAAACAATTCAAGTCTATGAACTGTCATGTGTAATTTTGTCCTGTTCCCTCTTTGAACTTGGCCTATGGAACCTCTTTTCCATATTAATATCAGCTGTTTGTTTTACTCACTTACATACTCCCACCCTGCCATTTCCCTTGGTTTGTTTCTGTATTTTTTTTTTAATCTCCAAATCTTTTGTTATGTGCCGGGAAGACATCTGCCCCTTGAGTTCATTTGTTATTCCAGTCTCGTACATCTTATTGAGTTATTTTCTTTGCTGCAATCAGTCTTTAAATACAATCCAGTAAAGATACAGCAATGATTTTTGACAACCTGACCTTTCTCGGCTTTCTTACACTTGTTTAATTAGGTAATACGTGCAGCTGTGACTTGATCTTTACAGTTTTCCACTGGAAAAAAGAGAGATATGTTGTTTAAGGAAGGTCAGATTTGGCAGGTTTTCTAGTTACTTCAGAAACTGACATTGGAGACTTGGAAGCCTGAAGGGCTAGGGGATGCTTTACTGGTTTTTCTTAAACATAATTTAAAAATCCTGATGTAGAAAGATCACTTGGCTCCAAGAGTAAGTTATGAGATGCAGAGTGTTTCTCTTCTGGTTTGACAGCTTGAGGTGATTGCAAGACAGAACTCTGGACGTGATCATTTTTGGTCGCTAATCAATGAGGTGGCAGGCCAAAGCTAAACTTCTAATAAGGAAAAAACATTACACACAAAGTAGTTCAAAAACAAAAATGCTCTACTAATTCCAAGTGAAAGTGTGGCAGACAAGTCCAGTGTGGTTAGATACAGAGTGTCAGTGTACCTGCTTTATAGAAACTAGTGAAGGAAGGGAGTGAAAGAGTGCCCCATCAAAACTTTGGCCTTAGAAAGCAGAATGTGAAATATTGAAGACGTGGTAGAAGGAGAATTTAATCTTGAAGTTCTGAGTTCAAGTTAAAATTAAGTTGAACTTAATCTTGAAGACTGAGTTCAAGTTAAAAAATTGATGTGAACTATTGTATGTTATTTTGTGCAAGAAATTTCACCATTCTTGGTTCTTAGTTTTATCTCTACACTTATAAGTAGCATGAACACAGCCAGTAAACACATTATAATATTTTGTCATATTCATTTTTGTAGCAGGTATATATGAGACTCTTTTTATTACTATGCCTATTTTCTCAATGATGTTTAATGGTTTGTCCAAAGTAGCTTAAGTAACAAGTGATGAAACTGAAATTTAGAGCCATGTCTACAGAACAAAATTCTGATTCTCTTTTGTTATTAGGCACTGATTCTTCTCAATAAGAGAGTTTATGGATGGCCTCTGTATGTTTCCCAGTAACATGTATATACGTCTATTTTGTTATATCACCCATGAAAAGTAGGGCCAACATCTTTAAGTCAGAAGCACAGTGATACCCACTCTTATTGCATTATAGCCCATCTCTGTTTACATACTCATTTTTTTCTTTGTTGGATAAGATACATCTTTAAATCAATTAGAGAAAAGATTTCCCTCTTCTACTCTGCTTTCTTTTATAGATAGCTGTTTGCTCAAAGTAGAATAACTCTATATCATGCCTCAAAAAATAGGGATGATCCAGGAGAATCAATCCAGCTTGATTTAATTCAATTCAGGAGCTACTTTTATTGCATGCTTATCTTGTAATCAATTCAATGATAGAGTCTATGAGAAATATAGAAAAAAAGTGATGATTTCTGCCTTGCAGGGAATGCAACACTTCATTTTAATAATATGATGCTGACATACACCACACCTCAATAAAGCTATAGTATAGTTAAGGATTATGTTTCTAGAGAAGTAATCTTGTTATGCAATTTCAAAGCAGAAAGAATGCAACAACAGATGAATTGGTCAGGGAAAAATATACAGAAAAGTTGGAGTTCAATACGTGTCCTGAATGATGAATAAAATATGACTTGATAGAGGTATGAGAGAAAATAATTTCTGCATGTATTAAAGATTCTAAAATGGGACTTTACATAGAGTTCACACAGAACAGCGAGCAAATATCTTTCCCTGGAAAGGAAAGTGCATTTGAGAATGTATGTGGACAGAAGATTCAGAGTTTCACAATCATTCTTAGCAGCTATGTCAACAATTAAACTGTCAAAATATGAAATGGCATGTGGATATGGCTATTTATAGCATCTTATTTTTTATGTAATTAGAAAGACTGAATGCAATCCAAATGTCCTTCAATTATGGACTGTTTGGATAAAACCAAGATATATATCCACCTGGAATACTTTAAAGGTGTACCAAAAAAAGATTAAATTCTCTATATACAGATTATGAAATGTTCTCCAGAACGAATTGTTAAGTGGGAGGTGGAGATCAATATCTCAAGCGTGCTACCGTCTATGTATCTAAGAGGGAAACACACACAGAGAAATTATGAGAGAATAAACCAAATCTAATAAAAATCATGAACCATAGGGCCAAGGAGGGACAAGGAAGGAAATATATTTTTGGAAATGTGCCTTGATTATAGTTTTTACTTTGGAACTCTGCAAGCATTTTACAAATTTAAAATTAAATTAAATTTTAAGAATAAAATAAAGAAAAAGAAACTTTAACAATTGAACCAAACTGGTATTTCAACAACAAAAAATAAAAGTTAGCTTCAATGATACACAACTCAGAAGTCTGATTAATTTTTTACTCAATGAACATATTCTAAGAACAAAATTATCTACAAATAATCTTTAAACCATTTTCAGCCATCTTATAAGCAGTAATATTTATACTGCTTTTATGAAGTAATTTAGATATGTAAGTAGATAGACTAGATGGGTAAATAGATAAAGTTTTATGCACATAAATATTAACATAAGTGATATAGCTTTTGTGCATCAAAGAACTTCATCAAGAAAGTAGAAAGACAGCCTTCACAATGGGAGACAATATTTGGAAATGATATATCAGATAAAGGTCTAGTATCCAGAATTTATAAAGAGATTGTTCATCTCAACAACAAAAAGACAGCCAACCCAATTACAAAATGGGAAAAAGACTTGAACAGACACCTCTCAGAAGAGGAAATACGGATGGCCAAGAGGCACATGAAGAGATGCTCAATGTCCCTGGCCATTAGAGAAATGCAAATCAAAACCACAATGAGATATCATCTCACACCCACCAGAATGGCCATTATCAACAAAACAGAAAATGACAAGTGCTGGAGAGGATGCGGAGAAAGAGGCACACTTATCCACTGTTGGTGGGAATGTCAAAGGGTGCAACCACTGTGGAAGGCAGTTTGGCGGTTCCTCAAAAAGCTGAATATAGAATTGCCATACGACCCAGCAATACCATTGCTAGGTATCTACTCAAAGGACTTAAGGGCAAAGACACAAACGCACATTTGCACACCAATGTTTATAGCAGCATTATTTACAATTGCAAAGAGATGGAAACAGCCAAAATCTCCATCAACAGAAGAGTGGCTAAACAAACTGTGGTATATACATACGATGGAATATTATGCAGCTTTAAGACAAGATAAACTTATGAACCATGTAATAACATGGATGGACCTAGAGAATATTATGCTGAGTGAATCCAGCCAAAAACTAAAGGACAAATACTGTATGGTCCCACTGATGTGAACGGACATTCGAGAATAAACTTGAAATATGTCATTGGTAACAGAGTTCAGCAGGAGTTAGAAACAGGGTAAGACAATGGGTAATTGAAGCTGAAGGGATACAGACTGTGCAACAGGACTAGATACAAAAACTCAAAAATGGACAGTACAATAATACCTAATTGTAAAGTAATCATGTTAAAACACTGAATGAAGCTGCATCTGAGCTATAGGTTTTTGTTTCGTTTTGTTTTGTTTTGTTTTGATTTTACTATTATTACTTTTATTTTTTTCTCTATATTAACATTCTATATCTTTTTCGGTTATGTTGCTAGTTCTTCTAAACCAATGCAAATGTACTAAGAAATGATGATCATGCATCTATGTGATGATGTTAAGAATTAATGATTGCATGTGTAGAATGGTATGATCTCTAAATGTTGGGTTAATTTCTTTTTTTCCGTTAATTAAAAAAAAAAAAAAAAGAGAAGGGATAATTGGAGATGAAGGGATACAGACTGTACAACGGGACTGGATATAAAAACTCAGAAATGGACAGCACAATACTACCCAATTGTAATGCAATTATGTTAAAACACTGAATGAAGCTGCATGTGAGGTATAGGTTTTTTGTTTTTGTTTTTTTTTTGTTTTTTTTTCTTTCTATTATTGTTTTAATTCTTATTCTGTTGTCTTTTTATTTCTTTTTCTAAATCGATGCAAATGTACTAAGAAATGATGAATATGCAACTATGTGATGTTATTAAGAATTACTGATTGTACATGTAGATTGGAATGATTTCTAATTGTTTTGTTAATTCTTTTTTTAATTAATAAAAATAAAAAAAAAAAAAGAAATAAAATACCAAACCCATCAAAAAAAAAAAAAATATTAACATAAGTGATATAGATTAGGAATTAAGATTTTCACTATAATAAATACATGATAGAAGTTTAAAATCAAAAAAGTTATTAAAAGTTCTGTAATTTAATGGGATATGAGGGTAGTTCAATGGTAGAATTGCATTGCAGGAGACCTGGGTTCAATTCCTGGCCCATGCTCTTCCCAAAACAAACAAAGAAACGAAAAACAAAACAAAACAAAATTCAGCAAATGGTACTGCAATAAAGGGATACTCACATAGACAAAGAATGAAATGTGACCCCCACCATACAGCATACAAAGAAAAAAAAAGTCCTGTAATTTTAAATTTCAATTGAAAATGTCATATGAATTCATCATATGATTAAAAAAATTCCTAGCCATAAAATGCCAAAAGCTTAGGAGCAATGATAACACAGTACAAAGGGAACCAAAATAGATAAAGTAGACAAAGGAAAGATAAGTCGTATTTGGCAGGTGAGATATTATACAGAAAAAATGAATTGGTTTTGTCAGCAAATCAATGGCATTTTAAAAATTGAAAGTCCCATTATGGAATGAAAGAGATTTGAAGGACATAACAAATGCAATATTTGGACCTTATTTACATCGTTATTCAAACATACCAACATTAAATAAATTGAATATCTATTGGGTATTAGATAATTTATGATAATATTAAGAAAATTTTATTAATATTCCTTGTAATTTTGAAAAACATATAACAAAATATTTACAGGTCAAATGACTTGAGATTCAGGATTTGGATTAAAATACTCTAGAAAATAAGTAGTGGAGAGTTTGGATTGCATAAATATTGGCAAAATATTAATATTTGTTGAAGGTGAATTATAGATCATTTTACTACTATTTTTGCTTTTGTGTAGATTTGAAATTTTCCAAAAAGAAAATACAAAAAAGAAAGACTGGGTAGTAAATTCCTATCTTGACTATGGATAATTTCAATGTAGGATAACTTTCTATGAAACGTGGTAGTAACTTTCCAAACATTTCTTAGGAATTCCCTTGTCATGACCATGGGTCAATAAATGAGCTTGTCATAAATTAAGTTCTTATTAAAGCATTTAATCATGCATATGCAATAAATAAATATTTATTAAGGACCTACTTTATATGGTGCTAATAATTTATTGCTGGACTGAAAAAAATCATTTTCTTCCCTCACAGAGCTTGCATTATGGTGGAAGAGAAAAAGATGAAAAAGAAACAAGCAAACAAATAAAATGACTGTGGATTTTGATAATCACTATTAAGAAAATAGCAAGGAGCTGACAGAGAGTATTAGAAAGAGATTTAAGGGTTATGATGAAGAAACTCCATGTTGGCAATACTGAAGCTCTGATCTAAAGAGGGCCTGCCACCCACACACACACCATAAAAAGAAAAAAGAAAAGAAAAGCATTCAAAGAAAAAAGCAATGGATGCTTTGGCAGGCAGAAATCTAAGATAGTCCCCCAAGATTCCAAGCTACCAATATATACACATATTCTCCCAGTTATTCAATTAGCATAACTCCAGGTACTTTGGTGAAGGGATTTTGCAGCTGTAATTAAGGTCCCCTATCAGTTGACTTTTAAATAGAGAGACTATCCAAATAGACTTGATTTAATCACGAGTTCTATGAAAGCAGAGAATGCTCTCTGGTTGATCACAGAAAAGGAAGTCAGCATTTTGAAGCATGAGAATGTAATGCACTATTGTTGGGTTAAAGATGGAGGTGGCCGTGAGACAAGTAACATAGTTAACATTTAAAAGCTGAGAGCAGCTCAAGGGCAGCTAGTAAATATCCAGGAACAGTACAGAACTACTGCTGGGGGAAGATCAGTGACTGGACACACAGCACACACCAGTCTGGACCAGGGGAATGGCTGAGATCCCATGCCGAACTGTAAGTCTCCCAAGCTGTAAAGACAAGCACCCCTCCCCCATGGGCATGGAGGGAAAGGAAATAGACTTTACTAGCAGCAAAGGCTTAACTCAAGCTAACTACAATTGCAGAATTAATTTAAAAATTCTGACTACTGAAAATAGGCACCTAGCATAGATAAACCTCAAATATGTACTAAGGAACTAGGAGTTTTTGCCCCAGCAGAGAGGGGGTGGGGCTGATGGGGAAGAAAAAAGCAGAGGCTTTTTGAGCTGGACAGCACAAAATACTGGAAAAGAGCTGGAACCCAAGAAAAGAGGCACATAGAGCCTGGAGATACATAGAATGATGAATCAACTTAAGCTCTTGATTGACAAATGCAAGGATCAGGGGTCTGGCTCTGGAAAGGCTTATTTGTTCTTTTTTTAACTCCTTTAAAAGCCCATTAGATAGAATTGGAAGTACTCTCAGGCTCCAGCGCTGGTCGAGACAAGGGCGGAAATAAGCTTGTCTGAGAGACAAAGTAGTTAGTCAGGTGAATGGAGTTAATTTGCTAAAGTGTGTATCTACCCCAAGAAAAAGAGGGTGAGGCCCAGCTCAAGTAAAATCCCTCCTTCAAGGAATTTAGGCCCAGTTACCGGAAAACAGAAGCAATTGAAGACTTCCTACTACCTTACCTCTGTCTCAACCATGCCCCTGGCAGGGAAAGTCTGCTGAAATTAAAGGCACTACATCACATTAATCTAGTGGGAAACTATGGGCATGCTGGCAGGATAGTAAAAGCACAGAGTTTACAGGCTTCTTTGGAAAGTCTGACAACCTGTTAGGTCTCATCCTCCGGGAAAACTGATGCTGGCTACACTATCCTCATGAAATGTGGGCCTGTACGATATGGGAAAATCTGACTGGGGTCTGTATCTGAGGAAACACTCATGAAAAAAAAAAGGGGGGCTTCATATAGGCAGGGCAAGAAACAGAAAAACAAGAACTGAAAAATTCTGATCAGTTAAGCAGACCCTATGTGTTAGAGGTCTAGAATAAGTTGAACTGAATATCAAGGAACAGATAGAGAACAAAGCCATCCAGCAAGAAAACCATAGGTAAAAGAGTGAAAACAACCTCCAGAATAAACTAATGATGGAGATCAAATGCCTAGACACCAGCAAAACATAGCAGATCATACTAGGAAAATTGAAGATATCACCCAGTGAAAGGAACAAGTCAATACTCCAAATGAAATAGAGAAGTTGAAACAATTAATTCAGGATGTTCAGACAGACATGCAAAATCTCATCAAAAATCAAATCAATGAGTTGAGGGAGGATATAAAGAAGACATTAGTTGAACAAAAAGAAAAACTTGAAAGTCTGAAACAACAAATCACAGAATTTAATGAAATGAAAGGTGCTATAGAAAAGATGAAAAACAATGGAAACCTACAATAATAGATTGGAAGAGGCAGAAGAAAGAATTAGTGAATAGAGGACTGATCATCTGAAATCCAACCCACACAAAAAAAGGGGAGGTGGGAAAGAATGGAAAAATATGAGCAGGGTCTCAGGGAACTGAATGATAACATGAAGCACACAGATACATGTTGTGGGTGTCTCAGAAGTAAAAGAAAAGGGAAAAGGAAGAGAAAGACAAATGGAGGAAATAATCACTGAAAATTTCACTTCTCTTATGAAAGGCATAAAATTACAGATTCAAGAAGTGCAGTGTATCCCAAACAGAATAGATCCAAATAGACATAATCCAAGAAAGTTACGAATAAGATTGTCAAATGCTATAAACAAAAAGAGAATTTTGAGAGCAATAAGAGAAAAGCAATCCATCACATACAAGGGAATTTTGATAAGACTATGTGTGGATTTCTCAGGGGAACCCATGGACACAAGAAGGAATTGGTTTGATACATCTAAAATTCTGAAAGAGAAAAACTGTCAAACAAGAATTCTGTATTGTTCAAACTTGTCCCTCAAAAATGAGTGAAATTAAAACATTTTCAGACAATCACTGAGAGAATTTGTGACTAAGAGACCAGCTGTGCAAGAAATACTAAAGGAAACATTACTGATAGAAGAAGGAAGGAGTAGACCCTCTACCATAATGGTTGGAAACTTCAATTCCTCACTCTTGTCAATGGATAGAACATCTAGACAGAGAATCAATAAGAAAACAGAACTTTTGAATAATATGATAAATGAACTAGACTCAACAGACATTTGCAGAACATTATATCCCAGAACAGCAGGATACACATTCCTTTCAAGTGCTCATGGATCATTCTCAAGGACAGACTATATGGTGGGTCACAAAGCAAGTCTCAATAAATTTTAAAAGATTGAAAGCATACAAAACACTCTCTTGGATCATAATGAAGTGAAGCTGAAAATCAATAACAGACAGAAGATCAGAAATTCACAAATATATGGAGGCTAAAGAACACTCTTAAACAACCAATAGGTAAGGAAGAAATAAAGGAAATTAGTAAATATCTCAAAGCAAATGAAAATGAAAACACATAAAAAATTGATGGATGCAGCAAAGCCAGTGCTGAGAGGAAAATGTATTGCCTTAAATGCCTATATTAAAAAGAAGAAAGAAGAAATAGAGGAGTTAAGTGTAAACTTGGAAGAACTAGAGAAAGAACAGTAAACCAGCCAACCCCAAAGCAAATAAAAGAAAAGAAATAAGAAGATTACAGTAGAAATAAATAAGCTTGAGACATTAAAATATTCCAGAGGGCAGGCAATGGTGGCACACTGGCAGAGTTCTTGTCTGCCATGCCAGAGACCTGGGTTTGATTCCCAGTGCCTTCCTATGCAAAAAAAAAAAAAAAGAAAAAGAAAAAAAGAAACAAAACAAAACCAGAAGTTGGTTCTTTGAGAAGAATCAATAAAATCGATTGGCCCTTGACTAGACTGACCAAGAAAGAAAAAAGAAAAAAAGCAGAGGTTGAAAATAAATAAAATCAAAACTGGAAAAGGAGACATCACCACTAATTATGCAGAAATAAAATAGGTAATAAGAGGATACTATAAACATCTATATGCTAATAAAATAGACAATGTAGATGAAGCAGACAAATTCCTAGAAAGGCATAAACAACCAACATTGACTCAAGAAGAAAGAGACGACCTCAACAAACCAATCACAATGAAAGAGATTGAATTAGTAGTCAAGAAGCTCCAAAAAGAAAGGGTCAGAACCAGATGGCTTCACATGTGAATTCTACCAAGCATTCAAGAAGGAATTAGTACTAATCTTGTTTCAACGTCTTCAAAAAATTGAAGAGGAAGGAAAGCTACCTAACTCATTCTATGACGCCAACATCAGCCTAATACCAAAGCCATACAAAGATACTATAAGAAAAGAAAATTACAGACCCATCTCTTTAATGAATATACATGTACAAAATCATCAACAAAATACTTGCAAATCAAACCCAGCAGCACATTAAAAGAATTATACACCATGACCAAGTGGAATTTATTCCAGGTCTGTAAGGCTGGTTCACGATAAGAAAATCAATTAATGCAATACACTGTATCAACAAATCAAAGCAGAAAAATTACATGATCATCTTGATTGTTGCAGAAAAGGCACTTGACAAAATTCAACATCCTTTCTTGATGAAAACACTTCAAAGGATAAGAATGGAAGGAAACTTCCACAACATAATAAAGGGAATATATGAAAAACCCACAGCTAACATCATATCAATGGGGAAAGACTGAAAGCTTTCCCTCTAAGATCAGGAACAAGACAAGGATGTCCACTGTCACCATTGTTGTTCAACATTGTGTTGGAAGTTCTAGCCAGAGCAATTAGACAAGAGAAAGAAATAAAATGCATCCAAATTGAAAAGGAAGAAGTGAAACTCTCACTGTTTGCAGATGACATGATACTATATGTCAAAAATCCTGAAAAATCTACAGCCAAACTACTAGAGCTAATAAATTACTACAGCAAAGTGGCACGGTATAAGATCAATGCCACAAAATCAGTAATGTTTCTATCCATTAGTGATGAGCAATCTGAAGAGGAAATCAAGAAAAAAATTCCATTTACAATAGCAACCAAAAAAGTCAAATACTTAGGAAAAATGTAATTAAGTATACAAAACACATATACACAGAAAATTGCAAGAAACTGCTAAAAGAAATCATGGAAGACCTAAATAAATGAAAGGGCATACATGTTCATGGATTAGAAGACTAAATATAGTTAAGATGTCAATTCTACCCAAATTAATGTATAGGTTCAATGCAATACCAATTAAAATCCCATCAACTTAGTTTGCAGAAATAGAAAAACCAATAACCAAATTTATTTGGAAGGGCAGTTGTGCCACAGGTAGCTAAAAATATCTTGAGAAAGAAAAATGAAGTGGGAGGTCTCATACTACCTAATTTTAAAGCTCATTATGAAGTTACAGTAGTCAAAAGTGGTCTGAAGCCAGGAAACCTTGGGCCAGGAGAGTGTGCCAACCTTAAATGCGGAAAGCGTGAATTTGCCCCAGAAGCAGAGGGTGGGTCTTCCACCTCAATGCTCAGGAAGGATTGTGCCACCTCAGGCCTTGGAGAGGGTGGAACACATAAATGGAGATTCAGGGGAGCCTGGCTGACACCTTATTGTTTTGGAGGATTGAGTGTGTGCCCCAGTGATGGCAGAGAGGCTGGATATGGCCCTAACATATGGTGAAGGTGGAGCTGAGGGAAAGGTAGTCCCCTCAATGAGTCCCAGTGTGGCAACTCATCCCAGCATTTGGAGAGAGAGAGCAAGGCCACTGCACAGGCCCTTGAAAAGGGTGGGACTGCTACTTCCTAAAGCCCCAAGGAAAAATTGCTCTCAAACTTTGAAATCCAATGGATTTTGTCCTGCAGGTTTTCAAAACTGTTTGAGTCCTGTGATCCATGTTTTCCTTCCAAATTCTCCCTGTGGAAATGGAAACATGTATCCTATGATTGTCCCTCCTTAGTATATTGTCAGCAGTTAACTTGTTCTGAGTTTTATATGTCCAGAGTGTGAAGAAAATATTTGTCATAGAACAGACCACGACTGTAAATGACTTTGTCTAGATTTTCTACTGTTTTTTAACTTTGTATTGTATTTGTATTATACTGAAATGTTGGCTTTGTGATATTGTGATAGAATGGATGTATGTTGTATATGGAAAAAACATGTCTTTTGGGGGGTCCAGGGGGTGAAACATGCCGGTTTGAAAGGATTAATTACCCCCAGAAAAGCCAAGTTTTAATCCTGATTCAATCTTGTAAGGGTAGTCATTTCTTTTAATCCTAATTCAACACTGTAATTTGGAAACTTCTGATTAGATTATCTCCATGGAGATGTGACACACCCAACTGTAGGCAAGACCTTTGATTAGATGGAGATGTGACACCACCCATTCCAGGTGGGTCTTGATTAGACACTGGAATCCTTTAAAAGAGGAAACATTTTGGAGAGAGTCAGAAATGACAGGGTTGACAGAAACTTCGGAGCAGAGCTGATGCAGACAAGTGGAAATCAGATACGTAGATGTTTAGAGATGCTTGGAGCCCAGCAGACATTGCCATGAGATGTTAAGCAAGCAAGAAGCTGGAAAGAGCCAAGAGAAGCCCAGAGATGAAAGCCAGTCCTGGTGAAATAGTGAGGAACTTCCACAGGAACAGAGGCTGAAAGCAATGGAGCCCAGGAGCACAGGACCAGCAGATGCCAGCCACGTGACTACCCAGCTGACAGAGGTGTTCCTGACCCATCATCCTTTCTAGAGTGAAGGTAACCTCTTTTTGGTGACCTAGTTTGGACACTCGAACTTCCATAGAACTGTAAACTTGTAATTTATTAAATTCCCCTTTATAAAATCCACTCCAATTGTGATATATCGCTTTCCAGCAGCTTGCAAACCAACCCAGTTCCTATGAAACTTGTTCCTGCAAAAGATAGGCTAAGCCTACTTAAAATTATTCCTGAAAGTCACCTCTGGAGAACTTCCTTTGTTGCTCAGGTGTGTCCTCTCTCTAGGCCAATGCGACAAATGAACTCACTGCCCTGGCCACCCAATGGGACATGACTCCCAGGGGTTTAAATCTCCCTGGCAACATGGGACAGAACTCCTGGGATGAGCTAGGACCTGGCATCATGGGATTGAGAAAACCTTCTTGACCAAAAGGGGAAAGACAGAAATGAGACAAAGTAAAATTTCATTGGCTGAGAGATTTCAAAAAAGAATCAAGAGGTTATCCTGGAGGTTATTCTTATGCTTTATAGAGATATAAAGTTTTGGTGTATTGGAGCAGTGGAGGGAAGTACCTGAAACTGTTGAGCTGTGTTCCATCTTGATTCCTGAAGATTATTGTATAATGATATAACTTTTATGATGTGACTGTGTGATTGTGAAAAGCTTGTGTCTGATGTTCCTTTTATCCAGGATATGGACAGATGAGTCAAAATATAAACAAATAATAGGGGGATAAGGGATAAATAAATTGGGTAGATTGAAATACTAGTGGTCAATGAGAGTGAGGGGTAAGGAGAATGGGATGTATGAGTTTTTTTCTTTTTATTTCTTTTTCTGCAGTGATGGAAATGTTCTAAAAATGATCATGGTGAAGAATACACAATTATGTGATGATATCATGAGCCATTGATTTTACACACTGTATGGACTGTATGTGTGTGATTTGTCAATAAAAATATATATTTAAAAAAAAGCTGAGAGCAACCCTAGTTAGCAACTAAGCAGAAGCCTCAATCCTACAACCTCAAGGAACTGAATTCTTTCAACAACAAGTATGAGCTTAGAAGATGATTGCCACCCTAAGGGTCCCAGAAGAGAACTCAGAGTGACAGCTTAATTTTAGCCTTGTCATAACCTGAGCTGAAAACCCAGATACAATGTCAGACTTCTGACCTACAAAAGAGTGTGTCCTTTATATATTTGAAGGGATGCTCTCTGGGAGGTATTTTAGGTATTTTTGCAGTGGAAAATAGAATATTCTTATCTTTAGATAGAGTGGATCATAGTAAGTATAATGGTGCATTTGTTAAACATGTTTGAGACAGGAAACTTTGGTTCCATTTCAGTGATCCAACTAATCTGGGAGTCATAAGTAAAGAAAAGGAGAGTTTGGGTGCAACAGTTAATGTGAGTATAGATTTAAGAGGATTTAAGTACTGACTAGATATGGGGGCAATGAGGGAAAAAAAAGCCAGGGGTGAAGGTTGTGAAGTCTCATCCTTAGTTGATCAGAAATTTGGAGATGCAGAAAATTGCAAATTAGAGGGACAATTTGTTGGGAGAGAACAATGATTTGAGTCACATGGAAACTACGATTTATGATTTAGAGCAGTTAACAGATGGAAATGCTAAACAGAAACTAAACAGAAATGCTTAACTGTAGAAAAATAAGTGTTAGTCATATGAAAAAATTAGTAAGTATGTAAGCGGTAAGTTTGTGAAAAGAGGGAGAAAATGAGAGATCCAGGGACTGAATCTAACGGGGATTGCAGTGGTGTTTTGTTAATAGCTTGAACAGGCTTGCCTAAGGGGATTTTGCACATCTTTTCCCAACCCTGCATTCATTGACTTCTCATTTTGATAGCTTGAACTAAGCCATAGTAGGAATATTTAACCATAGACTTCGCAAAAGTACCAACCAGGGCTTTCCCCACCCCCTGAGAGCCCGTTGTTAAACATTTGCTGGCATACTACTGAGTATAGAATAGTTAAAAAGAAAGAACACCTAAGGCAGTCAAACATAGAGGAAACTGTCATTAAAAATGTGGGTGTCCATTATGTAAATTATTCAGGATGTTCAAAAAGTACAAATGACTTTGGTGACTATGAATCTATCATTAACTCACAAGAGCACTTTCAAATGAGTAGTGGCCAAATGTGAAGGAATTGAATAAAGATTAGGTGCTGAGAAAACAGATCTTAAATAGGATGCTATGATTTGACTCAAATAACTTGGTTTAACAAATCATTTGCTGGGATAAAAACCCCTTATGCTGACATTATCATTTGTCTGTCTTGGCCTCAGTTTCTCATTTCTAAAATAAGGTGTTTGTTTTTTTTAAGACCCATTCCAACTCTATTAGTTCTGGAGTTGGTGTTCCAACATTTAAAAGGAATCAGTTAAAGGAACAGAAATAAAATTCCAGCATACTCACACCCACCTCAGCCTCTTTAGACCAGACTTCTATAAGTATATCGTCTCTTCCATGAGCTTTATATCTGGAGCCTTTTCATCTAGGAATTAAGTACTGCATTGGCCCACATTTTGGTCAAGGTATTATTTAAAGAGAGGAAGAGTGACAGTCAACTGGGGCTGATTAATATGCCATCTCTGGGGTACAGGAGGAAGAGCAAGGATTGCATTCAGCAAAGCTGTCCCTTCTACTCCAACTCCTGGGCTCATATTATTGAGGCAGTGCTGTCAAGCCAACTGAAGTGATACTCTGGGGTTGAAAAAAAAATGACTTTTTTAAAATTTATTTTTAAAGTTAATTTTTAAAACATTTTAAAAATTATTTTTAGTTAACATTCATCTGGGCAAAAGTTTAACCTCTTTCTCTCCTTAAAGGCTTCATAATGACTTAAGAAACTAAATCTTCTTGGGAGCATACTGATTGGCTACGTTTTCTTCCAAGGTCTGACATTCAAAATGTTGCTTTGCTGCTGGTTTTCAGGCTGAAGGCCACCTCAGAGATCTGGCAAAGGGTGTCTGATACCTGTAATTGAAGTTGCAGAGGGGATTAAAAAACAAATAATGTTTTAGCATTCACTGAGAGAGAATAAGGGGTGCAAGGAAATCTATGTCCTCAAGGCAGAGTAGAGAAAATAAACTGAACAGATACTAAAGGAAGTAATTAAGGCTTCTTAGACAACTCCAAGCCTTCTGACTTCAATGTCTCGATGCTAATGCCTAAAAAAAGGAACACATGGTAAGATTAAGATTAATAAACCAGGCAGTGAGACTGAGAGCAATAGGAGTGAGAAAAGGGAAGATATTGAAGCACAGGCTGGAAACGTTCGCTTTCCAATGATCATAGTACATCACTACCAAAGTGACGATGTCTGTGAAGAATTTACTTATGTTGATACAGAGTTAAACAAGATGATCTTGCCAAGAAAGATAGATTCAGCAGTGGTCAGTTCTGTAGCTAATATAATCTCAAGAGATGAGATAACCACGAAAGTACATACAGATTGAGCAAATGGTAAAGATAAAGAAAACCACCAGAGATGACACTATAGTAAATGATGAAAAATAAATTGGGGAGTCATCAAAGGCATGTTATAAGCCTAGTGGTCAGACAGGCCAGAAAAGCACCGATGTGTATAGAGTTAAGAAGAACAAAGTAAGAGAATGTAAAAACACAAGTATCACTTGGATTGGGAATTACATGAAGATACCTTCTCTTTGGATTTGGGAATTACAAGGATATTGTTAAACTCCATAAGAGAAATTGTAGTCAGGTCTGTATTTGGAGGAAGGAGTAGTGATAGTAAAAGGAAATCTTTTTGAAATGGTAAAAGGTGGGTGACAGTCTTTGAAGGGAAGAATTTAAAGCAGACACTAGAGGAAATCATAGGGTGAAGGATGAATAACTGTTTATACATTCATAATTGTATGAGATAATTTTAGACACAGTAGATTGAAAATACAGGAAGGGAAAATTTATTGATTAAATGAGTTATTACTCAGGGGGCATCAATGACTAAAATGAAATCCAATTTTAGAAACTCTTAGAAGTTCTGGGAACAAGTTACTGTAAGCCCTGGATTCAGTGTTAATCCAAATTTCTAAACTGAACAGAGGATGAGGGAAGCAGTTACCATGAAATGGTATTTGAAATCACTCAAGGAACCTCCTTCTTGAGAATTATAACTTTCATACATGGGAAGTCCTATCTCAAGAGGTATGTCTCTTTTTTATTAAAGATGTTCAAGCAGAGAGTATACAATCTTCTTTGGAGGAAGAAAATTGAACAAGATGACTTCTAAGATACTCCAAACTTCTTTATGACTATTTGAAATTAGCCACAATGAAAATCCCCTCTTGATTGGCCAATATAAGTAATTAATTTTAATTAATATTTGTTCATCTCTTCTTTCAGCATAAATTTATTGAGTCTCTACTATGGGGTGGGCACTATTTTACACTTTGAGGATACCACAATACATGAAAGTTACTTCCTTGTTCTCAAAGAGCTTATTTCTACAAGACCCAGAGAAACACACAAATGTGTAGTATTATGTTAGACAGTGAAAACTGCTATAAAAAAATTTAGAGTAGAGGCAAGGAATAGAAAATCATGGAAAGAATGCTACTTAAATAGCAATCATAGAAAAACTCTCAGAGAGGATAATTTTAAATAGATACATAACGTGAGGAAACAATCATTGGAAGACTGGTGGAATAGCATGCCTCAAATCACCACCTTTTGGAACCACCTACTTCATCTTTCAAAAAAGTCAGTGGTAAGCCTTAATAATTTATTGACCTAAGTGGAGATAAGCCTGTTAATTTCATGTCCACCTGTAGCATAAATATTACCTCTTCCAAGCCAATTCGTTCCTAGTAGTTTAGAGAATAGTGAAAAGAAAAAAAAAGAAAAGAAAAAAAAAAAAACAAGAGAAGCCTAAGTCAGATACTTGTTACTTGTTTTAAAGATTAAAATTGTGGGCATGGGGGGTAGCATGGGAGTTGCTTTAAATAACATGTAAAACTGCTTTGAAATTAGTTATTAATTAGCGTGTCATAGCACTTAGCTCTGACCACTCACCTCTCATATATCATTCCTATATTTGGTTAAGTAAGAATTCTCTTCCTCAAGAGTGCAAAGATTAATATCAATACTAATGATTGTAAAAGCAATAATAAAATAAAATGAATGAAGGGAGGGACTTTTGGTTTCAAATCTGACAGGTAAAATCTTGGAAGTCCTCACTCTCATGCTTACAACAACAAAAAAAGCTGGAGAACAGTGAAAAACAGCAGCTCTTCTCAGACCCATAAGAGAACTGAGATTGCAGGGCACACCCTTGAAATCTGGAGAGAAAAAAGCAAATTCACAGAATAGCAAACTACATCTGCTTATGTAGAGCAGGAGCCTCTGGAGCCATTAACTGGTAGGAACAGTAAAATGGCAATTTTGATGAATTGCTGGAGTGTGATTGTGGACTAGCATTAGAGTGAGAAACTCCTTGGGGCCACAGTTGAGGGGGGTGTCTCAGTCCCAAGGTCAACACTTTTATGTGTCGTAACTCCAGGAATCCCAGCCAGCTTCTCACAGTGAGACTCCTGGCTCTGGCAGAGGTAAAAGAGGAATAATCATTGTGAAATATTGGTCAGAAGCTTCTCCATGACAAAGGCCTGCATTCTAAGGGGAAAGACTATATCAGAATCTTGTACCATGGCTGTGAGGGAAATATGTTCCCCTCACTCCAAACCCCTCTAGGCTTTCCTATCTCATCTAAGGAGATGTGGGATTATATACAAGAAGAAACCATTGTGAAAGTCACAGACTAGAGACATAGACCCAATAAAAAATATTATTTAATAGGAAAATTATACAATACCTCCTCTTTCCCACACCTTCTCACAACCACAACAGAACTCCAGTATAACTGGATTACAGCTGAAAAAACTGCAAAGTAGAGACTTTCTCTGAGAACGAGTACCTAAGGAAGCTTAGTGGAGTCAAGTGGAGACAGAACCAAGAACACTGAAGGAATTTCAAGCCTTTGCGATTTGTAGCTACTGCAAAAATCAAACACTGGTCAACTCCTGGCCAGATTAACATAAATCCTTACACTAGAAACCTATTTTCCTGAACATCTATTATATAATACAATATGCCCCATTTTCAACATAAAATTTCAAGGCACATCAAAAGGCAGCAAGCACTCAATCTGAAAAGACAAAGCAAACATCAGACCCACACTCAGACATGGCAAAGATGTTAGAATTTTTAAAAAGCTAAAATTAATATGTAAAGGGCTCCAATAGCAGAAGTAGGAAATGTGCAAAAACAAATGGGTAATGTAATCAGATAGAAGGAAATTCTAAAGTCTCTAAAGTAAATACTAGAAATAAAAAACACTGTTGCATAAATAAATATTATCTTTGATGCAGCAGTAGTCTGAACATAATTGTAAAAAGAATCACTGAGCTCACAGATATGTTAATAGAAGTGCCCCATAATGAAATGCAAAGGGAATAAATAGAATGGAAAAAATACAATGGCATAACATCTATGAAATTTAAGACAATTTCAAAAGGTTTAACTGTGCACACTTGGAATACCAAAGGAAAAAATGAAAGAGAATGAACAAAGCAGAACAAATATTTGAAGTAACAATAGTCAAGAACTTCCCCAGATTGGTAAAGATACCAAACTACAGTTCCAGGAAACTTGAGAAAACACCAGGAATAATAAATACCATTACAACTACATCTAAGCAGATGGTGTCCAAACTTCAGAAAATCAAAGAATGAAAGAAAATATTGAAACAAGCTGGAGCGGATAAAATACCTTACATGTAGAGAATCAAGGGTAAGAATTACAGTGGACTTCTCCTCAGAAGTCATAAAAGCCAGAAAAAAGTGGAATGAAATATCAAATTGCTGGAAAACCAGAGCCCTACCAACCTAGATTGCTATACGCAGCAAATTCATCCTTCCCAAGTGAAGGAGAAACAAATACTTTCCCAAACAAAATTGAAGGAATTCATCACCTGCTGATCTTCCCCACAAGAAAAAAGAAAATATTTCATCAGAAACAGGGAAAATGATATGTCAGCAATTCCTTTACATAAAGAAAGGAATAGTGTCAAGGAAAGAATAAATACAGGTAGAATAATATATTTTATCTTTCTTAATCTTAATTGGTATAAAAGATAACTACTTAAAATAATACTACGTCTTGGGAGATTGTGGAATATGGATAAGTGACATCAGCAGCAGCAATATCACAAGGAACGGAAAGCAATAATTGAGAATACTCTATCTCTTAAGGCCAGCTACCCGTACAGCAGCTTAAAAGGGCATAGTGTTATTTGAAAGTGAACTTAGTTCAAAATGTATGTTGTAAACTTTGAGGCAATGACTAGAAATTTTTAAAGAAGTATAAATTAACAAGGAAAAAGAGGAAATAAAACAAAATCATATTAACTGCTCAATTAGTACCAGAGAAGACAAAAATAGAACCCTCTGGCAAAACATTGCAAAGAGTTACAAACATGCATGATAGGATTACAAACACACAAATAATAATTTAAAATGGGGTGCTCTACATATACCAAATAAAAGATTGATATTGCCAATGAATAAAAACCATAGCTAACATTATGTTATCTACAAGAAACCCACTTTAAATATAAAGACATAAGTAGATTACAGGTAAAATGCTGGAAAAAGAAATGCTGTGTTAATAATCAAAAGGAAGTTGGAGTAGATATATCAATTTCAGACAAAGCAGGTTTCAGAAATAGGAAAATTGTCTGGGATAAAGAGCATATTATATAATGATAAAAGAGTCATTCTTCAAGAAGACATGGCAATCCCAATCATATGTGCACCTAACCACAGAGCATCAAAATACACGAGATAAAAACTGACAGAACTGAAAAGGGAAATAGATGAATGCCCTATATAGTTTGAAACTGCAACAGCCTAATTGATAGGTCAATCAGGCTGAATATCATTAAAGATATAGCTGTACTGCAGGGCTCTCTCAATCTACTTGATCAAATTGACATTTATAAAATAGCCCACCCAATAATAGGAGAATGCATATCCTTCTCAAGCTTACAATGAACATTCACCAAGATAGACCACATTCTGAGCCATAAGCAACACCTAAGAAATTTTTAAATAGTGATTTCATACAAATTACAGTTTCATACCACAAAGGAATTAACTTATCCTGGATAAGAATAACATACACATAGAGGGAAACATCCCCCACCTCCCCAATGTGTGCAAATTCAACAAAGCACAATGAAATTCTGTATAACATAAAGGTCAAAGAAGTATCAATAAAAGTTAGGAAATATTTTAACTAGATAAAAATGAAAATGAAATGTATCAAAATTTCTAGGATACAGTGAAAGTGGTACTTAAGGAGAAAATTATAGCATTAAATGCTTATAATAGAAAATAAGAACTATCTAAAATCAATTATCTAAGATTACATCCTAAAAAACTAGAGAAAAAATCAGAAGTAAAAAAATTAAAGAGGAGAAATCAATGGTTTGCAAAATCAAAGCTGATTCTTTGAAAACATCAATGAAATCATTCAACAACTAGCCATGCCAATCTAGAAAATGAGAGAGAAGACACAAGTTACTTGTATTAAATATGATGAAGCATCATCAATATTGACCTAATGGACATTAAAAGAATAATAAGGGAACACAAAATTAAACACTATGCCCATGGATTTGATAAACTCAGATGAAATGGACCAATTCCTTAAACGACACAAACTACCAAAGTTATACAAGGAGAAATAGATAACCTGAATAGCTCTATAGTTTTTAAAGAACTTGAAGTAGTTATTGATAATCTTTCCAAAAAGAAATCACCAAGCCCACATCATTTCACCAATAAATTCTACCAAACATTAAAAAATAAATGATACCGATTTTCTACAAACTCTTCCAGAAAATAGAAGCAGAGGAAATACTTCCAAACTCATTCTATGTGGACAGCACACCGAAAGACATACAAGCAAGTAAAACTACAGACTGATATTTCTTATGAGCATGCATGCAAAAGTCCTCAACAACACATTAGCAAATAGAATATACAAAATCCGAAAAAGAATTAGCATCATGATAAAGTGGACTTTATTTAAAGTGGGTATGCAATGTCGGTTCAACACTCAGAAATATGTGATATAAGTCATTACATCAACAGGATGCAGAAGAAAAACCATACAATCATTCAATTCATATAGGACAACCTTTTGACAAAAGTCAAACACCTACTCCTGATAAAAAAATAAATAAAATTCAGTAAATTAGGAATAAAGTTATATAATGAACTGCTTCTAAGGTGGTAGAACTTAACTCCTCACTCCTTACATGTATAAAGAGAGAAAAAATAAAAAGAGTAACTTTATATTGGATAAACATGACAAAAATTACTTTGAGCCAAATGGTCAAGATAAAATATATTGGTGGTATGTGTTCTTAATATGATGTACTGAGAATAGCATTTTACTTCTGTGTTCTTCTTCCCAAAACACATTTCCCCAGTCTAATAATGAGAAAAATATCAGAAAAGTACCAATTGAAACACATTCTACAAAATATCTGGCCAATATTCCTCAAAACTGCCAAGTTCCTCAAAAACTAGGAAAATTGGGAGCACTGTCACAACTACGAGGAGCCTAAGGAGATGTGATGACTAAATATAAGTTACATCCTAGATTTAATCTTGGAACAGATAAAGGACATTAAGGAAAATGTGAGGGAGTCTAATTAAAACATGGACTTCCATTAATAATAATTTATCAGCATTGGGCCATTAATTGTGACTGAAGTATAATATTAATATGATATAGTAATAAAAATGAACTTGAGTATGTGTTTTGCAGAACCTCTCCATACTATCTTTCCAATAATTCTGCAAATCTATGACTATTCTAAGATGAAAAGTTTATTTATAAAAAACAAATACAAAAGGATGAAATTTTAAGAAAACATTCAGATATCTAAATAAGAGCTTATCCTAATATTGGCTCATTATCTTTAAATGTGTTTCCCACTTAATCGTATTCCTATAAGATGCCCTAGGAAAAAAATAAGTCATTTATCTCTTCAAATAATTTTGAGACTGGCTTTATGCTGCCAGAATCTTTGGTGATTCACCAAGTACATACAAATACCAAAAATCCTAAAAACTCATACAAAAAAGACACCAATTTAATATGTTTACTAAAACATTTCCTAAACTTATTTTAACCTAAAATTTTTTAATGTATTTTCTTCTTTTTTAAAAAAGTTATTTTATTCACATATGATCTGTGGTGGCTGTCAACTTGGCCAACTGATGGTGTCAACTTGGCCAACTGATGGTGCCCAGTTATATTGTCAGGAAAGCACTGACCTGACTGTTGCTGCAAAGATATTTTGTGACTAGTTGATAAACTGGAAGGCTGGGTGGTTGCAGCTGTGGCAGATTATATCTGCAATCAACTAAGGCATGTCTCCCAGAAATGAGAAAATCCAATCAGTTGAAATCTTTTAAGGAAGAACAAAGACTCTTTCACTGCTTCTTCAGCCAGCGAGCCTGTCCTGTGAAGTTCATCCAGACCCATCATCAGTGTGCCAGCTTCATAGCCTGTCCTATGGATTTTGGGCTCTTCTATTTCCATGGTTGCACGAGACACCTTTATAAATCTCATATTTACAGACATTTCTTGCTGGTTCTGTTTCTCTAGAGAACCCTAACTAATACAACTTGGTACCTGGAGTGGTTCTTGAGAAACAGAATCTTAAAAATGGGTTTATCTACTCTGATTATACTCAACAGCACTAATTGCCCTGTTTCCAATAATCAAGATGGCAGTGACAGTCCATGGGGTGAGCTGGCAAGAGAGAAAAGCAAAATAGCACCATTAGATTGTAAAGTAAAATCTCAAACTTGCAGATGTCTGCTGTTAAAGTAAGGGCTTTGATTGGAAAAGAATGGGGTCCTGAAATGTGGAATAGGGGTATATAGCTTGGTAATGATGGTGATGGAGAGATTGAGTCCTTTGAATCTATTGAGTATTTGCTAGATATAGCTGTAATGGCCTGCCTTGAGAAAATAGCTTCCTGGCCTCCAGTCTGCCCAGACTTCCCAGCCCCAGAGGAATCTGCCATCCAACATCCACCAGAAGAGATTAACCTTTCAATGCCTGCAAAACCTGTAATGACATCCCCTGGGAAACAGCCTTCACTCCTCTATCTGGAGCAACTAATCCTGTTTCACCAGATGAAACTGCAATAAAATGCCCTAAGGTAATTGGCTTGAAAGATACTTCTATTTCTTTTCATGACCAACCCCCATCACCCCTCTTTTCTTCAAGACTTATAACTAGACTAAGTCCCAATAGGCCCCAAAAGGTGAGGTACAACGTGTGACCCATGAGGAAGTACACTATACTCCCAAAGAACTGCATGAGTTTTACAATCTATATAGACAGAGATCAAGGGAATTTAATGGATATTGAAGATGTGGTATGTTAGTAGGAAAATAAAGTTGGATCAAGCTGAAATTATTGGTATGAGCCCACTAGCAGAGATTCTGCATTCTAGGCTATAGCTTGAGGGGTAGAAAGGTTATTAACAGTGGATGGTTGGCTGAAACATGGATCAAAAGATGGTCAACATTACCTGAGGTCAAAATGCCAGAATTCCTCTGGTGTAATATAGATGAGCGGATCCAGAGACCCAGAGAGATGTGAATATTACAGTGGATTTATTATGGAAGACCTGATCACATACCACAGAAATGTCCAAAGGACACATCTTTCACCAGAATCATGAGAAATAAATTTGTGAGGCTAACTCCATAATCCCTGAAGAACTCTGCAGTTGCTGTTCTCCATAGGTCAGACTCTACTATGGGAACTGCTGTCACTGAACTGGAATCCTTAAGCACAATGAGGATGATCTGAGTTGGCAGAAACCACATGGCAACAGTTAATTGCCATAGAAAAGGAGGGCATGGTCACTGAATGGACAGCAGACTCAAAGCAGCAGTCAAAATAATCTGATTCTCAGAGATTTGTGGTATTGGCTAGTAGATTAGGGGATAACTAGAAATAAAATAGAAGGACAGTCTACTACATTCTTGTTTGAGCTGTACAAGCAGAAGAATTTTAGGTCAAGTGAATATAACTTTGAATTGAGCTACAAAAACAGAGAGTCACGACCTCTTAATCAATCCCAGACTTGAGACAGTTTACAGACCCAGAACCCCTTGAATGAGGGGAGGACCAGGTACCATTGGGGAAGGATCGTTTTACACTACCTAAAATTTACACTGCTAACCTTTCTCCCAGCCTTCCCCAAGGAAAGCTATATCTTTCTACCAGGGTGACTGTGCATTGGGAAAATGAAATGATCTGATATTTCAGGTCTCAGAAGTGACATTAATTTCAAAAGATCCAAAACATCACTGTGGTCCACCAGAGTAGAGGCTTGTGGAGATCTGGTGATTGATGGCATTGTAGCTCAGTTCCATCACACAATGGGTCCAGTGGATCTCCAGATCCATTCTGTGGTCATTTCCCCAGTTCCAGAATGCATAATTGGAATCGACATACTCAGAAACAGGCAGAATCCCCACATTGGTTCTCTGACTTATGGAGTAAGGGGTATTATGGTAGAAAAAGCCAACTGAAAGCCACTAGAACTGCTCCTACTTAGCCAAATATTGAATCAAAAGCAATACCTGATTCCTGGTGAAATCGCAGAGATCAGTTATATTCTAAGGATGCAGGAGTGGTGATTCCCACCACATCCCCATTCAGCTCTCTTATTTCGCCTGCACAGAAAACAGATGGGTCTTGGAGGATGACAGTAGATTATCATAAACTTAACCAGGTGGTAACTCCAATTGCAGGTGCTGTTTCAGATGTTGTATCATTGCTTGAGCAAATCAACACTTCACCTGGTACCTGGTTTGCAGCTATTGATCCGGCAAATGTTTTTTTATCAATCACTGTCAGGACTAATAGAAACAGTTTGCATTCAGCTGGCCAAGCCAACAGTACACCTTCATGTCTTGCCTCAGGGAAATATAAACTCTCTAGCCCTATTGTCACAATCTTGTCTGCAGGAAATTTGATTGTTTCTCCCTCCCACAATACTTAACACTGGTCTACTATATTCATGATATCATATTGATTGGACCTAGTGAGCAAGAAGTAGTAACTACTCTAGACTCATTGGCAAGGCATTTCCATGTCAGGGGATGGGAGATAAATCCAACAAAAATGCAGGGGCTGTCCACCTCAGTGAAATTTCTAGGTGGCCAGTGGTGTGTGGCATGTTGAAATATCCTTTCTAAGGTCAAAGATAAGGTACTACATCTGGCCCCTCCTGTGGCCAAAAAGAAAAAATAAAGCACAATACTTAGTTGGCCTCTTTGTATTTTGGAGGCAACATACTCCTCATTTGGGTATGCTACTCCAGCCCACTTACTGAGCCACCAGAAAAGCTGCTAGTTTTGAGTGAGGACTGGAACAAAGGAAGCTCTGCTACAAGTCCAGACTGCTATGCAAGCTGCTCTACCATTTGGGTCATATGATTCAGCAGACCCAGTGGTGCTGGAAGTGTCAGTGGCAAATATGGATGCAGTCTGGAGCCTTTGGAAGGCCCATTACATTGGACCACTTCCATCATGGAAGGGGTAGTGATTTGTATCAACTGGAATAGACCTATACTTCAGATATAGGTTTGCATTCCCTATATGCAATGCTTCCACAAAAACTACCATCATGGACATATGGAATGCCTTATTCACCATCATTGTATTACACATTGATTCTGATTAAGGAACCCACTTCACAGCAAATGGAATGCAGAAATGGGCATGTGTTCATGGAATTCTCTGGTCTTTCCATGAAGCAGCTGGATTGATAGAACAGTAGAATGGCTTTTTGAAGACCCAATTAAGGTGCCAAGTAGGTGGCAATACCTCGCAGGCCTGGGGCAGTGTTCTTCAGGAGGCTGTGTATGCTTTGAATTAGCATCCACTGTATGGTGTTGTTTCTTCCATAGCCAGGTCCAGGAATCAAGGGTTGGAAATAGAAGTGGTACCACTCACTATCATCCCTAGTGGTTCACTAGAAGAATTTTTGTTTCCTGTCTCTGAAACCTAAAGTTCTGCTACTCTATAGGCATTAGTTCCAAAAGGAGGAGTGCTCCTACTAGGAGACAGAACAATGATTCCATTGAACTGGAAGTTAAGACTGCCACTTGGCCACATTGGGCTACTCATGCCACTGAATCAATAGGCATGAAAGGGGATTACTGCTCTGTCTGGGGTGATTGATCCTGACTATCAAGGGGAAATAGGACTATAAGTACACAATGGAAAAAAAAAGAGTTTCCTGGAATATAGGACATCCCCTAGGGTGGCTCTTAGTACTACCCTGCCCTGTGATTAAAGTCAGTGGAAAATTGAAGCAACATATCCAGGCATGACTAACAATGGCTCAGAAACTACAGGAATGAAAGTTTGGGTCACCTCACATGGCAAAAAAAAAACATATCCAGCTGAAGTGTTTGTTGAGAGTAAAGGAACATAGAATGGGTGGTAGAAGAAGGTTGTGATGAATTTGAACTACAATCACATGATCAGTTATAGAAATGAGGACAGTGATTGTATGAATATTTCCTCCCTCTTTTGTTATGAGTATATTTGTATTTGTACATAAGCAAATATCTTGCTTTCCTCTTATCATATGACATAAGTTGTAATATTCATGTTATATTGGTTTAAGTCATAGGATATGAAGTTTAAGACTGAATGTTAGTTCTGAGAAAATGGCAGAATAATATAGGTCAAGTTCACCCTTGCTCCAAGGAACAGCTGGAGAAGTGCTGGGAAGCCAACTGGGATGGGGATACCATGGTGTAAGTGACCTAGGAGGGTCTTTTACACCACATAGGGAGGTCTTGGTTGCAAAAACTGAAAAGTTGGGACACAGAGAACCAGAGACTGTCCAGCCAGTGCAAACAGCCTAAAGCACCCCTTTCTAACTGGAAGCTCAATTCCTCAGGAGAACATGAACAAGGAGAAGGGAATAAGGAAGTAAGCCAAGCTACATTCCTTGAGTGCACTACCCTCACTCTCACTGCCCTTGCCCCGTGACTCCCACCACAGCCCATGCACTGAACCCTGTCACCCACACCCCCACCATGCTCCAAGTGTCTCCACCCCAACCCCATCCCACACATTCCCACCCCATACCCCTACCCTGTGCATGCAGTCATGCAACCCCGCTCCCCTGCCCCAAGCTCTGCGAACATGTACATGAGCGCCTTGGCTCGCCAATCAATGCACGTGGATGCATGCACACTTGCTATGCTGCCCAGCTCTGAGAAAGCACAGACATGCTCATCCTGGCCATACCTGCCCCCAGCACAGGCAGATGCAACCGTCCTCTGCTACCCTGAGCTCTGCGCACATGTAAACCAGTGCTCTTCCCCCTCAGACCCATGCACACCAGGGCCCCACCCCCACACACCCACACAGCCACGTCCACCCCTGCCCATGCATCCATACACCGATCTCTTGATGCCTACACCTCAACCCAGTGACCTGCAGGCATGCATACCCTTACCACACCACCTGGCAGAACATCGTACTCCCATACCTGGCAGGTGCTACATATGCATTGATGCTACATAGCCCCCACCCTACACACACATGCACCCCTGCCCCAATCTCGCCACCCCCACCCTGAACCTGCACATCCGTGCCAGGGTCATGCCTATCCGAAATCACCTGCCTTTGACCTACATCCTGCAACTCTTGGGACCTGTACACCACCTCTGCACCCCAGTCCCCCTAAACCCTTCCCCCTGCGCAAGGACACACCCACGCCCTGCCCTCCTTTTGTCCCGACATCTATGCCTGGTACCCCACACCTTGATAGCCACGACCCACACACTCCACGTGCCCACCCACATCCTGCCTGTGCAACAGCCCATGTGCATCTGTACAGCCCCTCCATCTGCCTCCCACCATGCCCTACCTCTGTGCCCCAAATGCCATACCCTTCTCTTGCACCCAAGGGCTGCCTGAGCTGCACCCCACCCCCCACAGCCCGTGCACAACACCTTCACAAACCAGCACCCCACACCCCACACAAGCCCAGCCCAGGGTCCACAACCCATGCATATACCTGCACCACAACCCATGTTGTGCACTGTTGTGTCCCACCCACCCCCACACCCACCATCCTATTCCACATCCATCTAACAAATACAAAGCTTTATACTACTGAAGGAATTCAACTTCCAAAGTAACCCTATCAAGCTATTTACATGTCTCAAAGGTAGCAAAAGATCACTAAGCATATCAAGATGCAGGCAGATATAACCCAGCATATTGAGCAAATTAAAACTCTGAAAGAGACACAGACTTTGGAACAATTAATAAAAGATGTTCATATAACTCTATGAAATAAAATGAATGAGATGGCTAATGACATAAAGGAGATCAAGAAACCACTAGAAGAGCATAAAGAGAAATTTTAAATAATAAGTAGAAAAATAGCAGATATCACAAAGATTAAAGATGCTGTAGACCAAATGAAAAATATCCTAGAGACACACAGCAGCAGATTTGAAGAGGCAGAAGAAAGAATAAGTGAACTAGAGGACAGGACATCTGATTTTGAATACACAAAAGAGCAAATGGCAAAAAAAGATGGAAAATTTTGAATTGGATCTTGGGGAAGTGATGGTTAAAACAACGCACACAAATATAAGAATCACTGGTGTCCCTGAAGGAGAAGAGAAGAGTAAAGGCTAGGAAGATTAGTGGAGGATATATTGGAGGAAAACATCACAACTCTAATAAAAGACATAAATATGCAAAACAAAGAAACTCAACGAACTCCAAATAGGATGAATTCAAATATATTTTCCCCAAGACACATGGTAATTAGTCTGTCAAATGTTGAAGAGAAGCATAAAATACTGAAAGTGGCAAGAGAAAAGCAATCTACTACATAAAAAGGAAACTTCTAAGACTGAGTTCAACTGCTTAACTGCTTAACTGGCACTATGGAATTGAGAAGTCAATGGAATGATATATTTAAGATGACGAAAGAGAAAGACTTCCAACCAAAAATTTCATACCTGACCAAATTATCTTCAAAACTGAGGGGGATATTAAAATTTTCACAGATAACAAATGCTGAGAGAAATTATCAATAAGAGATCAGCCCTGCAAGAAATAATAAAGGGAGTTCTGCCAGCTGAAAAAAACAGACAGGAGAGGGAGGTCTGGAGAAGGGCACAGAATTGAAGGGTACCACTAAGGGTTTTAAAGAATAAGAAGAGAAAGATGGAAAAGAAGACACAGATCTGACAAATAAAATCCAAAGGATAAGACAGTGGATTCAAGAAATGCCTCTATAGTAATAAATTTGAATGTTAATGGACTAACCTTTGCAAGTAAAATATATAGATTGGGAGAATAGGATTAAGAAATATAATCCAGCTATATGCTGCTTACAAGAGACTCATCTTAGATACAAGGATACAAATAGATTGAAAGTGAAAGGATGGAAAAAGATGTTCAATACAAGCTGTAACTGAAACAAAGCAGAAGTAACTATACTAATATCATATATAATAACTTTAAATGTAAAGACATCATAAGAGACAAAGAAGAACATTGTATATTAACTAAAGGGACAATTCACCAACAAGAAATAGCAATCTTAAATGTTTATGCTCCCAATCAAGGAACTACAAAATACATGAGACAAACATTGGAAAAACTGAAGGGAGTGACAGGCGTTTCAACAATAATAGTAGGAGACTTCAATACACCACTCTCCTCTATAGACAGAAGTATAGCAAGGAAATAGAGAATTTTAAAAATCTGGTAAATTAATTAGACCTAACAGAGACATATAGGTCATTATACCCAAAAACACTAGGATATACCTTCTTCTCTAGTGCTCATGGAACATTCTCCAGCATAGATCATATGCTGGGGTACAAAACAGGTCTTTATAAATTTTAAATTTTAAAACATTGAAATTATTTCAAGCACTTTCTATGACCACAATGGAATGAAGTTGGAAATAAATAACCCCCAAAGAATGAGAACTTTCACAAATATATGGAGATAAAATAACGCATTATTAAATAGTCAGTGGGTCAAAGAAGAAAT
Source organism: Tamandua tetradactyla (assembly GCF_023851605.1). Classification (NCBI taxonomy): domain Eukaryota; kingdom Metazoa; phylum Chordata; class Mammalia; order Pilosa; family Myrmecophagidae; genus Tamandua; species Tamandua tetradactyla. The sequence continues at coordinate 39,548,644 of NC_135328.1, forward strand.
TGCTAGAATAATCAATAGTTATCTGGAGACAAATGAAAATGAGAATGCAGCATATCAGAACTTGTGGGATGAAGCAAAGACTGTGCTGAGAGGGAAATTTATTGCCTTAAATGCCTATATTAAAAAAAAAAGAAGAAAGAGCAAAAATTGAGGACTTAACTGCTCACCAGGAGGAACTTGAGAAAGAACAGCAAACTAAACCCCAAAACAAATAGGAGAAGAGAAATAGCAAAGATAATGCAGAGTTAAATGAATGACAGATCAATAGAACAATACAGAAAATCGATAAAAACAAAAGTTGGTTCTTTGAGAAAATGATTAAAAGATGGACTGCTAGCAAGGCTGACAAAGAAAAAAGAGAGATGATGCAAATAAAAAGATCAGAAACGTGAGGGGGGTTGTTACCACAGAACCTGAAGAAATTAAAAAAAAATCATAAGAAGATACTATGAACAACCTTGTGCCAACAAACTGGACAACTTAGATGAAATGGACAAATTTCTGGAAACATGTGAACAAGCTCCACTAATTCAAGAAGAAATAGAAGATCTCAACAAACCAATCAGAATTAAAGAGATTCAATCAGTCATCAAAAATATTCCTACAAAGACAAGTCCAGGGCCAGATGGCTTCACAGAAGAATCTTTTCAAACATTCCAAGAAGAACTAACACCAATCCTGCTCAAACATTTCCAAAAAATTGAAGAAAATGAGGAAGTTACCTAATTCATTTTATGAAGCTAATATCAGTTTAATACCAACACCAAGTAAAGATGCTATAAGCAAAGAAAACTATAGGCCAATGTCCCTAATGAACATAGATGCAAAAGTTCTCAAACAAACAAACAAACAAACTCCAAATCAAAAGCAACAACACATAAAAGAATTATACACCATGACCAAATTGGGTTTATGACAGGAATGCAAGGAAAGTTCAACACAAGAAATCAGTTACTGTAACACAGCACATTAACGAATTGAAAGAGTAAATCACAGGATCATCACAATTGAGAGTGAAAAAGCATTTGACAAAACTCAACACCCCTTAAGATAAAACATTCCCAAAGCTAGGAATCAAAGGTAACTTACTCAATATGATAAAATGCACAAATGAGAAACACATAGCCAGCATCATACTCAAGGAGAGGTACAAAAAGCTTTCTCTGTAAGAGCAGTAATGAGGCAAGGATGTACTTTGCCACCACTATTATTCCACATTGTACTAGAAGTTCACACCTTTGAGATAGTTCATGCAATTACTTATTTATATTTGTAGTATTAGTAGGATACATGGGTCTATAAAACCCCTTTCAATCATGCTCACCTTCAATATGATAATATTACTAACAGACCCACTAGTGAATTGCCTTCATATCTATCTACTCCCTTATATTTAAGTTCAACCTCATTAGCTAACTGTTCACTTATCTCCAGCTTCAGGGTAATGCTAGGTCCCTTATATTATGCATATAAGCCTCTGATTTTACCTTTACCATGGTCATGAAAGTGGAATCACACAGTATCTATCCTTTTGTGTCTGGCTTATTTCACTCAGCATTATGTCCTAATAACAAGGCTCATCCATCTTGTCATGTGTTTCAGGATGCCATCTCATCTTAATGCTGCCTAATCATATTCATATACAAAAATTTGTTAATCTACTCATTTGTTGATGGGAACATGGATTGTGTCCATCTTTTGTTGATTTTGAATAATGCTGCTACGAATATTGGTGTGTAAATGTCTGTTTGTGTTACTACTTTCAGCTCTTTTGGATGTATACTGAGTAGTGGTATTTTTGGGTCATAGGGCAACTCGATATTTAGTTTCCTAAAAAACCACCATACTGTCTTCCATTCCCACCAGCAGTGCATAAGTGATCCAATTTCTCCAAATCCTCTCTAACATTTGTAGTTTCCGATTTCTTTAATAGCAGCCATTCTTTTTTTTTTTTTTACATGGACAGGCACTGGGAATCAAACCCGGGTCCTCGGGCATGGCAGGCAAGCACTCTTACCTGCAGAGCCACCATGGCCCATCCAATAGCAGCCATTCTTACAGGTATGAGGTGGTATCAAAATGTAGTTGTTTTTTTTTATTAATTAAAGAAAAAAAAGAAATTAGCACAACATTTAGAAATCATTCCATTCTACATATGCAATCAGTAATTCTTAACATCATCACATAGATGCATGATCATCATTTCTTAGTACATTTGCATCGATTTAGGAAAAAAACTAGCAAAACAACAGAAAAAGATATAGAATGTTAATATAGAGAAAAAATAAAAATAATAGTAATAGTAAAAAAAAAGAAAAGGAAAGAGAAAAAAAAGATACAAACAAACAAACAAACAGACAAAAAAAAAAACCTATAGCTCAGATGCAGCTTCATTCAGTGTTTTAACATGATTACTTTACAATTAGGTATTATTGTGCTGTCCATTTTTGAGTTTTTGTATCTAGTCCTGTTGCACAGTCTGTATCCCTTAGCTCCAATTACCCATCATCTTACCCTGTTTCTAATTCCTGCTGGTTTCTTTTACCAATGACATATTCCAAGTTTATTCTCGAATGTCGGTTCATATCAGTGGGACCATACAGTATTTGTCCTTTAGTTTTTGGCTAGACTCACTCAGCATAATGTTCTATAGGTCCATCCATGTTATTACATGCTTCATAAGTTTATTCTGTCTTAAAGCTGCATAATATTCCATCGTATGTATATACCACAGTTTGTTTAGCAACTTGTCTGTTGATGGACATTTTGGCTGTTTCCATCTCTTTGCAATTGTAAATAATGCTGCTATAAACATTGGTGTGCAAATGTCTGTTTGTGTCTTTGCCCTTAAGTCCTTTGAGTAGACGCTAGCAGTGGTATAGCTGGGTCATATGGCAAATTATATTCAGTTTTTTGAGGAAGCGCCAAACTGCCTTCCACAGTGGTTGCACCATTTGATATTCCCACCAATAGTGGATAAGTGTGCCTCTTTCACCGCATCCTCTCCAGCACTTGTCATTTTCTGTTTTGTTGATAATGGCCATTCTGGTGGGTGTGAGATGATATCTCATTGTGGTTTTGATTTGCATTTCTCTAATGGCCAGGGACATTGAGCATCTCTTCATGTGCCTTTTGGCCATTTGTATTTCCTCTTCTGAGAGGTGTCTGTTCAAGTCTTTTTCCCATTTTGTAATTGGGTTGGCTGTCTTTTTGTGGTTGAATTGGACAATCTCTTTATAAATTCTGGATACTAGACCTTTATCTGATATGTCGTTTCCAAATATTGTCTCCTATTGTGAAGGCTGTCTTTCTACTTTCTTGATGAAGTTCTTTGATGTACAAAAGTGTTTAATTTTGAGGAGCTCCCATTTATTTCTTTCTTTCTTCAGTGCTCTTGCTTTAGGTTTAAGGTCCATAAAACTGCCTCCAATTGTAAGTTTCATAAGATATCTCCCTACATTTTCCTCTAACTGTTTTGTGGTCTTAGACCTAATGTTTACATCTTTGATCCATTTTGAGTTAACTTTTGTATAGGGTGTGAGATACGGGTCTTCTTTCATTCTTTTGCATATGGATATCCAGTTCTCTAGGCATCATTTATTGAAGAGAGTGTTCCGTCCCAGGTGAGTTGGCTTGACTGCCTTATCAAAGATCAAGTGTCCATAGATGAGAGGGTCTATATCTGAGCACTCTATTCGATTCCATTGGTTGATATATCTATCTTTATGCCAATACCATGCTGTTTTGACCACTGTGGCTTCATAATATGCCTTAAAATCCAGCAGCGTGAGACCTCCAGCTTCGGTTTTTTTCCTCAAGATACTTTTAGCAATTCGGGGCACCCTGCCCTTCCAGATAAATTTGCTTATTGGTTTTTCTATTTCTGAAAAATAAGTTGTTGGAATTTTGATTGGTATTTCATTGAATCTGTAAATCAGTTTAGGTAGGATTGACATCTTAACTATATTTAGTCTTCCAATCCATGAACACGGTATGCCCTTCCATCTATTTAGGTCTTCTGTGATTTCTTTTAACAGTTTTTTGTAGTTTTCTTTGTATAGGTTTTTTGTTTCTTTAGTTAAATTTATTCCTAAGTATTTTATTCTTTTAGTTGCAATTGTAAATGGGATTTGTTTCTTGATTTCCCTCTCAGCTTGTTCACTACTAGGGTATAGAAATGCTACAGATTTTTGAATGTTGATTTTGTAACCTGCTACTTCGCTGTACTCATTTATTAGCTCTAGTAGTTTTGTTGTGGATTTTTCCGGGTTTTCGACATATAGTATCATATCGTCTGCAAACAGTGATAGTTTTACTTCTTCCTTTCCAATTTTGATGACTTGTATTTCTTTTTCTTGTCTAATTGCTCTGGTTAGAACCTTCAACATAATGTTGAATAATAGTGGTGATAATGGACATCCTTGTCTTGTTCCTGATCTTAGGGGGAAAGTTTTCAATTTTTCCCCATTGAGGATGATATTAGCTGTGGGTTTTTCATATATTCCCTCTATCATTTTAAGGAAGTTCCCTTGTATTCCTATCTTTTGAAGTGTTTTCAACAGAAAAGGATGTTGAATCTTGTCAAATGCCTTCTCTGCATCAATTGAGATGATCATGTGATTTTTCTGCTTTGATTTGTTGATATGGTGTATAACATTAATTGATTTTCTTATGTTGAACCATCCTTGCATACCTGGGATGAATCCTACTTGGTCATGATGTATAATTCTTTTAATGTGTTGTTGGATACGATTTGCTAGAATTTTATTGAGGATTTTTGCATCTATATTCATTAGAGAGATTGGTCTGCAGTTTTCGTTTTTTGTAATATCTTTGCCTAGTTTTGGTATGAGGGTGATGTTGGCTTCATAGAATGCATTAGGTAGCTTTCCCTCCACTCGATTTTTTTGAAGAGTTTGAGGAGAGTTGGTACTAATTCTTTCTGGAATGTTTGATAGAATTCACATGTGAAGCGGTCTGGTCCTGGACTTTTCTTTTTAGGAAGGTTTTGAATGACTGATTCAATTTCTTTACTTGGATTGGTTTGTTGAGGTCATCTATTTCTTCTTGAGTCAAAGTTGGTTGTTCATGTCTTTCCAGGAACCCGTCCATTTCATCTAAATTGTTGTACTTATTAGCATAAAGTTGTTCATAGTATCCTGTTATTACCTCCTTTATTTCTGTTTGGTCAGTAGTTATGTCTCCTTTTCCATTTCTGATCTTATTTATTTGCATCCTCTCTCTTCTTCTTTTTGTCAATCTTGCTAAGGGCCCATCAATCTTATTGATTTTCTCATAGAACCAACTTCTGGTCTTATTGATTTTCTCTATTGTTTTCATGTTTTCAATTTCATTTATTTCTGCTCTAATCTTTGTTATTTCTTTCCTTCTGCTTGCTTTGGGGTTATTTTGCTGTTCTTTCTCCAGTTTTCCAAGTGGACAGTTAATTCCTGAATTTTTGCCTTTTCTTCTTTTCTGATATAGACATTTAGGGCAATAAATTTCCCTCTTAGCACTGCCTTTGCTGCGTCCCATAGGTTTTGATATGTTGGGTTTTCGTTTTCATTCGCCTCGAGGTATTTACTAATTTCTCTTGAAATTTCTTCTTTGACCCACTCGTTGTTTAGGAGTGTGTTGTTGAGCCTCCACGTATTTGTGAATTTTCTGGCACTCCGCCTATTATTGATTTCCAACTTCATTCCTTTATGATCCGAGAAAGTGTTGTGTATGATTTCAATCTTTTTAAATTTGTTAAGACTTGCTTTGTGACCCAGCATATGGTCTATCTTTGAGAACCATCCATGAGCATTTGAGAAAAAGGTTTATCCTGCTCTTTTGGGATGTAATGTCCTATAAATGTCTGTTAAGGCTAGCTCATTTATAGTAATATTCAAGTTCTCTATTTCTTTACTGATCCTCTGTCTAGATGTTCTGTCCATTGATGAGAGTGGTGAATTGAAGTCTCCAAATATTATGGTAGATGTGTCTATTTCCCTTTTCAGTGTTTGCAGTGTATTCCTCATGTATTTTGGGGCATTCTGGTTCAGTGCGTAAATATTTATGATTGTTATGTCTTCTTGTTTAATTGTTCCTTTTATTAGTATATAGTGTCCTTCTTTGTCTCTTTTAACTGTTTTACATTTGAAGTCTAATTTGTTGGATATTAGTATAGCTACTCCTGCTCTTTTCTGGTTGTTATTTGCATGAAATATCTTTTCCCAACCTCTCACTTTCAACCTATGTTTATCTTTGGGTCTAAGATGTGTTTCCTGTAGACAGCATATAGAAGGATCCTGTTTTTTAATCCATTCTGCCAGTCTATGTCTTTTGATTGGGGAATTCAGTCCATTAACATTTAGTGTTATTACTGTTTGGATAATATTTTCCTCTAACATTTTGCCTTTTGTATTATATATATCATATCTGATTTTACTTCTTTCTACACTCTTCTCCATACCTCTCTCTTCTGTCTTTTCGTATCTGACTCTAGTGCTCCCTTTAGTATTTCTTGCAGAGCTGGTCTCTTGGTCACAAATTCTCTCAGTGACTTTTTGTCTGAAAATGTTTTAATTTCCCCCTCATTTTTGAAGGACAATTTTGCTGGATATAGAAGTCTTGGTTGGCAGTTTTACTCTTTTAGTAATTTAAATATATTATCCCACTGTCTTCTAGCTTCCATGGTTTCTGCTGAGAAATCTACACATAGTCTTATTGGGTTTCCCTTGTATGTGATGGATTGTTTTTCTCTTGCTGCTTTCAAGATCCTCTCTTTCTCTTTCACCTCTGACATTCTAACTAGTAAGTGTCTTGGAGAACGCCTATTTGTGTCTAATCTCTTTGGGGTGTGCTGCACTTCTTGGATCTGTAATTTTAGGTCTTTCATAAGAGTTGGGAAATTTTCAGTGATAATTTCTTCCATTAGTTTTTCTCCTCCTTTTCCCTTCTCTTCTCCTTCTGGGACACCCACAACACATATATTTGTGCGCTTCATGTTGTCATTCAGTTCCCTGATCCCCTGCTCAAATTTTTCCATTCTTTTCCCTATAGTTTCTGTTTCTTTTTGGAATTCAGATATTCCATCCTCCAATTCACTAATTCTATCTTCTGTCTCTTTAAATCTTCCATTGTAGGTATCCATTGTTTTTTCCAGCTTTTCTACTTTGTCCTTCACTCCCATAAGTTCTGTGATTTGTTTTTTCAGTTTTTCTATTTCTTCTTTTTGTTCAGCCCATGTCTTCTTCATGTCCTCCCTCAATTTATCGATTTGGTTTTTGAAGAGGTTTTCCATTTCTGTTCGTATATTCAGCATTAGTTGTCTCAGCTCCTGTATCTCTTTTGAACTATTGGTTTGTTCCTTTGACTGGTCCATATCTTCAATTTTCTGAGCATGATCCGTTATCTTCTGCTGGCATCTGGGCATTTAATCAGATTCCCCTGGGTATGAGACCCAGCAGGTTGAAAGATTTTTCTGTGAAGTCTCTGGGCTCTGTTTTTCTTATCCTGCCCAGTAGGTGGCGCTTGTGGCACTCATCTGTCTGCGGGTCCCACCAGTAAAAGATGCTGTGGTTCCTTCAACTTTGGAAAACCTCGCTGTAGAGGGGGGTTGCCAGCCGAAGCAGCTTGGGCGAGTGCCAACCTGAATCTCTCAGCCCCCGGGGATCTGCGCGCGGGCAGGGTTGCCAGCCTCTGTGGCTTGGGGAGGCGCCTGCCCAAATTTCTCAGCCGGCCCGGGGCGCCAAGCATGGAGGGGGGGCACCACCCGCCATGGCTTGGGGGAGTGCCTATCCACCATTCCCAGCCAGAACGGGAAGCCACGTGTTTGGAAGGGACACCGGTCGCCGTTCTCCACGGCTTGGGGATCTCCGATCCAATTCTCCCAGTTGGTCCGGGGGGCCACGCGTTGGGGGGGCGCCAGCCGCCGCAGCTTGAGGGGACTGCCTGTCCAATTCTCCCAGCTGGCCCGGGAAGGAGGGAGGGAGGGACTCCGGCCGCCTGCCGCCCCGGCCAGGGGAAGCCCACGCCCCTCGGCGATCTCACCGGAGCGGGTTCTCCCAGCCAGTCAGCCATTCCAGAATGGGGTACACTGTCTTCTTGGTCTCTGTCGTGGCTCCGGGAGCTGTTCTGTATCGTTTCTACTTCCCTCTTAGCTGTTCTGGAGGAGGAACTAAGACCTGCGCATCTTACTAAGCCGCCATCTTCTCCGGAAGTCCTCAGTCTCAGGCATGAACAAGAAGCAATTTATTCCCATGCACCTGGCCCAAGTTCTCCACGAACTATCCTGATTTTCGATTTTGATAGCTGCTTATGATCACTGGGGGGTGGGGGTGGATGAGTGGAGAGGGGGCAGGGTACAACAGGGAAGCTGTCTATTGTTCAACTCCAACAGAAAGAATAACATTGTAGCCTCAAAGAGACAATATTTTTGTTCCTTGCTTTTCTGGACCCAGCCACTACCAAGACACTGAGAGACTCACGAGACACAAAATTCCGGGAATGAAGTACTACCCACAACCGCAATGCTATGAGAATGACCACCACCCCTCCCAACGTTCCCCACACTGCTGCCAGACTAAGAGCGCACACCATTCAAGTAAACGTGGTGCACGCTTGCTATTGCCTCCAAAATATAGTTTTTGATCTGCATTTCTTTTATAGCTAATGAAAATGAGCATTTATTCATGTGCTTTTGAGCCATCTGTATTTGCTCTTCAGAAAAATGCCTATTCATATCTTTAGTTCATTTTATAATCGGGTTGTTTGTTCCTTTGTTGATGAGTCCTATGATTTATTTTTGTATACAGGAAATCAAACCTTTATCAGATGTGTGATTTCCAAATATTTTCTCCCATTGAGTTGGCTCACCTTTTTGACAAAGTCTTTTGAGGTGCAAAAGCATTTGATTTTGAGGAGTTCCCATTTATCTATTTTTTCTTTGTTGCTTGTGCTTTCAGTATAAAATTTAGGAAACTACCTCCTATTGCTAGATCATTAAGATATTTCCCTACATGTTTTTCTAGGAGCTTTATGGTACTGGTTCTTATATTAAGGTTTTTTATCCACTTTGGAGTTAATTTTTTTATAGTATATAAGTTAAGGATCCTCTTTCATTCTTTTGGCTATTGATATTCAGTTCTCCCATGGCCACTTATTGAAAAGAATATTTTTTCCCAGTTCATTGGATTTGAGGGCCTTGCCAGGAATCAGTTGCCCATAGATTTGGTGGTCTATTTCTGTGCTCTTGATTCAATTCCATTGGTCAATACTTCTATTTTTGTGCCAGTACCATGCTGTTTTGACCACTGTGGTTTTATAATAAGTTTTAAAATCAGGAAGTGTTAATCCTCCCACTTCGTTCTTCATTTTCAATATACTTTCAGAGACTTGGGGTCTCTTTTCCTTCCTGATTAATTTGGTAGCTAGCTTTTCTGTGTCTTCAAAATAGGTTGTTGGGATTTTTTTTTTTTTTTTTTTTTTTTTTTGGTATTGCAGTGAATCTGTTGATCAATTTGGGTAGAATTGACAACATAACTATATTTTACCTTCCTATCCATTAGCAAGGAATGTCTCTCCATCTATTTAGATATTCTTTGATTTCTTTTAGCAATATTATGTGGTTTTCTGTGTACAAGTCCTTTATGTCCCAAGTTAAGTTCATTCCTAGATACTTGATTATTTTATTTTCTATTTTGAATGGGATTTTTTCCTTAGTTGACTTCACAGTTAGGTTATTGCTTGTTGTTCTAGTTTGCAAGATGCCCGACTGCAATATACCAGAAATGTAATGGCTTTTAAAAGAAAGAATTTATTAAGTTTGCAAGTTTACAATTATAAGGCTGTGAAAAATGTACCAATTGAAACAAGTCTATAAAACTATCCAAATTAAGGCACCAATGAGAGGTTACCTTCACTCAAGAAAGGCTGATGAAGTTCTGTGTTTCTCTCTTAACTAGACAGGTACATGGTAAACAAGGCAACATTTCTCTCCAGGCTTCTTGTTTCATGAAGCTCCACTGGGGCATTTTTCTTCTTCATCTCCAAAGGTTTCTGGCTTCATGGGCTCTTGTGGTTCTTGTGGCTCTTTCCAAAATGCTTCCTCTTTTAAGGGATTCCAGTAAACTAATCAAGACCCATCTGGAGTCACCTCTCCCTCTAATCAAAGGTTAATACCCACAATTGACTGAGTCACATCTCTGTGGAGATAATCTAGTCAAGTTTCCAATGTACAGTACTGAACAGGGATTAAAAGAAATGGCTGCTTCCACAAGATGCATCACAATTAAAACATTCTGATGTTTTTCTAGGTGACATAGTCCTTTCAAACTGCCACAATACCAACTCTGAAATCTGTTCTGCAACTAAGTGTTATATTCATGCAAATGTTATTTTTCACAAAAAGGGAAAAAATTGTCAATTGTGATGATAGGAAAAACATAGGTTAGAATGTGCCTAACCCAAATATCCCTAAAGATTAGGAGAAGGATCAAAGAGAAGGCAGAGTTATAACAGAGAAGTTAGGATTTAACAAATGCTTATGACTACTGAATTATTATATTGATATTTCTTTTTGGGCTCTAGTTGCTTGGAGCAGCTAGAAGGAAAAACTTGAAATTGGGGAACTTTAACCCATACCAAATTTCGAAATTTGTTCTATATCTACTTGTTAAAATGTATTTTGAAATTTATTGCTTTTTTGTATGCATGCTATATTTCACAATAAAAACATTAAATATTAAAAAAAGTGAATTTTTTTTCACTTGCACCTAAGGACTTGCATCCTATTCTGGAAAGTTGTTGTGGGTTTCTGGTTGTATGCAGGATAGTTGAGTATTGTTAGGAAGAACACATGTCTTTTATTGTGTTCTATTTGAAAATTAAGTGAGTTCCAAGGTGATGTGTATAGCTGCCAAGTTGACAAAGGGTGGACTGTGATGGTTAGGTTTTTGTATCAACTTGGCCAAGTGATTATGCCCAGCTGTCTGGTCAGGCAAGCACTGGCCTGGCCATTGCAACAAGGATATTTTGTGGCTTGTTGATAAACTAGAAGGCTAGTGTATTAAAACATCAGTCAGTTGATTGCATCTGTGGCTGATTACATGTGCAATCAACTAAGGCATGTCTCCCAGAAATGAGATAATCCAATCAGTTAAAAATTCCTAAGAAAGAAGAGAGAATTTTTTATTGGTTCTTCAGCCAGTGAGCCCCCCTTTGGAGTTCATCCAGACCCTTCATCAGCGACACCTTTATTAATCTCGTATGTATAGATATCTCTTGTTGGTCCTGCTTCTCTAGAGAGTACTGACTAATAAAATCACACAATCCAACGTGTACATTCAATGGCTCTCAGTATAATCACAGAGCTGTGCTTTCATGACCATAATCAATTTTAGAATATTTTCATTGCTCCTAAAATAAAATAAAAAAAAATACCTTTTAAACCCCTCTATTATTGATGCTTAGCATCGGTATGGTATCTTTGTTACAATTGATAGAGAAATATTAAAGTATTAGCTAACTATAGTCCATAGTTTGCATTAGGTATATTTTTCTCATATGCCACCCTATTATCAGCACCTTCCATTGGTGACATACATTTTCTGGAAGAACATTCTTAAATTTATACTATTAACCACTTTCATCATCCATAAAGGGGTTCATTATATTATACAGTCCCATGTTTCATCCTCTAGTTTTCCTTCTAGTGACATACATGACTCTAAACTTCCCCTTTTAACCACAATCATACCCATTATTCAATGCTGTTATTTAGCCATATCTTATAACATCTGTTGAGATACCTAAGATATACTTGGGGAAATTCCTAGGATATACTTGGGGAAATATTGGTGTTTTCAATATTCAATTCAATAATGGGCCACTATGGAGGGAATATTGGATATTCCTAAGTTGGGTGGCATGTAGAATGAGAAATTTTGAATTTCTTCTAATAAAGGGAAGGCTTTGATGAAACACTTTAAGAAATGTCATGTTCAAGATAATCTGTGACTGAGATAGTAGGCAATCCAAATGGTAATAAGTCACACGTACACATGCAAAATGACTTCAAAATACAGAAAATCTTCTAGCAGTTAGAACAACTCAAGTATATTTTTGGTAAGTATTGAGTTTCCAATCCTAGAGGTGTCCAAGCTGAAGTTGGGTTCCCTTCTATAAGAGAAGATGTGAAGGGACAATTAATGAATAAGGTTGGAGAAGGTGACCTTTAAGGTCTTCCTCAATTTTATGATTCCACTTATATATTCACCTATTCACAAATGGCTAGTAACTATTATATGACCAGCCTTGTGTTAGGTTTTTGGTAAAATGAAAACATTCACTGCCATATTTCCTCCCCTCCTGATTACAGTCTAATGTGAAATGAGAAGAAGATGTATGCTATAGAAATATGAAAGGCATCCTTAAACCATACAGAGGGATTGGGAAATTTCCCAGGAAAACAACATCAGAAAATAAATGCAAAAACTTAGGTAACTATGTTCCAAGCACTGATCATATTTATATATTGGGTTATTTAATTCTCCTAATCATATTATTCTGTCATCACTCTTCTTTGCAGATGAAGATACCATCTGACTCTTTTATAAAAATCATACCTCAATAGAGCTAAAGTCAGTTTCTCCCTTCTTTCACTTACCTAGAATAACCAAGTTTAGCAAAGCAAAATATAAAAATATAAACACTCTGGCTATCAGCTCATTTGTTCCATGTTTTTGTAATGCCAAGGAATTGATGGAGGGCTTGCCTAGGGGGTGTGGTCTGATATTGGTGTAGTACTCTTGGTAAAGTCTGCACAGCCTCCAAGGTCTCTGGCTGCTGAAGCTGCATATTTGAAAATGATTGAGTTACTCCAGCAATTATGAAATTGGATACCATTCAGGCCTGCAAGCCTCTTTATTAGACACAGTGATTCAGAGTTTATAAGGCCATAAATCCCATCTGTAGAGGAATACTCCAAGCCCAGACAGGTTGTTGCTATTAGGAAATGGAGCAAAAGTCCAGAGAGTTGGAATGGGACTGAGGTACTGGGAGGCAGCAGCAGTGGGAAGTGTATTCTGGTCTATAAAATTCAAAGACTCCTTACTTTGTAAAGCCCTTTCACATACTTTACCTTAGTGTATCCTCACATGAGGAAAAAAGAGAGTGGATTTTCAATCTTTATTAAATGAAAGAAATTGAGTCTTTATTAGATGAAGAGACGTTCCTGGATCGAACAACCCCTAAGCAGTAGACCCAGAGCAGGGGAAGAAGCCATAGGCTTTTTTTTTTTTTTTCCATAACCCTGAAGGTAATTATAGGAATGTACAATTCCTGTTCTCCAAAGGAATGGATCAGCTATGGAACCTTAACACTGTGTAACAAACAACTATATAATAGCAATGGTATTCATTAATAAACCTTTGTTTAGCTCATGAGTCTGTGCATCAGCTGGGGGGGTTGCTAATCTGGGGTTTCAAGATCTAGACTAAGGACAGGGAGAAGTTTCTTTCCTTATGCCTTTAGCCTCCTCTTGAGACTGGCAGTCTAGACCTGGCATTTTCTTCCCTTGATGCATGTGTGAGCACAAGAGCAAGAGGAGGAGCCCATAAGTCCTCTTGAGGCAAAGACTCAGAACTGGTACAATGTCATTATTACCACATTTTAACAGCCAAGGTATGTTACATGGCCAAATCCATAGTCAAGGGGTAGAACTGGAAGGATGGATGTGAGGAGGACTGGAAAAGAGATGGGGATTCATGTTTTGCTCTACTTGCCATTTTGCACCATTCCAAAAGTGGAATTTCAGAATCTTTGATTTACTCTTCTGAGCTGGGCACTGAACACTGTGGCTCCTGATTTGAGCTGACTTTATTTTCTATCCAGGCAGCATAAAAAGCAGTATGTAAAAATGAAAAATATCAATTCATACAGAAATAGATTGAAAAGTATAATAATCTTCCACATATCAGGACCTAGCTCCTGCAATTATCGCCTCATGCTCATTCCCATTTTATTTATACCCTCATCCATTTCCCATTCAGATTATTTAAAAATAATTTACAGGCACGATAGCATTTCTTTTTTAAATATTTCAATAGTATTCCTAAAATAAAAGGAATCTTTATAAATATAAATAAAACATTACCTTAGACCTAAAAGAAATTAACAAAAGAAATCCTTAATAATATCAGCTAACATGTCAATGTCCAAAATTCCCTGATTGTACCATACTTTTTATAGGTTTTTAAATTAGGATCTGTACATTGTAATTGACAGATAAATCTCTTAAGTTTCTTTTCTTTTCATCTATAGGTTGCTTTCATTTTTTAATTGGGTGGTTTGTTCTTCAGCTTATTGCTTTTGGTGATGTCATTTAGTTTTTCCTGTGTTTTTTTCTTTTTTTTTTTTTCAGTGTGTGTGTATCATATACATTGGTAGTACGGAATAATCAAGTTCAGATTTGATTTTTTGGCAAGAATAGAAAACAGTACTTAATTGAGGGATTAAATGTGAAAACAGCCCTGTAGGAAGAAGAAAACCCCTACACAAAAGAATTCCTGGCAGCTTTTCATTTTTTCTAGCTTCTGATTCTGGAAAAATTCATTACACCACCTGGCATTTCAGTTATAATGGTAAAAAATAGGAATACTAAATGTTAGACAACTGATATGAGATGAATTGTCCAATGCTTATTTCAGGTTGTACATCAAAATCACCTGAGATTTTTTGGTTTGTTTTAAAAGTTTTGACACTTGAACCCCACTTTAACCATCTGAATTGGAATGTCCAGGATGTGACCCAGGTGTCCATCATTCTAAAATCCTATGTGCTTCAAATATACCAACATTGGTTAAGACCCTGTATACTAGACAATAAGCGCCTCCAAGGCAAAAACTGTGTTGTTCACCAAGCTCTGGCTTATAAACAGCACTCAGTAAATAGTTTTGAGTGAAAGAATGGATGGATAAATGCATAGCTAGTAGGGATGCATAATGGATTGATAACCCTCAGAGTTGGTGTGCTGGTTTCTCCTAATCCAATCTTGTGGGGGCAGACCTATTGTTTAGGGTGGAGACTTTTAGTGGATTGTTTCCATGGAGATGTAACACATCTAATTGTGGCTAAGACCTTTGATTAGATTGTTTCCATGGAGATGTAATCCACTCAGTTGTGGGTATGACCTTTGACTAAATGGAGATGTGACTCTGCTCATTTGAGGTGTGCCTTGATTAGTTTAGCAGAGTCCCTTAAAAAGGGAAATATTTTGGAGAAACTTCAGAAGAGACATAGACACAGACATTTTGGAGATGCCTGGAGTGCCAACAGGAGAAGGCTTAGACACAGGTGTCTGGAAATTCAGAAGCCCCAGGAGATGCCAGGAACTAAGATAGCCAATAGAAACTAGACAGGAACAGAGTTCAGCAGACATCTCCATGTATCTTTCCATGAAATGCTAAGCTAAGAGATTAAACAGAGTTTTGCCACAGAGCAACTGAGTCAGGATGCACAGTCACCTAAAGAGAAATCAGAAACTGGAATCAGAAGCTAAAGGCAATGGAACCAGGACCAAAGATAAACAGACACAAGCTACAACACTTCCCATGTGATAGATATCAGCCTTTCTTAGTCAAGGCATCTTTTTCTGGATGCCTTAGTTTGGACATTTATATGGCCTTAGAACTGTAAACTTGTAACTTAATAAATCCCCTTTATTGAAACCAAAACATTTCTGGTGTATTGCATTCTGGCAGCATTGGCAAACTAAACAGTTATTAATATAGAAATGCTAATTTCAGGTTAAAAACTGTATATTGTCATCCCTAAGAAACAATTAAAATGTTTGTTATGGTGAGCCTCCATAATAAGCACTCTGGAAATAAGTGCATTAAAGGAATGTTGGGTGTAAGGTCAAAGTAGTCCATTTTAAAGGTTTTCAATAAAATGGGACTTGAGAGTTGGCAAATGTGAATGTCAAAATGTCTGTGTAGTAATCTTGGGAGTAAGAGGAATTGCTGAAAGTAACTAAGATTACTTTCTCACCAAGAAAACAATTTGTATGTTTAATAATCAGAGATCTTAACTAAACAAATTCCACTTTTCTTAATATGGTGAAAATTCATGACTACAGCACAATTAAAGACACTCACCATACACATAAACATTCCTAAACTGCTATAAAATTTGAATTTAGGAAAAAGTGTTTTTAAAAATGCTCCATACTCTACCTGGGCCGCAATGAGTACCACATTCCCTAAAAGTTGGCTTGTGCATTTGGCTAGTTCTAATCTAATCACCCCTGGTAAATATAAGATTAGTATTCTAAAAGAATTTATTTTAAAACCAAGAATTACTGAACTAGAGTGAGTGGGTAAGTAGATGGAGTTCTAACGTCTAATAAATCCTTGTAAGAGTCTACTGTGTCTGCAAGTATTTGTCTTAAGACCCCCTCTCACTGGGTGCCCACCCAGCAAATGTTAGCCTTTGTGTATCGCTATTATTCAATTTATTTTTGACATTTAATTGGTGAAGATTGCAAGCATCAATCTTTCTACTTCTCTTACTACATGTTCTATTTGCCTGAGGGGCTTTGTGACAATCAAATGTAAAGCAGTGCATAAAAAGTACATTTAGTTCATCAAAAATGTAAAAATGGGAGGAATTATTAAGACAGGATGACCATTAATCATCATCATCACAGCAGGATTGTAATTGGGGAATAATGGTGAGGGCCTAGAGCAAATCTTTTTTGTAAGAAAAACCAATACAATTTTGCCCCCAACAAACAATTCTCTCTCACACACATGGGGAGGGAACCAGGCTAATTATTTTCTAACTCTCACAAGAGTAAGTCTTGAGAGGTTGCCATGGTGTTCTGTCAGGCAATTGCCCAGGTAGGAAATAAAGCTGAGAAGGAAAAATGGAATCACTGACTTCTCTTTAACTGACCAGCTAAGAACTGAAGGATTCTTTCTTGGAATCTCTTTGAATTGAATGTGTTGCTAGTTCTTTCTTACCCTCTCTCTTCAACACTTGTTATTGCCATTAGAGAGAGTAAGAAGAAGTTCATTCACTATGAAGTATGAGGAATGATCACCCAACTCCCCTGTTCTATGTTTGCTTTGCAACCCGAGGCATTTGTTTCACCAGCTGCACTTGGTAATTAAGGAGGATGTACATTAACTGACCCCTCAGTGGAACCTTTCACTGCTTCTTTCTGCTGCAACATTAGTGTTTAATTCTTCCCCTGTGGATTCTTCTTCTGTGATCTTTTTTTTGTAATCAAGATCTCCAGCAACCCAAGTTGCCATTTTTTGTACCTCTAACTACCAGATGTGTGATCTTTAGCAATTCACTTGAATTCTCTGAACTTATTTTCTTCATTTTAATATAGACACAATTTCCATCCTATAGCATAAGTATCTTAGTGGCTTTAATTTGAAAATATATTTGAGCATGATTTATAAGCTGAACAAGACAAATAATGAGGTGTTCATTATTGTAATTTAGTGTCTGACCTAGTTCCACATCCAAGTTTTAAAATCTCTCATAGATGGCACAATCTTTGAAGGTGGTGACTAATTCTATGTCTCAGATTCTAGATAGATTGCATCTTATACAGCAACTCTGAATGGTTGGTAGTGGCTGTTTGAAGGGCCTTTGGAGAATAATTCTAAGTTCATTTCTAGACTCAGTGGAAAAATAATTCCATGATCAATGAGCAGTCTCTGCCATGGGTTCAGAAAGGTGGAAACGATGTCAAATAGGCTATCATGCTTTAGAATAGTAACACAGAATGGAAGTACATGGATGAAAGACAGCCCCAGGTGTGCTTCATATGCACCAATATTAAAAATTCTGAAGATTTCTTATTTCTTGTAAACCTGGAAGGTTCAGAAAGACCATGCCTGCACTTTTTCCATGACAATAACGAGCAAAATCTAAGTAATGTTTCATTTCTCATTTTAGATGAAGCTCATGCTTTGCAATTACACTTAGCCTCTACCATTCCATATTGCCTTATATGATCTGTTTCACTCATTTGATTCATGTTCTAAGATTTTGAAGGTGTTTATTTGGATTTGTGATTGCTACCTTAGAATTTTCCTATGGAATTTACATCCACAAAGGTAAGACCGCGACAAATGCCATTGAATAGTGTGTATTAAGATGGTTGAAAGCTGAAGACCAAAAACCACAGATGCACAAAAATTCTGTATGGTATATGTTTTCTTCTCAAATCCAGAAGTCTAAGTCCTGAGAACATCAGTGCCATTAAACATTAATGAAACCTTTTAGCAAAAGCTTCATTATTGAGTAATGGCCAACATAATATTTTCAACTCCAAAGCTGGAAAAAAATCCATACGTCTTTCCATCTCCCTATAATCCCTCACCCTTGTCAAGATCCAGCCAAAAGCAAAGAAAAAGCAATATAAAATGAAGCGAGCAATTCACCATTTGTGGAGAGAACATAAATTAGCAACTTGTTATGATGTCGCCTTATTTTTAACTAAAAATCTCCATAGATGTGTTTAATGTGGAGAAGTGCATTTGTTTTCCTTTAATAGGCCATGCTTACCTCCCCTCATCTTCCTACATTCCCTTTCAGATAACCTCTAATTTAACAAAGTGGACTTAATTTGAATTAAACTGTCAAAAGTCTTCCACTTAAATTGATGCATCTACTTCCCCAGATAAAATGGATTCATTTCTGTGGAATACATAGGAAATGTTGATGGATTATATTTTGTGAACTACAAATAGTGTGCATGTATCTCCACGTCATGTAATTCAAGTGTGTAAAGCAAAGGAGACTGGGAATATAGGAAGCCAGTGTATTGAGTTGGGACAAAAGAGATGGGAGAGGGGCAATGGCAGGAGGCTGTGTTTAGATCAAAACAAGAAAATAATAATATCCTTTAGATTTTTTGAAGCAGAGTAATTTTTCAAATTAAATATGCAAATCCTATCTTTTTATCTTGATTCAACTCTTCTTCAGAATCCCCATACCAGGCGTTTTATTGATGACTTCCATTTACCTGTAAAGGACTCTATGTGTGCAACTGGCCATTCACAAGGGAAGAAAACGGAAAGCTGAATTATCTGGGAATTTTGTGAATATAATATAAACTGGTGATTTAAAAAATATTTATCAAGAAGTTTTGGTGGAATTTATTGTAGGTGGTCAACTCCATGTTTGCCTGCTGGGGCACTACAAAAAAAAATTCAAATGTAATTAATAGTTCCGCTTTCATAGATGTTATCATTTAATTAGGGACATAAACTAATTACTGTCATATTTGAGAAAGAAAATGATTCAGCACTTATGCCTATGGTTATGGATTATGTATGCTGGAAAAAAAACAGAAAAAGGAAATCAATGTGAATTTGTGTAAATCAGAAAGCTTTGTCAATGAGATTTACTTGCAGAAGATGGAAAATAATGTTTCATGCTTATTGGGGAAATTGAAGTACTTTTCCCTCTCTGGCTTTTGGCAGCTTTGACCAATGTCATAGATATGAAAGAAGATGAACTAAACAGAAAATTAAAAACCTGCCTATCAATTACTGGTGAGTGTCTGCATCTCTTTTTGTAGAGCTCTGATGAAAAGGGAGGTAAAAGAAAATGACTGGGCCCCCAATTTCCCATTTAAATCTCCATATGGGAATCCATACATTCAGACAAGCCTGCAAAAGAAGAGCGGTCTAGGGCAGTATCTGAAGAGGTGGCACCTAGTGAATTACCCAATTAGCTGCATGGATGAGGTAGGTAGGTTTGCCTTGCTGAATTATCAAAGGCAAAACACAGAGAAAATAGGGCAGACTCCACTAAGGTGCTCATTACAAAGAGAAAGAAAAGGTAAGGAAGGGTAAGGAAGCTTGCCATTTATAAACATTTATGATTTCTATCAGTGCCCATGACCTTCAATTTTGCCTTGGCACCACACGATCATTCCAAGAGTCTCTTTTGACCAAATGTTCCATCTGTTGACCATCAGAAATGTATGTTTTAACACTACTATAACACATCTTGAAATACAATCCCTTTGTGGACTGTACATAAATGGTAGCTAATTTAGAGGGAAATGAGGAGGATATGAAGGGATTTAAATGATCGCGACTTATAAATAAAGGCTGAAGCCAGGAATGCGATGGCTGATGGGAAAGGGGGAGGTATGACAGCTGTCTTCAAATATCTACACTGTGATGGGAAAGAATAATTATGCTAATATCTATGACAAACAAGTAAAAATAAATACAGAAAAACTGAATCTTATACTAAGTCTCTAATCACAGGAAACGTGTAAACATTTACCTTTTAAATCTTTTCAAATCTTTGTTTTTAGATGAACTTTTTATTTTGAAATGATTTCAAACATTTGGTCCAGTTGCAAAACTAGTACGAAACTTATACAGAGACCTCCTAATACCTCCAACCCAATACTCAGATCCACCAACTTTTAACATTTTGCCACATTTAAGTACTAAATGTCTGATAACCAGCCAGAGGTGTTTAGAGTTACTCTTCAAAGGGATAATAATTCTAAATATTTCTTATGCTGCTAACTTTGAAACTCCATGATTCTAAAATCTGAGAATATTCTACACACTTTTAAACTATTCCCAAACTTAAGCTCTATGAATACTGCCTCCGAATCTGTAAGTACTCCCAATATTTTCTCTTAAATTGATGATTTTGGTGTAATTATCCCTGATTGCAAAAGGGATTTGAGACCATTTTAGGAAGTTTAATACTTATTGGACTGGGTTGCGATTGATCTATGTTCAAAAAGGAAGATGGGATTTTTTTAACCCAGAAGTTGGGATTTAAGGAATGAATATAACAACTAAATCATTATACAAATATTCCTTTTGTTCTCTTTTTGGTATATTAAAATAGAGAGAAAAAAATACTTGAAATATCTGAATTTTAATTCAGCTGTCCTGATATCCTGATATCTGATAATGATTTTAAGCCCTTATCTTGTGCCTTTGTAAGAGCTGTTACTCCCTTTATCTGGTCTTTTTCTCAAAGTCACTTGTAAGGGCAAAGGCCCTAACGCTAATAGAAGAACTTAAGTCAGCCATTAACTGGTTCCAGCCCCAAGTTCACTTTTTTTTAAATTTGTAAATTGTTCTTGGTTAGACTTGCTATTGTAATGGCAATTATAGCCTAGTCTCAGCACTATGTATACTTACTATTGAAATGATAACTCTGTCTCCTCTCTTTTTGGCTTACGGTTTGCAACCGAAATGATAACTCTGTCTTCTTGCCTTTTGGTTTGCACTTTTGAAATGATAACTCTGTCTTCTTTTCTGCTAGGACTTGCTATTTGAAATTGTAATGACTTCATCTTCCCTTGTAAAAATCCATAAAAACCTTGAACCCTCTAAACTCCAAAAGAGAGATTTTGGGCTGCCAGGCCATTTGATCTCTTGCTTCATGCCTAGCAATAAACTTTTTCTCTCTTTGAAACCTTGGTGTCTCAGGAATTGGTCATTTGAGCATACTGAGCAAGAATTCACTGCCATTTGTCTGGTAAAATCTTCCTAAGAAGCTGATTTATCCAGTCCCATGGCTTCAGATACCAGCTTCAAGTGAAGTGGTCCGAATTCCTCTCCAGCCCAAAGTTCACCTTGATATTCCAAATTCATAACACCAACCACCAACCAGAAATTTCCATTTTTATGTAATAGGCACCACAGACATATTTCCAAATAAAAAAAGGACAAAGTACTTTGCATACCTGCGGTAGCCAGCCCAATCCGGCCCTGCCGCTTGGGGTCTGTCTCTCAGCGAACGGGGCTGGCGCGAAGACGGAGGGGCGGGAAGGAGGTTGCTAGCCTCCGACGGGGTCTTCTGCTGCCAGCGGTTGAGGGAAGCGTTGGCCTACGCCTCCGGGGGCTCGGCAGGGATTGGAGCGCGTGCGGAAGGCGAAATCAAACCGCGGGACCACGTGGAGTTAGCAAGACTGCACACAAGGACCTTTATTTAGGGAAGTACACTTGTTTATATAGGGATGGTGGAGGGGAGGGAAGGGTGGATTTCCGAGGGCACTGTGATTGGAGGAGAGGGCTGTACAGACGGGGCTCGTGGGGCAACTAGGTAGATTTAAGGTTGCGGAGAAATAGGTGCCACACATACCATGTCCTCCCCATACACACACACACACACACACACACACAAAGACTCTCCCTCCTCCAGTATTGCCAGTAGCAGTAAATGGAATTAATAGCTATTTGTTCTCTCAGGTCAAAAATCTATGAGTCAAATTCCTTTTTGAGCTACCAACTTTTCCCAGACACTTACCTCATCATAAATGGAGCTATATAATCACTCCTGAACAGTTAATAAGAAGAAAATTGGTTTTTTTTTTCTTTTTTGCTTTTGTTTTTGTTTTTTACAATTATTTGACTTTTGACTGTTAGGTGTCCTTTGTAAATTAAAAAGAAAAAACTAGGAGCCAATCTTAACACATTATTTTTCCAATTCTCCACTTCCAAAAGCTCTTTAGGTTTATTTTAGTATTATTTCAAAACTATATTTCAAATTTACCTTCTTTCTGTTTTTCTGATCCTGCCCTAGTCAAGTCTGCCTTCATAAATCCCCTAGACTGCTATAATTTCTAACTAGTTTTCCTGCTTTCCCTCTGGGTCTTTCTAATGCAATGACCACACTATAGGCAGAAAACGGAAAAGAAGGCAAGGACAATGAAAAGGTTGAGACTATTCTGTTTAAAAACAAATAAAAAACACTTTTCATTTATGCAAAAATATTGTTATTGCCTTTTTTCTGCATTTTGCTGGCCAAGCTAATGCTTAACATAGTAGGAACATGTGGCTGGTCTTTGACCTCAGTTCCTGGCAAAGCAACTTCTGAATCTTTGGAATTTCCTGCGTTTCAAGCATCTTTTGTAATTCGTGGTGGGTCCAAGACCACACCTGATAGTTCTTATGCTAATGAGGCAACAGGGAGGCACCGGCCACAGCTGTAGGCTTAGGGTGGGGGCTGGACCCCACCAGAAACAACAACCATGTAATTAGAGGGCTGCTACTTTGAACTATGTCATATTTGGGCTCACCTCCCGGATCTCTGGGAGGGGAAGGGAACTGAGACTGAATACGACCAATTAATATTGGTTCTATCAATCATGCCTACATGATGAGAAATGAGACCCCATAAAAACTAGGGATACCAGAAGCCCCTGTGAGCCTTCAAGATTGAGAAAATACATTGCTGCTGTGTTGAAGGGTGATGCATTCTGACTCCTCATGGAGAGGACACGGAAGCTTTCATTTGCGACGCTCCTGTACTTTGCTTGCTCTGTGTGTCTCTTCTCTTGACTTCTTCTTATGTCTATCCTTTTACTATAATAAAATGGTAATAACAAATATAGCACTTTCAGTGATTTCTGTGGCTTGCTCTAATGAATTATCAAATCCATTGAGGGTGATGGAAAACCCTGGATTTGTAGCCAGTTGGTCAGAAATATGGGCCATCCAGGCCCAGAAACTGGCCACTGGTGCCTGAATGATGACCTGGCAGAGCATCAACCTGTGGGGTCTGGCTTAACTCCAGGGAGTAAGAGTCAGAATTGAATTCTTTGAAAAATTTCTCATAACCTATATGGTTGGAGTCAGAAGCTGTTGTGGAAGTTGTAGAAGTTTTTGATAACCTATATTAAATCATTCAACAAACTCAATTAATAGAAAAGAAGTTTTAGTATCACCCACCTCCCAAAGGAGGAGGGGCAGGTGCAAATTTCTCTTTGATAGGCCACATAAGAATTACGCTTTATCCCAATTAAGCCAAATATTTTTTCATGTTTCTGTCCATGTTCTGTCAAAAACCTTGAGTTCAGAAGATGACAGAAAAAAATCCACTTACTCATTTATTCATTTTATTCATGCATTCATCTATTAAAGCTAAACATACTTTTTGAAAAAGTATGTCAGGTCCTGGACTACAGAACAGTGATAGAGATATAAGCAATTTGGACATGATTCAGGTCCTAATGAGGATTAGAGGATATTGGAGTCAATAAAGAAAAATAGTACAAATAAAGTTCACTCATCCAACATCTTGGAGCAATGTAAAGAGCTAGGGGAAAGAGAGACATACAGAATCAATAATATAAAAGAGGGAAGAACCAAGTGAATACTTTAATTCTTTTTTATTATTTTAATATAGAACATTTAGTCACTACTGAAATTTACCCAGTCAACGTCCTGTTCTCTGGCCATTTAGGTGAGCAGTTTCTTTTCCCATAGCAATTTCTTCTCTGCCTCTCTTCCACTTAGGAGTAACTTTTTTTTTTTTTAACAAAATGGTACTTTCAAGGAGTAGAAATTACATTAAAAGGAAAAAGTAGGAGAACAGTTTTTGAGTACCTAATATTTGTCAAGAGCTATTATATGTTATCCTTTCTTTTTTCTTTGCAAATTCAGTGTGAGGTAGAAATAATTATCAGGTTTGTTCACAGGGGGAAAAAAAGCATTTCAAAGATGGCAAGGAATTTGCTCAATATCTCAAGACACCAATGCATCAAATGTATCTACGGCATTTCTGTCTTCCATGAATCAGGCCAAGTCCCTGGATTTTATATGGAAGAGTATATTACTATCTTGGAAACAAGCCAAAGAATGAAAAAGCTCCGAAGGCTCCCTAACCAAGCTCCTTTTCGGGCATCTGCCAGTTGAGCTCTCTCAAAACTTTTCCATTCAGAGTCTTCTGGGACTTACCATAATTATGCCTAGGCTTTTTGAGCTTCCTCCCTTTACTTTCCTGCCCCCTTGGCCCCTCTCAAATGGGAATTAATCCAGTCTTGAGCAAGCTCTCACTAAATGAAGATTTTATGGTGATTATTGCTTGGGAGAAAGATGTGGCTTTTCCTCTCCCCTCCTCCAAATGCCTTATTTGCAGACTAGAATTCATGGGGCATGTGTCCAATTGATACATTTCCCTTCGAATAGCAAATCCAACACTAAAGTGGGATGCAAATTTAATTATTCCACATATACAGAACAGAATCAGAATCTCATTGTTAAATTTGTTCTCCTATGTCAGAAAGATTAAAAACAGAAGATGTTGAAGTGGTTTGTGTGAGCAGAATACATTTCAGTTCATAAAAATGTGAGGCAGTGAAATAAGAGCAGCAGAGGGCTTATTTCAACCACATGAGATTATCGTTATTTTTAAATGTTTCTTCTCTGAAATCTTTGTTCTTCACCTGTGTATCCAAAAAGAGATTTCAGTCAACCTCCCTGTGGTGATTTTTCCAAATAATCCCCTCGAAGCTTTTTTCCTCCAGCTGTTCACTTTTAAAAATTAATTTTGGAATAAAATGGAGGTGTAATTAATTAATTAGAACATAAATATGTGTCTGTTGGTTAAAAGCATGGCCTCTGTGGCTAAACTACCTAGAATCAAATATTGACTTTTAGCTTAGTGGTTATACAACCTCAGGCAAGCTACTCGACCTCTCTAGGCTTCAATCTTTTACACTATAAAATGGGGACAGTAATAGTACCCAGTTTCTAGGGTTATTGTGAGGATTAAATGAGTTAATACAAATATTCTACACAGAACAGTGCCTGGCACTTGGTAAACTCTCAATAAATTAGCAGCTATTGTCAAAATGCATCTTGTACTTGCCTCCTTTCCTGTTCAGCATATCCTTCAAGGCTCAACACGAAGGCTGTCTATGCTATAAAACAACTCCCCAGCCAATAATTAACTGTCTCATTTCTAAGTCCCATAAACACTGTCTCTGCCTCACTTATCATGTTCTTCCATGGATTGTACATATGCACATAACAAGTTGCACCTCTCCTATCCAACGTCCATAGAGAGGAGAGTAGGGATCATCTTGCTTTTTATAGAGTAGGGTTAAAGTAAGTGGCTGCTAATGGAATGGATAAAAAGACCAGGAGTGTTTTTATTAGGACCCTAAGGCTTAAATCCATACTAGGGCTTCCTGCCAGAAATTTGAATACATTATCTTATTTGTTTTTGTAACATTCTTGGAAGTATGTTTTATTATCTACATTATACAGATAAGGAAATCTAAAATCGGAGAACTTTAATCACTTGCCATGGACACACAGACATAAGAGACAGCATGGGCATTTGGAGTCAGATGTCTTTGCCTGGTCACACCAGAGATCTTATCTGCAAGTACAATTTACTGCCCCATGGACCCCAGTGCTTGGGACAGGCCAACCAGTGGAGAGGTGTTCTGTGAGAGTTAAGAGTTCAATGGATCTTTTGTAGGTGCATTCCTTCTGTTGGTAGGAAGTGCTATAGACCAGAAACTGTGTGACAGTCCTCTTTCATAAATCCTAGTTTGAGATAGAAGGAGGAAAGATAGAAGCATTCTCCACCCATCCCCTCAGGCTTACTTCTATCTCAAGAGTGAATGCTTTCTAGAATGCCTAAGGGTCTCCTCTTCCAATCCTTGGTTCCCTCTCTAATCTGAGATCAAGCTATCCAACTCTTTCCATCTGCTACAGCAATTCTTTGCAAGTACGTCTTTTCCCTTAAACTCCTTTTACCACACTCCTTCCTGTCCTCATCCACTCCAAAATTTGTGCCTAATCAAGTCTTCTCATAACCATCTTTCCTCTAGGGAGAGTTTCCTCAACCATACCACCTTTCTCACTGTATTGCATTTGCCCATTTACTTCTCATTTTCCCACCACAAGCCTGTATTTTTCCTGAGGTCAAGGACCTTGTCTTCCTTATTTACAATTAAATCCCCAATCAGGCAAGGAAATTAATGTGAATTAAGAAAGATAAGGAAAGTCTCATTCTAATCAAGAGGACAGAGTGAGAAGCTTCAAGGCTCTGCCCCCCCCACACACACACACACACAAACAGAAATAGGAACAACCAGCAAGAACTAGCAAAAATATATTTCTCAAAACTCCAGAAAACATTTAAAGATTGCTGTATCAGGGTGAGTGCTGACAGAAAAAGACAACTTAAAAATGGCAGGGTCTCATGGATTCCTAGCTGGCCCCTTCGTCATCCCCTCATGGTCCTGCATTAATTCAGCCCATGCTCCCAGTGCTCGAACCTGGTTGTAGTTTCAGAGGAAGCAGTTAACCTTCATGCAAATACAGGAAGCAGGTATGTCTGGCCCAACATCTTGGTGGTAGCATAAAGGACTAAAGTAGGACACAGGCTTGTCATCACAGACTGTGCTCTGTATGTAAAAGGCAACCCTCAACCTCTCCTACAGAAGGCTGTGGGAGAGTATCCAAGTTGAGGCTGCCTGGGGCAAGGGACTTCTGGCTATAGGACATACACTGCAGTTCCCAGGACCACAAGGAAGCTGTTTCTATAGTAAAGGAGACATTTTATCTGCATAAATGAAGGATTTGGGACACAACTGCATGCCCAAGTCAAGGTACATGTGCCAAAAAGGACCAAGAAGTTCTCAAAGCTTTGGCCTCAAGCTAAACTTGTTGTATAGATAAACTCTGAAGAATAGCACTCTCATAGGTCAATCTGTCAAAATTAGGAAAGGTGTTTTCTTTTCATTTGCAGTTGTTTGCTCCTGGAATTCAAGGAAAGCTTTGACATATCACTAACTTGGAACAAGCTGAAGGAACAGACACATCAGAATCTAAATTCCAGTAATAACAATTATCAAATGTCCAGGGTTCAGCAAAAGCTTACAAAACACACAAAGAAAAAGGAAGCGATGACCCAACTCATGGAGAAGATTAAAGCATTAGAAAACATCCTCAATTTTAAAAAGTGTCCTAAATATATACTCAGATAGCTTAAGGAAAGCATGAACAAAGAAATTAGGAAAATATTAGAAAAATATAAAGGGACTATCAATAGAGAGGTGGAAATTATGGAAAGGAAACAAACTAAAGGAAACAAAGCTGAAGACCATAGTAAAAGAAATTGAAAGTGGCTTAGAAAAGTTCAATGGCAGATTTGAGCTTGTAGAAGAAAAATCAACAAACTTGAAGATAAAACCAATGAATTCACCCATTTTGAGGAGCAGGAAGAAGAAAGAATAAAGGAAAGTGAATGGAGTGTGAAGATCCAATATGTATAACAATTTAAATGTGGGAGTTCCAGAAAAAGAATGAGATACACAGAGAACGCTCAAAGAAATATAATGGATTAAAGCACCTCAAATTTAGTAAAAATATGAATATACAAATCCAAATATTCAATGAATTCCAAACAGAATAAATTCAAATTAACCTATGGCATTATAATCAAACTGTAGAATGACAAAAATAGAGAACTGTGAAAGTCCCAGAGAGAAGCAATGTCATATACAAGGAAGCATCAATTAAAGTAAGTGCTAATTTCTCATTGGGAGCCATAAAAGCAAGAAGGCTATCTGGATTTTGAGAGGCTGTTATATATATATATATAACCTGATATTTAGAGATAAGAACGAAGCCAAACAAGTTGGGGTTAAAGTAATTCAGAACACAGGGGAAAGGAAGACAGTATCTATATTTTAGAACCACACATACTCTTTGAGACTAATGGAAGAAAGGTTTATTTGGCCTGGAACTGAAATTTCCTGTAGTGCCTAATCTAATTCAACCTATCTGTATAACTCATTTGAGCAATTGAAACACAGGGAGCACAGAATGAGAAAGAGGTCCTTAAATCCTGTATAGATTACTGCAGTACCTGAATACATACTGAAGTATATTAAGCAGATAATCAAAAAAGTATTGGCAAAGTCTCTGAGGGATAGGAGAAAAATATGAAACTGTTAAACCTTACTATCAGGGAATCCCCTGATACTGTGTCAAACTTTAGGGACACCCAAATCAATAGTCCATGCCTTGATCATGAGGCTTACTCTTGTGAAACTTATGTAGGTAGTGGAGAAGCTTAGCCTACCTATAGGCATGCCTAAGAGTTACTTCTGGAGGATCTCCTTTGTTGCTCAGATGTGGCCTCAGTCTGTCTAAGCCCAGTTCTGCAAGTGAAATCATTGCCCTCCCCTCTATGTGGGACATGCCATCCAGGGGTGAAAGTCTCCCTGGTGATGTGGAAGATGATTCCCAGAAATGAATCCAGACCTGGCACCATGGGATCAACAATTTCATCATGACCAAATGAGGGAAATGAAGCATAACTAATAAAGTATCAGTGGCAGAGAGAGTTCAAATAGAGTTGAGAGGCTACTCTGGAGGTTGCTGTTATGCAAGCTTCAGTTAGACCTTGCTACCTATCATAACCTGCCAATCCCCAATCAGGACCATTGCAGCCAATCCTAAAGAACACCTAGGGTAATATATAAGATTCCACAAGGGTTCCATGCACTAGACTAACTTTCCAGAAACCTGCAACCTCCAGTTGAGTCCCTGGTCCAGATAAGTCTTGACACATAGCCCAGCCTCTCCAGGACATCAGATATTTCCATCTCCCTAGCCCGTATTAATGACAGACCCTTCTAATATGAAAAATTTAAAATTGCCATAGCCAAACATCTCTAAAAGAGAAGGATGGAAAGATCTAAGGTGACGGTAGAGTTACACAGAGAAGATAGGATTTAACAAATGAATATGAATGCTGAATCATTAAATTGATATCTCTTTTAGTCTCCAGTATCTTAGAGCAGCTAGAAGTAAAAACATAAAATGATGAAATGGCAACCCATCTTAAATTGTGAAATATATTCTACAACTAATTGTGGTGCTGTGCTTGGAAATTTATAGCTTTGCTGTATATATGTTATTTTTCACAAAAAAAGAAGGAAAAGAAGTCAATTGTGATGATAAAAAATATTTTAGCCCTCTAGCCTCCTATAATATAATATGCTATATTATAGAAGAAAAAATATGAGAGAATCGTATGGTAGCCCATGACAAACTCTGGGATCTCTCCTGTAACTACTCGTTGAAGAGTGCTTTGAAAACTATTGCTTATATTTCTTTGCTTTGTATATATGTTATACCATACAATTAAAAAAATTTAAAAAAAAAGAAACCAAGAAGGCTATGGGATGACATATTTAAAAAACTGAAAGTAAAAATCTGGCAATGAAGAATTCTATAACTATCAAAACTGTCTTTCAAAAATAGAAAGTGTCAGACATTCCCAGATAAACAAAAGAGAAGGAATTCGTCATGACCACACCAGCATTACACAAGACATTAAGTAGAGTTCTGCAGGTTGAAAGGAAAAGACAATAGACAATAGATTGAAACCATGTTAAAAAATAAAGATCTCTGGTAAAAGTAATGTCATAGGTAAACATAAATGCCAGTACTACTATATTATTGTTTGTTACTCCACTTTTTTGTTTCTACAGAATCTAGATGGTAAATACACAAAAGGTAATGAGAAATCAGGGGGTGCAAGGGTACTTCAGTGGTAGAATTCTCACCTGTAATATGAGACACCTGGGTTCAATTCCCAGTCCATGCCCTTCCCAAAAAACAAACAAACAAGCAAAACAAGCAAACAAACCAAAAATTCAACAAATGGTGCTGTAATAATGCAATACTCACATGGAAAAATAATGAAATGTGACCCTATCATACAACATACAAAAAAAAGTAATTAAAAATCAGTGATTTTGCACTCATAATGTATAAATATGTAATTTGTGTCAAGAACTACTTAAAGGTAGTGGGTACAGAGGAGTAAAGGAACAAAGTTTGTGTGTATTGTTTATATTAAGTTGGTATCAATGCAAATGAGATTGTTATAGCTTTGAACATTAAATTTAATTTCCAGCATTAGTACAATGAAATATCTGAGAATATGCAAGCTGAAAGAGACTAAAGTTAGAGTGCATGTTGCCAAGGGGAGGGGCAGGGAGCGTGGGGAGCATACTGGTTTGAAACTGTTATGTACCTCAGAGAAGCCATGTTCTTTTAACCCTAATCCAATCTTTAGGGTCAGACCTATTATGGGGTGGGATCTTTTGATTAGGTTATTTCCATGGAAATGTGACCGACCCAAGCATGGATGTGGCCTTTTGATTAGACTATTTTCATGGCATTGTGACCCTTCCCATTCAAGGTGTGTCTTAATTAGTTTACTGGAGTCCTTAAAGGAGCTCATGAAGAAAGAAAGAGTTAAGAACAGACAGGGAGAGAGAGAAAAGAAACCAAGACACAGATATTTGGAAATGCTAAGCTAAGAGATGAAATCCCAGAGTTTTCCTTAGAGAAGCTAACTGAGGGCCTCAAGATGCTTAAAGTGAAATCCACTGGGATCAGAAGCTGAAAGAAATAAATAGGGAGCAAGGACCAGCTGACGCCAGCCACATGCCATCCCAGCTAACAGAGGGGTTCCAGATACTGGTTGTTTTTCCTCTGAGAAGGTATTTTCTTGTTAGTGCCTTCATTTGGACATTTTCATGGCCTTAGAATTGTAACTTACAATATAATAAATGCTCCTTATAAAAGCCAATCCATTTCTAATATATTGCATTCCAGCAGCTTTAGCAAAGTGAAACAGAATGAATGCATAGTTGGAGAAGAGAAAGTTTTACTAATGGGCAGTAGTAAGGATACTGTAACATTGTGAATGTGATTAATCCTACTGAATAGTATGCTTGGAAGCAGTTGATAGGGGAAAGTTTATGTTGTACATACATCCATAAAATTACAAAAAGCAGAGCAACTAAAAAGACAATGACAATTAAAGGCAATATGTGATCCTGGACAGGATCTATCAAGAGAGGAGAAAAGACTCAAAGAACACTATTGGGACATAAAAAAAATGAAATATTGACCATAAGTTTCATACCAATGTTAAATTTGTTGAACTAGACAAATGCACTCATGTGCTTACTTAAGTGGATATCCTTAATTTAAGGAATTATACAAGACAGTATTGAGTGTTCAAGTGAACAGTATATACAGCCTACATTCCAGTGGTCAGAAAATGGATTGATAGACATACTGACAGACAGACAGACAGATAGGTAAGTAGGTAGATGGGTAGATGGGTAGATGAATGGATGGATGGATGGATGAATGGATGGACAGAAAGATGGTGTGCCAGTTTGAAAGTTTTATGTACCCCAGAAAAGCCATGTTTTAATCCTCATTCAATCTTGTAGGGGCAGCCATTTCTTTTAGGCCTAATTCAATACTGTAGGCTGGAAACTTTTGATTAGATATTCTTCATGGAGATGTGACACATCCAATTGTGGGTGTGACCTTTGATAGAGGGAGCTATGACTCCACCCATTCAAGGTGGTACTTGATTAGTTTACTAGAATCCTGTAAAAGAGGAAACATTTTAGAGGGAGACAGAAATGACAAAGTCTACAGAAATGACAGAAGCCTCAGAGCCAACAGAGCAGAGCTGACATAGATGTGGACTGCGGACATGTGGAAAACAGAGACACAGATATTTGGAGAGCTTGGATCCCAGCATACATTGCCCTGAGAAGTGAAGTAAACCAGAACCTGGAGAGAGCCAAGGGATGCCAAAAGATGAAAGCCAGCTCCAGAGAAGCAAAGGCTGAAAGAGGCTAACCTTTTTTGTTGCTCAGTTGTGGCCTCTCTCTCTCTAAGCCCATCTCTGAAAGTAAAACCATTACCATCTCCACTGCATGGTTCATGACATCCAGAGGTGAAATTCTTCCTGGCAATGTGGGATATGAATCCCAGGGACGAGCCTGGCCCTGGCAGGGAAGGATTGACAATACCTTCCTAACCAAATCGGGGGAAAGAATTGGAACAAAATAAGGTATTAGTGGCTGAGAGAGTTCAAATAGAGTTGAGAGGCTATCCTAGAGGCTACTCTTATGCAAACTGCAGGTAGATATTGCTATTTACCATGGTTTGCCAAACCCCAACCAAAACCATTCCTGATACTCTAAAGAACCCCTAGGGCTTTATCAGAGATTCTACAAAAGTTTCACATAATGAGATTACTTTCCAGAAACCTACGACCTCCAGATTGATTCCTTAGCAGATAAGTCTTAAAACTTATATGGGTGAACCTCTCTAATATCAACCAGTCCCATCCCCCTAACCCATATTATCAACAGCCCTTTCCAACATGAAAAATTTAGAATGGGCAGTCCAAATACCCCTAAAGATTAGGAGAATGATCAAAGGAAAAGGAGTAGTTATAACAGAGATGATAGGATTTAACAGATGAGCCTGACTGCTGAATCATTATATAGACATTTCTTTAAGTCTCATTGTGTTGGGGCAACACAACAAGAGAAGGAAAAATCTAAAATTATTGAACTATAACCCATACCAAACTTTGAAAACTGTTCTATAACTACTTATTTCAATGTACTTTGAAATTTGTTGCTTTCTTGTATACATGCTATATTTCACAATGAAATAAAAAAAACTCCTCCAGGTTTTAGGAAGTAGTTAACCATACTTACCCCCCAGGCTATCTCTACCACCACTCTCCTAAATCATCATGTAAAAGGGAAATAATTTAAAGTTGGGATGACCTGGAGAAAAGTACAAGACAGAAACATGGGGAAAATAGATCTTCTCTCCTCTCCTCCAGACAAATTCCTCCTTCCTTCCCAATTGCCCTAAAGATCTTGGTCCAGGCCCAGTGTTTCTCAAACTTTAGCGTGCATAAAAATCACCTGGAGGAACTGGTAAAACCCATTCCTGGTTTTTAACACACTCCAGAGGTGCTAATTCTGTGGGTCTGAGGGGGGGCCCATAATTTGCATTTCTAAAGACTCCTAGGTGGTTCTGATGCTACTAGTCTGCAGACCTTTGGAGCAGCCCTGCCAATGCATCACCATGTCACCAGACATTGTCATAAAGAAAGGGTGAGCTGTGAGCCAATCTTAATGTTTTTGTGTCTTAGAGATTTCTATTAATTTTTTTGAGTTTTGGGGGACACTGACTGCTTTAAAGGAGGTTTAGTTACATAGTTCTGAGAAAAGAATGGCAGCATTTGATTTAAAGGGATTTTTCTGTAGAACACGATCACTTTGAAGGGTCTAAACTACAGTGTGTAGGCACAGCATGGGGTTCAAAGCACACAGGGCTCCACATCAGAGAATTGTGCTTGAATTTCATCTCTGCTCCATTCTAGCCATGTTCTCATTATTTTCAGCTTTCTCTCTTACAAAATAGGATTATTAATAGTACTACCTCATAGGTACTTTGCTGAGCCAACATTCTATAAATGTAGTTTACCATTGCTAATAATCACTAGAAACGACTTCATGAAGTACATACAATTATATTTCCCTCTTATTGACAAAGGTGCTGAAGTTTAGAAGCTCACCTTCTAAAGCTAAAATGAGGACTTATCCATGGGTCAGCCTAATTCCAGTTTCTTTGCTCTTAATCACTGAGTCATAGTAAATGGACTCTTTGGAGCTTAACTGATGGGATATTAGGAATATCTAAAAATAAACAGTTCTGTGAAGGTAACCATATAATTCAACCCAGACAGAAAATCACAATCTTATACTTGGGCATGACTTTGAAGCCTACCAGCCAGAACTTGGTTTTCTGAGGCTCCATGACCTGACTTTCTTCTTACTTCTTCATGGCACCTCTGCACCAGAGCAGAGAAGGCAGCTGAAAATCATGTATCAATTATATATAATCATATTTCCATTTAGTGCAGCCAAATGATTCCTCATTGTCTCTGTCAAATAAATCCAGCATTTAGCTCAGCAGCTTCCTTCAGAAACCACAGTTTACTTCTTCCCACCCTGAGCTCAGTTAGATTAACATTAATGATCTCACATTCAGATGAGTCCCCAAGCTTTGGACCATCCCAAGCCATTTTCCACTCAGAATGATTCTTGCTCTGGCCCCTTGTTTGCAACATGGCCCTATCTCAAGTTGGAAGTAGCAGCTGATTAACAGATGCTCACCAACTTCAATTTGGAATGGATACCTTGAAAGTATAGAGAGAGGATCTGGTAGTCCAACAGAAGAGAGGAGAGCATTTCAGATACATGATGAATTTTTGAAGTTGGGAGTGTAGATACAGCTTGGCGAAGACATCATAGGGCTAGAGAATTGACTCAGAGATGAAGAAAGTTGTTACTATGCCTTTTTCAGGACTGTGTACCAGTATTTAAAATGTTTAATTCCTTTTTTCTCTTATTTATAAATGAAACACAATTCAAAGAGTAAAAAAAAAAAAAAAAAAAATTAAAAAAGTCTACATGCCAGATTTCCTTTCTCTATACCAGAGATAGTCATTGATTTTAGTTTCTTCTGTATCCTAGAAAATTTGTACAAATATCCAAACATTTAATACAAATATTTACATTTTTAAAATCAAAGTGGTATTGCATGTAATAATTTATGCCTTGATTTTTAAAAGCGATTTTATTGATAAATTCCCATACCACACAAATAAAGGGCTCAGTCATTATTGTCTAGTATATTCACAGAGTTGTGCACGCATCACAACAATCAATTCCAGAACATTTTCACCCTGAGGAGGATTAACTCTATTATGTAGTGTTGTAAGCTGCAGGAACGCGATATAACAGAAACAGAATCACTTTTAAAAGAGGGAATTTATTAAATTGCAAGTCTACAGTTCTAAGTCCATGAAAATGTCCCAACTAAAGCAAAACTATAGAAATGTCCAATTGAAGGCATCCAGGGAAAGATATTGTATTATTTAGGGTTCTCTAGAGAAACAGAATCAACAGGGAACACTCACATATAAAATTTATAAAGGTGTCTCACGTGACCGTGAGAATGCAGAGTCCAAAATCCACAGGGCAGGTTGTGAAGCCAATGATTCCAATGGAGGGTCTGGATGAACTCCACAGGAGATGTTCACCAGCCAAAACAGGAAGAGCCTGTTTCTTCTGAATCCCACTTAAAAGGCTTCCAGTGATCATATTACACATTACTCATTGCAGAAGACACTCCCTTATGGCTGATTACAAATGGAATCAGCTGTGGATGTAGCTGACATGATCATGATTTAATTCTATGAAATGTCCTCATCACACCAGGCAGGCCAGCACTTGCCCAACCAGACAAACAGGTACCACCACTTGGCCAAGTTGACACATGAAACTGATCATGACGGTCCACCCCTTGTCAACTTGGTAGCTATACATACCACCTTAAACCATACCTAATTTCTAAATAAAAAAACAATAAAACACACATTTTTTCTTTCACCTAACAATACTCAACTGTCCTGCATATAAATGGAAACACATTAAATCTCTCCAGAATAGGGTGCAAATCCTTGGGTAATATTCATTCCTAAACTTCATATCTCACAACTTAAATAGTATAATACGAACAAAACAGCATTACAGTCCTCATTTCTGTAACTGATCACGTGGTCAAAGTTTATATTTATCCCTACCTTCTTCCACTACCCATTCCATGTTCCCTGTACCCTCAGCAAGCACTTCAGCTGGCCGTGGTTCTTTTCCTGGTGGGGTGACCCAAACCTTCATTCCTGAAGTTTCAGAGCCATTGGTAGCCCTGCCTGGATTGGGTTGTTGCAGTTTTCCAATGATTTTAATCACAGGGCATGGTAGTACTAAAAAGATGCCCTAGGGGATCTCCTATATTCCAAGAAAACTCTTCTTTACCTCCATTATGCAGTTGCAGTCCTACTTCCCCCTGATAGTCAGGGTCAATCACCCTAGACAATAATGTAATCCCCTTGGCTTGTTGATCCAGTGGCATAAGTAGCCCAAAATGACCAGGTGGCAGTCTTAGATTCCAGTTCAAGGGAATCATTGTTGTTTCTCCTGGTGGAAGCACTCCCTGTTTTGGAATTAAAACCTGTAGACCAACAGCGCTCAGGGTCACAGGGACAGGAAGCAAAAATTTTCCTAGTGAGTGGTACCACTCCCATTTCCACCCCTTGGTTCCTGGACCCATGGATCCTGTCTATGGGAGAAACAGCACCATACAGCGGACGCTGATTCAGAGCATATACAGCTTCCTGGAGAACATTACCCCAGTCTTTCAAGGTATTGCTACCTAATTGGCACCATAATTGAGTTTTCAAAAGGCCATCCCACCATTCTATCAATCCAGCTGCTTCTGGATGATGGAGAACATGGTAAGACCAGAGAATTCCATGAGCATGTGCCCATTCCCGCACTTGATTTGCTGTAAAATGTGTTCCTTGATCAGAAGCAATGCTATGTGGAATACCATGATGATGGATAAGGCATTCTATAAGCCCACAGATGGTAGTTTTGGCAGAAGCATTGTGTGCAGGGAAAGCAAACCCATATCCAGAGTATGTGTCTATTCCAGTTAGAACAAATCACTGCCCCTTCCACAAAGGGAGTGGTCCAATGTAATCAATCTGTCACCATGTAGCTGGCTGGTCACCTCGGGGAATGGTGCCATATTGGGGGCTGAGTATAGGTCTCTGCTGCTGGCAGATTGGACACTTAGCAGTGGCTTTAGCCAAGTCAGCCTTGGTAAGTGGAAGTCTATGTTGCTGAGCCCATGCATAACCTCCATCCCTACCACCATGACCACTTTGTTCATGAGCCCATTGGTCAATGACAAGAGTTGATGGGGAAAGAGACTGACTGGTATCCACAGAATGGGTCATCTTATCAGAGGGCTGATGAAGTTCAGGATTTCTCTCCCAGCTGGAAAGGCACATGGTATATAGGATGACATCTGCTAGCTTTCTCTCCTGGCCTCAAAAAGATTCCCTAAGGGCATTTTCCTTCATGTCCAAAGGTCCCTGGCTGCGTGGGATCTCCTTGTGGTTCTCATCATTCGGAAGCTTTCTCCAAAATGCTTGCTCTTTTAAGGGATTCCAATAAACTAATCAAGACTTACCTGAAATGCTGGAGTCACATCTCCATCTAATGACAAGTTAATACCCACAATTTGGTGAGCTATATCTCTGTAGATATAATCTAATCAAGTTTCCAGCCTACTGGATAGGGATTAAAAGAAACAGCTGGTTCCACAAGACTGGATCAGGATTAAAATATAGCTTTTCTAGGGTACATGATCCTTTCAAGCTAGCACATATGCTCTCATGTTTCATCCTCTGGCTTTCCCTCTAGTGACATACATGATACTAAACTTTCCCTTCAACCACAATCACACCCACATATCATCACTGTTACTTATACTCACTATAATGTGCTTCTCCATCCATTTCCAACATTTACAGTTGACTTTATTATGTATTATTTGGCCTTGATTTTTATTGACTGTTTTCATTGAGGTATAATGTACATAAGCAAAAATGAATGTATTTTAGGTGTATATATAGTTTATTGGATCATTATAAACTGAAGCAATTGCACCCAAATAAGGAATAGAAAACAAACAAGCCCAGAATCCTTGAAGTCCCCTTTTGTACAAGTTTTTTCATTTAATAAAATATATTTGTATATGTGTGTATATAATTACATCCTTCCTTCTTTCTATCAGCACACACAGATCTATACTTTCTTTTAGCAGTTATAGGTTATTCTTCTGTGTGGAAGAGTCATTACTTAAAAAATTGTCTATTGATGGACATGTAGGCTATTACTAGTTTTTGCTTTTTAAGTACTTCCATAAGTATTCTTATAAATGTATCTCTGCAAACTGCTGAAAAACATTCTTTGGAATATATTCTTGAAAAGAATTGCCATAACAGAGTATATGCATTTTAATTTTTAAGTATATTTTAAAATTGCCCTCTGTATTAGGGTTCTCTAGAGAAACAGAACTGACTAGATAGATAGATAGATAGATAGATAGATAGATAGATAGATAGATAGATAGATAGATAGATAGATAGATAGAGTGGTAGTTAGATTCAGTTGTCAACTTGGCCAGGTGAAGATGCCTAGTTAAATTGCTGTGGACATGAGCCGATGGCATGTGAAACTCATCTGTTCCTGATTACATCCACTGCCAGCTAAGAGGCGTGCCTGCCGCAATGAATGGTGTTTGAGTTAATTGACTGGTGCTTAAATGAGAGAGCTCAACATACCACAGCCCAAGCAGCTCAGCATACCTCATCTCAGCACTCCCAGCTCAGCCCAGGCTTTTGGAGGTGCAGAAAGAAATCACCCCGGGGAAAGTTGTTGGAACCCAGAGGCCTGGAGAGAAGGCCAGCAGAGACCACCTTGTGCCTTCCCACGTAAGAAAGAACCTCAGTCGAAAGCTGCTTTTCCTCTGAAGAACTAATGAAATAAATTCCCTTTTATTAAAAGCCAACCTGTCTCTGGTGTGCTGCATTCCCACAGCTAGAAAACTAGAACAGATAGCTAGCTAGCTAGCTAGATAATAGGATTTATTTTAGGAATAAATACTCACACAACCACAGGGATTGGCAAGTCTAGATTCTGTAGGGCAGGCCTCAAATTGGCTACTTCCATGAAGATTTTGATAAATTCTCCAGAAGAAGCTGATGGCTCAAGCAGAGATAGAAATGATGTTTCTAACTGTTGAAATCTTCAGTTCTCCCCATAAGACCTTCAAGTGATTGGATGAGACTTCTTTCATTGCTGAAGGCAATCACCTTTGTTGATTGTAGTGGTCTCCAGGTGATAAGGCTGCTGGCAATTTTTACTTCTTTTTTGCTTATCAGTATATTCTAAGTGATATATTTTCAGCAGGTAATATGTCTCTTACAAAAAAGAGGTATATTTTAAAGAATCTGTTACAATCTTGGAATACAGATCAGTGAATCCTCTGTGGAGGGTGTGATGGTTAAGCTCATGTGTCACCCTGGCTAGTTTATGGTCAACTATACATGCAATCAACTGATGATTTAAATAGATGAAATAACCCTCATAGTAACAAGTCCAGTGATTGACTAAACAATAGACACCATAACCTAGCCAGGGTGACACATGAGCTTAACCATCACACCCTCCACAGAGGATTCACTGATCTGTATTCCAAGATTGTAACAGATTCTTTAAAATGTACCTCTTTTTTGTAAGAGACATATTACCTGCTGAAAATATATCACTTAGAATATACTGATAAGCAAAAAAGAAGTAAAAATTGCCAGCAGCCTTATCACCTGGAGACAACTTATTGTTTATTTTTGTAAATATGTGAAATATTTTTCTGAAGTCCAAATGAAGAGAAAGGGGACTGATTTTAAAGGGCATCATGAAGAGACAGACTAGCCTAAGGATCCAAGTTCACTGATGTTCTAGAAAAGAAAGCTGCTCTATATCAGTTTAGCACCCAAACTTTCCCACTTCATCACTTTGGAAGCTTTTGAGATTCCTTTTTATCTTGCTTTGATCTAACCACTTATAGCTTAGGAGTAAAGGGCAGAAGAGGGTTCACTCATCTAGAAGACAGGGGGCACCTGGGCAGAGGGGTATGCGAAACAAACACCCTTAAAGCCAGCTAACCGAACAGTGGGGTTGGTCGTGCTTCCCACGCAGGTGATGGATGGGCTTCATGGGATCGATTCATTACAGCCCAGATTCTCTGATAGAGGAAATAGATCCTTACGTTACACACTGTCACCCAGAGGAAAACTCCTTTCTTTATCTCTTCATGCGTTTCTCACTACTGGCAATCATTTAATAATATCTCTACTACATATATATGGGGAAAATGTCCATGAAAATATCCTCTGTGAGGGATGAGCTATCATCAGATAGAACAACAGGTGGAGTAGAAAAGCTCTTGGCATATCTATCTCCTTCCTTTCCTTGCTGTTGTTTCTAGTTTTACCCATGGCATCATATGTCTAAGCAAAAAACTTGAAAATTTCTTCTGAGGATATTTTCTCCTAACTCTCTACCTTCGGCCTTTGCATTCCTAGTAAAAGAATTCAGTGAAGTTTTCAGAACCTAATGGGGTCTTAGAGAACATGCAGTATGCAAGTTTCCTAAAACCACAGAATCTTCTGCAGACTGTGTTTCAATAATTGTTTCTGAAGACCCAGTATCTGCAGAGATTCTAATTTAGAAGATCAGAATAGGTGTCTAGAAATATGTGTTTTTAACAAGGTGATTCTGATGCAGAAAGACCTCCAGGCTCTTTGGAACTATTTTGAGTTAATGCTCCTGTTTTGGTTTGCGAAAGCTGCCAGAATGTAATACACCAGAAATGAGTTGGCTTTTTCAATGGTGTTTTATTAGGTTACAAAATACAGTTCTAAGGCTATGAGAATGACCAATTAAGGCATCAAGAGAAAGATACCTTCTCTGAGGAAAGGCTGCTGGCATCCAGAGTTCCTTTGTTACATGGGAAGGTGCATGACAATGTCTTCTGGTCCTTTTCTCCTGGCTTCTGGTTTCAATGGCTGTCTCCAAATGTCTCTGGACATTTCCTATCAAAAGGTCCCAAGCAAGGGAATTAAGACCCACCTTGAATGGGATGGGTCACATCTCCATGGAAATAGTCTTACTAAAAGGTCCCACCAATAACAGGTCTGCCCACCACAAGGATGAATTAAGGTTTCATGGCCTATTACGGAGTTCATAACAGCTTCAAGCCAGCAGACTCCCTAATTTATAGATGAAGAAACTGAGACCCAGGTCTTATGAGTTCACATCCAGTAAGGATCCCACTACATGATACCAAAGACATACTTTGCTATTCACCCTTCAAAAGTCAGACCTCTGTTTGCCTGATCTCAAAGTATCTTTCCATAAGATACTTATTCATTTACAAAGCATATATAGTCACTTAACAGTGGACAAAACTAGCTGACACGTCCCTAACCAAGTGACCAAAGTTAACACCGTCAATAATGGGATACGTGGGTAAATAGCACAAATGGGACAGCAACATGACACACTGAGAACAGATCCCTTCTACGGGATTCTTGCCAAAAAGAAAAAAGTGCATGATCTAAATTTAATCATGAGGAAATATCCAGCAAATGCAATTGAGGAGAATTTGGCAAAATAATTGGGCACTAAGTTTTGCAAATGAAAGATCTTGAAAGACAAAGGCTGAGGAACCATGGCAGATTAGACTAAGGAGAAGTGACAGTTAAAAGTATCATGTGATTCTGGATTGGATCCTGAATCAGAAAAGGACATATGTGGGACAAGTGTGATAATCTAATAAATTCTGTAAATGAAATAATAATATTTTGTTAATGTTAATTTCTTGGTTTTGATAATTGTATAATTGTTAGATGTTACCATTTTGGGAATTGAGGTGAAGGGTATGAGGGAATTATTTGTACTAGTTTTGCAATTTTTTTATAACTCAAGAGATTTCAAAGATGAAAATTTAAAAATAATAGAAAAAATAAAAAGTAAGAACTACATTGTCTTCTCAGACCCCCTAAAATCCTTATATTCAGGAAACAGGGAGCAAGGGTAGTTCAGTGGTAGAATTCTTACCTGCCATGCAGGAGACCCAGGTTCGATTCCCAGGCCATGCACTTTCAAAACAAGCAAATCAAACAACAAAAATTCAACAAATGGTGCTGCAATAAGGGGCTATTCACATGGAAAAAGAATGAAATGTGACCCCCACCATACAGAATCCAAAAAAAAATTAAAAGAATTCTTATATTCAGTGATAAAGAAATAAGCAAGAAATTGACTTATAAAACTGATTTCTGGCTCTGATATCTGAAGAATAAAAATATATGCTGGTACATAATAGAAGTTTACATTTTTACTGAGTATCTTTGGGCAAATCCCTTAAAGAAAATCAGTAGTGAAGACTATCAACTATTACATTCTACTTTATAATAGTTAATAAAATTAACTATATCATGCTTTTAATAAGTAGAAGTCTTGAAATAGGCTGCAAACAGAAAGGGAAAGAGTATGCTAGGCATTATAATGCTTACTAGTCACACGAAAATAGTCAAACAATTCTAGGTAACAATTTCAATCTTAGAATTTCCTTCTCCTCTAGATTAGAAGCGCTATGTAAATTTATCTTGTTCAAGGCCAAATTCCCTGAACGGAGAATAATTTCATGCTCATGGTAGATATACTACAAAGTTCTGCTGATAAAATAGATGAAAGAATGAACATAACCTTACCTCTCTGTTGGGACATACCAAAATTCATTCCTTCTTCAGATTCCCAAATATTATGAATTGCCAAAACCTACATGATTTACTGATCTTTATTCCCTGTTTGATATTTGGCCACTCTTTTCTCAGGCAGTATATAGCTATGCCTGTGGTTCTTCATAAATGTTATAAAAACAGCTTTTCAGAAATGCAGTGATCAAGCCTGACCAGGTGTTCTAGTTTGCTAGCTGCTGGAATGCAGTATACTAGAAACAGAATGGCTTTTAAAAAGGGGAATTTAATAAATTGCTAGTTTACAGTTCTAAGACCAAGAAA
Organism: Tamandua tetradactyla; assembly: GCF_023851605.1. NCBI lineage: Eukaryota > Metazoa > Chordata > Mammalia > Pilosa > Myrmecophagidae > Tamandua > Tamandua tetradactyla. Next base: position 39,591,862 of record NC_135328.1, read on the forward strand.
ATGTCCCAATTACAACAAGTCTATAGAAACGTCCAATCAAAGGCATCCAGGAAAAGATACCTTGGTTCAACAAGCCCGATGAAGTTCGTCGGGCTTTTTCTTGAGATTTCTCTCTCAAGTGAGAAGGCACATGGTGAACACGGTCAGGGTTCCTCTCTCATCTAGAAGGGCATATGGTGAACATGACATCATCTGCTAGCTTCTTCTCCTGGCTTCTGGTTTCATGAAGCTCCCCGGGAGGCAATTTCCTTCTTCATCTCCAAAAGTCGCTGGCTTGTGGACTCTGCTTCTCATGATTATGTTGTTCTGCTCTGCTCTCTCTGAATCTCTTTCATTCTCCAAAACGTTTCCTCTTTTATAGGGCTCCAGGAACTTATCAAGACCCACCCAAATGGGTGGAGGCATATCGTCACCTAATCCAGTTTAACAACCACTCTTGACTAAATTACATCTCCAGGGAGATGATCTGATTACAGTTTCAAACATACTGTATCGAATAGGGATTATTCTGCCTTTATGAAATGGGATTTTGATTTAAAACATGGCTTTTCTAGGGGATATACATCCTTTCAAACCAGCACACCAGTCAAGTAAACAGAGACTGGATCTGCTTTTCAGAAGGACCTTAGAGTTGGATTCATCTGAAAGTGATGGAGGCAAAAACAGGCAAGAAGGTAGAGCAAGGCATGAAGCTAAGCCTGTGAGTAGTCATGTCTGACATGTGGATGGCTCAGCAGGGATTAACAGGTGAACAGAATGCAGGGTAAGGGAGGTAAAGGTTAGTGGTGATAAATGGAGAACCTGCTAAGCTGGCAGGTAATCATCAGACAGAGATGAAAAACAGTAAGTTCCTAGGCTCAACTCCATTATGTCCATAAATAGAGAGACAGAGTCCTGGTCAATAGAAGATTATGAAAACTTGAGAAGTTTTCTAGTTTGGGACTCAAACACAGAATCAATAAAGTGTTGGGCTTGCTCATTGGTAAAGGCAGAATTCTAGTGACTAGGGTGGACGTTTGAGGCACAAGTTTAAATCCTAGACCCCAGATGGAGCTGTTGATATAGTAAGAATAAAACCTCCCCAGCTGGGGATATTAGAAAGTGAAGACCCTATGAAACCAGGCAGAACCTCAAAGGGAAATTTGGCAGCCATTCTTACACTGTCACTTTTCTTCTATTCTCTTTAGAAGTGTTTCAGTGGCTGAAAGGATACAATCATAACTACAACTTCATGAGATTTTCTCTCCAATTGTCTTTCCAAGGACTTAAGAAAGTGAAATAAACTTCAGTGTGAGTGATGGAACTCTTCTTTTATCAATTATTTCTCTGCTTTTAATCTCCCTGAAACAGAGAAATGTAGTAGTAGTCCACAAGGTCAATTTCAAGTGATTAGCCCTAACACTCAGACTTGCACAGAGAGGTATGTGGTGAAACATTCTATAACTAAGCATCAGTCACTCAAAATAGGTAGAGTGGCACATTCATGAGAGAAATGGTCCTGGGGAAATGTTATAGCTAAAGGTAAGCATGGGAATGATGCAGTTTTCTTATCGTTTTTAAAATTTAATAACCTAACTCATTGCAACCCACACTGACATGTAATATCAAGCAATGCTAAGAACAGCAGATATTTTGTTGCTACTCACAGTTAATGTCAGCATGCCTTCCTAGCCTACTAAAATTTGAGTAAGACAGTGTATATTTTGTATGAGCTGATCAAAGAATATGTGCCCTGGGTTTGGTTTGAGTGGTAGCTTTCCAGTTATGCACCAGCCATAAATCTGAACCAAAAAAACTGTTGGAGTCCATACAATGAGCAATCATATATCTGAATGTCGCCGTCAGAACAATAGCCTCTGAATTCCTTTATTTGGCTATATTCCAAGGCTGCCATACTCTCCAAAATGATAGTGAAACTTTTCTGGAAACCTCTTCAACATTAGCTGCTTCTTCTTCTCTCTCTGATGTGGACTCCATTTGGGTCTTGCAATCTATTTATTTAGTTAGGGATAATTTGACCCCATTCATCAGCCTTAGGACATGAACCGGTGATAGCATTAAATTGTGACTATTTCTAATCACATATTTTTTCTTACATTCTCTTCTAAAATTATTTTAGTTTTAAGTGTTGCATTTAGATCCATGATTCATTTTGGGTTCATTTTTGTACATGATTTAAGGGATGAATCTAATTCATTTTTCCATATATGGACTTTAAATTTTCTAGTATCAGTTGCTAGAAAGACAATCCTTTTTCTACTCAATTGCCTTTGCACCTTTGTCAACAAATATATTCCTGAATATATGTGGTTCTATTTCTGGATTCTCTATTTGATTCCATTTATCTATTAATCTATCTTTATTCTAAAACCACAATTTTAATTACTTTAATAAGTCTTGAAATCAGACAGCTTAAGTCCTCCAAATTTGTTTTTCATTTTCAAAGTGATTTTGGCTATTCTAGGTCCTTTGCATTTCCATATGAATTTTAGAATCAGTTTGTCAATTTTTACCAACAAGCTTGCTAGGATTTTGATTGGGATTATATTGGATCTCTGGATTAATTTGGGGAGAACTGGCATCTTAACAACATTGAACCTCACAATATGCCCATTTCACCAGGCAGTAAAGTGGAGGTAGGTTTCAGTAAGATACTGTGTTCTGAATAAATAAGTACATCTGTTTGGTTCATTCCTTTCTAGCCTAAACTATGGTGGAAGAAGTTACATTGGAGGATGCAAATGTTATAGAATACAAAATGGTAACTGACAGTTCTGAAATACTAAATAACTTGGAGGAGTTTCACACAATAGAATGGCTAGATCCAGTAGCCTGAAAATGTCTCCCGATTCTGTTAGTGCAAAGACTTCATATATATACTATACACAGGACTAGCAAGGCATTTCATGTTCCTGTCCATGGTCCTCTCTCCATCCTCATCACCAAGCACCTCTCTCATCCAACCAAAAACTACAATTAGAATATATATATATATTATTTATATATAAATTCTGTACCTTGATAAATGTGTCATAAACTCTCTTTGTACATACTCCTCCCCGTCCATGAAATGTTTCTCCATTCTCTCCTTGTCTGACTAACTTATGCTCATACTATAAGCCTCTGGTTAGAATACACTGCACTAGGAAGCCTTAATTGTCTTCCAAGCTAGGCTAAGATACTCCTTTTTGCGTGGTCCCGAAACTTGCTACCCTTGCTTTTAAGTAACACCATTCCCTGGAATGGTAATTTTCTGTTTACTCCTCTTTCCCTCCCCACTAAACTGACCACTATTTGACAACAGGCACAATGCCTACCCTAGTAATCCCTGAACGTCCAGCATCCAGCACTTTTCTTTTTATGTGTAGTTACTGTCCAATAACTATTTGTTCAATAGCTGAATGAATGTCATATACGTCTGTTTTCATTAATTCATTTTAATAAGGTATAGTAAATGCTTCTCAGCCACGCTGATATTTTTATTATAAATTATGATTGGTATTTACCTTGTTTATTTTAGACTAAGAATAAGCCAAACTCTCAGGAAAGAATTTTTGGGGAGATTGTTACTTTATTATGTGGACTCCAATCTTAAATCAGTACTTTAGTGTGGTTTAGAAAAAGAAGTTCTGGACTGGAAGTGAGATGACTCAACTTTACAGGATAGATCTATCAGTCCATCTCTAGGAATCAATGACTATAGTATAAGATTGTTCTTTCTACCTTGTGAGCATCAAGTAGACTTAACCATTAGCAATCTCACCAACCAGGCCTGAAATCAGGTAGTCTGATCTTGGAAGACCAGGGAAGTTTATTTACTTGGCCAGTGGGGAATAGGTTCCAGAAGTTATACCCACTTCCAGTGTTGTGTGGACTGAATTCTGTGTAGTGACTCTCCTTTTCTCTATTCATTCTCCCCTTATCTATGAAGACATTCATAGATTCTTTTTTTCTTACTGTGCTTTCCTCTCTTCCACTTGTCTGCCCCAACCCTCGGCACCTCCACTGCATTATTAACTGAGGCTAGTCCAATTAAAGGGCTCCTGGACCTTCATATTTCACAGTTGCTCATCATCAATGAAGTTGGCAGGCCCAAGAGAAACCACAGTCCCTGAAATACTGGCTGCATGAGCTAACAGGAAGAGATGAGCAATGAAAGGAGATTGTGAGAGAAATCAATAGGTTCATGCTGGCCGCACATGTCCACCAGCATCATTGCTGTTGGAGAATCACTTCTCTGATTGTAGCCATCACTATGGCAGTATTTCTCCCTCTCCTGCTCATTCATCAAATACCTGGCTAGAGTAGGGATGCTATTTTGGCTCTGGCATTAAAAGCTTTCTTAATGCACTCCAGTCTCTTCTCCTTCTATTTCCTCATTACAAGCCAGAGGCTGCTCTTTCTTTAACTGTCTGACCAAAGATCTGAAGTATTGCATACGTGTATATCAGGGCATGAGAGAATGGGGATTGGGGGGCAGGGGGTAGCCATTGCAGCACCCATAAAAGATTGATCTTAATGATGTAAAAATTGCTTCCAGTTCTGAGTTTCCAAGAGTCCATGTATGGCTAAATGAATGCTTTGTCTCTCTACTCTAAGACTGAAAAGTTTGTTGTCCTCATAAGCAAATTGTCCTCAAATTCAACAAATATTTATTGAGCAGGTAATGTCAGGTGTTTATGTACTGGGTTTTCGTGACCAAGGTTGCCTCTCATGGTAATTTTAGATAGATCCTGCCTATGATATTTCCCTGGCACCACACCTCCCTATGGCAGCCACAGTCCCCAACCTCTTAAGACATTTATTTATCTCTGTGTTTCTCAAAGTATGGTGCAAAAGCAACCTAACTCAGAAAAGCCACTAGAATATAGGAGTTAGTAACAGGGCCTCTAGAGCCGATATGTTGGCCACCTACAAGCCATGAATAGGCAAATCGCTTAACCATTTAGAGCACATAGCCTGATAGAGTCAGTCCTGAATAAATGTTAACTATTAGAATCATGCAGAGTTTCTGTGAAAATGTAGATTTAGAGATGATGAAGTAGTGGGCTGAGTATCTGCATTTATCTCAAGAAGATTCTTATTTGTCAAAACTTGTAAAGCACTTTAGGTTATATTCTCCCCTTCATTTTCCACATTCTCCTTTCCCTCACCCCTATCAATGACTGGGTTCAAATCCTGTTCTTATGCTTTACAAGGTATAATTTAAGCAGGTTATTTGAGCTTTCTGAACCTCAAGTTTTTCACATGACTAGAATGGGACAATAATTCCAATGTCTCTTTGACAATGAGACAAGCATTCAATAATACAGTAAACACAATGAAATGATAGTGGTCACTTACCACCATTGCCTTATATAATTTACCTCTCTTTGTCGCCTTGTAAACTAGGGAGGTATCATCCTGCCTTTTACAGATGAGTAAACAAGGATCAGAGTTGTTAAACCATTGAGCACAATTGCACAAATACTAAGTGGCAGAGCTAGGATTTAAAAAAGAAAGACTGTAAAGGTTATCTTCTACAGTTTCTACCACAGCCTCTGATGCCAATTGTATTGGTACCAGAAATTTCAGTCAGCAATTGCAAATAGCTACCAGTATAATCCTTACTCAAATTAACCAGAATTAGGCCAGACTCAACCGATTAAAGGTAACCCTCTGCAAGATTGACATTCAGATGCCAGTTGCAAGTTCCGGGACCCAGGACCCCCACTATTCCAACTGGCTGCAAATTTACGTGGTTCCCATCACCCATTTGGGTCTGAAGATTTGCTAGAATAACTCAAAGAACTCACTGAGAGTACTATATTTACAATTATAGCTTTATTATAGAAAAAGGCTACAAATAAGAAGAAACCAAAAGAAGAGATGCGTGGGGCAAGGTCAGGGAGAGTCTCAAATGCAAACTTCCATGTTGTCTCCACCCTCTGACCCATTTTTCTCAATCATGGAAACTCACTGAGTTGCATCTTCTCAATGATGGAAACTCCCTGAGGCTTCCAGTACCCAAAATTTATATAGACTCTCTTTCCATAGGCATGACTGAGGGAATCAGTGCCTGCATGGTTGAGCTCAATCCACAAATCCACAGCCTTAATTTCTCTCCCAGAGAACAGGGAGGTGGGGATGATTTCAGGTGTCTCAGATCCCCTATCCATTAATCACTTAGTTGGTCTTTCTGGTGGGGCCAGCTCCTACCCTAAAACTGAAAGTGTGGTTGGCTCCTCCCTGTCATCTAGTTAGTATATGAACTATCAGGTATGGTTTTGTGTCCACCAAGAAGAACAAAAGACACTCTTATGATGGGAAATTCCAAGGATTCACAGGTTGCTCCTCCAGGAACTGAGGACAAAGACCAGCCAAATTGTTCATTGTATCTCATTATTATTTCCAAAATCTTGCCACTTTACCAATAGGTTAGTGTGCTGGTTTGAAACTGTTGTATATCCCAAAAAAAGCCATGTTCTTTAATCCTGATTCAATATTGTTGGGTAGGATCTTTTTTAACTAAGTTGTTTCCATGGAGATGTGACCCACCCAACTGTGCATAGGACATTTTGATTCGTTGGTTTCCATGAAGATGTGTCTCCACCCATTCAAGGTAGGTCACTTAGTGAAGTCCTTTAAGAGGGAACCATTTTGGAAAAAGCTTTGAGCTGACATATACAGAGATGTTTGGAGATGCAGAAAGAAAATGCCATGGGGAAGTGATTTGAAACAAGAAGCTAGGAGAGAAAGCTAGCAGATGTCACCATGTAACTTCTCAGCTGACAGAGAAACCCCAAACGTCATCAGCTTTTTCTTGTGTCAAGGTATTTCTCTCTGGATGCCTCAGTTTGGACACTTTTATGGCCATAGGACTGTAAACTAGTAAATTAATAAATTCTCTTTATAAAAGCCAACCCATTTCTGGTATATTGCATTCCTGGCAGCACTAACAAACTAAAATAGTTTGCCTTCCATTTTGCATACTATATTCTCTTATTGTTTTACTTTTAACTGAAAAAGATGGAGGTAATGTCCCCAGGAGAAGATTTTCTGAAATTAGGCAGCAGGTAGAGAATTCTTTTTTTTTAATTTAATTTTTTAATATTTTTACAAATATGCTCCCTTCCCCATCCCTCCATCACACACTCCCCCAATAATCCGGAATCTGCTAATTCATAGAAATTCATAGAGGTAGAGAATTCTCAATATTATATTCTTTTTCAGTAAGTTTTATACTTATTTTCCATTTTCTAAAACAATGCAGATAATTTTGGAAAGAATACCACTATAAACCCATAACAAACAAAGTTGCCAGAGTAGAATGGTCTGTATGCATACATAGCCCAATAATATGTCTTTGGCAACAGAATGTTTCAGATCATCTTATGTGGATAATGTAGTCCCATTGGGCTTGTATTAACTTATCAATTTTTTTTTCCTCAACCACATTTCTTAAACCCTACTTTCTTACTATTCAATTGGTGTCTATGTACTAAAATAATTGATAAACAAGACAATAGGGCTCCTATCATTATTTTTTTCTGACATTTATTTTTAATGGGAAATACAGACAAACATTAGTTAAAGAAAAAAAAAGGTAAAGCAAAATAAATGAGTCAATCATAAAAGATTTTCATAGTTGCCATGAAAGAAATAAAGAAGGTGCATTTAATGACGTAGAATGTAGTTGAAGCACTAAGAGATAACATGATAATATGAATTTATGCAGAGATTTTTGACTCTACCTCTAATTGCTAAACATTTATGGTGGTATTCAAATGCTTACTGCTATACATTCAGTGTCTTCATGAATTTCCAATATACATCCAGGCCGTTAGAACTTAGGTTAGGAACATCTCATCTAAAGCAATGGCAGGAGCTTTGAAATCATTATCTCTTCAAAGACAAGTATCCATAATAGCCAAAGCATGCAGTTTGCCTCTGAATTAGAAGTGTTTTACTCTGGTTTTGATATCCTCAACATTTTCTTAAAAAAAAAAAATAATAATTTCCCTTCCACAGTAGTCATCAGGTAAATAACCCACAGAATAGTTCTTGCACTGGAGAAACCATTAGCCCCAACCCCAGGCTACATTTGGCTGACAGTAGACAATGTCCCTTGGTACTTGAGTTGGGCACTTGTCCCTCAAAATAGCCAATTCACAGACTGGTCCAGGTCTCATGTAGTGGTCTGACACAGAAGATAAGCTTGGCTACTCGGATTTCTCTTCTATGAAACCTGAATCAGCAAACACTTAGAAGATAGTGTAGATAGCTATGGGGAAGCTGTGATGAAAGTGTTCATAGAGTCCATGAAGTAGCATGGGATGGCCCTTGGAGATTCTGAGCAAGTCATGTGATGAAGACATCACTGCTATGAGTAAGAAAATTCTATGAGGAAAAAATATATAAAGGATAATGAAACCCATTTTTAGTGAGCTAATTAAAAAAAGAAAACAGGAAAGAGATGTTGAGACACAGAGAACATCTGAATCATATTAATTGCAGAAACCTGGAGTTTCTAACCTTTCAAACAAAATATTCACCAACCCTGAACTACTATATCCAAATCCTTCCCCAATTCTAATTAAACTTCTGTTATCAAAAAACTCTAAATCTCATAAATATTCTAACTTTATCTTCCTCACACCAAGATGTCACTAAGACTTTGTTTAGGAAGTACAGTACCTTACCACAGTAAGAAGGAACTCAGATTTCTTTTATCAGCAGGTTGCTTTCCCTTTCAATTTCCTGCTTCAATGCATATGAGACTGGTTCAGGGAAAAAAAATCCCCATGTAAATTTCAGAATCTAAGTCATCTTATATTTTTGTTTACTCACATTATACAAAGGTTCTATCAAATGACCTTAAGTGGGACTTTTTTTTTTTTTTTTGCATGGGCAGTCACTGGAAACCGAACCTGGGTCTTCAGCATGGCAGATGATAACTCTGCCTGCTGAGCCACCATGGCCCATCCTAGTTTTTTTTTTTTTTTTTTTGCATGGGCAGGCACTGGGAATCGAACCCAGGTCCCCGGCATGGCAGGCAAGAACTTTGGACCACTGTGGCCCACTCTAAGTGGGACTTTTAATCCTTACCCAAACCCCATTTATCATTTTTCTATAATTCTTATGTCATGTCACTTTTCTCACTAGTCTTTTTAAATGGACATTCTCTTGCTCCCATTTTATTTTCTATGGTTTCTGGACTGTTTCAGGGTAGACCTCTTTCTTCTTCAGCTCTGTAAATATATGTCTATTTTATTTTTGTTCCAAATTGCAAGTATTTGAAATCTATAATAGGTCAAACCTTTGTTAAAATTCCTTTCAAGTAGTGTTAACATTAGGCTGAGATGCCAGAGAAAAAAGATGATGTGCTTTATCTTTATGTGTGTGTGTGTGCAATGCCAAAAGAGAAACTAACACACAAAATGTCTACCAATATCAACCCTTTCACCAACTAGCAAAGAAATTGAAAAAAGGAAACCAAAGATAAAGTCAGGTCCATATTTTAGAAGAAGTGAATGAGGACCTCTTTATTTCCAATGCGACAGAAATGCAAAGAGGAGGAAATCAATGCAAACCAGTATGTCTTGGATCAGCACATTTTAAAACAAAATGTACCTTTGTATCTAAAAATCTGAGACCCATGAATATTTAACAGAGAGAGAAAAGAATGATTTTGTCAGCATGTAAAGCAAGTCCCAGGGAAGCTTAAATTCTGCTGCCTTCTATTAGCTTCTCTGCTCAGTAAACAAAATGAGTCATTCAGAGGGAAGGAGAGGAAGGAGGCAAGAACTGGGGGAGGCCGAACCAGAGGGGACTTCTGAGACTCGGGAAGGTGCAGAATCTGGAATGGTAGCGGAGGGGAGACAGTGATGAAGTTTAATGCCAGCCGGTGGTCATGAGCTCTCTGGCTGGGGATAGAGCAGCTGGAGACAGTCCGTGAAGAGAATTTTCAAAATCCTGCCTATCTGGAAGGTAAAAGAATCAGGGAGTGGCTATTATAGTAAAGGGATCTAAGGATTGATTTGGCTACTCCTGGATGCAGGCCTTGTCCAATTTATCTCTCCAAGGCTCTCTTTCCTCAGCTCTTAAAAGGGAGCATTACCAGCTCCCTGCTTTAGAGGAATATCTTGGGGATAAGTGGGGCACATTAGCCAAAATCCATGCTAAATATTTGATGGTTGTATCTGAAGCCACTCTAGGGAATATTTGAGCAGCTTACCAGCTTCATGGGGAGAAGATTCTTAAAGTGGCATAATTCAGAACTTTTATTACAGCCCTACCCCTGTCATTATGACTCAGATAATGCACCCAGGAGCTCACCTGGCACCCAGAAAACAACATCCTGCAGGCTAATGATGTATTGATGCTTTGCCCATGAAGTCTGTACCAAAGGGAAATGCTGATCAGTGGGCTGGGATGGTATATGTGGGTGTGTAGGTGCATTAAGCAATACTAATCAACAGGTTCAGCTACTCCTCCAACTTTTTCCCCCAACTCCCTCTAATCTTCAGACTGGGATTTTATTTCCTTAATTTTTTTTTTTTGGATCCTGTATGGTAGGGACATATTTCATTCTTTTTCCATGTGACTATCTCCTTATTGCAGCACCATTTGTTGAATTTGTTTGTTTTTTCATTTGTTTGTTTGTTTGGAAAGTGCATGGACTGGGAATCGAACCTGGGTCCCCTGCATTGCAAGTGAGAATTTTACCACTGAACTACCCTTGAACCCCCTATTTCCTTAATTTTTAACAGATGATTTTTGCAGCAGGCAGTATAGTACATGGAATAAACACTGGACCTGGAGTCAAAAGCCTGGGTTCTAGTTCTAACTCTACAGTAAATACTGCTCATGAATTTGAAGAAGCCACTTACAATTTCTTTATTTTCTGAGCATCAGTTTCTCAATCCATAGGAAAAAGTACTCTCTGCAGTTCTTCGTGTGATAGAAGGAGGAGGAGGGAAGACACTTTGACCATGAATAATATATATGCATTATTTCTTCCCTCTTGTTTATTATTTTTCCCCCAACCACTCTGAGTTTAGAGCCTATATTTCAAGGCTATAAGCCTTGGGTATAAACTACAAGCCCTGCTGGAGGCTGTTACAGCCCTAACCAACCATTAACTAATTAAGAAGGAGGAAATCAAGTTGTCAAATACCTCTAAAACTAATACACCCTAGTAAATCACAACTTGTTTTATTATAATTATTTTTGTGTTAATTTAAATAGCCTCACAGCAATTCTATCACTTCAAGGCCAGGCACACTTAGCACAAGGTATCAGCAGATGACCCTGAAGGGAAGATTTCTCATTAAATCCACTAGCCCTGAGGCCATCACTTCAAAGCTTGTCCTCAGTGACTTAATTTTGGAGGAAAATGCAGATATTCAGAGGTAATAAAAAGAAGTCATCAGAGCTTTTTTCCTAGGAGTCTCTCTAACCCTCAGGCAATTAGTCTAGAAGCAAAAGCCTTTTATACAAAGAGACACTTGACACCCATCAGTTATCTGCCTGAACTGACTAATTCCTCCTTATGGCTTCTTGGTGACCAAACCAGAGCAAAGGTGCCGTCTTTAGGAAGGTTGATTTTGAACCAGCTGAAATATGGGAACCACCCAGTAGTCAATGAATAATGGATGTTCAGGGATCGTCGTATTACAGATAGAGATGAATGGCATAAGAGCATCTTACTGGGAGCATATCTGTAGGTAAAAGGCACCAACTGTAGTAGTAATATGAATAGAATCATACAGCAAATAGCTACAGAGCTCCTCTTCTGGGATCATATTTGTATTTGAGCATAGGGGACCAAGAGTTGAAATAACAAGCTCTCCCTCTACTCAAGTACCTAAGCATCTGGAGCATGAGGATCAAGACTTATGGGGGAAGGCAACCAGAGGGAAGGCCATGTCAGTCATGCAGCATGTGCAAAGGCAGGAAGGTCAGCAGGATAATCTTTCCTCTCTTTTTAAAGCAGTTTGGTGTGAAGAGGCGCTGTCCAGATAGATGCTTGTCAGGCCGACAAAAACATTCAAGAATTTATGGCCCAGTTGAGGGGAGCCATGATCAAGTGTTGAGCAGGTGAGTGTGTTGACTTGTTGCAAATAATAGAAATGTCATTCTGGAAATTTTGGAGACACTATGTAAAAATGCTATTCATGGGGGGTAAGAGTGGGGAGACAATAGAGGTTGGAAATGATTGATTAAGGATGTTATTTTAATAGCATAAGGTGGAAGGTAAAATCTTAAACCAGGGTGGTGACAGGTGGGATAAATATGTAAGATATTTTTAGATAGTGGGATTGAGACAGTTTGTGATTGATATGACACAATGGAAGAGAAAGAGCAAGAGATATTTTATCTTTATTTTAGCTGTTATTGGAACTTCCTCATTCAAATAAAGTGATTTTCCTATTTTAGCAGTTTTTTTTTTCTGGTGCCAATACATATGTTAATCTAGCTGATAGTGCCATAAAACTATATGACAGTCTTTCGTGTTTGCAAATTAGCAGCTTAAAAAAGTAAGCTTTTTCCTTAGCTTTTCTAATCAACATCCATTGAACTTCACTGGACATTCTAAGCAAACATATGTGTTTAGGAAGAAAATGGTAAAAGGATACATGATTCCATCCAACCTCTGCAATGGATCCTGTCACCCTATTGTGGCCTGGTACTCTTATCAAGTGAGTATATTAAGAATGGAATGCCAACTTTGGAAACAGTGTTTTCAGGGTCCACAATATAGCTCAAGAAGAGGCCAAATGGATATTTTAATAATCATTTTGATTGTATAAAGTTCTCTTTGGATTTCTTTGTGTTTTCTTGAATGTGCACTAAAGATCTGAAGTTGCTGGGCAGGTAATGCCAGGGTACATGAAATTATTCTTGTGTTCAGGAGAACGAGTAGCTCTGCCAGTCAAAATGTGTAACATGTAATAAAAGTAATTAATGGCTTATTTATTTGTTCATTAATTAGATACTATTTACTTATTTAAGCTTTAAGCATTATAAAAGGTGAAGTGGTTATAGAATTAAGAGAGTCTAGAAGTAAATATCAATACAAGGTAATGAGTATTATGATAGGAAGGAGTGGATATCAGATGTGTCAGCCATGAATTAAGTTCCCTATTAAATTAGAGCTAACTGCTTCATTAGTAAAGGGACAAGGTAGGAAATGCATAACAGAAATTCATTTTTCAACTAACATTAATTATTTACTTGTGATTCAGACATTGAGCTAAGTTTGTGGAAGATTTAAGATGAATCAGACACTGAATCTCCTCTGTAGGGATTTTGCAGACTAGTCATGGTAAATTATGGACACAAATAACTTTGAAATTAATGTAACTATGCTAAATTCCATGACAGAGGAATTGCTATGTGACTTGACCAGAAAGTGAGGTAGATCCCAGCTGAGTAATCCATCAGGAAAGGCTTCAATTAATGGGGTGGCATTTGAGCTGCATATTCAGGAAAACATATAAAGGGGGTTAAAGACAGGGAGGGGAAATGGGAAGTTATTGCTTAATGGGCACAGAGTTTTTGTTTGGGGTAATGAAAACATTCAGTAATGGATGATATTGATGGTAGCACAACATTGTGAATGTAATTAATACTACTGAGTTGTAAACTGGAAAGTGGTTAAAAGGGAACATTTTCTGTTGTATATATGTTCCCGCAATAAAAAGTTAAAAAAATAAATAAAAATAAGTTTGGGAACATAATTGAGGAATAAGTTTTATAGGGCCTTGCTGTGAGAAGGCTAGCTAACTCATGTCCACATCTGTTTGTCAGGCTCCGAAGCACCTGACCTTGACTGTGTACCCATCACACTGCCTTAGCTTAGGCCCGCCATGTCCCTGTACTGGAGTGCCCGCAGAGCTTCTAACCACTCTTCTTATTTCTTCTCTTAGTTCTGCCATACTTCTTGTACACTGCGTGGTCATCTCTCTGTGAAACAGGCTTCTGTGTGCATTTTCTGACTAGGTATTTCTCGTGCTTCCTTTAACTAAAGAATAAAGCCCATTTTTAGGAAATATACAGGGAAGTATCACATGTTCAAGAGGCATGATGTATGCAATCTGCTTTTAAATGCTTAAGGATAGATAGATAGATAGATAGATGGAAAGATAGATAGACAGACAGATAGATAGAGATAGGTAATAAGTAGGTAGGTAGATAGGTTAGGTAGGTAGGAGGTAGGTAGGTGATAGGTAGATATTAAAGGGTGATACTGAGACTATGACAAAATGTTAGAACTGATGGATCTGGATATATGAGTGGGGGTATGTTGGAATTCTCTGTATGTATTATTTTTGCAACTGTCCTGTAAGCTTGAAACTATTTCAACATAAAAAAATTAAGGAAAAAAAAAAAAAGCCCAGGTGAGATAATCTGGTTTCAATGAACTGATCACCTACCATTTAACCCTTACAACCCTGGTGCAGCTAACCGGAAACTTAATCTTTATTTTTCTCTAAATTTCTTTTTCAACTAAATGAATTGTTAATACGCTGACACTCTGCCTAAAGTAGTCTCTTCACTTTTTATGGACTGAAAAATTTCTAGTCACCCTTGCAAGACCTAGTTTAGTTGTTACCTTTTCTGTTACATTTTCTCTGAATCTTGGATGTCCGTTCATTTATAGTACTGTTATAGTACTTATAACATTGTTTTGGAATTATCTCTTTCTAGACCCCCATAGTACAATAAGTTCTTGGAAAGAGGAAAGTTACCTGATTTTTATATATCATTCAGAATCTTTTAAATTTTAGTTATTTAATTTTTGATATTCCAATAATCTATATATTATTCATAAAATAATGATTTGTAAGTTTTTCAGGCTTTCCAATTGTAGCCTGGTTGTAATGGTACTCAATAAAAGGTTGCTGAATGACTAATAAGGGAAAGTATATGTTAGGCAAGAATAGCTTCATCCCCCAGTTCCATTACATATTCTTTGCATAATATTACACAGGATTTTTTACTTATTCAAGGTTCAGTTTCATTATCTGTAAAATAAGGATAATAATACTAGCTCATTGTGAGGATTAAGTGAAATAATGATTGTAAAGTACTTGGCTCAATTCCTGGCATATAGTAAGCTCTTAATAAATTATTTATATTAAAACGATTCCTATTAATTACTGTTTTAACCTGAGCAAATCTCAACCTCCATAAACTTTATTTTCTCTATTTTTAAAAATAAAAAAATGTTAATAAAAATTTCCATCTTGCTCTCTTTATATGACTTTAGTGGTTATTAAAGTAAACATTATATGTTAAAGTACTTTAAAAAATATAACAAACCATACAATTGTTAATATTAATTATTAGACATCTCAGAACCTTGGGTCACTGGGAAGGTATGGGGATGTGGCTTACACACTTTGTGAATCACTCAAATTTAAAAATTATAGGTGAGAGTAATACAATCAAAAGATTCCTCTCAATCATGACTCACATTATAAATCAGTTATTTTGTTTTCTCCTGTCCCAATAAACTGCCTAATATATGTGGAATTATTAGCTGTAGTTCTGTCTCAACGTACACAGTTGTACCACCATAATTTGTCTGGCTTAAAGTCACCTGATATGATGATTAATGGAGTTTTCAATTCAAGATTTAAAAACAGCTAGTTCTTAAAATCTTGCCCAAGTCATTGTAAAATCTTCAGTAATACTGGAGTAGACAGTGGAAACTGATTTTTTCTTTACCAATAATTATTCAGGGCACCCAAACATTTAGCAATAATTCTAATTGTTAAAGTAGCAAACCATACACAAATATCTACTCAAAAGCTACATCTCCAGAGATACATAAGCAGATGGTGAAATAATAGAACCTTCATCCATGAAGGCATTGCTAATTACTCAAGTCTACAGCATTTCTCTCTATTCTTATTAAACCTATAGTGCCTTCTACTTGATTTCTCTTGCATTGCCTTACAATGCAACTGAAACTGCTCCAAGTGTGTGTTTGACTGGATGATTTACTAGCCAAAACAACTTAAAAATTACAAGTCTCAATTTCTTTCTCTGTGAAATGAGGATAATAATATTTTCCTGACTACTCAAAGAGGCTTGTGTGGTACAAATGATTTATTTAATATGAAAGTAATTTATAAAATGAAGATAGTTTTTCAGTTGTTTCATAAATATAGGCATTCAACAGATTAAAAATATCTTAAGCCCTTCTTTTCTAGTTTTATGCACTCTCCCTAACCAGACATGCTACTTCCCATAGTCCTTTTTTTATTGTGAAAAATAACATATATTCAAAAAAGCATTACATTTCAAAGCACGCCACAACAATTAATTGTAGAACAGATTCCAGAGTTTGGTATGGGTTATAATTCCACAACTTTAGGTTTTTACTTCTAGCTGCTCCAAGACACTAGAAACTAAAAGAAATGTCAATATAATGATTTAGCAGTCATACTCATTCGTTAAATCCAATCTTGTCTGTTAGAATGTCACCTCCTTTGATCTTTCTCTCAAACGTTAGGGTGTTTGAGCTATGCCCATTCCAACTTTTTCATGTGGGAAAGGGCTGTTGATAATGTGCGATAGGGGGATGGAACTAGCTGATATTCTGGAGAGGCTGGCCCCTTGGCATTTCAGGCTTATCTGGCCTAGAATCCCAACTGGAGGTTGTAAGTTTCTGGAAAGCAATCATAGGGCATAGGCCATTTATAGAATCTCAGATAAAGCCTTAGGTGTTCTTTAGGGTTGACAAGAATGTGGTTGGGGTTGGCAAACCATGATAAGTAGCAATGTCTAGCTGAAGCACATGTGAGAGTAGCCTTCAGAATAAGCCTCTGGACTCTATTTGAACTCTCTCAGTCAATGATACCTTATTTGTCACAATTCTCTTCCCTCTTTTGGTCAGGAAGACATTGCCAATCCCATGGTGCCAGGGCCAGGCTCAGCCCTGAGAGTCATATTCCTTGTTGCCAAAGAGACTTTCACCCTGGATGTTATGTCCCATATAGTTGGGAGGGTAATGATTTCACTTGCAAAATTGGGGGCTTAGAGAGAGAGAGAGGGAGGTTACATCTGAGTAACAAAGAGGTCCTCTGGAGGTAACTCTTAGGCAGAACTATAGATAGGCTAAACTTCTATACTATGTAAGTAAGCTTTACAAAAGTAAGTCTTTGATACAGTATCAGGGGTTTCCCCAGTGGTAAAATTTAATAGTTCCATATCTTTTCTCCTGTCCTTCAAGGGACTTTGCCAATATTTTTTAATTATCTGAACATACTCTGGGGTGTGTCCAGGCATTATATTATGCTATATAGGATTACAAGCCTTCATTCGCTCTCTGGGCTCACTGTGTTTGGGTTGTTTTATATGATCTATCCAGAGAGGTTGAGTAAG
Source organism: Tamandua tetradactyla (assembly GCF_023851605.1). Taxonomy (NCBI): domain Eukaryota; kingdom Metazoa; phylum Chordata; class Mammalia; order Pilosa; family Myrmecophagidae; genus Tamandua; species Tamandua tetradactyla. Next base: position 39,609,241 of record NC_135328.1, read on the forward strand.
ATTAGGTGCTACAGAGAGTTTAGGTTCTGGGCAAAATAAAGCCTCTCTTCCTTTGGTTTCATAGAATAGGGGAGGTTCTAATATATGTCTTCCTTACCCCTATATTCTGATTTACCTTCATCCCGAATTGATTGACTTCATTTTTATCTCTAATTGAAGCCTGATCTCTTTTTGAATTTCTTTAGCAGCTGTTGTTTATTTGGCAATGTTGACTTTCAGTACTGCAGAACTCCTACTCTGAGTCTTAGGTGTCGCACAGATTAAGTTCCAGGGAAATACTAGGTGATACATATATAGCACAGCCTTTCAAAATCCTGCAAATAACAATTACTGCTCTGGACTAAATGTGACTGCTATAAAAAGCTTGCAATCTAGGCCCAATTTTCTTATAAGTAACCTCTCATGGTCTTTAAATTACCATTTAGAGTCTGACGGTAATGAAATGCATGTCTGTACCCCACCTCTCTTCATGAGCTGGACATCTATATATAATATTGGATAATCTAAAAATATATCAAATTTTAATAATGCCATGTTTTAGCACATCATTTTTTTCCCTTTTTTGAAGCAGTTTTGTTCACACACCATACAATTCATCCAATGTGTATGACAATGGTTCTCAGTATAATGACAAAGTTGTGCTTTTATCACCACAATCAATTTTAGAACATTTTCATTCTTCCAAAAAAGAAGAACCCCTACCCTTTATACCTCTCTAATATTAACATTTAACATTGGTCTGGTATCCTTGTTACAACTGATGGAAGAATATTATAATACTATTAATGATTGTCCATAGTTTTCATTAAGTGTCTTTTTCCCATATACTACCCTGTTATTAGCACCTGTAATAGTGACATACATTTGCTCAAGTTCATGGAAGACCATTCTTATATTTGTACTATTATCCACCTTCATCATCTACAACAGAGTTCACTAAATTATACCATTCCATGTTTCATCCTCTCGTTTTCTTTCTAAGGACATAAATGACCTGAAACTTCCCCTTTCAATCACAATCACATGCACAATTTAGCATTGTTATTTATACTCAGGTAATGTGTTATCATCACCTCTATCCACTCCCAAACATTTACAATCAACCTTATTAAAAATTCTGTACAGATTAAGCATCAGCTCCCCACTCTCTGTGTTCATTCTATTTTCTAGTAACCTGTATTCTAGATATTAGCTCCATGAGTTTGCTCATTATACTGAATTTGTAATAGTGAACCCATAGGTTATTTGTCCTTTGTCTTTGGCTTATTTCACTCAATATAATGTTCTCAGGGTTCATCCACATTGTCGCATACATTGGGACTTCATTCCTATTTATAGCTGAATAATATTCCATTGTGTGTATATAACACATGTTGCTTAGCCATTCATCAGTTGATGGGTTGTTTCCATCTTTTGGCCACTGTGAATAATGCCAGTTTAAGTATCAGTGTGCGAATAACTGTTCATGTCTCTGTTTTCCGTTCTTCTGGGTATGTATACCTAGTATCAAGATTGCTGGATCATATGGCAGTTCTATACTTATTCGTGCTGGTTTGAAAAGATTTGTGTACCCTAGAAAAGTCATGTCTTAATCCTAATCCCATTTTGTAAAGACAGCCATTTCTTCTAATCTCTACTCAGTACTGTATGTTGGAAACTTTTATCTCCATGGAGATGTGACTCAATCAGTGTGGGTATTAAACTGGATTAGGTGGAGACGTCTCTCCATGCATACCAGGTATGTCTTGATTACTTTCCTGTAACCCTATAAAAGAGGAAAGTTTGGAGAAAGTAGGAGATTCAGAGAGATTAGAGAAGAACCACATAGCCATGAGAAACAGAGAGTCCACCAGCCAGTGACCTTTGGATATAAAGAAGGAGAACACCTCCTGGGGAGCTTCATGAAACAGGAAGCCAGGAGAGAAAGTAGGCAGATGATGCCATGTTCACCATGTGCCATTCCAAATGAAAGAGAAACCCTGCTGTGCCACGTGCCTTCTCACTGGAGAGAGAAATCCTGAATTTCATTGGCCTTCTTGAACTGAGGTGTCTTTCCCTGGATGCCTTAGATTGAACATTTCTATAGACTTGTTTTAATTGGGACATTTTCTCAGCCTTAGTTAAATTCCTCTTTTAAAAAGCCATTCCATTTCTGGTATATTGCATTCCAGCAGCTAGCAAACTAGAACATTATTAGATCATTTTTTATCCATGGGTGTTCTTTTTTCTGGGTTCCCTACCTCAATGGGTTATGTATGCCCAACCACCTGGTTAGTGTAGGTATAGAGTCAGGTGTTTTCCATTTCTTCTTCATCCTTACTCTATACTTTGCACCATTGTTTGCATCTGGTCAAACACCCCTCATTTCAGACTACTGCTCCAATTCTGGATTGTTTGACAATTTCCGTATTAGCTTCTCTAGCTCCTGACATGACCCTCTACAGTAAGTTCTTCCACAAAGACAGCTCTATGGATCAATCAGCTTTATCTGCTCTATCTCCTGCTTAGAGCATATAAATAACAACCATTGTTCCCAATATAATTTTCAAACTTGAGTATGTCTTACAAACCCTTTAAAGAAGTTCTCAAATTTAATATGCATATACATCACCTGGGGATATCTTGTTAAAATATAGTTTTTTATTCAAATAGTTCTGAGGTTAGATCCAGAACTAGGGGAAAGTAAGTGAGGCAACTCAGGTGAAAAATTTATGGAGGCACTCAACTCTGGGAGATGCCAGTAGTGACCCTATACTTGGATGAGCCTGAGAGTGAATGCCTCCTTAAATTCATTGTGGTAGGCTCAATATATCCACTATTATACTGCAAAAATGTCCATGTTCTAATCCCCAGAATGATAAAAAGGTGTTTGAAGATGTGATTAAGTTAAGGATCTTAGGATGGGGAGATTACTTTGGAATATCTGAGTGGAACCAATGTAATTACAAGGGTCTTTAAGAGAAGGAGGCAGGAGGGTCATAATGAGGGAAGATGTGATGACAAAAACAGAGGTCAGAGTGATGCAAGACCATGAGCCAAGGAAGTGGAGCAGCCTCTAGTGGCTGGAAAAAGCAAAGAAATGGATTGCTCCCTAGAGTCTCCGGAAGGAGTGTAGCCCTGCAGCACTTTTGACCCATTTTAGACTATGAACTACAGCACCGTTAGATAATCTGTGTGTGTGTGTGTGTGTGTGTGTGTGTTTGGGAAAACAACTTTATTTCTCTTGAGGTTGGGGGTGGGCAGCATCCAGTCTCAGTACATCTGAAACTGCTTCTTGGTGCCGACAACCTTGGTGACTTTGAGCACATAGAAGCCAGGACTTGCTTAGGGACTGGCACTTGCCTACATGACGACTTGCTGATCTGGACATCCCTGAGACAGGTGCATGGACATGTACTTATGATGCTTCTTGAAGCAATTGTACTTGTGCCTATGGTGGAGGTAGTTCTGGCAGATGACGATAGTCTTCTGCATCTTCACTTTGGTCACCACACCAGGTAGGATTCGCCCTCAGATGGACATGTTACTGGTGAAGGGACATTTCTTATCAACATAGGTTCTCTCATTGGGTATCTTAAACTTCCCCTTGCCAGTTTCTCTAAGCAGGGCCCTCTTCTTGTTTTGGAAGATAGCCAGCTGCTTTTGGTAGGCACGTTTTGGTCTGAATGTCTACTATCTTCCAGGCCACTTAAACAAAAGAGAAATTTGTGATGTTTTAAGCCATTAGGTTTTTGGTACTTTGTTAGAGGAGCAAAAGGAAAGTAATATACTTGACCAATCCCATGTGATTTTGGTGCTGTTGGTTCTAGGATCACATCTTGAGAAGCATGTCTTGCATGACCATGACTTATATGCCTAGCTTCATATGCCAGGATCTGTCCCCTTGAACTCTACCTTTTACACATACTAAATTATTCCCCCCCATACCCCCCAGGTTTTCTTTTCCCATTTGGGGGCACATATTGTTCCTTCTTCCAGAAGTGATCTAAACCCCTAAAGTCGTTTGTCTCTCTGACTTTTATTTACCCTTATACACCACTTTCTTCAGGATGCCCCCCTCAACTTTGAAACAATTAATTGGTGTATTACACAGGGCTCTCTAGAGAAACAGAACCAATAGGAGATATCTATAAATCTGAGATTTATAAAAGTGTCTCACATAACCACTGGAATGGGAGAGTCCAAAATCTGTAGGGCAGGCTGTGAAGCTGGCAGCTCCAGGGAAGGGTCCGGATGAACTCTGCAGGAAAGGCTCACTGGTTGAAGGAGCATTGAAAAAGTATTCCCTCTCCCTTAAAAGCCTTCAGCTGACTGGATTGTCTCATTGGTAGGATACATGCCTTAGTTGATCATAGATGTAATCAGCCAAAGATGCAATCAGTTGACTGATGATTTGATACACCAGCCTTCAAGTTTATCAAAGAGTCATGAAAAATCCTTGCAGCAATGGTCAAGCCAGCACTTGCCTGACCAGACAACTGGGCATCATAACTTGGCCAAGCTGACACCAGAACCCAACCATCAAAATTGGGTAACACTGTCTCCTCTTCCATAGCCCCAAAAGACCTTCTTTAGCATTTTATCAATTGTTAGAAATATTTTGTTTAGCTGTGTATCTACACAACCATAATTTGTAGGTTAAAATAAAACAGATTTGTTTATTATTTCAGGTCAAGCAACAAATACATTTCCTATCCTTGAGTAGATGTTTAATTAAACATTGAATGAATTTTGAAATTTGCATTCACCAGCCTTCTTAAATCAACTTTAAAACCCTTAAAACGATGTCTCCTACTTCACCTGTAACTCTGACTTTACCTTGTAGTGCACTATACTCAATAAATATGATTTAATATCAATAAAAACAGACAGTTTGATTTCACTTTAGTGATTTAACAAATAATTGTTAATTATGCTCCTGCTAGGTGCTATGAATTTAGTTGTGAACCATAATAAAATCCCTGCCTTCACAGCATTTATAGTTTAGATATTTTTAGTATTAAACAAATACAATCACAAGAAGTTTGAAAATGTGGCAAAGGGAAAAAACAAGTGTGGGAAAGAGCAAGGGTCTATGAGAGCCAAACTCAAGGACATCTGTTGATTTTAATTGGTAGAAAAATAGAAGTAATGGTAAAAGGAGAAAATAACAGACATCATAGGCATGAAACAAAAGGGAATTTGAAGTGGAAAAAAAAGCTGCATCTCAGGAAAATACACCAAACTTGGGTTTGAATCCTGGTTCTGGCCAGTTGTGTGACCATAGGTAAATTACCTTTAGCACTGCCCAACTCTCCAAGCCCTGTGTGGATTGCCTGACCTAAACTCACTCAAGCTGTAGGCTCCAGGTGAAGCTGGTTGGATGTAAGAGTGCCACAGAAGGCAGTTCTTCTTGGCCCTTTCTGCTGTGACAACATTCCCCTCTCCCCATAATGAAAGCTTTGTGACACAGTAGCATGGATGAGTGCCTTTGGAGTCAGTGCTCCGGAGGTAACTCAGGTAAGAGTGGTGCCTTGTAAAAAGCTGAGAGGAGCAGGCAGGAATTTGTGAGTAGCACCAGGTCACAGAAGAGAAGGCTACCCTCTCACAGTCCAATGCATATGGACAGGGGTATGATACGGGGGCAAATGGGATCTGTCTTCAGTGTTAATTAACCTTTATCACCTTACATTGCAACAGACAGTACCAGTTCTCTAATTCCCAAGAAAGGGACATCATTAGAACAGACAGAGAAAATATAGATGAAAAGAAATAGAACACTCATTCACCTCCAGGGGTGGCTCGTGTCAAGGAATTGGGCTTGATGAAGAAGGGAGCATTTTTAAACTTTTTCTGTTTCTTTCAAACCCTTGGGGTAAGTCAGACATTAAGAAGTACCTTTGTACTCCTAACACCTAGCAGATTTTAGAATATAGTAGATGCTCAATCCTGAATCCATGCATAACTTCATCATTCAAGACTGTTTAAGTTTGTAAAAGCTGCCACAATGAAATATACCAGAAACAGAATGACTTTCACAAAGAGGAATTTATTAAGTTGCAAGTTTACTGTTTTAAGGCCATTGATAATATCCAAACTAAGGCATCCAGGGAAAGATACCTCGATTCAAGAAAGACTGATAGGTCCAGAACAGCTCTGTCAGCTGGAAAGGCAATATCTGCTAGCTTTCTCTTCTCATTTCATAATGCTTCCTTAGGGGTGTTTTCTTTCCACATCTACAATGGTCTCTGGCTTTGGGCTCTGTCAGTTCTGGTGGCTCTAAAGCTTTTTCCAAAATAGTTCCCTCTTAAAGGGCTCCAGTAAGCAACCCCATCTTGAATGGGTAGAAACTCATCTCCATGGAAACCACCTATGGTAGTTAGGTTCAGGTGTCAACTTGGCCAGGTGACTGTGCCTAGTTCTGTTGCTGTGGACATGAGCCAATGGTACGTGAATCTCTTCTTTTGCTCATTACATCTGCAGTCAGCTAGGAGGCGTGCCTGCTGCAATGAATGATGTTTGACTTAATTGACTGGTGCCTAAAAGAGGGAGCTCAATGTAGCACAGCCAAAGCAGCTCAGCATACCTCATCTCAGCACTCGCAGCTCAGCCCAGGCCTTTGGAGATGCAGAAAGGAATCGCCCTGGGGAAAGTTGTTGGAACCCAGAGGCCTGGAGAGAAGGCCAGCGGAGATCCCCCTGTGCCTTCCCACGTAAGAAAGAACCTCAATTGAAAGTTAGTTGCCTTTCCTCTGAAGAACTAATGAAATAAATCCCCTTTTATTAAAAGCCAATCCATTTCTGGTGTGTTGCATTCTGGCAGCTAGCAAATTAGAACATCACCTAATCAAAAGTTACCACCCACAATTGGGTGGGTCACATCTCCATGGAAACAATATAAAAGATTCCACTCTGACATACTGAATGAGGATTAAAAGACATGGTTTTTCTGGAATACAAAGCCTATAAAGCCCAGAAATCAAAGAGGATACCAAGAGACAAGAACAATCTTGAATACCAAAGCTGGAAGAGTCTTTAGAATCATTCAGAATCATCTTATCAGTTAGACCCTGGTTTTTGGAGAAGGAAAGTGACTAGCCTAAAGCCACACAGCTGATCAACAGCAAAGCTAGAACTAGAACCCAAGTTTGTACTTATTTACCACAATGAATTAGTCCCCCACACCAGAAATACCTTTCAATTATGCAATTAAGGAAGAAGCAATGGCTGGGATCAGTAGCAGGTGTAAATATGGATTAGAGAATAATGTAGGCAATCTAACTAAACTGACTAAGATTGGAGAAGAAGCTGGGTCTAATTCAGTCTATATATAGGAAAGGACATCAGGCAGCCACCGAGGCACTGTGAAGAATGGGCCATGAAGGGAGATTGTTTGGGCAAAGAACTTCTGAATGCAATTCCGCACTTAAGGGAGCTCTTCTAAGGGTAGCTTTTTTTTTTTTGACTATATGAGGACCACCTGTACATTTATTTTCATGGTTATAAAAGGTCTAGTGAGTTTTTACTTTTTATGGAGACTTCCTCTGTAAACAACAAAATCAAACCAAACCAAAACAAAGCAGAAAACAAACAAACTAAAAACTTCACCTCCTTTGTCATACTTAGCTCTAGTATTTATTGAGTTTCTAGTGGGTATTCTAATGAGCATCTGTGGTATTATTTTCTGAAAAACCAGCATTTACTAGAAAAACACCCCTGTTCCACGAGACAATGGAAGAGTGTGTCCTGTTCTGCTGTGCTTCCATTCTGCCAACCAAAGGGTACCGGTAGTCAACAGTGGACAATTGACCTAAGTCAAGCCAATGAAAGTTCTACTCAGGGTTGTTTTGAACTCGGATAGTGAGACTTTCTGCCATGAGAAAAACTACAGTATGTGAGCTTCCAGATACCAGTGACCATATTTCCTGTCATGTGGAGAGAATTAGCCTAACGCAGGGATGAGAGGTGGACAACCATTCCTGATGGAGCTCGAGTCACTGGTTCCCTTTGTATCTGAGGTTCATCTTCCCTTTTCAACAGTTCTGCCACTTTAAACACTCTTGGATTCTGGGAGGCACTAGTTTCCTTAAGTTAGTTTTAGTAAATCCATTTATATATCAATTTATTTAAAATCACATACAATTATATACTTTGCATATATTTCAAGAAACTGATGTCATTATTTTGTTTTATTTCATTTTACAAAGGGATAAAAGCAAACTCAGAGAAATTAAGTGATATGTTCGAAGTCACACATCAAGGAAATACCAATCTATGATGTCTGGCCCTATTTAGGGAGCTTACATTTCATTGGAGGTCCAGATATAAAAAAATGAAATGTAGAAATGACCCCAAATAAGCAAATAGGTACACATAAATTTGTATGAATCAAGAAAATAATTTCTTGCCAAGTCCTAAAATATGATCAAAGGATATTACCAATCACAAGAGCAATACAAGCAGAAAGAAAATGAGTGGAAGTGTAAAACGTGTCAGGGATGTAGTCTTCATGAAGCAACACAGTGGGAATGAGACAATAAAGTTATTTAGGAACCATGTTACTGAACCATCACCTAAGGAATTTGGGCATTATTTCATTAACATTATTCCACAATAGAAGGCCTTCAGAAGGGAGCTAGGTTCTTCACAAACTGTGGGTCAGATAGAGATGGAAAGAAGTATAACCAATGAGATGAGTACAACAGATATTGTAATCATCCTCACTCCTCTAGAACTTTCATTATCTTATCATTCTTCCAGAACTTTCATTATATTATCAGAATGGAAGGGCATGCTTTATGTCCAGACTGGGAACTCCATTTATGTACTGAGTCCCTCCAAATGTTAGTGCTTTGATCTTATGAGTGGCATATCTCTTATTCTTGAATCATTTACTTTATTTCAACATGGAGTCTAAGGCCACCTCTCCCATATTGGCTACTCACAGATTCTCCCAGTTCACCAAGGGTTATTTCTGAGCTCGCTTCAAAAATATTGCAGGTGCTCCATGTGCTGTGCATTTGCACCACATCCCCATTTTCTGCTAAACAGAGTATGTTCTTACTATTTTGTGGTCCTTACTACTCCTTTAAGGAAACCACACTTTCCTCTTTATTTTTTTTTCTGCTGTATTGCTTTAGAAGTATAGATTAAAAGTTTTCAATTCAAAATAGGCTTATCAATGTGGTTTTTGCAAATTGGAATTGTTTTATTATGCCCACTTTCTCAAATGTTACTTATGTAGAATTATTTCCATATTCTTTTTTGCTGTTGCTATTTTTAAGGAAATTGGAGGAGAGGTAAAAATACCTTTTACCTAGATTCTAAGTGTTCATAGTAATGGGAAAATTTAGAGAACAACAGTGAATGAAAAAATCCTCATCCCAGGGTGCACGGGTGGTTCAGTGGTAGAATGCTTGCTTTCCATGCAGGAGACCCAGGTTTGATTCCCAGACCATGCAACTAAAAAAAAAAAAAAATATATATATATATATATATATATATATATATATATATATATATTCCTGATCCCATACAAAAGTTTTTCTCTGCCCTTTGAGCTGACATTGTCTTTTTTTAAATGCATCTATTTATTATTAATGCATCTATAGGTTATACAAATTTCTGGACTTTACTACAGGTCCTTTTATATGCTTATCACCCTTATTAAACAGTAAATCTCTTAAAGACATGTGCTGTGTTTTGTTGAGGGACTACCCAACTCATAATGATTCTTTGATCTCTGGGAACTCCAAGGTGTGAGGAGTTCCATATCTGTATTACCTACCTGCACACCTCTGGTCATAGCAAATTTATCCTGGAGTGAAGAGCTGACCCAACTGGAAAAGGTTTTCTCTTTTGGGAAATTATAATTTTTAAGAGAGAGACAGATGAGCCATATGGACAATAGAAATGTAGAGAAAAATTGTACCTGTAGAAAAATGTATCTTGGTCATTCAACCCATTGGAATTCATGAAATACTTGATGTTCTTTGTGATACCTGCAATCAAAAGAATCCTATCTAATTTTGTTTACCATTGTCTTTTCTACAACATGGATTTCAGAAATTAACACACAGTGGGTGTTTAAGATATAAATTAAATTAATGATTGTAAAAACATCGACTTTTAATTTAATAGCAGATTTAATTTAATAACAGATATTGACTCTTAATTTAGTGTGCAAATACTAGAATGGAAAGTCAAACAAGCCCTGAATATTAGTTCTAACTCTTCTACTAAACCACAGCCTTAGGTTATGGGCTGGTCACTTCCTTAGATCAACCATGTCGAGGCATTCCAGATGAAGAAATTTTATCACATGATCTTTTAGTTTGCTCACAGACCCAATAAAAGCTACTAGACTTGGTGCTACTATACAAAAGAGAGACAAGGCCTAATATTAAGTTCAAAATTTGTTGGAGGGCAAAATTTGTTGGGTGATCATTTATCCTAACATTCACCTTCACATGGGCAGTTCTCCACATAGAACAGGAGAGCTAATAATTTATAAGTTCATTATGTGGTAAAGGCAGAGATGGGATTGAATCCAGGACTTGCAGCTTCAAGTTTGGTGTACTTTCCATCACCCCATGCTGCCACTCCAGCTCATCCACCACATGTGGAAACATCTGTCCAAGAGTCAACCCAGACAGTCTTTCCAGGTTGCATTCATTAGTCATTTAACAAAATTGAAATTCTTTCCAGAGTAGCAATCCTTACTCTTGGGGCTTCAGTTATCATTGCTACTTTAGGAAATACATAACATTGATTGAAAATGCTGGTCAGGAGGAGATGGTGCCTGGAACAAATTTGGCCAGAAGTGGGCAGAGAAATTTTCTGACCTGTTCTATAACACACACCTAGAACAGCAAATTAATTTTTTTCTGAATACTGGGCATAAATGTTTGATCCTGGATATTAGAAAATGGTGGCACTGGTTTTCCTCTGGATTCTGCCATGGATTCCAGATGACTGAAAAGAGACTTATTTCTCTGGACTTTGATAACACTGGACTTAGCTCAGTGGTTTTCCAAATGTGTTCTGGGAAGAGGCGAATTCCATAACAGGGTCTCAGAAGCACCTTGTAGAAACAGGTGGTTGAGTATGGAGGAGGTGCTACACAGGAAGGGCTTCGAGGGGCCTCTTGTCCCACTTCACTGCTTTGATCTGTCTTACATACTGGATTTTCTCATGAAATTTATTTAAGTGTCAAAAGTAAAACTTGAAAACAACTCATTTGTTAAAGTTCTAAAAGTACATCTCTCTCTCTCTCTCTCTCTCTCTCTCTCTCTACTTAAGGGGCAAGCCTGTGAAAATTTGAAAATTGCATGCACATTCTCAACGTGAGTCTCTAGCAAGGGTTTTGAACAAAACAATGGTGGGGTTTTTTTCCCTGAAAACAAATGGATTCACACTTCTCCAATTACTGATTGAAATGTGTCACTATAATTCCTCACTATCAACTTAACAACTGAAAATTAACATTTGCAAACCCGAACTCAGCTTCTCTGTCTGGCAAATCAACTCTTCAACAGATCAGCTCCAGGCTCAGTGAAAGGCAGTTTTTTTTTTTCCTTTCCTTCTCTCCCTGGTTATCCACCACTCATACCTCAAAGTTATATTTGTCCTACCTTTTTTAAATGTTGCATAAATATATTCACCTTGCTAACCTTTTTTATTTTTATTTTTTGGAATTTCACACACACTTACTTCTTAATATTAATTTTTGCTCTTGGAACCGAAATTAAGGAAAGCATCTTTTTGAATGCCAACGTTACTGCAACAATCTTCCAAATACTTGCCACTAGGAGCTATCTATTCCAAATCTCTAGCTCTTCCACACAAGTCAATCTTTCTGAAATGCGGCTCCCAATATGAACTCCACTGCTAGAACAGTAGGCAACTGGTCTTGAGAGTCCAGCATGCTTTGGATTAGATTTTAAGGCTCTCTATAATCCACCCCTATCCTAGACATCTACATATGTTATCTAAAGTCTCTTTTTAATCCAAAGAATTCCCTCTGGAATACTGATTTCTTGCTGTACCAGGAATACATATATTCTTTGCATTTAATAGTGGTGGACATGTTTAGAGTTTTGGCTCATGTATTTCCTAAGGCAATTGAGTTTTTCATGTATAAAATGGAAATTGTAACACCTACAAACTTTTCCTCATGGGCTGCAAAGAGATGAGGGATTAATTACAGAAATTAGAAGACTTCACGGCATGCACTCTTATATGTGAGGGCAAATTCCGCACACTTCCATACTGTAATGCTCGGCAACCTTGTCTAAATCGCAGATGCCAAAGTCAGCACTCCTCACTTTATGAGGCAATTTCAGCATTTGTCCCACTTGTGATTACTGTCATAATAATATGTCTTCTGGAGCATCCTTCTTTTTTCTGAAGTTTTACTTATTGTTTCATTTATATATTTGACACTTCCATATCGCTCTCTCCAACTATAATTCCTTTCTTCTATTTCAGACCCATATTTCTAACTGTTTACCACAAGTGTCATGTCCAAATCAAATTCACTACCTTGCCCAACAAAACTGTTTTTCTGTGTTCTCTTTCTAACAGTCTTCATATTTCCTGTAGACACTGGGAATTATCAATGATTCTTCTCCATCAGGTTTAGACATGAAAACAGATGCCATGCCAGGTGTTTTTAGGAGATAGGATTTACTACAAGGAATTGGTTGGTACAGGTATTAGAAAACTGGAAAGAGAGGAATGGTGGTGGGGCGAGGTCATAGAATTAATGTCCACAGGAAGCAGGAAGCAGGAACCACCACCAGGCTTCAGAGAACAAAAGAGAAGAGCGTGAGATCACAATGAAGAAGACCCTCAGAGAAGGCACCCCACAAAGCTGGGGTTCTGACTACTGAGAAGCAGGAACTGGCCAGCTCCTGCTGGTACCGCAGAGGTGCAAGGCGAGTGCTAAAAGAAGCTGGAAGCTGGATTCAATTATGTTGCTGGGGGGAGAGGGAAGCAGGGTAAAGTATCATTACTTGGTTAATGCTGCCAAGAACAGAAAGGAAAATAGGAAGGAACAGGTTCTTTTTGCCTGAATTCTGCTGTCTTCCAGTAGCCATTAGTGGTAGACCTTCTTGTGAAGCTAAATGCCAGGAAAGTTATGTATTTACAGAAGCCCAGACCCAGCCTCACAAAGTAAAGGATTTGGAACTCAAGGCAAGTAATTTTCATATCCAAATGATCTCTAAGTCCTGTAAATTCTCCCTTTGACATAGTGCTATAAAGTCTCACCTCCTTCTGCTCTGCCATCATGCCCACTGTTCAGATTTGCATCACCTCTTGCCCAGACTGTTGAAATTCACTATTAACTTTTGTCTCCATCTCAATTCTCCTCTCTCAAATCCACCCCCTGCATCTCCACTCTAGTTACTTTTATTAAAAACAAAACAAAACAACAACAACAAAAAACCCAGCCATGATCATGTTACAAACTGATTGAAAGCCTTTCAAGATTTTTATGGTCCCTTCGATCTAAAAATTTAGGTGACACATTTGCTCCAGGAAACTGAATACATTCTTATCTTTACCTGAACTCAGAGAACTCTTCTAAAATGTTTTATCCTATCTGCAAAGAAAAATAATTTGTCCCAGAAAACTTGGAAACATTCTCTATATTGACATTCAGCATTCATTGAGCATCTATTATATTTGGGACCTCAAAAAATATACAGTTTAATTCTATAAGTCTGTTATCCTTACTAAAGTATACATGCCTCATAGATGGGTCTTATACTTACTTTTTGCCTACAGTACTCTGCAGAGAACCTCGCATGTAAGAAATGTTTCAGGGTATTTGTAGAATGAGTGAATGAATGGTAATTGCACATCTAATAAAAAACAGGAGCTATTTTCTTGTCCTGCTGGGCTTGCATGCAGTTTATTGACACAAATTTCTAGGAGATCTGGATCAAAACCGCTTAAAGAAGAGGCCCCAAGACCCACTGTGTACATGTCAAGTGCCATGGGCAGGCAGTAAGGCCAAGGTAATATGAGTTCAAAATCTTATCTTGAGTTATACCAAACCCAATGAATTTGTGGAGAAAACTGAAGTTTAGACAGGAGGGTGGTTCTCTGGCATAGCTCACCCATGTTACCCTTCTCTTCTCTTCTCAGAAACCTGAAATTAGTTCTCCTTTCCCTGTAACCCTTGCCTTCCCTCCATTTCCACCTTCTCATTTTTAAATGTTTCTGTTTTAGAGAACTACAGTTCAGTTCCAGCTGCAGGCACTAAATCATTGCTACATTTTGGACATGTGCTGCGGAAGGGAGCCCAGTGATGAATGAGGCTGTCTGTATTTACATTGGGTGTGCAGCAGCTGTGGGGATCATCCTGGGCAATGAGTAGTCTGGGCAAACTTGGCATGTCCCCACCCCACCACCTCCTCCCTCACTTTCTCCTACCCCAGTGACAGTGACTAATTGGCCACTCCTGAGGAGAACTGCCCTTTAGAACAAAGCAATTGCATTGGCCCCTCTTGTAGAGGCACATGCACACAGGTGCGCACATATACACAAACAAAAAACACCTCATTCTCAAACTGTCAGATCCACATTCTTTTTGGCAATTTCCTATTTTGCTGGATAACCTTGCAAACAATGGAACTGCTCAAGTGTAAGCAGGTGGTGCAGGAGGAACAATTCTCAGTCGTAAAAGATCTCCCTGTGGGCTTGCAGAGACATATTGCATTGGTCATGCCCAAATTTATTGCCCAAGGCAACTTGTGTCAAATACAGGTCAAGCTAAAACCCCAGGTAACCAGGGCTTTTTGTGTGTAGGCAATCCACCTTCCTGACAGTGTTTATTTGATTTCTACTGCCAAAAGAGGAAGAGAAAGAAAAAGAAAAGGGAAATAAGGATAACAAATTTCCATCATATCTATACAATTCTTTCCTGTTATAATGCATACCATTCTCTTTTGCTCTCCAGTGATAAGATTTTCAAGACTGCAGTGTGTGGGTGTAGAGAGAGAGGGAGAGAGAGGAAGAGATTGTTTATTTGTTTGATATCTGAAAGACTGAGCAAGTTGGACTAATTCAAATAGCTAGAATCTTTTAGATCTAGATTATACATTTAGGCTTAGAGCTTTCAATATTGTATATTTTTTATTTCACTATTTCCCATGTGAAATAAACCTGAAAAAGGTTACTATTCAACTACATATCTTTTATGATTCTCCTTTGGGTCTTGAAGTTCTTATAAGCTCTGATAAGAGGGTGGTAAGACATAGAGATCTTCATCATTGTCAAGATCCTTTGGGTAAATGCTATGCTTTATTCAACACATTCTGCTTCTGAGGTGGTGTGATGGTTGGGTTCTAATGTCAGCCTTGTCAAATGATGATGCTCAGTTGTCTGGTCAGGCAAGCACTGGCTTGCCCTTTGCTACAAGGATATTTCATGGCTGGTTGATAATCGGGGAGGCTGGTGTATTAAATCATCAGTCAGTTGAGTGCATCTTGGCTGATTACATCTGCCATCAACTAAAGCGAGCCTCTTACAATCTCATCAGTTGGAGGTTTTAAGGAAGAAGAGAGACTCACTGCTTCTTCAGCCAGTGAGTCTCTCCTGTGGAGTTCATCCAGACCCTTCATCAGAGCCGCCAACTTCACAGACTGCCTTATGGATTTTGGACTCTTCCATTCCCATGGTTGCAAGACAGCTTTATAAATCTCATATTTACAGAACTCTCCTGTTGGTTTTTTTTTCTCCAGAGAACCCTAACACAGTGGGTAACCAAAGAATTGTGGATATGATCCTGGATATGACAAGATCAAATCCAGAATGAGATTACTCATTAGGAACTTAAAATTTTCTTTATAAAGCTCATAATTATGTAAATATTATTAGGTTCCTCCTTTATATTTTTCCAACAGTTCAGGAATACCTCTTGTGACATGTGATCAAGAGGTTACAGAGTTTATTATAATCATTTCAAAACTCTACTCCATAAAATGTTAATGGGTCATTGAGGTCTTGTGAGGTTCCATGGCAACTGAATGAGAAGGGAAGATGTTTGAGCTGATTGGAGCAGCTTCCCATCCTTTTATGCTACCACATAAGATTTTATTTCAGCAAAATGTTTCAAAGCTAATAAATAGATATACTTAGATAGATAATAGAAAAAGAAACAAATTTTTAAAAGATTGAATACATTACTGTATTTGAGGCTCAAACCTCCGTGAGAACTCTGTCCTTGAACAACTAGTGATAGACTCTGAGCCAGTTTTTGTGAGACCATAAATCAGAAAAGCCATCTAAAAAAAAAGGAAAAACCCACCCAGTAGGTGCATCTTGAAGTGCACAGGCATATTCTTAAGCAGGATTAGCTATCTGTACTAAACCACTCCTGCTATATATCTTAACTCCAAAGAAATGACTTGGCTCTGTGCCTTCCTTGTTCATGCCGATATAAGCCCCTGTAACTACCTGGATAGCACGAACAGCTACTCTGAACATCATGTGGACACCCATGACCAGCTCCCAGTTTGTAATTTCTGCAATAAACTATTACTATTTTGCTATATGGAGTGGCCTACTTTGTTTCTTGGTCTTAAGTGCCCATCAAACTCTGGAAGAATCTGTTCTGTAGATTCATAGCCAGATCATTTCCAAGCAGTAAAAAGAGAGTAATAATTCTTATACCAGAAATTTGGCATAAGGATCAGACACATAACATCTGCAAGAAACCATACTTTATAAATTGTAAAACATTATAAAAAGGTGAAAAGATGAACCTCTTTTCTTTCCATTACCCTCTGTACCTCCACCTCCACGAAGATCATCAGGACCTGTTCTGGGACCTAATGAGTCCATGCCCATACACTAGATTCATTGAATGGTCTGCAATCATATACCCATCCTGAGACTTAGTCAAGCCTATAACAAGGCAGTATAAGATGGTGAACCAAGGATCAGTTTCCAGTTTCATATTGTATTTGTTGCCTGAATATAGGCAAGTTTTTTAACACAGTAAACTTTGCTTTCTGTTCCATAAAATAAAATAACTAAAAATTATGAATTTATCTACATAGAATTATGAGGACTATGTGATAGAATGATCATAGAGTCCAGTACCAGGTAGAGATCTAATAAATTGTCTTTTGATTTGTCTGTTGGTTGGTTAGTTACTTGTTTCTGTAGGAGTTGTAAGACAAGAATCTAGACAGAAAGACTGAGAAGCAAAGAAGGAAGAGGAGGAGGCAGAGGAGTGGAGAGGGGGGAGTAAGGAAAACTGAGCTAGCCGACTTCCTTTATGGCAAGGTTTGTCATGCTTTAATATTACTAATATCAAAGAAAGATATGATATGAAGGATTTTCCAAACCTACTTGACTTTGGCACTCACATTTTGCTGAATGTCTCAAGAGTAGCACTGTCCTCTAGAACTTTTTGTGATGGTGGGAATGCTCTACATCTGTTCTAACTATTATGGTGACCACTAGCCACATGTGTTATTGAGTCCCTGAAGTGTGGCTAGTGCAGCTAAGAAACTGAATTTAAATTTTATTCAAATTAATTAATTTCTTATTTAAATTTAAGCTGCCGCATGTGGCTAGCAGGTACCATATTGAACAGTGCAACTCTCGAGACTAGTATTTTAGGAAATACTAGTCTTGAGAAGAGGTAGGAGTGAAACACACAGGAGAATATCTGCTTCCATCAATTAGGGAAGGAGAAGTCATGAATAACAGCTACTAAATGAGGAAGATTTACTGAGAAGCTAATGAAGCTCAAACTTCAGTGCTGCTCCCTTACATAGGCTCCACCAAAGCTATGATGGTGTGTGACTGTGTGGCCATGGACAATTTTGGAACTTGGATAATGAGAAATTGAGTTGGTGATACACTGAGTTTGATTTAAGTGTAATATTATTGAGTAAGGTGTTAGGTGAGGCCAAACTGAATCAGGCTGGAGCCTTAGTCTCTATAGCTGAAGTCCCTATCAGGAGAGAAATCTAGACAGAGACACATATGCCTGAGCGAGGAGAGCTAGATGCCAGATGGAGAAATCATATGATGGAGGCAGAGAAGCAAGTTAAGGAACCCCAAGGTTTGTGTAAGCTGGCACAAGAACACTGTAGATTTCAGAAGCATAACTTGTCAAGACTTGATTTTGGAATTCGAGCTTGTAAAACTGTGAGACAATAAATTCCTAATGTTTAACCAACCCATTGTGTGGCATTTATCATAGCAGCCCTATCAAACTAAGACTGAGTCACTGATGTGTGTACTAAGTTATGTCTAGCTATTCCAAAGTAGGAATGGTCTTCAGGAAAACTCCAAATGTGATCAATGCAAAACGTATATAACATTAATCTGAAATGATCTGAAATTTTACAGTTCATTTATGAAACAACATTTTGAGACATTTTACAATAATCTTAAAATGTACAATAGTTATTTTGGGAAAACAAAAGTACTTTTCATAATGATTATTTGTAAGGGAAAACAAATTTTAAGAAACACTGATAGAGAAAGACCATATTACTTTTTATTCTGTCTTTAGAGAATATTATGAAAACACTGATATGGGGAAGACATGATCAATTTAAAAATGAAGTCTCTGCAAAGGTTGGGAAGAATATTGTAGAACTATGTCTGGAGTTTTATTAAAAAACAACAATAACAACAAACATTGATTTTTGGATTGGGAATATTTTTTAATTGTCAGGTTTTTTTTTCTTTTGTTCTTCCTAGCTAATTTTATTTTTCATTTCTTGTTTTGTATGTTTATCATTTCATATTCTTTTTTGTAAGGCAGGGCCCACAAATTTTATAAATTTTAAGTCCTACAAAATCTGGATAGGTCTATAGATACTATTTTTAAAAATTCTTACATAAACTAGACAACGTTTTGAAGTGTATTTCATTTATGATTATATTGAACTCTTCCAATAGTCCTATAGAGAAGGTGTAATTATCATTTCAATTTTAAAGATGAGGAACTGAGGCTCATATACCCTGCCAAAGTTTACAGAGCTAGCAAGTGGAAGAACTGAAACTAAAACCCGAGAAGCCTTCTCTTTCTGGTTAAGATGCTGAAAGTAGCAGCCAACCATTACTCCTCTTGGAACTAATAAGAGACAGAACATTTAAATTATAAAATTAGTTTATATTTTAAAAGTCATCAGAAATCTTTGGCGGGTAAGAACTGTAGAGGAATTAAATTCCAGAGAGAAAAGTGCCCTTCAAAAACAAGTCCAATTTGCTGGTGACTGTTTTTACCCTGGGAGCATAGTTTTGGAACTGGGAACAGGCTGGATTCAGTCTTGCAGTCGACAGAGGGACTCTTCAAGGAAAAGGGGAAAAGTACCTCTTTTGATGGCCATGTGGGCTAGCACGATGGACTAGAATCTGGAGGTGCCCCAGAGGCTGAGGGGTTTTCCCACCAGATCAATTCTGAGCGCCGTAGTGGAAAGAGGTGGAATGGTTGTTAAAACAGAGCAAAATCTTTCACAGTTTGGCAGTATTGATGAGGAAAACTCTTACCACATTGTGGCACTTAGTTGTTCATTCTGATTGTTGTAAAATAACCCATTGTAAGAATGTAAGCTTACCTATTCATCCCACTTTTATGAGCATTTGGATGGTTTCCAATTTTTGGTTATCAAAATAGTGTTACAAACATTCAAGGGCATTGCTTTTGGTGAACCCAGGGATTCATTGATGTTAGAGACATACCAAGGGGTAGAATTTCTGGGTCATCGGAATGTGCCTGCAGTCATTCTGCCAGATAGTAGGGCGTGGGGGGGGGGGGGGGAGGCTGATTTGTGTGTGTGTGTGTGTGTGTGTGTGTGTGTTTAATTTAGTTGTAGATTATCCGCTCTCACTGGGGCACAGCTACGTTGCAATTTTAAAAAAGGTAGAGGAGGAACTCAGATGCTTACTTCCACACATCCTCTCCACTTGGAGTCAGAACGTGTCACCTCTAAGCACAGCAGGGATGTATTTTCTTAATCATGGAAGCTCATTGAGGATTTGATTGTCCCAGGTTTATCTGGGACCTCATTAATTAGGCATGGTTGATAGAATCAACATCAAAGTGGTTAAACTCAATCTGCAGTCCCCTCTGCTCCCAGGGGTCCTGTAGGTGAGGCTGGTATGACTGGCTCAAAGATCCAACCCCCTAATGACCTGCAAGTGTGGTTGGCCCCTCCCTATCATATTGTTAGTAAATAAACCATCATGTATGGTCCTGGACCCACCATGAATTACAGAAGACACTCCAATCAATGGAAATTCCAGAGATTCAGAGGGTGCTTCCCCAGGAACTGAGGGCAAAGACCAGCCAGGTTTTTCGCTACACTGCACTGAGAAATAAAAACAGTTTTACAGAATTGCAGGCCAGGGTGGGGACAGGGTATGCACTCCTGAGTTGGGATGGTAAGATTGAAACCCTAATTGCAGCTCCCCCTCAGAACATATTTTATTTTATCATATGAGTATGAGAATAATTTACTTTTCATCTTCTAATTTGGATTTATGCTAACTAATTTAAACTGTCTCTTGTCCAATCCTCGGATGTCAGAGACCAGAGGAAGTTGTAAAGATTATTTATTCTAGGTCTTCATTTTACATATAAGAAAACTGAGCCCCATGAAAGGAATATGGCTTGCTGAGGAAGGCCTCAGTTGTGATCTCTGGGCTTCCTTCCACCCCCACCTTCCTGCTTAGCTCCAACTGCTCTACTGTTTTGGGAAATATTTGCTCCCAGCAGGGTGCTACATAAGGGATTGCTTTAAAATTTTTTATTGTACTGCATTTAACCTTTTTTCTCTTCTGTTTTTAAGCAGGAGGTTCTCTTAAATGTGGGAGCAGAGACAAATGGCCTTGTTGCTTTTATTTGGAGGCATTATCTGGAGTTTAGACAAGAAATATATTAAAATAGTAGAATTATAAAACGTAAGAATGTAAACAGATCTGAGATCATCTAGTCTAGAAATGGAAACGCTGAGTCTCAGAGGGTTCAAATAGCTTGACCAATATCACATGGATGACAGTTTGGATTAGAATTCAGGTCATTTTGCTTCCAAGAAATTTGGTACAAAGCTAAGTCTCTGCTGTGAATGGAGGATTGTTCTGATACGGCAAAGGAAACATATGTCTTGGCCTCTACATTGTGAGAGCTTAGTAGAGGTGAACACTCAGAGATGCTTAGAAGATATAGCATTTTAGTGGAAGTGTTACGTAACCTTGATAAGCTGTAACCACCACCCAAGAGAGCCAGGTGAGAAGACCATCAGTGTACCTACCATGTGTGTGTCTGTCTGTGTGTGTGCGTGTGATGTTATTATACATGCCAGACATGTAATAAGTACAGTAGTGAAGGAGATTGACATTGTTCTTTCTCCACATAGCTTCATGTCTGGCAGGGAGACATATAAAGGTCAACAATAACCAAAATGTGGTAGGTTGAATAATATACCCCCAACAAACACATGTTTTTACTCTTAATTCTATTTTTATGGGTGTGAACCCATTGTAGATCTTTTGAAGATTTTTAGTTAAGGTGTGGAAAATTGAATCAGGGTGGCTCTTGACTCATATTGCTAGAGGCCTTATAAAGAGAATCCAGAAGTCACAGGGAGAAGAAAGGCAAGGACATCATCATGCAGCAGGAGGCGAGATAAAAGCTAAGGAACCCCAAGGATGGCCAGAAGCCAGCAGCAGAACTCCACAGGCTCTGGGAGAAAGCAATCCTGGCCATTATCTTGATGTTGGACTTGATTCTAGCCCCAAAACTGTGAGTTAATAAATGCTTATTGCTTAAGCCAACCTGTCGTGCGGTGTTTGTCATAGCAGTCTGGCAAACTAAGACAAACAGCAATGAAACCAGTTGAGAAAGAAGCAGAAACTGAAGAGAGGGAAAATGAGGAAAGAAATGATTAATGAAATTTATCAAAGTAAGAGGAGGGTAATAATCAATGAGTTTCTTGGATAGAATAAGAGTGATAGAGGAGCAAAAATAAGAAATTGTAGGAAAAAAAGGAGAGCCCTCCCCCAAGTTTTAAGAGGCATTTGAGATTGATGGGGAAGGAGTGCTCTTTTCTCCATTTGCTCACTGATTCCATGTTACTATGCTGTGTGCATACATAGATAAAGTGGTCTCTTTTTCACTCCCTTCTATGTGGGTTTCATTTCTAGCCACACTCTCAGCTAGTTAATTCTCTTCTCTCTGAGATTAGAGATTAGAGAGAGATTAGATACAGTCTGGATTTATTGCTGGAAGATATGAAAAGAGCCATTCCCATCAAGGATTCCAATGATTAAATATCCTACCACAGAAATACTTTTAACTCCCCATACAGTAGAATTTCACTGCCTGTGCTGGTTTGAAATGATGTATGCACCCTAGAAAAACCATGTTTTAATCCTAATCCCATTTTGTAAAGGCAGCTGTTTCTTCTAATCCCTATTCAGTATTGTACGTTTGAAACTGTAATTAGATCATCTCCCTGGAGATGTGATTTAATCAAGAGTGGTTGTTAAACTGGATTAGGTGGAGATATGTCTCCACCCATTCAGGTGGGTCTTGATTAGTTTCTGAAGTCCTATAAAAGAGGAAACATTCTGGAAAATGAAAGAGATTCAGAGAGCAGAGAATGCTGCAGCACCACAAAGCAGAGTCCACCAGCCAGCGCTTTGGAGATGAAGAAGGAAAATGCCTCCTGGGGAGCTTCACGAAACAGGAAGCCAGGAGAGAAAGCTAGCAGATGATACCATGCTCTCCATGTGCCCTTCCAGCTGAGAGAGAAACTGTGATTGTGTTCACCATATGCCTTCTCACTTGAGAGAGAAATCCTGAACTTCATCGGCCTTCTTGAACCAAGGTATCTTTCCCTGGATGCCTTTGATTGGACATTTCCATAGACTTGTTTTAATTGGGACATTTTCTGAGTGTTAGAACTGTAAACTAGCAACTTAATAAATTCCCTTTTTTAAAAACCATTTCATTTCTGGTATATTGCATTCCGGCAGCTAGCGAACGAGAACACTGCCCCTCAGACATCAGGACCGCTGCTACACCAGGGTGCTGAATCCTGGAGAGCCAGGGACAGGAAAGCAGGGGAATAGAGGCAGCAAGGTGATAAGGAAAGACCAGGGATGGCCGTAAAAATGGAGTGGGGAGAGGCCATGCAAGAGAAAAGACGAAGACAAGGAGAGAAGAGAAAATAAAGAGACGTGAGCACCACGGAAGAGGTGCTTCCAGTAGCCTTGGATTGAAACTTGGATGATTGAACCAATCTAACATGAGAAGCAAAGCAACAATAAATTGAGAATATGGTGTTAAACATCTCACCTAACCACTCCCTCTATCATTTACCCTAGACTTTTCTTTTCTAAGAACTCACTGTTCTTTCTGTTACAGAATTCCCAGATTCAGAAAACAGGGAACAGATGTTCTGTGCTGCAACATTCATATCTCTGGGGGAGGGGGTGAAACCCCTATTCATGTTTGGTTTAGCCAATGTGTTTCACGTAAAATCAGGAATTGAAATTTCTCTTGAAAACATCAGAAGATCTAGGAGCACTTGATTGTATCCTGACACATACAAGGAAGAATTAGTTGGAGCAAAGTATTAAGAAACCCCCTCAGGCAGGATATGACACTCTCAGTGCTCCCGGCAGGCAATTGAGTCAACTACTTCGGATTTGGTCCAACCCATCAGGTTTGGTCCAACCCCATCCACAAACCCACTTGCTGTCCTATAAATACAGTTGTTGTAACCAACTGAAAGCAAATCGAAATCAAAAGTAAATTTAGTACTCTAAAGAGATCTGATACATTCCAGTTTAAATCATTAATGCAATTTATTTGCTTCCTTAATCATAAATTTCTGATATAGCCAATGCACTGTAAACCTAGGTAAGAGGCACATAGCACATTTAAAGGTGGAGGATACAGAGTCTTCTAAATCCATTGGCCTGAGAGGGGCTGGATTGCATACAGAGATGTTTAACGAGTGGGTGCAGGCACCAAATCAAGTGGCATTTAGTGGAGATTTAAAACCAAGAGCAGTGACACTGGTCACAGGGCTGTTGCGAGAGCCATAGTGAGTTTCTTCGCAGCACAGCATAGCACAGCACAGCTCAGGCATTGAAGCCAAAAGTCAGAGTAACTGGGTGGCACTCGGCCTCAACCTGAAGTTCACCACAGCGGACTCTGGCTGGCATCATGCCAGTCCATATTATTTCTTCCCACAAATGTCAAGTATCGCTTATTACAAAAATATGTTTTTCTCAGTTTGTTTACATTCTAGCTGTGGGTCAACATGTTTGCAATGTTTGTTGTGGGATTCTAGGCTATTAATATTTCAATATACAACAATCTACTCTGATCTCAGATCACAATATTTTTGCACACATTCTTTTTATAAACATCTTTAACATAATTCCTAATTCAATCAATAGAATAGCTGCTATAATTTCTTTAACATGTTAAACATCCATTCTCCCAATTTACAAAATTAAAATTTCCAAACAGTCCAAATATGTTACCTTGATAGTTTTCTTCCAAATAAATATAATTTTTATAACACTAATAGACATGCAAGGGACCCTATTATGTTGCAAAGTTTCTTCTGTTGTTATACATAGTTTTTAGTGAAGCCATCATTTTTGGAAATTTTCTCATGACCTGTTTGCACCTTCTATAATAAGGAATGAATCTATTTCATCTCTTCCTTCAAGTGTTTTGCCTGATCATATTTTTCCCATGTTTTGTTTATATTAGAGTTCATTTCTTCTAAGCAATACAAAATGGACTGTGATTAACACTAAGGGAAATATCCTATGCTGCCAATCTAATTCTGCATAGGCAAGCTCATTCTCAAATGGTACCCAGAATATTTCTGGTTTAGGGAATTCAGCTTTTGATGTGGCTGATTTAATTTCATGTATAGTCATATTTCCATAATGGAACATACACTTGGCCATCCTGTGATCTTCAGCATTACACCAGTATTATTTGTGGTCTCATAGCTCCACGGCACCCTAGTCTCACAATCGCACTGTGTGGTAACGCAGGTAACTTCACGTTACCCTTAAGCCATCCTTTGGTAGAATTTAACAATTGTTGCTGTATGAGAGTTCTAGGTGTGGTGCATGGTCATGGTATAGGATTAGGTATAGAGCTAGTTCCCTCATCTTTCTTTTTTATCTCTTTGACTCTTTCTCCCCGCACCCCCTCCACCTTATAATCACTGTTATAATCCTCATCATACTAATCCTCATTAATTTACTCAGAAATCCAGTACATTATACTCAAATAGTAAAAACCTTCTGCTGACAATCCTAAATACTACTCACAACTTTTTCTATTTTGTAGGTCATGTGGGATCATGTCTGTTACAAAGCTTGTCATATTTCTGCCTAGAAAATTATAAATATTCAGAACACATCCAAAAATTGTTTGGCAGTCCCTCATTGCTTGATGTGCCATAGCTATATTAGTACTTATAGAACAATGGTTGTCCTTTTGCTTTGCCCATGTGGTTGGATTATGGAGTCTAATGTGCTTATGGTGGTGATTGCCACATCTACTTAAATATCTCAAGGTATCATAACATGTTCAATATTTAACCACTGGAAATGTGGGTTAAAGTTATCTGTGCAAGCATGAGAGAATAAATGTTCTAATTCTGATATATTCATATACTCATATAGGTATCCTGAGGTTGAAGGTTACTTGTTTTTGCTAGCCAGTATAGCCAGCCCAAATTAAATATTTTCCTTTAATTTGTATAACTGGATGTTTGGTAGCTATGACAATGGTTGTGGTTTCATTACTGTAGTTATCAGTCACACTTTTTTTATGTCTCTGGTAATTAGTACTATTGGCAATATCACTTAACAAAAACATAGCAAGCTTGACACTAAACAAAAACAACAAGAAGATATATAGCCATTTAAAGCAATTAGCTTGGCATTCCCCATGAATGTCTTACTAGTTTCCCTAAATGGGAGCTACTCAGGCAGCAAACAGGCTTCTTAGAACCCTTTGGGCTGCCTCTGTTGGCGATTCTATGTGCTCTAGAATACCAACAGTTTAGTGCGTGTAATATGCGCTTTTTCTTCTGCTAAAATATGCAATTACAGAAACAAAATTGGGTATCATATTTAAGTTTTATTCTCTCGAGCCTTAAATAGTGCTGCAAACTGCATCTATTTCAATCAGAACCTAGCCAGGAAAGTGAATCTCAGTATCTTCAGTAGTGGAATTATAGATGCCCCCAGTGGCCCAGGTTGGAGCTGAGCATTTCTAGTCATTCCTTTCAAGGTCCTGGAGTTTTACAGTTGATGCTTTGCTACACTGCTTCTTTCCACTCTTTGAAAGTGCTCAAGTTACTGTGTCTGGGGTTAGTACAGTAGGAGGTATGGGTGTAACTTCAGATTCAGGAGAGGTAGAGTGGTTTGGTCATGTGGCAATGGTGTTATAGAAACCACTGGAGAGGGTGGAACTATTGCCACTGGTTTCCCCCCCATTTTTACTGTGAATTTGACTCCCAGCCAAGATGCAGATCAAATGGAAGAAAAATCCAACCAGGACTGCCATGATTAGCAGTACCCTGTCACACATCTGCAAGCCAGAGATGCATGATAATAGCATGTATAATCTGTACTAGATGTCCTTTTCCTAGGATCAGCCAGTTAAGTCTTGGAAGAGGCTGGTTCTGTAACTTCTCTGATCACATGGTTCTGTTCATGCCTCTAACCAATTTGTTTCCCTCTCTTCCTTCCAGTCTGTCTTTTTATATTACTTCATATTTTTATTTCAGTAGATGTGTTATAATTATGTCTATAGGGCAAACCATCTTCATGATTTAAGGCTTTAGTAGTCTTCCAAACTTTGGAGCAATTTTTCAGGTCTGCATTATTTGTTAGTATTGTCAATTTTTCTTTTAATAATTCATTATATCTTTCTATGTTTTCTGCTGCTGTGGAGTTGTACACTAAGTGAAAATTCCTGCATATTCCTTCATTCTCTGCCCATTTTTGCACTTCTTTTTGTGTAAAATGATTATGTTGATCTGAATCTATGATTAGAGGGTTTCCATAACATGCTGTCCAAGTTTCAAGGGCTTTAATGGTCGATTTCTGATCCTTTTTTTTTTCTCATATGGAAAAGACATTCTAATTCCCTACCATGTGTCTGCTATATTATAAGAGTAGGCTTGTTATCTTTTTTGTTGCATTGGACCTTTATAGTCCAAATATTTGAAGTGCTCTATCTGGTATTTGTTTGTCAGACAAAGAGTTTTTCTGTGTCTATGCATTAAATATTTTTACACATCTTGCATTTGTGAACAATATATTTTGCAATGTATGTGTATGTGGGAAAATTCCTCTTTTGTATCCATTTAACTGTACCAAATAATCCTTGGTGTCCTGTCTTGTTCATAGGCCCATTCATATATTGTCTTCCATGATGCTATGCCACCTTTCAGCATTTTCTATTCCCCCTTTCCTCTTTAACATCACCTTATATATTGTGTTTCTATGCCTTTTTTTCTATCCTGGTTAACCAGTCCACTTTATTATTATGTCTTGCTGTCCTAAATGCATCCTTTTGATGGGCAGATACATGTGTGATCATGATATATATTTTTTAATTAGATATTTTATCCTGTATTTCTTTGCCCCAAATGTTGTGGTTATTAATTTACCCATTATTCAGTTTCCATGATCTAAACCATATTGCTACTCCATTAGCTATTGCCTATGAATCTGTAAATATATATTTTTTCTCCTTATTTCTCTTTTTCTGTTTGTTTAATTATGAGCCAGATTGCTGACTTCATATTGTACTGTCTTTTTAATGCCTTGCCCCTAACTAGTTAGGATTTTTGCATCTTAGGGTCTCAAGACTGAATCCTTGTAATATACTTCCAGAGGAAGTCGTGGTGGCTCCACTATCTGTAATCTTTGAGCACCTCGGACTAGGGTGGTCCCCATTGCCCAAATTCTTGTGCTTGAATCAAGTCACCCCTCAGATATTCTGGCAAGCCCTCTGTGCAGGTTTGAATCTGTTGCGTGCCCCAAAAAGCCATGTCCTTTAATCCTCATTCAATATTGCTGGGTGGTATCTTTTTTATTGTTTCCATGGAGATGTGACCCACCCAAATGTGGGTGGTAACTTTTGATTAGATAGTTTCCATAGAGATGTGTCTCCACCCATTCAAGGTGGGGTTGCTTACTGGAGCCCTTTAAGAGGGAACCATTTTGGAAAAAGCTTTAGAGTCACCAGGACCGACAGAGCAACCAGAACCAACTGAGTCCACACAGCCAGAGATCTTTGGAAATGAAGAAGGAAAATGCCCCCAGGAGAGTTTCACGGAACAAGAAGTCAGGAGAGAAAACTAGCAGACATCACCATGTGCCCTCCCAGCTGAGAGAGAAACCCTGAACTTCATCGGCCTTTCTTGAGTGGAGGTAACCTCTTATTGGTGCCTTAATTTGGACATTTCCATGGCCTTAAAACTGCATGCTTGCAACTTAACAAATTCCCCTTTTTAAACACCACTCCATTTCTGGTATATGGCATTTTGGCAACTACAAACTAGAACACCCACATTTGGCAATGCTAAGATAGCCTCAATTAATGCAGATGGTAGATCATACCTCTGAATGTCCTGCTCAGAAATATACTATTTCCAGTTGAGAACCTGTTGATCATACACGAGTCTTTTGTTCTCACTTGGTGTTTGCTTAGCCCATGCAAGTATGGGTTGTGGGATTCTTGGCAATAAAATTTGGTTTTCCATTAATGACCGTGTATGTTACAGTGCTTCATACAGTACTCAGGTATTTTTTTCTAATGGGGAGTATCTAGTCTCAGGCCATTGAAATTTTTAGTCCAGAAACCTACTGGATAGAATTTATAGTCTTTTGCTGCCCATAATGTGGTAAAGTATAAAGTCTAGTCTATTGCTTATTGCCAAGATTTGCCAAACACCCTAACAAACATCATTCTTGTTAACCCCGAAGAATACCCAGGGCTCTATCTGAAATCATACAAAAGTTGCACACACTAACTTTACTTTTCAGAAACCTAAAACCTTCAGATGTTTCCTAGATCAGACAAGTCCTGACACTAAGAACATCAACTAGTTCCATCCTTCTATCCCATATTGTTGACACTCCTTTACAAAATGAATAAAGTTAGACTAGGCATAACCCAAATATCCCTAAAGATTGGGAGAAGGACCAAAAGAGAAAGAAGAGTTATAAGAGAGAAGTTAGGATTTAACAAATGAGTATGACTGCTGAATCATTATATTGATATTTCTTTTTAGTCCCCAGTGTCTTGGAGCAGCTAGAAAAAAAACCTAAAATTGTGGAACTGTAACCCATACCAAACTTTGAAATCTGCTCTATAACTAATTATTAAAATTGACTTTGAAATTTATTGCTTTTTTTGTGTATGTATTAGTTAGGGTTCTATAGAGAAACAGAATCAACAGGGAACACTCGCAAATATAAATTTATAAAAGTGTCTCACATGACCGCAGGGACGCAGAGTCCAAAATCCGCAGGGCAGGCTGTGAAGCCGACGACTCTGATGGAGGGTCTGCACAGACTCCACAGGAGAGGTTTGCCAGCAGAAGCAGGAATAGAGCCTGTCTCTTCTGAATCCTCCTTAAAAGGCTTCCAGTGATTACATGAAGCATCACTCATTGCGGAAGACTCTACCCTTGGCTGATTACAAATGGAATCAGCTGTGGATGCAGCTGATGTGATCATGATCTAATTCTATGAAATGTCCTCATTGCAAGAGACAGGCCAGCACTTGCCCAACCAGACAAACAGGTACCACAACTTGGCCAAGTTTACACATGAACCTGACCATGACAGTATATATATATATTTATAATAAAAGTATTAAACATATACATTCTAATCTAAGTTTAAAATCTGGAACTATCAATGCTAATGTCTATTAAGTCATAATTGCATCTTTTAGTTGTAATTCTCATTTCTGTTTTTCTCCTCAGATATGTTTTGCTTTTATTTGTTGTTTCAGCAAAACACGTGTATGGGGTATATACTGCTTCCAATACCAAATAAACCCATCAATTTTTGTGCCTCTTCCTCTGTGTTGGGTGTTTGTAATTGTTGTGTAATTTGTTTATGATTGAATGAGAATCAGTTGGTTTTTCTGCAGACCAATGCATTCCTAAAAATTGTATAGTAGTATTGAGTCCTTGCACTTTATTAGGATTTATATTCTAGCCTATTTCTGTTAGAAAGAAATTATTTGTAATTTAGTGTTCTCCTATTCTCTTTTGTCTGTTCCAATTATGATGATGACATCAATATAAAGCAAAGATAGTATCCTACCGTAGATATGTATTGGAAAATCTTGTGTCACTAGATTGTATGCAATTGTCAGGCTATTACTATGCCCTTGTGGGAATCCAGTAAACATACACTGCCTTCTTTCTTGTGAGAATTCTGTCATGGATTGGCTTTGACTATCAAAAGGTATTGCAAAGAACATTATCACTAGGATCTATGGTTTTATAGTATTTTCCTTTTCCTGTGGTAATTTACTAATTAGTGAACCAATATCTGGTAGTGCTCCTTCCAGTTTAGGAGAAGCCTTATTGAGATTTCTAAAATAATCTACAAAATCCATCTGGTATTAACAGGTCAAATGGGATTATTATAAGAGAAAATGGTAAGGATTATTGTATCTTTTTTATATTATATTATATCTTTTTCCAGTATCTCTCATTTCTTTTAAGCAATATTCTAGAGACCTTCTTTTAAATTTTATTGTGGGGTATTAATTATTCTGTATACATCTGGTTGCATATTTGGAGTCCATTTCACCTTTGCCGATACAACTCTGTTTATCAGATACAATTCCTTTGTTCTCATTAGGTGTTTGCTTAGCCCATGTATTCCTAATTTCTAGTTGTATGTACTGTGAAATGACCATTCCCAATATGTTTTCTAAATTAGGCCCTATTAGGCTTTTCATAAAATCAATTTTTTCATGATTCCATGTCTTCAATTACAATTTATTGATTAGCCCAAATTCTTATGATAATTTTGGTTCTTAGACATTCAATGTAGCCCTTTTCATTTTTTTCTTCTGTGTTAATCTGGTTTTCAATCATTGTGATCTGGTATCCAGTATCTACTAACATTACATGGTATTCATATTTATAATTATCCTTAAAAATGACCCTCCTTAACTATGGGTATTGTCTACAGCTTTGGCCAAGAGATAGAGACTGCCAAGTTCTTATAGGAGATAAGGTCTCTATGTGTTTCCGTCCTTTCTCTTGATTTACCTTGCATTTCACTTCTTAATGCCCTAGCTATGTAGGTGGTTCTATGTGATCTAAAGCTCTGTTACCATTGCCATTTTTTCTAAATGGTCTTCTTAGCTGATTTGGTTTTCTAAAATTCTATTCCTATTTTTGAAAGGGATTCCTAAAACTTTATACCCCATTTGTATCTGGTTTTTCCCTATTAGCACAGGATTTTCCCATTCTGGATTAAATGGGGCAGTCTCCTTGGTTTTTCAAGCCTAAATAGTGCTCTAATGCATAATTTTTATCCTGACTTAATTCATCAGCAGTTCTAATATCATCAGTTATTTTGCCAATTTATCAGCACCTGCAAAAATTGTGAATAGAACCTTTTTCTCATAATTTGGTGCTGATCTTAGTATAATTTTCTTAATTTGGTTCATTACTTCTAATGGACTACTAATACAATCATCATCAATCATAGCCACTAGCCCTATTTTTGAGATATTACTGGCATCCCCAGCAGAAGACCATGTCTCTGCTTTTACTGCTGTTAAATTTGGTAAGGGCCACCTGAATTTCCAGGCCTTCAGTGTGCCATCAAATAGTGATCTTTCTATGTTTCAATGTTTTTCTCCAAAACTTGTACTTAATTTAGCCTAGCATCATTAGATGGGTTTCCTAATTGCATTAATTCACTGCCTTTTAGTGGCAAATTATATCCTCCTTTGGACCATACATCTAAGCCAGTGTGTTTCCATTGTTTCTCCATTTTGTGGGAATTCTTGCCTTAATTTTATGATTTCTGATTTGGTAAATGCTCTTTGCTCTGTGTGGTAGTTTGGATCTGTTATGTACCCCAGAAAAAGCCCATATTCTTTTAATCCATTCTTGTGGGTGCAGAGCTATTGTGGGTGGGAACTTTTGGTTAGATTATTTGAATTGAGATGTAATCTAGCCCATTCAAGGTGGGCTTTAATCCTTTTATTAAAGTCCTTTATGAGTCCTTTAAGAGAAAAGCCCCCTGAGAAGCTGAGATGGGAAGTCACTGAAGCTAGAAGCTGAAAGCACCAAAACCTGGCAGCAAAGGACAAGCAGATGCCCACCATGTTCTGGATGCCAGAAGCCTGTCTTCAGAGTCCAGATATCATTCTGTTGACACTTTGAGTTGGATACTTTCATGGCTTAAGAACTGTAAATTGTTAATAAATACCCATTGCAAAAGCCAACCCATTTCTGGTATATCGCATTCTGATAGCTTTAGCACATTGAAACCCTCTGTTACTGCAGTAGGGTCATCATTGTTATTCTTAGTAATTGCAGCAATAGTCATGGGTCCAGCCACCCATCCATCTGGATGGC
Source organism: Tamandua tetradactyla (assembly GCF_023851605.1). Classification (NCBI taxonomy): domain Eukaryota; kingdom Metazoa; phylum Chordata; class Mammalia; order Pilosa; family Myrmecophagidae; genus Tamandua; species Tamandua tetradactyla. The sequence goes on from NC_135328.1 coordinate 39,641,882, forward strand.
ATGGATGAGCTGGACAGTTGACATTGCCTGGCAAGGAATCTGGGCCATTATTGGGAGCAAATGGGTCCAGATTTCGGATTGGTCTTTGTGGTAGTTAGATTCAGGTGTTAACTTGGCTAGGTGAAGGTGCCTAGTTCTATTCTGTGGACATGAGCCAATGGCATGTGAACCTCATCGTTGCTGATTACATCTGCAGCCGGCTAGGAGGCGTGCCTGCTGGAATGAATGACATTTGATTTAATTGGCTGGTGCTTACGTGAGAGAGCTTAACATAGCACAGCCCAAGCAGTTCAGCATACCTCATCTCAGCGCCTGCTCGCAGCTCAGCCCAGGCCTTTGGAAATGCAGAAAGGAATCACCCTGGGGAAAGTTGCTGGAACCCAGAGGCCTGGAGAGAAGGCCAGCAGAGATAGTCCTGTGTCTTCCCACATAAGAAAGAACCTCAGTTGAAAAAGTTACCTGCCTTTCCTCTGAAGAACTATACATTTTTAACTAAATAAATCCCCTTTTATTAAAAGCCAATCCATCTCTGGTGGGTTGCATTCTGGTAGCTAGCAAACTAGAGCAGTCTTTTAGACAATTCTTCTGGCCAGAATTTTCCCTTTATTTCTCTCTTTCTCTAAATTGTTTACTGCTCCCAGTAATAAAGTATTTCATCCTTCTTAGCTCTTTTAATTACAAAATAGTAATTCTGTTAGGTGATCAGATTCCTGGAGTGGCATTTTTGTCTTTGATGTCCTCTGTTGGCCTCCAAGTATCCACATTTTTCAAGCAATAATTTTCCTTTTTTTATTTTTTGGGTTGTTTAAAAAGATTTTCCCACAGCTTGAGTATTCTCCAACCTTTTTGTCAGTTTTTTTTAAAAGATTTTATAATCTAAATATGAATATTGCCGTTGTAGAGCTCTAACAAGGAATTTGCATTGGTATCCTGCCAACGACACCCATTGTCATGTAAATGTTGTTGTTACAAACCAAAAGCAGATCAAAATCGAAAGTAAATTTAGCACTTGAAGGCAGGTCTGACAAGACTCTAGTTTGAATGTTCAGTGCAGTTTATTTGCTTGCTTATTCTTAAACTGCCAATATGGCCAAAGCACAACAAACCAGAAGAGGGGTAAACAGGGCATTTCTAGGTGGAGGATACAGAATCTTTCAATCCATCCACCCAGAGTTGCTGGACTGTAGGCAGAGACCTTTATCAGGTGGGTTTGGGGTGCGGGCTGGATGAGGCCTTTAGTGGAGGACCCAAAGCAGGGGGCAGGAGGCGCTGGTCACGAGGCTGCAGTGAGTTTCTTCGCAGAGAGTTGCAGTGAGTTTCTTTACAGTCCAGCTCAGTGAAGCTGGAAGTCAGAGTGACTGAGCAGCAATCTACCTCAAACTGAAGTTCATCAAAGTGGCGTCTATGCTGGTTTTTCGTAAGAAGTGCCCATCTGGCTGACATCATGCCAGTCCATATCATTTCTTTGCACAAATATCTGGCATCACTTATTACAAAAAACACATTCGTCTCACTTTGTTCACATTCTATTTTTGGTCAACATGTACATAACATTTTGGGTGTTTTCTCAACTTGTTTACATTTGGATTGTGGTCAACACATTTGTAAGGTTTTGGGGATTCGAGATCATTAATAGCATTTCAGTACATGACGGATGCATACTGGATGCTTTAGAAAACAGAGGCCAAGGCAGATAAAGAGACTGCCCATTGTCACACCCCTAGTTTCTGACAGACACCAAAGCAAATAATCCAGCATTCTAGCTACTATACCAGCATCAGTGAAAAGGCCCTTTGTGGTGAGGACTTTCAAGATACTAGGACTTTTGTCCTAGCTCTGTTTGACCAGCCATCTGCAAATTCATCCTGAGTCCCACATGTCTATTTGTTTGGATCCTCAGCCTCATCTTTAGATGTCAATACCATTGCAGTCAGGCTCTGCAGTTTGTCTAGCCAGTTCCTCATATTTCATAGCTAAAGACACCGAGGTATAGAGAGCTTCCTCAACGTGTCCAGATCACACTGTACAGGAAACAGAAGAACACCTTCAGAGCCCCATCTCATTTCTCCCAACCCAGTGCTGCAGCAAAGCAGGCTGTTCAAATCCCAGGACCCTCCAGGGCTTGCACTTCACTTTACTTTTTTTAATTCTACTTCCCAGGTTTTAGACCCAAACATGTCCAGAGATCTCAGACATCTCTTGTCTATTTTAAAGTGCATGCCTGTGTCTTGGCTGCTTTTTTTTTTTTCTTTTCCTTTTTTTTTTTCTTAGTTAATTCTTCATTGCCCTCTGCCCCAGCCAACTGGTGCCTTCCCTTCCTCTCCACCTCTTTCTATTTCATTAGATTTAATTTTACCATGATTTCCTCCCAAGCTTTCTAATTTAATCTGATTCAACTTTGACGCAGCATTATTTTCCTTGATCCTTCAACCCTTCACTATGATGCTTACCATCTGTCCAGAGAATTTAACAGGTCTCTTTCTCTTTGTTTTGTGCTATCTACCTCTCATGATCTCTTTCTCTCTCTCTCCCTCCTTCCTCTCACCTTCCCTCTTTCTAATTCTCTTTCTGTGTCTCTCTTTCTCCTGTCTCTGGCTTTCACTTTTCCTCTCTAATTCTTCTTCCTCCCTTCTTTTTCTTTGACTGCTTTTCTCTGCCTTCCATTACTTCTTTACTCCTCTCTTCTTATCTCTTTCTCTCTATATATGTAGTTTGGCTCTCTCTTTATCTTGCTTTCTCCTCTCTCTTATTTTCTGCTCTCTCTCTTTCCCCAATTAAATTTACTTCAGGTGCCTTTATTTTCTCCCAAGGGAGAGATGGGATATGTTCCAGGTATGGTAAGAGCAGTTAGAAAGAAAGCATGCTCAACTCCACTCTCCATTCCCCACATAAGGAGTATAGGCACATCTGGCCTATAAAACAGTGCATATGCCTTGTCAATGTTCCCTGCCCTAGAGACAGGCATCTTCCTCTCTTATCTCTTAGATTTCACACTGGTCCTTAGATGACTTTCCCTTTGAACTTTGTGCCTCATACTGAACCAACCACCAGCTTCAGGACACCAGGAAGGGGTGTCCTGAGTCTGTCTGCTCCTAAGGACTTGGGACAGATCTATGATCATGCAACTTTTGATAGCTCAGGGAGATTTCCCATCCTTGCAAATACTCATTTCTACAAACTAGTGTCAATGTTATGTGAAAGATTAGATATGAATGTGTATACTAATATATATAGCATTAAACACACTGAATAAGGAGGAAATAGTGTAAATATTGTTATCATGGACAAGTGGGAAAAAATAAGGCACCAAATGAACGAATCGTCCTAAATCATCACTATTTTCCTGCTGCTCCTCTGCTCTAGAAATAGCAGTACTTCCCTAATGCTTATTGAATAATGTTTATATTCCATGGCCTTGGGATCTTCACCAACTCTATGAGCTTCAACTCCACTGTCTGTAAATAAGATCGGCCCAGATCTCTGAGGGCTTTACCAATTCTGAGCTTTTCTGGTTTCCCAGCTTGGTATTCAACATTCATTCAACATTTATTTATTAGACGCTTCCATGGCAGATGCCATGCTCAACCGCTAACAAGGAAAACAGAGACCCCATTTCCAAGGACCCTGTGACAAGTGAACAAGGCAACTATGTAGATAATTGCAATCAAATTTTGTAAGTGTAATGAGATGGGATGAGAATGCACATCAGTAGGGCCTAAAAATATAGTACAGTGTCTCCTGGAAGTCTTTTTGAAGGATGTGAATTCTGAGCTAATACCTAAAGGACAAGTAGCCATGAGTCAGGTAGATGGGGAAAATATGCTCAAAGGATTGCAGGGCCAATCCAAAAAAAAGGAGAAACCTTCTGAAGGTCTATATCTTTTTCTGGCCTGAGGAGAAAAATTGCAGAAGATAAGGCTAGAGAGGTAAAAAGAAGCCAGATCATGAACAAAAATGAATATGGGAAATAGGTTACAAACCAAAAATCACTGAGTTGTCTCTTCTACCCTGTGCCCTTTTGGATTTTAACAAAACAATATCAACTCTATGCAAATAAGGAAAATTGGGAGGATGGGAGGAAGAAAAGGGCATTACAGAAAAAAGAGAGAGAGTGAGAAAAAATTTCAGTAGTCCATAGGTTTTCACAAGTGGGCCTTGGAGAGGTAAATTAGGGAATAAACTGAAACCAATATATTGAACTAGGGACTAGATTATTATTCAACTATTTTTTTTTTTTTTTGCATCCCATAGTACGGACACTTAATAATTAGTACTTATTCAATTCATTAGTACTAATCAGGTCTTTTCCAAGTCTTAGATCCTGAGATGCCATCATTATCATAATTATATCTGAAGAGCCTTTCAGCATTTTACAAAGGCTTTCTCACACAACTTATTTTGTTTAATTTATGGTCATGGTCCTAATAAGGTTAAAAGGAAGAGGGGCAGGTTTTCATCTGTCTCCAAAGCTTGACTCTGCTTCATTTAAGAAGCCCTTCACTACTAGGGGGAGGTTGATAAGGTTATAGAGCAATTTCTGAATATAGCACTGCAAAACTCAGAAAAGATATATAAATGCTCCTGTGGACATTCATAAACTGCCAGATGCCCTAAGAAAGATCCCAGCTTAGCCTTCCAAGACACTTCAAAGAAGAGTGTGGAGCATAACAACCATATCCACCGTCACTGATAAAGACCTACAAGTTTCCAGGCACACATTGTATTTTCAATCTATGTAAAAGCCATTTAGGGATTTAATATTTGCATATGAGAAAAACTGAGGTTCAGAGAGGTTAATTGATTTGCTAGGGTCATACAGCCAATAACTGGTGGCTCTTTAATTCGAACCCAGTTCTGCTGGTTTGAATTTATTTTTTATTTTTTAATTTTTTTCTCATAATACCTCACCGCCTACCTTCTAGGAAATAGGTGAAAGAGGAAAAGTTAAAATATGACCTCACATCAGAATATTTCATTTGCTTTTTCTGTTTTTAATCAGTCCTTTTACTTCTAACAATTCATCAGCAGAGGAGTAGAATCATTCAATAGATGAATAAATGGATAATGGCATCTTCACTGAGATCACAAAAAGATGGCTGCTCCTTCCCAATGGCCTCTTCAAGTTGGATAATTTCAGGTGGATTTGGGGAAAAGCATTGAATGTGTCCTGCAGAGAAAAAGAAATCCACTTATCAACTAATTCTCATCCTATCAGGACACCTTCCAGATTGCAGTCAAATTGCGAATGAATAATTAAAAGCTAATTTCCATAAAGTGATTTGCCATTCTTTATTGGTTCCCAAATCACCCTCAGATGAGCTACTCCTTAGAGGGATGTTGGCTGGTCTTAACTAGTTTAAAGCCACCACACGATGGCCAAGCAGAGTCTCCTGTGTTCAGAAAAGAGGATGCAGGTGGAGGATTCAGAGTATTGGTGGTTATGGGGGTGGGGGAAGGGAGGCAGGCACTCTGGAGCTTACTGACTGAGCAGAGCACAGGAGAGGATGGAAAAACTCAAAGACATCGGGCTGATAGAATTACTCATAGGAACTAAAAAGCACCTTTGAGAGTGCTTGCTTTGTGTTTTGTTCCTTTCTTCTTTTTCTTTTTTTCACATGGGTAGGCACCAGGAATTGAACCCAGGTCTCCAGCATGGCAGGTAAGAACTCTGCCACTGTGCCACCATCACTTGCCCCTTTGTGGCTTTTAAACCATAGGAATTTCAAAGCGCTACCCCTAGCTAGATGAGGAGTTTCTGGCCCATTCTTCAACCAGGTCAGCTCTGCTAAAGCTGGAAGAGACCTTGTGGTCAATTACTTTGGTAGATTTTCAAGTATACTTTGGCTCCAGAACCCCTCCCACCCCCACTTTTTTTAAGCCATAGCTCATTTAGAATCCAGCTGAGACAGTGATGATTGAAACGTCTTCAGTCAAGTCATATAAGTGTTTTTGTTTTCTTTGTTTTGAGGACAGTGTGTAAGTATTTATCAAAATTTAAATGTACATATTCTTTGGTGCAACAATTCTTTTAGTAGTCTAGCCTTCAACAAAGCTTACACCTGCACAAAATGCTATACACAAATATGGTCCTTCCAACATTGTTTGTAATACTAAGAAGGGGAGATAGCTTAATAATGGAGGAAAATCCAAATATATTGTGCGTTTGATAAAACAAATGAGCAAAGTGCATATGAGCTGATATCAGAAAGTATCCAGTATCAGTTGATGCTAATATGCAAAAGTTTCATAATATAGATTACTTCATATAATTTACATTTAAAACTCTATATTTATGTATTTGTATGTGCACCACTATGTGTGTGTGTGTGTGTGTGTTTTGAACATCATTATTTAAGGAGAGGAATATAGGGTAAGCACAATTCATACATTGAAAGATTATTCTATATATTTCCAGATAGACTATTTTTTTAAATTCTGAACTAGTGTATAATTTTATAATTTTATAAGTATTGCTTTGATAACCTCAAAGACTGCAAATTTCATTTCTGAGCTAAATTTGTTTCTCTTTCAAATCTATTTTTGCCTTTGTTTCATAGGATCTTTCACTTTATTATGCTATTGTCAGCTCTATTTATTTAAATAAACCTAATTTATAGTTATTCTCTGATTTTTCAATTACCTCAAGTTCACGGGATGCTAATTCTTATTTCTTGTTTTCTTACTCTCCCTTAAAGAGGATGGATGAGTAATTTCCCTTTTTATTTGAGCTAATCTTCATCAGAATTTTTTTTTCTTTGTGGAAGCCCATATACCTGGTTTGTAGAAGTGTCCTTACAAAGTAGTTTTTAATATTTGACTATTGAGAATCAAAGGATTCACTGACCTAGACCGATTTTTAAATATTATTTTTTGACAGTGAGATTCTAACGTAGTATGGACAATAAAAATTCAAAATCCACACCCACAAATGGCATAAATTTGGAGTTTTGATTAGTATTAGAAGATGTCCTCCACTCATTTAGAGCCCTAGAAAATTTCTCCCTACATCCTTAGACTCCAAGTGAAAATCTTCTGATCCCCTTTCAGCAATAGAAACCAATGGTGGGTGAGAGAGGGCAGTACTTTTGTCCCAACTGCAGCTTCTCACCTCTTTAAGAAACTTCGCTAGAGCACTCTCCTTTCCCCAGGATTTTCTAGCCATCGGGACATGCATTTCTTCTCTCACCATCTTCCCAGAGAAAATGTCCCTACTTGTTTAATACATTGTTTCTGAGTTGTTTCTTTGTATCTGGCACCCAAGTATTTATCTTTCTTTCTCTCAAATTCTGCTAAATATTTAAAAGTATATGTTGATAAGTTTTTGCAGTGAAAGAGAGGATCTACGTTATCTCAGTCCATCCTGTTGCCAGATTTTCCCTAGAATTTCAGCAGTGTAGAATAATTTAGGTAGGAATCAGCTAATTTCCTTGTACCTCAAGGTGTCTTTATGGAACCTTCCAGCTTCAAGTAAAACATAATAATGATTAATGATATCCACGAGTTACCAAGTGCCCTGAATTAAGAGGAGACAATTGGGACCAAAACTTTCAGTCCACTAATCTCAACATAGTTTTCTTAATTCTTGCTCACACTAATGGGACATATTATAGAAGCTGAATTTCCCTACCCAGGAATCCTCTCTTCTTGATAATCTATGTTCAAACAAAAGAGATAAAAGAACCTATATGCCCTTACCACACAGTATCACTCTCCATAAAAGGTGAAAATCTACCTTCAGAGCCCATCTTTTGGATACCAATATCATCTTTTTGAAATCCTTTCTGAAATGCAAAAATGTTACCTAGCAGATTGAGCATATATAGTAAAGGGACTCAGTAAAACCTTAGCAGTGCTTAGTTTATCTGGTTAGCTAACATTCTGAAAATTTGATATACTGCTTATAAATTGTGATAAATACCCCTGTCACTGCCAAAGTAATAGTATAATAAGACAACTTGGAATTTATTTAGTCTAACGCTTCCCTTTTATAAATGGTAAACTATTACTTAGAGAAAAGAAGTGACTCCAAAGTCAGTAAGGGCTGGGATCTTGAGGTTAAGAAATGTAGGTTTCTTAACTTCTGTCCCAATTCTATTGTACTCATTGTTTCCCCTAAGAATATACAAAGAAGGGTAGCAAATGAATTTCTTCTCTCTGCACATTGTTAACAACTGTGAGTGGATTTTGGAGCTCTGTGGGCTAAGAAAGATTCTGAGGTTACATCTGAGCTCCATAGGACAAAATATTATAATGAATTGGTGATGTTTGCTATGTGTGTAAGAGAAACAACATATGTGCCAGGTATTTGCTAGCCTTACTATCAAATGTTTTTGGTGCCATCTTGGAAACCAGGACAATATAGAGATATGTATTAACAAACATTTAAGTAATGTATGAGGGGGAGATTTAAGTAATGTGTTTAAATATATATATATATAAATACATACATATACATAAAATATATATTTAAGTAATGTATGAGGGGGAGATTAGGTTTCATCCTCTGGTAGCATCTTTTGGAGATATTGAGGAGAGAAAAAGAATTCTGCTCTGGGAATCAGCAGACCTGAATTCTAGTCTCAGGTCTGTTACTTGCTATGTGTTTACAGAAGAGTTACTGTCCCTCTCTGAAATCTGAATTCCTCCATTGAAAAATAGCAAAAATTATATCTACTTCTCAAATGCTTTGTGAGACTTAGATGAGATTAATGGATGCAATCCATTCATCAGGTCCCAGCACATAATAGTTACTTAATAAAGTAGCTCCCCTGTTCCCCTTTCTCATGAGAGGGCCTATATTCACCCACAAATTCCTTAAGAATGGAGTTTACATGAAATAAGGTCTTATTTGTCATGTCCCAAGATTACTCACCTCTACACTCATCCTGTAGTGCCCACGGGATACTAGAAATACAGAACAGTCGAGTTACTAAAATACTAACCACAACAAGCAAAAGACAGAAAAGGCATTTCCAACCAATATAATATGAAGCCTAAAATTCTCTGTGTCCATCCAGGTCTCAGCTTTGCACGTCCTTCATAGCACGCACAGGAGAGCATCTCCTTGCCCCTTCATCCCCACAGCCGTACATGTGGTTCGCTTTGACATGCATTATTGCTCTCTGTCTTCACTGAATCCTCACTTGAGCATTATATCATCAGTCACTTATCTGTTATTTCAAAAGCTCTGTTAAACTCTACACTCTGCGCTTAGTGTTGGGAATATAATGGTGGTAGATATAGAGTGATATAAAGTTCCAAATCTCCTGGAACTTTAAGTCCAAGGAGGAAGAAAGAAGATTAATGAATTTAGGAAATGCTGACATTTCCTCACCTTTATTCTTGGTTCCTTGGGGGGACTTCAATTTGCTCCCATGATTATCTACAAGTTGGGTGGAAGGGAGAGAGAACAATTCCCCTGCTTTTATTTTCACCCAACATCGTCTTTTCTTCTTTAGTACGCTGCCATCTTTTCCTTTTCTTTCTGTCCAGAATGCTTGCTGTTGTCACACTAGGCTTTATTTCTAAACAATTCACAGCCTTATCTCTCCAAGATAATTTCTGTGCTATAAGGCATCAGCTATGGTTACACTGTCAACTTACTAATCAAAGTACAGCCTAATTACAGCCATGTTCTGTATGATTCTCTATCTTGATCAGATAATCGAAGGGGACTCATTACCAAGATATTGAGGAGAAGGATGCATTATGGGAGTGATGCTCTAAGATGATAACCCTGATAGATTGTGCAGGATGTCTTGATGGGGGATGGGGAGAGATATTTAGGGGTCATGCTGGTGCTAGACTATACCAGAAGGAATGGTGGTCTGTTAATGAGACATCCACAAAGAAGATAAACCATATGTAAAATGAAAACCAGTAGCATTGTAGAAATCGATTTTTACATAACATCCCAGAAACACATTCTCTTTTGTAAAGTAAGGCTCACCTGTGCTGTATTTGCAGGCCAACATCATTACAGCTTTATTTAGACGTGTGTGAAGGAACCATCTGTTCCAGCTCACAGGAGGGCCGGGTCCCATATTACAGGCATCCCCCTCAAGGTCCAATCGCAGTGCCTGATGCAGAAGTTTCCTGATGTGATGCTTGATTGAAAGCTAATGACAGGAACACTTCATTTTTCAAAGTGTGCTTTTTCTAAGAAGCAAGTGTGCTCTTTGGTGATTGTTTTTCTTCTCCCTGCAGCCCATGGAAACAGCATGAAGAACTGAGGACTTGGGAAATGGGGACTGTTCTCCATCTATTCATTCGTTTATTTATTCCTTCATCCATTCAATAAATATATGCTGTTGCCTGCTATGAGCCAGGTGCTATTTGTGGCACAGGGGATACGGCTGTGAACAAGGCAGATGCAATTTTCAAGGTCCTTACATGTGAGGGGATTAGACAATGATCAAACAAAAAGCAATTTGAAAAGATAAACTACCAAGGAATAATTTGTGCTATAGTCAAAGTAAATTGGAGCACGGACTATAGTTAATACTGCAATTATAATAGTATTCTTTCATTAATTATATTAAATGTACCACACTAATGTAAGGTGTTAATAATGGGGGGTGGGGGGAAGGGATATATGGGAGTTCAGTATTTTCTGCATGATTTTTCTGTCTACCTACAACTTAGCTAATAAAAATAAATAAATAAATAAATAAATAGGGCTAGTGCAATAAAGAGAGACTGAGTTACCTTTCTACATTGTGTAGCCACAAAAGGTCTCTCTTGAGGCTGAAATGTCAAGGAATCAGCTATACCAAAGTCCAGGAGAAGGTTCATCTCAGGCAGAGGCCACATCCACAGCTGGTTTCTTGAGTGGAAAGGACTTTGGTTCGAGGTTCTGAGAACAGAACCTCCATAAGGCTGGAGCAGAGTGAGAGAGGAAGAGAAGTGTGTGAGATGAGGAAAGAAAAGCAGATAAGGGGCAGTTCCTTGGGACCCCAAAGGTCAGGGTAAGGGGCTTGAATACTTTCTGATACCTGATGGATTCAGCCTGGGAGTAACATGGTCTGAGTGAAATGGTGCCAAAAACTATTGGAGCCGCATGAAGATGTGGAGCAAGTTGCAACAACAGTGTATCGCAGGAACACAGGTTCAGGGCATAAAAGAAGCTTTCAGAAAGTGAATCCTTCCTCTTACAGAAGAGTCCAGAAATCTGCTGGTCACTTACATCCTATGAAGAGTCCAGAAAGAGCAGGAGAAGAAGTTTCATTATTCCGATCTTCATGTGACTGAAAAGTGCTTTGAATTGGCAGCAACAGATAGCTCTGCGCACCCCAAGTCAGCACAGAAAAGAGCCCCATCTCTACTGTTTGAGTGTGGTTTTTATCCACCCTGGGGGGAAAGAGGTTCTTTCACTAATTCCTATTTTGATAAGTATTGGGGGCAGCTTGTTCCTGGTTTCAGAGTTTAAGGTCTGGCTGGGTCTCTTTATTAGAAATTTCCCCAGGTTGTGGAAAGGCCAGATGATGGCACATACCATATGTTTGTAACATCCCCAGAGAAGGAGGTGGGGTAAGGTGAGATGTAGGGGTAGGGTGTAGGTGAGTTCTGGGTGATAGCCACTAACAGATGTCCATGATTTCCCTACAGAAGATGTCTGACCTATCCATTTTTTCCTCAGTTCCCCCTCTCTACAAATGAAGGCCCAACATCTGACTGCTAACTCTCCAAAGAGGAGAGAAATAACAAACTAAAAGTAGAAGGTCTACTACATGTTCACGCAAACCTTTTTTACCTTCTTTTCCTCTCCTTTCAGATAGGGGTGGAAACTCTTCCCAGGAATTCCATTGTTTCCTGATATTGGGCTGCTGTTACTTATTAACAGGTTATCAGGTATGAGTCCTCTCTGAGCCCCCAGCCCTAACTCAGGGGTTAGGTCTTTGTAGGTCCTTGGTAATCTGGTCCTGACCAGATGTCTTGTTTTATGGTCCATGATTCCCGTGTCATAGTTAAAACTTCAGGAGTGCAGATGACTTGCGATGCTGTTCATCCCTCTGCCTGGAGGTTCTTCCTTCCCCTGTCTGCCACATCCTGAATCCCAACTTCATTTTGAAGGACTTGCCTCAAGTTTTACCTCCCCTTTGAAACCACTCCTGATTGTCTCCTCCTCCCCCAGCATGACAAAGTTAATCCTTCTTCTGTCCCCCCAAAGCCCTGAGTTACCTCCATCATGGCACTTAGATGTGCACAGTGGTGAGCTCCATGTGTGTCCATGACCCTTTTAGACCCTAAATTATTAACGGCAAGTACTTTTTTCTTCACATCCATATGCCTGCTTTTGAAGTAGTTCTTACTATGAAGGAGTCATGCGGTAATGAGAGTTGAATAAAAGAATGATTGGTGAGGCCACAGTGGAAAATAATCTCAGTTTAGTATTTGTAGCCACCATGAGAATGTGCTTCCCAGACCTCTGCCATCAGCAAGGGTGGTGGACCAAGGACACTGTGTGCCTCTCGGAAGTTCACCTTAACTTCTGCATCCAGGCCATGCATCCAGGAGCTGAGCACAGCAAGGATACTAAGGCAGGCCCTGGGAGATACAGAGTTACTTTGATGAAACGTCTGTAAGCTGTGCTGCAGCTGCATTCCCTAAACTTCCTGACCTCTCTCCTTCACTTTGGGTCAAGCGTGCATCTCCATCTGATGGTTCTCTGAGCACGTCCCTACTCTCACCCTAATTTTCCCTCACAGGCATTTTCCCTAATTAAATTCTTGCATATTTAATCCTGTCTTGGTATCTACTTCTTGAATGACTTTAACACAGTAATTATATTTAAGTCCCTTAATTTACCGAAAAATATTTATTGAGGACCCATTCTGTTAGGCATTTTGCTTGCGGCCTGGAATTTAACATGAGCAAGGCACAATCACTAGACTCAAGAAGCTGAGAGTTCAACTGGGAATGAAACTGGCAAACTGATACAATATGATGGAGAAATGCTATAATCAAGGGAGTCAGTGGGATATAAAAGCATAGAGAAAAAGTACCAAGTCCAGTCTGACTGTGCCTATGTTTGGCTGTGGTGGGGGGTGGGGGGGGGGGAGAACTCATAAAAGGCTTTGGAAAGGAAATAGCAACCACAATGAAACAGGAAGCGTGGGTGTAGATCAGAGGTAGTCAGAGTAGAGGAGGATGGTGGTACTTGAAGGGAGAGTGAATGCTCCAGACACAATAGGAAAGGAGTCTCCAGCAGAAGCTAGGGCAGAGTGTTGTTTATGGAGGGAGGAAACAAGAAAGGAAACTGGGGTAGTGATATAAAGTGGTGGGGGAGGTGAAGTACACATAGGGGACAGTGGGAAATAGAAAGAGGGAAAGAGGAACAGACATGGACCAGAGGGAGGAGGAGAGGTCTTTCCCAAGCAGGCTTGACCAGCAAAAGCAGTGAGTAGAAGTGCCCACAATTGACAGAGAGCTGTTCGTTTGTCTGTGTGGCTGGTTGGTTTAACCAATCCAGAGTCTTCTGTGCTGGAAAACAGGAAGGAAGGCATAGGTGAGACTATTCTTTGACCATGGACTTTTACAGGCAAAAGGAAGTAAATTCATAATCTTGGGAGGTCTTGGGCATAGTTGAAAGTATCTACCAGCCAAGGATGCCATTTATTTAGTATATGTATGGCTTAGTGGTCTGAGTCATGGATTTGGGAGTTAAACCAATGAGGTTCCAATTGATGCTCAAATCTCAGGTCTGCCACTTGACAGCTATGTCTTGAGGGAAATAATTAAACCTCTCTGTTCTTTAGTTTTCTTGTCCAAGTTAGGAGATGGTTCTATTGTTTAAAATACAAAGGTAAAGTCCAATTATTATTAGATAAGAATCTGTGCCTAGCAGTGCACTAAGTATCTTACATACTTATTTTACCTACTACTAGGAGGTGTTTTACAAAGTAGAATGTCAGGAATAGAATGGCAAAAAATATCTCCAAGGTCACAAAACCAGCAAGTAGTAGATCTGGCATTTTACCTTAATATTTTATTTTTTAACATGTTTTTTATTATGAAATATAACATAAATACAAAAAAAAAAAACAATAAATTTCAAATATATTTTAACAAGTAGTTATAGAACAGATTTCAAAGTTTGGTATGGGTTACAGTTCCACAACTTCAGGTTTCCCCTTCTAGCTGCTCCAAGACACTGGAGACTAAAAAGAAATATCAATATAATGATTCAGCAGTCATACTCATTTGTTAAATCCTAACTTCTCTGTTACAACTCCCCCTTCTTCTTTGATTCTTCTCCCAATCTTTAGGGATTTTGGGGTTATGCCTAGTCTAACTTTTTTCATGTTGAAAAGGGGTGTCGACAATATGGGTTAAGGGGATGGAACTGGTTGATTTTCTTGGAGAAACTGGCACCTTTGGATTTCAGGACTTACCTGGCCAAAAGTAAATTTAGTGCATGAAACTTTTGCAGGATCTCAGATAGAGCCCTAGGTGATCTTTAGGGCTAACAGGAATGATATCAGTTTGGGTTTGGTAAACCATGGCAATTAGCAGTAATTAGCTGAAGCTTGCATAGGAGTAGCCTCCAGAATAGCCTCTCAACTTCATTTAACTCTTTTAACCACGATACCTTATTTTGTTACATTTCTTTTCCCCCTTTTGATCAAAAAGGCATTGTTGAGCCCTAGACACCAAGGCCAGGCTCATCCCTGGGAGTCATGTCCCATATTGTCAGGGAGACTCATACCCCCGGACTTCATGTTCCAAGTAGGAGGGAGGGTGATGATTTTACTTGCAGAGTTGGGCTTTGAGAGAGTGAGTACACATTTTAGCAACAAAAGAGATTCTCTGGAAGTAATTCTTGGTTTAACTTCTCTGCTACAGACATAAGTTTCATAAGAGCAAGCCTCAAGATCAAGGGCTCAGCCTATAGACTTGGAAGTCCCTAGCATTTGAAAGAGTATCTGGGGTTTTCCAGGTGGGAGAGTTTAATAGTTCCACATTTTTTTCCTCCAGTCCCTCAAGGGACTTTGCCAATACTTTTTAATTATCTGCCCAGCATACTCTTGGATATATCCGGAAATTATACTAAGCCGTACAGATTTACAAACCCTTGTTCCCATTTTGGGCTCCATGTATTGGGGTTATCCAAACAGGTTGACTTAGATTGTGTGCTACAGAAATTTTAGGTTTTGGACAAAATAAAGCTCTCTTCCTTTGGTCTCATAAGTAGGTGAGGTTCTAAAATACAGAAACTGGTCGTCCTTCATTTTACCTTAATTTATTCCACTTTTTATAAAACATATGCATTTTAAGTTAACTATTATTCAATTAATATGATGTCATCCTCTGTCCAAGGCATTCTCTGCTTGTCCCATGGCTTCAGCACCTCCCTAATTCTCCCAGGGGTGCATATAGCTCAGTTAAGAAGCAAGGACTTAAGAGGTCAAGGCCCCAAGAGCAAATTTAGAGCCAGATTCCGCATTCTAGCAGGATAAAGATCAAAGAGGGCACAGAAAGGAGAGACAATGCAGGTGCTGGCAGGCTGGTGAAGGGTAGTGATAGACAGATATGAGGCTTCTGTGAGATGAGGAGACAGATATTAACAGGGCAGGAGAGAAGGAATACATAAAAAAAAGGAAAAAGATTCATGGAGAGTCACAGCTAAGTATTTTACCTGTCAAAAAATTACTGTGACCTGCACATTTAGGCTATAAAAATATTTCTTCAATCAAGAGAAGTCAGACTTTGTCCAAGGACAAATCAAGGCAGCATCTTCTGCTTGTCTCACAAAATTAATTTGAAACATACACACACACACACACACACACACACACATACACACACAACTGGAAGACTGGGCAGAGTGGTAAACTTTTACAACTTTCAATCATCTGTGTTAGGTGGAAGGCAATGACTGAAGACTTCAATAGAATGAGACACAGGATGAAGCAGATGCAGTAGGATGTAGCATTCTTGCTGTTCTAATTTTTCCTCTTGATATGTCTTTTTAACATCATCATAATCATTATTAAAATATAAAAACATACATGTGTTCATATTTATACACTTATTGAGCTTACATAATGTATGTTAAACTCTTTACAAAGTTATCTAAATTAATCTTCACAACAAGCTATGAGGTAGGTGCCATTATTAGCCCCATAATACATATGAAAAAAACTGAAAGTTTAAGTCTTTCGTCAAAAGTATGCCTTCATTTAAAAGATATGCTAAAAAAGCAGGCAATAGAAAATCATACTGGAATTAGGTTCAAAGATTGAAGTTTGTTCTCCGTTTTGTCATATGCTAGTTTGGGAACCTTATGCAACACTAGTTAGACCCTTTAAATATCTCTTGATTCTACCCACTTCTCTAATACCCTAATCCAAGCCAGTGTTACATTTTGTCCAGTCTTACCCAGTATTCTATCTGATCACTCCCCACCTGTACCATTTACTTTGTCCTACCTCTATCCATTCTCCAGGCTGCACCTAGAGTGATGGTAAATGGAGAGCTAGGCATCAAGGATGACTATAAATATATTGCTAGCCCAACTGGATGGATGGGACTGCTATAAATTGATGTAGTGGTCACTGGCTTTTTGAAGCAAAGAGGTAGTTAGGTCTTGATCACAGTGAGTTGGAGGTATGATACAATCCGCATTTTCATAAAAGCCTCGTTACTCTACCTTCTTAATCCCACCTTCTGGAGTTGTGATAAACAAAGAAACGCACATGCCATGGTGAAATACTATACATGTGTAGGGTGTTATTACTAGGACTATTTTCTTTCTTTTGCACCACACAGAGTCAGTGGAAGGTTTTTTGCAACAGATACAACAGAGTGCCTGAAGATCTTCAGAGGATAAAGGCCTTAAAAATATCAATGAGGATAAACCTAGAAGTGAGTAGAAGGGCTTTTGCTGTCTTGTGAATCTGTTTTCCCTTTCTTGGCTTGCATAAACAGGATGACTTTTTTATTCTATATTTCCACATATACAAACTCCTTTGTTTAAGGTGAGGTGCTAATTTCCAGGAGTGTGCAAGATTTATAGACACTAACGCATTCTGAGTTCCACTCTCATTTCTCAAGAAAGATACAGGACCAGGGAATACCAAAAGAAATGACAATGTTGGTCTAAGAAGCAGTTCACAAGGTTAGTCACAGAAATCTGCATCATTACAAGAGAATTGGTAGAACACAAGAGCCTCATGTTTAAAAATGGACCAGAAAATGAATGCTACTCAGTATTAATGATTTCTTCCTCACTGTCAGCAGTCGTAGATGAATCGCCTGTAGAACAACCGAATTCCAGAGTTATTCTAGGTCACATTGCATAAATATTTGGTTTTAGATGTTTGCTTTCTCTACTAAAATAAAGAAATAAAATTTGTGCACATTTGTTGAGTTCCTAGTTTGAGCTAACATCTCAGTTTTCATTAAATTGTCAGACTACCTCTGCTAGGTGGACACAATTATTCCCATTTCACAGAGAAGGTGAGGATCACAGCTTGAAAGTCATTTGTTCAGAACAAGTTACTACTAAGTAATAGTATCTTGATTCAGAATCATGGTTGAGTCTCTAACATAGAGGATGTAGGTTTCATTTTTTAAACCCTCTATACATTTCATGGGCCCAATCACGTATCGCCAATAGGAATTTTTCACATTTTTGATCAAGGTTCCTTCCATAATATTTCTATTTGATAACTGAAGAACATGAAACTCAGAGAGGGCAAATTTTACGTGAAACCACATGGCCATGCCAGAGTTGGACTTAAAACTCAGTCTTCTTGGCTGACAAGATTCAGATGATTTCTCCACGCCATGGCTTCCTTCCTTGCACAGATGCAAGCCTACAGATTTGGTAAATTACCATTCAACAAATAACCTCTTCTTGGCTTCCCACCTTCATTTCTTCTCTAATGATGGGAGGAATTCCACAGAAAGTGGCAGTTTCTTTGCAACCCGAGTTCACAGCGTGCAGCTAATTATAGAAATAAATAAATGGTGACTGGAACCATCTGTCCTTCCTTTGGCAAACACCTTGCTTTCATGTGAAATTAGTGCCACCTGCAACCCGCAGACCTCTCAGAGACACATGCATTGCCCCTCCATATTCAGAGGTCAACAGTGTTGGCACTCCCAACCCACAGTCACAACCCTGAGAGCTGTCACACCTCCCTAGGGAGACACAATTAATGCAGCCAAAGGCGTTCCAGAGCTCTTTCTGTAGCTGAGGGAAAGGAAAGGGAGCCAGAGCCAGGCCTCCGTCTTAGGTGCTGTTCTGGGCAGGAAACTGTGCAGTGTGGATATTCCAACATCTTTCTGGACCCAGGAGCTTCATCTCTGCATTTTCATTTCTCCTGGCAGGGTCATGTATACTACTCTATCAGGCAGCAATTTGGATTTCTAAAGCAAGCTCGGATATCTACCAGCTCTGCTTTGTTCACTTTGGAAACTCCCAGTTCAAGGTTCAGTTTCTATATTTCTAGTATGTGATCTTAGATACACCACTGAACTGTTTTGAGTCTCAGTTTCCCCTTATGTACATTGTGGAAAATAATAGGACCTACCTCTTAGGGCTGTTGGAAGGATTATCTGAGAGGTAATGCATAAAAAGCTTTTAGCACAGTGTATAGGGATGACTTCTATTCGTCAGGAATGAGCACTCTGGCTATAATAAAAGGTAAGGGCTACAGACTCTAGGAATGCCCTGAAATATACATGAAAACCTTTGCACATATGATTAATTCTTTTGAGGGAAATGATTCATAACTTTAATCAGAATTTCAACCATGCTCTCTGACCCCCTCCCTTTCTCCCAATTTAGGGATTGGAAACTTGGATCTTCCCCAGGTTTTTCAATTAGTTTTCCTCCCATCATGGAAATGAGCACTAAAGTTACTCAGTAACTCTTAGCGTTTGAGAAGCAGGAGCTGCTAGCAAGTTTAATTCCTCCTTTCTCTATTTGCATCACCCAAAGAACAAAAAGCAGAACTCTTTGCTCTTTTCTACCCACTCCTCCCTAAGAATTTTACTTCCTATTGGCATCTCATTAATTTGATCCAGAACTTTCCTCATATGTCTTGTCCAGTGATGGGAATAATGTTTTCTGTGAGTTCACAGGTATCTATTAAAACATGAACACACCTGAAATCTATTATTTCATGAACATAATTTCAGTTTCCATTTCCTTGGCAGAAAGCAAGAACCTAAGTAAATAATTCTACATGGTTTATGACATTGTTTCACATTCATTATTGGATCTCAACATAGGCCTAAGAGGTATTCAAGTAAAAAAAAAAACTTTATTCCTGTCTTATAGATAACTGAGACTATGAAGAGAACTAAAATGTCAGTATTAAATTGCTATATTTAAGAGCACTTTCTATCCTCTAAAATCCATTTATCTGAAACACATTTGATTATTTTTTTTTCTTTTTTGGAGGGAGGGGAATTCAGAAATTGCACCTAAGTGCCCTGCTACGTGAATCCTCTGTACCTATTCTTCTCAGAATTAATTTAATTACATAATAGACCTGCTTTGACATTTCAGTTCTGTAAGTCTCCGCTTTCTTCCACCACTAGATAATTGTTGCTAACTTTTCATCCCAGGAACTAGTCCTGATCCCTATATTTATGTATAAATATATATATTTATATATTCTCTGCTAAAATTTTAAAAATCATTATAACTCTGTTCTTTATTTGACATCCAGGAATCTGAGAATCTATAAATGGGTTTCAGGAGGACAATAAACTTCTGTGACCCAATTTTATGGATGGAGAAAGAAGAGATAATAAAGGCAGAGAGATGATAGGTACAAACTCTGCTTGTATCACTATTCATTTGCTCAAAACACAATCATAGAACCATGTCTTTCAATCCCCCCCGGGAAGAGATACACCATGGACTTTTTTCCATATGCACATGGATGCATAGTTAGAAATGCCATTTTCATCATATTACCAGGATTCATATCACTACCTGATGCAGTAGACAAACCCCTCCATCCTTCCAGCTCATCATGAATCCATTTATTCATTAATTTATCTAATGTTTATTGAGAATTTACTATGGAGAACATTTTGGTACAAACCATCAAAGCTGGGAAGCTACAGAAGGAGAAAGCTAAGGAAATCATTTGATACAATGCAGTGGTAATACCAGAATAGAGATATGGACTGGCTACTAAGAAAGCAGAACAGAAAGTAGGATAGGAAGCCACATAAATTAAGGTGGGGGCTTCAGGAGATGCTCTGAGGAGGAAGTATTGCTCATGATGTGTCTTGAAGGATGAATTTATGTTGAGCATTACAGATTGGTAAATGGAGAGTAAACAGATAGGCCAGGAAAAGGAAACAGCCTAAGTAATGAAACAGAGATCTGGAAAAACTTCCCTGCTCACAGTTGCCTTTGATTTCATCATTGCCCCACCCTGGTCCAGCCCTGCGTTGATATTGGCCACTTAGCCTCCAGTGATAATCACCCATTTACTCCTCAGTTCAAGAAACCTCTTCTTCACAGTTTATTCTTACAAGCATGTAAACTATTTAGCTGGCTCTGTGCGTTTTAAAATACCGATTTGCTTTACAGAATATATGACCACAGGGCTCAGCACAGAATGTACTTTTGATGCAGAAGTGTGTGATGCAACTTATAAAATTGATGGTTGCACATGTTTTGGTTTAGGGATGCCCACCTGAATTGAACATGTTTTTTTAAAATTTGTGATTTCAAAACATAGACTATTCCAGAAACTTATATTCTTAGACTCTACTAGATCTTTCTTGCTTGATAAGAATCGGGCCAACCTATTCTCTATGTTTTTTTTTTTAATGAAAAATAGCCTATCTCCTGTACTGTATTCTCTAATCTCTAGAGCTCTCTTATCCAACTACTGAAAATCTCTGTAGGTACCCTGGTGGAGGAAATTCCTTTCCTTTTCCCTTAATTTTTTATCAATACACTCCCAGCTACAGCTTGGAGAAATGGGGCCTCGAATCAATTTTAGAATCATTTTAAATTCTTTTGCATTTCACTTTTTAGTGGAAGTTCAAAAATATTTCAGGATTTTAGAGCGATAATTAGACCTGTCGCTTTAGACAAATGTCATATAATTTGTTCACTCCCACAGCAAAATCTTGCTTCTGGGAAGGAGGGCAAATATTTAAGAATGAAATGAGACTGACACGCACATGAATTAAAAAACAACTGGTTTAAATCTTTAAAATGATTTACCCTGTTCTTGCTCATTAGTCAATATTGCATGGAGCCCTGTGCCAAAACTTTTAACAGCCCCTGAATCTCAAAGACTATTTCTTTTCTCCCTTTTCATTATTAAAACTAATTGATATGAACCTTGAGGTAAGCAATTGCTAGTGTTCCTATAGCAGCAATTCCAGTCCCGGGAACTTTAAAAGTGAAACACTCTAGAGTCTAATTCATGGTTATTGCCTTTCTCACCTGAGCAAAGTGGGAAATGGAGCCTTCTTTTGGCAGGAAACTGTGAGTACAAAGAGGCCACTTTGGGAAATGGCAAATAAAGACAGAGGAGAAGAATGTCTCAGCCAAAGTGGTAATCAGAGAATTTTAAAATTATTTTTTGACAATACAGACAGCACTTGCCGAATGCCATTCCTTTTAGATGAAGTTATTCAATGAACCAATACAATAGGACAAGAAATAAAATGTTCAACAAGATATGAAGCAATGAGAATTCAGTCTTCTTTCACTGTTCTTTTTGCCTTGACCTTGAAACTCAGTTATGAACTTGGATTGGCTTCAATGCGGTCCATTTTATTGACTGGATCTTTGATTTGCCCCATGTGTTCAGAACCCCAAGCCAGAGTTGTCCAGGAGAAAAATAATAGCCTTTGGGATAAGGCAGACTTAGTTTTGAATCATGCCTCTTGTTACATCGAAGACATTACGATGACAAGGAGCCTCAATTTCTTCATCCGTAAAGTGGAAAGGAGATTTTAGTGAAAGAATGAGAGTGCATCCAGGTGTTCTGATCAAGGCAGAATTGGGGTTTAAACCTGTCAGATAGGTGGAGCTGAGAGACCTGCCTCAGCTTCCGTACACTCGGCATCTGTTTGGATCCACGGATTTGCATGAGAGCTGTGGGCCCACTGAGGTATTTACAGATGTGACTGGTGGGCTTGGAAGAAGAAGGATAGATGCTGATGTTCTAGTTTGCTAGCTGCCAGAATGCAATATACCAGGAACAGAATGGCTTTTAAAAGGGGGAATTTAATAAGTTGCTAGCTTACAGTTCTAAGGCCAAGAAAATGTCCCAGTTAAAGCAAGTCTGTAGAAATGTCCAATCAAAGGCATCCAGGGAAAGATACCTTGGTTCAAGAAGGCCGATAAAGTTCTCAAGTGAGAAGGCTCATGGTGAACACAGTCAGGGTTTCCCTCTCAGCTGGAAGTGCACATGGCAAACACAGTGTCATCTGCTACCTTTCTCTCCTGGTTTCCTGTTTTATGAAGCTCCCTGGGAAGACTTTTCCTTGTTCGTCTCCAAAGGTCACTGACTGGTGGACTCTGTTTGGTGGTGCTGCAGCATTCTCTGCTCTCTCTGAATCTCCTTCATTCTCCAAAATGTTTCCTCTTTTACAGAACTCCAGAAACTTATCAAGACCCACCCAAATGGGTGGAGACATGTTGTCACGTAATCCAGTTTAACAAGCACTCTTGATTAAATCATATCTCCAGAGAGATGATCTGATTACACTTTCAAACATGCAGTATTGAATAGGGATTATCATGCCATTACAAAATGGCATTTAGATTAAAACATGGCTTTTCTAGGGGACATACATCCTTTCAAACCAGCACAGCTGGGAACAGGAAGATTCCTGGGAAGGTTTATGGATCTCCTGAGAGATAAAATTCCCTTCTCTTCTTTGGAAGAACATGGAGAGAGAAACTAGATTGTTTAATAGAGCCTGAAAGTACATGGAGAGGTGTGGTTCTCCCAGAGGGTTGTGACTTAGCTAAACCTATCCTCACCAAGTCATGCTGTGAGCTGTGGGCCGCCGCACTAGGAAGAGCTGTGCCTGTCAACTGAGAAGTGTTGCATTAATTTAAACTTCTCTATAAGTGCACAACCTTGCTGTGGGGTCCCCTCTAACTCAAAACAACACAGAAGGAAGGTTGCCCATCCCTCCTCCTTTTGCAGTTAGGTCAAGGTTTGAAAGCCTCAGGGGCCTGTGAAAACAGAACTTGCACTTTCAACGTGGAAGAAGCAAGCCTGGTGGATTTCAGGCTTGGTTAATAATGGCAGTGGCTGGACTTCACCTGAGGATCCTTTACCGAATGTAAGACAGTTTGCGGGGCGTGCTGGAAAGGAGATTGCAGCGGTTTATCTGCAGAACTGTGATCTGTCTGGTTATATTTTGGTTACATGATTTGGCACACAGTAATTACACAAATATATTTGTTTTAATTCTTCTTTTTTCTTTCCTTGCCTTTTCTTTTCTTTCTAGATAGTTCCCTGAAGTAGTTTTGCCACACTCTGCTTCTCAGGGACTGAAGATCTACCCTGAAACCCAGTTCTATGTGTGGCATTCTAACAGACCTCCCTGTCGCTGAGTGCTTGTTTACTTCCACAGCTAACTCCTGTTCCTTCATCCCCTCCCCTAGCAATGATAAGGTGATATAGGGCTTCAGGAAGCAGATTTCAAGCAAGTACTACTAATGCATCTGTTGAGGATCCCTGGCCAGTAGTGTCCTCCTAACTGGATCTGTTTCCCAGAACCAACCAAATGTGAACCCATCTGTACCTGAGCCTGACCCGCAATGAGCATTGTATTTCAAAATTCCTTCAGGTCTTACCTCCACCCTGTCCTCAGCTGATATCCATCCCCAAACTCTTTTTCATTTGCCATCATGGAGGCCTGTTCTGCCCTGTGCAGCAGCCACTAACCTCGCATAGCTATTGAGTCAAATGTAGCTAGTTCAAACTGAGATGTGCTTATCAGTGTGAAATACACACTGCATTTCAAAGTCAGGACAAATAACATACTGTAAAATACCTCATTAATAATTCTATATTGATTACATATCGAAATGATATTTGGGATACATTATATTAAATTTAAAATGTCACTAAAGTTATATTCTTTTTAGTTGTTTTCACAATATGGCTACTAAAAAAATTAAAATGATACATGTGAGTCACATTCACGTCTTGCTGCATCAGTCAAGGTTCTCCAGAGAAACACAACCTGCAGGTGATATATATGCATAAAGAGATTTATCCCAAGGAATTGGCTCATGCAATTGCAGGAACTGGCAAGTGCAGATTTTGTAGGGCAGGTCTGCAGGCTGGAAGCTCTCTGGCAGGAGCCGCATTCACAATTCTCAGTTTTGCTCTTAAGGTCTTTCAACTGATTGGGTGAGGTCCACCCACATTATTGAGAGTAGATATCCTTAGAGCCAACTGATTGTGGATGTTAACCACAGCTACGAAAGACCTTCATGGCAATGCCTAGATCAGTGTGTAATTGAATAACTAGGTATCACCTACTCAAGTTGATACGTGAAACTAATAATCACACTCCACATATTTCTATTACTGTTAAACAGACCCTTTACAAACGTAACCTGATCATTCTAGTTCCCTATTAAAACCTTTCCAAGGCTTCCCAAGACGGTAGTTAAATTCCCCAATGTAACTTGAAGATGTTTTGTGACCTGGACCCTTTCTGGTTCTCCAAACTCTCCTTATGCTCCTGCCCTGCAGAATCACTTGCAGCAGCACATACGGGCCGTGCGTCTCCTGGCCTCTTTGCTCATGACATTCATGACATCAGGGAACCCTTCCTTCCCAGAGTCAACAGCAGCACTTCTTTATAGCTCAGTGTAGATGTCACCATACCTCAGTTTAGGTGCCCCTCCTCTACCTTTCCACAGAATCCAGTGCCGACTCTTTCCTAGGAGTCAGGACTAGAAAATAATTTTTTTTAGAAAAACTTGATGTTTATAAATTCCACTTCTCAGAGTTGATACATAGTATTCCAGGAAATCATGTAGCTCCTGTCTCTGATCCAGCCAACTCTTGCTACACATTGTCCTTTCAATTTATTTAGGCTCAACTCACTTATCCTAGTGCCTTTTCTTTACCTAAGCAATCCTTACCTATCTTTAAAATCAAATTTCTTTTCTTCTATGGAGCCAAAGTAGATCAACTAGACCCTTAATAATTCCTTCCTCTTCTTATCTCCCACAGCGTTTAT
Organism: Tamandua tetradactyla; assembly: GCF_023851605.1. Taxonomy (NCBI): domain Eukaryota; kingdom Metazoa; phylum Chordata; class Mammalia; order Pilosa; family Myrmecophagidae; genus Tamandua; species Tamandua tetradactyla. The sequence goes on from NC_135328.1 coordinate 39,667,094, forward strand.
TATCCTTATTGTTCTCTTTGGCACTTCAATTTTGTCTTAATGCGGTCTTGCAATATTGATTATATCACTGTGTTAGTATTACTTAACCTTTCAAATGATTATGTATATGTCTTCAAATATATCATATGCTCTCTGGGGGCACAGGCTGTCTCATATGTCTTCATAGTCATCCTGAAGCTACCACATAAGTCAATAAATGCTTGTCATTTGACTGGTGGACAGTAAAAAGAAAGCAGTATAATATCAAGTATGGAATGAGTTGGTAAAGCTAGATCAATAGCATTAAAAACATATTATTTGAATGAAGTAAAAATTTAATTAAATTGGTTAGTGGGAAGAAAATGGGTCCAGAATCATCCATTTTATAAGTCATTCATTCCATTGAATAACTTCTACATATAGGCTTCACCAACTCCACTGGTGAACAAAAGAGCAAAAACCCTGGTCTTTAGGGAGCTTAGACTTCTAGTGGGAGAGGCAAATAGTAAAATCAAATAAATAAGTAAAATGTACAGTATGTTATAAAATGTAAGTGAAGAAAATAAGGCTATGGAGTGCTGGGAGACAGATTCTGCAGTTTAAATCCAGCACATCTGTGTTCAAATGTAGACACAGTCATTTATACAAGCTGTGCATTAATGAGTACTTTACTTATATGATTTTCTGCTTCTGTATACTAAGCAAAAACTAATATATACTTATACATTAAATGTTGCATTAAAATGTGTAAAATCCTTGAACTATTATAGACATTCAATATATTATGCCAAATACATGACCATTTAAATAACCTTTACAGATGGAAATCATAGTATATAAAGGGTGAGTTCAATTGTGTTCATCTCCTCTGTCTCTGCATTCTAAAATACAGCCACACACAAAGACTTAGTCCAAAATTTCACCACCTCTATGAAGCTTTCCTGATATCCTCCAATGCAAATTGGCTCCATTCCACTCCCAAACCTCTTCACACTTGCACCTCACTTACTCACATGCATATCATCTTCCTTTTAAGGTTATAAAATCTCCCAGGAAAAAAACTGAGGCTATTGAAATTTCATCATTCTTGACATTTTTCTCATTCGCCATCTACATGCAATCCAATATCAAGTCCCATAAAACCTACCAACAAAATAGCTTCCTCTATTATCCCACTTTTCATGTGCACTATTCTCCCTTAAATGCAAGCAGTCACTATCTCTCCCTGACTTCTGGTACCACAGTACCCCTTAGCTGATCTCCTTACTTTCCTTCCTAACATACTACAACTCATTTCTATGTCATAGCCAGAGGAATCTTCTTTAAGCATGAATCTGATTAAGTCACATCTTTCCTTTAAATCCTTCTGTTCATTCTTATTAGAATAACATACAAACTCCTTATGTAAAGCCCTAAGTGACCTGGCCCTGTCTGTACTGCATCCATTGTATCTTCTCCATTTCCTTCATATAGCCTCACCGCCCTTCAGCTGTTTTGGTCCTCTTTGAGTTATTGAAATTTTTCAGTCTCTTTCTCAGTCTTTTGCAAGAAACATTCTTCTTTACGCTGTGCCCAAATAAGATTATACGTTCTCCAGGTCTCATCTCAAATGTTACTCCTCCAAAGAAGCATTCGGTGATTATGCATCTAAATTAGTCCACCTACTCTTTTCTCTCTTAAAAACCTGTTATGCTTCTTTGTATAATCATCACAATCAGTGTGTGGGTTTACATTTGGCCCCTCATTAGACTGTAAGCCCGGAATTTGCGGTATAAATGAGTTAAAGGATTTTTTTGTTTACAAAAAAATTATCCTGTGATACCTACCTGGTAAGTGATTGTTAAGTGTTTGCTAGTTGAATTAGTGTTTACCTGATTTTTCAAGTAATTTAAAAATAAACTTTTAGTGTATGTAAATAGAACCAGTGTCAGCAAAGGCTCTGAAGTTTATGGCTGTGGTTCAGAGTATAGGATGCCTCTCTATCCTATTTAACACGAGCAAACTGGTGCTGTTTTTAGCCAAACCTCATTCTCAAAGTATGCCTTCCTTCAGTGTCCTGTTCTAATACCTTTACTAAAATTGATGTCTTCATTAATATCTTTATCTGGAAGGAGAAACGTAAGATCCACGCTACTATGGTTCTAGATCTCTGCCAATAAGACCCCATCCGTGTCCACATTTTGTGTTATTGTTATTATATTTTAATTCATGGTATGGATTGTCATAGTTTGTTATGGTCAATTTAAACATGCTCCATGAAAATAAAATTAGTGTCTGAAATGGTTTCCATAACTTAATGATAAAACTAACCACTTAGATGATATTTCACATAAAGAAATGTAAACACCTACCACTGTCCAGTAAAAATATAGACAACAGGAAGAGTCTAAGTTAAAGTGAGTATGCTTGGGGTTTCTGGTTGGCTCAATAAACTTTAAAAATGTAGTATATATGAAAGCCAGAAAAAAATGTATTTGATTTTGAATGGATTATTAGAGGTGAAATATAGAGACTAGAAATAGTTATTTCTCTTAGGTGATTAGACTACCTAGACTAAATAATCAATGCAGGACAAGAAAGACATTAAAAAAGGAAAGGGCACCAAAGAGGGTCACCAGGAAGCTGGGGGAAATGAAAATATGAAACCAGAGTAATGGAGATATGCATCTTAAAAGAGATTGTTATGTAAAATAAAATAAAATGCATTGAGCATTGCTGAGAGGGCTTTTCCAGGAGATAAAAGACAATTGACCTGCAGGGATTTTCTGAGTAAATAGAACACATCCTACTAGGTTGCTGATAAACAACACTTAGTGATAAAATTAGTTTTGATCCAGTAGTGAGAGTTTATTAGAATGGACAAGCATACCATACCAATTAATGTATGTCTGTTCACCACATTGCAAGACCCCCTTGTGTAAAATGAACTCCAATCAGTACATTTCCTTACTTGTGTGGGGCCCAAGAAATTGCTTATTATAATCAGACTGCTAAGATGGCCACCATAAGTGCATTTTGGTCTGAAGTTCTTGGGAAACATGATATAGCATAACTTATGTAACAATAATGTAACATCCATGTATCCAATCATGTATCCCATGAATGATGTCATCTGTGGGTAAAGTGCCACGTATGTGTAATTTAGCATATAAAGGACTACTGCTCTGTAAGTATCAGAGAAGAGCTGAGTGGAGGGAATAATTAAAGATGACCACTCTACCAGCGGCTCCTGGTGTTTTCTTTCAATATGCTACTGGACCATAGTGATGGAACCTTAAGCTAGAACCTGACAATTTGTTTCTGCATTTGTCCTCTATGAGGACCCCCTTTCCACTCTTTTGGCAGAGCTGCCTTCTACTTTCTGAATGGGCTGCTGCCCAACTCATGAATAACTCAATAAATCTGGGGATTCCAAATTGCATGAAAATATTTTCTTTCATAAGAGAGAAAGAGAAAATAAAGCATGTAATAGGCAGAATGGTGCAGTTGAAAGAACAGAAGCTTTGGAATCCTTCTAGCATTGATTTAGATCCAAGTTCTTCTAATTCCTTACTGTGTAACCGTACATAAGTCACCTGAAACCTTAGTTTCTCACCTGAAAAACAGGTATAGTATACCAACTTCATTGGTCAGTTGTGATAAGGAAATAAAAGAACCTAGGATTTAGAAAGCATCCAATAAAAATTAGCTTTTATTATCACTATTAATGCATGTAAACTTCTAACCCAATGTCCATGCGTAAGAGGGAGTGAGCTCCCTATAAGTGCAGGAATTCAAACAGAGATTGAATAAACTGTTATTGGAGAGAGGAGGATTTAGAAGAAACTCAATATCAAGTCAAAATCTGTACTGATTTCAATTCTGATTTGCTATTATTATGAAAAATAATAATAAGATTCTCCAAGAGAGAAAGCGAGAGAGAGGAAAAGGGATCCATTCTTTAATGACCTTCTTTCCATCTTCCAGCGTGCTGTGACCTTTTTATTCATTTCATCACCTGAACTATCTCTTCAGGCACCAAATACACCACTTCCTTACCCCATCTTCCTCCAGTTACCTTGCCTCAGACACGTTCACATTCCAGGCAGGCCTGCTTGCTTCAGAGGTAGCATCCCAACCATTCTCTAGAATTCTGGCTCTGGAGGTGTGCTGGAATTTGCTCTCACTGGCACTCACCCTCTCTTCTCAGCCCCTCCCTCCTGTAATGGTTTCAGTCAGCAAAATCACGTGGGGGACAGATGACGTTCTCGTACCCATGGCAACCAGCAGCCTTTAGATAGAAAATGGCTTTCCCATAATTTCACAATGTTCTTCAGTGGAGGGGGTGGGAGAAGAAAATGGAAAGATAAATAGATAAGTCTGGCTATGAAGAGTGTTGTGCTCAAGCAAGGGAATGAAAGGTTATTATATTCTCCAAGTTGATTACACCACCTTTCGTAGGGAAATCATTCTCTCTTCCAATAAATTCAGAAAGACTCTCCTAACTTTGCAGTTCCAAAGAGCTCTAGGACTACCCATACTATTTTTAACACCAGCATGACCACCCAATTTGGAGAGATGAGCTCAGGCTGACTTTAAGTTGTCCCTAAGTTTTCAAACAGGTCCTTAAAAGGCTACTGAAAAATTATTTCTCCAAATGATGCACACTACTCCAACTCACTTAAATCGTCACCTTCTCCCAGCCACCCCATATTGGGGATCATGAATTGAGACTTGAAAGAGGCAGGAAGACCATCTTAATTACATAGGGGAGGCTGCTGAGGACCAAGGTGGAAATGGCCATCCAAGAACTTAAGATCAGTGATGGCAGATGAGGGTCTGGAGGCCTGGCCTCCTGATCTGCAATACAATATTCTCGAACTTATTTCTACTGTGCAATCACATTTGCTTCTTCTGTATCTTTGTCCTCTGCACACAGCTTCTCTCTCTTTTCAAATTTCAGTGAGTTAAATGAGCTATAGCTCAGAGAAGGGAACGTGTATATATCCAGTGACCTAGATCTAATTAGAAAGTAATAAAATAATAATAATGGCATTACCTAACATTTATTTAATTATTCCATTGTTTTATGACAGTTTTTCTCATCTAGAATTTCACTGATTTTTAAGAACTGATTTCAAAGGGTTTTTAATCAGTCCTTCAGCCCTCACAATCACTTGATTAAAATATTCTTTTGATCTATTCATTTCTCATTCAATAAATATTCATTGAGGGCACACTCCGTGCCAAAGCCTGTGCTAGGCCTTTAAGGTACATCAAATAATCAACTGAAAATCATAATAATAACAACAAAAACAATAAATAGCATACACCCCAAATGTTATAAGCTATATTTTAACAAAACAAGCAAACTGATTCTTAACCTCAGCTGGAAAGTTAACTTTTGCACAGAATGTGAAATTCATGTTCTTTTGCCAATCCTGTTCATTTGGAAAATAATCTTGATAATCCCAAGTGCGTTGCTGAAAGGACATTTTTATTTGTTAGTGCTTTTCTAACCCAATCAGGGATTTTTCCATCATAACAAATGTTTCAAAAAATAAATAAAATGCTGAGGTTGACACAACCATAATGACCCTTTAAGACCGCTTATTCCAAATAACTTTTGTTAATCAAACTAGCCTGATTTTTATTTAGGAATTTTTAATTTGTTAAGGACAATTTTTTGTCAGAAGTCTTCGTCTTTTCAACGCACACAGTGAAATGTTTATAAATGAAATATAGATAGGATGATGGGGCATTTACTTCAAAATAATAAGACTGGTGATAGCAGAACAACATTGTGAAATTAATTAACAACACTGAATTGTGTATTTGAAAGCAGTTAAAGAGGAAATTGTAGGTTGTATATATGTCACTAGAATAAAAATTTAAAAAAGCAAACAAACTACATAATACTGTACAATACAAACAGCAAACCCTAATGTAAATCATGGGTTGTAATTAACAGTAAAATTACAACAACATTCTTTCATCAGTTGTAACAAATGCACCGCATTCATGCAAGCAAGGTATTAATAATGAGGGGGCATGTATGGGAACGCTGCATTTTCTGCATGTTTTTCTTTTTCTGTAAATCTACAACTTCTTTAATAACAAAAATAAATAAAAACAAACAAATAATGAAGTTGGGGTGGAGAGGAGAGATGATGGATTGGCCGTGGGTGGATAGTTATTGAATCTGGGTGATGGGTGCCTGGGGATCCCAATTACATCATTGTGTTTACCTTTGTGTATCTTTGAATTTTTTCCAGTATAAAAACATTAAATTAAAAAGCTTTTTTTTTTTTTTGTCTCACTGAGGGACTTAAGAACAAGCATGCAACATATATTTGGATTTTTAAAATGAATTTATACTAATAAAATGCTGAATTTAACTTTTTTTTTCTGACATCAATATGCCAAATAAGACTTGTGTGGAGTTACAAGCCTGTGGTTCTTGTAAAGGTTGGCAACTCACTGTGCTACCTCGATTAAATCTAACCTCTCAGAAATGGGTGTCAGTGGCAGGACTAGCTGCATTTTATGGAAAGAAGTGCACTTAGAAAAGTCTGATATCACCTAAGGAGTTAAGTTCATTTATGCTTACCTAAGTCCTTGTATCCAACTGGGGGGCAGAGCTGGTATCAAAGACCATGTTTCCTAACTCTCAGCTATCCTCCATCTGAGAGAAAAACCAAGTTGCCTTTTTATAAGTTCAGTAATTGAAGGAACAAAAAGGTATGCTCCTATAATGGACTGTAAATGAGGTCTATATACTATAGACTTTTCTACAGGAAAGTGGCATTATCATATTTTATCACCCAAAAGTCCGTGCTGACTTCACACCCCTACATGATGTAAACACATTTATAGGCAAAAAGCTATTTCCCAGCCAAACGCAGTTTATAGGGGGAGAGCAATCAAAAGGCATTAAATGTAGTTGGCAAATAAGAACTATCTATTGATGTTTTTTTTTATTTTATGTGTGTGCTTATGCAATTTTTTTTTATACTAACTTATCCTTTAAATATATCTTCCAACTAGCTACATAATTGGATTTTCTTTTATTATAAGACGTGAACATAAATTACTCCTGTTGGGTGCAGATTAGGTTACAGGATTTCTTCTTTTCTGTCTGTGTCAAAACCTGGGTGTCAAAAAGCTTTAATATTTAATGCAGTCCTAATTAGTCTTGGTTGGGCTCAGGGCACTTAGCAAAACCTGACACCAGCCCCAGAGTCAAGTTCATTTAGAGAGCATAATTACCAGTTATTTCCATATTGCAATAAATGCCCCTATTAAAATAGCCTTCTTTCTCACCCTCCAATTTTATAAGCAAATTTAAAAATAAAGGGAAAGAAAAGCCTTTGATTCCTGGTGACAGTGAACAAAGATTATATAATTTGGTTTTGGGTCTGACATTTCTTAGATAACTTAAAGTACTTGCAAGTATATAAAAATAGAATCAGAGGTGGTTAGATATAGCGGGAGAAGATGTATCTGTAATACGTTGTTAAAGAAAGTTAGAGATTCATGAGGCTAAATTGCTGCCGTGACCAACATTCTGAGAATAGCTCTTACAGATGTCTGGCTGGCCACTCAGAAAACATGTACTGAAGGCCCAGTATAGGTAGGCACCATATTAGGCCGTTGCCTTCCAATCATGAAAAGAAAAGATTTTTGTTCACAGAAATTAGAAAAATCAGATATTTATTTCATATTTACACTTTTGGTTAGTACTCTAATAGAGAGACATAAGATTCTATGAAAACAAGGGGACCTGACCTGAACTAGGATTTCAAGAAAGCTTCCCTAAAAATGAACAATTTAGCTGAAATCTAAAGGAGGAGAAAGAGGAACAGGCATGAAAAGGAATGGAAACAGAGAGAAATGCACAGAGCAAAGAAGAATCACACTGTGATTATGGAAGTGAAAAGTCTGTGTGATAACATCCTAAGATCCAGGACACAAGAGTTTAAGGGAGGTGGAAAGCAGATAATGCCAATCCTGATGGGCCATGTTAAGGAACTGGATAATTACCTGTGTAATCAGTTTCAGAATATCTGTCCTACATGGTACAATGGCGTCTTACACCTTCTGAAACCTGAGCACCTAACACACATGCATTGAATGAATGAATGAGTGAATGAAATGACAGTCACAAAGTCCAATGCCCCAACTCCTATTACTGCTTGCTTGTTTGCTTCATTTACTGTAACCCTCAGTACCAACGCTTACACTAGATATACTTATTTACATTTGACATAAGTAGATTGGCTTTGCACCACATTGTACAACTGCCAAATGAAAGAGCTGAGACCGAAATGAAGAAAACCCAGTCAGGGAGTTTGTATTTCAGAAAAAAACACATTTAACTTTCTTTCCTAGAGCAACCCCTCTCTGGCTTTATCTCCAAAGATCAATGTCCTTTTCTCCTTTATTTCATTATATCCTCAAGTCTCAGTTCATACTTAGACTTCCTTTAGGACACCTAGTAATAAAAGCCTGGTGTCTCAGGAATTGGTAGTTTGAGCATATCAGACAAAATAATCTACCACCTTTGTCCAGTAAGAGCTTCTAGCTATGTAGCTCTCATGAGCTTCCATAAATAGTTCAAATCTGAATCACGTATTTCGTCACTTGACCCTTTATGACCATCTACTGACCTTTTATTCCATGTAAAGTGGCCTTCAGAGACAAAAGCCAGGTCTTTTATTTTGCATGCAGCCAGTATGCAAAGCCTTGTGGGGAGCTCAATAAATGCTTGTTGAAGGATTGATCCCTGAGAGAAAACAGCAATTTCCTGTACCAAGTGGGAAGGATTCTTGTCTTCCTTATAATATCTAAAACTTCTAAGACAATGACTATGGCTGAGTTGATCAAGTGAATAATGATCAGAAAGCAGATGTAGTCTGAGAAGGGGTGGACTACATCCTTGATTTATCTGAAAACTTTTCCCAGCCAGAATCTCAGATGGTCCCAGGTGACCTTCTGAAACCGCCCATTTAAAAGCTATCAGTGGGGCAGACCACGGTGGCTCAGTGGCAGAGTTCTCTCCTGCCATGCCGGAAACCTGGGTTTGATTCTTGGTACCTGCCCAGGCTAAAAGAAAAAGGCTATCAGTGAATCTTTCAGTGACCCTTCTGTGAGAACTTTAATGATCCTTTGTCAGTGGTCAAACCCATTCTTTTTTTTAAATTTAAATTCCATTCTCTCCCACCTTATCATGAGATTGCTTGATTATGATCCTATTTTCCATCATCTGGTCACCCCTTCTCCCTTTTATGTGTGTGTTTTCCCCAAGGTGATTTTTTCCCCTCCCTTTCTTATTAAGGTATTTTAAACAAAATGTTTATAGTTTAAGAAGTCAATAATACAAGCTTAAAAAAAAGACAGTCCCCTTTTCTGCTTCTCCCCAGAGCAATTTCTTTCAACATTTTTAATGGCTTCTTCAAGTTTTTATCTCCATGTCCCTAAGTCATAAAGATGTACTGATTTATTTGTTTATAAAAATGCTAAGCATCCTGAATTTCTGCTCTGAAAGAAAAGAATTTGCTTCTGTTATACCATCTACCAATTAAAGTATTTCCCCTATCCTCCTAAACATGGTTATATTGATGTTTATGTCAAATCTATATTCAGAGTTTATATTATTATAATATAAATATTTATAACAGCTATCTATAACATATTCTGATATATATATAAATATATAGTATATATACCACATGCATATACATGCACAAGTATGTATCTTTTCCTGAAATTAACAAATGACTCATTTTTCTACTGACTTCTAAATATCCATCACTAAATCAATCTCAATTGTTTTTCTCCAGTACTCAATATACTGAAATGCATTAAGCAATGTTAATGCATCACTTCCTTTTTGTTCCATTGTCTCAGAGCCACCATCAGGGGATTCCCACCCTCCTTCTCTGTTCATATCTGTTGGTCAATAGGCTGCTCCCAACTTTTGACCCAGGTCTCTCCTCAACCACCATTTGGGGACTTGCCTTTACCTTTCTCATGTCAGATCAACTGTTCCCGCATTCTTGTATATTTCTCCTTCTTGGCTCACTCTCCTTTTTAGTTGGCAAACATTCTCCATCCTCCTGATAAATTGTGCATGGGAATTAAGATCCCTGTATGTCTGAAATATTGTTATTAATATCAAATAATTGTTTGTGGAAAGAGTTCTTGGTTTGAAATAATTCTCTCTCAGAATTTTTAAGGTATTGCTCCACTGTTTGGCAGATTCCAATGTGGTTTTAAGAAGTCTAACATCATTCTGTTTCTCAGTTCTTTGTGTATGATCTGGTTTATATCTCTTAGAAGCTTTAAAGATATTTGATTCACTTATCATGTTCTGAAATCTTAAAATAATATGCTGGGTAGTCCATGGACCGTTGTTGAATTAATTTTCTTTTTTTTTTGGTAAATACCTTTCTGCCATCCTCTCTGTTATCTACAATGCCTTTAGCCAGATATTGGACTTCCTATATTAATCCTTACATTTTATATTTTATTTTGTATTTTTTACCTTTTTTTTTCATTTATTTTCTGGCACATTTCCTCAACCTTAACATTTCATTCTTCTTTGGGGTTACATATATTTAAAATTTTTGCTATCATATTTTCAATTTTTAAGAGATTTCTTTATCTAACATTTTACAGCATCTTTTCTGTAGGATAGATTAAATACATTTTTCTCATTAAGACAGAATTACTTTTTTCCAGATTTGTTTTCTTTCTAGTGTCTACATTGTCTCTATCTTTTAAAAGTTCCTTTTCTAAAATTGATTTATTTTGATCTCTATCTTTCACATAAATACATGAGCCTTAATTATCTATCATCTCCATCTCCATCTCCATATCCATCCTATCTGTCTTTATACCTGTCTATACTTTCACTATCCTCTTGTGGGTGCCTTAATTTGGACGTTTTTATGCCCTTAAACTGTAAATGTGTAAGTTAATAAATTCCCTTTATAAAAGCCAATCCATTTCTGGTACATTGCATTCCAGCAGCTTTAGCAAACTGAAACACTAAGTAAGGAAAGACTTTCAATCAATATCTCTGTCTTCAATGCCTTGCCATTTGCCTAGCCTTAATTGTCCCTGCTGTTCTTCAGATGATCTGGTTCATCCTTTAAAGGAACTAAATCTCTTATTTTAGGAAGAACAAACAGCAGGCATCTGGCTGCTTGCTTTGGAGAAGTTTGTCTGAGGTTCTTCTCCTTATGAACACTTTCAACAGCCTTCCCATCCATGATGTCAATCACAGCCTTCTCTGATGGGCTAAATCAGTCACCACTTATCTTATTGGCTTTTACTTTCATAATTTCACTGACATCCCTTGCCATTCATCAACTCCTCTCCCATTCTTTCTTACTGTGTGGATTTATTTCTATTTTGGTCTGTTACTATCACTTTGGTAGGGTTTGACAAAAGTGTGGTAAAAAGCAAAGCTGTGCTCAGTCTACTGTATTTAACCCAAAGTTGAAAGTTTTTATCTTCCATATCCTTTTTGCTTCACATATTTAGTCACTTTTTCCTCTTATATCTATAATCATAGCCCAAACCAGTCCTACCATACAATTTCCTAGTTAGAATTTCGATGTTTTGCCAACACCTCAGATTTATTGTGACTAGACTAGAATGAATGAATCATCAACTGTGACCACAAAATAAACTCTTGGCTAATGTTCAACATCATAATTCAAAAAGAGAGTGAATACTTTTGCCTTTAAGTATGATTAACAGAACTTACAAAGTTGCATTGACTCTTAACCTGTACTCTATTACTCAGCAAATTATTACTGAGTGCCTCCTTTGTGTCTAGTGCTGTGTTATAACTAAGTGATAGACAAATAAGGCATTTTCTCTGTTCTTGTGGAGCTCACACTCTTATGGAGGAAGCAAAAATGTAAGCAAGAAATTACCTTGTGATGTGATAAATGCTGTAAGCGAAGTGAGCACAGAAGTCATAGGGTCAAGGAAGTCTTACCAGAGGACCACACCTACATGGACCATTAAAGCAGGATAAGGAAGTTTCCAGGTGTAAAGAGATGTGAAGAACGCGCTTGTCGGAGAGGAAGTATATGCCAGTTCTAAGGAGCATCAAACAAGTATGGTTCATTCAGATGAATGTGAGTAAAGCCTAGACTGCAGAGTTGGAGTGGTAGGAGAAGAAACCAGAAGTACTTCCAAGGACACACCATGCAGGGCTTTGAATGCTGTTCTAAAGAATTTGAGTTCATGCCCAGTAGATTTAATTTCCTGTTTTCTGATGAACATTAGCAAATCCTCTAGTTTAATATTAGATATTTGAACATTTATGCAAACACACATGAACACACACATGCACACACATACTCGTGAGCTCACAAACAACCGGTGAAGGCCAGATTTCTGGATTTTTTTAATGCCCTCATTGGACTGGGTGATATCATCCTAAGACAGATGAAGGAGGTAAAGAAATGCTGCATGTTGGGCTTCTCAGGACATGTGATACAACAGAGGCAGAGTCATAGCCAACATACCAGTAAAGAAGAGCTTACTCCAAGTATCTCTGTGGGAATCATCAGGGCAAACATAGCTGGGAGGTCAGAGGCTGCAAAGAAACCAACCTGAGCATGAAGACTGTTGGATTTTCTAATTATAATGTGTAATATGCTTCTTTCTCCTGGGGCTGTCATCAGAAGTCAGACAGGCCTTCCCAGAGGCTAAGGCAGAACGAATTGTTACCCCAGGTGAAGGAATATTTCCAGATCTAAGAAAGAATGGAACTCTAAAACATATGGACAAACTGGGTCTCCCCATTTTCAGGTTCTAGAAAGAAATGGCAAAGTCACAATTTGAGGAAATCCATAGTAGGAGATCATATGGATGACGATCAATAATTGGAAGAAGAAAAAGGAGGAGACTGTACGTGTAGGAAGGTCATAGTTTGTAAAGAAATTTCTACATCCAGTCTTTAATTTGATACTTACAACCTCTTGAGAGAGGTAGAGTCATTTGTATCATTCCTACCTTTACAGATAAGGAAGTACATTCCAAGAAGTTGGAACTTGCTCACGGTGATGTAAGTGGAATGCCATAGAATCTGAGTTGGAATCCTAAGCTTGAAATCTAGTGTCCTAGAATTCAATTACTTCCCTTTGCTGTAATTTTCCTTCTTGTCGAATGGAGGTTGATTTGGACTTATTGCTCACAGAACAGGTAGTGATTAGCTCCCAGTTTAGTTGTGTGGTAGCCATGGTAGCTGACAGAACTATTTTATAAAAAATAAAATGTGCCAAAGACCATGTCTAGAGTTTAAGTTTTTAGAGCTTGCAAGCAGTTTCCATGAAAGTAGGCAACAAGGGGTTAAAGATGAAGCAGACTGGAGGATAATTGACATGTGGGCCTCTTGGTCTTTCCCCAGGCCATTTGGGGGCTTAAATAGCCAACAGTTAATTAAAAATAAACTGACACTTTACTTTAAGGATAGTTTTAATAACCATTTATAAATGTTACATTAAAAATTCATACACTGTTATCAATTCCTGCTAAGGATTTACAGCACAATGAAGGTGTTATGAATGTTTTATAGGTACTGGGGAGAAGGCTCTTCCTGTAGAAATATTTTCAGAGGACTATTTGTCTTTTCCAGGCCACATCATAAGTACTTAAGACAATAGCAGCTTGTGGAATAAAAACAACTTTTAAAGTTCAAGTTGCGATTTCACCCTCCTACTTCTAACTGGTCGCAGCTCTTTCCTAAGGCATAATGTGTTCTTGGCAGTGTCTGTTGCAAGTCTTGGATGATGTAGTAGGAAAAACAAGCTGGCAGTGGAAAACTCAAATGGCCTAAGTGAAAGCACCACCCAAAAAAAGATTTTGCATTTCACTGACTGAGAAAATAAGCAAAAAATGAAGGTGTAATTTAGTAATTCACTGGAAGTTACATAAACTGGTGACCTTTTGGTTTGAGCTAAACAATGGAATCTATTTTTGCTTTTGAAAATTTTCTGGTATGCCGTGAATCACTAGATTTTTATCTATCCACTTTGGCTCCATCCTATGCATTTGTGTAATATCCCTAAGTGTTCTAGATACAGTTTGTGACCATAGGTTTGGATATGCATGGATCCAATTTGCAAATGGAAACTGAGCATAAGTTAGGCTCATAATTATTTTCTTCCTGCTACTGCCTTTCGTTTCTCCGTGAGGGAGCCAAGAAGTTGCATATATTCCAGGGATTGCAGAAGAGAACCCAAAACTGTTTTACAGTTAGCAATTGAAAAGTGAATTACTTTGTTCAAGGACAATGACTTAAAAACTTTCTCTCTTAAAATTTTAGGGCCTGTGACTTTGTACAATTGCACCACTGAATTTTAAAACCCTGGACAGTTGCCTACAGTGATGATCTAGTTTCTTAGGTAAAACAAAAGGAGTAAAAATAGGAATCAGTGATACATTTGTTTTGTTTTTTATTTCTCTAGCTTCCTTTTTTATATATATATGCTGTATGGCAGGGTCACGTTCCATTTTTTTCCACATGAGTATCCCATTATTGCTGCACAATTTGTTGAATATTTTTTTTTGGTTGTTTTTCATTTGCTTTGTTTGTTTTTTTGTGTTTTGGGAAGTGCACGGACTGGAAATCAAACCCGGGTCTCCCACATGGCAAGCGAGAATTCTACCACTGAACTACCCTTGCACTCCCTCTAATGTCCTTTTAATTCTGAAAGTACAGATTAGTATGATGTGAACCTCTATATCTTTTAATAAGGAACTTTGGGACTATGGACTAATCTCGTTCTTGTTCTCATTCTGACAGATCCAAAAATCAGTAAGAACCTAAAATTGCAGAAACACAACTTGGAACTTTATTAGTAATACAATTACTACTAATTACAATACAAGAAGGATGTAATATGAGAAATGTTTTCAGATGAGCATAAGTTTACATTTTGGGTACTATTTGTTTCCCAGAGTCTTTTCATTTTATTTCCTTGAGATTCATTATATTCTTCTCTTTGTATTCATTCTATCTCATCTCTGAGTGGAGTTTATGTGTGCACATTTGTGTATACCATACCTATCCCCTCTAATGAATCAAGACATAGAAATAAAATATCTATTTATCTTTATTATCTTATATTACAGGACTTAAAAGGTTTACATCTTTTTTTTTTCTATATTTTTAGTTCCTGGGATTCCAAACAAGCATTAATAATATTTAAAAAAATCTCGAAATCATATGATTGAATATTGCACTTATTCAAAAATGTTATCTTTTAGCTTTTTCCAGTGGAGATCGAAAGAGTGAGAAGAAGAGAGGGTAAAATAGATGGAAAGAAAGTCAAAGTGAAAGCAAGAGAGAGGAAAAGAAAGATGAATGAGAGAACATTTGTGGGAAAGAAGATGAGAAGAAGAGAGAAGCAGAGAAGAGAGGGAACATAATAAGGGGCAGAAATGCAAGGCAAAGAAAGAAAATTAAAAATCAATTTTAGATTTTTGGAACAATTAAAATCATGATTAGCTGTTACAAGATCACCTTTGTAAACCATTAGCTGGCCTTGCGTCCTAACATAGTTGAAAGACTGCTGGACTAGAACTGACATTGAAAGAGTTATTCTACTACAATGTCCACTGTCCTGCTTCAGTTTTCTCCTCTGCAACATTGAAATAAGAATAAATCCTTGCCCCCAGATAAAAGGAATAATACCTTCTTCACAGTATTGTAAAAATCAATAAGATAATGAATATAATTACAGAATAGCACTTTGTACAATTCTATTTGGAAATTATTGTTATCATCCTTCTAGAACATACTGTGAGGGCAACAAAACTAGGGTGGGAGGGAAACAAAAGCAGTGAACAACACATATCCCAATCCACGCTCTGCACCACATCCCGTGGCATCCTTTTCCCCACCTTGCTTCTGAGATTCTGCTAGTGAAGCCAATTTTCCTATCGCCTTCCCTGGACTGCTGCTTTGTTCTTTACAAATCTATATCTGGGAGGCCAAATTCACCAGAGCATGCACAAGAGGGATTACTGCTGCTCTAGCTTCTAAAAAGTTCTTTTCACGTTTCATCTTTTCATTCAAATGGTCCGGATTGGACTCCTGCTGCTACTCAGCCTTATCAACTACCTTGTCTGTCAAGGATTTTCAGGCAGCACAGGGGAAAAAAATGCACTTACTCTGGGCTTCCTTCTGTTTTTCTTTTTGACTTATGCAATTTTATTGAGATATATTCACATACCATATAATCATCCAAAGTATACAATTCAGTGGGTCACAGTATCATCACATAGTTATGCATTCATCACCACAATAAATTGCAGAACATTTTCATTACTCCAAAAAAAATTTAAATAAAAAGAGCACCCAAAACATTCCATATTCCATAACTCCCACTATTGTTTGTTTGTCTTTATTTTCTTACGCATCTGCTGTGGGTTGCGTTCTTACTGTCCTCATCACATATAGAGACAAGCGGTCTTTCCAACGAACTACCTAAACTTTATACTTGCACTTTCTCATATAGTCACCTATGGAAATATACTCTATTCATGTATCTCTGTAGATATTTAAAAAGAGCAGTTAGATTTTAGCATTCAAGAGTGTCATATCTTTATTTATTTGTTTGTTTATTTTGCATGGCCAGGCACCAGAAATTGAACCCAGGTCTCCAACATGGCAGGTAAGAACTCTGCCTGCTGAGCCAACATGGACTGCCCATCATATTTAAATTTTTTTACCCTTTAGGTAAGTGGAAGGATTACTGCAGTTGGATTGAATATAAAGCCTGGTTTTCTTTCCAGTCCCTGACAGTAATTGGCTGTTGTTTGCGTGAACTTGGAGCAATCACTTCCCTTTACTGGGTCTGTTTTCCTTCTATAAAGTTAAAGGGAGGAACTCAGTGATGGCAAATATTTAGCAAATGTATTGCTACTTTGTACTTCCAAGCCCTTAGAAGCAAATATAATAACAGACGTCACGTATTACTAATTCTATATTCCTTCAGATTGAGGGTTTAAGAAGTCTTCATGAAAGAGAACTTTGAACAAAACCTTGAATATTGAGCAGGAATATCAGAATAGGTGGTGATGTGTGTAAGGTCATCTAGAAGAGGTCCAGACATAGGTTAGAGCAACATATGCACTCATTTATTCATCCACCCAGAATCTATCAATTGAGTGCCTGCTCTGCGGCAGATACTGTTCTAGGGCATAGGAATTCAGCTGTGAGCAAGACAGACAAAAGTAATCCTGCTTCTATGGAGCTTGCATTCTAGTTAGGAAGGAACTTGAAATTGCTTTAAAGAGATTGCTTTAAAGGGCATAGTAGGCCTTGCAATGGTAGCTGCATGGAATTATATATTGTAGATTGAAGAGCCTTCAATTCCAGACTAAGTTTGTATTTCGTTGTGACATGTGGGTGCCAGTGAGCCATTGGAGATTAATGGAAACTTTATTAACCAGAGTAGCAAAGTGGACTAGGAATAAACCTCACAATGATATGATCCCTGACAGTGATCACAGATGGTGGAGCTGTAGCTATGGGTTGGCTTAAGAAGAGGAGAAAGTGGTGAATTGTGTTGGAAAGAGCGTGGAGCTTTGGAGTCACTAGCTGTGGGACTTTGGATGAATTATTTAATCTCTCTGAGTTTTGGCTTCTTCATCTGTAAAATACAACTCAATTTATATACCAATTTTCAGGATTAAAGTTTAAATAACGGTCTACTCATCTAGCAAAGTGCCCAGTACCCAATTTTCAATAGAGAATAATAAAGTATTTTAATGCCAGCTTCTCCAAAGTGGATTTTTAACTGAGAATCTGACAGAGAGAAGAACCTTGATACTATTACTGAAGAAGTAAATGAACAAAGAATTATACTGGGAAACTCAAGATGAGTCCTCTTCCCTAAGCTGAGAAGTCTTGGGGGTTGCACTTTGTTTTGCTAAAGAGGAGAAATGAGGGAAGGAATGGTCTGCTGAAGCATGACAGACAAGGAATTCATATCACAATATAGGCATACTTTGGAGATATTGTGGGTTCTGTTCCAGAACAACATAATTAAGTGAATTGCGCAATAAAGTGAGACACATATTATTTGGTTTCCAAGTGCATAGCAAAGTTATATTTATACTAAACTGTAGTCTATTAAGTGTGCAATAGCAATGTCAAAAAAAAAAACAAAACAATGTACAGACGTTAACAAAGATATAAATTGAATACATGCAGTTGGAAAAATGGCACCAATAGATTCACTCGATGCAGGGTTGTCACAAACCTTCAATTTATAAAAATTATAATATCTGCAATGCACAATAAAGCAAAACACAATAAATTGAGGCATGCCTGTATGTCTTGTTAAGGTTTCAATTGTGTCATGACAAATTTGACTGAAATATCTGTTAGTATATCACATTCTCTTTATAAAGAGTGTATTTATGAAATATGATCCCATCCTCATTGGAAACCTGTGAAATAGACAGAGACAACTGGTAGAGGCTTTCTTAAAAATTAAGAAATAGAGAACTAAAGAGCAAGTTCAAAATTTGGCCTATGGCCATTCAGTAAAGAGTAATTAACCCCAGAAAGTAAGTGTTCTGATGAATTTCAAAATTTCTTGTCTTAAATCCATTTGCATTGTGTTGAGAAGCACTATTCAAAGAGGAATGAGAAGGCTTAATCTCATTTCATTAGAACAAACCCTCAGGTGAAGAAGCAAATAGCAACAAGCAGAAGCTGTAGATAAAGGACTTATGAATGCAATCATTTGACATATTTCAAAAGCCAGGCTACCAATTTGAGCTTTGAGGATTACTAGTTATAGGAACTTTGACAAGTTTCCCCATTGGTAAATTGTGAATAGGAATCTCAAATGTTTGTAGTGTAGACTTGATAATTAAATGTGTGTGAAATAATTCAGCACCATTTCTGGATAGTAAATATTCATATATGAGAGATACAATTAACTCTACTAAAATTTCATTCAATAAATTATGCTGCACAGCCCGTCTTAGTTTTTCAGAACTGCCATAACATATTACCACAGGCTGGCTGACTTAAACCACAGGAATTTATTGTCTCACAGATTTGGAGCTAGAAATTCAAACTTATGGTGTGAAGAGAGCCATGCTTTCTCTGAAGTCTGTCTGTAGCTTTCTGGTGGTAAATTTCTGGTGGTAATTCCTAACTCAATCCCTGCCTCCATCACATGACCATCTTTCTCCTATCTCTCTCCTCCTACCTCTGTGTTCAAATTTCCTGTCCTTGTATGAGCTCCAATCAAACTGATTAAGGCCCATCCTAATTGTTTGGCCTAACCTTATCTAATATATTCCAAAATCAAAATGTTATGCTTTGAATAGCACATTCGGAGACCAGCAATTTACAAAGTGGTTCACATTTACAGAACCAGGGGTTAGGACGTGAACATGTCTTTGTAGGGATGTGATTCAACCCATAACTTCCTGCTCCCTTTCAACTCCAGAAGCCAAATAACCAGGAATGATTTGGCCAATCCAATGATAGCTCACTTCTTGCAGGGCAACTTAATCTACTGCTAGAGAGCAGTCATTAGAAATAGACTCCTTATATTGAATTCAAATGTATTAGTGGTCAATTGTGCTCGCTATTTTTGGAGGACTAGACTCTGATTCTAAATATGATATTTACTTTACATTTCAGTTCTCAATATGCATCATTTATCCTACCTAGACCTTCTTTTCTTCAAGCTTAATTTTCTAAGATTCCTCAATTGGGTGATCAAGTAATATAATTTTGAAGCTTTTGCCCAGGTTTCTGGTTCATTGTTAGAACAACTCTTTCAAAAACAGGTTTTTTTTTTTAATTGATTGATTTGATTCCAGACAGCTCCATGTGTCAATGGCAATATACACAGTTCTCTTCTAGACATATTGCTTAACTACAGTTTGTTACATTTTTCCATACTTTCATATTACCCTCTCTTCTTCATTTTTCTTCCACACCCTCAACTCTGGGTACTCTGGACCACTTAGGGTCACGCTGTTTTCCTTAAGACATTTTTGTAGGTGGAATGGAATTATTATATGCAACATCATGCGTTAGTGTTCACTTTTGAAACTTCATTCTTTCAGAACTTAATAGATGGGTGAAAATGACATATTTTCAATTGTATTCTTGCTTCAAGTCTGAGCTTTAATCAGACTTAACCACTAAAAAGGCCTTCTTATTTTTATTCTTTATTGGTTTGTATTGAGAAATTTTCCTTTTCCAGATCCAAAACTCCCTAAATTCATACATTATGTATATCCCTTTCCATTTCAACTTATAAGCTGCCTAATACTTTACTGAGATCACCTCTTTTTTTTTCAAATAAATTTTTTCATTAATTTTTAAATTTTTAAAAAATATGACAAGAAACACAAACATTCTTAACATATGATCATTCCATTCTACATATATAATCAGTAATTTACAATATCATCACATAGCTACATATTCATCATCATGATGAGATTACCTCTTTATTAAAACATTGCCACATGGGGCAGGAAAATTATGGTCTCTTTTATGACCTATTCTTCTAGAGCAACAAGTTTTTAAGATTCATGAGTTTCTTCCCAGGTTACCACAGATAACAGTTTTACCAAATGCTTTGCCTTTGAGAGGTAAGAAATTTGATCTTTCCAGCATCTAATCAGTTTTCTTACCACTTGTCAGCCAATTGCAAAGTTAATTCTACATGTTTTAGGGGGTTTTGCTGCAGCAGCAGTTTCTTGGTATTTATTACTACATCAGTCAGGATAGAGGAGGTTTGCTGCAGTAACAAGGAAGACAAAGCTCCCACTGAATGAAGACAAAATATTATTTCATTCATGTTCCACACCCATCTGAGGTCAGCTGAAGTCTCAGTTCCATGTTATTCTCACTTTGGTATCCAGTTTGATGGAGGAGCTACCACCTCAATTTTTGCTTTTTTTTTGAGGCAGGGCTTTAAAAGCTGCTGTCTAGAAGACACATGAGTTATTTCTATTCAAATTTCATTGGCCAAAAAAGTCAGATTGCCAGAGCCATATTCAAAGTTGAGTAGCAACAAAAGAATCATAAAAGAAACCAAGGAGAGGTAAGAGACAGTGAATAACAATCAACAAAGCCTGTTGTCATGGAAGCTAAAGGATGAGAATATTTCATAAAGGTGAAGAATATTATTGTCAACCATAAATATCAGCAAGACATGAAGGAAGATGAGGACTTTAAAGTAGTGACACAATTATAAACACTTGGGAAACAATAAGAGTCTAAGAACTCTTAAGAACAGGAGAGACAGAGACATGATCTCATCCTCAAGACAAGTTTAAATTTGTCTAAATTACCTGTGTCCAATATGGATTCCTCTAAATTCAGAATTCCAATGTGTGGAAACGTATTTTAATTTTCAAATAAAATAGTCTCAGGCCCTGTTATCAAATTAGCAGAAGTCCATATTTCTATTTGGAGCTTCTCCCTCCTCCTGAATTATGGAAGAAATTTGGAGGCTCATACAGTTCAAAAAGAAGTCCAGCTTCCTCACCAGCAGTCACCTCCTGCTGATGTCTGTCAATGCTGCACACATAGAGATTCTAGTCAGCTGCTAATCCAGGTCCTCGAGTAGGCTATTGGACTTCAAAGGAAGACTCATTTTACTCCACTGGTGCTAAAATCAGCCCTAGTTGTGACTTGCTTGAGTACTTAGATATTTACATCTTGGTATTTGCTTTTTTTCATTCCCATTTGCAGCCATGCCTCAGGAAGCCAGTCTTCCCAATAACCAAGAATCACAATGGATTTATGTCTTTGTCTTCCTGCAGACTAAGAGCCTGTCTCTTTTCACCCTTGGGTCCATACCACCAAGACTTTAGCCCTGTCTCCATTTCAACCCCAATAGTCTTATTGCATCCCCTTTCCCAGATAATGGAATTCCACACACTCCATTCTAGGGACTGTTCTTATCCTTCTAAGATCCTGTGTATGGGGGAGAATGGGAGAATGCTGCTTTCATCAACTCAAAGTGAATTTACTCTCCTAAATGTGACCAAGTTGACTTTCTGTCAAGCTCTCTCCAGGGAAAAGCAAAACAAAAACAAAAACAAACCAATAAACAAGCAAAACCTACATAAGCCTGTTTTCCTGTAAAGCTTCCTACCAATTGTTTGGAGAATGGTTCTCTATTAGTGACCATTTAAAAAATTCTAATTAATAGTTTTAAATGCCATATTTATAGCAATGGAAAATGAGTTTGACTATCAATCTGTACCCACATGGCATTAAATGTTTGTAGAATGAATAAATGAATACTATGTATCCACTATCATCCCCAGTATGTAACTCTAAACTATGTCATCAACCCACCAATAACATGCAAAAGTACCTGAAATACCTAGGAGCATTACAGCAGCTGCTACAGCAAGCAGTTATTTTGCCAGTTGTTCAGCGGCTGTGAAAATTAACAGGAGTTGGCAGTAATGCTGGCAATATATCTGGAAGCGATTTTTCCCTAGAATAGAGGTGATTTCCTTAGACAAAACACTATCTGCAGCATCACAGAAGAGGAGAGGCACACCAGGCTGAGATCAGCCCCAAATAGGTACTGAGAACAAAACGTACACTAGGAGAACGTAACATGTACTCCTAAGGGGACAGTGGCTAAGCTCTGATACCACATAGGCAGATAAAATTTGTATGCCTTTGAGAATGGAACATCTAAATATATATAGGTGGCTTAAAAGAAAATGGTTAGGGAAGGTTCGCCTGGGCTGATAGGTAAGTGTTCATGCATGCATTCAACAGAATCAAATGGTGAGTATCTATTGCGGGTCAGGCTCAGTGCTAGGTCCTTGTCACAGAGGAAAGGACCAATCACACATGGCCTGGCCCTGTGGGAGCTCACAGCCCTGTGGCTTGTGCTTTATAACGTCCCCTTGAGTAAAGCTAGAAAAGAAAGAAGAACCGGAATAACTTTGAACAGCCATAGACTTTGCTCTTAGTCTAAAAATATGAGGTCAGATATTTCAATGCCCAGCTTGTTTCCTCCAGTCACCTCCTTTGTGCCCTTTTGAGCGCAGGCCCACATATCTCCACGCACGCTCCTTTTGTTGATGGATGAACACAAACACAGCCCCTGTGCCCATTCCCTGCTGGGTCTCAAGTTTCCTTTTTCCTCCTCCGTTCCTGAGTTTGTTACTCTGAGATCACTCACCCAAGTCCCCCTGCAGCACTTTTAATCTAATCTTCTTTGCAACGCTGAGGTGAGGGTCATTTATAGATATTTTTCATGAAAACAATATTTCAGAGAAAATCAAAACCAGCACTGGGTGGTCAAAAAGCCCATTAGGGCAAACTCAGAGGTTTGTCTCCCTCCACTGTTCAGCCAGGGGAGCAGCAAGGCATTCTCCACACAACAATACGTGGGGCTTGCTCACGCACTTCAGCCTGACTGCTTCTCCAAATGGGGGCAAACACTGGAGAGCAGGTAAAGGGGAGACTCATCCTGCTACTTGGATAGTTACTCTGCTAACCTCAAGGCTGGGATCACGCATTCAAAATTCAGCTCTAGAGAAGCGACAATTTGTATCTTACTTTCACAAATGTTCTAAGCCTTTAACCTGACTCTTCCCTTTGGTAACAATCCAGAATCAGTCTAGGGGGGTGACTAATTCATGAACTGAGAAAGGCTCAGGATTTATCAGCAAAGGCTCAGTGTGCCCATTCTGACTCTGCCACTTTCTACTTGTAACCTGCCTGCTTTTGGGGAAGTCACATCAGCTATCTAAATCTCTTCCCTCATTTATAAAAGGAGAGGCATTCTGCAAGTGAGAAGATGAAATTGACAGAATGAGAAAATTCAGGAATTGGAAGTGACTTTAAACATCATTTAATCTAACTCCCTTACTATCCTTATATGCAAACTAAAGCCAAGGAATTCTCAAACATGCTGCACGTTAGAATCACCCAGGGAGCCTTTTAAAGTACCCAAGCTGAGGCACAAGGCTAATTTACAGCAATTCTCATTTAAATAGTCTGGGATAAGGGTCAGTATTGGTTATTTTTTAAAAATCTCATAGTGACTTTCAAGTGTAACCAGAGCTAAAAACAAACGAACAAGCAAGAACACTGACAGCTGAAGGACAGAACCAGGATGTGAACGCCTAGCTCATGTATTTTAATACAATGCTATTGTTACCCTAATAGAGAAATTACCTACCTCACTCTCTCAAGCCAGGTGCAAATTCTCTCTTCATTAAGTTGTTAAAGTGCTTATCACTTCTTACTTCTTATGAAAGTGATTTATTTGCACCTCTTGTATAGACTCTTATGAGACTGTAAACGTCTTAATAATAGAGACCGCATGTATAACATCTTTATATCTTCTATATTACATTGGACTATGTTACTGTGTTCTTCCCAAAGAAACATTATGTTCCATCAACCTCCCCTCACTTCCCACTTGCTACCTCCCAAGCCTTGTGTTTTGGTTTGAAACTGACATGTCCCCCAAGAAAAGCCATGTTCTTTAATCCTGACTCAATATTGTTGGGTGGGATCTTTTTGATTAAGTTGTTTCGGTGAAGATTGCGAATGGAAACTTTTGATTAGATGGTTTCCATGCAGATGTATCTCCATGCATTCAAAGTGGGTCGCTTATTGGAGTCATTTAAGAGGGAACCACTTTGAAAAAACTTCCGAACCCACACAGACAGAGACATTTGGCCATGCAGAAAGAAAACACCCCCAGGGAAGCCATTTTGAAAGGAAAAACTTGGAAAGAAAGCTAGCAGATTCCACCATGTGCCTTCCCAGCTGACAGAGAAACCCTGAATATCATCAGCCCTTTCTTGAGTCAAGGTGTCCTTATCTGGGATGCCTTAGTTTGGACATTTTTATGGCCTCAGAACTGTAAATTTGTAACTTCATAAATTCCCTTTATAGAAGCCAACCCATGTCTGGCATATTACATTTTCAGTAGCGTTAACAAACTAAAAGCATGGTTCTTTTTCTGGGCTAATCAATGTATATTCCTTTTCTTTCTTCATTCTTCCAGTTTTTTCCGGTCTTTCCAACATTGATCTTTTCTTTTTTCTTATGCAAAGGAATTGACTCTCAAACAACCTCTAAATTATCACCTACAATGCCTAAAACAATTAGAGGCTCTTCATCATTTTGGGATTAGTTTTACTCTTCATTTACTATTCCTAGGATTATGGTTAAAGGGCCATGCATGAATAAGCTGTTTCCTCTAAGGAAACAAATGAAATCCCCTTGAGTCAGCCCCAAATATGTTTTATGCTCTAATATTTGCCAGTGCTCCAATCGCCAATCATGTTTTGCTATTTACTAAGGATATTACCTACCTTTCCCACCATCCCGTCACACACACACACACACACACACACACACGCACGCACAGATATGCACCTATCTTACAACACATTAATTTTGAAATATCTTTGTTCTTGTTATCTATCTACTCTCTTCCTTTTTTTCTTTCATTAATACAGCTCTTGCCCATATTTCCAGACATTTGTAAGGTTCTAGCTCATTTTATCAATATGCTTTGACCTCCCAAGCTATTATTGCTATCCTTCAATGCTATTCAATAATCAGTATTCAATAATGTGAAACATGGCTCAAAATCATCCATAGCATCAGATGAGCACTATGGACTTTTAGACACGTATCCGTTCTCATTGTTTCTACGAACAAAATGTAAACTCAAGATGGGCGGAGTTCTTTCTTCTCCTCCTTCTCCATCCACACTATCTTTCCGTACAGTGCTTACAAATAATAAAAGGGCTATGAGAGGCAAGGTTTATTTGCTTTAAGTTCCTATATACTGTCTCATTGAAGAGGAAATGGTGACTCATGGAAAGAAAACAAGTTGAAAGTGAGGAGAGAGACAAGGATTTCAATTCAGACTCATCATTCACTATATTAATTAACTAAGTGGTTTTGAACAAGTTACTGGACTTCCCCAGCCTCAGTTTTCCCATTTATAAGAGGAAAATGATAATAACAAAGGCCGGGGTGGGTGCCCAAGGGTAGTTCAGTGGTAGAATTTTCACCTACCACATGGGAGACCTGGGTTTGATTCTCGGTCCATGCACTTCTCGGAAAACAAACAAACAAGCAAAACAAACAATACAAAAACAAGCAAACACAAATTCAACAAATGGTGTTGCAGTAATAGGATACTTGCATGGAAAAATAATGAAATGTGGTGACCCTGCCATACAGCATACCAAAAAATAATAATAAAGGCAGCTAAGATTTACTTACCCTGTGCTAGATTTTAGTTATTTTTATAATTCCCTAGGTTATTTCACCCAACAATCTAGGTGATTGGAACTATTATCCTTTATTTTTCAGAGAAAGTGAGACACAGAAGAGAAGAAAAAAAAGAAGAAAACTTTTTTTCCTCAAAGTTTATACAGCTAGCAAGTCTGGGCCATCTAACTCCAGAGTCCAGGCTCTAGATCCCCATTCCAATGTAATGTGGGCTTATGTATAGCTTTGAGGAGCAAAGTAGATGGTGTATATGAACCCCTTAGTGCAGGGCCTGTTATAAAAGCTCTCAGTAAATGGTAAATGTTGTTAATACTATTTAGAACAGTCATGGCTTTCTTCCTTGCTTACTTTGTGATTGATCTTGAATAGAGAAGCTCTATACCCACAAGCCCCACAGAAGATGGATTTTGACAATCGATGGTTACCTGGTGGTAGCTCCCCAAAGGAGGCATTTCAAATGCATGGCAAGGTTTTTAATGTTTTGAGACATTTTTGATTGCAGCAATGACAGCAGAGCTGCTGGCCTGGAGCAGAGGGACAGGCAAAGATGCTAAAAATTCAGCCATTTTCCAGATAATCCTGCACAACAATAACAACCATTCTTGCCCAAAATGCAAATATTCCTCTCATAAATAATTGTGGGACCAAATATTTCCAAAGTCCCTTCAAGATTTAAAATACCACAATTTAATATTAGACTTTTGCTAAAATGTGATTGCATGTCAAAAGTTTTAACTCTTATTACTTACTAAAAATTGGTCTTGGTGCTACTTGTCAATTACCCAGTATTTAGAAAACAGGATTATGCGTTTATAATTAATATGAATTAGATACTGCTTTCCATGCAATATGAGAGACAAGTCAATTTGGAGAGCCACACAGCTGCTCAATAATGCAAATGTTACCTATTTAAATTAGTGGGTTATGGTGCCTTTTTATATAAAGCATGAGGTGTGGCATGACATAGCCTGGAAATAGTGAAACCCATTTCCAATTCTGGATCAATCAATTATTAGCTATGTAAGCGGGGTGTATTATTTACCTTTGTGAGTCTCTGTTTCCCCTAAAGGGTAACAGGGGCAACAAAATCTGCTTTAAAGGATTGTGGCAAGATTTAGAGTGATTCAGTTTGAAAGCCTGGCCCATAATGATGGCTCAATAAATGGTATACATATCATTTTTATTATTCTTTTCATCATGCAAAAGATATTTATTCATTCTTCCCACTGTGCTAAAAGAGGAAATGTGATTTTGGATCTGGGCTTTGGAGGATAATTAAGTTTTGGTCTGGTGAATAAGTGGGTAACTTTATGATCACAGAATGCAATGGCCCTAATGTATGTTTTCATTCTTTTCACAAATATTTATGAAATTGTTGTTACATACTGAACATTGCAAGAGGTTCTGAAGATAGAATGAAGATGGTCTCTAATCTCATGTTGCTGCCGCTTTGGAAGATTTTGCTTTGTGCCTCTGCAAGGGGTGGTGAATATATGCTGTGTTTTCCAAACTTATTTTTACAACTTTCCAGAACACAATTGAGAAGAACATTGTTTAGATTTATAGAAATGTTTCTATTCATCAGCTTTATTGCTTATACAGAGAAATCATAAATCCTCCAAGTTAATTTAATCTAGGAGTCTGCGGCACATTCCATAATGAATGGACTAATGTTCATGCCCACACATCAATCATGATTACAATCACTTTACATATATATATGTACATATGCATACATATCGGTTACTTCTGTACCTCAGTAGCATGAATATCAATGGACACATTACTTACTCATTTTGGTCTTGATTTCCCTCACCATGAAACTCAGTTCGTAAAGCTTCTTAGTCTATTACTTGAAAAACTGGATTTACCGTTAAAAAATATTTAGGAAATGCAGAACTTTAAGTCTTTAAAGTGTATTAGGAGTCTCTAAGAGGTTGATCCTCTTATATTTTGTGGCTCACATATCAATTTGACCTGGGAATCCCTTTAACAAATATTTTCCCCATTGTATCAGGCTTGATGATGAAAATGTTGGGAAATTCTTACATACCTATTATTTTTATCTCATCATTTCCTCTGATGTACACTTAGTGAACATAGTTTTGTACACAGAGCCTGTGAAGTTTGTGCCTCTCCTGGAAAAGTAGATGGGGTAATTTTAATTACATTTTAAATCTTTGACCAGAGCAAGCTAATTTTTTTTTCAGTTTAATGATCTCAGGAGAAATTGTAGCCAATATTAATGTTTTAATTCCCTAAGTTAGGTCTGTAATTTTCTGTGCCCCCAAATGTCACTAATCTTTGGTTGACATCTAGCAAATTCTCTTAGGTGAGATATTTTGAAGATTCAATAAATATCCAAATTCACCCCATACATTTACATTCAACAATTAAGTTTTTGGTATCAATTGTGTTACATGTACTACAGCAGGCATTGAAGAAAAGGAGATGATTAAGTTATTACTCATGGACTTCCAAACAACCAAAATTGCTGTGTAAAGGACTCTAGGATGCTGTCTCTCCACAGACTCTGTAAACAACTATCAAAAACTGGTAGAGTCATCTTCCTCAAAACTTCAGAAGGCAGTTAAAAGGTTATAGTAAGTAGATAAGTATGGAATAAAAAGATTACAGCTTTAAAACTGGTAGTTCATGTGCCCCTGTTGGCTCTTCCCCCAACCCCTCTCGGGCACAGTAAGGTGCCAGCCTACACTCCCATTTTGGGTCCTTGACCCTGTTTCCAAGGAAACAAAGTAATCCTTCTGTACGTGCTGGGGTGCCATAGGTTGATGCTAATCCATCAAGTGGCAGCCTGAAAGACAGAATCAGAAAACTTGTTTCTGTTTGGCATTCCCAGAATTTTCCCTGAGGCAGAAACAGCTTATAGACAACTGAAGAAGTATAAAAAATAATTAAATTGAAGAAACCTGAAGCAAAGGATTATCTGACTTAAGTCACACAATAGAGCACTCAGGATGGGGGAGACAGTCTATACATAAGGAGGAGAGGGGCACTGAAATTCCTGTAAATGGTGGTGGGGGGGCATTCCTAAGACCATAATCAAGCATAAGCCTCGGCAACACACAGGCTCAGGAAAAGACAGAGAGGACCATACACTTCATTCCACCTCAGGCTGATCTTCTTAATAGGAGGGCAAAACTCTGAAGGACAGCATCAGCCAATGCAGAAGGTAATTTGCAAAGAATGTGAAAAGTATTTATTTTTCCTTTGCATTTATGTGTTTGCTTTTGTTAGTTGCTGGCAGTCAAGAAAATTTCTGTCATATTAATAGCTGTATACAAACTTAAGGAATAGACAACTCAGGGACTAAATCCTAGAGTTAGCATTTAAAAATATGAAGAAGGACTTCCGGGTCAAGATGGCGGCTTAACAACATGCGCATTTTAGTTCATCCTCTGGAACAACTACTAAATAACCAGAAACAGTACAGAACAGCTCCTTGGGCCACGTCAGTGACCAGACACACAGCGTAACCCAGTCTGGAGCAGCTGGACCAGCTGTGAGCATCCCCCAGAACTGTGAGTTCCCAAAGCTGCAGCGGCCAGTGCCCCTCCCCCACAGGCCGCTTCCCAGAGGGGAAATGAAAGGACTTTACCAGCAGCAGGGACTGGGCACAATCAAACACCAATTGTGGAACTAATTAACAAATTCTGACTACTAAAAATAGGCGCTCAGCTTAGATGAACCTGATCAAAGCGGGGGTTGCTCGTTTTTGCCCTGGTGCCAAGGGGGCAGGACTGACAGAAAAGGGGGGGGAAAAAAAGAAGGAAACAGAGCTTTTTGTGGCTGTGTTTCTACAGAGGCTTGACTGCCTCTGGATACAGTGGCAGGACTTTTCAGGCTGCAACTGCCCCAGGCATAGGCAGAAGTGAGTTCTTTTGGGGGCTTATCTGGAGCCTGTGCCTTCCCCAGGGGAGGGGTGAAGCCCCACCCAGGTGGAATCCCTCCATCAAGGAATTCAGACACCAGGGCTTGGTAACTTGAAGCCATTAAAACCAGCCTACAACATCTCCTCTGTCTCCACCACACCCCCAGCAGGGAGAGTCTGCCAAAGTTAAAGGTACCACATCATCTTATGCTGGTGGGACCTGCAGGCAGACAAGCGCCACATGCTGGGAAAGATAAGAGAAACAGAGTCCAGAGACTTCACAGAAAGTCTTTCAACCTGCTGGGTCACCCTCAGGGAAAACCAAGGCAGGTGACTTTTTCCTCCTGATAGGAGGCCAGTTTGGTCTGGGAAAATCTGGCTAGGGTCAATAATATCTAAGTAGACCCTCCTAAGTGTGTGTGGGGGGAGAAGGCACCACACAACAGGGCAAGAAACAAGAAAACAAGAACTGAAAAATTCTCCTCTGTTAAACAAAACTTAAGCTAAAGGTCTAGATAAAGCTGAACGGAATGTCAAAGAACAGATGGACAACAAATTCATCCAGCAAGGAAGATGGCGGCTTAGTAAGGTATGTGCGTCTTAGTTCCTCCTCCAAAGCAACTACTAGGTGAACTGAAACAGTGCAGAACAGCTCCCGGGGCTACGGCAGGGAATGGACACACAGCGTACCCAAGTCTGGACTGGCTAGTCTGACTGTGAGACTCGGCTGTGGTGAGATCCCCGAGCGGCGCGCGATTTCCCGAGCAGTGGCAGCTGCGGCGGCCGGAGCTTCTCCATCCCTCCTTCTCAGGCCGGTTGAGAGTCTCGGAGAGGCAAGTTTCCCAAGCCGAGGCGGCCAGCACCCCTCTTTTGCGGGCAGCTTCGAGTCTCGGCTTCGAGTCCACGGCTATGAGTCTCGGATCAGAGGGCTATCCAAGCCGCGGTGGCCCTCCCCCATGGGCGGCTTCCTGGTCCGGTGGGGAATTCCCCAGGCCGCGGCGGCCGGTGACCGACGCCCCTCCCCGCGGGCGACTTCCTGGTCCGGTGGCGAATTCCCCGTGCCCGCTGCAGCCGGCGACCAGCCACAGGGTCCCCTCAAGCTGCGGCGGCTGATGCCCCCACCACGCGCGGCCCCCCGAACCCACAGAGAGAATTGGATCAGAAATACCCAGGATGCGGAGATCGGTGACCGGGGAGATCCATTCCAAACACGTGAGACAAACTTGTGCCATGAGTGCCACCTACTGGGCAGGATAAGAAAAACAGAACCCAGAGATTTCACAGAAAAATCTTACGAACTTGTTGGGTCCGACACCCAGGGAAATCTGACTAAATGCCCAGACGCCAGCAGCAAAGATAACGGTCCACGCTCAGAAGATTGAGAATATGGCCCAGTCAAAGGAACAACACAATAGTTCAAATGAGATACAAGAGCTGAGACAACTAAAGCTGAAATACGAACAGAAATGGAAAACCTCTTCAAAAATGAAATCGATAAATTGAAGGAGGACATGAAGAGGACATGGGCTGAACATAAAGAAGAAATAGAAAAACTGAAAAAACAAATCACAGAACTTATGGAAGTGAAGGATAAAGTAGAAAAGATGGAAAAAACAATGGATACCTACAATGATAGATTTAAAGAGACAGAAGATAGAATTAGTGATTTGGAGGATGGAACATCTGAATTCCAAAAAGAAACAGAAACTATCGGGAAAAGAATGGAAAAATTTGAACAGGGTATCAGGGAACTCAAGGACAATATGAACCGCACAAATATACGTGTTGTGGGTGCCCCAGAAGGAGAAGAGAAGGGAAAAGGAGCAGAAAAACTAATGGAAGAAATTATCACTGAAAATTTCCCAACTCTTATGAAAGACCTAAAATTACAGATTCAAGAAGTGCAGCGCACCCCAAAGAGATTAGACAAATAGGCATTCTCCAAGACACTTACTAGTTAGAATGTCAGAAGTCAAAGAGAAAGAGAGGATCTTGAAAGCAGCAAGAGAAAAACAATCCATCACATACAAGGGAAACCCAATAAGACAATGTGTAGATTTCTCAGCAGAAACCATGGAAGCTAGAAAACAGTGGGAGGATATATTTAAATTACTAAAAGAGAAAAACTGTCAACCAGGACTCCTATATCTAGCAAAATTATCCTTCAAAAATGAGGGAGAAACTAAAATATTCTCAGACAAAAAGTCACTGAGAGAATTTGTGACCAAGAGACCAGCTCTGCAAGAAATACTAAAGGGAGCACTAGAGTCAGAACCGAAAAGACAGTAGAGAGAGGTATGGAGAAGAGTGTAGAAAGAAGGAAAATCAGATATGATATATATAATACAAAAGGCAAAATGTTAGATGAAAATATTATCCAAACAGTAATAACACTAAATGTCAATGGACTGAATTCCCCAATCAAAAGACATAGATTGGCAGAATGGATTAAAAAACAATATCCTTCTATATGCTGTCTACAGGAAACACATCTTAGACCCAAAGATAAACATAGGTTGAAAGTGAAAGGTTAGGAAAAGATATTTCATGCAAATAACAACCAGAAAAGAGCAGGAGTGGCTATACTAATATCCAACAAATTAGACTTCAAATGTAAAACAGTTAAAAGAGACAAAGAAGGACACTATATACTAATAAAAGGAACAATTAAACAAGAAGACATAACAATCATAAATATTTACGCACCGAACCAGAATGCCCCCAAATACATGAGGAATACACTGCAAACACTGAAAAGGGAAATAGACTCATATACCATAATAGTTAGAGACTTCAATTCACCACTCTCATCAATGGACAGAACATCTAGACAGAGAATTAATAAAGAAATAGAGAATCTGAATATTACTATAAATAGCTAGACTTAACAGACATTTATAGGACATTACACCCCACAACAGCAGAATACACCTTTTTCTCAAGTGCTCATGGATCATTCTCAAAGATAGACCATATGCTGGGTCACAAAGCAAGTCTTAACAAATTTAAAAAGATTGAAATCATACACAACAATTTCTCGGATCATAAAGGAATGAAGTTGGAAATCAATAATAGGCAGAGTGCCAGAAAATTCACAAATATGTGGAGGCTCAACAACACACTCCTAAACAACGAGTGGGTCAAAGAAGAAATTGCTAGAGAAATTAGCAAATACCTCGAGGCAAATGAAAATGAAAACACAACATATCAAAACTTATGGGATGCAGCAAAGGCAGTGCTAAGAGGGAAATTTATTGCTCTAAATGCCTATATCAGAAAAGAAGAAAAGGCAAAAATTCAGGAATTAACTGTCCACTTGGAAGAACTGGAGAAAGAACAGCAAACTAATCCCAAAGCAAGCAAAAGGAAAGAAATAACAAAGATTTGAGCAGAAATAAATTAAATTGAAAACATGAAAACAATAGAGAAAATCAATAAGGCCAGAAGTTGGTTCTATGAGAAAATCAATAAGATTGATGGGCCCTTAGCAAGATTGACAAAAAGAAGAAGAGAGAGGATGCAAATAAATAAGATCAGAAATGGAAGAGGAGACATAACTACTGACCTCACAGAAAGAAAGGAGGTAATAACAGGATACTATGAACAACTTTACGCTAATAAATACAACAATTTAGAGGAAATGGACGGGTTCCTGGAAAGACAAGAACAACCAACTTTGACTCAAGAAGACATAGATGACCTCAACAAACGAATCACAAGTAAAGAAATTGAATTAGCCATTCAAAAGCTTCCTAAAAAGAAAAGTCCAGGACCAGATGGCTTCACATGTGAATTCTATCAAACATTCCAGAAAGAATTAGTACCAACTCTCCTCAAACTCTTCAAAAAATCGAAGCGGAGGGAAAACTACCTAATTCATTCTATGAAGCCAACATCACCCTCATACCAAAACCAGGCAAAGATATTACAAAAAAAGAAAACTACAGGTCAATCTCTCTAATGAATATAGATGCAAAAATCCTCAATAAAATTCTAGCAAATCGTATCCAACAACACATTAAAAGAATTATACATCATGACCAAGTAGGATTCATCCCAGGTATGCAAGGATGGTTCAACATAAGAAAATCAATTAATGTAATACACCATATCAACAAATCAAAGCAGAAAAATCACATGATCATCTCAATTGATGCAGAGAAGGCATTTGACAAGATTCAACATCCTTTCCTGTTGAAAACACTTCAAAAGATAGGAATACAAGGGAACTTCCTTAAAATGATAGAGGGAATATATGAAAAACCCACAGCTAATATCATCCTCAATGGGGAAAAATTGAAAACTTTCCCCCTAAGATCAGGAACAAGACAAGGATGTCCACTATCACCACTATTATTCAACATTGTGTTAGACGTTCTAGCCAAAGCAATTAGACAAGAAAAAGAAATACAAGGCATCAAAATTGGAAAGGAAGAAGTAAAACTATCACTGTTTGCAGACTATATGATACTATACGTCGAAAACCCAGAAAAATCCACAACAAAACTACTAGAGCTAATAAATGAGTACAGCAAAATAGCAGGTTACAAGATCAACATTCAAAAATCTGTAGCATTTCTATACACTAGCAATGAACAAGCTGAGGGGGAAATCAAGAAATGAATCCCATTTACAATCGCAACTAAAAGAATAAAATACCTAGGAATAAATTTAACCAAAGAGACAAAAAACCTATATAAAGAAAACTACAAAAAACGGCTAAAAGAAATCACAGAAGACCTAAATAGATGGAAGTGCATACCGTGTTCATGGATTGGAAGACTAAATATAGTTAAGATGTCAATCCTACCTAAATTGATTTACAGATTCAATGCAATACCAATCAAAATCCCAACAACTTATTTTTCAGAAATAGAAAAACCAATAAGCAAATTTATCTGAAGGGGTAGGGTGCCCCGAATTGTTAAAAACATCTTGAGGAAAAAAAACGAAGCTGGAGGTCTTGCACTGCCTGACTTTAAGGCATATTATGAAGCCACAGTGGTCAAAACAGCATGGTATTGGCATAAAGATAGATATATCGACCAATGGAATCGAATAGAGTGCTTAGATATAGACCCTCTCATCTATGGACATTTGATCTTTGATAAGGCAGTCAAGCCAACTCACCTGGGACAGAACAGTCTCTTCAACAAATGGTGCCTAGAGAACTGGATATCCATATGCAAAAGAATGAAAGAAGACCCATATCTCACACCCTACACAAAAGTTAACTCAAAATGGATCAAAGATCTAAACATTAGGTCTAAGACCATAAAACAGTTAGAGGAAAATGTAGGGAGATATCTTATGAATCTTACAATTGGAGGCAGTTTTATGGACCTTAAACCTAAAGCAAGAGCACTGAAGAAGGAAATAAATAAATGGGAACTCCTCAAAATTAAACACTTTTGTGCATCAAAGAACTTCATCAAGAAAGTAGAAAGACAGCCTACACAATGGGAATCAATATTTGGAAATGACATATCAGATAAAGGTCTAGTATCCAGAATTTATAATGAGATTGTTCAACTCAACAACAAAAAGACAGCCAACCCAATTACAAAATGGGAAAAAGACATGAATAGACACCTCTCAGAGGAGGAAATACAAATGGCCAAAAGGCACATGAAGAGATGCTCAATGTCCCTGGCCATTAGAGAAATGCAAATCAAAACCACAATGAGATATCACCTCACACCCACCAGAGTGGCCATTATCAACAAAACAGAAAATGACAAGTGCTGGAGAGGATGCGGTGAAAGAGGCACACTTATCCACTGTTGGTGGGAATGTCAAATGGTGCAACCACTGTGGAAGGCAGTTTGGCGGTTCCTCAAAAAGCTGAATATAGAATTGCCATACGACCCAGCAATACCATTGCAGGGAATCTACTCAAAGGAATTAAGGGCAAAAACTCAAACGGACATTTGCACACCAATGTTTATAGCAGCGTTATTTACAATTGCAAAGAGATGGAAGCAGCCAAAATGTCCATCAACAGACGAGTGGCTAAACAAACTGTGGTATATACATACGATGGAATATTATGCAGCTTTAAGACAGGATAAACTTATGAAGCATGTAATAACATGGATGGACCTAGAGAACATTATGCTGAGTGAGTCTAGCCAAAAACTAAAAGACAAATACTGTATGGTCCCAATGATGTGAATTGACACTCGAGAATAAACTTGGAATATGTCATTGGTAACAGAGTCCAGCAAGAGTTAGAAACAGGGTAAAATAATGGGTAATTGGAGCTGAAGGGATACAGACTGTGCAACAGGACTAGATACAAAAACTCAAAAATGGACAGCACAATAATACCTAATTGTAAAGTAATCATGTTAAAACACTGATTGAAGCTGCATCCGAGCTATAGGTTTTGTTTTGTTTTGTTTTGTTCTTACTATTATTACTTTTATTTTTTTCTCTATATTAACATTCTATATCTTTTTCAGTTGTATTGCTAGTTCTTCTAAACCGATGCAAATGTACTGAGAAACGATGATCATGCATCTATGTGATGATGTTAAGAATTACTGATTGCATATGTAGAATGGTATGATTTCTAAAAAAAAAAAAAAAAAAAATGGACAGCACAATACTACCTAATTGTAATGTAATTATGTTAAAACACTGAATGAAGCTGCATCTGAGCTATAGGGTTTTTTTTTATTTTTTTCTTATATATTTTTGTATTTTTTATTTTTATTTTTTCTCTATATTATCATTTTATTTCTTTTTCTGTTGTCTTGCTATTTCTTTTTCTAAATCGATGCATATGTACTAAGAAATGATGATCATACGTCTATGTGATGATATTAAGAATTACTGATTGCATATGTAGAATGGAATGATTTCTAAATGTTGTGTTAGTTAATTTTTTTTAATTAATAAAAAAATGTAAAAAAAAAAATTCATCCAGCAAGAAAACCCTAGATAGAAGAAGTGAAAGCAATCTCCAGAATAAACTAATTAAGGTAATTAAATGCCTAGACACCAGCAAAAAATAACAAATCACAGTAGGAAAACTGAAGCTATGGCCCAGTTAAAGGAACAAACCAACAATTCAAATGACATACAGGAACTGAAACAATTAATTCAGAATGTATGAACAGACATGGAAAACCTCATCAAAAACCAAATCAATGAATTGAGGGAGGATATAAAGAAGGCAAGGAAAGAACAAAAAGAAGAAACTGAAATTCTGAAAAAACAAATCACAGAACTTATGGGAATGAAAGACAGAGTAGAAGAGATGAAAAAAACAATGGAAACCTACAATGGTAGATTTTGAGAGACAGAACATAGGATTTCAAAACTGAAGGATGAAACATCTGAAATCTGACAAGAAACAGAAACTATAGAAAAAAATGGAAAAATATGAGCAGGAACTCAGGGAATTGAAAGACAATATGAAGCACATGAATATATGTGTTGTGGGTGTCCCAGAAGGAGAAGAGAATGGGAAAGGAGGAGAAAAACTAATGGAGGAAATTATCACTGAAAATTTCCCAACTCTTATGAAAGACTTAAAATTACAGATCCAAGAAGTGCAGAGTACCCCAAAGAGAACAGATCCAAATAGACATACTCCAAGACACTTACTAATCACAATGTCAGAGGTCAAAGAGAAAGAGAGGATCTTGAAAGCAACAAGAGAAAAGAAATCTATCACATACAAGGGAAGCCCAATAAGACTATGCACAGATCTCTCAGCAGAAACCATGGAGGCGAGAAGACAGTGGGATAATATATTTAAATTATTAAAAGAGAAAAACTGCCAACCAAGAATTCTATATCCAGCAAAACTGTCCTTCAAAAATGAGGGAGAAATTAAAACATTTTCAGACAAAAAATCACTGAGAGAATTTGTGACCAAGAGACCAGCTCTGCAAGAAATACTAAAGGGAACATTAGAGACAGATACGAAGACAGAAGAGAGAGGTGTGGAGAAGAGTGTAGAAAGGAAGACTATGAGTAAAGGTAAAAAGAAGGAAAATTAGATATGACATATAAAATCCAGAAGGCAAAATAGTAGAAGAAAGTACTACCCGTGCAGTAATAACACTGAATGTTAATGGATTAAACTCTCCAATCAAAAGACATAGTCTGGCAGAATGGATTAAAAAACAGGACCCATCTATATGCTGTCTCTACTCAAAGGACACGAGGCCAAGGACACAAATGGACATTTACACGCCAATGTTTATAGCAGCATTATTAACAATTACCAAGAGATGGAAACAGCCAAAATGTCCATCAGCAGACAGTTGGCTAAACAAACTGTGACATTTACATAAGATGAAATATTATGCAGCTATAAGACAGAATAAAGTTATGAATTATGTAACAACATGAATGGACCTTAAGGACATTATGCTGAGTGTGATTAGCCAGAAACAAAAGGACAAATACTGTATGGTCTCACTGATATGAACTGACATTAGTGAATAAACTTGGAATATTTCCTTGGTAACAGAGACCATCAGGGGATAGAAATAGGGTAAGATATTGGGTAATTGGAGCTGAAGGGATCCAGATTGTGCAACAGGATTGAATATAAAAACTCAGAAATGAACAGTACAATATTACCTAACTGTAATACAATTATGTTAAAACACTGAATGAAGCTGCATATGAGAATGATAGAGGGAGGAGGGCTGGGGCATAAATGAAATCACAAAGAAAGATAGATGATAAAGATTGAGATGGTGTAATCTAGGAATGCCTAGAGTGTATAATGATAGTGCCTAAATGTACAAATTAAAAAAATGTTTTTGCATGAGAAAGAACAAAAGAATGTTGCTACTGCAGTGCACTGAAAATAGATGGTACTTAATATTTAAAAATTTCAACTAATTTGTGATACTAAAGCAAAAAATGTTTATTTGGTACAAATCTATACTTTGACTAGAGCATCTCCAAATATAACTTATGTAGATAGTTGATTGAACACCTTAAGTACATTGAACTTTGTATAGGACATGAGATTTTGTTGGTTTGTCCAGGTGATGCCATGATGAATCCCAGAGTGATTTGATCAGTGAGTGGAAAAGTATTTGCAAAGTCCCCTTTGGGGAATGGTAAGAATGGGGGAAAACCCAACTTCCCCAACTTGAATTCTTGATATTCTCACAAGCAGTGTGGACAACCAAAGCTATAGGCTGAGCCCCGAGTCTTGGGGTTTGTTCATAGGAAACTTAACCCCACAAGGGATAGGTCAAGCCTACTTAAAATTAAGCCTAAGAGTCACCCCCCAGAGAACCTCCTTTGTTACTCAGATGTGGCCTGTCTCCAGCCAATACAACAAGCATACTCACCACTCTCCCCCTGTCTACGTGGGACATGACTACCAGGAGTGTGGATCTTCCTGGCAGCGTGGGACAGAAATCCAAGAATGAGCTGAGATTCAGCATCAAGGGATTGAGAAAAACTATAGAATGAGCTGAGACCCAGCATCAAGGGATTGAGAAAACCTTCTCGACCAAAAGGGGGAAGAGTGAAATGAGACAAAGTGCCAATGGCTGAGAGATTCCAAACAGAGTTGGGAGGTTATCCTGGAGGTTATTCTTATGCATTAAGTAGATATCACCTTGTTATCCAAGATGTAATGGAGAGGCTGGAGGGAACTGCCTGAAAATGTAGAGCTGTGTTCCAGTAGCCATGTTTCTTGATGATGATTGTATAATGATATAGCTTTCACAATGTGACTGTGTGATTGTGAAAACCATGTGTCCGATGCTCCTTTTATCTACCTTGTCAACAGATGAGAGGAACATGTGGAACAAAAATAAATAATAGGGGGAACAAATGTTAAAGTAGATTTAGTTTGAAATGCTAATGATCAATGAAAGGGATTAGTAAGGGGTATGACCTGTAAAGTTTTTTTTTTTTTCTGTTTGTCATATTTTTCTGTTGTCTTTTTATTTCTTTTTTTGAATTGATGCTAATGTTCTGGGAAATGATCATGATGATGAATATGCAACTACATGATGATATTGTGAATTGCTGAGCGTATGTGTTGGGAATGTTTGTAATTTTTTTTAATCAATAAAAAATTTGAAAAAATATGAAGAAGCATAGTGTGCAAAAAGATTACAAGTCAAACAAAGAAACCTAAGATGATGGCCTATCCAAAGAAACAAAATAAAATCCAAAACCCATCAATAAGGAAGATGAGACTTTAAATACCCTGGACGAAGACTTTTAACAACTGATCCCCAAATGAACAAGGAGGTAAG
Organism: Tamandua tetradactyla; assembly: GCF_023851605.1. NCBI lineage: Eukaryota > Metazoa > Chordata > Mammalia > Pilosa > Myrmecophagidae > Tamandua > Tamandua tetradactyla. The sequence goes on from NC_135328.1 coordinate 39,707,511, forward strand.
GGAAAACAGAGAGAAAAAGAAAGGGCTATCAAGAAAATAATGAAAGAACAATGTGGAAATCTCAACAAAGAGAAATTTTTAAAAGGAACCAAACAGACACTGGAGATGAAGACCAAAATAAATGAAATGGGAAATACCTGAGAAGGTTTCAACAGCATACTGGAGCTGGAAGAAGAGAGTTTCAGTGAACTCAAAGACAGGAGAGTTGAATTGATTCTGGATGAAGAGCAGAAAGAAAAAATATTGAAAAAAAGTGAACAGAATCTAAGACATCTGTGGGACGCCATCAAGCATACCAGATTAAAATCTTCTCTGACAAACAAAAGCTAAGAGAATTTGTCAACAAGAGGCTTGTCCTATAAGAAATATTAAAGGGAGCTCTGTCAGCTGAAAAAGAGAGAGAGGAGAGGAAGGTCTGGAGGAGGGCATAGAACTGAAGAGTATCAGTAAGATTACTCAAAAGAAAAAGAGAGAGGAAAAAAATATATAGATCTGAAAAATTATAACTAAAAGATAAGATGATAGACTCACAAAGTCAGGAATAACTTTGAGTGTTAATAGACTAAGCCCACCAATTAAAAGATAAAGACAGGCAGAATGGATTTTAAAACATGATCCTTCTATATGAGTCTTACAAGGACTCATCTTAGACAGAGAGATACAAGTAGATTAAAAGTGGGTGGAAAAAGATCTTCTATGCAAGCTGTAAACTAAACAGAAGAAAGCAGGTGTAGCTATACTAATATCAGATAAAATAGATTTAAATGTAAAGATGTCATAAGAGACAAAGAATGACACGACATATTAATAGTAGGGACAGTTCTCCAAGAAGAAATTATAATCAGAAATGTTTATGCTCCCAAGCAAGGAGTTCCAAAGTACATGAGGCAAGTATTTGCATGACTGAAGGGAGTAATAAGTGTTTCAACAATAATAGTTACAGACATCAATATACCACTTTCCTCTATAGATAGAATGACCAGACAGAGGATCAACAAGGAAACAGAGAACCTAAACAATGTGATAAAGGAATTAGGCCTAATAGATGTATATAGATCATTATACCCCAAAACAACAGGATATACATTCTTCTCTAGTGCCCATGGTACATTATCCAGGATAGATCACAAAACAGGTCTTTGTAAACTTAATAAGATTGAAATTATTCAAAGCACTTTCTCTGACCACAATGAAATGAAGCTGGAAATTAATAACCACCAAAGAACCAACTTTCACAAATACATGGAGTTTAGACAACACATTTAAATAATCAGTGGGTAACAGAAGAAATTGCTAGACATATTGGTATCTAGAGACAAATGAAAGTGAGAATACATGATATCAGAACTTATGGGATGTAGCAAAGGCAGTGCTGAGAGGAAACTTTATTGTCCTAAATATCTATCTTTAAAAAGAAGAAAAAGCAAAAATCAAGGACTTAACTGCTTACCTGGAGGAACTAGAGAAAGAACAGCAAACTAACCCCAAAACAAATAGAAGAAGAGAAGTAACAAAGATTAAAGCAGAGATAAATGAACTGGAGAACAACAACAACAACAACAACAAAACAGTAGAAAGATTCAACAAAACCAAAAGTTGGTTCTTTGAGAAAATCTGTAAAATCGATGGACTCCTTGCTAGGCTGACAAAGTAAAAAAGAGAAATGATGCAAATAAACAAAACCAGAATGAGAAAGGGGTCATTACCATGGACCCTGAAGAAATTTAAAAAACTCATAAGTTTATCTTGTCTTAAAGCTGCCTAATATTCCATCATATATATATATAACTTATGAAGCATGTAATAACATGGATGGACCTAGAGAATATTATGCTGAGTGAGTCCAGCCAAAAGCCAAAGGACAAATACTGTATGGTCCCACTGATGTGAACGGACATTCGAGAATAAACTTGAAATATGTCATTGGTAACAGAGTCCAGCAGGAGTTAGAAACAGGGTAAGATAATGGGTAATTGAAGCTGAAGGGATACAGACTGTGCAACAGGACTAGATACAAAAACTCAAAAATGGACAGCACAATAATACCTAATTGTAAAGTAATCATGTTAAAACACTGAATGAAGCTGCATCTGAGCTATAGGGTTTTTTTTTTTTACTATTATTACTACTTTTATTTCTTTTCTCTATATTAACATTTTATATCTTTTTCTGTTGTGTTGCTAGTTCCTCTAAACCGATGCAAATGTCCTAAGAAACGATGATCATGCATCTATGTGATGATGTTAAGAATTACTGAGTGCATATGTAGAATGGTATGATTTCTAAATGTTGTGTTAATTTCTTTTTTTTTCTTTCCGTTAAAAAAAAAAACTCATAAGAGAATACTATAAACAACTATATGCCAAAAAACTAGACAACTTAGATGAAATGGACAAATTCCTAGGGACACATGAACAACCTACACTGACTCAAGAAGAAATAGAAGATCTCAACAAACCAGTTACAAGTAAAGAGATTCAGTCAATCATCAAAAATTTTCCTACGAAGAAAAGCCCAGGGCCAGATCACTTCACAGGGGAATTTTATCAAACATTCCAAAAAGAACTAATACGAATTGTGCACAAACCATTCCAAAAAATATCGGGTAAAAAGGAATGCAACCTAACATATTTTATGGAGTTATCACTCTAATACCAAAAGCAGAAAAAGATGCTATAGGAAAGGAAAACTATAGGCCAATCTCCCCAGTGAATCTAGCTGCAAAAATTCTCAGCAAAATACCGGCAAATTGAATTCAACTGCACATTAAGAGAATCATGTAGCATGACCAATGTTTTGTTTTGTTTTGTTTTTAACCAGGAATGCAAGGGTGGTTCAACACAAGAAAATTAATCAATGCAGTATAGCAAAGCAACAAATCAAAAGGGAAAATCACATGATCGTATCAATTGATGCTGAAAAAGCATTTGGCAAAATTCAGCACACTTTCTTGATTAAAAAAAAAAAACACTTAAAAAGGTGGAAACCAAAGGAAATTTCCTCAATAACATGAAGTTTTTTCATATATGAAAACATCATACTTAATGGTGAGAGATTGAAAGCATTCCCCCTAAGATTGGGAATGAGACAAGTATGCCAATTTTCACCACTATTTTTCAACAATGGACTAGAAGTTCTAGCTAAAATGATCAGGCAGGAGAAAAGGAAAAGGTCATCCACATAGGAAAGGAAGAAGTAAAACTTTCATTATTTGCAGGTAACATGATCCTATACTTGGAAAATCCTGAGAAATCTATGAGCAAGATACCTGAGCTGGATAGGAAGTTGGCAACATCATTAAGATGTCAATTCTACACAAATTGATCTAAAAATTTAATGCAAAACCGATCAAAATTCCAAAAAACCTATCCTATTTTGATCACTTAGAGAAACTAGTTACCGAATTTATTTGGAAGGGAAAGAGACTTTGAATAGCTACAAAGATAGAAATGTTGACTAATGAAATAGAATCATGAGTGTGGAAATAGACCACCAAATCTATGGTCTATTGATCATTGACAAGATCCCCAAATCCATTGAACTGGGACAGAATAATCTTTTCAATAAATGGGTATGGGAGAGCTGAATATAAATAGCCAAAAGAATGAGAGGGAACCGCTACCTTATACCCCAAACAAAAATTAATTCAAAATGTATCAAATATGTAAATATAAGAGGCAGTACTATAAACCTTCTAGAAGAAAATAAGGGGGAATATCTTTAAGACTTAGTAATAGGAGGTAGCTTCTTAAACTTTATACCTAAAGCACAAGCAATGAAAGAAAAAATAGATAAATGGGAACTCCTGGAAATCAAAAGCTTCTGTGCCTCAAAGGAATTTTTCAAAAAGGTGAAGAGGAAGCCAACTCAATGGGAGAAAATGTTTGGAAACCACCTATCAGACAAAGGTTTGATTCCTGTGTACATAAACAAATTACAACTCAACAACAAAAGAACGAAAAACCCAATTATAAAACAGGCAAAGGATATGAATGGAATTTTTTCAAAGAACAAATACAAATGACTAAATAGCACATGAAGAGATGCTCATTTTCATTAGGGAAATTCCTAAGGGAAATGCAAATCAGGACTACAATAGATATCACCTCACACATATAAGAAAGGCTGCTATTAAACAGAAAACTACAAATGTTAGACAGACTGTGGAAAAACTAGAACACTTATTTATTGCTGGTGAGAATCTATAATGGTACAGCTATTGTGGAAGACATTTTGGCAGTGCCTCAGAAAAATAAATATTGAGTTGCCCTATCACCCAACAATACCAAAAACTGAAAGCAGTGACACGAACAGACATTTGCACACTGATGTTCATAACAGCACTATTTATAATTGCCAAAAGGTGGAAACAATCCAAGTGTCCACAAACAGATGAGGGAAAAAACAATATGTTGCATATATCTACAATGGAATATAATGCAGCAGTAAGATGAAATGATGTCCTGAAGCATATGACAATATAGATAAACATCAAGGACATAATGCTGAGTAAAATAAGCTAGATACAAAAGGATAGATACTGCATGATTTCGCTTATATGACTCTGGTAAAGATGAGCTCAGAGGCTTGCAATGTAGAATATGAGGGATTTAGAGGTGCACAGAACCTAGATATGGGTGAATAGTTAAGTAATATCGTTGAACTTAAATGTAAAGGAATGGATAGAAGTTAAGTTAGTTCATTAATGAGGTTCTAAGTAATATTGCCATATTGAAAGTGAATAGGACTGAAAGAGGCTATATATAGTCACATATCCCGGTGATTAACTATACAATTATAAATACAGTCTTGCATGAACTACTTCAAAGGTGTGATCTTATACAAAAAGTCACCAAGAGAGAGGTATAACGGGGGGAACTGATATTGCATGTTATGGCCTATAGTTAACAGGAAGACATCAACAGTACTGCACCAATACTAGGAATAAATAATTTGGGGAGAGAGACAAGTGATAAGGGGAGGTTTAGATATGATATTTGATGAGGCTGTATTTATAAGTTCTTTGTCTGTTTGAACCAATGAAAATTGTCTAAAATTGAGAGTGCTGATGACTGTATAAGTAAGTGAGGACACTGTAAGACATGGATTGTTTATTTTGGACATTATCTATGATGCCCAATAGATGGAGGTGCCAAGGGGTACAATGAATGAGAAACACAATAGCAAACTGATGTATGCACAATGAAGAAATATTGTGCAGCTACAAAAAGGAACAAAGTTGTGAGACACACAACAAAGTGAATGAACCTTGGGGACACTTTGTTATGCAAAATAAGCCAGAATCAAAAGAATAAATATGCCCAGTGGCAGAATCCTCACCTGCCATGCCGGAGACCCAGGTTTGATACCTGGAGCCTGCCCATGACAAAAAATAAAAGAATAAATATGATATGGTCTCTTTTAGAAAATACTTATAAGAAAATTGGAGCCTAGATTGTAAGCTCTTATAGCAGACACACATAGTCTGGAGTTGTAAGTGTATTTCTAGATTCTGAGATGCCGTGCTATGTTGTAGAGAGCTGCTTTCCGGGTTTGGCTTAGTGGACACGCTGCAGCCTGCTCTAGAGTTCCCCCCGCCCATCGAGTGAGCCAAGATGGCGCTCACATCCTGCTTCCGCAAATGACGCACACGCCCACCAACCCTATCTTCCAATCACCTCTGTATACGTGGCACTAACCTATTGGGTTTGGGCACAGTATATAAGAGGTTACCCGGACGGGGTGGAGGGAGACGACCCACAGGGAGCCGTGCCTGACGGCCGCATAGAGGTTGTTCCCCCGCGGGGCATCTTGTCCCGCGCGGAACCTGTAACAGAGAATGCAAGCTTAACTCCAGTAAAGGTCTGTGCTCACAACTGCTACGTGTCTTGGATCTGTGTTTCTCACCAGCGCGGATTTGTCTGCGTCTCTCTGTCTCTCCTCATTGTCTCACCCGCCGGCCGGGGGCTTGACGCTGAGCGAAAAGTCGCGGACAAGTGGTGGCCCGTACGGGGAACCCTTCTGCTGCCTTTCCCCGAGCTGGTGAGGACGTGCTTCTTGAGTTCGCAGCGAACTTCCCGCGCCTGATCACCGCGAGAAGGTGAGTGCTTCCTATTACGTGAGAGTTAAGGGCTGTGGGCGTTCAAGTAGCCCCAGTGACTCGGAAGAGCTCTCCGAGTGATTAAAGTACAGTGCCGACTGCAAGCATGGGGCAGTCAGGAAGTTCACCTTTATTACCCCCTTTAAAAACCCTTTTGAAGCAGCGGGGCATCTCAGTTAAGAAGAGTTCCCTCCTGCGGTTCCTTGACGATGTTTTTACCTTTGCCCTTTGGTTCGCCCATTCCGGTAGCCTCAGTCTGCCCTCTTGGTTAAAACTTGGTAATGACATAGAACGGGCGCGCCGGACGGGCCTTTGTATGGACCCGATCCTGGTCCCTATATGGGAGACCGTTCGTGCTTGTCTTGAAGCAGAAACTGCTACGGGCCTTAGTCCGTTCCCTGCCCTGCTAGAGGCATGGCACGCGCTTCAGGAAACTCGGTCGGCTTCGTCTGCAGACGGCTCCTGTAAGAGTGAGCCGCCAACTTGCAAGCCGCCAGAGTCAGACGTTAGTTCGGACGACTCTGACTCGGAGTCAGATAGTAATGAGACCGAGGGTGCAGACGCGCCTCCGCTGATCGATTGGGGGAGGCCCCCTGTCTCACCCACGCAGCCTTCCGCCCCGCCAGCGCCTGCTGCAGGGGCGCGGCGGCTTCCGGTGAATGGTTTTGGTGATCTCGCCAAAAACCCTCACCACGGGCTCCCTCTGGTGGCCGAATCAGGTAATTACAGTGGCTGCTCTCCAACTTCTAAGCGCTTGTTAAAAGGAATGGGATATGTCCCCAGCAAAGGCTTAGGAGCCTCATTGCACGGGCGCGCAAGGCCTATACAAGCTGTCTCCAATTCTGACAGACGAGGCCTGGGTTTTTCCTAGGGGCCACTGAGGAGAGACTCCCACCCACACCTATAAAACTAAAGTGGAAGACCAGTACCCCGGTGTGGGTGCCTCAGTGGCCCTTACCAAAAGAAAAGCTGTCAGCATTGCATACTCTAGTGTCAGATCAGCTAAAAGAGAGCCATATCATTCCCTCCACATCGCCTTGGAACACACCCGTATTCGTCATAAAAAAGAAATCAGGCAGATGGAGATTGTTACATGATTTAAGAGCCATTAATAATTGCATGGAGTCCTTAGGACCTGCTCAGATGGGGTTGCCCCTTCTCTCAGCTCTGCCAGAGCATTGGTCTATTTTCATCTTAGACATCAAAGACTTACTAAAGAAACAGAAAGGGGGAATAGGTCACGGCCTGTCCCCAAAGGCTCAACTGTCTATAGCCTTGTTTACGTACAATTTTTTAAATGAAAATTCACTAGGAATGACACCTGCTCTTCAGCACACTACTCCAAGTCCTCCACATAGAGGTCTAGTCCGTTGGAAAGATGTCCTGTCAGGACAATGGCAAGGCCCTGACCCAGTGCTCAGCTGGGCCAGAGGCTCTGTTTGTGTTTTTCCCCAGGAACCAAAACGCCAGCCGGTGTGGATTCCGGAGAGACTGGTGAGAACCGTGACATCACCCGAGGAGGCCAAGGAGCTGCTGCCCAACAAATCAGCAAACCTTCAACCTGAACCACCAGATCAGGCCTCCAACTCTGCTGATGACGGCGGCGACTGACGAGATGGCAACGAAAACGCCGGTCACCCTTCGACTGTTTAGAAGGGGGGACCAGTTTTAATACCCCCCGCTCTCCCAACAGGTGGAATCAGACGTTAAAGTGCTTGGGAAGATCAAGTTAACCCCCGTTGCCTTCGACCTTTCCAAACTGGGCGAGACTGTACAAAGTCTGTGGAACCGAGTCACCTCTTGGTTCTCTTGGCCCAATTTGACTACTTGGATTCTCGTGGCAGTGGGACTATTAGTGGGCTTAGTCACTGTTAAATGTTTGTTAGAACGCTTGTTCCAGACACAGCAGCAACTACGTGTTTCTACCATGTTAGCTATGTCTTCCCAGTCAAATGTGGGTGTGCGTCCCTCCTCGATAGATAGCCCGTCTGAATCACCTGGGGCAAAGCTCTTGTCAGCAAGGTTTGTTGCAAGCTCCCTGGCCACTACCCGTGTTTAGCTAGGCACCAAAGGCTGTTAATTTTGCGCGCCTAGCCGCCTCGACGGTGGAGCTGCGGCCGCAGTCCTGGCCAGACTGGGCTTGGCTCTAGCCATTGCACCGAGGCCTCCGCAGCGTTTCCTATGCCCTGGCTGTCGCTCTCATAATCCCCGCTTGACCCAGTTGCGAGGCGAAGCACTGCAGGGAGGAGTCACGTGGTATCCAGTTCACGGACTCTCCGGTCTCTATATGAGGTGAGCATTCTGGTCGGTGCCAGAGGCTCCGTCGTGTGATGACGCGAGCCTAGTCCAGACTCCCCAAAGCACCAAACTATGTTGTGAGCCACTCAGGCCCACGGGAGCACCATCATCAATAGAGACACTGGGTACAAGAATACGGTCTACGGACCATGCCTCTTATAAAAACAAAAAGGGGGAGATGTAGAGAGCCGCTTTCCGGGTTTGGCCTAGTGGACACGCTGCAGCCTGCTCTAGAGTTCCCCCCGCCCATCGAGTGAGCCAAGATGGCGCTCACATCCTGCTTCTGCAAATGACGCACACGCCCACCAACCCTATCTTCCAATCACCTCTGTATACGTGGCACTAACCTATTGGGTTTGGGCACAGTATATAAGAGGTTACCCGGACGGGGTGGAGGGAGACGACCCACAAGGAGCCGTGCCTGACCGCCGCATAAAGGTTGTTCCCCCGCGGGGCATCTTGTCCCGCGCGGAACCTGTAACAGAGAATGCAAGCTTAACTCCAGTAAAAGTCTGTGCTCACAACTGCTACGTGTCTTGGATCTGTGTTTCTCACCAGCGCGGATTTGTCTGCGTCTCTCTGTCTCTCCTCATTGTCTCACCCACCGGCCGGGGGCTTGACGCTGAGCGAAAAGTCGCAGACACTATGTGTGTATAAGCTCATATTTTCCTGGAACTTTGGGTACATTTGTGACACCTAAGACTCAGAGCTGGAGTTCTGCAGCTCTGAAAGCCAGCATTGCTACATACAAAAACTGCTAAAGTACTAAAAAAGAGAACAGGCTTCAATTAGAGATAAAAATGAAGCTGATTTGGTTGGGAAAAATCAGAATACAGGGCAAAAGATGATAGTGTACATATTCTAGAGCTTCACCTGCTGTGTGAGACTGAAAGCAAAGAGGTTTATTGTGTCTAGAGCCTAAATCTTCTATAATGCAACTAAATTACCCTGCCTTGATTTAGCTAATTTAACAACCCAAACACATCCTGGCCTGAATAGGAATGAGGCCTTGTAATTCTGTATAGCTTAATGGAGTACCAGGATGAATCCCATGGTGGGCAGATAACTAAAAAGTATTGGTAAAATCTCTTGAGGGACTGTACCAAAAATACGAAACTACTAAACTTGCACATCTGGGAAATCCTTGGTACTAGCTCAGAAATTAGGGATGTCCAAGAAAATAGGTCAAGCCCTTGGTTTTAAGGATTGCTCTTATGAAACTTACTTTTGTAGCAGAGAGGCTAAGACTATCTATAGTTAAGCCTAAGAGTTGCTTCCAGAAAACCTCTTTCCTTGTTCAGATGTAGCCTCTCTCCCTCTAATCCTAATTCTGCATGGAAAATCCTTACCCTCCCCCTCCACGTGGGTCATGACATTCAGAGGTGAAAGTTTCCCTGACAACATGGGACATAACTCCCAGAGATGAGACTGGCCCTTGCACCACGGGGTCAACAATGCCTTCCTGACCAAAAGGGGGGAAAAGAGATATATCAAAATAAAGTATCAGTAGCTAAGAGAGTTCAAATGGAGTTGAGAGGCTATTCTGGAGGCTACTGTCATGCAAATTTAATCTAGATACTGCTAATCACAGTTGTTTCCCAAACCCCAACCAACATCATTCCTGTAAACCCTGAAGAACACCCAGGGCTCTATATGAGATTCTACAAAAGTTTCATGCACTTACCTAAACCTTCAGATGGTTCCTAGGCCAGATAAATTCTGAAACCCAGAGACGCTAATCTCTACAAGAATATCAACCAGTTCCATCCCCATACCTCATATTGCTGACACGTCTTTTCAACATGAAGAATTAGAATGAGCATAGCCAAAATATCCTTAAAGATAGGGAGAAGGATCAAAGGAGAAGGAGCAGTTATAAGGGAGATGTTAGACTTTAACAAATACAAATGACTGCTGAATAATTTTATTGATATTTCTTTTTAGACCCCTGTGTCTTAGAGCAACTAGAAGCAAGAACCTGAAATTTTGGAACTGCAACCTATAACAAACTTTGAAAGCTGTTCTATAACTACTTGTTAAAATGTATCTTAAAATCCATTGCTTTTTAAATGTAAATTATATCTCACAACAAAATATGCTAAAAAAAATTAAGAAAGATCTCAAATCAGAGACCCCAAATCAAAACTGGATGGTCTAGCAAAAGAGGAGCAAACTAAATCCTAAGTGAGTAGAAGGAAGAAAATGATTAATGGAGATAACTGAATAAAGACTAAAAAAGCAATTGAGAGAATCAGTGAAACCAAAAGTTGATTTTTTTGAAAGATCAATAAAATTGACAAAACTTTAGCTAGACTGACAAGCAAAAAAGAGATATGAAATGCTATTAATAAAATATGACAGGGGGTATTACTATGGACCCTATCAAAATAAAAAGGATCATACAATGATACTATGAACACAAACAAATTAGAAAACCCAGATGAAATGGAAAAATTCCATGAGACACACAATCTACACTAACCCAAGAAGAAATTGAAGATCTCAACAGACCAATAAAAAGTAAAGAGATTGAATTACTCTCAAAAATAACCAAGAAGAAAAACTCAGGACCAAATCACTTACTTCACTGTTGAACTTCACCAAATTTTCCAAGAAGAATTAACACCAATCCTGTTCAAACTCTTTCAAAAAATTGAAGAGGAGAGAACACTTCCTAATCCATGAAGCCAACATCACCCTAATAACAAAACCAGATAGCAATACCACAAGAAATTAAAACTACAGATCAATATCCATTGTGAATATAGATGGAATCATCCTCAACAGAGTACCGGCAAACTGAATCCAAAACACAATAAAATAATTATGAACCATGATCATATGGGATTTTTCCCACTTTTGTATAGCTGGTTCAACATAAGAAAATCAATTAATGTAATATACTATATTACTAGAATGAAGGGGAAAAACATATTTATTTCAATAGATGCAGAAAGGGCATTTGACAAGAACCAGCACCCATTTTGATAAAAACATCCAGGAAACTAGTAATAGAAGAAAATTTACTCAATATGGCAAAGGTTTTACATGAAAAAATCTATTGCTAACATCATACTCAATGGTGAAAATGGAAAGTTTTCCCTCTCAGGTCAGGAGCAAGACAAGGATGCCCACTGTCACCACTGTTATTCAGCATTGTACTAGGAATTCTAACCAGCGCATTTATGCAAAAAAAAGGGGGGGGGGGACATCCAAACTGGAAAGGAAGAAGTAAAATATTGTAATATCCACAGGGCATGATTCTATACCAAGAAAATTCTGAAAAATACAAAACAAAGCTAATAGAATTAATAAGTGAATTAAGCAGTGAGGCAGAGTACAAGGTCAATGTGCAAAAATCAGTAGTGTTTCTGTAAACTAGCAATGAACAATATGAAGAGTAAATTAATTAAAAATGCCATTACAATACAAACTAATGGAATAAAATATCTAGGAATAAATTTAAGCAAGGATACAAAAGACTTTGTGATAGTTAGGTCCTGGTGTCAACTTGGCCAAGTGATTATGCTCAGCTGACTGGTCAGGCAAGCACTGTTGCTGCAAAGATATTTCATGGCTGGTTGATAATCCAGAAGGCTGGTGTATTATATCATCAGTCAGTTTGATTGCATCTGTGGCTGATTACATCTGTGATCAACAAAGGTGTGTCTCCCACAAGGATATAATCCAATCAACTGAAGGTTTTTAAAGGAAGGAGACTTTCACTGCTTCTTCAGCCAGCGAGCCTCTCCTGTGAAGTTCATCCAGATCCTTCATCGAATATGCCAGCTTCACAGACTGCCCTACAGATTTTGGAATCTTCCCTTCCCATGGTTGCATGAGACACCTTCATAAATCTCATATTTAGAGATCTTTCCTGTTGGTTCTATTTCTCTAAAGAGCCCTAACTAACACAGACTTATACACAAAAAAACTATAAGACATTGGTAAAATAAATCAAAGATGACTTAAATAAATGGAAGGACATTCTGTGTTCATGGCCCGGAAGACCAAATAGCGGTAAGATGTCAATTCTACCCAAAACAATCTACAAATTGAGTACAATCACAATCAAAAGTTCAGCTGCTTTCTATGCAGAAATGAAAAAGCCAATTGCCAAATTATAGGGAAGGATAAGGGGCCCCATATAGCCAAAAGCATCATGAAAAAGAAGAACAAGTTTGAAGGACTCACACTTCCTGATTTTAAAACTTGTTACAAACCTGTGAACCAAAGCAGCATGGTACTGGCACATGGAAAGACTTCTAGACCAAAGGCAACAAACTGAGTGATCAGCAATAAACTCTTACATCCATGGTCAACCGATTTTTTGTAAAGGTCCGCACAATTAGTAAAATTAATCTTTTCAAAAATGGCACTAGGAAAACTTGATAGCCATATGCAAAAGTACCAAGATGGACCCTTACCTCACACTATATACAAAAAATTAACTCAAAATGGATCAAATACCTAAATATAAAGAATGAGAAGTATAAAACTTCTAAAAAAAAATCACTAGAAAGCCTTTTCAGAACCTTGTGTCAGACAATGGTTTCTTAGACTTTATGCAAAAAGTATGAGTAACCAAAGAAAAAATAGATAAATGGAACTTCATTGGAATTATTAACATTTGTTCCTCAAAAGGACTTCATCATGAAAGTAAAAAGACAATTACAGAATAATAGAGCATATTTGGAAACTACATGTAAGATAAGAGCTTAATATCCAGAATATATTTTTAAGATTCTTTAAAGTCAACAACAAAAAGACAAACAACCAAATGAAAAAAAAATGGGCAAAACTCTTGAATAGATATTTCTCCAGATATCATATACAAATGGCCTAAAGCACATGAAAAATATATTCAATATCATTAGACATTAGGGAAATATAAATGAAAATCACAATCAGATAATATTTCACACCCAGTAGAAGGGATACTATTACAAAGCAGAATTAGCAGATGTTGGAGAAGATAGGAAGAAATAGGAACACTTGTTGATTGTTAGTGAAAAATGTTTTGACTGTTTCTCAGAAAGTTAAATACAGAATTATCATATGACCTAGCAATCCCACTTCTAGGCGTACATATATACAAATACATACATATAAAACATTGAAAGCAGAAACTTGAATGTTCATACCAATGGTCATAGTGACATTACTCACAATTGCCAAAAGATGGAAGCAACCCAAGTATCTATATAACAGATGAATACATAAACGAAATGTGGTATATACACATCTTAGAATATTATTCATCGATGAAAAAGAATCAAGTTCTGATGCATCGATCACGTGGGTGAACTTTGAAGATATCGTGTTGAGTGAAATAAGCCAGACACAAAAGGACAAATATTGTATTCTCTCACTAATATAAAACAATTAGATTAAGCAAACTCATAGAGTCAGAATTTAGAAATATTGTTAACTGAGTATGAGGTAAGGTTAAGGAATGGAGATGTAAGGCATAAAATGTCCAGATTTTCTATTTTGAGCAATGGAATTGTTTTGGTAATGGATAGTGGTGATGATATTGTTAATGTAATTAATTCCACTGAATTATATATTTGAATGTGGTTAAAAAAGGAAATTTTAGGTTGTATATTTGTTACTACAATAAAAATTAAAAGCAAAATAGAGTACAATAAAAAGAGTGTATCCTAATATGAACTATGGACTACAGTTAATAATAGAACTATAATAATATTATTTTATCAACGTAATAAATGCATCACTCTAATGCAAAGTGTTACTGTTAGGGGAAATTGTGCATTGGGGGTTGGGGGTGTGGGTATGTGGGAACTCTGTATTTTCTAAATGATTTTTCTGTAAATCTACAACTTCTCTAATTAGAATAAAGCTAACTAAAAAGCAAACAAGAATATAATTGGTTGTTACAGCTATAAAATCAAGTACTATCACAGAGAATAACAGTCAACAGGTTTATGACTTTTAAAAGGCAACACATTACTTCATTCCCATATTTAATTTACATCCTGCACTTTTATAAGCAGCTGGTTAGCCCTGGCTGGGGTAAATGACCTAAGAGAAAACCTCCGGAGATTTCTTTCAGAACTACATATCTGAGAAAATTAGTACTCCTAAATTCTTAATTCATAGGGCAAAGGAATCACCCCTTTCATCTCTCTCCGATTTTTTCTGAAAACTTTGACAAGGTTTTCTATTGCCCCATTTCTTCATTCTGTATAAAGCATACTACATGATAGAATACACAGGATTCCTATGGTGCTACCTCAAAATAGAAAATACATTTGAAAGAAATGGTTAGACTATTAGTTTGCTAAAAGACACCAAACAAAGAAGACACTTTTCTTCCAAGAAGCTAAACAAATGGTGACTAGCATAAGAAATCCCACTTAGTGGCTTGGAATCTACCGTTCCATTCTCAGTGTTTGGGAGGTTTCCTGGTTAATTGTCATTGTTGGGTTTTCCTTCTCTCTCAGTTCTTACTCCTCATTTCTTAGTTATCTGGGCTTAGTATTGTGGGGAGTCTGTTGTCAGCCCACACAACTACGTTTTACTAAATAATAAAATTTAGTGTTGAAAGAAAAAAATATAATTCTTGCCTCAAGAATCTTAAAGTCTTATAATATATTATAATAAGCACATATTAGGAGTGTGACACAGAGTAGGGAGTGATTATCTGGTTGGGTAAATATCTGGGAAAACTTCATAAAGGAGAAAATGTATAAAGGAATTTTGGATGTTAAGCAGGAGTTTTACACTTGGATAAATTTAGGAATATCTTTTCAGCAGATTTTTGAAAATATTTATAAGGTTCTGTTTATGCTTATCTAATCTTGGATGTTGATATAAACAGAATAATATGGGCATTTGTTTGCACATGATTTTTATTTCCTTAAAAATAAAATCAAAGGTCAAAGGTTGAGAAAATTAGTCCATTTTGATAAAAATGTATTATGAATCAAATATGCTATTCAGGCCATAGAATCCAGCAGAAGATTTATTGCAACTGAACTGATACTAATTAAACTATTTCCTCTCTGCTTGGGGCTTAGGACAAAACAATACATCATCAACAACAACAATTATAGGCTAGGGTCTCTTGAATTTCTCTTACTCGCCCCACTTCCCTCCCACCCATGGGTAACTAGAGGTGGGTCCTGTCGTGTTAAAGACTTACTGTTATACAGAATCTATGAAAGCATTTGTACTTTGAAGAAAGACAAGGGTCACCTAAAATAAGGAAGTTTTGCAAACAGACTTTAAATTCCACCTCCGAAGAGCAAGCACTGTACAACATAGCCTAACTCTAAATTGCTCCCCCATGCAGTAACTATCAAAGTCAATTTCCCAACAATGTACCACCATCTCCCTAAATTTCCCCCTCAGTTAACTCCAATTCATTGAAAAAATGTCACTGAAAATGTAATGATGCTAGTTATGTTGGTAACAATACTCCACTTCATTTTCTAATGTAGCATACACTAATATTTATCTTGCATACAAACCTTGGTCATTAATTTATACACTGTACTGTTTTAATTTGAAAGTACTAAGATTCAGAGATATTGAATAACCAACTTCAGATCACACAGCTAATAAGCTTTGGAACTAAGGCATGGTTTTCACTCTTTCAATTAAAGTTTGGTGTTTTCTTTTAACCAAACTTGATGACACTGACGTGTCTAAATATTGAGCTGCCAAGAAAGTATCCTAAATATTAATTGTACCAACTTAGGGGCTCTATTATTTGTGAGCTAGAAGTTACCTTTGTTCTCAAGCTATTATTATGCAGAAGATGATACCAAAACTATTTGCAGGCAAAATTTGCCTATCAGTCTAATAGACCCATTAGGATTTATATAGTGTTATAATTGTAGATAATAATCTTCAAAGTTATGTAACTCACTTAAGTGACTAGATCATGAGTTCCCAATGTTAGCATGCAACACATATTCTTAGGGTCTTCCTCAGGACTGTGAAACTGCCACCTAATTAGCAATAAATTCACTTCTTCCTTACCCACTCATGTATATTGGAATTCAAATCAGTGACAAAATAATGTATAAACTCTAAAGTAATTGATCATAAAGAGTAAGTTATTGTAAACTTTTGTAACTTAACTATGACTATTAAGGTACCAATTGCACTACTTCTCATGACATATCAAGACTCAGCAAGATGCCATGATACTACCATTTAGAAGATGGAGTTCTCACATAATAGTTGTGTTCTTTCAGCTTGTCACCAAGTCATGTTCAAAAATCTACTTTCAAATATCTCTGTATTAACTAAATATTAAATTATTGACTGAATATTAACATATTTGCTTAATCCTTTATTTTCCCTCAATCTCATTGGAAATTCACAAACAGGAAACATGGTAATAATTAAAATAAAATGGCTAGATAATTAGCATTGCTACAGTGCTTTATAATTTACTAGTACTTTCACACTCATTTCACTTGACCCCCTCAATACTCTTGTGATATGTGCAGTAATTTCCATTTTATAGATGAAGATATTGAGATTAATAAAGAAAATGTTGAAATATTAGATCTTGTGTTTATTGACAAGTTGATCATTCTAAGTTTGGTGTGATTGTAAAAGAAAGAAAAGTTAGGAACACACAAATCCAGGGAGAATTACCTCAGCCACTGAATCAGGAAGATTAGCTTTAACCTGGGATTCTTAATTCCAATTGGTTTGTTCTGCCTCAATAAAGTTAATTAATGTACAACTCCAAATTAGCTTTTGCAGGCAGGGAAATGTCAGTGGGTTTCTTTTTGTCCTCCTGCTAAGTGGAAGACATTAAATCATTATTACACATAATAGTTCCTAATTTGCAGGTAGAAATATGAGCTCCCAAATGCATAAAAATCATTCTGAGCCTGAAGGTCAACAGTTACATGTGGGATCGTTTTGGTTTCATGCTGGTCATTTTACAATACACTTTAATGGTTATCATAATATCTTTCTTCCAAAGTGTATTATGATCTGAACCTCATGTCTTCATTACTTAACCATGAGTCAGAAGACCAGGTTGTCATCTGCATTTTCCAAACAGGACAGGAAGCCCAGAGAGGTTAAGTGACTCACCAAAGATCACACAAAAAATTTGAACTGTGCAGTGGGTTTTGCAGATTGGTACAAACATTGGAGGGAGTTGTCCAATCTATTCCTTCTTGCTTATCTAACTATTTCCTCTGTCTTCATATAATTCTTACCCCATGACATTTAAGGGGACAGTAGAAAATGCATGGCTTTCCCAGCAGCAAATACACTCTTTAAATAAAACTGCAATTACTGGCTGAGTAGGCTGGGACTGACTATGGCAATATTTTATCTGCTCCGTGGGCAATTCATTAAAACAGATATCTAGTGCTTTAATCACTCTGCCAAACCACCATCTGTTTCTATCCCAGTCTTCCCTCAACCCTAAACATCCCCACATACCTCCTACCCCCATTCCAATCAGGTTTTGGTATGGGGAAGGACAGCTTGTGAGTGGCACATTGAGGACCTATGCAATCATTCATCTTTTGAGCATGACAGAGCAAGCTGTCGGATGCTGTGAATATGCATAGCAGGTCTTACAGAGCAAAATCCTGGATCTGAAAAAGGGATGGCTTCCACTTGCTGGAAACAAATGCTTTCTCCCTCTCCTGATCTCCCCACACAAAATAGTTACCAATCCTTCTGGAAAATCCGGGAAATATTTCAGGGTCCATGTATATGCCTTTTGGATGAAGGAGTTTTAGATTCCAATATTTAAGAGATGAACCAAGATCAAAAATATCAATTTATTATAAATACTCAGACTATCATTTCATAGGTATCTACTCCAAGTTAACCTCATGCCTAGCACTTTACATACGCTATTTCATCTTAATTCCTAGCATAACCTTGCCAGGTAGTAAGTTATGTCCCCATTATAGAGATGAATCAACAAAACTAGGGTCAGACTACATAGCTCATTAATCTAAGCTATTAACATGACTTACAATTGAACTCATGTTGCTTTGACACCAAATCCTATATCCTTGATGACCATATTACCTACCAAGTTTGATAATGCCATTGGGATATCAGCAATGAGCTTCTTTAAATGACAATTTTATATAATTTGCTATAGTATGTATGGTTTACAATACTACTACCTCTCTTTTATTCATAGGTAAGGGTATTTTGTTTATTTTCTTGTTTAATCCCCTTCCCCCATTTTTCTAAATAGAGAAAGAAAACCATAAACAAGACTCAGGAAGTTAAATTACTTTGTCCAAAATCACTCAGCAATATTTCAGTAATATTGGTCTTCTGGTGTCCCAACCCAAGGCTTTATTAAAGCAATGTTTAGCTATGAATTCCTGTCCTAGACCTTGGTAAATTAGAAAAGTCTTTCCTAAGTGTTGATTGAGTCCCAAACAGCCCTTTGCCCACGTTTCTAAGTGGCAGGAGCATGGTACCTACATTCAATGCCAGCAAAATACTGGAACTGGCTCATATTGGCTCACATTCTGGGTTCAGTGAGGTCAAGTTGGTAGCATAGAGGAGCAGCTAAATCATTTGTGTAGTCCAGGGCAAAATGAAAATGTGGCTCTCCTTCTTCCATAATATTAACAATTTCGAAACAGCAACAGCTGAACATTGAGCCAAGCCTAGGCCCCTTCTAAACATGGTGTCTTGTACAACCACACAGGCCTCACTCCCATTAAGCCAGCCTTGACTGGCTGTCTATCACAGCAAAGTCTCCAGAAAAGGCCCTGTTTTCTTCTACTCTATTCTTCTCACAGAACAGAATAGAAAGACCCCTGGACTAAAAATCTGTAGCCCCAGGTCCTGGTTTTGGACGTGCCATTTGCTGACTCTATGGCTTTATTGGTCACATCACCCCTGGTGCAGAGAGTCCTCATAGACTCTGGGAGTTGGGCTAGATGATTTCTAAAGGCCATCCATATGCCCTCAGCCTATAATTCTTGGGCCATCCAGTTCCCTAAGCCTCATTGATCTTTTTCAATTTCCCTTTGTGCCAATGCAACTCTGAAACTCATCAGCCTCCCTAGCACCCATGCCACCATCAGCCATGGTCTTCACTTTCGCTAGCTGCATCACTGGGTGGGGAAAATACTCCTTATGCTTCAACGACCAAAGACCATTGCACAAGCCAAAATTTCTCATTGACTCAGGTGACAGGTGCTCACCCAGACCTTATGGAAAGTTATTTAAAAGCTTTGAAAGAGAGAGAAATATTTCCTATTTTCTCTTCCAATTCCATGATAGTGAAGGAAATAGCTGGAGATTTTCCCCAAAGGTACATATATGTGAAAAATATGTGTTTTTTGTTTTTTAAACATAACAAAAGATTCATAAAGATAAGCAAAGTAAAATCAATTTGCTTATTCAGGTATACTGCAGAATAAAAATCTTTCTTCAAACCATAAATTTTATCCTGTGAAAAATCACAGTGATACAAGCACAATGAATCTTTTCTTCATCCTTAGTTTTCCTCTGTCCTTTCCTCCAAAAAATAAAAAACAAAATCTCTTTTGCTATGATCTCACTCTTATTTCCTGAGTGTAGGCTATATCAAATGCTATTTTTCCTTTAAAACTTTGCCTAAGTCTTCTTCTGACCCCCTTCTGCCACCACCTCTACTACCTCCTACCCAAGAGTTTCAATAGCATTTCTCTTCTCCATGCCTTAGGGAACATTTTTTAAAAGTGCCTCTATTTTTTTAAAAAAACATTCACATACCATACAATCAATATAAAGTGTACAATCGGTGACTCTTGGTATAATAACAGAGTTGTGCATTCATCACTACAAACAATTTGAGAACGTTCTCATAAAAAAACTGCTTTCCTTTTAGCTTGAGCCAGATTTGAGGGTTTTATATAGCTTATTACTCCTTCAAAGAAAAGCTCAAATTCCTAATTTTCTGGCTAATCTTCCTTGATTCCCATCTGTCCAAACTGGTGTGATCTTTCCCTTAATGCAACTTTCCATCCATTCCTCTCAGCAAATACTTACCACATCTTTAGGATTGGTTTAAAATATGTAGGCATGTGACTTATCTCCCCTACAAGCTTGCAATCAACTTGAGGGCAAAGAGTAAGTTCTCAGTTGCAAAAACACAAGTGCTTTGACTATATTAGGGGCTCAGTGAGTGTTTGCTAATTGAGTAACTGTTATCTGCTATCAAAGAGACAAATTAAATCAAGAACAACAGGATTTAGAGTTTTATCTCTGCTGACCTCTCCCCCTTGATGTTCCTTGTTCATGTTTCTCAACTTCTGAGTGTATCAAAAGACAAGTGAAGAGGCTGTTTCTCTGAGATCATTCATCTGTCCTGTTAATTTGTGTTAAGTGGTACTTTATCAGAGCCAAGCTTTTAAGTCCATTAAAAGTCTTACAGCTTGTCTCAAAGCTGGGAACACTATAAAAGACAACATCAATTCTCTGGTCTGCCCTGCACTCAGAAAAAGTTGATGATTTCAATCTCATCTTCCAGTGCTGCCTCTGGAGCTCCAGAATGACCCAAAGGATGACAGCATGCATGGAAGGTCACTTCTGCTGAGATATGAAGCAGACTGTCCTGAATTCAAGCATGCCTTATAAAGATATCAGCAGGAGAAAAAAACTAATCTCCACGCTATTATCTTGAAATACTCTCATTTCTCAAGCCTTTTAAATACCCTTTTCAGAAATTCTTAAAAATATATACAAATTTGACAGGCCAGCTACATACCACTAACCTGGGAGATTTGTTTTAAAACTACAGATACATACCCTCCATAGAGAATTTCTGAGATGAGGCTCAAAATGACTTATTTTACAAAATTCTGCTAGGTGATTCTGATTTGCAGCTAGAGTTTAAAACCTCTGGCAGCCTATTACAGGTGGCAAAGCAATTTAACAGCAGTTATCATATCATCTGATGTTCACAGAAATAACTAGTAGCATTATTCCCATTTTAGGAAAGAGAAAATTGAGGCTCTTAGATGTAAGGTGTGTTGGTTTGAAAGGATTTATGTACTCTAGAAAAGTTGTGTTTTGATCCTAATCAATCTTGTGGGAGCAACGATTTCTTCTAATCCATATTCAATACTATAGGTTGGTAACATGCTCAGGTTATCTCCATGGAGGTGTGACTCAATCAATTGTGGGTATTAAATTTGATTCGATGGAGACATGTCGCTACCCACTCTACCTGTGTCTTGATTAGTTTACTGGAATCCTATACAAGAGGAGACATTTTGAAGAAAGTTCCTTTTGAGAACAAGGAGAGAGCCGCAGAAACACAACAGAATAACGAGAGAACCACAGAGTCCACCAGCCAGTGACCTTTGGAGATGAAGAAGGAGAACCCCGCCTGGGAGCTTCATGAAGCCAGAGGCCTGGAGAGGAAGCTAGCAGATGTCGCCCTGTTCACCATGTATCTTTCCAATGTAGAGAGAGACCCTGAACTTCATCAGCCTTCTTAAACCAAGAAATCTTTCCCTGGATGCCTTAATTTGCACATTTTATGGACTTGCTTTAATTGGGACATTGTTTTCAGCCTTAGAACTGTAAACTAGCAACTTATTAAGTCTCCCTTTTGGAAAGCCATTTCCTTTCTGGTGTATTGCATTCCAACAGCTAGTAAACTGGAATGTAAGGCATCTTGTGTAAAGCGAGTCCTAACTTCAACTATAGTTAGAATGTAAGAGAAGATCTTTTGACTCCTAGTCAAATGTTTGTCTGTGTTTACTTTGAAGGCTTAATAACTGCAGTCACTAACATCTTAGCATGAACTAGTTTACCAGGTTGCGCTTATCACATAAAAGATGAAAAAACATTGGTGGTACATTTTAATCAGAAAGGGAAGCATACAAGCAAAACAAATCCATAGTATGAAAAAGCCCTTTAAAAAGTTCTGGAATCAGGTGGTATGACAGTGGCTCAGTGGCAGAATTCTCACCTGCCATGCTGGAGAGCTGGGTTCGATTCCCGGTGCTGGCCCATGTGAAAAAAAAAGCTCTAGAATCTGGGAAAAAAGAAAGGTAAAAAATCCACTAAAATACCTCCATAGACGGAAATATCTTTCTCCACTTATTTTTTTTCTTTCTCATTTCCATTCCATATTTTCCTGTCTTCTTTCTTTACTGGCAATTACTTGGTTCTATTACCAGGACAAAAAGCATTAGATCATATAGCCTTGGTTGAAAAAAAAGTATGGGAACAGGATGAAATGGGATGAAGGTCACTGATTTTAAACTGTCATTGCCACCATACTCTCTGCCTCTGTCCATCTAATGAGCACCTCCTTCTCTCTATGAGAAAGAGGTACTGATTGGATTGGTCAGAGTTGCATATATTGCTAGTGATTGAGGTTACTTTAGCCCAAAGTTTAGCATCTATGTGAACCACATGGTCTCTTCTCTCTTCTTCTTCTTCTACATTTTTTTTTTTTTGTATGCTGTATGGTGGGGTCGCATTTCATTCTTTTTCTATGTGAGCATCCTCTCATTGCCGCACAATTTACTGAATTTTTTTGTTTGTTTTCTTTGTTTGTTTGTTTGTTTGTTTGTTTGGGAAGTACATGGGCCAGAAATCAAACCTGGTGTCTCACAGGTCAGGCAGGAATTCTACCACTCAACTATCCTTGTACCTCCTCTTTTCCTTTCTTAATGAGGTTTGCCTCAATTAGCAGATTCTAAACAGGTTTTATTCTATATTTGAGTGGACATATTTGATAAAGAGCGATGAGTATACTTTCAGAACACTGATTAAAAGATTTTTATTCACTTCCTTCATTATCATATTGGAGGATATAACCAATGCAACAATATATTGCAATCATAACAACTGAAAAATATGAAATAAATCTCTAGTTTTGTGGAGATAATATGATTATTTACATAGAAAACTAAATATAAAGCTATAGCTGTATTCAATATTAGGAACATTTACATGGTGCCTGAATGTAAAAATAATTTTAAAAGGTAATTGTATTTCCAAAAAAACTACTAAAAACACAATTCCGTAGAAGATATGATTTATAGCTTATTGGAAAATATGAAACATATACCTTGGAATAATTCTAACAAAAGTTGTTGAAGACCACTTTGGAACAAGAAAAAATAAGAAACTTATGAAGAACAACTTATCAGAACTTATTTAAAGTAGAAATAATTAAAAGCAACGTTTGGATTGGAATGGGGATGGATGAATTGGGCAATAGAGGAGAATAGAGAGTCCTCAAACAGAGCTAGAAATATGGAAGGCATGACAGACCACTGAAGGCAGGAGGAAGTTAGTTCTTTTGGAAAAATCATAGATGATTATTTCTCAGAAGCTGGGGTAGAGAACATTTCTTAAACAAGTTACAAAAGGCATTAGCTATTATGTAAAGACAGATCTTTTCCACTCTAATAAAGCTAAGCATTTTTCTTTATTGTCAAAATGCACTTAAAGTGAAGGAAAATACTAGAAAGCCTAGAAGATATTTTCAATATTTGTAGCTAATAAAATGTCTTTCCCAAGAATATAGAAATAACTTCTACAAGCTGTTAAGAAGAGGACAAACCCTATAGAGAAAAAGGACAAGAGATATATACATGATTTTTACAAGCAGAAGAAATAAATATGGGCAATAAATACACAAAAGGATATTCAAGTTCAAGACAGAGATCTTTTTATTCGCACAGTAATTTGCCACATTCTGATTGTGGCTACCTGTTCTGCCTGTGCCTGTAAGTGACTATGATGAGCAGATCCCAGGTCTCCATCCTCAGCCTAAAATGAACCTGTAAGGCTAGCAAGAATCTGTAGTATAACCAACATTTTTTTAAAAATTTAAGCCATCACAATTTGGTGGTTGCTTGTTAGTGAAGAGCAATCTAACATATATCCAGTTGAAATAGAAAGAAAGGAAAGAAAAGGAAAACAGAATTAAGGGATAGGAAGTGATGAGATGAGTGAATTATAATTGCAGACCTAGTTTCTAATAGTTTTGGGCACAGCAGGTACTAAAGGCATATATTTGTTGTTGCAGAAGACCACTGTAATAATAAATTTGATCAGAGACTTTAAGAAAGTCCACAAGCAGGTTATATTGCTGTCTCATAGCAGATAAGCAGGAAAGGTAAACACAAAATCCCTAAAACCAATGCAAGCTTAGCATGTTTGAGAAATAAAATGCTAGTGTGGCTGGATTAGTATGTGTGATGACAAGGACAGCTTGAGATGACTTTAGGAAGATTCTGTGTGGCTAGGTATAGAAGGTTTTTATGGGCATGTTAAGGATTTGGGTTTTGTTGCTAATGACTTAGAAGACCATTAAAGAGTCTTGAATTATTGTGATCTGAGTTATTTTTAAATCATCACTATGGTTTCTGTATTGAAGTTAGATGTAGCAGTCAAGGTGGAAGCATGGAAACCAGTTAGGAGCCCATTGAACTAGGTTAGTGGTAGTCAAGTTGGGAAGAAATATTTGAATTGTGGATAATTGGATGGTATAACTAAAGTAATTTAGCCATGGATTAAATATGCAGGAAGATATCTATGGAAGGCAGATGAGTCAACTCTGATTTTAAGATTTAGAGATTGATCAGTTGGAAGAATAAGTAATTTATTAAAATTACAAACATAGAGGAACAGATTTGGGGGAGAAAATCAAGAGTTTGCTCATATTAATTTTGAGATATCTACCAGACACCCAAGTATATATAGAAGAGACAGTTTGCTATATGAGAGAGAATTCATGGACAATATTGGATCAAGACATGAACATTTAGGAGTTGACAGCATGTCAAAGGCACTTAAAACCACGGGATCATAAAAATAATCACCTACAGAGTTAGGTGAATAGAACAGAGCAAAAGTCAAAGGACTGAACCCTGGGGAACTCTCATATTTAATCGTCAGGAAGAGGATCAAATTCAGCAGAGGAAACTAAAGGAAAGATGACCAGTGATCCAGGTAAAACCAAGTGATGGATAGTGATGCTCTAGAATCCAAAGGGAGAAAGTGCAGCAAGGAATGAGTGGCAACTATGTTCAGGTAATAGAGCAAGGCAAAGCCTGAGGAATGAATTTGATAATTTGAGGTCCCTGGTAAACTTGACAAGAGTAATTTCAGTGAGCTTTATTGAATTAAGTTTGAAAGAATGGTTTAATAAGGATCTTGAAGAGAGAAGGTGGGGAAAATAAGTACAGACAATTCTTTTGAGGAAAGATTTTGTTTTAGTGTTTTTAGGGGAACAGGGAATTGCAGCAGTAACAAAAAGGGGTATAATGACAAGGAAGTTTTTATTCTTTGTTTTTGTTACTCTTGCACAAAATTGTATATATTACTGCATGTTTGTATGCTGATGGGAGTGGTTCAACAGAGAAGAAAAATTGACATTGAGGAAACAATATCCTTGAGTGCGTGAGATGGGAAATGTTATACTGAGATAGGGGACCATGAAAGGCTCATCTATTATAACTGAAAAGAAAAGAGAATGTGTGTGTTTAGAAGTAGGTATATTATTAGATTTTGGGAAGGAAAATTTTCCTTTACATTATCCCCTTCCTTTCCAGACCTCAAATCCCGTGATTATACCCCAGTGCCATAAAATAACTGATCCTATTAGATGATGGGGGAGGGAAATGATTTCCCAAGTTCACCCAAATAATCAAAGATACATGCAGGACCAGAACATTACTCTTCTGATGACTGCACCTAAGATCATCAGATGTTTAATTCATTCATACATTTAATAAAAAGAAAGTGATTATTGAAATAAATAGTTCCATAGGCATTGAACCCCCTCTAGTTCAATTAGTGAATAATAAGATTTCTCCCTCATAGTATATTTTAATCTAAAGGATGAGAAAGGCATATCTTAGACAACTGATTAATTTCAGTTGCCATAAGTTCTACAAAAATAAGTCAGGATGCAATAAGAAAAACACATGGGGATCCAAGGTAGCTGGGGGGAGTAGTAGTTGATAATCTGAGATATGAAGGATGAGTAGGACTCATATGTGCATTAAAGTGGAGAGTGTGGGTAAGAACCTTTCAGGGAGTAGACACACCATACATGAAGACCTTAAGACCCCAAGGAGCAGATGTGGCAGGAGAGCTGAGAACAAGGGGGAGGGAAGCAGAAGATGAAGGAATAGACTGGGGGCCAGGTCACATAGGGCCATGATTAAAAGTTCAGATTTATCTGAAGGACATTAGGAAGAAATTGAGGGGAATTTAAACTACGGATAAGAGCAGAACTGCATTTCAAAAGAACGACTGGGCTGCTGTATGAAGAACGGATGGGAGAGAGTAAATGCATACGTAAGGGAGTCAATTGGAATATTATTATAGTAGTTCAAATGTAAGATCGTGGTAGCGTGGACTAAGCTCCTCTTTGGGGAGAAGGGGAAAAGTAGGTGGATTGGAGAGACATTTAAGAGTTTGATAAGATATGGTAGTTGGTAGTAGATGATTATTGAAAGAAAGAAAGAGGAAGAAGAGGAGAAAGGACAAAGGGAGAGAAAGGGAAGGAAGGAGGGAAGGAATCTTTTGATGATGTCTTCTAGGATTCTGACTCACATAAATAGATTGACGATAGTGCCCTTACTGAGAGAGGAATATTAAAGATGAGACCTTTTTATTCTTTTTCTTTTTTGTTTGTGTTATACAGTCCCACATTTGTTTGTTTGTTTTTTTAAATTTCCATTCTAGTAACATATACAACCTAAAATTTCCCCATTTAATCTCTTCAACTATAGAATTTTAGGTGAGACAGTTTTGAAATCATGAAAGTAATGATTTAAGTTTGAGATGTCAGTGAGATTTCCAGGTGAAGATGGCAAGTATAATGTAACAAATGTCTGTAAGTGTTATGCTGAGTTCTATGAAAACAAAGATAGATAAAAATTATTTTCTGCCATCAAAAAGTCCAGTTTAGCAGCTTACACTCTTGTCCTTGCTATAGCACGTTCCTCCTCCCAATTCTTCCATGAGATCTGAGAGATAAGTTTTGCCCATGAATGTCTGGAAGGAAAAAAGAAAATATTCCAAGTTTATATCCTCTAACTAGGCAACAGCCACTCTTTAAAAAGATCAGAATGTGAGGTGAAATATGCTAATAAACTTTATGCAAATAAGGTTTACTGTTTTAACTACAAGATCAAGGGATAACTGCAAGAGATTTGGTAATGGACTGCAATTACGCTTCCGTCTATCCCATTGGGTGAGGAATATGTGAACCAAACAACGTGAAATATAAGAGGTTTCAGTAACATTGATTTGTATGTGCCCTACCCAATGCTACAATATCATTGTGTTGGAACATGCCTGAAAAACACCCACAATTTAACAAGTCGTTTTACACGAGTTGAACAGTAGAGACAATGGTTCTCACTTTTTTAATCTTTTATTTTCTTGCTTTCTTCCTCCCTCCTCCCCTCCCTCCCTTCTACCCTCCCCCACCAGACCTCTTTCTTTCCAGAAGAATTCTTTTTCAAAGTACTAGCAAATAAAGTTATAATTGCAAGTCAGCCAAGAACTCTCTGTGTGACTTTGGGTAAAGTTGCTAACCTTCATTTCCATTCATTTTCCACCTTTTTCACATAGGGATGTTACAATTTGCAATGACCACCTCAAGAGGTGTCAGAAATGAATGATTTTTATTTCTATGGAAATAATCAAGGTCATTTTTACTTTTTATTCTGAAATATTTTCAAACTTACAAAAAAATTGCAAGAATAACTTCACTGAATCATTTGAGAATAGGTTGCAGACATGTCCCATTACCACTGAGTACTCTAATCGCATTTCCTAAAAGCAAGGCATTCTTCTACATGGTCATAAGATGGACACCAAAATCAGGAAATGAACACTACATAGCCATCAAAATCAGGAACAAGGTCAAGTTCTCTATGTTCTCTATTTACTTTCTACTATCTCATCCAAAAAACGCATTCAGGTTCTGTCAATTGCCCAGTGATCATTTTTGAAGCAAAAGCATCCTATCTAGATAATGTCTTATATTTAGTTTTCTTGTCCCTTTACTCACTTTCAATTTAGAACAGTTCAACAGTCTTTTTAGTCTTTCCTTGACTTTTGTGACCTTGATACTTTTTGTGGAATGTCCCTCCACTTGAGTTTGTCTAATCTTTCCTCACAATTAGATTCAAATTATGCCTTTTTTTTTTTCTGAAATGTCATAGAAATGAGATTGTGTTCTTATTACACCCTATTGGGGGCATGCAATTTCAATTCGAACCATTATTGAAGCTGTTAAAGGGAATCCCTTGATTAAGGTGGTATTTGCCAGGTTTGTCTTTTGCCAAGTTATTTTTTCCTGTCTTTGAAATCAATAAGCATTTTGCGGGGAAATATTTTGAGATATATAAACATCCCATTCTTCTTCCAGCTTCCATTGACTAGTTTTAGCATCTATTGATGTTTTTTGGCCTGATTTAATTACCGCTCTGATAGTCTAAAATGGTGTGCATGTGTTTTAAAATTTCTATCATTTGCTCTTAATTTACTACTGGGCATTTTACTGTAAGGAGAGGGTTTCTCTTCTTCCCACTTATTTATTTATACATTTCACTTATGTCAATATAGATGCATGGAAAAGCCTTAAACTCTACTATTGCTTTTATCATTATTATTTATTTAAATTGTCTTAATTTAGCTAGTGGGATCCACTTGAAACTGTAAATTACTTCTTTTTTATGTTACCTCCTCATTCTCTTAGTCCTACTTTACTATCAGCACAAAAAGATGTTTCAGGCTCCACGTTGTACTTTTTCTGATCCAGATTTAGAATCAGTCAGTTTTTCAAAGAGCCTTTGTATCTTTTAGTAGAGGACAGTACTTTGACACTAAGATGGATTCTCACTGCTATGGGGTGTGGTTGATGGTATGATACACTGCCCAGATACCATCCAAGAATCAAGAATGCCAGCTGTTGGGAGGGTAGCCATGGATATATCCCTCAGCTGTCAGACAGTTTCAGGGATTACCTCAACTGAAGAAAGCTATCTTTCCCGCAGTCACATCCCAATTAGAGATGACCCCAAAATCAATGGCTGAATAACTAATAAGGCCCTGGTCTCTTGATTCAAATGAGGAATATTCTGACTTGCCATGCCCAGATCCAGAACTTCCTGTGGGGTCATCGGAGGCCTTTTTTTTTTGGTCTGCATTGCAGCTCAACTTCTCCCTTTGTGCAATGTGCAATCCTTTCTTCCTCTTCCTTTCACAGGTGTGAATTCCCAAAGCACTCCCTAAAAAATACTTTTTTGGGAGGAATCAGACCTGCAACATGGGATGTTACCATACCTGGCCCTCTAAGGACAGAGCTAGGGAATATATGTCTGCATTTATCTTTACCTATACCTGTATCTAGATAAAATATATCTAGGTATTTTTCTCTTCACATGTATTTATATATTGAACATGATAAGTACAGTAGGGAGAAGAATGGCTCCCTAAAATATCTGTGTACTAAACCCTGGAACATGTGTTTATATTAGATTACATGGCAAAGGGGAATTAAGGGTATAATGGAATTAAGATTGATAACTGCTTACTTAAAATAGGGAGGTTATCTTGGATCATCTGGGTGGGCCCAAAGTAATAGGCATGCTTAAAAGTGGAAGAGCAAGGCAGAAGAAGGAAGTCAGGAGATGTGACTACAGAAGAAGGTTAGAGTGATATGATATGAGGACTTGACCCACAGATACTGACCTTGATTATCGAAGAAGGGGGCCATGAGTGAAGGAATACAGGCTGCTTCTAGAAGCCAGAAAAGACAGAAAATAGGTTCTCCCCTGGAGTCTCAAGAAAAGAGCATAGCTCTGTAGGTACCTTGATTTTTGTCCGGTGAGGCACATGTTTAACTTCTGGCCTGCAGAACTATGAGAAAATAAATTTACATTGTTTTAAAGTAAATTAAAGTTAATTTCTGATAACTTGTTACAGCAGCAATAAACAACTACTGTAATGAGTTTACAACAATTCTACTAATTCCAATTTAACATCACAGGCTTTCCCTTTTTCATATTTGTCATTCTCTTCTCTGGCATTGGGAAACTTGTCTCCCATTACCCTCAATATGTTTACTTATTTGACAACCCATCTTTATGAAACAAAAGTCCCTGAGTTATTGAGAAAGAAAAGAAGAATGAGAAGAAGGAAGGAAGGAAGAGGAGGGAGGGATAGAGGTGGTGAGGGAGAGAAGAAAGAAGATAGCCAAGTCAGGTTTTGGTTGTTGTTGTTGGGTTGATGTCTCTTTTACTCAAAGTCCACAAACAGAATTTATGGATAGGCTTTGAGGAGACATTGATTTACATACTCTATCCCTGAATTTTCTGAAAAAATAAGATTTTTATGTTTGTGTCTCCATGAAATGGATCTAAAACTTTGATCACTTTTGCAAAAGATTTGCCTGACTCCTAATTGGTTAGAAACCCCGAGTTTACAACAATTAAGTCTGAAAACAGAATCATGACCTAAGTGGTCCCCTTAAAGTCCATTTACAAGCCTCATAATAGACAATGATAAATCTTCATAACACTCACAACGCAATCATTGTTATCAGGAGTTATGAAACTTTTGCACTATTTTTCTCAGTTTTATTTGCAGTGCCAAGAATCTAGAAAATAGCAATAGGTGCCCAGGATCTCTACATTTCAAAGACAGGTCCTAGGCTATCTATAGGGAATGCTAAAGGAACCCAATTTTTCCAGCTGGTGATACCTTGGTAAACTTAAGCTTTTACAAAGGCCTAGATAAGACACTCTGAATATTTTAGTAGAGAGAGTTTTTTATGTGTATATACCCACCTCCTCCTAGCTCATCCAGTTCCATCTTTCCTCCACTATGAGTCGATAGTAGGAAGGACATTGTGGACAGGGCTTACAGTTAAGGTCCTGAAACTTCCAGGAAAGAAAGGGACGTCTTTTAGAATCAGCCAGGTCTAGACTAAAATGGCCCTGGCCAGCAAAGACTGTGCTTTCCCTCCTGTCTTCCACTCCTGGGCTCTATTTTAGAAGGTCAAAAATGAAGGCCTTCTAGGGGGACAGGAGTTGAAGCAAAAATAAAGTGAATTGACTAACCACAATCTCCTTTCCTGCTATAGGATGGTAGGCTGAAAGCAATAACAACCCACAGGAAGAGAAGCTCTCAATAAGCAAGAGTTGGCAACTTTTGGATTACTGTACTGGGCTTGAGATTTTAATCACAGAAATGAGACTATTTCTGGAACTGAAAATGACCAAATGATTTCTTTATTTTTTAAAAATTGATGAAAAAAATGCTACCTGCTCCAAATTCCATACAAGAAGTGGGAGGAAATGTGTCCCTGAATTCTGCTTGAATGGGCTGTGTATGATGGGAAGAGGGAATAAGATCGTCTTCTGCTCACTTTCTTGGGTCACTTTCAGCCAAAATGGTGGCTTTATTATCAAATACGATATTGAGAGAATGGTAGATATTGAATAACTCATATTTCTGTATTGCTTGGTGGAAAAAGCTCTCAGAGGGCTTTTAAAGAAGATTAAAGCCTTCTTTAATCTTTTTCTTTTCCTTCCCTTTTCTTTTCTTCTTCCTTCTTTTTTTTTCTTCTCATTTAACAGATGGTTAGGCAAGTTAGCTTAACTTTAAATCCTGTCTGCAGCTATAACATTCTTCAATCCTGAGAGCTGTTATTGAAGGGTCTTTAAGTGCCTTTAGGATGCTTTAAGGAGAGGATTTGAGTAAGGTATCATTTCCAGGATGTTGAAAGCTAATTATAAGCATATCAGTCTTAGGATATTTTAATGAATTCACTTTGTTTTCTTCACCTGAAAACCATTAAAATAGTGAAAAGTTTCTGGGATTATTTTTCTTCCCCAAATTTACTTCTTCTCTAATGGCCAAGGCCATTCCATGAATGCACTGCTTCCTCACATCCCCAAACTCTCAAGTTTACAATGAAGTACAACAGATATCAAGAGGAACAACAAATGGGATAAAGCCCCTGAAAACCAATTGAAATAATAAATCCTTGGTGGGGAGGCACTTTGATAACTGCCCTGCCCTGAGGTTTGGTAGTTGTTGGGGATTGAATCATGGACTCCACAAAAGACAAGGTCAAATCATAATCCATGCTCCCATAGTGTGAACCCATTTGAAGGCATTATCAGTTAAGGTTTAGACTAATCTGTGAATAGGATCTTCAAAGAGCCTTTTTAGATAAGGCCAACTTGAATCAAGGTGGGCTTTAATCTGTATGAATGGAGGTCTTACAAAGAGAAGAAATGTAGGTGCGGTCAAAAGAAGCCAGAGAGGCGAGCTTGCTGGCCATGTAATGGGGGACGGTCACCACCAGAACAACTGCCAACCCGGGGAGAAAGCCTGGCCCTGCTGACCTCTGGATGTGTGGACTTCCAGCCTTCAACACCGCGAGACAATAAATGCTTGTTGTTTAAGCCAACCTAGTCCTGGTATTTTTCATCCTGCCCTGGGAAAGTAAGATATTATAAGTCTGAAATGTGTCCTGAGAGATAAGCTCTGGTCTTTGAATCAGTAAATATTTATTGAGAATCTATTTTGAGTGAGGCCCTGAGCTAGAGATTCTGTAGAGAACCTCTTCAAGAATTACAAAACAAATAATAATGATTAATAATGTAAGAGAGATTCCACGAACCTTGTTATGTTCCTGGCACAGTCTGACAATTCTTGTTATGAATGACCTATTACTAAATTCTAAACATTATACTCCAATCTTGTATTCACAGAACATTGCTGTTCATTGCCCCAAATTGCCCAAATAGGCTTATTGAATGTGTGTCTGTGTGTACATTTATGCATACACACATGCACATGCATAAACACCCATATACACACATACATATGGTTTGTACTATCCACAGCATGGGAAAAGAAAGCAGGATATTCTGAATAGCCGTTATTTTGCAAAGAGATGTTTAAAAGAAGATTTGCATTTAGAACACATTATTTAGAAGTACAGTGGCTAAAAATCCTAATTGGCCTGTCAGATTGACCTGGGTCTAATCTTATTTCTGTCTACTCACCAGCTTTATGATCAGATGTCACTTATTACAAGTCAAATAACATCACATCTTATCTAAGCCTCTCTATTCTCACCTGAAAAATGGCACAAATAGACATATAACCTGTCTCATTGAGTGTTGTTAAAGGGGAGAATGCTTAACCCAGTGTTTGACACATAGTTTATACTCAATAAATGCTAGCTTTTGAGTTCCTAGTATTACCAGTAATCACAATAACCATATACAGTGGCCTGAATGCATTTGTCACCATCATATGTTCCCTAAGAAATTAAGAATTAAAATTAATAATTCTTAATAAATTATGAATCCTAGACCCAGAAAATTTAGGTGATTGTCTATAGTGAGGTAACTAATAAGTGAAGGATCCCAGACCAAGCTTCAAATCTGGTCATAACATCCTCCTAACTACTTCCCTTTCCCTATTTTGTACCCTGGTGCACAGTGGTGCTCACAAATACACAGGTGCCGATTTGCTGATGCCTCCAATCTCCTTCCAGCATATCAGAACTGGGGCACTCTGGGATTATAGACCTAGAAGGGTCCATCAGAATTTCTATTTGAAATACAATTCTCAATGCTTTATATTCACATGGAGATTTACATTTTTTATGTATTTCAGTTCTGAACCACTCTAGAATGTCTTGAGTGGACAGCGCATAGTCTATTAACTCCCATTTGCAGAGGAGAAAACAAAGATTCCTTGGTATGCCCTTAGCTGTGTGACATGCTAAAGGCTGTACATCTGGTAAATGGTGAAGCTCTGATTCCAACACAGCCGTTATAGCTCCAAGTGCAATGCCCTGGTCTCCATATTACTTAACAGATTTTAATTTCAATGGGTCCTATTTATTGACAGCTTCAGTATTTGCCAGACACTCTAACCGTGCTTTATGTGCACAAGTAATTTAATCTTTGAAACAAACTTTTGAGGTGTGTTAGCCCTACCCCATTTTCCTGATGAGGAAACGGAGACCTGGAGAATTTAAGTAAATTAGTCGAGACCTAACAGAGTAGTTTAGAAACAGGCACAGGAACTCAGGTCATTGTGCTGCAGAAATTAATTCTCTACTATCATACCACACTACCTGAAGACTAAGTGACCACAGAGTTTCACTGTGGAAGCTTTTCATACTAATGTCTTGCTGAAAATCATTGCTGCTTTTGAGATTAATTGTTTTTGAGCATAAGTGTGTTTTTCAAGGTCAAACAGCTATATGGGAGACTGCTTCTCTTTCTATTCAGATTCAAGCCATCATCCAATGCACATAATAATTGGATTTAACGTTTATGAAAAAAGCAATGTAACCTTCTTTCTGCCACCACACTCTTTCCTTTACCCATATACTCAATTAAAATGCTTAGGAGAAGTGGAATTATTAAAGAACAACATAGTTTTCCCAAATGCCTAGGCTTCTGTTTCATTTACTCTCTACATTGTAAGTGGCCACTCACTGAACCTGAAATATTTAACTTCCTATGGGATCCTTCTGGGTTGTTGTCTTAAAGGGATAAGATGAGAGGAAAGATATTACTTTTAATATCCACTTATTCTCTAACCCATTGGGTCCCGTTGCTGTGATACACGGTAGAACAGAAAGTGTTTAAAATGGCAGTATATGTTGGTGGGAGTATAATTGTGGCACTCTTTCTGGAGGGCAATTTGACGACTCAGATCAGACATAAAAATGTGCAAACTCTTTAACCCTATGATCCTACGACAGAAATTCATTTTAAGGAACAGTAAAAGAGATGATAGAAAGTGTGGGAGATTGAATCATGTCCTCCACAAAGACCTGTTCTAGTCCTCAGCCCTGGACCTATGGGTATGAACTAATTTTAAACCAGACCTTGTAAAATCCTATTTGGATGAGGCCAGATTGAATCTGGGTGAGTCTTAACTCAATATGGCTGAAGTGCTTTTAAGCAGAGGAAATTCAAATGCAGTCAGTTGGGAGAAGCCAGAGAGAGAGCCATATGATGAATGTACATATGCATTGACAAGCCAAGGAATGCTTAGGATTGCTGAGGCAGAATACCACGGACTCCAGGAGAAAGCTTGGCCTAGTGATACCTTGATGGAGATTTTCTAACCTCCAAACACAGGAAATTCCTGTGGTTTAAGCCAACCAGTTTGTGGTATTTGTCATAGCAGTCCTGGCAAACATAAAACAGACAGAAACATACAGTTGTTGTAGTATAGAAAAACTTGAGGCCACCTAAATATTATTCAGCTAGAAAAGTGATTGAGTAGACTGTGATACATCAATTCAATGAAATTATAAGATTTTTTAAAAGAAGGGGGTAAAGCAATAAGTAAAGAAAAGAAAAGATGTCTAAGAATTTCTTATTAAAATTCTCAATTTTATTTAAGATAATTAAACAGATAATACCTGTTCTAGTTTGCTAGCTGCCAGAATGCAACACACGAGAGACGGATTGGCTTTTAATAAAAGGGGATTTATTTTGTTGGTTCTTCAGAGGAAAGGCAGCTAACTTTCCACTGAGGTTCTTTCTTACGTGGAAAGCACAAGATGGTCTCTGCTGGTCTTCTCTCCAGGCCCCTGGGTTCCAACAACTTTCCCTGGGGTGACTTCTTCCTGCATCTCCAAAGGCCTGGGCTGAGCTGCAAGTGCTGAGATGAGGAATGCTGAGCTGCTTAGGCTGTGCTACATTGCGTTCTCTCATTTAAGCACCAGCCAATTAAGTCAAACGTCACTCATTGCAGCAGACACGCCTCCTAGCCGACTGCAGATGTAATTGGCAACAGATGAGGTTCACACACCATTGGCTTATGTCCGCAGCAACAAGACTAGGTATGCTCACTTGGCCAAGTTGACAACTGAATCTAACTAACACAATACCCAAGCATGTATGGATGCTCATGACTGCAACAAATGTTTGTTGAGCAAAGATTAAATGCCAAGAATTGCACCCACATGATCAAATTTGAATCATATTTACTTTGTGTATGCTTCTGTTTTATATACTCATATACTCAGTAGGAGCGATATCTGAAGAGTTGTTCACATAACAATAAAAGTACAGAATTAGGTATAAAATCTACTTTTATTCTATTTTCCTGCCAAAATTGTATTTAAAAATAGTTAGAACGTATTATTTTTATAGGGAGAAAAAACAAATGTATTTTGGGGGGAGGTAAAAGAATATTCTGCCGATGCACGGACACTTTGTAAACATGGTTCTGCTCCAAGAAGCCCAGGGGAAAAGGTAAGGGACAGGATGTCCCTGACCTTCTGGTTTTCCAGGAAGTGAAAGGATAAAGGCCTACCCAGTACCACGTTGGAAGGGATCATCTTTTACATGCAGGGTGGGTTCTAGGAAAGGTTGCAGCCTGAGCCCCTGAAGTCCTCTGTGTAAGAGAAGCAACTACATTAATTTCAGTTAATGAAGTTTGGAAAAGGGAGGCCTAGGGAAGAATCACTAGGTGACTCTAAACACAAAGCCAAGATTGAGACTCACTGGCCTTAGAGAAAGAAACCTTGCATTCTCATCTTACCTCCAATACTTACTGATTATATGACTTTGGGAATAACATTTAATCTCTCTGAGGTATCACCGGTGAAAAAAAGTTAAAGCTATTCATTTTTACCAAATTCACAGGGTTGATGTGAGAATTACATGCGATAATATGTGTAAAAGCACTTTGCAAAATGCTGAATGAATCTCATTATTTCATATGTTTGGCAACTTTTTTTCTTTCCCTGCTCAAATAAACCACCCCATTGATTCTCACTATGCAGAATACGGGCGGTATGCATCAAAGTAATCTGGACAGCTTGTTAAAAACGTAGATTCCAAGAATCTCTGGAAATGGGATATAAGATCTGCATTTTAAATAGGCATCCCCAGGGGCTCTTGTGAAATAACATTGAGAACCAGTGTTATATTCTTGCAAGTGGATGCACCAGACAGTGGTAACTCTCTCTAATGCAGGGCAAAGGCTGACAGCAGTCGAAAAAGCAGCAATATTACTAGAATTTGGTTAAAATTAATAGTAACCAATACAAGTAGAAAATGCTAACTCTGTCTTGACCATATCAGGGTGCATTTTGTTAGAGTTCTTTTGTTCTGTATCTTATAAAAAAAAAGAATTACATCATCACTGTTTCTTTTTCTTTTCCTTTTGGTGTTGTACTTTTATTACTTTATGCTGTCACACCCTTTATTATGACTTAGGTGAGACATTAAATGCAAGAGACCAGACAGTTCCCAAGCTAAAAACAAGGCTTTTTCTTTTTAAAAAAATCCACCAAACAAATATGCAAAAATCAACAATTATAAATCATATGCTAAAACAAAAATAAAACATCTGGATATTGGTACAACAAAAATAATTGAATTACCTGGACCTTATACCTACACTTTCTAAAATAACACAATTCAAGTCCAAAGTTTACCCTAACTTTTCTTCCCTTCTTTGAATGACTTGCCATTTCTGAAACTTCAGATTACCTGGAAGTCTGGGGAGTGGGGAGGCTTTAACTCACTGCCCTGCTGCAGTGGCAGAATACCCTGCAGGGTTTGGGGAATGGATGATACTCCCCTCATTCTGCTTTCAAAAGATTTCTAACTCCGTGGACTGATGCCAGCACCTGGCCCAGTGCTTTACCATGTCTGGCCTTATTGCCTTTTCTACCTGGAGAAAAGTCTACATATGGCTTGAAAGTGCACTGAGATTTTCCTAAGGAAATGCTGACTGCTCAATTTTGAATTCTATGTCTAGTGACACACACAATCCCCAAGGCTACAAAAGTGCCTAGGACATGTGC
Organism: Tamandua tetradactyla; assembly: GCF_023851605.1. Taxonomy (NCBI): domain Eukaryota; kingdom Metazoa; phylum Chordata; class Mammalia; order Pilosa; family Myrmecophagidae; genus Tamandua; species Tamandua tetradactyla. The sequence continues at coordinate 39,745,742 of NC_135328.1, forward strand.
TTTTTCAGTTCCAACTTTCCCAGTATTTGAAAAAATGTCCTAGAAGACAGTGAACTCCAAGGGAACAAGGGAACACACAGTCTTGCAAGTTCAGTTAAAAAGGTCATTATATAGAAATAAATAATACTAGCTGGCTAACTGATCATTTCGTTTTATGTCCTTGTGTCTATCACTTATGAGCTAGGACATGACAAGCAAGTGAATTCACCTCTCTAAGACTTGTCTATATACTTATAAAATGGGAGAAGCAGAATTTCCAAGCATTTCTCATGAAAACAGAAAATGTAATGAGATTAGATTGTGATCAAATGATAGGCTGATACCTGGAAAACTAAAGAATACTGTACAATAGTCTATGTAAAATACTGGGCAGGATTTTACATGATGACAGACAATGGTGTGATATCTATTCAGACCTTAATTCTCCCCAAAGAGTACTCTTTACAATTGTTCAGTGATTCCTGAGATTTTTGTTACAAGGAACCCAAGTCTTATCCTGCCAAATTAGAGCCCTAGTTCACAGGGCAAATGACTTGCAGATCATATACTATCAAGGGGACATAAATGGCATAAAGTACTAAGAGCAGACAGCCTCTCCAGCATTTACAGCAAGAGGGAAAGTGATGGTGAAGAAGACAGGGAGTATAAGGACAATAAATATTGGAAGCCTACTGTAAGCCAGGCATTGTGATAGCTGCTGAGAAAATAATGATAAAATGTCTGAGAAGATCCCTGCTATCAAAAGTACATATACAACGATGAATCAATCAATATTATTCAGCTGTCAAAAGCATTATATATATTACGTAGCTATTTTACAGATGAGGAAATTGAGGCTTAAGAGGCACATTTGCTGAAAGTTACAAGGATAAATAGGGACTGAGCCAGAAGTAAAATGAGTCCCTATTTTTCTGTGCTCTCATCTGCTCCATTATCCTGACTCATAAATGTGCCTGTGTATGTACACGTTTCGATTTTTTGAAATGAAAAACTACTAATGGCGGAGCTGATTGCAGAAAGCCAGATTTCTAACTTTTAGTTTAAAGCTCTTTCATCCTCATAATCATTTTCTTGTCAGACATGATGTGAAATTATTAAACAACTTAAAGGAAACTCTGAGATTGTCAAAATTAATTGTATATCAGAAATGTGTAATTACAGTTAGATTTAGATCAAATTCAGAATGAAATTTTCACCATGCCTGATGGATAGCCTATATATCTGTACTGTCTGCCACATAGCTCTTTCTATAACCAGGAGCACAAAAAGCCAATGGCCTTAACACTATAAAAAGGTAGCACAATTTTTATATCACGTTCAATACAAAGATGAATTCCAGATGGTTTACATTCCTAAATGGGAAGATAAAATAATAAAGTTAAAAAAGGAGAAGACAGCTTTATGACCTTGATATTAGGAAGCATTTCAGAATTTTCTATATTTAAACAAATATATGAAAATATGTTGGAAGGGAATACTTGAATAGAAAATTTATAGGTATCCATCATAAGAGGAAAATAAGATTATCAATGTAAAATTAAGCAAAAATAAGAAAATAGACAATGACTGTTTACTGTGAATACCAGAGTAACTATGACCATCTGAAGCAAAGAAAAAACAATCTAGGATGTATTATATAACTATACACTATATGCATTTTATATATATATATATATATAATGTAATATTTTACCATTTATTAGCACTTATCATATGCCTGACTCTGCACTGTGCACTTTCCATAAATTATCACATTTTATTTTCATAAAACATCATGAAGTACTCTATAGCTATGCTTACAGAACAAGAACTTGGGGTTTCAGGAAGCAAAATTGCTAAAGATTGTAGGAATAATGTATGGCTGAGCTAGAATTAAAACCTAGGTACCTATCAGTCTAAGTCCAAAACCTGTGTTCTCATTTTCTCTGTTGTCTTACCTCATGATTATTTCAAGAGAGTTTTATGTGGAAGTCCTTGGAAAAGGATTAATAAGTAAAAGCTTATTTCAGCCTAAAACTTCTATGAATCATCTTAGTTTTGAATTCCCCGATGCCAATTACCTTGGGGAATCTGAGGCACAGCACCAAAAGTTAATCCTGGGTATGTGATGCTCCATTTCACACCAGAGGGGGTGGATGGAGATGAGTCCACCAACACCTGGGGTTAAGTTTGGCACATAGTAGTTACCCAGTTATTTTTCTCCAAATGGGGCAATGACTCAATGGAGAGAAATGTTTAGTTGGGCACTGGAGTAGAGCATACAGTAGCTCAAGTTTTAAATAATAAGTATTTCTGGACAAAGAAGATTTGAATTAGAAACTAAATTAAAGGTTTTGTCACATATCACAAAAGGTTTTATTTATTTGAACATTTGAATAACCATTATAATAAGGCAGAATCAGTAGCAAAGTTAGCTGCGATTGGTTCCATCAATGGTAAAATTTAAGACCACAGTATTAGGCAGGTTTGATACCTGGGTTGATATTCAGTTAGCACCCGGACCACCACAAGAGATCTTTCTGAAACATTTGCCCTTTGTCAACAGCTCTTTTTTTTTGTTGTTTGCATGTATAATCCATGATGCCATCTCCTGGGTATTAACATTTTTATTTTTATTGAGTCAGGCCCCATTCCTCAGTGTATTACTTTCCTTCCAATGATCCATAACCGATATTACAATTATGCAGTAGGTATAAATTTTAGCTTGAGAAATTTCATGGAATAGGTAAAAACTGATTGTATAGAGTTCCTGAGCATCATCATCACTGCTCCTTACTTTAGAGCCTGTCTCTTCTTTCTCTCCCCACTAGTTCAAGGCAATGGTCCTAATGCCTGGGATGAAAATTTCACCTGCCATTCAGTGCAACTCTGTAACAGAAATTTCCAGTTTCTTTAGCAGCATGTCAAGTTTGTCACCGTGTTTCCACTCACCTGCCTTTACGCTGTCAATACGAAGTTTCCCAACTCATGGCATGACAGCAAAAAGAAAGAAAAGGTCCCTGAGAGACTAAGCAAAGGAAGGTTAGGTGACCAGGTAGAAAGAAGATAAAGAAAGTAATCCCACAAGGTACATGCAGCTGTGGGAAAGCAAGGGGTAGAAAAAGTAAGATGCTAATTTTATTTCTGAAATTTCATGTAATGAACTGGATGACTTTGGGTTAGTCACTTCACCTCACTCTGCTGGTATTCTTATCTGTCAAATGGAGATAATAAGAATTGTCTTTCATATCTTACAAAATTATTAAAAGGAAATAAGATAATAGATGCGTAGGCTACTTGAAAGTGCTATATAACTGCTATAGGAACTTGATAGATTACTATAAATGGCAATATGTGGTCAGAGAAGGTACAGCTTAATTGATAATGTCTTGGATAATATAAAAAACAATTCTATTCTCACCTATGTGGGGATGCAGAAGTATGGGTGGTAAAAGGAATAAAATGAGAAATTTAAGAAATATTCATTTAAAATTGAATTGAAAAATCTTTTGTCACACAGAGAATCATAAAAATGTGAGAAGACCTAGCAGGAGATATCTTTTAAGCCCAAGAAAATATAAAGAGAAGTACTACAGGTATTCAAGAAATAATTAAAGGCTTCCTGGGGGAAATAATAATATGTGTAGAGAGGAGGAGAAAATGGAACATAAGGCAGACCATAAGAAGCTTATCATGGGACAGTCTAGGAAGATCTGGTGGGTTATTTCTCTGCTTTACTGAAGAGAAGTTGCCAATTGCTGGTAAGAGCACCTCAGGTGTGGCTGTACAAAGGATCATATTCCATAAGGGCAGCCATGGATTCTTCATGACATGGCACGGCATCAAAATATTGAGAGAATCTCCAAGTGGATAGGATCTCTGCAATTGATCATGCAATCTGCCACTTTACACAGGGATGGCCATGCATTTGTTTATTTTCAGAGAATGGGAGTTCACTATCTTTTAAACTACCCTACACTGCTATCATACTGCAGCTTTTATACAACTGATCTTTACATGGAGCTGACATTTGCATCTGTGTCATGTCACAACTAGGCATATCGTTTTCAAACTGCAGAAACAAAAGGCAAAAAGAAATTCTTGAAAGAAGTCTGAGGGGCAAAAAAAAAAAAAAAATACAAAACCCCACCATATCCATGGAGCGACATGGATAAGAATTATAGTGAACTTTTCACCAGAAACCTTGCAGTCAAGAAGAGAGTGGAATGAACTATTTCAACAGTGGTATATTTAAGTTCTTGGAAGTAAAACCCAACTACTTTCAGTTCTATATCCAGTGAAGTTATCCACTAAAAGAGAACAGGAAATAAAGACATTTATAGATAAACAAAACCGGAGACAATTTACTGTGAGCAGATCTGCACTACAAGAAATGTTAAAAGAAGTTCTTTAGGCAGAAGGAAAATGATATAGGTCAGAAACTGGATATGTATAAATAAGAGAAGAGCATCAGCAATGGAATAAATAAAGGTAAAATAAAAGCTGTCATATTTCTCATCATTAATTTATATAAGAGACAAAAGTTAAAGTTATAATGGTAATAATGTTGAGGATTATGGTATATGCATAAGTAAAATGAATGATCACAATGTGAGATGTCCGGGAGGGGTGGGGTAGAGGGATTGGGAATATTGTGTTGTAAGGTATCTACATTATCTGCAAAGTGGTATGGTGTTATTTGAAGATGGACTTAAATTAATTAAAAATGTATATTGTCTCCTGCTTCATGCCTAGCAATTAACTCTTTCTCTCTTAAAAAAAAATACAAACACACAAACAAAACAAATGTATATCGGGCAGTGTGATGGTGGTTCAGTAGCGGTATTCTCGCCTGCCATGCTGGAGACCTGGGTTCAATTCCCGGAGCCTCCCATGCAAAAAAAAAAAAAATGTATATTACAAACACTAGACCAATCACTATTTTATACTATAAAAAATATAATTGTATGCTAATAGAGGTGATAGAATGGAATCACATAAAATGCAGAAGTAAACCCAGAGTAGGCATTAAAGTGTAGAAAAATTGAGTAAAGAATAAATGTAGTGAATAGAAAATACTTACAAAGTTGACAGATATAAGTCTAGCTATATCAATAATTACTCTAAATGTGAATGTTCTCACATATTAGATAGAGTTCCCTGAGATACAGAACTGAAAGGATGGAGATTATATATATATATATATATACACATATTTATTTGTATACATGTAATGAAATTTATTACAGGAATTGGCTCTCACATGACCAAAGAGACTGTCAAGTCTAGATTCTGTAGGCAGGGCACAAGCTGGGAGCACCAATGAAGTTTTTGATGTGTTACCCAAGAAAAGCTGGCTGGCTGAAGTAGAGATAGAAATTTATCTTTCTGACCCTGAAATCATAACTTCTCCCTATGTGGCCTCCAACTGATTGGAAGACACGTTTCTCGTTGCTGGAGGCAATCTTCTTTGCTGATTGTAGATGTAATCAGCCATAGAAGAACCAACTAATCAATGATTAAAAATCCATGAATACCCTCACATTAACAATGAAGCAGTATTTGCTTGATCAAAGAGCTGGACACCATAGCCTAGCCAAGATGACACATGGACATAGTGATTTCACATCAATTAAAATAAAGAAATTTTACAATTGATAAATAAGATACAACTATATATTTTTTCTACAAGAAACCCACTGTGTATATAAAAAGTTAAGTTAAAAGTATAGGATGGAGGAAGATAGACCATGTAAATAGTAATCAAAAGAATACTGTAATTACTGTATTAATATCAGATAAAGCAGACTGCCAATCAAGAAGGTCATCAGAGATAAAGAGGGGTATTAAATAATGATTGTCTAAGAAAATGTAATATTTATAAACATACATGCAACTAACAATGAAGCTTCAATATATGAACTTAAAACTGATAGAATTAGGAGGTGCAAGGGTAAATCAGTGGTAGAATTCTCACCTGCCATGAATGAGACCCAGGTTCAATTTCCAGTCCCTGAACTTCCAAAAAAAAAAAAAAATTCAGCATATGGTGCTGCAATAGTGGGATACTCACATGTAAAAAGAATTGAATTGTGACCCCTACCACACAGCATACAAAAATCCCCACAAAACTGATAAAATTAAAAGAAGACATAAATCAACTAAGACAAATCCACTATGTAGATGAATACTTCAAAATTCTCCTGTCAATGATTGATACATAAATCAGACAGAAAATAAACAAGGATGTAGCTGATTGGACAGTCTTATTTAGTTGATAAAATTGGCATTTATAGAATCCTTCAAAAAATAGCAAAATACACATTCTTCTCAAGATTTTATTGAACATACACCAAGAAATCCCCCATACTTGGCTATAAAATATATAATAACAAATTTAAAATAATAGAAATTATACTCAAGGATATTTGTATCTGAAGAAGAATTAAATGAGAAATCAATAATAGAAAGGTATCTGGAAAATACTTTAAATATTTGGAAATTAAACACCACAGTTGTAAATAATGGGTCAATGAATAAAATTCAAGTGAAATTAAAATTATTTTGAAGTAAATGTAAATTAAATACAACTTACATATTTGTGTATGCAGCAAAACAGTGCTTATACAATAATTTATAGCACTAAGTGAATATAGAATATAAGAAAGATATAAGATCATCAACCAAAGCTTCCATCTTAGGAAACTAGAGAAAGAGTAATGGTTTAAGCCTAAAGCAAAGAGAAGAAAAGAAATTATAAAAATTATATGAAATTGAAAACAGGAAACTATAGAGAAAGTAAATGAAACTATAAGCTGGTTATATGAAAGGATCACTAAAATTGATAAATAAATACCACACTAACCCAGGGGGAAAAATAGAGAAGACAGAAAGTATGAGTGTCAACAATGAAAGAAGGATCATCACTAATGGCCCTATGGCCTAAAATGCAAAGATGATAGCAGATAATCTAGTGCAGACAGTAGTTAATATGATGTAAGACTGGAGAGGCAGGGCAAGATGGTGGCCCAGTGAGGTGTGGAATTCAGTTTGTCCCCAGAGCAGCTAGTAAATAGCCAGGATGGTATAGAAAAACTCCTTGAGGGCAAAGGAAACAGACTTTACTAGTAGCAAGGGCTTGGCTCAACCAAGCTCCAGTTGTGGAATTAATGAAGAAATTCTATTAAAGATAGACCCCCCAGTACAGATAAACCTTGAATAAACACTAAAGGAACTAGGAGTTGACTTGGCAGAGAGAGAGTGGGGCTGATGGAAAACAAAACAAAACAAACAAACAAAAAAGCAGGTTTTTTGAATTGGACAGCAAAAAATGCTGGAAAAGGACTGGATCCCCCAAAAAGAGGGCACTTAGAGCCTGGGGATACATAGAGTTTCCAACTCAAGATCTTGACTGACAATCCTGAGGAGCAGGGTTCTGGCTCTGAAAAGTCTTTTATGCTTTTTTTTTTTTTTAAACTTCTTAAACAGCTTGTTAGATAGATCTGGAAGCACTCTTAAATGCCAACACTGCCCCAGGCAAGGATGGAATTAAAGTTTGTCTGACAGACAAAGTAACTAGTCAAGTTAAATGGGTTAATTCCCTAAAGCTTGTATCTTCCCCAAGAAAAGAGGGATGGGGCCCAGCTCAAGTGGGATCCCTCCTTCAAGGAATTCTGGCCCCAGGGACTGGAAATAGAAGCACTCAAAGCCATCTTACTACCTCACCTCTGTCTCAATGAAACCCCGGGCAGGGACAGCCTGCTGAAATTAAAGGCACCACATGACTTTAAGCTGGTGAGAAGTCACGAGCATATGAGCACCACATGCTGGGCAGGATAGGAAAAGCATAGCATAAAGAGGCTTCATAAGAAAGTCTGACAACCTTCTGGGTCTTACCCTCAGGGAAAACTGATGCTGGTTACTCTTTTCTTTTGAGATGTGGACCTGTATGTCTTGGGAAAATCTGACTGGAGTCTATAACAACCCCTCAAAAAAAAAAGGATTCCATATAGGCAGGGCAAGAACAGAAATATAAGAACTGAAAAATTCTGATGTTAAACAGAGCTTATGCTAGAGGTTAGAATCAGTTGAACTGAACATCAAAGAACAGATAGAGAAAAAAAGCCATCTAGCAAGAAAATCCTAGGTAAAAGAGTGAAAACAACCACCAGAATATACTAATTAAGGAAATTAAATGTCGAGACCCTAGCAAAAAATAATGACTCATACTAGGAAAATTGAAGATATGGCCCAGTCAAAGGAACAATCCAACACTTCAGATGAGATATGAGAGTTGAAACAACTAATTCAGGATTCTAACAGACATGTAAAATCCCATCAAAAATCAAATCAACAAGTTGAGGAAGGATATAAAGAAGACATTGGGCAAACAAAAAGAAGAACTTGAAAGTTGAGAAAAACAAATCACAGAACTTATGGGAATGAAAGCAAAGAGAACAGATGAAAAAAAATGATGGAAACCTACAATAGATTTGAAGAGGCAGAAGAAAGGACTAGTGAACTAACAATACTGGGCATCTGATATCCGTCACACAAAAGAAAATATAGGGAAAAATGTAAGCAGGGTCTCAGGGAATTGAATGACAACATGAAACATATCAATATATATATGCTGTGTGAGTCCAGAAGGAGAAGAGAAGGGAAAAGGAGGAGAAAGATTAATAGAGCAAATAATCACTGAAAATTTCCCAGCTTTTATGAAAGGTATAAAATTCCAATTCAGTTCCAAGAAGTGAGGCATACACCAAACAGAATAGATCCAAATAGACATACTCCAAGACACTTACTAATCAGATTGTCAGATATCAAAGACAAAGAGAATTGTGAAAGTAGCAAGAGAAAAGCAATCCAGCACATATAAGGGAAGCTCAATAAGACTATATGTTGCTTTTTTCAGCAGAAACCATGGAGATGAGAAGGTAGTGATTTGATATATTTAAGACTCTAAAAGAGAAAAATTGCCAACTAAGAATTCTATACCCAGAAAAATTGTCCTTCAAAAAATGAGGGGAGGATTAAAATATTTTCAGACAAACAATTCACTGAGAGAATTTGTGACCAAGAGACCAGCTCTGCAAGAAATACTAAAGTGAGCATTACAACAGATAGGAAAAAGCAGGAGAAAAAGGACTAGAGAAGAATGTAGAAATGAAGACCACCAGTAAGGTAAAAAGAGAAAAATATATATATGGCATGTAAAAGCCAAAAGACAAAATAGTATAATACTGCCTTTACAGTAATAACATTAAATATTAATGGATTAAACATCCCAATTAAAAACATAGACTAAGGTGCATGGGTGGTTCAGTGATAGAATGTTCTTCTTCCATGTGCGAGACCCAGATTTGATTCCTGGACCAAGCGATCCCACCCCCTCAAAAAAGGCATAGACTGGCAGAATAAATTTAAAAAAAGGACCCATCTATACACTGTCTATAGGAGACTCATTTCAGACCCAAGGACAAAAATAGGTTGAAAATGAATGACCGGAAAATATATTTCATGCAAAGAGCAATCAGAAAAGAACAGGGGTAGCTATATTAATATCTGATCAATTAGACTTCAAATGTAAAACAATTAAAAGAGAAAAAGAATGACACTATGTATTAATAAAAGGAGCAATTCAACAGGAAGGCATAACAACTGTAAATATTTATGCACCAAACTGAAGTGCTTCAAAATACATGAGACGAACAGTGACAACCCTATAGGGAGAAATAGAATATCTATGTAATAGTTGGAGATTTCAGTTCCCTGCTGTCATCAATGGATAACACATCTAGACAGGTGGTCAATAAGGAAACAGATTTTGAATAATACAATAAATGAACTAGATTTGACAGACATTTACAGAATATTGCACCCCACAACAGCAGAATATGCATTTTTCTCAAGTGTTCAAGGATCATTCTCAAAGATAGACTAAGTCTTAATAAATCTGAAAAGGTTGGAATCATACAAAACATGTCCTCAGATCATAATGGAATGAAGTTAGAAATTAATAATGGCAGAGGTATGGAAAATTCACAAATAAATGGAGGCCAAACAACACACACAAACAACCAGTGGGTCAAAGAAGAACTTACAAGAGAAATCAGTAAATATCTCAAGGCAAATGAAAATGAAAACACAACATATCAAAATTTATGGGATACAGCAAAGGCAGCACTGAGAGGGAAATTTATTGCCTTAGATGCCTGTATTAAACACAAAGAGCAGCAATTGAGGAATTAATTGATCTCTTGGAAGAACTAGAGAACAAAGAGCAAACTAACCCGAAAGCAAACAAAAGGAAAGAAATAATAGAGATTAGAGCATAAATAAATAAAATTGAGAATATGAAAACAATTAAGAAAATCAACAAACCAAAATTTGGTTCTTTGATGAAGTCAATAAAATCAATGGACTCTTAGCTAAGTTGACAAAAAAAAAGAGGATGCAAATAAATAATATGAGAAATGAAAGAAGAGGCATAACCACTGACAACACAGAAATAAAGGAGGCAATGATACTATAGGCAACTATATGCTGATGAAATAGACAATGTAGATGAAATGGACAACTTCCTAGAAAGGCATGGACAACCAACATTGACTCCAAAAGAAATAGATGACCTCAACAAACCAATCACAAGAGATTGAATCAGTCATCAAGAAGCTTCCAAAAAAGATAAGTCCAGGACCAGATCGCTTCACACATGAATTCTACCAAATATTTCAGAAAGAATTAGTACTACTCCTGCTCAAACTCTTCAAAAAAATCGAAGAGGTGGGAAAGTTACCTAAATCATTCTATGGAAGCCTACAGCTCCCTGATATCAAAGTCAGACAAAGATACTACAAGAAAAGAAAATTACAGACCAACCTATAATGAATATAGATGCAAAAATCCTACACAAAATACTTGTAAATCAAATCCAGCAGCACATTAAAAGAATTATACACCATAACCAAGTGGAATTATTCCAAGTATGCAAGGCTGGTTCAACATAAGGAAATTAATCAATGTAATACACCATATCAACAAATCAAAGTGGAAAGGCCACACAGTCATCTCGATAGAAGCAGAAAGGCATTTGACAAAATTCAACATCTTTTCTTGATGAAACCATAAAAGGGAACTTTCTCAACATGATAAAAGGAATATATGAAAAACCCACAACTAACATCATCCTCAATGAAGAATGACTGAAAGCTTTTCCTCTAAGATCAGGAACAAGACAAGGATGCCCGCTGTCACCATTGTTACGCAACATTGTGCTGGAAGCTCTAGCCAGTGAAATTACACAAGAATAAAAAATAAAAGACATCCAAATTGGAAAGAAAGAAGTAAAACTTTCCCTGTTTGCAGATGATATGATACTATATGGCGAAAATCCCAAAAACTCTACAGCAGAGCTACTAGAGCTAATAAACAGGTCCAGCAAAGTGATAGGGTACAAGATCAATGCCCAAAAATCAGTAGTGTTTCTATATACCAGTGATGAGCAATCTGAGGAGGAAATAAAGAAAAAAAATCAATTTACAATACCACCAAAAAGAATAAAATATTTAGGAATAAATTTAACTAAGGATACAGGAAACTATAGGGAATTGCTAAAAAGAAATAATAAAAAAGCTAAATAAATGGAAGGGCACAGCATGTTCATGCAATAGAAGACTAAATATGGTTAAGATGTTGATTATACCCAAATTGATTTATAGACTCAATGCAATACCAACTAAAATCCCAACAATTTATTTTGCAGAAATAGAAAAACCAATAACCAAGTTTATTTGGAAGGGCAGGGTGCCCCAAATAGCTAAAGATATCTTGAGAAAGAAAAACGAAGTGAGAGGTCTCACACTACTTGATTTTAAAGCATATTATGAAGCTATAGGGTTCAAAATAGCATGGTACTGGCATAAAGATAGATATACTGACCAGTGGAATTGAATTGAGTATTCAGAAATAGACCTGCTCATCTATGAACAATTGATCTTTGAAAAGGCAGTCAAGTGAACCCACCTGGGACCAAGCAGCCTCTTCAATAAATGGTGCTTGGAGAACTGGATATCCATATGCAAAAGAGTGAAAGAGTATCCATATCTCACACCCTATTCAAAAATTAACTCAAAATGGATCAAAGACCTAAATATTAGATGTAAGACCATTAAAGTTTTAGAAGAAAATATAGGGAAATATCGTATAAATCTTGTAATAGGTGGTGATTTCCTAGACCTTATACCCAAAACACGAGCATTGAAAAATAAATAGATAAATGGGGCCACCTTAAAACTAAACACTTTTGAACACTAAAGAACTTTGTCAGGAAAGTAAAAGGCAGCCTACACAATGGGAGACAATATTCAGAAATTGCATATCAGATAAGGGTTTAGTATCCAGAATATTTAAAAAGATCCTACAACTCAACAACGAAAAGATAAACAACCCAATTTAAAAAAATGGTAAAGACATGAACATACACTTCTCAGAAGAGGAAATATAAATGTTAAAAGGCACATGAAAAGATGCTCAACTTTACTGGCTATTAAGGAAATGCACATCAAAACCACAATGAGATATCTTCTGACACCCACTGGAATGACCATTATATGTATACATATATATAAAAACAAAGCAAAATAGAAAATGACAAGTGCTGGAGAGCTGTGGAGAAAGAGGTACATTTACCCCCTGTTAGAAATGCAAAATGGTACAATCTCTCTGGAAGGCAGTTTGGCATTTCCTCAGGATGCTAAATATATAATTGCCATATGATCCAGTAATCTCATTACTGAGTATATAATCAGAGGAACTGAAGACAAGGACACAAATAGACTTTTTCCCCCCAGTGTTTAAAGCAGCATTATTTATGATTGCCAATGTACGAGTGGCTGAACAAGCTGATGGAATATTATGCAGCTAAAGACAGAAGAAAGTCATGACGCATGTAACACCATGGATAAACCTTGAGGATGTTATGCTGAGTAAGATTAGCCAGAAATAAAAGGAAAAATGCTATATGGTCTCACTAACATGAACTAACATTAATGAGTGAACTTTGAGAGTTGAAGTTAAGAACACAGGTTATCAGGAGATAGAAATAAGGTAGAGATTGGGCATCTGGCACTGAAGAAATACAGATTGCACAACAGGGCTGATTGTAAAAATTCAGAAATGGAGAGCACAATACTACCTGATTGTAGCACAATAATATAAGTACACTGAACGAAGCTGAATGTATGATTGAGGGGGGAGGGCTGGGGGCATGTGTGAAACCAGAAAGAAAGACAGAGGATAAAGACTGAGATGGTATAGCTTAGGAATGTTTAGAGTGGACAACAATGGTGATTAAATGTACAAATATAAAAACATTTTTGCATGAGGGAGAAAAATATGAATGTCAGCATTTCAAGGTGTTGAAAATGAATGGCATACAGGAAATAGCACAATCAACCCAAGCTAGGGTCTATAGCGAACAGTAACATTGTAATACGCTTCCACTGAACGTAACAAAGATTTTATGCCAAAAGTAAATGTCAACAGGCGGGAAGCAAGGGGAAGGGGTGTGGGGAAGGGGTAATGATTCTTTGTGGAAGAAAAGGAAATGTCTTTTTATAGATTATGGTGGTGAAGCCATGTTTATTTACTTAGGTTGGATTGTATGATGTACGAATAAACTTTACAAATGAACAGAGAGAAACAAGTGCTAGAGAGAATACAGAGAATGAGATACAGCAATTCACTGTCGGTAGGGAAATTGAGAGTTGCTGTCCCTTGGAGAGCAGCGCATTGGTTCCATAGGAGGCTAGGGGCAGAGTTGCCATAGGATCCTGTAATCCCATTGCTCAGTATATACCTGGAGGAACTGAGTGTGGGGACATAAGTGGACATTTGCACACTGGTGTTTGCGACAGCAGTGTTTTTGATTCACAATGGAAGAAGGTGGCCTAAGGGTACAATGACAGAGGTAAGGAAGGGGAAACTGTGGGGTATACATACACAAACTACTGAGCCACAGAAAGAAGGAATGAAATTGTGAGGCATGCAACTAGGTGAATGAAACTTAAGGGTTGTATGTTGAATGAAACATCAGAAACAAAAAGACAAATATTATCATATCTCACTCATATGGACTAACTATAATACAGAAACTTGGAGAATTGAAGTTAAGAGTATGAGTCGTCATATTGGGACCTATTGTTAAGAGTTCTAGATTGTAAACTCTTATAGCAGTCACATCTATTCCAGAACTGTAACTGTTATTTCTAAATTCTGAGATACTGATGGATTGTATATAATTTGGTTGTTCCCCAAAACTATGGGCATTTATGTGACACTTAAGACTCAGAGTTAGAGCTCTGAAGCTATGAAAGTCAGCACTATTCCACAGAGGAATTGTTTACAAAATTGAAATGGGGATCAGACTTCGACTAGAGATATGAAGGAAATTGATCGAGATAGGACTAAAGTAAATCAGTATACAACAGGGTAAAGTATGATATCATTCATATTTTAAAACTTCAACTTCTGTGTAAGACCAAAGGGAGAGAAGTTTATTTGGTACAAAATTTATTTTTTGGGTAGTGCATTATTTAATTTAACTTGTATGGTCAGTTTACTTGGACTGTACATAAGTACATTGAATAGGGCATGAGGTCTTGTTGGTTTGTCTAGGTTAGTGTGATGCCCTACTAAATCCCAGAGAAATCTGGGAGTAAATAAAGAAGTATTTGCAAGGTCCCCGTGGGAGAAAATATTCAACTTCCCCATTTGGAGAATTCCTGAGACTCTTGCAAGAAGAGTCTGGACAACCAAATCAATAGGGTGAGTCCTCAATCTTGGGGTTCGCCCCTATGAACTTATTCCTGCAAAGGATAGGCTAAGCTTATTTATAATTATGCCTAAGAATCACCCAGAGAACCTCTCTTCTTGCTCAGATGTGGCCTCTCTCTAAACTAACTCAGCAGGTGAACTCAATGCTCTCCCCGCTACATGATTTCCAGGGGTGCAAATCCCCCTGGCAATGTGGGACAGAAATCTTGGGATTCACCAGGACCTGGCATCATGGAATTTAGAAAGCCTTGACCCAAAGGGGGAAGAGAGAACTAAGCCAAAATAAAGTTTCTGTGGCTGAGAGATTTCAGAGTCTAAAGGTTATCCTGGAGGTTATTCCTATTCTTATGCATTATATAGATATCCCTTTTTATTTTCTGGTGTATTGGAGTGGCTGGAGGGAAATACTTGAAACTGTTGCGCTGTGTTCCAGTAGTCTTGATTCTTAAAGATGATTGTATAATGACATAACTTTTACAGTGTGATTGTGTGGTTATGAAAGCCTTGTATTTGATGCTTCTTTTATTCAGGGCATGGACAGATGAGTAAAACATATGGATAAAAATAAATAAACAATAGGTGGGATAAGGGGTAAAATAAATTGGGTAGAGGGAAATACTAATGGTCAATGAGAGGGAGGGGTAAAGGGTATAGGATGTATGGGTTTTATTCTCTTTTCTTTTTCTGGAGTGATGCAAGTGTTCTAAAAATGATCATCATGATGAATACACAACTATGTGATGATATTGTGAGCCATTGTACACTATGTATCAACTGTGTGTGAAGATTTGTCAATAAAAATATTTTTAAAAATATATAATGTAAGACCAATGCATACTGCCAGTGAGACTACTAATGAGCAGCCACTAAATAGTTGTTCAATGAATGTATGAGTGTTATGTTCAATGTATGTTGAAATTACTAGTGTAGAGCTTATGCAAAAAAAAAAACAGTATCAGATAAGACTCTTGAATTTATGAGTGAAGATTTTTATAAAAGTCAAGAACAGATAATTCCTGCTAGAAACCTCAGTATATCATTTGGCTTTTTCCACATAACAAACCACTTCAAAATTTAGTGGCCTTAGATAACAAATGTTAATTTAGTTCACGGTTCTAATTTAGCGTGGGCTCATTCGAGAAATTCTTCTGGTCACATCTGCACTCCCTCATGTATCTGATCAGCTGCCATGTCTCCTGGGTCTGATTTGTCTAAGATGGCTTACCTCACCAGACCAGCTCAGATTCAAGGAATGAAGAAAGAGAGTCAAATTGCAGATCCAGACTAGCCTAAAGAATTATGACTTTTTATTTCTTTATTCTTTTTGCACGCTACCCTGATCTGTTAACTGATTAATTCAATAGCTTAAAGCTGTGTTTATAGGAATTTTGCTTGTGCATTGGAAGATCAAGGAGTGTTGGAGACTAGGAAGCAAAGCAAAGTTTTCAGTGACTTTAAAGACAACTATTTGACTCAGAAATCTTAATTGTATCTCTCAAATTCTCATGTTCATGAGGTATATTAAAATGGGATTGAAACCCTACACATGTCTATTAGCCCAATGCCTTAAATGTCAAGTCAAAATCACTTTGATTTCTATGGAATACAGAGCACTTTTATAAGGTATATGGGAAAGGATGTGAGTCCTGGATTTGAACCTCTACACTTTGCTTCAGTAAGTGTTGAGTTATATAATGTACAATAAAAAATATGTATTTGTTGAGTTTCCCTTCTAAATTAACCATGAAGTTCAGGAAGCCAAAAACTCAGACCGTTGCAATCTTTTCTTGAGATGGGCAGAGATGAGATAGGGAAATAGCATCTCAGACTAAAATCCACATACATTTGTGTGTATATGTATGTTGATTCAGTACAAACATACAAATACATTTTCTCTGACCCTCTGTTCCTCTCCCCCTCCTCCCAAATACACAAATACTAGGAAAAAGAGTCAGAAGAGTCCCATTTTCTGTAGGCCTGATGCCCAATTTTAATTTGGCCTACCCCCTAATGTCTTTTCTACCCTGAGCGAAGTTATTCCCAGAACTAATTCATAACACCCAGTTCAGCACATGGCATCTGCTTCTGAAATCTATGGGTGCATGTAACATGTGTCCTGTTAGGTAAGCAGTTTCTGATCTTGGCATAGAATAAATGTGGCTCCTGCCTTTCTTCAGGATAAATAAAGAAATAGATAATCATAATCCTTTCATATAACCATCTCAAGAGTGCCCCAGCCTTATTCCCTTACTGCTTATGAAAGACATACTAGATGTACCCTAGCAGTAATTTCATCAATTATTTAAAATTCTTATTATTTTTCATTGAAGGCTGCTTTCCAGTATAATAAAAATATCTGAATTAGGGAAGTATTAGTTAAGTGCTAGTTACAGGATATTTTTAAAGAACTGTGCTATTATCTTGAAGGATATTCAATAACTTCTAGTAGTCTGCAGAGGGTAAGGTTGCTGAATCAAACAGCCATTGTGTGAAATCCCATTTTCTGGATTATTTATTTTTGTCATCTTAGATAATTCATTTGATATCCTCAGCTTTCTCACCTGTAAAAAGAAGGGGGCAGATAATAATAGTGCCACATCATATGGTTATTGCAATAATTCTTAGTTATAAACGCATGCGAAATATTTAGTTCAGTGTCTGGCACAGAGCTAACACTCAATAAAGACTAGTCAATTGAAATGTTATATTATTAAGGTCATAGAAAAATTCCTGTGAAATTTTATAAGAAAACAACTATGTTTGCTAGATCTAACAAATTAATTGTATAAGGATAAATGGGGATGGATATTGGAGAACAGAGTTCATCAAGAACAAAGGGTGGGTCAACGTGAAAGTAAAGTAACTAGCTTTATTGTGTTAATTAAATGCTAGCTGTTGTACCAGTGATATCATATGTATTATGTTATTGAATCCTTTTTTATCAGTTCTATTTTACAGATAGGAAAACTGAGGGTCAGCTTTATCTAACTGAGATTAGAGAAATTGCTTGTGCTCATAGGTTTAAGAATTAGGAAAGCTGGGATTTGAGCCCAGCTATGTCTTATTTCGGTCTTCCCTATTAGGAAAGATTGTAGATTAATTATTTATTTTCATTTATTCAGATTACTTCCTATACCCTTTTGTTATATTTACTCTAGATCAAGATGCCAGATTGTAAATCCTGGATTTGAACCTCTACACTTTGCTTCAGTAAGTGTTGAGTTATATAATGTACAATAAAAAATATGTATTTGTTGAGTTTCCCTTCTAAATTAACCATGAAGGTGGGCCACGGTGGCTCAGCAGGTAAGAGTGCTTGCCTGCCATGCCCGAGGACCCAGGTTCGATTCCTGGTGCCTGCTCATGTTAAAAATATATATATATATATATGGTAATGCAACTTATGTGTTTAAATAAATTCAAATAACTAGTAAATTAACCATGAAGTTGAAGAAGCCAAAAACTCGAACCGTTGCAATCTTTCCTTGAGATGGGCAGAGATGAGATAGGGAAATAGCATCTCAGACAATGCTGGAGAGTTAAGTAGTAATGAAAAATGTGATAGCGGGTCTGGAGATGGGGAAAATGATTCTTCGGTGGGGGGGGTGGGCAGCAGCCTAAAGATGAAACTTCTCAGTGCCAGTTCCATGAGTGATAGGAAAGGATGCGTCAAATGGGAGATCTCAGCATTAAGAGTGAATTATGCTGCACCGTTCTAAGAACGGGCCTGGAGGACCGTAATTGCTGCTCTCTGGAGTTCCTACTTCAAGAAGATTTGACTGTTTCACATTGTTACTGCAGGTAGGAGGGAACCAACTGTTGTTTGATAGTATTTCCTCTGTGAGGCATTTTTGCCCCCTTAGCATCAAATACTGATCAATTGATGGAATCATGCCTTTGATAAGACAAAGAATCACATATTTAAAAGACCTGCATATATAGTAATTGTGCTCCAAATACCTGTCAGTCATGATAAAACAGTGTGTTAACCTGGAAATTGCAGGGACTATAATTGGGAAGTGATAACTCAATACCTTGTTGTTCTAGTTTGCTAGCTGCCGGAATGCAACACACCAGAGATGGATTGGCTTTTAATAAAAGGGGATTTATTTTGTTGGTTCTTCAGAGGAAAGGCAGCTAACTTTCCACTGAGGCTCTTTTCTTACGTGGAAGGCACAGGATGGTCTCTGCTGGTCTTCTCTCCAGGCCCCTGGGTTCCAACAACTTTCCCCGGGGTGACTTCTCCAAAGGCCTGGGCTGAGCTGCAAGTGCTGAGATGAGGAATGCCGAGCTGCTTAGCAGTGCTATGTTGCAATCTCTCATTTAAGCACCAGTCAATTAAGTCAAACATCACACATTGCAGCAGACACGCCTCCTAGCCGACTGCAGATGTAATTGGCAACAGATGATGTTCACGTACCGTTGGCTTGTGTCCGCAGCAACAAGACTAGGTATGCTCACCTGGCCAAGTTGACAACTGAATCTAACTAACACACTTGTGTATACCAATTCACTTTAAATCTTTAAATTTTGTTTCCTCTTCTCTAATTTTGAGGCTTATATGTTCATGGTGAGAAAAGGAGATCTGCTTATATTGGTCAGCCTATATAAATCCTTTAAGTTTTTAATATATGTGCATATGTGTTTAAATATTACTTGGCAGAAGACTAAAATCTACACCCAATAGTTTCAACGGTTGAACTCTGTGTGCAGATTATCAAAGAAAACTGTCTTTATAATTCACCTGATAGAACCGCAATAGGTGACAACCATCTGCTTTCTAAGGAGCTCTGTTACCTTACTTTTGGAACCATTTACAAGAGGTGTAGGAGCTGAATGTTATTAGTTTCCAGTATCCCAAGCCAGGAATTTAGTAGTCATCTTTAAACATCTTCTCCTCACAGTCCACATCCAACCAATTGTTTGTTCCTTAAATCTCTACATTTCTCACTATCACCACTGTCCCTCTCCTAGTCCTCTTGGACTGTCACAATGATTTTCAAGCTTGTCTTTCTATTTCCAGACTCACTGCCTCCCAGATACTTCCTTACATTGCAAGTAAAATCATCATTTAAAAATACCATGAGAAACACCATGACCGTGAGGGACAAGAAAACTCCACAGTTAAATATCTTCTATGACTTCTACGTTTTAAGATAAAATCCCAAACTCTTAAATGTCCTTCCAAGACTTTATATGGTCTGCCTCCTTCTTATTTCATCATCTCACCTCTCTGTCTCATTTTATGTTCCGGCTCTACTGAACTCTCTGTCCCATGAGCTTCTAAGGCTTTGCCTGACCACCCTGTTCTCTTCCTAATCTCTTCACCCTTGGTTCTCTCCACCCTTAGGCGTCAGTGTCAATGTCACTTCTTGGAGTCATTCGCTGATTCCTAGACCTGATGATGAATCTCTTCCATATCCTCCTATATTTTTCTATTTTCTCTTATCATAAAGCTCAGTAATTTGTACATATTGAGGACTAAAAAACTGCCTGCTGAAGGGAGAATGAACGAATATACATGTGAACGGCTTGGTTTTTAAGCCATAGTTTGCATTTCTCTCTTCTGACAGAGATTACCTATGCTTCACAGAGCACCATGTCTTCTGCTTCTAGCAGATTTCCTTATACTCAAAAATAGAATGAATGAATGAATGAGTTTCAATAAACCAGATTCAACAACTGACTTCATTAATTCAATTCTCCCTTTCCAGTGAGCTATGAAATATGCTCAGGTACAGCCCAAACTGATTATCAGTGATACAAGAACAGACATTTTTGGCTCTAGTGGCCAAGCTGAGAGAGAAGAGACTCGGGTCTCCACGATAAGCAGAAGAAAAGCACACGAAGCACCTTCATTTGCCTTCCCTGACCTCACTCTTTATCTCTGGCCTCTCAGGTTTGAGCTCTGGAAAGATCTGGCTGCCGAAAGATGCAAGGCTGTGAGTTAATTTATAAGATCATAGACAGCTAGAGAGTTGGTTTAATTGAAAGATATAATTACGGGTATTGAAGGCAAAGGGGCTCATTAATTTCACAGACACTCTGTTGACTGAACTGTCCTCATTTTAATTTTTCATGACACCTCAAGGAGGGGGATACCTGTGGGTCATGAGACTGGACCAATCCTGGCCTTGCAGGCACTTAAAATTCCACCCCAGGGGCAGACAATATTTCAAAGTGAAAGTCCAAGTTGTTTGCTCCTGCTTAAAACTCCTCCTTCTAAAAGTCTGAAATGGTCCTTAATAGCCCCCTTGAGCTGTGTGAAGCACTTCATAATTTGACACCTACCTTTACTTTTTACATCCTCCTGCAAACCTGTGCTGCCTGTTGCAGACACTTTGAACTAATAATAACACTGATAATAATTATTGCCATTATCATTATTTTTATCATTATTATTATTATTACTGTTAATATTTACCACACTCCCATGATGGACAAAACACTGCACCCAGCATCAGTGCATGTTGTTCTCCCAACTTGTGGAGGTACTTTTTCCATTTTAAAGATGAGAAATCTGAGGCTGGAAACAGTCAAATGAATTACAGATAATAAACGCCAACCTTGGATTATATGGAAGGTCTGTCTGACCCCAAAACCTATCTTTTAAATGCCAATTTTGGCTTGTTGAATTCTACTGTCTCCCACATTCATTTGTTGTCCTTTGAGGACACTATGTTTTTGTAACTACTGTTGTCCCAACAACTAGCAAGATGCTTGGCACTTTGTAAGCCCTCAGTAGATCTGTAGGATGAAGGAATGGATAAATGAACCATTCTTGCCCACTCAGTTCTAAGAGTGGTAGCATCTATGAAGGAAAGTTTGGCTGTACCACTGTTACAGCCCGCAGAGATGCAAATTATAGCACATCCTGAAAGAAGTGGCCCAAAGGTCCTTGCAGTGAAGCCCTTGGAGACATTTGGAATAGAGTCAGCATAGTCTCGTTTGAGGAGAGGCTGAGCAGCAGAATGGAAAAGGAGCTTTGCACACCACTCCACATGATCCAGTTATACAAGTGAGAAGTCGTCTACCCTGATATGTGCTCATAAAATACAGACATATCAATACTCCATGGGAGTGATGAGACCATTTCATATGCATGTATCTGTGGGCTATTTAATATTTATCTTCACTCTAGAAGACTGAGAATAATAATAATAATAATAGCAGGAATAATAATGAAAACAATGAATAATATTAGTGTCTAATTATTGCATGTCTATTATGTGCCTAATTATTGCATATCTATTATGTGCCCAGTGCTATATAAATATTACCATTAGACTCACAACTAGTAGCAATTGATATTAGTTCCGTTTGATGGAGAAAGAAACTGAAAAGTAATTTTCTCAAGGTTAGGCATTACTTGGCAGAGCAAGAATTATGCCTTTCTGACTCAAAACTTTTAATAATTTTTTTCAAGAAATACCTCATGACTTTGGCTTCTCGTCTTAATTTTTTAATATATTTTTAAGAGTGGTTTTTGATTGAAAGTATATTTCATATGTAAAAGGATGAAGGTGTATAGTCAAAACAGAAAGTCTATTTCAAAAGAAAATATGACCTTGAGTTTGAATGTCCCTGATGTTGCTGGTCCAAATTACCCACCCACTCCAGGCACGAGGAACGATGACAGTTCAATTAACCAAATATAGGGGAAAAATAGCATTGATTAAGTAGAAATCTTAGGGAGTAGTTAATTACATTTCCGGGATAACTGAAGACATTTTGTGCTTCAGCCCATCTTAATGAAAATCTAAATATATCAGGCCCTGTTCAGAGAACAGATCACAATGTATTTCTTTCTATGTCCTTGAAGCTTTCTTAATCAGGTTTTGCTGAACATGCACACTGCCTTCCTCAGTGTCTCTATTATTATTGTGGTATTTAGTAACAATTCATGATTTCAGAGAAGAGATTGTTTCATAATGTTTATAGTCAGGCTAAGACACGGAATCACAGCGTTTGAAAACATATGTCATACCAGAACATCTTTGTTTAATGATTGAAAATCCATAGGTCTTTAATTCTTCTGAACTGTAGAAAACATCTTTTTCTGAACTTCATTTATCTCATCTGGAGGCTTATTTATACCATTTTTGGGGAATAGGTGCAGAATTGTGACTCATTTCCAGGAAATTAGACTAAGCACAGAAGATTGCTGGTGAGTTGTTGAAAACTGCTAAATTCCTGAAGTTGATTTATAGAATAGATTCTTGGCATTTGTACAATGAATTTGACTTTTGATTTCTTCTTGTTTTTCTTTTTTTTTTTTTCTTTTTACTTGTCCTCAGCCTATAGAATATTTATAGGGCATGTTAGTTTATGTGATTGTAACCAAAATATCTCATACCTGACAATTAAGGAAGATAAAAGTGGTAACATTAATTCAATGCCCAAATCTCAGTCATTCTGAGTCAACTTTGCTGCATTCTCCTAGGCCCTCTGCATGAGTTTGGGGGAGTCATTTTATTCTCCCTTCTCTTCGATGTGTCTTTGCACTGTCCTTACTCCCCTGGACCTAGCTACCTTTATCTGATGACTATACCAAACCCACAAAATGATCCAGCTGCACTTTCGTCCACTGGTGCAAAAAAGACCTGTCCATAAATCAGACTTCATTAGATGGGTTCAGAAGTTTTTCTTGGGCACCACTGCCTTCACTGTTTGCTCATTCAGAGGACAGGAAGAACATATATCATCTCTTCTGTTGCCCTTTTCTTTCCCCAGATGATTTGGGGGGAAGAAAATAACAAAAAAACAAAAAATAAATAAAAAGCAAAACTTCCTTCCTCATTTAGCTCCTTCCCTGTTATTCTATAGGAGATGCTGAAATGGAGTCTGGAGAGTACGATCTTTCTTAGGAATCAACACCTTGTGAAAGAAGGAGGGAGGAAGCAGGATTGGGCTGAAGAAGAATTTGAGCTGTGATGCAGACACAATGAAGCCGCCATTAGAATGGGATGTCACACTGGGTAGTAAGTATTTCTGATCAGAAGGTCTCACGTTGGGCCAAAATGCCCACACCATTATATCCCCACTTCGTTCAGGTACCGCATTTGGGCTGCCCCAGGAAGGGCAAAATGTCACTTAGGCAGATCTCTTCAGCTGAGGCAGACAGATCCTGAAGGAATTGACAACTGGAGGCTGTTTGCGGACCACACTCCCTGTGACAAGCAACAACAGGTTCCATAAATGGGGATCTGAGTTGTGTCTACCACAGCTCCCCAAACAAAAAGGGTTCTATGCACCTCTTTGGATAGAAATAAATCACGGGCATTTAAATGATGCTCAGGTCTTCACACAGAAGCATTTCCCACCCTGTCTAAAGCATTATTCTTATCTTGGATTTAAGTAGGTACAGTTTAAAGGACATGCCTGTGATGAATATGAAGAGTATGCACACATGAAAAGAGATTCAAACCTTCACACTGATTGCCCCAGAACCAGGATTCTTCCTGCCTCATCCCCACCCATAGTGCAGCCAGAAAAAAGCAATCCACTTAACAGGCTGGTGTCAGATACACACAGATCAAAATTGGAGTGTTCGACCATGCAACATAAAGATAGCGACTTGGGAGCTCAAGTGGTCAGAGACAGATTGCTAAGTCAAGTCCACGAATACCTACAATCAGAATTAAGAGGGACAGAAACTCATTACAAGGTAGAGACTCATTGCTTGAAGCAATAGAAGGCTTAAAAGGAAGGAGATGACCTGGAATTCTTTCGGATCAGATCCTGAGTTCCTAGTAATATTTTCATTAATAGAAGTGGTTTGGCATTCTAATATTTATTGGGAAGATATTATGTATCTGGCACCAGGTTGAATTCATCCTACATATTATTATAATAATCTTTAAAATAAATCTATTATTTAGGACTTATTGTTGTATAGGTACAGAAATTGATTCTTATTCATATTAAGAATTTTCTCTAAGTCAACAGCTAATAAATGGTAGGACCCTCTTCTCAGCCCTGTCCTTCTACATCCAGAAGGTAGAACAAATACCAATAGTTGTGAGTCGCAGAGAAGCAGATCTGGGTTAAGAAACAAGAAAGATATAATGATGTGCTGTCCAAACATGGAATTGGCTGCCTTGGTGGAGATCTCTTCATCACTGGAAGGTTCCAGTGAAAACTAGGTGGCCATCGGTCAGGCACGTTGCAGGGGGGGAGTCCGACTGGCTGGGAGATTGAATTTAATGTGATTTTACAATGACCTTTCCAATACTGAGGCTCCAACTCTAAATCTCTGCTAACCTCTGGGATTTCCATTCAAACCCTATTTCTGGGTTTTTACACAGCTGACTTGCTTCTCCAATATTTTGACTTTCCCTTAATTTACAGTGCACATTTCCAGTTAAGAACAGAATTTGGATAATTTATACTTTAATAAAATTCTCAGCAGAAATAGATGTTCCACTATCTCTGCCATCATAACCAAGATAAAGCTGGACTATTCCAGAGCCTGTTTCAGCACAGTGTCACATTCAGAAGAAACTATAATTTGATATCAACAAATATTTGAAAATTTAAAGGGCTGTTTAAATCTTTATTAAAAAAGAAAGTCAAAAGAGATTCTATGCCTAATACTAAGGGAAACTCCTTAAGTACATCTTCTCAATGTATTTTCACTATACTTCAAATAGATGGCAAATTCCCCCTAAATGTTTTTTCTTTTCAGAAGTTCCCAAACTCCAAAAATGATGGACTTCCTCTCTCCTTTATGGATTTATTATTTTACCCTGAGAGTATCTCTCTGCCCTTTCCTGTGTACAGCAATTTGATCTTTCCTCTTCCTCTAGTTTTTTTTACTTCACCCATTAATGCTGAGCATCATTCTATTAAAAGGCAGGAAAGAAGGGAGGTTCTTAGTATTCATATCTTATCATCAAACTTCAGTGTACTCTTTTAAGAACCTACTCAATGAGTAGGGACATTTCTATTTGTGCCAGAGTAGACTGTTGTCATCCACAGCCTGAGTCCCCCTTTCCCAATCTTTCTTCTCATTCTTCTACAGGGTACAGTGAGATTTTCTTAGTGCTGAGCCACAATGGCACCCATTAAATTTACTTCTAACAAATATAATGTAAGTTATACCCACCCAGAATAGAGTGCGTGTCAGTTTCATATACAGTCACTTCCAAATTCTTGTTCTATTTTTTGTTGAGAAGGAAAAATGATATGTCTATCAAGTTTGTTGCCCCACAGTTATAGGGATCTCTTGATGTTCCTCTTCATCTCAATGTATCCCTGACATTTTTCTTTCCATGCTGGGGTTTACTGGGTGCCAAGGAACATCCTCCCTTGGGGCTGATTTCCTCATAGTGGAAGCAAATTAAGGGATGCCGTGTCTGGATATCACTGAAGCACAAGCTAATGGAGTTGAAACCACTTATCCATGTCTACCTGGGCTGGAGCATGCCCAGAGCACTTCCAGAGTCTCACCCCTCATCTAGAGTGCTCATCTTAGTTGTGCTATTTGATTTGTTCCCAGAGAAACATCATGATCACCTTTTTTTTCCCTTTTCCCTGTTCTCTACTCAGTTTAACTAACAGCATGAATCCAGGCATTTCCTCATATAGGTGGTGACATTTGAAATAGTTTTGTAACTCTTGGCTATCAATTGCTACTTTACTGACCTGATCTAGGAGTTTCTGATCATCCAAGCCATCTTTTATCACCAATTCCCAGCTGCAGAACTCCCTCCAGGCTGGATGAGTTTTCAGATCTCATGTCCCCTCCCTGTCAGTGTATGGCTATCAACTAGAAGCAAACATTCTAGACACTCTTCACTCTTTCTAGGAGGTTCAGTTAGACACTCCACCACCTAAATAGATGTGCATAAATATATCCTCATCTTGGACCCTGTAGACTCACTGAATTGGCAGCATTTCTCCTCCTTCTTTCATAGCTTGGTTTACTGCAGATGTATCCACAATTCAGTGTTCAGTTTTTCTTCTCACGTTGTTATAGTTATACATGCACATTGTCAAGTTTCTTGGAGGTGAAAGAACAATTATGGATTTTGTACAAGCCCCATAACTTTAAAAACAACACATAATTAAATATTAATCCTGACAGAGGGTGTCACATCTTCTTGTTTAACAGCTAAAGTCCTGTTACTCTGTGGCCCTATCAAAGACACAGCTTATAATTCACTAAGCCAACTTTGAAATTAGGAAGTTCTTGATGAATTGTTTCTAATTTGGGTGTCACGTAGTTTTAAATAATGTGCATAAAGTGAGACGTATTGATACTTTGTGCGATGGTATTTCTAATTTGCTGCGTTCAAATGCACATAAAATGCTTTCATACTGTAGCCTGTAATACTGGTTCTAAAATTGCTTTATGGAGTGTCCCAGAGCCAGAGCTTAATTCTTGGGGATTTTGACTCAACCATTTGGTCCAGACAAAAGCTTCGAATTTTGAAATATTCCTCTATGTCTGCCACTGGCCACCTCTCCTCTTTGAAAAAACTCTATAATTCTTTAAGATATTAAGCATCCATAGAAGCTAGTTTTTACACGTGTGTGTGTATACATACGTGTGTGTGTGTATAGGTGTCAGAATTCACTATGGCAGTCGTGAAAATATATGGCCAGATCTCCTGCTGTGGGGTTTTTAGTTGACAGACAGCCCAGTTTTCACCTCTTCAGATCCATCACCTCTGAGGCCATGCTTCCTTTCTGATGTGTCTGGCCTGACTGAGCACAATGAAGGTACTAATGCCAGCCCATTCTCTGTAGGTGCAGAATTCCTTTAGCAGATGACTTTGATCATTCTTAAGAACTAAACTATAATATGAGACTATTCCTACACAATCCTACATCTTTCTACCTCTCCTTCATAGATTTCAATCCTGCATCTCTGTGTTCTCCTCTTCCTTCCCTTTTATCCTTTACAGGCATTTGCCCCTAATAAATCTCTTGCATGGTTAATCCTGTCTTGGCATATATTATGATATTCTACACTAATGTTCTTTAGATTACGTAGTTTAGGGGATATCCACTTTTATTCCTTTTTGCATTGCCAAAAGAATACGATTCTGATCTCAGAATGGGTCTACAGTTTTCCTCTGGAAAGGACGAGGCACCTCCAGGACGCTGTTGCTCATACTGGATCTACATCTGTCTCTTGTCCCATAGGCCAATTAATCTGGCAGCCAGGATGAAAATATACTCTTGACTCAGTTGCAAGGGTGGGAATTTGATCTGAATTGAAGTACAGTATTGAACCTTAGATCCCCCAAAATGTGTCTTCCAAAATGGACCCAAATAATCTTGGACTATCTCCTGTCTCATTCTACTGCAATGTTACACTTGTAGGGAACTTTGTTCTCACATCTAAACATAATTGAGAAGAAACTGTACATACTATTTTGTAGTCACTTCTAAAACTTCCAATGGGATGTCAATTAAAAATACAGCAAAATTTCTTGAAATCTCAAATCTTTAACTTTCCCAGAAATTGCTACATACCCTGTCTTCCCCATACTCCCCACCCCCCACCTCAATTTGCTAAAATTCTTCTTCCATCTTCAACCAGCACATGTTCACTCATGCTGTTCTCCATCCCTCCACACACCCCTCTGGACCCTTTCTTTTCTCCCAAGTGAAGCCTTGTCCTTCCTTACATGAATAAAACTAACATTTTGCTTGTCTATTTCACCTTTCACTCATTGCCGCTTTCCCTTAGGAGACAGAGAAAGCAAGGAAGAATATGAACATTATATATTAGCAATTGTCTTTGTCCCCGCTACCTCTTCCCACAAGTAAATGGTGCTTCTGCACTCTGAGTGCTTTCACTGTACCCGTTAGGCCTGTGAGAAACTTAGGCTGACTTTTGGGTCCTTCCAATGAGGGACTGATGAAAGTAGCTCAAACATTAGCAATTCAGCACCTTTCATGCTGAAAAATCCCTTCATCCAAGAAAATTTAGGCTGCAGCAGAATGCTTGGCCTTGTGGCTAATTCAGCAGTGATCTCTCATTTGCACTACTGAGGTCTGGCAGCTCAGTCAGGGACTGGCTAGGGCTAGAACAGAAAGAAGTATATCCCTGCAGGCTGGTCACAGACCTCCTCCTGCTGTCCCTTCCTACTTCCCACCCCATAATCAATCCTGGCCACCACTACCCACTTGCTACTGGCTGGCCTATATTGGTTTTCTTCCTGCCTTACCAGTCTGCACTTAGATTTATGATTTATTTAGAAATGGATTACATCAAGGCTCAAGGCCAAGGCTCTATAATCTGTCACCGTCTCCACCGTGGCCAAACACAAACATTTGTTTTAGCTGCATCAGCATCCCTAAACCATTTTCGAAGGATACTCATTGTTAATAGCCATAGCAACTGCATCTTCTTGTGTTTTTTCTTCCCCAACTCCAACCTCTTTACCTCCCTCCTTTCCCATTCCGAATAAATGCATTGACTCCAAGTGATAGCCATTCATAATTTAACAGAATGCTGGCTAGTCTAAGTTATGCTATTGAAATACTTCACAACCAGAGTTGCTTTGCTATTTGTTTTTGTGCTGAATAGCAGCAAGTGTTTTAAGTTATGTCTTACACACATATAAAGAGGAGGGAGGTGTAAGTAATTGTTGCCAATATTGATGATGACCTCTTACCCATTGAGTAAAGTCTCAATCAGCAAAATTAGGATGCTTCTACTGTAGCTGGTGATCATGATTTTATACCTTATTATTGCTTATTAATAATAGTTAAAAAGGCCATATTTGATATTTCTATAGTTCATCAAGGTTAATAAGGCAAGCATTCCCTCATCTAACTTGACACTACTCTAAGTGAAGATATTTATGTTCTGTTTCATACAGGAGGAAACAGGTTCAGAGAAGTAAAGTAGTGAGGCTAAGTGCACAGTGTGGTGGATTTGAATTGTATGCCCCAGTTTTGACATGTTCTTGCTTTTGGTCTTTATTCTGGTGTTTGTGGGCTGATTGTAAATAAAATCTCTTCAAGATGTTACTTCAGTTGAGGTAAGGCCACACTCAATCAGGTTGGACTTTAATCCAGATTACAGGACCCCTTGTAGGCATAGTGAAAGCCAAATGGAAAGAGAAGCCCGGAGAGGCTGCCATGTGACAGAACAGCCTAGGACCAAGGATCATAGGCTGCCAGCCCCAGAACCCACAGTCTTTGGGAAGAAAGGTGTCATCTTGCTTATACTTTGATTTTGGACTTCTGGTTTCAAAACTGTGAGCCAATAAATCCCCTTGCTTAAGAAAATCCATTGCATGGTATTTGTTTTAGTAGCTGGGAAACCAAAACACAAAGTTAGTAAAGGACAGACAGAAAACTGAAGGCTAATATTCAGATTCAGATTTTCAGATTCAGCTGAAATCTCCTTCTGCTACACCATGATTGTGCCTTTTACAAGGAAAGCATATATGTGGACTAATTAACTTTTACTTATGAATTTCAAACTGATATTCTGACAGGCATGAGGATTACATCTTAACGAGATACAGCTCTTTTAAGCTACACGAAAGTGGAAACAGAATAGATGATGACCAACAAAACAACTGAATATCTGAGTGCCATGCTTAGTCATTGCAGAAAAAAATAAACCAACAAATAATAAAGAAAATGAAATGGATTGAGATGACCTAGCTTCTAATCCAACTCAGACATTTAATTTCTGTGAGTTATTTTGTCTCTCTGAGCCTTAGTTTCTTCATGCATAAAAAAAATGTGGGAGTTGGACTAAATTATCCCTAAGGAGTTGAAAAACTTCTAATATTCTCTAAGTCTCTAATCCTATCTTAAGTGTGTGTTCCATACCTAACACATAACCTTGCATTTGACATCTTAAAGAGTGAAAATGGAGCAAATGAGTTTTTTATGCTCCAGCAGCTTATAATATAATTAAAGTTCACAAGACTGAGATAGTGAGACAACACAAACAAAGCAATAGAAAACAATATTTAAGTGTTAAGTTTTAAGGTTAAAATATAAATGATGTGCTTGGTTAAAGGAAAGGGAGACTCAAATGATCAAGGAAAATGCTCATGCTGCAGGAGAAATCTGAGATGGGTGATGAAGAATGAGGCAGATTTGAAGGGGATGGAGGATGGAGTGCACATCTAGTGTGGGAGAGGATGTAAATGAAACCCCCATAATGAGAGTAAACTGGAACATTTATGCTTAGCATGAGTATTTACCTTTCTATAGCACAGATTTCTACTTCGTCGGACCAAAAAGAAGTCCAAAGGGGATTGAAATGACCATTTATTCAAAACTCAACTTTCAAAAGCTTATACAGAGAGAGGAACTGAAGAAGAGGGAAGAAGAGGGACAGAGAAGAACAGAATATAAAATTATGGCATAATATGGAATGTTATGATTGAAAGGAATGTTTACTCTTATTTGAACCTTTTGACTTAACATTTCACTGGAGGGAAAGAGTCTTCCAAAGTCACACAGTACCTCAACCAAAGGGGTTAGCCCATACTTTCTGGCCCCCATCCTGATACTCTTAGCTCTATGGAAGCAGAGAAAGGAAACTGTAAAGGATGATAGAGAGGAATGTCTAGAAGAAAAGGAAAAGGTGTAGATGAGAAGGAGCTGATAAGATGCCAAAATGATTCCCTATGGAAGTCTGTGGCCACACACACAGGAGGACTGGTCAAACTGTCAAAAAAGGAAACTGGAGCAATGTACCTGTTCTCCCTTTACTCTTTTTGGTTCTTCTTTAAATCCTTCAACAGTTAATAAAGAGTAGAGGTTACCAAAGTTAGTACTTCAGTCTGTCTGCCTGTTTCTATCTATATTGGAACCCAGATTGGATTCCTTTAGGCAGTGAAGACACTTGGAATAAAAATTAAGCTATTTTTCTGTGATTGGTGATTTAGGCCAGCGGTTATCACTCTTCACATTACAATCTTCTCTGGAGATTTAAAAAATACTAAGCTCTGTCCCTACTCCCAACGATGCTGATTTAAATGCTCAGGTTAGAGATCAAGGGCTTTTTCCTTTTGTTTCTTTCTTATTTCCCCAGATTGTTCTCATGTGTACCTAAGGTTGAGAACATTTGATCTATGGGGAAAAAATTACTAAATTCAGAATTATCTTAATTAGAACCAATATCTGATTATCCCAGGTAGCACATCAAGAACAAGAGCCAACAGCAAAAATGAATGAATATGAGAGTCCAGAATTAGAGAGGAACACTCATAATTCATTGGAAAAGAAAGGATTTCAGGGAACTGTGTACCTTCATTCTATGCAACTCTTAACTGCCAGGCTTTAACTCCCTTCCAGAGATGAGTGGTCTCCCAAGAAGAGACTTTAAGAAACCAACACCAAAGCTTCTGGAAAACATTCCCTAATGAAGAGAAAATCCTTATTTGGATGCACTGTTGGCATCGGTCATCATCTGCTGGTTAGTATTCTGAATTGGGAGACATGTGACCTACCGATGTTCCCTTACCATTGCACTGACTGTTAACCAAACAATCAAAATGACTCAACCAGGAAGTAGAGGCCCTAAATGCTCCTCAGCTGGCCAATCTTTTATTTCTCTGGGCTAGTTTTATAACTAGTGAATAAGAGTTGGCTTTTCTGGGGCCCAGACCCTGGGCCTGAATTGGACCTATTTAACAAGAATGGACACAGATAAAGTGAAAGACATGTTTGAGGTAGAGAGCAAAAGAGAGTTCTCAGGGTCAATAGTGTTCCCTTGACCTTACTTCAAGCTGAGAATTTCAGCCCCTTGTTAAGGCTTTTCAATGACTCCAACTTCTCAAAATGTCTAGCGTCTTTAGTCTTAACTTCTTTTTTGGGCAATGCTGACCTTAGTCAGACTCCTTCTACCTTAAGAGGAGCTGTGCAGAAGCCCTCTTCCCATAAACTGTATGGGAATGCCTACAGACTAGGGGGGGGTTATGATTGTGCTTGAGGACGTTCTGAAGGAAAAGCATCCCAGATGCAACCACAGACCCTGTGAAGATTCTCTCACTGAGAAGTTCTTCTGGTTTCATCTGTTGGTCAAATTGAGGATGATAATAAACCATTTGTAAGTGCTTACTATTTGCTTAGCACCATGCTGGGTGCTTAACTCAAAAACAATACAAACTTTTACTGAGAGCATGTATATCACAAGTGTTTCACCAGAGATCTGTACAAAATTATTACAGAACAATCATTCTTATAGGACAGTAGCAATGAGATTTAAGTCATTTCACAGAGCCTGTGACCTCTGAATTAGACTTTGCGAATGAGATATTTAGCAGGGCTGGGAATATTAAGGAGAACAACCTCTTCAGAAGAGAGCTTGAGAAGAAACAAACTCGGAAGAGCTGCTGGATTATCCAACTAACTTGGAGGGGTTTTCTGGTATGGCTGGAAGACACAACTTGGACAGCAAAAACAAACTGGTTACATTACTCCCTGAAAACTCTTCCATGGCTCATATCATCCTTAGGACAAAATCTAAAGTTCATAACTTGATCTGTAAGGTCTTTGAGCTCCTAGCTTCTCTCTGTAGACTTCTCTTGCACCTCACTTCCTCTCCCTCTCCCTATGTTAGCTACCACTCAGGCCCACTTTTGGTGTCTCAATAAGTACCTGTATTCTCGCAAATCTAGAACTTCTAGGCTTTTCCCTCTACTTGCAATAACCCTTTCCCTTAATCTTCATTAACGCCTAACTCATTCTCATGATTTTAGCTTAAATATCACTTTCTTAAAAAGAACATCTGTGAGTCTCCAGACACATTAGCACTTCCACTTCTTGCCCCCTTTTAATATTCACCTTTCATGAAATTACTTTTCTAGGGCTTCTCTCCCTTCTAGACCCTGAATAGGCTGTGTCTCATTTAGCAGTATGTTCTAGTTAACTAATATTTTTTATTGGAATCTTTCAATAAAGACCTGTCAAATGAGAGGTTAGGCCAGATTATGAAGGACCTTGAATGTCAGTCACAGAAATTATTCTACAGGCAACAGGGATCCGTTGTAGATTTTTTTCTTCTTAATTAGAGGGAAAGTACTATTGATGCTGAATTACCGTGAGCTATCTCTGTACAGGTGATACAGGAATTGGCAGGGGCTGAGGCTTCCATCACGGAGAGACTCCTTGATTGTATATCTGACTTAAGAAGCCTTGGTGGGCATCCTAGAACTGAACTGGAGTCCTGTATCATTATTATTTTTTTAATGCAGAAAATGACTCTGCTTCAGCTTCCCTCCCCTATTATAGTTCCTATTGATGAAGAACACAGCCAATTAGGTGCGGCAGAGAGGTAGAAGGAAGAGGAAAAACCCTTTCTTAAGTCACTTCAAAAATCTCCCCTGTGCTTTGATAGGCTTTCAGAGAACCACTTTAGCTCAACAAACAATTGCAAACTACCCTGTTGCAAGGTAAAATGAAAAGCCCACAGGCATTAATTATATATAGAGATATTAAAAAAGAAGCTACTGCTTAATTATTGTTTGCAAATCTCAGTATTTAAATTGACTTATTTGCAAATGTCTGTTTAGAAATTGAATTTGTAATTATAAAGTCAGTGCATGGATGTCTCAGGCCCTGGAGGAGTCTCTAACGAGGAATGATAATGTAACAGCCAGAGTGAGACATCCTGAGCTGAATTTTAATAATG
Organism: Tamandua tetradactyla; assembly: GCF_023851605.1. Classification (NCBI taxonomy): domain Eukaryota; kingdom Metazoa; phylum Chordata; class Mammalia; order Pilosa; family Myrmecophagidae; genus Tamandua; species Tamandua tetradactyla. Next base: position 39,780,183 of record NC_135328.1, read on the forward strand.
AGAGGTGGTTGGAGGCTGGACTGAAATGCTCAGTGGAAAATCCCTGAACTGGCAAATGAAGGGGCCAGGGTCTCCCCAGTTGGCAAGGGTTTGTTGGAGGAGAGATGAGGGTATAGGCATAGGTCATGGAATTCAAGAACCTGGGGGGGGGGGGGGGGCGGGGAAGAGAGACAAGAGTGTGCTGTGTAATCAGTGAGAATCTCCTTTGGAACCATCCATGAGGTTTTATGAGATCACCAGCCAGAAACCATGCTTTGCCCAGCTCCTGAAATCCAGATAAACTGTTACTGCTATATCCAAGTCTCACCACCGGTAGCTAACTCTATTGAGGAATTTGGGATGCAACAACCTGGAAGTGACCAAAGATTCTCTCAAAGTGCTAGAATATTAGACACAGAAAAGGCCTGACCTTAAAAAACTGTGTAGGATGATCAATGGTTCTCAAACATGGCCACACTTTGAAAACACCTAGGTAGTTTTAAAAAAATATCCATGCCTGTATCCCACCCCTAGAGATTCTTATTTCATATAGGGTGGTTCCTGGGCATCCGACTTTTAAACGTATTCCAGAAGAGTCTATTTTGAAGCCAAAGTTGAGAACCAGTCATCTAGATTTTAGATGATCTCTCCCATTTAACAGGTGAGGAAAGTAAGCCTCAGAGAGGTGAAAGGATAATTGCTATGGGCCAGATTGCTAGTAAGTGGGAGAGTAAAGAGACATCCTTGACACCGGGACTTTCAGTCCATTGCTCTTCTTCTTTTCTTGGTTCTAGATTCAGAACACGAGTATTAATTTCCATTTTCTCCGGCATCTTCTTACTCCCAGCCAAATGATGACATGGGCCATTGTTCTTAGAGGAAAAGTGTCAATCTCTGGATGTATTCATAGAGTTTACAAAATTATTTCACAGATCTCTTACTTTGTTTCTTCATAGCTACATTACGATGTTGAGCAGTGCTGTTGTGTTTTGCCTCCAAAAGAAGAGAAAGCAGAAGTACAAAAGAAATGAAACCCTGGCCTTACAACTATATAAATTGACTAAAGGCAGAAACCAGATTCAAACCCTGACCTTTCAAAACTATTCAAGTATCTTTGTCCCTACTTGCCCAGTGAGAGTGAAGTTAAAACTGTCTTGATTCAATCTTTGTTCAAAATCTTTCTAAAAGCCCATCGCCACTTGCCTGTCTTAGTGGGAAATGTTGGTGGACAAAAGTGTATTGAATCCTACTCTAATGAACATAGTCCCTTCTTTTCCAAAAGATAAAAATCTTGCATGAACTATGGACCGTCACTGTGAATGTTAGTCTCAGCCTGATGATGGACACTGTCCATTACAATGTTAGAGAGGGGGCAGCCAAGGAAGGGAGTATGTCCATTCCCCATCTGAGCTTAGGCTGTTAACCGTCTACAAGATAACCACACTTGTCCCCATGTGACCCGATTATCACTGCGCTTGGATATCAAACTAGAACTACTTGAACTTTTTTCTTTAGTGCCAGCTGTGCCCCAAACTATTCTTCCTGCCTAGTGGGCAGAACACAGACTTTGAACTTAAACAGATATAGACCAGTGTTTAGGCCCTGGCTCCATTACTTACTACCTATTGTATTTTGGAATAGTCACGTATTTGAGATTTAGTTTCCATTCTCTTCAACTGGAGAATGGAAAGAATAATGCATACTCAAAGCTTCCTGGCAAATAAAGCGAGATAGTTTAAATAATATTCCTCATATATACTTGGCCCTCAAACATGCCAGTTCATTTCTTTCTCCCCATGTGAGTAGTTAAAATCAATGGGATCAGGGCGGTCAATGTCTGGTTCTGTTTTGACCTTACATGATTAGATCATTTACCCACATCCCCAAACCCTGCTTTGTTATTCTGCCTTGTTTGCCCCCCAGTCTGAGCCCCTGCTTTAGCCAACAATCCTGGACTCCACTCCCTATACCTGAACCAGCCTTCTTTTTACAAATCTTCCTAGTATCTTAAATTTTGTCCATGACTCAGCTGCCAGGTCCCACCAATCTGTGACCCCGATCTGGCTGCCTTCTGTGACGCCCCTCAAACTATATGTCCCTCATCTTGACAATTGGCCAGGCCTGAATGTGAATTATTTTCATAGGATCAAAAATATAAATGGGAGAACAGTGAGAGCATAAGGATCCCATGTTTCTTGGGGAGAATATACCTCACTAATGAGACTAAGAGCAAAGAAAAGAATGTGGGACTCACAAAACTAAGAGTGATTTAAAAATCCACTCTTCTTTTGTTGAGGATCAACTGCTCAGAATAACTATTAATTACAGAATAGGTGGCCTTGATCTCTGTTTATGGATACTCCTGTCCTCGGAAGGAATCTCTGTAGTTGTTTATTTTTTATTCTATTAAACCAAACCTTCAGAAAGCAAAAAAAAGTGACGTGGCCTCAGGAAATGTGATGTGGAAAGGTGATGACTGTGGTGCAAAATATCAGCACATTCAATATTTTGCAATTTGATTTGATTCAATAAATTTTTTTAAAGCAATTTTTTACCAAAACCTAGAATTTGGGTGAATATCCTCAATAATATGCATATGTTCTAATTCTGTCTGGCATACAGCACATAATTGAGGATTTGCACATACAATAAAGAATGCTAGAAGCTTCATTTTCTGTAGTATATCCAATAGGCCAAGCATTTCTCAAGTCCTAATAGGACCCTGTGATAAAGCACATCCTTGTTTTACAAATGAGAAAATTAAGGCTTAGAGAAAATAAGTAATTTACTCAATGCAACTTATCTCATCCAAAATCATGCAGTCAGCCAGCAAGGAAGGTGGAATTTGGTCCAGTCCTGAGTGATTTCAAAGTCTGTTCTCTCAACCACTAAATGGTCTTGTTTAGGAAACCAAAGAAATTCGACTTCCCCAACACTGCCCTCCTTGAGCAAAGGAACAAAATTAGGATTCAGCACTATTATTTATCCATGGACAGCTAATCTTTCCAAACCTCAGTTTCCTCATATGAAAAATGGAGGGTTGAATTCATCTAGAAAACTCTTGTAAGCTCCTATGTTTTACTATTTAGAAGCAAAATACTTCCATTCAAAGCAAGCAGACACTGCTGAAGGGAAGGAATTAACACTTCACAATTAATACCCCATTTCATTAAGAATTAGATATGATAAATGCCATTCAATTTGTTTGCACCATCAAGTCCTGGGAAGGTGCCCATGTTTCTTATAAATTTCCAATATCTTTCTGTCATCAACCTGGTTAATTTCCCAAGCAGGCGAAAGAATTTAATTCCCAACCTTTAATATTGTACAGCCCTTGGGCCACTGGTGGACAACATGAGCTGATATTATTGGCTGCTATCTGAATCTGAGATTAGGACTCTTGCTTTGGGGTAAAGGCTATGCGAACCCTCCCTGCACTAAGAATAACAAATTTAGCAGAGCCCGGGTATCAGGATGTTCTCTCCCTCATCCTCCAGGTGACTTTCAGAGGGCAGGCGTTGTCAGTTTGTGAGAGGTAGGTTTTCATACCCAACTCAGATATTGCCTCCTCCCTGAAGGTTTTCCCTACCACTGCGGCCTGAAGTAAAGGAATCATAGCACACTAAACTTAGAAAACAGACAACAGTAACAGCAATCATAATCTAACAGTTACAGCAGGATGAACATCCATGTATGGGGTATTTATCACATGCCAAAGACAGGGCGAAATGTTTCATTTTTGTTCTTTTTTCCTTTCATCTTGACAATAAGCCAATGAGGGTATTTTGGCTTGCCAGAGTTGACAAAATGCAATAAACTAGAAATGGACTGGCTTTTAACAATGGGTTAACTTCTAAATTACAGTTCTTATGTCCAACTCAAGGCATCAGCAGGATGATACCTGGACTTTGAGGACAGGCTGCTGGCATCCGGCATACCTCTGTCACATCAGAAGGCATGGGGCCAGTGTATGCTGGTCCTTCTCACCCAGGGTTTGTTGCTTTCAACTTCTGATGTCAGTGGTTTCCTCTCTGTTTTCTGTGGTTCCTCTCTTAGCTCCTCCTCTTTTAGTTTCTGTCTCTCTTAGCGTCTGTGTATCTTCCCTCCACTTCTCTGGCTCTCTTTTGTCCTCTTACAAAGAACTCCAGTAAGAGGATTAAGACCCATCCTGGAGCATGCCTCAACTGACTTAATCAAAGTGTCTACCCACAATAGGTCTACACCCACAGGAATGGATTAAAAAGAACATGATCTTTTCTGGGTTACATAACAGCTTGAAACTACCACAGCAGGAGATGCTACAGTTACCCCTTTTAGAGAAAATCAAGGCATACAGTCTGTATTGGTTATTTATTGCTATGTAACAACAAATTGTCCCACATTTTAGCGACTTAAAATGATGAATATTGCATGGTTTTCTCAAGGTCTGGGATCTGGTAGTGGCTGAGGGCCTCTCATGAGTTTTCCATCAAAGTGTTGGTCAAGACTTAAGTCATGTGAACTCTTGATTGGGGCTGGAGGATTCACGTCTACATTCACTCACATGTTTGTTGGCAGGAGGTGTTGGTTCCTCATCATGTGGGCCTGTCCCCATAGCATGGCTGCTGGCTTCCTGCAGAGAAAGTGAACCCAGAGAGGGAGAACAGAAGCTATAGGGTATAGTATGAGCTAGCTTCGGAAGTGATGTCCCATTGCTCAACTGGTGCTCACAGTGACCCTGAGGGAAGGGACTGCACCAAGGGGGCAGGGATCAGCGGTGGTCATCTTGGAGGCTCCCTACCACAGGGACAAGGTCTCACAATCAGCAAAGAGACAGGAAAGAAGCTTACCAACTCAAGTTATGGCTGAGTCCATGAATTATGATTTTAACCACATATTTGCTGCCTATAGAAAAGGTCTTTTCATGCAATCCACCTTCTAAAGCCCCTCCCTCTTTGTATCCATCAGCATTTCATCAGAGAAGCAGAACCAAAAGGAGCAATTTGGAATACAATTTATAATTAGAAGTAGACCTTACATATTTCTGGATGCTTATTAAACAGTGTAAGGATGTTTTTGGCGTGTGGTGCTGTGGTCTGCAGGCACGGCAGGCAGGCAGGAGGATGTGAAGTCGGGGAAAACAAAGACAAGATAGAACAGGAAAAGATGAACTGCAGCCCACAAGATGAAGGGGACTATGCGAGGGGCTGGCCTGCAGAAGAAGCTGGTGTCCATTGTCATAGGGAGCTGGAGAAGCTTAAGGAGTTACAATGGGAGCTGAATTTGCTGTGGGCCTGCTACAGCCCTAGACAAGCTAGGAGTAAGCCCCTGTGTGGGTGAATTGCAGCACCACCTGGAGCACAGCATGGGTCCTTCAAGGGTAAAGAGAACACAGTTGCTAATTTTCCTTTCATATTTTGTATCAGATGGCTTTTGTGGTCCCCACTAAGTCTGAATTATGCAAGGAAGAGAATTCTTGGAAATGCAGTTGCAGTTTAGCTTAACTGATAAAATACAAATCTGCCATAATCTCTTTTCAGTTGTGTTGCTCATCTCCACACTAGCAGCTACAGACCCATGTGCATGCTATACTCATACACACACACCATAATCTAACAAGACCCCAAGCCCATCCGTCCACTGCCTGCCTCCTTGCTTTTGTATCTCTTGCTCCCTCTGTCTGGAATTTTTAATACCCCAGCAAGGCTGGCCTTATGGGCATGAGCCAATGCACAAAGCACACAACGTAGGAGGACTTCAAGCTTGGCTTAATGTCTACTGTCTCTGTCTTCTAATTGGGAATCATTTTTTTTTAACAAGAGGTCCCACATTGTCATCTTGCACTGTGCCCCACAAATTAAGTAGCCAAGCAGCCAATTTTGCCCTCAATTTAGTCTCCATCTTTCCAGTAAATATTTTCTGCAAAGCCAAAGTCACCTGGCACATGCTCAGAGAAAGTTTTTCTGCCTATCCTCCCCCCACCCTATCCATATATATGTTTAAAAAAATTCCTCTGAACTATTTCTGTCTTTTCTTTTTATGTTTAGAGTAAGCAAGCAGAAAATTTATTAGGTATGCACATAAGAGGACATGAAAGCACTCTCACAAAGACAAGGTGAGGGAGGCAAGAGGCCAAAGGCACTGTGAGGTCATTTGCTCTTATAGATCAGCTTTACTTATTCCCTCTCCTCCTTGCTTGTTCAGGGTTTTTTCTTCTACCCTCCCTTCTCTCCAGGGAGGTGACTCTGTTGGGTTTTTAACTACCATTTTGCATTTTTCACAATGCATGGTGATTATTTCCCCAATGTCACTGTCAGTTCTTCAAGGGACTAATTCGTGCTCCTGTGCCTAGCACAGTGCTCAGCACATTTGAGACCTTCAGTGAATATCAATTGAGTTGAATATCTGGCAGCAGCTTTGTCAACTCCCTCTCCAGCCTCTGTGGCAATGTCTCTACTAATGGTTAGTTCACTACTTTGCCAAGGAGTCGATTCAATTTCTGGACAGCTGAATTGCTAGAAAATTCTTCCTCATAAAGTAATCTAATTTTGTCTACATTTGTCTTCATATAGATTGCCCACAGCGGTCATAATTTCACCCATCAAGCACAGAAAAAATGAATCTATTCTCTCTTCTAATAATGGTCTTTCAGGTATGTGAAGGCAAAAGTTATAGGCTACTTATTCTTATATTTGCATATTAAAGTGTCTCTGTGGTCTGGACACTCTGTCTAAGCTATCTCTATGTTATTCATTGGGTCCGAGTCAAAGTTGGAGGCAGATCTAAGTTGCCCTGGCTTGGACCGACTGGAATGATTTGTCTTTACCTCTCTCTCCTGCAGGCAAATGTGGACATGTATCCCTGGTGGAGGAAAGGGCACACAAGAAAGGATAAGCTTGTAAAGCAAGAATTTCCCAAGCCTCTGCTTCTGTCGTATCTGCAGAATCCTACTGGTCATATTAGAATGACCAATCATCCCAGTTTCCTGGGCTGAGTATATTCCCTGGGACTGAGTTTCCCTTGTTTGTAAGATTTTCAATGTTAAAACTGGGACAGGGCAGTGTGATGGTGGCTCTTTGACAGAATTCTTGTCTGCCATGCTGGAGACCCAGATTTGGTTCCCAGTGCCTGCCTGTGTAAAACATATATAAAATAAATAAATAGAATAAAATTAAATTGAAAACTGGGACAGTCCAGGGAAAACCAGGACAGCTGGTAATCCTGTCCAGCCACAGGGCCAGATCCAGAGTCACAGTAGGAGGCCCAGCAAACTTATAGGGCAAAAGGTGCAGATTCATGTGATGAGAATTGGAGTAATTAATGTAATCAATCTACTGCTGATGGGCTATGTGGTTTTCACATCACTCCAAAACCAGACTTCCGAGCAAATCAGTTCATGTTGTTTTCATTCTTTGTCTTAAACTAACAAGGTGTTAGACAGGCACAGAAAAGGGAGGTACACTGCTGAAGAACACAGAAGGTTTTTTTTTTGTAAGCCCTCATACAGCTGTCTGCAAGCTGATAGTAGAGGTTTCTTGTTTAGCTGTTCCCAGGAGCATTCCTACAAAAAGTCTATACATTTTCCGATTAAGCCTAGGTGAACTTAGCCTTGACCTGTGGCTCTGAGTGTTAGTGCAATAGCCAAACAACTGGATGAAAAACATAAAATGTACTGGACAGATATTTTTGTTTTACTTTTTATTGTTGTCTCCAGTATTCCAAGCAAATTCTGATAGTGTTTTCTCTTAAATCATCAACTCTACCACCTACCGCTGTTGCTTATTTCCCTCTGCTCTCATCACTGACACTGCTCCAATCAGGAAATACTCCTTCAGTCAGCTCATTTATTCAAAATCCATTTAAAAAATAACACATATTATTGCCTGGGTATTGTGCTAGGTCCAGAATATAAGAGGATGAATAATCCTAAATCAATGATATTTAGAAGATCCAATATCAGAGGTGAACCTATAAACATATCATGAGTGCAAATGTTCATATATGATAAGTGCAAAAGGTTCTATTATAGAGATATGCGTAAAGTGAATGTAAAAGAGTATTCTCTTAAGCTAGACAAATTAGGAAATATTCAGAGATGAAGTACTCTTTGGACCAGGGCTTGAAGAATAACTGGAGGCTCACTTACCAAAGGAAAGAGTTGTTAAGCACTTGAGCTTTGGCATCAGGCTGAGTTTGCATTGGTACTCTGCCACTGGCTATCTGTGTGACCTTGGACTAGTTACCTAACTTTTTCCTGAATTTCAATGTTCCATAACTAGAACGGTTACTTAAGAATTAAATGAGCTAAAATTTTGTATGGGGGCATATAAATGTACACCCATATACAGTACATTGCACTGTGCTTCTCAGAGAGCAATCACCCAAAGTATAGCTATGACTATTACGATAAAACCTGATAGGAAAGAGGCAGGAGGGATCAGATCAGAACATTCTGGATAGAGGAAACACTAAGTTCAGAAACATGGAAAAGCATGGGATATTCTTGGAATTAAAAAACAAAAAGTCCAACTAGGGCATTAAGGGCTATGGGTTGGGGTGGAGCTCAGACAGCTTAATTGATTGTTAAGGACATGAGGTTGGAGAGGTAAAGAATCACTTGAGAGTGAGGAACTTTGAATTCCTTGCCAAGGAATCCTGGGTGTAATTGGATTGGAGGTTGTTAGTAAGCAATAGAGAGGGGTCAGCTTAGTATTATAAGAAGATCCACCAGAAGACCACACATGGTTTACCACTTCCTCCAGGGCCCTAATGGTGCCTTTCTCATAGCAGGCGCTACATAAATATTTGCAAAATGAGCATCTGGAAGGAGTCAGGCAAAGAACTTGCTGGAGAACACCAACCAGTTGACCTCTGTCAATGGTCACAGGAATATTTAAGAAAAACATTAGGAAGCAGAACTGTTAGGTCTCTGTCACTGAGTATGAACGGCAGTAAGAAAGGTGACATCAAGAGCAACCCAGATTCTAGCCTGTCTCTCTAGGCCACACCCAAAAGCAACAGGATTTACAGTGAATCACCCCTTTTGCTGATTCAGTCATAATGATTTATCATGTGTAGTAGCTAGGGTTCTCTGGAGAAACAGGATCAGCAGGAGATATCTGTAAATATAAAATTTTAAAGTGTCTCACATAACCATGGGGATGTAAGAATCCAAGGTCCGTATGGAGTGCCACGAGCTGGCAGCTCCAGTGAAGTTCCTCAACAAACTCTCAGGAGAGGCTGGCTGGTAGAAGCAGGAAGAGGGATTGTCTCTTCTGAATCCTCCTTAAAAACCTTCCAGTGATGTGGGTGCAGGGGCAGTTCAGTGGTAGAATTCCTGCCTTCCATGTGGGAAACTCGAGTTCAATTCCTAGCCCATGCACTTCCCAAAAACAAACAGGCAAAAAAAAGAAAGAAAGAAAGAAAAGCCAAACAAAAATTCAACAAAATGGTGCTACAATAAGGGGATACACACATGGAAAAAGAATGAAATGTGACCCCTCCCCCCACATACAGCATACAAAGAAAAAAAACAGCCTACCAGTGATAGATTAAGTGTCACTCATTGCAGAAGACACTCCCCTTAGCTGAATCTACTATGGATGCAGCCAACATAGTCATGATTTCAGTCCATGAAATGTCCTCATAGCAACAGACAGGCCAGCATTTGCCTGACCAGACAACTGGACACCACCACCTGGCCAAGTTGACGCATGAACCTGACCATGGCACTGTGTTTGTATGCAACACTGTTGGGAGAATCAAATGGGATCATAACTTTACAAGTGGATTCTAAACTGTATAGTACCTGTATAATCATGAAAGATATTTACTCATTCACAGTGTGATTTCCAGTTAGGTACCAGGCACAATTTCAGGCACTGGGGATACAGCATTAAGCAGACAATGTCTCATCACTCATGGAGTTTGCAATCTAGTATAAGAACTTCTCCAGGAGTTAACAAAGGCCCACACATGACCCCCCTCCACTAAGAACTGACAGGAATTGAACACTTTCATCATGCCAGTGTTCAGACAAAATTTTATTTAACTCCCATTTTGAAAATGAGATAAATGAGACTTCAAATATTTAAGTAGCATATCTAGATTCACACAGCTGCGAAGTGGTAAAGTCAAGATTTTGAACTAGGTGGGGAGGGGGTCATGACGGACGTTTTCAGGGGGGAACAGTAGGAAAATCCTGTAAAATTTGAAAAGGCATATATTAAATATCACAAATAAATATTTGGGATTCAAACATAATAATAAACTTTATTTTCATAATGTAAGTTACAGAGTTCAAAGCTCAAAAAAATCTCTTTTAGGGAGTTCCACAGATAAAAAAAAAACTAGGAGACCCTCTCTCAGATAAAAGATCAGTGGGGCTTTCAGAAGGACCCTGCCCCATTAAGAACCTCAAACACATTTTCAACAGTGCCATGAAGTTAAATACATTTGTTAAAGTGATCACATATATTTCAGTTAAATAATAGCCGTGGGAGAGGGCAATTAACAGATGCGGTCAGGAGAGAAAAAGATATGTTTTCAGATGAGGTTGGAAATGAGATGGAGAGTCAATGAGGCAGAAATATACAAGACACTTTTTTCCCCCTGAAGTTTCCTGAATTCTGTTATAATGATACTTTAAGATTCTGAGGGCTCTGCCTGGAAAAGACACATCATGATCAAGGAGGTTCAAGGAGACAGCACAGAAAGTTCGGCTGCAACCGCCTTCTGGCTAGTTCTTTCACATAGCCGTGTTCCTGCTCCATCCTTGGTTATACTTGTCTGTTACCCAGACAGAAAAGGCACCAGGCCTCAGGTTCTGATTCCTAATCTAAGAGGTCAGTGCATGTCTGGCCTCCCAAAGAGGAGAAAGTCATCTCACCTGAGAACTGCAAATAAAGCACTCAGCTCAAATTCTATTCCCCAATTCCTGCAATTGTGCCTTAACGTCCCCTAGTATTTTGCCATCCTGTTGGATCTGGATGCAATTAGTCTTCTAGCCTGGATGCAGAAATCCAAACACCCATGTGGTCTTTCACAGGGTATTCTATACTTATAATCAAGAAAGGCAAAGAAAGATAGCAAAAATCTCTGTGGATCAGGGAGGAAAGGGAAAGGGCTTTGTGTGCCTATGAACTCAGGTTTAAATTCTGAAATTAGTATTTACCAATTTTCGTCAGAATATAAACTTGGGAGAAGAGACTTTGTCATTCTTGTTCATCTCTGCAGCCACCAAATCAAGATTCCCTCATGGCAGGTCATTAAATCTTCCTCAGGAATAGAATGTGTGACTTTGAATAGCTCTCTCTCCCTTCCCCTCTTCCCCTCTCACCCAATCACTCTCCCTTCATGGTAAAAGCCCCTTAATAATAGAATTAGAAGTATTGAAAAAATATGCAAATTTCTGACTCAGTTCCTGTCACAATAAACATTAAAAAAGAAAATCATCATCCCTTTCCTCTCATAATTAGGAAGTCCAAGGCTCAGTATACTATACACCAGCTGTCATCGTCAGGTTCATGTGTCAGCTTGGCCAGGTGGTGGTACCTGTTTGTCCAGTTGGGCAAGTGCTGGCCTGTCTGTTGCTGTGAGGACATTTCACAGAATTAAATCATGATCATGTCAGCTACATCCACAGCTGATTCTATTTGTAATCAGCCAAGGTGAGTGTCTTCATTAATGAGTTATGCTTAATCTAATCACTGGAAGCCTTGTAAGAAAGATTCAAAAGAGACAGGCTCTCTTCCTGCTTCGGCAGGTGAGCCTCTCTTCTCTTCTGTTCACTTGACCTAAACCTGTTTTGTTTATAAAAAACATTCTGAATCATCAGTTTCACAGCCTGTCCTGCAGATTTTGGACTCCACATTCCCACAGTTACATGAGACACTTTCATAAATTTTATGTTTATGAGTAGTTCCTGTTGATTCTGTTTCTCTAGAGAACCCGAACTAATACAACTTAGTACCAAGAGTGGTTCTTAAGAAACAGAATCCTAAAGATGGGTTTTTATGAATGATTTTCTACTCTGACTGGACTCAAAGGTACTAAGGACTCTGATTCCCATAATCAGAATGACACTGCCAATCCATGGAGTGAGTTGGCAAAAGAGATAGTCAGAATACCACAACTCAATTCTTTTAGTGCTTCGCTTGTATGAAGCCAGGCTCTGGGGAATAATGTTTTTGACACCTTTATGGAGTTTTGTGGAAATAAGAGGTATAGAGATGTTGGCTGGTTCTTGTTAGATATACTGGATACATTAATGAGTGAAAGGGATGGGCTTAAAGCATCAAACGAGAAGCTTAAGTGCCATCTGGCAGATGTAAACGTTTCTATGAGTGTCCTAAAGGAAAATCTTACTACCTGTAGCTGTAGACTTGAGATCCCTGAAAATCAGACTCAAAATCTTATTGTTAGAGTAGCAATTTTGCAACATAAACTGAAATCTCAGTTTGCATGGTGTCTGCTGTTAAAGTGAGGGCATTGATAGGAAAGGAGTAGGATCCTGAAAAATGGGATGGCGACATGTGGATCGATAATGATGTCGGGGGTGAGGTTGAAACCGTAGGTCATGCTGAGTCTTCTCTAGATAACCCTGTAATGGTCTGCCCTGAGGACATAGCTGCCCAACCTCCAGCCTCCCTTGAGGAGTTGGCCACCCAACCTCCTCCTGAAGGGATTAGCCCTGGAGTGATTAATCCTGTTTCACCAGATGAAACTGCAAATGAATATCCTGAAGCAAATGGCTTGGAAAATATTTTTAATTCTTTTCATGACCCACCCCCACCACTCCTCATTTCTTCCAGTCCTATAACTAGACTTAAGTCCCAACAGGCCCCTAAAGGTGAGGTACAAAATATCACACATGAAGAGGTACATTATACCCCAAAAGAACTGTGTGAGTTTTCCAATTTATGTAGACAGAAATCAGGGGAATATGTGTGGCAATGGATTTTAAGGGTGTGGGATAACAGTGGGAGGAATATAAGGCTCGATCAGCCTGAATTTATTGATATAGGCCCACTAAGCAGAGATTCTGCATTCAATGTTATAGCTTGAGGGGTTAGAAAAGGCATTAACAGTTTGCTTGGATGGTTGGTTGAAACATGGATCAACAGGTAGCCAACATTACCTGAGGTTGAACTGTCAGAACTGCCCTGGTATAATGTAAATGAGGGGATCCAGAGGCTTAGAGAGATTGGAATGTTAGAGTGGATTTATCATGCAAAGCCTGCTCTTACACCCCAGGAATGTCCAGAGGATGCACCTTTTACCAGAACAGTGAGAAATAAATTTGTGAGACAACGCCATCATCCCTGAAGAGCTCTGAAGTTGCACTTCACTGTAGGTCAGATATTACTGTGGGAACTGCTGTCACTGAGCTGGAATCCTTAAACACAATGGGGACGGCTGGATCCTGGGTTGACAGAAGCCAGGTGGCAGCACTTAATCGCCAAAGACAGGGTTGATGTGGCTATTAGAATAGACAGCAAACTCAAAGCAGGAGTCAAAATAATCTGACTTGCAGAGATTTGTGGTGCTGGCTAGTAAATCATGGGGTACCTAGAAATACAATAGATGGGCAGTCTACTAAACTCTTGTTCAAGCTGTATAAACAAAAGAGGTTTAGGTCAAGTGAACAGAAGTTTAACCTGAATTACAAAAGCACAGAGCCATGGTCCCTTAACCATTTCCAGACTTGAGACAGAGCCCCTTGAATGAAGGGAAGGCTAGGTCCTTTTAGGGGAGAACCCTGCTACACTGCCACAAATTTATACTGTTACTCTTCCCCAAGGAGACCAACAGCCTTCTACCAGGGTAACTGTGCACTGGGGAAAAGGAAATGATCAGATATTTCAGGGATTATTAGACACTGGTTCAGAAGTGACATTAATTCCAGGGGACACAGAACATCACTCTGGTCCACCAGTCAGAGTGGAGGCTTAGGGATGCCAGGTGATTGATGGAGTTTTAGCTCAGGTCCATCTCACAGTGGGTCCAGTCAGCCACTAGACTCATTCTGTAGTTATTTCCCCAGTTCCAGAATGTATAATTGGAATAGACATACTGAGAAACTTGCAGAATCCCCACATTGGCTCTCTAACTCGTGCAGTAAGGGCTATTATGGCGGGAAAGGCCAAGGGGAAGCCACTAGATCTGCCCCTACCTAGAAAAATAGTAAATCAGAAGCAATAATGGATTCCTGGAGGGATTGCAGAGATTATTGCCACTCCTAAGGACTTGAAGGACGCAGGGGTGTTGATTCCCACCACATCCCCATTCAACGCTCCTGTTTGGCCTGTTCAGAAAACAGATGGGTTTTGGAGGATGATAGTGGATTATCATAAACTCAGCCAGGTGGTAACTCCAATTGCAGCTGCTGTTCCAGATGTGGCATCATGTATTGACTTACTCAAGCAATACCTGATACCTGATATGCAGATATTGATCTGGCAAATGTTTTTTTCTCAACAGCTGTTAGTAAGAACCACCAGAAACAGTTTGCTTTCAGCTGGCAAGGTCAGCAATATACTTTCACTGTCCTACCTCAGGGGTGTATCAACTCTCCAGCCCTATATCATAATCTTGTCTGCAGGGAACTTGATCATTTCTCCCTCTCACAAGACATCACACTAGTTCATTATATTGATGATATCATGTTGATTGGACTTAGTGAGCAAGAAGTAGCAACTATTCTAGACTTACAGGTGAGGCATTTGAATGTCAGAGGATGAGAGATAAATCCAACAAAAATGCAGGGGCCTTCCACCTCAGTGAAATTTCTAGGTGCACGTCGAGATATCCCTTCTAAGGTGAAGGGTAAGTTGCTGCATCTGGCCCCTCCTATGACCAAAAAAAAGGCACAATGCCTATTTGGTCTCTTTGGATTTTGGTGACAACATATTCCTCATTTGGGTGTGCTACTTTTCTCCCTTTAATGAGTGACCAGAAAAACTGCTAATTTTGAGTGGGGACCTCAACAAGAGGAAGCTCTGCAACAGGTCAAGGCTGCTGTACAAGCTGCTCTGCCACTTGAACCATGTGATCCAGCAGATTCAATGGTGCTGCAAGTGTGAGTGACAAATAGAGATGTTGTCTGGAGCCTTTGGCAGGCCCTATAGGAGAATCACAACACAGACCCATAGGATTCTGGAGCAAAGCCTTACCATCTGCTATAGATAACTACTCTTCTTTTGAGAAACAGTTTTTGGCCTGCTACTAGGCCCTAAGTAGATATTGAACACCTACCCTTGGGCCATCAAGTTACCATGAGACCTGAGTTGCGTATCATGAGCTGGGTGTTGTCTGACCCACCAAGCTATAAAGTTGGGCGTGCACAGAAGCACTCTATTATAAAATGGAAATGGTATATACTAGATAGGGACAGAGCAGGTCCTGAAGGCACAAGTAAGTTACAAGAGGAAGTAGCCCAAATGCCCATGGTCTCCACTCCTGCCACATTGCCTTCTCTTTCCCAGACCAGAGCTATGGCCTCTTGGGGAGTTCCTTATAGTGAATTGACTGAGGAAGAGAAAACTCAAGCCTGGTTTACAGATGTTTCAGCATGATATGCAGGTACCCCCTGAAAGTGGACACCTGCAGCTCTACAACCGTTTTTGGGTGTCATTGAAGGCCAGTGGTGAGGGGAAATCCTCCCAGTGGGCAGAACTTCGAGCAGTGCACCTGGTTGTTCATTTTGCTTGGAAGGAGAACTGGCCAGAGGTGCATTTGTATTCTGACTCATGGCTGTTGCTAATGGTTTGGCTGAATGGTCAGGGACTTGGAAAGAACATAATTGGAAAATTGGTGACAAAGAGGTCTAGAGAAGAGGTATGTGGATAGACCTTTCTGAGTGGGCTAAAAACATGAAGATATTTGCATCCCATGTGAATGCACACCAGAGGCTGACTTCAGCAGAGGGAGGTTTTAATAAACAGTGAATAAGATGACCCATTCTGTGGATACCAATCAGCCTCTTTCCCCAGCAACTCCTGTCATTGCCCAATGGGCTCATGAACAAAGTGGTCATGGTAGTAGGGATGGAGGTTATGCATGGGCTCAGCAGCATGGATGTCCACTCACCAAGGCTGACCTGGCTACAGCCACTGCTGAGTGCCCAATCTGCCAGCAGCAGAGACCCACACTCAGCCCCAAATATGGCACCATTCCTCGAGGTGACCAGCCAGCTACATGGTGGCAGGTTGATTACTGTGGATCACTCCCTTCATGGAAGGGGCAGCAATTTGTTCTAACTGGAATAGACACACACTCTGGATATGAGTTTGCTTTTCCTGTATGCAATGCTTCTGCCAAAACTACCATCTGTGGGCTTACAGAATGCTTTATCCATCATCATGGTATTCCACATAGCATTGCTTCTGATCAAGAAACACACTTCACAGCAAATGAAGTGTGGGAATGGGAACACGCTCGTGGAATTCTCTGGTCTTGCCTTGTTCCCCATTATCCAGAAGCAGCTGGATTGATAGAATGGTGTAATGGCCTTTTGAAAACTCAATTACAGTGCCAAGTAGGTGGCAATACCTTGAAGGGCTGGGGTAATGTTCTCCAGGAAGCTGTGTATGCTCTGAATCAGCGTCCACTGTATGGTGCTGTTTCTCCCATAGACAGGATCCATGGGTCCAGGAACTAAGAGGTGTAAATGGGAGTGGCACCACTCACTTTTACCCCTAGTGATCCACTAGGAAAATTTTTGCTTCCTGTCCCTGTGACCCTGAGCTCTGCTGGTCTACAGGTTTTAGTTCCATAAGGGAGAGTGCTTCCACCAGGAGAAACAACAATGATTCCCTTGAACTGGAATCTAAGACTGCCACCAGGTCACTTTGGGCTACTCAAGCCCTGGATCAACAAGTCAGGAAGGGGATTACAGTACTGGCTGGGGTGACTGACCCTGACTACCAGGAGGAAATAGGACTGCAACTACACAATGTAGGTAAAGAAGAGTTTTCCTGGAATATAGGAGATTCCCCAGGGCGTCTTTTAGTACTACCATGCCCTGTAATTAAAATCAATGGAAAACTACAACAATCCAATCCTGGAAGGTCTACCAATGGCTCTGAAACTTCAGGAATGAAGGTTTGGGTCACCTCCCCAGGCAAAGAACCATGGCCAGCTGAAGTGCTTGCTGAGCATAAAGGGAACATGGGATGGGTAGTGGAAGAAGGTAATGATAAATATGAACTATGACCACATGATCAGCTACAGAAATGAGGACTGTAATGCTGTTTTGTTCATGTTATACTATTTAAGTTGTAAGATATCAAGTTTAGGAATGAATATTACCCAAGGACTTGTATCCCATTCTGGAGAGATTTAATGTGTTTCCAGTTATATGCAGGACAGTTGAGTATTGTTAGGTGTGAAAAAAATATGTGTCTTTTATTGTTTTCTATTCAGAAATTAGGTATTATTTAAGGTGAAAAGTATAGCTGCCAAGTTGACAAGGGGTGGACATCATGGTCAGGTTCATGTGTTAACTTGGCCAGGTGATGGTACCTATTTGTCTGGTTGGGCAAGTGCTGGCCTGTCTGTTGCTATGAGGACATTTCATAGAATTAAATCATGATCATGTCAGCTACATCCACAGCTGATTCCATTTGTAATCAGCCAAGAGGAATGTCTTCTTTAATGAGTGATGCTTAATCACTGGAAGCCCTTTAAGGAGGATTCAGAAAAGATAGGCTCTCTTCCTGCTTCGGCCAGCAAGCCTCTCCTGTGGAGTTTGTCCAGACCCTCCATTGGAATCGTCAGCTTCACAGCCTGCCCTACAGATTTTGGACTCTGTGTTCCCATGGTTACATGAGACAGTTTTGTACATTTTTATATTTATGAATATTTCCTGTTGATCTCTTCTCTAGAGAAACCTGACTGATAAACTAGCCCTTCTCACATCAGTTACCGTCTTTGAGACTTCGTTTCTCCAAGGCTACAAAAGGAGTGATAAAGATCCATTTCATCATCTTCCAGAGTTGATTTGAAGACTACTAAGAGTTTACAGAATTGAATGTATTTAGTAAGAACAACATACTGTTTCATTGTTGATTATTATTGTTCCTATGATAATAAATTTGAATGAAATTCTCTCACTGGAGACATAGCCTCCTTTGGTGGCCTAAACATCTACTGTGTCCATGCTGATCCTAGAATCATTATCTTAAAACAAAAAACTACCACATTTTAATTAACAAAGTCTACATCTAAGAAGCCAGATGATTTCCAGTGCATCTAACTGCATGAAGCAAGAGATCCTAAAGGAATTTATGTGGCCTCAAGGAGCATTATTAATGGGGATCCCTTCTAGGGATGTAATTTCAGAGGCAATTTTCCATGAAATTACTGAAAGTGCGTATCCATATAAATTTGTGTTCATTTAGTATAATTTTCATTTAGCCCAATGATTGCAACTAATGACATTTGTTTTAATAGATTTGCTGGTTTAAGAGGAAGGGATACATTTATCTATTACCATGTCTGGAAAATGTACCTCCAACTGGATTGTCAGATAAATATTTCCATGAGGGCTTCCATATTTTTTTGTTCACCTTCACTGATACAATACAAAAGAAAGGCTCTTGTAATTCAGGAAAGTAAAATTTGGGGATCAGTGAGTTATCTTTAGTTAGGAATGAAATATGTCTTAATGAAAGGACCTGCATTTCATCTCATTTTGTGACCAGACAGACTAACACAGCAAGTGGTTTAAAAGATGGATTTTGGAACAAGGAAGACCCAGTTTTGAATCCCGAATCTGCCTACAAAGCAGATTGCACTGAACTTTAGCTTTTTCATTCTTAAAATGGGAATAGTATCAGTCTCCTAACGTTTTCCTGGGTTGTAGTCAGAATGGAAAAGAAGCTAAAAAATGTAGGTAAAGTGCCTAGCATAAAGCCTGGCATATAATGCACTCATTAAGTGATTGATATTCAGGCACACATATATAAAATCTGAAGTCCAGAAAGGTTATATAATGGGAAAATGGGTCCAATATCACACAGTTAAGCAGCAATGCCAGAACAACAATTAGCTTTGTGGAACCTAGAAGAGAATGAGTCCACCCAGATTCTTGTAATTCAGATGAGAAAACAGAAGTACTGAGAGGATAAGTGACTTACCATAGCTAGTGGAAGCAGTGACTAGATCACTTAAATTGTAAATCAATGTCATTCCTTAAAGTATCCTTATTCCTAGAGCACCAAATCACCCTTTCTCTACCACCCTATTTTCAGCTCTCCTGTTCTCCATACATCTAGAAAATTGGGTTTCTGTTTTTCAAATGAAATCCTTATGCAGTCTCTAAGCATATGGCTTTTCTATTTTCTCCCAACACAGAAAAATAGATTGGGATATTAGAGAGTATTTTTCATGTCTCCCACTTCCAGAAAAATCAAAATACCACATTCTTTGCAGGCTTTGTGTGTGTGTTTGTGTGTGAGCACACATGACCTTTTTGATACTTGACTCTGCAGATGCTTCCTAATTAAACTGATGTATATATGATGTCTTTATTATATCAAAAATGCACAAGAAAAAATGCAATGAAAATTTTTTTAAAAGACCACACAGGTCATTTCAGTATGTTCAGAAGTCTTAATCTGACCCTGTTATAACCTATTATCCTATTTCCTTAGCTCTTTTTCTGCCTAACATTTCTAACAGAATCCCTAGAAATTTGCCTCCACATCTCACTGCCACATACACACAATTATTTTCTCTATCTCCCTAGTATGGCTTATGCCTCGTTCTCTTATTTGATGTCTTGCTCTCTCTAAAATAGCAATATTTTTTCCATTGGTAAAGGCAACTGCTGTTTTATCCATTTATTTTGTCTTTTAGAGCATATGGCACCACTGATTGCCCTAACCACACTGCTGTCTAAATTTGTGTCTTACATGGGAAAACGTTATTCATGAAGGAATAAAAAAAGAATGAGAATTTGCTGGTACGATGTACCAAGAAGCCTCAGATGGAAAAATGTCTACTTTTGGTACATTTCACACTGGTAAAACATCTTTTAACTTCAACATGAGCATTCCATCTTCACAGCCACACTCCAGTATCCAAGTATGTCCCACCGATTTAGTTGGTTTTTTAGGGTTTAATCTTCTCTCATTTTTCTTGACACTCACTTTGAAATCAAAGGGTCTTATGCCACATTAGAAACATAGCACCCAAAGTAAAGTGTGGATCTTCTCAGATTTGTTCTTATTTGCCTGTTCAGTTTCATTTAACTTTTTATCCTCAAACATTTATATTAAAAGTAATCATGGTCTCTGACTGGATTTTGTTGATAAGAAATTTTAGCAGCTGGGTTTCACTGTCTTGTGTGGGCTTGAACTCTGGAGTTCCAAACTAGATTGCACAGCCTTGGCCAAGCCACTTCAGTGTTTATGGTCTTTGGTTGCTCCATCTATACAATGACATCAACTCACTGAATTCCAAAGTTCTTAAGCAACAGAACCATTGTTTTTATAGTGAAAGTTTTGTGTCTATAAAGTTGAAATTTTTACTGACCCTATCACATTTTCAGTTTTATTCCTTTGATCAGAAAATATAGTCCATTTAAAATAAAATCATTTGGAATTTGCTAAAACTTCTCTTGGACTTTTTCCGTATTGTTAGGAAGAGACAAATTTCATAAATATGTGATCATCCTGGGGCATTTTTAGGTTGTTACAATGAAGCATTCTCTTCTCTCCCTTGTAAAACTTTTAGCCCTAAATTTTAGTTTTGATTTTTGTGTCCTGGCATATATTTTCCCTTTTTATTTTGAGAGAAATATTTCTTTGTTAGCAGCATATCGCTGGTTCTCTTTTTTCTTAATGTTTTTTGTTTTCCCACTGTTTTGGTTTGATAAAGATAACAAAATGTAATATACCAGATATGGGTTGGCCTTTACAATGGGGGTTTATTAACTTATAATTTACTGTTCATACATTAGGAAAATGTCCAATTCAAGACATCAACAGGACAATATCTGAGCTCTGAAAACAGGCTGCTGGCATCTGGGGCTTTTCTGTCACATGGCAAAGCACCTGGAGAGGTCTTTTGTTCCTTTTCTCAAGGGTTTCTTGCTCTCAACTTCTGGTTTCACTGGCTCCCTCTCTCAGCTTCTCTGGTGCTCTTCTCAGTGAGCTTCTCTTAATTTTATCTCTTAGCTTTTCTGTGGCTTTTGTCCTCTTATAAAGGACTATAAAGGGAGGGTTAAGACCCACCTTGAATTGAATGGCTCACATCCCAATCGAAACAACCTAATCAAAAGTTCCCTCCAGGAAGCTGGCAGAATAGGACAGGTTGAGTTCACCCCTGTCCAAAGAACAGCTAAAGAAGGGACAGAAAAGAGACTCGGAGAGAGAGTCCAGGATGTAAGTGACCTGGGAGGATTTTCTATACTGCATAGGGGGAGGCCCTGGTTGAAAAAGAAGAATTGAGAGGTGGAGAACAGTAAACCATCCAGTTAGTGCTAACAGCCTAGTGTGTCTATTCCCAGACGGAGGCCTGGGGGCCCTCAGGAGGGCACAGACTGGGAGACGGGGTGGAAATAAGCCTAGCTACGTTCCTTGAACACACTACCCTCACGCACATGCGCAGCACCCTCCTCGCGACCCTCAGCTCCCCACCCGACACCCTACACCCCACACACCTGAACCCCATCACCCCCCCCACTATGCTCCAAGCACCCCTGCTCCAATCCTCTGCCCTGTGCATCCCCTCCCAGAGATCCCGCCTCACACCCCTGCCCCACACCCCGGTCCCACGCATGTGCGCCAGCCTGTTCCAGCCTGGCCCACCCTCTCTTGCAAACGTGCAATCTCTTCCTGCCCCTCCCAAGACCCGTGTACCTGTGGCCAGTCCCTCAACCCTCACTCCACCTCCATGCCTCCTGTGGGCAGTAACCTGCACATCCGGGCTGCAGGCACTCACCTTAATACCGGGGCCACACCTGCACCCAGCCCATACAGGTGCTTAGCCCAGAATCCGGCCCCTCAGATGTGTGCGCAAGCACTTGCCCACCCATGCCACACCACCTCAGCTCTGGGCAAGTGCTGACCTGTGCATCCAGGCCACACCAGCCCCCACTCCATGTGGGCACAATCTCACCCTGCTGCCCCTGAGCTCTGCACACATACATACCAGGGCTCTGTCCTCAAGATCCACGAACCGGCACAGCCGTTTCCTCCCTACTGGGCACCCACATATCTTTGCAGGGACTTCTTGACCGCTGCACTTCACCCCCTCTGCCCCGCAGATGTGCACACCCTTTCCCCATGGCAGAGTACCCTCCTTCCACATCTTGCAGGTATTTTTGGGTGTATCCGTGCCACATGGCCTCAGGCCTGCTCAAGCAAGAACCCCTACCCTACCTTACCCCTGTGGATCTGCACCAGGGCTTGTCCGCCCACCATTACCCACCCCTAATACACATCCCACACACTAGCGCATCGCCATCCCAGCACCCCTGGACCCCTACCCCTATGCAAGGATGCACCTGTTACCTAAACTCCCTGCACCCCAACATCCGTGCCCTGTACCCCATATCCTGACACCCATGACCCACACACTTCACGTTCCCACCCGTATCCTGCCCACATACCAGCCCCAGCACATCAACTCAGGCCCCCATCTGCCTCCTGCTGAACCCTACCTCTGTGTCCCCCATGCCACACCCTGCAACTCCAAGCTCTTCTTGAGCTGCACCTCACCCCCACGGCCCCCCCAACGCATGTCCATAACTCCATGACCTGCACCCCACATTTACAGGCTCCAGTTGTAGGGTCCCCGACCTGTGTATATACCTGCAACGCAACCCATCACCACATTGTTGTGCTTTTGCCCACGCCCGCATCCTGCTCCACACCCCTCCTGCAAGTACAAATCTTAGACTAGTGAAGGAAATCAACATCCCAAGTAACCCTATCAAGATATCTACATGCCTCAAAGACAACAGAAGATCACTAAACCGTATGAAGATGCAGACAGATACAGCCCAGTCTAATGATCAAATTAAAACACCGGAGGAGACACAGACATTGGAATAACTAATCAAAGATGTTCATATAACTCTGTTAAATAAAATCAGTGGGTTGGCTAATGACATAAAGAAGATCAAGAAGACACTAGAAGAGCATAAAGAGGAGTTTGGAAGAATAAATAGAAAAATGGCAGATATCACAGATATTAAAGATGCTGTAGACCAAAAGTTCATACCCACAGTTGGTCTGTACCCCCAGGAATGGGTTAAAAGAACATAACATTTTCTGGGGTGCATAACAGCTTCCAACTACCAAACCCACTTTCTTCTCTTTATTTTTATTCCCCCTTTCCTGATTCTATTACACTGATAAAATTTTGTTTCTATTTTGCTCTCCCATAGTTTGATAGTTACACATTTTATTTCTATTGTTTTAGTGGTTTCTTTAAATTATTGATATATATTTTTAGTATTTAATTTTTCTACCAGCATCTAAGGTTGGTTGGTATCTACAACCTCCATCTATTCAAGACACCAAATGTAGTTATTCCTTCTACTCCAACTCCCATCCACTGGTTGGTAGCCTTGCAACTTTAATTCCAGATTGTTATGGAAAAGAACATATATCTATATCTATATAGGTTCTCATGTCTACTCTGGACACTAACGTGTAATTATTTTTTACTCATCATTGCTCATTATCTGTCACTTCTTTCTTCTAAGTTCTTTGAACTATATTCTCTAGTAATTCCTTAGAGGTATTTTGGGATGGTGTTTTTCTAAGTTCTTGTATGTCTGTAATATCATTATTTCTCTCTCACACTCAAGCTACAATTTAGTTGGACATGGAATTCTTATTTTAAAATTATTTTCCTTGGACACTTAAAAGATACTAATCCATTTCCTTCCTTCCTTCTAATGCTGGGGAAAGAAAATATGATATTTGTCTGATTCTTGTTTCTTTGTAGGTAATCTGCATTCTCTGGTAGCTTTTAATGCTTTATTTTTAGCATTCATATTCTCATATTCTCACCAAGATTTATCTAGAGTTACTCCCTCTCCAACCCCATTGGTTACATGGAAATTGGCAAACGTGAATTCTGAGGAATATAATTTTTCTTTAACTTTTGGTTTCTTGAGTTAACACATCATCAAGTATTGTCTCCCTTTCATTCTTTCTTTTATCTACTTCAGGATCTCATATTACATGTATATATTTTTGTTTATTTATTTATTTTTGTATGCTGTATGGCAGGGTCACATTTCGTTATTTTTCCATGTGCATATCCCATTATCACAGCACCATTTGTTGATTTTTTTTGTTTTTTGCTTGTTTCTTTTTGTTTGTTTTACTTGTTTGTTTGTTTTTTGAGAAGCATGGGCTGGAAATCGAACCCGGCTCTCCTACATGGCAGGCGAGAATTCTACCACTGAACTTTCCTTGCATCCCCCTTGTATTTATTTTTAATTCTGTTGTAACAAATTGCCACAAAGTCAGTTTGCATAAACAATACACATTTTAAATTTCACCATTTTTTTGTGTCAGGAGTCTGCCATGGGCTCCACCAAACTAAAATTAGGTGTCAATAGGACCATGTTCCTTTCTGGAGGCCCTAAGAAAGAACCCATTTCCTTGCTTTTATCAACTTTTTGTGGGCTTCCATATTCCTTGGCCAGTAGCCCCTCTTCCTCTATCTTAAAAGCCAGCAGTAGTGGGTCCAATGCTTCATATGCCACATTTCTCTAACCCTTCTTCCATTTTTACAAGTCTCTCTGCCCTCACAGGAATTGTTCTTCACTTTTAAGGATTTATGTAATTAGACGAGACCCACCCAGATAATCAGGATAATTTTCCTCATTTTAAGATCCATGCCCTTTGTCACATCTGCAATCTCTTTCACCATATAAAGTAACATAATCATAGGGTCCAGGGATGATTGTATGTAAATATCTTTTTTTTTCCTGGATTGGGGAGGGGGACATTATTTTGCTAGCACATTTATGTATCCATGCTCCATTTTTTTATACTCTCTTTTATAATTTCTGTCTCCCTGCCTCTTTCTGATGATGTGGAAGCTTGATTTTCCAGGAAGCATATGATGTGTCAGAATTAGATGTGCAAATGATTTACTCAGGAGTAGCATCTGTAAAAGTAGGAGAGAGTGGCACCACTGCGTAAGGGGAACCATCAGATTACTATGCTTACCTGACAGTCACTGTCAGCCCAAAAGGGAACCCCAAAGTTACGTCTGCTCATAAAAGAGGTCCCATGTTACCATGGGCTTGCTCAGGCATTGGCTGGGGGCTGTCTAGAGAACAGCATGACCTTGATTCAAAACTTGGTGTGAGCTCTTATGCAGCTAATAGCTGACCACAGACCCTGCAGCTGTGCAGGAAGTACTTTCTTGAAGAGGAGCTAATACTTTTACAGTTTAATCTCCCAGATCATCCATTTCCCTCTGACATGGTCTATTTTGCTCTTCTATCTCTCTTCTATCACTTCTATTGTTACTATTGTTATTTTCATTATACAATCATTTCCATTACATTTCAAATATCTGCTATCCTTTCTGTTGGCAAACCTCATGGATGCTCCATCTTACTTATTCTCTGAGAATATTAATTATGCTTATTATACATTTCTTTTCCTGCCTTTCCCATCAGCTCTGTTTTTCTCTATTTCTTGTCTCTCACTGGGCTTGTTCCAACATATCTTGTAATTCTTGCCTGGATGCTTGTGTTTACAATTGAGTTTAGCTTAACGACCATCAGCTGATGATCCTTGATGATGCTTGAGGAGTCTAAGGGTGAAAGCTTCGATGGTCTTTCCCTTGCTCTTTCCAATGAGATTAAGGAATGAGAAGGAGATAGCAGCAAGAGGAGTTCCTCTCTGATTTTTCCAGAATTGTTGACCACGTAGGAAATGTTTCATTTCCCACCTAGAAATGGTCCCTCTGACCACAGTTGTCCTACAAACCTAGAGTGGGGATGGTTCACAGAGCTTGGTCATTCCCCAAACTCTGGAACCTCCCCCTACCTGCATACGCTGGTGCCCACACTGAGGGCTAGGAAATGTCCATGCTGTTGTCCTTTTGTCTACTGGTGAGCTCCATAATTACCAAAGAGTCTCCGGAGCTACTGCTTCCTTTGATCAAATCTCCTCTCCTCTCAGCCTCCCCTACCGTCCTCACAGCCTCTATTCTGAACATGCCTCTGGATATGCTTAATTAAAAACATATTTTGACATTTCAGGTGTAGTTCATAGGTCATAGTGATAATAGCATGAAATCCAGTTGCCTTGTGGTTTAGAAGTCCCACCTAAATTAAATTTCATATTTTTCTCCAATGTGAACAGGGAGCTGCTCTCAATGAAGTGTAAGATGTGGTCCCAAGTCCTTATCCCCAGAGGTTCCTTGGCAAGGCTTCTTGGACACAGTTTTTAAAATCACAGGATTGCATGATCTCCAGGGTCATTTCACTCAAATATCTTATGGTTCCAGAAACCAGAAGTCAGGGTATTATCTGTAAACACTCTGAAAACTTGAGAGGCAGAATTCAAGTATTGAATAGATGTCTCCCTTTTTCCCTTCAATTCCACAAACATAGGCTGTGAAAGATCAGGAAACTTCCCCAAGCTGATCCCTAGGTCCCATGTAATACAAAGACAGACAGCCTTAGCCTTAATTCTCTTTAACTCTTCAGAATCCTTCCTCTCCATATGCCAAGGAATACTTCTTCATTTTTCCACATTCAATCAATATTTCGCCCCTTTCATTTCAATATTGACTAAACTCCAGTATGGTAATTGGTTATAGATTGAGGGGAAGGCAGAGAGAAGCAGGATGTGAATATCAATTATATGTTTAGTCCAGGTTGGGAAAACTGACTTGGAAGTAACTGGCAACTTGTGAGAAGCTTGGCAATATTTTTTCTCATATTGACAAAAATTATTAAATCAAATCTTATTTTGCTTCTTTTTTCTTTGACATTTTCTCACATTTTACTTTTGGGAGTCAGGTTCAAGAAAAGGACTCCATAAAATACCAATTCAGTGGTTCTTTTAAATGTCTCTGGTTTAATAAAAAGAAGTACCTATAGTGTTTGAGGAAAAAAAAAATCTGAGAAGGAGTCTAGAAGTGGAAGCCGTGCGTGCAATCAGCATTGCCTACCTTCCATAGGAGATGTATGAAAGCAGATTTCTTCCAGTTCTCACAGATGTTCAATGAATCTTAGAGCAAATGAAGGCAGAAATAAGTCTGACCAAAATAATCTCTATGGAGCCACTGCTTACCTGATTTTTCCCACTCTGAGCACCTAGGTTTTGGTTACAATAATTAAAGAGTGTTCACCCAGGCAAGGTATTGATCTATAAAAGCAATTTCCAATGTATGTTCTACAGAACAGTTGTGTTAGAAGATATGCTGTGAAAAAAGGCTCTGTGATCAAATAAGTTTGAGGAAATCTCCACATCCAATCCTCCTTTGGAAGATTTCCCTTGCATGTTACTATAATAATCAGTTTATATTAACCTTGTCTTCTCAAACCTATGAACTATAGTCCCCTCTTTGTTGCTACTACTTGGTACTGTTATTGTGAGCTGGAGAAGGGAGGTAGATGGTGGCAGGTAAGAGCATGGGCCATAGACAAAGAAGACCCCAATATCACATCCTTACCCTTCCACTTACAGATTATCCCCTCTCAGTTTCCCTTTCCTTATCCATCCAAGGGGAACAATAACAGTTACCCTGTGTAACTGGCATGCATAAATACAATAATCCATCTAATGAACTTATCTAGGTACCAAGCACATACAGAAGGCTCAGAAAAAATAATAGCTTAATGAGTAAGCAGTGATTATCACAGTGATGTTAACAATAAAAATACAAGTGCAATAAAAAGGCTAGGAAGATACAATCACATAGACATTTCACTCTTCCCACAATTGGTCCTGGAGATACGGTCAGGTGAGTAAAGAGACCCTGGAAAAAGAGTGATACAGAACTAAGTACTCCTTACAGTCATTTGCATTATTGCTCTTTCATTGGTGTCCTCATTGCACCTGAGTCCCTTCCACTGATACCCTGTGATGCTTCCCATTTCCTTTCTGCACTTACTTTCATACCTGCCCTGACAAGGGATTTGCTTTCTCTAACTCCTTGTCCTTCCCACCCCACTGTCTCTTTCCTAGTGATGAACACTTTCTGACCTCAAGTACAACTGCTGCTCCTTGTAGCTGAGGAGGCCCCCATGGGGCCTGTAGAGAGACACATTTTTGCCATAAGTTGAACCTCAGGTCAAACTTGAATTCAGAGTTTCCAGCACCTGGGTTTTAACAGAACAGCTGACCTTAGCAGGAGGTGGTAGGTTTGCATTTTACTTTTAATTTCTAGTCTTTACTATTGGGTTAGGTTAAAGCAAAACAAAATAAAGAAACACAATTTTCATATTCATCCGGCAGCTGGTTATAACTCCAGCATGAGTGCTTAGGATTTTAACTTTAATCAATTAACCATGGTTTGGAATTTGAGGAAAGCTTTATGACATATGGTGGTGGAGTGCATGAGCTTTGGTGTCAGAGGTTGGGTCTGTTTATAACTGAATAATTCACTTAGCCTCCATAGACCTCATTTTCCTTACCTGTGAAATGAAAAAAAAAATACTTAAAAACAAAACTGTACCTGACTCTTAAGATTTTTAAGATTAAGTGAAATAAGGAAGAATATATGCTCTAAGAGCTGTTAGGTTTCAGGATATTATGAAATGTGGCAGATGTTAATAATTTCCCACAAGTTAGATTGCTGTCATGAAGGGGAATTTCGCTAACCATTGAGTTTTTCCATTTATATATTAAGGTATCTTCTGTCCATTAAAAAGGCTAAAGATTTGGGTCAAAAGCAGGGATGTGACGTTCTAATGTTGGGCCAAAAGACAAATCTTCTCTGTTCTAAGACAGCTACTCATCTTCTAGGATGTGGACATTTGTTTGAGAAGTAGTTACAGAGTATTTCTAAGGTCAAGGAATTTGAAGGCTGTTCTGTTAAAATTATGATTTAGGGAAGACCTATAAGAATATACATAGAAAGGAGTGTTTTCTCTAGTCTAGGTCTCCTTGGGCTCAGGCACATGGAGAAACAGACAGAATTTGGGGACTTGGTTCACAGTTTATGGATAAGGGAGCCAAGGCCTGCTCACCAATTTTTCTCTTTGGCAGTGCCCGAGCTGCTATTTCTCCAGTCCTATAAGTATTTGGTATCAAATGACTACTTTAATTATTACTTTTATCTACCTGCTTTTTTGTTTTTAGTTAATTTATTTCTTTATACATTATTGAAAGTGATATTACTGCACATAAGTTATTTACAGCTGCAGAGTAATATGTTGCAAAATAAATGATCTAGAAAGCAACTAAAGTACAATGTGGATATATATAAAACTGTACAGTGTTTACGGGGCACACTTTTCATATGGTTATTGGCTCCTCCACTGGCTCTGTTTCATTGTGTTTTCTTATTTATCATGGTTTTAATTCCTTTTGAATGTCCTTAAGAGCTTTAAATATATTTATTTTATACTTTAGATCATATGGTTCTACTAATTGAAGCTGTAACAGATCTAAACCAGTTATGTGTGGTGTTCATTGCATCTTGCTCATGATGGACTCTTTCCTCTTGTGTTTTGTGATTTGGGACTGTAAGCACCTCTTCCTATGCAGCCTGAGATGAGGGCATAACCCTCTAAAGAGGAACTGTGATGGAATTTTCCAGGTGCCCAGAGGGGACAACAGACTGGGATATTTGTATGTTGATGGCAAAGCTTGTGGCTTTACAAAACATAGAGTTCATTTAAATTCAAACCCTAAACCCCAAAGTGAAACAGGATTATCATTTTAATTTCACAGACTCTTGGAAGTTTTTTCATTTTTTGACTCAGAGACCAAAGAGGGATGGACAGGTTTTCCTGATGTCTCTCTATGCTGATGGGTGATTTTATAGACTTCCTTCCTTTCATGAGAGAGTAATGCTTCAGTGGGTCTTAGAATCAACTCTCATCTTCCACCTCTGGTGAGCCCAGAGTCACATCTCCTTTCTGGACATGTGTGGTAAGCTCCCTAGTCCTTAATTTAAGAGCCAGCCTCACCCTTTGCCACAGCATAAGCTTATGCATTTCTACTCTCCTCTGCAGCTCCACTTTTATTCCTGACATTTGGAGATGTTCCTTTTGTTCCCACAGGCTTGGCTATGCATGTAAAAGAAAGTTTTCTTCATTTTGTTGAGAATGACTCAGGTGTTACTGCAGGGGAGCTTTTGGCTTGTCTAGTCTACCATGTCACCTTGACCCAGGTTCAGGCAGTGGTGTCTCAGCCTGAGGTTCTTCAGAGGCAACAGTGCTGAAAGTAGTGCCAGTCTGTCAACCTTCAGTCCTTCCCCTGCTTCAGCAGAGCTGCTTTGCCTTTGTCTGATTTAGACACTGGGCTTCTGAATAAGAATCGATTTCACATGAGGGTTCAGTGATTTAAAATAAGGTGTAAAAATCTCTGCATTAAACTTTATGATACAGAACATCAAAGTGTGGTACGAGAAACAAGGGTGTCACTGTCAAGTAGCGTGAGTATCTCACAGAATCCAAATTGCTGTAATCATTCTGTGACCAAATATCCAACATCTGTGTTCCTGGAACAGAAATCATCTCCCAGCTTGAAATGCAGGTGAGACAGTCAGGTTCCTCCAGGGAGCCTGGAAACAAGTTGAGCAAGTCCAGAGAGCCATTACTTCTCGTGAACTAGGAAAAGTTCCTTCATTACTGCCAGCAGGAGTGGGGACCTGATGTCTGGAAAGAGTCAATAATGTATTATGTTACTTAAGCTATAAAAGGTGTTCATTGACTCTGTCTTTTTTTAGTTAGAGAAGTTGTGGGTTTACAGAAAATCATGCATTAAATACAGGGTTCCCCTATACTTCTCTATTATTAACACTTTGTGTTGATGTGTTACATTTGTTACAATTGAAGAAAGCACATTTTTACAATTGTACTATCAACTATAGTCCATGGTTTAACTTAGGGTTCACAGTTTGTGTTGTGCAGTTCCTTGGATTTTTTTTTTTTTTTTTGCTTTTTCTTCTAGTAACATATATACAATCTAAAATTCCCCTTTTTAACTACATTCAAATATGTAATTCAGTGCAACAATTAGTTGTAGAATAAGTTTCAGAGTTTGGTATGGGCTACAATTCCATAGTTTTAGGTTTTATTTCTAGCTGCTCTAAGATTCTGGAGGCTAAAAGAAGTATCAGCATAATGATTCAACACTCATACTCATTTGTTAAACCTTACCTTATCTGTGTAGCTCCACCATCACCTTTGTTCTTTCTCACACTCTTTAGTGCTATTTGGGCTATGCCCATTCTAACTTTTTCATGTTGGAAGGAGCTGTCAACAATATGGGATGGGAGGATGGAAATAGCTGATGCTCTGGAGAGGCCAGCCTCTCTGCATTTCAGGTCTTATCTGGTCCAGGGACCCATCTGGAGGTAGGTTTTGGAAAGTTACCCTAGTGCATGGAACCTTTGTAGAATTGTATGTAATGCCATAGGAATTCTTTAGGATTGGCAGGAATGGTCTTGTTTGGGGGTTGGCAAGTTATGATAAGTAGCAGTGCCTGACTGAAGCTTGCATAAGAGTGACCTCCAGTGTAGCCTCTCGACTCTATTTGAACTCTCTCAGCCACTGATACCTTATGTGTTACACTTCTTTTCCCCCTTTTTGTTTAGATATCATTATTGATCCCATGGTGCCAGAGCTAGGGTCATCCCTGGGAGTCATCTCCCATGCCTTTCCTCCCTGGATGTCATGTCCCATGTAGGGGGAAGGGCAATGGTTTCACTTGCAGAGTTGGGCATAGAGAGAGTGAGGGTACATCTGAGCAACAAAAGAGGTCCTCTGGAAGTAACTATTAGGTATGCCTATAGTAGGCTAAGCTTCTCCAGTATATACATAAGCTTTGGAAGAACAAGCCTCAAGATTAAGGGCTTGGTCTATTGATTTGGGTGTCCCTAATATTTGGCAGAGTATCAGGGTTTTTCCCTGTGGTAAAGTTTAATAGTTCCATAATTTTTCTCCCATCCCTCAAAGGACTTTGCCAATACTGCTTAATATACTGCTTAATATACTCTGGGATGTATCCAGGCATTACATTAAGCTATACAGGATTAAAGACTCTCATTCTATTCTGGGCACCTTGTGTTTCAATTGTTTAAATAATCTATCCAGACAGGTTGCGTTAGATTGTGTGCTACAAAAAATTTAGGTTCTGGACATAATAAAACTTTCTTCCTTTGGTCTCAAAAAGTAGGTAAAGTTCTAAAACACAGGCAATGTCTTCCTTACCTCTGAATGTATGCTGAATTACCTTACTCATGACCCGATCAGCTTCATTTTTACCTTTAAGTACCAGGTTATACATATATGAAACAGCCCCTCAAAATCCAGAAATAACAATTTCCACTCCTGACTAAATGTGACCGCTATAAGAGCTTACAATGTAGTCCCCAGTTTTCTTAGGAGAATGAATGAGAAGGTGAAGTGGTGGAAAATAAACTTTAAAAAAATTCAATGTCATTAGTCTTATAATAAAGTATTTTTCTTGTCTTAAAATTAATTACTGTGACTTCTTCCCCAAAATCACCAAAAATCCATTAATCAAAAAAAAAAAGCTAAGTTTATTAGATTTGCTGTAGAAAAGGAGAAAGAGTCTTAGTAGTGTCTCAAATTAGGAATATACAAGGTTTTAGGCCTTGTGTGCTAGTTTGAATCTGTTGTGTACCCAAAAAGGTGCCAAGTTCTTCAATCCTCATTCGATATTTCTGTGTGGGATCTTTTTTATTGTTTCCCTGGAGCTGTGACCCACCAGTTGTGGGTGGTAACTTTTTTTATTTTTGCATGGGCAGGCACTGGGAATCGAACCCAGGTCCCTGGCTTCACAGATGAAAACTCTGCCACTGAGCTACTGTCGCTCGCCCTGGACGGTAATTTTTGATCAGATCGTTTCCATGGAGATGTGTCTCCACCCATTCAAAGTGGGGTTGTTTACAGGAGCCCTTTAAGAGGGAACCATTTTGAAAAAAGCACAGAGCCAACAGAGCCCACATAGCCAGAGATCTTTAGAGTTTCAGAAGGAAAACACCACCGGGGAAGCCTCATGAAATAAGGAGAGAAAGCTAGCAGACATCGCCATGTACCCTCCCAACTGAGAGAGAAACTCCGAACTTCATCGCCCTTCCCTGGAGTTAAGGTATCTTTCCCTGGGTGCCTGAATTTGGGTACCTTCATGGCCTTAGAACTGTAAACTTACAACTTAATAAATTCCCTTTTTAAAAACTGTTCCATTTCTGGTATATTGGATTGTGGCAGCTTACTGATAGAACACCTAGGATGAGTAATTTTAAGGAACGTCTTGCAAGAAGGGTACTGGTTGTGACTGGGCAGAGCTTATGTAATATTGGTGGATTCATGGGCATGCTGAGGTCAGGGTCTAAAGTAATTTTTGATGAGTAAGGGGTTAGTTGTGATAAGATGTTTAATTGGTTCACTGTCTTATCTTCCAGGAGCAGGTATTTCCTAGAGCAAACAGCTCAGTTATTTTTATTCTCAATAATGTTAAGCAAGGAAAGAGGTAAGTGTACTTTGTCCTAGAGCTGTTTAGCCAGACAGAGGAAGACAGGGACAGGGAATTATTTTGCTTTGAGTTCTCTGTCCTCCTGTTTGATCAAACTTTGACCTGAGCTTGAAGATAGGCCATGATTATGGAGACTTGATAAGTCCAGATCTGCACCACTGTTTGATTTTGGGGTTCTCATGTAGAGTTTTTAAAAGTAGTCCTTCTGACTTCAAAACTGTCTGGTTTTCTTGTTCTTTTCTGTTGGAAGACTTTTTGTGGGATCATTTGATGGGGCTTCATTGAGCACTGCAACACAATTTATAAGAGCTTGTTAGTATGTTTTTTGTTTGTTTGTTTCCTGTCTCCCTGAACTATAGTAATTCAGGAAGTTTTATAGAGAAAAGATGGTTAGGTTTAGAAAAATGAGCACAGTGGGCCCAAATGATGTAATTAGAGTTGATCTAATTATTGAGCATGCGCAGACTGATTACATGCTCAGTCACAGAATTTGTGTAAAAAAATGGCGAATGAGGTATAGGTGGCTTATAGGTTAAAGTCTAAGCTACTGAGCATGTCAGGCGGGTCGACTTTGGCTAGATCCAGTCTCGGTTATCAAGATAACTTTAGATTTGGGGTGGGTTAGTTCTGGGCTGACCCAAGACCCTTCATTAATAAACATTAGGGGATGTCTAAAGTTAAAAAGACTCTAAAGTTAAAAAGCTAGATAACTGGGTGCAAATGAAGGTTAGTCACAGGTTTTTACAATTACAAGGACAGAAAGTAAGGGCTATGTAATCACTGTCAGAGATCAAGATGCTGGATTACAATGTGGAGCATGTAGTCCATTTTCAAGCCAGGAACCAAGAAGCCCAATTTTAACCAGCAGAATCAGTCCTCATTCCCAATCTGGAGACTATTGAAGACTAAGCAGAAACACTTATTAGATGAAGTATCTGATTTCATGATTTCTTTCTTTATGGGCATTCCAGGAATATTATTTGCTTCAAAAATTCTAGCTCCAAAAGTAAAACTATAATATACCCAAGAATTATTCTTTAGCTTGCCTGATTGTTCATATTTAAATTCAGCCCTGTAAGCCTTGAGAGTTACTCCCAAAAGTAAATACCTTGGCAGAGAAGTTGGGGGGAAAGGAAACTTACCTTTTGAGAACAGTATGTGCTGTCACAGCAACCCTGCTTGGTCTGATAATAGAAATTAAGGCTTGGAAAGGGGAGGCAGTTTTCTAGAATTGGGAAATGCAATAAATCTTGAGTGCTAGATATGAATCTAAGTCCTTCTGACTCTGGAGATTGCCTATGCCACAATGTACCATTGAGGTATAGCACCCTAAGCAGTTGTCTGTTAACCCCATATGTTATTTTCCAGCAATATAGTTACAATCATATTGCTGTAACTTGATATTTAAACTACTTTAAAGGAAAAAACATGGACTTGTGTTTTTTTAGGGGGCAATGGGAAAACCACAACATTTTTCTAAGATCAACTCACCAGGTCCATTTTGTTCTTCAGGGGACTGCTGGGAGCAGTGTGTGGGCTGCTAGTAAACAAGGCTGAAGTCATAGAAGCTCCTGTTTGTAACCACAGAGAGTTAAAGACACTTCTCCTTATAGATAAGACTTATCTGCACAGATTCACTGTTAGATGGGAAGGGCTGTTGTTTCCCAACTTTGAGAAGGATGCATAATTTAGGCTAAGATAATCACCAGCGATGCATACAGCAGAGATTAATTTGAAAATTTAATATCAAAAGATTGGAGGACCTGTTTATAAAGCCACAGCTTCTAAATTATATTGAGGCACTGGTTGGTAACAAGTGTTCAGGAGCCTCCATGTGCAGAAGAATATTAAAAGATACCACATGTTCTCTAATTAAAATCAGAGCAAAATGGAGTAATGATGGCAGATATGATATTAGCAAGGGGTGGGGGGATGATTGGAGAGCAGTGCCAGGAAGCCAACAGGGGCTGGAGACTGTGGCCTCCATGGGGAGAGACTTTTC
Source organism: Tamandua tetradactyla (assembly GCF_023851605.1). Classification (NCBI taxonomy): domain Eukaryota; kingdom Metazoa; phylum Chordata; class Mammalia; order Pilosa; family Myrmecophagidae; genus Tamandua; species Tamandua tetradactyla. The sequence continues at coordinate 39,815,811 of NC_135328.1, forward strand.
TCCAAATTGCAGCAAAATCCCTGGAAATTAGCAAGAGCCAGAGTGAAAGCGAATGTTAGTTGCTGGTATTATGGGAAATGAAAATATTGCTCCATCACACATGATTTGGACAAAGGTTTGGTCTGTTTGTTCAGTACAAAGTGGCAACTGGGAACAATTAAACACTGAGTGCAAGCTTGCAAATGACACATACACACACAACAGTAGCAATCGGGCGTTTGCAAGCATTTGATGCTGTAGGAATTTTTGTTTGGTTGATGGTATTGTTTGTTTTTATTTTATTATTGTCGGTTTGTTTGTCTGGCAGTGGCGGTGTTGTTTTTACCTGGAGGGGAAGGTTAAGAGGCAAAGCCAGCAAAATGGGAAGAGATACTGGTCATTCCCAAGAGGACAGAACTAGGGCTATTCAGGAAGATGGGCAGATCTTGCACATAGAAGTCTTTCCATAAAGTTAGTATAAAAACGTGTCAGTAAGAATATGCCCAGTTTTTTTGAGTCATGAGTTTCTGGGGCAGTGGAATCTGTCTGGAGTGAAGTCAGGGTATGAGCTTTTGTAATAGTTTCATTGCAAATTGGCGACAGCTGATTGAAATTAGCATGACCTAGAAGGCTAATGAGCTCATACGAAAGCAGGTGAAAATCATCATTCATCTCTTCATGAGCCATCCCACCCTAACATGGCTGACCAGATGCTCCTCTTCTACAGAGTGCACTTCTTAGGACCCAGCCAAACAAGGGAATGAAACCAGACCAAGAACATACACTGTGATCAGAGAATATCATATATATTACCCTTGTGATGCCACAACCCATTGCATACTCACAGCAGACATCAATAATCCCTTACAAAACTCTTTCCCACTGATTCCAGAAAACCTCTCAAAATCACTATCAATCTTCAGAGATCGCATGCAAGATGCTAGCCACATTCTAGGAAGGTTCTGGAAGTTTAGGAGATTCCTGAATACTTCTCATGAAAAGAAAAGGAAGACAAAGATTTACAGACAGCAAACTATAGAGAAAAGAGTATCGGATAAAGAGCCAGAAGTCCTGGGTTTTAATTTCCTCTCCTGCTTTCTAACCTTATGATTTTGAACAAGTAATAGTCTCTCTTTGATCTTTCATTGCTTCATCTATAAAACTGAAGTAATGTATATTGATATACAACAAAATGAATAGTTGAAGCATATTTTGTAAGCCATGTGATAGTATGAAAGATAACTGTACTATTGTTATCGTACCTTGATATACATTAAATCTCTGTTGCCTGACTGTTTCACACCGTAGCAAAATTGAGGCCAGAAGCAACTTTTGCCATACTTCTTTTGTGCTTCTTAATACCACAACTCCTACTTCAATCACCTTCAAACTTGAATGACCATCAGAACCACCTGGAGGGAGGGTCATCACATTATTGGGCCCACCCTCAGGGTTTCTGCTCCAGTGGCACTGGGATTGGGCTAGGAAATTTGCAGTTCCGCAGGTTTCCTGGTAATGCCGATGTTGTAAGTCCAACAAAAATACTTCTAGAAACTCTGCCTTACCTACGTTCAGCTTATAATGTTTAGTTCATACACCGTATCTTCTAGAGGCATCCACAATAACTCAGATCCAGAGATCACTTATTTCCCAGAACTGCCACCTTAATTTCTGAATTAAGTTGAATTTTCAATTTGGGTCTGAATGGAGATGAGGTGCAACACCACATCATAATACATAAGAGAAGGCAGTTTGTTACTCACAGGTTCCAGAGAGAGTGGGGTGCTCTGAGGGGTCGACTGGGAGCATGAGTGGCTTAACCAGTGAGTGGAGAGCACACAAGCAGAGCAAGAGGGACCCCAGAGCTGGTGACTTTATTGTGGTCCAGGGGTGGAGGTTAGTAGATTCCCGAGGGAGTCAAGGATTACTTAGTTTAAATCAAACATGTACCAAAAGGGAAAGGGACTGGGGTTCCAAGGGCAGCGGGGATGGTTGGCTTATCATTTGGGACGAGCTGTAGGATCTGGGTGAGGTGTGTGTTGTAGGTGATGGCTGCAGATGCATGTTTGGGCTTTGGGGGACTTTATGACTCAGGGCTGGAGAGTTGCTTATTAACAAGGCCAAAGGTCAGCGTTAAGAGGCAAGTGGCTTCACCGAAGTAAGGTGGATGCCGAGGTGGCCCACAAAAAGTGTTGGCAGTTTATAAAACCAACCCACTGACAGTTTTCCACCTTTCCTTTGAGGCTTGGTATGTTTATATATTTTTAGGAGTCTTTTCATGGGTATATCTTGGCTTTCCCAGAGAGACTGGAAACTTTTTTGAGGATTAAAGATTATCAATTTTTATAACTTTCCCACAAGTTGCCTAGGCACCTACCTGCTTTATTGTCCCGAAGTATACACCTTCCGTACAAGCACTGGATGGTTCTGGTTCTGAAAATCCATCAGGATGCTGTCCAAGGAGCAGAGCTCTTGCCCCTGAGCCACCATACCATGTCACCATTCTGTGTCCTGGTGAGATTAGCCTGTCCTTGGACACAGCTCTCCTTTTCTGGTAGCGCCAACACTATCTTCCCTCTGGCCTGATGGGAGAAGACTTGCTCCTCTAGTTCCCGGTCTCCTTTGTCTTGAGATTCCCATAATTGGACACGGGCGGTTCTTTAATTTTTATAGCAGCACAGATGAGGCTGTAATGTAATTGGTTATCTGTACAACAGGATAAGACATATAGAGGGCGGTAACTGCAGAGAATAATTTGTAATTACAGCACAGGCCCATACCCATTCTACAGTTCCAACTTTCTGACTGGCTCCAGCAAGCCTCTGCATGGCCAGGGAAACTCATCTCCCACCACTAGAAGTAATGGAGTTTTTTTGTTTTGTTTTGTTTTGTTTTCTGCAGCTTGGAAGCTTAGATACAGAGAAAGAAACAGCATCTTTTCCTCATTGCAGTCATAGCCACAACTCCTGAGTCTGGACTCTTTGAAAAATGAAAATTGCCAGTTCTTTCAGGGAAGGTCTTCCCTCTCCCCAGAAGGAATGGTCTGGCTCTATGGTCCCGATGATATAAACAGTCACTGGACATCAGTGCAATTCCCAAATTCTATTATTCAGTCTTAAAAATTACTTTCATTTTTAAAATTAATATCCTTGGCCTAGTCCTTTATCTCGGTTTCATTTTCCCAGGTTTCAAAAAACCCTGGGGCTCAATTTCACCCACAGTCACCTTATTATATGAATAAAAATGGATTAGGAACTTTTTAGTAAATAAATGCTGGCTAATGAATGCATATTTATTGGACCTGTTAATCTCCATCTGTGGGCCACTGTGTCTTGGGAAACAGATTTAAATAACTAAAACAGGACTCCAGAATGTACAGCTCTCTCTTCCGCATCTAATGCTCTTTCTCTTCAAGTTTAGCCAGCCCCCCTCAGATCAAAGTACTTTTGCAGCAGATACAAGTCCTTGACCCTATTTGGCCACACAAGGGCCAGCCCTTCAAGTACTCTGCTCCCCTCCTGAATAATCCTCTGTTTTGCAGCTGCTGACAACTTTCACCCACTCACCCTCAGGAAAGCCCTGCCTTGAGCAGAGATCGCTGGTTTGAGTGAGCACAGTTTGTCCCCAGTGCTTATTTGTTAAGATGAGCCGGCCCATCTGTCCACGTGCCACAGACCCTGGGTGGCAAAAAGCAATAAAAGAAAACCACTCTTTGACAGCCCTCCCGGCAGCAAAATGCCAGTGTGTGCAGAGGCGAATATCTCGGAATGTCACTGTTAATTCCAGCAGCCCCAATGGATCTGCTGACTCCGGCCAGACAAAAGATGGGGCACTGTTAACACAGCCCCCATGCTTTGTAAGGGGCAGCCTTGAGCCAGGCTTTCACAGTGGCTTTACTGCCTGTCAACTGGCATATTAGCTGCCAACATAGGCCCCTTCTCCCATCGCAGCTGTCACCAGTGTATTTATTTAATAAGTCTCAACGATGACGGTGAACGCTACAGGACTGACTTAGTTTCTGTGCTTCTGGGTACACTGGGGAGAGTGTGAAGATGTTCTCCAGTCCCAGGTCTGCCACTAAATTACAATATGACCTTGGTTGGATGAATTGCTTCTCCTCTTCAGGCCTTGGGTACCTCATCTATGTCTCAGATCTGACCTAAGAGAAGTCAACGAGTCCGTGATTCTTATTTCAGGACTTCCAGCTCCCATGGGTGGCAGCATGAACTGCTGGAGTAAGGTCCCCCAAATAGCCGCAAAGCCATTTCAATGTGTATTTTAATAGCACCAGCTGTAGTAACACAGCCACCCCCTCCCCAGGCTTCCTCTTTAGGGGTGATATGCCAGAATGAGAAACAAAATTACTGTGTCTGTTCAGCAAATTCCTCCTGACAAAATCTTTAAGCGTTGACAGGAGTAATATACCGAAAATTAGTTTAGAAGTGTTTCAAGTTTCAAAAATCAATCAAAATCAAATTAGGTTCTGAAGACGCTGTCTATTGAGTTTTAGGAAAAAATAAAGATTTGCTTCAGCAACCCCAGAAAGTGGCTTTGACCCTGAAAGAGGTACCGTTCACATAGAGAGTGCGTGTCCTGCTTACATCTGCTTTTCAGGCCTCTGACTGCCACTGTCCTTTTGTTCAGACGTTTGTAAATAACTTACCAGCTCACCTACCTTTTAATCTCATTCCTCTCACTGCCAATTCCCAACCCCCAAATTCCTCCCAAAACTGAAGAATAAAAAAGTTTGAAAAATAAAAAAAATGAGTATTATCCCCTAGGATGGTAAAGCAGCATGGAAATGAGAATAAAAAGGATTTAAGAGCCAGTGGTCTTTTTTTTTAAATATTTTTATTGACAAAACTTCGCAAACATAGTTCTTACATGGTGTACAATAAATAGCTCACAATATCATCACATAGTTGTGTCTTCATCACCATGATCGTTTTTAGAACATTGCATCACTCCAGAAAAAGAAATAAAAAGGAAAAACTCATATATCCCATACCCCTTACCCCTCCCTCTCATTGACTAGTTTTTCCACTTACCCAATTTATTTTACCCCTTATTCCGCCTTTTATTTATTTATTTATTTATTCATTCATTCATTATCCATATTTGTTACTCATTTGTCCATATCATGGATAAAAGGAGCATCAGACACAAGGTTTTCACAATCATACAGTCACATTGTAAAAGTTATATATTTATATCACCTTCAAGAATCAAGGCTACTAGAACACAACTCAACAGTTTCAGGTACTTCCCTCCAGCCACTCCAATATACCATAAATTAAAAAGGGATATCTATATAATGCATAAAATTAACCTCCTGGACAACCTCTCGACTCTGTTTGAAATCTCACAACCACTGAAAGTTTATTTTGTCTTATTTCTCTCCTCCTCCTTTTTTTCAAAAAGGTTTTCTCAGTTCCATGATGCCAGGTCCTGGTTCATCCCAGGAGTTCTGTCCCACGTTGACAGAGGGATTTGCACCCCTGTGAGTTATATCCCATGTAGGGGGGAGGGCAGTGAGTGCACCTGCCAAATTGGCTTAGAGAGAGAGGCCACATCTGAGCAACGAAAGAGGTTCTCTGGGAAGACTCTTAGCAGAAATAAGCCTCATAGGGGCAAACCCCAAGATCAAGGGCTCAGCCTATCGATTTTGTTGTCTGCACTGCTTGTGAGAATATCAGAAATTCTCCAAATGGCGGGGTTGAATATTTCTTCCTTTCTCCCAAGGCCCAAAGGGGACCTTGCAAATACTTCTTTATTCACTGCCAAAATTATTCTGGAATACGTTGGGGCATCACACTAACCTGGACAAACTAATAAGATCTCACGCCCTATTTAAGATTCCATATACTTATGGTATTCAACTAAACTGACCACGCAAGTTAAATTAGTTAATGCACTACCCAAAATATAAGTTTTGCACCAAATAAACATCTCTCCCTTTGATCTCACACAAAAATTGAAGTTTTAAAATATGGATAATATCATCCTGCCCCCTGTATTCTGATCTTAGTCCTATCCAGATCAGCTCCTTCATATTTCTAGTTGAAGTCTGATCCTTTTTTCAACTTTTAAAACAGTTCCCACATGGGGTAATGCTGACTTTCATAGCTTCAGAGCTCTAACTCGGAGTCTCAGGTGTCACATAAATACCGTGGCCTCTCTTAAGTTGGTCTCATTGTCAAGTGAAAAAAGAGAGGATAAAGGAAAGGAGCCATATTCAGGGTATGTGCAAGCCTCAGTGGGATAAGATGGAGAGGAGTTTCAGCTTATGCTTCATTCCTTCTCCACTTATATAATTCATATCTCAGTGTTTTTCCCAGCCTGGAGAACAACAGTGAACCTTTGACATTTATGCTCAAGTTATAGGGGCTCAGGACCTGGTTAGAGTGACTCACCCCACCCACCTTGATTTCCCTTCTCCCTTTCCTAATGGAGCCTGGGAGTTCTCAAGGGCTTCTTAGTGTCCTCAAGCCAGGCTGATAGTCATAGTCACTACAAAGAGGCCCCTATGTCCTTTCTCTCTTACTTGTCATGATCTGTTATCTGTGAAAATGCCATTGTGGACATGCCACTTGACAGCCACCAATCTACGCTGAGGGTCTTATTGTGCAATGTTTCCTAAGTCTCTTACCTCTGGATAGAGCTGAGAAAATGGCCTTCCCCTACTCAGTGCAAGCTGGGTCTCCAAACACCTCCATACATACAGTCCTCCAATTTGTGGCAAATGCCCCCTAACCATCAAGGCTCAGACCCAGTCAAAATGTACGTGTGTGTGTGTTGTGTACGAGTGGATTGAGGGATTAGCATAGATGCTCTGCCTGGCCATGTCCCCCATCATTCTCAACTGAACTCTAAGCTTATCTTTGGATACATTCAGATGGAGTTTCTCTCCTATATAAATGAGTGTGGATGGAATTTGCTTTGAATGTCATAATAAAGTGCTTTCGGTTGGTAACTTGGACTAAGACAACAGTCACCCCTAGAGAAAACCCTTTTGAGAGGAAAAATCAAAGCAATGCTGGGCATTTTGGAATGATAGATTTCCGAGTTTCAAAGTTCCAAATGTCTTAGGGACCTTAGAACAAAGTTCCATTCCAAGAGCCTCTATTATATATGACATTTCTATGATTACTTCTTCATGGCCAAATCAATAGTTTCTAGCCTATTAAGTTGAAACAGACCACGCTGCCTACTTTCCACTGTGCCCTAAATGTGTATACTACACATAAACACACTGCACACAGAAAGAGGTCTGTACCATCAGGTTGTCATCTCCATTATCAGACCCATAATTTCAAACCATCATATCTCCCTCTCCTCTGGATATTTTAAATTTATGATTACTGCATTGATTTTTCACATTGCTAGCAACTTCCTTTAAGTTCTCTTTCAAGTCCTCAATTTGGACGCTTGTCCTAATTCTTATAATTGCCAGCATCTTGCTCCTTGAAAACACAAAAGATATAAGCCCTCATCCTTACTAGCCCAATCACACTCTAGATACATATGCATGATTTATCTGTGGTGCTGCCACTCCCTGCAAAGCTGGCTCTATTTTTTTTTTTTACAAATATCTTAAAGGCCAAATGCCCTCTTTTCTGGATTTGAGGTGATTCCTGCCTTCAACAGAGCCTAGGGCCAGATATATGCTGAGTTTATGGATGTTGACCCTGCACCAGTGACTTTGTGGCTGAGTTCCTACAGGGAAGACTTGGCACACAGCATTTACTCAATGTTTCTTCATTAAAGTAATGGATGATGGATGGAAAGAAAGAGGGAAGGAAGGAAGGAAAATTGAATGACAGAATTAGTATATGCTTTCTGGCAATAATAATAACCATAATATAATGCTTAAAAAACTGTCTCATTTTAACATACATTTTTTAACATACATTTATATATCCTATAAAGGACTATGTGGGTATTTGGGAAATTCAACATATGTGTATAAAACTAAAAGGCACAACTAATTTACCATCCAAATAAAACTACAGTTAAAATATTATCTTATCGTAGGCTTGTGCCTGCTAGGGGTCTTAGGAATTCCTCCATTTACAGGAAGAATTTAAATACCCCCTCTACTCCATATGAAATAGATATTCTTTGTCTCCCAGGTACTTAATTAATTTATTTCTTAAAGCAGGTAATCCTTTGCCCCAAACTTCTGCCTTCAGGGACAGTTCTAGAAGGGTGATCCAGAGACTAGTTTCCTGGTCTTGTCTTCCAAGCTGCTAGTTAATAAATTGTCACTGAGATAAAGGTAGTCCAATATTACACATCAGAGTTACTCTGCTCCTTCCAGGAAAGGGCCAGGGATCCACAGTGGGAGTTCAGGCTGGGTCTGCACCACGCAGGGCAGGGGAAGGGCCGGGAAGGGCACACCAGCTTCTCCTACTGTTAGTTGATTCAGTACTTTCCCAATTACTGCAATCCTTTAACTGTTTTCTGAGTTGTAAGGAAGAAAGGCTTGCCAGATTTTGCTAGTTGTTCAAAGACTTGATGGCTGAATGGCACCATGGAGCATTTTACACCGTTGTCTTGGTTGAACCTGGGTCTTAGATTAATTTTTTAGTTTTCATCTTTAACACATTTGTTAATAGCTGCACAGCATTCTGTTATATTAATATATTTGTGCTAGTTAGGTTCAGGTGTCAACTTGGCCAGGTGAAGGTGCCTAATTCTGTTGCTGTGGACATGAGCCAATGGCATGTTACTCTCATCTGTCATTGATTACATCTGCAGTCAGCTAGGGGGAGTGCCTGCTGCAATGAATGATGTTTGATTTAATTGGCTGGATGCTTAAATGAGAGAAGTCAACACAGCACAGCCCAAGCAGCTCAGCATACCTCATCTCAGCACTCGCAGCTCAGCCCAGGTGATGCAGGAAGGAATCACCCTGGAGCCTGGAGAGAAGGCCAGCAGAGATGACCTTGTGCCTTCCCTTGTTAAGAAAGAACGTCAGTTGAAAGTTAGCTGCCTTTCCTCTGAAGAACTATATGTTTTTAACTAAATAAATCCCTTTTTATTAAAACCCAATCTATCTCTGGTGTGTTGCATTCTGGCAGCTTTGGCAGACTAAAATTCATATATATTTAACCAATTTCTTATTCTCTTATACTTAAGTTATTTGACTTTTAAAAATAATAACTGGGGCAGTGTGACAGTGGCTCAGTGGCAGAATTCTCACCTGCCATGCTGGAGACCCAGGTTCAATTCTCAATGCCTGCCCATGCAAAAAATAATAACTTTGTTTCACTAATGTTACATATTTGTGTGCATCTTTGATTATCCTTTTAAAAAATATTGCCTCAGTGTTCAGTGCATGTATACACACAATGTATATAGATCATGTAGGTGAAAACCTCTGGCCATTCTCACCATTGAGTATTTCTTGAAGGCAATAAAAATGAATGCATCTATTCTAAAAGCTTTTCATAAATCAACTACTTCAGGATCAAGTTATATGGAGTATGATCACAATTTTACTAAAATTAAAAACGAGTGTTCTTCTCTCCTGATATCTAATGAATCATTAATTCCTGTCCATATACTTTCATGATCTTTCCTAAGCCCTCCTTCTTCTCCAACCCACCTGGCTCTGTTTTTGTTCAGGTCCTATGTTTACTCTCCTGAGTTATCTAAATTGCTTCTTCTTTGGGCTCATTGCCTCTAATAGCTCCTTCTAATCTAACGTTTCCCAAAGTGTTTTTCATGGAACACTGGTCACATGAGATACACAATTGAAAAAAACTTCAGTGACGAACAAAATTGTGAAAGATCACCTATTCTCTCTCTTCTTGTAGATGCAGCAAGCACATCAGTGTGTGAGATCTTCTGGGACATCCCACAGTTAAAACAATCAAAACAGACAAAATCAGTAATGAACATTTTGATTAGCTTAGTTGAACCTAAAATTTTAATAACCTTAACTCCTTCTTTCAGCCAATACTTGTTGCCCAATCACTATGTGTGATGGCCGTGTATGGGAGTGAGTAAGTATATGAGAGTATGCTGATGTATGCGTGTGTGTGACACTTTTTAATAACCAATTGAAACCACACTTTTAGGATTTGTTTTGGGGGATACTTTTATATTGCATCCTTCACATTCCTACTGAAGAAATTTTCCTAGAAATATAGAACTAATTGCATGTACTTGCAACCAGTTCTCCTGTCCTCATAGTATAAATTCCAACCCCCTATATGGCACTCAAGAACCTTCACAGTTTGGCTTTATCACAATTTTCCAGTCTCATCTCCCATTGGTCTTCTACATCACCAGAAAAACCCAATGGTGACAAGGAATTCTTTCTTATCCGAATGTGCCATAAATATTCATCTTTTCATGCCTTGATTTCTTCTGTTGGTCTTCTTCAGTGATGATATGTAATCTACCTTCCATAGCAAGTGTTGAAATCTAGCGAAATAATTTCCACCCTCTCCACTGGTTACTCCATTCTGATCCTTCAAATTCCAACTAAAGTGGCCCATCTATGAAGCATTGTTTAATGCCCCAGGTAGAAATGCTCATTCTGCATTAACAACCTCCAAGACCAGTAGCATCATCCTGATTTTACTGATGAAGAAACTGAGGTTTGAAAAGGGAGAATTATTTACTAAAATTATGGGTTAAGCATAGAAAATAAGCTAGTTCAACTGTTTAAATAATTGTGGGTCTTGTCCACTCCATGGTATTTTATAGCTTCTGATTACATATCAGGGAGATCAGAAGTTAGAGAGCAGTTACAGGGTTGAGGGAATTCCTGGAAACATCACTAAAGGGTATGAACGCTTAGCTCAGATACAGGAGGCCTTAACTAAATCCCGAGTTTGTTTGTGGGTAGTCAGAATTCTGCCTGGCACATTCAGCTCAGATTTTTAGGGATTTGGGTATTGGCTGGCAAGGAAGTTGTATAAAACCTAGGAATGGGAAGGGAAAAAATATGAGAGACAGTCGGTTAATCAGAAGCTATTAAACTCATAAATATTGTTGGCTTGAGTTTTACTTTGTAGGGAGATGTTAGTCTCAATTCACGTTTTAGTAACTGTTGATGGTTTTTGTCTCAAAATTAGTAAAGTTCTAATACACAATGAACTTTGAAGATATCCTGTTCAGTGAAATAAGCCAGAGACAAAAGGAATGAAATAGAATAAGCAAACTCATAGAGTTAAAATCCAGAATATTGGTTACCAGGTGACAGGGTAGGGGGTAGGGAATAGGAAGTAAAGGCTTAAAATGTATACTTTCTATTTGGGAGGATGAAAACATTTTGGTAATGGTTGGTGGTGATGGTAGGGCAACATTGTGATTGTAATTAATAACACTGAATTATATATCCGAATGTGGTTAAATGGGAAATTATAAGTTTTATTTACATATGTTATTAAAATAAAAATTGTTTTAAAACCCAGAGAATTGCACAACACAAACAACTTAAACCCTAAGCTTAAAAAAAGCTGCAGATGGACTCATTTAAGCCAAGAGTTAAAATTTCCAGGCTCTGACAAATTATGCAAGTCCAGGGTGAGCATGACAAATGCTGTTATCAACAGCAAAACTTTTATTGGCATGTAGTAAAAAATGGAATTATTTTGCACTCATCTGCTTGTTTATTTGCGTACATATAGTGACACCATTATAGAGATTGGAAAAGTAAAGCTCAGACATCTTCAAATGACTCACTGAAGTTCACAGAAACAGGAAGCACCTACTGGGACTTGAACCCCTACATCCCAACTTCTGGTGAGGCTAAGAGTGCTCTCATACATGGATGATTTATGGATATCATGAGCCAATAGCTGTTGCTCAGTTTTCAGTCTGCCAATGTATTGGGGAAGCAGAGGCAGCCAAGATCCAAGAGAGGAGGTGGGATAGTAAGGGGGCAGGCAGCCCCCACCTGCAAGCTAGATTAAGGCCCTGCAAACATGACCCAAGGGCAGAGGGCAGAGGCAAGAGCCTATCCCTCTGGCTTGTTCTCTTTCCTCTTTCTAGCTCTCATGTCTTATATTCTCTTTATCAGAAATGAGGACATGTCCCATGTTATCTGCACAATTGTCTCATTTCTTTCAGCTCTTGGTGCTGGCGCAGATTTGGCTAGAACATATTGGACAGGGTTAGATATAAGACTTGAATATAGTATTAACCATGGATAGCAGGACAGTTTTTTAAAATGTCAATGCATATTCTCCATTTTAAGTGCAAAGGGAATTACATGTGTTCATTATCCTATTTTGGGGGGCAGGGTTCCCAAAAGGGCTGACAGAAAAATATGGAATGCTCATGAATTTGCATGTCATCCTTGTGCAGAAGCCATGCTAATGTTCTCTATATTGTTTCAATTTTAGAATATATGCTGCCAAAGCAAGCACTCTGTTCATTTTCTTAATCACAGATTTTACAAAACACATATTGAAGCTTACTCTGTCAGGTACTTTGGGAAGCTTTAAGGTATATGCAAAAGACAAAGCTCTCTGCATTTAAGGAGCACATAATCTGGCAAACATTGTGGCAAGGTGGATCTTAACTTATTTGACAGGTCTCGGAACTCTTCAATAAAGTAATGAAAGTGATGGATCTTTCATCCTAGAACCACGCATGCACACATACAAACACAGATTTCCACTGATGGAGGAAATATCAGGAGCTATCTAGACTCCCCTGAATACCAAGCACTGTCTTCTTAGAGGTTTCTAAACCTCAGGTTAAAATGTTCTGGAATGGAATAGCATTAGCGTGAATAAATGTTTATCGTGCTCCTACCATATTCAAGGCAATGGAAAAATAAAGGGTTATGCTGGATTAACTGTCAACTCACATCACTAACCACCTTCGTCTAAGTTCTCCTTTACAGGCAGAAATGCCAAGGTACAATTCCCAGAATCTCGTTGCCCAGTATACAAGGTTAGACTTTGACAGTGGGAGGCACTAGGTTTGGAAGGCAGGTGGGAAAGAGAAGCTATTATTATCTAGGGTGTTAGAACCAGGTATATTGGGAAGACATGCGATTTACAGTGGCTTCCCTGCTGGGAATAGCCCTTCAGAATCATGTGCTATCCATACTGTGGACTGAGACAACCAGAGGGGAGCTTCTCACAGGTCCTTGCAAATTGCAGTAGCAATCTGGGTAATATATGAGACCCACTCTCTCTGTTCAGGCCGAGGTCTCCTGTGGCAGCTTGCTGACCTTTGCTCCCCCCACTTCCAGTGGATGCATAACCTTTTAATTTTCATTGACTGAACCCTGACTGCACAACAAATAAGACACAATCTCTTTACTCTGTTCTCTTGGGTGCGAACTATTTTTTTTCTGTGAAAAGCCATTTAGCAAAACTTTTTGACTTGGCAGGGCAGGCTATCTCTGTTGAAACTACTCAGATCTTCCATTGGAGCATTAAAACACTCATAGATGGTGTATATATGAATGACCATGAATGTACACAATGAACCTTATATACAAAAACAGGTAACAGGCCAGAATTGGCCCACAGGTCACAGTTTGCTCACCTCTGCTTCAGAGATCTGTATTCATTACATTCCTCAATTGATGGTTTATAGTCATCTTTGATCCATGCAAGGCACTAGGTTGATTTTTTTTTTATTTAGATTGTCCCTATATGCCTATTCCCCTCTTCTCTCCCCCTCCATATATATCCCCATTTTAATATATTCAATGTATATGTTTTCTTTGTGTGTGTTTTTCACAAAATGCATATTATTTTGTAGCATATATTTATCTTCAAATGGAATTAACTTTTAGGACATGTTCTGTTTCTTCCTTTATCGAGTGCTGTATCTTTAAAAGTCTTTCCAATTGCAGTGTGTCCATCTGGTCCACTGTTTTAACTGATAAATCACATTCCATGGTGGCAGTGGTAAATGTTAATTGTGTCGACCAATATCAAGTTCTTGCTCTGTGAGTCATCAAATGAAGCATTGCTGCCCAAGAGAGTTTGTCCAGACACTTACTGGACTCTGCATGAGTGAAAAATAAACTTCTATTAGTGTTCATTTATTACTATAGCATTACCTAGCCTATCCTAGTATATTGCTTCTAAGTACTGATAAGTACTCCATAGTGTAAACCCAAAGCATTACACTAATCTACTGTCCCAGTAATAGTTTCCCATTTTGCTTAGGGAGCATAGCACAGTGATTAAAAAACACAATTTTTGGAACCCAAGTGCCTTTATCCTATCGTGGTGCCATCACTTATGAAATATGTGACTTTGGGCAAGTTTACTTCATTTAATTGCCTTAGGTTGTCTGTCTAAAATACGGAAATAAAGATAATGCGTGCCTTCTAGGGCATCAATAAGATTAACATTAAAACAGTAATTAGGATTTAAGAAATGTTCTATATGAATAAAATGAAATTTGCCACCCACAATTTAAAATTTAGGATTTAATTTCCAGGACCTTTCCAATGTAAATACTCTAAACTTATAGGGAATGAATAAGGCAGATGTTGGTGTCCCTGTTTACACATAAGGAAACCAGCATTTAGACAGGTGAGATGAGTTCTATAAGAGCATGCTGCTATGGCAGAACATCATTCTCACCTGTCTGCTGACTCTGAGAGAAACTTCCTGGTTTCTTTGGTCTATAGCAATGCTGAACCCTTGGGAAAATCCATCCAGCAGAATCTGCCTTGATGTAGTATTCAAGAGCTTCAAGTATAAGATATTCTGAATTCTAACCAGGATGCAATGGGGGTGGGCAAGTTGAGGAAGTGGAGAATTAGAGAAAGCTGGGACTGTGGAAGGACAGAAGCTGCCTGTGAGATGAGAAAAAATGTTTCCCCAAGGATAGAGAAAGGTTAAAGACATATTGATCTTGAGTAGGAAACATTCTCCTGACTTTTCATCCTTTTTTGTCAAATCATCTAACATCAAAAAAGGGTCTGTTACCAAGCTTAGCTTTGGAGATGGCGCAAAAGATACAACTGATGAACAACTGTTTGCTGACATGGAGGGCACCACAGTAGTTTTTGATGATATGAGCCGAGCTGCAAGGTAAAGGCGATGTGGAACCTGATAAAATACGCATCTGAGTGACAGGCAGGCAGTAGCCAAGGACATGCATCCTCTCAACAAATCACCCATTTTCTGACTTTAGATGGGTTTCGCTTTCTTTTCAAAAGATGGTTCAAAACCCCACAGGCCAAGCCCAGGAAAGGGGTAGCAGAGCATGTTACAGTTTCCAAGGTGCTTCCTCAACAATTATATTGTAGTATTCTCAAAGCTACTCTGATAAAAGAGTAGGCTTGGCTCAGTTTATACTATACTCATTATACAGATGATGAAACTGAGGACAAAAGAAAAAAAAAAAGACAAAGACACAAAGCCACAGAAGCAGTGGAAGAGGTAGGAGCAGCTCCTGACTTTCCCATAATTACCCAATTATCTTCACCCTACAGCACATTACATCTGACCAAGTTTACTTTACATAAAAAAGGGCTAATAGTGCCTCTGTCTGAATATATATGGATATATCTGTCAATCTAACTTGATTATATATTTATGTATCTTCATTTCCCGTTCATCTTTAAAATCTATCACCTATTATAGATTTTACCTATTAACATTTCATAATCACCTGTATCAACGTACCTATAAATTATCTAGTATACCTCCTGATTGGTCACCTTTGCACAGGTACTCTGACTGATGTGATGAATATAGAGTTAATAACACCTTAAGGAAAATCACATGGCATTGAAAACAGTTCATGGTAATAACCTTTGTAGATTTTGCATTATCTTGCTGATTTGCTTAACCTCACTGAAACTCAGTTTTCTATCTATCAAGTGGAGAGGGAAATAGTCACTTTGCAGTGCTGTAGGAAAATCTAAAGAGATAACAGTTATATGATACTGACTTAATCCCTCGTGCAGGGTAAGCCCACAATGTATAATTGTTCTTTACCACTCCCTTTAATCAGACCTTGCTTTCCAGTCTGTTTTTTCCCATGAACTTGGGTGGTCTTAATTTCTCTTGTCTCTCAAACTTAGAGTCAAATATCATGTAAATTGATTATTTGGGCATCCCATATGGTTTCAAAGATTATCCCTTTTAGGTCAGCTGTCATGATTTGGCAATTCAGCTCTAAGTTTTTTGAGGGATAATTCCCTATTTACCATTTAGAAAACCAAGAAGTGGTTCTGAATCCACTCTTCTGCGTTATCTGAAGAACTTTGCACAGGGCTTTGCTCATAATCAGTGTCAAGTGAATATTTGATAAATTGAATAGAGGTGTTCCCAAGTAGCACCATTGAACCTAGGAGAATCTGGAAATGTAGGCACACAGAAGTTGATTCTTAATATACATAGGAGAACTGAGAAAGCAAAGTCCTCTGAAGTTTTAACAAGTAATTTACATGACCCATTCATTCCCTAAGTCTGTATTTATGGAGAAACTCCATAAATCCTGTGCCATGTACTGGGAATACAAAAATGAATCAGACATATGCCTATAATCTGGACAAGACAATCCCATTCTAATGTAATCAGGGCTGTGATAGATGGATTCATGGGAAGCTGTGGGAGAATAGAGAAATAGAGAACACCCTGGTGGGCATCTGATATTTGTCTGCCATTATTTCTTTGGCCCTTCTTCTGTTAATAGCAATCTCTTACTTTGGAGAGCTAAATATCTATCATTCCAGGTAGTTCATTACCATCATGTGACCAGGTCTAGCTATTATAAACCCACCTTTCTGCCCATAGCCACTGACCCAAAGTAGTTGAATTAGAGTTCTTCCCTGGAATTTTATAGATAGGAGCTGATGGAAGATCTGTCTTTTCTCTCGATGACCCAGCTCACTTAATATAAGCAAGGAGTGCTATTCTCTTGCCCGTTCTGCTCTAACCATTGCATGGCAGAAGAAAATTAAGTCAAACTTTAGGTGAGACAGGTAATGGAGATGAAGGAAAAAAATAAAAAAGGGGTTCTGGATATTTTTTAAGTACCTAGAAACTCTGAGAATTCCCAGGGGCTATCTCAACCTTTAGATTGCCCAATCACATAAGCCAAAAACTCATTTTTGCTCAAAACTTGAATTTCTTATGCAGATGGTTTCATATAGCCATTTTATTACCTCAAATCTGCACATACTTTCCTACCATTTACAAAACCATTTCATACATATTATCATGAGTTTATAGCAGCACAACATTGGGAGATCAGTTGTAGTATGATTCCATCTGATGTGAAAATTTAAATCAGAGAAGGAATTGGTGTGGCTGAATTTGGTCACATTAATTTGGGATGGAGCCAAGAAAAAAATGAAGCTTTCTGCTTTTTAGGACAGGGTTCACACCACATTCACTCTGAGTTCTCATTATCAGGCCAATATTTAAGTGTTTGTCCTGACACTAACTGGCCATGTCAGGACTATCACAATATCTGTCTACTATATACTTAGCAAGGTGGAGATGGGTTTCAGTTATTTCTTCAACATTGCTAACTATATGTGGATTTTATAAAATGTATATATAAAATGAAAACAAATATACACACAAATACACATAAAGTCCACATATATATGTAGATATGTGTGTGCATATGTATGTATGTGTGTATTATATCTATTACTCTCATTCAGAGAATTTTAAGAAATATACTTGTGGATGTTGATAGGAGTCTCCTGGAGAGATTCCTGTGCAAATACCATTTAGTAATAAGCCTTTCCTTTGTTGCCAAAATGTGACTTGTCAGTCTTAAATTGAAACTGGCTAATGCAACTTAATCACAATATATTAGTTCAACTTTAGGCATAATGCTAGGTTTGAAAATATAAGAGCATGATTGGTTTTAGCAATCTATTTTAAAGTGAGTCACTTGTTCTTGGGCAATCCAGTGTCTGAGTACCTAGGCATCCTTAAGATACCTGGTCAGCCCTTGCCTGACCTTTCTTGGAAAGGGGCCTGTTACCTAACAGCAAAATATGTTGAAGTGCTTTCAATTGACCTTAATCCTGGAAGGGAGCTAGTTGAAAAGTTTATCAATCCATTTACCTAAATATTCTATCTTTGAATCTTTTATTAATTAGACCATTTGAATCTTCCTATGGAGTCTATCCATAAAAATTGATTCAATCTTTATAGTTTGTAAAATATGCATCAATTTATTAAGATTTTAATATCATTATTTGTGTTTTCATGTTTGTTGCTATTATATGGAGCTGAGGGTGTTACTAGTTGTGAGGCAAGAGTACGAGAAAGAAACATGCTTGGAAAGACCAATTTTTTTTTACTGGTTAAAACCTTGTCTGTGGTTTAAGGTATTGTTTTGTGACTCTTTTTGAATCACCCACATGATAACTTCGATCTAAAATTGAATATTAGAAAAAATTTGTGTTCTCTCAGTAATGGGTATGGCTTACTTGGCCAGGACAAGTTTGACATGTTCTATTCCACCTTCCTCAAAGGTAAGGTCAGAATTTAATGCTGAACTATAATTTTATTTCTTAAACTTATCTGTTTTTTTCAAAGAAATAATGGCAGAAAACTTCCAAAGTTTAATGAAAGACATGAATATACACATTCAAAAATCCCAGTGAACCCCAAACAGGATTAACTTGAAGAAAAATATGCTCAGTCACATAGTAATCAAATTATTGAATGCCAAGAACAAGGAGAGAATTCTCCTTGTCTGCAAGAGAAATGCACTATGTTATGTAAAAGGAAACCACATTAAGGTTAAGTACTGATTTCTCCTCAGAAACCATAAGGCAAGAAGGAAGCTGGAAGAAACACTTTAAAGGCATAAAGAAAACAATTACCAATCAAGAATTTTATATCCAGCAAGACTGTCCTTCAAAAATGAAGGGGAGAATGCTCACCTTCTATGTAGGAGAGCCAGGTTTGATGACCAGACCATGCACTTAAAAAACAAAACAAAAAAAAAATGAAGAGGAGATTGAGACATTGCCAGATAAATAAAAATTGAGCAAGTTCAACACCACTAGACCTGCCTTACCAGCAATTCTTTTTTTATTTTTTATTGTTTTTATTTTTTAAAGCATAACAACATACAAACATGAATATTCTTACCATGTGATCATTCCATTCTTGGTATATAATCAATAACTCACAATATCATCACATAGTTGTATATTCATCACCATGATCATTTCTTAGAACATTTTCATTAATTCAGAGGAAGAAATAAAAAGAAAAAAGAAAAAAACCTGTCCATACCATAGATAAAAGGAGCATCAGCCACAAGATTTTCATAATCACACTTACATTGCGAAAGCTGTATCATTATACAATCATCTTCAAAAAACATGGCTATGAGAATACAGCTCTACATTTTCAGGCACTTCCCTCCAGCCTCTCCAATATACCTTAACTAAAAACGTGATATCTATATAATGCATAGGAATAAGCCCCAGGATAACCTCTCAACTCTGTTTGCAATCTCTCAGCCATTGACACTTAATTTTGTCTCATTTCTCTCTTCCCTCTTTTGGTCTAGAATGTTTTCTCAATCCTTTGATACTGAGTCCCAGCTCATTCTAGGATTTCTGTCCCACATTGCCAGAAAGGTTTACACCCCTGGGAGTCATGTCACACATATAGAGGGGGAGGGCAGTGAGTTTGCTTGTCATGTTGGCTGAAAGACAGAGGCCACATTTGAACAACAATAGAGGTTCTCTGGGGTGACTCTTAGGCCTAATTTTAAGTAGGTTTAGCCTGTTCTTTGCCTGGATAAGTTTCATATGAACAAACCCCAAGATTGAGGGTTCAGCCTATTGCTTTGGTTGTCCCCAGTGCTTGTGAGAATATCAGAAATTCTCCACATGGGGAAGATGAATTTTCCCCCTTTCTCACCATTCCCCAAGGGGACTTGGCAAATACTTTTCTATTCACTGTTCAAATCACTCTGGGATTTATCAGGACATCACTCTAGATAAATTTACAAACTCTTCTGCCCTACTCAAGTTTCCATGTACTTATGGTATTCAATTAAATTGTCCATATAAGTTATATTAGGAAATGCACTAGTCAAATCATAAATTTTGTACCAATAAACATTTTTGCTCTAGTCTTATACATAAGTTAAAGTTTTAAAGTATGAATTACCATCTATTTTCAACACCCTGAAATACTGACGTTCCTTTGTTCTTCCTCATGCAAAAACATTTTTTAATTTGTACATTTACCATCATTGTACACTCTAGGCATTCCTAGATTATACCATCTCAGTCTTTATTGTCTATCTTTCCTTCTGATTTCATTTGTGTCCCCAGCCCTCCTCCCTCTATCATTCTCATATTCAGCTTCCTTCAGTGTACTAACATCATTGTATTACAGTTAAGTAGTATTGTGCTATTGATTTCTGAATTTTTACAATCAGTCCTGTTGCACAATCTATATCCCTTCAGCTCCAATTACCCAATATCTATCCTATTTCTATCTCCTGATGGTCTCTGTTACCAGCTGAAATTCTCCAAGTTCATCCATGAATGTTAGTTCATATGAGTGAAACCATACAGTATTTGCCCTTTTGTTTCTGGCTAATCTCACTCAGCATAATGTCCTTAAGGTCCATCCATGTTGTTACATACTTCATAACTTTATTCTGTCTTACAGCTGCATAATATTCCATCATATGTATATCCCACAACTTGTTTAGCCACTCATCTGTTGATGGACATTTGGGCTGTTTCCATCTCTTGGCAATTATAAATAATGCTGCTATAAACATTGGCATGCAAATGTCCATTTGTGTCCTTGCCATCATGCCCTCTGAGTAGATACGTAGTAATGGTATTGCTGGATCATATGGCAATTCCATACTTAGCTTCCTGAGTTACTGCCAAAGTGCCTTCCACAGTGGTTGTACCATTTGACATTCCCACCAACAGTGGATAAATGTGCCTCTTTC
Organism: Tamandua tetradactyla; assembly: GCF_023851605.1. Taxonomy (NCBI): domain Eukaryota; kingdom Metazoa; phylum Chordata; class Mammalia; order Pilosa; family Myrmecophagidae; genus Tamandua; species Tamandua tetradactyla. Next base: position 39,836,700 of record NC_135328.1, read on the forward strand.
CCCACATCCTCTCCACCACTTGTCGTTTTCTGTTTTATTGATAATGGCCATTCTGGTGGGTGTGAGATGATATCTCATTGTGGTTTTGATTTATATTTCCCTAATAGCCAGGAGAGTTGAACATCTTTTCATGTGCCTTTTAGCTATTTGTATTTCCTCTTCTGAGAAGTGTCTGTTCATGTCTTTTCCCCATTTTGTAATTGGGTTGTGCATCTTTTTTTGTTGAGTTGAACAATCTCTTTATATATTCTGAATACTAGATTTTTAGCTGATATATTGTTTCCAAATATTGTCTCCCATTGTGTTGGCTGTCTTTTTACTTTCTTAATGAAGTTCTTTGATGCACAAAAGTGTTTAATTTTAAGGCGTTCCCATTTATTTATTTATTTCTTCAATGCTCGTGCTTTGGTTGTAAGATCTAGGAGACTGCTTCCTATTATAAGATGTATAAGACATTTCCCTACATTTTCTTCTAAAAGTTTTATGGTCTTAGATCTAATGTTTAGGTCTTTGATCTATTTTGAGTTAATTTTTGTATAGGTGTGAGATATGGATCCTCTTTCATTCTTTTGCATGTGGATATCCAGTTCTCTAGGCACCATGAAGAGACTGTTCTGTCACAGGTGAATTGGCTTGATTGCCTTATCAAAGATCAATTATCCCTTGATGAGAGGGTCTATAGCTGAACACTCTTTTTGGTTCCATTGGTCAGTATAGCTATCTTTATGCCAGTACCATGCTGTTTTGACCACTGTAGCTTCACAATACACCTTAAAAGTTGGGTAATGTGAGATCTCTGACTTCATTTTTCTTTCTCAGGATATTTTTAGCTATTCAGGGCAACCTGCCCTTCCAGATAAATTTGGTTATTGTTTCTTCTGTTTCTGTAAAGTAAGTTTTTGGGATTTTAATTGGTATTCATTGAATCTATAAATCAATTTAGGTAGAATTGACATCTTAACTATATTTAGTCTTCCAATCCATGAACATGGTGTGCTCCTCCATTTATTTAGGTCTTCTGTGTCTTTTAGCAATTTCTTGTAGTTTTCTTTGTATAGGTCTTTTGCATACTTAGTTACATTTATTCCTAAATATTTCATTCTTTTGGTTGTAATTGTAAATGGATTTTTTTTCTTGATTTCCTCCTCAGATTGTTCATTACTAGTGTATAGAAACATTACAGATTTTTGAGTGTTGATCTTGCAACATGCCACTTTTCTGTACCTCATTTATTAGCTCTACTAGTTTTGCTGTGGATTTTTCAGGGTTTTCAACATATAGTATATCATCTGCAAACAGTGAAAGTTTTACTTCTTCCTTTCCAATTTTGATGACTTGTATTTCTTTTTCTTGTGTAATTGCTCTGGTTAGAACTTCCAATGCAATGTTGGATAACAGTAGTAATAGTGGACATCCTTGTCTTGTTCCTGATCTTAGGGGGACAGCTTTCAGTCATTCTCCATTGAGGATGATGTTAGCTGTGGGTTTTTCATATATTCCCTTTATCATGTTGAGGAAGTTTCCTTCTATTCCCACCCTTTAAAGTGTTTTCAACAAGAAAGGATGTTGAATTTTGTCAAATGCCTTTTCTGCAACAATCGAGATGATCACATGGTTTTTCTGCCTTGATTTGTTAATATGGTGTATTACATTAATTGATTTTCTTATGCTGAACCATCCTTGCATACCTGGGATGAATCCTACTTGGTCATGGTGTATAATTATTTTAATGTGGTGCTGGATTTGATTTGCAAGAATTTTATTGAGGATTTTTGCATCTATAGTCATTAGAGAGATAGTCTCTAATTTTTTTTCCTTGTAGTATCTTTGTCTGGCATTGGTATGAGGGTGATGTTGACTTCATAGAATGAGTTAGGTAGCCTTCCCTTCTTTTCAATTTTTTTGAAAAGTTTGAACAGGATTGGTACTAATTCTTTCTTGAATGCTTGGTAAAATTCACATGTGAAACTATCTGGTCCTAGACTTTTCTTTTTGGGGAGCTTCTTAATGACTAATTCAATTTCTTTACTTGTGATTGGTTACCCACTACCTGAAGGGTAAACTGAGGCACCTCAAGATGCAGATCCAGAAATTCGATGCCCAGGGTGACAGCAAGGGCTCAGTCTACTTCTGAGTGTGGAGGCATGTGCCATGGTGGGGGGCGAGCTTTGTCCTGCTGCACCCCAGCCCCTGGGGAGGTTGTCTATTTCTTCTCAAGTCAATGTTGGTTGTTCATGCCTATCTATGAAATTGTCCATTTCATCTACATTGTCTAGTTTATTAGCATATAGCTGTTCATAGATGTATTAGTTATGGTTCTCTAGAGAAACAGAATCACCAGGGAACACTCACAAATATAAAATTTATGAAAGTGTCTCACATGACCACGAGAATGTAGAGTCCAAAATCCGCAGAGTAGGCTGTGAAGCCAATGATTCTGATGGAGGGTCTGGACAAACTTCACAGGAGAGACTTACCAGCCAAAACAGGAAGAGCCTGTCTCTTCTGAATCCTTGTTATAAGACTTTCAGTGATTAGATTAAGCATTGCTCATTGCAGAAGACACACCCCTTTGGTTGATAACAAATAGAATCAGCTGTGGATGCAGCTGACATGATCATGATTTAATTCTATGAAATGTCCTCATCACAACAGACAAGCCAGCACTTGCCCAACCACCACTTGGCTAAGTTGACACATGAACTGACCAAGACAGTCCACCCCTTGTCAACCTGGCAACTATACATACCACCTTAAACCATACCTAATTTCTCAATAAAACACACTTTTTTTCTTTCACCTAACAATATTCAACTGTCCTGCATATAACTGGAAACACATTAAATCTCTCCATAATAAGGTGCAAATCCTTGGGTAATATTCATTCTTAAACTTGATATCTTACAACTTAAATAGTGTAACATTAACCAAACAGCATTACATTCCTCGTTTCTGTAACTGATCATGTGGTCGAAGTTCATATTTATCACTACCTTCTTCCACTACCCATTCCATGTTCTCTTTACCCTTAGCAAGCACTTCAGCTGGCCGTGGTTCTTTGCCCAGTGGGGTGACCCAAACCTTCATTCCTGAAGTTTCAGAGCCATTGATAGTCCTGCCTGGATTGCATTGTTGCAGTTTTCCATTGATTTTAATCACAGGGCATGGTAATACTAAATGACTCCCTAGGGAATCTCCTATATCCCAAGAAAGCTCTTCTTTACCTCCATTATGTAGTTGCAGTCCTACTTCCTCCTGATAGTCAGGGTCAATCACCCCAGACAATAATGTAATCCTCTTCTTGGCTTGTTGATCCAGTGGCATAAGAAGCCCAAAGTGACCAAGTGGCAGTCTTAACTTCCAGTTCAGTGGAATCACCGTTGGTTTCTCCTGGAGGAAGTACTACTCATTTTGGAACTAAAACCTCTAGACCAGCAGAGCTCAGGGTCACAGGGACAGGAAGCAAAAATTTTCCTAGTGGATCACTAGGGGTAATAGTGAGTGGTGCCACTCCCATTTCCAATCAATGCCCTCACTTTAACAGCAGACACCATGCAAGATTGAGATTTTAGTTTACATTGTAAAGTTGCTACTCTGACAATAAGATTCTGAGTCTGATTTTCAGAGATCTCAAGTCTACGGCTACAAGAAATAAGATTTTCCTTTCAGATACTCATAGAAACATCTACATCTTTCAGATAGCGCTTAAGCTTCTTGTTTGAAGCCTTAAGCCCATCCCTTTCACCCTTTAATCTAGCCAATGTATCTAACAACCAACCAACCAACATTTCTATACCTCTTATTTCTACAAAACTCTGTAAAGGTGTCAAAAACATTATCCCCCAGAGCCCAGCTTCATACAAGCAAAGCATTGGGAGACTCAAACGGTGATTTTGACTATCTCTTTTGCCAACTCACTCCATGGATTGGGAGTGTCATTCTGATTATGGGAATCAGAGTCCTTAGTGTCTTTGAGTCCAGTCAGAGTAGAAAGCCATTCATAAAAACCCATTTTTAAGATTCTGTTTCTTAAGAACCACTCCTGGTACTGAGATGTATTAGTTAGGGTTCTCTAGAGAAACAGAAACAGAAACTCACAAATATAAAATTAATAAAAGTATCTCACATGACGATGTGAATGCAGAGTCCAAAATTCACAGAGTAGGTTGTGAAGCCAATGATTCCAATGGAGTGTCTGGATGAACTCCACAGGAGAGGATCACCAGATGAAACAGAAAGAGCCTGTCTCTTCTGAATCCTCCTTATGAGGCTTTCAGTGATTAGATTAAGCATCATTCATTGGAGAAGACATGCCCCTTTGGCTGATTACAAATGGAATCAGCTGTGGATGCAGCTGACATGATCATGATTTAATTCTATGAAATGTCCTCATTGCAACAGACAAACCAGCACTTGCCCAACCACCACTTGGCCAAGTTGACACATGAACCTGGCCATGACAATAGTATACTCTCATTACCTTCTTTATTTCTGTAGTGTCAGTGGTTATGTCTCCTCTTCCGTTTCTGATTTTATTTATTTGCATCCTCTCTCTTCTTCTTTTTGTCAACCTTGCTAAGGGTCCATCAATCTTATTGATTTTCTCATAGAACCAACTTCTGGTTTTGTTGATTTTCTCAATTGTTTTTGTATTCTCAATTTTGTTTATTTCTGCTCTAATCTTCACTACTTCTTTCCTTTTGCTTGCTTTGGGGTTAATTTGCTGTTCTTTGTCTAGTTCTTCCAAGTAGATAGTTAATTCCTCCATTTTTGCTCTTTCTTCTTTTTTGATATAGGCATTTAGGGCAATTCCCTCTTAGCATTGCCTTTGCTGCATCCCTTAAATTTTGATATGTTGTGTTTTCATTTTCATTTGCCTCGAGATATTTACTGATTTCTCTTGTAATTTCTTCCTTGACCCACTGGTTGTTTAAGAGTGTGCTGTTGAGTCTTCATATATTTGTGAATTTTCTGACCCCCTGCCTATTATTGATTTCCATCTTCATTCCTTTATGATCTGAGAAAGTGTTTTGTATGATTTCAATCTTTTTAAATTCATTGAGACTTGCTTTGTGACACAGCATATGGTCTATCCTTCAGAATGATACATGAGCACTTGAGAAAAAGGTATATCCCATTGTTGTGGGGTGCAATGTTCAATAAATGTCTGTTAAGTCTAGTTTATTTATTGTATTATTTGAATTCTCTGTTTCTTTGTTGATCCTCTGTCTAGATGTTCTGCCCATTGATGACAGTGGGGAATTGAAGTCTCCAATTATTATGGTAAATATGTCTATTTCTCTTTTCAGTGTTTGCCTCATGTATTTTGGAGCACTCTGGTTCAGTGCATAAATATTTATGATTGTTATGTCTTCTTGTTGAATTGTTCCTTTTATTAATACATGGTGTCCTTCTTTGTCTCTTTTGTTTTACATTTGAAGTCTAATTTTTGGATATTAGTATCTAATTTGTTGGATATTAATGTAGCTATTCCTGCTCTTTTCTGATTGTTGTTACTTGAAATATCTTTTCCCAACCTTTCACTTTCAACCTATGTTTTACCCTTGGGTCTAAGATGCATCTCCTGTAGACAGCATGTAGATGGGTCCTATTTTTTTAATCCATTCTACCAGTCTACACCTTTTGATTGGGGAATTTAATCCATTAATATTTAGTGGTGTTACTGTAAGGGCAGTACTTTCTTCTATGATTTTGCCTTTTGGATTTTATATGTCATATCTAATTTTTCTTCTTTTTATCTTTACTGATAGTCTGCATTTCTACACTCTTCTCCACACCTCTCTCTCCTGTCGTTTCCTATCTGTCTCTAGTGCTCCCTTTAGCATTTCTTACAGAGCCAGTTTCTTGGTCACAAATTCTCTGTGATTTTTTTTTTCTGAAAATGTTTTGATTGCCCCCTTATTTTTGAAGGGCAACTTTGCTGGATGTAGAATTCTTGGTTGGCAGTTTTTCTCTTTTAGTATCTTAAATATATCATCCCACTGTCTTCTTGCCTCCACAGTTTCTGCTGAGAAATTTATGCAGAGTCCTTTTGGGCTTCTCTTGTATATAATGGATTGTTGTTCTCTTGCTGCCTTCAAGATTGTCTCTTTCTCTTTAACACCTGACATTCCGATTAGTAAGTGTCTTGGAGTACGTCTGTTTGAACCTTTTCTGTTTGGGGTATGCTGCACTTCTCAGATCTGTAATTTTAAGTTTTTCATAATATTTGAGAAATTTTCAGTGATAATTTCCTCCATTAGTTTTTCTCCTCCTTTACCCTTCTCTTCTCCTTCTGGGAAACCCACAGCAGGTATATTTGTGTGTTTCACGTTGTCATTCAGTTCCCCAAGGGCCTGATCATGTTTTTACATTCTTTTCCCTATATTTTCTTTTGCTTGTTGGATTTCAGATGTCCCATCATCCAGTTCACTAATCCTATCTACTGCCTCTTGAAATATAACTTTGTAGATTTCCATAGGTTTTTTTTTTGTCTCTTCTATTGTGACTTTCATTCCCATAAGTTCTGTGATTTGTTTTTTCAGACTTTCACATTCTTCCTTTTGTTCATTCCTTGCCTTCTTTATAACCTCCCTCAACTCATTGATTTGATTTGTGATGAGGTTTTCCATATGTCTGTTCGAACATTCTGAATTAATTGTTTCAACTTCTGTATCTCATTTGAATTGTTAGTTTGTTCCTTTGACTGGGCCATATCTTCAATTTTTCCTAGCATGATTTGTTATTTTTTGCTGGTGTCTAGGCATTTAATTTCCTTAATTAGTTTATTCTGGAGATTGTTTTCACTTTTTTTACCTAGAATTTTCTTGCTTGATGATTTTGTTGTCTATCTGTTCTTTGACATTCAGTTCAACTTATTCTAGACCTCTAGCTTAGGTTTTTTTTTTAACAGATCAGAATTTCTCAGTTCTTGTTTTATTGTTTCTTGCCCTGCCTGCATGGTGCATTTTTTTTCCCTTAGGAGGGTCTACTCAGATATTATAACCCCCAGTCACATTTTCCAAGACCAAACTGGCCTCCTCTCAGGAGGAAAGAGTCACCTCCATCAGTTTTCCCTGAGGGTGAGACCCAGCAGGTTGAAAGACTTTCCTGTGAAGCCTCTGGATTCTGTGTTTTTCCTAGTCTGCTTGTCTGCAGTAAGTTCCACCAGCATAAGGTGATGTGGTGCCTTTAATTTCAGCAGACTCTCCCAGCTGGGGGCATGGTTGAGACAGGGGAGAGATTGCAAGTTAGCCTTAATTGCATCAGTTTTCCAGATCTTGGGGGTCTGAATTCCTTGAGGGAGGGACTCCATCTGAGCTGGACACCACCTCTCTCCTGGGGAGAGCACAGCTCCAGACAAATTCTCAAAGAAGCTTAATTTTGCCCAGGCCTGGGGCAGTTGGAGTCTGAGAAGCCCTACAGCTGTATTCAAGGAGCACTCAAGCTGTAGAAACACAGCCACAGAAAAGAAAAGACAAAATCATTTTCAGAGCAGGACCCCCATTCCTCCAGATTGCCAGTCAAGATCTTAAGTTGGTACATTGCTCTGTGTATCTCCAGGTCCTGTGTGCCCCCTTCTTTCCTTCAGGGCCCAGACCCCTTTCAAGTATTTTGTTCTGTCTGATCCAAAAAAGCTTCTGTTTGTTTGCTTTTTTCTTTTTCCATCAGCCCTACCCTTTCTGCACTAGGGCAAAACCCAGCAACCTCAGCTTTTACTAGAAGTTCAGCTGAGTTGGGGGCCTATTTTTAGTGGTCAGAATTTGTTAGTTAATTCCACAATTGGAGCTTGGTTGCACTGAGCCCCTGCTGCTAGTAAAGTCTCTTTCCTTTCCCCTCTGGGAAGCAGCCTCTGGGGAGGGGCGCCAGCTCCATGCCTTGGGGAACTCACAGATCTGGGTGGGCTTTCAGCCTGTCCAGCTGGTCCAGACTGGGGTACGCTGTGTGTCCAGTCACTGACATGGCCCCAGCAGTTGTTCTGTACTGTTCCTGGCTATTTACTAGATAGTCTGGAGGACGAACAAAATCCTGCACCTCACTAAGCCACCTTCTGGCTCCTTCTACAAGCCTAAACTTATCTGTTTAAATAGACCACAACCACCACTCATTGAATACAAATTGTCTTCCAAGCACTGTGCTGATTTCTGTTATCCATTAATTATTTTGTTTATCTCCCAATGGAAGTTTTATTTTTTTACATTTCTGTTTTAAAATCTAATCAAAATTATACATCCCCATTGAATGGAGAATGATCAGAAAAACTTAGGATGCAAAAATAACAGTAGCACACACCAATCTCTACTCCTGTTGCTTACAGGGAACCACATTTCTTAAAATGAATATAAACCTTATTTTCTAGTATTTAGTACTATATTTCTAAAGATTATGTTCCTGGTAATATTGATTGGTCAATTTTAGGCATTATTTATTTTATCTATAGTTACTTTTCTAATGCAAGCCAAGCTATATTTTAATCTAAATATAATAGCTGCATTTATATTATCATATTTACATAAATAAGCATGGAATTTTCTTTTCCTTTCTTGAACATTTTGGAAAGCACATTTATTAGGGTTAATAATTGCCTTTCTTTCTTCTTGCTACTTTCATATGTAGACCTAGCACAGTTCCATACTAACTTCCAAACACTATGTTTTTCACATACCCTGTCATTTCAAAGAATCTATCATTTCGGGGTTTTTTTCTGGAAATCTATGAGTCAAAGGTATCCTCCACTCTTGCTCCATTTCCAACAGATTGCATTCTAAACTGTCTGTATAAGACAGTACTTTCTGAACTTTCTTCTGCCACAATTTTAAGCTTCCACTTCCCTTCTAAATTTTTCTTTGTTGGATAGCCTGTTTCATGGATCTCATGGTCCCCATATGGGAGCATATCCTCAGCAGATTATTAGGAAAATACACAGGGAATGATATTTATAAATCTTTGTTTGATTAATGCATTCATTCTTTCACACTCACTGTGCATATAATTCAGATGGAATTATATATCAAAAACATTTTCTCTCAAAATTTTGGAAACATTGTTCCTTGTCTCCTAACATTTTGCATTATTTATGAGAGGATTGACAAATTTCAGTTCTGGCTGCTTTTTGTAGATAATCCTCCCCCATTCAAATGAGAAGCTTTTAGAATCTTCTATTTACCATTGGTGAAGGTCAGATTATGAAAATTTATGATGTGGCTTATTGTTTGTGGTTGTTTGGTCTGGCTACTATTGGGCCACCTTTCTAATTAGAAACATGCTCATCTTTCAGTTCAAAATTTTTCTTTATTTGTGTATTTTTAAATTGTTTTTATGTTATTCTTCCTATGTTGTTTCTTTATTGCTTTTATCTTTTATCACTTACTATTTTCATTAGGTCCAATGAAGAGAGAGAAACCATGCAGTAATTTAAATACTAAATTTATATTAAAGTATAATATAAACAATTATTAATTAAAATGCCATTGTAGCAATGAGGAATTGGCTAGTAAAAAGTAAAGAGAAATCTAAAGCATATAGGAACAGGAGATACAGGTAGCAGCCACTACCCTGAGGGCCAAGATAGAACCCCTAGGAAAGTGGCCCTATCCCACCCCCAGGTGAGATCTAGGCCTCACTGGAGGGCACATGATTGAAGCTCACTGGACAACTGAGAAGTTCACTAAGGTGCTTCATTGGAATCTTCCAGCTGAAGTGCTGGGGGAAAGTCTTCACCAAGAAGTGTCATGCCAAAGAACTCATTGCAAAAGCTTCCAAGAGGGTGATGGGGAGGTACCAGGTTTCCTTGGCATACAGGTTTTTCTGGCCACTATGCTTTACAAGAGGAGGGTGCTGCAGAAGCTGGGTGCACTGCAGGAACCTGGAGAGAGGTGCACACAAGAACCTGGAAGAAAAGGAATCCTTTCACCTTCCAGTGTCCTTGTTTCCACTCGTGAAAAAGCATAGTATCATGTCAGCTGGCAAAGAGGAAATATGTATAAGTCCCATGTTCATTATCACAGAGCAGGCAATGAAAACTGCTTGTGGAACTGAGAGACAATACATGGATAACTAGCCTACATGTTTATATTTTGTTTTTTTCTACTCGCTGAATATAGCTTTTATTGAATTTGTTATTTTACTTATTGTATATGTGTAGGTCTATGTTTGTGTGTCTTCATGCATGCACATACATACATACATACATATATATATATATATAAATTTTTAAGATTTCTTTTTTGTTTTGTGCTATTACATATCCATAACCTCCTCTTCTTTTTTTATAGATATAATATCAGTGATTATATTATCAAATAGTTTCTGTTCTAAAATTTTATTTTGTCCCCTGCTTTATCTCTATTTCCTTCAGGTGTTTTTCCTTTCCTGTTTGTTGATTTATTTAGGATTTTCTCTCTTATTTTGGAAACTTTCCTGAAATGCCAGTTGATCTTTCACTGCCTATTCTTCTTCTGGGAATATAATATTGATTTGAAGCTCTGTGTACCTGGGAAGGACTTGTCACTGAGTTTTACTATCAGAGCAGAGGGGAGTCACTAGTTTCATGTAATGAGTATGAACACAGTATTTGAAGGTCTGTTTTCTAGAATCATTCCATTTTCCTCTGCTTACTTCCCTTGGTCTCTGTGCAAAACTACTATGTGGTTGATGAGAACTCAGGAATGGAGTGAGGTGAAACTTCTTTGTACATAGATGTTCAGTCAATCCCCCAAATTTCACAATCCTCTGTTACATCTGTAGCCTTACATATTGACTTCTAAGAGAAATGGCTTGTGTCTCCCTCTGAGGTATTTACTTTGTAGTCTGGTTCCCCTTATTAAATTCTCCATCTTTAGTTTCTAAAACTTGTTGAAATCTCTCATACGTTATCTTTTCTTCTCCCATTCTCTTGGTTCTAGTGGATTTATGATTTTTTATTCCTTTACTATCATATGGGAGATGCATTAGGAACATAAAAGATCAATGTAGTCTACTGGATTTCACTTTCTAATGTATCATTCTTGCTGAATAATTATTTATTAAAGCCCAACTTTTTATTAGAAATGATATGGTGACAAACGATAAATATTTTAAAAACTCATGTTGGGAAAATGATTGTGCAAGAGGAGACAGGAAGAATAAGTGAATGAGAGAGAAATTGAGTGAGTAAATGGGGAAAAATGTAACAAGAGATGAATGATTATCACATCAGTAGACAGTAGGGTGTGGTGGAAAGGTTCTTGTATTGTCAGAATCTTAGGTTAAGAATCTTAGAATCTTAGTTTTTTGTGGTTTGCTAGCTGTCAAGACCTGGGCATGCCAGCTCTCCAGTCTAAACAGAATCTTTTCATCTGCACAGTGGGTGAGGGCAGGTAGGACTAGAAATATAAAGAATTCTTTCAAGACTTCTATGCATCTCTTCCTTATTCTTTATTTTATTTTACTTTGAGTAAAGAAATAAATTCAAGGATAGGGGAAGCCTGGATTTCCCTATATCGTTAGTTCTCATAGACTTCAGTGACAAGCTGACTCATGTTACACACTGTTTTCCTAAAAGAGTACACATCTGTGAACATGTATTCTGTGTACCACTTCTAAGAGTTTTCTGCTTTCCTGAAGCTCATGTGAGGATCCCAATGGGGGCATGTTAATCTCAGAACCTTTAAGTTTCGGCCAGAGTGACCTCTCATCTTTCCCTTCCAGACAGGATTGCTGATGTGTTTCTCCTTGGAACTTTGAGTCTTCCAAAATCACAGAAAATTGCAGAGAAGAGTATTTCCCTTGCATACAAACCTTGTCATTCAGGTGAACCAATTTTCTTTTTGTAAATCAGGACATTTGCAAATGTTTCATTAGCTGTGGCCCAGATAGCTCTATAACAAATGCATTTGCTGTGTGGCACAGATGATGTATCAGCACAAACAGCTCACTGGCCTCCATTAATTATACAGGGGAAACGAAGTGACTATTTACAATGTAGCTGCAGAAATTCCATTTGGGAGCTTATTTTCACAGGAAAAGAAGGTATTTCCATGTTGCAAGTTAGCTTTAAGCTTTCTGACCCACTTCCTTTTAATAAACATGACACCGAATCATTCATTCTTTCTTCCATTTATTCACCCGATATTTATTGTGTGCCAGGCAACAATGCTAAATGTTCGAGGTAAAATTATAAACAAAAGAGGTACAGCCTTTGCCCTCACGGAAATAACTTGCACAGGTAACTAATAAAATAACCATACTGAGAGAATATATAATTACCATAAATATCAGGAGCCATGAGGGTAGATAAAAGGGAGGTAGGTAAGAGCTGTTCTAGTAAGAAAAAGTTAAGGGAATTTTCCAAGTGGACTGACTTTAGAATAGGAAGTAAAGTAGTTGAAGAAGTAGAGGGGATATTAAGAGTATCCTGGGCTAAGGCACATGCACAATATTTGCCAGGTAGAAATTAGTGAAGCAGGAGTATAAAATGAGGGACGAATACGACTAGAGGAGGCTGGAGAGGTGCAAGGATTACCCATACTGTTCCTATAACTAACTTAAAATTTTGGATTTTTATCAAAAGGACAATTATGAACCTACAGAAAATTGGATATAGAAGCCCACCCAAAACCCATGTTCGGAGATTCAGACTAAGAAAGAATTATCCCACAGAAAACATTTATTGAATGCTTCCCATGTGTTCCATTAGACCAGGGACTGGCCAAGTTTTCTGTAAAATGACAGATAGTACATATATTCGACTTTGTAGGCCACATATGAATCCATGTCACATAAACTTAAAAAAAAACTTTTTCTGAACTTTAAAAATAGAAAACCACTTTTAGTTGAAGGATTGTGCAAAAACAGACCAAGAGCAGGATTTGGACATCTATGCCATTGTTTGCCAACACTGCACTAGACCATGAGCTCAAAGAGGGCACAGGTACCATTTCTCTCATTCTTTATAAAATCTCCAGTGCCATGACCTTGCTGGGCACCCAGTAGGTGCTTACTATACATATTCATTGAATTCACTCATGACTGAACTAGCTGTTTAAAGATTCTTTATCGATTCATGACAACAACCAAGTGAGGCACGTGGCTGTTGACTTTGCCACTATTGTCACTATTGCCACTGTCTCCTATTACTCATGTGTCACAGATGGGACAATGTGATTTAAATCTCTTCCAGATCACACAGCTAATAAGTGACAGAGCCAGGTCTTGAACTAGGTCAGTAAAAGTTCTAAGACCAAGTTCTTCTTTCTGCTCTCTTTGTAAACAACACATAAATAACCATGTGCAAAATAGGTCAACATCAAATAATGGAAGCATAGCCCAAAGCTGAGAGAGATCACTGTTCAAAATGGGAGATGGAAAGCATAAATCAACCTCCCCTTCCTCCTGAGATTCCTATTATAATAATAATAAATGACTGTTTAAAGACAGGAAACTTCAACATGAAAGGAAAGAAAAGAAGAGGGGAGCATCATGGACAAGAGAAGTTACTTATAAGAACCAGTGGAACTGTTGACTAATGATGCAGAGTGAGTAAGCCACCTCCTTGAGCGTGCATGGGGGCAATCTGGGCTGAAGAAGAAATTGACCTGTCCAATAGGTTACAGATACAAAGTTCTTTCAAAATCTCTCACTGCCAGGCTGTCCTGCAGATTCTGTGACTATTTTATCGATTAGGGAAGGAATATGTCAGTCTTACCCTTCTTGAAGCCACTCCAAATTTTCATTTTATTAACACACCCTTCACTCAGATTGGGGGAATCTTTACAATTCTCTTTTCCTTGCTTCACTGAAAATGAAGGGAACACCACTTATCAAGAAAAAAAATTTCTCCAGAGGCCAGTGATGACTCAGGTGGCTCTAGGGACCCCTGTCCCCTTGGCCGTCTGCTTCCTATGTAGACTGGAAACTGGAGAGGAAGGATACTGTTGTGTATGGGAGTAGGGTTGGTTGCCACTTCTTGAAAAGACCTAGGGGTCAGGGCAAGAACTGTTTTTAGAATATGGGTGACTTAGGATGTTTTATCTCCAGCTTTGTGGGTTAGGTGCAATTTAAAAACAACAGAAAAAAATAGTTTTACCTAACATTTTGCTATCACAGTGTATAGTTCTGTTTGGGAAAAAAAGCACAGATAAATTCAGAAAAGAATTTTCTGAGGGACATTATAAGATAGGGTGGATTTGATAGACGTGTGATATCATTGCAAGGCTGGACAAACTAGAAGACATAATAAATGGACGGAATGTAAGAAACAAAGAAAGATAATCGAGAACTTCTAGAAATAAATACATAAACCAAAAATAATATGTTTCAAATATGACTAAAATATTACAAGATTTTGATCATTTTTGGATTAGGAAAAAAGATTCTACATTTATACTGGCATTAAGAACCTTCTCCTTAGAGTAATCTGATGTTGTCAATGACATTAGAGTCCATGTGAGGAAAGTAAAATATAGGCATACCTTTTGGCTCTCTAGTAACTCATTTTCAAATCCAATGTTAGAATTAACTTAGAAAGGGTGGGCCACGGTGGCTCAGCAGGCAAGAATGCTTGCCTGCCAGGCCAGAGGACCCAGGTTTGATTCCCAGTGCCTGCCCATGTAAGAAAAAAAAAAAAGAATTAACTTAGAAAAAAAAAATCACAGAATAGTGCTGGGTCAGCACTTGCTTGACTTGGCCCCCTTAAATTCTCCTCCCTTTTGCATCACTTGATCACCTTAGCACTAATTCTCTTTACACATTCCTAACCACTATGCTATATTGCAACCCCACGGTGAACTGAATGACATCCTCGATCCCTTGCTACTCAAAGAGTGGTCCAAGGACCAAGAATATGGGCTTCATCTGATACCTTGTTTGAAATGCAGAATATTTGGTACTATGCCAACCTATTGCATCAGTATCTGCATTTAAATTTTTTTAGATGAATTGTGTATTTACTGTAATTTAAAATCACTGCCCTGACTCACTTTCCTTCCTAATCAAGGACCTTCCCTCACTTCCCTATCTGTCCTTTCTTTTCCAAAAGAAGTTCAGTGATGGTGGTTTTGCAAGACAGTTGGAGAATGGTTCCATGGGCTGCTCAGAGGAGATGGTGACCGGGAGAAAAGGAAAATGCAGCAGCTCTTGTTTAGCCACATCATCACTTCTTCCCAGAGCTTCACCACATGCCTTCCTTTCTAAAGCAGACTCTTACTTTTGTTTCCAGTAAGGGGAGATTCTGTAGAAAAGAAATAAAAATTAAAGATGATGAGTTGGCCAAGAGCTTTCAGGGTTTGCTTCCAAAGTGTTACATAGGAAGGAAGAGCTAGGAGAATAATATTGTTCACGGGCAGGATGGCTAATGGGCATGTAAGAACACAGAAGCTGGGAAACTTGCTGGGGTCATCTACTTCCTCTGACAGAAGCTGAACACCCAGTTGTTCCCTAGGTTTAACCCAACCCACTTTAATTACCAAATACTATTTAATGTTTGGGTGTGTGACTAAAACTGTAACTAGTTGGCATGTCCACAATCTGTCAGCAATTCAGTTTACCTCTTTAATAGGTACTTAGGCTCAGCACTATAGACCTAGAGATGTGTGGTCCCTGCCTTCAATTCTCCAAAATTTCCGGGGCTTTTTAGAGAGTTCAAAAACTTTACAGTTTACACTGAAACTCTCATATTCAGTGCATATTTTTGTTTCAGTGAGTATTTGGACACAAAAGAACTACTAAGCAAACTGCTGTTGTTTTTTAAAGAGTTCTCTATAAAATACAGAAAAATCCCAAAATCTCATGGAATCAGAATTGGAGAGGAAGAATAATACAGAGGACAAAATCATACTCTCTGTAGTTGGACAGAGTTGACTTCAAGTTTTAGCTTCACACTTTATAGCAAGGTACCTACTTAAACTCTCAACTTGAGTCTTTTCAAATGGTATATTCATCTGTTCAGGTGAGGTTACCCTGTGCAAAATATGACTTCCAAACCTCAAGATTAATTTGTTGTACTATATGTGCATATATAGCTATACATCTGCTCTGCATTGTTTTCACTTTGGAAGCCCAGTTGACAAAGTTGGCTCATTTTGGGACCAGATTGGCTTAATGGCAAAGGATGAAGAGATATGGCAAACCAGACCCAGAATCTTAAAGCTTCTATTCAATGTGTCAGCCATCACTTCCACTCACTGAGTCCACCTCAATGAAACAGGATGTTCGGCGAAAGAGTAATGCAATCAACCATGGAATGAATAATAGTACCCATCTTACAATGTTGTTGGAAAATTGAATTATTTAAGGCATGGGAAGCCCTTGATCCTTTGCTCAGTAGCTGAAAAACCACTTCACTTCCATGAACTTCAGTTTCCGTATCTGTAAAATAGAGACAATAATGCCAGCATTTAATGAAATTGTGAAAGGAACGAGTGTGTGACACATATTAGGCACTTGATGAAAAGAAACTAAGAACATAATAGTGAATACTCTTTTATTCAACTCACACAGGTAGAAGCAAGCTAATCCTCACAGGAAACTCGGAACTAGAGGTGCCAGGGAAGGTGGAAATGGCCATGAGTTGCTTCATTCTCCATTTCCTCTGGATCTATATCCTTCTTGCTATAGCTTGACAGAAAGCCTACTTTTCTTTAGAGGCAGAGGATGAAGGAGGGTGTGTTTTTGCAGAGATAACATGAGGTGAATTCAGGGGTTACTAATTTGGTTTCTGCTTCCTTTTCATATTTATTCAGAATTCCAACCAGAACAGTGGTCTAGCCAGTTCCCTCCCTTTCCCCTCTTGCCACCCTCCGCTGTCTGCTGACAGCTGCCATCACTCTTGCAAAGTCACTTCCCCACTCAAATTGTAATTCAGATAAAAAACTGGTGTGGCTGCAAAATTGAGGAGGGACAAATGTGTGGCCTATGAGGCTCTTTTGGGATTGGATTTGCTTGCACAGTGAAAGCCTATATGAGAAATTTTGAAGTCCATCTCAGAGCCCAGAGTCTGGCAGCTCCACCCTCAACATGCCCCACGTAGACACTACTCATAACCTAATCTAATTCAGATAATCCAGAATATGATTCCTGATTGTAAAGTTCCTTAGAGTTTACAAAATGCTTCCTCATGGTATGATTCATTTAATTCTCTCAATAGCCCTAAGGTGACAAATGTAGCTATGGTAGTCCATTTTATAGAAGACATGACATAAGAGAACAGTAAGATAAAGTGACATGCCGTGAGTGCACAGCAGGAAAGTATGAAGGCAGAAACAAAGTCCATGTGTACTCATTTCATGACACCATTTTTCTTCCAGAGCTTCATTACTTTTTGGTGTGGAAGTAAGGTAGAGTAGGTAAGGTAGGCACAAAAGCAAGAGGCCAGACTTAAGAAAGCAGTGACTCTTCCAGGGTAGCCCCCTCATTGCACTCCCTACCTGAAGAGGTTTTCCATTTTCTCCTCACTTCGATCATCTAGCCTTCCTGCTTCCAGTCTCTTTCCCACAGCCATCATTATCCACAGAGCAGCCAGAGGAAACTTTGTAATGCAACTATGACTCTGCCAGTCCCATTTAAATTCCTTCAA
The DNA here is from genome assembly GCF_023851605.1 of Tamandua tetradactyla. Classification (NCBI taxonomy): domain Eukaryota; kingdom Metazoa; phylum Chordata; class Mammalia; order Pilosa; family Myrmecophagidae; genus Tamandua; species Tamandua tetradactyla. The sequence goes on from NC_135328.1 coordinate 39,854,251, forward strand.
AAGATTGTCTTTAACATAGCTAAGTTACCCCTTGTGTCCTGTTGCCTTCTCCCTTTGCACATTTGTCAAATTGAACTGCTTAAGCATCTGCAGCAGCCACATTTTACAAATGCTTCTACCTGTGCCTCTACAGTCCTTCCTCCACTTCTTTAGTGTCCAAACATCACTCACCTGTTCAAGACTCTGCAGTGGTGACACCTGGAAGCTTCTCATGTTGTCCTCCTCAGCAGAGCAGATGCTACGTTCTAACAGCCCCTGTGTCCCTCCAACCCAGCACTACCCACAACACTAAAATTATTTCTTTACAACCCCCTCCTCCTCCCACCTCTCCCTTCTTGACACTCAAATTAGGCTTGAAGTTCTTTGAGGACAGGAACTTTTCTTATACATTTCCAGTTCTTAGTGCAGCACAGAATAAACCTCACAGGGACCTCTCAGTACATGCCTGTTGAATGAACAGTTGAACTAATGAGAAGACCAGGGGCAGAGGGTGTGTATTTGTCCAAACTCCACACTAACCACAATGGTTACAAAAGTTGGAAGACATATTATTTGCCTCCTCCTTTTCCTTCCACCTTGTGGAGTAAGCTGGAGCACAGACTTAAGCATTGTGGAATCCCTGTAGTATTTTGCAAGAAGCTGAAGAGATGTTGAAGACAATGTTCATACCATTTAGTCTCTGTCACTTATTTTAGGGGGTGGAGGTGGGGGAACAATGCCTAACATCTGCTCTCTGAGAAAGTTATTAAATATCCAAAATGTGTTCCATTGTCACAGATAGTGACTGTCACTAATCCAGCTGGGTGGCATTTGGCATGTGACTTGACCTCTCTATAAGCTTCCACATCTGTTAAATGAGGTGAGAATAATACTCCCTCAGATTGTTAGAGAATAATAAAACAAAATTTTGACATAGCACCCAATGCAATGTATGGACTTTAGTCTGGTTCAAATACTTAGATTAAAGAAGATGTCTTTGAGACAATTGAGGAAATTAGAATATGAGTGAGCAATTAATGATATTAAGGAATTATTGTTAATGTGTTAAGTGTAATAATGGGAAAGTGGTAGGTAGGTAGGCAGATAAAAATAGATTAGATAGATAGATAGATAGATAGATAGATAGATAGATAGAGATACAAGCAGATATAACAGATAATTCATCTATATAAACAGATATATCCTTATCCACCAGAGATTCATACTGAAATATTTATAGGTAGGATGACATTAGGTCCTGGATTTGTCCTTAAAAGTTCCAGAAAAATAAGTAGAATGTCATAAATATAAGATTGACAAAACAATGATAATTGTTGAAGCTTGGAGATGGGTACATGCTGGTTCATTATGTTAATCTCTCTAAAATAATTTCTATAATAAAATGGAAAATATAATACCTCCTCAGAGTTACGAAAATTTAATATTTGTAAAATGTGTAGAAAAAAGCTTCCCATATAGTAAATGTTATTAAGGTATATTAAATTCATAAATCTCCTTTGCTTGAACACACATATTTACTCACTTACAGACTTAGTCACACTCCTTATTTGTAAACATTTTCTTGCTTATGAAGTTATACAATAATGAAAACTTATGGAATAATAAGATAATAGGAATGGCAGCTAACACTAACTGAGCATTTACTCTGAGGCAAAAAAGCAATATGAATACTGTATCCTTTAACCCTCACAGAAACCCTGGAAAGTGGATCTTACTTTCAACCTCACTTTCCAGGTGAGGAATTTGAGTCACTGAGAGAAGATATTTGCCCAAGGTCAGCAGTTAGTAAATTGACACACTTGAGCTCAACTCAGGTTTGTCTGATTCCAAGACCATGACTAGCATAAACACAACGAATCTCATGGAGTAAGGCCAAAATGGGAAGATATTTGAAAGTTGGCTTGGTTTAATGTGAGACTCAACAACTTACTAAGATTAGGAGAGCAATTCTATCCCCTCCCCATTCTCTTATGATCCAGTCACTTGAAGGTGACCTGACATTGAATAGATGAATGACCCCTAGTTTCTGAAAAGTAAGTCTGTCTCCTTCTTTACAGAAAACCCCTGCATCGGTCAATCTGATATAAACTCTTAGGACAGCAAATCCCTCAATTCAATCCAGATCACAGACAGGCAGAAAGTGAAGTTGCCTCACTCTTTATGTAATTTCTCTGCATCAAATCGTCAAAGCATGGCATTGACCATAGGATGAGGTCCTGATTCCTTGCCTTGAATTTAAGACTCATGATGATTTATGAGCAAATTGAACATTCTGGCTTCATCTTGCAGTCTTCCCTTAATCTACCACATCCTTCATCTGAATAAGACGGGTACACATCCTGAGAATATTCAAAGTGCTGCTTCTCCTGCTTTTTCAGTGCAGGATCCCTGGAGCCTGAGAGAATATTTTTATAACCCTCGCTGTACATTACTATTGCCTAGGAGGTTTGTAAAACATGCTGATGCCAGGGCCCCACCCATATCAATTAGATAGGATGACTTAGATGGGGCTAGGCATCGGCATTTTTTTATAGCACACTAAATTATTCTGAGATGCAGCCAGGGTTGATAAACACTGGCACAGAATAATGCTTGGAATAAAATAGGTATTTAATCAACATTTGCTGAAGGAATGAATAAATGAATGAACAAATGTTCTGTCTTAAGATGTACTTCCTTACATACATTTTTTTTGTACCAGCCCTCTGCTCCACAACATGCCCATACCCACTTGTGAATTGCTTGACAGTGGTTACTCTTACATATTTTTGGGTCTTCAGTGTCTAACACATATAGAAGCTCAATAAGTGTTTGTTAAATGAATGTGCTGTCATATACCCAGGGTAAGGAGTAGGAAAAGCTATTGAAATGGCAGAGGAGTGATATAAATGAAAATATATGAAAAAGCACATTTTGGGGGACAAATGGGACTGAATTAGAATTCCAACTTTATTATCTACTAACTCTATGAACTCTGGGCAAGTTTCCTCATTTTCACAATGGGGGCCAGCTATCCCCCTCATGATTATTTTGCAGCTTAAATGGAAAAACAAGCAAGGAAGTGTTTACCTAGAACATTGGAGATACTTAAAAATGTCATCTTCCTTTCTTCTTTCATTACCTTCTCTTTGACACAGTTCCAGCCAGTCCAATCTTTGGGAGCTTTGAGAGATTATCAGAGAAAATGAACAAAAAAAAATAAGTAATAGAAAGGCAATATGCAAAGAGTAGAAGTGAGTTAGAGGAAAATCTGATGGTTGTTGGAGAATCAGAAAATAGCTCCTATTGGCCACAGCCAAAAAAAGCCAAATCCTCAGACCTTTGCATTCAGCATTTTCCTTTCCGCCTCTGCAATCCAGACATGTTACACAGCCCTAAATCACTGCCTCTCTGGATAAGGACTGGACGGTAAGTGCCATGAAGTCTAATGACAGCATTCATCACCAGGTGAGCAGCTCCATATCCAGGTGGCTTGGGCCAAGCTCCCAACCATCTGGAAAAAAATGCAAACACCATGCCTCTTGCCTTCTGTCCTAGCCTCTCTTAGAAGGAGTGGCGTGGTGGGGCTGAGAGAACCCTAGCTAAGGAAACTGAAGCAGGTGGGTTCGCAACTTTTTTCTTTGTACAACAGAGATGGGGCTCAATTAATTTCTCTCTTGATGTTCTTTCTGGCATTCTATAAATCCGAGATCTTGGGTTTGGTTCAAAGGCCCCCAATCCCCTTCCAAAATTTAGTGATACATTTAATTAACAATACCACTTCTAAAAAGATTCCACTTGGAGTTCCAGGAAGATGGTGGGATAGGATAGGTCGAGTTCACCCCTGCTCCAAGGAACAGCTAGAGAAGGAACAGGAGGGTGACTGAGATGGCAATTCCAAGATGTTAAGTGACCTTGGAGAGTCCTCTGCACCACAAAGGGAAGCCCTGGTTGCAAATGCTGAAGAACTGAGAATCAGAGAACCAGAGACCCTCCGGCTGGTGCAAACAGCCTAACACAAGCACAGAGCCCTCAGGAGAGCACAGACAGGGAGTCTGGTGACTGGGAAGTAAGCCAAGCTGCATCCATTGAAGGCGCTACCCTCACCAGGGCAGCCCCATGACCCGTGACTCACCCCACACCCACACACCTGAAACCCATAATCCATTCCCCATCCCCGCGCTCCAAGCACCCCTGCCCCACACCTCCACCACAAGGGCATGCACATTGGCCCCAGCCCAACCCAACTCTCTTGCAAAACTGCAGTCTCACCCCACATATCCTGAGCTCTACCTTCCCCTCTCTGCCTCCTGCAGGTGGTCTCTAGCACATAAAGCCTGCCGGTGCTTACCTCCATACCCAGGCTACACACACCCAGCCCATACAGTCGCGCAGCCCCACCCCACCCCTGAGCTCGTGCATGGGTACAGGGTACATCAGTTTTTGGCCCTCCCAGATCTGCATATGAGCACAGCCCCCAGTCTTGCCCTGCAGCTCTGGGCAAGTGCTGACCTGTGCAGCTGGGCCGCATCCATCCCCAGCCCACACAGGTGCAAAGCAGACTGAACCCACTGCTCTGAGCTCTGCCCCTCACCTCCACCCCCACCCCAGACCAGTGCAAACCAGGGCCCTGCCCCCCAGTTCTGTGCACCCACACAGCCACATCCTCCCTGATGCTGGGTGCCCACATTTGCAGGCACCAGCATAGCATTCCAAATCTGTGCCTATACCTGCACCGCAACACATCACCACACTGTTGTTCTCCACCCCGCACCCTGCATCCTGCTCCATATCCATCCCACAGATACAAGGCTTTAGACTACTGAAGGAAATCAACTTCTAAAGTAAATCAATCAAGATATTTACATGCTGCAAAGACAGCAGAAGATCACTAAGCATATCATGATGCAGACAGATATAATCCAGCCTAATGACCAAATTAAAACACCAGAGGAGACACAAACATTGGAACAACTAATCAAAAATGGTCATATAACTCTACTAAATAAAATAAATGGGATGGCTAATGATATAAAGGAGATCAAGAAGGCACTAGAGAGGATAAAGAGGAATTAAAAGAATAAATGGAAAAATTGCAGATATCACAGGGATTAAAGATGCTGTAGACTGAATAAAAAGATTCTACTTGGTGTACCCTTTTGGTGATACTAAAATTGGGTTGAATTCTCTTTTGCAATGGATTGATCTACAAACTTGGGTGAATATAAGGCTCTTTATTTTTGTTTTTTGTAATTATTTTCATAAGCTCTCACTTGCTTTAACAGTATGAATTCTAGCACGTACCTTTTGAAACTTACCTTAACTTCTGATTTGACCAAAACCTATAAGGCCAAGTGTCCCTAAAGGTAGAGTTAGCCCAACTTATTAGATAGCCCTGGAAGTACTTCCATGTGGTGATGCTTCATCCTCAGAGGCCTAGGGGAGCATCCTGGATGAATTTCTCTCTGACCCTGAGACAAGATGTTCTCTCTCTCTCTCAAGTTCCCTATTTCTTCTCCCCTCCATTTTTTTCTATCTTCTTTCCTTAAAGTGGCTATAGTTAAACTTGCCCAACCTTGCTCACCTGAAAATTAGGCAAAGCTAAGGAAATTCTATGTTGACAAATTAAATCAGCTAAACTCTTAGCTTTAGGAGAAAATCCTTTGTTGCTGGTATGTCTTCCCCGAGTTTCTCCTTGGACTTCCCTTGCCTTATCACAGTAGCATATTGCCTTGATACGCTAGCATGGGCCCAGGAGGAGAGGTGAATGGAGCCTAGAAAACAGTCTGACATGAGGCCCAGCTTAGCTCACTGTGGAATCACCTAAAAGAACATCAAGAGTGTACTTTATTTTCCTTCTGTCCTCTGTGAAAATATATTTTTCTTAGAGTTTTCATAGGCACTGACTGGGTCAAGATAGAATTTGAACTTTTGAGGATGCTGGGTCATATCAATTATATAAACAATATTCTAAAACTGTTAGAATAAACAAAGTGATAATGATTTAGGAATCTATGTGGTATACAAACACCTTTCCAAAGAAATTCATTCTGTCCCTCCAAGAAAATACAGAATAACAACTCGGATCTTTAGATTTTTGCTGTTGTTTGATTTTTTTTCTTCCCCATTGAAACATGCAGTGTCTCATCCCTGGTATAGGCTATAAAAATCTCCATCATTTGGCTCCTACCTCCTTCTCCTGAATCATTTGTGTCCCACCATTCTGTTCTAGCCCACTCCACCCCAGCCATACCCACACGACATATATGCATGCCTCCCTATGTCACAAATGTTCCAAGGTCTTTCTGTCCTCAGGTCCTTGAGGCACGCTTTTCCCACTGCCTTAGAATATTTTAATGCTTATCACCTCTCCTCCTCCATCACAAATAAATAAGCACAAAATTTTGTCTGGATCTTTCACTCCATGAAAGCAAGGATTCCTGTCTGCTTTGTTTATTGCTTTACCTCTGATATTTAAAACAGTGTCTGACAAATAGGTATCAATGCATGTTTGTTGAATGGATGAATACTAGCATATTTCTGGTTAGTTGGAAGGCAATTGTGCAATTGGATAGAAAAAAATTTATAAATAAACTAAGAATCAGGCACAGGCAACTGAGAAAGCAAAAGCAATTGTACAAACTCGGAGATCTTCTGGCCAGCAAAAAGGCCACTGCTGGGGTTGGAAGCTCCTCTCAACAACCTGGCACCAGTCAATGGGATGAGTCCTTTTCACAAGCAGCAAATTTCCTTGCAAATGAAAATAAATAAAACTTTAGTGAAATATGAAATTGCAAATGGGAATGGCTGGTTAGGGCTCTTTGCAGCAATTATGCAAAAGTAATTCATTTGCTTGTTTTTATATGCAAGTAAAAAAAGATACTTTATTTTTGCAATTTATTTACTTAGGGAAGCTTATCAGGGCTCAGTGTTCCATACATCTTGGCAGCCTGGTTCATCCAGTTTTCCAGTTAGCTAAAAGGACAGTCTGGTTTCATTAAGCATCAAGATTCTTTTAGTGTAGGAAGTGACTGACTTTAACTTTGAACTCATAATCCCTGGGAATTTTATGGATTGATAAATGCCATGGTAAATTACCAATATAGGGTCTCCTCCATGCTGTCAGATTGAGTATATTAAAGAAATGGTAGCAGAAATTACTATAGAATTCAATTCCACTGCTGCCCCAATTCATCTCAACACTATACCTTCCAACTGAGGAGTTTTTGGACCAAATCAAGCAGCATATCAACAGCCTCATATATTTTAGAAATGGGGTTTGAATCTCTAGTATTAGAAGTTATGATGACAGTTATTAGTAGCAGTAAGAGCAAGATACGGTACTAGCTAAGAAAAGAATCTGACCTGTGTGTGAATTCCAGCTCTGGCTTTGGGCACATCACGTGCCCACGCCAAATCTTAGTTTCATCCTCTGCAAAAGGAAGATATGTTCAGTAAAACTCCATTGGTGGTACAGCAGAGAATAATGGTGGTGGTCATGTCCATGATATACTGGAAGGTGCAGAGAGTTTAAAGTCCAGACAGACCCTATTTTCAATCCCAGAACCAAGACTTGCTTCATGATATTTGACAAGTCACTTGACCTTTCTCATCTATAAAATAAGGATGATGATATCCAATTTCACAATATTGTTTTCAGTCTTAGCTTTGGTGCTTGTAAACTTTCCAGCCTAGAGCTTGACATATAAACAGTACTCTAAAAATTGAGCTCTTACATCTTTACTCATTAGCTTCTCTGTGCCTCAGTTTCCTCTTTAATAAAATAATGGCAATGGCAAGATGATGAAAATACTGTTCCAGTGCTGCAATTTGTCCACTCTGTGATTGATCCTTCCCAGATGGAAATGAACCGCGGAGAACACTGGCCTTCCGCGCAGACTATCAGCTCCTGTTTTACCCACTTCCCCTGCACTTTCATTAACTTCTACTCTTTGCAATAAGGTTGTGCAATGAATGTTGAGTACCTGGGCTGAAAACATTCTAGCTCACTACTCTGAGTATAAATTTTCACCAACACCTTTCAGGTTGGATCATAATTCAGGGGTCATTAATTACTTATCTGGCCTCCAGGTCCCAGCAGAGGCTCAGGAGTTAGCAACGATCTTTTAAGGAAAAGACAAAGCATCACAGCCAGTGTAGATGATCTGTTGATGGGCATGGAGTGGGTCACAGATTAATAGAGAAAGCTCTGGGTAATCAGAAGCCATGGGGCTATTTAAGGTATTGAATCTATGAGACATAGCAGTGGTTAAAGTCTTATATGAAGCTATAGGCTGTATCTGTCTTATATTGTCTAAATTAAGGGCGATTTGATGCATACTGTTTCCATTAGTCATATATTTCCCACAACACCTGTTATAATAAGTTAAATTTACCAATATAGACTAGTTCCTCTGGATCATTATTAAAAATTTAAATTATGAGAGCATTAATCCTACATAATATTTTAATGTACTTTATAGTTTACAAACTCTGTAAACTATAAGTAGTTTTCCAAAGTTCTCACAGTCAGTAAATGGAAGATCTGGGATTTCTCTTGGACATCACATCTACTTTTTCCCAAATGTACACCATATTCTTCAGATCGAGGAAGGATTTTATGGTTTAAGATTAGTTAAGTATTGGCAGCAACAATCCAGGGAGGTCAAAGAAGAGTGTTAAAACTTACAGAAAAAGGGTGCAGGTGGTTCAGTGGTAAAATGTTCACCTCCCATGTGGGAGACTTGGGTTTGATTCCCAGACCATGCACCCCCCCAAAAATAAATTACAGAAGAAACATTGCTCTCTAATGAAGAACTCAACTGCAGCTTTTTCTGGAGATGGAGAAATATAATAAATGTCTCTGGTGTCATGTTTTGTTGATTGCCTCACAAATTGGAAATAGAATAGATCCAGGCTTTGACAGATTTGGATTTTCTTCTCTACTCTGTCCCTTTCTCTACACCTTAAATCTCAATTTCCCCAATAAAAGAATAGGACATAATGACAACCTTACTCCACAGTGATGATGCTTATGTGATGGTCCTGGCATATAATAGATACTCAGCTAATGGAAGAAATTCTTTTCCTCAATTCTTCTCTTTTCTTTGTTTGCTACACCATTATATTAACAATGAATTTTCAGTTCAAGTGATAGAAATCCAACTGAAAATGAAGTAAGCAAATAGGAGTATTTATTAGCCAACAAACCTGAGACTTCCAGGTACCAGAAGATTTAGGTATATATTTGATGTCCTCCTTAAGATGGGCAAAAATCATGTGTTATAAAAAAGAACTCCCAGATTTCACTGGTTTAACATGCAAAGGTTTATCTTTTGGGTTTTTTTAGTTATATCTGTGATAGTGTAGATTATTGTTCAATGAATATTCACTTCCCTTCCCCTTTCACTGTGAACAGAGTCCATTCTTTACTTCACTGAAATTGAACTTAACCATGACTTGTGTTGGCCATTGGAGAACTGGGAGGCATCACACGAGTGGAGGCTTTATACATCCTTATCCAGTTTGGCTTAGATTCCTGCACTTTTCTGATCTGCCATGAATGGAGTATGTAACAGAGACCTAATGCCCATCAGCTTCGTTCCAGAGTGAGACACATGTTGCAGAATCAATGGCCTGGATAGCCATTGTGCCAGTGAAAATAAAGAGATACATGCAACAAACCTGAACCTAACTCACATTCTGAATCTTGGAGAACAGCCAGAACAGGCAAGCTGTATCCAATCCACAGACCTGTCAAATGTGATAATAAATGGTCAATGTTTAAAACCACTGGATTTTGGGATGATCTGTTGTGCATCATTATTGTGGCAGAAGCCAACTAATATTATACCCAATGTGGGCCAATGGTTGGGGGGAAGGGGCCTCTATTCCATTCAGAGATCCAGGCTGATATGGGCTCTATCTTCCTCATTTTGTGCAGGTTTATTGCTGTATGATAAGCTATATATATTTAAATTGTACAATTTGAAAAGTTTTGACATATGTAAGCTCTTGAGAAACCATTACCACAATCAAGAAAATTAGTGTACCCATCTTTCCTAAAAGCTTCATCATGCCTTTTGGTAATCTCTTCCTACCTCAAACTCCACTCCCACACATGTCCTCAGGCAACCATTAATCTGCCCTCTATTGCTATTGATTAGTTTTCATTTTCTAGAATATTTTATAAATGGAATCATACAGTATCTATTCTTTTCTTATCTGGCCCCTTTTACTCAGCATAATTATTTTGAGATTCACCCATGTTGTATGTATCAATACTTCAATCCTTTTGAATTGCTGAGAAGTATTCCATTTTATGAACATGCAAAATCTTTTTAACCATTCAGGTATTGACACAAATTTGGGTTGTTTCAAATTTGGGGCTATTATGAATCAGGGTTCTATGAATATTTGCATTCAAGTCTTTGTATGGACAGGTGTTTTCATTTCTCTCTATTAAAACCTAGGATACGAACAGCTGGGTCAATGGCTGGGGCCATGGCTAGGTCACATGATTTCAGTCACTTCCTTTTTAGTAGTGCAACCTGTGCCTGTTTGGAGGATACATCACTTCTGCTAATAGGCCATTGACCTGAATTTGTCACACAGCGTGCCTAAGGAATGTGAGGTGCTACTATTTTTGCCTCACCAGACGTTTGTTTTTTGGCCTCTTGGCTCTGCTTTCATCTCTGAGAGCTTCATTCTCAATCAGGTGCTTAATACTAAAAAATGAAGGCTCCAACTGGATCAGGCTAGCATCTCACTAGATCAGCAACTCCAGGAAAAAGAACACCTTTTTCCTACATGGTTTAGCAAAGTACCAGTGTTCAATCTCATTTGACTGACTGAGGTGCCATGTTTACTCATGAATGAAAGAAACACTGTGGCCAGGGGGATGCAATAAGCCAACTGCCAGGCTGGGTCCCAGGATTTGGTCAGCTGCCCTTAGACAACATCATCAGAACTTGAGGAGGGATGGTTCTTCAAAGGGAAAGCAGGGCACTTGGGCCAAAATAAGGAAGAGTGTGATTTATTCAGGTAAGCAGGCACTTAAAAATATCTGGTATAGTGATTAGGGTAACATTGTATCAAAATTATGTCTTTAATTTGTACCTAGGGCCTCTTGATGTCAAACTGAATTATGTAACCTTACCCTGTCTCTTATCCTTTATTGCAATTTTTTTGTTTTTGGAAATGGGCTCAGATGCCCATTATGACCACTTGTCACATTGAATCCATCTATCCCCCTAAAATATCATACTATATGATAGGAAGTTAGGCTAATGGGGGGCAATTATTTAAAAAAGAAAGAAAAACAAGACAGGGTAAATCCCACATTCTGTCTACCTATATGGATTCAGTAGTCTCTGATTCTACAATTCTTGTTCTATTGTTGTAAGATTTTCTTTTTTTAACATTGCAACATGTCTTGATTCTGAGGCAGCGATGCTCTTGAACAGTCCACATTCTAATCTTATTACCAAGTTCAGATCATCAGGCTGATACACCCCTGAGGACAGATTGACATTTTGATGCTCCTACTTAGCAAAAACATGAACTGGAGAAGCCGCATTAACAAGCAAATAAATTTATGGAAGACTGGCGCTAAAATGGATCTCACTGTTTGTCGGCAGCTTTTAAGAAGTGAAATATGTACATGGCCAACGGAAATAGGGGAGCGCTCTGTTTGGAAATATATTTTCCTTCTGCTTCCCCAAGATGCAAAGAGAAGAGAGAAGGAAGAGAAAGTCACATATACAGTGTAGCCTGTGGGTTATTGATGAGAGCTGATCCAAGGAAACAAAGCCCTTTTATTATTATCTTCCTGGTTCTCAAGTTAGATGCTATAGCTCAGACTGGATCACTAGGTATCCCTTTTATTCTTCCCTCAGACCCCAAAGTTCCAGTCTATTTTCTTCTTCTCACTATGACTACCTAATTCTTGATATTTTGGGATTTCTTTTCTACAAAATGATCTCAAAGTCCCTTACTTTTCTGAGAAGTAGCATTGTATATTATGAAGATTGGGCCATGATATTAAGAGACCTAAGTTTGAATCTGTGATTTGACATAAACTAGGTGAAACCTTGAAAAAGTATCAGTGACCTCAGTTATGCTCGTCTATAACCACTTCAGTGAGAATACTCAGTGAACCATCATATGTAGGATGTTGGGTTCAGAGATGGAGTACGATAAATGATACTTCTCTCCTCCATTCTCCTTACTGTCCCTGAAACAAGTTCCCTAAAGACTTTCAAAAAATTTTCAATGAATTTTATTATTGAGAATAGAGTGTAGATGAGTAGACAAATCACTGGGACATGCTTTAAGATTTAAGCAATATCTCAATGTTCTGAAACCATTTGATTTTTGTTGGCACAATTGAGTAGAGCCTGTCTACCATAGCTATGGTGATTAAACCAGCCAGAGTTTCTGGGACAATCTTAATTTCAGATATTCACTATTTTGTTTCAAAAAACCAACAAAATATAAGGAAGTCTAGCATTTCAAAATCTAACTCATACCTTGGAGTAGTTAATAAACATTTTGCATCTTGATTCTTGATGCAACATCATTAAAACATAATATTGGCCACTGCTAATCATTCCTAGTGTATCCCATTGGCTCTTCAACAATGCTGAGAAATTGCCATGGCAAGAACTTTCTACATTTTATGAGTGAAGAACCTGGAGCGCATATGTGTGGAACAACCTGCCCCAATTCAAACACTAAGTGGGAGACAGTGGTGTGCGAGACAAAGAGAAAGTGGGTGCTAAAGAGCTCTGGAAACCGGCAAAAGAAAGCATGCATTAGTCCTGCAGAAATTATCATTATTTTAATTAGTACAATAAAGAAATGTTCTTTCCTGATTGTGATCAATTGCAAAATACAGTTGCAAATTCTTCTCGTCTCTTCACGCATGCTCTTTTGCAACATGGCATCAGGAGGTGGAGTCTTATTTCCCTACACTTTTGAAGTGTTGGACCTCTTGTGATATGGTTGCACCAATGGAATACATGGCACAAGAAGCCTTTAAGCCTCCTTACACATTCTCTTTGAATCTAACCTCCGTATGTAGAAGCCTAAGCCAGTCACATAGTGAGAAGCCAAGTGTCCAAGATGTTAATCCCAATGAACAGCCATATTTGGGAGTGAAATCATTAGACACCATCCAGCCAACCTGCCAACTGATAGTAGGGAAAATATTCATTTCAGAGCCCATGACGCTCTTAAGAATAGGTAATTGATTTCTTACTTCTTTCCAGCCAACCCCTCAAAACTTATTAGTCATTACATCATTAGAATGAACTTAAGTTGCTGACTTAAGTTCACAATGTTATGAAAACTTTGAATTTGATGGAACACATGAAGTCACTAAATATGTGCATGAGTGATCCTAAGTACCTTGGTAGTCTTGCCATCTTCAAAATATTATTTATATGTTGCCCTTCTCACTTCTCAAAAGTATTCCAATTTGGATAATATGTGATCACCCTCTCTATGGAGAAATCTGTAATATTTTGGGTAACTTCTGCTTGGATACTTCCAGCCATAGGATGTTCAGTACTCTAGAAGCCAAGCCCACTCCATTGTGGGTTAACTCCAGTTGTTTTAAAGTATTTTCTTATGTTGAGAATATCCACTTTGTCACATCTACCACTTACCAGTCTGCTGAAATTTGAAGACAACTGTCATAACTAACTTCTGTCCCATCATTCATCTCACACACTCACACACATAAATGCATCTGCACATATACAAAGTGAGTTTTCTCTTCCCCAAGTTAAATACCCTAAACCCTTTGAAATGTCCTCAAATATAACAGTTGGAAGACTCTTTGTTACTCTTTTTCATCATCTTTCCTGAATAATAGTTTGTAATAAAACTTGAGAGTTAACCTTTAGACAAGATGTTGGGTCCATTCTCTGTGATTCACTCATTACTCCCAAATTTCCCATTTCTTGGTATTCTTAATAAAACCTTCCAATCTTGGCAATCACATTCAAGTGCCATAGATTTCATTTGTAGAAATACTAAGCAGGAAACATTTTCTCCATGAAGCATGGAATAAGAAAATAATGAGTACATAAATTAAAGCAGCTAAACCTTAGCTAGACTAGAGAAAAGAAATACATTTCTGATCCAATGGAACTTGCTGAGGCTTTAAAAGAGTGTATCAGACAACATGAGTCCCTGGTAAGGAACACAGGCTACAGAGTCTGTTAGAATTTAATTTAATCCAGGCTCTACTGTCTATCTAGTTTTCATGTGTCCGCGTATGAGTTCTTTAGCCTCTCTGAGATCCTGAAGCCACATCTGGAAAATGGAAATTATAATAGCATCTATATCGTATGGTTGTAGTGTAAATCTTTTAATATATTGTGTGGTACTTTAAAAGTTCTGAGCAAATATTTATTTTTACTATTTAGAATCCAATAGAACTAAAATCAATTGTGGGCATTTCTGAATAGTTTGTATAATTTAAATATGTTTCTTACCTCCCTGAGTGCCAACTCTTTTGTGTGTGTGTGATCTAAATAATACAACATATCTCATAAAGTTGCTGACCATTTAGTTAAAGAACACATGCTAGTAGGAAGCAGAGTTAGGAGAGCTAATGGTTGACAAAAAATTTTGCAAACCGGGAAAACAAATAATTTAGGCTTCAATCTAAGACATGTACAATCTTTATTCATATGGATTAATATTTTATGAAGGAGATGGTCAAGTAAATCATTACTTTAATAAGAGCTATGATGGGTGTAGTGGGTTGAATGGTGGACCCCCAAAATATATGTCCACCCACACCCTGTGAATGTGAACTTATTTGGAAAAATGGTCTTTGCAATGTAATTTAATTAGGGATCTAGAGACGAAATTATCCTTGGATTATCCTGGTGGGCCTAAATCCAATGATAAATGAATTTAAGAGAAGGTGAGAGGTAGATTTTTAGGCAGGGAAGAGAGGAAGATCATTTGAAGGTGGACTTGTCAAGAAATGCCTGGAGCCACCAGAAGCTAGAAGAGCCAGAGCCTTTGGAAGGAGTGCGTCACTTCCATCATCTTGATTTTGAATTTCTGGCCTCTAGAACCCTAAGAGAATAAATTTCTGTTGTTTCAAGCCACTAAGTTTGCACTTATTATTATTCTTTTTTTTTTACAGCAGCGACAGGAAACTAATACAATGGGGAAAAACTGCTTTGGGGGTCCAGAGGGGAGCATCTCACTAAGACTTGGGGGAAAGGATCAGGTAAGCTTTCCCAGAGGAAATGATGTTTAAGCTTAGATGGGAAGAATGAGTAAATGAGATACGGATGAAGGGATAGGATATGGGGTAGGGAAGCAGGAAACTAGAGTACCTTCCAAGAGAAAGGGATGCCTTGGAGCCAGAGAGAATCAGGCAAATTTGAAAAATAAAAGAAGTCTAACATGACTAGCACTTCATATATACCAGACGCTGTTTGGGAAAGTTTAAAATTAAAATAATTGATCTTTCTACAGCCATACGAAGTAAGGTTATAATCCTTGTTTCAGGAAAGAGGATTTTTACCTCAGGTAAAAGTCATCAATTACGTAAAGCTGACATAAGAAAAGAGCCAGCATTGTAACTCAGGTCTTCTGGTTCCAAAGTCAACATTCTTTCCATGGCTTAACAGATTAAAGAGCTCAGAAAGTGGAAGAGAACTCTGCTCTTTTTTTTTTCTTTATTAGAGAAATTGTGAGTTTACAGAACAATCATGCTTAAAATGCAGGATTCCTATATACCACCCTATTATTAGCAGCTTGCATTGGTGTGGAACATTGTTACAATTGATGATGGCACATTGCTATAATTATGCTATTAACTATAGTCCATGATTTAATTTAGGGTTCACTGTGTAGTGTAGCTCCATGGATTTTTTTTAATTATTCTGTTACTATGTATGCAATCTACCATTTCCCATTTTAATCATATTCAGATATATTTTTCAGTGCTGTTAATGAGGTTCACAATGTTGTGCTGCCATCACCACCATCCATTCCCAAAACATTTCAATCATTCCAAATAGGAACCCCATACAATTTAAGCCTTAAACTCCAATTCCCCCAAGGCTTCGAAACATCAGTTCCAAGGGAGAGGGTGGCTAGGCGACTCTGTGCCCTTGATGCATCCTCGTTTTGTTGAGCCTGGCATGATGGAAGCAGGTGTAGCCAATATGCCCCCTCACCCCCACCCCCGCATCACTGGTAAGCATGATTGTCAATGAATCATCAGGTAGTCCAGGTGCTCAGGAAACTCTAAAAAAGCTGTGAGTACAGAACAGGCAGGCCTCATAGTGAGAAACGTGTCTTTAGACAGTATCCTGAATATCTGGACCAGATCGGCAATTGCAGTCTCACTGAGAATTTGCTTCCCATCGTGAGTTATTATAGCTTTCTGTAAGCACACGTGGACTTCCTGATAAAATTCAGCTCCAAGGAATTAGGGAAGAGGCCCTTATTTGGTTATTTTTCCAGGACCTTCCTATCTCAAGCCAGCAGCTTTTTTGTTCCGTGGCTGCTTCAAAGGACCATATCTGGGAAGAGTCACACATTCTCTCCCTAAGCCTTATCGGCCTCCCTCAGACCAGCTCATTTGCCTAATGGCATCTCCACAAAGGCCACAGAAAGCTCCAAATCTGAGCTGAGCAACTTCTCACTTTTGGCTGCAAGAACTTCCCTGGCCTCTATATTCAGGGCTTCTCTCCAACTCCCAACCTCAGTGCTGTTTGTCACAGACCCAAGAACTCCTTGGGACTCAAGACATTCAAGACCCACTGGGTTCCCCAACAGGTCATGCTTTCCAACATTCATGGGCCACTCTGGCAACTAATAATGCCAAGGTCATGATGCCGATTTTCTCCTGGGTTTGGACTATGATGGTAGATAAGTAGAGAGAGGCAACACGGTGTGATAACTAAGAGTTTTCTAAGCAAACTGATCAAAAGAATCTTAGGATGCTTGACTTTTGAACTTACATAAGTTATTTGTATCTTCAAAGCCTATTCTCATTTCTAAAACCTACTGTATAGGGAGGCTGGAATACTAGATGATACCATCCAAGATAAAATATTTCTTCACTTATTTAGTGAATTTAGAAATATTTATTTTAGCTACTATCATGATGCTTTTCCTCTGAAGAAGAGTTAAAGAGAGACTCCATGCAGTGCTATGACTGTGATCTTTTTCTTCTGCCTAGAGCCCAGTCTAGAGTTAATGCTTGGGAAATGTTTTTTTTAATTGAAGAAGACCCTGGAGATATGAAGCAGGTAGTGAATTTAGAGTCAGAACACCTCAGTGACTTTCTGCAACCTTAGGAGACCTGGATTGGGGCCTTACACTTTGCAACACTATGTGACATTGTGCAAATTAGTTCTCCTCATCTAGTCCTACAAAATGGGCATAATAAGGCTCCCAAATATTTGGAAATGACCAATACTGAGGCATTAAAATTGGAAGTCCTCTGTGAAAAAGAACATTTTTCAATTCATTAATGTAGAACAAATATATTTTGAGATATCGAATTTCGCTTGTGCTCAGCACTCCACTTTTCTTCTCCCTGACGGAACTCTGTGGAGCAAGATTTAGTACCTCTGGTACAGAGATGAAGAGAATGAAAACAGGAAAATTTAAGTGTCTCACCAAAGGTCACACGATGGCCACTCCATCCTTTTATTTGTTCAGGCCAGTATGAGGCATCTCTGAGAGCTCTCTTTTCTCATTCCCCTCCCCCTACAGAAAATTCTCCTACAAATCCAGTTATTTCTAACCTTCAAAACACATCTAATATCTGACCATGGTCTACCATCTCCACTTATGTCCCATCATCTCTTGCCTAGATTATTGAAAAAGTCTTTCATGAGGTTTCTCTATTTTCACCTTCGCTCACAATGATATCTTCTCGTTTCACACATGACAGAGTGAAGCTTTTGAAACCTCAGTCAGCCTGTGCCAGCCCTAAACTCAAGACTTCCCCATGGTTTTCCATCAGCCTAAGAACCAAAGCCAAAGTTCCAGCAATAGCCTCTAAGATTGTGATGGTTAGGGTTTAGTGTCTACTTGGCCAGGTGATGGTGCCCAGCTGTCTGGCCAGGTAAGCACTGGTCTGTTACTGCAAGGATATTTTATGGTTGGTGGACAAACCAGAAGGCTGTTTTATTAAATCATCAATCAGTTGATTGTAGCTGTGGCTGATTACGTCTAAGATCAGCTAAGGGTGTGCCCCCTGCAAACAAGATAATTAAATCAGTTAGATTTGATCCAACTGATTGAAGACTTTTAAGGGAGAAGAGAGAATTTCCACTGCTTTTTCAGCCAGTGAGCCTCTCCTGTGGAATTCTCTGAGACCCTTCATAGGAGTTGCCAGCTTCACAGCCTGCCCTAAGGATTTTGGACTCTTGCATTTCCAGGGTTGCATGAGACACTTTTATAAATCTCATATTTACAGATATCTCTTATTGATTTCATTTCTCTGGAGGGACCTAATACCTTAAGTATTTGAATTTTTTTTACCCCTAAGATCTCAAGTCATGTCCCACTACCCTCCCCTTTGCCCACTGTACTTAGTACATACTAACTTCCTTGCCTTTCTTGATTAGGACAAATATGCTGATGCCTCAGGGCCTTTGCACTCACTCATCTCGTGGCCTGGCATATCCTTTCTCAGATAGCCACTTGGCTGAAATCAGAGAGATTTTCCCTGATCACTCTACATAAAAAAGCAACTCTACTTCTCCAAGCATTTGCTCAGCTCTTAAACTACTTTGCATTTCATTTTACCACCCACTGCTGCCTGCTATACTACTTAGGAATGTTCAGATGTGTTTATTTTCCATCAACACCCACTAGAATTTAAGCTTTATAAATAATAAATTTTTCTCTGCTTTTCTATCTTGAATTATAAACAACATAAAATAAAATGCATCCATTTTAATGTATAGTTTGATGAGTGTTTTAAAATGTATCCTCATTAGTACCACCACCACCACCACAATTAGATATAGAATATTTCTATCACCATCCATCTCCCCCCAAAAAATTACCTTTTGACCCACATCCCACCCTAGGCAGCAAATTGATCTAATCTCTATCTCTAAAGAGCATTCTTACTTCTTCTAGAATTCAAATAAATGGAATCATACAATATAGATGCTTTCGTGTCTGGCTTTTTTCACTCAACAAAATGTTTCTGAAATCATCCATGTTGTTCTGAGGATCAGTAGTTTGTTTTTACTTAATTGCTAAGTAGTAGTCCATTGTGATGAATATAGCACACTGTATTTATCTATTGACTTATTCCTTCTGTTTTGTTTTTCCAGTTTAGGGATATTATGAATAAATCTGCTATGAACATTTGTGTGCAAGTATTTTTGTGGACATATATTTACATTTTTCTTAGGTAAATATCTAGAAATGGAATTGCTGCATCATAGGGTATGTGTCTATTTTACTTGGCTCTAGAACTGTTTTTCAGTGATATATACCTACCACCTAGGACAGTGACTGGCATGTTACTAAGCACTCAATAAATATTCATTAACTGAAAAGCTTCACCTGCAATGGTTAATAGTAAGAGTGGCTATAAGCCCAGATCTCTCTGAGGCCCACGTTAGAGCTCTGTCCACTGCTCCAAACTGACTGGTCAGGGAGAAATTGATGTTGTGCAGAATTCATTCCAGACATGGGTGGGCAATATCTTGTGAACAACTCTCATGAGTCCCTTGGTGAAAATACTCAAGACAGAGCCCTGAGTGGAGACAACTCTGAAGGGATGCAATATGTTTCTGGCCTTTATATTGAAGTAGCCTGGCTGTTTCTGTCATACCAGAGAGCTGCTGCTGTAATCCCCAGAGCTCTTCCTCTCCCCATTCTCCCAATCCCATTATTCTCCTGCCTGGAGAGACAAGCTCATCTGACAATACTGCCAGGGCGAGACTCATGTGGATGTATTGAATTCACCACCTGGTGACTACAATTAAAATTCTTATCCTTTGATTTACTTTGGTGGGGGAAAGAAATCATTTAAGTTCTTAGAGATGCAGATAAGAGATGATATATGTCCCATCTATTTCCCTGATAGCACCATTTCCTGCCGTTAACACAAGTGGAAAGAAACTTCAATCACACCCACACTTGACTACCTGTAGTGGAGGAAAAATGAGGTGGTAGAGGGAGAAAAGGAAAGAGACAGGAAGAAGAAGTTCAGAGAAAGGAGATAATGAGAAACATACACAGAAATTTCTGGGAAGGGGATTTAAACCAAAGAGAGATGTAGCCTGCTTGACTCAGTTGTCTCTTACCCTGTGTGGGAATGTAGCCCCTCTTTTCCATCCATGGAAGTGAGGCAGATATCACCTTGACAATGATGTAATCCAGGAGTTATCCTGGGGTCTCTGGGCAGGCTGGAGAGAGTTCATGACCTTCCTGACACTGAGGGGGATAATGAAAGTCCCTGACTTTCCTCAGCTTCTCAAAGGCCTCTAGTGACCCAGAAGTTTAAAAAGAAAAGAAACTGATCCAGTCAAGCCCCTCTCATTTTCATTTAAATACAAAGGTACTTAAATTCAGAGAGATTAAGGAATTTAAAATGATAATGCTTGTTCACTTCAGAATAAAAACTAGCAGCCACATGTCCTAACTGCTGGCTGTATTCTGCCCATTTGGCCTCATACCTTTTCTATACACCTACTAGCAGCAAGTTGTGATTTTCTCTGTGCACTAATTGTTATGATCACCATAACAACTCCCAGAGGGCGACAAGGCAGGTGTAACTGAAGCCATTTCACAGATGGCAAAAGGAGATCAGGATACCCCAGTCATCACACTTCTTCAAGATATACTTAGGAGACGTAAACTGGTAGGACTTCAAGGATCACAATTCCAGTTCCTCCTTCTGACAACAGACGGTAACCCTCCCTCCCCCCTGCCAGGTGTGTTTCCTCCCCAACCCTGCACAGAGATGGGCATGTGATTCAATGATTGTATGCCACACCCCTAGTGACAGTGATTGGCCCAGAGAGTGGGCACGTGGTCCAAATGGACCCAATCAAAAACCTCCTATGGTGGGTCAGTAGAATGCTTGTCTTCCCTGCAGGAGACCGGGCTCGATTCTGGACTTTGCACACACACAAACAAATCAAAACAAAACAAAACTCCTACAGATTCTTTTAAAAAAAGAAAAACTGAAATTAGAAGTGCATTCTTCTCTCTGCTAAGAGCTTTAGGAGGTGATACCAGATGAAAAGGGAGCCACATTCTACTACATAGAGTGAATGCTGAGAAAATAAGACTCAGCGCAGAGAAAGCAAAGATGAAGGAAGAAACAAAAACAGAAAAACAAATACAGCATCCTGACATCAATTCCTTCATCTGTTCTTCCCAAAACTCAGTTTCCCATCACGTTTTCATCCATGCGCCATCCTCAAATACTCTTAATAATTCTCGTTTGGGAGCAAGGTGATGGAGGAGGCGATGTTTGGATAAGATGGCTCCAGTTAGATAAGCCAGCTGCATCTCAATCGGTTTTGCCTGATACAATGCCTAAGTATGTATCAATCTGGCCTAAGCCCAGGACATGACTCTGGGACTAAAATTTCCTAGAGTCGTTGCTCTTTGAAAAGTTTCCTGTATATATATATATATATATATATACAGGAAAATATATACATATTTGGCATGGGCAGGCATCAGGAATCGAACCCAGGTCTCCGAGCACGGCAGGCAAGACTTTACCTGCTGAGCCACAGTGGGCCACCCTACAACATTATTTTAGACAGCAGCTTACACACCATCAGTGCCAGTATTGAGCAAGAAGATGCCCGGGGTTGGGGGCTGTGCCACTGAATGCAGAACCCCAACTAAGTCGTTCCCTGTTCTCTCTCAAAGTTACAAGGAAGCTCCCTCATCCTTGTTTTCATTGTCCTGCTTCTTCCCCGCCCCCACCTCCACCCCTTCTCTTTTTCTCACTCATTCTTGCTCTCTTTTTCTCTTTCCTAATAATCTTTCTCTTTTGGTCACCTTTTAATATCCGTGGAGTTCTGATGCCCCCTGCTGTTAGCTGCTGGCTGCAAAAATGGCACATTTCCCTGGTTGCTTGCCTCTCTCACTTTTGGTTTTCCTACCTGGATATTATCTATGCTAGTTCTTCTTTCTCTCACTAGATTTTCTCCTACATTGTTTAAGTGTCTGGACCTATTCCCTTACCATCTTTCTGTGCCACTAATGTCTTTTCCCCACATCTTTGTTTCAGCATCTTTCTTTCCACCTCTCTTTCTCACTCAATTTCAGTTTCTGATTTTATTCTCTCTGTATTTCTGCCCATATCTCTGAATTCCTTGGTTCCTGTTTCTTGATTTATTTCACTGTCTCTGTTTCTGTCACACCCACTCATTGGTGGAATATTTGCTTTCACAGAGAAACATGCCAAATGTTCCTCTCACTCTTCTAAGAAAATTTAACAAGGCAGTGATCAACCTTACCAGACACTGGTGGTTAGCTCAGTGTACAAAAATTTCCTCTAACTGAGAAATAAATCACTTCCCCTAGATTTTAGAAAGTTAAATTTCTTCTATAGCCTTTGCCATGAGATTGCTGTGCAAATCTGGGCAAGTTATTTTCCTTCTCTGAGCTTCAGGTTTTAAAAATTCATGCCTGGTGGGGACTAGTGCAGGTGAGGTGAATATTAGGGGCATCTTGTAGATCTGAGAAGGAAGCTGTGGTTCCGGGGCTCTCTACAATGGGGTAGTAGTTAAGAGATCTGTGCTTCTGAAGCTATCTCTGCATGAGGCGTCTGCTCAGTTGGTCTGGTTGATGGAGTGATTCTTTTATTAACAAATAGGACTAATATTCCAAGAACCCCACTGGCCTGGGTTTGTTTTTCTGCCAAAGTGAGCTATCATTAGCATTTGAGACAAACACCCAAACAACCCTACCAAAGTCTATCGCCATCCATCTGGGCTCACAGGAGGGAGGATGTACAGTTAAACAGAGGCCCCGTGATTTACAATAGTGTGTGTGATTCTCTGCAAAGGAGACTCCTGGCTTGGGGTAGCATGGAGGGTGTGAAATGAACAGTACCAGGTCAGATATGCAGAGTACCTGATTTCACTGGAATGCTCACCCTCTTCCTGAAAGGTGATATTTTACCAACAGGGGAACTGAGCTTGTCATGTATTAAGGTTCTGTCATTCCATTGATTACTCATTACTTTCCTGACTTCCACCTAATTTTTTTGTTGTTGTTATAAGAACCCGTATGTGTCTATAATTCTATATCAGTGAGTTCCTTTGATGGCAACTTTTTATTTCCTTTTTTTTAGTCAACTTTTATCTCCCTCAGTGCTTGGCATGGTGTTGTTTTAATGTAGTAGACACCTGGTTTTGTTTTAGTTTTCTGAAGGGAGTGAGAGTGGGAAGAAAAAAATTCAAGCGTGAAAGAGAAGGAGAGGAAAAGATGAAATACAGGAAGGAAGGAAGGAAAGCAGGAGAGAAAAATATGAAAATGTTTAAAATGTGTCCTTTTACATTACAGGACTCATTTAAGATACAAAGCATCCTTCATTATTTGTTCCCCCTTTTTTTTTTTCATTTAAGTGTTGATTGGTAGAGAAGAAGGAGCAAAAAAAAAATAGAAAGACCCAGAATTAGGAGTCAACTGGATATCAAACTGAGAATGAAAATTACAAATCTCTCAAATCGCAAAGCAATTCAGAAAGAAAGCAGCACTTGCTTTACAGGGTCGCACCTTAAAAAACATCTTTTTGTAGGTGCACGTTTATCTGGCAAAGCAAGATGCCTGGGAAGCTCTAAACACTTTCCGCCAGCTTCGTGGAAACAGCATGCTGCAGCCCCCGGTGTGCTGCCCCCACCATTATCACCGTTTTCCCCCTCAGCCCAGCCTCCCCAGGACAGATGCTAACAATCAATGCCAAACGCCTCCCACTTAAATCCGTCAATGAAAAGGCCATTACAGGAACAGCAGCTATTTTATGTGGCTACTGATTTCTTTCAGGCCTCCCAGACCCAAAGGTAGGAAATAATAACTGGTCATTTTTCATCACGACAGACAGTCCCGAAGAACAATTGGAGCAGAGGTGCTTCCTGTGAACTGTGCCACCCTTTCGAGGGCTGCCTGGAGAAAAGGTAAAAACCACCCGCTGAGAGGCTTCTGTGTTTGTGCTGATGGAGAGAGACAATCGGAGTCCTGGCCAACACGGTAATCAAGGCAGGCAGCCCCAGGAAGCTTGCGTTCCCAGTAAGACTCATCGCTATAGTTCCCAGTGAGGCTCCAAATGGTTCTGTCTGACTGGCAGAAGGCAGCCAGCATGCCCATTCACAAGACAGGTCAACTGAGACACCCGAGGCAGAGGCTAAGTGGCGGAGCTAGGGCTAGAACCCAGAGCTGCTTTCTCTTAATCCAGCTCTCTCTGCCCCTCCCCACCCCCACGTCAAATAAAACAGCAAGGAGATGGGCCAGTGATACAGACAGATATACATAATAATGGAGTCAAATCAAATTGTGTTTTGGAAGAATACTTAATGACCGACCGGGACAGTGTCTATGATACAAAGATATGTGAAGCAAAAATTGTGTGTGCATGTGTGTATCATAATCTTGACTTTGTTAAAATTTTATATATGCACATGTTATGTATCAACCTGAAAATATCTCTGAAGTATGATGTAATGAGTGACGTTAGACTCCTCCTTAGCGTTCCTGTATTTTATGCATTTCTAACAATGTACATATCTCTGTAATATTTTTTAAATGTTAATTGAATATATCATTTTAATTAATATTGTATATATGCACACACACACACACATGCACACACAAATCAAATCAGATAATCCCAAGAGAAAAATCCTTTGACTTCTTTTGTGTTAACTCTTAATTCTGTGCTACTTCTCATGCTTTGTAATAAAACCAGGTAGCAAGAGAATCCAAAGGCTGTGCTAGTCTTAGTGTACTGCCAGTCAACCTTGGGACCAAGTGAAATGCTTTACCTCTCTGAGCCTCATTATCTTCATCTAGCAACAAACACCTATTTCTATTTCTTGCTTAATTTATATGTTTTTTTTTTTTTTTGAAAACAAACAAACTAACAAGGTTCTGGGTTTTAAGCCCAAGTGTGCAGGCAGATAGAAGACAGAGCTATGAAACCCAAATTTTATTCGGGATTTCTTTCTGCTGTAAGAAAGAAACTGTAGGCTCTAGCAGCCTTGGTGATTATCTCTTCACAATCAAATGGGTGCATAATCTCTAGGGAGGCGGATATAGATCTAGTGGAGGGGGTGGAAGCCACTAATTGTAAGATTTCCAAGAGAAGAGATTCCCTAGAGGTGCAGAATCGGATTGCCGAAGAGAGCGCTCTAGCTATTTCCTCAAGGAGAGAAGGATGGGGAGGCTTTGAGAAGAGACTGCCCTGTTTGAAGCCCCCAGGGACCTAGTAGGAGGGAAGGGAAGTTAAAACTGAGACTGTGTGGCAAGGGATTGAGTTAAATGTATGGAGAATTTATTGAACAGCTACTTCCTACTAGGCACCATGGGGATGGGAGGGTAAATGCGTAATGACAAAGAAATGAAAGCTGAGAGAGAAGATTTTTTTCCTAGTGTCTATTGTGTGTCAGGAAGTCTATGGGTTCTTTACTTAAATTATCACATTTAATCCTTACAAGGTGTGGTAGAGGTTAAATAGTTCATCCATGATCACCAGTTACTCACCTACTTTCATCCATCAGGCACATGTTCAACAAGCGCCTCCTGAATATCTATCTACAACAGGCCATGCTCTCTTATTCTTGGCTTCCCTTTGCATATGCTGTTCCTTTTACCTGGGATGCCTTTCCACCTTCCATAAACAAATAACTCCTTCAAGACTAACTCGTCCGTCACCTCCTGTAAGCAGCCTCTCTCACCCAGCACTACCAGGCTGATTTAGGGTGTTCACCTCTGTAAGCATGCTGCACCTGTACTTTGTTTTTGTAATTATGGGTTTGCTGCTCTCTTTATTTTATTTTTTTTGCAATTATGGGTTTGCACATTTTAGTTTCCTGGCAACTCAGACAAATACCAAACAGTGGATTGGCTTAAACATCTGGGAATTTATTGGCTCATCATTTCGGGGGCTAGAAGGTTTGCTTCCTCCTGGGGTCAGTAGCTTTTGGCTGACCCACAATCTTTGGAATTCCTTGGCTTTTCCTTCACATGGCAGACCACATGGAAGCATCTTTTTTTTTTCTTTTGGGTGCCATTCCACTGACTTCAGCTTCTGGCTGCTTCCTGTGGCTTCTCTCTCTCTTTCTTTCTGACTTACCCTGTGCTTATAAAGGACTCCAGGCATTTGGATCGGAGCCCCTGATTCGGTTAGGCCTGAAGCTGAAATAAAATCTTAAAGAGATTTTATTTACAATGGGTCCACAAACTCACCAGAATGCGAACCAAGCCCGAGATCGTGTCCAGACCGGGGTGCACAATCCAACCACACCTTACTGCCCTGCAAACGGTATTTTTTTCTTTGAGTCCTTGCTGCTTAACACAGTCCCTGGAGAAAAACAGTTTCTCATTATATCTGTCCTCTGAATAAGAGACTGGATGATGTGATGGAAAGAAAGGAAAGGATAAATTGATGAACAAATGAATGAATGATTAAATGAATATGTTAAAGTACTAATGAATGAAACAACGAATGCTTTTGATGCAGCTCTGAATGCTGCAGACACAGATAGTAAAAGGAGGCATGACTCTCTGGAACAAACAAAGATGACAAAAACAGGTCACAAAGAACAGCATCAAAGTAACGGCCACATCCAGGAAAAACATGAGTGTTTTTAGCCTGCAGTTTCCAATAAGTAGCATTAGATTTCTTGCAACTGATATGTGCATTTTTTAAATTTCCAGCCACCCTGCCGATTTTTAATCTGGTGCATTATTCACAGCTCATGTTAAAGCTCTAGACCTCCAAAATCTGGAGCAGGACAAATACCTGCCCTCGTCTTTCTGAATAGGATTATGTATGTCATAGCTTCCCAGCTGATGTTGGCACTCAGGTCATGTTCAGGATCTTCTATGGTAATAGAGATTCTTATCCTGGAAAGAAAGCTATACTTGATGGTCTATTATACTCCATAAAATCCAGCAAGTTATGGTCTCCTAGTAATACAACCACCGATTATGAAACAATATTCCTATTGTTAAAAAAGAAGCCTTGCCATACAAAGGTTTAGGGTTCAAGCTATCATGTGACTATTCTCATTTAATCTTCATAATATCCTTAATGCAGTAGGTGTGCATTATCTTTCCTTGTGAGAGGAAGAAACTGACTCAATAGGATTACTTACTTTCCTTCAACACCAGCACCTGAAATATTTTGTAGTTTTCTCTCATTTTTCAGTCTCATCCTTCCAATAGTAGAGACTGTTAGTGGTCACCCATACCTGGTTCTCCTCTTCTTCTGGACACACAGAGGAAATATCTTTTGGGCCTTTAGAGTTGGGAAAAGCCATGTGAGAAAGTGGATCCACAAAACCCAAATGGCCTGGATAGCTGAACTGCTGCTGGGAAGAGATGCATAGAGGCATAGAGTCATTGCACAGAGGCATCGACTTGACATGGGTGAAAAGGAAAACTTTCTGGTGTTAATCCTAAAACATTTGGAGATTGTATGTTAATGCAGCATAACCCATTCTCACCTGATAAATGTGGGTGCTCCTACAAAGAATTTCAAAACAACTTCTGAGTTTAAGCCCCACCCAACTCACACATAAATCAAGGTTTCTGTGCCTTAAACTTTCCAGTTCTCTACACTTAGAGATCCCCTGGTGAGCTCCTAGACACCATTAATCACCTCCCTATAATCATCTCTGGAAGTGCACTTAAAATCCAGCCTCCGATCAATGCTACTCCCTCCACTTTCCCACTCCTATTGCCCTCTCCCGCATCACTGAAATAAACAAGCTGGACTGTCCCAGGGTGACCCAAACTCCAGGCTGCTGTACTTGCAAGCTCTCCATCTACACCGTTGTAGACCCACCCACTCAGAAATCACAGAAAAGACAACAAGGTCAAAATAACTATTGCATTTTGAAAGACCCTTGGGGCTAGAAGAGGCTGATGCATGGTAGAATTAAGAATATCAGGAGTGGAATCCACCTAGTCCAATGCTTAGATGCCTTATAAAGCAGAGATGCCAAGCTGTCCTTGTTTTCCTTCACAGACACTTCTGGGGTCAGGAGGTTCACTAACTCAGAGGCATCTTCTACCACTTTCGAACAGTTCTGACTCTTTAGAATATTCTTTGTGTCGTGCCTATGTATTTCATCTGTGGTCTGGCTGTACCACTTGAAGGTTAAATTTAAAAAAACTACCCTTCTTCTCCAAGACAGCTTTTTAAGAATTTGAGAGATAAGATTTGCACATGGAGGCAAAGAGCGTTTTGGATATGGAGTAGCATGCAACTAAAATTAACAGTCAGGCATCATGAAGTTCCTTTAGCCTCTCTGGGACCATCTAGAAAACAATCCTACCCCAACGGTGATCAGGGGCACTGAGGACTGGAATGTTTTTGCGACTGAAAGTAGTCATCATATGCCCAGATATGGCAAGGTCCCTGGATGGCCACTGCCCACTACATAGGCAGCTGAGCTTGTGACATAGCCTACCCACAGGCAGACAGAGAGAACAAGGAATGGAAGGAAGGGAGGGAGGGAAGCGAGGAAGGGAAGAAAGAAGGAAGGAAGAAAATAAAGCTCAACTTGGAAGTCACAGTGCAGGCTGAAATCCCCCATAATGAGGCACAGAGTGAGAGCAGCTGGGACCCTTTGCCCTGCAACAAAAGCCTTTTGGGCCCTTAAAAAAAGAAAATCAGCTCAGAAAGCATTTGACATGAGAATCTTACAAGATTTTGTTGGTCAATGGTATGCCTCATGGTGAGGGAGTCAGGCCAAGTCCGTTTCAATTCTAGTAGAGGAAGACTTTATAAGCACCAAATTGTAGTAAGTTTTGGTGTTCTCATTCACCAATCCCATCCCTTCCTAACGTGCCCCCATAGCCACTGATATCTATATCACAACCCATTATATTCCACATTTACTTTGTTACTTACTTATGGACCACTGTAGCCACGAGAAGGTATGTTCCATGGGTATCCTCAGCAACAAGAATAATGCTTGCATATGATAGTTATCAATGTTTGTTAAATAAATCATTGTCTAAGGGTGGGAAAGGCAGCCTGCTGCAACATTTTTCCTTAATCTTGAAAGGCTATATATATATATATCTGATTCTGTAACACTGCCAGCAAGTTGAGATTGGTTTTCTTGCCACCCATATCCCGTTCCAGCTTTGTGGGGGAATTTGAATTCAGAAGGATTCGGGTGCAATCTCAACTCTTCTACTTAGCAGACATGTGACCTTGGCTCATCATATAGCTTTTCTAAACTTTATTTTCCTCATAAGAAGTTTGTGATGATCAAGCCACAAAGATATTTTGCATATGATGATGAGGCGAAACAGTCATCCAGTTGGGCAAAATCCCAGATTACTCGATGGCAAGAATGGATAAGGAGAGGAGAAAGAAAAGGAGAAAGAGAAGAAGAAACTAACAGAAGTGATAAGAAACAAAGAGTAGGGAAAGGAAGAAGAGGTAGAGAAAGAATCCAGGGGACAGGAAATAGGAAAATACATAAATAAAAAAGAAAAAAATATGAGTATGGAAGAGAAGAGAAATGAGTAAGAAGAAGATGAGAGGTAAGGAGGATGAAGAAAGGAGTTAAAGAAAATAGGCTAAAAACAAGGAATAGAAAGAGAGATGAGGTTGAGGAAGGTGTGTGAAAGGAAGGAAAAAAGTTAAGTATAGGACTAGAGAGTGAGAAAATAATGAGGCTGGCAGGTAGTAAGAAAAGATAAAGTGAGAAGGAAATAGAAAACAAGAAGGGAAGACAATGAGAAAAAGGTTGAGGAGGAAGGAGTCAAATGGGAAAAAGAGAGAAATGAGGATGTCCCTGAAGAAGGATGCTAGGGGACCCACAGTGACCTCCAGTGTCAGGGTCCTTCACTGGCCCTAGGATCCAGGCTGGGAACCCCTCTGCAAGGTATTTGCTCCTCCATCTGGCCATCTTTACCTTTCCCAGCCCTCACTCTGAGGAACTCTAGGCAGCCAGGAGGCAGAGCCCGGGTCCCCCAAAAGACTGATACTCACTGCCCCTCCCCCCAAATCTAATCCTTCATTTCATGCTCACCAGCCCCACTGAGTCTGGAAATTAGTGCAGCCTTGGCAAGGTCACCCCTCCATGTTTATGACATGACTCAGGGTCTAGCAGATAGCATTAGTGCTGAGTTTGTGGGGATTTGTTACCATGACTCTTATTCTAGTAAGGAGGTCTCTCTTCCAGGCGCTCGCCACTTTGTTGCATGTCCTCCTCCTTGCTTCTCCCAGTGACTCCATTTCCATTTTCCCCCAGGAATTTTGTATCTTCATTCTTGACCTAAACCAACATGAAAGGATGGGGAACTGGGAGTGGTGGCTGTAACTTCTATCTTGCAAAGAATTAGAACCTCACAGAGTCACCTAGATAGACCAAGTCTAAAAACAAGCAGAGAGACAAAACACAGTACGTCTCTAGAGAGGTAAAAGGTCTCAGACATTCAACCAAGAACCCAGAGCTGAAAAGATTCCTTTATCCTCCTTAATGTACTCTAGCATGTTAGGCATGGAAGAAAACTTAGAGACAGGAAAGAGTCTCAGAGCTCATTTTCTAGATGGGGAAACTGAGTCCCATGGAGGGGAAGGGACTTAACCAATAACTCACAGTCAGTGGAAGATCTAGTACTTGAACCCATGACTCCTCTTCCCCCACCCCCATCCTTTCTTACTGTGCCAGGCTACTATGACAAGTACCCCACAATGGGGTGCCTTAAACAACAAGAATTTATTGGCTCACGGTTTCAGAGGCTAGAATTTCTAAATGAAGGCACTGATGAGGTGATGCTTTCTCCCAGGGTCTGTAGTGTTCTGGTGCTGACTGCTGGCAATCCTTGGGGTCTTGGCTTGTATCTCTGCCTCCCATCATATGGCAATGTCTTCTCCTTTCTCTGTTCTTCCAGTTTCCATTCACTACCAGCTTCTGTTTAAGGCCTTCTCTAATATGGATTAAGACCCACCCTCATTCTACTAGGCCGTACTTAAACTAAAAAAACACTACTAGAAGTCCAGTCTATGATGAGTTCATGTCCATGGGAATGAGGATTAAGATCAAGAATGTGACTAAATTGGGGTACATAATTCAATCTACTACCTTTACAATTTATCAATTCACTTATCCTTTCAATCAAATACTAAAGACTAGCTCAACAGTCAGCTCTACTCTGAAGCCTTCCAAAATTCTTAGGGTTAGCTTGATCCCTCCCTCCCTTTTGTACCCCTTATACTCTACTCAATATGTCACCATTATGAACCTTAATGCCACGTTTATAATCATTATTCAAAGCTTGTTGTCTTCTTTAGATATGCAAGGCCTGGAACGAGGTGGATGCTTGCTGAATTAATCTTTGAGAACTGAATGAATGAATGAATGAATGAACAAAAAGGCTTCAATCCTCTGACCACACACCAAGGGTCAGGAAGCCCTATGGACTCAGAAGACTAACACCTTTCACGACTACCTCTTGGAACATGGACCAGAACTATGTTGAGGGCAGATGCTGACTTTCCCTCTTCTCCTGATCCTTGTCCACCCCATGCTAACTGGGGAATCTGTGTCACTTTCTTCTTAGCTACTAATTAGTGCTGATTTAGAAGTTTATGGAGATTTATTTGAACTTGACAGGGATACAAAAAGCCCACAATCTCTGGGGGCTAACATGGCTATTTTCAAGGTTCAAAGGTTCCTTTGACTATTTTAGTGAATTATTGAGGGCTTTGCTAGGCAGACTGAACCAAATAGAATTTTTAAAACTCCAATGCTGGGTCAATAAATCCTAAGACAAAGAAGGGAAGAGAAGAAGCCACAAGGACATTTAACTCACCTGTCAACCTGACTTGGATGCTCAACGGGTGATCTGAGCTGGTGGCCCCAAAGTCTGAGGGCAAGAGAGGGGTGGGGATAGGGAAAGAAAGAATAATTCCTCCAGGGAAAAAGATCCCACTCTTAAGACAAAGTCCCAGGGTGGGCTGCGAGTGGGCAAGAGACAAACAGGCAGCCATTTCCACCAGGTAGGCTATAAATCCAACCTTTATTACCTTTTATTATGTTGTTTCAACAGACTCTTAAAGACAGCACAACAGTCAGTTGATAGCTGCACTAAATCTCTTTCATTTTCTCCCCATATTACTTTTGCCTCCTGGATTTTTTCTCCCTCTCTTTCTTCACGAGTCACATTTTATCAGTCTTCTCTAGCAGACCTCAGTAGAATGGAAACATTGTTTATGATTGGGAAACAAAACCCAACAACCCCCCAAACTCCAAACCTGAAAAACATGAGCAATGAATGCATGCATATATATTTTATTTGAGGGTATTCATGTGTGTATTTGTGTGTGTGTCTGTGTGTATGTCTTTGTGTGCGAGAGAAAGGCAGAGGAGAAGCATAACTTCAATTATGGCAAATCAGAGGGGTGGGGTTGGCAGAAATGAACTTAAGAGCGATTTACTGCCAAGACATCGAAAAGCTAAAATGGAATGAAAATAAACTAAGGATCACAACTTTTATAAGCCCTGCTCAAAGACAAGAATTCTGTTAAAGGCTGAAAAGAGGTCCTAACAATGCTGTGAGGTTTGCAGAGAGACAGAGCTGGGGTTGAGGGGAGGGAGTATGAAGGAAAAGTGAATTCTAGGATCTTTCTGTCTGAGTTCTAAAGTAAAGTTCAGAAACATTTTCATTGCATTTGATGAAGCAGATATTGAACAAAGAAATCTTCATATACTTTTCCTTTCCTTCATTAATCAATTATCAATGTTTCTTTGAGGACTGATATATCTGGTTCTGAGGGTCCCCTTCACTTTACTACCATCCTCACACAGACCTCACAGCTATAAAATCCCACCCATCTTCAGATGTGGATGGTTTTTTCTTTGAAGACCCCTTAACATACCCCTGACTTATTCCTCAAGAGTCAACCTCTTCCTCTTCATCCTTCAGGTGCCCCCATCACTGGTCTTTCTTCCATTGCCTCACCCTCTTTTAGCACTGCCTCATGACATCTCTGGTCCATCAGGCATGGAAGGCTGTTTTCATGTTTGCACTCTTTCTTCTGTTCAACCTGCTTGTCACTTCTTTGAGACCTGCTATCATGTGGAAATTGTGTAATTAGGCTGGCTGGTTCAAAGCCTAGCTCTGCCATTGACTAGCTGTGTGATTTTTGTTGTAACCCCTACATACGCACCCCAGAATCTCTGTTTCTTCACTTGTTAGATGGGGGAAATATTACCATCTACATCATGGGTTGTTGCAAGGATTAAATGAGATAACAGAGGAAAAGGGCCAGCTATACCCTATGGTTCAACTCTGTGCCCCTTACAGGCTGGGAGGCAATAGGCCAGTGACTTAAGCACTCTAAAGTTTTATTTGTTCATCAGAAATAAAAATAACAACTCTTTGGAACATAATGATGCAGTGCAATACATTGGTTAGAAGCTTGAACCCTGTAGGCAGATTTCCTGTATTCAAACACAAGCTATACCACATGCCATTCTCTGACTTTGGACAAATTATTTAATTTCTGTTTGCCTCTGTTTCCTGACTTGTTAGAGAAATATGCTATTAATATCTTCTCTACAGAGCTCTTGTGAGGAGGAAATGAGTTAATTTCATTAGCAAGTAAAGTGAAGAACAATCCCTGGCACATAGGAGAGAGTTATTATATGTGAGCTATTATTATTGTGATTTAAATGAAATGGTGCACGTAAAGGACCTGGGCACATAGTAGAAGTTCATCAAGTGGTAATCCCCTTCCAGGAGATGAAGTCCTGCTCCCAGAAATAAAACTAGCAATTCAGACAATGCATTTAAGAGAATGAAATTTGTTTTTCCTGTAGTCAAGGATGCTTGATCTCGTTATCAAGTATTTGCTTTTCATTTCTATTCCTTATGCTTTGATATTTTGCTCAGGTAGAACACTCCATCAGAATTGTGCCCAGAACTTGTATATTCACCAAATTGGAAACTTTTGTTGTTTCTAATGAGGAAACCAATCCTTCAAGCCTTGTTAGAATTGCCAAACAGGGTTTCCTGCTGGGAAGCTTCAATTACTTGACATCACCTACTGAGAGACACTGGTACCATTCACAGAATGGAAAGAGAAAAGGCAGACAGCTGAATGAAAAATACCAACTTAAATGCTGAAATTTTCATTATCTTCCAGAGAATAAGAACAGATTGTTTTTAACAAAACAAACTTAAGGAGTTAGGCAAACTCATTGAATTCATAAGCTCTGAAAATGTCAGAGTGAAACAATGAAATAGTAGAAATCATCTAATCCTATAGGCAAAGCACCAATGGATTGATGGTGGTTACTGGGATCAGTGATGAGAATACAATTCTGAAGTTACTTTCTAGTTCGATGGGAAAGTTGTATAATCCATTAGTGATGTCTACCCTGGGCCAGGAGTTGGAGAAAGTCAGATCAAATTGGCAGGTTCTTTCTATTCCTCATCTAGCCCAGCTCCCTAACCTTATTGATGAGAAAACCTAGAACAATAAAGTCTACTGATTTCTTCACATTTCCTATATTGGAAAAAGAGGGATTTGGATTATTTTTAAATGCCACTTTAGTAGGTACAAATTTCTGAGACGGTAAGAACTGAATATACATAAGAACGGTTTGTGTATTCTTGGCAAGGAAATGGATATAGCCAAACAGATTTTATGAACTCCTGAACAATGACTGATTTCTTGAATAGTTTAAACCAACTTTTCCCCACCTCCACTGGTAATTTTGTTTTCAATCTTTACAGCCTAGGAAATTATTAAACATGGACTGACGCTTGTTAAAATATCTACTTATTCTAAAGAGTTAAAGCAGGCAAATAACTTGGACTTCAGTAAGAATTTTGGAATAAAGGAAACAAGAAAAGTATGTATGATATTTGCAGGCATATAACAATTTTAACTTAAGGGAAAATTTTTTAAGTGGAGTAATGGTCATTCGTTGTTGCAGTGATAGTAAGACTAATGATAATGATTACACATTTCATACTTTGGAGATTTTTTTTTAAAAACTGCTCTCCCTTATATTATCTTTTGATGTTCATATAGCCCTATGTTGGTAATGGAATGTCTTTTTATTCCCTCTTAACAGAGGAGGAAGCTGACCT
This sequence comes from Tamandua tetradactyla, assembly GCF_023851605.1. Taxonomy (NCBI): domain Eukaryota; kingdom Metazoa; phylum Chordata; class Mammalia; order Pilosa; family Myrmecophagidae; genus Tamandua; species Tamandua tetradactyla. The sequence continues at coordinate 39,889,564 of NC_135328.1, forward strand.
TCAGAAAGGATTGGTTGGATATACCAATTAATTCTGTGTGATTTTTTTCCCTTTCATTTTGGTAAGTAAATCAGAGATTAAACAAATTAATGTCATGTATTCGATCCAAAATTTCATCATTCTACATCTCTCCCATCTACCATAATACCCATAGACAACCAATAGCTATAAATCAAGTTGCAGTGTTAAATGCTAGATGAAAGGCACAGGAATTAAGATGAACTGAATGAAGAAAGCTTAATTCCAGTGGCAGAATAAAGGGGCACAGAATATGATCTCAAAGGTAAATATAACAAAAAGGAGACGTGGAGGAAGAAAATCTTAGAGAAGTTTCAGGAAAATGGTATAAGAACCTTCTCTTACACTTTACTAGACAAAAGAAAAAGATATTCCACAGTCTCCTTGGAGTTAAACAAATGATGGAAATTATTGAAAGACTATTTCTGACTCTCCATGTCTCTTGGTTATTTCCAAAACTGGCATGCGGCTGCCATAAATGCTTCCACAGTGGGCACTGACCCTGCCCAAACTGACCACATTGCTTTCGGTGAAAGACACACCTATGTCTGAATGCCTTCATTGCCATTTGCTAGGCAAGTAACCTCAAGCAAATAATTTCACTCCCAGACCTTCTCTTTTCTTTTTTTCCTTCTGTTCTGTCTGGAGGAAATGAAAATACTTCCAAGAGTTGGTGTGAGGATCATTAGTGATATACAAAGAAGCCCTAGCATACAGCCTGTGCTCAGTGCCTTGGTTTTCTTCCCCATCTCTTACTGTCAGGAACACCTATCTGGTTCAAGAGGAAAGAAAATAATTGATTTTCTCTTAGTAGAACCAAGCCAGTAGTTGAGAGTATCCATGCTGAAATTGAACTTAGTGTCTGTGTGTGCCATAGGGTAGGTCATTTCATCAATTTCTAACATTGTTCAGCTAGAGATTTAGAGTAGCTCTATAGGAAAGTATGGAAGTGCCTCTGAATTAAATCAACCTGGTAAATTGCTCAGGGTTTGTGATATCATCCAAAAAAGAGAGAAAGTTTGTTTCAGGTCCCCTATAGTTTTCACCTTGATGTAACAGAGCTATTCATTTAAAAATTTCATTCACTATTTATTCAATGAGTGTGAAGTAAGTAGTACATAATCTAATACATTTGAGAGTAAATAAATAGATAATGCATGTTGCAATTGGTCCCATTTCATAGAATAAAACAATTTTTTAAACTAAATGGGATGAGATAAAAAATGAACTTTAAGACTTCATGAAGAAAACACATACATACATCTTTACCTATACCTATCTCTGTATGCATGCATATTTTTTTCAGATGAAAGTTTCAAGTCTGTCTACCATAGCAAACTGTTGCTTACTAGAGATCTTTGTAGGATTGATAAGAAATTATTGTATTTAGCATACCCCGTCCATATATGTGAATGTTTCTAAAGTACATAGAAGCAATTTCTGCTTTCAAGCTCTCTCTCATTGCCTATGCCACAATATTTTTAATGTTATATACTAAGTAAAACATTTTTAATAGTATTTCTGAAGCCTTATTCCGGTCAACAAGGTTTCATTGTACATTTGGGCTGACCACCACTCTTAAGCATTGTTCTTAAGATACAATTATTCAATCAGATGTCAGATTAAAATTTGTCTATTGAGAAGTAACAAGTTGGTCTGCATCATTCATTAATACTGTAACATCATGGGGCTTATAAGGCACCATCTGGGTCTTAGACACTGAACACTGAAAAAATAAGGGTAGGTGATGTTTTTCTGCAAGGTTGGGCATCCATAAAAGGATTCCTGAAACAAGAACACTACCTGGAGAAGGTCCAGTGGTTGGTGGAAATGAGAACTTGTGATGGTGTTGATCATCTAACATGGAATGGGAAGAGCAAAGGGGATTTGGCCGTGGGGACAGAGCCAGATAAATGGGCACCAGGTGCCCACCAAAGTTCTCCCATTTTTCAACAAATATTTTTGAGTATATACATTGTGAAAGTATATGTCTCCATAACTGCACCTATATATAACATACTAAATGTAAAAGTCACAACCTTACTCTCTAGAGTTTATAATCTAAGATAGTGGTTCTGAAAGTGTGATTCCTGGACCAGCAGCATCGGCATCACCTGGGAACTTGTCAGAAAGGCGAATTCTCAGGTCCCAACTCAGACCTATTGAATCAGAAACTCTGGAGGTGGGGCCCAGTTATCTGCAATTTAATAAGCTTTCCAGGAGATTTTGGTGCATGTTAGAGTTTAAGAACCTGTGTTCTCATGGAATATGTTCTGCAACTTCAGTCCCTCAATGCAACCTTGACACAGAAAGTATGAATGGAAAGCAGGGCTTAAAGCAGTGGGAAAGTTATTGATAAAAGTTTCCTGAGTACCTACCTGTCTCTTTCCCTACAAAATAGCTTGCTACTTCTGTGATATTACCTGACGCACTGCATCCCAAACTTTGCTCATCACAATTACTGGAGAGCTGGTCACCCATTCATTCACTTATCTTAGAAATACTTGTGGAACATTTACAATATGTTAGATACTTCCAGCCGCTGTAGATGCCATAGTGAACAAGACAAACATTACCCCTACCCTGTGGGATTTAGAGCCAAATGGAATTATGGAAGAAAAAAATGACCAAAGAACGCCATAAAAAAGACAAAAGAAAATAACAAGATGTTATGAGACAAAGTAGTCTTTATTTGGGGGAGTGTGAGGGAATAGGGGACTTAGTATGAAAGCCAGGAAGTATCTCTCCAAAGAAGCGATATCTAAGTTGAGATACTGGTTGAGTAGAGCTTAATCAATTAAGGATGGTGAGTAAGAGCATCCTAAGAAGAAAGACCTGTCTGTGTAAAAACCCCAAGAAAAGCAAAATCTCAGTCTATTCTAAGGAGTTAAAAAGGGCAAGTGTATATGGAGTGCAGAGAACAAGGGAGAAAGCATCTGAACTGAGATGAAATCCTGTTGATAGGCACAGAGGCATATTGCTGGGAGGTTAAATGAACAGGGTAAAGAAACGATTCCATCTAAGTTTAAAATTATCACAATGGTTGCAGTGAGGAAAACTGATTTTAAAAGAACAATAGAAGCATATGGAAGCAGGAAGACCAGCTCAGAAGACCCTGCTCTATAGTCCATGTACATGAGTGACAGATAATGACAAAATGTGGGGTTTGGGGAGGGAATAGACAGTGCACTGGCTTAAAAAGCAGGGATTCTTGTATCTAGCACAGGTCACCACTCACTCAAATGGCTTCCAAGCTGTTAGGACTCAAAGATCCTCCTGGACTCAGCAATTAGATAAAGAGAAATGGTGTTCGCCCACGTGGTACTCTTTCAGCGAATGTAGGCAAGTTCTTGGACAGAAGACTCTTCTTCCTTCTCCCATACATCCACTCTTACCTTTTTATTTCTTTTTCCTAAGTGAGAGTGTCCTCTAACTCTTCTTTAACAGTGCAAATCTCCTTGGAAATTAGAGCTGTGAACTGTCTTCGAGAATGCTGAGTGCATCAGTTCCCTCCTGACAGAGGCAGGTTACAAGTTCCCTTGGTTACAAGGTTAGATGCTCTGCAGTGACCTTCATTTCCCTCTGACCCAGGTCAGGACAAGGATGCAATGTGACTGACACTTCTTATCCCACACATGGCCGCCAGTGACTGGAGGTTGACACTCTCACCAGCCCTCCCCCAGGGTGCCCAGTCATCGCTCTCCATGGAGCTGACAGCATGCTGGCATCGCTGACAAATGACTCATTTCCAGCCACATTAAATGGCTTCAATCTTCTCTCCTTTGAAGTTTCACAGATTACCTTCTCCGCCCCCTGCTTTTCTGACAACTTCACTCTAGAAGTACATTATGTTAAAAAACACACTTATTATGCCAGAGTGGGTCTGGTATGATTAAAGTTCAGTTTTTATCACACACATTGATGTGCCCGTAATGACCTGCCTGACTCATTGCTTCAGAGACCTGCAACCTGCACAGCTTGGGCCACTGGACATATTGTCCTCCCTACCTTAGACGCCCTTCCATGGGAAAAAGAAACTGTTTCTCCTACATTCTCTCAGTTCTATTTCACTGAGGGCTTCAACATGTATTAAGTCACCCAATTCAGTAACCTAAGCACCAACCTAGACTCCTTCCACTTTCATCCTTCTTATCCAGTCACCAAGTTTCTTCCATTCTTTGGCTTTGACATTTGTTCATGCCCACTGCCCTGCACCTAGATCCCATTTCCATCAACTTTCTTTAGAATATTGTAAAAGCCTCCATGTGGAAAACTCTGCCCCTCCCAAAGCAGTCTCCAAAGTAATTATTCTAAAATGCAGATTTGATTCATCACTCTTCTGCTCTCAAACCTTTAATAGCTTCTAACTGACCCTGGGATAAAGCCTTCACTTGAAATTCATCTCTAAATGTCTCTCATGCCTCTTCTTCAAGCCAAACCTACTTGTTTTGCTCCTAAGGTACCAAGTTTCTTGGTGTTCCCCCCATACACCCTGCTCCTGGATTCTTTCACATCTTTGCTAGAGCTCATTCTTCCCTGGAATGCCTGGTTTTCCTCTTCCTTCTCCTCACTCTTGCCTCCTTATCCTCCAGAACTCATTTCCTCCAAGTTATCTTTCATGACACCACCACTGCCACCCTGCTCTATCCTACCATGAATCTCAAAAAAATATTGGTTCTTTAACTTGTCTTCTGTCTCACTGAACTGTATACTCTTTGAAGGCAGGAGAAGTCCTTAGGTATAGGTGTCAGAGACATACACAGCAAAAGGTAATTGTCTATAGAGTCTCACCCCAATAAATCTTCATAACACACCTGTAAGGCAGCCATTCAAATTTCATTTTACAAACGAAAAAACTGAGCATCAGGTAGATTGAGTAACTTGCTTGTTTTCCTACAGCTAGTACAAAGCAGAGTAGTGCCTATGTAACCTGCTGTAGGAAATCGACATGGATTTGTGAATGAAGTGGTTTTAGTTAGAGGTTTTCCATGCCAGAAGGGACTTCATAGAGCTACACCAAGAAGATTAGTAGGAATTCGTCAGTTGGAGTAAAGTGGGGTGAATGGAAAGGTTATTCCAAGCAAAACAAAGAATAGGTTCCTAAGCATAAACCTTGCAATGAACAAGCCCAGAGACTTGATGGAGTGGGGTGGTTAAGAAAAATTCCTAATCTGAACTAGGAGTCCTAGTCTTTGCTAGTTCCTAGTCTTCGCTAATTATGGCCAGTGATGTAAGTCAGCCACTTCACTTTAGCTTCCTCATATGTATAATGGGAATAATAAGAGCTCTACCATCCTTAGAATACTGTGAAGATACAATAAAATAATGAATATAAAGCTCTAAGAACATTCTCTGACCAACAGCAATTATGCAACATATGGTAGTATGATGGTTAGGTTCTGGTGTCAAGTTGGCCAACTGATGATGCCCAGCTCTTTGGTCAGGCAAGCACTGGCCTGACTATTGATGTAAAGATATTTTGTGGATGATTTATGAACCAGAAGTCTGCGTATTGAATCATCAATCAGTTGATTGCATCTGTGGCTGATTACATCTGCAATCAACTAAGGTGTGTCTTCCACAATGAGATAATCCAATCAGTTGAAGTCTTTTTAAGGAAAAAGGGAGACTCTTTCACTGCTTCTTCAGCCAGCAAAACTCTCCTGTGGAATTCATCCAGACCCTTCGTTGGCATTGCCAGCTTCACAGTCTTCCCTAAGTATTTTGGAACTTTCACTCTCAGTTTCATCAGACACATTTACAAATCTCATATTTACAGGTCTCTCCTGTTGATTCTGTTTCTTTAGAGAACTCTGGCTAACACAGGTAACTACCGCTATACTGATATTTCAGTTATCATTGCTATGGAAGAAACTAATCCAAAACTTAGTCTGGCTATCCAGCCATTTCATTTTATGGGTCAGGATTTCAGGGAGAACTCAGCTGGATGGTTTGTCTCTGATCTATGCAGTAATAGCTGGAATGAATGAGACTGGAGCATCCACATCCAAGATGGCATCTTCACTCACTTGCCTGGCACCTGAGCTAGGATGGCATTTTAAAGGGAAAGCATATTAGCTGTCAACTGGGCACCCACCTCTGTTTGATGAACAGAATGCCTCCATAGACAAGGTAGATGAGAGAGGTCTATTCATGTTGACCTGCCCATGTTCCATACTTCTCACAGAATTGTGATTGGTTTCTCAAATGGATAAAGGTCTGGGAAGAAGCCACGGGGCTTCTTAGAAGACAGCCTCAGAAGTTTCAGAAACCATTTCTTGTTCATTATATTGGTCAAATATGTCATTAAACCCAGTCTAGATTCCAAGGAAGGCAATTAGATTCTACCTTTCATTGGGAAGATGGCAAAGAATTTGCAGAGCCATCTTCAATGTCTCATTCTACTACTACTACCATTAGAACACTGAGAATCCATAACGCATCCTCCACTATGAGCAGCATATAGAGCATGGATGGAGAAGGAATGACTGCAGTGCATGAAGCCACTGAGTATCTAGTGCACCAGCATGGTGGAATGGAAGGGGAATCAACATTGCCAACCTCTCCATTTCACCCTGGCAAAGCCAGTGAGAATTAAACAAGTAGATTTCCCAACCCCAGAGGGTACATGTATAAGCTGGGGAGTCGAAGGCTGCATTCTCTGAAAAGGACTGAAAATGCCAGGAGCCTCCCTAAGATTTCTTTCTGAATCACCCAAAATGAAACAGCCGACTCTCTCTAGCCACTCTTTGCCTCTTGCATCATGGAGGTCAACTGAGTTATTTTTCCAAACTGTTGAAGTAATAGGATGAAAAGTCTCAGCTATCTTGGCCATCACAAACCAGAGTTACTCACGGGCAACAAAGAAGATAGCATAAAGGGGACACAGAAAAGTGGATATTGTACATGAAAGACACTTTCTAGCACAATGTAGTTCAGATTTCTTTTCCTTAGTGACTGTACTAATTTTTTTTAAACCGTGTGGGTTTTTGTCACCATAAGATACATATGGCCTCTTTTCTCAGTTCACTGATCTGGTTTAAAAAAAACTAAAACATCTCTTTAGGGCTGACACACTCTGACCTGTTAATTCTCTTAATTCTCTTGTAAGCTCACAACCTAAGAAAGACATAAGAATTATTATTCATGGCTTCTCCTTTTCTTTGGTTCTTCTTATGAACTCCTAACAACAGTAACGTGCACAAAGTTAAATACACACAGATGTCCACCCACAAACACACTTTCTTATGCACACACACCAGAGTAAAAACACATCATGGATTGCCTTGGATCATGATGGATTTCCCCTATTGCCCTGGTGTAATTATCACACACACACACACACATTCTCAAACACATCTCATTTATATGATAAATTTTACTGTCATCTTAATTTTCAAATGCACAAGGTATACTCCACAATAAAACCTGCCATCCACAGGCACATAATCAAACATACACACACATACAGAGACATTGAATCCCCTTCTCCCAAAAACACAAACATTCAGCCACTCTAAAATACACATGCAATCACTAGAACACATTGATGCCTGCAAATTCTACACACACAATTTCAAACCCCTGCCTAAATCATTCTCTCCACTCCTTCACATGGACGCTAACAGATTCTCAGACCTGAAAATATGCAAGGCAGAAATCCAGGACAACAACATGCAAAGAAAAAAATGGCGAATAGACTTGGATACTAACAATGACCCCTCGATATTCCCTACACAAATGCCACCTCCCAGGAGTCTGTACGTACTTCATGGGTACACAAATGCTTATGCTCAAATGACCCCCTTACACAGACACATTCCTATAGAGAAATCCAAGTACCACCTTTTAAATGCAGCACCACATATAGGATATAGCACAAGAAGAACATTCATGCATAATCTCACACATGCATACACACACACACACACACACACACACACACACACACACTTCTCAACTCAGTTCTACCCCTCCAGCCAAAACTTACCCCCACTTTTATCTTGGAGTCTAACCTTCATTCAGAAGAACGTCACTGCAGGAATCTCCACAGACACAGCTGAGGTCTCTCTTCTTTTTAACACAGACCTCCCAGTACAGATAATCCCTCTGCCCAAGACAGTCCCTGCCTCCCTGGTGGCCTAGATTCACTGCCCAGGCCACTGGCACGGTCCTCAGAAACCCTTCTGTGAACCTTTAATTGGTCCCAATCTGGAAAGACCAATAGCTGTGGAAGGCTCAGAGGACAAAGGATTTCCACTTAGGAAATGTGACTGTTAATAACAAAAGCAAAGGGCTGGGAGCTCAGGGAAGTGACTGAACCCAGAGTCAGGACCTTAGTTCTGGTCTTACCTCTGCCATTGTAAGAATTCGAGAATTCGAGAGTTTTGCCACGCAAAGGAGGACTCCAAGAGACGTTCTCTCATGCAACATGCAAGGGGTTTATTTTCCACACATGTATGGGGCTCACTGAACACGCAGGAACAGAGAGGCCCCAGTCTGAGTTTGCAAAAGCCTTTTAAGGGGTAAGATGAGGGGGGTGGGGGTTGAGCATGGGTCACAGGTGCTGTTTTGCAAAAAAGCAGATAAGAACAGTTTTACAATAAGCATTTCTTAACAGTTTTACAACAAGTAACCTTGGCGCCAGGATTGTTTATCTTCAGCCTGATGGGGCCCATAACTTTTTTTTTCTTTTCAACTCACACCAAATGTACAGCAATGCATATAAGATGACACAAATGTTTTTGCTGGATATTTCTGTTATTTAGAAGCTAAAATATATGTAAATAGCTAAATTAGGCAAGAAAAGTTAGCTACTGCTAAGTTTTATAAAATCCTTCTTTACATAAGAAAAGTCAGCTACTGTTAAGTTTTATAAAATCCTTCTTTACATAAGAAAAGTTAGCTACTGTTAAGTTTTATAAAATTCCCTTTTACACCATGAATTTGCTAGAGAATCTGGGACAAGTTCCTGTCACTCTGGCCCTGCTCTGACCACCTGTGACATTTTGAAAGTTTACTTTATAAAATCCCTAAAACTGTCATTCAAGGTATTTGAACATTCCCAAACCAGAAAATGTTGGCAGGCAGCAACTCCTATTTTGGTAAATAAGGGCACCAATTCATTCTCTCTGAGTGGTGAAGGGAATGGTGTGTGGGGTTAGGAATTAGAGGAACCTTGGATCAAACACATATTCTGCTCCTGAATTAATTCAATGATCCAATAATTATTTATTTAGCAGCTATGATGTGCCAGGTGCTGTGTTGTGTGAGGGACCAGAGGCACATCTGAAATATCCTGTCTTCACAGGTTAGCCATCGAGAAGATATATCAATCAACAATCTGGGTATAAATTAGGTAAGTGCTACAAAATAAGTATTTTTGTCATATCATTATACCTTACAAAAATCAACTTTCACCATCCTTTTCATATCATCTCACTTCTTACCCGGGCTTACACACATGTTAACCTCAGAAAAAGCCCAAGGCAAGCTCTAAAGCTGCTTCCTAGCTCATCCATGTTTTGCACCAACTCTATTTCTCATATGGCAGGAAGGGGTGAGCAGCCCATAGCCCATTCTCTTAGTTGTGCAGTCTCACACTGCACTGATACTTAATTTCATTATGTTTATTCATCCAGCCTTGGGTACTTCAGCTCCATGGGTTCCAGCCGCAATTAATTGGGAGATCTCCCACTGACTCCTGATTAGCTGCTTTTGATTAGGGCCTAATGACTTCATTCGGTCCCTAATTCAGGGGGATGTGTTGCAAAACTGCCGGCAAACTGCTCAAACAGAGTTACATTCCCCCATGCCCTGAAGACATCACTTAAAATCCGGGTACAATGCGTTCTGTCTCCCTCATTCCACTTCCCATTGCCTCTGGACCACGCAGCACAGAAGCAAGAGAGAAAGGAAGCGTGTGACTCAGCTCCTGGCTGCTAGAGCAGATGTCACAGGAAAAGGGCCTGGAAGCCGACAGCTTGGCTCCTAGGAGGAAGCCCCTCCCTGCCCACCCCACCCCCCCGACACACACACACTAGCCTCACACTGTGTGTAACAGGAAGGTTTGGCACATACGAATTTCCCTGAAGACTTCACGTTTCACATTTACCCTTTGCCTTCTTCTAGAACAAGATACGCCGCTAAGCTTTGCCTTGATCTGTGGCTACAAACACGCGGAAGCATCAACCAGTGAGCCCCAGCAAGGCGAAGAAGACGTAGGGAGAACAGTCTCCGCCAAAGGGTTTAGACTAATTGTTGCTTCTGCAATCTGGTGCTGGCTCTTGCTGCCTGGACCATGGGCCCTGGCATCCTACACGATAGAGCAAGATGGTCAGAGATTCACAAACTTGCCTAAGGATGAGCATCTCCTTGGATTGCATGAATACACAATTCCAAGTTCACCCGAGCTTTGAGTGTCAGAACCTCCTTGGTGAGGCCAACTCAGGAGACTTTTATCTCATCCAATATTTCATTCTATAGACTTCTTTATTTTTAAAAGTAATCAATTTAACAAAGAGTTATTTAACACCTACTCTGTGCCAGATCCTGGGCTAGGCTCCAGGGAATCACAGATGACCAAGACTTCATCCTTCCCTCTAGCAGCGCACTGTTTACTTTGGGTGACAATTCAATATGCCATAATAAATGTCTGGAGCATAAAAGACAGTAACAACAATTTTATAAAGTATATAGAGATATAGTTATAGACATAGACTTTGATATATATATATATCAAATATACATAATGCTATATAGATGAATATGCTAAAAAAAGCAAACCATTTAAAATGTTATACAGAGAAAATTCTTTCCTTCCTTCAGATCCAAGGTTCTCTCCCCAAAGTCAACTGCTATTAGCAATCACTTGTGCCTTCTTTCATATATTTTATATTCATATGTGGACATTTTTTAAAAAGAGGAACTGAAATTCAGAGAAAAAAATAAGTGATTTGTCCAAAATTGATGAGTAAGATGCCAATGACAGAACTTACTATGACCTCAGATCTCAGTCCAGTGCTCTTTTTGGAGAAAATTTTAATGGCTTTGCTTGGCTCAAGAAACTGATCCAGCAATCTAAATATCAGCTAGATGGAAGACTGAGAGCACTGACCTTTAAAACCAACAAAGAGCTAAAAGTTGGGGTGGAGGTAGAGGGGAACAGAAGGTGGTAGCAGGTAGATGTCAAAACTTCAGAAGAGGTCCATGATTAGAGGATATCATCCACTCAAATTCCTCCAGAACTGCCAAGCACTCTCCCTAACCCCTCTTGGCTGCGTTCTTACCAAGGTTTAATCAGGCATCGGGCAGAGCCTCAGATTCTGCTGTCCTCTGCCTGATCTTGACTTCTACATTTGATTCAGGATATCCGTGCTACTGATTCTCCCTCCACCACTGGATGATGGTGTTCCATTCACATCCCCTATATACCTCAAATCTTTAGCCCTTGTTTGTGACTTTTTTGCATGCATCTGGGCTCTGGCACCTGACAAAGACTCTCCAGGTCAAATGAATGTCACAGCTCCAGGCAAAATATATACAGGGCAGAACTGCAATGGGTAAGATAGCACAGTGGGAAAGCATGGCTTTGAAGGCATATACACCTGGTTTCTAATTTCAGTTTGCTGTTACAACTGCTAGATGTTGAGCAAATTATAGAACTTCCATAAAAACCCATTTTTTTTGTATAAAAAGAATGATCATATTTACTTTCTAAGTTTTTTTGAGGACTGAGATAATGAATAAGTAATATGTCTACCACACAGTGAATCCTGTATGAATAGTAGATATTCACTTGAGTTTATTCACTAATGCCTGTCTTACCTAGTAGAAGACAAGCCCCTTGAGGCCAAGGACTGCATCGTTCCATTGATTGTTGCATGTCCAGCATCAAACCTGTGCCTGGCACATAGCCGGTGATGAAAACACATTCATTAAAAGAAAGAATGAATGGAAGATGAGCAAATAGGGCTTATAATTGTTATCTCGATCTCAACTAAAAACATAACTCTAGATTTTGATCTGGGAGAAGGAGGGAAAGCATCTTGAACCAGAGGGAGGGTATAATGTAGAAAGCCATGGCATTTTAAGGACAGTGGGAAAATCAATTCGCTTGGAATAGAAGATTGATATGCATCACTCGTGCATGAGATATACCTATGACCATATCCCTTACAGAGAAGTCCTCAATATATACTTTCATAAAATTGTACAGAACATAAATACATACTAAACTCTGATGATGAAGTCTGAAGTGAACAGAGAAATTCTGTCAAATTCATACAAATTCTCAGTTGGGAAAGCCACAAAATGGGTCTACCTGTGTCATCTCCTAGAGTTCCAAGAGACTGCCACAATGCTCCATGTACATAAGTGCAGGCCACACATGCTAGGTAGTAATGAGGCAGATAGAAGGGCAGAGTTTCAGCTGAGATTAGCCAAATTCATTCAGGTCTTGTACAATCTTAAACATGCTAGACTTGCTTTCCATGTCTTTGCCTCTCCTCCCCTGTACAAAATTGAGCAAACTGAGGTTGTAGTAAATTGATGAAATGTACCGAATCGCAGTTTCTTCAGTGTGCTCAATTAAAGTTTCTCTCCCAGCAAATGAAACTAGAGGGGTTCAACCAGACATTATCCCTGGAGGGGATTAGTGATAAACTTTTAGCAAATTAAAGACTAAGCAGTGGTATTTTTGTAATATTTGGAGACGGGTAGTTAGAAGGTCAGCGTTGGAAAGATGGGAGAAGATAGAAGGTTGGCTTTTGCAAATAAGTTGGTTTTGTGAAACCCCTGTTTCTATGAATCTGCTGTAACTCATGTCTTCTTTCTTCTTCAATGCATTATTTGTAATTATGTCTACCATTTATTGAGCAGTTGCTAAGTGCTAGAACTGTGCTAAGCACTTTACACACATTATTTAATTGGATGCCTATAACCACCCTGGAGAGAAAAAATTACCACCGCCACCTAACAGATAAAGAAATTTCAAATCAGAAAGGCCAATTAATGCTCCCAGTGTCACATTACAAACAGGCAAAAACTGGAATTTCAACATAGGTCCCTATAATTCTAAAGTCCTGTCCTAACTCTTTCACTGTACTTCCTCCCACTGCAAAGATTGGCAATGTAGAGGTTCTGTTTTAGGGAACAGTCCAGGAGTACACTAAATGATAAACAAAATGCGATAAAAAATTATATGTTTGTTTACATCCTACTTCGTAACCCAGAAAATTCAAGGCCCCTTTTAAAAATACTGAAAATGAACTTAAAAACTACACAAAGAAAAAATGTTTGACATGATGCTCAAAGCTAATTTTGCTGTCTCTAGTAACTTTCATATGCTAGACACTGAATTCCTTGGTTCTAATATTTTTTCTTTGGTCTTGATCTTCCCTCCAAGTGCCAGTTGTTAAGCATTTACCAGCTCACTCCTGTATACGGCCATATTGTAAGTCAGTAGCCCTGAAAAGGAAGATACTTGGAGAGAGAATCAGATGAAGCTGAGGAAATCAAAGAAGGCTTCTTGGAAAAGATGGCATTTGAGTGGATGGCAAGAGTAAGCCAAAGTCTGATCCAATAGGTAGAACTACAAATCCAGAGAGTGAGTCAGTCACCAACAAGTGGTGAGAAAGCACCAATGGTCGATCTTAGAGAAAGTCAACACAGAGAGATAGAATGTCCTGCTCAATGATTAGAAAACAGCAGTAGTGCTTTGGGAGCAGACAGTATTGGAAGACTCAGTAAGCAATTAGTACCAACCAATCAACAACGTAGTGTTTCAGAAAAGGAAATTAGGTTCCCTGGACAGAAGAGGTAAGACCCAGTGGCACCAAGAAGGGTTCGGTTTTTCAGAAATGTCATCTGGGCATTTAGTTCAGACAGTGATCCAGGGCTGATATCTGGGGCCCAAGGTGAGGGTTTTCCTCTTTAGGAACAAGGCAGGTACCTGATAGCTGAGTTATAAGAGGCCAAGCAAGCAGCCTATTCGGATGCTAAGTCCCCTGATCACTGATTTACAGCACCTTAATATTTTGATGTACCAATAGGTTGGGGCTGAGGCTGAATGGCTCCAGGTGTGTGGAGAGAGGAGGCAAAAGCAAGAGTCTGCTAAAATATGGTGGTCTGGACACAGGCATGACAGGCTGAACAAAGTTGTAATGGCCAATGGAAGGAAGAAGAGAAGGAAATAGATGTGTAGGAGATAACGTCGGAAAGGTTAATTAGGGTCATGATATTAAGTGTCTTAAATACTTGCTTAAGATGCTTTGATTTTATCCAGCAGGCAACAGGGAGCAACTGAACCTGTCCAAGCAGGGCTGTTGACAATGTGCCTAAAGCTGTGCTCTGACACTCATCTGGTTTTGAGGCATGCAGGCATTGTGGGGTTGTACATGAGAGACCTTAGAGGACCAGTATTCCTAGAGAACTCAAGCAGTACTACACTAACAGAGTACGTTCCTAAAAAAAAAAATGGCAAGGAAAACAGAGTTTAAGCTGGGCAGATGCCCTTGCCTTGAAGTTACTGAATTCCTTTTCTCTTTCAGGAAAATGTTACATGAGAAACCAATGTCCAGGAAAGTGACTGACTTAGTTTCTCCCAAAGTTTTAAGTCTTACTCTGTGTAAGTATGACCGTGGTCTTTGTCAAAGTGTAAACACTAGGATATTATTCGAGAAAAATCACTTTTTTCCTACCTTAAAGTAATGCAAAATGTTGGAGGTGTGGTTGTTAACTTGACAAGGGATTCTCCTAATTCTTTCTAAAACGCTACATAGAACATCTTACTAAAATTTCACTGAAACCTGCAAGAAACTTGAGCACAAACGCCGTCCTTGGAAAATGTAGATGTCTTCAACATGAAGTTAAACACTTCATGATACTGAGTGCTGATGAGTATAGTGATATTCCTGCATTTGAGGATCTTCTGGATTTCAATTTGGCTCTGTTACTTTGTAGTTGTGTAATCTTAGGCAAGTCAGATAGTCACATGGTGCCTCAGTTTCCCCCTTTGTAAAATGGGACTGATTATCTGTCTTGCCTACCTGGAAAGGTTATTGTGAGGATCAAATGAAGTAATGCAAAAGAATACTTTTTTTTTTTAATTGCAAAGTCATACTCAAATGACAAGGAGCAATTCCATTATCAGTGAATTCCCTTGCCCCAAACCCAAACCCAGTGGGGGTTTCCAAGCACTTCCAAACCCAAATGAGAAGCTCCACACCATGCAGTACACATTTACACCCACTGGAAGGACTGGCCAACCTTCTCTTTGACTACAGGGAAACCGTAATTGTCCTCTGCTTCCAGCGTGGACTCCTCTCACTGGAAAGGCAAGTTACAAGGGAGAGATAAGTAAAGTGGCTTCAGATACTAAATCCCCCTGGAAGCCAAGTGCAGAGTTATAGATGGATAGCAAGGCAATTGCTCTCTGGCTCTGGAAGCTTCCCCTCAGCCACAATGGGCTCTGCCTTTTTCAGTCTCTTCCTTGAAGGGTGAAGGAGGGGGAGAGATGCAAACTCTGGATCCTCTTGTCTGGTTGGATCTAGGAGGGATATCATAAGCTTTTCTGCCAAGATGGGGCATCTCTGTCAGAAGACCTGAAGGAGCATTTATCTTCCTGAAATGCACACTCATCTGTCAAGCACAGGGGAAGATAAGAAGATAATGAGTGGGAAGGGAAGGGGAAGTGGCCATTCTGATGAGCAGGGAGTGTGTTCTCAGGGCCATACATCCTCTCCATGCTTGGAGCAGAGAGACGGCGGCAGCAATGCTCATGGAGGTGGAAGGGGAAGGCATCAGAAGCACCGCGGTGCACAGGGGAAAGAGAGTCAGAAGACTGAATTCATATATCAGCCTGGGCACTTCTCATCTGGGTGACTTCTCTGAGTTTCACTTTCCTAGTCCATAAAATGGGAATATGATGGTGGTGACGATACTTTCCTAACTTCACAGGACTGTCTGCTAATTCAGTGAGATGAGATGTGTGAAATCATCTTCATCCACGTCTTCCCTCTGGTTCCGTTACCCCATTCTCCTGAACTGTGCTATACTCCGCCCTCCATCAAAACTGATGAGTCTCATAAATTAACTGTCTTCACTGTTGAGAATGTAGGTGCAGATTGTTAATATTTCATGCTTCTAATGAAACAGGGTTCCACATTGTCCCTGAATTGAAGGGTTTTCCTAGGACCCCTATCCGGGCTATGTAGAATGGGAGGCAACAGGCAGCTGACCCCACTTAACTAGCACAGGCCCCAGAAAGGACAATTTAGGGCAGACTCCTTTAGGGCCCTATACTTTGCCCTGAGATTAGCAGATCAACATAAATATGTGTTTAAAAAAACAAATATGTTTTTAAAGAGGGATATCATGAATGTGATGATGTTAAGAATTACTGTTTGCATATGTAGAATGGTATGATTTCTAAATGTTGGGTTAATTTCTTTTTTTCCGTTAATTAATAAAAAAAAAAAAAAGAGGGATATCATGAGATCGAGGCAGAGAACCCAATACAGATCCAATTTCATCACGTGACCCTTCTAGACCTCAGTACTGTCATCCTGCACACACTGGCGTTCTGCTCCCCCACAGGGGATGATAAAAGAGAAATCTAGAGGGCTAGCAGTTCCACGTTCCAGTGATGTCTTCCCCAAAGTAGGCCCACTTTCCAGGTTCTGTCTCATTAGGATATCTGAAATTCCCCAGAGGACACAGGGACTCACCAAAAGTGCTAAGCAGAGGGGTCCGAACCCACCATTCTTGTTACAAATGAGCAGCAGCAGTGATGATGATAATTACACCAGCTCTAAAACAGAGTACCAGGACCTGGGCTATGTATTGTACAGGCATGACTGCTTTCCCCATGGTTTCCCTGCAAGGTAGGGATTCCTGCCTGCCCTTAAGAGATGAGAACACTGTGCTCAGAGCAGTTAAGAATCTTTCCTAAAGTCCTAATGCTGCTAAGTGGCAATGCTGAGCTGCAAACCAGGTCTTTCTTTCACTCCCATACCTAACTTCTTTACACTACACTAGCTCACTCGCTCATTATAACAGCCGTGGACCCTCAAAAAACCCCTGGATGAACATTCCTCCAGGAACCATAGGGTTTTACTGATTATTTACTGTTTCAGGCCACTCAAGCTGTTTTCACTAAATCAGACAGGCACATCTACACAAGATTTCATATATTTACAATGATTCTGGTTAACTTACTACACGTTCAGTCTCCCTTGGTCCACTTAACAGAAGACTGAAAATGTGACAAATAAATGAGTGACTGCTTGAAGAAATGCATTAATGTTTGAGTGAATGAAAAATTTAAGTGAAAAAAAAGGAAGGAAGGAAGATGGAAGGAAGGGGCATACTGCAAAGGACTGAAGTTCAGTCATGGAGTCTCAGCTGGTAAATTGGTTTGTCATGCATTTGAGGCTGGGATATGGGACAGATTGAAGAGAGACAATGGGGCGGTTCTAGAAGGGAAGAGTAGAAAATCCTATAGGTGTATTTGAGAGCTGAGGACATAGGCCTGTATTGTAGGACAGGAGATGATTGCAGAGATCAGGCTTAGAGCCTCATCAAATGCATCTGACCAATAAATACACAGAGGCAGAGCTTTCAGTCCTGATGGAAAGAAGCGGGGCAGCGGCAGCTATTACATCCTGCCCAATGTCTTTGGCACAGGTCTCGCTGCAGGCTTCGCTCCAAACTGTATCATCAGGAACAGGACGCAGGTAATGGGAGAACCACAGGTCCCAGGAAGATCAAAGGCACATGCTTTTATGCCTCAATTAAAGTTTGCTTTGTAAGCCTTTCAAACCCAATTTAGCCTTTCTCTGCTGGGCTGGGCCAGACACAAAGACATACACTGGGTCTTTTAGGAACACAGAGCCCATGAACGTGTGTAATGAACAGCTTCTGCCTGCTCAAGGGAATCGGGCTTTAGTACACGACATGGTATGTGTGTGAGAAATGTATTCACAGGATATTGAGTGGGCTGTGTGCCCAGGACTGCCTGTCACAGCCCGATAAAGCTTCAGGGCCCAAAAGTCTGAGGTAAGGAATTATGAGATAAAGTTCTAAGCTGGAAGAGAGAAGAAGGGAGCGGAAGCAGGTTGGACGGCAATTGCCCCTGCGTGGTATCGTGAAACGTGCACCCGCAGAGATTCAGAACGTGCGCATTTTGTTGTGTTCTGGCTTCAGCGCGATCTGCATTGGCTTGGGAGTTCACAGAGATCCTTAAATCCCAGTTTCTTGTGAGTAAAAAAGGATAGCAAGACCTGCCTCCAAAACTAGTGCAGTGATTCCATATTTGCTTTCTTCCAGGCTTCTAGGCTGGTGCCAATTTATTGATAATCTTTCACTGAAATCCAGAATTAAGTAAATGACCTTCTGAACCAGGGGACTGTCACAGGGCAGAGTACTTACCATTTCCTTACCAAGTCCGTATCACATGCCGAATAGCTCTGGATGTCCTCCAAGTGGAAACAGAAGACCTGGGCGCTACATATGAAGAGGATTAGGACTTGGAAGGAAGCGAGTGTATAAAAGCAGGTATGAGAATATTAATGGTTACACGTAAGGAAGTGTACTGTAAAGAGGAGTTGGTGCTAAGGAAAGCACGGGGGACTTGTGCACTGTTAGAAATTCAACATTTGTTCAAAGAAGGAATAACTTAGATGGGAGTAAGAGCAGGCCCAATGTAAAAGGACAAAGGACCACTTAACTGAAAATGTGTTGTTAACAGAAAAGACTGGAGAGCTGCTATGTGTCGGGCATTTTCACAATGTTGAATGAGGTGCAGAAAATTCAGACCCGACTGTCTGGTTCCAGCGTCTGTGTTCTCCACACACGAAAAAAGGACCTCATTCAACCAGGTGCAAAAAGGACAAAAATGGGGCGGGGGTGGGGTGGGGTTTGTTGTGACAGCTACTGTCTCCCTTTTTTAATAGAAATAGGATGTCCGAGCCCCACACTGGGCTTGAACCATTCAGTTTAAATCTTCACGTATCTCAATCTACCCCTCCCCCCATGGAACTGGATCCGTAAGTAAAATGGCACCACCTGAGCTTTGAAAAGGAAAAAAAGAAGAAAGCCCGTGTGTGTGTGTGTGTGTGTGTGTGTGTGTGTGTGTGTCCCTGCGCGCGCGTGCCCGTGTGTGTATTCCAAAGTAAAACTTTCAATCCCTTTACTTCAAATAGCCCCATTCATCCCCCAGTGGCCAGTCAGAACTCCGGGAGTCGTCGGAACGTTTCCTTCGTAAATAGAGGGATGGAAACCGTGCACACGAACACCCACCAAAGTCTTCTTCCTTTCATCTTCTCTATAAATGCCAGGCGAGAGCCACAGAGGCAGGCACGTTTGTGTCAACGCATCCTCCCTGAAAAGCCGAGTTCCGTTCTCCAGTTCAGAGTCTGGGGAGCCCACCCTTTCAAAGCCCCATTTTGAAAGCGGCCGGCGGCTTGAAAGGCGGCTCAGATGCAATTTACTCCGCGGCGCCGGCTGCACAATAGGCTCGGCGCAGAGCCGGTCCCCGCGGGGCTGCCCAGACCCTAGGAGCGCTCGGTGCACCCGCGCCTGGAGATGCGGCTGCTACGTCCCCAGGGCCCTCCGCAGCCCCGCGAAAGCGCAGGGCGCCCAGAGCCGGCTCAAAGCCCGGGAGCCCTGGCGTGCCCGACCTCAGCGGCGCGGATGAGAACAGCCTTCACTAATGAGTTCCACGAGGGGAGCGTTTTGAGGCAAGGCTACCCACGGGACTTCTAGGCATCCGGCTGAGTTTTCAGTTCTTCTTTTAAGTTCACTTACTTCACAGTTTTCCATTCGAAGCTGTTAAGAAAGGCTGGTAGACACAATAGAAAAAAGAACAAAATTTAACCAAACCAAACCAAAGCAAATTGAAAAATGCCTCAAACAAAGAAAAAGGAAAGTAATTAGAAAAAGTAGGGGGCGACTGAAAAGACAATGATGAAGACATTAAGCTTCTCTCCCTACCCCCAACCAGCCACTACATTTTAAGGACAGTGAGAGATACTTTGGGGAAGGATGGAATCCTTGGGCGCCCCAGGAACTGAGATAAACCCAATTCAGGGGATGTAAGGGAAAGGAAGTCACCCTTTTGAACTACAGTGACTTCTTAGAATAAGCCCTATAGTTTCCTTTTGGTCATTTTGCAGATGTACATGTGAAAGTGAAAATTATTCACCCCCCCAAAAGGCTTCCCAGATATCTGTATCATCCCCCAGTATCACTGGCAAATCCTCAAAAATTGAGTTCTACTTTGCTTACATTACAGACAGGAAAACAAAGCTCAAACAGCTTTGATAGCTTATCCAAGTTAACACAGCCATGATGCTGAGCCTTGGATTCACACACAGCCCCTGCATCTTTCAACATGCCATTCTGCCTGCAAATCCATAACTTAAACAAGATAAGTGCATAAACAAGTGAAAGAATGGAAGACAGTGGCGGTTTGACCCAGTATTCTAAAGAGATTGGAGCCTCAATGCAGATCCTCAGGGTGCTGGATAACATGGGCCCATTAAATCAATGGAATTGTTGCACTAGACCTTTACTCAGTCATCACAGGAAACCATCTGTCAAGTGGGAAGGCATGCAAGGACCTATGGAATAGAAATAGGGAGTTAAACA
Source organism: Tamandua tetradactyla (assembly GCF_023851605.1). Taxonomy (NCBI): domain Eukaryota; kingdom Metazoa; phylum Chordata; class Mammalia; order Pilosa; family Myrmecophagidae; genus Tamandua; species Tamandua tetradactyla. The sequence goes on from NC_135328.1 coordinate 39,910,231, forward strand.
AGATCCAGGCAGTCCAATATCTCATTGTGCAGCAGAAAGTATCATCTATATTCATATCTATGTAGCAGAGGTAGAAAGGAGGGGAAAGCTTGGAAAGTCACCTTGTTAGGAGGCAACTTGGAGGGATAATCAAAGGGCCAATGCTCTTTGAGCAGAGGTCAGTAGTGGTCAAGAATATTGGTTTAGAATGCCGGGGCTACTACCTCCTCACTGTGACTTTGGGTACATCGCTTAATCTCTCTGCTCCTCAGCATCAAAATCAACAATAGAGTTGTCCTGAGGATTAAAGTAAATAATACGTGCAAAGTGCTTACACTAGTGTCTGGCATGTTGTAAGTGCTGAATAAATATCTGCTACTATTTGTCAAGCACTGTTGCAAGCATTTTGCATGTGTAATTTCATCAAATTTTACAACAGTGCCATGAGGTGTGTGAGTTTATCCATGTTTCACAGATGAGGAAATCGAGGCATTAAGAGTTTATGCCACCCATCTAAGGTCACTCAACTAGTAAATGAGGAGCTAAACTCCAGGCTCAGGATAATCTCACTCCCGGCCATGGTCCTGCCTCCCAGGACTCAGACCACAAGAGCCAGTTTAAATTTGCCTCAGTCAAAAAGGTTTCAACCTGCCTTAAACATCTCCCTTGAGCAGGCATCTGCTAGGCACTGGGGATGTGGAGAGAAAAGGACATGGCTGCTACCACCAAGTTCTAAAGGGACCATCGCATCTTTGTGGCAATTGAAGATTTTTATAAAAAGTGTTCCAACATTAGCTCCCACAGCTCTCCAATACCTGGCCTTTACTTCAAAAAGACTCCAACCTTGGGCTCAGTCCTTCCTCTCCCCACTCTCTCCTCTCATTATTTCTATGTTGTCCATAAGACTGAAGACTGTGAAGCAAACCAAAAATATCGATAAAGCAAGACCCTAAGGAGAGACAACTATCTATCCAAGATTATTTTCATCAGTACAAAGACTCTCGCAACATCCTCAATGGTTCTTGAACACCTCTAAGAGATAAAAGACTGGCTATATTCGGGTTCATCCCCTTCCATAAGCCCACAATTCGAAGACCCAATTGTTTCTTCTAAAAACGAACTGCACATTTCACCCACAGTTCTAGTCCTGTCCATTGGAACACACAAACCAATTGTGACCCCTTTTATTCTAACATTTTTTAAAAGTTTCACCTCTCCCCCACACCTGAAATGTTTCTTCTCTGAATTTAACATCTCTGTTACCCTAGATCGTTTCCTAAAAAATACTATTTTCCATCCTGTCAACAAGTCAGACAGCAGCAAAACTTTGGTCCCACCAGAACCTTGTAGCTAAACTATTTGGGTATTCGGCTTTTATGAATGCTGTCTGAGTTTGCATTAGCTTTCCCCCACCTTGGGAAGGGAGAATTTGGTGCCAGCAGCAATATTGTTAGTTCATCTGCATCTCGGCTGGGGACAGGAGGAGCAGGTAATTAATTGTTTCTCCTCTGCACTAGGCAGCCGGCTTCCTTTGGAAAAGTTGTGCATCCCTCATACAGCAATGGTTTCTGCAATTAAAGCCATCCACAGCCAGGAGTTTGATTAATAGCTGGGAGGTTTCTCCTTTGCTGACAAATGAGAAAAAGAGAAATCAGATAGGGAGAAGCTGAATACATTTGCTTAGCACAGGGCTTGGCTAATGTTCTTTCCAAAGAAAGAGCAACAGTAATTTCCTAGGGAGTGGAAAGGGAGGGGGAGGAAAATCCCTTAAAAGTTTGCAAAGTAATGGATCCCAAAAAACAGATGTGTTTGTTCCTCAGGAGAGCAGAAAGAGCTGCAATCTTGGCAGTCTGTGGAGCTATCGAGGATGACTACTCACCTGGAATAGATGGGAAAACTAAAGCCCAGAAAAAGGACCCTCATTTTCCCCATATACATGCCAAGAGAATCAAGGTCATATATATGCCAAGAGAATCAAGGTCAACTGTGGCTGAACTTTTTATTTAGCAAATTCTGAGTCACTTTGCTCAAACTGGAAGAGAACTATGAGACTTTTGGGTCCAACTATTAATAAAAAACTAAAGAACTAAATCCAGACCCCCAGCCCCCAGTCCAGCACTCTTGCTACCCCATCACAGCTGTCTGTCGCAGGAAGTGTATTTAGCGATCTAGCATATGATTTGTAAGAAAGAAATCCACCACTTTATAAGAATTCACTATGGTTCCTTATATTTCCCACCAGGACTGTCCTTAATAGTTTAAATTCCCTGACTCCTTAAAGATTAGAAGACAGTTACCCTCTCTCCAAAGCGTTCATCTCTCTCTACTGAACATCCTAAGTTCCCAGGACCATTCCTCAAAGGAGCTTGGGGGAAGGGAACACGGTGGAGTGGAGAACAGCAGGCCATGGGGTTAAAAGGTGTCAGCCCCAAGACAAACTATCAAGGTGTGAAAGAAGCAGAGGCTGGAGTGTAGGTGGAAGCAGGTTGGGAAGCTAAGAGCTGTCCCTGGGGGCACAGCCAGAGTCAGGAGACAGTCAATGTCATTATGGTGTTACACAGCCCAAGGCAGAGGGCAAGGCAGAGATTAGGTCCAACAAGGGTTCAGCAGGCTGAGGAGTTAGGGTGTATATAAAGCCATTCCCAATAAATTTCTTGTAAACTCCGGATCATTGAAATAGGAGAGGTCTTGAAAGTCCTGGGTCACAGGTGTGCCTCAGTTAAGCATGCTAGTCCAGCCCCCTGGAAGTAAGACCTGACAGAGCCTGGTGGCTTTGGAGAGGCCCCCAGGTCTGAAAGCTGGTGTTTCAGTGAGCAGAAAAGCCATATTGTGTTTGGAAGTATCAGGTAGACCTTGGACTTGAATTTCAACTATTCCCATTAGCTATATGACTTCGAGCACCTCAATCTCTGAGCCTTGGTTTTCTCATCTGTAAAGTGGGTGTTGGTGGTGGCTAAAAAAAAAAGATTATCTGCCAACATATGTCTGTAATCTATATAGTATATGCCTATATACAGTAGTTCAGTGTAATTACTTGAGTAATACAGGGCTGAACACAGAGGAAGTGATAAAAAAATGGCAGCCAATATTACTAGTAGTAGTATTTGTTACCAGTGCATGTAGTGATCATGATAAATTAAAATAAGTAACAATAATAAAATCCATCAGTAGGGAGTGCATGGCTTGTGGCAACGATTAGATGAAGAATTGAAAAATTGGGGTCCACAGGCCCATCCAGCTCACTGTTTTTACCATCCATGAACTGAGAATGGTTGATAAAAACCATTCCCTAACATTTTTAGATGGTTGAGGAAAATCAAAAGAATACTATTTCATGGCACGTGAAAATGATATAAAATTCTAATTTCAGCGTCCATAAATAAAACTGCATTGGAACAGAGCCCACCCATTCATTTACATGTTGTCTAAGGCTGCTTTCACACAACGTCTGAGTGAAGTAGTTGCAACCGAGACCCGTGGTCTGCAAAAGCCTGAAATATTTATTGTCTGGCTCCTTACAGAAAAGAGTTGCTAGCCCTTGGATTAAAGCAACCTATCTAGTCTAGCACCTCTTTTAAATTCTCTGTGACCCTCGCCTCCTAGCCTACAAGCTGTGCACAGGAGTGTTTTGCTAGATCTGGATGTATGCTACCATCACCACGTGCAGTGCCTGCATCCTCTGACACAGGGGTGGTGATAATTGTCCATGTGCATGTGGACCGATGACAATGGTCTCCAGCTCCCCACAGGGAGTTGAAATAATTGTTTTCCCAGAGTGCATGCTCTCCCCTCCCCTGTGCAAATGCACGTGCTCTTTGCAAAGCCCCCACAATTCAAGGCGTAATGCAGGGGACTCTCACCCATTTTATTGCCATAGTTACCAGAGATTGCAAGTTTAGATGCTATATTAGCAGTAAGTGCATGGTAATAGTAGATGTCAGGGAGGAGGGGATGAAATGAATTCTGGCTCCTGTTTCTCCCTACAGCATCCTTCAGGGCAAATATACCAGAGACTGTTTGCATTAAATTGCAAAGTTGGCGGTTTTCTTTAAAAAAAAGAAATCCAAATAATTGCTTTAAAATCTCCTGTCTTCCTCTGACTGGTTAACCCTCACGCAGCCCACCTCATCCTGAAACAATGAAAAGGAGGTTAAAAGAAAAATAAGTGGCCAGGGTTACCATGGAAACTAAAGTGGAAGGCAAGTGAAAGTCAATTTAAGGTTTAAATGCATATGAAGTGGATGCATATGTGTGTGTGGACATATTTGCATATATATATATCCATCTCCCCTCCTTTCTGCTAGCCATAATTTGTTCTTCTTTCCAAGTCCACCTCAGGTCCCTCCACCTCCAAGGAGATTCTTCCGACAATTTCAAGCCCCAGTAATCTCTCTCTGTTGAAACTCCATTCGAACTGCAGTTGGGACGCAGCAATCGACCTCTTAATGAACACTGCCCTGGTAAGGAATAATAAGAGCCTTCGAGGTCACCGAATACTCCACGTTGTCTTCTCTGTGCCTTTGCTCCTGCTGCTCAATCCACCTGGAACGCCCTTGCCCACTCCCTTCACCTGGCTAATGCCTATTATCCTATGAGTCTCATGCAGAAGGCAGTTCCTCTGTGGTGCTTTTTATGATCCCTTCAGCTCCCTCCACTCTCCCCATACTGGGTTAGAGGCCCCTCAGCAATGCTCACATAGCTGCCTTCATAGCTGTCCCCACACTGAATGGTAATTTCTGGTGACATGGTTAACTGCCCTCCTCCCCCAGCTCCACTCTGAACCACAAAGCGTTGGAAGAGAGGGACTGTGTCACTTTGTGTACCCTCGTTGTACACTCTCTCTCTCTGCATATATATATATATATATATATATATATGTATGTATGTATCCCTGTGTGTGTATATATATATATACATATATATATATATATGCATATATATGTATTATCTATCTATCTATATCTATATATATATATATATATAGGGAGAGAGAGAGAACAGTAAAATAAATGCTAAACTGAGTAACACAAATTGCACAATCTTGTCAAACTATCTGTTTCCATATGCTCAGAACATTTTCTAATTATTATTTTTTGCTAATTGTTATTACGTTGAAGCTTATTAAACTCAAATGTGCAATGTACAACCTTTCCCCCATTGATTCTAAGGAGAATTTTGAATGTATGAGATAGGTGCAGAGAGGGGCAATGAGAGGGCTGGGATGGAAAAAACCTTATCATATAAGTGGGTAAGGTACCTTAGAACTTTGGCACAGATAAGAAGAGGTTCAAAAGTTGCATTTCACGAGTTCATTTCTCAACACGGTGCCCTGGAACTGAACTTTTCTATGGGATTCCAGAGGACAGGCACAGGGGCAAAAGATGAAAGTTGTAGAAAAGTTTATGTCTCATAAGGAAAACCTTGCGGCACTTTAAAGTTGTTCAATATTAGAAAGGCTTTAATAAAGGTAGTGAGTTCCCCAGCACAGGGAGCATTCAAGAAAACATTGAATGACCATACAGACCTAGATATTCAAAAATGAAAAATCTGATGTGTTTTTGATAAATTACAAAGGGAAAGCAAGCCACTGGAATGATGGAAGTGGTAGTACCAAAACTGACGAGCAATATGCAGGACTGTCATCAGAAAACTATAAAATGCAGCTCACAAACAGAGCACAGAAAACTTGGTCTTGCATTAACAATTTTTCTGGGGGGAATGGGGAATCATGGAAGTATTCGATATGGGACATGACATGACCACTGATATGCTTTCTGAAGATCATTCACTCTATTGGCTGTGCACATGATTGAATGGAGGGAATAAGCCTCAAGAACTTTTGCAGCTATTATAAGTCTGGGTGATAGAGGCCTGAATAAAGGCAGGGGCAGCAGTGATGATGGAGAGTGAGAATACTGGGAACACAGCATCAATGCAGAAGAGACAGGTGGTATTAACCAGTTCCACTCACTGTCTGCCATTCCCTATGTCTGCCCTCCTAGGAAACAAACCAGCTTTCCTTTTTTGCAAACATAGGCTCCGACTATCAGCTGGGCTGTGAAGGTTGCAGTCACCTTGAGTGGATTCCCCATGCAGCACAATGAGAAGCAGAGCCTTCCCTCCGCTGCAGAGCTTTCCCTCTGCTGCTCTGTCAGCTTCACTTTGCATCAAAACTGCTTTGTGTGTCACCAAGTTATTAAAGTTGAGGATTGCAGCGCTGTGTCAGGCGCTGTGCTGAAACTAGGTCAGGAAGGGCTGACTCTCAGGGAAGACATGGGCTCCTGGTGTCCCAACATACCAGCCCTGGCTGCAATGACTCCTTGGCTGTTTCTCCCTCGCTGGCCTTGAGAAGAGGACATAGTAACCTCATAGCTTGGCCCTTCACAGCTCCAGTGGTAAATAATTCCCTACATGAAAATTGAAAGGGGCTCCTTTGTTCTATCGGTCATACTTTGTGCTTGCAGGGATGGCAATGTCTTATTTTTTTTCACATCTCTTTTAAATCCTTCCTTTTCATAGATAAAACTGCTATAGAAAGTGAGGAGTCAGCTATTTTGAAACCCAAGCATCCAGATTTCCTCTCTGCTGCTCCAAGCAGTCTGGAGACAAGAAAAGGAACAAAGGGGCACAGTTAAACAGAAACATGACCAAGGGAGCACAGGAGCGCTCCAAAGAAGGCATACAAGCCCCACCGGAGAAGGAATAATCCACAGCAAGGAAGATACAAAGAGCTATGTATTTGGGCCAGAAAAAGAAAAAAATTTTAATGGGCCTGCTAAAAAATAGAGGGGCTACCTCAATTCAATACAATATGTATTTATTGAGCACCTACAATGTACCACTTGTGGGATTTATCCATGAACAAAATAGGCAAAACGAAGATCTCTGTCCTCAAGAGTTTATATTCTAGTAGGAAGAGAAAACAATGAATGATAAATACAGTCAATAATTAAGTAATATAGTATTTTAGAAAGTGATAAGGCTATGGAAAATATACATATGTATGTATATACAAAGAGAAAGAGAGAGATAAGGGGAAACAGGGATGCCAGCGGTTAGAATTATGATTTTAACTAGATTGGCTAGGATAGGTTTCATTAAAGAAGATAATATTTAGAGAAAGAATGAAGGAGATAAGAGTTAACTAAGTGGATTACCAAGTGAAAGCATGTTCCAGACAGAGGAAATAACTGTTCCAAAGACCCCAAGTGAGTGGTAGTATGTTCAAGACATAGCAAGGATGACTCTGAAGCTGAAGCCATATGGGTGATGAGATAAAGTTAGGCAGGTGTCAGGGGTCAGATCAGGGACAGCCTAATAAGTCAATGTAAGGATTTTCATTTTGCCTATAATGATATAGGGAGCCATTGACACGGAATGGGCTTCCAGTGAAGACAGAAGACCATCTAAAAAGAATATTCTAGAATACTGGTCCTCAATCAGGGACACTTTTGCCTCCCAGAGCACATTTGGCAATATCTGAGGGCATGTTTGTTTTTCAATGCTGGTAACAGATGTGCTGGAGCAGATGTGCTACTGACACCTGGTGAGCAGAGGCCAAGGATGTTGTTAAACAACCTGCAATGCCCAGGACAACCCCCCACAGCAAAGAATTATCCAACCCAAAATGCCAACAGTGCTGAGGTTGCAAAATCCTACTCCAGAAAGAAGTCAAGATTCAGTTGACTTGTGGTCTCCAAGTCCTTAGAGTAAAATGTACCACAGTTTTCAGGAGACCCTAGCAGGACTGACTTCCCCATCACACAGAGTAAACCATTTCCTAGGGCCCAAGAAACTTTTAAAAGGACACAAAAATTTGATTTCTTTTAAAATCCTAAGAAAAAATAAATGGAATCCGGCTGGAATTATTTTCGTCTTTATACTAATGCAATCATGAAATATAAATTTTTATATTTTTATGGTGGAAAAGGATCATGAAGGTCCTGCAATCCAGAGGTATGTTCATCTCCTCAAATCTTGACTTGGACTCCTCTGCCTTCCTGAGGCCTCCAGGTGCCAGCTACATTCCTAGGCCTGAAGATTTTGCTCTTATCCTGCCGTCTTTCCTTTGCAGATGAGTAGAGTTATAAACATAACGTACTTCTAAGATCAGGCAATCAGTAGTCATCTTCACGGAATTACAGAAGGACATTGTCAGAGACAGAAGATTCCACTCTGGCCACTTCATTTTATCCAATAAGGAAATTGAGGTTCACCATAATCACACAGGTGATTTGTATCAGAGGCAAAACTCAGAGGGATGGTCCTAAGACTCATTTTACCAGCTTTCATTTTCAAGGCTCACATTGGGCAACACCAATTTTCTCAAAAGCAAGTCCATGATATCTGATAGAAAAAGAACCAAAACCCGTAAGGTCATCCTTAGTAATTGTTACACTTTTTAGTCTTCAAAGCTCTTCATTATAGTATTTCATTTGCTTTTCCAATGACCCTGTGAGACAGAGAGAAGGCAATGCTTATCATGTCTATTTCTATTTCTGAGATTCTGAAACTGAGCTTTGGATAGTTTAGATGGTCTGTGTGGATTACAGAGCTACTAAGGAGTGGAGTCACAGACTAGAGTTCCAAGCCCTTGACTTCTCTTTTAGTTCTGGCCTCCAAGCTATCACATTTTATTATCCTAAGCATGTCCCATAGTACCTAGAATACATTTGGCAATCAACAAATGCTTATGGAATGAATGGTTGAAGCTTTATGCTTTATAGATTAAATCACGCCCCAGGAACACAAGAACTCACATGGCAAAAAGTCTGCTACATCGTAGTCAGATATTGGTCTATCTGTAAAAGTGTTGGCAAATAACTGGGGGGCAAGAGCGCTTGTAATTTTAGTTCATTTTAATTTTTAAAAAACCCCATCATGTTTTTTTCCCGTGTGTCATTTTCATAAGTGTGAGAAAATAAGTACAAAGTATGAGGAAATAAAATGAAAGATAATAAGATGTCAAAACTCCAAATTGTCAGGGAATTACTACTTGAAAGAGCCAAATAAACTAGATTACTCTACTGACTTGCTTGGCTTCCTGCCCTGCATTGCTCTTATCTTCCAGGCTGGGGCCACTTAACCCTATGCACGTGTTTCAGCCTACCCCATGCTTTGGAACAAGCCCTAGGCCTTATCTCCAGAAATAGAAAAGATCCTAGACCAGCAGTTCACAGTCTCAGAGGTGTGCCAACCAAACTAGTGGGCCAAATCTGACCTGGCCCCACAGACTAGAACTGCTTATGATGGGTTAGGCAATGGGTTAAATATCTTACACGCATGATTTTACTGAATCTTCCCGTCACTTCTGAGAATTACCGATTTGATAGATGAAGAAGTGCTCGTTATGGACAGGCAGTGTGTGACCTGGGCTGCAGAGTGATGAGCCAGCACTGGACCCTGAACTGTCCATTCCTGAAGCCCTGTCCTTAGACCTTACCTGGTGCTGCTGCTCCATTTTACTGATAGGGAGACTCAGGGCTAGAGAGGTGAATTCCCTTGCTGGCCTCCTGTGGAAGATCACAGGAAGGCGATGGTAGAATCTGAAGGCAGGCCCAGGCTGTGACAGGTGGAATCTGAAAGTAGGCTTAGGTCCACGTCCTTTCCACTTGTCATTCTTTCCGCATTGTCATTCTGCATTGGGACCTATTAAAGAGATTTCAGTGCAGACACAGGAGTGTTTTGTTTGTTTTTTTTCTACAAGTTAATGTCAAGAACCTAGCCACACAGCTCCAAAATATGTGTTACCTTTATAGTGTGAATAGATATATCAATACAAGTTGCCCCTGAGCCCTTCACATCTTAAAAGGGAAAAATACTCAGCTAGAGGTGTTTCAGGGAAAAATAAAAGGGAAAGAAAAATAATGGACTGATGGAAGAAGGATATGGGTGTCCTTTGGGAAGAAATGGGAAAATAAAGGATTTCAAGTGGAGGCAGCAGGGACATAAGGGAATTGTGTTGGGGGTAGGGTGTAGGCGGCACAATAGGAGAAGCAAGGGATGTACAAGATGCAACACATGAAGAGGAAAGCAAAGGCTACTCTCGTACAGAAAAGCAAACACGAGACATCAGTAAAGATGGCTTTATCTACAGTCTGCAGAGGAGAAACAGGGAGAAGTATTGTAAGAAATTAAAGGAGGAAAAAGCAAAGTTGAGACTACGGGTCCCACCAGAGATGGAGCGCACACCCCAGTGGAAGGAGAGATGCATGTTTGAGGAAGTTACAGCCTGAGTAAAAAAGTAGTAACACAACTGGGAAAAGACAGAAGGCTTACAAAGGAAGCCTTGAAAGATGAAAATGGAATCACACAAATACAGAGAAATAACAACTCCAAATAGGGACATACAAAAAAATAGGAAACAAAGCATGTGGGCTCTGAGTGAAGAGCAAGTAGAGATAACTTGAGCACAAAAAAAGGCAATGTGGATTGAAAAAATATAAATGATTTGTGAAGGGAAAAGGGATAAATGGCTAGCATTTATTGATCATCTGAAATGTGCCCAGCATTTAACATATAAGCTGTCATTTAATCTTCCTAACTGCCCTAACTGGTCAGCACATTTATCCATATTTCCAGCAGAAAAACAGTGGCTTGATTAAGGTCACAGCTCTAATAGTGCTAAAGCTAGCACTAGAATTGAGGTGTGTCTGAGCTCAGAACTATTCATTTTCACATGGTTTTAACTGCCTCCATCAAGATTGATGGACTATATATTGGTCACTAGAGCAGAGCAGCATAAGTTTGGGAGTGCTATTTAGCACGCCCTTTGATATGAGAATACAAATGGTGATGCTAAAATATAACAAGTGATTTTCACAATGCCTGGGACACAGAGATAGCACCGTGAAGGTTGGCTTCCAGGATTATACTTAGCCACAAAAAACTGGATATGGAAAAGCAATGTGATTTGTGTGGCAAGAATATTTATTTTAAAAGATAGAGGAAGAGATGGCAGCATTTTCAATCATTCCACTATTAAGAGCTGAGTATAAACATCTCCTCCCGATACCATATTTAGTGACATCATGGTAGCTTGAAATTAGCCATGGTGGGAGTGTTTACACCGCAGAAATAGGCAGACTGCATACATCGAGAGTTTCCAGCTCCCCTATCCAGCTCCCCCCACCCCACCCCTGGAGACCTGGTTGTCAAATATTTCCTAGCACACTGTTGAATGTACCTGATCTGGATGGAAAGAGTATGTTATATAGTAAGGAAGGGCAAACAGCGTGTTTAGTAAATTTGCCTTTCCCCAAAATTACAAATAAAAATATGCTCGTAGATAAGATGATATTCTTGAAGCTGTAAAATGGGTATATTTGAAAGGAGATTTTACCTGTCTTAGGAAATGCAAAGCATCAGGAAATGGCTAAGTAGGACATATGAAGCTACCTATTCAAACTTGGGATTTGACAACAGATGTTCAGATACACGTGTTAAACTGAAGTAGAGTAATGATATCAATGAAAGTAACTTCTAGGTTTAAATTCTGGCTTTGCCATTTAGTAAGCTGTGATACCTTAGGCCAGTTAATTAAATTTTCTGAGTTGCAATTTCATCTGTGAAATGAAGATTATAACAGCGCTCCTCAGAGTGAGCTGATGGGACTCAGTGAAGCAATGCGGATCAAGTGAGTCACATAGGGCCCAGGATACAAGGTCACTCACTCAATGCTGGCTTCCAGCATTATCTTTATCCAGCATGGTGGGAGGATGTTAAGACTCAGAAGGCAGCTGGAAAATTGGTGTGATGTATATATAAGCAAGAACAGAAATGATAAGAGTTAGAGGAAAAGAGACCTCTTTACTGATCATTCTAAAATAATAATGGAAATTAATCTTTCAAATGCAGGAATATTTAATACCAACATATAAGGGATGCCTACCCTCCTCTTAGGTCAGGAGACAACTGAAAATACATTATGGAGATCTCTATTTCCTTTCCATGCAATGGTGGATGGGATTCATCATGCATCTCAAATCTGGTGGATTATTGCAATCACCAGGGAGCTTCAAAAATACATACTTCATATCTCTGACTGAAGTCTCCTTAAGACCTTAAGTGTTGGAATCTAAAAATCTATTTCTTTTTAAAAGTACTCCCTCCCCAGGAGATTTTGGGGACCCACCAGATTAGGTGCCCCTATGTCTGTAAACCAAAGCTAACGTTATTTCCTATCAAGGTCAGGCCCCCCACCCCACCCTGGATGGTTCTCTTGCACCAGCCCCTGAACCAGCATTTGGGGCCACTGGGAACCAAGGCTGAGCACTGTCTGGGAAGTTACTGCCTTCCTGGGAAGTTCATTCCATCTTTGGTCAGCTCTGGCTTCAAGAGTAACTGGCTTGTGCCAGTCTGTCTCCCCTTTAATGTCCATCCATCACTTTAAGCTTTACTTATTAGGGTCAAGCAGAGTGTAGGTGGGGAATAAACCAGCACACGGTCATGGGGATACTTAGGAGCTATCCAAGGGAGTCTTATTGGCCATAAATTGTATTGGAGTTCAATATATTGGCAAACACTGGCAACTTGACCTGGTCACAGAAGGCGTCACAGAAGAAATGGAATTTTAGTTGGGTCTTGAAGGACAGAGAGGATTTGAGGGGATGGAAATGGGGTTTGTATGCAGGGAAAAGCCCAATCACAGTATGATGGGAGGATATTAAGGCCCGGAGGGAAACTGGGGACCACAAGTCGGTGAATGGGAATCTTGTTCTATTTTCATTGTCTAACTCCGTCCCTACTATAATCTGAGAAGGTAAGCATCTTTATCCCCATTTAATATGTGAACAAACTGAGGATCAGCAAGTTTACATGATCTGCTTAAGACCACCTCTACATGGAGAGGTAGAAATCAAGATTGGAGCCCGCCTTCCATGCAGGAGACCCGGGTTCAATTCCTAGACCATGCACCCCCCCCAAAAAGAATAATAATAAAATAATCAAGATTTGAACCCAGGTTGGCCTATCTCTAAATCTCAGGGACTTTGAGACCTGTGATTCAAAGCTAGATAAATAGCAGAAATGGTAACAGAGCAGCATTTTCAGAGGAAGCAAAGAGACTAGATAGAGAAGAGGAGGGAAAAACAGACGCACATACACGCACGCATGCATAGACCAGCACTTATTATAATCTAAATGAGCTGTCCCATTATCCTCTGGCTAATATATTCTGGGGCGAGTTCAGGGGATCTAAAAGAGAATGACTTGTCAGCTCATAGGAAGCGAATGATAGCAAGAGAATTACCAATAATCCCACTCTTCTCTTTTCAAACCCTCAAAAGGACTAAGAGGCATTTTTTTTTTCCTTCTCCTTTTACAGAAAAGGTTTTTTTCCTTTCATAACTGCTGGCCTAGATTTTGTCTCGTTTCCCTCTGGTGTTTGGCCAAATGCAACTGGAGACGTGAAGAGACAGTGTCTTTGCTAAAGGATATAAAAATAATAAAAAACAAAGTTGTGCGCATTCGGCACTTCCATTCAGAAGGGCCACCTGTCTCTTCCACTTGGGGCCTTTGCTGAAATTAAATTACCTTCTGTCTGTTGTCTCTTCACTTCTATATATATCTAGTGATTGAGCTATTGAGATAAATGAGCCGAGCCCATGTTCTTGGGTCAGGCCACAGGAGACTTCGCGGTTGTAGCTTTCTCCCAAAAAGAATCTATTGTTGTTTTGGCCCTGAAGTTCCCTCTGCATGTTTTCTGGGATGGGCTAAAAGGGGCCAAGGTTACTAGGTGTCCTGATCTCTTAGTTTCTTCTGTAAAAAGATCAGGAGTCTCTTGGACATTCATCAGAGCAGTTGAGGAGATAGCCTCCACTTCTCCTGCCCCGTCTCTTGCCTCCAGGCTTTTCCCCTTCGATCAATCTGCCACACATCCCCTGAGTGACAGACCTAAAGCTCAATTCTGCTTTTGTCCCTTTCTAGAATAAAGATCCACTTCCCAGTACCCTAAAAAGCATCCAAGGCCCTTTATAATCTGGTCCCCTGCCTTCTCTTTCCAGCCTTTTTTCTTTGTCTCATCTGTACTCTTATTATTAATAATTTATTGATGGCTTATGATGTAAATACTTCATTGGCAATATAATCATCTATTTTTCCTCATAATTCTCTGAGGCAAGTATCCGAATTATTCCCATTTTACCAGGCTAGATGAAATTTAGGGACAGACAGATTTAATCTGCACTAGATCACACAGCTTGTACGTGGTAAATCTGAGATTTTAGGTCTGTCATCAAACTCCACACTCCTAATCACTTAACCTTTACCTTATGTGTATATTACACAACAGTGCAACATGTTTGCACATTTGTCTCTCTTTCAATTAAATCATAAATCGCTAAAGATTAAGAAAAGTGGGTTTTTCATTTTCTTCCATCCCTAAGTATGGACGCACTCAGTACATGTTTTCCAAATTGTGTTATATTGCATTCTATTTCACAGAGGTAGACCCCACAGTCAGGGCAATAGCTCTAGTTTAGCATCAAACTATATGGGTTCAAATTATACCTCTGTGGCTCTCTGGATTTGGGATGATCTCGGTCTGGTTCTTAGATGTTCTATGCCTTGGTTCCCTGTCTCTATAGTGTGGTTTGATGTGACAAGTTAGTGAGTTGATTCACATTTAGCCTTGAGAAGAATGTCGGCGCGGAGGAAACATTCCACAAATATGAGCCACGATTATCAAGTGGCTCCCTGCTGAACCAGCGCACTCTGCATACAAAGCAGAAAGCACCTATCACACCGCTTTCCCTGCCTGTCTACTCAACCAGCCCTTGACCTCCTCAGCATGGAGGCCATGCTTTCTTTGGGCTTTTATACCAACTCCCTTCAAGGCCTGGCACATACCATGGATGAGTGGGCACAGTGTTCTGGATTATTCCTGTTCTGTGATCTGGGCTATGGGGGACTAGAAGGCTGCTGGTTAGGAATTCTTAGTTGCCTCTTCCAGTTTTTAAAATAGATGTTGTCTGGAAGTGTGACTGTGACTAGATCTTTTCCCAAAAATGAAGCAGGAAAAAATTTAGAGGAGAAAATCCATACGAGTTAATGGTGCCAGGCTATTCTGGAAAATGTACCTATCGCCAGTGATCTATGAAATGCTTCCATTTGGTTCACACAAGTTTGTTGAAAGCTTGGCTATATCTCCCACCCAATAATGTATGCAAACTTTTTATCAATGCCCAGAGGAAAGTATTAGCATCCCTGCCCCACAGAGGAGGAAACCAAGAAATAACCAAGGTACACAGCTACTTGATACAGACATCCAAGCCCACAACTGTCTGACTCAAAAGCTTGGTCCCTTATTCCTATTCACGTCTTATTCATGCCATGAGACTTCAAGCAGCTTTTAAATGTTATGGATGATGTAAGAAAAATAAGTTGGACTTTCCATTGTTGTCCTGAAATAACACCAAACTTCTTATGGAGACAAAAGAAAAAAATGAGAAACAGTACAACTCTGGAGAGAAATAGTATATAATCTTGATGGGGACCAAAAAGCAATACTGGACAACACCCACCTATTAGCTAGATAACCTTGGGCAAACATTTCCCTTTTCTGGGTCTCTCTTGGCTAATTCATGAAATGGGGTTATTGGGTGTCACAAATTCCAAGTGTCCTTCCCAATTTGGAATTCCTTGATTCTTTGAATTTGAGGAAGATTTTGTCTTCCAAATCTACTAAAGTGTCCTCAGCTTCCATTCATACATGGTGCTTAGGGAATCCGAGGCTTTAACTTCAGCACTGAAAGTAATAGTGATAATAATAGTAGTAAAAGTCATAGCAGCTCCCAACAATCATTTAATCCTTACTATATGCCAGGCACTGTGCTAAAGGCTTTAAATTCATTAAAATTCTACAACAAACTTATGAGGTCAATAATATTTTTATCTCCATTTTACAGATAGGGAAATTGATCTTAGGGTAAGTAATTTGTACAAGAGCACATCGTTAAAAAAGGGCATAATCAATTGGATTCTGGGAATTTTGTTTTCTGAAAGCACACCTGCAAGAGTTGTATACTACTGCCTCCTGATGCCTCATGCAACATTTCTTCAGCAGCTGGTACTGAGAATGACCACGTGTTGGGACCATGCCAGTACCATGTGCCAAGAACTATGCTGAATGCTTAACATCCATTACCCCATTTCATATAAATGCATTACACTGTGGTACCATTCTGGTGAATGACAGAACACAACTATCCTCATGAGACACAGAGAAGAGGGAACACCTGTGTGCATTCATTTAGCATTTAATACCTCTCAGAGAACCCAAGCAGTGCCTTGCTAGGAATCAAACAACCCAGCTAAGAAAAGAGAAGTCTCTGCAGGGGATTTCTTCCACACAGAGCAATTGGGTCCCTACAGTAGGACAAAGGCTCTCTGCTCCAGGCCCATCAGGACCCTCATGGACAAAGGTCAATGATTGACTCTCACAAGCACTCTGGACAAGTCTTTATTTCACATCCAAAGACACTTAAGGCTTCAGCTTCCAGCACTTATTCCATATCCCAGATGAGCAGGATGGACCATGCGTAAGGAGGCTGATTTGGGTTCAATTGAAATATCCGTTTCTATACCTAGATCTTCCAATAGGGCTGTCAAACAATGAAAGGAGACACTTGGCAAAATAATCAGTTCACATCATTGGAGTTTAAAAGAACATAATCTGAACAGCCATATATCAGAGATATTTAGAGTGCTGGATTAAAGTAAGGCCAACTTTCCAAATCAGGCATACATAGTTCAAGTCATAGATCTCACTAGCTGCAATTTGCAGCCTCAGTGACCTTGGGCAAGTCAGTTTCACCTCCCTAAGCCTCCATTTTCACCTCTGCCAAACAGTGACCTTGAGGTCACCCACATCCCCAGGTTGTCAGGAACTTCAAGGGGTAATGCATGTAAACACTCAGCATACTGCTTGGCACATGATAACTGCTCAGAGATTGTTTTATTTAGTATAAGTGGAATTAATATTCCTTTATTTTTATATTACATGGTTCTTATTGTTATTGTTTTCTGGCCATAGAAGGAATTCCTGCATTGGATAGAATGTTAAATGAAAGTTTCTAAAATGACCAAAAGTGAAAAAAAAAGCAAAAAAAAAAAAAAATATATATATATATATAAACCGCGCACACACACACACACACACATATACAACTAAAACCCCAACCACTAAATGTTTAACAAATAGTCCAAAACATAAAAAAGATTCAGGTAGAACCTGTAGTTGATTTCTCACTTGCCATCCCACCTCCTCCCTCATCTCTCCCCTTTCCTATTATTACTTGTATTAACATGACTTCACTACTGTTACTTGAGGCTGCTGCCACTTCCACTATGGTGGTGTCTCCTTTATACAAAGGCAGCGTCACATGCTGGGGACAGGCAGATCCGGCTCAAAGCCAGGTCTTACCTCTCACTGGCCCCGTGACATCAGGCAGAACCCAAGGCCAGCCAAGAGGGACAGGGGAAGTGGGGCTGGATTTACTATGTGTCTGTGCGGCATCATGCCGAGCCTCGGGAAGATTTCACATTCTGGTGTTTCACCTTCTGTCTCTGCTGATCAGCTGGCATCCCCTTGAGGACAGGAGGCAGTTGTTTCTATCCTTTGTACCTTTTTACCAACTGGTATCAAATTTACATTCACTGAATGCTCTCTGGGTGCTGGCTCATAGCTGCTAATGTTTCGGTGATGGATTCTATTCAATTGGAATGTCTACTATGGGGAAATAAAACTGCCATGTCATGAATCTTTGACTTCTGGCATAAAAATAGGGAAAGGAGAGCTTGCATAACTCCATTATGCAACAGACAGCACTTTTACAGCCATTGAGACATTTGATTTACACCAGAGAGTCTCCATCCGTAATGCTGTAACATCCCTGAATGTCTGCCTGTTTCTTGAAAAGGAGGGTGGGATCACCCTAATTCCCGGAAAAGAATTTAAAATGAAACAAATGAGTCACATTACCTCAAGTCTGAGCTTTAACTTCCCCAGTGGCACACAGCAAGCTCGTAGCAACACTGAGATGAAAACATGGGCCTCCTAGATCCCAGGTACTGCGAACCAGTTGACTTAATGGTAAGAAATTACATGGATTTTTGTCCTGGCTGTATCCTTCTTATATCTTAACAAAAAGCACACAAAAATATAAGTATCTTTTGAGTGAATGCTAAGTGCCTCACACTGTGTTAAGCACTTTGTATCAATTCATGTAATAGATTATCCTTATCTGACACTGAAACATGGTCCTGGTGAATGGCTTTGCAAGATCACCTGATGCTTGTATCTACAAATTGACCACTTCTACTACACTGTCTTTTTTTCTCACTCTGTGCTGTAGCCATGTTCTTCCACAAGCTGTGTCTCAGACTTGCCTTTTGCTTTCATGTTTGTCCCTCTGTTAAGAATTCCCCTTCCTCAACCTCCCCAGTGGCCTATCTGCAGAGCACTCCTTTTAAAATATCCAGCTAAAATGGCACACTGTCTGTAAAGCCCTGACTGCCACCCCCCTGTTGGTATACCAGTTGGTATGTGTGTTTATTATGTCTTCCTTGCCAAATTGAATCTCCACTCCCCAAGTTCAGGAGCACATCTTTGGTTTTTATCTTTGCACCCCAATGTGCTTTTCAGATTCCTTACCACAGAGTAGCTTCTCAGTACATGTCAGATGAAAGAATAGGGAAAATGAAGAAAACCTTCAAGGAGAAAAGGGAACGTGAGATCTTTATTTCAACTACTTAAACTTCCAACAAACCTGAGAGGTTGGTATATAATAGGGATAACTACTGTTGTCCCTATTTTACATTTGAGGGTAGAAAAAATAAGTACTGTCATATTTAGGATCAAAACACAGATTTTCTGATTCCCAAGCCAGCATTTTCCTCAAAACGTTAGAAGAAGGCACAAGCTTTGGGGAAGGCAATAAGTAGTGCCATGTGAAGAAGGAGTTAATAGAGTTAAAAAGGGAGGGAAAAGAGCAAAGATAGAATGTATATCAAAGAATAAAGAAGTTGGAATACTGGCAGCTCAAGGCAGAGAAGGAGACAAGATTTACTAGGCAAGAGCCAACTTGGTGTTCAATAAAATGTTATGAAGGAAAGAGGATTGGGGTGACATTTAGACAGGTTAGAATGGCACTAGAACTGAACTCCAGGTAATTGGGAGAATTTTATGCAAAACTGTTTTAGGAGCCAGAAAAGAGTGAAGGGTAAAAGCAGAGTCCCTGCAGCAGGCCAAGGGGAAGGAATGATCTAGAGGCACATGTCGCAGCTCAGGAAGGCAGAGGCTTGACCCTGCTGCTTGAGAAGGGAAGTGCCTGGGAGGTCTGGCAACCTGGCCACGTCAGGTAGTACAGTGGCATATGGATGCGGGATGATGGCAACCTCCAGCATAACAAGGGACAATCACGGATGGCATTTTAAGAAGGAAAGAAGGAGGGGGTGAGGAACCACAGGGCACTTTACATTACAAATATCTAATTGTGAAATATATGCAGGATGTTTACTCTCAACTGGTAAGAATTCACAGATGGAGATAGGCACAAGAGGTCAGATGGTTCCTCCAAGCTAACTGTTTAGGGGGAGCTTAGGAGATATCACTTTAAATGTCAAGTGTGGGTTAGTGGAAGGATAATTTGCAGGCATTAGTCCAAGAAAGTACTTGGATTGAGACGAACTGTATTTTTTCACCTTAAGATCATTCAAAAAAGCCAAGTAGACATATTGCTGAATTATAGGAAAAATCTGATAATCATGACATTTGGTTTAATTTAAAAGCTTTTTCAATGTGTAGGCAGGATGAAGGTGGTCCCGGGATTGTACAGCTGTGCAGAAAGGGAACACTCCCTTCAAGGAATTTTCAATCAAGTATGATTAATAGCTCCTTATATTTATATGAGACTTCCTGAAACCTTCTTAAATCCTCTGTCCCTTTTGATTCTCAAAGCTGTTATAGAAGTGTCTCTAAACCATCTTATCCCACAGTCAGAGAAACAGAAACTGAGGGTCAAGAAGATCAAAGGGATCTGCCTTTGTTAAACCGCAAACCCATGTTGAACAATTTGCCGCACACTTCCATTGACTCCTGTTTCCTTATCCTTTCACCTATCACTCCACTTGATTGCTAGCTGAATCCTTTTCAGACATGGGGGAGAATGGGGTAAATTAGAAATACATCAATAAACAACTAGCTGATTAATGAGTTTCTCATAGTGAGTTAAACAGAGTCCCCACAAAATTTATGTCCACTGCAGAAAGTGAACGTGTTCAGAAATAGTGTCTTCACATAAGTAATTAGTTAAAATTAAGATTAGATCATACTGGATTAGGGTTGGCTTTTTAAAGAGATGAGAGGAAACAGAGAATCACACACACAGAGAAAAAGACCAAGTAAAGATGGAAGACAAGCCAAAGAATGCCTGAAGCTCCCAAAGGTTGGAAGAAGCAAGGAAGGATTCCTCCCTAGAAAGCTCAAAGGAAGTGTAGCCAGGCTGACACCTTGATTTTTGGACTTCTACTCTCCAGAACTGTAAGAAAACAATTTTTTGTTATTTTAAGCCACCAAATTTGCGGTAATTCATTATAGCAGTCCTAAGAAACTAATATACTCCCTTTTTCATGAATATCAGGAGCTTAAAATTAGTAAAACCATGGATAAGAATGCCGGAACATCTATGTGATAGAGTTATACCACTAATTATAGAATATAATTACTAGAAAGGACATTTACCCCAACCCCTGCATTCTATAGATAAGGAAACAGACCTGGATATGTCCATTTGCCAGAATGTCAGAAAGCTGGCCTGAACAGCAGTAGCCATTTAGACCAATGCTTTCCTATCTTCAAGGTACCTTCAAGTAATTATTTTTTCTACCTCTGTATATCTCTTGCATAATTCACCTTGTTCTCTATTTTTTCCTAAATAAGCCACATTTTAAACTTTAATATTGTTTTAAAACAATCATTGTTTCCTTAGTATTCACAAAGCTTATCATAAGTAGAAAATAACTGTGAAAATAAATGCATAACTATTAAAGGTAATGTACTCATCTGCTGACTATGTAAAATTATCTCGCTTACCAGCAAACCATGCCTTGGAGAACACTGATCTAATCCAGACTTCCCATTTGACTGTGGGATACTTGAGGCCAGAGAGGGCCTCGCAGTGGCAAACTTGCACCCCTGAACCATGCAGCCTCCATCCTCTGCTCATTTACCTGTTCTCAGAGGCATATTATATTATATTATATTATATTATATTATATTATATTATATTATATTATATTATATTATATTATCATATTATATTATATTATATTATATTATCATATTATATTATATTATATTATATTGCAATGACTGGCAAAGATGCTTCTTGCTCTTAGTCATGCAAGGGTTCTTAGTCCTGCACCAGTAGCTGAAATCACAGCGAATCCAGCCGAAGATGTTACTTAGAAAGGACTAAGCAGGATCTAGTAGTGAGAGGTAACCAGAGATTCATTCCCTGCTGCCAATTTCAAAAGTGATCCTTATAAGTAGGAAGTTTCTACAACTCATATTTCCCACTAAGGAGTGGTAGAACTCCTCCAGAGGATTCAGGGTCTCATGCCTGATGGCCAAAGTTACTGTCTTCAGTCCCTACAATAATGAAGAAGAGGTTCCTGGGAAGCTCTGACAATGACCCAGCAATTCTTTGCATAGGAGACCTGGGTGTTTTTCCAAAAAGAAATTGGGCATTTTTTGAATCTTGATAGTCAAGGACATGCTGAATGCAGAGTTTGCAAAGTAGAGCTGATAAACTTGACTTTAATCGTTGGGCTGAAAAATCAGAAAAAGAAATTGGCACAAGGCACTTCAGAAAGTTTGAGACAGACCATGACATTTTTGTGGTTTTAGTTCATGCTGGCAATGATGAATGATGGATGAAGGATGGAGATGGGACATTGACAAGACATTAGGTAAGAACTTGGAGAACTAAATAATATCCCAGGTCATAAAGTCCAAATGGATACCGTAAGCTCAGAAACAAACAGGCCAGCAGTAGTATCCCAAACAGTTTGATATGATGGGCTTGAAAAGAATCAGTTATACAATATAAAAGAAAGAGAAATTGTCTACCCAATATGGTGCCTTCTTTCCTTTAATAAGCATGATTACATATTCCATCCCATTGGCCTTCTTGTCTTGTCTGTCATGAACTCAGTAATAAACTCTCATGGACAGAACCAGTAATCATATTAAACTTGGGCTATTATCTTTCATTTTCTACTATAAAAGGAATTCCTAAATCCATCTGTGGAGTGAAATCACCTGTACAATATTTTCAAATGCATATGGCTTATTGCCAATTTATGATACTGAATCAAAATTTCCAACAATATGGATATTTTATATGTATGCATATGTACAGACATATATATACACACACATTCATCATCAAAGTTTGCAAGTTATTTTTTTAACCAAGCAGTTGTTTGAGTGTCAGAATTTGGAGCTTGGTGAACTTTGCCATCTTGATACATTATTTCCATTTTAATAGTTCTATTGAAATTATCTCATTTGTAAGCTACCTGAAGTCCTTGTTGGAATAGAGTGTAAATGAGGTGGGGGTGAGTAGGGAGAGAGGCTGGAAGAAGACAGAGAAGACAACAGATAAGAGGCAGGGCAAGATACAGAGAGAGAGAGAAGGAGAGAGAGCAAGAAGGAGAAAGAGACTGAAACCTAGAAACACAAGAAAACAAGTTAGGTTAAGAAGTTTAGTCCATCTTCAGCATCTCGGAAAAGAGAAGTCTTTTGCAGTCTTTGAAGAGATAGATTTGGGGGAGATTTTTGAGAAGTTCATAACCTCTGAAATGTTTTCACATAAATTTTTTTTAGTCCCTTTTTCCATATAATGCATCTGGAATTTTCGTGGAGATAATCCAAGTCCAAAGTAAGAAGAGCCAGCATCTCACAGTATCTCATATCTGGGATTATAGGGGCACAAAGGTCGGGGGAGCAGCAGATGCAAATCAGACTGGGTTATTTCAGGTCAGTCCTGCCTTGCTTGGCACAGGAGAGATGGGACGATATTACTGTGAGACAAGAGCTCAAATTGGCAACTGACTGGCTTTGATTTAATTATATAGTGAGTAGTTTCTTAGGCGAACATAACACGATCCTTTCTTCTAAACTTGAGTTTAATTTTCAGCAAAACACTTCTCTCATAAACAAAATGTCATTTCTAACCCTTATTGCCATTCCCAGAACTGCTTGTAGCCTTTCAGAAACCCATTATTTTATAATTATAATCAAGACTATTAGGACTGACAATTTGTGCCAAAAAGCTCACTTAAACTCAGAATTGTCACTTAGCTCTGTCACAGAGAGGTATTGTCTCTATTGCTGTGGAAATCAAGGAGGATAGCATACTCTGTCTTTTAATATTTCAAATTCTAACTGGCATGGGAGTAACTGACCTTGTCTAAATTGTTTTTTTGCCCTTCCTCTGCCTACCCTTGTTAGAACACTACTCCTAGAGAACAGCCCAGGTTACATGATGGAAAGAACACAGGCCTGGAAATCAGGCAGGCTTAGGTTCAAACCTTGATTCTGCCCCTTTCCAATTATGTGACAGCCCACAATTGGCTTTTTGCAACTCCATTTCCTCATCTGTAAAATGGCAAAACTACCAATACTTGTCTCATAGGATCATTTTAATAATTGAATGAATTATTACTCAAAGCAAAACAGTCCCAGTCATATATCAAAAGCTCATCAGATGTTGGCCATTATTGTGTTAATACATGCAAGGTGCATGAGTCTGAGATTCATGTCCTGATCACTGAAACAGAGAGAGTGGTCCCCATCTCACAGGGTAGCAGCAGTAGTCAGATGTACGTGCATGTGCTCTGGGCATTGGGTTCTTCTACCAATCCCTTCCTCCACAGGCTTACGAGTGAAAAGCTTGGTGATTTCCATATGGGCGTAGAGTATGCTACCTTATTCCAACCATCTGAAAACTGTCCACCTTCCGGAATTTCCCCCGTAACTTCTCTGCCCACTCACAAGTCTGCCGTTCCCATTAGGAAGTCTGACTCACTAGAGGAAATGATAACAACTAAGCATGTTGTTTAGAGAAAAGCCATCACCTACCATTCTTAATTTATACATTTCTAAAAATTGGTGATTACTTACACCTTTGATTTAGTTTTTCCCAGACGCTTGTGGTTAAAATAATAATAACAAGAAGAACCGTAATAATAATTCCCTTTGGCTAACATCAGTGAAATTATAATGGTGAGGGATGAGGTGCTGAGGTTCTGTGCATTTTTGTGAGAGCAGGTGCTCTTGGCACAGTAGAGTGTTTTGGAAGTCCTGGCTCTGAAGCGGTGTGAACTTATATCGTAATTTCCAAGCTGCCATTTATTAGCAGACACATTACGTAATGACCCCCAACCTCAGCTTCCTCATCTATAGATTGCATATAATTTTAGACCTTCCTAATTCGTTGATGTGACAAAATAAACTAGATGATGCATATAAAGCCCTTGTACAAAATGATTACTCAGAAAGGTCACTATTATTACCATTATCAGTATCAGTACAGCCAAGTGAGTTCTGCCGAGAAAGGATTGTTCCTCCCATTTTTAATATATTGAAACCTGTGTCTGAAGGGGCTTGAATGACTTGTTCAAGCTCACACGAGAAGCAGATGGAGAGCCCAGACCACATCTCAGGTTTCCACCCTCCGAGGAAGTTCACTGTTCACACCACCAGGAGTCTTCTCTACATTATAAATGAACAGATGGTTTTTATCACTTTATAAGTTCTAGAAGTAGAGCCTGGCGATCAGTGTGTCATTCAGAGCTGGAATCTTGACTTCCTTTCCATTTTTCCTTCCTGAGAATAGAATCCCTGAGTTGGACTCTAGGTGTGGGCCTCCTTACTGTCTTAGGGATCTTCAGGTTTCTAAGCCACTATGTCAACTTTGTACTGGCTCAGGACCTTCCCTGCTCTTAAGCTGCCTCCACAAGCAGATAAATCCAGATCCCTGCAGTGCCTCTCTGCTTCTCTCTATCTTTTTATTAACCCTATAGCATAGGAGAGAATTATTCTCACTATATAGCAACCAAACCAAAATGAGGAAGATTAAGCAATTTGCCTAAAATTATGATGAAGAAGTGGCAAAATCAGGTTTCAAACCTAAGTCTTCTGTGTGCATCTAGTAGCTACTTAAAGAAAGACCCTGTAGTTTTTTTTTTCTTTCTGGTATCTCCTGTATCTAGGGACAATTGCTAAAACACTCCATACGAGGAAAATAAAACTCAAACTTTTCAGCCACTCCTGATTTTCAAAGCCTCTGTATCCTTCTTCAATTAACAAAACAGATTATTAACATTCTAGATACCAGGCTGACACTCTGAGTCTAAACTCTCAGATCTTCAGGTCTTCTAATTTATCCAGGCTAAATAATGGAGAATGATGGATCCAGTGGAAAACTCAATACAAGGGAAATGCTGTCCTGCTTCTCCTCAAGACAGTGTAACTTAAATCCCGTGTCAACAGACATTGCTAAAATCTATGTATTCAAGCTACATCAGCTTAACCTCCTCATTGAGTTGATTTCCAGTGACATGTCCTTGCCATTTAATGAAGTCATTGCCACAAACAGCCTTATTTAAAACCATGTGGCAGTAGGGATCCCTGAGAAAAGGTTGCTGGGCAATTCCTATAAACACAGAGCCATGAGGGTCTGTTGGGGAGACCACTTGGATGGACCACTCTGGGCCTGTTCATATGAGAGGCCTAAGAGCCCCAGGGAAAAGAATTTACCACCTTGAAAAAGAGCTGAAATGGAATAGGCTTTGCCCATCATTGTTAGGAGAATGCTGTCTCTTGCACAATTCTTCCTTCCACTTAACAGACATCCTTTCATTCGACCTTCATATCTGTGTTCAGTTTTCACCCTGGCCATAATAGAAAATAAAAATAAAGAGCAGTAGCATTTAAATCTCTATAAGAAATGGGAAGAGGGTATTAGAGAAACTATCTAGCATAATGCTTAAGAGCAATGAGTTTTAAGTGCCGGGAAAGCTGTGTTTAAATCCATGCTCTGCATTTATTACCTGGGTGACGTTGGGAAGATGCCTTAAAGCCTCAGAACCTCAGTTTCCTACTCTGTGCTACTGCTGATATTACCAGTACCTACCTCATGACATGATATGAGAATGTAAGGGAGACATCATAGGTAAAGCATTAGTATAGGCCCTAGCCACCTAAGGCAGCTATCATCAGGATAGTCCTTGCCTCAACAAAGTAACTCATGGAATACTTGGGGCTCAGGAACAAGAGGAGAGCGTGGCTGAGAGAATCCATCCATGCAGGCAAATACAGCAACAGGAGATAACCATGCAAATCCAGAATGCCAGAGGCTGCATGCACCCACCAGGAGCATGCCGTGGGAAGTGGGGACCTTCATTGGGATGACCTCTCCTGTAGAGATGGAGCTTCACTTACTCATCAATTCTTCAAACAAACAACTGTCTACTGTGTGCTGTGGGTATTGTGCACAGGCTGGGGAAGCAGGAGGGTGAATGGATATGTTCTATGCCCTCTCAGATCTCACAGCCATTCCAGTGAGGGCTTCTGAAAGTTCACACAGGACCCCCCCAGAAACCTACTGGTCATTTCTAGAAGTGTTACAGAGTCCAGAAGAAGCTGAAAATCTCACAATCCTGTGGGCGGAGGGTGAGTCAAAAAGAAACTCCTCAACTTGACTTATAGTCACCTCTGTGTTCCCACAGGCTGGGTAAACATAGCAAGGGGTATAATGCTGTCACCAAGGAGGCCCCCAGTGCCCCTCATTGGCCCTCTTTATAACGTCCCAGAGGAGCATGCCCCCACAAGGGCATGGTGCCCCTTGCATTCAACATATATACGTCCAACCTTAAAACAACCTTACAAAGAAATATTCTTACCCAAGTTTTACACCTGAGTTAACAATAGTCTCAGAGAAGTGGATCCCAAGGCACTCAGCTGGAAAGTGGTTAATCTTTTTGGCTTTCTCCAGAACCCACACTGTCCAAAACACCACAAGATCTCTCAGGAATTTGGGACTACAAAAACAATGCTAACCTTTGCCCTTAATTTCTTTCCTTCCTGCTTTAGTTCTTTGTCCAGATTTTCTACTTTTAACTCATTAAACCTATCGTCCATGTATATTTTATTGAAGCACTCTCAAGTTCTTATTGAATAAATAAATTATTCATTACATATAATATATCTATGCATATGTACTTGCCTAATTATTCATGATTTCAGTGAGACATTCTTGACTAGAGTCAACCACACAGATAACTGCAAAGATTTCACTTCTCGTTTTGCCAACTTTAAGCCAGAAGCAGCGAGGTGTAGTGGAAATTAGGTGCCCCAAATGGGCCAGAGGCCAGGTTCAGGGCCTGTCACTGAATTTCTCCGTGGCTTTCTGACAGTAAATTTACTTCATTGGGTTTCACATTTCATATCAGTAAAATGGAGATAATAACTCTTGATAGGCCTACCTCACCTGGTTAATGAGAGATTCAAATGTGGTTTTAACTGTGTGCCGATGTTATAAATTGTGGGGTATTACACACAACAATTTAAGGCATTTTAATTTGTATTAGTTTCTCTTCACTTCACCCTTTGTCTCTCTTTCATCCAGAGGGTTCAAATAGCCCCAAAAAGTTCATCCCAGCCTTGACTTGCTTCTTTCTCCCCCTTCTGTTTCCGTTCATATCATTTCTTTTCCTTCTTGTCCACCCAGCAATTTTCAGAATTCTCCACTGACAGAGGGGATTGATGGGATGGCAGCCAGTGACAGCCTCGTACGAAGGAAACACTGCAGCTGTATTCTGATTTTCCTCCTTGGAACCTCATGTATGTGCTTGAACCAAAATAGTATGCAGCACACATACTCAAATATAAGCATCAGCACACTCACACAGAGCAAGAACATACACAAACACACTCCCTCAAGCATACTCAGAAACTATCTCAAACATTTGAATATAAACTATCATACAAACAAAAGATCAGAAAACTTCTTTCAAACAGCCCTGAGCAGCCACATCAAAATCACATACACGCCAGGCAATGCAGCACACATACTCTTCCGTGTAAAAATATTCACATAGACACACAAACACTCTCACATAAGTTTTAAAAAAGTAAGATATAATTGCACACATCCACTTTCTCTTGCACACAAGACACATAAATATCCCAACCATGTTCAAATCAAAGTACACTTTAAAATACTTAGTCATACAGGCGGGCCATGGTGGCTCAGCAGGCAGTGTTCTCACCTGCCATGCCAGAGACCTGGGTTCGGTTCCCGGTGCCTCCCCATGCAAAAAAAAAAAAAAAAAAAAAATTTAGTCACAAATACACTTCCTGGTGAGGCCAAATGTCCCAGTTTTTGACAACTAGATTTTCCACCGCCCTTTCTTGGAATGTGCCTGTTTTGGGAGTAGCTGAGTCAGTGTACTTTTCTAAGAACTTCCCTTACTGTAACCTCAATAACCCCCAGCTACTTCATTTCCTCAATGCTGAAGAACCTTGTGGTCAGGGAGTGATCGCAGGAAACAGCAACAGTCACTCCCCACCTGGACCATTTCACAAGCAGCTCTCCTGGCAGTGGGAGATGTGCAGGAGGGAGCTCAGTCCTGTGTGCGTCTCCCTGAAGGGATTCAACTTTCCATCAAACAACACTCATCCAGAGAAGAAGCCTTTGCTCACCTCATCTCATGTGGTCATTCAGCTACATTAGTTCCTACAGTTCAGGGACCCTCAAGAAAATGTGACCTCCCAAGGTCATCTCATCTCTCCTGTGTCTCGGATCAGAACTGCTCATTTTGAAACCAGGAAGTTGGACTTCTCTCCCCCTATTTAAAAATGTGTGGCTTTCATCCAAATTATTTTAAAGCTGTCTGCATGGAGATGAAAATTTTTGAATGACATTAAGTAACATAAAATGACTGTATATTTCATATATTTGGTTGAAAAATAGTGATTAAAGATGGATATTTCCAGGATGTCTCTAAAAGCCTGCTTTATGGTATGGGTTTAAAGAGATGACATAAAAAATGAAAACAATATTCATAAAGGCATTAATATATCAGGGATTCTTGTCTTGGAAATAGAACACACTAGAGAATGACCAGAGTGTTTACTATGTTTGTGAGTATGTGTTTCTCAGGTTTCTTTAGGAGTTGGTTGGGCCTTAAAGTGGAAAGGAGATCCTGGGTCAGGGGTTTCATTATCAAAAAATAGATTATAAATTGCATTCAATGGGCAAGTGAAAAGTGAACAAAAGCCCAGTTCAGCTGGACAACCAGAACAGTTTTAAGGTGGCTAAAACTGAATACATGAGGTGTTTTCAATTAAAAGACTCAGGAGAAAAACAATGTCCCTTTTTTCTCTCACTGATGCACACGCTTTCTTAGCTCTAATTTGATTAATGGAGTAAGAGGTAAATTGGGTCTCTCTGCTATGGACTCCTTGACAGAGTTGGTGAAAACATCCCTCTGGAAGGTTCTGTATTTCAGCACAGTATTTATTCCCTCTGCATTATAAATTCCATGGGATTAGCAGTTCCGTGTATCTTATGCATCACCAAATCACCTACCCTTAGCACGATGCCTGGTATGTTATAGTGTGGTAATAAATACTTGTTAACCGAATAAGCTTTGGACCCCAGTGGGCAAGAAAGTCCCCCCAGGAGTTTCTTCTCTTCAGGTGGAAGCGGCTGCCTCAGGCTGGTTGCCCCCGGCATCTGCAGCCACTTCTGGATTCCACGGTTTCCCATCCAGCAGGGCTTTTCTGAGACGTCTCCAGAAGATATGCCGCCCCAGGGCACTGTCCTCCCACTCCAAGTAGGTGTTCCTGCTGAGAAGGCGATACAGTTCCACCTGCTGCCGGAGCAAAGACTTCTCCACCTTCTGCAGGACGATGAAGATGATGCCAGCATGACTGCTCAAAAACTGCCAGGTCTGGGCAATCTCATACTCAAAGATACACCAGCGACTCTGGATGAAGTGCTGAGACACCACAACAATAACCTTCCGGCTTTTGTGGAAACCCTCCTGGATGATGTTTGCGGCAATGGCCACACCAGGGATAAAGTCCCTATAGTGAAGGCAGAGCTGAAAGGGAGGTACTCCCTCTTCCAGGTTCTTTACCAGCTCATTCCTCACCCAGTCTTCATCCTGGCTAGAGTAGATAACAAAAGCATCGTAGGTGTTTTCTCCTCCACCATACTTTTTGCAGCCAGCAAGAAGCATCAGGTGAAAATAGAACTTATAGACCAGAACTATTACCAGAGATACCATAAGAACACTGAGCACTGATACACTAATGATGGTTTTGCTCATCTGACAAGTGGTATTCCTAAAATTCAGCACAGGTATGCCCTTCATATGGGAAGGTGTGGCACACAGTATTTGGTCATCTTCCACCAAAAACTGCCTCTTGTCCTTGACCCACTGCAGGAAACTCTGGTATTCACAAATACAAGCAAAGTCATTCTGGGTAAGATTTAAGAGGGCTGGACTACTTGGAAAATGTTGTAGTTCTTGTCTCTCAAAGGCCACTATATTATTGAAACTAACATCCAGGACCTGGAGGGAGTAGAGATGTTTATAATGAAGTGTATCCAATGTCAGGAATTTGTTATGACTCATATTTAGAACCTGAAGTTTAAGGAGTGAGTCAAATGCTCCTGGAGACACCTGTTCTAGTTGACACTCAGAGAGGTCAACAAAGGTCAAGTTAGCCAGGCCTGTTAAGATATTTGGAAGGACATTGTCCTGGAAAGAATTCCCAGCCATTTTCAAGACTTGGAGGCTGATCAAGCCATCAAAGATGCCATGGAAGGCAACTTGAGTATGAGTATAAGAAATGTCAAGGTATAGAAGTTTATTAAGTGATAGGAATACTGAAAATTCACTGGCACGTGTTAGCTTGGAATGCCGGAAATCCAGATGCTCCAATTGTTCCAACCCTTGGAAGTTTGAACCCATGGTAATAATATCATTGTAGCTCATATCTAAATACTTCAATCTGGTTGTCCCCAAATCTGAATGAGAGCAGCAACCCTTGAAACTCAGGCCATTTCTACTGAGATCTAGAAACTCCAGGTTCGGTAGCTCATAATTTACAAAAGTGTCACTACCTCTGTTCGCGGTGAAAATAAGCCTTTTGAGAGAGAAAATTTCCAATTTGGGAAATTGATCAAATTTACAGCTAACGAATTCTAAGGCTTGCCACTTGGAATCTTTAGGAAAGTCTTTAAACCTGTGGATTTGCACACTCACCAGAGAAATTGCCGAAACATTTGCTAAGCAATTAAATAAGCCAACATCTGTCAAGGCATCTCTCAAGTATACAATCTTAAATTCTTCAATGGTTATATCACACAGTCCCTCCAGAGCAGAAATGTCAAAGTCTTCCCAGTTCCTTTCATTTCTAAATTCTCCCAGAACCAGCCGATGGATTTTTAAACCAGCCAGACTTTGAATGCATGTTTTCATTACATCGATACTATCAAAACTATTTCTTAAAGTCAGTTGATGGAGTGTAATCCCCTTGAAGGCACCTGGTTGTATAAATTTTATAGGGTTCAGGGAGAGGTCTAGAGAGAGTTGGGGTAGGGGCATTTGATGCAGAATCTGCAAGTCTTCTTGATAAATACTTTGGATCTGGTTGTTAGAAAGATCCAATTGCTCCAGGTTGGGAAGGCTAGAAAAATATTCAGGCAACTTGAAGGAACAGATAATATTGTGAGCCACATTAAGCTCTTTCAAGGTTTTGAGATGTCTGATGGGGAAGTCCTCTAGAGAGGCTAGGTTTGTCTCCACAGCTACCAGCTTCTGTAAACTTGATAATCCAGAAAAGGCTCCCAGGGCTAAATTCTTGATAGGGTTTCCTGTCAATATCAAGGTGGACAGGTGATGTAAGCCCTGAAATGCATCATCGTCGATCATCTGAATTTCACACCTACAGGAGAAAGAGATATAGATTATATCATATTTCTGCCGAACAAAAGCCCCAAATGATATGTGACATGTCATATGATTATGCATAGAAAAAGGTATACACAAGACATATGATAGTGTGAGCATATAAGTCCCCATAAATTCATTAATAATATTTTGGCTACAATGATAAATTCTTTTTATTACACCAGGCATACATGCTGAACAGACAGTGCACCTATCAGAAGGAAATCAGATAAAGAGTAATAATCATGGCACGTATAGTCTCGTATCAAGTTTATCAATTCCTACCACACATAATTGTGACTATACATCTGATTCATACAGAAAGTTGTTATTTGGTAGGCATGATAATGACTAGCATATGTCTATTTAAAATATATAAAAATACAAATGAGTGTGGCAGATACAGAAGTTTATGAAAACTTCTGAATATATCATTGAAAGGTGTCATTTCACAGATAAATGTGAGTTTTGTGAAAGAAAGGGAAAGTATGCTATGAGAGTTTATATCGAGAGGGATCAAAGTGTTTTTGTGAGAACACTTAAATTGAGATCTCAGAGACAAGTAGGAACTAAAGAGAAAAGAAGGTGAGGTGAACAGCAGATACAAAAGTCCCAAGGTAGGAAGCAACCATGATGCATGAGGAACCACGAGAAACAGCCAACATGGCTGGAGTATGGTCAGGGAAGTGGAGGAACAGGAGATGGGGCTGTTGAGAAAGGAAATTACAAACAAAGTGGAGTCTTACAAGCCAGGAAAAGGATTTTGCACTTTATCCCAAGAGAAATGGGAAATAATGCTATACAATGTTCGTAGAGATGAACTTGGAGGCAGTATTCTCATGAGCCAATAAACAACAAGGCAAAGAGAAACCCTTGTTAGCATTGCAGGTACATGCCTGCTATGGTTTGCAAATGAGTTGTTTTCTAATCCAAACCGAATTACATTCACAAAGTTCCCCAGCTGCCTTCTCCCCTTCAGGAGGGTCACAGGTAATAAAAGCATTCTGGTCCAAGCTTTTATTACATAGTGATAATTAGAAAGAAGGCAGTTGGTGCAGTAGAAGAAAACACTGGAAGAGGGGGCAAGACAGTTGAGTTCTGTGCTCCTACTATGCTTTCTTACTGCATTATTTTGGCAAACTTTTTTCTCCTCTACGTCTCAATTATCACATTCCTAAATGAGTTAGTGCTGAACTTGATTATTTTCCCAGGTCCTTTCAGAAATAAAGATAATTTCATAGTCTATAATATAGATTATTTCATAGTCTATATTGTACATGTGCATTGCTCTATGCTTTAGACAAACCTAGAAAGATAAACAATAGCTGTGCATCTCATCACAGGGGGATCATCATTTTAGAATAGAGAGAACATTTAATGCAGGACCTGTGAACTCAAACTTCTGGTCTGATGCCAACAAGTTATATAAACAACTCATTTGCAAAATCACTAAACTCTCCAAGCCTCAGTTTCCTTATCTATGAAATGATAAATAGGTTTCCATAAGAAAAATAGGCTGCCTAGCCTATCACAAAGCATTCTCAGAGAACCAGTTGAGTTAGTGTACATCAAAATATGAAGCATTATGAAAAGGCAAAGGATTTCTGTTGTGCTATTGTTTGTCTTCGCTCTAATTCAAGATCTATTACTGGCTAACCAGAGGATGAGATGACCTCTCTCTAAACACACATTTAAGGGCTCCAAGGGATGTTCCTCCAGCAGTATATAATGGATTGAAGATGAATTAAAAGAGACACTGATGAAAAACTACTTTTTGTATAAAAATTGGGGTGGGCTTATTGTGTCTATCTCAATGCAGTCCTTGACAACATTCTCACTCAGAAAATCTAAACTTAGAAGCTATGGAAATGGTATGATAATATTTTATACTTATATGAAGTTTTTAATATAGGTAGCATGTTTGCATTCATCATCACATTTAACCCTGTAGGGATAAAGAAAACTGAGAATCAGAATGATGAAGTGACCTGCCTCAAGTCACATGGTTATAAGTATTGGAGGAAGACCTGGCTCAAGTCTTCTGACCCCAAGAGGGTTCTTTGCTTTCTACAACTGCTTTCGAAGTGCCCCAGCCTTCTTTTTAAGTCAGAAGAGAAAATGTATGCTCTTGTCAGAAGATATTTATTGTAATCTCTCAATATCCAAGTCAAAGTATAAACCATCCGATACTTGCTTTTCTACAAAAATGCCTGCTCTAAGGAGAATTTTCATACTATTAGTTCTTATCAAAAGTGTCTATAGTAAAACTATATATGAAGTGTTTCTGCATTTTTCATAAACCATTATAGAGAATATGAAACACTCTCTTATTCATTTATAAGGCCCCTGATATGAAAATCTTTTAAGATTCAGTTCCACCAAAAATAATGATATAAGTTCACCTTTCCCAATGAATAATATACTTTCCTGCATCAGAAAATAAAATTATAGTCACCATTTCACACTCAAAGCAAATAATTCCGTTTGATCTTGCCATACTTCTCTTTGGATCTCTTGTCCCTTCCTAACTCCCTATTCTGTATTCTACTTTCAACAACCCAAGCACTATTTGAAGCCCACTCAGTTTAGAAATCTTTCCTAACCATTCAACACAGAGAAGTCCCCTCTACTGAATAACACAATTTGTTGCCTCTAGTTTGCACCTGGTTTATTTGTTATGTGCTGGTTTGAAGCTATTATATGCCCACCAAAAGTCATGTTCTTTTAATCCATTCTTGTGGGTGCAGATCCACTGTGGGTGGGATCTTTTGATTAGATTGTTTCCATGGAGATGTGACCCATCCAATTCAAAGTGGGTCTTAATTATTTCTCTGTAGTCCTCTATGAAAAGAATAAAGGCATAAACACAGAGAGAGACAGATACAAACAGCAGAGAGATGAAACCAAGCAAAGGACACAGAGAAACAGAGAGAATAACACCCAGAGACATTTAGAGACAGCTGTTGAAGCCAGAACCAGGAGAGAAGGACAAAGAGACATTGCCATGTGCCTTTCTGTATGACAGAGGAACCCCAGCTCCCAGCAGCCTTTCCTCAGAGAAACTATCTTCCTCTTGATGCCTTAATTTGGACATGTTCATAGCTGTAGAACTATAAATTTATAACCTAATAAAACCTCATGAAAAAAGCCAACCCATTTCTGGTATATTGCATTCTAGCAGCTTTAGCAAACCAAAACATGCAACCACTTTCACCTCAGGTCACATTTTTTTGAAAATCAGAATCTGATAACATTTATTGAATGTTTACTATGTGGCCAGCATCATGTCCAGAACTTTCACAAATTAACTTTTTCAAGTGGATATACCTTCCACTTGAAATAGCATGGGCAGTATGTTATACATCACTGTGCTCTTGTTTCCTAGGAGAATATACCACACATAGCAAGTATTCAATAAATGTCTGCAGATTAAAGAGTTTAAGTTAATGACTTAGAAAAAATTCAAAGGTGGAATTGTCCTTAGAAACTATCTCAGTAACTTCCCATCTCACAGGTGGGGAAACTGAGACCTGGAAAAGGAAGGTAGCTTGCTCAAGATTACATTATATGTAAGTGTCTTTAAATAAATGAATAAGTGAATGAAGATGAGTTTCCATCAACCAGGTTTTCTGGCCCAAGAATGAGGTGATAGAACAATGAATATCTCACTTGTGAAGTGTGTAAAAGCTCATTCATTACCTGGACAAATCCAGCACATGCAGGTGTGGGAAATTGTAGAAGCTATAGTTGCCTAAATGCTTCAGGGGGTTAAAGCTCAGGTCCAGGTTCTTGGTTGATGAGGGGATATTATCAGGTATTTTGGAGAGATTCAACTCCATGCACCGGTAAGTGATATTAGGAACCACCTGCAATGAATGATTGCACATTAGACACAGGGTTCTTCTGCCTGCACCTCAACCACTACCCTCCTAGACCAGATTCTGGTGGTTAAAGGGGGGGGTGCATTCAAGTACAAAGGCAGGAACCAGTCAACCTTCTTTCTCCATCCATTCATTTATTCATTCATTTATCCACTCACTTCATAGTTATTAAATGCCTCACCCAAGATTAGGAAAGAAAGAGCACCTACTATGTACTCAAATGTTCTAACCTCTACTAAACAATAGCGATGTTTAGTACGAGGCAGTGGAGTGGTGACAGGCTGAGACTCTTGAATACAAAAGCTCTGGATTTCATTACAGATTTTCTATGTGATTTGGGGCAAGTTTTTTTTTTGTTTCTGTTTTTGTTTTCAACCTCAGCAAATCTCATTTGATCATATTTAAAATGCAGGTGATATAAGTATCCAATTTTACTCTATTTACTCCCTTCCTGCTGTTGCTCACAGCCTTGGGAAGACTAACAATCAAGGTGCTCAGCCTTCCCTAACTATGGCCAAGCCTTCACCAACTACATTTTCTTTCTTGGCACATTGGCCTTTGAGCAAGAGAAATGCAGAAATGGGGGGGAAATATTTGGAATGCATGGATCCCAGGAGTGGGGTCCAGAAAATACAGTTGAGTGTTTTAAGTGCCCTGGTTCCCGTGCTAGTTTCTATCCTATTTTCCCAAACTCTTTCTAAGCCTTGTTCTCCAGCCTCCCATTCAATTTCTGAATTTGCTGATGCCTTCCAATGAAATCCCTTGCCTAAACTAGCTCATTTAGATTTACTATTGTTTAAAACTAATAGAATCTGTTAAAAGGATTAAATAGATAAGGTATTTAGAGAGCTTATTTCAAAGACTGTTACACTGTAAATGATCAATAAGCCTTAGCATTTATTATTATTATTATTAGCTATTATTAATCCCCTACCATATTCTGGCTTATTTATTATGTTATATACTTTAATTTAATTTTCAAATAACCTTGCAAACATGTTAAAAATGAAAGCTCAAAGAGATGAAGTAATAAGCCTAAAATCATGTAGGTCATATGTGGCAGTTCTGAACTTCATTCATCCATCTGCTTAAATGTTACCCCCTCAGGGGAGCCTCACAGATCATGCCGTGGCTATATCTCCTTCACAAGCCGTAGTGCCACCTGACATAATATTGTACATATAGTTCCATATTTGTTTCCATCTCCCATTCTAGATTGCACATTTTGATGATCTTGCTCTCTGCTGTACGGCCAGCATTTCGAATGGTGGCTGTCAAATAGTTGATACTCACTTACATATTTGTAGGATCAATGAATAAATAACTGAGTGAATGAAGCTCTGTGTAAGTACAAATGGTAGGCATTTTCTACTATCTGCTATAGAGTTCCCAGTCTAAAGAGTTAGGACAGGAACAGAACTCTGTCCAACAGGGCCATAAAACAGACTTGGAAAAATATGTTCTCTGGTTCAGAGAAAATAGAGCTCAATTCTGGATGCAGGGATCATAGAAGGTTTTCTAGAGAGAAGATCTCAAAGTGGGTCTTAAACGATGAGTAAGACGTGGATGTATGGAAAGGAGAAGGAAGACATGTCACAGGTAGAGAGCGGTGTGAGCAAGGAAGGGATAGAGACTAATTCAGGCTGGCTGATGAGTGGGGGCAGGAGAGTGGTAAGTCGACGGGTGGGGGGGGGCGGGTTAGAGCCAGGAGAGGATGGCCTCAAACACAAACTTTATCCTATGGTCAATTTCTTTTAATTATTTAGCAAATAACAATTGATCATCTATCAGATGTCGGGCACTAGAAATATAGCAATACATAAAACCAGCAATAACCCTTCCCTCTTAGAGGTTCTATTCCAAACGGGAAGACAAATGATAAACACACAAACAAAAATATGTATTGATGTGATATGGAGAAAAATAAGGTGACTAGAGGCAAATATGGACTCTATTAAACAGAGATATCAGGGAAGACGTCCGTGAAAAGGAGATAACTCAGCAGAGATCTTAATAAAGTCAGGGATTAATCCATGCAATTGTCTAGGTATGTGTTTTCCAATATGGTAGCCCCTAGCCACACATGCCTATTATGCATCAGAAATACGGATGGTATAGACATCTGAAATATGTTGTAAATGTAAAATTGCACTATATTTCAAAGACTTGGTAACAAAAAACTGAAGTGTCTTATTAATATTTTATGCCATTACATGTTGAAATATTTTTACTATATCAAATTAAATAGAAATGTCATTAAATTTGGTGTCACTTGTTTTGTTTTTAACTTTTAAATTTGCCCACTAGAAAATTTAAAATCACATATGTGACTTACACAATATTGTCACTAAACAGCACTGACCTAGGAGAAAAGCGTTCCAGTTAGGAGAAATAGCTAGGGCAAATGCCCTGCAGTGGGAAACTCTTCAAACAGCAATGGGGAGTTATTGAAAGTTTTTAAGGAAGAGAAAGTAATTTGTTAGAGCCAATAGCTTCAGGAATAAAGCAAAAGCTAAATACACATATAAACAAAGATGTATAGAATGGATTTAAGGAAGGGGACTATGGACTCACTATCACCCTCCTTAGTGATAGAAAACAGTCACGATCACAAAGTCAAGGCCAGAGAAACTGAGAGCCTGCACTAGTGTGGCACACAGGGCATGGTCAGAGATGGACAGGCTTTGGCGACTAACAGAAAACAAGACATGGGGAAGAGGAAGGAGCTACGAGTGGTGCGTGACTTTCCCACAGTGACACTGCCTGGGAGATCTGCCTCCATCAGCCTAACAACATGGAAAAAAGCAAGGAGTAGGGCTGTGGGAAGTGCATGGGGGTCTTTCAGGTGGTGAATTAGTCCTTGCTACGTATTAAAGTTATCTATTTTCCCCTCTGTCCCCAACTTCAGGACTCTGGCTGCCTGTGCTGCTCTTGCATCTCTATGCCTGTTCCATTGGGCTACAGGCTTCCAAAGCCACTGTGAAGTCCACGCAGGCAGGGGAGAAACAAGACCCATCATGAATGAGATTACAAACCAGCCAGTTTCACAAAGAATGGTGCTTCACCCCTGATTTGCTAACATTTTACACCTCTCTCTCTTTTTACTTTTTCCTCTTTTCCATGTTCTTTCATTATTTTTCATCCTTTGGACAGAACTTTATGACTGGTTTCAGAAATCTGAAATCTGCCTTGAAATTTCTTTCTATTGAGAGACAAAAACGTCATCTTCTCCCTGCCATCAAAAGAGGCAGAGTGACTCCTAGAAGCTGAGTGTACAAACCACCAGCAGAAAGGAAATAACATCAAAGCAGCTCTCTATTAAAGTAGGTATAATTGTAGTTCTTCTATATGTATGAAAACTAGTCTCAGAGAGGCTTAATAACTTGCTTCAGGTCACACAGCCAGGAACTATTAGAACCGTAATCTTAAGCAGATCTACCTGACCTACAGTCCCTGTTAGCACTCAGAATCCTGAGTGCAGCATGTGCCATCCACTCCCTTTTGGTGATCTGTAACAGTTTCTTATTTGACCCCTGTAGTTTCTTGGGTCTTTAAGATAAAATGACTCCTTTTTGCAGTAGAAACTAACTAGGGTACACAGTGGGAAGTTCTGGGCAGAGAGCAGTTTTTCAGAAG
The DNA here is from genome assembly GCF_023851605.1 of Tamandua tetradactyla. Classification (NCBI taxonomy): domain Eukaryota; kingdom Metazoa; phylum Chordata; class Mammalia; order Pilosa; family Myrmecophagidae; genus Tamandua; species Tamandua tetradactyla. The sequence continues at coordinate 39,949,761 of NC_135328.1, forward strand.
CAAGGCAGAGCTCAAAGGAGATATGCCGACCGCAGCCACATACCTCCACGCAGGGATCCCAGCTCTCGGGTCGCAGACAGGAGAGGAAGGCCATGGCTGGTATCAGCGTCCCAGCCAGGTGCCAAGGAGGCATCATCCTGGCATTTTCCAGGGCCAGCGGTGGCCCTGTGAAAGCATGATTGTGCTGTAACTAGTGACAGTGCAGTCTCCGAGGCACTGGTGCCTCCTCTCCTCAATTCTGTGCCCCACAGCAACGACTTACTCTATTCAAAGCAGCACGGGGCAAGAGTTAAAAGGAAGTGAGAGTGGCAGTCTTAGCATTCTAGACTTCTGTTTTTCTGATATTTATCTCCCCTGTCACAGGAGGGGAAGTTTGAAGAAGGAGAAAGAAAAAGCATGCAGGGCAGGGGCTGAAGCAATAGCAAGAGGAAGCTGGCTCTCATCCCAGGAAGTCATCTGACCTCCGGGCTTGATGAACTTAGGAAAACAATCAGACTCGGGTCAAACACTGTCCTATCAAGGACAGTGGTTTTCACATTTTGTTCTAGTAGTGGAAACTTACTATTCAATGAAATCTGGTGTAGAAACTCAGCATTAGGAAACTAAAATTAAGCTCTAGTGAAACACAGCTTCGAAACTATAAGTGCATTGAAAAAATACTAGAAAAAGAACACTGGGGGGGAAAGTATAAAATATTGGAGGAAACTCGTTATTCATAACCAAGGGCATTGAATTTCAAATCCAGGCTGGCTGACTTTATGGTCATGTGCTCAGTTAAACTACTGAGTCTTAAAATGGAAATAATAGTGTTTAATACTAACAGAAGCTTATATTCATGAAATCAATAAAAATAAAGCCATGTGAGAATAGTCAGGATACGCAAACTAACAAGCCTTGGTTTTCTGGTCTTTCGAATGGAAATAATATCATTTGCCTGGCGTGATTGAATTGGGTTCTCTTACATAAAATGTCAGGCCTGGTACATGGTTTATCATTGCATTCCATAAGTGGCATCTATTATGATGAATAAAATATGCATTCAACATTGCATCTAAGGTTGCTGGAAAGAGTGAAAACAGCCTGGGAAAGACACTCAGATGCTCAGAAGGTATGTACCTCACAGGGTTACCATGGAATTTAACAAGCTGCTAGTATTTCTAACGCTCTTAGAACTGTGCCTAACATATAGCAAGTGCAATGTAACTATTGAAGAAGAACATAATTTAAAATGAGGATTATTACTGGTATTGTGTCCCAGATATTTCTACTGAGATGTCCTGCAGGCATCTCAAATCCATCATGTCTAAAATCAAGCTGCAAGAAAGGATGTGATAGTGGATTGATCACAATATTTTAACTCCTTCAACATTCCTGTAAAATTCAAAAAAAAAGAGTCCCCCATCAAAACTTTGCTTTAAGGATGAAATGAGATTATTTATGTAAAATTCTTAGCGCAGCTTCTGACACAAAGTAGGTGCTCAATAAAGTTTCATTCCCTAAAAAGCTAATGGCATTTCATTCCCACAGTCATCCAATACAGATATGTCTTTGTTTTTTTTCTCCTCTGACTTCATCATTGCCTACCCAAACATTCTAGCAAATCCTAGAGATTTTATCCGTAAAATATTTCAAGAAACCCAGTCTTCATTTCCATAATCATTACCATTGAACATATCTTATGTTCTACGCTGGTGTGATACACTTTTGACTAATATCTCAGGATCTGAACTCATTTCTTCAAATCAAAGAGAACTTTAGGTCTTTATAAAATGCAAATATAATTATCTCATGCCTTATTAATATTATGAGACTATGCATTGCCTAGGCCTTAAGTCTCCTCGCCTCTCCTCTAGACATCTATTTAGGAGACACTAGTGTGTTTCATTTAATCAACTGAGGAATCTTATCCTCACCAGACACCTGGAAGAAGTGCTTGATATTATTTGGCAGGCACTTCATTCATTAAGAAATAAAGAAAGAAAAAAACATTTTGGTCTGTGTTAGGATAGGTTAATTATTGTATCAACTTCCAAATTTCAGGGACTTAACACAATAAAAGTTTATTTCCTGCTCATGAAATGTTCAATGAGGATGTTCCTGATTGGAGGCACTCCAAGAATGGCTCATGGATTCGGGCTCTTTCTATCTCATTATGCTGTCATATTCAACATATCATCTCTAAGGTTGCTAGGAAGAGTGAAAAGAACACAGGAAAGACACTCAGATACTTACCTACCTCTGCTCAGAAGTGACATACATCACCTCTGCTCTCATTCCATTGACCAGAGCTAGTCCCAAGACCACAACTAGTTGTCAGGGCTCTTGATTACCTGACTTTAAGCTTCTTGTCTCTATCTAAAACTCACATGCACACACACAAATACACACACAAAACACACTCTCATAGATGCTTGTGATCACTACTTGGAAGCACCGATTCTATACTATGGAAGGGGAACAAAAACTTGAGTGGTCAGTAGGATATCTGTGCCATAACCTTGAAATCCAGTAATTCCCACTCAGAGTGATTAAAACAAAATAATAATAATGAACAGTGTAGCCCAGCTCAGGGAAGAAAGGCTCCCTTCATTTTGTATATCTAAGAATCAAACCCAATTCCATCCAGTAACTCTCAGTTCCACATCTTTTCACATGTCAACAGCTCTCAAATCAATATGTGTCTCCTAAATGACAATATATTACAATTATAATTAACAGGCTTTTCTTTTTTCTTTCTTGGTGGCCAATAAAAATGATAGCTCTTATAATCAATGTTATCTTAGATTCAGTGATGTAGGGTTTATCACAAAGAGAAATAAGAACAAGCTTCTCTTCAATTAAATAAAGGAAGCAATGGGATAAACAGAGAAAAAGAAATTTTATTTTCTAAGAAATGCTCAGAAACTTTATTAGTGTGTATTTTGCATCTACAAAGGAGTATAATGTACTTAATGTTCTCCAACTTTTTTGACCCATGCACCTTTCTTTTACAATTGGACAGCCATTAAAAATTCAGGATCCATTAGTGTGCTGTCGAGTAATGCTCCTGTGTTGTACGGTACAGAAAATGCTTCTCTTAAGCAGTATTCTCTCGCTAGCAGGTGGTGTTTTTCCTGCTCCTACAACTGGGTCCTCACGTTAAGTTCTGACCTGTATGTCTCAATAGCCTCTTCCCAAATACCACTAGTAGGCGAAGCAGTGAGTGCACCTTCACGGGAGTTCTTGGTGCAAACAGCCCAAAATATTTCTCCTCCCCAGCTTGAATGCCTATAACATCTCTCATGTTATTTTTAAATTAATTTGAATTTTCGTATCAGTTCTGTTTGATTCTCCCAATAAGATATAAACTCCAAGAGAACAGGAGCCTTGTTCAATGTTTACATTTACTGAGTCCATACCTAAGTACTCAGTAAGTAGTTGATAAGTAAATCAACAAACAATGTATTATAACTTGTTTTTGAAATACAGTGAATATTTTAAAGTCTTTGCCAACTTTCCGTATTGAGTAACTTGACTCTCTTATAAGATGATCAGTGATTATTCTTGGACTTCTCTTACACTTTTCTACTTGCATATATCCCCTTGTGATGCTCATGCCCCAATTTAAGCAACATGGAGAGCACCAAGTCAAAGCAAGTGCATTAAGAAGAAAGTTCTTGTAGTAAACACTCCACCTTTCCTGGGTAAAAAAAATCCTCATCGCCTCCTTTACTCAGGAACTTGAGGCAAACTCTTCTCTCTTTCTTCTTCCTCTTTATTCCTCTAAATCTCCAGTAAATTCCTACTTGTCCATTCAAACCCCAGAAAAGTGTAATATAAAGAGAACTATAATTTAAAATATTTAATCATCCCATTTAGTTAATGGCATAATAGTTTCTTAGTTGTACACCTTACTTAACTCATTATTAATACATAAACATTTTAACATATATTATTAACATTATTAACATACGCAGTAAAGAAAGCAGACACCTATTACATGGAGCGTATGTTCTAATGATCAGTGAGCCAATGACAACTATAAGTAAATACATTAGATAGTATGTAAGAAGGTGTTAAGGTCCATTAGGGGAAAACAGAAGGAAAATAATAGAGATGAAGAGTGGGAGGTGATATTAAATTTTTTTAATTATAAAATATAACATATACACAAAAAAGCAATAAATTCCAAAGTACATTGTACCAAGTAGTTATAGAACAGATTTCAGAGTTTTGTATGGTTAGTTACACAACTTTAGGTTTTTCCTTCTAGCTGCTCCAAGACATTGGAGACTAAAAGAGATATCAATATAATGATTCAGCAGTCATACTTATCTATTAGGTCTTATCTTCTCTGTTTTAACTCCTCCTTTTCTTGTGGTCTTTCTCCAAATCTTTAGGGGTATTTGGACTATGCCCATTCTAACTTTTTCATATTGGAAAGGTTGTCAATAATATGGGATAGGGGAATGGAACTAGCTGATGTTCTGGAGAGGCTGGCCTCTCTGGGTTTCAGGACTTATCTTGCCTAGGAACTCATTTGGAGGTTGGAGGTTGCTAGAAAACAATCCTAGTGTGTGGAACTTTTGTAGAATCTCTTATAGAGCTCATGGTGTTCTTTAGGGTTTGCGAGAATGGGTTTGGTTGGAGTTTGGCAAACCACGGTAAATAGCAATATCTAGCAGAAGCTTGTGTAAAAGTGGCCTCCAGAATAGCCTCTCGACACTATTTGAACTCTCTCAGTCACAGATACTTTATGTTGTTACAATTATTTTCCCCCTTTTGACATGGTGCCAGGCCAGGTTCATCCCTGGTTGTTATATCCCACATTGCCATGCTTCATACCGAATGTCATGTCAAACATGGGGGGATAGTAACATTTGAATTGCAGAGGTGGGCTTAGAAAGAGGCCACATCTAAGCAACAAAAGAAGTCCTCAGGAAGTAACTCTTAGGCACAACTACAGGTAGGTTAAGCTTCCCTGCTACATAAGCTTCACAAGTGCAAGCCTCAAGATCCAGGGCTTGGCCAATTGGCTGAGGATTACCGAATGTTCGAGAAAGTATCAGGGGTTTTCCCAGTGGTAAAATTTAATAATCTCATATTTTTTCTCCTGTCCCTCAAGGGACTTGCCACTACTTTTAATTATCTGACAAACATAATCTGGAATGTATCTAGGTATTACATTAAGCTATCCAGAATTATAAGCCCTCATTCCCATTCTGGGCTCTATGTGTTTGTATTGTTTAAAGGAACTATCCAGACAAGGTGACTTATATTATGTGCTGCAGAAAATTTAGGTCTTGGAAAAGATAAACCTCTCTTCCCTTGGCTTCATAGAGTAGGTGAAGTTCTAAAATACAGACAATGTCCTCCTTACCACTGTATTCTGATTTACCTTAATCCCAACCTCATCAGCTTCATCCTTATCTCTAATTGAAGACTGATCTCTTTTTCAGTTTCTTTGTATTTAGAAATGCTGACTTTCAGAGCTTCAGAACCACCTCTCTGAGTCTTAGGTGTCACATTTTTACCTAAAGTTCCAGGGAAATACCAGGTTATACATATAAAGTATTCCATCTCAAAATCTAGAAATAACAATTATAGTTCAGACTAAATGTGGTTACTATAAGCGCTTACAATCTAGGTCCCAATTTTCTTATATTTCCTAAAAGAAACCATACAATACTTGCTCTTTTGTTTCTAGATTATTTTGCATCTCCCAGGTTCATTCACCTCATAACTTTCTTCCTTTCTGTAGCTGTACAATATTCAATCATATGTGTAGACCACAGAATGCCATTCTAACTCTCAGTCAGTGCATCCTTCAGCCATCTCCATCCATTGGGCATCGTGTATAATGTTCAAAGTCAACAGTACATCAACACTCTGAATTTTGGGTAATTTTCATTGCTTCCAAGTGAAAAATAACTGAAAAACACACCATCAAACAGAAATCTAAATCTTCCCTTAACTCTTGTCCATCTCCCACACACACACACTTATTTACCCCTGGTATTGCTGCGGTACTGTTGATGTCTTCCTTTTACACATAGATCATAACATGCAATAGTAGTTTTCCTCCTGTACCCCAATATTTTTCACTCTTTGTACAAGATTCATACTTTTGAAGTAGTTCATGAAAGAATTTACTTATATTTGAAGTGTTTATCAGTGGGATACATGGCTCTATACAACCCCTTTCAATCACATTCACCTTCAACATGACAATATTATTTATAGACCCACTAATGAACTGCCTTTACTTCTATCCATTCCCTTATATTTAAGTTCAACCTCATTTGCTAACCATTCACACATCTCTAGCTCCCATGTATCTTTAGGTCCCCTATGCTCTATAGCCTGAGTTTACCTTTACTGAGGCCACAAAAGCAAAATCATACAGTATGTATACTGTTGTGTCTTGTTTATTTGACTCAGTATTATGCCCTCAAGCTTCATTCATGTTGCATGGTTCAGGACCTCATTTCATCTTTACTCCTGCATAATATTCCATCATATGTATATATCACATTTAGTCATCCACTCGTAGATTGAAGGACACTTGGATTGTTTCCATCTTTTGGCAATTGTGAATAATGTGGCTATGAACATCAGTGTGAAAATGTCTGTTTGTGCTACTGCTTTCAGCTCTTCTGGGTGTGTACTGAGTAATGGTGTTGTTGGTTGTGACAGTCAGGTTCATGTATCAACTTGGCCAGGTGACAGTGCCCAATTGTCTGGTAAAGCAAGCACTGGCCTATCTGTTGCTGTGAGGACATTTCATGGACTTAAATTATGATTACATTAGATGCATCTACTACTGATTACATCTACAGTCAGCTAATTTCTTATTCCTTCTGAAATGAATGATCTTAATCTAATCACCCAAAGGCTTTTAAGGAGATTCAGAAGAGACAATCTCTCTTTCCACTTCAATGAGTCAGCCTCTCTTGGGAGCTCATTGAGGACCTACATTGGAGCTGCCAACTTGCAGCCTGCCCTATAGATTTTGGACTTTTACATCCCCTTGGTTGTGTGAGACACTGTTATAAATCTCATATTTACAGATATATTCTCCTGGTTCTGTTTCTCTAGAGAACCTTGACCAATTCACGAGGTCATAGGGCAACTTGATATCTAGTTTTCTAAGGAACCACCAAACTGTCTCCATAACTGCTGTACCATTATACATTCCCACTAGCATGTGTAAGTTTTCCCAATTTCTCCACATCCTCTCCAACATTTTTAGTTTCCTGCCTGTCTAATAGCAGCCATTCTTATGGGAGTGAGGTGATATCTCTTTGTAGTCCTTTTTTGCATTTTCCTTATAACTAATGAAAATGAGCATATCTTCTTGTGCTTTATCATCAGCAGTATAGTGCTTTATCATCATCAGTATTTGCTCTTTGGAAAAATGTCTATTCATATCTTTAGCTCATTTGATAATTGGGTTGTTTGTTCTTTTGTTGTGAGTTTTATAATTTCTTTATGTAAACAGTATATTAAACCATTACCTAATACATAGTTTCCAGATATGTTCTCATTGGGTTGGCTGCCACTTCACCTTTTTGACAGTCTTTTGAGGCACAGAAGCATTTGATGTTTGAGGAGTTCCATTTATCAAATTTTATACTTTGGGTATAAAGTTTAGGAAGCTTCCTCCTTTTACTGGGTCATAAAGTTGTTTCCTTATATTTTCTTCTAGGGGTTTTATGGTACTGGCTCTTATATTTAGGTCTTTGGTCCACTTTGAGATACTTTTTTGTTTAAGGTACAAGGTAAGGGTCCTTTTTCATTCCTTTTGCTTTTAATATTCAGCTCTTCCATGCCCATTTGTTGAAAAGAATATTTTTTCCCAGTTCAGTGGATTTGGGGACCTTATTGAAGATCAGTTGACCATAGCTTTGTGGTCTATTGACACACTCTCAATTTGATTCCATTGGTCAAGATTTCTGTCTTTGTGCCAGTACCATGTCATTTTACCACTGTGGCTTTATAATAAACTTTAAAATCAGGAGGTGTTTATCCTCCAACTTGTTTCTTCTTTCTTTAGGATATTTTATAGCAATTCAAGGTCTTCTCCCTTACCAAATGAATTTTATACCTAGCTTTTCCAAGTCATCAAAGTAGGTTGCTGGAGTTTTGATTGGTATTGCATTGAACCTGTAGATCAATTTGGGTAGAATTAACATCTTAACTACATTTAACCTTCCTATCCAAAAAAAGGAATGTCTTTCTACCTATATAGATCTTCTCTGATTTCTTTTAGCAATGTTATACAGGTCCTTTACGTCCCTGGTTAACTTTATTCTTACATACTTGATTCTTTTAGTTATTATTCTGAATGGAATATTTTCCTTAATTGTTTCCTCAGTTAGGTCATTGCTTGTGTATAGAAATATTATTGATTTTTGCACATTAATCTTATATCCTGCCACTTGGTTGAATTTGTTTATTAACTCAAAGCTTTGTCATAGATTTCTCAGGATTTTTCAAGTATAGTATCATCATCTGCAAATAATGAAAGTTTTACTTCTTCCTTTCCAATTTATAAAAGATAAAAGAAATCCAAAAATAAAAGAAATGCCTTTTATTTCTTTTCCCTGCTTGAGTGCTCTAGCTAGAACTCTAGTTCAATGCTAAATAATAGTGGAGAGAGAGGGCATCCTTGTCTCATTCCTGATCTTAGAAGGATTGTTTTCAGTCTCTCACCATTAAGTACAATGCTGGCTATGGCCTTTTCATATATTCCTTTATTATATTGAGTAAGTTTCCTTTGATTCTTACCTTTTGAAATGTTTTTTAAGAAAAGGATGTTGAATTTTATTGAATGCTTTTTCAGCATCAACCATCATGATTATGTGATTTTCCCTTTCGATTTGTTAATGTGTTATATTACTCTGATTGAGTTTATTGTGTTGAATCATTCTTGAATTCCTAGTAAAAACTCGACTTGAGCTTGGTGTATCTTTTAATGTGTCGTTGGATTTGACTTGCTAGTATTTTGTTGCAAACATTTGCATCTATATTCATTAGGGAGATGGTCCTGTACTTTTGCTTTATTATAGCATCTGTCATGGTTAGGGACAGGTGTCAACTTGGCCAAGTTGTGGTACCTGTTCATCTGATTGGGCAAGCGCTGGCCTGTCTGTTGCAATGAGGACATTTCATAGGATTAGGTCATGATCACGTCAGCTACATCCACAGCTGATTCTATTTGTAATCAGCCAAAGGGGCGTGTCTTCTGCAATTAGTGATGCTAAATCCAATCATGGGAAGCCTTTTAAGGAGGACTCAGAGGAGACAGGTTCCATTCCTGCTTTGGCTGGTGAGCCTCTCCTGTGGAGTTCATCCAGGCCATCCATTGGAGTTATCGGCTTCGCAGCCTGCCCTGTGGATTTTGGACTCTGCATTCCTACGGTCACGTGAGACACTTTCATAAATTTTATATTTGCAAGTGTTCCCTGTTGATTCTGTTTCTCTAGAGAACCCTAACTAATACAGCATCTTTCCACAGTTTCAGTATTAGAGTGTTGTTAGCTTCATAAAGTTAGATAGGTAGTGTTTCTTTTTCCTCAAGTTTTAGGAAGAATTTAAGCAGGACTGGTGTTAGCTCTTTTTGGAATATTTGAAAATATTCCCCTATAAAGCCATCTAACCCTGGGCTTTTCTTTGTAGGAAGGTTTTGTTTGTTTGTTTTTAAGTTGTTTAATCTCTCTGAGATTGTTCCCTCATCTGCGAAACTGTAATGATAATATCTTCATCTTAGTTTTTTTGTTTGTTTGTTTGTTTTTTGCATGGGCAGGCACCGGGAATCAAACCCAGGTCTCCGGTAGGGCAGGTGAGAACCGGAGCCACCATCTGCCACTGAGCCACCATCGCCCGCCCTGTGGGAAGGTTTTGATGACTGATTGAATCTCTTTACTTGTGATTGGTTTGATGAGATCTATCTCTTCTCAAGTCAGTGTAGCTTGTTCATGTCTTTTTTAGGAATTTTTCCACTTCATCTAAGTTGTCTAGTTTGTTGGTATGTAGTTGTTTATAACATCTTATTATGATTTTTTTTTTATTTCTTAAGTATCCACAGCAATGACCCTATTCTCTTTTCTGATTTTATTTATTTGCATCCTCTCTCTTTAGTTCTTTCTTTTTTTTTGTCAGTCTAGCTAGGGGTCCATCAATTTTACTGATTCTCTCAAAGAATCAATTTTTGGTTTTATTGATTCTCTGTATAGTTTTTCTGTTTTCCAGTTTGTTTATTTCTGCTTAAATCTTTGTTATTTCTCTTCTTCTATTTGCTTTGGGATTAGTTTGCTGTTCTTTCTCTAATTCCTCCAGGTGAGCAGTTAAGTCCTCAGTTTTTGTTCTTTCTTCTTTTTTAATTAGGCATTTAGGGCAATAAATTTCCCTCTCAGCACTGTCTTTGCCATATCCCATAAGTTTTGATGTGTTGTATTCTCATTATCATTCACCTCCAGAGAGTTACCAATTTCTCTAACAGTTTCTTCTTTGACCCACTTGTACAAGAGTGCATGATTTCATCTCCATATATTTGTGAAAGTTCTGGTTCTTTTGTGGTTATTGATCACCATTGTGATCAGATAAAGTATTTTTAATAATTTCAACCTTTTTAAATTTATAAAGACCAGTTTGTGCCCCCAGCATATGGTTTATCCTGGAGAATGTCCAACAAGCACTAGAGAAGAATGTATATCCCAATATTTTGGGGTGAAAAGATGTATACGCCTAGTAGGTCTAATTCATTTATCAAATTTTTAAGTTCTTTATTTCATTGTTAATGTTGTGTCTGGTTGTTCTATCTATAAAGGAGAGTGGTGTATTCAAGTCTCCCACTATTGTTGTTAAAACATCCATTGCTCCCTTCTGTTTTACCAATGTTTGCCTCATGTACTTTGAAGCTCCTTGATTGGGGGCATAAACATTTATGATTATCAGTTCTTCTTGGTGAATTGTCCCTTTTAATAATAAGCAGTGTCTTTGTCTCTTATGACAGCTTTACATTTAAAGTCTATTTTGTGTGATATTAGTATAGCTACTCCTGTTTTCTTTTGGTTACAACTTACATGGTATATCTTTTCCCATCCTTTCACTTTCGATCTATTTGTATCCTTGGGTCTAAGATGAGTTTCTTGAAAGCAGCATATAGATAGATCCTATTTCATAATCCATTCTGCCAATATTTATCTTTTAATTGTGAATTTAGTCCATTAACATTCAAAATTATTACTATACAGGCATTTCTTGAATCTACCATCTTAACTTTTGGTTTTTATTTGCCAGATCTATATATTCTTTTCCCTCTTCCTCTTCTAATCCTTAAAGTTACCCTTAGTGGTACACTTCAATTCTGTGACCTCCTCCAGACCTCCCTCTCCTGCCTTATTTTTCGGTGAACAGAACTCCCTTTAGTATTTCTTGTAGGGCCAATCTCTTGACAAATTCTCTCAGCCTCTCTGTCTCTGAAAACTTTAATCTCTCCACACTTTTGAAGGACAGTTTGGCTAAATACAAAATTCTCGACTGGAAGTCTTTCTCTTTCAGGATCTTCAATATACCACTGCCTTCTCACCTCCATGATGCCTGCTGAGTGGTCCAACCTCAGTCTCATGTGGTTTCCCTTCTATGTGGTGAGTCACTTTTCTCTTGCCACTTTCAGTATTTTCTTCTTCTCTTGAACATTTGACAGACTGATCAGTACGTGTCTTGGAGTAGGCCTATTCGAATGTATTTATTTCGGGTTCTTTTGGGCTTACTTGATTTGCATATTTGTATATTATGAGTTGGGAAGTTTTCTCCCATTATCTCCCCAACTAGTCTTCCTGGCCCTTTCCTATTCTCTTCTTCTGTGACATTGATGAGTCACATATTCGTAGGCTTCATGTTGTCTATCATTCCCCTGATATCTAACTTAAAAATTTCCATCTTTTTTCTGCTTGTTTTTTTGTGCATTCAAATTCAATTGTCCTGTTCTCTATCATTTATTCTTTCTTCTGCCTCTTCAGATCTGCTGTTGCGTTTCTCTAGTGTATTTTTTATTTGGCCTACAGTGTATTTCATCTCTGTGATGTCTGCTATTTTTCTACTTATTCTTTCAAATTCTTCTTTATGCTCTCTGTTCTAGTTTGCTAGCTGCCAGAATGCAATATACCAAAAACGGAATGGCTTTTAACAAGGGGAATTTAATAAGTTGCAAGTTTACAGTTCTAAGGCTGAGAAAATGTCCCAATTAAAACAAGTCTATAGAAATGTCCAATCAAAGGCATCCAGGGAAAGATACCTTGGTCCAAGAAGGCCGATGAGGTTCAGGGTCTCTCTCTCAAGTGAGATGGCACATGGCGAACACAGTCAGGGCTTCTCTCTCGGCTGGAAGGGCAGATGGCGAATACGGTGTCATCTGCTAGCTTTGTCTCCTGGCTTCCTGTTTCATGAAGCTCCCCGGGAGGCATTTTCCTTCTTCATCTCCAAAGGTCGCTGGCTGGTGGACTCTCTGCTTCGTGGTGCTGCAGCATTCTCTGCTCTCTCTGAATCTCTCATTCTCCAAAATGTTTCCTCTTTTATAGGACTTCAGAAACTAATCAAGACCCACTCAAATGGGTGGAGACATGTCAACCCCTAATCCAGTTTAACAACCATTCTTAACTAAATCACATCAACCGGGGAGATGATCTCATTACAGTTTCAAATATACAGTTTTGAATAGGGATTATTCTACCTTTAAGAAATGAGATTTACATTAAAACATAGCTTTTCTTAGGGGGCGTACTTCCTTTCAAACCAGCACACTCTCCTAGTGTCTTCTTTTTAAAATCTGTTTTATTGTTTAATATAACATATATACAAATTAAAGAAAAAGAAATGCAATAATTTTCAAAGCACTCTTCACCAAGTAGATACAGAACAGATTCCTAGTATCTTCTTTTTTTTTCATTAATTAAAAAAAAATTAACTAACAAAACATTTAGAAATCATTCCATTCTACATATGCAATCAGTAATTCTTAATTTCATCACATAGATGTATGATCATCATTTCTTAGTACATTTGCATCGATTTAGAAAAAGAAATAGCAAGACAACAGAAAAAGAAATAAAATGATAATATAGAGAAAAAATAAAAATAAAAAATACAAAAATATATATTAAAAAAAAACTATAGCTGAGATGCAGCTTCATTCAGTGTTTTAACATAATTACATTACAATTAGGTAGTATTGTGCTGTCCATTTCTGAGTTTTTGTATCCAGTCCTGTTGCACAGTCTGGATACCTTCAGCTCCAATTACCCATTATCTTACCCTGTTTCTAACTCTTGATGGTCTCTGTTACCAATGACATATTCCAAGTCTATTCTCTAATGTTGGTTCACATCAGTGGGACCATACAGTATTTGTCCTTTAGTTTTTGGCTAGTCTCACTCAGCATAATATTCTCTAGGTCCATCCATGTTATTACATGCTTCATAAGTTTATTCTATCTTAAAGCTGTATAATATTCCATCGTATGTATATACCACAGTTTGTTTAGCCACTCGTCTGTTGATGGACATTTTGGTTGTTTCCATCTCTTTGCAATTGTAAATAATGCTGCTATAAACATTGGTGTGCAAATGTCTGTTTGTGTCTTTGCCCTTAAGTCCTTTGAGTAGACACCTAGCAATGGTATTGCTGGGTCGTATGGCGATTCTATATTCAGCTTTTTGAGGAACCGCCAAACTGCCTTCCACAGTGGTTGCACCATTTGACATTCCCACCAACAGTGGATAAGTGTGCCTCTTTCTCCACATCCTCTCCAGCACTTGTCACTTTTGTTTTGTTGATAATGGCCATTCTGGTGGGTGTGAGATGATATCTCATTGTGGTTTTGATTTGCATTTATCTAATGGCCAGGGACATTGAGCATCTCTTCATGTGCCTTTTGGCCATTTGTATTTCCTCCTCTGAGAGGTGTCTATTCAAGTCTTTTTCCCATTTTGTAATTGGGTTGGCTGTCTTTTTGTTGTTGAGTTGAACAATCTCTTTATAAATTCTGGATACTAGACCTTTATCTGATATGTCATTTCCAAATATTGTCTCCCATTGTGTAGGCTGTCTTTCTACTTTCTTGATGAAGTTCTTTGATGCACAAAAGTGTTTAATTTTGAGGAGCTCCCATTTATTTATTTCCTTCTTCAGTGCTCTTGCTTTAGGTTTAAGGTCCATAAAACTGCCTCCAATTGTAAGGTTCATAAGATATCTCCCTACATTTTCCTCTAACTGTTTTATGGTCTTAGACCTAATGTTTAGATCTTTGATCCATTTTGAGATAACTTTTGTATAGGGTGTGAGATACAGGTCCTCTTTCATTCTTTTGCATATGGATATCCAGTTCTCTAGGCACCAATTATTGAAGAGACTGTTCTGTCCCAGGTGAGTTGGCTTGACTGCCTTATCAAAGATCAAGTGTCCATAGATGAGAGGGTCTATATCTGAGCACTCTATTTGATTCCATTGGTCGATATATCTATCTTTATGCCAATACCATGCTGTTTTGACCACTGTGGCTTCATAATATGCCTTAAAGTCCGGCAGCATGAGACCTCCAGCTTCATATTTTTTCCTCAAGATACTTTTAGCAATTCGGGGCACCCTGCCCTTCCAGATAAATTTGCTTATTGGTTTTTCTATTTCCAAAAAATAAGTTGTTGGGATTTTGATTGTTATTGCATTGAATCTGTAAATCAATTTAGGTAGAATTGACATCTTAACTATATTTAGTCTTCCAATCCATGAACACGGTATGCCCTTCCATCTATTTAGGTCTTCTGTGATTTCTTTTAACAGTTCTTTGCAGTTTTCTTTGTATAGGTCTTTTGTCTCTTTAGTTAAATTTATTCCTAGGTATTTTATTCTTTTAGTTGCAATTGTAAATGGAATTCATTTCTTGATTTCCCCCTCCGCTTGTTCATTGCTAGTGTATAGAAACACTACAGATTTTTGAATGTTGATCTTGTAACCTGCTACTTTGCTGTACTCATTCATTAGCTCTAGTAGTTTTGTTGTGAATTTTTCCAGGTTTTCAATGTATAGTATCATATCATCTGCAAACAGTGATAGTTTTACTTGTTCCTTTCCGATTTTGATGCCTTGTATTTCTTTTTCTTGTCTAATTGCTCTGGCTAGAACCTCCAACATGATGTTGAATAATAGTGGTGATAATGGACATCCTTGTCTTGTTCCTGATCTTTGGGGGAAAGTTTTCAATTTTTCCCTATTGAGGATGATATTAGCTGTGGGTTTTTCATATATTCCCTTTATCATTTTAAGGAAGTTCCCTTGTATTCCTATCCTTTGAAGTGTTTTCAACAGGAAAGGATGTTGAATCTTGTCAAATGCCTTCTCTGCATCAATTGAGATGATCATGTGATTTTTCTGCTTTGATTTGTTGATATGGTGTATTACATTAATTGATTTTCTTATGTTGAACCATCCTTGCATATCTGGGATGAATCCTACTTGGTCATGATGTATAATTCTTTTAATGTGTTGCTGGATTCGATTTGCTAGAATTTTGTTGAGGATTTTTGCATCTATATTCATTAGAGAGATCGGCCTGTAGTTTTCTATTCTTGTAATATCTTTGCCTGGTTTTGGTATGAGGGTGATGTTGGCTTCATAGAATGAATTAGGTAGCTTTCCCTCCACTTCAATTTTTTTGAAGAGTTTGAAGAGGGTTGGAACTAATTCTTTCTGGAATGTTTGGTAGAATTTACATGTGAACTTTTCTTTTGGGACTTTTCTTTTTGGGAAGCTTTTGAATGACTGATTCAATTTCTTTACTTGTGATTGGTTTGTTGAGGTCATCTATTTCTTCTTGAGTCAAAGTTGGTTGTTCATGTCTTTCCAGGAACCCGTCCATTTCATCTAAATTGTTGTATTTATTAGTGTAAAGTTGTTCATAGTATCCTGTTATTACCTCCTTTATTTCTGTGAGGTCAGTGGTTATGTCTCCTCTTCTGTTTCTGATCTTATTTATTTGCGTCCTCTCTCTTCTTCTTTTTGTCAATCTTGCTAAGGGTCCATCAATCTTGTTGATTTTCTCATAGAACCAACTTCTGGTCTTACTGATTCTCTCTTATTGTTTTCATGTTCTCAATTTCATTTATTTCTGCTCTAATCTTTGTTATTTCTTTCCTTTGGCTTGCTTTGGGGTAGTTTGCTGTTGTTTCTCCAGTTCTTCCAAGTGGACAGTTAATTCCTGCATTTTTGCCCTTTCTTCTTTTCTGATACAGGCATTTAGGGCAATAAATTTCCCTCTTAGCACTGCCTTTGCTGCATCCCACAGGTTTTGATATGTTGTCTTTTCATTTTCATTCGCCTCGAGATATTTACTAATTTCTCTTGTAATTTCTTCCTTGACCCACTCGTTGTTTAAGATTGTGTTGTTGAGCCTCCACGCATTTGTGAATTTTCCAGCACTCTGCCTATTATTGATTTCCAACTTCATTCCTTTATGATCCGAGAAAGTGTTGTGTATGATTTCAATCTTTTTAAATTTGTTGAGACTTGCTTTGTGACCCAGCATATGGTCTATCTTTGAGAATGATCCATGAGCACTTGAGAAAAAGGTGTATTCTGCTGTTGTGGGGTGTAATGTCCTATAAATGTCTGTTAAGTCTAACTCATTTATTGTAATATTCAAATTCTCTGTTTCTTTATTGATCCTCTGTCTAGATGTTCTGTCCATTGATGAGAGTGGGGAATTGAAGTCTCCAACTATTATGGTAGATGTGTCTATTTCCCTTTTCGGTAATTGCAGTGTGTTCCTCATGTATTTTGGGGCATTCTGAGTCGGTGCATAAATATTTATGATTGTTATGTTTTCTTGTTTAATTGTTCCTTTTATTAGTAGGTAGTATCCTTCTTTGTCTCTTTTAACTGTTTTACATTTGAAGTCTAATTTGTTGGATATTAGTATAGCTACTCCTGCTCTTTTCTGGTTGTTATTTGCATGAAATATCTTTTCCCAACCTTTCACTTTCAACCTATGTTTATCTTTGGGTCTAAGATGTGTTTCCTGTAGACAGAGCCTATAGAAGGATCCTTTTTTTTAATCCATTCTGCCAGTCTATGCCTTTTGATTGGGGAATTCAGTCCATTAACATTTAGTGTTATTACTCTTTGGGTAATACTTTCCTCTACCATTTTGCCTTTTGTATTATATATATCATATCTGATTTTCCTTCTTTCTACACTCTTCTCCATACCTCTCTCTTCTGTCTTTTCATATCTGACTCTAGTGCTCCCTTTAGTATTTCTTGCAGAGCTGGTCTCTTGGTCACAAATTCTCTCAGTAACTTTTTGTCTGAGAATGTTTTAATTTCTCCCTCATTTTTGAAGGACAATTTTGCTGGATATAGAAGTCTTGGTTGGCAGTTTTTCTCTTTTAGTAATTTAAATATATCATCCCACTGTCTTCTTGCTTCCATGGTTTCTGCTGAGAAATCTACACATTGTCTTATTGGGTTTCCCTTGTATGTGATGGATTGTTTTTCTCTTGCTGCTTTCAAGATCCTCTCTTTCTCTTTGACCTCTGACATTCTAACTAGTAAGTGTCTTGGAGAACGCCTATTTGGGTCTATTCTCTTTGGGGTGTGCTGCACTTCTTGGATCTGTAATTTTAGGTCTTTCATAAGAGTTGGGAAATTTTCAGTGATAATTTCTTCCATTAGTTTTTCTCCTCCTTTTCCCTTCTCTTTTCCTTCTGGGACACCCACAACACGTACATTTGTGTGGTTCATATTGTCCTTGAGTTCCCTGATACCCTGTTCAAATTTTTCCATTCTTTTCCCTATAGTTTCTGTTTCTTGTTGGATTTCAGATGTTCCATCCTCCAGTTCACTAATTCTAACCTCTGTCTCTTGAAATCTACCATTGTAGGTTTCCATTGTTTTTTTCGCCTCTTCTACTGTATCTTTCATTCCCATAAGTTCTGTGATTTGTTTTTTCACACTTTCCATTTCTTCTTTTTGTTCATCCCAGCCTTCTTCATGTACTCCTCAATTTATTGATTTGGTTTTTAAAGAGGTTTTCCATTTCTGTTCATATATTCAGAATTAGTTATCTCAGCTGCTGTATCTCATTTGAGCTATTGGTTTGTTCCTTTGACTGGGCCATATCTTCAATTTTCCTGGTGTGATTTGTTATTTTTTGCTGGCGTCTGGGCATTTAATCAGATTTCCCTGAGTGTGGAACCCAGCAGGTTGAAAGACTTTCCTGTGAAGTCTCTGGGCTCTGTTTTTCTTATCCTGCCCAGTATGTGGTGCTTGTCTGTCTGCAGGTCCCACCAGCAAAAAATGTTGTGGCTCCTTTAACTTTGGAAGACTCTCGCTGCTGGGTGTGTGGTGGAGACAGAGGAAAGGTTGTAGGCTGGTTTTAATGGCTTCAAATTGTGAAGTCCTCGCATCTGAATTCCCTTGAGAGACGGATTCCACCTGAGTTGTGTTTCACCCCTCCCGCGGGGAAGGTTCAGGTGGTAGAGAGCCCTGAAAGCAGCCTGTTTCTGCGTTCGGGGCAGTTACAACCTATGTAATCCCAGCGCTGAGCCCAGAGGCAACCAAGCCTCCATAGAAACAGCCGCAGAAGGCTCTGTTTCGCCCCCTTTCCTCTTTTTCAGTTAGCCCAATAGGCGATTTCTGCCTTGATCAGTTTCGCCTGAGCTAAGGCCTATTTTTAGTAGTCAGAAGTTGTTCATTAATGCCAGTATTTGTGTTAGGTTGGGCTCAGTCTCTACTGTTGTTGGAGACTCTTTCCTTTCCCTCCGGGAAGTCGCTGTGGGGTAGGGACACTGGCCGCCGTGGCTTGGGGAACTGCTGATCTGAGGCTCCCAGCCAGCCCGGGAAGCCACGTGTGTGGGAGGGGCGCAAGTCGCCGGCCACCACGGCTTGGGAAACCACTGATCCTAGGCTCCCAGCCAGCCCAGGAAGCCACGTGTGTGGGAGGGGTGCGAGTCGCCGGCCACCATGGCTTGGGGAACTGCTGATCCTAGGCTCCCAGCCAGCCCGGGAAGCTGCGTGTGTAGGAGGGGCTCTGGTCGCCAGCCGCCGTGGCTTGGGGAACCGCTGATCCGAGGCTCCCAGCTGGCCCAGAAAGCCACGTGTGTGGGAGGGGTGCGAGTCGCCGGCCACCGTGGCTTGGCGAACCGCTGATCCTAGGCTCCCAGAAGACCTGGAAAGCTGCCTGTGTGGGAGGGGCATTAGTCGCCAGCCGCCGCGGCTTTGCGAACCGCTGATCCTAGGCTCCCAGAAGGCCTGGGAAGCTGCCTGTGTGGGAGGGGCATGAGTCGCCAGCTGCCGCGGCTTGGGGAACTGCTGATCCGAGGCTCCCAGCTGGCCCGGGAAGCCGCGCGTGGGGGAGGGGTGCCGGCCACTGCAGCTTGGGGAACTCCCGATCCAAAGCTCCTAGCCAGCCCGGGAAGGAGGGAGGGAGGGGCTCTGGCCACCAGCCGCCGCAGCCCAGGGAAGCGCACGCCACTCGGGAACCTCACCGCAGTGGAGTCTCTTAGCTGGTCCAGCCAGTCCAGACTGGGGTACACTGTGTGTCTGGTCTCTGTCGTGGCTCTGGGAGCTGTTTTGTACTGTTTCTAGTTATTTAGTAGTTGTTCTGGAGGAGGAACTAAGACGTGCGCACCTTACTAAGCTGCCATCTTCTCCGGAAGCCCTAGTATCTTCTTGACTCTTTCTATTAGCCAACCCATTGAACTTACTTATGAACATCTTTGATTAGTCTTTACAAAATTTGTGTTCTCTCTATTGTTTTAATTTGGTCATTAGGCTGAGCTACCTCTGTCTGCATCTTCATATGCTTTGTGAGTTTCTGTTGACTTGGAGGTATTTAATTATCTTGATAGGGTTACTTTGGAAGTTGATTTCCTTCTGTCATCTAAGGTCTTGTATTCATGGGACAGAGATGGGGTGTGGCACAGGGCTAGGCATGGGGTGGGGGTGCTACACTGGCACCCAGGAATGTGGGGAGCAGGGTGCAGGAGCAGGGTGTGGCACTAGCAGGCCTTGGAGCACCGGGGCAGGATGTGGCACAGGGGACAACATCCAGTGTACCTTTATGCTCACAGATTGTTTATTTTGCATTAATTTTTTACTACCTTATATCTTTTCGTTCGTTATAGACTCTCATGGCTTAGGAAGATGCAAAAGCAAATGGCTGATGGAACTATCACTATTTTGGAGTTTGGAGTTCAGTGGATTTCCTTGACTAAATGTGAACAGAGTCACTTTAACCAGACCACTGAAACAGATTGTGGTGGTTGTGAACCAGGGTGTTTGGAGGAAAAGAAAAAGTGTCCTCCAAGGCTCCAGGCTCAGCTCAATACTGATCTCTTCCATGGAGCCTTCTCTGGTTTCTTCTTCAGTGTCCCCTACTCAGTCCTATATACTCATACACTCACACATACCAGGTCAAAAGGAGCACCTTTTCTTTGGATTTATTTAGAAACATTGCCATGGCCCTTGTGTGTAATGATCTGTATTTAAAATAATTTTATCACAGCTCATATTCCCCCAACCAGGAGATGAAATTGCCCAGCACATTTATATATTTTACAGAGCTGCTTGCCCTGTAGTAAAAATCAGTTAACAGAAGGAAGGCGGGGGGCAGGGGGGGCGGTAGGGAGAGAGGGAGGAGAGGAAAATGAATAGACTCAGCAGTGGAATAAATTTTTAAAAGTAAAGAGTAGAAAACTATTCATAACATAACTCCCCATAAAAATAAAATGATTTGACCCTATAAAAAGCACAATGTGAAGGTCAAAACTGATGCAATTAAAAGAAAAAATTTTCACTCTTTAAGAACTTAAGGGCTAGCTCTCTATCAATTTGCTTGTTCTAAAGTGCTGTGGGATACCCTAGTCATGGCGGCACAATGAAGTCCATGGGTCTAGCTGCCTTGGCACCTCTAAGCACTCATTCCCTTCATTTCCACCAACCACAAGTCTTTTCTCTTGCCACTGTCACTATCCAGCTGCAGAACACATGCTTGGGGACTGGTCATTTTAGAATAAATATTCTACCTCGGAGAATGGTTTCCATGGAGGTCCCCTATTCCCATCTAAATCCTTTACCTTTAAATATGCTGAAAACTGAGTTTGAAATAGACTCCGCAGACATATGGCAAAGCTAAAAGACAGCATATGGTTGCAAATTGCACATTGCTGATCTATAGTATCTTTAGGCTCAACTTGCATCTCTTTTCACTCAGGAGGCAAGGGTAAAGTAGGAGTTTTATATTTTGGATTGTCTCCTCCTTCACATGGGAAAATGAGACTTTTCATATAGAGTTAAATTTTGTTTAAGTTTCCTTGGTTTTTATGGTGGCAGGGTGTAGAAAAATATCTTCACTCTTACTTGTGACTCTCAGGGCTAGGGCTTCAGTCTGTGGATATGAATTGTTTCTGATAGAAATGGACTTCAGATCGACTTGACTAGATCTCCATTTCAAATTTAGGTCATGCCCATGTAAACTGTGGGAAGGGAAAAATCAGTTTCATGCAAACAGGGAGCATCCTCCTAACAGTCAATACAATGAAATGACAAGTGGAGGAAGAGTTCTGTGGTCAAAGCATGCAAGCTAAGTTTTGTAACAAGCTGAAAGGCCTGGTGAGAAGGGACTTCAGCTAAAGAGATAAAAACAACAACAAAGGATCAAAGAAAATGAATAAGCACTCACAAGAAAGTAGACATTTCAGGACCTAGCTCTGAAAATGCTAGGTCACAGTACATCCTCCCAAACATGCTGAACTACAGTATAGACTGTCATCACTAACAGGGCAAAGACTATCATCCAGAAAGCTTGACTGAGTCAACTGGTGCTGGTTTGGTCATGCTCTCCCATTAGTCTCTCTTGTGAATTCACTTCCTCAAGAAGGAGCACTTTGGCTTCCCTGAAGAAATCACACTGATTTTTTTGCGTGTGAAATGTAAAATTTAAAAAAAGGATTTGCAAAGTCTCTTTAAGGGAGTCACGAATATGTGGAACTATTAAACTTCCCCAGCTGGGGAGTTCCTGATATTTCCTCAAGTATTAGGGACTCCCAATGTAAAAAGCTAAGCCTTCAATCTTGAGGCTTGCTCTTATGAAACCAATTTCTGCAATGGTAAAGCTAAGCTTACTTATAATTATGCCTAAGAGTCACCTCCAGAGAACCTCTTTTATTGCTCAGATGTGAACTTTCTCTCTAAGCCAACTCTTCAAATAAACTCACTACCCTCCCCCACTATGTGGGACATGACTCCTAGGGATGAGGCTGGCCCTGGCATCATGGGATTGAGAATGCCTTCCTGACCAAAAGGGGGGAAATAAATGACACAAAATAAAGTTTCAGTGGCTTAGAAATTTCAAATAGAGTTGAAAGATTATTCTGGAGGTTACTCTTATGCAAGTTCCAGCCAGATATTGCAAATCACCACAGTATGCCAAGCCTCACCCAACAGTATTCCTGGAAACCCTAAAGACTACCCTGGACTCTACCTCAGATTATATACAAATTTTTCTTAGAAAGTTTATTTTTTCAGAAACTTAAGGTCTCCAGATCGTTCCTCTTCCAGGTAAGCCCTGAAACCCAGATGAACCAGTCTTTCCAAGAACATCAACCATTTTCATTCTTCTACCCCATAAGGTTAACACCCCTAACCAACATGAAGAGTTAAAATGTTTATTGCCCAGATATCCCTGAAGATTGAGAGAATGATCAAATGAGAGGGAGGAAGTATAACTGAGAAATTAGGATTTAAAAAATGATTATTACTCATTAAATCGATAATTATTTTTAGTTTCTAGTGTATTAGAATAGCTAGAAGAAAGATTTAAAACTGTTGAACTTCAATCCAGTAGCTTTGGTCTTTGATAATGATTGTATAACTATATAGCTTTTATCATGCGACCATGTGATTGCAAAAACCTTGTGACTAACAGGGTTTTTATCCAGTATATGGGTAGATGGCTAATAAAATAAAGACAATAATAATAATAATAATAAATAAGGGGTATTGGGGTGCTTTGGGTTTTCTTTTTTCTTTTTATTTTTTGGAGTAATAAAAATGTTCCAAAATTGATTGCAGTGATGAATACATAACTATATGATAATACTGTGAGCCACTGATTGTACACTTTGGATGAATTATATGGAGTGTGAATATATCTCAATAAAATTGCATTAAAAACATAAAAAAAGAAAATAAGACAGATGTAATTGTACTTTTCACAAAACTAATACCTGGCAGAGCTTGGATTCAAACCCAGATATTTCTGACTCCAAGTCATTATGTCACACTGAGGCACAATAAAGGATACCTATTCAATGTTTTTTAGTATATTCACATGTGCCATCATCACCACAGTAAATTTTAGAAAATTTTCATTGCCTCAAAAAGAAACCCTGCACCCTTTTGCCTACATCTCCATATGTCTTCATCTCCCTAGCACTAAGCAATCACTAGTCTACTTTCTTTCTCTATAGATCTGCCTATCATGGACATTTTATATAAGTGAAGGTGCATAATACATGGTTTTTTGCAAGTGGCTGCATAACACTTTCAAAGCTTGGCTAGGCTGTGGCATGTGCCAGTACTACATTTCTTTTTATCACTGAATAACATTCCATTGTATGGGTATGACACATTTTGTTTATCCACTCATCAACTGATAAACATTTCGGTGGTTACCACCTTTTGTCTATTATGAATAATGCTACTATAAAAATTTTAGTACAAGTTTTCATGTGAGCATAATATTTTTATTTTTCTTGTATACCCACTGAGGAATAGAATTGTTGGGTCATATGATAAATTCTATATTTAAAAGAGGAGCTGTCAGATTGTCTTCCAATGTGGCTGTATTATCAGAGTTCTCCAGAAAAACAACTAACAGCAGATATATATATATAATGAGATTTATTATAAGAATTGGCTCAAATGACTGTGATGATCAGCAAGTCCAAATTCTGTAGGACAGGACAGGCTGCAAATTGGGAGCTTCAATGAGGGTTTTCAATGACTTCTCCAAGAGAAATTGGCTGGTTGATGTAAAGATGGAAATTCTTCCTTCTAAGTTCTCATTGGAAATACTTTTGGCATCCATATTTCTCCTGTCAGTCTTTTCAAAGCAATTTAGGCTTTTGCTATCAAGTGCTTCAAATTCTCCATATTATGTCTATCATTTTAAATATATTGAGATTTTTTTATGGCCTATCATATAGTGTATCCTAGAGACTGTTGCATATGCATTTCAAAAATATGTGTATCTTGTCTTGTTGAGTTGGATTCTCTATAGATATGAGAGCTGGGGAAAGAAGGAACCCTGTGTCTTTGGCCACACCAGTTTAGAGTTTTTGGCTTGCTGAGCTTAAATAAGGGGGAGAGGGAATGGGTCTTAGTTGAAATAACACAGACTCACTGTTCTTACCATGATTTAGTACATTTTCTTGAAAAATATGTTCCTTCATTTGCTATATGCCCCTAGGAGCATTTCCAGATTTCTAAAGACTTTAAATATATCATTTTTTACACCAATTTCACTGAGGAGTGGATCT
Organism: Tamandua tetradactyla; assembly: GCF_023851605.1. Taxonomy (NCBI): domain Eukaryota; kingdom Metazoa; phylum Chordata; class Mammalia; order Pilosa; family Myrmecophagidae; genus Tamandua; species Tamandua tetradactyla. The sequence continues at coordinate 39,974,338 of NC_135328.1, forward strand.
GTGGATCTGGGGGCTCCTCACACTGCCGTGTCTGAAGAGGAACCCCAAAGTGTATAAATTTACACCAAATTTAATGTCCTAAAAGTAAGGCCATTAATCGTCGTACAGGCAATGGGTGAGACAGACAAGGAAGGGGAGAGAAGTGGGATAAAAGGAAAGAAAAGAGGCTCAGCAATGAGAAAGGTACATAATGAAGGGAGAAATGGCAGCAAGAAGATGAGGAAACTAGCTGTAAAAACTAGTGCAAGGGTGGGCCACGGTGGCTCAGCAGGCAGAGTTCTCGCCTGCCATGCCGGACACCCGAGTTCGATTCCCAGTGCCTGCCCATGCAAAAAAAAAACCAAAAAAACTAGTGCAAAACAGACTAAAACTGGGGCAGGATTGACCTGGGTTTGGAGCAGACTACTAAATGTTGATATCCCTCACTCTGACCCTTCATCACATACTCTTTTGCTTTAGAACATCACCAAACTAATTCACATGTTCATGTGTTGAGTTTTCCTAAACTGATCTTGAATTTTTAAATAATTAAATAGACAGATAGATAGATAAAATGGATTTTATGTATAATAATTTTTGCTCTGCCTTCTTATGTTTTTATAGGTACAAATTTTCCCTAGCCTTCGAGGTTCAGTTTCAATGCCACCTCCTCCAGAAAGCCCCTGAGCTTCCTTGATTTCTGTTCTTTCCATTCTCTAAATACTCTATATCTCTTTTCTGAAATTTGTCATTTTTCCTCATTTTGTTATGGTTTGTGTACATGTCTTATTTATTCCTTTTGACCATGTATATTCAAATACAGGGTCTATTGATGGACTCATCTTCATATTCCCCGTGTTACTTCCTATAGTGTCATGTATACAAAGGGAATTTAAAATTTTATTGAATAAAAGAAATGCTTATAATTTTACTGAAGGGAAGTTACAAAACTACTGAAACCAGAATAATCTCAGAGGTGTTATAATATTAAGATACAAGGCACAATAAAGTTATATGGTATAAATTCTTGTATATTTTTATAAATAGGAAATGTCCACATGGTTGAGAGTAGTTATTTTTAAATTGTGGAATTATAGGTAGTTTTCCCATTATATCTGTCTTTACTTTCTGAAATACTTTATTGTCTGCTTTTAAATGTTGCATTAATTTAAGAATATATATGTTCTTGTAATAGGTGCAGTTTTTAATCCAAATGTTCTGGCACACTCAGAAAGAGGTTTATAATCTAGGCTGAGCCATTTGGATGCTTTCCTAGGACCTTCAATACAAATAAGTAGCATAAGGAAAAAGATAGGTTTGAACTGCTTTCCCAGTAAAATGGGCAGCACCATCAGCCTTCATCTGCACTACTCTGGCAAAAAAGACAATTACTAGACATTCCGGTTCTTGCTTCTTGTAATTCCAGAGTTATTTGGCTTCAGCTTATTCCTCAGAGATACTTTTACCACGTGTCCTTTTCCTTATGCTAGCCAGAGTAAACTTACAATCAAGACCCCTAATCAATGAAGATATACACATTAAAAAATTATTCAGGGAGACTGGAACAATGATAGGCTCATAGTTAGCCTTGAATCCATCAACACGAATGAATGAATTGAATGAATGAATGACAGAAACAACAAAATGTCCAGATTTTTCAATCAGAAAACTTAGAGAAAAATAAGGTTAGGTTTCTATTCTTCATGTTTCTACCACTAAAAATTACTGTGTGATCTTCAACAAAGCATCTACATCTCTATTCAATTGCTTCATCTATAAAGAAAGGATATCAACTAAGTTCTTTTCCTATTCAGAGACTCCGGCATGCAATGCAAAGAGGTCTGTGATGAAAACAAATTTAAAAGATAACAAATTTCCAGGGAATTTAAAAATCAACCATTATTTTTCATTAGATAAAAAGTATATATTTAAGGAGAAAGTGAATGAGGTTATAAGATGGCACACACTCCACTTTCAGCTTCCAAAAAAACCCCTTTCTAATCATTCTTCAATTACACACCCAACTTGAACAAAGGATCTATACCTTACAAATGTTTATTTTTAGCAATGAGAGAACACTGGACGTAAAACATCACAGCCTGGAAAATCTTCTCTCTCCAAGTTTTCAGCCCAGATAATTGGATCAGCCTCATCTCACAAATGTTGCTAGCTTCAAAGTCCATGGAGAAATCTAGTTTTAAATTGCCACTCAGGGCTGTGAGGGACCTTAACATCTCAATTAAATAGTCAACATACGAACAAAAAGAGAAGAGAATGATAAGTGAGCTGGATAATTCTAGGAGGATGGGAATTTAGCTCCTTCACTGCACAAAACAGTCTTTATTTAAACAGAGGTTGTACAGAAGTCATAAGCTGAAAATAAAAACATATAAAGGGCAATAACAAATATTTCAACCAAATATCTCTTTGTGATTGAAAGTTCAATATCTAACTGTACAAGGGAAATTGGGTCACATTGGATTTCTCCCAGACAACAGAATCTATCACTCCTGGTTTTATGATAAGGAAACCCTCAAATTAGGCCAGACTTCTAAACAATTTCCCAGCAGCCATGTCTCTGTCAAATACACTTCCAAAGGAAGTACCAATGATGTGGATTCATCCGATCAAAGATATGACCTTCAGAGACCATTTTCATTTAGAGTTTCTTCTCTGCCTCAAAGTCATGTGACATGACCTACGGAAAGAACATACTGCTAAGGGGAAAGAACTCTTAATATTGTCCTGAAAATAATTCCTCCCTAAACCAGTTAAGAAAATTTATTTGGCTCTTGGACAAGTATTTATAGTTAAATGTGGGGATAATTAATGGAGAGGACTACAGAACAACCCAAATAGCAGATTCTATTCCACCTGAATGAAGACATCACAGTACAATGGAAATGGAGCATGTTTTGGAGACAGGCATATTTGAGCTTGAATCTCAGCTTCACAATTTTCCAATTGTAGTACTTTGGGGGCACTTCTTTGAGTTCCCATGCACAAAACAGGGGTAAAAGTATTTTCCTTAAGAGATTGTTGAGAGGATGGCATGAAAGAATGTTGTATAAAATATCTAGTACAGTACCTGCACATAATAAAATGTGCTAGACATGCAAAATGCCATATTATTCTTTTTTCTCCTTCAAATCACAATTTAGAGTGGTCCTTGACCCTAATTTTCTTGTATGGGTATTATGGATATGGCTAGCACAAAGAAAGGTGGTGAGCCATAACTGAGACTGTATGATCCTCACCATTGTACACTGTTTACCATTCCTTTTAGCCTGGATGCGTACTTGGCCAGTGCTACGAAGGCTGAAAGAAAAGGTACTAGATCCAGTGTCAGGCGACTTAAAGCGGAGCCCTGGTTCATTTGCTATATTACCTTGAGGACATCATTAGGCCTTTCAGAGGCTTCATTTCTCCATCTATAAATAGGGAATTGTAATCCAAGTTCTTCTCTCTTCTATATGGTTTTGTAAAGGTCTTCATTAGCTCAAATCTGACCCCCAAATTAACCACCGACTTTACCAAAAATTTCCAACACTTTTCTTAAGTCCATGTAGCATTTTACATGTTGGAAAGTACTTTCACTTCAATTGATTCAGAATAAAACCCACAAACCAATTCACCTGCACAGTACTGAGATAAGAGTGAGCAGCATCAAACTTCTACATGAACATTTATATATTTTTGAGTCTTTATTATATCTCTTAACCTACCCTATATTACACAGTTGTCTTAGAAAGAGGTCACTTGCCTTTTTCTTATCCTTACTGATTTATTCATCAAAATAACTATTGCCCCTCACCCTTCTATGGATACATGGAGAAACAAACTAAGACAATGAGGCACAGAGAATGTAAGACTCAGAGAATGGTTGAAGGCTTTGTCCTGCAGGATGCTAGTGCAAAAGTAAGGCAAAAAGTCCATAGTTTAAATCAGCAACTTTCAAGTTACACTCAGATGGAGCCCTACTCCCCTATGCTGCCTCTGCAGAAGTGAAAACTTCAAGAGATGGATTAAATAGAGAACAGATACTCACCATATCTGCATTGATGTTGTCTTTCTGAAAATCAGATAGCTACTTACCATTTAAAACGTCAGCATAAGTGAAGCCCATCGTGTTGACTTCATGAGGTGAATGACAAAATTCAAAGCAATGAATTCTGGAGTGGTACATCTATGAATGAAAGGAAAAACCATGGATCTGAACATAAAAGTGCTAAGTTGCAATGTGTGTTCAACTTCAATGATAAAAATAAAAGTACTTTCCCCATCACTTCTAACCCCACTGAAAATACATTTCTCTTCTCTAAAATGAACTCAGTAAAGGTTTCTGTTCTGAGATCCTGAGGGCTATTTCCTATTTACACAGAAGTTCTGAAATCTGCCACTGGTTGACAAAATCATGTCATATCTTCTGAAGTGCTAAAATCAGGTAGCCATAGAATAGAAGCCCTTAAATGTTGATTCTGGACTGGGATCTACCATCAACTTTCTGTGTGACTCATCTATGGATGAAGAAATTGGACCTTTGCTTACTCATCTTTAATTGGCCTCTGAATCTCCTTTCTTATATTGTTCTATGAATCTCTATTATGATGACTACCGTCTCATAGTATTAAATACTTTTCTCTTAACTTTTCACATGTAAGATTTTTTATCTCTTCTTTGCCACATATTCGTTGGGTGCCCTTTGTCAAGTTAATAAACCTTTCTGTGCCTAAGATTCCTCTGCAAAATGGGAAAAATAATCATAGCTACAACACAGAGAAGTTGAGACAATTAAATAACATAAACCTGGAAATGTGATTAGAATTGTTCTGAACACATAGTAAAATCAATTAATACAAACTACATTTATATTCACAATTTTTACATTTGCACATCATTTTTTATATTATTTATGCATATGTCCATATGTCCAGGAAGCATAGTATAATAGAAAGAGTATAGACTTTACAATCAATCACATCTAAGCTTTTGTTTTGTTTTTAAATTTTTCATTTTATTTAATTCATTAATTTTTATTGTGGTAACATATATACAATCCAAAATTTCTTTTAACCACATTCAGTATAGAAGTCAATTGTTTCAATTGCAATCACAATGTTGTGCTATCATCACCTCCATCAATTATCAAAACTTTTTCAACACTTGAAAAGGAATTCTATATCTATTAAGCAGTAACTTCCCATTTCCTCACCTTCCCCAGTCATACTAGAATCCTGTATCTACTTCCTGTCTTTATGAATTTACTTATTCTAGATATTTTATATGCATAGACTCATAAAATATCTGTCCTTTTGTGTTTGTCTTATTTCACTAAATATGATGTTTTCAAGTTTTATCCATTTTGTAGCATATTTCAGAACTTCATTCTTTTAAACTGTCACATAATATTCCATTCCTTGTGTACACAACATTTTGTTTATTCATTACCTGTTCCAGGACACTTAGGGAGTTTCCACCTTTTGGTTATTGTGATTAACACTGCTATGAACATTGGTGTACAGATATCTGTTTGAGTTCCTTCTTTAAATTTTAGGGAGTATATGCCTTGAAGTGGAACTGCAGATTATATGGCAATTGTATATGTAACATTGTAAGAAACTGCTGATCTGTTTTCCACAATGGCTGCACCATTTTACATTCCCACCAATAAACAGTGTACAAGCATTCCTTTTTCTCTGTATCCTTGCCAGGACATGCTATTTTCCATTTTTAAAATAACAATCATGTTAGCGTGAAGTGGTATTTAATTGTGGTTTTGATTTGCAGTCCCCTAATTGCTAATGCAGGTGAGCATCTTTTCATGTGCATTTTGACTATGTATGTATAATCTTTGTAGAAATGTCTATTCAAGTCCTTTGCCCATTTTTTGACTGTTCATCTTTTTTTGTTCTTGAACTGTAGAAGCTCTTTACATATTTTGGATATTATGCCCTTATCAGATATATGGTTTCCAAATATTTTCTTCCATTCTATAGTCATTTTTCATTCTCATGATAATGTCCTTTGATGCATAAAGGTTTCATCTCAATGAAGTCCAATTTATCTATTCTTTTGTGGCTCTTATTTGTGGTGTAGGATATAAAAATCCATGTTTTTTTCTGAGAGTTTTATAGTTTTATCTCTTATACTTAGATCATTGTTCCATTTAGCATTAAGTTGTGTATATCATGTGTGGTAGAGGGCCATCTTCATTCTTTTCATGTGGATATCCAGGTCTCCCAACTGACATCTGTGTATTGATCTTGTAGCCATCACTTTGATGAATTCATGTCTTAACTCTAGTAGATTTCTTATCATTTCTTTGGACCTTTCTACATCTTTAGGATCATATAATCTGTGAACAGGGATAGTTTTTTTTTTTCCCTTCCAATTTGGATTTTTATTTCTTTTTCTTGCCCAATTGCTTTAGCTAGAATTTCCATTACAATATTACATAACAGTGTTGAAAGTGGTCATCCTTGCCATGTGGCTGATTTTAGGGAAAAGTTTTCAATCTCTCACCATTATGTATGATGCTAGCTGTGGGGTTTTCATATATATCCTTTATCATATTTATAAAGTCCCCTTCTATTTTGAATTTCCAGAATATTTTTATCAGGAAATAGTGCTGGATTTTGTCACATGCCTTTCCTTCTCTTCTAATATTTTTATCTGGCTTTGAAATTAGCACGATGCTGACATAAAAAAATGAATTACTGAGTGTTCTTCCTCTCCGATTTTTGGTAGAGTGTGAGAACTATTCATTTTAATTCTTTAACTGTATTATAAAATTCACCAGTGAAGTCATCTTTCATGGATTTATCTTTGTTGAGAAGTGTTAGAATACTGATTCAATCTCTTTATTTGTCATTGGTCTGTTGAGATATTCTATTTCTTCCTGAGTATGTTTACTAATTTGTGTGATTCTAGGAATTTGTATGTTTAATTTAGATTATCTAATTTCTTGACAATTTTCATAATCTTCTCTTAAATCCTTTTTATTTCTGTCAGTAATAATGCCCTCCTTTTATTTTTTTTTATTTTAGTTATTTGTGCCTTTCCTTTTTGTTCTTTGTTAGTATAATAAGGTTTTCCAATATTATTGGTCTTTGACAATTGTGCTGATCTTTTATTGATTTCTCAAAATTTTTGTTTTCATTGATTCTCTCTGTTGTTTATCTATTCCCTTTTCCTTTATCTTCATTCTAGTCTTTATTATTTTTTTTTGCTTCTGCTCACTTTGATTTGGTTTGCTTTTCCTTTCCTAGTTCCTCCAAGAGGGAGGTTAGGTTACTGATTTGAGATCTTTCTTCTTTTTTGATGCATTCACAACTATAAATTTTCCTCTCAGCACTGTTTGTGCTACATTCCATAAATTTTGATATGCTGTATTTTGTTTTTACTTGCCTCAAGGTATTTTCTAATTTCCCTTGTGATTTCTTCTGTGATTCATTGGTTGTTTAAGAGTGCATTAATTTCCACATGGTTGTGATTTTTCTGGTTCTTCTTTCGTTATTGATCTTTAACTTCATTCCATTGTGGCCAGAAAAGATAATTTGTGTGATTTCAATATTTTTAAAATTTATTGAGAATTTTTTTGTGACCTAATATATTGTTTGTCTTTGAGAATAATCCAAATGCACTTGAGAAAATGTGTTTCCTATTGCTGCTGTGTGAAGTGTTCTACATCTGTCTCCTAAGTCTATTTGATTTAGAGTATGCAAGTCCTCTATTTCCTTATTGATCTTCTATCCAGATGTTCCATCCATTATTGAAAATGGTATACTGATATCTCCTACTATTAATGTAGTACCTTCTATTTCTCCCTTCAAAACTGTCTGTGAATGCTTGTTTCACAGATTTGGGGCTCTGGTGTTAGAAGCGTATATGTTAATAACTGTCATATATTGTTAATGAATCAACTCTTTATCAATATATGACATCCTTCTTTTTCCCTTTTACTAGATTTTGACTTAAGGCCTATTTTGTATGATATTAATATAGCCATCCTGGCTCTTATGGGTTACTGTTTGTAAGGGATAATTTTTTCCCTCCTTGAACTTTTAAACTCTTTTTGTCTTTGAATTTATAAGGTGAATCACTTATAAACAGCATATAATTGAATCAGGCTTTTAATCCATTCTGTCAACCTTCATCTATGTACTGGAGAGTTTAATCCATTTATATTTAAAAGTAATTACTGGTAAGACAGTACTTCTGTCATTCTGCTATTTGGTTCTCATAAGTCTTATACCATTTTTGTCCTTTATTTCTTCCATTATTTCCTCATTTTTCACTACATTGAACTTCTGTAGTAAGCCATCTAGCATCTCTTCTCATTTACTTATTTTGTTTCAGATATTTTCTTTGTTGTTAATGTGGAAGTTACATTTAATATCCTAAATCTATAACAATTTCACATGATTTAACACCAATTTAATTTCCATAGCATATACAAGCTATGTTCCTATATCTCTCCAACCACCCCTTCACATTATTCCTGTCACCATTACGTTTTTATACACTGTGTGTTTAAAAAAGACAGATTTGTCATTACTTTTCATGCTTTTGCATTTTACACTTTGTAAGAGGCAAAAAGTGGAGTTACTAACCAAAAATATAAGAATAATGCCATTTGTATTTACATTTATATGTAGCTATTTTACTAGAGGTTTTTATTTCTTCATTTGAATTTGAGCTACTGTTTAGCATTTTTTCCTTTAATCTGAGAGAACCCCCTTTAGTATTTCTTGTAGGGTATGTCTAGTAGTGACAAATGGCCTCACTCTTTTGTTTATCTGGGAATGACTTAAACTCTTTATCAATTTTGAAGGTTATTTTGGTCATATTCAAAATCATTGGCTAGCTTTTTTTTTTTCTTTTAGTACTTTAAATATATCATTCCCTGCCTCATTGTCTCCACAGTTTCTGTTGAGACATCTGCACTTAATCTTACTGAGGCTCCTTTGCACGTGACAAGTTGCTTCTATCTTTGTGCTTATCCTATTTGAAGTTTGTTGCATTCCTTGGGTGTGTATGCTCATATCTTTCAGTAAATTTGGGAAATGTTCAGCCATATTGCTTCAGATATTCTTTTTGCCCCCTCATAAATGTGTATATTGGTACACTTGATGGTGTTCCAGATGTCTTAAGTTCCTTTTACTTTTCTTGCATTTTTATCTTACTGTTCCCCCAATTGGATACTTTTAATTGCCCTATCTTCAATTCCACTAATTTTTCTGCCAGCTCCAATCTGCTGTTGAGCCCTGCTAGGAAATTTTAATTTCAGTTTTTGTGGCTTTCAATTCCAGTATTTCTTTGGGTTCTTATGTTTTATAGCTCTTAATTTTCTTTATACATCATCCCATGATGTTCTTTCATTCTTTATCCACATTTTACTTTCTTTCTCTGAACATATTTAAGACAGTTATTTTTTAAGTTTTGAGTCATTTTGTGGTACATTGATATTCTGGTCTTCCTCATTATTGGTTTCTTTTTTTCTTAGTTTAAAATGGACCATCGTTTCCTGGTGTTTGTTTGCCTTGCAACGTTTATGCTGAAATTGGATATTTGAATATTTAAATTTGTTAACTCTGGAATCTAGTCACTGAACTGTCTATTCCTTACAATTGTATCCAGCTAATGTTATAACAGAGATTTCCCTGGGTGCTAAGAGCAAGTGAAAATAATAAATAAATGAACCCAAAGAAAATACCTTTTCCAGTCTTTGCAGACTGAATCTGTGCAGGTGCTCTCCTTCAGAGCTTAGTCAGCTTTCTTACAATAAGCCTACAGAGCAGTCTAAAGTGAAAGCATACGGTCCTTTCCAGCTTTTTCTGAGCACATGTCTTCTCCTGGGCATGTAAATGTGGCCTTATGAATTCCTCTGTTTGAACAAAAACTCTGAATGTCTTTCCTTTTAATCCTGGATGCTACATTTTATGTCTTATAGCTGGTAATCCTTGGCCCTAGGCAGCTGTATTTTGGAGATTTTCTTATAGCATTTCAGCTTCCCTGATCCACTTCTATTTCCAGACAAAGTGCAGGGACCAATAAGACAGAAACAAGCTGACACCACACAGATTGATACTGACAAGCATACACCCATATATGTGCATAACAGTTATTCTTCTTCCTCCAGAACCAGGACCAGGGACCTACCCTGAGGGTGTGGGCTGCCTCTGCACCAGGGAAGGAATAACTAACATACCAAGAGGTTTCCCTGCTGTTTTTAAGATGCCTTTTTCCTGATTTGGCACTCACCTGGTTACCACAACCCTTTATCTATTTCCTGGAACTCTGAGAAAGATAGTTCTGTCAGTTTTTGTTTGTTGTTCAGAAATTTGGTGAGGTTATGGGGATCTGGAGTGTCTTACTCTGCCATCTTGCTTAGATCTAGGTTTAAATTTCATTTCTGCTTCTTACCATGAGCATCCTCGGGCAAATCATTTAAATTGTGAGTTAATAGGAACTAGATACAAAAGCTATTATTTGGAAGATGAAATAAAATAGTGCATGTGGACTCCTAAAAATGTTATTTCCTTTTCTTTCATTTTCTTCTTTTTCTCCCACTCATAATGCTATATCCGACACTTTTCTACTCCAAGTGCAATGTCTTCATCAGGAAACGCTGAAAATTTATTTTATTTGTTCTGCTGCTCCAGGCAGAGGGATAGCAGAGAGAATTTTGGGCACCCTTGCAGAATAAAACATGTTTAACACCAATAAATCATACCTCTACTCCCACCCAATCAAAAGTGGGTAGAATCTTCTACTTTGTAGTCACTCTTAGAGAGTGGACAGGAACTAATTGCAGAATTTGGTCTCATTAATTTATGAATCCCCCAAAGCATCTCACGAATTAAAACAAAACCAACTAAAATCCCAAAGCATAAGCAGTGTTTATTACTAGAGAAGTATAATAAATTAGCCTAGAGAGAGTTTCAAAGAACTGTTGCAGAAGATAGAAAAACAAACGAAGGAGAATCATAAACTATGCCTGACTTTTTGCCTTCACATTCAACAGGAAGTATGTGGTTTCTACAAAAGAAAGTGGTTAAGAATCCTTATTTGAAAAAGTTTTACTTTAAGCCACAGCAGTTGGGGTCTAAAAGAAAACATACAATACTTTCAGATCCAAATACCATGTGCACATAACACATGTTCACATGCGCACATGCATGCAAATAGAGAAGAGTTTGGGGCCTGAAACTGTCTATATTCCTAGGGTAAAACAAGTAATTAAGCCAACAATGTTATGAATATTCACAGATAATTATCTATAATATTCAAACATGCATCTAATGATTAATAGCAATGGATTCCATGGGGGCGGTTAACAAAGAAGCAGGAAGTGGAGAGACAATGCATAAATGATTAATAATGAAATGCTCTTAAGTTTTCAAAAGGAGGAGGAAGAAGGCCTAGGGAGTTTGTCTTTCCAAATTTCTGTTATTAACAGGGTTTTGTGACATTGAAAAAACCAGGGGGAGGTTGAGGGAAGAAACTTGAAAGCCAGGAAATTATTCATACGAATGTCTTAAGCAAATCATGTAACCCTCTATTTCAATGTCCTCATCTGAAAATGGAACAATGATATTTTAGGCCTTTCCAGCTTTATGAAAAAACTGTCACTAATTTCTTTGTGTCTGTTTCTAGACAATGAACATGGGGACTAAGACTGAAAGAAAAGGGATCAAAAAAGTTTCAGTTTAAGGAGTAAGAGGGCCATATGTTGAATGTCCACCAACAGGTAAAATCAAGAATCTCTGAGGTACAACCCTCAGTGTTGATTCATGCACTTGAAGTCATATGTTAAATAATTGTCTAATAAACGCATTTATAAAAATTGCCCAGGTCATATTTTCAGATAAGAATGAATCTGATCAGGCCAGGATTATGGTAATTCAGAATACAGGGGTAAGGAAGACATTGTCCATATGTTAGGACCTTATCTACTCTTTGAGACCAAAGGAACAAAGGTTTAGTTTGTCCAGAACCTAAATTATTTATAGCACATTTCTACATATTCTAACTCAACCTGTCTGGATGGATCATTTAAACAATCCAAACACAGGGAGCCCAGAATAAGAATGAGGGACTTTGATCCTGTATGGCTTAATGTAATGCCTGGAAACATCCTAGAGTATATTAAGCAGATTTTAAAAATGTATTGGCAAAGTCCCTTGAGGGATGGGAGAAAAAATATGGAACTATTAAAGTTTACCACCAGGGAAACCCCTAATACTGTCTCAAACTTTAGGGACACCCAAATCAGTAGGCCAAGCCCTTGATCTTGAGGCTTGCTCTTAGGAAGCTTAGGTATGCAGCAAAGAAGCTTAGCCTACCTATAGGTATGCCTAAGAGCTGCTTTGGGAGGACCTCTTTTGTTGCTCAGATGTGGCCTCACTCTCTCTAAGTCCAACTTTGCAAGTGAAATCATTGCCTTACCCCACTGCATGGGACATGACGTCCAGGGGTGAAAGTCTCCCTGGCGGCATGGAAGAGGACTCCCAGGGATGAGCCTGGCCCTACCATCATGGTGTCAACATTGCCATCTTGACCAAAAGGAGGAAAAGAAGTATAAGTAATATGGTATCAGTGACTGAGCAAGTCCAAATAGAGTTGAGAGGCTACTCTGGAAGTCACTCTTACTTAGGCTTCAGTGAAAAATTGTTACCTATCATAACTTGCCAGACCCCAAATGAAACCATTCTTGCCAATCCTAAGGAACACCTGGACTGTTATATAATGTTCTAAAAAGGTTCTACAAAAGTTACATTAGGGTAACTTTCCAGAGACCTACAACCTCCAGATGGGTCCCTGACCCAGATGGGTCCTGAAATGCAGAGGGGCCAGTCCTCTCCAGAACATCAACTAGTTCCAATCCCCTATCCATATTATCAACAGCCCCTTCCAACATGAAAAAGTTAGAATGAGCATAGCCCAAACATCCTTAAAGAGTGAGAGAAAGATCAAACGTGATGGAGTTATACAGGGAAGACAGAATTTAACAAATGAGTATGACTGCCGAATCATTATATTGATATATCTTTTAGTCTATAGTATCTTAGAGCAAGGAGAAGCAAAACCTAAAATTTTGGAATTGTAACCCATACCAAACTCTGAAATCTTTTCTACAACTAACTTTGTTATGATGTGTCTTGAAACCTATTGCTTTTTTGTATATTTGTTATTTTTCACAAAAAAGAAAAAAAAGTCTATTGTAATGATAAAAATAAATAAATAAATGCCAAACAAAGGATTGCACAAACAAATGACAACAGATGGACTCTTCAAACCTAATAAGCCTAATTTTTGAAACTAGGCAGGTGAGTTCACTGTCATCCCCCCTACATGGGTCAGGACTTCCAGGGGTGTAAATCTCCCTGGCAATATGGGAAAGGACTCCCAAGATGTGCTGGGACCTGGCATCATGGGATTGAGAAAACCTTCTTGACCAAAAAGGGGAAGAAGGAAATAAGACAAAATAAATTTTGAGTGACTGAGAGATTTCAAACAGAGTTGAGAGATTATCGTGGAGGTTATTCTTATGCATTGTATAGAGATCCCTTTTTAGTTTGTGGTGTACTGGAGTGGGTGGAGGAAAGTACCTGAAACTTTTGAACTGTTTTCCAGTAGCCTTGATTCTTGAAGACAATTGTATAACTATATGCCTTTTACATTGTGACCACGTGATTCTGAAAATCTTGTGGCCAGCGCTTCCTTTATCCAGGGTTTGGAGAGAAGAGTTAAAAATAAAAAAGTGCAATAAATAAATAAATAATAGGAGGGTGGGGAGGATAAGGAGCCAAAAAAAAATTGGGGTAGATGGCAATACTAGTGGTCAATAAGAGGGAGGGGTACGGAGTATGGGATGAAAGGGTTTTTCCTTTTTTCTTTTTATTTCTTTTTCTACAGTGATGTAAATATCCTAAAAATGATCATGATGATCGGAATATATGACTATGTGATGATAAAAAATATTTTTACAAGACAAAAAAAAAATTGCCCAGGTCATCTGGGCAATTTTGGAATACTCCATCTTCCTGAGTAGGACATATTCCAAAGCTTAACTTCTCTCAGCAATTTCAGCAAAAACTTTTCTTCCAGAAAAAAAAATGATTCTTGAATGAAATGAAGACTAATAAGAAATTTGCAAGACTGTTGTTCAATATGTTACATGTGGGATCCGCAAACGTTTTCCTCCCTGGTCTACCTTGATTCCTTTGACTGATACTTCTTTTAAGTGATGCACAAAATAATGAACTAGGGAAAAGAAACATTTCTCTATTCAAAATGGCTCAAAATAAGTGGATCAAAATAATGGAACGGAAAGGATAACTTTAGCAAAGCTACTTTTCTGTTCAAGCTTTCCATTTTGCTGACAATGAACATTTCCCTTGTTCTTTGATTTTTACGAAAGGGAGGGAGTGGGGGCAAAAGTACATAAAATCCAGTCCAGTTGTAGATACTGGACTTAAAATAAAAGATCTGGATAATTTTCCCCTGCTCTATCACTCACTGACTATGATCTTGATATTACAACATAAACTATGGTCTCACTGTCTCAGGGTGGTCCTCAAGGATTGCCAGCCCAGACATCTAGGATGCTGAGCTTCTTTTCTGATTAGACACATTCACACTTTGTGAATAGATCATAGATCTATTGGCTTTAATATCAAACCTGCGAAGATAGGGAATTGGAAGGATTTTCTCATACCAGACAAATACTGCTTTAGTATTCCAAATAGAAAAAAAATATATCATGATGACTAGACTGCTTAGGATTCCAGGATGTTTTTTTCTTGATCCCGATGCTGCTATGAATATCAGTGGGAAAACATCAGTTTGAGTACTTGCTCTCAATTTTTGGGGATATTTAACCACAAGTGTGACTTCCAGGTCATATAGTAATTCTATACTTATATTTCTGAGGTACTGCCAAACTGTTTTCCACAACAACTGCACCATTTTGCATTTCAACATTGAACAACAATGAACAAGTGTTCTATTTGTCCACATCATCTCCAACACCGTTATTTTCCATTTTTTCATAGTAGCTATTCTCGTGGGTGTGAAATGACATCTCGCTGTAATTTTTATTTGCATTTCCTTAATGGCTAGCAATGTTGAGCATCTTTTCATATGCTAATTGGCCATTTGTTTATCTTCTTCAGAAAAATATCTATTCCAGCCTTTTGCACAGTTTTAACTGAATTGTTTGTCTTTTAGTGGTAGCATTGTAGTTCCTTGTATATTCTGGGTAATAAACCCTTATTGGATATGTGCTTTCCAAATACGTTCTCCCATTCTGTAATTTGTCTTTTTACTTTCAAAATTGAACCCTTTGATGTGCAAAAGAACCAATACCACCTAGCTGATCTGCAGATCTATGAGGAGGAAG
This sequence comes from Tamandua tetradactyla, assembly GCF_023851605.1. NCBI lineage: Eukaryota > Metazoa > Chordata > Mammalia > Pilosa > Myrmecophagidae > Tamandua > Tamandua tetradactyla. Next base: position 39,989,723 of record NC_135328.1, read on the forward strand.
GAAATGTTTGTTGTAAGTCATTAAGATGTTGTAGGTGATTTTTTATGTGGCATTATTGTAGAAGTAGCTCATTAATACATTTCCATATGTTCACAAAGCTTGCAAATTAACACCATTCCCCTTTGTTTCAGTTTGCTAAAGCCGCTGGAATGCGATATACCAGAAATGGATTGACTTTTATAAAGGAGATTTATTAAGACACAAGTTACAATTCTAAGGCCATGAAAATGTCCAAATTAAGGTGCCAAAAGAGGATACCTTCTCTGAAGAAAGACAGCATCTGGGTTCCTCTGTCACATGGGAAGGTACATGGTAACATCTGCTGGCCCTCCTGGGTTGGTTTCAAAATGGCTCTCTCAGCTCCTGTGGGTCCTTCTGGCTTCTGGCAGGAGGTTTCTATCTGCATCTCCAAAATGTTCATGCTTGGGTATCTGCTCTCTGTATGGCTCTGAGCTCTTTTTCTCTCCATGAGCTCCATTAAGACTCCAGTAAACTAATTAAGACCTGCCTTGAATGGGCAAGGCCAAAACTCCACAGAAATCATCTAATCAAAAGGTTCCATCCGCAATTGGCGGGTCACATTTCCATGGAAACAACCTAATGAAAAGATCACAAGGTTGGATTAAGATGAAGAGAGTATGGCTTTTCTGGGGTACGTAATGAGACATGTACTCCAGAAACATGTACTCCAGACATGTACCCCAGAAACATGTACCCCAGTTTCAAATCAAGACAGTGCTCTTCCCTTTTTTCCCAACTCTTATTCAATTACCTTCAGAAATTCTATGTTCTGTTTTTTCCTATGTTTTATTTATGAATTCTCAAAGCCCCTAACAATGGTCAATAAATATAAATCAGTGCTACTGATAAATGTTTATCAAAAAAACTAGAATTAAAGTGTACTTACAGTTTGAAAAGATAGCTTTATGGTGATTTCATATACAATTTTATAATGTCATACTTTTTTTCATCCAGCTTTCAAGCTAATCCTAGAACAGCTAGGAAATAGAAGAAAAATAAAAAGAAGGAGGAAATCTTGTCCACTCCAGTCTGAGTCATATGCTACAATATTTGATATAATTTTGTTAGTGTTTTCTTCTCATATCCCATTTATTTTGTCCTACAGCATAAAATTTGATATATGTAATGATTACTTGGAGAGATGTTATTATTAACTCCATTTTACATATAAGGGAATTTTGACTTAAAAAATAAATGATTCACTCAAGTTTGTAAGTGGGAATAAGCCATAAAGACTAATCTTTTCACTGTTCTATAAATGACATGTTCATTTCTTCCCTGTTTTTATGTTCAGACTACAACTTTCCTCTTCTGTACTGGAAGAATTTCCACTGCCATCTCTGCCTTAAAAAATTCCATTTATCCTTAAACCCACATCAACGTAATACAGAAAATTTACACTTTGGAGGCAGAGCTGTATGACATAGGCAAGTTGGTTATGCCCTGTGAACCTTACTTCCCTCATTTATGAAATGGGATACTAATATTGAGCTAACAGGTTGCCACGAAGACTAAATGAGACAATAACTAGTAACTGATGGAGCCAAGGTTTGAACCAAGGTTTGGATAACTCTTCTCTATCACGATGCCCCACAAAGATTAAAAGTGTCAAAAAAAAGCTGGCACTGACCCAATTACCCCCCTTACAAATAGCCACATGCACGCTATATCTGTCATGAGGGCACAAGGTCCAGATCTTGTACACACCAGCTCTGTGACCTTGGTCCAGTTCTAACCCCCTGGATCTTTGGTTTTCACCTGCAAAATAGGGATGTTAGCAGTGCCTACTCCATACGATGGTTATGGGCATAACATGAGATGATGCATGCATCTGTTACACAGTGAGAACGCCATAAATGACAGATTTGATTGCTATTTTATCAAAATAACAAAAACAAATAAGAATAAGTGATTAAATCTGGAACCTCTGAGCTATTCATGACTTTCTACAGCCTCTACAATTTTCAAAGGTAGGCAGGAAAATAATCTGGGCCCTGTTGTCTTTTCTCTTGATGCCAGCAAAGTTACCTCCAAGGAGAGCAACACAAATTCAAACGCAGAAACCTTAATGAGAAAAGAAGGAAAAGGAACAGTCAGGCAGGAGGGGACCAGCTGCCACGTGAGGGCTCTTCCGCAGACTGGCTCCTCACCATCTGTCATCTTGCTGGTAAACCACGCATCTACTCCTAGAGGCATCTGCAGGAAAAGGATAGCAGGAAAGCAGCAGTGTTCCGTCAGCAAAACACAAGGGGCAGGGCAGATGGGAAAAAGAAAGGTGATAGGGAAGAATAAAATTGCTGTGCAAGGGGAGAAGGGGAAAAAGAAAACTGAAGAAGGGCATGAAAGGGGAGGAAAAAGAAAAGAAAAAGGAAGTATAGGAAAGAAAAATTATGAGTAAGATGTAAGTCAGAGGAAAGAAAAAAATGGAGAGAAAGAAGGAGAAAAATGATTGGAGCAAAGAGAAAAGGAAGTGAGGAAGAGGAAGAGAACACAAAGGGAGAAAGAAAAAGAATGAATGGTGAATGAATGAAGAAAAATTGAAAGTGATAAGAAATAAAGTGACAGTTGAGGTGAAATAGAAGAAGAGGAAGAAAGAGGAAGAAAATCAAGAGAGAGAAGATAATGAGACAGAAAACGTGATGGAGAAAGTGCTGGAAATTAAGATAGCAAGACTACTACTAATAAACTTGCCAATAATAGAAAGTGGAAAGAATGGCAGAGTAATGTAGCTTACATACTTTGTGCTCCAAATGAATGATTCTGTTATAATTCACTCTAAAAACGCCCTGAGATAAGTTGTACCTTTAGAAATCATTAAAAAAAGATGCCTCTATCTTCTTTCTTGTCTTTAGTAGCAAAGCAGGGTTTATTTTGCCCTGAACGCCTCTCTATTGTCATCATAATCTACTGGTCTTTTTTATACTATTATTATTTTAGAATTTTAAATATAAGGTCTTAGGTGATTTTACCCACCAGGGAACAGGCCATTTAAAACCGTATTCCTGATTACCTTGTTGTAGAGAGTCACAAAAGGTATTTCTAGGCAGAATGGAATGGGACACAGGGAAAAGGATGGGAGAGGGCAAAGGCTTAAGAATGTGAAATAATGTTTTGACCTTGCAGTGAATTAAAGTAAACTAGGAGCTTTGTTCATACTGTCCTGCTGCCTCAGCATCTCCCACCCTGCGTGAAAAACATGGAGGCTCTGCCTTGCCATGATGCTTCAGTATCTCAAACCATTTGGCCACCTCAACACCTCCTTAAACAGCTTCTCCCTCTCCTCCTTCCATCCTACCTGGTTCACCCCTTGTGAAAGTCAGATACAAACTCCCCTATCCCCACAATTCTTGACCAAGTGCTACAGCTCTGCCCTTACAACATGATAAAGGCATGGTCCCCAGGTCCCCCGCAACCTCTGCTTCCCACCTGCTTGGTTGAGCTTATGCCCCTGACATGTTTTCCTGTGTGGCCATACAAGGCATGAGGCTCTTCTCTGTCCAGGACTTGTAAATACTAATAAATTTTTCTTTCCTTCCTCTCTGGTGCCTCTCATCCTTGCTGCACTTATCTATATTAAGATTCTTATTTCTTAAGATGCAATCCTCAATCATTTAACTCAAAAAGCAGGCTATACTAGAGGAGGTATAAAATCTGAAATAACTGGGGACCAGTTGAGAACAGCCCACAAGGACGAAGTCTAAAATCATGGAGTGCTACGAGCTCAAAACCTTCTCTTCCACACTTGATCAAAACCACCTTATGTAAACAAACCATATCTTTCCCCAGCCCTGAGCGAAAATTGCTACACTTCTCTGAAAAATGAAGCAAATGCCTAATTTTACATATACTATAAAGAAAATTCAAGAATATCAACTTCATGACAAAGTACAGTTTGTTTACATTAATTTCAATTAATGCTACTATACATATTTTGCTAATTATTATGTAAAGGAAAGCAACTACAAAACTCAATTCCTGAAAACACCCCGGTAACAGGTAATACAGCTAAATATACTCAAAACAAGTCAAATTGTATGTCATTAGTCAGTGCTGGTTTCTGGAATGTACTTCTGTTATGGAAAATCATATTAAATAAAATTTTATTTCAAAAAAAGGAAGGAAAATAAAAACAGAGCAAACTGACTTGTAGGAATTAATAGAGAGGATTTAATTGGTTCATGTCCAAGTTGCAAAGATATCTATAAAAAGATATTTGTTATAGTGTTCTTTAGAAAAATTTTTAAACTCTGAAATCAATCTAAATGTTCAGCAACGTGGCATTGATTTATTAAAGAATAGTCTATGCATATGTAGAAGACTAGTGAGTAATACAGAATGCTGCAAGTATATATTTACTGGCATGGAAAAATAACATATTGTTGGGTGTAAAAATCAGATCACAAGAGGCATGGGTGATATGAATGCATTTATAAAAAGTTGCATGTATATGTATGTATTTAGGTACAGCAAGAGAAAGAGAGTGAGAGCAAGGATGCACTACAGAGAAAAATGGATTTCCAGAAGGATTTTCAACAAGGTGTTAACAGCAGTTGATATTTAGATATTTTTAAAATTTCTTCCCTATGTTATTTTTTATTGTTTGAATTATTTTTTAACTGAGCATTCCTTTTAAAAACCAAGTAGATCATAATACAAAATAGTATAGTATATAAGTATGATTTAAAATAATAAATGTGTGTGTACCCACTACAATGCATACGCAATAATGTTTAGATTGTTTATGGGGGCAAATATAATGTTATAATAAGAAAATATGGATATAATTTCAGAATAAATAAAAAGTGAAAATCACATTTAACACACATAGGCTCCATATTGCTACTTCTTTCTACCCACAGTTGATGTCACCCTGTTCACCCATGTCAAGCTGCTAGTGAGTATTCAGCCTCATCATTCTCACTGAAGACCAGACCAAACCTCAATTTTCATCTTAAGTCCTTTCAACAAACTCCACAATAGTCAGTGCAAAGCCTAGTGCATAGTTAATGCTTGGTAAATATTAGTGGAACAAAATCCAAATGTAGATCATAGAAAGATAAGTAGAAAGTGGGAGTTGTAATTGTTTTCTCTTCAATCCACAGAGCTTTAACTCTCTTACCCTGACAGCTGTTCCCCTGTTTCTATACCCAGGTATTGACCACGGGGTATTCCTTCTCTGCCTACAAACTCCTGCCCATTTATCAAACCTTCTCTCTATCTATAATCCAGTAATATTTTTCCAATTAATATTTATCACCCATCTACTATGTACCAAGCACTTAATAGGGTATTGGACATAGATTTGAGGGAGTTTGTGAAAAGGATTTCATGACTGCCCCTAAGAGAGTAATTAAGAAGAATCAATACTGGCAAAAGACCTGGAAAAATCAAGCTTCAAAGAGAAAATTTATTCTATATATAAAAACTCCACTTTATTCCAGACTTTTGGAATATGAACAATTCTATTCCCTAAACTTCATTTCAAATGCTGCCATTGACTCCAAAAATATTTATCCTTAATAACAACAGACAGTCTTTCTACATTTTCTCAAGGTCACCCCCACCAGTTTCAAATCTTCCTTGAAGTCAAATCTTTCCTTCATTGGCCCAAGAGACACTGCCTCTCCCTCACCCATGATCTAAAGGAGAAGCTCAGACATACACAGTTTAGCCCAAAGCAAAGTAAATCATGGTAAGGGCTGTAATGGAGGTAAATACAAAGTGAATACAAAGCAGGGAAAACAATTAAAGAAGACCTGTTCTAGCTGGACAACCTAGAAAGACCATATGAGAGGAGAAAGGTCATTCCAAGTCCTTTCATATGGAGTTTTCCAGTGGTAAGTGTTCTGATAAGGTTGAAATGGAACATCTTTATGACGATTATGTAAGGCAGGAAAGACTGGTGGCAGAAACCCAGTCATAGAAGATCTGAAATAACAGATGGAAGAACTGTTCTTTTATTCCTTATCGAACAGTGAGTCACTGAAGGGTTCTCAGGAGAAGAGTGACACAAAGCTCTTTAGAAAGCAGTAGATAGGATGGATTTGAGGTAGGTAAGAGAGGAGGCAGGGAACTAGTTGATTGATTATTGAAACCATCTAAGTGAGAAAGCCAGAGAACCCATAGGTTTTGACAACTAACTGAATGAAAGGGGAGAGGGGAAGAAAGGAGTGAGTGATGGAAGTTTCAAAATGGAGTCACTGACAGTTGTTTTTGCTGAGTCACTATGGGAGATTGTTCCTGTAAGATGCTTTTGCAAAAGATACAATCTATTCATATACTGGGCAAGTCTTAAATCATCTCACTGAGACATTGTTATTTATTTCCCTTTTTTGTTGCAATCTCTGAAGATTAGAACATTTTAACCTAACCTCACCTGTAGGAAACCCATGGAGTAGAGGGACAACTTCACAATACCGCTTTAAGAGCCCTCACCAGAACAAAATACCCCTATTTGGAATTTCAGACCTTAAGAGATGGAAAAGAACTTTATCGATGTTTAACTTTTTGGATGTTATGAATTCTTTGAAAATATGATGAAAACTATATTCTCTCCCCAGGAAAATGCACATTTACACATACTTCCATTACTACAGGCCATTTTAGGGATTCATAAAGCATGCCTCGCCCATATATTCCCCATCCATATATACTTTAGTGGTATATGTTATGACTCCACAGGGTCTAGAGCAGTCCTTGCCAATTTAATAGATACTCGATGCCGAATGAATAAATTGATTTGACAGTATGACTCTCACTGAGCACTTATTCACCCACATAGAATGAACTGGTCTGGGGGCTATTACAGACCCATATATATTAATGAGATAAAATAATCCAAAAGTCTTTCTCCACAGAACTATATTAAGAAAATGAAGGAGAAACACAAACCAAAGAAAGACAACAGGTTCTAGGAAACTAGGGGAAAAAGTATTCTTTTTTGGGGCCTGACTGACCTGTGTTTGAATTCCTGCTCACCTATGGGATCTTCTGCAAATCAAGTTGCGCCTTGGACGATGAGCTTCTCCACTTATGAAACATCAATACTGTGTCCTGGCAAAGGTGTGCTGAGGATGAAAGGAGAACCCATCGGGGCCCGGTGGAGTCAGGGGCCCACTGTAAGTACTGTTATCACTGACACCAAATTTAGCTAGTAGAAGCCAAGGATAAACGTGTTTTTTGCTTTGTTCAGTCACTGCCAGGAGCACCAGAAAACACACAACTTCCTGTAGACCTCCTTGTTGCCTGATGTAGCCCCACCATCCTGAAGAGGGTAACATCCCCTCGGTATCTATGGGGAAAACCTGCAGAGGGCAGGTTGTGAGGGATATGATGAGATGCCATGGTTCGTAAAAATAAAAGCCCAAAATTTCAAACCATGCCCGCATATTAGAATCACTGGGAAGCCCAAACAAGATGCAGTTGCCCAGGCCCTCCTCAGACCCATGAATCCGAATTTCCAAGGGTGTCTGTATTTTTAATAACTCTCCAGGTAATTTTAATGCACCCAGAGAGTTAAAATCCACTAGGCTAGCCCACAAATATCCTTTGGACAATAGGAAAGCTCAGGCAGGTGGGTAGATTGAATGCTGAAAAGCACAGCCAGTGTTCCCATCCACGTTTTTTGACCCGCAATCCCAGGTGGTTCTAACATAACAGTGTTTCTGAAAGTGTGACCCTGAAGACATCAGAATGACCTGTTCAACAAAGTGGATTCCTAGGCTCCCCCTCTGTTTACTGAATCAGAGGAAGAATTTACAACCTTTTCAGATAATTCCCAAGCCTAAATTTGAAAATTACTTTATGACATCATGCCACTGTCACACTGTTTGAAAGATTCATTAATTTTTTGGATAGCATCTAATGTTCTATGCAAATATAAGTGACAATAAGTTGAGGGAAAAATCATTGGACCAGGAATTCAGGGACCTGGGCCTACTTCTGGCTTTGCTTCTTGCTAGCTCCATAACCCAGCTATCCCAATCCGGAAAGCTCGGAGGAGTAGATGAGAATACACATGTTAAAAAAATTTAGAAACTGAATAGCAATAATTAAGAAGGTTTAGGCACTACTGTCATTGCTGGTTATAGCCTAAGCTGTATCACTTCAGTTTCTTCAAATATGAAATTGTTATTAATCATGGGCCTCCAAAAACGTTGAATAGTAAATGTGATATTGTATATTAAGTGCCTGGGAGTGTCTGTCTTACAGCAGATGCTCACAAGATTCATGCCTCCACCAGCCCAGTTAAGAAAAAGAAAATGCAATCGGTTCCTACCACAGGGCCCACCTCCATCCCAACCGTGGAAAGCCACTGGCTTATTTGAGCATGGGTTTGGGGAAATATTTACCAAGCAATGTAGTGTGTTGAGGTGGCAGCAACTCCAGAATTTCTATTTAGAGGCTATAATTAGCTTAGGAGTCTGATGAGGGTGGATTAAGGCCGCATTAGTATCCCTAATATTCTTTAAGCCCTTTGTACTGATAATGTGGTCCCACCCCAGCAATATCAGCATTCCCAGGGAGCTTTTGGAAATGCAGAATCTCAGGCCCTGTCTCAGACCTTCTGAGGCAAAATTTTGATTTTAAGAAGATAACCAGTTGAATTGTGTGCTTGTCAACATTTAAGAAGCCCTGGAACACACTGTCTATGACAGGCACAGTTTGGAAGGGCACTGATGGAAATTATGGGAGATGGGATAGCAGCCCCCTCCCCCACCCCACAAGCTACTCCTTGACATATACTCTTTATTAGAAGCAATAAAACAAACACCTGTGGGAAAGTCCCTAGAGTCACCACATTTAAGAGGGCAAGGGAAAGATTAAGAGGGAAAAGAATCAGGGCAATTATCCAAAACCATTGTTTAAATAAATAAATAAATGGTCCCAAAGATACTTTCTTTTTTTAATGGAAGTTTATAGAGAAGTAAAGTACAAAACAAATAGAAACAGAGCAGTTCTGCTTAAAGTAGAGAAGGGTCCCCAAGTAGAGAAGGGTCCTCAAGAGCCTAAAGAAATCTAACCCCCTGTCCCCTGCCTGCCCCTAGGCAGACTTGAAGCCACTTCGGAAGAGTCCTAGTTAGAAAATGACTGTCTAAGAAGCACTTGGTTTTTTGGGTCAATTGGGGCTGGATGTGTGAGGACTAGGAGAAGTGGCCTGGGTTTGTGACCTCGTCCTTAGCTGGACCAAGTAAATGGATCAGTCACATACTAGAATGTTTTGGGCGCTTGCACTCTAGAGTAGGGATCAGCAAACTAAATGTCCCCATCACAGGACCTCCAGGCCAGCTCCACACCCAGATATACCAGATTTGTGGGTGGCTCCAGAATTCAACTAAGGAATAAAGTCATTCATGAGCAACTGAAATAAACCTCCCCTGCCCAAGTAGTATATCACTCCCAGAGACTAATGAGGTGCTTCTCAAGACCTGTTACACACACACCTAATTCACTTGGAGCTGGATGGACACCAGAAGGAAATTAAACTGTGTGGGAGTTTAAATCACAGAAGCTCGAGCTTAGAACCAAATTATCATAGCCAAACCTCCAAACACACAGTGAGGAGAAATCAGTGATGAAGCAAGTCCATTGTAATGCACCATCATTTTTACAAACACAGGTAGAAGCAGAGGCATTTCCTAGGTTGAAGGTCTGATTTCCCATTCAGTTTCTTATTAAACGGAAATTCAGAGATTGGAGTTGAGGTCAAAGTCAAGGTCCCAGGGAAGAGGAAATACATGCAGATGTCTGGAAATTCCAGTGCTTGGTTCCAGAGGTCTCTGGTAAACTGCAATGAGTTGTTCAGACTGTCAGTATATTAAAATCACACATGTTCAGGGAAATAAATATGTCTGATGGGGAAAACTATAATCTTGAATAGATAACATTAACACTAATTATTATTATTATAACCAATTCTAATTGAATGGTAGTAGCAGATATGCTATAATTATTAATAATATGAGATCAGCTAGCATTTATTAAGTTTCATCTATCTGCCAGGTGTTTTACATGATGATTCTCCAGCAGCTAGAACATTTCCTGGTGTGTAAGAGAGTCAACACACATTCATGAAATGAATGCATAAATAAGTACAAATCCCCCTCCACCCCACTGATCCCAAAGTATACTAATTATAATTTTCATTAAACAGAGAAAGAAACAGAGACTTGGAAAAACATTATCTTCTCCTAGTCCAACAGAGACCATGTGTCAAAGTCAGGCGGGAATCAGCTTTCTTCTCAGATTGCTGAACAGACACTTTCTTACATAGAGCCCTCCATGAATAAGTGTCTTGCTATCATGATAGCTAGGATTCTTGAACACTGATTTTGTGCCAAATACTGCACTAACAATTTTACACATTCTATTTCCTTTTGTCCTCTTTCGAACTCTAGTGTAAGTATAGGTACTCCCATTTTACAGACAAGGAATATAAAATTTAATGAGATTACATGATTGTCCAAGACCTCATACAAAATTGTGATAGAGTCAGGTGTGACTGACTCCAAAGCTCAGCTATTTATCATCGCGCTTCCTACCACGTCCTCCCCAACATGCGCACGTAATCCACACGCATAACAAGCCGAGAATTAAGATGCCGAGATGTGGGTGGACACGTTGCCTGGAAATACTGAGTAATGAACATAAGCCTAAAAGAGTATATTCAAATGCTTACAAGGAGTGGGTAAGGAAAAGATTACTTGCAAAGTTTTCTGGCTTAGAATTTTCCATATTGGTTTGCTTTGATCTAGCCACTAACTAATAATGATGCAGCTTTTTGTAAACAGCTTATGGAATTTCTAAAATGTATAATATTTCACCAAACTTTGAGCCTTTGAAGAGCAAGAATGCTCCTATCCTATCTTCATCTACCTGATCCCCAGAAAGCTGCCTACCACATACAGGATCCTAATAATAATTTGGAATTAAATAAATAAATAGGTAAATATTTATTTATTTATTATTTTATGATTAGCTGATCTATAAATTCTCCCTTCCACCTCTAACATTATTATTGCATATGATTCTAACAAACTAGAGGATTAAAACACTCCCATGCTAAGCCATCCTATCTTTTATCCTCTCTGTGAATAGCCCCGGGACAGATAAAATAGACACCCACAGTTTTCAACCCAGGTTAAGAAGTTGATAAACTTGGAGGCTGTGCTTGAAAACACTCTTCCTAAAACTAGACAACAGAAGTGGAAGAGCTGCTGCCATTAAACCAAGATTATGCCCTAAATCCAATGCAAGTCCAATTAATGAATGGCCACTTCAACTGAGATTTTAGTAGTATTTGTTATTGCCAAGAAGACAAGTCACTGGATTTTCTACTTCAACCATTACATAGAGGGAAATCTTGCTTTCTGGGAGTAGTAACTAGGGGATATTGTCACCTGGAATCCTCTTAAAGAACAGACAAAATTTAAATGCGTTAAGGTCATTTTGGGTAATATTGATTCCTCACTTTCATACAGCACATGATAGCCTACCAAGCGCTTTTGCTTTTGTTATTCCATTTGCTTCTCAACAAGCTGGGGAGATATGTGAAGGTAGGAAAACTGAGGTTCAAAGAAGTTTTATCATCTTCTCAAGGGCAATATTATGGCATTATGGCAGGGGACTATTATAATTCTTGTCTTCCGATTCCTTCAGTGAAATCCTCTAGTCCTTCCTTAAATACAAAGCAGTTGGAAACTACCTCTCAGTATTCTAAGAGGCAGTAAGGATTAGTGAAATCAGCATTGACTTAAATGTCAGCAAGAATCAAGTTTAGGTTCCTCTCTACACATGACTATCAGCATGGATTTAAGTAAATAACTTAGAAGCATCAATTTCTTCATCCATACTACAGGGATTGTACTCTTTTCTTCTCAAGGTCAGTTTGAGAACTAATTATGATAGAGCATGAAATGTGAAATTTAACTACGTATTCCTTTTTGCCTTCCTCCTGGAGGATGTGCTCACTGTATAGAGAGATTGTTCCAGTGACAGAGAGAAATTCGGAGGTATTGTGAAAATAGTAATTCCGGACAATTATGGACTGGATCAAAAGGAAGAATCCTAGCTAAGTTGCCTGTGAAGCTGCCTTCATTGGGACTTTTTAATAGAGGGCAAGCAAAATTGATTGAGGAGCTACGTCTTTGTAAACAAACCACCTCAAGGAAACACAGAGACACTAAAGGGGAGGTATATGGCTCACTTAAAAGAGGTCCCATTAAAGTTCTACTGAACTTACTGGCGATTTAACTTTGTGACCCTTGTTTCCTTCAGTGACTTATATCTTAACTCTCACCTGTGCTTGCATGATGATGAGAAAGGAGATTAAATCTTGGAAATGTTTCCTAAATAATCTTCAGAAAAAAACATATATGGCACATTGAATTTTCCAAAATGCTTTTCACAGACAGATGGCATTGCCTAGAGCTCTTCCAACAATTCTTTGAGATAGGATTACAACCTGATTCAACAAAGATAAAACTGAAGGTCACTTTATAGAAACTATGAAGTTGGCAGGTGATAGAACTGGGGCCTAGACCTGGGTCCTTAAACTCCCTCCCCAATCTCTTGTTATTTCTGTAACATGCTGAATCTGCTGTTCCCCAGAGTTATGAGATGAGCCACAAAATATGGAGCTACCTTGTTAAGATCACATAATGTTTGTCTGCATCATAAGATGTTGAGAGAAGATCCTCTTTGGGCAAGAAAAAAATGAGTAGGAATGAGCTAAGCTCCAAGATCTAAGTCACATAATCATATGCCTTCACCCATAAAAAGTGCCATACAACACACTTCTTCAAAGCTTCTTACACCATTCCAAACCTCAAGCATCTCTATAGAACTGTCTATCCACAGCTCTTTCTCTTAGGTTTACCATAATGTCTGCCAACCTAGAAAAAATGAATAGCTATGAAAAAGACACTAAACCAAAAACTCAGCATCCTGACCTATTAGCCATATCCAGCACAGCATGTGCCATTCTAATAGATGTTAAGAAACATGGACATGTTATTTCTTCACTTATACATTTTATTTAAATTGCAATAAATCATATTCTCAGCTATAACCCCTAATGATTCCAGTGACTAATTCAGAGTAAGCCGCAGCTAAATTCAGGTTTCATGGGGTTTAAATAAATTATGTCAAAAGTCTCTCACTAAGATATACTGACTGTTGGGGATTGACTCATATTCCCCACAACAGACATGTTCAAGTCGTAGCCTCCATTCCTGTGCAAATCAGACTTTTGAAGATGTTATTAGGCAAGGTGTGTATTCATCTGTGAATAGACTCTTTGAGGATCTTATTTAAATTATGCCAAATTGAATCAGGGTGGGCCTGAATCCATATGATTAAAAGCAAAGGAAATTTAAAGGCAATGACTCAGAAGAAGCTAGAAGTCAACAGGAATCAGAGGGACAAACACAGGAAAGAGAGCTCATCATGGCATGGAGGATTACCAGAAAACTACAGACTCTGGAAGAAAGCAATCCCGACCAACAACTTGATTTGGAATTCTAGCCTCCCAAAACATGAGATGATAAATTTCTGTTGTTTAACCAACCTGTTGTATGATATTTGTCATAGCAGCCTTGGAAAGCTAAGGCACCAAGGTACAGACAATTCTTAGAACTATTTTTTCAATCACTGTATTAATTTAAAAGGAATGGCATGTACTTAGAGTTACATGTTGAAAGTCCTAAGATTAATTTCTAAAAGGTTAATTAAAGAATAAGAAACATTTAGTTCTTACAATTATTACCTACCAAACACCTGTCCGTATGAACATTTATAAAATTGGAGTGTGTTTTCTCCATGATAACTTGAGGTTTGTGTATTCAAGGGTTATCATATAAAAGCCAAGCCCAGCTCTACTCTGTAAATAGAATGAGATGCCTGGCTGGGGACTCTGAACTTTCCCAACCTGGGTCCCCTAGATGGTACATCTGAAACGGGACATCCATTTTAATCCATTCAAATCCTAAGACTCTCAACTTTCTTGATACTTCATTCTGTGAAATATGGTCTCCAGGTTTCCTAACACAGAGATAATTTAGAAGCTGTGTAAAGTTGAGAGCTGATAGCCAGACAATATGCAAAGAGGCAGAAGGATCACATAATGCACACATGATCACTCAAAAGGCAGCAGAAATGGAGCTATTTGGTGAAAGGGCAAAAAGCTCTGCATTCCTGAAGATGTCCCTTTGGGAATCAAATGAGATAATGGCTGTGATCAGTAAGCACAGTGCAAGGCACAGGATAAGCATTCAACATGTAGGAGATATTAAAAGACAACAAAAAAGAGAGTAAAACTGTGCTATGGTATAGTATCAGAATAGATGTTTATGGTGCCAAGTTTGAATAATCAAGGAAAGGTAAAATAAAATATCTCATTCTCTATCAAACATTCCACAAAGTTCATAATTTTTTAGAAATATTTTCATATAAATGATTAAAAAGAAAAATGTGAAATGTATACTCTTGAAAGGAATAAGCCCCAGTTTTCAGAAAAATTCACCTAGGTAGAATGCTCATTTTTTGGCAATGCTAGATAAACAGGGGCAGTACTGTAAGTGTTCATCATCATAATGTTTTTATATGTTTATACCTATTCCTAGGTTATAGGCCTCTTATCTCTTATTACTTCCTTTCCCTTCCAGCAAGTCAGCAGGATTTTCAGTCGGGCAACCATTTGCACTTGGTTCTTATCTGTTCTCCACATCCATTTCATATACTAGTCTAATGTACGGATTCATTCATGTCTTAATTGCCAACCTCATACCACAAATGGTTTGATATGACTTGGAGGAAAAGCAAACAACTTGATGGTGAGAAATAATACATAAAAATGAGGATCAGAGAATGCATTTCAGGGGAAATATCCACTTGCATGTAGACTGCACCCAAGGATAGATTAGCCACAGTGGGCATGACTGGCAAACAGGCAGGTGGACCAACTGAAGCCAGAATGCACAGAGGGGAGAAGGAGTAGACATATCTCCTAAGGAAAACTAGGGACAGCTGAGTCAGCTACCCCAAGCATAGAGTCCTAATCATTAGAGGGAATAATGACATTCCTTACAGTACTATAGTTGTTTCTCAAGTATGTTACTGAGCTAACCAACAGGAAGAATTCTAAATGAAGGATATAGATCAGTAAATTCTATTAAGCATTGCAGAAAAATGTACACTGCCATGGGACCTCTCTAAAAAGATGTAACATAGAGTGGGGGAATTGATTATCCCCTTCAACTTCACCTCAGGATGCTGAAAATCTTTTGTTCTGTGATGGGCAAAGCCACTGGTGGGAGCACCTGGCAGGCCGGCAGTAGCCACCAATGGAAACTTATAAGTAAAAGGAGAAACTATGGTGCACAGTGGACCAAGGAGAAGAAATGCCCACCCAGGAAAGCTGTATCCCATGGGAAAAGGGACCACGCAGGGTAGTGAAGAATAGTGCCCACCAATGCAGCATTGCAAAATGCTGACAATGGCTCTGGAAGACTGCTGTCCCTTTTGGGATGGGAACAAATTCTTATCCTTCCCCTTCCCTCTCCCTCCTAAGAGGGACTCAGGCTTTGTCTATAAGTTTCTCTCTATCCACTGCTGTCCAACGTCTGTTATGTGATTGCTTTATTGGTTATAGAGGTTTTTATAATATAGAAGACAGAAAATAGAGAAAGTACCACAGAGACCTTACCTAAGAAAGGGAGAAGAAAGGACAAGAGATGCACATGGACTATGGCTGGAGAAGTTTTCTCTTGAAGCACAAAGACTGCAAAGAGATGGGATGGAGAAAGTTGCTTGTTTGTTTTTGTGGTTTGGGTTTGAAGGGAATGGTGCCAGAACACTGATGGAATATAAAGGAAGTGGCTAGAAGGAAAAGGAGGATTTTAATGAATGTGGATGTGGTCTATTTATGACAATGCAATTGTGATATTTGAGGATTGCCAGTACAGAGATTCTTAAAATAT
The DNA here is from genome assembly GCF_023851605.1 of Tamandua tetradactyla. NCBI lineage: Eukaryota > Metazoa > Chordata > Mammalia > Pilosa > Myrmecophagidae > Tamandua > Tamandua tetradactyla. The sequence continues at coordinate 40,005,721 of NC_135328.1, forward strand.
ATTTGGGTAACTGGATCAGGTGGTCTGTTATGGTGCCCTAAGGCTGGACCACGAAGGTCATGGCTCATAAGCATTATCTCAGCAATGCCTTTTTGGCCATCTGTGTAGTATTCTGCTGTCCAGCACAGCAGCAGATCCTGATGGAGCAGTGGGAGCTGCAGGAGTAAAATGTGTTCTTTCACATATGTGAGAAATTTCCAGGGACTCAAAAAAAGGAAACAGATACACTTAAGGGGAGAGAAGAAGAAGTTTTGCACAATGGAAAATAGACGCAAGTTCTGAAAATCCACAGGTAGATTCATAGAGCTAGTGCAATTTGACTAGAGCTTGGTCATGTGGGAAAATTCGGATTCTATGTAAGTTATACTAAGAGGCTTTCCCCATGTGCTCATGAACAAGATCATTCCCAATCACCTGAAAGAAAAGAGAAACCAATTTAGGATGACAGAGGAAGCTTGTGATGATTTGGCTGTCACTTTAGCCTCATTTTCATGACTTCTTCCCTTGTAGTCTGTACCAGTTTGAAATTATTACATATGGTACAAAAGCCATGTTTTAATCCTTATCCAATCCTGTGGGGCCAGACCTATTGTTTAGGGTGAGAAAACTTGACTAATTGTTTCCATGGTGATGTGACACACCCATTTGTGGGTGTAGCCATTTGGTTAGATGAAGATGTGACTCACCATTCAAGTTGGGTCATGATTGGTTTATTAAAGGCCTTTAAAAGGGCAAAACATTTTGTAGAAACTTCAGCTGTAGATGTTTGGAGAACAGTTGCTTCAGAGCTGACAGAGACATGGATGTTTGGAGATGTTCGGAGTGTTAACAGAGAGAGCAGATGCCTAGATATGGGCAGAGCCCAGCAGACATTGCCATGTGACTTACCACGAGATGCTAAGCAAGCCAGAACCTGGAAAGAGCCAAGGGAAGCCAAGAGATAAAACCCAGCCTTGGAGCCAAGTGAGGAACTCCTACAGGAAACAGAGGCTGAAAGCAATGGAATCCAGGATCAGCAGACACAAGCCATGTGCCTTCCCAGCTGATAGAGGTGTTCTGGATGGTATCAGACTCTTTTGTGCAAAGGTAAACTCTTCTTGGTGTCTTAATTTAACATTTTCACTGTCTTAGAACTGTAAACTTACAGCTTAATAAATTCCCTTTTTAAAAGCCATTTCAGTTCTGGTACATTGCATTCTGGTAAAATTTAACAAACTAATGCACAGTCTAAATTTTAGAGTTCTGGTTCTCAACTATGGGGATTTTGCCCTCTCCCTCCAACATCAAAGCACATTTGACAATGTGTAGAAACATTTTTGGCTGCCACAATTTGTTGCAGGGGGTGGGATCCTATTGGCATCTGGTGAGTAGAGATCAGGTATTAGAAAAATCACCATATTTGAAAGTGAATAAATGCTCACTCAATTGTGAAGAAATGAATTTATTCATGATCTTGCAAGAACAGGCACCTAGCCGAACACAAAATGGTGGCTGGCATGCCAAACAATAGAATGCCAAAATGGTTATACCTATGCCTAGCTCGCAGATCCTCCCCTGGTTCTCTCTAATTGGGTACTCCAGAGGTTGCAGCCTATCCAGATAGTCTAATTCAAATTTCCATCAGAAGGTTCCCACTTCTGATTATGCTTTATATTTCAATGACCCTGGCCATTATGTACTTAAACTTGTTTCTACCTGTTTGGCACCAATTCCAGGCTTACGTCAGAGGCGCTCTCCTTCCCTGCCTGCAAAGCCGGTTTGAGTTGTTCTATGGCCCTTTCCTGCACCATCTTGTGTGAAAGCTAAACTTACTTTTCATACAGCAGGGATGCTGCTTGACATCAGCAATGCCTACAGCAGTCCCCTACAGCTAAGAATCATCTGGCCCAAAACGGCAATAGTGTCAAAGGTGGAAAACAATAGATACTTTGAACTTCATATAATTACCCAAGCTTTCCTTGGTTCTTCATGTTTCTCACTCTCTCTGAGATGACTGTTCCCTCTTACTGGAAAGCATTACCCAATCCAAAGTAACCAGCAAACTCTTTCTCCTCTGCATTTCCACTCAACTCCCATTGTCTTTGAGAATTTCCTTGGCTTTAGGAAACAGTTTGGGTGCCCTTTCCCTAATTCTTTCATAGCATCTTTGTACGCTTTCACTATGGCAATATTATAATTTTTGGTAATTTTTTATACCCTCTTCCTCACCCCACCCCCACAATCTACACTGTAAATCCACCAAGACAGAGGCCATGACCAGGTTTTTTTCTCTTTGAACTTCCAAAACTTGGCACTGTGTGATCCATACATAGTTACTGAATGGATAAACAAATAAACCATTTAGACTCTAGGATGATTTCTTTCATTTGAAAACTAGGCATAAAATATCTGCTCTGCCTACTTCACATATTTCTTGGAGGGTTGAATGAGATGATAGATGGCAAAATATTTAATATGTTTCATAATGGGAGTAGCTTCTATTTACCAAGCATCTTCCATATGCTTGCCACCAGGTGGGATGGTTTAGATAAAATGCTTCTAATGATCCCAAATTGAAAAGATGAGTATTATTTCTTTCTGAAAATGATAGAGACAACTAGATATAGGGAATTCAAGTGACTTTCTCAGTATCACAGAGTTAATAAGTAGTAGATTTGAGGCTCAAATACAAGTTTTGAAAGTGGGGGAAGGGACATAGAATTCAATATACTATAAAGAACAAGGAGTTGAGTGACAGGAAATCCACCAAACAGAGTCAAGAACAATATTTCTTTTTCTTGCATCTGACCAACACCATGAACTTTCTCACTGAATCTGGAGTTTTAATAGCACAATTACCCTACCTGATTAATCAGAATTGCTGTTTGTTTGTGCATGGAAGATAACTCATTATGGAAAATATGTGTTATAAGGCCATAATATATGTATTTATTCAATTAAGTCTAATGTATTATTTAAGGCTTGGCATGTGATATTTATCACTAGCAAATGCTAATTTATACAGATTATCAGAGTCTAATTAGATGCACAGCTTGTGAGGACAGCCTGTTACTTGGAAGTTTCAGCTAAGACTTTTTCTCTTCTGGGCCAAAATATTAGAGGGTCTGGCAACCTATGCTACACAGAAACTTTGGCTCATAAATGGTCTTGGAAGAACTGGTTGGACCCCATTACTATGTCCCACTCCAATATCCTGCGAAATTCATTGCCATCTCCCTGGAGAAGTACACCTCACTCAAGAGGTTTCTTTCGAATCATTTGCTCCCTTGAGCATTAGTTCTCCAGAATCACTCCACAAACCAGAGCTAGTGCTAGTTAAGTAGTTTTTATCCCCATAAAATAAATACACCCACATTCTATATGCAAGAGACAGAAGAGTCCTTGGCACATGTTTTCTGAAACATTTGCTCAATAAATAAATAAGCACTGGAAATCTATTCTGTGCCAGGCTTTATCCTGGTAATACAGGCTGTGAAGATGAATGAGGTTGAACCCCTGTATCAGGGGGAAAGGGTTGGGAAGGCTTCTAGTGCACAGATTTTGTCATCCCACAGTTCAGGGATGGGCCCTGACTCTGTCATTTACCAGCTGTGAGACCAAATCTCTTTAAGTCTCTAATGCCCACTTTTCTCATTCATAGCATGGGGTAGCACACACCTACTCATGGGGGATTTGTTTTTGGATATAAGAACCCAATGTCTGTGATACTAGATGTCAACCCGCCGGCTTACCCATGTGACACCAGCCCTTTCCCAGTCATAATTTAGACTTAGGTCCCATTGCTTCTTCTCTCCAGAGAAGAACATTACATATAGCGTTGCCTGATGCTTTTTCTTTTTGAAATCTACTGTAGGTTTTCCTGGGGACACAGAATAACGTGTTTCTCACATTTCACAGCAATTTACCCCCAAAATCTTTATTAGAAATGTTCATTTGTCTTGCTCATTTTCCTGTTTCCCCTACTCTGCCAAGTATTACTTTTCTCGTGCTTTTCCAGAGACAGAACATAGCCTGTTCTCTACTATCCTTGTCATTTCAGCTCCCTTCCCAAACTTCCATGTCCTTCTTATCAGAAAGAAATCCACCAAGATTACACTCCCAAATGAGCCAAGGTGTCCTTGAGAAATGCTACCTCTGCAGGCTGCTATTCTCGCCCCTTTGCCATGAGATAAGCTGTACTTCACTGGGGACACAAAAAGGGGCCTAGTAAACTATTACTAGTAGAAGAGCTGTTCTGTCATAAGAGGAATTTCTTTGTAACTGAAAGAGGAAGGATAAAAAAGATTAGATGGCCTTCAAAATTAGGCAAATATATTATCAAATGTACCTTGTGTAAAATCCTGTAAAAGGTAGTCTCTGAGCTGCCAGGATAAAAGTAGCAATGCTTTATAGCTTTGAACTATTTTTGTTGCCACTTCAGAGGGCATTTCACAGAAACAGTTGTTGAGTTGAAATATTTAGCAAAATGAAAGAGAACTATATAAGTCCTTACTCTCTTAGTGTAACTATTTCTTTCCAAAAGAAATATCCAAAGAATTATTCAGTGAATGGCCATATATTCACCACCAGGATTCTACAACTAAATTTGACTAATATTATTGTCGTCAGTGAAATAAGCAAATACCCAAAAAGAAGGAGCTATGATTTTAGCTTATCTCTCTACCTCATTTTCCTCTACTCCTCATTCATTCTTTTCTTCAGCTATATTGTGCCACCTCGAGCTCCATACATGCTTGGCAATTTCCCCAAACTTTTGTTTTTTTCCTCTTGTTATTATTGTCTTAGCATAGACAGGTTTCCCTTCCCCCACTCCATCGATACATGTCTGTATTACCTTCGTCCTTCAAGGCTCAGCTTGAGAGTAGCTAACAGTTTTTGAGCCTGTGCTACATACCTGACGCAGGTTAGGTGCTTTATTGGCATCAGTTCACTGAATTCCCATAACCACCTTAAGGCAAGGACTATCATTATCCTTATTTCACAGTTGAGACAACAAGACCCAGAGAGGTTAATGCACTTGCTCCAAATCAAACAGCTGCTACACAGTGGAACTGGGATTTGAACCCCACCACCTGGTCCCAGAGTCTCACATCCTAACTGCTATACTCAGTGCCTTCAATGATTGTCCCTAGGAATGTTTTCTTCTCGTTCAAACTTCCTGAACACTCCCTGCTCACTTCTCCTGACTTTTTTTACATTCTACTGGTACTGAGATTATGTCCCTCTTACTTTTCTCTGACTAGAATAGTTGGTGGCCAAATCTGTGTAGGTCGTATTCATTTACTTTCTAAAAAGTGTACATAGTAGGGTCTCCATCAGTATAAGAGCATAGAAATGGTGGGCCAAAACCAAATTCACAATTCCTCCATAGAACAGTCATGCACAGTTTAATATTCAGGAGGTCAATTCAAAACACTGGAAATCTAGGGGATTTTTCCTGTGGTTAAACAAAGGATTTTCCCTTCATTTCACTCTTCTCTATGCAATATTTTGGTGGAAAATGTTGGCTTGTAAGCAGGCTGATTATATGTATGTTGGGAACTTTTTTTTTTTTTTTAAGTGAAAGACTTGTCTCCACAGTAGGAAATGAGGAGGGAGCAAGAAGGCAAGTGCAAAGAAGCCAATTTGTTTTTTTCAAACATGAAAAGAAAAAAAAAGATAATTTAACCAAGAAATTATCTCTAAGCGCCCAGGGAACTCCCTGCCTGTCCAAACAGACAAAACACACAAACATTTTATGTGTGGGCTTTTGAATTTTTTTATCTAGTGCTGCAGTGGAAGGGAGCAGTATGAAAAGCCCAGAAATGTATACACAGAAGACGAGAAGCAGAGGTGCTGGAGCCTGGAGGCTGCACAAGATTGCTGAAGGCTGGGTGGCCGAAGTTCAGGGTCATGAGCAATTTCAGTGCGCACGCTGGGTAGTTGGGAGAGGGACTCTGAGCTCTTCTCCCTCCCCCAGTTCTTGAGTAAAGCACCCTAGGGCTTCCCAAACTTGCCTGACACTAATCACCTGGGATGATTGTTAGAAACACAGATTCACAGACTCCTCCTGAATCAAAATCTCTCCAAGTCAAAATCTCCCTACCAGGACCAGCCGAGTCAGAAGAACAGTGGGAGCCGAGTTCCTGTGTCGTGACAGTCTGAAGTACAGGGAAGAGAAAACCCAGGTCCCAGGGTAGGGTAACGAAAGGAAGGCCAGGTCAGAAACTGGAAGACCCAGTGGGTTGCTTCCACCACCCGTGAAGCGCCCTACCTGCCTCGTTTGTGCTAGGTCCGTGAGGTGTGTTCTGAATCTGGTCTCTGTGGATTTGTTTGCCAATAGCTACTTTATCACCACCACTTAACTATAAGACCTGAGGCCTTTCCAAAACAAACTCTTGGTACCAAACTACTATTCCCGCACCTGGTGGGAGGAGGTCTGTGGCAGCCAGCCTCCAAGAAGGTCCCCAGTGATTCTAGTTTCCTCTCATTCATAGCCGTGCAGTCTGCTCCCAAATCGAATCGAGCTGATGTGAGTAACGAATGAGGTATTGTGACCGTGGTGAAGGGTGATTTCTAAGACTCACCGTAAGAGATGTGGTAGCCTTGCTGTCCTGGATCACTCACTCTGGGGTAAGCATGAGGACACAAGCAGCCCCGTGGAGACGTCCATGTGGCAAAGAATTGAGGTGTCCTGCAACGGCCACCGTCAACTTTTCAGGCACGTGACTGAGCCATCTCGAAAGTGGGTCCTCCAGTCCTTGGCAAGCCTGCAGAGGGCTGGAGCCCAAGTCCACAGCTCGTCTGTAGCCTTCTGAGAGACCCTGAACGAGAATCACACCCGTAAGTCTCTTCTGAATTTCTAATCCATAGAAGATGTGAGAAAATGCACGTTTATTATCATTTTAAGCTGCTACATTATGAGGTCATTTATAATGCAGCAACAGATAATAACATAGGCTCTTTCTCATTTGTGTCTATTAATGGCTTAAAGAAGATATAGAATTGACGTCCCACACGGATACTAGTTGGCGTAATATCAAACAGCATACATTAAGTGCATGTAAACCCTTGACACGCATTATCTCAATTAATCTTCTCAAGAGGTAGACACCATTATTCCCTTCTTGTAGATGAGGAAACTAAGATTGACATGAGTCAATTAATATGTCCAAGGTTTTTGATATAGGTGGGGCAAGGACAGAACTTGAAAGAAGATCTGCTTAAAATGGAATTCTCTATTCTGGGACAACCCACTGTAGTCTCCAGACAGTTTTTATTCATCCGCCATTCTTCTGGTTGATGGTTGTGCCAGTTTGAAAGGATTTTGTGCCCTAGAAAAGTCATGTTTTAATCCTGATCCATCTTGTGGAGACAGCCATTTCTTTTAATTCCTGTTCAGTACTGTAGGTTGGAAACTTGATTAGGTTATCTCCATGGAGATATGACTCACCCAATTTTGGGTATTTACCCTTGATTAGATGGAGATGTGACTCTACCCTTTCCAGGTGGGTCTTGATTACTTTACTAGAACCCTTTAAAAGAAAAAACATTTTGGAGACAGCCTCAGAGCCACAAAAGGAGAGAGCTATGAGAACCATAAGAGCCCACACAGCCAGAGACCTTTGGAAAAGAAGGAAAATGCCCCGGAAAAACTTCATGACACTAGAAGCCCAGAGAGAAAGCTAGCAGACGTCACCATGTTCTCCATGTACCTTTCCAATTGAGACAGAAACCCTGAACATCATCGGCCTTCTAGAACAAAGGTATCTTTCTTTGGATCTGTTAGATTGGATATTTCCATAATCTTGCTTTAATTTGAACATTTTCACAGCCTAAAAACTGTAAACTAGCAACTTAATACATTTCCCCATTTTAATGCTGTTCCATTTCTGGAACATTGCATTCCAACAGCTAGCCAACTAGAACAAGGATGTTCCATCGGGCTTAGACTTTGACTCCACATCTATACAAAGAGAATGCGTTTGCCCGCCCCTGGACCTGTGTGGAGGTAACGGGAGAAATCCTGGGTCAAGTCCAGCTTCTCTGATCCTTACTTGCCTCATTGGTCAAACAGGGCTAAAAACCACCTCACAGGGCAGTTAAAAAAATTCGACTTCAGAATGCATGTGGAATTGTTCTATAATCTCTAAATTATCATTGCCATCGCTACCTTCCTCTGTGTCAAACTCATGGCAGTTATTGCATGAAAAGACCCGGTATGCCTGCCCACCTGACTTCCATCCAAAGGCTTCAGAGGCAGTCAGTGCGTCCTGCTTTCCCAGAGCGCCAAGAAAATGTTGCATAGCTACGTATTGTCTTCCAGTTATAAATGATGGTGAGTGCGAGTCGTTTTGTTGATCTTCCATCATAGTCCTTGAATAAAAGGTTTATTATCATAACAATGATAATAAAACAACAACAATAAAATAAAATAAAAACAGCATTCTCACAAAAGAATTCCACCCACGCAGCCTCTCCTACATGCAGTTCTTTGAAAATGGTCTTTACAAACATCAACTTCTGGGGAAAAAAAAATGTTTGGTTTATTGCATCATGAATAGTCAAGAGAAAAGCAAATGGAAATGACCACACTGACCAGCCACCCATGGGCCCTCCCCAGTGCAGAAGGAAGGAAAAGGGAAAGAGGGAGGGTGGGAGAGGGAAAACCCACGCTCAAAAATCTCCAAACCAGAGGGACATTAGAACAGACCTTTCTCTTTTCTTTAAAATTAAAATACAAATCAATGTCACTCAAACTCAAAAAGCAGAGAAGAATGAGGGAATGTTAGGAAATAAATAATTTGGGGAAATTAATTGTGTCTTAAAGATTGAGAGGTTCTGTATTTTAAAAATAAAAAAAGAAGGAGAACTGCAATTTTCACACATACACACAACCTAGCTTTTCATCCCGCCCTACCCCAATCTCTCAACACTGTCCTTATTTCTCTCCTCTGCAGCTGGAGAGCAGGTTTCATCTAGGGCAGCAACCTCCTTGATTTGGGGACTTATCTGTTTGCCTCCTCCAACAGCTCCTCTCCCCAGTCCCAACCTCACCTTGCCTCCACACACCTAAGAAAGGATTCTTCCAGCATCCTTTTCTCAGACTTTTTCCTCCTCCCACCAAAAAAAAAAAAAAAAAAATTTTTATTTGAGAATAATAGAAAAGAGGATGGAAACTGAACTTAATGGGAGTTGAGTGAAAGAGATAGAGAAAGGGAGAGGTAAAGCAAGCTATTAAGACAGATAAAGAACAAGACCAACAAACAGGGAGAATGTATATGGGGAAACAGAAATTGAGAAGACAGAGGAGAGGGTAAAAGGAAAGAAAAAAACATCTCATTTCAATCTCTTCAATCTCGCTGTTCACCTGAGATTCAAATGAAACCATTTCCCTAACTTTAGGAATCTTCTGGTAACTTGTTTTCTTTCTCCCTCCTCCCTCTTTCTGTTTCTCCTCCTCTCACTCTCCTCTCTTTTCTCTGTCCCCTACTCTACATGGAGCCAAAATGACCCTCGCTGCTATGGCCGATGCCAGCACCACCCTCTTACTCTATGACCGCCACTGCATACACAGACACACACAATCACACACAATCTCACACACACACACACACACACACACACACAGACATGCAGTCACAATCACAGCCCCTCCCTGCCACCACGCATTTTGCTGATGAGCAGAACACTGAGCAAAGTGACTTTGAGCAAGGCAAAGCAGACCGGAGGGTTGTCGGACTGGTGTTCTTTCTCTCGCTGTGTGGTCTCTTTGGGCCCCTACATTTCTTTATTCACGTTTCCATCACCCTGGATAAACAAGTCTCATTTTCTGCCGGCCAGGGTGGCAACAAGCCCCTGCCCCTCATCCTCTACAGACACACTCCCGACAATGGAGGAAAACATTCAGGGAACCTGGGGAAATCCTCTTACTGTTTTTACAAGTGGTATCACTCAAAAGGGCTTCTTTCTTCTTGGGCAACACCTCGGACAACATCTAAATTCTTTCTGGGGGGTTCCAGAAACACCAGAGATTCAGAATGACAGTACTTGTCTTCTCAGCTTTCAAAGTTACTGTTCTCTCCTAAGAACCCCCTCAGTACAGCTCCAACTTTGGTCTGGGGCACTCTTCTTTCCCTGCATTTTTTTACAAATGCACCCTTTAAAAGTACTACAAAGGTTGCTCGACCCTTTTGTGGCCCTGCACTGCCATCATGTGGCCAAATCTAAACCTACAGTCATTTACACTTGCACAAAAAACGTCATCCTTGCTGTGGAGAAAGATTGGGGCTAACCTCCAACACATCCTAACAGGGCATTTTCTTGTTCCATAAAGAGTGCTGGTGCATTCTACAAAAAGATATTTGGCTGCCTGTTACACATCTCTTCATCCACTGTTCCCCTTCATGGGTTTTCTCCTCCTCTACTCTAAGGATTGTACTGCAATGTAACAAACTTGCCCAGAGGAGCAAGCACAAGCAGCCTCTCCAATCTTCAACTGCTACATTTTATTTATTGTGATTATAGCATTTACAAAAACTCTAAGCAGTATGGAATTGAGTGCATATGTATCTCTCTTCCCTTCCATGATATGAACTGACAGATGGTAGAGACCACGTTTTCTTCACATTTCACAAGTAGCAGAAGTTCTGTAAATGTATATTGAGGAAAAGCATCTTGAAAATAAATCGCCTACCAAATCACTTACTACCCTGCTAGCCCCTCCCTCACCCTTCCCAGGACAGTGGTGAGCTTCGTGGAGGTATTCCAGACCAGGCTATGTAAGCTGTGTGCTCTTCGGGAAGTTATTTCCCTTCTTTGAGCCTTAGATTTCCCATCTGAAGATTGAATCAAATTCATCAGTAAGATCTCATTCAGACGAATGGTGCAGGTATTTTAAACAAACCTATGACAACTAGCAGAAACTTGGTGTATTCACAGAGACAAGAGGCCCCCTAATTGTAACCTTTCTCTGCTTATCCCAATGCTCAGGACCTGCTTACGGGTTAGTTAGTCATTAAATATCTGGAAAAAATATTGGATGGAATCAAAACAAAAGTATGTTGCATGAAAAAAAAATTTGGCAAGAGCAAGTATCATTAAGCGCAAATCGTGGTAGAATTTTCAGAATAGACTCCTTCCGAGGAAAGTCATACTAACAACCACAGGAGTCTGGCTTTAGATGGTAGGAGAGGATGACATTTGAGATACAAGGAAGACAGAACAAGGAAGCATTACAAAGTAGACTTGAGCAGTGAACATCAGAGTGGCAACTTTAGCCACGGACTCTTAGCCTGGCTTCAGAAGCCTCTCTCTCAAGCTGTTATCCAAATGGGAGCACCTGAACAATTCACGCTGCTCCAAAGAGTAGAAACTTGTTTTAGTTTGCTAATGCTAGCAGAATGCAATATACTGGAAATGGTATGGCTTTTATAAAGGGAATGTATTAAGTTACAAGTTTACAGTCTAAGGTCTTAAAAATGTCCAAACTAAAGCATCCAGAAAAAGATACCTTGATTCCAAAGAAAGGTTGAATAGCATGCAGGATTTCTCTGTCACGTGAGAAGGTACGTGGCTCCCCGTTCATTGCTTTGTGCTTCTGATTCCAGTAGCTCCTTCTCTAAGTGTCTGTGGGCTCTCACTTAGCTTCTCTGTGGCAAAACTCTGGGTTTTCACTTGCTTGGTATCTAATGGGAAAACACTTGGCAATGTCTGCTGAGCTCCTCTCTCAGCTCTAGGTGTCAAAGAGCTCTCACAGATCCTGTGGGTCCTTCTGGCATTTTCCTCTGCATCTCCAAATGTCTGCTTCTATGTCAGCTCTGAGCTCTTTCCCTCTCCCTGAGCTTTCTTAAAGACTCTAGTAAACTAATTAAGACCCAACTTGAATGCGAAGAATCATATCTCCATGTAATCAAAAGGTCACACCCAAAATTGGGTGTGTCACATCTTCATGGAAACAATCCAATCAAAGTTTCTATCCTAAACAATAGGTTTGCCTCAAAAGATTGGATTAGAAGCAAGAACATAGCTTTTCTGGGGAACATAACATCTTCCCCAAAATATTTTTCCTGCAGCTAGTCACATTCTATTTCATAAGACTGTTCAGCCTAATCCAGTTCACCCTCTCAGTTTCTAGAAACACAGGAAGCAGGAGAGCCCATGATGTCCTCAGAGAGATCTCTTCCTATTCATGGAAGGGAATCAGGACTATAACATGCTTAATAAGACATTCAATCAAACGGCCTACTGGGCCTCTTCTTTCTACAAATATTATCAGACTTCCCAGTATATGCCAGGAACAAGGCTAGGTAGGTTTCTATTCCCAGGTCAACCACTTGAAGAATCATTACACTGGAAGCACAAGGCCAGGCCGTCTCTGTCTGTTCCCTAAGATACTCACACTATCTGAAATGAAATTGTCACCATGAGGTCCTCAGAGTTAGTCAATGAAAATCTCAAAGACAATTCTAATTGCTGGGTTATGTATCCCTTCTGAGTATATATTCCTGATGAATGCAGTTATGATTATGTCATTTGTAATGGACCAGAAGAGATTGATTTTTAACCATGGCCAATGGCCAGGAATTGAGGATACTGTGAACAAGAATTTTCCAAAATGAATTGCAAAATAAGAAAGTAGTCAAGAGTTTTCCCTTCTTCTTGCCGATATAATTGTATGTCTCTTTTCCTATTGATATAGAGTGAATTACCTCATCTCCTCGTCATGCTATCTTTGAGGTGAATCAATAACACAGGGGTCCACAGCAATTAATGTTTAAAGGGGCCTTGAAAGTGGACTTTTCTGGGGATCCAAATCTATGGTACTACTGCAACCACTCACTAAGATCCCATACAAGGCAGACCTTGCTAATCCAAAGAGCCATTTGTATCTTGAGTCATCTCCTCAACCCAGTGCTCCAGGTTAATCAGGGTTGGCACTTGAGATAACATCAGAGAATGTCTTCTCAAAATTGCAGTTAGGATCAGAACTAAAACCCATATTTTCTGACATCCAAAACATTTCTCATTTCTCCCTTTCAGTTGCAAACTTCCTGAAGATAAACATTGTTTCCTTTTTTTCTTGGGGTTTCTAAAAATTATTCAATCAATGCACGGGTTGAATTCCTATTGAGTGCCTAAATATTCTTCCTAAGGAACTCTAGAACAGAAACATTCATTCTGCCTTCAAGAAGTCTGCAATCTACTACATCCAAATCTTCCAATGACATGATGCCTGTGCTGGTTTGAAACTATGATGTACCCCAGAAAAGCCATGTTTTAATCCTGATCCAATCTTGTGGGAATAGACCCATGTTCAGGGTGGGAAACTTTGATTGGATTGCTTCCATGAAGGTGTGACACACTCAGTTGGAGGTGTGACCTTTTGGTTAGATTACTTCCATGGAGATGCGACACAACCAATTGTGGGTGTGGCCTTTTGATTAGCTTACCAGAGTCCTTTAAAAGGGGAAACGTTTTGGAGAAACCTCAGATGCAGACATTTGGAGAACAGTTACGTCAGAGCTGACAAACATCCATGGATGTTTGGAGATGCCTGGAATGCTAACAGAGGAACAGATGCCTGGACATGGGAAGAACCAAGCAGACATTGCCATGTGTCTTCCTATGAGATGCTAAGCAAGCCAGAACTGAGTTGTGTCTTGAAGTTGCTAAATGAGGGCCTACAGGTGCTTAGAGTGGAAATCACTAGCGTCAGAAGCTGAATGGATTCGGGAACAAGAACCAGCAGAAAGGAAGAAGTAGCAAAACGTATGCCTCTTTTGCCAGCAGGGACCAAGCCTAACCACTTCTAGTTTATTTTAATTCCTGCATGTTGTAGTAGATGAGATAGGATTTAGATTACAGCACTGAATTTGCAAGCTCTACCATGAATGGTTAATGAATTGATTCAAATCTCTTAACCACCTGGAGCTTAGGCTTCATTGTTTATGAAATAGGCATGAATTTTTTTATTGTTGAGGACATGTTTTGCACAAAACCACAAAGCCATGTGCAATTGTATATTGTTCCTATACAGCACTGGACTCAGTGGCTATTGAGTGAGTGGCAACAGAGAGCCCAGACTTTAAGAGATACCCTATGACATGAGAAAGCTGGCCAGGAACTTTGATATTCAGTCATGGTCCTGATCTGAGGCTATGATCTCTTTACCATGTGAAAAATATTCATATCTGAATGTCATATACCCACTAACCTGGATACCAGTCCAGAAGCTAAGGCCAATCAGCCTAGAGAGTAGTTATATCACTGATAATTAGCCTATGGCATTGGGACCAGAAACATTTTCTGTAATCTGTCTCTCCCTCTCCATGCATGTTTCCATGCTATGTCCTTGTTCATGGTTTCCTTACTTGTATTTTGAGCTATGAATACAGTATTTCTAAGTGGCCTCCCCTTCTTTACTCTGATCTCAGCAGGTATATCCTTCATATAGCTACCAGAGTGATCCTTAAAAAATATCAATAGGGCCCCATAATTCCCCAGCTCAACAATATTCAGTAGTTCTCCACTGCCTTCAAATAAAGTCCAAACTCCTAGAATGGCAGACAAAGCCTGTTAAAAACCAGCCTTTGTTTAGTCTTCCAGACCTACTCCCAGCCATTCCCTAACTACTCATTTTATCCTCTAGAAAGAGCCTTTGGTCACTTTTTCCTCAATGTCCTGCACTTTCATGACTCTGAGCCTTTGCTTGCATTATCCTCTCTAGCTGAAAAGTCCATGCTCCCCTCATCTAACTGACAGAAATTCAGTCATTATTTAGAATGTAGCATAAATGTGACCTCTATTAGGATGCTCTTCTTAATTCCCCTAAGTGAATAAATCCCTCCTACTTCTGTGCTATTATTTCTACTATATTTTGATTCCTTAGGATCCTCCCCCTGCCTGGAAAACTCTGCCTCAAACTTTCACAAAACTTAAATTATGTTGATCCTGTGCTGAATAATAGGTTAGATATGAAAGAAAAAGTTAATAAAAATCCAACTTACCCAAGCTCTAAAAAGAGGAACAGGCCAGGAGAGAATATTTTTCTAATGATAAAGATGTACTGAAAATGAGATTACTTTTAGTGTTTTTATTTCCACTTACCCAGCTCTTTCTCTGAGCTGCTCAGTGTTCCTTATCTTTTAGCTCTGTCTCAAATTCCATGGCTGACCACATTGCCTAACCTAGCTCTACCCTCAGCCACCCCCACATGTTTTCTTTTCTTCTAGCTCTTATTACATTCTGAAATTATCAAATTCGTTTATCTGCTAACTTATCCTACTCATTTACCACTTATCTCCTTCTACAGGAATTCAAGTATCATGGGGGAAAGCACCTTATGTATTCCGTCCATTGTTGTGTCCGCATTGGCTAGAAGAGTGAACACTGGAGTCCACTGTATTAGTTTCCCAGCAGCTAAAACAAATGCGCGATGAGTTGCCTTAACAATTTATGGGCTCTTAGTTTCAGAGGCTTGAAAGCTTGCTTCCTCCAAGTGTTGGTGTCTTTTACTGGCCAGCAATCTTTGGCTTTTCTGTCACAGTACATATTGTGTCATTTCCTCCATCCTCATGGGATCTGTTGACCTCCAGTTTCTTGCTTCTCTCCGTGATTTCTCTTTCTGTGTCCAACTCTTTTGTTTATGAAGAACTCAGCCATATTGGATTAAAGCCCAACCTCATTCAATTTGGGCACACCTTAACTAATAATATCTTCAAGGTCTTATTACAAATGGGTTCATGCCAACAGGACCAGGGGTTGGGACCTTAGCATGTCGTTTATGGGAACATGATTTAATCCCCAACAGCACTCAATACATTCATGTTTGTTAAATGAATAAGTGACTTCATTTAGTTACTCAGTAAATGTCTATTGAACTAATCAATTAATAATTACTCTCTAATTGACAGCAACTGATTTATTATCATTTTAAGCCTAAATTCTTTTCAGTTACCTAGGGATAAATTATTCAACTGGCAGGATATTCAAAAATGTTCCTGAGATCCCTCATGTCAGCTTTATATCTTTTCAGCTTGTAAGCAGAGAATGAACAGGGCAGGTAACATGATCCAATCTTAGTAGCATCTTCTTAGCAGGTTTGAACAATAAATAAGTAAACTAACTCTCTTGTTAGAGCCAAGGTTAAATGGAAAGCTCAAAATAAAGATTTTATAGTTTCCAAGAACTTGTTTCCATTTCCCTTTCATTCTTATTTTCTTCCACTTTTTCCTAACATCTGACTCCAAACCAACATATAAACCCAGAGAGAATTTATTTCACTAAATTTGTCATGAGCCAGAAATGGCAGCTCATTACCCATGGACAGCAGGACCAGTGGAGAATCAAGGCACTAGGTGAGTGTAGGTGAAAAAAAGCAGTCATTTAAGACTACACAAATCATCCATCTGGCAAACAACCAAACTATCTGCCACCTAAGATTTCTCTAGTTCCAGCTCAACATGCACAGTGAAGTCAGAAATTGATTAGTTGTTATCTAATAGCGGAAAGCAGGGAAATCCAGAGAGGTTAAGTGACTGGTGCAAGGTCACTCAAGACTCCAGGTGGCCAAGTCCAGCTGCAAGGCCTGAAACCTGTCACTTCAATCATCAGGTCTCCCTGAGGCTGTACTGGCACTTGGCCACTTGCCTGTAATTTCCCTGGCTCTGAATGGGAGGAGAATTATGGAAGAGAAACAAAGTTAATAAAAATCAAACTCTCCAAGACCCTGAAGGGATGAACAGACCAGAACAGACAGTTTATTAGCAAGAGAGATGCCCCCCCAAATGGGAGCATTTGTTAGTTATTGGTTAACACTTGCCTAGGTCTTTCTCAGTGCCATGCAGGGCTCTTTCTGACTTAATTTTAAAGTTCTAAGTTCTCCCCCAGTCCTTTGTGAGCCTGAAAGCATCTAAAAGGTGCAACAAAATATTGGTGCAAAGGTTGTGAACAAGGTCTGTGGTGTAAACTTGAATTTCAGTTCAGTTCCCTAGCTTCAATATTCCTTCTTAAAAAATGAGGAAGGATTACAGTACACAGGATTTTATCTCTCTACCATCCCTTCCTTTAGGGAACTACTCCTCAGCCTTTCTACAATAATCTTTCTCCAGTTCACTTAGTCCAGATAGGAGTAAACACTTTCCTCCAACAAAATCTGGTGGACGGGCATGGCCAGGTCCACGCTGGACACGGTGATTGGGTCAAACCAAGTTAATGAGTGCATTCTGGGGACTTTCAGACTTTTCTAGGAAAATGTTTTCTCCTAGATAAGCTGGCTTGGAGCTCTGGGGTCACCACTAAGGTCCACCAAAACTCACTGCAGGATGTGGAGGTGGATCCAACCAGGCTGAAGGAGCAGCAGGTGCCAAATCAGAGATTAGGGCTTCTGAATGAGCCACGCTTGACAGCTGTTTTCTTTATACATTCACAGACCTTTCATCATCTTCTATCATACACACACACACACACCGACACTCTCTCAGTGTCACCATCCTGGTCAGGGGTAGGCATGTTTGCTCAACTCTCCCCAGACTATGACTAGGACAGTACCTCTTCACACATTTCCATGTGTCCTCTCCAGTCAGTGGTTTTCTCCTGCTGTCACTGCCTCTGAACAAAGGCTCTTCCCTCCTAACACTGCTCCTCTTGGACTCTTCCTGTCCACCACTGTTCCTGACTTCCTGTCATCACCATCCTCTGTCTCTGCATATTGCTTCCCCCAGGGATGAACTACTTTTCAGATTCTCTTGGGCTCTGTAATCATCTCTTCAAACCTTTCACTCTCTTTAACTGCTTCTCCATAGTGTGGTGACAGATCATGAAGTTGGAGAAAGACATTGAGCCCAAATAAGGCAAGACTTCCTGGAGAAAGTTACCTATAAACTGGGCCCTAACACATAAGTGAGAATTATCCAGTTGAAGAATGAAGGGAGTAAAAGAATGTCCTGAGGTCTTACCTGCTCTTTACATAAGTAGTAGAGAAGCTGAAGTTGTAAATAAGGACCATATTCTAAGGATCTTCGTGAAGTGAGTGGGGTTTTAGCATAAATGTAAATAGGGCCTTGATCTGAGGCTGACTAGTGTCTCCTAGCCTGTCACTACCTGTCATTTCATCTTGGCTCTTTTCATTATCCCTTCACCTGTCACGCTCTATCAGGTCCTCTCAAGCTAGCCCCTTCATCTCTGAGTCTTAGGAGTCCTGGTCTTGACTTTTGACCAATCACTGCCTTTTGGAATCTGTCAAGGCCTGACACTCTCTCAGGAACTTGTCAGGACTTCCTAGGACCAGTCACAAGCTGTTGTGACTGCATGACTTACCAATATCTTTCATAGTTTCTCCTGGCTTGTCATGATCTGTCATGCTTATTGTTCTTTTTCAGGGACAGGCTAGTCTAGGAGGTTTCACCACCCTCCATTTTGCATATAACTATAATGTTTTTGTTGATATATCTCTTACTGCTCTCAGTACTGGCTCGCTCCTTCCTCATTCTACACAGAAGGTATCCTATGAGAAAACCAGTTATGGCCAGTTCTCTGCTTCTCTCCAGTGATGCATAAGCTCTGAGGCATTAGAAGAGTTTGTGCTTTTCTCATGCCAAGCCCCAAGAGGTTGATTGTTGATTGGAACCTGCAATAGGACAGTTTTCATCACCTATTGAGTTTGGAGCATGTCAATCATAATTACATGGCCAATAAACTAAGAATAAATGTAAGCTTAGACTTCTAGGGTCAAAACTGAAAGCTCACTGGCTAGACAAGGGTTAGCAGAGATGTTTTACTGAGGATCTGAAGTGAGGAGGTTACATTTCTGTGGGTTGGGAAGCTACACTTCACCCAGGGAAACTGAGACTCAGAGAAGCATCAGGGGTGGCAGCATTTAGTGATGCCTCCTATGCGCAGTTCAATGATGGGAGCTGAGGACACAGACACAGTCATTAAGAGTCTCTCCGTAAAGGTGGTGTTCTAGTTTGCTATCTGCTGGAATGTAACATACCAGAAACAGAATGGCTTTTAAAAAGAGGAATTTAATAAGTTGCTAGTTTATAGTTCTAAGGCCGAGAAAACATCCCAATTAAAACAAGGCTATAGAAATGTCCAATCAAAGGCATCCAGGGAAAGATACCTTGGTTCAAGAAGACTGATGAAGTTCAGGGTTTCTCTCTCAAATGAAAGGGCACATGGCAAACACAGTCAGAGTTTCTCTTTCATCTGGAAGGGCACGTGGTGAACAAGGCATCATCTGCTAACTTCCTCTCCTGGCTTCCTGTTTCATGAAGCTCCCCGGAAGGCATTTTCCTTCTTCATCTCCAAAGGTCGTGGCTGGTAGACTCTGTTTCTCATGGCTATATCATTCTGTTCTGCTCTCTCTGAATCTCTCATTGTCCAAAATGTTTCCCCTTTTTTTAGGACTTCAGACACTAATCAAGACCTAGCCAAATGGGTGGAAACATGCCTCTACCTAATCCAGTTTAACAACCACTCTTAATTAAATCACATCTCCAGGGAGGTGATCTAATTACAGTTTCAAACATACAATGCCGAATAGGGATTAGAAGAACAGCTGCCTTTACAAAATGGGATTAGGATTAAAACATGGTTTTTCTAGGGTACATACATCATTTCAAACCAGCACAGGTGGGTAAGGAAAATGAGCAATGGGGGCAAGACAAGAAAGACAGATAAATCTTGCTATAGAGAGACAACGGAGAAGAAGAATGACATGGTCCAAATCCCCATGGGGCAGGTGTGGGAAGGCACGTTGAGGATGGAGACAGGAGAGTGACATGAAGTCATGGAAGGATCTCAACTATATTACAATGGAGGACAGCCAGGGACAGGGAATTGACTTTGGTATTGCTTCAGCAAGATCTCTCTGACAGCATTGTAGAGAACGAATAACAGAGTTCAAGAATTAAGACAGGGAGACCATTTAGAAAGTCCCTGCAAGGATACAGACTAGGTACAATAGCCCAAAATGAGGTGGATGGGTCACATCTCAATTAGTTTTAGGGGAAATATAGGTGGAAGGACTTAATGATGGGCAAGACACGTGGCATTTGGGAAAAGTAAGAGTCTAGAGGACTAGAACAATTCTGAGTGATAAGCAACATTAAACAGGGATGAGACTCAGTGTCCCAACCAGTCAGGTGTAGTTAGAATGACCCAACCCAAGCATTCCCCCTACCTGCTGAAATCCTTTACCCTAGGATTCTAGGTCTTCAGAGGAACTCCACAGAGATGTAATAGCCTGTAGAAAGCAAGAAGAATAAGGTTGGAATATAGGATACCTTGGTTCAACATACCCCTTGAAATGCTGTATGTACCCTAGTGAAAAGATGAAGACAAAGAAGCAGTCTGGATCAGGTCAGGAAGCTATTGTGTTGAGATAGGTTCAGATGTTATTCTGTAAGCATAGAAGATTTGTTGAAAGGTTTAAAACACAAAAGTGGTCTAGTGAGATCTGTGTTTAATCATGTCATTCTGGCTATTTTTTTTGAAGATGAGTTTGAGAAAGTGAGTTAAGGGTTATCATTTAAAATATATTAGCCGGAATCCAGGTGAGAGGTGTTGAAGAACAAAACTTGTGTATGATAAAGGCAGGGCCAAAGAGAAAGCACTAGAAAACTGAAATGTTAAGGATAAAGAAATTACAAGAAAAACTCCCTTGCTTGTGGTTTGGATGCCAAGTTGAATGGTGAGGATATAATGAGATGGGAAATTCAGGAGGACTGGGCTGGAAAGATGACTGATCTTATG
This sequence comes from Tamandua tetradactyla, assembly GCF_023851605.1. Lineage (NCBI taxonomy): Eukaryota > Metazoa > Chordata > Mammalia > Pilosa > Myrmecophagidae > Tamandua > Tamandua tetradactyla. The sequence goes on from NC_135328.1 coordinate 40,026,457, forward strand.
TTGAAAGCAATGATTTTGAGGTGCCCGTGGGACTTCCAAGTGAAAACATCCAGGGGATGCTTGGAAATATGGTCCTGAAATAGAGATAGAGCACCTTATGTTTGACAGGTGATAAAAGAAGTCACAGGAATTGGTGAGAGCACTCTGGAAAAAAAATAAATTTATAATAAGAAGATGGCCAAGGACCAGGTACATACCCACATCTATGGAGTAGGCAGTGGGAAAGGAGCCATGGCAGGACACAATAAAGGGAAGTTTAGAAAAGTGGAAGGAGAAACAGGAGAAAGAGGTGTCATGTAAGTCAAAGGAACACAATTTCAAATAGAATTGATACACAAGGCCAAAAGCCTTATAGAGTTAAGGAGACAAGAACTGAGAAATAAACAATGTATAGAGAAATGTCATTTTCATCTGTGGGCCTGTGACTGTTACTTTGCTAACAAATAAAACAATTCTTTAAAGCCTGCAAATGATTTTCCATAAAAAAAAAATTTGCATTGTTTTGTTTTGTATTATCTCTATTGATTTATATCCAAGAAAATACACCCCTTTCACACTTCATGACATTTGTGTCTTTTTAAGAAACCTTTGTTTAACCCAAGGCTGCAAAGATTTTCTCTTCTGTTTTCTTCTACAGTTTTTATACCACTTACATTTAAGTCTGTGATTCATTTCAAGTTAATTTTTTTATATAGTGAGATCTGGGTCAAGGTTTATTTATTTTTATTTATTTATATATTTTGCATATGGATAGTCAGCTGTGCCAGCATCATTGGTTGTAAGGATTATCCCTTTCATATTGAATTGCCTTGGCAGTTTTGTTAAAAATCAGCTGGCTATGCACGTGTGGGTCTATTTCTAGACTCCCAATACCATTACACTGATTATCTATCTATCTATCTATCTATCAAAACAGCATTATTTTGGACTTCCGGAGAAGATGGCGGTTTAGTAAGACGCGCAGATCTTAGTTTCTCCTCCAGAACAGCTACTAGGGGAGTAGAAATGATACAGAACAGCTCCCAAAACCATGACAGAGATCAAAAAGACAGCGTACTCCATCCTGGAAAGGCCGGCTGGCTGAGAGAACCCGCTCTGGTGAGATCACCGAAGGGCGCGGGCTTCACCGGGCAGGGCGGCAAGTGGCCGGAGTCACTCCCTTCCCCCTTCCCGGGCCGGCTGGAAGAATTGGACAGGCGGTCCCCTCAAACCGCGGCGGCTGGCACCCACACCACGCGCGGCCCCCCGGACCAACTGAGAGAATTGGATCGGAAATCCCCAGGCTGCAGAGAACGGTGACGGCGTGGGGGGGGCCCTTCCAAACCCGTGACTCCCCGGGAACGGTGCACACTCCCGGACGGGCCGTTGAGGCTGGCGCCCTCCTGCCACGCTTGGCGCCCCGGGCCGACTAGGAAATTCGGACGGGCGCTTTCCCGGGCTGCAGAGGTCAGCGACCCTCCCCGCGTTCGGACCCCGGGCCGGCCGGCACTCTTCCAAGCCGCTTCGGCTAGCGAACCTCCCGGACGGCGAGAGTTTTCCAAAGTTAAAGGACCAACAGCACCTTTTACTGGTGGGACCCGCAGACAAACATGTGCCACGAGCGCCACTTACTGGGCAGGATAAGAAAAACAGAACCCAGAGATTTCACAGAAAAATCTTCCAAACTTTTGGATCCAACACCTAGGGAAATCTGTCTAAATGTGCAGATGCCAGCAGAAGATAACAGATCACGCTCAAAAAATTGAATATATGGCCCAGTCAAAGGAACAAACCAATAGTTCAAATGAGATACAGGAGCTGAGACAACTAATGCTGAATATACGAACAGAAATGGAAAACCTCTTCAAAAACGAAATCGATAAATTGAGGGAGGACATGAAGAAGACATGGGCTGAACATAAAGAAGAAATAGAAAAACTAAAAAAACAAATCACAAAACTGATGGGAGTGAAGGACAAAGTAGAAAAGATGGAAAAAACAATGGATACCTACAATGATAGATTCAAAGAAACAGAAGATAGAATTAGTGATTTGGAGGATGGAACAACTGAATTCCAAAAAGAAACAGAAACTATCGGGAAAAGAATGGAAAAATTTGAACAGGGTATCAAGGAACTCAAGGACAATATGAAGCGCACAAATATACGTGTTGTGGGTGTCCCAGAAGGAGAAGAGAAGGAAAAAGGAGGAGAAAAACTAATGGAAGAAATTATCACTGAAAATTTCCCAACTCTTATGAAAGACCTAAAATTACAGATCCAAGAAGTGCAGCGCACCCCAAAGAGATTAGACCCAAATAGGCATTCTCCAAGACACTTACTAGTTAGAATGTCAGATGTCAAAGAGAAAGAGAGGATCTTGAAAGCAGCAAGAGAAAAACAATCCATCACGTACAAGGGAAACCCAATAAGACAATGTGTAGATTTCTCAGCAGAAACCATGGAGGCTAGAAGACAGTGGGATGATATATTTAAATTACTAAAAGAGAAAAACTGCCAACCAAGACTCCTATATCCAGCAAAATTGTCCTTCAAAAATGAGGGAGAAATTAAAACATTCTCAGACAAAAAGTCACTGAGAGAATTTGTGACCAAGAGACCAGCTCTGCAAGAAATACTAAAGGGAGCACTAGAGTCAGAAACGAAAAGACAGAAGAGAGAGGTATGGAGAAGAGTGTAGAAAGAAGGAAAATCAGATATGATATATATAATACAAAAGGCAAAATGGTAGAGGAAAATATTATCCAAACAGTAATAACACTAAATGTTAATGGACTGAACTCCCCAATCAAAAGACATAGACTGGCAGAATGGATTAAAAAACAGGATCCTTCTATATGCTGTCTACAGGAAACACATCTTAGACCCAAAGATAAACATAGGTTGAAAGTGAAAGGTTGGGAAAAGATATTTCATGCAAATAACAACCAGAAAATAGCAGGAGTGGCTATACTAATATCCAACAAATTAGACTTCAAATGTAAAACAGTTAAAAGAGACAAAGAAGGACACTATCTACTAATAAAAGGAACAATTAAACAAGAAGACATAACAATCATAAATATTAATGCACCGAACCAGAATGCCCCAAAATACGTGAGGAATACACTGCAAACACAGAAAAGGGAAATAGACTCATATACCATAATAGTTGGAGACTTCAATTCACCACTCTCATCAATGGAAAGAACATCTAGACAGAGGATCAATAAAGAAACAGAGAATTTGAATATTACAATAAATGAGTTAGACTTAACAGACATTTATAGGACATTACACCCCACATCAGCAGGATACACCTTTTTCTCAAGTGCTCATGGATCATTCTCAAAGATAGACCATATGCTAGGTCATAAAGCAAGTCTCAACAAATTTAAAAAGACTGAAATTATACACAACACTTTCTTGGATCATAAAGAAATGGAGTTGGAAATCAATAATAGGTAGAGGGCCAGAAAATTCACAAATGCGTGGAGGCTCAACAACACACTCTTAAACAACGAGTGGGTCAAGGAAGAAATTACAAGAGAAATTAGTAAATATCTCGAGGCGAATGAAAATGAAAACACAACATATCAAAACCTATGGGATGCAGCAAAGGCAGTGCTAAGAGGGAAATTTATTGCCCTAAATGCCTATATCAGAAAAGAAGAAAAGGCAAAAATGCAGGAATTAACTGTTCACTTGGAAGAACTGAAGAAAGAACAGCAAACTAATCCCAAAGCAAGCAAAAGGAAAGAAATAACAAAGATCAAAGCAGAAATAAATGAAATTGAAAACATGAAAACAATAGAGAAAATCAATAAGACCAGAAGTTGGTTCTATGAGAAAATCACTAAGATTGATGGGCCCTTAGCAAGATTGACAAAAAGAAGAAGAGAGAGGATGCAAATAAATAAGATCAGAAATGGAAGAGGAGACATAACTACTGACCTCACAGAAATAAAGGAGGTAATAACAGGATACTATGAACAACTTTACGCTAATAAATACAACAATTTAGATGAAATTGACGGGTTCCTGGAAAGACATGAACAACCAACTTTGACTCAAGAAGACATAGATGACCTCAACAAACCAATCACAAGTAAAGAAATTGAATTAGTCATTCAAAATCTTCCTAAAAAGAAAAGTCCAGGACCAGATGGCTTCACATGTGAATTCTACCAAACATTCCAGAAAGAATTAGTACTAACTCTCCTCAAACTCTTCAAAAAAATCGAAGTGGAAGGAAAACTACCTAATTCATTCTATGAAGCCAACATCACCCTCATACCAAAACCAGGCAAAGATATTGCAAAAAAAGAAAACTACAGTCCAATCTCTCTAATGAATATAGATGCAAAAATCCTCAACAAAAATCTAACAAATCGTATCCAACAACACATTAAAAGAATTATACATCATGACCAAGTAGGATTCATCCCAGGTATGCAAGGATGGTTCAACATAAGAAAATCAATTAATGTAATACACCATATCAACAAATCAAAGCAGAAAAATCACATGATCATCTCAATTGATGCAGAGAAGGCATTTGACAAGATTCAACATCCTTTCCTGTTGAAAACACTTCAAAAGATAGGAATACAAGGGAACTTCCTTAAAATGATAGAGGGAATATATGAAAAACCCACAGCTAATATCATCCTCAATGGGGAAAAATTGAAAACTTTCCCCCTAAGATCAGGAGCAAGACAAGGATGTCCACTATCACCACTATTATTCAACATTGTGTTGGAGGTTCTAGCCAGAGCAATTAGACAAGAAAAAGAAATACAAGGCATCAAAATTGGAAAGGAAGAAGTAAAACTATCACTCTTTGCAGACGATATGATACTATACATCGAAAACCTGGAAAAATCCACAACAAAACTACTAGAGCTAATAAATGAGTACAGCAAAGTAGCAGGTTACAAGATCAACATTCAAAAATCTGTAGCATTTCTATACACTAGCAATGAACAAGCTGAGGGGGAAATCAAGAAACGAATCCCATTTACAATTGCAACTAAAAGAATAAAATACCTAGGAATAAATTTAACTAAAGAAACAAAAAACCCATATAAAGAAAACTACAAAAAAACTGTTAAAAGAAATCACAGAAGACCTAAATAGATGGAAGGGCATACCGTGTTCATGGATTGGAAGACTAAATATAGTTAAGATGTCAATCCTACCTAAATTGATTTACAGATTCAATGCAATACCAATCCAAATCCCAACAACTTATTTTTCAGAAACAGAAAAACCAATAAGCAAATTTATCTGGAAGGGCAGGGTGCCCCGAATTGCTAAAAACATCTTGAGGAAAAAAAACGAAGCTGGAGGTCTTGCGCTGCCTGACTTTAAGGCATATTATGAAGCCACAGTGGTCAAAACAGCATGGTATTGGCATAAAGATAGATATATCGACCAATGGAATCAAATACAGTGCTCAGATATAGACCTTCACATCTATGGACATTTGATCTTTGATAAGGCAGTCAAGCCAACTCACCTGGGACAGAACAGTCTCTTCAATAAATGGTGCCTAGAGAACTGGATATCCATATGCAAAAGAATGAAAGAAGACCCATATCTCACACCCTATACAAAAGTTAACTCAAAATGGATCAAAGATCTAAACATTAGGTCTAAGACCATAAAACAGTTAGAGGAAAATGTAGGGAGATATCTTATGAATCTTACAACTGGAGGCAGTTTTATGGACCTTAAACCTAAAGCAAGAGCACTGAAGAAGGAAATAAATAAATGGGAACTCCTCAAAATTAAACACTTTTGTGCATCAAAGAACTTCATCAAGAAAGTAGAAAGACAGCCTACACAATGGGAGACAATATTTGGAAATGACATATCAGATAAAGGTCTAGTATCCAGAATTTATAAAGAGATTGTTCAACTCAACAACAAAAAGACAGCCAACCCAATTACAAAATGGGAAAAAGACTTGAATAGACACCTATCAGAAGAGGAAATACAAATGGCCAAAAGGCACATGAAGAGATGCTCAATGTCCCTGGCCATTAGAGAAATGCAAATCAAAACCACAATGAGATATCATCTCACACCCACCAGAATGGCCATTATCAACAAAACAGAAAATGACAAGTGCTGGAGAGGATGCGGAGAAAGAGGCACACTTATCCACTGTTGGTGGAAATGTCAAATGGTGCAACCACTGTGGAAGGCAGTTTGGCGGTTCCTCAAAAAGCTGAATATAGAATTGCCATACGACCCAGCAATACCATTGCTGGGAATCTATTCAAAGGACTTAAGGGCAAAGACACAAACGGACATTTGCACACCAATGTTTATAGCAGCGTTATTTACAATTGCAAAGAGATGGAAACAACCAAAATGTCCATCAACAGACGAGTGGTTAAACAAACTGTGGTATATACATACGATGGAATATTATGCAGCTTTAAGACAGGATAAACTTATGAAGCATGTAATAACATGGATGGACCTAGAGAACATTATGCTGAGTGAGTCTAGCCAAAAACTAAAGGACAAATACTGTATGGTCCCACTGATGTGAACGGACATTCGAGAATAAATTTGGAATATGTCATTGGTAACAGAGTCCAGCAGGAGGTAGAAACAGGGTAAGATTATGGGCAGTTGGAGCTGAAGGGATACAGACTGTGCAACAGGACTGGATATAAAAAATCAGAAATGGACAGCACAATACTACCTAATTTTAATGCAATTATGTTAAAACATTGAATGAAGCTGCATGTGAGGTATAGGTTTTTTTTTCTCTCTATTATCGTTTTAATTCTTATTCTGTTGTCTTTTTATTTCTTTTTCTAAATCTATGCAAATGTACTAAGAAATGATGAATATGCAACTATGTGATGATATTAAGAATTACTGATTGTACATGTAGAATGGAATGATTTCTAAATGTTTTGTTAAATTTTTTAATTAATAAAAAAACAGCATTATTTTGATTACTGTAGCTTTAAAGTAAAACTTGAAGTCAGGTAATATGCATTCTCCAACTCTGTTACTTTTAAATAAAATCAGGTTTTAGAGTGATTTGCATATCCATACAAATTTTATAATCAGCATATTAATTTCTACAAAACAGATGGCTAGGCTTTTCATTGGAATTGCATAGAATGTGTAAGTAATTTGGGGGAGAATTGGCAGATTCACAATATTGAGTCATCAGATTCATAAATGGAAATGTTTCTTTTTTAATTTAGGTCTTCTTTAATTTCAATCAGCAACTACTATTTTGTAGTTTTCAGTGTACAGAACCTCCACTTATTTTTGCGAGATGTATCACTACTTCGTGTTTTGGGATTCTATTGTAAATGGAGCTTTTTATTTAAATTTTCTATTTTTTCTGGTTATTATATAGAAATAAAATTAATTTTTATTTATTAACTGTGTATCCTGTGACCTTGGTATACTCATTTATTTGGTCTCATATCTTTTCATAGTTCACTTAGTACAATTTTTATACACAGTCAAGCTGTCTGCAAACAAAGAAATGTTGTACTTTTTCCTTACCAATCTTTATGCTTTTACTTATTTTTCTTGTCTTAATGCACCATTTAAGACATTCAATAAAATGTTGAATAAACAGGTGAGCGTGGCTAACCTTACCTTATTTTAATCTTAGGAGGAAACACAGTTCTTTCTGCCATTAAATATGATATTAGCTATGGGTTTTTCATAGATGCCCCTTATCGGCTTGATGAAGTTTTCTTCTAACCCTAGTCTTTTGTGTGGTTCTTTTTGAGAGTTATTTTTTCTAATGGATATGTGTTAGGTTTTATCAAATGATTTTAGCCTCTATTGAAATGATCACGTGGAGAATTACACTGATTGTTTTTGTTTTGTTTATTATTGTTAAACCAGTCTTGAGATGCCTGGGAAAATACCACTTGATCATGATGTAATACTCTTTTTGAAGTATCACAAAATTCAATTTGTGGAAATTTTCACATAGATTTTTGTGTCTATGCTTATAAAGGAGAGTTGCTCTTGGTTTCTTTTCTTATTACGCCTGTCTGGTTTTGGTATCAAGATAGGATTAAGTGTCTGCTCAGCTTTGTTTTTTTCGGAAAAGTTTGTGTAGAATTGGTATTGATTCTTCTTTAAAATTCCAGTCCATCTGGGCCTAGAACATTCTCTGTGGAACGCTGATTCATTTCAAATTTTATTCCTTTAATAAATATAGAACTAATCCTTTTTTTCTCTGAAGTGTGCTCTGGTAGTGTGTGTCTTTCAAGGAATTTCCCCATTTCATTCCATTTGTTCAATATCTTGGCTTTAAGATGTTCAAAATAATCCCTTATTATCTTTTTAATAGCTATGGAATCTGTAGTTACAGCACCTCTCTCAAACTTGATATTGGTAATATGTGGCCTCTCTCTTTTTTCCTGATCGTTCTGCCCAGATTTGTATCAATTCTATTAATTTTCTCAAAGAACCATTTTTTGCTTTCATACATATTCTCTAATTTTCTACTTTCCATCATAGTCTTTAGAATTCCATTTCTATTTTTTACTGTGGATTTTATTTCTCTTCTTATTCTAGTTTCTAAAGATGAAAGATGAAACCATTCCTTTCTGATATAGGAAATTAGTACTAGCAATTCTCAAAAAAAGTAATTTAGCTCCATCTCACAAATTCTGAAATGTTGTGTTTATTTCTCATTCAATTCAAAATATTTCTAATTATTCTTGTGATTCTTTTAACTCTAATTTATTTAGTAGTATATTGTTTAACTTAAAAATAATTCATGATTTTTCCAGATATCATTATGCCATTGATTTCTAATTTAATGCAATTGTGGTCAAGGAATCACATTTAAATGACCTGAATCCTTTCAAATTCATTGACATTTGTTTTAACAGCACATTTATGGTCTATTGTTACAAATACTGACTTTTCCACCTGCTTTAGTTTCCTGGCTGCTAAATCAAAACTCATGCAATGGTTTGGTTTAAACAACCATAACTTATTGGCTCATGGTCTTCTGGCTAGGAGAAGTCCAAAATGAAGGTGTCATCAAGGTGATGCATTCTCTCAGAAGATTGTGTCACTCCGGCCTTTGGCTTTTCTCTTATGGCAATGCATATGGCAGCCTTTCCTGACTTCTCCCTTCTCTTCCATGCCCTATTAATGTTCAGCTTCTGGCTGCTCCCCTGTGGCTTTCTCTCTTCTCTCCCTTCCCTATAACTTCAGTAATACGAGTAAGAACCATCCTGAATCAGTTGGGCCATGCCTTAACTGCAGTAACCTCATCAAAAGGTCCTATTTACAATGTGTTCACACCCACAGGGAGGACTAAGATTAAGAACATTTCTGGGGTTCAAGCCAGCACAGGTACCAAGTCTAGGAACGCTTCACCTAGGCACAGTTACCCAATGTTACTTTGGGACATGTATCACAAAATGCTTTTAAAAGCTCGATTTTGAAATGCATACACATTTATGATTATTGTGTCTGGGTGAGTTGATCTCTTTATGATTTTGAAATGTCACCTTTTAATCTGGTATTTTCCTTGTTCTGAAATCTACTTTGGATGATATTCATATGACCTCTCCAACTTTTTTCAAATATTTTTATTGAGAAATCTTCACACACATTCAGTCCATACATGTGGCTCACAATAAAATCACGTAGGTGTACATTCATCACCATGATCATTTCCAGAACACCTGCATCACTCTAGAAAAAAAAAAAAGGAAAGAAGAAAACTCATACATCCCATTCTCCTACTGCTCTGTGCTGGTTTGAAAGGATGTATGTACCCTAGAAAAGCCATGTTTGAATGGTCCTATAAAAGAGGAAACATTTTGGAGAATGAGAGCGATTCAGAGAGAACAGAGCAAAACGACATAGCCACAAGAAGCAGAGTCCACCAGCCAGCGACCTTTGGAGATGAAGAAGGAAAATGCTTCCTGGGGAGCTTCATGAAACAGGAAGCCAGGAGAGGAAGCTAGCAGATGATGGTGTGTTTGTCACGTGCACTTCCAGATGAGAGAGAAACTCTGTGTTCGCCACGTGCCTTTCCACTTGAGAGAGAAACCCTAAACTTCACTGGACTTCCTGAACCAAGGTATCTTTCCCTGGATGCCTTTGATTGGACATTTCTATAGACTTGTTTTAATTGGGACATTTTCTCAGCCTTAGAACTGTAAACTAGCAACTTATCAAATTTCCCTTTTTAAAAGCCATTCTGTTTTTAGTATACTGCATTCCAGCAGCTAGCAAACTAGAACACCCTCCCTCTCATTGACCACTAGCATTTCATTCAACCAATTTTTTACCTTTATCCTCCCTATGATTTATTTATTTATTTATTTACTCACTTACTTACTTACTTATTTATTTTCTTTTATCTGCATGGGCAAGCACCGGGAATCGAAACTGGGTCTCTGGCACGGCAGGCAAGAACTGTGCCACTGAGCCTCCATGGCCTACCCTGATTTATTTATTTTTTATCCTTATGTTTTTATTCATCTATCCATACCCTGGATAAATGGAGCATCAGACACAACGTTTCCATAATCACACAGTCATATTGTAAAAGCTATATAGTTATACAATCGTCTTCAAGAATCAAGGCTATCAGAATACAGCTCAACAGTTTCAGGAACTTCCATCAGCCACTCCAACATACCATAAACTAAAAACGAATATCTATGCAATGCATAAGAATAACCTCCAGGATAATCACTTGACTCTGAAATCTCTTAGCCACTGAAACTTTATTTTGTCTCATTTCTCTCTTTTCCCTTTTGGTCAAGACTTTCTCAATCCCATGATGTCAGATCCTGGCTCACCCCGGGAGTCCTGTCTCACATTGTCAGGGAGATTTACATGCCTGGGTGTCATGTTCCACATCAGGGGAAGGCAGTGAGTTCAGGGTTAGAGAGAGAGGCCACATCTGAACAACAAAAGAGGTTCTCTGGTGGGGAGAGGTGACCCTTAGGTACAATTATAAGGAGGCATAGCTTCTCCTTTGCAGGAGTAAGTTTCATAGGGGTAAACCCCAAGATCAAGGGCTCATCTTATTGAATTGATTGTCCCCTCTGCTTGTGAGAATATCAGGAATTCCCCAGATGGGGAGGCTGAATATTTCTTCCTTTCTCCCCTGTCCTCCAAGGGGACTTTGCAAATACTTTTTTATTGTCTGTCCAGTTACTCTGAGATATGTTGCAGCATCACACTAATCTGTACAAACCAACAGGATCTCCTGCCCTATTCAAGATTCCATGTAATTATGGAATACAAATAAACTGATCATACATTCAACTTTCATTTGATGAGTGTCATCAATATACATTCATTTCCATGATTTTACTATTAACCTGTCTTTGTTTAAAGCTTTTTTAGACAACATATATTTGTAACTTGATTTTTTCCCCCAATCTTATAGTCTCTGACTTTTAATTGGAGTGTATACTTTTGGGGAATGTATTTTTTTGCTAAGGTCAAGTAGTAGCTATTTAAGCTTTACAACCCATGCATTCTCTTTCACAACCACCCAGCACCATAGGTACAGTCAAAAGCAGGCTTAGACAATACATAAGCACGGCAAATAAATATGATTGCCTTCCAATATTATTACTATTAAAACAGGCATCAGACTGAATTTTACTGTGGGCTGTAGTTTGCTGGCCACTCAAACTACTAAATCTCAGCATTTAGATTTAGTATAATGATCAATTTATATTTTAATCTACTATCATGAGAATTCTTTTTTGTTTGTCTTATCTGAATTTGAAGCTCATAAAATTCTGTTTCTGTTAGATTATTATTAAATTTATGATTCCATTTTATCTCCCCTTAACAGCTTTATTCCCTCCCTTTTGGAGTGGGGTTTATAATATACATCTCAACTTGTCACAACCTACCTTTAAATAATATTGCATCACTTTATATGAAGTGTAGGAATTTTACGACACTATAATTCCATTCCCCTTTTGCATTTTATGCTATTGTCACCATAGATTTTTCTTCTACATTTTTACTAACCCCAAAATAAATTTTCATTTTTTTACTTATAAAGTCAATTATTTTAAGATGATTGTAATGAAGAAAAGATATCTTATATTTACCTATATATTTATATTTTGCATTTTTCATTCTTCACATTGACTTGAATTTCTATATGATATTATTTTCTTTCTATCTGTGAAACCCTTTTTTTTTATTAATTAACGGAAAAAAAGAAATTAACCCAACATTTAGAAATCATACCATTCTACATATGCAATCAGTAATTCTTAACATCATCACATAGATGCATGATCATCGTTTCTTAGTACATTTGCATCGGTTTAGAAGAACTAGCAACACAACCGAAAAAGATATAGAATGTTAATATAGAGAAAAAAAATAAAAGTAATAATAGTAAGAACAAAACAAAACAAAACAAAAACCTATAGCTCGGATGCAGCTTCATTCAGTGTTTTAACATGATTACTTTACAATTAGGTATTATTGTGCTGTCCATTATTGAGTTTTTGTATCTAGTCCTGTTGCACAGTCTGTATCCCATCAGCTCCAATTACCCATTATCTTACCCTGTTTCTAACTCCTGCTGAACTCTGTTACCAATGACATATTTCAAGTTTATTCTCGAATGTCGATTCACATCAGTGGGACCATACAGTATTTGTCTTTTAGTTTTTGGCTAGACTCACTCAGCATAATGTTCTCTAGGTCCATCCATGTTTTTACATGCTTCATAAGTTTATCCTGCCTTAAAGCTGCATAATATTCCATCTATGTATATACCACAGTTTGTTTAGCCACTCGTCTGTTGATGGACATTTTGGCTGTTTCCATCTCTTTGCAATTGTAAATAACGCTGCTATAAACATTGGTGTGCAAATGTCCGTTTGAGTTTTTGCCCTTAAGTCCTTTGAGTAGATTCCCAGCAATGGTATTGCTCGGTCATATGGCAATTCTATATTCAGCTTTTTGAGGAACTACCAAACTGCCTTCCACAGTGGTTGCACCATTTGACATGCCCACCAACAGTGGATAAGTGTGCCACTTTCTCCGCATCCTCTCCAGCACTTGTCATTTTCTGTTTTGTTGATAATGGCCATTCTGGTGGGTGTGAGATGATATCTCATTGTGGTTTTGATTTGCATTTCTCTAATGGCCAGGGACATTGAGCATCTCTTCATGTGCCTTTTGGCCATTTGTATTTCCTCTTCTGAGAGGTGTCTATTCAAGTCTTTTTCCCATTTTGTAACTGGGTTGGCTGTCTTTTTGTTGTTGAGTTGAACAATCTCTTTATAAATTCTGGATACTAGACCTTTATCTGATATGTCGCTTCCAAATATTGTCTCCCATTGTGTAGGCTGTCTTTCTACTTTCTTGATGAAGTTCTTTGATGTACAAAAGTGTTTAATTTTGAGGAGTTCCCATTTATTTATTTCCTTCTTCATTGTTCTTGCTTTAGGTTTAAGGTCCATAAAACTGCCTCCAATTGTAAGGTTCATAAGATATCTCCCTACATTTTCCTCTAACTGTTTTATGGTCTTAGACCTAATGTTTAGATCTTTGATCCATTTTGAGTTAACTTTTGTATAGGGTGTGAGACATGGCTCTTCTTTCATTCTTTTGCATATGGATATCCAGTTCTCTAGGCACCATTTATTGAAGAGACTGTTCTGTCCCAGGTGAGTTGGCTTGACTGCCTTATCAAAGATTAAATGTCCATAGATGAGAGGGTCTATATCTGAGCACTGTATTTGATTCCATTGGTCGATATATCTATCTTTATGCCAATACCATGCTGTTTTGACCACTGTGGCTTCATAATATGCCTTAAAGTCAGGCAGTGCAAGACCTCCAGCTTCGTTTTTTTTCCTCAAGATGTTTTTAGCAATTCGGGGCACCCTGCCCTTCCAGATAAATTTGCTTATTGGTTTTTCTGTTTCTGAAAAATAAGTTGTTGGGATTTGGATTGGTATTGCATTGAATCTGTAAATCAATTTAGGTAGGATTGACATCTTAACTATATTTAGTCTTCCAATCCATGAACACAGTATGCCCTTCCATCTATTTAGGTCTTCTGTGATTTTTTTTAACAGTTTTTTGTAGTTTTTTTTATATAGGTTTTTTTGTCTCTTTAGTTAAATTTATTCCTAGGTATTTTATTCTTTTAGTTGCAATTGTAAATGGGATTCGTTTCTTGATTTCCCCCTCCGCTTGTTCATTGCTAGTGTATAGAAATGCTACAGATTTTTGAATGCTGATCTTGTAACCTGCTACTTTGCTGTACTCATTTATTAGCTCTAGTAGTTTTGTTGTGGATTTTTCCAGGTTTTCGACGTATAGTATCATATCGTCTGCAAACAGTGATAGTTTTACTTCTTCCTTTCCAATTTTGATGCCTTGTATTTCTTTTTCTTGTCTAATTGCTCTGGCTAGAACCTCCAACACAATGTTGAATAATAGTGGTGATAGTGGACATCCTTGTCTTGTTCCTGATCTTAGGGGGAAAGTTTTCAATTTTTCCCCATTGAGGATGATATTAGCTGTGGGTTTTTCATATATTCCCTCTATTATTTTAAGGAAGTTCCCTTGTATTCCTATCCTTTGAAGTGTTTTCAACAGGAAAGGATGTTGAATCTTGTCAAATGCTTTCTCTGCATCAATTGAGATGATCATGTGATTTTTCTGCTTTGATTTGTTGATATGGTGTATTACATTAATTGATTTTCTTATGTTGAACCATCCTTGCATACCTGGGATGAATCCTACTTGGTCGTGATGTATAATTCTTTTAATGTGTTGTTGGATACGATTTGCTAGAATTTTATTGAGGATTTTTGCATCTATATTCATTAGAGAGATTGGCCTGTAGTTTTATTTTTTTGTAATATCTTTGCCTGGTTTTAGTATGAGGGTGATGTTGGCTTCATAGAATGAATTAGGTAGTTTTCCCTCCGCTTCCATTTTTTTGAAGAGTTTGAGGAGAGTTGGTACTAATTCTTTCTGGAATGTTTGATAGAATTCAGATGTGAAGCCGTCTGGTCCTGGACTTTTCTTTTTAGGAAGCTTTTGAATGACTAATTCAATTTCTTTACTTGTGATTGGTTTGTTGAGGTCATCTATGTCTTCTTGAGTCAAAGTTGGTTGTTCATGTCTTTCCAGGAACCCATCCATTTCCTCTAAATTGTTGTATTTATTAGCATAAAGTTGTTCATAGTATCCTGTTATTACCTCCTTTATTTCTGTGAGGTCAGTAGTTATGTCTCCTCTTCCATTTCTGATCTTATTCATTTGCATCCTCTCTCTTCTTCTTTTTGTCAATCTTGCTAAGGGCCCATCAATCTTATTGATTTTCTCATAGAACCAAATTCTGGCCTTATTGATTTTCTCTATTGTTTTCATGTTTTCAATTTCATTTATTTCTGCTCTAAAATTTGTTATTTCTTTCCTTTTGCTTGCTTTGGGATTAGTTTGCTGTTCTTTCTCCAGTTCTTCCAAGTGGACAGTTAATTCCTGCATTTTTGCCTTTTCTTCTTTTCTGATATAGGCATTTAGGGCAATAAATTTCCCTCTTAGCACTGCCTTTGCTGTGTCCCATAAGTTTTGATATGTTGTGTTTTCATTTTCATTCGCCTCGAGGTATTTGCTAATTTCTCTAGCAATTTCTTCTTTGACCCACTCATTGTTTAGGAGTGTGTTGTTGAGCCTCCACGTATTTGTGAATTTTCTGGCATTCTGCCTATTATTGATTTCCAACTTCATTCCTTTATGATCCGAGAAAGTGTTGTGTATGATTGCAATCTTTTTAAATTTGTTAAGACTTGCTTTGTGACCCAGCATATGGTCTATCTTTGAGAATGATCCATGAGCACTTGAGAAAAAGGTGTATCCTGCTGATGTGGGATGTAATGTCCTATAAATGTCTGTTAAGTCTAGCTCATTTATAGTAATATTCAGATTCTCTATTTCTTTATTGATCCACTGTCTAGATGTTCTGTCCATTGATGAGAGTGGTGAATTGAAGTCTCCAACTATTATGGTATATGAGTCTATTTCCCTTTTCTGTGTTTGCAGTGTATTCCTCACGTATTTTGGGGCATTCTGGTTCGGTGTGTAAATATTTATGATTGTTATGTCTTCTTGTTTAATTGTTCCTTTTATTAGCATATAGTGTCCTTCTTTGTCTCTTTTAACTGTTTTACATTTGAAGTCTAATTTGTTGGATATTAGTATAGCCACTCCTGCTATTTTCTGGTTGTTATTTGCATGAAATATCTTTTCCCAACCTTTCACTTTCAACCTATGTTTATCTTTGGGTCTAAGATGTGTTTCCTG
Source organism: Tamandua tetradactyla (assembly GCF_023851605.1). Lineage (NCBI taxonomy): Eukaryota > Metazoa > Chordata > Mammalia > Pilosa > Myrmecophagidae > Tamandua > Tamandua tetradactyla. The sequence continues at coordinate 40,042,779 of NC_135328.1, forward strand.
TAGACAGCATATAGAAGGATCCTGTTTTTTAATCCATTCTGCCAATCTATGCCTTTTGATTGGGGAATTCAGTCCATTAATATTTAGTGTTATTACTGTTTGGATAATATTTTCCTCTACCATTTTGCCTTTTGTATTATATATATCATATCTGATTTTCCTTCTTTCTACACTCTTCGCCATACCTCTCTCTTCTGTCTTTTTGTATCTGACTCTAGTGCTCCTTTTAGTATTTCTTGCAGAGCTGGTCTCTTGGTCACAAATTCTCTCAGTGACTTTTTGTCTGAGAATGTTTTAATTTCTCCCTCATTTTTGAAGGATAATTTTGCTGGATATAGGAGTCTTGATTGGCACTTTTTCTCTTTTAGTAATTTAAATATATCATCCCACTGTCTTCTAGCTTCCATGGTTTCTGCTGAGAAATCTACACATAGTCTTATTGGGTTTCCCTTGTATGTGATGGATTTTTTTTCTCTTGCTGCTTTCAAGATCCCCTCTTTCTCTTTGACCTCTGACATTCTAACTAGTAAGTGTCTTGGAGAATGCCTATTTGGGTCTAATCTCTTTGGGGTGCGCTGCACTTCTTGGATCTGTAATTTTAGGTCTTTCATAAGAGTTGGGATATTTTCAGTGATGATTTCTTCCATTAGTTTTTCTCCTCCTTTTTCCTTCTCTTCTCCTTCTGGGACACCCACAACACGTATATTTGTGCAGTTAGTATTGTCCTTGAGTTCCCTGATACCCTGTTCAATTTTTTCCATTCTTTTCCCGATAGTTTCTGTTTCTTTTTGGAATTCAGATGTTCCATCCTCCAAATCACTAATTCTATCTTCTGTCTCTTTAAATCTATCATTGTAGGTATCCATTGTTTTTTCCATCTTTTCTACTTTATCCTTCACTTCCGTAAGTTCTGTGATTTGTTTTTTCAGTTTTTCTATTTCTTCTTTATGTTCAGCCCATGTCTTCTTCATGTCCTTCCTCAATTTATCGATTTCATTTTGAAGAGGTTTTCCATTTCTGTTCGTATATTCAGCATTAATTGTCTCAGCTCTTGTATCTCATTTGAACTATTGGTTTGTTCCTTTGACTGGGCCATATTCTCAATCTTCTGAGCGTGGACCGTTATCTTCTGCTGCTGGCGTCCGGGCATTTAGTCAGATTTCCCTGGGTGTCGGACCCATTTCCCTGGGTGTCGGACCCAACAAGGTTGTAAGATTTTTCTGTGAAATCTCTGGGTTCTGTTTTTCTTATCCTGCCCAGTAGGTGGTGCTCGTGGCACACATTTGTCTGCGGGTCCCACCAGTAAAAGGTGCTGTGGGTCCTTTAAATTGGAAAACTCTCGCCGTGGGGGAGGTTCACCAGCCGAAGCGGCTTGGAAGAGTGCCAGCCGGCCCGGGGGTCCAAACGCAGGGAGGGTCGCCAGCTGCCGCAGCCCGGGAGAGCACCCGTCTAAATTTCCTAGTCGGCCCGGGGCGCCAAGCATGGCGGGAGGGCACCAGCCGCCGCCGCCCGGGAGAGTGCACCGTTCCCAGCTGGACCGGGGAGTCACGTGTTTGGAAGGGACCCCCCCTGGTCACCGTCTCCGTGGCCTGGGGATTTCCGATCCAATTCTCTCAGTTGGTCCGGGGGGCCGTGCATGGTGGGGGCGCCAGCCGCTGTGGCTTGAGGGGACCCCCTGCCCAATTCTGCCAGCTGGCCCAGGAAGGAGGAAGGGAGGGACTCCGGCTGCTTGCCGCCCCACCCGGGGAAGCCCGTGCCCCTCGGTGATCTCACCGGAGCGAGTTATCCCAGCCAGTCAGCCGTTCCAGGATGGGGTACGCTGTCTTTTTGATCTCTGTCATGGCTCCGGGAGCTGTTCTGTATCGTTTCTACTCCCCCAGTAGCTGTTCTGGAGGAGGAAAGGTGAGGATGGCAAGGCTGTCAAGGACGGTGGCGGAGGAGCCGGTGAAGGCGGAAGAGGGCACGGTGGTGGTCGGAGAGCCGCTGGAGTAGGAGGAGAAAGGGAAGGATAAGATGGCGGATGGAGCGCCGCCGGAGCAGAAGGGGAAAGAGAAGGGCAAGATGGCGGCGGGAGCGCCGCCGGCGGAGAAAGAGGAAGAGGAGGGCTAGATGGCATCGGGAGCGCCGGCGGAGAAAGAGGAAGACGAGGGCTAGATGGCGGCAAAAGAGGAAGAGGAGGGCTAGATGGCGGCAGGAGCGCCGGCGGAGAAAGAGGAAGAGGAGGGCTAGATGGCGGCGGGAGCGCCGGCGGAGAAGGGGGAAGAGGAGGGCTTCGCCTTTATTTTTGAACTATCATTCTGATGGGTTTAGAATGCTAGGTTGGCAGGTTTGCTTTTTCACAGGATCTAAAATATTTCACTCCATTGTTTTCTTGTTTGCAAGATCCATTCTTATACTTATCTTTTCTCCTCTGTAATGTGGTTTTTTTCCTCTTGTTGCTTTAAAGATTTTCACTTTACCACTGATTTTCATCAGTTTTATTCGCTTGTACCTTGCTGTCTCTGTGTGTGTGTGTTAATACTTATTCTCCTTGGGGTTCAGTGAGTTACTTGGCTCAGTGAGTTTATAGTTTCATAACATTTGGAAAATTTGGAGCCATTATTTCTTCAAATATTTTTCTACTTCGTTCTTCCTTATCCTTACCTCCTAGGACGCACATATATTAGAAATCACTTGATAGCTTCACACAAGACACTTAGGCTCTTCCACTTTTTAAATATTTTTTTCACTTTGTGTTTTCATTTGAGTCTCCACTGTTGTGCTTTCAACTTCATAGATCTTTATTTCAACACTCTTTAGTGTGTTTATTTATTTAGTTACTTTTTACACAGGCAGGCACCAGGAATCAAATCCAGGTCTCCATCATGGCAGGCAAGAACTCTGCCACTGAGCCACCGTGGCCCACCCTAGTGTGTTTATTCTTAATTTCAAATATTTTATTCTTTCACTTCTAGAAACATTATTTGTTTCTGCCTTTAATCTTTCATTTTTCTCCCTTTCATGTTCATAGTTCTTTAGATCCTTGAGCATATGTCCATATTTATAAAATCTCTTTAATATTCATGTTTTATGATTTTATCATCTATGTCATTTCTGCATCTGTTTCTATTGATTGATTATTATCCTGGTTCTTGAGAATATTTTCCTGCTCCTTCATCTCTCTAATAAGTTTTTATTGGCTAAGGAAAATTGTGATTTTTATGTTGCTGTATGTTGGAATTTGTTGTATTCCTTTAAAGAATATTAGGCTTTTTTTTTCTTTTATGCCTTAAGTTATTTGGTGTTCAGTTTGAACTTGTAGAGCAGGGATAAGCAAACTTTTTCTTTAAAGTGTCAGATAGCAAATATTTTAGGCTTTGCAAGCCATATGGTCTCTGTTGCAACTACTCAGTTCTGCTGTTATAGCATGAAAACAGATACAGACAATATGCAAACAAATGTGCATGGCTATGTTCCAGCAAAACTCCAGATTTGGCCTGTAGGATATAGTTTATGCACCCTTTATTTAGAAGTTTGTTTTTAAGTTCCTTTAGGGTCTACTGTAGCCGTTATTCTAGGACTAATTTACCATAAGTACTGCTAATTTATCCTAACTACTAAGGCATGGCTTTCTGGGATCTCTACTAAGTGTCATGGAGTCACCCAGGTCTCTCCTTTCTGGCTAGGGGAACAAGAACAATTCCTAGCACTATGTGAGTTCTTGGAATTGTTTATCTTGCAGCTACCTGATGAATTTTCTTTCCTCCAAAATTGTGTTATTCTGGTCTCTTGGGGTTTCCCCTCATGCATACACAGGTTTGTATTTATCCAAAGATAGGAAGTCATATGTAGATTTCTGGACCTTTTTATCCTTTGAGTGCTATGCTTCACAAATTATTTTCTTTTTCTCTTTTTTTTACATAGAGAAGTTCAGGTTTTACAGAACATTATATGCAATATGGAGTTCTCATATACCACCCTATTCTTATACCTTACCCCACACATTCTTAACTCCTTGTTTTCCCAAACTCAAATCTCTATCTCTTCAATACAGCAAAACTATTGGGCTCTGCACCGGTCTAGGAATTATCTCTAGATGGAAAGCCTAGGAAATAATAAAATTTGCCTCCTTTGTTTCCTTTAATTAAGGCTCACCATCCTAAGTTTCCTAATGTGCAGTTTCTGAAAATAGTTATTTCCTATGTTTTGTCCAGCTTTCTAGTTGGTAATGGTGGAAAAGTAAACTGCACCATTTTATTTGCTCATGGCCTAAAGTGGAAGTTCCCTGATAATGTTAACAATAAGCTATATTTATTCATCTTATTTTATCCTCAACTCAACAAGTTAAAAATATGCATTTATTATCCCCTTTTAAAGACAAGGACACTACATCACAGTGAATTTCAGTACTTCCCTTGTATTACAGAGCCAGTAAATAGAAAATCTGGGATTTAAACTAGGTCTTCTGAGTACCATTTTCTTTATGACTGCAGTAGTAATCTAACCACCCAGAACAAGCTAATCTTTCTTTAAATTATTATTACTTTTTTGCAAAACATGTTAAGGTATGGCATATGTTATCTGGTAATCTTATTTTTCTCAGTATTTTTTTAAAAATATTTTCTATCACAGAATTTCATAAGTTTTTCTGATCATTAAAAAAAACACCTGATACCCTGAAAAAAAGCTCATACTTCCAACCTCTTCTCAAGGAGATTATGATCCAGAAAATCTGAGGTAGGGCCCAGGAAGCTATGTTTTTATAAATTACCTCAGAGTTCTATGACCAGACAAGTATGTCACGCATTGGATATAAGATATTTATTGGTGGTATAAGATTAAATTATGCAGATATTTCATTATTTAGCTTATAGTTCTTTGTTGGTAGATCGTATGTTTTAACAATATTTTAATACTGAATCAACTCTGTGATGATCAGCCAAATGCACCTCTTTGATTATTTCTATAAGGAACCATTGCAGTTAAACTCATCTCTCCAGCTCTATGATTGAGTTTAATGTACATAGAACCCTAGCACGACTGCTTCTCTAATGCAAATAATCCTAAGAACATAGCTATTCAGTGATAGAACACAGGCTAAAAACTGGAGGAAAGTAGGCACAGAAAGCATAAATTTTGACTTCTTCTCAACCTCTGGCAATTTCCATACATTAAGCACCCATTAGTATTATGCTAAGTGCTTTCCTATATATCTCTTTTCATCATTTCTGTAATCTCACAAAGGATTATTACCTAAATTTTATAGAGAACAAAACTAAGTTTTAAAATATTAAACCTCCCTAGCTAATATGATGCCCATTTACACATATTGAAGGCCTATTAGGGGTCAGTACTAAATATGCAAATATTTTGCATCATTTAGTCTTTAAGAAAACATGTCATTAGGTATATGTTATTGTCATTATTACATCTGTGATGTTTTCTACTATTATCTTTTTTTTCAGATGAGGTGACAGAGAGAGGCTCAGAGAAGTATAAGTTCTCACTAATAATAACATAGCTAGTAAGGGGGAAATCCAATATTTTGGCAAAGATATATTTCAGTCCTTAGCCATTTCTATTTTCCAATGCTCTATAAATGCCTTCAATTTAACCATCACTGAGCTCTGATTTTATTTTTAGTTTTAGAGATATATTTCACAAACCTCCCTAAAACCTCTGTAAAATACGTGACTTTAAAAAGTCAAGGTATCATCAGTGGGCTTGAATTTCTGAGAGATCAGAGAAGACAAGCCCCTGATACCTGAGCCTGGGATAGAGACAAAGAATCTCTTTCATTCCACTGGCAGAAGCAAGTTTACTGCCCAGAGAGGAAAGACGAGGTTAACATTTTGAACTAGGCTCCAGTTTGATTTCAGTTTCATACAGAAAATTGAGGAAGCTGAGGCTGAAAGGCACCTGAGAGGTGAACAAGTGGCTGGGAAACAGTATGAATTTAATCCTAATTTTAATAGGCAAAGATACAAGGTTTCCTTTGTTCTTACTAGACTCCTCTGAATGGGATAGCACAGAGGGAGTACAGAAAGAGGACAGGTTTGGCATCACCTAGACATAGATTTAAATCTCTACTCACTAACTGGGCAAACTTGGGCTGATCACACCTTCTCTCGGAGCCTCAGTTTCTTCCTTTGTAAAACAAGACAAGATCTAATCAGAATGCACTATGATTCATAGTAGACACTTGGTGTTTGATTTCCTCGCCTTCCCAAAAAGTCCTCTTTCAAAGCATACCTGTGTTGGCTCTCTTGGGAGACTGCTTTCAGATAAGCCCAGAGCGGCACAATGAATGGTTTCTGAGGGAGGACCCATTAGGTAGAGCCCATGGTTAGTAAGACTAGAATAGGCAGTCCTCTCAGTCTTGCTCCTTATTTCATGAGCAGTTAAAAGAAGTGAGTGAAGAAAAAAAAAAAGAAGTGAGTGCACAGATGGTTCAGTGGTAGAATGCTCACCGTTCATGTGGGAGACCCGGGTTCCAATTCCTGGACCATGCAACCCCCCCCCAAAAAAAAAAAAATATATATATATATAGTTGCCTGGGTTTGTAATTGAGAAACCAGATCCAGGGTTCTGATTTCAACTCTGATATTTCCTATACAACCTTGGTCAAGTCACTTTTTGGTTCCATACCTTTGTCTCTCTGGATCAGCATTCACATCATAAACAATAAGAAGCTTGCAATCAATGATTAGATCCCTTCTAGCTCTGATTTTCTGTGATTCTATTATTTGAGCAAGGTCCCACCAAGGCAGGTTGAGTGTTAGTTGTCATACTCCTAATCGGGGTACTTTTTGCTCTATGTTGTTATCTCAACATAGATTTGTACCTTGGGGATTTGGGGGAGATCTGTACCCAAAGGACAAGTACCTGGTTTGATCTTGTATCTGCTTAGTATGGTATCTCCAGTGGGCAACCCTTTCTAGATTCCTGTAAAACCCTCATCTGATCTGTGTCCCAAGGAAATCACCTAGTTGCCTCCTCTGTGGTATGCCCTTGCTGTGAAGTTTATCAAGTTCTGATTTGCACTATAATGATAAATAATAGTGTAAATATTTATAAAGTTAAAGAAAACATAGCACTCATATCATGCAGCCATGTTTCCAGTCTCAGGCATTTTCTGTGTGGTCCATGGCTCAATTTTCCCTATGAGAAACAAATTTAAATTTAAATTGTTAGGCCTAACGTACAGGCAAAGGTAAGCAGAGTATGTCCCAGTGCTGGCATAGTAAGTAGCTCAAAGCCCAGAAATAAGATTATTAGGTCTGGGTGACTTGGGTCAATGACTAGCAGCATTTTGCTGCCTGGTTCCTTTACATCCTATCTAAAACTACCACTTTGTAGAGGGTGTGAAAGTTAGTGACTCTTTGGGTACATTTCTATGATATGTAAGGAGACAACAGGGAACCACGTGCACCACCCGAGTCCCCATCTCAAAAACATTTGCTCTACTATGAGAGGCACCAGGGGAACTGAATTTAAAGCAAACTTGAACCAAATCCGCACGGTCATTCTCACTGTGCATTGTGCATAGTTTAGTGTACTAACACACCAAAATTTCTTCACTTTATATAATTAGGTTTCTGTGCCCCAAATCTGTAGTAATTATGTATTGTTTTTGACAGTGCAGAATCTATTCACCTAAAGCCAGTGATGCCAGGGGTCTAAGTCTGGATTTTCTAAATATGTGAACCCTTACATATCTTGTTTTCCCCTAACCAGCTTGAGATAGAATCCACTTACATTTAAAAGTCTATCTGTCAAAAGGAAAAATTATCCACCTAATGAAAAAATAATATTTTTTCTCTTTACCTCATAGAAGTAATAGAAATATTAGGTGAATTAGCCAATTTTAAAAACCAACCATAGTTCCAGCTCTAGAAATTGTGTTAGGGGATGAGAATGCAGTAGTGACTAAAACAAGGTCCTTTCCCTAGAAGAAGTCTAGTTGGGGACACAATCATATAATAAGGTAGTTTCAGCACGATATACTTGACAATAGTTAGAATCATGGGAGGAGATGAGTTGGTTTGCTTAAACAAGTGAGAGAAAACTCTCTGGAAGAGAGTGGCATTTGAGCTAGATATTGAAGGTTAATTGAAGTTTTCCAAGTAAAGCAGCGGTTCTCAATCAGGGGATATTAGCGATGTCTGAAAGCTTTTCTGTTTGTTGTGATTTGGAACATGTTTCTGGCATCTATGGATAAGGGCTGTGGATGCTCCAAAATATCCCACAATGCACAATCAGTCCCTGACAACAAAAAATCATCTGTCCCAAAATGCTAATAGTGTTGAAGTTGAGAAATTCTGAAGTACAGCTATTAAGAAAACACATGTCAGAACGAGGTGAGCATAAAGCCAGGAGTCATGATTAGTACAAACCAAGGAAAGTTTCTTAATGCCAGGAAAACAGGTTGAAGGTAGATGACAAGGGACACCTCAAAGAATGCCTTTGAACATTATAAAATACGCATGGGAAGCTAACAAAGGGCTTTTTAGGGTCGTGATTGAAAAGTGGGCTTCTGAGTTTGAAATTTTAGAAGGGTAGTAGTTCTATAAGATGGCCAGCTCTTTAGCTGTGACTTTGAATTTGTGTAGGAGCTACTCAAAATTAGTGGATATAAAGGTCCTTAAGACAATCCTGGAGAACGGTGAGGCTAGGACAACCAATGTGTTATTAAGTTGACTGCTGAATTTGTCAAAAATGATGCTAGTGATATTGATGATCAAGGAAATCATTGGGTTTGACTTTCTTCTAAAAATATTTATAAGGTTTGGAGCCAAGCAGAAGTCCTCTCTGCAAAGTGAAAATATGTCTTTTTCATCTCTCCTGTGTCATTTTTCCCTTCCTTTGGACATTCTGCCAATTCATCTTGGAAAAATTAAATATTTTTATAATGAATCAGATGCTGGTGACAGGTGCCAGCTTGACGGTTCTGAAGGAGGAAGCTTGAAGTGCTCACGTTCTTCGCGCTGAGATGACAAGAAGAGTTATGTGTGCTGAAAGATTTATTACCAAGCTGTCCACAGGCACCTCTTTGGCCTCCAGAAAGTGGTTTAAAATTAGACACAATCTGGAAGCCTCTCTGAGCCAAGAGAGAGTGTGTCATCATGTCGATGTTCTTTCTTCTTGTTACCTTTGGTGGAAGCAAATTGGAGCTTGTATTAAACGAGGTCTACAATTATACTCCAAAGGCTGTCCTTGGCGTTCTCCCACTTAACTTCTGTGTCCATCTCCCACTTTGTGGAGTCAACTGAATTTCAGAGTTAGAAGAGATTCCAAAGATCACTTAATCCACCTTTATAATTTTACAGGTGAGGGAAATAAAAGCCAGGAAAAGGTTCATGACTTACCCAGGATTGCACAAATTGGCAGAAGAATCAACTAGAGGGAACTTCTAGTTTCCTCTTCTCTTTTGAGTGTTGCTGCACTCCACTTATTCCCTTAGCCAACCCAGCTCCACCTCTCATCTTACCACTAGACTTCCCATAACTAATGATAACAGTGAAACTACCATTGTGGAGTGCCTCAGACACTCTGTTAGACTCTTCATAAATATTAACCTTGATTCTGTAACAACCTTTCAACATATGCATTACTATAATCCATTTACAGATGTGGAAACTAAATCTCAGAAAGTTTAGAATTTGTCCAAAATCACACTGCTAATAAGCAGTAAAGCCAGGATTTAAGACAATATCTGTATGATTCTGATATAACAAGTTAGCTTCTGAAGTTTTCCCACTATTCCTTCGAGCCATAAAAACTTCCATCTCCATAGAGTGGTCCTTCTCAAGAAGGTGTCAGGAAACCAAGCTGATTAACTAATTGCCCACTTTTTTAGGGAAGACTCTTTCTCCCCATTCTTGATGTTTCCTTTTATATGGAGGAAGTTTCATTTGCTTTTTGTCTTTTCACCCATTATGTTAAGAGATCTTATCATAAAGAGGTGTTGGATTTTGTCAAATGCTTTTTTTCTATATCTATTGAGATGTAATGCATTTTCCTTTATTTTATTAATATAGTGCATTATGTTCATTGATTCTCATATGTTGAACCAACTTTGCATTCCTGGGATTAATATCCTTTGATCATAGTATTTAATGCATTTTATACGCTGTTAGATTTGGTTTGCTTATATTTTGTTGAGGATTTGTCACATATTCTTACGGGATATTGGTCTATAATTTTCTTTTTTATGATGTCTTTGTTTGGCTCTGGCATCGGGGTAATACTGACCTCATAGAATGAGTTATAAAGTGTTCCCTCCTCTTCTATTTTCTGGAAGAGTTTGAGGAGGATTGGTATTAATTTCTAAACAAAGGGAAACAGAGTGACCGATCTGATTTTGGGCTTTGGTCATAAGCAGCCTTCTCTTCTCCCTCTTCCACTACTCTCAGAAAGGATATGGCTTCTCTGCTCTCAAAACCATAAGAAAAGTCCTATCTTGGTCCAACATGACCTGTCTCTGGTGTCTAAGTCTTTCTAACCCTGGAATTCAATATTGGGAAGACAACTTCCTTGCAGAATAAGACATTTTTTTCAATATCAGCTTTGTCAATAACAAAGTTTGTATTTTGAACTGGACTTACCTTACTTAGTTAACTTCTTTCTCAAGTACAAAACTTAGGCTAGAAAGAAGGATTTTATAAATCTTTCAGATTATTTCAGACTTTAACAATATTGAAAACAGAAACCCTGCAAATATGCCACCCATGCAGGGGAGTGGAAATAATCAGAGATGCCTAAGAGTCACCATAGAGATTAACAGAAAGAATATGGGATTTGGAAACTCAGCATTTGAAATGAGATTTAAGATAAAACATTCCGCATAGTACTTGGCATGTGTAAACATTAGTTTTAACTTCCTGGGGCTAGCTGCATAAAGTTAAGCAAGACCTTCTACCCTGCTAAGCCTCTTTTCCACACCTCAACTCCTGAAAATGGGAATTGAAATATTCACTTTCTAAACCACAAGTTTCCTTTACCCCCAATCAGCAGCATGCCGGAGTCGACCCATGCTGTATCACAAGAGCTGATTGTGCATACCTCTTCCTAAATCTGCTCTCAGTTCATAGCTTGAAATTGGCCATAATGGGAGCATTTTTCCAGGACATCAGAAAGGACTATGTCTCCTGGAGAGTCAATTGTTAAACAATTACCAAACCACCCAATCCAAACTCTTTTCTCTCCACTGTGCAAATCAAGCTGTTACTACCCTCTTTATCCTCAGCTGTAAAATTCCAGAAGACAAGCAAAGGCAAGAGTGCAACCAATGGTCTTCTTGCACTTAGTTTCCCAAGAAACAGCTTCTATGACTTAAGATTCTCTCATTCACCATTTATCTCTTGCCAAGTGCAACTTAGAGAATTTAGACTTCCACATGAATAGATATCTTTTAGGTTCTTTGTTGTGCCTTACCAACTAATCCACATCCTCAGAGCATCCTTTTAAGGATAGCAAGCCAATAATTATTATGATAATTAACTGTTCACAATACATGTCTCTGACTTAATTTCATTTAATCTATGCTCCACTCCTGTTTATTGTCCACATTAATTTCACTTAAGAAAACTGAGACTCAAGAACCAGGACAGTCACTTATATCTTTGGCCCCTCTCCTCTCTTCCATAATCCTTAGGCAATCAATCAATAATTTCATATCTCTTTATATTTAGCCCTTTCCTTTTAGGGTCATTCTCTTCATGTTATAAATATGTTCAGATCTCACACATCCTTTAAAAATTGTCTGATCTAGAGTTATCCTCCATCAACAATTCAGTCTCTTTCTTTCATTGATCTCTGAAAAGATCTGTGAACACTTGTTACATTAATTTCTTCTCCTTCCCTTTTCCCTTATTCACTCAACTACTTCCAGAAAGGGAGAATCTTGAAAGAGAAGATAGCTAAGATTGTATATTCTTGGATGAAACGGAGCAGCATTTGAATCTGAATTCTGCCACTAGCTTTTTGTTCTTGAATCAAAAAAATTCTCTTCTATGAGCCTCAATTCTTCTCTCTATATAAGTAGACTCTCTCTATATAAGTAGAATCTTAGCCCCTATATCCCAATATAGTTAAGCGGTTTCCAGAATGTAATGCATGGAAAATGCTCAACACACCACCTGACAGTCAAGAAATATCACCTACTACTATTAAGAGGCTGTTGAATTTGACATTTGCGGTATTTAGGTTTTTTATTTTGTTTTCCCTTGACATCCATAGCTATACTCAACTAGTCTTCCCATTTCATATATGACAATTTTTCTCTTTAAGTCTCTAATGTTTCCTTGTACTTTTCTGGAATTTACACGTTGGTGTTTCTTGTATTTATATCTTTGACATTGCATATGTTACTACACATTCACTCTGACCTAACTCCTTGAATCCCAGGCTTATTTATAGATGGTAACTCCCAAATAAGCATCTCCAGCTCAGATGCCCTTCCTTAACTTCAGTATCATATGCCTTTACCTGAATAACAAAGAGAAACTAAAACCCATTAGGTCTAAAGCCAGACTATATCATCTTAATTTTCAAACCTTTCCTCTCTTTAATATTTTCAATTTTAGTTGGTGGCACTGCTATTCACCCAGTTATTCAAACTAGTACCTTATGTATCAGACTTGGCTTTTTCCCTGAATCTGCTTCACCTTGCAATTTTCCCTCTCCCTATATGTTTTATTGTTAATCTTTGTAATGGGCTGAATGGTGGCTCCAAAGATATGCCCACATCCTAATCCCTGGAATCCATGTTTCCTTACTTGGAAAGAGAATCTTTGCATTTATGGTTAAGAGTATTAATTTAAGATGAGTTGCCATTACAAGTATCCTTATAAGAGAGAAGCAGAGGAAGATTTGAAACACACAGAAGAGAAAGCCCTATGTGCTTGTTTGAAAGGACTTATGTACCTTAGAAAAGCCATGTTTTAATCCTAATCAATCTTGTAAGAGCAACTGTTTCTTTCTAATCCCTATTCAGTACTATAGGTTGGAAACTTGATTAGGTTATTCTGCACAGAGATATGACTCAATCATTTGTGGGCATTAAACTTGATTAGATGGAGATGTGTCTCCACTCATTCTATGTGAGTTTTGATTAGTTTACTTGGATCCTATAAAAGAGGAGACATTTTTGGAGAGAACAAATTTTGAGAATGATGGGAGAATGAGGAGAATGACGGGAAAGCAACAGAGCAGAATTATAAGAATGACGAGACACCCTACAGAGTCCACCTGCCAGCAACCCCTGTAGATGAAGAAGGAGAGTACCACCGGGGAGCTTCATGGGGAATAGGCCTGGAGAGGAAGCTAGACGTCGCCATGCTTGCCATGTGCCTTTGCAGTTGGAAGAGAGACCCTGAATCTCATTGGCCTTCTTAAACCAAGGTATCATTCCCTGTATGCCTTAGATCAGACATTTCTGGGACATAATTGGGACACCACCTAAAAACTAAAGTTGCAACTTGCTAAATTCCCCTTTTTAAATGTCATTCCATTTCTGGTATATTGCATTCCAGCAGTTAACAAATTAGAACACACTGTAAAGACAGAGGCAGGGATTGGAGTGGTGTGGCCTCAAGGAACACCAAGAATTGCAAGCACCTAGAAAAGACAAGGAAAAGATTCTTCCCCAGAGCCTCTGGAAGGAGCCTGGTTCTTTGAACACCTTGATTTCAGAGTTCTGGCCTCCAGAACTACAAGAGAATAAACTACTGCTGTATTAAGACATTAGGTTCGTGTATTTTTTTTTCAAGCAGCCACGAGAAAATACATTCTTCTTCTCTCCATCCCCACTTTGATACCCATGTTCTGACACCATTTCTCACCTGGAATTCTGTAATAGCCTCTGTCTCCTGATTTTCCCCTCTAAGCTATCCTCCAGTAGATGCACAATAAGACCATGTCACTTCTATGCAAAATACATGATAAACGCTAATATATTTAGCATGGTATTTGAAGCTTTACGTACTCTCTGCAGCCACATCTTGTCCCTCACTTCATACTTCATCAACATAGGCTCCTTATGGTTCCTTATACTCACCCAACAGTCTGTTACTTGCCACCAAGCTTCTTACGTCATCAGCTCTTTTTGTGTTTCTTTTCTTCTCTACCCCTTCCTTGTTAGTTTGGACTAAGTACACATTTCATCATTAAAGTCCTTGTTTACTCTTTCTCCTCATCATGCTATCAATTTCTTGAAAGCAGAAACCACATCTTATTTATTTTGATATTGCTAGCAGCTGGGTCAAAACAGATGCTTGTCAAGAACAGACTGCTGGAACACAGCTAATATTGAAATAATATTGAATGATTTTGAATAAATAATCAACAAATAATATTGAAAATATCTGCCCATGCCCATTGTCATGCTGATTCAATACCATCTTGAAAGTGTTATCCTTGCCAGGTTCAAGTTTTGTCTTAAGACACTGAACTGGAAATGAGACTACCACCACCCCACCACTACTATCAATCAATCTGGATTTTAGAATTCCTCAGCCAAATAGCTAATAAAAGTTTACTTCCTTCAGGAAACCTTCTTCAACTGACATAGAAGAAGCAACTCTTTTCTCTACCTCTAGCAATTTGACATTGCCCCTACTCACAGTAAATGTCTGTCTCCTTCCTCACTTTCATATATACACAGACACATATACATACACAATGTTGTATATATACACACATAGTTGTGCATATTTATTAATGTCTGAATATTAATATGCACACACCCACCTACATGCATGCATAAATACATTTATAAACAAATATACAATTATAGATACATACATATTTATCATATATGTATCGCTTATTAAGTGAATGTATAGGAAAATACTTTGGAAAATGAAAATAAATACAGGTTGTAAATCACAAAATTTTAAAACTAAAGAGACCGTAACAATCACTGGACCAATCTCTTCATTTTACAGATGAAGAAATTGAAACTCAGCGAAGAAAACTGACTTGCCTATTTTAAGTTGGTGAAATAACAACAAAATTGAGACAAAAGCTATGGTCAACCAGTGCCATAGCTTATGTACTAATCCCATCCTTTCCTTCTAAAACACTGACACAAAAGATATATTACTCTGACATTCTCTGAAATGTCCCTAACTCTTTTGCTTAAGACTCTAAATGATTCATTGTCTTTCTGGTACTTTTTAGTTGATCCCTGGTCTCCATCACCCCTGCCAGTTTCCAAATGAAATTTTAAAATTCCATTGTCTAAGCAATAAGAAAGACCCACTAAAAAGTGCCCAAGCCAGACAGGTCCCTTTAATGAATATAGCACTAATAAGATTTACAATGTGACGAGGTTTTGCAATTGGTGATGATAACTAGAAAATTACCCCAATAAATATTAGACATGATTTTGAGAGCAATGCAATATTTTACTTTTTGCCTAGAGTTTTCTCCAGGAAGAAAGAATGAGAGAGGCAATGGAGAACAAGATAATTGTGCCATAATTCTTCCTCGGGGAGATTATGGTTGTCCAACTGTGGATCAATTTCCCTGAAAGTATGAAGAGGTGTCAGACTGGGCTATGAGTCACTGTTCTCCACATCAACAATTTCAGGATCCTTGTGAATCTATCTTGTGAAACAAGTTATGAAGTTTTGGGTAAGGAACAATTTCCCAAACTCTATCAATCAGAATTCGGATAAGGATTCTTTTCGGTGATATATCAGTTCCTGATGTTTGTTTGCCTTTTTCATTGCTTCCAGACTTCAATATGTAACCCCAGAATCCAGGCATGTAAGAACATGAAGGGATCTTAAAGAATTTGCCATTTTAAACTCAATCAAATGATTGGATACTCTTTAATATCCTACTAAGAAGTTACTGACCAAATTTATCTGGATATCTCCATTGATTAGGAGCACACTGACTCATGAGGTAAACCTTTATAATTCATGATAGCTATGACTAGGAAAGCTCTCATTTGTCTGCGCTATTCATTTCCATAACTTTTATTTGATGATACCATTTCTGCCATTAGAACCATATGAGTTTAAATCAAACCCATCCTCTCAGTGATAAATCTCAGATAATTGAAGACAGTATTCCCTTCTAACCATGCAAAGGGATTCCCTATTAGAGACCTCCAAAGCATCACAAATGTGTCCTGAGAGTGGGCCAGCATTGGCCACTGGGTAGCACAGAGGGTCTAGTTGCCCCAGTTTTTTGGTTTGGGTTCCCCTAAACGCAGACCCTGAGACAAGGATTCAATGCAAGTTGTTTCTTAGGGAGGTGATACTAAAAAACACCTGTAGGGGGAGTAAGGAAGTAATACAGGGATAATAAGGAACCAGGAAAGGGTGAGTTATCAAGCAAGTTATCACTGAGGGTAATTGGAGCTAAATCTTGCTGGGGAGCTCGAGGGCCAAGGTAGAGGGCACGCCTCAGAATTATCCCAACAAGAGAGAGCGCTGCAGTTTTCATCCAGAAGCTCCTCTCAATCATTGCTTGAGGTATGCTCTTGGGGAACAGTAATTCCCCAGCAAGCAATTCTAACCTGTTACTGTCCAGGCAGCCAGAGAAAGCCCAGGAGGGAAAGGATGTAGATGAAAGTCAACCTACTTGAATTCAGAAGATTAGGAGTGAGGGGATATGCATGGTGCATTGATGATTTCTGCTTCTCTCATTCAGTGTTGATCTGAGGAGTGGTCACAACCAACAGGCAGAATGCCGCAAACTGACCATAGGCTAGAGTATAGAACTTGTATTTCTCCTGGCCCTGGGAGACATGAAAACCGGGAAGTGGTAAATTGTGTAAAGAGTGAATCATCATATACCTCCTCCAAATCCAAGCCACTTGATAAGGTCTTTGAAAACTGTGGCCCATAGACTATATCTTACTTGTTGCCTATTTCTGTTTCGTGCATTAGCTAAGAATGGTTTACATATCTTTCAATGGTTGGGGAAAAAAATTTAAGACCAAAATCTTATGATGTGAAAATGACATGAAGTTCTGATGTCAGGGGTTTGCCAACCCCTGAATTAGAGCTTTTGGACAGTTCTAGTCTGTATTGAGATGGGGAAGAAAAAAAAAAGAGCTAAGAGAGTCTGAGATTTACATTAGTGATTTGGGCTAAGAATGAAATATAACAACAATAGCGTTCTAATATCTGAAAGTGTCTCAAAAATAAAGGAACATGGCCAGAATTCTTTTAGGAGACTTAGCTGAAGTATAGTTAGGGAAGTTGTTGGAAGACTTAAAACTATCTTATGTTCATACATCAGAGAGTTAAAACTCCTCAACAAACTGGTAAAATATGCTGTTCACTCTCATGGGCATACTCATGTACATTCATTCTGGTTATATATATTTAAAGCCTTTGATATTTCCTCACACTTAAAATGGAGTTCCATGACCTTGCAGAGTCTTCTAGCACACACAGATCTCTCCTGTCTGCCCCTGACTTCACTACCTGCCACCCAAGAACTTGCTCACTGGAGTTCATTCTCCCTAGTTCCCTATTTCCATCCCTTAAACAAGCTAAGCTCTTTCCCTCTTCAGGACTCTGTTCTTGGTCCCTACCTTGCACACTCTTCCCAGCTCTTGGATAACTGATTAATCCCTATATTTCAGGCCTCAGTATAAAAGTCACTTGCTCAAGTTCATCCTATCACCCTACTCATTTTCATCAGATCATCTATCTCTATCTGGTGTTACATGATTATTAATTTCATTTCTTGTGTCTTGCTGTCATCCCCATATGCATACACTGGAGGGTAAGCTTCAGGAGGGCAGGGATTTGTCTCTTATTCATTACCATATGCTCAGCTCCTTAGCAAAGATGCATATATTAGGCATCCAATAAATACCTGTCAAAAAATACATATGTAGCTTTCAAAAAATCAGAGAGGATTAAAAAACTACACACCTTCAAAGACATGGCACTTGATGAAGTGGTACCAACCTTATAGATCTGGGTATGAATCTGAGCCCTGATGCTTAAATTAGAATGTAAAGGCTAAAGGCAAGTTATGTAACTTATTTGAGACCATTTCTTTATTTCTAAAATGGGATAACAATATCAACCAAGGTGAGAGGTTATAAGCATTAATGAGGGTATGATGTCTGCAAACTCCTTGGGGAAACAGTATGGCTCAATAGAGTAGCAATCTCTGCCTCTGCTATTAGCATTGCTATTACACTGCAATTAGAAAGAACCTTCTAGGGGACAATCCTGGTCCATAATTCGATGTCATAAACAAAGACCCAGCAGTCCAGGAAGGAGAAGGAGCTCACTCACATATCCATAGTGAGCTCAGCTGCAGAGCCAGGACACCAAGTTGGTACACTTTTCACTTTAGCAAACTGTCTCTCTCTTAACAGCAGCCCTCCACTGTGGGAGTTCTCCAGTGATCATTGAAGTCAAATACAATGTGATGTGTTAAAATTCCTTTGCTAACTAAATGATGTTCCTGTGCAACACACTTTTGTAGCAAACCTAAAGATGCTGCCTCTCATTTCCCCAGTAATCTGCCACTGAGCAGATTTCAGCAATGTGGAGTGATCATTCTGATTTTACTTTTTATATGCCCATGTCAAGCTTTACCATGTCCTGGGACTTTAATGCTCTCTCGCAGAAAGATGACTAAGCCATCCTCTCCCCGTTCCCCTCCCTCCTTAGTATTTCATGAGAGTGAAGCTGAAAATGTCTCTGGAGCAATCCAAGTTCTGCAGAGAAAAGCACTCCAGGAAAGCAAGGATTATCGTGCTCTAAATAATAATTGGCCTAGAGAATTGAGATTTGACTATACTTCTGGGTGGCAGAGAATTAGACCAAGATGCTAGGGGAAAATATTATACAGCAGCACCATGGGCTAGAGGGAGCACTGGGGAGGGAATTACGACACCTGGGTCTTAGGACTGACTCCCTCAAGAGCTCTCTGTGTGGCTTTGGGGAGTTCCTGAAACCATTCTGAGTATCAGTTTTCTCATCTATAACAGAAGGAGGTGAAATCATTTGTGTCTCCTTCCCTTCATAGTCTAGTTTGCTAGTATCATTATTTGGGAATGAAAGGCAAAACGAGAGAACAGGCATATAAATGAAGGCTAAGGGCATATACAGGAATGAGTGAAGAGAGGAGCAGAAAACCAAATTAGGAGAAAGATAGTGGTAAATCTGAGACTGAGTCATGTAGGGGAGGTTGGATGGATTTTGCAGATCACCCTTGGAGCTGTCATGCACCCAGGGTTTAGGTGGGAAGCAGCTGAGGAGATTGGCTCACGGGCTTGAAGAGCCTCCATGAGAAATTATCCTACTGAAATTTGCACACAATTTGCCCCTTCCTCTTGCCTTCTGCTGCCTGCTGGATTATTTTTCAGAATAGAATGTTTCTCTTCTCATTTTCCTTTCTTTTCAGAGAGAAACAAGGGCACAGAATCCACATGCTCTGCTGCTCCCCTCTGGATTACCCCCACCTAGGGATTTTTTGTAAGAAGGAGGGAGTCATGTCCTCATAATTTCGCTCCTCTTGCAAAAACTCCTGCAAATACAGAGTCCCATATGTACTAGCCTCTTGTCCCCAGCCTATAGCACCGCCTCCACTCCACCACCAAGCACACAGCTGGCAACAGTGCTGTTTCCATGGTGATAATGAAAGGCAACAGGCAGTAATCAAGAAGGGTCGCTGGAGTCATAAGTCATTATAGATTGCATTTAAAGGGACAGAGCCACCTTAAAGTGATAAATGACTTCTCTATAGCCTCCTCTGCTACAATTTCCTAGGAAAATGTTAACTGGCCATTTGTCTTGCATGTTTACTTTTTTGTTTTTCTTTCCATTTGGACTGCTACATCAGATTGGTCCTATGACAGATTTATTTATCACGTTCTTTAAAGACATTGGAGATTCAACTGTCTTATTAAAAGTTCTATGAACTTGACATCCACTGTCATTTTAGCTGCATTTCAGAGTAAGAATCATAAAGCTTTACATCAATTTTGTGCTCAGAACATGTGGGTTTGAGTTTTAGCCATGTCCCCCAAATGGTGACCCTTGGGCAAGTCCCTTAAAGCATCAGCTTTCTCTGAGCGTGAATTTTCCTCATGTTTAAATTAGAAATAACAATTCTTAACCTGAAGGATTATTACATTAAATGAAATAAATTTGGAAGTAGTACATAAGCCATATAATGCCTCAATAATGCAAACTACTTAAACATTTTCTTTTAAAATGCCAGGTTTAGAAGTGACTATGATGGTCATCTAGTACCAAAAAAAAAAAAAAAAATCCCACTTTAAATAAGGCCAGATAGGTTGGGATTATTTTTCTGCATGATTTCGAGTAAATCATTTGTCTTTACTGAAGGTTTGGTTTCCTTTACATGGAAGGGAGAGATAAAATGGGAATGGTACTTCCTACCCTATCTGACTGCTAGGTTGCAGTGAACACCAAAAGAAATAACCTACATATAAGTGCTCCACATAGAAATTTATCAGTGTTACCCAAATGTAAGCTACTGTCATTTAGAAAGCAACCTGTAAAAACAAGATTGGGGTAGTAAACACATTCAACAATTTCTTTCCCTGTTGCAAACATTCCATTTCAATTCTAAAGTAGTTCCTCAAAGTCTGAAACTTCATGTGGCTAAAAATAAATTCCACATTTCACCCTGTAATTACACTTATAACCTTACTGCTCCTTCTTAATGTCCAAAGCTGAATGTTCTCTAATGGTCTTATTGACAACCTGAGATAAAATAAACATGTTAATATGGGACAGGTATTTATTTGATCTGAGGAGCAAAGAGAGTGTACTGGCATTGTTTTTGCATAACAGATATTCCTCATGACAAAACATACAATTATTTTTGAGATCTCCTTATGAACTAAGATTAAGCTAAGTTGCATTCCATTAATATTTCTCTATGAATGTTGGTCTCATTAACAGCTGAGGCAGGGTGCAATTTAGATACACAATGATACATCTTCTATACTAAGAGATATTAATAATGATATTAGTGATTAATTACACATGTCATCTCACAGAAGTCCCAATGCAAATACAATGCAATTGCAGCAACCTAAAATATTCAGTGCTGCTTATTTCCTATTGGGAAGGTACATGTCTGTGACCCTCTTAATAACTTCCTTGCATAAATCTTATCATTATATTCTCCCTTCAAATTATTTCCCATACAGCAGCTTACTAAAAAAAAAAAAAACACTTTCCACTGCCTTGCACTCAGAACTTTAGAGATTAATATTTCTTCTGAAAATAGCACCACTAGAGGTTTTATCACACAATTTCTTATATCACTATAGAAACTTAATTCAGATCCCTTTATCTCATCGAACTCTTCAGGTTAAAGGTGATATATTAATCTAAACCACTATATAATTGTTAATATTATTGTCATTATTATTGTTGAATTTCTGTTCCATGAATTAATTTGATCTCATATTTTCATCTTATACATTTGCAGTTCCAGAAATGATCTTGTGATATATTTTTGTGATTACTTATTACAAATCTCTGTTCCTTCCACTGGAAGAAATAATTAATCTGGTTACAATATGTACTTTTTCAAAAAGAAAAGAAAAATTGAGGTGCCTGAGAAAAAACGCAGCATTCTTCTCCTTTCCCATCTCCCTGGTGTGAGACCTGAACCTGATCACCAAGTATCTGGATTGCCTCAGTGGTCTTCTGAAGGTCTTTTTCTAATCTCAGCTGTCCAGTGCAGACCAACTATTTTAATTGGTCATGCTCTATTCCAACATCTGCAGCAAATCATGTAAAAAAAGTGTACACCCAATATTAATGGACTTAATCTTGTAACTCTCATATTGGCTGTGTGGTTTGAGAGTATTATATAAGCCAGAAAAGCCATGTTTTAAGCCTGATTCAATCTTCTGGAGGCAGCCATTTCTTTCAATCCTGATTCAATAATGTATGTTGTAAACTTTTGATTAGATTGTCTGAGAT
Source organism: Tamandua tetradactyla (assembly GCF_023851605.1). NCBI lineage: Eukaryota > Metazoa > Chordata > Mammalia > Pilosa > Myrmecophagidae > Tamandua > Tamandua tetradactyla. The sequence continues at coordinate 40,064,717 of NC_135328.1, forward strand.
GTGTTTCACCCAATTGTGGGAGTGACATTTTGATTAGATGAACATGTAACTCTACCCATTCCAGGTGAGTATTCATTAGTTTACTAGAGTCTTAAAAAGGGAAACATTTTGAAGAAACCTCAGAAATGACAGAGCTGACAGAAACTTCAGAGCTGACACAAATGCCAACACTTGGATAATAGAGATGTGGATGTTTGGAGATGCTTGGAACCCAGCAGACATTGCCATGTGATGTTAAACAGGCCAGAACTTGAAGAGAGCCAAGTGCAGCCAAGAATGGAAGCCAGCCTTGGAGAAGCAAAGTGAGGAACCCCTACTAGAGCAAAGGCTGAAAGCATAGAGCCAAGGAGCAAGGGACCAGCAAGTGCCTGTCACATGACTACCCAGCTGAAAGAATTAAGTTGTTCCTGACCCGTCAACGTTCTTTGAATTAAGATATCTTTTCCTGGATGCCTTAGCTTGGACATTTTTATAGGGTTAGAACTATAAACTTGTAATTTATTAAATTACCCTTCTTAAAAGCCATTCCAATTCTGGTATATCGCAGATATAAACCTGTTTGCATTCCAACAGGTTGCAAACTATAACATTGGCCAACAGTCCTTCCTGCTCTCTTCCAGCCTATCAATCTATTGATTAGTAACTTTGCAGTTAGTTTTCCTGTTACTAGGTTTTCTATAGCTCCTTATTTTTCATGATTATTATCTTGGCTGCAAAGCAATGTTTTTAACCTTGGTGCTACCAACATTTTGAGAAGGATAATTCTGTGTTGTGGACATTGTCTTGTATATTGTAGGATGTCAACAACATTTTTGAGCTCTAGCCACTGAATGCCAGTAGCATCACTGTACCCAGTTGTGACTGCCAAAAATGTCTCCAGACACTACCAATTACCAAATGCCCTCCGGGGGACAAAATTGCCCCTGGTTGAGAACCACTGTCTTTTAAGGGAGGTTAAAACCTAAAGGTGGAACTCCTCACTAACTAGACAAAGCATAAAACCCTATATAGTAGATGATATGGAATCATCAAATACCAGTAATAATTTGAGGTATTTCAAAACGATAACCTTGGAAAATGAATTAAAGTGGAGAAATATTAAATAAGACTAGGTAGGAAGAACAGCAACAGCTTGGAATAGAGATTATAGGTTCAGACCTAAGACAGAGACAGCAGGAATAGACATAAAAAGAAGAGTTTGGATTTGAGAAATATTTTAGCAACAAAAGTAGTAAGATGTGGGAAATAATTAACTTTGTGGAAAGACGCTTGGAGAAGAGTTGAGATGATCTCCAACCTTCTACATACAGGACAAGAAAAATTGTGATGCTGTAATCAAACTTGAATTTATAATCAACCTCCTTTATTATAGTAGCCAGATAAGATGGCATCTCATCTACATCAAAGTGAGCTCCTAGATGACCAGGTGTGTCTCCTATTTACCTTTGTACCTTTGTATCTGTCTAATATCCCGATATTAAGGAATAATGATGGGATTTTATTGAAAGCCACTCATATGCTACTACTTATATACATTTTTTGTAATCTCTATAACAGTCTTTGAAAGATAGGCACTTAATCCCCATTTATAGCTGAGAAAACTGAGAAGCTGAAATTAGGACACTCGTTCCAAGTGGCACAATAGATAGATAGATGACAGAAGCAGATCTCAAATCCCATCCTGTCAGTCTGACACCAAAGACAACGCTCTTTCCTTTGTGCCATCCTGTCTCTTTAAATAAACCTTGCCAGCTTCCATTTATTCCCTCATCCCAGCCAGACCCTCCTCTTTGGAATGGAAACACTGAGTAAGAGCAGCGAAGGGTTTCTGCCTCTTTCCCCCTACCTCTTCTTACCGTCCTCTCGATTTAAGAATTTCTGTCTCTTGCACAAAGGGATGCTTTTCCCTCTCTGAAGCACAGGGCAACAGCTTAGCACATGCCTGCAGGTATCTAGGAAATTGGACTGTTCTTGCAAGGCAGAATGTTTGGGGCTGAATGTCAATGAATCTAAAACATGATCGATTAATGTACCTTTCACCACCACATGTGAGTTAAATGATTAGGAGCAAAACTGCTTGGGGCAAAATTGTAATATTTGATCAAAGCGAGAATGTTACAAAAATTGCTGCAGTGGTTCCAACTCAAGGTTGGTCAGTTTACAGATTTCCCCAGCTGAAAGCTTAGTAGTTCTATCTGCTTGGGAGCCTCCCAGATAAGGAAGAATTGCATAAGCACTGAGAGTCTTTGTTATCCTGGGTCTCATACAGAACCATAAGCAAACATGATCAGGTGTGCATTGTAAACAATTCCCCCCAGAGAAGGAGGTAGTAGAGGCTGGAATATATCAGTCCTCTGTGAATGACAGAGAGGTCTGTGCCTCTTTAGGCATCGGTCAATATATCAAGCATGATGCTGCCTGTCCTTATGGTGGGATATCAGTCAAGGGTGGTCAAAGCTTCGAGCATTAAGGATAAAGATAATTATGATGGCAGTGACTACAACAAAATGAAAAGATGATGGTGGATGATGGGCATATGACATAGGATCCTCTTGCAAGGGAATTATACTCACAAGGAGCACTAAGTAAGTTAGAAACCAAGTATGACTTTCTTAATATGTCTCAATTGGAAACCTCAGGTTAGCCAGAAGTCCTAAGTGGAACTTTCTTCCTCCTCCCCACTGAGACTTTATTCACCTTTGCAGTGTCAGTAAATGTTAAGTCAAAATCACACTCACCAGTGTCATAGGAAATAAGAATGGGACAGACAACAGGGACTTGCATTGTCCTTTGATCCCAGGTGTAAGGTAACCTAAACTGTAGAATAGGCATTTCTGGACCGTCTACCCAAGAAGAAGGAAAAGGTCCTGGCCTTTCCTATAGATGATCACTGACTAGAGGAAATAGCATCTAAGTAAAGGGAGTGCATGGCTCTTCCCTTTAAGGCATGGAGAACTTGCCCAATAATAAAGCTTCATCTGGGCTTTTAACCTATGGCAATGACTAATAAAAGTAGTAGGCAATAAGATTGAAGTTTATTCTACTATATAAGGAAAGGAGAACCAAAAAATCTGGCCTCTTCATTCTAGCCTAGAAAAAAAGCATTTTCCTTTCTGACAATAATGATAAAACAATGTAGGTGTTCAACACTGCATAATAGATTCCAGCCACCATCTCAGCTCCCAGAAATCCTTTAGCCAAGAAAAGGATGGAAGAAGAATATACTCTGTTTCAAATACAGATTTCTCAAGAGCTATCTTACAAAGAGAATAAAGGAATTTTCATGAAGCTCTGATGGCTGCCTTTCAGTTTCAGATTTCTCCCAATCAGTGATGATAGCAGCCCAAATGTTGTATGTTACTTGTTTTAGGGTAGATGGTACAGATGACAACTATTCTAGGCATGGATCATTTCAACCAAATTGCCATCTCTCAGGCATTCCATCAGCCCCCTTTCTTCTCACATGTTCCATTTAGATGGGGCTGAGAAAGTATGCAATCAACTCTGTTTAATGGGGGAAAGCTTGGTAAGAAAGGGAGTGTATATTAATGGCCAGACATCACTATGTAAAAAAAAGCAAAGTTTGGACTCCTTGTCTCTGGATTTCCCTGTCTGCAATCTTTCCTAGCTTATGGCAGAGCTTTAAAAATTGGATGAATGAGAGTCTCTTGATTTAGATTGACCTGGTTCCACCACTTCCTGGCTATGTGTCTTTAGGCAAGTTCCTTGAGCCACAGTTTGCTCGTGAATAAGATGAGCATAATATAATCTGCTTCCCAGAGGATTATTAGCATGAACTGAGATAACTCATACAAAACATTTACTTACAGCTCTGTGACCCTAGGTAAATCACTTTTTTTCTCACACTTCAATCCTTCATCTAGAAAATGGAGGTAACTAAGATAAAAATAAAAAGTTGCCATTTATAAACTTCATATTATGGCTATATATTACATTAAATATATGTCAAAGTTGTTGGCTAGATATTACATTAAATATATATCAAAGTTGGTTGATTATAAAATCACTTATTAAAGTCCTTTTGTCTGATGGGCATGATCCCTGTGTACTACATAGAAAACAAACAATAGTGTTGTGGGATCTGTATAAATGGAACTGCTGCCAGTCTGGGCTAAAAAGGACAGGAAAGGAATAAATTGAAGGAAAAATAACTTCAGAGGTAGAATTATGGAAGTGAAGGCTTGAAGTCAAGAAACCTCAGACCAGGAGAGTTGACCCACCAGAGTGCTAGGAGAGGGTAAGTTTGCCCTGAAGGCAGAGGTGGGCCTTCCACCTCCATGTTCGAGAAGAACTCAGGCCTTGGAGAAGGTAGAGTACATTGGAGACTAGAGAGAGCCTGGCTGCCACCCTATTGTTCTAGAGGGGTTGAGCATGTGCCCCAGAGATGGCAGAGAACTTGGGTGTACCCCAATGTTTGGAGAGGGTGGAGCCAAGAAAAAGATGGTCTCCACAATGTCCAACAAGTTTGCATTTGGAGAGACCCAGGCCACTGCTTAAGCTCTTGGAAATGGTGGGACTGCCACTTTCTAAAGCCCTGAGGATAAATGACTGTCAGACTTTGAAATCTAGTGGAGTTTGCCCTGCAGGTTTTCAGAACTATTTGTGTCTGGTGACCCCTGTTTTCCTTCCAATTTCTCCCTATGGAAATGGGAACATGTATCCTATGATTGTTCTACCTGTGTGCATTGACAGCAGATAACTTGTTCTGAGTTTTACAGGTCCAGAGCCAGAAGAGAATTTTATCTTAGAACAAACCATGCCTGTAGCTGACTTTGATGAGATTTTGTACTGTTTCTAACTTTGTACTATATTTTTATTTTTACTGAAATGGTTTAAGCCTTTGTGATATTGTGATGAAATGCATATATTTTCATTTGGAAAGGACTCCTCTTTTGGGGGCTCAAAGGGTAGAATGTGCTGGTTTGAAGCTATTATGTACCTCAGGAAAGCCAAGTTCTTTAATCCTCATTCAATATTGCTGGGTAGGATCCTTTTCATTATTTCCATGGAGATGTGACCCACCCAATTGTTGGTGGTAACTTTTGTTTCCATGGAAATGTGTCTCTACCCAATCAAGGTGGGGTTGCTTACTCAAGCCCTTCTAAGAGGAAAACATTTTTTAAAAAGCTTAGAGCCAACAGAAGTGACAGAGCCCACACAGCCTGAGACCTTTGGATATGCAGAAGGAAAAGGCCCCCAAGGAAGCCTTAGGAAGTGAGAAGAGAAAGCTAGCAGATATCACCATGTGCCTTTCCATCTGACAGAGATATCCTGTACCCATCACCCTTTCTTGAATCAAGATGTCTTTACCTGGATGCCTTAGTTTGGACATTTTCATGGCCTAAGAACTGTAAACTTGCAACTTAATAAATTCACCTTTTTAAAAGCCATTCCATTTCTGGTATACTGCATTTTGGAAGCCTTTAAAACTAAAATAAGGCTTCATGATATTCTAATTTTTGAGAAGTCATAGATGGTTTTATTGCCAGGTATGCTTGAAAAACACATAATAGAACTGTTGCAAGGTTCAGGTGAGATGATGTGTAAAATGTCTGACACATGGTAGTTGCTCATTAACGATTTTGTCTCTATCCTCACTTAAAAATAATTTATTTTTTAAAAATATTCTTGAAGAATAAAGTACATATAGAAAAGTGTGAAACCCATAAATGTACATTTCAACAAATATTTAGAAAGTAAGCATACCCTGATACCCCAGATCAAGAAACAGGATGTCACAGGCTCCCCCAAAAAGGCCTCATGCCCCTTCCAGTCACTATTCCCCCAAGAGTAAACACTGTCCTGGTTCCAACACTACAGATTAATGTTAGCTGTTTTTGAACTTTTCCACATGGAATCACAGAGCCTATATACTTTTTGTGTATGACTTACATTATTCAAAATTAAATTTGCGAGAGTTATTGATGTTATTGAGAGTAGCTCTAGCCAATTCATTTTTATTTCTATATAGTATTTCATTTCTTTCCACTCTTGGGCTATTGAAATGACAATGCTTTGCAGGCATGCCATTAAATAAGCAAATATTGAGTATGTATCTAAGAGTGGAATTGTTGGGTCATAATGTATGTGTCTGTTCAACTTTTGCAGATTCTTCCAAATAGATTTCCAAAGACATTGTACCAATTATCCACTTTCACCAGCAGTACATAGAGTTCCTGTTGCTCCACATCATTGCCAACATTTAATAGTACCCATCTTTTTCACATTTTGGTCATTCTGGTGAATGTGTAGTAGTATTGCATTTTGATTTTAATTTTCATTTCCTGTTATTGAGTGTTTACCATGTGCTGAGCCCGCTGCATGCACTATGTCATATCTATCTATAAGAATGAATTATGAAAATTCATACAGTGGGATATTACACAGCAGGGATTCTAAACCTTGGCACTATAAGTAATATTTGGGGCCAGATAAGTCTTTGTTGTGGCTGCTGTCCTATGTGTCATAGGATATTTAGCAGCCTCCCTAGGCTGCACCCATTAGATACCAGTAGAGTCCCACCCCCAGTTGTGACAACCCAAAATGTCTACAGATAATGATTGCCAAATGTTCCCTGAGAAGGAAAAAATCCCAAATTGAGAACCAATGCCAATCCATGTAGTATGCTAGAAATAGGTGTGGCTCTTCAAGTAAGACAAACTTGGGTGTTAAATGCTCTGCCACCTGGGCAATTTTGGGGCTACTCTGACTCTGTTTACTCTGCTGTAGATGGGGTAATGAGAAGGGTGATTACAATATGTCAATGAAATAATATGCGTAAGTGGCTTACTTTGGCACAAAAAAACCAAAGTTTGGTTTTAAAGAACGATTAGATATTATTTTTATTTAACCATATAATAACCTAAAAGAAATTGGGAGTTATCTTTATCTCCATTTTCTCAGATCAAATTGAGTACTGAGAGGTTAAAAAAATTTACCCAGCATCATTTTGCTCTGAAGGGACAAAGATGAGTCCGCTTGCCTGAAGGACTTTTGACCAATAACAACCATTTAATAGTAGTAGGGTTGCCTGGGGGAGAGGGGAATGGATATAAATCAGTCTAGGAGATAGGGAAGGCATTGTACAGGGTAGGGTTAATATTAAAAGGATCAAATGAGATATGTTAGGTGCAAGCAGACAGGAAGGTCTTAAATATTTTCACTGAAGGGACAGTTCTGACTAAGTGGCGAGTGAGGAAGGTCTTAAATATTTTCACTGAAGGGACAGTTCTGACTAGGTGGCGAGTGAGGAAGAGAATAAATGGGGAGGAGTGTATTTAAATTGAAAATTTGGGCAAAGATATGATTTTGTCAACTCTCATTATAAATGCTTAAATCATTTACCAAATAACTCTTAAAACACCTAGAGATTTAATGAGTCGCGCCTTCAATTTTTAAGTGTCAGATGTCATGCTGTCAAGAAGCAATAACTCTTATCACTGCATTTTATTTTTTCTGGGATACTAGCAAGTAGCAGATAGAAGAAAAATCATGATTTTATTAAAGGAGGAAACAAGGAAAATAAAGGGGAAGTTCACTTTTATTTAAGCAACAAGGAAAATTCCTTCAGTGCTCAGGAGTCCTAGGCTCTTGTCATGGTTCTGTGAATGCAAGCATGTCTCCAGCCCCAATTCCACGCCCTCCCCGCGCCCCCCACTGGGGCCTCAGTGTCCCTACCTGCCAAATATGAAAGGGGGACTGGACCAGATGGAGCGGGTTCCTTTCTACTCTGATGTTCGAGGTAAATGATTCTGTCCCACATTTGTGAGCTGGATGGCAGGCAGCCTCTCCAGCTGTCTGCTTTTAAAAGACCAGCACATCACAGCCCCAGCTTGGCAGGGCACTGACCTTTTCAGAAGGAAACATGGCCCGACATTCTGCATTCACCACTCCAACCCGCTGATCTGTCCTGCTCCTTCACTAATGAGAAACCAAGCTTTCTTCCCCTCTCATTCAGCCTTCTACACGCCCACTCAGCTCAGTTCCCAGAGCCAGAGAGGGCAGCAACTAATTGTGGGGGTGAGTTTTCTCTCACCATCGATGATTTATCATCCTGAAATTATAAAGCTTTTTCTTAAGCAGACTCAAAGTTCTTCTTTGCATATTGGAGCAGAGAAAAGCATGGAAACATCCAGACTCACTTTACAGAGATGTAAATTGAGGCCCAGGGAAGACACTAGACTTGCTCAAAGCAACACGACAAGTGACAGAGCTGGGACCAGGGCCCATCTGCTCAACCCTGGTGAGGGTTAATATTTTAACCTGAGCTAAATGTTTTATTGGGCCTTATTTCTATTGATAAATGGGAAAACAAAGAAAATTCAAGATCAGGATTTTAAAACGGAAGAAAAAAAAGAAATAAGTATTATGGAGTCCATGATTAGCTAGTGGCAAAAGGTGAGTAATGTTCAATGTAGTTGATATAAAATCTACCTTTGGCAGCAGCCAGTACTTAGGACAACGTCCACTACCATGGCTATTCTCTAAGACTTCTAATACCTGGACAAACACCTTGTGACCAGAACATTTTCCAATTCCATCTTTCAGGCTGGGAGGGCACTTAGCTTACATTGGACCTAGAGTTCCACCAGGGTCTGGGTTTGCATCTGTTTTTGTTCACTAATATAGTTCAAGTGCCTAGGACAGTGCCTCCCACATAACAGGTGTCAATTAAGATTCATAAAGGGTTTTCTGGTTCTTGCAGAAATGTTAGCACAGCTTATTTGATAGATGTATGGGAGCAAACAAACTACTCAACTTGAAAGCAAAATACCTGACTTCCACCCCTTAATATGTTGCATAACTCACTTGGGCAAGGGATATCTTCTCACTGAGGTCCAATTTCCTCAAAATAAGACTAATGATTACCAGTTTCATGGAGTTGCAAGAATTTAATGCATTAATGGAAGATATAAACCTCCACGTTAACAGACGATAAAATGCAAATGTGAGATATTCAAGTACGTCAACTAGTGTTTCTTAACCCAGGATTGGCTTCAGGGAAATTTTTAAACCCCTATAAATGTGTGCAGAATCAGGTGGATTTATTTATTTTCTCAACAAATGAGTCTTCAGCTCTCATCAAATTCTCAAAAACATTCATGATCTCCAAAATATAAGCACCAGTGGTATAGAATACATAGTTCAGAATGGCTATTAGAACTTACCCAGCTTATCCTGACATGCTGATTCTGAACCCTGGCTCCTCACCCACCAAGCTCCCAAACGCTGGCCCTCTCATCTGGGCTTCTGAGTCCCTTCTCACCAACTTGCCTCCTTAACTGCCTGTCTTCCTAAACAGTACCCACTGATAGTATCTCAGTCCTTGTAGTTTTCCTCTGACCTTCCTCCATTCCCAACATCTGGCTTTAAACCCTTGCTTCATCCATAGCGTCAACACCTTCTGTCTAGTTTCTCCTTTCTGTTCTGATTCTAAATACCCAAAACTGCAGCTGGCATCCATCCACAAACTGCATCTTCATTTCTTCCCTGTTTCCTTTCATCCCTTCCTTCCACAAAGAATTACAGGACACCTACCATGTACAATCCCATGCTTCATGAATGAGTTAAGTGATGTGTTCATTCAACAAACATAGTTTCAGTACATGTTATGTATCAGCATTGAAGGATAAATCCTTCTTTCCCTCATGGAGCCTACATATTACAATTGGGGACAGAAAGATGAAAAAATATATAGTTCCAGACTTCACATGGACACAGAATGTCTAAGATTTGGGCAGCATTGATTTCCAAACCATGATTCTTAGCCTTTACTTTAGAGGCAATTAGGAGTCACTGAAATTTTTGAGCAAGAAAATGACATGTGCAATGTGATATTTTAGGAAGTTCAATCTGGTGACATCTGCAGAGTAGACTGGAAGCAGAGAGTCTATTATTGCAATTGCCAAGGAGAAAGGTAATTAAGGTCTAGGCTAGCATGGTGACTTTGGCAATAGAGAGGAAGTAGAGAGATATCAAAGGCATTTTGAAGAATCAGTAGGGTGGCACGCAGAACAATGGAAGAATGAACAAAAGATGATTCTAACACCTTAACAGACAATCAGCAAGACTTCTTATCCCCATCTCCTCAAGCTCCACTCCCTGTTTTCCCAACGTCTTGATAGTTATATATTATGGCTTTTAATATCTCTTGGGCATATATTTTAGGCTTCAATTGCCTTGTCTTTATCCATGGACCACACTGTCATTAGGAGACTTATGTGAAGAGACTGAGCGTCCATGGAGGAAATTGTGGGTTTCTTTTGCTCAGGTGCCACCCTGAAAATATTATTTCAAAGGTCTCCCTCCTCCCCAGTATTTAATGACATATTCATTTCCTTTCACTCCCCCTTCCTGGTTGAATTTCAATGACTCCATGGGAAAAAAAGAGAAGAATCAACTTGTCACCCCTGTTGTGTCTGCTGCCACATCAAGGCCAGCAATAATCTGCAGGAGGAATGGCAAGGGCACCCAAGGAGAGCCAGCAAGTGGGAGGAGAGTGGGTGAGGGAGTCACCATCACCTGTCATCTCCTCCTGCTGAGCATCTGAGTGTAGCTGATAATTACCAGTATGCAGCAAGACACCCAACCCTCCGAGAAGGCTAGGTTCTGAGACAGTTTACAGCAACACTAAAGGTCTCCTTGTCTATTCCTCCTCACTTCTTGTTTGACTCTTCCAAAGTGTCCCCCTGCAGTACTAGAGCAAATTCACATATACGGAGTCAATGAATAATTAGGACTGACTGTGTATGTTTAGCCTTAGACTCAACATTTAGGGTCCTGGGTGATCCATGGATACTTAGGCAGTCTCAGAGTTATACAGTTCTCTCCATCTGGTGCACCACAGTTTTCACTGAAATAAACGCACTTTTAAAATAGGTGGTCTCTACCCACCAGTAACAGGAACGATGCTAGGAATGAAGGGGTTATCGACAGGAAGTGTATTTCTGTAACTACTTCAGGCTCCCTCAAGAACTGAAGATCCACTATGACCTTCAGTCTCTTTTCTGGGTCCTGAGACTTTGGCCCTTCCTTGCTTCAGCCCCCAGTGGTTTCTTGCTCAAGGGTCTACCTAACAGAAGGATTGGTGCTGTGATAAATGGACATATCATAAAAGCCACTTTGCAACTCTGCTTGAATATCCATTTTCACATCTGCCTGGAAACTTCTACTATCTAGCTCATATTGCTGGGAAAAGTTAGAAGTAAGAAAAGTGGTCAGGTTAAAAGTATCAAAGAAGGAGTTTGATTATATCAGAATCAAATACAGGACTCCTTTAATAAAGTCTTCACAGTTAAAGCGACACCACCACTAAAGGGCTTTCCTCTGCATCGCCTGATTTTCACTTCACAATAATCCCAGGACAAATCATTCACTTGCATTATGCTGATTAATGGAGGGGAGAAAAGCCTGAGAAGAAGTCGCATGATTGTTTAAAGTAATTGTCACTACTGGGACCTTCCCCCAAAGCTCTTGATTCTACGTCTGTTGTTTTTTTTCTTTTTCTACTCAACTGATTCCCTAGGGATGTGGAAGTTTAGAAAAGTGAAACTACTGAATTTATCATATTTCTTAGAGCTCATTCTAAATCACCTACAGACCCAACCCCCACCCCCTGCCAGTGCCTCCCAGTCTGTCAATTTATCCTGGTTGGATGGGGGACACACACACACACACACATTCTCACACACACTTGACTGGCGAAAGTGGCAGAATAAAGTTAAATATCTGCTGTACAATTTAGACTGTACCTCCTACGGAATTTAGAGAAAAGGAAGATGAACCTCACATTATGCACTATCTACCTGTCAGAGAATCTTCTGATGCTGTGATTTCATTTAGCTGCCACAGAATCCCTGAGATTCATAGTCATTCGCTCCACAAATATCAATAATTGGTTGTCAGCAATGCACAAAGTACTAACAGACCATTATAATAAAGTGTTATAAGTGCTATGACAGGTATATACTGAAGGAATAGGCACCCAAGAGTTCGACTTGCATCATTTCATTATCCCACTTACACAAGTGAACACTGAAGCTTGGCAAGGTCAGTTTATTTCCCTAAACTTAAAGACTGCAGTAACTCTGTGTGCTGCTATAGAAAAATCGCCAAGACTCATTGTTCAGCAAGGTGCAAAATTGTGTACATGATATACTACTATTTGCATTTGGGGAAAAAGACATTTATTTTTATCTATTTATTATTTATTTATATTCTTATTTTGGCATAAATATCTTTGGAAAGAGATACACGCTATTGGTCATCTAAATTGAGTTTAAAGACAAGATCGAAAAATGAGAGAAGTAAGATTAGGTCTCACTGTACCATTTACAGTATTTGAATGCTGTTGCCTATATATATGTGTGTGTGTGTGTGTATGTATTACTTGAAAATAAAGACATAAAGCATGCCCAAGTTAATGATCAATTGAAATTATATTCAAACCCAAGTCTCAGTGCACTTCAAAAATTATTTGTTGAAATAAGTATTTCCAGGAAAATAATATGGAGGAGCTTAGACTGGACTACAGGGGAGAAAAAAAAAAAGAGCAGGCACATGGCTGTGGGTTGAAATGGATAATAGCACAGAGATGTGAATGATAGCGGCATGGTTTGGAAGACCTATCCTTCTAACAGCTGGCATGTACCAGGCTTCCAGGACAAAGGGCTGGATGGAGAGAAGGGGCCAGATCGTGGAGTGCCTGAAGTTCATGCTCCTACTTTGGACTGGACTCAGGCTGTCACCAGGAAAACGTTATGTTTGGGAGCCACTTTCCTAAATGTTAGCATTATTAGCAATTTTGTCAAATTGCCTTTTCCTAAAGGTCTTTTCATGGCTGCCAGAGCTTTAATGTTAATTGGACAGATTGTCTTTGGATTTGAAACACAAACTGTGATTAATGAAACAACTGTTAAGGAGTTTGGCCCGAGGTGGTTTCTCCACCCTTCTTTTCCTGCTGATACAGAATCCACAAAGTCCTGCAGTGCATTTTTGGCCACTGGGCCTGGCATGGGAACATTGGCAGCCTGATCTGAGAAGGATGGGGGTTTTGACCTAAAAGATATCTTCATGATTTGTTCTTTTAACATCCCTCATCTTACGGATGGGAAAAATGAGACTCAAAAGAGAAAGCGACTTATCTAGGGCTATCCAGGGAGTTGATGGCAGAGCAGAACAACAACCTAAGACTAGATTTTTATTCTGAAAGTCTATTTAACTCTACCTTTCTCCTTTTTCTGCTGTTCCCAGCTTCCTTTCCTTGCTTATTTCAGGCAGTTTATCAGATTTGCCCCTTTGTATTTCACAAATGCCCTCACCTTCCTTCATCTTCCTTAGTGTAGATTTTTTCACTTGTCATTGGCAGATTTGGTGTCATAGTTAGAAATACAGACTTTAGAATGGTGGAAAACCAGATCTGTAACTGTTCTCAACTGCTTACTGTATGATCTTGGGTGGTGTAGTAGCTAGGATTCTCTAGAGAAACAGAATCAGCAGGAGATACCTGTAAATATAAAAGTTATAGAAGTATCTCACACAATGCGGGGGTGTAAGAGACCCAGATGTATAGGGCAGGCCACAGCAGGCAGCTCCAATGAAGGTCCTCAATGAACTCTCAGGAGAGGCTGCCTGGTTGAAGCAGGAAGAGTGATTGTCTCTTCTGCATCCTCCTTAAAAACCTTCCAGTGATTAGATTAAGTATCACTCATTGCAGAAGACACTCCTCTTAGCAATCAGCTGTGGATGCAGCCAACATGCTCATAATTTAAGTCCACAAAATGTCCTCAAAGCAACAGACAGGCCAGCACCTGCCCGACCAGACAACCAGGTACCACCACCTGGCCAAGTTGACACATGAACCCGACCACCAGAGGTGGCTTCCTTGTCTCTAAAACTGGCATAATGATACTTACCTCATGGAGTTTTATGAGAATTAGATACATAATATATGTAAAGCATTCAGCACAGAGCATAGGTGACGATGTGTGCTCACTTCATAATTCTCACATATTTTAAACTGCTTTCTGACTCTGGATTTGCCCTCCACCATAAATTCATCCTTATGTAGCTGCCACAATGCACCATATAAGGAAGGTTTGCCTTGCTTTATGATTTTTAGTTCTGAAATATTGGCTGTCTGACCAATGCAAACTCCTCCTCTTCTGTCTATGAACTCCTAGAAATTCACTTTTAACAACAAATAAAGATAAAACTAAGCTCCAAGGGGAAAAGATAGAAAATATTTAAAAGGATATGCTTAAATTTCAGAAATAAAGAACAGATAATGATAAATACTGGAGGGAACACCAGTGATGACTTCAGTAATGTTGGACCCAAACTTTTGACTTTGGAGATTAAGGTACTTTTAACACCTTTCCAGGGGTAAGAAAAAAATTGTAGCCTTGGTTCTACATGGGGCATAAAGAAAAGTTAGAATTGAGATCCTTGCAGAAAACTGTGACCCATGAAGAACTTCCCTCTATTACAGAAAACTAAAATATTGCAACCAATAGCCTGAGAAGTTACAAAAATGTTTGCCTCTTGTTAGAGAGCCAAGTAGTTAAAAGGATATAAAAAGTTCCATGAAAATAAAAATAATTCAATCCTGTTCTATATACATCCATTTGCAGGAGTGATGTCTGAATTTATACCACCTTCAGTGAATGAAGAAGTTGAGAATGTGAAGCTAAGAAGTTAAAAGAGACAGGGCAGGGCGGGCCACGGTGGCTCAGCAGGTAAGAGTGCTTGCCTGCCATGCCCGAGGGCCCGGGTTTGATTCCCGGTGCCTGCCCATGTAAAAAAAAAAAAAACAGAGAGACAGGGCAGGGACCTTCTCTTGGAGCAGAGCCTCACAGTGCATCTATCTGCTCCCTAACTCAATCATCCCTCTTTGCAAGCTCCTGTCACCTTTGTCTCTGAGTTTCTGTATACCCCACATACTATTTTTTCAGGCCTTTTGAACAACAGAAGGGTAAGCAGCAGATCTGACACAGCTAAAGGTAGCATCAGTGAATTAAAGATAAATAGAAGTATATTGCTCAGAATGCAGCATAGTTTAAAATATAAGAGAAAAAGAAATCATGATATACATAAGACAAGATGAGAAAATTCGACAATTTCTAGAATAAAATAGACAAACGGTGAAAAAAATCAATATTTGAAAAGAGAATTGCTGAAATTTTCTAGAATTGAAGAGAATTATGAATCTTAGTAAATAAACAGATATCATTCTAGCATTATAAACAGAAATTATATATAATGGTCTTTTATTATTTTGGGTCTCTGACTTTGAATTAAAAGAAGTATTAGTCTAGGCTATGTTTTTAAATTAAATATATATTCCATTTCTCAAATCCTATACCAATACCAATATTGGACTCTCACTATATATCATACACTGCCTATGACATCAGATACAATTTCTCCCTGTCCTTCAGGCAGACAGTTCAGAAATATATTCTATACCATTCCTTAGGCATTATGAAGGGTACCAAACACCAGTTGTTTGCAGCAGTAGCCAACTTGATAAATTATCCTTGTGTTGATTCTCTCTCCATTCTTATTTCTTTCTCCTCAGTCTCTCATTCCTACTTCTGGGGGTTCTCTAATGAAGTAAACACGCTGTTCCTTGGTTCCAGGCTCTATTTTCAGGGAGATTGCAGGTATAGACATTTGTACTTGAAGTAGTCCTAGAAATCAGATTCTCAGAGTGGGGTTTTGGAGCTGAATCAACCTCATCAATCCTATGGCAATAAGAATCCCATTACTAGTGGTTATTGAAATGGAACGGCATGCAGTAGCATCACAATTACAAAGAATTTCACCTGATGAAATTCTTGCATTGGCGTGAGGTGCAGATGGGAGGAAAGCACTAGTTTATTGATTACCTATCACACTTGAAATAAATAGAAGGCACCGATAACTCCAAGGAATATGAATTGGGTGGCCTTTAGTAACTGCTTTGGAAGGTTTGAAAAAAGAACACATCATGCTGCTATCAGCCGTCAACTTAGCACACTGTCAAACCAGGTGGCTTTCATTGGCAGCAAAGGAGACACTAACTTCCTACAGCCGCAGGGCAGACAATACTGGAAATCAGATAGGGTTTAATTAAAAGTGGAGCTGAACTGCAAAGGAGATTAAATGCTTAGCCTTGAAGGGTTTCCCTCCAAACTAGTAACTAAACTCAGGACTCAGTATAGCCAGAGCAGACTCTTCTATTGAAGAGGTTATCTAAGAACACTAAAAGAATGATGGGACCCACTGATATAAATTTCTAATAACTGGAAAATATTAAGGACAGGATCACTAGAGTATTCTATCTGGAGTGCAGAATATGAGGCTGGATAGAGATAATTTATCGACATGAGAGACTTTCATGTAAATTGGACTTTTATGATATAGTATATATACCTATCATGGTGAATACTACACATGTACTTGAAAAGAATGTATTTTCTGTGTTTATCATTTAAGTCGATCTGGTTGATTGTGTTGCTCAAATATTTTTTAGCCTACTGATTTTCCTGCCTAGTTTCTCTATCAAATAATTAGAGAGGGGTGTTAAAATCTCCAACAGCAATTGTCGATTTGTCTATTTTTCTCTCTACGTATGTCTATGTATATTGAAAGTCCATTGTCAGGGAGATACACCTTTATGTCATTCTGTCTTCTTTAAGAATTCACCCTTTAATTATTATGAAATGCCCCTCTTTGTCTCTGGTGATACTCTTTGTCTGGAAGCCTGTTTTGTTTGTTATTAATACAGCAATGCCAGTTTTACCTTGTTCAGAGTTTCTCTTGTAGATCTTTTCCCATTCCTTTACTTTGAACTTTTGTATCTCAACAAAATGTGTCCCTTGTAAATGGTATATGCTTGGAGCATTTTTTTTATCCAGTCTGAAAATCTCTCCATTTTAATCAAGTGTTTAATCCATTTAAATTTAGTGTACTTATTCATACGATTAGGTTTAATACTATCATATTGTTCTTTGCTTCCTATTTGTGTCCTCCATTCTTCTCTGAGGTTAATCAAGTACTATTAGTTATTAGTAGTATTCCATTCTATTTCACTGCCATTTTTTTAATCTGTGCTACTTTTTTATTTATCATTTTTATTGGTCCCTCCAAGGGTTGCTATATGTAACCTAAACCTTGTACAACATATCTTGAGTTAATATTATACCATCTCATGTTTGTTATGGTAAGAGCTCGATTACAGTGAGATTCCATTTATACTCCCATTTTATCCTTCTTCTGTCATATATTTTACTTCTACATACGATATAAACCCAATAATGCATTTTTATAATCTTTGCTTTAAACAGACAGCTGGCTTCTACAAAATTTAAGACAAAAAGGAAAATATTTTTATGTGTATTTACCCACATAGTTACAATTCATAGTATTTTTTCATTGCTTTCTGTAAATCTGATTTTTCATCTGTTAGTATTTTCCTCTTCCTAAATATTTTCCTTTAGTACTTGTTGGAATGAAAAAATTTCTCTTATTTTTGTATATCTGAAAAAGTCATTATTTCTCCCTCAATTTTAAAATAAATGTTCACTAAATAAACAATTCCAACTAATGGTTATTTTTATTTTCGTTGTTCTCAGCATATTAAAGTTGTCAGTACATTTTCTTCTGTCCTTAATTGTATCTGGCAAGAATTCAGCCAACATTCCCCCATGTGATATCTATTTTTCTCTGCCTTTTTAAAATATTTTCTCTGTACTCTTTGATTTTCAAAATCATGTTCTTTGACTATGATTTGCTTAGCTGTGCTTTTCTTCAGGTTTTTCCTGCTTGATGTTTGCAAAACTTCTTGAATCTGTGAATCACTATTTCTGATCAAATGTGGAATTTTTAAAATAATATTTCTTCACATGCTTTTTGCCTTATTTTTTCACTCCTCTCCTTCTAGGACTACAATCACAACTGTGTTAGTCATTTGATATTGTGTCTCAGATCATTGAGGCTCTGTTATTTCTTTTTCTATCTTGCTACTTTTTTTAAAAATTCAGATAAAAATATTTTATTCTTCATTTGGCTCATTGTTGCAGTTCCAACATATTTCCTGAGATTCCAAACTTATCATCAGTTATATTCATGTTTGTCTGAAGTTTCCTTAATGCATTAATCATATTTATTTTAAAGTCATTGTCTGTTAATTCCAACATTTTGGTTGTCAATGGGTTTGAGTCTATTCACTAAGTTTCCTCTTGAATATGAATCACATTGTCATGGTTGGTATAATAGTTAATAATCATTTTATTGTAAACTGGATATTATAGATGATAATTCGTGATGACTATGAATTCTGTAATTTTCCTCTAAAGAACATTGAGTTTAGTTCTGACAAACAGTTAAATTTTTAGCAGATTCCTTTGATTTTGGAGGCTTAGTTTTGGGCCTTGGAAAAGAATTCTTTTTCAGTTTTTTTCTGATCGCTAGGATAAACTCCTTAATCTCAAGGCCTGATGTTTCCTTCAGTGGCATCATTTTAGTTAAAGTGTTGGTGTTTACCAGTTCTTTCTCACTTAATCTGAACCCCAGACACAGCCTCCTAGGAGGTGAGTTGTGGCAGAAATCTCTGCTCAGCAGTTTAGGTCGTCCAGCTATTATTTTGCCTGTAAGCTAATTAGATTCTCATACTTTAATGCCCAGTTCAAGAATTGGCCAAGGATTTAGAGGAAGCTTCTACTCAGATTTTGAAACTCCTTCCTCTGTGCCTGCCCAATTTTTACTACATTCCCTTTTAATTTCCAGTCGCTCTGACATTCCCAGATTCTGTTCTTTGACTCTTTAAGCCAGTAAGTTTGCACTGTTTGTTTGCACTCCAAGGAATGTGAGTGAAAGTGACGTGTTTCACTTCCATGCTTCATGCTTGGTCCATATAGACTTCTGTGTGCTCCTACAGCTCATTTCCTTTTTTGCTGGGTACAGATGACAATGTTAATGAAGCTCAGAGAATGGCAGAGTCTAAAGATAGAGTAAGACTCAGAAAATTTACTACATGAAAGTCATTCACCTATCACCACAATACTCTCCTGCGGTATTGTTAGGGAGAAATAAAGATTTATTGGACTAAACAACTAAATTTAGGCATCTATTGTTTATAGAATAATTGACCTCACTAACAACACTTTACAATTAGATAATAAATATGTGTGTATGTGTATATATTTATTTTATCTTCATTGTTAAACTCATATTAGATAATATTTACCAAGAAGAGATATATGTAGCAGGTTGCTCAAAACTATAATGTGGCAGCAAATAAACTGGGACAAATTTTTCTTCCATTTTCTATTGCTTTGTTTTGTTTTAGGAGTACCACTGTGTGCTTTCTTATGACTCAATTCTCCTCATTTCTTTGTTCAAAGTGCCAAATTTCTCCCTGTAATTCTTCATGAGGTCATTTAGGCTTCATTTGGCTCAACTGCATCATTTATTATGAAGTCTTTGGCAGTGTAACAGTCTCATTAGCCTGAAACATTGAAAATAGTGTGACTATCTTAATGTCAAATTAAATTCTTAATTTATTAAATAAAACAATTAATTAATTTCTTAGTGTGAAAACATACTTTGATTGCAACTGATTGCTGCCAAAGAATAGTTTTGCCATTATAAATGTTAAAATCATGATGAATATAGTGGCAGATGCAGAACAAATATTGTCATTTTGATAGAAGGACATGCAAACTATATGCTGTCAAATTTGCTTACCAACACACTAAAAGTTCAATGCCTTCACTTGGCATCATAACCCAGCATTGACATAATTATGAGAAATAAACACAAACATGAGCTCTGAAATTAGATGGTAGTTCTTGGTTATAAGTTGGTAATTTAAAAAAATCTAGAAAATGCCAGTATTAATTATTTTTTCATCATAATCAGAATAATAATCAGCATGTCAACCTGAAGACAAGTATATTCCCTGTAGCTTCGTCTAGAATTACAAAAAATTAAAAATAAGGTAAATGCCCACCAGATAAAGAACATGACCTCTGAAGTTAAGCTACTTTAGTTCAAATGCTGACCATCACTTCCTAGATATGGGATCTTAGACAACCTCCTTAAACGTTTGTTTTTCCGTTTCCTCAAATAAAATAATCATAGCAACTGTGCTGAATATGGTCTGTTTATATTCACATAAACCCTGCCTTTCTAACATCTGCCCTGTTTTACACCTAAAAGTTTAGAATTATATTTCCTGGATGCCCTTGCCAGTAGCATTCCAGTGTAGGGTTTACCAATGGGAGGCACTTATGCAGGATTATAAGGCAGAAAGAAGACAGAGCCATTCTCCTTTTGACTCCAGCCTCAACAGTGGCAGCATAGTAAGATGCACTCCTGTAGTGGCAATGATGCTGATAGCAGCAGGCAAGCACATTCTCCTGGAATGAAAATGGTGGCCATAGCAGGCTCCTTTGCTATAGCCAACATTTGCAATAGTAGCAGTAGATGACCTGTTGTGGCAGGGCTAGGACAACAGTGGCTTCCCACTGTTCTTTCTTCATAACACTGTCCTTCTTTTTGGCTTTCTTTCCGTCTAACAATTGAATAGCTCAATTCCATGTATTTAATCCCTTTTTACCTGAAATACCTACATTGGTTTCTTTTTTCTTGACTTCATATTGAATGATAGAGCAATAACATCTACATAATAGAGTTGTAATGAGGATTCATATAATGCATGTAAACGTACATAAAATAGGGCGTAGAACACAGAAAGCATTCATTAAGTGTTAGCTGCTGCTGTTTTGTTACAGTTATTATTCTCTTAGGGATGAATTTCCTTCATTTACCGATACTGTAAATGTATACTACGGAAATGGTGGATTCTGTCTATCCTTTTAAAGAGTGTGAATTTGTTTTTGTTTTCATAGATGTTAACTTGATTGGAAGCAAAATGTAAACCCAGTCTCTGGGGCAACAGCTCAATTCTCAGTTCAATTCTTTAGCCTTGACCAGACTATTTACACACTATGCTTTAGTGATTCCATTGTCAGACAGATATTTGGGCAACATTTAGATATAGATGCTTGAGCTTTCTTTCCCTGGCTTTGCCATTTGAAAGATTTCCCCTCTCACTTTCCAGCAACTATGATTGTGCCTAACTGACTGCCATTTTTGAAGCCAAAAGGCTGCAAGCTTTAGCTGCCCTGCCTGGTATAGATGGGAGCCTGACCTCCGGCTCAGATAAACAATGAAAAAGGGATCTTCCCTTTTCCTCTATGTGTCGACTACCCTCCCAGAAATGCCAGCTTTTGGTCTCTCTTCATTGTGTTGAGGCTTTTCTTTTTATTTTCTTAAATTTGTCCAAACTATGTTGTTGTTATCCATGAGAAAACAAGTCTGATATGGGTATTTTTGGCAGATAGTAGAAACAACTATTATTATGCTTACTATTAAAATTTATTTTATTGACAAAATAAGCACACATATTTCATTTATCTATTACTAACATAACAAGCCACCCCCAAAATTAGTAATTTAAGATAGCAAAATATTTTTTCTTACAATTCTGATGGTTGACCAGGCTTAACTGGCTGGGTCTTTTGTTCCACGTGGCATTGGCTGGGGCTTCTTACTCAATGGAATTCAGCTGGTAGATGGGCTGGCTAAAAATTCAAAGGAAATGTCATTTACAAATCTAGAACATCAATATCCTTTCTTATGGCCTTTTCACATGACTAATTTGGGTCTTGTGATGGTTAAGTTCTGTGTCTACTTGGCTAGGTTACAATGTCTAGTTGTTGGGTCAAGCAGGCACTGGCCTGATTGTAACTGTGATCATATTTCACAGATTTAAATCATAAGTCACTTGATTGCATCTACAGCTGATTACCTCTACAATCAACAAGGAGATTGTCTTCAGCAATAAAAGAAGTATCATCCAATCAGTTGAAGTCCTTAAAGGGAGAACTGAGTATTTCAGCAGTCAAAAGGAAGAATTTCTATTTCTACTTCAGCCAGCCCAGCTTCTTTTGGGAAATTTATTGAAACCGTCATTGGAGTTCTCATCCTGCAGCCTGCCCTATGGCATTCTGACTTACCCACTCACCATCAGGTGAGCCAATTTCTATAATAAATCTCTTTATATATATATATATATATATATATATATATATATATATATATATATATATATAATGCAATTTTTGTTCAGTTCTATTCTCTAGCAACCCTGACTAATATAGGTCTCTTCTCTAAATAGTGGAGCTCAGGGTACTTGAACATATTACATGATGTCTGGCTTTCCAGAGGGAGGAATAAGAAACTACCAGAATGTCAAGACTTGGAGTCAGAAGTCCCAGAATGTCACTCCTTCCACATTTTATTGGTCAATATTGGTCACAAACCTACATTCAAGCAGAGAGGAAATAGATTCCACCTTTATAATAGGAGTGTTGGCATGAGCATTCAAGATAGGAAGGAATTTCTGGCAGTTTCTTTTGGAGATTATATAAATAGCTAACTATATGTATATATATATATATATATATATATATATATATATATATACACACACACACACATAGAGGCACATTCTTATACATATATTATTTTAATGGACTAAAAGGACAAGGAAATGATACATCCAAAGTGTCTTCAGTTTAATCTGCAATATTTCATTTCCTAAGTATAAAGCAAAAATAATAACTAAATATTTGTTAATTCTGCCAGCTGAGTACATGGTTGTTTGCTGTTGTTTGTTGTATTCTGTTGTGGCTTTGTTCATTTTGTATGTTTGAAACCATTGCTAACTAAAGGCTCATAGATTTCTTGAGACCATGAGACTGAATCCATGGTCTCTCAGACTCATGTTGGCTGATACATACCCAAGAGTGTCTAAACCCCTTCCTAATCCAGCTGTCTGTCATTCTACCTAGAAGGAAGGGAAGGACTAGATGACCTTCAAAAGCCAGTCTAAGCTCCATAGTCCCGAACTCTTTCTTCTGTGCCTTGGATTATTTCATTCCCGATAGTGCTCTTTTATCACTCTCGCAGTCATTCTGCCCTAACACAACTCCCTTGACAGTGATGTTTTCATACCCTGAACTCCGCTCATTACTCTACTCCCCACCTCATTACCAGCACGTGCTGCTCAAGTTTCACTCACTTAAAAATGATCTACCATCATAGCTCTATAGATATTACCAAGCCAACGGGCATCTATCTCTCTTCAATACCCATCAAACTGAGAGAGTAATTAGAGAAATTACGGGAACCAGGACACTGTCTACTGAGGTCATACTGGTGATTTTGATCCTCTAGTCCTATGAGGAATACTTCAATAAACCCATCTTGGGTGGGAGGGGAGTGGGCAACAAGTTCTGAGAAGCTTGGTTGATATCTAGGATGAAATCTATTTATTAATGTGTTATATGGAAATAATTATAATCCAATCTAGGAAAATATCCTTGGATAAGTATAAAGAAATATAGGTTAAAGATGTTCCCTTCAGGCTTGTTGGGTATTAGCAGCAACCTAAACGTCCCTATCTGGGGGAATAGTGACACAAATCACAGTACTTGACATAAAGGATGAGTGTTCAACTGCTTTAAAAATGTTATATGTCCTGACATGGAAAGATGCTCATAATATTTTAAGTTAAGACCAAAATTTACAGAACAGTTTCTGTAGTTTTGTAGTAGGATCCTATTCCTTATAAAGCAAGATTGCATTTGCATATATGCATTGTTATAAATACAAGAGAGCAAATAACTATCATTTATTGAATGCCTCTTATGTGATACACACTGTGCATATAATGCACATATACCAATTCATTTAGTCATTCTTCAGAGCATGGGGTTGGTTTTATTAGCACTAATTCAGACATGAGGAAACTAGATCTTTGAAAACTTAAGTGTTTTATCCATAATCTCCTCAGCAGGGAAGTTATGTAGTTGAAATACACTTCCTTATTTTCCTAACACACACACACACACACACACACACAAACTGCACTTTTGACCAATTCACCATATTGCTGAACTTCTCACTCTTAAATTCTTCACACTATCACAATTCCGTTACTCCCTGGCTTTGCCTGTACTATTCTCCCTTCCTCTCGTATTCTTGTCAGACTCCCTTTCACCATGATGATTTTTAAAAATTACTTTTAAATAGCTAAAACATACTCATGGTTCAAAATACAAGAGAATATATTATCCCAGCTCCCAGCAACCCAGTCGGCCCCACCAAAGGTGACCGATGTCCTCTGTTTCCCATGTGTGCCCTCCAGCAGCATGTCTATAATACTGTTTTTCACTTTCCACCTACAAATGTGATTACAGGTAATTTCATACCTGTATGGGAAGATTCTTCCATCCTTTTTATAGATTCTATTTTATGCAAGTCCCTTATTTATGTAACAAGCTATCTGTTGACTGGAATAGTTTTCATAATTAATGGTGATAATGATGGCACATCATGGTGAATATAATTAACACCCCAGAATTGTATATCTGAAAGTGGAAAAAAAATGGGAAATTTTAGGTTTTACATACATTACCAGGATAACAAAAATTTTTAAATCATAGAACTCTACAACACAAAAAGTAATGTAAACTATGGACTAGACCAAATAATATAATTACAATATTGTTTCATCAATTTTAACAATTGTAGCACAGTAATGGAAAATGTTAATGATAGAGAAAACTGTGTGAAAGGGGCATGTAATATGAGAACTCTGTACTTTCTGTATAATTTTTCTGTAAACCTACAACTGCTGTAATGAAAATAAATATCATTTGCAATCCTCTGCTTTTATAAATAGTGCTGCAATAAATTATTTTATCATTATTTTGTATGCATTCAAGTATCTCTGCAAGATAAATTACTACAGGTGAAATTGTTAATCAGTCAATGTATTTATAATTTAAATATATACTTTGAAAATATCCCCCATAGATTTCTCATAAAATTAGAATCCTATTGGAAATATACAAGATTGTCTATTTCTTCTTAGCCTCATCAGTTAAGTATATAGCTGGACTTTTAGATGTTGGTTGCTCTGAAAAGTAAAAATAATTGTCTCGGTGTAATAATAATTAGCCTTTCTCTTATTGTTAGTAGAGTTTGATTTTGTATATTTAAAAGTCATTCTTAAGGGAAAAAAAAGTCATTCTTGTTTTCTTTAAGCAATGTATTAAAAAGCATTGCCTAATTTTCAATTGTAATGTTTGAAGAGCTCTTTATATGCAAGGAAATCTAGCTTTTTTACTCTGAGTTTACAATATTTCTTTTCATTGATTATTGTTGTTCTCTTTTGAATTTGTTTTTAATGGGTTTTTCAAAGTGGAATTTTAATAAACCCAAATTATCTATCTTTACTTTTACAGGTTCTAGGGTTTATACCTTCCTTAAAATGACATTCCTTACACCTAGTTGTTTCTTTTTTCTTTAATTTCCAGGGTTTACTGTGGTCTTTTGTGGCCTTCTTTTATCCATTTCAATCTTTGATGTTCTGGAATTTTTGTCGACTTTAGTGCAAGGTGGAAGATAAAGAGTCAACTTTCTTTTTTCCAATAGCAATCCTGCTCTCTCAATACCAAACAGTCCATCTTTTCTCTACAGATATGAAATGCCATCAATATCATATACTAAACTTTCCACATGTATCTGGAACTATTTCTGAACTTTCTACTTTGCTGCATTGATGTGTCTGTTTATTCATGGAAAAAGACTTGGATATATTAATTATTATAGGTTTATTACGTTCTTACTCTTGTCTGGCAGTGATGCAAGTCCCATTTCCCTACTTACTCTTCTCTGGCAGTATTGATAGAGTGATTGGGGGTCCTCATCACAGTCTGGTGAGGACAGAAGCCTAGGCTCTCCACTCAGCATTTGCTTCCGTGGGCGGGGGTCCAGCCACATTTCGTTCTGTGGTGTTTAGCTGAAGCAGAGCAGTTACTGTCTGAAAGTTTTCTGTCTTACTGGACAGCCCCTTTCCTGGCCCTTTCATTCTTTGGCAACAGAAAGGAGGATTTTAGGGAGTCTTTTTGTTCTGTTTTGTGTGTTTTAACTGTGCCTTAAGAATTTCTGGGTTACTAGCTTGTTTAGTTCCATGTCTGGGATATAAGAAGCAAATCGAATATCCAGATGCCTCACCGCCATGGTGTTCCCGGGGTCCCGACAAATGTTCCTAACTGGTCTGCAATCGCTCCACTTTTCAAATTCTTCTTAGGTTTTTGTTTTTTAAAAATATATACTGTCCAGGGTTTTAAGTGTTATTTAGTGGGAGGGACAGTAAAAAAGTACATTGACTCCATCTTCCAGAAGAGGAAATCATTCAATTAAAAAAATCAATTTCCCATCTTTAATGTATAACTTTTACTAAAACTTTAAGCAAATTTTCTTGAGTTATGTATCTGATTCTAAAGTTCACATAGAAATTTCAACACATAGGAGATCAAGGAAATTCTAAGAGGAGTAATCCAACAAGAAGATCAACAGGAAGGTGCATGGATGTTCATTCCCGCTGCAGACAAAGAGGCATTGCTCATCTTCTGTTCTACAGGGGTAGCAGAGGAGGCCTATAGAGTCAAAACTTTCACCACCACCTGCTAAAACAAGGTCAGCACCAATGGTGTCAGAGAGACCACGTAGTAAACAGTACCAAGGCACTGCTACCCCTCCCAGCCAGGAGGCTGTCTCTGGAGGCCTCATAGGGAGAGAGGACTTCCTTCCTGTCTCAGCAGGGATAAGGAGACGCTCCCTCTCTCAGGTAACAAGAAGGGCATTTGGGTTTGCTGAAGCTGCCAGGATGCACTATACCAGAATGGACGGGCTTTTAAAAGGGGGATTTACAAAGTTACAATTTTATAGTTCTGAGGCCATGAAAATATCCAAATTAAAGCACCAATAAGAAGATACCTTATTGGAGGAAAGGCAGCTGGCAGCCAGCTGCCGGGACACCTCCGTCAGCTGGGAAGGCACATGGCTGGCCTGGGTTTCTTGCTCCCGGTCCATTGTTTTCAGCTTCTGACTCCAGTGGCTTCCTCTCTAAGCATCTGTGGGTCCTCACTTAGTTTCAACAGGGCAAACTCTGGATTTCATCTCTTAGCTTCCCTTGGCTCTCTCCAGGTCCTGGCTATTTCTGTGAGTCCCTGCTTAGCACCTGGGGTATTTCTATCTGCATCTCCAAACACCTGTGTCTAGATGTCTACTCTCTGTATCAGTTCTGAGCTCTCTTTCTCTCCCTGAGCTCCTTTAAGGACTCCAGTGAACTACTTAAGACCACTTTGAATGGGTGGGGTCACATTCTCATCTTATCAATTGGGTGGGTCACATTTCCATGGAAATAACCTAATCATAAGGTCCTGCCCAAGCAATTAGTTTGCCCCCACAAAATTGGATTAGGATTAAAAGAACATGGTTTTTCTGGAGTATGTAACAGTTTCAAACCAGCTCAGAGGACTAAGTGGGGAACTTGAAATTCTGTCCCCACCTGGTAGTACTGAAAGAGTGACCTACTCTTCCCCTGCCAGGAAAATGTCAGAAGAAGCCAAGAGAGAAGTTTTAAATTAGGTCCAGAGCCTCAAAACATAATAATCCAAATTTCTAGCTTTCAATGGAAAATCACTTGGCGTACCAAAACACAGAATAATCTCAAACTGAATTATAAAGACATTTCACCAAAGAAAATATGCAAAAGGCAAATAAGCACCTGAAAAAATGTCCAAGGTCAGAAGTCATCATGGAAATGCAAATTAAAGCCACAATGTAGCTTCTCTACACACCTGTTAGATGGCTAAAATAAAAATAATGACAACATTGAATTCTGGTAACGATGTGAAGAAACATTGTTGGTGGGACTGTACAAGGGTATAAGATCACTCTAGGAGCTATTTTGGTAGTTTCTTAGAAAGCTAAATATGTAACTATCATAAGATTTGGCATTTTCTCTCCAAGTCATTTATCTCAGAGAAATGAAAATGTATGATAGCACATAAACCTTTACACAAATAGCAACTTTATTCATAAAACCCAAAAATGAAAACAACCCAGATGTTCTTTAATGAGGAAATGGTTAAAGACGCTGTGTTACATCCATACCATGAAATACAACTCGGCAAAAAAGGGATGAACTATTGATGCACATATTTCCGGATGAATCTCAAGACAATTTTGTTGAGTGAAAAATATCATTCCAAAAGGCCAAATATGTATGATTCCATTTATGTGACTTTCTTGAAATGGAAAAAAATGGAGAACAGGTTAGTGGCTTGCATGGATTAAGGATGGATGGAGGGAGATGGAAGTGAGTGTGGCTCTGAAAGGAAAGCCTAAGAGATCCTCGTGGTGAGGGAAATATTCTATATCTTGTCTATCAATGTCGATGACCTGGTTGTGATAAAGTACTATGGTTTTGCAACAGGTCATCAATGGTGAAAAATGGGTGGAGTATCCCTGGGATGTCTCTGTATTGTTTCTTACAACTCTGCATGAATCTATAATTATCTCAAAATAAAAAGTTTGATTAAAAGACAGTGAGTTTCCTACCCTAAATCATGGTCTGTCTTTCTGCTTCTTGAAGTCTTTCAAAGTATTTTACAGTTTTCCTTCATGTAGATCTTAGGCTTAAGATTGAGTATTTTCTTCCACTATATTTTCTGTTATTTGTATTTATGAAGGTTATTGATTTCAGTATATTAATTTTTGCCAAGCTACTCTATTGAATTCTCTAATTTGTGATAGTTCTATTAGGTTTTCCAAGTTTACTATCATATTATCTCCAACCGTGATATCTTTATTCATTTCTAATGTTTCTAACTTTGATTCTTTCTCTTGTCTCATAGCCGCTCTCCAGAACCTTCTGCAAAAAAAGATGAAATCTTAATTGTTAGGGGTTTTGTTTGCTTTTGTTGGTGATGACTTTTTTTGTTCGTTTCTAACTTTAATGGAAGTGTTTATAATGTTTAATCTCTCTCCATTAGGCAGGATATTTATCATATAACAGAAATATCCATTTATCCCATTATAGAAATATCCATCTCTGAATAATATTGCTAAATCTGATCACATATTCCCCCTTTGAAAAGCCTCTAAGGAGTTACTATTCAATATAAATATAATGCAAGCCACAAATTCAAGCCAGATATATAATTTAAATTTTTCTAGTAGCCAAATTTTAATAAAAGTGAATTGAATTTTAATACCCTTCAACCCAATATTTTCAACATACTATCATTTTAACATGTACTTGATATAATTATTGAAATATTTTCTTTTCCTTTTTAGTTCTATGTCTTTAAAATATGATGTATATTTAACAGTTTCAGAACATCTCAGTTAAAACTTGCCATGGTGCAAATGTTCAATAGCCTTATGGTTCTAGTGGTTAATTTACTGGACAGCACATTTCTAATGATATATCATTGTCTTCAGGATAATGCCTTAGCACCTTACCTTTGCATCAGATGATCTTTATAAATGGTCCATTGCAGGAAAATCTGCTTATTGCCTTCCCCTTTGAGTCCCCAAAGAGTTATTCAACCTTACCTGCCTCAAATCTGAGTTGGGTTCTGTTCTAGTTTGCTAGCTGCTGGAATGCAACACACCAGAGACAGATTGACTTTTAACAAAAGAGGATTTATTTCATTAGTTCTTCAGAGGAAAGGCAGCTTTCAGCTGAGGTCTTTCTTACGTGGGAAGGCACAGGATAATCTCTGCTGGCCTTGTCTCCAGACCTCTGGGTTCCAACAACTTTCCCCGGGGTGATTCCTTTCTGCACCTCCAAAGGCCTGAGCTAAGCTACAAGTGCTGAGATGAGGTATGCTGAGCTGCTAGGGCTGTGCTATGTTGAGCTTTCTCATTTAAGCACCAGCCAATTAAATCAAACATTCATTCATTACAGCAGGCACGCCTCTTCACTGACTGCAGATATAATGAGCAACAGATGAGATTCACGTACCATTGGCTCACGTCCACAGCAGCAGAACTAGGTATGTTCACCTGGCCAAGTTGGCAACTGAATCTAACTACCACAGGTTTCTATTCTCTGTATTCCCTTCACAACTTGCTCCCAAAGTTCTTCCACTAGACTTTGTTCTTGAGATCAGAGGTTCTATCTTGCTCCCCATACTCCCAACACATAGCACAGTATGCATAGTAGATACTCAACAAACCCTTGTTAAATAATTAGAAGGTGTCATTGCATAGCAGGTTAGCCTTCACACAGAGCAGAGGAAAATAATCAGTTCCATGTTTCTATGAATGAGGAAAGAGAAAACTTGGAATACACAAAGCAGGAAAGAAAACTTAGAATGGCTTCTGATGCATTCCCAGAAAAGAGAATAACATGGTAGATGCAAATTAAAACCTAGTAACTTGTTAACAGATTTCAAGTAAAATTATGGCATCTCAGTGTCTAGGCATCAATCTTAGAAGAGGAGGTGGCTTAATATGAGGTGCTTATCCACATATTGTTGGAGAGAGGGCATGTGAATCATGGAGAAGATGACAAGATGTATTGTCAGCTTTCTCTTTCAGTGCCCTGGGATGCTATAAGTTTAAATGCTCTTTGATCCCTCAGTTGGATAATGTAGTAAACAAAGTATCATCTAAGCTCCACTCTAAAGCTTTAGAACTTCTTGCCCTATTGAGGTGACTCAAATTTTAAGGGCTATTACTTTCCATTCAAACCAGGAAATAGTTGACATTTAAGTATTCTAATGGTAGTTTCTCTCACTCTTTGGACTTACATTTTTATATTTTTCACCTTTTAAGACATCTTCTTGCTCCTCACTCAGTCTATGACACTTCTAATGAAAGAAAAATTTATTAACGTTCAAAATATGACAACCAGCATGACCCATGTAGTATGGATCTTTAGAAAATTACAGAATAATAACGATGATAATGGATATCATTTATCACACACCTCTTATGTGCCGTACACAAAGAAAAGGATTTTACCTATATCATCTCATTTAAACATCACATATTTTCAAATAATTAGTGGGCCCAAGGCCATAAACCTGATAGTCAACTGAGCTGGGATTTTTTCCCAATTTGATTTCAAGGCCCACATATTCACACATTATATTGTATTACTTGCAATTTATCAAACTATATAGAATTCTATTACTGAAAATCTCAGTCATCAATCTTTGCTTTTGGGTAACTCCAGAACATGTGAATATCATTCCAATTTGCTCATCTTCAGGGAGAACTTCATCCTCATTCATGTATGGCCTTTTGATTAAACCAAGCAGATACATCAGTGTGCCTGCTATTTTTTCATTCCCATGAGCATATGAGAAAAATGATTGATTCAGACCCCTTGATCTACGGGAGACCACAGCAGCTCACAGTCAGATGTCTTCTGTGTAAGGGTCAATTAAGATGCGTGCTTGATTGCAAACAAGTGAAATAAAGGACAGATGGAGGAATTTGGTCCCAGAGACTGAAGGCACTTTGACAGCTGCTGCAGTGATTACATCATTGGCTTTCAATGAGAATTGTATCTTGTTGCTAACTGATGAGGGGAAGCAAAAACATTTTTCTTTGAGATACCATCTTTAGAGGATGTAGCAGCTATAGAGTAGAAATATTGCCAGTTCTAAATCAATAGTTCCCAACTTTGGCTGCTGTCTTAATTTATTGGAGCTGCTATGACCGATACCAGACAATGGATCAGCTTGAGCAATGGGAATTTGTGGTCTCATGGGTTTGAAGGCTAGAAGTCCAAACTCAAGGTCTCAACAGGGCATGCTTTCTCCTTGAGTCTCTAGTGTTTCTGTGCAGGCTTCCCATAATCCTTAGTGCTCTATGGCATCTCTGCCTCCATCACATGGAGCTCTCCCTTATTCTCTGGCTTCTACATCTCCTACTCAGAAATACTCTGTATTTTTGTCTTGATTTTCTTTCCTTATAATCCTTACATAGTAATCCTTATAGAATCACCCTTATATAATTAACTATATGGATTAAGGCCCACTCTGTTCAGTTTGGCCTCATCTAAATAGTCTCTTCAGAACCCCCAGATGAGCCCACACCTAAACTAATAATAACATCTTTCAAGGTTCTGTCTACAAATGGGTTCCCACCCTTAGGGACACAGATTAATACTTGAGCTTGTCTTCTGTGAGAGACATGATTCGATCTCCCAAAGTTGCATATTAGAATCATCTGCAAAGGTTTTAAAAATCTTAATACCCAGGTAGCACACTCTATAGACCAATTGTATTAGAATCTCTGGGCTGAAACCCAGGACCTAGTACTGATAGCCCCAAGATGGTTTCAATGTTCAGTAAATGAGACAACTGTTCTAAATAAATATTTATTTTGCCTTATCCTAATTACAAAATGAAAAATAGTAAAATGCGTTTATAATTTTATTGTCAATATCTAAATTAACTGCATTGCAAAAAGAAAATGTGGTCTATTCAATATCAATTCTCTGAAATATTTGATAATTTCTTTATCACTGTATTTGTACCTATAGATATATATGTGTATGTGTATATAAATTTCCTTTGTATATTTTAGAAAAAAATTATATTAACAATTTTTAGTATAGTTTATTTAATATGTATACACCTATAGTAGATCAAGCTTGTTCATATTATTTACTAATTCGGTTATTTAATATATCAGTTTCTAATAAAGATATTTAAAAATATCCCACCAATATTGGATGTTTGCCAATTTACAAATAACGGTATCAGTTTTGCTTTTATATTTTGAGGATATTTTGTAACGGGCATCCATATTCTTGTTATTACATTTTCTTGGTCCTTTTAAAATTCTATCATTAAGTCATGTTTTTATCACTAATAATGGTGTTGATTTGTAATCTGTTCTGCTAGGATTAATTATTGCTTCATTAATTTTCATTGAGTTAATATTTGCATGGTACGTAGTTTTCTTTCCTTTTTCCTTTCAAAGGTAGTGTGTGTATATACTTTCAGTGACTTCATAATCCAATTTCATATCTTATAATATGAAATTTTATTTATTTACACTAATTGATATTGCAGCTATATTTAGATTCAATTTTAGTGATTTTTCCTATTTCTTATTAGTTTGATATATTTTCTATATTTTTATTATTTCCACTGATGTTTTAGAAACTATAGATTATATGGCTAAACTTTAAATGGTTACCCTTATGTCTTTAACATACATAAATAGTTCTAACTTTTAGCCATGTCTAAAAGTTTCTACACTTTTTAATATTTTCATGAATATAACAAAAACATAAAACAGTCTATCACTGGACACCAACCCCAATATGGTATTTATTGTTTAGAGTATGTTTTACATTTTTTGCATAACTATTAATACTACATTTTAAAGTTACTTTAATTTACTGATATCATCAATTGCAGTACCCACAGAAAAGTTTCTGACCTTGTATTTTAACTTTTATCATTATTTCTTGTATGGCACACCTTCATTCTTGGTTCACATTTTCTTTTTACACAATGCATCCTGCATTACCTCTCGCAAGGTCTGAGTGTCGAGCTCTCTTAATCTTTGCATTCTACAAGCGTTTTATCTTGTCTTCAAACCTGACAAATAGTTTAGCCGGATATAAAAAAATTGGGATTGATTTCCTTCAGTCCACTGAAATATTTCACCCCTCGCTCTTTGGGCACCATTACTGCCAAAGGAAAAACCAAATCTTAACAGTCTAAATTCTGTTTCTCTCCGCCTGCTCTGTCTTTTCTCAGAGAAACACCTTTGGTTTTTTTACAGTTTCACTCAATGAGTAGGTGTAGATTTGTTATACTTCATTCTTCTCCATGAACTTTTGATCTTTGGATTAGTCTTTCTTCAGCTCTGGAAAAAAATATCAGCAATTACCTGACAGTGCTGAGACAAATAGAAACTGAGAGGGAACCTCGGGGAACATACATAGCAACACAAGCTTTCCCTCAATACAAAGAGTGATATTGTTTCTGTCAAATCTAACAAAACAAAATTTGGGCTTGTGTGTCTGTGTTTTATTTTATTTTAAAATTCACTTTAATTGTATTTTACTAAATAAGTTGTCTGTTATGAAGAATAAAGAGAAGCTGTTCTCTCAACACAGAGAATCTGAAAAGCATCAGTGTAGAGGTTCTTCAGATCCAGCAACCAAGTCATTAGGGGTTTTGTTCTCACTTCCTGTTGCAAGGCTATTTCTGTATCCTCCTCCTCCTTCCTCCTTTAGTGTGCAGAATTACAGAAATAACCTGTATTAGTAATTGCAGGCTTCTGTTTTCCATCTTCCCCTGGGGAGAGTGGGCATCCTGGACTGAACTCTAAGCAATTTTGTGTGAACACTTTAGTTCCATTTATCGGTTGGGCATAGAAAGGATTCACCAAAGTGTAACTAACCTACCATCTTGAAAGCAGAACAGGTTCTTCTGTGTTCAGAGGCTTCTGCTTGGTACATAGAGAACTGACCTCGTGGAGAGGCATTGAATGGAGCACTGAATTGTGTGCCAAAATCTGAGTTAAAATGTTGAGGCTCAGCTACTAACTTACTGGTGGACCTTGGTGAGCCTCTTCTTTTAAACAGTCGACCTTTTAAATTATTCCAACAACTCCCTGCAATAAGTAAGGGAGGATTATTTTTGTAAGGAACAAAGACACATTCAGAAAACTGCAGTGTCTTGACCAAGACCAGCTATTCAGTCAAATCTAGGTCTGTCTTCAAAGTCAATATGTGCTATCTCAAAAAATACCGAAGTTGGATGGAGCCTCTCCTTGGGAACATCAAAGGTGGTAAAACTCAACCACTTTTGCAGAATTTCAGCGTCCTTTTTCTAGCGGGGATTTGGAAACTCATCCCAGTTGGAGAGTGTTCACTGAACCCTGCCTGTAGCTGCTACAGTATTACCTGGGAAGGTTCTGGCATAACAGTTGATATGTCATTAAATTCACCCTGATTTGAAGGCTTAGAAGCCGTGACTGACAGCAGTAGACAAGGTAGAGTACAATACATGGCCTCCACTACTGACAATATGTGTTTACCCAATATGGCATGGGAGCTGCTGGGGGAAGGATTTAACTCACACTGGAAGCTGATCTAAAGAATCCTGATTTGTTTATTGTTTCCCTCTCATGACATCCCTCTCTTTTACTACTTGTTGTCTTTTGTACATCCTGATTTCGAATATCTTGCTACATTGTCTCCTGAATACAGGTCAAATTTCAGTTGAAAAATTACAGTGACATAAAATTCTATAGAAAAAAGCTAGATCTGTACTCCAAGATTTTACTCCAAGAAACAATGCTTTCTTTATCTGGTTACAAGAAAATCTCGGCTCTTGTACAAACCTTTTCCTTGATCTCTACCTATATGATATTCATTCTCAAGCCATTATTTCCTCACGTGCTCATCTCTCATGAAAGATTGTTCATGTTCAAATGTTACTTTGCCTGATCTTTACAGCGGCAATTGATTACAAAAATATCAAAATCATTCCAATTTTATATATTAGGAAAATGAAGTCCAGAGAAGTAAATTGGTCCGGACTCCATAGCCCATAATTTGCAGGAACTGGGTCTTTGGGCTTCTAATTGTGTCTAACAGTACTCTTTCCTGTGGAATAGTCTACTTTACAGATAGCTCTTGAGAAATCCTTTTCTGCAAAACTAAGGTTCTAAAGTTAAACCGTAGCTAAGGTATTTGTACGTTTTATGTCCTGCCATCCAGGAGCAAATACCAGGTGAGTGAGATGCTAAATACCTACTAGGGTGAGAAGCACCTTTAATACCTTTTATCTCTTTTCCACCTCAAATAACCCAACTGCAAAAAAAAAAAAAAAAAAATCAGCAGCAAAAGTATTCAGGGGCTTTGAGGGGTGGTACCTTTCCTCCTTTTCCAGTTTAATATTAGCATGAAGTATACAGAGGGCATCATCTCCGGTCTATCTCCAGGTCTAGGAATGCAATGTTTCTATTAGGCCAGTGAATATGGAGCAAAGAAATAACAAAAAGAGACAACTGGGGTGTGGAGTTGGACAGAAGCATCCCTGCCACTTAGTAGATCGAAGATAAGTTGTTTAAACCCTCTGAACTACAACTTTTATTGAAAAAGAGCCTGGTAGGTTGGTGAATTATGTCCAAGCTAATCTTTTTGTAAAATGTGAAGGGCTATGCAAATATTAGCTCTTATTTTGTCCACTCTGTATTTTTACAAACAGTGTAAATTCTATTCAAAGGATGGGTTAACTTGGAGAGATCCTAACTTCTGTGAATGCATGTGACATTAGCAATTGCAATTACATGTTGCGTGACCTTGGGAAAATCATTTAACCTCTCTGTGTCAGTGTGTTTCTCATAGACCGACCAAACAACATTATCCTTACTCTCACCTTGAGAAAAGTAATGTTGTATATAATTAGGACTATATAATCACACATTTATGATCTCTGGGTTTGTGTGTGTGTGTATGTGCGTGTGTGTATGGGCATGCTCTCTTCCTGTAAATGAAGTAGAAATTCCTTAAAGTCAAGGACTGTGTTTTTTCTTGTCTGTAACTTTCACATCACTGGGGAATAGAAACACCATCATTAACTACCAGAGTTGGAAGATACTTAGTATCATTTAGTCTAATCCTCCCTTATTTTACAGATTGAAAAAACCAGGATCCCAGTGTACACATAATAGGAGATTTGCCAACCATCATACAGGAGAGGTTGGATTTAAACCAAACTTTCTGACTTCTATCTCCTTTTTGTTTCCATTACATCTTATAGTTGGTACAGGATACATAATTTTCAAAAGAATAAGGAAAGATAACTAAAAAGAATTTAGTTGAGTATTTCACAAGCAAGTTCAGTGGCCACATAAATTTTAATAAATACTGTGCTATAAAAGTTTTATTTTTATACTAATATAATTTATGAATCTACAAAATGCAGTAGGTTGGTTCCCCCAACTTCTTTAAACACACTTTGGAGAGAAAAAGTTCTCAGGACATAGTAAATGCATAAACACAAATGAATAAATGAACAAAGAAAAGAGAAGGACAGGGTCCCTGGATTTAGATATTATGGCTGACTTCCTGTCATGTTGAGCCTCTTCTAGCCTCTGCAACCTTGAATAAGACTTTTCAGCCTCTGTATCACAGTTGTTCTCCATAAGGTGGAGATAGGATGCCTGGCCAACCTACACCAAGAGGCAGCTGTGAAGGTCAATGTCTTCTCCACCTCAGAATGTGATTTCAAAATCATTTTAAATGTAAAGTGTCAGCTTGTCTCTCTTTTTTCTGGGAACAGCACTCTCCTTTATTTTGGGGAACTACATTCCCCCTCACTCCATTCATATGATTCCCACTGGAGATACCTTGTTCTGACTCTCTGGCTAGAGTTGACAGGTTCAGAGGTGGTTAACTTGCCAAAGCTGAACCAATAATACTCTTTTCTGAGATTGTTTAGCTTTGGAGCAGAGTCAGGTAGACAGTCTCTGTGGAGAAAGCTCTAAGATATAACCTCACCTATCTCCAGTATTTCCTTTGTTTACTACCCTCCAGCCGCAAACTTCCAATATTCTAGGCTGTGATTGCATCTCAGGGCTTTCCCTCTTATTATTCCTTCTGCTAGGGATGCTCTTCTTTCCAATGTTTGCATAGCTGACCCTTTCTTACTATCCATGACTCAATTCCACTGTCAGCTCTTCAAAGACCTTCTCTGATCCCTTGAACTAAAGTATCTCCTTGTGTCATTTCGTATAACATGACTCTGTTCCACTGTCTCCGTGGCTTATCTCAGCATCATAAATTATCTTATTTGTTTGTGTGCTTACTGTCTGACTTCCCTTCCAGGATATAATCTTTCTTGAGGACAACAACATTGTATTATTCACCACTTTTATCCCATTCTTCAAAACATAATGAGTCACAAGATGGGAGAAAATCTCTATGCTTACTATGATCTTTTTGAGTTAAACAATATTGCCTTCATTTTGCAGTGGAAGAAATAGACTCCAAGGGCATTGTCATTTGTCCAAGGCAACATATTTATGAAATAAAGAAGGGAGTGATCATCTCTCAACTTCTTAAGGTGGTTTCTCTAGAATCTATTTGCTGGCAGGTCAATGGCTTTATATTAATAAGATCATTTGGGGGGTGCATAGGTAGAGGTGAGAAGTATCTGAACAGGCATCAAATATCAGTCAATGCATTTAGAACCATTAGGCAGCACAAAGAGACTCTATTACACAACTAAAAAGTCCTTTTATCCTGTTCTGTCTGGACTTTTTAATGGAGTAGTTCCTGCTTACAAAGCTGGGGCTGGATTTTTCTGGAAGGCGCTTGCTATCTCTACCTCACTTGCAGCTGCCATCCTTCTACTATTGATGCACTTTCTAATTACCAGTCCATTAGCAACAAGGAGAGGAGAATGAAGTCCTCTTTCTGAGTCCTACTTTGCTGTTGTACATTATTGGGCTTTGTTTAATCAGTGAAATGTTGCTTTTCTAAAATGTCCATGAAAGAAAGCTAATAGGTAGCAAAGCAAGAGTGACCTCACACCTGCCTGTTTCTGTGGGGACTTGGAATAAGATCCTGTTTGTTTGATTTTCCACAAGGTCAGACATAGCTGAGTCTGGCAGAGACAACTATTTCCGCCTTGGTTCCACTGCCAGGTCAGAAAAGAGCCTGAGTTCCATACTCATATTTCATGTTGGGTGAATTTTAATCAAGAAAGGCAGAAAAATAAGCTCTTCATACCAGAGAAAGTCAGATTTGTTATTAATAATCTGAAATATTTTTCTAGTTCCTATAATTCACAGAAAACATACTTAATTCTGACAGTTTGTATCATTAACTCATTATTTTAATATGTACAGTAAGGTATTGGTTTGTCAATGCTGCTGGAATGCAATATACCAGAAATGGGTTGGCTTTTATAAAAGGAATTTATTAAGTTACAAACCACAGTTCTAAGGCCATAAAAATGTCCAAACTAAGGCATCCAGATAAAGATGCCTTGACTCAACAAACGCCAATGGATCCAGAACACCTCTGTCGGCTAGGAAGGCACATGGCTAATGTCTACTGGCCCTTTGGCTTCTGGTTTCAAACAGCTTCCTCAGGGGCATTTACTTTCTGCTTCTCCAAATGTCTGCATTAAAATTTCTCCAAAATGTTTCCCCTTTTAAAGGACTCCAGTAAACTAATCAAGACCCAGCTTGGGTGGATGGAGTCACATCTTCATTTAGCCAAAAGGTCACCCCCACAATTGGGTCTGCCACATCTCCAAGGAGTTAATCTAATCAAAACTCACACCCACAATTGGGAGCGCCACATTTCCCTGGAGGTGATCTAATCAAAAGAGTTTCCACCCTGTAATACTGAGTCAGGATTCATGGCTTTTCTGGGGTACACAACACTTTCAAATTAGCACAAGTCATCTTACAAAGTAGACAGCTGTTACTGAAAAAGAAATTGAAACCAAAAAAAGGTTGAACGACTTGTCCAAGATCACACAGCTAGGACATGACATAGAATTTAGACCTGTGAATACTGTGCTATTTCTTTGCTCAACATTGGCCAAGTCAACTGCCCACTCCTTTTGCAGAAGAAGGTGACCCCACCTTCAAGTTGAACCACAGGAGAAGGTTACCCCTTTCACACATCTTTATGAGTATCACCATCCAGAATCAGGCTGCTTAAAGACTCCTGCATTTCCATGGCAACTACCATCACTGCCCTCATTTCCCAGCTCATATTATTCATTTCAAAGTAATTTTGACAAGTGTCACAGACAAGTGTGATTCCAGGTTAAAGACAGGGAAGCACAGAAGGCAAAGTCAAGTCAGCAGCAGATCTCAGGTTTAGAATGTTCCGCTATCCCCACAAAGCCCAGAAGCCACAGTCAGTATCATTTTTGGCTTACAACTAATGGCTTGCAAGTAGACAATCCTGCCCTCATAGGCAAATGGTTAGCCTGGAAAGCTCTCTACTTCTGTGCCTTGTGACCCCAGGCAAGTCATTTTTAATCTCTCCAAGCTTCAGTTTCTTCTTCATAAAACAGGTATAATGGTCATAGTAATACCTAACTTATAAGACTATTGAGCAGATCAAATACTGCAGTGCATATAAAGTATGCAGGACACTGCCTGATATTCAGCAAATGCTTAGCAAACTGTAATTTTTTTTGCAGCTCTTCTTTTTCCCATTTAATGTTTTTGTAAGCCTGCAACAAACTACACCTATAGACACTGTCAGACTGACTTTTTTTTGAAATTTTTTATTGTATAGTATAATATAAGCAATAGTTTTCAAAGCACTCTTCAACAAGTAGTTATAGGACAGATCCCAGCGTTTCTGTCAGACTGACTTTTGAGAAATTTTACCCTAACAGCTTATTTTAACATTCAGTTTTAATTTCCCTGGATAAACATTTGGGACTTATTTTCTGATTCCCTATAATCCTCTAGAGTTTACCATGGTTTTGTCTTACCTCTCTAGAAATGGCACTGGATCACAAGGTTGGTCTATTTCAGTTACCCATAAGAGTGGCCCTCTCCTAGGCAGAGCTGCTGAGCTGCAGCCAGATGTGTGATTTCCTGAGACCCAGGCCAAGAGGTTATCTGGATTAATCAACCTTTAGGAGGTTCTTGTATACTAGCATACATACCCTTGGAGCTCCTTGCAAGAAAGAACTCCACATACCCTTTCTGTATTTCAGCCACTGGCTCAAGCCTAAAACAAAGAAGGTGCTCAGTGTATGTTCACTGAGAGAATTTCTACCAAACAATGGTGATAACAACAAAGTTTTCAATTTAAGTTTTTAATTTAAATTTAAATTTAAATCACTATTGTGCTGAGATTCTATGCGAAGCATTTAACATGCATTATCTTATGAGATTCACGGAACAAACCTATTAAAACTTACTACTTCTGCCCCCACTTTACAAGTTAACAAACTAAAGCTCAGCATGAGTCACAGTAACAGAGCCCAGATTGAAACCCAGCTCCTGGATTCTTGGGATCGCTATTTTAGGGAAACTGCAGTGATCATGTCTTCCTACCTTCTGCCCAGTGCCACAGCTCTCACTCTTCTAACCGCAACAACTGAGAAGCCAGCACCTCTAGTGATAGGGAGCACATCATTTCACAGGGCAGGGCAGCTTTAGTTTTAGAGAGCACTGGCTGCGATAAAGTTCTTCCTCCTACTGAGTTCCATCGTTTCTTTGAGATTCCTCCCATCAGTTCTGGATCTTCCCTCTGAGAAACAGGTCTCATGTTTTTCCTATATATTAGCCTGTGCTACAAATAAATCCATTTCCTGCGGATTCCAACTAGGGAAAGGAAGGTATGTTTAAAAAAAAAAGTGATCAGCTAGGAAAAAAAAAACAATGACAATGATACTAGGTAACACTTACTCTGAACCATTTTTCCCACTTTATAATTGGATTTCTGTCTACAAGTTTCCAAATGAAGAACATTCCCTATTGCTTTTAAATAGCTATCATTAGTCCTGTGAACCACAATATCTACGGGTGTTGGTTGCCTAGTAAATCCTGCATCTGTATTCCACACAGGTGAACACCAGTCTAGGAATGATTTAGTGGAGTTTGACTACTTAGTTTTGATTTCTTTATCACTAAAATGTTTTGGGGCCAGAGTGGATACAAATAGTAGGCTTTTTGATAAAGGTGTGTTGTGACATGCTGGGAAGAGAGAGCTCTTAGAAAAATTGGAAAAATTCATAGTTAAAGCCCCTTCCTGTGGTGGGCCATGGTGGCTCAGCACACAGAGTTCTCACCTGCTATGCTGGAGAACCGGGTTCGATTCCCAGTGCCTGCCAATGCCAAAAAAAAAAAAAATAAATAAGAAGACCCCTTCTGGAGATTGACCCCAGCCTTCCCTAAAGCTCTAGGGCTGATATGGTGTTGAGTAAGGACAAAGAGAAATCAATAGCAGGTGTGAATCAGGAAAAACAGCATCACGCACTAGGGAATTTGGCCTTAGTAGCTGTAGCATATACTGTTGATGCCCCATCCATATCTTTTTGACCCATGCCTGAGGTTTTCTGAAGGTTCAGTGGACAATTACTGTACACACCATTAGTTTCCTAACTCAAACATTGTTTGTCTCCCCTGGCTTCAGGAATGGTGTCAGTCTGCCTATGGGGCAGGGTGGAAAATCCAAAGGGTTTTAGTGACCCCAGGAGCAGATTTAACCAACAAGGAATTGGTGGTTATATACTCTAGCTACCTTACTTCTCAGTGGGATAATTATGAGTTGTATTTCACCCATTTTCTACAAGATTTTCAAGAGATATTGAGTGTCAGTGGCTTTCGCAATGAAGGATGCATTACCTTCTTGTCTCCCTTTCCTTCCCTTACTCACTCCCTCAGCTTGTTTCCTGGAATTACTTCCCAGATAAACAATTGGCATCTACATCTCCGCCTTGGTGTCTGCTTTTGGAGAAATCAAACCTAAAAGTCTTCTTGTCAGTATTTATATTACAATAATACCTACTGTTTAGGGTTGGTGAGGGATTTAAATGAATAATACTGGCCAAGTTTGGTCACAGAACGTGGTCCAAGATTTCTACCAAAGGGGAAAAAATGTAATGCCTTCTCCACCTTCTGGTTACCTCCTCGTCCTAGCTCTCATTTTTCCCTTCCTGCCGTCTTCTCAAAGTGAGTGGGAATTGTGTCTGAGGAAAGCAGTTGATTAGTCATCAAGCAATTGAAAGATTGCAAACAACAATTCAAGGCAAAGCACAAATGGAGGAAGAGGACACAAAAGTAAGTTAGGATTAGGAGGCAAACTTTATTAACCTTGATCAAGACAAAGTGCTGCTGTGCATGAAGTTCCCTTTCATTGGGTACTGACACCACTGCATAGGCGTAGGTTAAACTGAACAAACTTTGAACACGGCAAATGAGCTACGGCAACTACACATGGTATATAACGGCAGAAATAGGCTTTTTATCTCAGTGACACACAAAAAATAACTTATGATATCATCAGATGTGGTAGTATTAGACAGGGGTCAGCACTTTTATATATCAGATTTTAATGGAGCCCAGCCATGTTAATTTGGTTAGGTATTGCCCATTGCTGCTTTTGACAGAATTGAGTAGTTGCCACAGAGACCATATGGCACACAAAGCCAAAAATATTTACTATCTGGCCCTTTACAAGAAAACATTACTTGTTCCTGGTCAAGGACATTGCTGTGATTTTTTTAAATGGATAAATTACAAAAAAAGCATAAATAAAAAATCATTTTTTGGTCTTTTATGATTCCATGAATGGCATATGTTACCTCTTAATTTCCTAATGGCATATTTCTTTCCTTTGCTTTTGGTCAAAAGGACATTGTAGGGGACAATAAAATAAGCCATCAAAACATGTGCATTCTTCTTTTTTTAATTATAAAAGAGATATAGAAATACAGGTTGGAAGTGACAGTGTTTGATATTGTTAATGAATGAGTAGCCCTCACACCCCCACCTCTGTCCCTAATAAAATGAAATCTATTCCAAGAGTTGTCCAGGCCTTTGCAGCTCTATATATGACAACCATGATCTTTTTAAAAACAACCCAAATTGTACATAATGCATGCTCATATTCTTAAACTGATCTGTTACAGATGCTAAAAAAAGATTGCATATATTTCAATTTTCCCAAAATGTCTTTCTCTTTCTCCAACACCAACTATTTTTTCTCTCCCCTACAGAGCTCCAGAAATTCTGGAGATCTTCCTAAAAAAAAGAAAAAAAAGAGAGAGAAAAAAACAAATCTGAACATGTTATTCCACTGCCTAAAAACTTCAAAGCTTATCTTGTTATACAATACTAATTGCAGTTGCTTTGATTCTCAATGTCCACTTCAGTTTTTGATCTATTATGATACACAATGTCTCCAAATCATGCCAGGTTGCAATACCTCATGCCACACTCTTTTCCTGCCATTCTCTGAACCAGGTTTTTATTCATATTGCTTTCCCTGCCTA
Organism: Tamandua tetradactyla; assembly: GCF_023851605.1. Classification (NCBI taxonomy): domain Eukaryota; kingdom Metazoa; phylum Chordata; class Mammalia; order Pilosa; family Myrmecophagidae; genus Tamandua; species Tamandua tetradactyla. The sequence goes on from NC_135328.1 coordinate 40,108,681, forward strand.
TAACTACCGCTCTTTTCCATAACAATCTCTTAGAATTTTCTCCTACCTAACTTCCAGACATTACCTACTCCTAGATGCCTCCCAGAGTCATCTCGGTGAGGATTAATCTCTATTCCATTATATTCCATTTCAGTTAACAGTCCTTTCATGCATCCAGTTGCTGGAGCCAGAGATATGGAAAATTCTTAACTCCCTCTCATTCATCCCTCATTTCCAATCCATCATCCAGCCTTGTCCATCCAATCTTAACGTGTTTGTTGAGTCTGTCACTTCTACCTGAATGCATTTTCATCTCCTGGCAGGGCAACGGTTCATCTTCCCTTCCCTCCAATCCTTTCTCCACTCTGTAGGAGATTAATCTTTTTGGAAATCCAAATCAGATCATATTACTCCTCTGCTTAAACTTTTTGGTGGTTTCCCTTTATACTTGGAATGAAATTCAAATATCTTAATGAGGTCCACAAACTAATCCATGATCAAGTCCCAACTATCTTAATGTTTTCCTCAAATCTCCTGAATCCTCATCTCTTCATATCTCCTGAATCCAAACCGTAGTTGTTTCATTACCTTGCTTCATGGCACTCAGTTTTCTTCATTCATAGACTCATTGCAACTTGTCATTATATTTTTATTTATTTATGTGGTTAACTCTAGAATGTTTGCCTTTCCTGCTGGCCTGTAAGGATTATGAATTTAGGAACCATGTTGTCTTTTTCAATACTCTACCCACAGTGGTTAGCACACAATAGGCTCTTGTAAAATATTTGCTCAAAGAAGAACTGAACAAATGAATAATTGAGTGAGTTACATATATTGTATCAAATGTGTCACATTGTTGGACTCAAGTTATTACACTTATAACAGTTTATCTGATATTGAATTTTTTGTGTACTTGCCTGTTTCCCTCTCTGAATTGTAGGAACTTAAGAGTAGGCAGCAGAAATTATTCAGTGTGGCATCTCCCACAAGTTCTAGAAGCTGGTTATTGGCACCTGATTAATAGGTGATGGGAATGAACTTGCCCTACTTGATTGAATATAACATAACACTCTTGAGGACAAATATATATTGTATGCAACTTTTAATCTCTAGTGCCAGGCACATAGTGGGTGTTGAATAAATATTCAATGAACAGATACACACGTGCATATAGAGAAGTACTCTATATATGTAAGCACTCTATAAACAATTTCAGAGATGCAGAAGTAAGAAAGATTTGGCCTTTTTCCTATTGGTATCCCCTTGTTAGAAATGCTGTGTCATTTTCTTCCAGGTTCAATTCAGTTCATTAAATGTATGTTTAAGTCTTTATACACCGGCGCTGTGCTAAGCCTTGACACAGGTGTGATTTAAAGGAGCTCACAATCTGGAAAGCTGGAGAGGCACATCAACTTATAACCACACCTCTGTACTAGGTACAGTTTGGTATGCCATCCAGATGCCCTTTACAGAGGTAGTGCATCCAGGATCTAGCTATTGGGATCACTGGATGTTAAGATTCACAACTTTTTCTTTCTTGGGAGAACTTTACTTGACCACCCAGTACCACCCATTACCACTAAGAGGTGATCCACAGCCAAATGAATGGATACTGAGTTACAAGAGGGGGGCTTTCTTAACCTCAGAGGGTGATAGGAATTCTGTCTTGCAGTTCTTATCCCACAGCTTTGTCCCTCTGGGTCTGAGACCACATCTGTGCCCGGTTCTTTTCTTCTTTTCCTTACCCTGCTTCACTCCCTCCATTACAGGTTTCTTCCAATGAACTCTCCTTCTGTAAATCACAGGAACCAAATACCTGCCTCAGATCCTGCTTCCAAAGACAACAGGAAGCCTGGCATGGGCTTTCCAACCCCATACCCTTTCTTCTGTCTCCAGAAGCAACTCCTATCCTTGTGATGGTGTTAGCACTTCACAGCCATAGTTTTGTATGTGTACATATCCATGTTTGGGACCAGAATTTTATTTCATTTTTGTAAAATGTAATTTTATTGTGATATAGTCACATACCATACAATCCATCCATAGTATATAATCAATGGCTCTTGTATCATCCCATAGCTGTGCAATCATCACCACAGTTTTAGAATATTTTCATTACTCCAATAGTAATAATATAAATTGCTACTCTGTTTGCTTTTTCCATCTTGGAATCTGAAACTCCAGAACTTATGTGATGTATACTCCACAGATATGTTTGGTTTGAGCCAAAGACTCTGATTTCTCCCAGGGTTATGATTTCCACCTACTATTGACCATTTCATAGGCAGGGCATTCCCAGAGACTTCTGTTTATTCAGGGTTACAGTTAACCAGATGAGCAGCTCCACCACTAATATATATGTGTCCCCCACTGCTCTCAGTGGTTTGGGAACACTCTCTATTAACTCCAACTCCAGGTTCCTCTTTGATACTGGAATTGTGGATTTCCCTTTCCATGTTTCATGACTGGCTGTGTGTTACTTATTTTTATTATTTATTGAGTAATATTCTTATTTGTGTGGGGTAGGAAGTGAGATGAGTCCTTCTATATATGCCTAGGCATCCATTCTCTGAACCTGAGCTAAGCCTTAAAATATCCAGTGAGTGAGGCCAAGAAAGGAGGGAAGGGCCTATCAAGTAGAGAAAACAGCATTGTGTGCCCCTATTTGGTAACTTAGCAGTGGTGAGGCTGGGGCTCCAGGCTGCATCTGGGTAAAATGTCCCTAGAGCCAACAGAAGTGGGACCAGCAGGGCAGCCGATAAAAATGCTACACCAGAGTAACAGAGCCCACAGGGGTCAGGGTTGGAGGTGCTGTTTCAGACACAAAACCGGGTCTATGGAGGTGGGGGACAAGTTCAGTCAATGTGGGGGGGAAACAAGAGTGTCAGGACATGGAGTGAATAAGGGGAGCTGTTAAGATTGAATCTCAAAGGGTGCAGGGTTCAGAGACAGAAGCATCCCCTGGGGTTGAGCCTTACTGTACGTATCTGTGTGAAATGTGCGTGAGTGCATGGAACTTATTCCAGAGGGGATTCTAGGCTGGCAGAAAAAAATCTTTCTAGCAGAATGCGCTGCTTCTCTCATGTCCTGGATTTTCACGGCAGATGTGAGTGATATAAAAACTTGGCTCCAGAGAGGATGACGGGTTGGAGCCCACGAAGTTGCTGCTTGACGTGGAGCACCTGGAAGAGGTGGAAGAGGGCCACTGGATATGCACAAGGGAATTGGGCAGAGTCTGGAGTCCCCTCCAAACTGGCTCCTCAGAGTTCCAGCGTTCTGCAAAGGGCCTCAGAGGTCATTCCTGGGAGAAAGAAAGGAAGAGCTGAGCAGGCAGAGTTAAAACACCTTCTCCACCCAGTCCTACTTCCACAGAACCACTTTTACCTTTAACTAGGCAGGGAGGGAAGGAGAGTTCTGTGTAGGGTTTTAATTGAAAAAGGTTCCACAGGCTCTCTCTTTCAGCCCCTCCCCTAAGATGCTTTCTATCAATAAGGAAATTAATTAATGTATCATTAGTGTTTCTTCTCCTGGGGGGTTTGTGGTGATGCGCCCAAGGATAAACATGACACATCTTTTTGAAGGAAGTTTACTTAAAGATTGGGGGAGGAAAGGGAGAAAAATGTTTTTATATTTAATGCAGACTAACATCCAATATTTCATTGATTCTCCGACGTTCGTTCTGTTACACCTTTGAAATTAGAATACATTTTATAATCAATGCTGTGTCATAGTTTAATTTGCAGCATTTTTGTTTCTTTCTTAGTGATAGTATAATGTGTATCATACAAGAAATGTTTCTTAGATTTTTATGGATTATGGTATTATGGAGAGCAACCAACGTTTTGCGTAAAATATGAAGATTAAAAATGGGAGACTTTTTAGAAGTTTTCTGCAACAGAATGTTTCCGCAGGGTTTGCTGGGTGCGCCTCCTGCCCTGGATCTGGGGTGAAAAGTGGCACAAGCAGGCACATCCCCAGGGGACCCCAGGCATGCATTGGCTTTGCCATATCGCACCCCAGGAACACACCTACTCTGACTTTGATTTGTCCCTCTCTAACACTCTGCTCTAATGTTGGATAATCCCTTTTCTTTAATCTCTCCTCAGTGTGGCTTAGACATACTGACATTTTCAAGACAGATCTTACAAAATAGCAAAGGGAAAAAGAGAAGGAAAAATAAACAGTATCGAAATTGTGAATTTCCAAAGGTTGTGATTCTGACGCTATTACCCTGTAGGAGCAAAAAATAATTTCGGTGAGATCACAATTTCAGCAGAAGTTTAAAGACTAGTTGGCTTTAGTTCTTGCTCTGACCCAGTCCATTGCCCTTCTCCTCATCCATAGAGTGAGAGCCGTGGATGGCTGATTTCTTGGATTCTTCCATCGCTGGCATCCTACAGGTTGGCTCTTTCTAAAAAGTTCTGGCCCAAGCAAATGCCATATTTTATGTCAAAAAAAGAAAAATGACTTGGGTATCCTTTGAATAGCTATAAAAGTAAAATCTCTTGCCAAATAATAAGGAGAGAGAAAGAGAAGACAAGTTCAATGGTTTAGCTTAAGAAAATTAGCTCTGTTTTTTCAAAGAACTGTGTTCATAGAGAAGAGGTTGGTTTGGAGGTGACTGGTGGAGTTGGCAGAGCATTGCTGAAGGACAACCAATGTCACAATGACCACCATTCAGGTCACTTTTTCTTCCTTGAACCTCGTAGTCTCTTAGAAGAAATCACTTTACAGCTAATGAACATTTTTGCACAAATCCAAGAAGAAACAAACAAAAAAATTTAACTTTGAATCTAAACCACAGCACTCAGCATACCAACCATGGTGCGAAGACTTCTAATATGGGGGCCAGAAACAAAATAATGCTAGTGCTTAACATCACCTATAGAATGCTTCCTTCTCTTTGTAATTAAGCGTGCAATAAGGGCGTGAGAGCTTCTCCTAATAAGGGTATGAAGTCTGGTTTTTGGTTTATCTGTGAGACTTTCCCATTCTCAGTGCCTTTTGTCTTGTGAGATAAGCACACTTAACAGAGGAAAGAAGCGTTCTATTACTGCGTTCATTGTAGATTGCAAACTAAAGGCAGGCTAAAGACAGGCATGTTCTGGAAAAAGAAATCTATCAAACTTGTGAGTGGACTCAAAACCGTGTCTCTGGTAAAAGTTGAAGGAAATAGGTGATATATAACTTAGAGAAGCGATGACTCAGGGTGTGAGTCGTAGGGGTAGAAAGAAAATCAAATGTGAGAAGACATATGAAAACAAGATTGGGTTTGTTCTGTGACGTCAGGGAGACATCTTCTGTTACAACATAAGATCAACTTTCTAACTGTTAAATTGGTCCAAGATATGATGATGTGCTTGGGTTAAGATCTCAGTTCTTTAGGAAAAGAGATATTCAGCAAATGCTGCTTACTCCCAGGCATAAGAGCTCCCTCATTGAATTTTTTCTTGTGAAATATAATGTACATAGAAAACCACAATAAATTTCAGAGTAATTTCTAATGTTTTATTATTGTGAAATATAACATACAACATATATACAAAAAAGCAATAAATTTTCAGGTACATTTTAACAAGTAGTTATAGAACAGATTTTAAAGTTTGGAATGGGTTGCAGTTCCACAATGTCAGGTGTTTTTCTCTAATTGAATTTTAATGATAAGTTAAGTGATAGAATTACACAACATTTAGCATTCCTTTAAACCTAAATTTCTAATGATCCCTACTCAGTGAGAGAAGGAACTGAGATTCCCAGCTGTCACAGGTAAGGAAGAGCACAGGCTCTACCAGCGTTCATGGCCCTCTAATCCAAGTTGAAATACAACCGAACACAGCAAGAGCTTCAAGAACAGGAAGATAACCACAACAGCACCCTTAGCCTGCCTCACCCTCTTAGTCATAAAAGTTAGGGATCACAGGTCATCCCTTTTCTTCAGGTTTATCTTTCCTTCCTGATTCACGGACCTCTCTGCAGGTTGCAGGCAGCCCATTGGAAACCAGGCACCATTTGCCACACACCTCTTGGGGAGAAACTGCCAGCCAAAGCACCAACCGTGTTCAGGCCAGCTGAGCTCTTTCATGGCATGAAAATTCAGGTAAAAATGTACTCTTTCAAGACAGATGACCCTCTTGCTAGCAATTGCTTGGGTGGAGTGTTCACTTAAATACCCTGGGCTCATTACCAGCTGAAAGCACAGAAATCGTGCAGGTAATTTTTACCCATCATCCAATCTGTTGCTTGCCCACCCGCGCACCAGCTCCTGTTCAACCATTCCCAAGATAGATGTGGCATTACACACATCACTTTATGATCCCAAACACAGCAGGTGCAGTTAGAGACATCCAACACCACATTAATGAAAGTCCTAATGAAGAACCAAAATAACCTACCTGTCAAAGAAGCTGTGTCACCCCCTAGGAAATCAAAGCGGCAAGTCATACCACACATGGTCTGTTTTTCCTTTGTCTCCACTGCATTCCTGCTACCTGCCCCCAAGCCTCTCTCCCTTGCATGTGTCAGATCTTGCAGAGTGGTTTCAGCAGATTTGGGTTTGGTTGCTAAATTGCCCATCCATTTGATGTGTCATTGGTGGAATGTGCACTGAGCTGGGAAATGATGAGCTGCGTAGGAATTCTAGCATCCCTTCCACTTCTCTGTCTAGCAGGAACCTGTCATCTTAAGAATTTATCTCAGACCAAACCTAGAAGGTTAATTATGCTGCAAAGATGGCAGATGTGAGCTTAATCCAGACTGACCCTACCTCTACAGTTCTTGCTAGCACAGATTTGGAAATAAACAGCACGGCCCCTGCCTTACAAGTGTCCATAATCTAGTGTAAGGGTTGGCTAAATAGCAAATAGTTTAGGCTGCAAATCTAGAGTCTCTTCCAACTGTTCAACTTTGCTGCTATAGCTCAAGAACCGTCATAGACAATACTTAAACAAATGATTGTGGCTGCATTCCAGTAAAACTTTATTCATTAAAAGAAAGGGCTGCTGGACAGATTTGACCCACAGGATGTAGTTTGCCAACCCCTAGTCTAGTGGGACAGACAAACAAGGGATGCAACAGTGACAGTGCTCAACATGAGTGATACGAGGAAAGCAGCCAGAGGTTGTTAGGTAAGAGGTATGGTTGAGACGTGGCTTGAGGGAGGAGCTGCTTGATAACATGACTGCTTCTTTTTTCTTCTCTACATCCATTTTCTCCAGTGGATCACTTATCTGTGATTAGACTTCCTTAGATTTTAAGATCCCTGCAGGAATTAATTGCATTTTAGCTAGCTCTACATCACTAAGGTCAGGCTCTACATAATTAGTGCTTGATGCATGTTTATTAGATTAAAGGCATTCTACTTTCACCTCTGTTTTGACCTTTCTTCTAGAAGATGGTATTCCTGCTTCACTCTGTGCTACAGTCTGGTGGAGACTTTGTGGCCAAGCAGGAGGGTCTTTATAGCTTGTGGCTACCAATTCATATTCTTGAGCTAGACCATCTTTTAAAGTATGCTGGGCTATTTACTTGACAAGTCACTTAGTGTTTCTGTGCCTCAGTTTCCTCTTCTATTAGTAGAGCATAATGATTTATTTATAGTATTTACCTCAAAGGATTGTTGTAAGGATGAAATGAGCTAATATGGATAAGGTATTTGGAGCTGTTCCTGACAAGAAGCTACTGGTCATTAAATGCTGGTTGTGATTAACATTATAAAGCTAGGCCTAGTTTCCGCATAATAGTCTTGCACCTTCTTGATGAGAGGGGAAAGATGCTGACATGGATTTGGAAATTCTAACCAACTTCCTAGCTCCATACTTATTTATTTGTTGTTTTAATCTCTCTGCCCTCGGCTGCTGTACAAGGAGAGGAGTTGATTGGCAGCTTAACTGTTTAAAATCAATTTAAGAAGCACTTGGAGATTAAAGCAATTTAAGCAAGGTACTGACTCGGGTTGGGAGCTAAAACTGCTCTTGAAGGAAACAAGTGAAGGAGATGAAGAAAGTGGGTCAGAAATGAAATGGCGCAAAACTGTGTGAGTGGAGGCGAGATTACAACAATAGAGCAGCATGACTTTTTCTTCAGAGAGAGATCATTTCTTTTCATAAAAAATAAAATAAAATAGAACCTAAAGCCCTAATCTCAAAATTGCTCGAGCCTCATACTGATTGTTCAGCCAACTTAAATATACTTGCCCCTACCCTTTCCTCCTCCCGCCATGCCCCCCACCCACACAAGCACTTACTTTCCCCTTCTCTAATCTCTGCAGGGACTCCCTTGCCAAATATAGATAGAGAGTTTACATCTCAGCATGGTTGATGATGCCATATAAGGCCAAACCCCACCGAAACTGAGCCCCACAGCTCCAGGAGAGCAGGTGCAAGTATATCATGGTGGCTCACTGAGCCTACAACCACAGCTGCCAGTGAATATGGCATTTGAGCTGAATATGCATTAAATCTACTGTAAATTCAAACAGTCCTGATATAGATAAGAGGGCCTCAGTTTGCCCCTTTTTACCTCCTGAGATGTGATTGCAACCTCCACCTCCTGCTCATTGTCATTTATTCCTCTGTCTACTCAGTATGTGCCCCAGGAGTTAAATTTTTATTGACTTGGCAGTTGTTGATGTACCTTCCTAACTGCAAATGGTCCAGCCTGGCCCCTAATATTCTCTACCTCATTTGTACCCAAACAGACCCCCTACTGGGTTAGCTACCCAAAGGCTAATTTATATGTGTATAATTTACAGGAGCGTTTCCATACTTTTGACTCCTTAGTATATTATCTTAAATTCCTTGTACAATGTTGCTGATTTTCTCATGGTCGGAGAGCTAAGAAGAAACGAGAACCTATGGTGTTGGGGCACCCAAAAATCAAGGAGGGCTTGGGACCCAGATCAGAAGATCAGTCGGAAAGGAGAGTATCTAACCAGAGGTGGAACATGGTAAGCAGGGCGTGATCAGTGCCGTGGTTTTACTCCTATGTGCTCTGAGGTCTTCTCTTCACTACACAACCCAGAACCTTCTACCTCTTTTTGAAAGAAAAAAGGCTAATAAATGTAATAAGAATATAGGAGGAATAATAGAAATAGAAAATCACCATTTTATAGCTATCAAGTAATCATTTATTCTACCAAGGATCCGCAACAGAAATTAAAACCATTGGTTAAAAATGGTTTTAATTTTCACCACCTAAGTGAATCCTGTTTCATCAGAGATGCATATTCATAGGATCTCAAGGTGTCACCTCGCATGTCCCTTCTTAATTATAGAATACAAGAAGTTCTTTTAGGGTAGAGACATCTGGTGGACACCCCCTTAACCAAGTGGTCATACTTGGCAACACCAATACCCAGGACAAGTTAACATTGCGTGCCTCCTGATGTGATGTGATGAAATGTTGATTATAAAATATTTTGTCAAAAATGTTTCATTTGAATCACATTATGAGGAAATAATGAAAAAAAATCCAAAATTTCTGAACATTCTATAAAATAGCTAGCACCTGAATGCTCTAAAAAGTGGCAATGACATAAAAAAAAAAGCTATAAAGCACATTTGGGGGAGATTGAATAGTGGCTACATGTTAGGTGCTGTATCATTGTTAAATATCTTGGGTGTGATAATGGTATCATGAATCTACTGGATGATATATTTAGGAGTGAAATGTGAAATGCCATGATGCCTGCAAGTAACTTTCACACAGTTCAGAAAAAAAACTGCGTGTGTGAGTATCTATGTACACAGACATGTAGGTAAAGCAAATGTGGCAAAATGTTAGCAATCATTAATCTAGATGAATGATACATATGTATTTTTATAGTATTCTTTCAGATTCTTGGTGGGTTAGAGATTTTTCAAAAATTTGGGAGGATAGAAGAACTCCCCCACTTCTTTTGTTTTTTATTAATTTTTTTTGTTTAGTTTTATTTATTTTTTTCCATGGGCAGGCACCAGGAATCGAACCTGGGTCTCCAGTTTGGCAGGTAAGAACTCTGCCTGCTGAGCCACCATCGCCCACCCCATCCCCACCTCTTTTAAAATGCAAATATTTCAGGGGGAGTCTCTTGAGAGATGGGACAAAAGTTCTTAGAGAACTCTCCTTCCCCCTTCCCTTGCCATTACAAAAGATTTTGACTTTGCTTACTCCATTTTTCTCCCCACTTATGCTGCTTTGAAGCTGTTACCCCAGAAAAGGTCATGTCCTTTTAATCCATTCCTGTGAGTGCAGACCTATTGTGGGTGGGACTTTTGCTTAGGTTGTTTCAATTGAGATGTGACCCACCCAACTCAAAGTGGGTCTTAATCCTTTACTGGAGTTCTTTATGAGAGGACAAAGGACAGAAAAATCTGAGAGAAACATGCAGAGAAATTTGGAGAGAGCTAAATAAACTCCCAGAGGAGAGAGCTTAGAGAGAAAAGCAAACCCTGGAGATGCTAATAAAGGACCCACAGAAGCTCAGAGAGAATGACACTAAGAACAGGAGCTGAGAGCCATCAAGCCCGAGAGCAAAGGACCAGCAAACGCCAGCCATGTGACTTGTTATTTGAAAGAGGAACCCTGGATGCCTGTGGCCTTTCCTCAGAGAAGGTATCATCCTGTTGATGCCTAAATTGGGGCATTTTCACAATCTTTATATTTTCCCTGTAAATTTTTAAACTAATAAATACCCAGTGTAAAATCCAACCCATTTCTGGTATATTGCATTCTAGCAGCTTTAGCGAACTCTGGCTTATGTCCTCTCAGGCCACAGTGGACAGAGCTGCCTCCCCTTCCCCCTGCACTGCCCACCTACTTGGCAGAGGATCCAGAGACTCGTGGAGCTGCCTCCCTCACAACTGCCAGACAGAGGGATCACTCCAGGGATCTTTGATCCACTCATTTGCCTTCTGAAAAATCCCCTCTTCATGTTCTGTTTCACAAAACAATGAGGTCTCTTGACTATCCTGCTTCTGTTGTTGTTGCTACTGTCTTGCCCTTTAATTAAATCTGTCGGCCAAGCAGGCATGTTTGAGCTTGAGGTAAACCAAGGCCAAGTGCATCAGAGCAGGGTGTTCTACCTCATGAGAGCCAGAGTCTCAGAACAAAGCAGAAAGCAGAGCAAAAAGAAAATCAATAGTCCTCAGCCGAACTCATTTTGAAATGTAAATGGTACCTGTGATTAGCAAGGTACATGGTGAAAAATTTTTCTCTTGAATTGTTTTTGTTGTTGTGTGCTTGACTGTTGTTTTGTGATCTTTGTCTACCAGTGCAGTGCACAATTTTAAATGTCAGCTTTAGATCTAGGTAACGATTCACTCAGAATAATGCTAGCTACCACATTTGGGATGCCTCCTATTAGTTTGTTCACTGGATAATTGTTTCTATATCCCCCTATATTTTTATATACATGGCAGTATGGTAGGCCTATACTTGTGGGGTAAAAGGAATTGCTAGTTACCTGCACTGCTGAGTCCAGTACTAAGGATGATATATCAGGTGGACTGACCTAGTCTGGATAGGGTCAAAGGGCTATTAGTATGGAAGTGATGTTGGCCTGAGATTTTAAGAAGGATTAGGAGCTGACTATGCAAAGTGTGCATGTGTGTGTGTGTGTGTGTGTGTGTGTGATCAGGTGTTCGTGGAGGCATGTGTTTGAAAATGTTCCAGGTCAAGGGAACAGCAGGGTATATAGGCCTTGAGGGGGGAGCACAGAGAGTGGATTCACTCTGGTAAAGGAGAGAAAGCAGGAAACAATGGAAGGCAAGAGACTGTAGTAGTGTAGGTTGAGGGGCAGTGAAATGCAGGAAGACCCAATTTTTCCTGAAAAATCTCCACTATCCAGTATCAGCAGAACCTTGAGTTCCACCACTAGTTAATGCATTCTTTGCATTCTACCTTCCCTTTATTTTAAAGTGCAAATGGATGAGTCATTCATTCATCAATGCCATTGTTGTTTCAGAAAATATTTGTGGATTCTACAACCAGGCACTGTTCTAAGAACTGGGGTTACAGTGGTAAACTCAACAGAAAGGTTCCCACTCTTCATGGAGCCTGTGGTCGGTCCTTTGGACTTTATGAAGTCATGACTGCCTGGAACTGCTTGTAGGCTAGCACATTTCTAATTATTTCTTTCTAGGCTAAATGGATGTACTCTTCCTTTAGTGGCTTAGGGAATATAAATTGAACATTTAATGTGGATGGGCTGGGGTGAGATAAACAGAGAGTTTAACTATTCTGTCTTTAAAAAGTAGGAAAAATTTTCTTGGGTAAATCCAAGAAAAGAGATAAAAAGGACAAAATATGAGTTGAGGTGAAAGGAGATTGCATATACTGCACATGTGTGTGCACAGGCATGCATTGTTTGAGGTGAGCTAGATCTTGGGAGAGAGGAACCCGGGGGCACTTGAGAAAATTCAGGTTATAGGAATGATGACCTGAAATGTCTTATATTTACAAAAAAACTTATCTTCTGGTTCAAGGGAGATCAATAAAAGCCATCCCTCTCTTAGAAGCAAAAAGTGAGAGAAGGCTATGAGTCCTTAAACTTAAACATATTATTCTGTCCCCTTCAATTTAGTTTGCCCTGCTGTGATTAAAGTTCCATCAAGACCTCACAGCTCTCTGAGAGTGTTATTTTGCTTATTTAAAGAAAAATATCTGGATTCCATGATTTAATGATAGACAGAAAGTAAGGAAAGCCTACCATAAGCAAGATGTGAATGCAATAAATAATTTAGTTGTGAGGAATAAGAGGAAGGTGTGACAAAGAATAAGAGGAAGGTGTGACAAGGAGAAATGGAAGAATCCTGTGAGCACTAGAGGAACTGTTGGTATTTTAGGGATTAAAAAAGATGTACTTGATCATTATTTTTATTTAATTATTTATTTTTTTGTATGCTGTATGGTAGGGTCATGTTTCATTACTTTTCCATATGAGTATCCTGTTCCTACAGCACCATTTGTTGAATTGTTTGTTTGTTTGTTCTAGTTTGTTTTGCTTGTTTGTGTTTTTGGGAAGTGCATGGAGTACTTGATTATTTTTGTAAGATAGTGAATGAATATGGTAGAACTCCAAGAGACAAGTAAGGAAAAAGAAGGGCTTTTTTTTTTTCCTACTAAAGAAAGCATAGTTTTACAATAAAAACATAATTGCTATCTGGTTTTTAGGCCCACTTCTCTTATTTTTTCATTTCTGGGAGCAGTGAAGAACACTAGGTCCTTCTCCATCTTTGAGGGGATGAACAGAAGAGGTTGATCAACCCTATCAGCCTCAGTGAACCCAACCTGACCATTAATTCCCCAAAGTGTGAGGGAGCCTGCCTCTCTCACTTCTCTTCAACATGTTTGATTATAGTAATAATGAATTACAACTTTTCCTTTATCATGTGGGGCTCCATGAGCTGGTCTTCCTCTCTCTTCTAATGGAAATACTGTGAAGTATGTCAAGCTTCTCCTATTAAGTAATAGGAATATGATGAAATAAGTAGTAAGCATGAAAAATGTATCATGTCATAATGTGAGACAAAATGTCTGTAGAACATCTCAATATTTATACTCACTCCTCCTTTATTGCAACTCGTAAATTATCTCTTGAGACTCAAACTGCTCACTCCTGTGGTCCATGTTCTTCAAGAGACAGTATATCATGCCCAACTTGTCCCCATATGAAGAAATTATTGTAATAATGAAAATGGCCAAAATGCCTAGGATTTCAGGGAAAGATTTTCTGAGGATCCTTGACACATCTTACCACTCAATTCTTCTTACTAATTGAAAAAAAATGAGTGCTGTACTCTTCAAGGCATTAAAAAATCCTTGCATTTGGTCAGAATCTATGGTAAAATTAAAGAAGTCTGGAGTTCGCAGACAACATAGGACCATTAAAATAACAGAGTCAACTCAGCGATGCCCAAGGCATTTGGCAGGGAGAAATTGTGCCCCCACAGCTCAGCAGCTTAGAGATCTCCATTCATAAGTTTTCAATTGGCTGTTAATTTGAGCCATTAGGGAAATGTGACTTGAAACCACAGTGAGATACCATTTCACTCCCATAAAGATGGATATTGTTAAAAACAAACAAACAAACAGAAAATAAGTGTTGGAGAGGATACAGAGAAAATGGAGACTCTGTACATTGTTGGAGGGAATGCAAAATGGTACAGCCATTGTAGAAAGTAGTATGGTAGTTCCTCATAAAATTAAATATAGAATTACCATATGATCCAGCAATTCTACTCCTAGGTATATACCCAAGGAAATTTAAAGCGGGACCCAAGCAGATCCTCGCACACCAATGTTCACAGCAGTATTATACATAATAGCCAAAAGATCAAAGCAATTCAAGCGTCTGTCAACAGACCAATGGGTAAACAAAATGTTACACATATATACAATGAAACATTATTTCTCCATAAGAAGAAAGGAGGTTCTGAGACATGCTGCAAAATGGATGTAACTTGAAAATACTTATGCTGAGTGAGATAAGTAAAGCACATACGGACAAATACTACATGATTTCACTTATGTGAAATAACTACAAATAGAAAATTTGTAGATACAGAAAGTAGGTTAGTGGCTAAAGAGGATGAGAGGAGGTGGGAAGGGGGAGGTGTTGCTTAGTGGGTATAGAGTGTTTATACATTTTGAAAAGTTTTAAATAAAAATAAAATATGTGAACCCAGCCCTGTAGCCTCCTTATGATGGGCACCATTTATCATCAGGTAAAATGTGGTGCTAACAGTTAGGAACTCCATAGCCTTAAAAACTGTGGCCTTCCCAAGGCCGCTGACAGAAGCCTTTGTTCCTTTATCTACCTGAATGCACAATTTCTCAACCCAATACCACAACTGCCTAATCTTTTCTCACCATCAGACGAGTGGTCGCGTATGGCACGCACTGTTCCTTAGAACAAAACCAGTTAGTTTTATAGATGCTGACGTGGACAGGTTTCTAGGACCGCAAGCTGAGCTGGGAAAATAGACCTTTGTGGTCCAGCAGTGCACACTCAGGAGGTGAAGTTGCGTGGGGCAGTTACAAATTTAACACAGTTGCTTGGAAGAACAAAAGTAAAAATGACACTTCTGGGGGTCATGTCTGGACAAGTGTTACATCCCAGGCAGATCTTTTTATACGCAATAGAGATGTTGTAAATAAAATCATACCCTAGACATGAAGGTACAGTTTTCATCTAGATCTTTCTTATTAACTCTCTAACTCTTACCAGTTTTTCTTCCTGTACTGCTCTACAAATTGTAAAGCATAACTCATTTTGAAACCGTGCTTTTTATTTTTCTAAGCCTATAAAATAGTTTTATTATCCCTGTGCTTATTTTGCCCAATACACAATTTCAGTACTTTGGGCAGCAGTGGGTCATCTAGCCCAATATATAGTAGCTAAATGTTGCCTGAATGTTGCTGAACCACGGCTGCAGGTTCCCACGACCAACTTTCCCTCCTTCCCAGCCATTGCCTCTCGAGCAGAATTGGTGGTTTCCCCCAGAAAACCTACGTTTCTGCATAGCGTCTTATTTCCATTTCACACAACTCTCTGTTTTGTAGAATTTCTAATGGTTGGATGATTTCAGAGTAATTTGGGTATGTTTTATCT
This sequence comes from Tamandua tetradactyla, assembly GCF_023851605.1. Classification (NCBI taxonomy): domain Eukaryota; kingdom Metazoa; phylum Chordata; class Mammalia; order Pilosa; family Myrmecophagidae; genus Tamandua; species Tamandua tetradactyla. The sequence continues at coordinate 40,124,249 of NC_135328.1, forward strand.
ACCCTAAGGCCAGTCAGGTCTATGGAGAGAGTTAAAATGCTCCATCCTTCTCCCTCATATTCTCCACAGTTCTGCTCCCAGAAAGGCTCAAAAGGTTGTGTCCTTTCCTATGTGGTTACCAATTATACCAGATAGGTTCATTACCCCCAGATGGAAGTATAGAAAGTAATTTCTTGGAGGCTGCCACCACTCAGGGTACTACTGAGAGCTTACTGAATGAGCACTCTTTCATGTTAATAGATATATTGACTTTTAATGTACACGTCCCAAGTCACACTCCAGAACATTTTTTTAAAAATTGTGTTCGCTTATTAATCAGGAAAAGGTTGCCATGGGGTCTTGACACAGTAATTATCATAAGCACATTGATAACCCACTGGTCACCTTCTCCATTTAATAAAGTAGAGCAATGCCTCCATACAATGGAATATTCAGCGATAAAAAGAAACGATTGATCAAGGCATGAAAAAGCATGGAGCTAACTTGCATACCTACTGCTGAATGAAAGAAGCCAGTCTGAAAAGGCTACTGACTGTCCGATTCCAACTCTACAGAACTGTGGGGAAGGCAAAACTCAAGCAACAATAGAAAGCTCAGTGGTGGCCACAGGTTCAGGAGAGGGTGTGTGGAGTCGGGGGACAAATAGGTGGAGCACAGGGCATTTTTAGTCTAACAAAGCTATTCTGTATCATACCATATTGGCTGACATGCGACATTATGCGTGTGTCAAACCCACAGAACTGTACACACAAAGAGTGAACCCTAATGTAAGCTATGGATTTCAGTTACTAAAAATATATCAATATTGGTTCATCAATTGTAACAAATGTACCACACTAATGGAAGACATTAGTAATAGGGGAAACTATGTGTCTGTGTTGGAGGGTCTATGGAAACTCTGAATTTTTATGCAATATTTCTGTAAACCTAAATGCTCTAAAATTAAAGTATATTTTTAAAAAAAGAGAGAATAATAAGGTTCTGTAACTGAGATTTTCAACAGTCACTCACATTCTGTTCTCCTCTCCTGGGCACACAATAATATTATACTTCTTTACCTGACATATCAACCATGGAATCCCTGCATTCCAGATGATACAGTTCTTGAATAGAGCAGCCTCCATCAGCCAGTATCACCGAAATCCCCACATGGAGTAAAACTGCTTTAGACAGTCACCTGGACTTTGCATGAGTAAGAAATAAACCTCAGTTCTGCTAAGTTGAGATGTTGGGTTTGTTTGTCTCTGAAGCATCATCTAGCCTTTCTTACCAATAAAGATTTCTTCCATATTTAGTTATAATATCCTATGACCCAATCTCCATTTAGAGTACAAAGTAAGATCAGGCATCATTAATATGAGACTTCAGGGCTATTTTCTGTATCCATGCCGCTCATACTATCAGAAATATGATATGAGTTTCCACCAGAGAGGTTATGAATTGAACCACTTCCTGCAGTCCATGTTCAAACATGCAAGAGGCTGGGGCAATTGAAGAGGAGTGAACTTCATTTTGAACAAGAGTAGTTATCATCAGAAGTAACTAGTCTACGGAAACATGGTAGTCAGATATCACCCTGATGATGTTGCATAAAATCTTGGTAGTACACAAAGAAAATCCTTACTTAACACCCACACACTCTCACTCACTAGTTGGAGGATAGCCTAGTAGGAGGGGGTGCTCTGTCCCAGGGTGTGCACGCCTCATGTCCTCGGTGACTCGCCTTCTGGGCCCTGATGGCTCTCAGAGCATGCTCTCCACGTGATGGATGGCAGAAGCACAAGAGGCCAAGAAAAATCAAGCAAGCACAATGAAAACCTCTGTTCACAGAATTTCTGCTAACTTATCATGGGCCAAAGCAAGTCACAAAATATATTAGTTTGTTAAGCTGCCAGAATGCAATATACTAGAAATGACTTTTTAAAAGGAGAATCAAGTTTACAGTTTTAATGCTGAGAAAATATCCAAACTAAGGCACCAACAAGAGGTTACTTTCACTCAAGAAAGTTTGATGCTCACTGGAACACCTCTGTGAGCTGGGAAGGCATATGGCTGGTGTCTGCTGGTCCTTGTTCCTAGTTCATTGCTTCCAGCTTCTGATGCCAGTGGTTTCCTCTCTACGCATCTGTGGACCTTTACTCACAACTCTGGGACACAGCTCTGAACTCGGGCTTGCTTAGCATCTGCCAGGGCCAGAGATTTCTTCTCTTCAGGTTCTGGCTATTTCTGTGAGTCCTTGCTTAGCATCTGGGCTATTTCTGTCTTGATCTCCAAACATCTACATTGGCTCTCTATGGGCTCTATGGGCTCTGTCACTTCTACTTTACAAGCATCTGGGGCTCGTGTCAGCTCTGAGTTCTCTCTGAAATGTTTGCTCTTTTAAAGGACTCTGGTAAACTAATCAAGACCCACCCTGAATGGGTGGAGTCACATCTCCATCTAATCAAAAGGTCACACCCACAGTGGGCATGCCACAGCTCCATGGGGATAATTTAATCAGAAGTTTCCACCCCACAGTATTGAATCAGGATTAAAAGAAACTGCTGCCACCGCACAATTGAATCAGGATTAAAGTACAGCTTTTCTGGGGTATATAATATTTTCAAACTGGCACACACAGCCAAAGTCCACCTACTCTACCTGGGGACATATCAGAGACACTTGGCAAAGGGTAGGAGAGTCAGTACAAAACAGAAAGAAAAATAAAATTCTACCAAAGAAACCATACAAGGAAAAGGAAAAAAAATTAACTAAATTTCCTTCATTGCAAATAACTGTGAAATATTAAGTTATCTCACTCTGTAATCATATTCAGCAACCCATTCAGTATTTCCTGGGTCCTGAAGCATTTGCTGCTATTTATGTATTTCTTTCTTTGTTAGTTTATTTATTGCTTTAGGTTTTTTGCCACCTGGTAGCTAATCCTTATTCTAGCCTTCTAATTTGACAACAAAGTATTTTCATTTCACTTTATAATTTATTATTTTTGGTGAACTGTAAAATTGCAGGTAATTCCTGACCTCATCAGCAGATTGTCATAATATTCCTCTTTGGATTGTGTAAACAATCATATATATTCAAAGATAGATATTTTTTATTTTGCCAATTTACAGTTCCTTTTTCTTAAACCGGTGTACCAATCAAGTAAATAAGTCATCTTCACTTCTGTTTCTTTCCACTGTGATTTAACAAACAAAAATTCAGGACTCCTTAGTTGTTTTTCATTGAAAACATTTCTGGGGGACTGCCCTAGTAAATGGCCATACTGATACTTGTATTCCACCTTTCTTATATGGCCCTTGATCTTACACATCATGGAAATATGTTGTTGGAGAGACAGTCCCATAAAGTAACTAAGAAAAAGAGTGAAAGTGTTAGAACCCTAAGCTGTCCTGCTAACAGTTCAGTTATTGAGGTTTTGAGCTGGAACTTGAAATGTCCATTCCATGCTTCTAATCACAGCCACTGCTAGGGAATAAGAGTTAAAGTGGGATAATATTTGTTAGGCACTCTTCTAGGCTCTGAGGTTAAACAATAAACAAACAAAAAAAATCCCTGTCTTTTTGGAGCCGATATTCTAATGGGATTCAGTGGACTCAGAAGTTACATGTTTTGAATAACCTACAAATTAGTACTGCTATAGATTAATCTTCCGTGGTTGTTTTTACTTGGAAAACAGCTTCATAAGCAGAACAAAGAAAAGAATGAGTAAGTCTTCCATTTTTATTTTAATATTTTTAAGAAGGGTGATCTCCACAGGTTGAAATACCTTGAAATATCAAAAGATTATAAGAGTACACACCCCTAGGCTTTCCCCCTAGAAGTATGGATTCAATCTGCCTTGGGTGGGCCCTGGAATCAGGATGATTAACAATGGCTCAGGATGTTAACAATGGCTCAGTGATTCTTATGATCAGCCAAGTATGAGAAAATCTGTGAGAGGAGAAATTCAAGGAAAATGAGAGCATATGTCCAGACTCTGAACCTCATTGTCTCTAATTATCTCAAAAACCCTGCAGTGTACATACACATTTTGTCTCTCTTTTACAGGGAATGAGAACAGTATTTTCAAGATCACACAGTTAGTTAGTGGTGGAGCTAAAGTTTAAGCACAAAGCCAGTCTCCAAAGCTTATGCTCTTTCCCTCACACCATACTGCTTCTTTATCCATCCATCCATCCATCCATCCATCCATCCATCCATCCATCCATCCATTCATTCATTCATTCATCCAATAATCCTTTCAGTAGTATTTATTGTGTGTTAGTCATAGGGATAGGTGCTATGGGAAAAGGGGAAGGAAAATTTGAGTAAGATCCTCCCAACAAAGAACTTATTCATAGTCTACAAATTGTTACATTTGATTCAAGACCATAAAATATATGATGGGGAATTGGGATAGAGAAAGGTCAGTTAAAGGCAGGGAAAGCTTTCATGAAAGAAGAGGCATTTTTCGGTGTGCGGGTAGTTAGAAATGGAGGGCTAAGCATTCTAGGTAGAGCGAACAGGATGCAGGAAAAGCCAGGACATTTACAGGGAACTGCAGGAGTTAAGAGGAGAGGTTGCCACAGTCACAGGCCTAATTTTGGAACATTTGAAGTAGTATTTAAAGATTGGCAGATTTCACACATATATCAGGATTTGAGAATTATTTTGAAAAATTGAAAGACATGGCAACACAGGACCAGCTTTGCGCCTGGAAAGAATCTGCTGAAGCCAAGTAATAGCTGTTCCCTTCATAGGGAGCATCTACACTCTAGTTCTCCTGGACCTATCTACATGCTTACATTATCTGCTTAACTGCCATATGCATTTGAGCTTGCTACCTTTTGAATAGAAGATGTAGAGTAAGTGACAGGAGATGAAATTAGAAAGATAGGTTGGGGCGTTGGCAGTTTCCTTTCCCTAGGGGACCAGTTGATGGAAAAGCCAACTGAGGGTGCAGAGCCTGTCTACTGTTAGCTGCTTAAATAAGCTTTTGGCACTTCCCTCTGTGGACAGGTAGAGTTAGGAAGCACTGACAGCCCTGGGAAGGTCCATTTCTGCCCAGGAATTTACAGTCAGCTAAACCTTCTGTGTAGCTGGTTCTGCAGTTAGGAAGCAGGCCTATGGAAGGAGTGTGGGCTTTGGGCTTAGCCAAACAGCCTTTTCTTGAAAAGGGAAACTGGTCAGTGATTAGTGATGAACTACATCTCTATTATTGCCTTGGGGGCTGTTCCAGGACTTAAATGCTAGCTTTATTTAGCCATTTAGATGGCAGTGGCTCAGTGAAGGGGGAGACCCATGAATTTCTAAGATTGGTTTGGCATTTTCTTAACTTAGGGATAAATGCAGGGTGGAACGCAGAGTGAGAGGTGACACAGAAAGAGAGAAAGTAAGAGCAGGGGGTGGGGGAAGAGGGAAGGGGAAGGAGAGCTGTAAAAAGAAAAAAATCAACAAATATTTACTGAACAACTATTATGTGCAGATTATTTTCTTACTGATGGTTATATAATAGAGAACCTACTAGACATATTTTGTTTTGTTTTTCAGAAAAGACAAACAGTATAAGTTATTTACTTGAATGCAAAAATACAAAAGTGTGATGGAGTTGAACCATTTAAGTCAATTGCAGATAGAAACTGGGTGACAGGAACTGGTTGGTTGTGCTCAGCTTAAACATAGTTGAAGAAGAACTCTTGTTCTTAGAAAAAATGAGTAAGGAAATATAGACTTACTTCAGGGCAGTTGATATAGTGACAAGAGTATGAATTTTGTACCCAAGTCCTAGATTTAAATCCTGTGCTGCCACTTAACAAGCTCTGCAGTAACTAGTAAATCTCTTTGAGCCTCAGCTTCCCCTTCTATAAAATGGGAATCATCACTCCTTTATCATGTCACAGAGTCTGGGTGAAGATTAAATGATATTAAGTTTTCAGACACACAGTAGGCACTTTGTAAACATGAAATTGCATTCCCTACTTCAGCTTTCTTAGTGACATGGTCCAAGGCTTGTTTTATTCAGAGGCAAAATAATTCAGATCCCCAAGCTTTCTAAATGGAAGGTAATGAAAAATATATGTTCTCTCACTTCCTCATTTGGCTGTCTGCAGATTATGTCTCTTGATGCATGCTGGTTCCTTTGCTATCCCATGACTTCAGACATTGAACTTTGAGTCTTTGTCACATCAGCAGCACCAAGTAATTCCATACAGAAGTCTGACATTTCCAGTTGAAAAAAATAAATTGATTAAAATTCAACAGGCATGTAGTGTTCAGCATTTAAAGGTCGAGGAATCTAGGGAACTATCAACTGTAAGATAATTCAACATTTAACGCTGGTGGGGGCAACCAGGATGTTTCTCTCCCTCACTGCCCCAGCATTTGACTGCTGGGAATATAATTGTGGCAAATTTAATTACAGCCTCAAGACCTGCTATCCGTCTTTGGGGGAGACTTAGCAGCTGGGTTTCCCAAGAGTAATGAAAAAGATCGATTTGGCTTTTCAAAGATGATATCCTCACCTTTGTTAGCCAAGAAAGAACCTTTGTTTTCCTTGCCTGAGCTCTGAAAAGCTGCCATTCTTTTCCTTTTGAAATTCCCAGAATTATTGCAAGCCAGTTAGTCTTTTCTTAAAGGGAGAAGGAGAGTAAGATGGCCTCTAGTTCATGAACTCCAGGGTTTGCCTTAAGATACTCCATCATGCCTAGCATGATGAAAGTCCTGTTCATCGTCATAATGTGAATGCCAACCAGAGTAGTGGCACACAGTGAGTAAGCCTTTCAAAAATAACTGTTGATTAAATGAATTGAAAGACTGTATTTCAAATTTAGGCTCCTTCAGATGATTTTAGATCTTCGGTAAGTTCCTCACCCAGTCCTCAATCTCTGCCTTACTGAAATAGAGATAACAATGCCTGCCCCATAATTGCAATGTTGTTTGGCAATTGACTGTTAATTTTAAGGGTCTTCCACCAGAGTGGTCTATATGCCTCTCTACTCTTGGCAGTGCCTAGCATAGTACCTGAGAAAAGGCACATGTTCAATAGATGTAAAATGAATTGGAATCTATGTCATGCAGCAGCAAGTACAATGAAATGGTATGTGGGAAACCAGGGGTCTAAGTCCCTATCCTGTCACCAACGTGTGGTGTGACTTCTAGGTCTTAATCTGCTCATCTGTCAAATGAGTGATTCACATTAGAAAATCTCCAAGGTGCCACTGAATTCTGATATGTTTTGATCCTCACTCCTGTTTTATCAGGACTTTATTCATTTGGGAGCATTTATTAAGTCTTAGTAGTGACATGAAATTGCAGCAAGTAAAAAAGTTGTCATGTGAAAAGATGTGATGGCCAAGGGGTGACACACCTGCTGTCTGCAAATACCTGAAGAACTTTTGGAATGGGGCTGCTGCTCCCTCATTCTCATTTTTATTAAGAGGAACAGGCTTCAGTTTCAGCAAGCAGGGATGCAATTAGACATGAGGAGAGATTTTTTATTACTACAGGGATAAATGATGCCTACCTTCACTCTCCTCTACAGGTGAGAGCTCTAGTCCCTAGTGATTCAATCAATGAATCCACAAATATTTGCTAAGCCTACTTGCTGCTCATTTTCCTTTTCATGACATTTTACTCAAAGTTGTGGATCATGAACCAGTTGCATTAGAATCACCTGGAGCTCATGTTAAAAATTTAAATTCTTAGACTTTCCTCTATTGAACGTGACTCCCTCGAGTTAACGTCTAGAATCTGTGTTTTAATAAGTTCCCCCCAAGTGACATTTCTATGCATTCTAAAGTTAGATTAATGCTGTTCTTGAGTTGAAAAGATTTGGACAATATTTTCTCACAATCTGATGATTTTTAAAATAAGCATAATGGCAGATAGCATTTGTTGAGCACCAGGCATGCATCAACCATTTTACATATATCACTTATAACAGTCACACCCACCTGTTATGTACCTATTAGTGCAACTGAGAGATGAATAAACAGAGCCTGAGTTGTAAAATGATGCAATTAGAAAGAGGCAGGATCAGGGCTCAAACCCAGGTGTCCTGACTCTCATCCCACTGGTCCATAGCTGCTTTCTGAGTTACTGCTTCTGGGCAGGGCATTGCCTGAGACTACTGTCCTGCACCCATGACCTTGCTTGCATCTGAAAGAAGAGAAGAGGTGAAGAAGGTCACAAAGACAAGCTCATCCATATTTAGCTTGGTCTGACAGATTTGAGATCTAGAGAGGTGGCTGAATGGGAGATAGATCTCTAGCTCCCTGCAGAATTCCAGAGGTATGGTTTCTAAGTAAATGCATGCATTTTTTCCTTTTTTTACAAAGAGGACATGGGACTTAGTGTGTGATCTTACTGTGACCCCTACAGGATGCTCAGGGCAGCTGAGCTGACATCCTCCTTCACAGATCTCTGTCCACAAGAGGGATCACAGGGAGCCACTTCCAAATGGCTACAACTTTCATTATTCCTTGTAATTGCAAAATAAATTCTCCCTTCAGTTTCTAAGCTTCTAGAGGTCAGTAAAAGCTATGGAGAAAGTGCTTCTCCTTGTTTTGGATAAGGAAAGCTAATAGCTTATTAGTTAGAAGAACTGACAATTTCACAGTGAAGCAATCTAATCACCACATATGTCCACTCTCAGTGATTACCTAACAGAGGTATCAGAAAGGGAAGGTACATTTAAGAGAGGTGAACTGGGTCAGTGGTGTACAAATGCAGGTGATTTCACGGGAACCTTTTGTAACATGTTTTAGTGCCTGACTGCTAAGTTAAATACCATGAAGTGGGTTGGCTGAAACAACAGGACTGTATTGGTTCATTGTTTTGAGGCTAGGAGAAGTAAAAAAATCAAGTCATTATCAAAGTGATGCTTTCTCCCAGAAAACTGTAGCATTCTGGGGTGGCTGCCAGCAATCCTTCATCATTGGCTCTTCTGTCACATGACCATGCACTTGGCAGCCTCTCCTGGCTTCTCCCTTCTCTTCCAGGTTTCTTTGACATTCAGCTTCTTGCTATTACCCCTGGGTTTCTCTCTCTCTGCAACCTTCCCTCTAAAAGGCTCAGTAATAGGATTAAGACCCATCCTGATTCAGCTGGGCCACACCTTAACTTAAGTAACTAACCAAAAAGTCCTATTTTAAAAAGTTCACAAACCCATCTACTCTTTGAGACCAAAGGAAGAAAGGTTTATTTTTTCCAGAACCTAAATTTTCTGTAGCACATAATCTAACTCAACCGGTCTGGATAGGTGATTTAAATAATCCAAACACAGGGAGCCCCGAATAAGAATGAGGGCCTTTAATCCTGTATAGCTTAATGTAATGCCTGGATACATCCCATAATATATTAAGCAGATAATCAAAAAGTATTGGGGGTGCAAGAATAGGTCAGTGGTAGAAGTCTCACCTGCCATGTGGGAGACCCGGGTTCAAGTCCCAGTCCATGCATTTCCCAAAAAACAAGTAAACAAACAAAAATTCAACAAATGGTGCTCCAATAACAGGATATTTACATGGAAAAATAATGAAATGTGACCCCGTTATACAGAATACAGACAAAAAAGTATTGGCAAAGTCCCTTGAGGGATGGGAGAAAAAATATGGAACTATTAAACTTTAGCACCAGGGAAACCCCTGATGCTGTGTCAAACATTAGGAACACACAAATTAATTGGCCATAGCCTTGATCTTGAGGCTTGCTCTTCTGAAGCTTATTTATGTAGAGGGAAAGCTTAACCTACCTATAGTTATGCCTAAGAGTTACTTCCAGAGGACTTCTTTGGTTGCTCAGATGTGGGCCTCTCACTCTCTAAGCCCAACTCTTTAAGGAATATCATTGCCCTCCCCTACCACCGCACGTGGGCCATGACATCCAGGGGTGAAAGTCTCCCTGGCAATCAGGGAGATGACTCCCAGGGATGAGACTGGCCCTGCCACCATGGGATTAACAATGCCACCCTGACCAAAAGGGGGAAAAGAAGTGTAACAAATAAGGTGTCAGTGGTTGAGAGAGTTCAAATAGAGTCAAGAGGCTATTCTGGAAGTCACTCTTATGCAAGCTTCAGTTAGACCTTGCTACCTACCATAACTTGCCAAACTCCAACAAAAACCATTCAAGCCAATCCCAAAATACCTAGGCCATTATATAAGATTCCACAACCGCACCCAACCCATACAGTCATGTAACTCCGCCCAGCACCCCCTGAGCTCGGTGCACACGTACATCGGCATCCGACCCCCCAGACACCTACACACGGCCACTCAAGTCCCCTAAGCTCTGGGCAAGTGCTGACCTGTGCCTCCAGGCCATACCCTCCCCTAGCCCGCAGCCACAATCCCACCTCCCTGCCCTTAAGATCTGCATGCTCCTACTCTACCTGATCTGCGCATACAGGGCCCTGCCCCCCAGATCCACACACCAGCACAGCCACTTCTTCCCTGGCTGGCCCCCACATATCCACGCACAGACCTCTTGACCCCTGCACCGCATCCCTCTTGCCCCACACATGTGCACTACCTTGCCCCACCCCATGGCAAAAGTGCCATTCTCCCACACCTGGAAGGTGATCTCAGGTATATATGTGTTACACAGCCTCCACCTTGCACTAGCGGGCACTTCTACCCCACAGCACCTCTGCACCTGTGGACCCACCCACCCATCATCACCCACCAGATACATGTCCTGCAACCTCTGTGACTTGTGCCCTGCCCCTACACACTAGCACATCCATATTCCGGACCCCCTGGACCCCTCACCCTGTGCAGGGACACACCTGTGCCCCAACGTCCCTATGCCCCAACTTCTGTTCCCTGTACCCCACACCCTGACACCCATGACCCATATTGATTCACGTACCCACCCACATCCTGCCCACATACCAGCTCCTGTGTATCTGCTTAGCACTTCCATCTCCCTCCCACCACACTTGCCTCTGTGCCCCCCACACCGCACACTGCACCTACAATCTAATGTCTGCCTGAGTTGCACTTCACCACTATGGCCCCACAACGCATGACCACAACACTGTGGTCAGCACCCCACATTCACAGGCACCAGCGTAGAGTCCCAGACCTGCACCATAACCCATCATGCACTGTTGTGCCCCTCCCCATGCCCCACATCCTGCTCCACACCCGTCCCACAAATAAAAAGATTTAGACTACTGAAGGAGATCAAAGAAACGATCTTTAAATGCTGTGAAGTCACCAGAAGATCACTAACCATATGAACATGTAGGCAGACACAGTCAATCTACTGGCCAAACTAAAACACTGGAGGAGACACAGACTTTGTAACAACTAATTAAAAATGTTTGTATAATTTTACTAAATAAAATCAGTGGGATGGCTAATGTCATAAAAGAGATCAAGAAGACACTAGCAGAGCATAAAGAAGAATTTGAAAGAATGAATAGAAAAATAGCAGATATCACAGAGATTAAAAATGCTGCAGACCCAATTAAAAATATATTAGAGAAACAGAACAGCAGACTTGAAGAGGCAAAATAAAGAATAAGTGAACTAGAGGGCAGGACACTGATTTTGAACACACAAAAGAGCACATGACAAAAAAGATGGAAAAATTTGAATTGGCTCTCAGAGAGATGATGGACCAAACAACGGGCACAAATAAAAGAATCATTGGTGTTCACGAAGGAAAAGAGACGAGTAAAGGGCTAGGAAGATTAGTGAAGGATATAATGGGGGAAAACTTCCCAACTTTTATAAAAGACATAAATATGCAAATCAAAGAAGCCCAGCAACCTCCCAAATAGAATAAATACAAATAGGCCTACTCCAAGACAAATACTAATCAGTCTGTAAAATGTTTAAGAGAAGCAAAAAATCTTGAAAGTGGCAAGAGAAAAGTAATCTACTACATACAAGGCAAACCACATGAGACTGATTTTGAACTACTCAACTGGCACTATGGTGGCAAGAATGCAATGGTATGATTTATTTAAAATCCTGAAAGAGAAAGACTTCCAACCAAGAATTGTGTACCCAACCAAATTGTCCTTCAGAATGGAGAGAGAGATTAAAATATACCCAGACAAACAAAGGTTGAGAGAATATGTCAACAAGAGATCAGATCTACAAGAAATATTAAAGGGAGTTCTGCCAGCTGAAGAAAAAAAAAAAAAAGACAGGAGAGGGAGGTCTAGATGATGGCACAGAATTGAAGAGTACCAGTAAGAGTAACCTAAAGGATAAAAAGATAAAGAAGGGAAAGAACATAAACATCTGCCAAAATCCAAAGGATAAGATGATAAATTCAAGAAATGCCTTTACAGTAATAACTTTGAATGTTAATGGATTAAACTTACCAATTAAAAGATACAGATTGGTAGAATGGATTGAAAAATATAATCCAGCTATATGCCACTTACAAGAGACTCATCTTAGACACAAAGACACAAATAGATTGAAAGTGAAAGAATTGTAAGAGATGTTCCATGCAAGCTGTAACCAGAAGAAAGCAGTAGTAGCTACACTAATATCAGACAAAATAGACTTTAAATGTAGAGACATCATAAGAGACAAAGAATGACACTATATAAGTAACAAGGGACAATTAACCAAGAAGAAATAGCAATCATAAATGCCTATGCTTCTAATCAAGGTGCTCCAAAGTGCATGAGACAGACATTGGCAAAACTGAAGGGAGCAATAGACATTTCAACAATAATAGTAGGAGACTTCAATACACCATTCTCCTCTATTGAAAGAACAGCCAGGCAGAGGATCAACAAGGAAATAAAGAACTAGAATGATTTGATAAATGAACTAGACCTAACAAACATATACACATCATTACACCCCCAAAAACACCAGGATATATATTCTCCATAATGGATCATATGCTGGGGCACAAAACAGGTCTTTATAAACTTCAAAACATTGAAATTATTCAAAGCAATTTCTCTGATCACAATGGAGTAAAGCTGGAAATCAATAACCACCAAACAACATGAAATTTCACAAATATTTGGAGATTAAATAACACTCTTAAACAATAAGTGGATCAAATAAGAAATTGCTAGAGAAATCAGTAGCTATCTGGAGATGAATGAAAATGAGAATACAACACATCAGAACTTATGGGATGTGGCAAAGGCTGTGCTGAGAGGAAAATTTAATTGCCCTAAATGCCCATATTAAAAAAAAAAGCAGAAAGAGAAAAAATTGAGGACTTAACTGCTCACCTGGAGGAACTTGAGAAAGAACAACAAACTAACCTGAAAGCAAATAGAAGAAGAGAAATAACAAAGATTAAAGCAGAGTTAAGTGAGTGGGAGAACAAAACAACAATAGAAAGAATCAATAAAATCAAAAATTGGTTCTTTGAGAAAATCAATGGACCAAAATCAAGACTGACTAAGAAAAAAAAGACAGAGGATGCAAATAAACAAAATCAGAAAATGAGAGGTTGGTCATTACCACAGACCCTGAAGAAATTTTTTAAAAAATCATAAGATGATACTATGAGCAACCACACATCAAAAAACTAGACAACTTAAATGAAATGGACAAATTCCTAGAATCACACAAACAAGCTACACTGACCCAAGAAGAAAAAGAAGATCTCAGCAAACCAATCACAAGTAAAGAGATTCAGTCATCAAAAATCTTCCTACAAAGAAAAGCCCAGTGGGAAGATAGCTTCAAAGGGGAATTTTATCAAATATTCCAAAAAGAATTAACACCAATCCTGCTCAAACTTTTTCAAAAAAATTGAGGAAAAAGGAACACTACCTAACTCATTTTATGAAGCTAACATCACTGTAATTCCAAAACCAGGTAAAGATGCTACATGAAAGGAAAACTACCGACCAATCTCCCTAATGAACATAGATGCTAAAATTCTCAACAAAATATTAGCAAATCAAATCCAGCAGCACATTAAAAGAATTATATGCCACGACCAAGTGGGGTTTATACCAGGAGTGCAAGGATGATTTGATGCCAGAAAATCGGTTAATGCAATACAGCACATTAAGAAATCAAGAGGGAAAAATCATATGATTATCTCGATGAATGCTGAAAAAGCATTTGACAAAATTCAACACTTCAAAAGGTAGGAATCAAAGATAACTTCCTTAACATGATAAAAGGAATATATGAAAAAACCATAACCAGCATCATACTCAATAGGCTGAAAGCTTTCCCCCTAAGATCATAAACAAAACAAGGATGCCCTCTGTCACCACTATTATTCAATATTGTACTAGAAGTTCTAGCAAGAGCAATCAGGCAGGAGAAAGAAACAAAAGAAATCCAAATTGGAAAGGAAGAAGTAAAACTCATATTTGCAGATGACCTGATACTACACTCAGAAAATACTGAGATGTCTACAATAAAGTTACTGGATAAAAATTCAGCAAGGTGGCAGGTCATAAAATGAAGGTGTAAAAATCAATTATGTTTCTAATCAGAAACAGTGACCTAGCCAAGGAGTCAATTAAGGAAAACTGATTCGAAATAGTCATTCAAAATAGCAACTTAAAAAATCAAGTATTTAGGAATGAACTTAACTTGGGACGTAAAGGACTTGTACACAGAGACCTACATAACAATGTTAAAATAAATCAAAGATCTACATAGGTGGAAAGATAGTCCATGCTCATGGATATGAAAGTTAAATGTAGTTAAGATGTCAATTCTACCTAAATTGATCTACAGATTCAATGCAATACCAATCAAAATTCCAATAACCTACTTTGAAGACTTGGAAAAGCTAGTTACCAAATTCATCTGGGAAGGAAAGAGACCCTGAATAGCTAAAAGCATCCTAAAACCGAAGAATGAAGTGGGAAGATTAACACTCCCCAATTTTAAAACTTGTTATAAAGTCACTTTGATCAAAACAGCATGTTACTGGCACAAAAATAGAAGTATTGACCAATGGAATCAAATCAAGAGCTCAGAAATAGACCACCAAGTCTACGGTCAACTGATCTTCAACAAGGACCCCAAATCCCCTGAACTGGGATAAAATAGTCTTTTCTCTGCATGGGTATGGGAAAACAAGATATCAACAGCCAGAAGAATGAATAAGGACCCTTACCTTACATCCTACACAAAAATTAAGTCAAAGTGGATCAAACACTTAAAAATAGGAACCAATACTGTAAGCTCCTAGAAGAAAATGTAGGGAAACATCTTCAAGATCTATTAATAGGAGGTAGCCACTTAAACATTACACCCAAAGCACAAACAACAAAAGAAAAAATATAAATGGGAACTCTTGAAAATCAAATGCTTTTGTGCCTCAAAAGACTTTGTCAAAAAGGTGAAAAGGCAGCCACTTCAATAGGAGAAAATATTTGGAAATCACACATCGGATGAAGATTTGATATCCTGTATACATAAATAAGTCCTACAACTCAACAACAAAAGAACAAACAATCCATTTACAAAGTAGGCTGAAGATATGAAGAGACATTTTACTGAGATAGCTAAAAAGCACATGAAGAGATGCTCATTCTCATTAGCGATGAGGGAAATGCAGATCAAGACTACAATGAGATACTACTTCACACCTATAAGAACGGCTGCTATTAAACAAACAGGAAACTACAAATGTGGTGAATTGGGACATTTATGCACCACTGGGGGAAAACAGATAATGGTAACGCCGCTGTGGAAGACAGTCTGGGAGTTCCTCAGAAAACTAAATATTCAGTTGCCCTATGGCCCAGCAATACCACTGCTCAGTACATACCCAGAAAAGCTAAAAGCAGTGACACAAACAGTGATTTGCATACCAATGTTTACAGCAATAGTATTCATAATCACCAAAAGATGGAAATAATCCAAATGACCATCAACAGATGAGCAAATTAACATAACATGGTACATGCATATGATGGAATATTATGCAGCAGTAAGAAGAAATGACATCCTGAAGCACGTGACAAGATGGATGAACCTTGTGGACGTAATGCTGAGTTAAATAAGCCAGACACAAAAGGACAGGTGCTATATGATTCCACTTTTATACCATGGTAAAGGTAAAATCAGAGGCTTAAAATCTGAATATAGGAGACCCAGAGATACACAGAAGCTTGAGATGGATGAACAGTTTGCTAATGAGGTTGAAGTTCATTTTAAGGGAAAAGACAGAAATGAAGGCAGTTCACTAGTGGGTCTGTAAGTAATATTACCATATTTAAGGTGAACATGATTGATGGGGGTTGTATAGACTCATGTGTCCCGCCAATTAACACTACAAATATAAGTTCTTGCATGAACTACCACAAAGGTATGAATCTTATACAAAGAGTGTATAATTTTGAGGTCTAGAGGGAAAAATGATATTGCATGCTCTGGGCTATGTTTACAGGAAAAGATCAATAGTACCACAGCAATACTGGGGGCACATATGGGGGGAGGGAAAAGTGTAAGGAGGAAGTTTGGATTTGCTATTTGGTGAGGGTGTGTTTATTGGCTATCTTTCTCTTGGGAACAATAAAATTATCTAAAATTGAGAGTGTTGACAGACTGTTCATTTTGGACATTATATATGAGGCCCAGTAGATAGAGGCAGCTGTAGAAAATACTTATAAGAAAACCAGGGCCTAGATTGTAAAGCTCTTACAGCAGTCACATTTAGTCCAGAATGGTAATTGCTTTTTCTGGATTTTGAGGGGCGGTTTTATATATGTATAACCTGGCATTTAGAGATAAGAATGAAGTCAATTGGGTCAGGATTAAGGTAATTCAAAATACAGAGGTAAAGAAGACATTATATGCATTTTAGAATGTCATCTACTCTTTGAGACCAAAGGAAGAAAATTTTATTATATCCAGAACCTAGGTTTTCTGTAGTACATAATCCAACTCAAGCTGTCTGGATAAATCATTTAAAAAATCTAAACATAAGGAGCCCAGAATAAGAATGAGAGCCTTATAGCTTTATGTAATGCTTGGATAAATCCTAGAGTATATTAAGTAGATTATCAAAAAGTATTGGCAAAGTCCCTTGAGGGATGGGAGAAAAATTATGGAACTGTTAAACTTTACCACCAGGGAAACCCCAGATATTGTTCCAAACATTAGGGACACCCAAATCAATAGGCCAAGCCCTTGATCTTCAGGCTTGCTCTTGTGAAGTTTATGTATGTAGCAGAGAAACTTAGTCTAACTATAGGTATGCCTAAAAGTCACCTCTGAAGGACCTCTTTTGTTGTTCAGATGTAGTCTCTGTAAGCCCAACTCTGCAAGTGAAACCATTGCCCTGCCCCCTAAGTGGGACATGACATCCTGGGGTGAAAGTCTCCCTGGTGGTATGGGAGATGATCCCCAGGGATGAGCCTGGCCCTGGCACTGTGGGGTCAACAATGCCATCCTGACCAAAAGAGGGAAAGAAGCTTAACAAATAAGGTATCAGTGGCTAAGAGAGTTCAAATAGAGTCAAGAGGCTACACTGGAGGTCAATGCTTACACATGCTTCAGTTAGACATTGCTACCTACAATAACTTGCCAAACTCCAACCAAAACCATTTGTGCTAATTTTAAAGAATATCTAGGGCATTATATAAGATTCTACAAATATTCCAGGCATTTGGGTAACTCCAAAACCTACAACCTCCAGATGAGTCCCTGGACCAGATAAATCCTGAAATGCAGAGGGGCCAGCCTTTCCAAAACATCAACTAGTTCCATCCCCTTATCCCATATTATTAACAGCCCCTTCCAACATGAAAAAGTTAGAATGGGCATAGCCCAAATACCCCTAAAAAGTGGGAGAAAGATAAGTGATGGTGGAGTTACACAGAAAAGGTCAGGTTTAACAAAAGAGTACGAGTGCTGAATCATTACACTGATATTTCTTTTAGCCTCTAGTACCTCAGAGCAGGTAGAAATAAAAACCTAAAATTGTGGAATTATAACCCATACCAAACTCTGAAATCTGTTCTACAACTAATTCTTGTGATGCACTTCAAAATTTATTGCTTTTATGTATATATATATTATTTAAAGAGGAGGAGTATAACAGAGAAGATATGATTTAATTAATGAGTATGACTGCTGAATCATTATAATGATATTTCTTTCAGTCTCCAGTGTCTTGCAGCAGCTAGAAGAAAAAACAAAAAATTGTGGAACTGCAAACCATACCAAACATTAAAATTTGTTCTGTAACTACCTGTTAAAATGTATTGGAAATTTATTGCTTTGTTGTATATACGTTATATTTCACAATTTAAAAAAAGTTAAAAAAAATTATATGGAAGGGAGAGAGTCCCTGAATAGCTGAAGATACCCTAAAAAAAGAAGAGCAAGCTCAAAGGACTTAAAGCTTATATAGACCCACAGTGGTCAAAACAGCATGATACTGGCAAAAAGATAGAAGGACTGACCAGTGAATTAGAATAAAAAGTGTGGAGATAGACCACCAAATCTATGGACATTTGATCTTCAATAAGGTCCCCAAACCCACTGAATTGGGACAAAATATTCTTTTCAGTAAATGGGGGCATGGGAGAATTGGATTTCAATAGCCAAAAAAAATGGAAGAGGACCCTTAGCTTACATTGTATACAAAAATTAATTCAAAATGTATTAAAGATTTAAAAGTTAGAGTTGGTACCATAAAACTTCTAGAAGAAAATGTAGGGAAACATCTTCAAGATTTAGTAATAGGAGGTAGCTTCTTAAACTTAACACCTAAAGCATAAACTGCAAAAGAAAAAATAAACAAATGGGAACTCCTTAAGATCAAGAGTTTCTGTGCCTAAAAGGACATTGTTAAAAAGATGAAGAGGCAGCGAACCAATGGGAGAAAACATTTGGAAACCATATATCAGATAAAGGATTGATATCCTCTGTACATAAAGAAATTATACAGCTCAACAACAAAAGAACAAGCAACCCAGTTATTAAATGGGCAGAGGAAATGAATAGGCACTTTCTTGAAGAGAAAAACACAGATAGATGGCTAAAAAGTACATGAAGAGCTGCTCATTGGCTATAAGGGAAATACAATTAAGACGACAATGAGATATCACCTCACACCTATAAGAATAGCTGCTATTAAACAAACAGGGCACTATAATTGTTGTAGAGGA
Source organism: Tamandua tetradactyla (assembly GCF_023851605.1). Classification (NCBI taxonomy): domain Eukaryota; kingdom Metazoa; phylum Chordata; class Mammalia; order Pilosa; family Myrmecophagidae; genus Tamandua; species Tamandua tetradactyla. The sequence goes on from NC_135328.1 coordinate 40,143,315, forward strand.
TGTGGAGAAATTGGAACACTTATTCACTGCTGGTGGGAATATGTAATGGTTCAGCCACTGTGGAAGTCAGTTTGATGATTCCTCAGAAAACTAAATATCAAGTTGCCTTATGACCCAGCTATACTAATACTCGGTAAATGCCCAGAAGAGTTGAGGGTAGTGACATAAACAGACATTTACACACTGATGTTCATAGTGGCATTGTTCACAACTTCCAAGAGATGTAAACAGTCCAGGTGCCCATCAACAGATGAGTGGATAAACAAAATGTGGTATATACATATGATGGAATATTATGCAGCATTTAGACAAAAGGATAACTTGAAATGTACAACAATGTGGACAAACTTTGAGGACATAATTTTCTGGGTGTCCTTTATCTCTCTAATAAGGGCACTATCATTGAACTTGGCACCCCTCCTCCCAACCTAGTATTATCTCTTCTGGATCTTAATGTTAGTTACATCTGCAAAGGCCTTATTTCTAAATGATGTCACACTCTGAGGTTCTAGGTGGACATTCATTCTGTGGGGGACACATTCAACCCATCATACTGCCCCATCCTTCTCATGCTTCTTTGCCCCATTGCCTTGGGACTTCACCATGTGAGATGCCCTGACCAATGTGGTGTGAGAAAATGTGATTCCAGCCTCACAAGAGAAGAAGTATTCTTTTGATTTCATGGCTTGGTTGGGCTGCTCTGCTTTGCACTACCTCTACTTACAGCACATACTAGACAGTTAAGTTCTCTTTCAGCTAGAGTTTCAGAATGAGAAGATATGTGGAATCTTGCTAATTCTAACAACCCTCAAGGAATGTGAGCAACAATAAAATATTTGTTGATAAAATGTTAAGGTTATTTGTTATACAGCATAACCTAGAGAAAGTTGACTAACTCATTTGCAGCCATAGCTAGAGATAGCACCACAGCATACAAAGCCACATTCAAGCTGCAGTTATGAGGAAATGGAGAACCAATAACAAGTCAAAAGAATTTGGTCTATAGAGAGTATTTAAAAAGTCTAACATTTCTTTCCTGGGGAGAGCTGTAGGAGTAGGGTTGGCTCTTGGGCCAACACTATTACAGGATGAAGGAAATTCTTGATACAATAATTCCAGTGTGCAATCAGAACTCACCATGTGGTAGTAATCTCGCCTCGTGCCTGTCATCAAGCATCTGCCTTGGACCTCCTCAGCATAGTGAGAAGAACATTGCTCATTGATTCATTCCACTGAAGACCAGGTACAAGAGTGGGCATCTCACCAAAGATGGCTGAACTCTTGTCTCTTACCATGGACGATACATTTAATAAATTAAAGCAATCTTCACCTTGGACCTGTTTTCCTAATACAAAGTAATCTGACTCAGAGTTTTAGTTTCCTATGCTGCCCAAAGCAAATATCATGAAAACGGTTGGGGTTTGAACAATGGAAATTTATTCACTTACAATTTTGAGACCAGAAAAATACGTAAATGAAGCCATCATTAAGGCAATGCTTTCTTCCTGAAAACCAGCTGCTTGCAATCTTTGGTTCCTTTTCTCTGTGGCAAGGCACATGGTGGTCTCCACTGGTCTCACCCTTCTCTTCTAGGTTTGATTGATTTCAGCTTCTTGCTGAGATCTCTGTCCCTCTGTCTCTCCCCCGTCCCTCCCCCCATCCTTCTCCCTCCCACTCCCCCTTTTCCACTCTCTTTCCCTCTCCCACTCCCTCATCCTCTTCATTCCATTTTTAAAGGCAGTAATAGGATTACCTATCCTGAATGAGGTCAGCCACACTGTAACTGAAGTAGTCTCATCAAAAGCTCCTACTTACAAAAGATTTATACTCACAGGAATGAATTTGATTTAAAGGCATGTTTTCTGGGATACATAGAGCTTTAAATCACCACACTTAATTAACATATTTGTGTGTGTGAAAACAAAGACATTCTGTGAACAATAGTATTTTCTCTATTTTCACCAAGAGAAATTTAAAGGTAAAAATTTCTATAAACAATTTGAGGGCTGCCTTACCTTTTTCTAAAATCTTGCATGAATATGAGATAGTCACAGCAGAAATTTAGGAGATTATCTCCATAGAGTCTCAATTTCATCATCTGTACAAAGGACATAATTATACTTATGTCTTAGGGACCATGTGAATTTTAAATAGGAGAAAGTATGGAGGATGCTTGGCACGTAGCAAATATTCACTAAATGAAAATTTATTAATACTGAGGCAAATGATGGGACAGAATAGCTGAAAGAAATGGAAGTAAGAAAAATTTGTGAATTAAGTAACAGAGACCCACACAGAGCTGTTTGAAAGAAAGAAAAGAACAAGTTATGCAAACAGCAAACCCATCCAAACCTAACAGCAAAGGAAGCCCAGAGTAAATTCCATCTGCTTTCTGCCTGCACCTGCTATTTATTTACTTTTCAACTTCATCAACATAGGCCAAATTGTTATTTTTTAAAATTCAAAACATATGGAGAGAAAGAAAGAGGTGGGTAAAGAGCAAGCAGAGAAGGGAAAAGAAGACATAATAACTAACACTTACTGAGTTTTTACTGTGTACCAGGCACTGTTTTAAGTGCTCTGCCTGAACTAATACATTTACTACTCAGAACAAGTCTATGAGGAGGTTACTTTCATTGCCCCTATTTTATAGAAAGGGCACTGAAGGAGATAGTGAATGATTCGCCCAATATCTAACAACTGGCAAGGGGAAAGCCAGTATTTAATCCATCCAGTCTTCTTCCATAGAATAACTTTTTAATCTCTATGTTTTACAACTGCAGAAAGAGAAACGTCCTAGGAGAAGCAGAAACTAAGAAAAAGAGATATCATACTTCTACTGCTACTGAGCAGTTTTTTTGTATGTGGAATAGAATGAACAATACAATTTGAGACCCATTTCTGCCCTTTTACTTATGGATTGAAATATTCTCCCCCCCAAAATATATATTAATAAGTCCCATCCCTACTACCTCAGAAGGAGACTATATTTTAGAAACAGGAAAATAAAATTCGGCAAATTAAAATGAGATCATACAGGAGTAGGGTGAGCCCATAATCCAATATGGCTGGTTTCCTTATAAGAAGAGGAAATTTGGACCCAAACAGAGAGACAGAGGGGAAAGCACCACATGATGACTTAAGTAAATAAAGCCATGGATTGCCAGCAAGCCACTGCCAGAAGCTAATAGAAAGTCTTGAAACAGATTCTTCCCCATGAACTTGAGAGGAAGTATGGCCCTACCAAACCCTGATTTCATATTTAGGCTCCAGAACTGTAGGACAATAATTTTCTGTTGTTTTAAGGCACCCAGTTTGTGGTCATTTGTTAGGGAAGCCCCAGGAAACTAAGATAAGGTGCCATTTGGCTTGTGGATTTCAGTAAACCTCTTTGAATTTCAGTTTCCTCATTTGTTAAATTCTATAGCTTCCTAACTCATCTATATGGATCAAATAATAGCAGGAAAACCCTTATGTGACTGTTGAAAAAGTGACTCATATAATTTTGCTAAAGTATTATTAATGCATGGTAACTGCTCAATAAATGATAGCTATAATCATGATAATTCTATGTTATTATTAAATTAGTCAGGGAGAAAGAATCAAGAAATTTTCCATGAAAGAAAGATATTTCAGCATATTTCTGGGATGGGGTATGTTTTTGAATTGAGGGTTCTAAGAGAAGGAATAAGCATTAGCAAAGCTTAGAGTTGGGAAAGCACAAATGGTTGTCCTGAATTCATTATTTCGAGCACCAGGGAAGCATGTGATATGTTTCAGAAATGCAGCTCTCCAAAAACCCTCAGAAACAACATGGCAGACCTTCATTCATCTAGAAACTTCTACTAAATGGAAAGACATTCCCAGAGAGATCCTCACACTGGAGGTTATCAAAACAAGATACAAATAGACCCAAAATCTGTTTCCACAGCACTTCCAAAGAGAAGCCAATGAAAATCTCCTCCCAGAAATATTTGACTTTTTCCTTTATTTTCTTTTGAAGCTACGAGAAAGAGCCACTGTCAAAAACCATTGTACTATCAGACTCAGATTCCAGGATATTGCCTAAATCAGGTCTGGAGGTGGTTGAGGCTTCTCGGCATATTTCCTAGTGCATTGCTCTCTTTATTCAGACACTTGTGACCTAGAGAGGCAATTCTTCCTCCTGTGACTCAACATAAGATGGTCGTAGATAACCACAAACGAACATCCTATTTAAAGGGAGGATTCACAACTCTAAGTTAATGTTACCAGATAACCCCTAGAGACAAGTAATTTTCTCTCATTAGGGCCTGGTTCTACTCTCTGGGAGTAGGTTCCTAGGTTCATTATTCTCTTTAGTTCTTTACTATGTCTTCGGAGCTCTTGACTCTACTTTCTGAGGTATTCTTATAATTATTCAGAAATGGCCCTTGTTTATAGCTTAATAAAATTTTCAGCTTGCTTTCTATAAGGAGTTGGGGGCATGCAGGTCTTTTAGGAAACATGAGTAGTCTCAGCCCATTTCAGTTTAAGCTGGTGGCTCATTTATTCATACAAATCCCTTAAAAGTTGTATGGGCTTTCTATGTATCAGATTATAATCCAATCAGTTTGACAGAGTCTGCATCTGCAATTCTCTTGACCTGCTTCTCATTACTCTGGCTATGTATTGTGTTTTATGATGCTGTGGAACGTTGATCTTAGTTAGAGGGTATAATGGGCACCACCTTAAATCTTTATGAGGTCTTACAACCATAATTTTCATACCATTAGGCAATTTCTTACTTTGTGCATTATTTACAATTTAGCTAAGGCCAAATTTTGGCCAAAATTGACTTTTCCCATCCATGATTTTTTCATTTATCATTTTCTGCAATATGAAAATCATTTAGCACATTTTTATGCTTCTTTAGGCATTTGGTACATTTATCATAGTTATGATTTCTCTGTATATTTTGGCTTTTAAAAAATTCCCAATCCAGTATTATCCAAAATTAATATATGATTATAATCCCTTCTTAAACATATTTTATTTGCTCATTTAACCCCATATTTACATTCATGAGATAGAATTATATTCTCTATTCTATAATTAAGAAAAAAAGCTTCCAAGAGGTTAATTTACATTCCAAACTGACAATACTGTTAGTTGGCATAACTACATTCAAATTTCAGTTTGCCTTCAAAGCTAGAGAATTGACCATTTCACTCTGTTGTGTTTCATCATCATAATCTTCCCCTCTGGCATTACACTTTACAATTTACCAAGCTTGACCTTATTTAATCTCATTTAATCAAAGCCTGAGAGATTGGAAAAGAAAGATTCTTCATCATGGCCAAAGAGGGGGCTACACTAAGATGTAAACTCTGTCTCATCCTACCTTCATCAACAAAACAAAAATGAAAGCAACTCATTCCAAAAAATGCTTTTGATTAGTCATTTTCTACCAACTAACCTATAGTAAGTGATAAACAGCGCATACAGGTATTTAGCAATTGTTCCCCCTCTTTCCCTGTTTTCCTTTCCTTTCATTGAGATTGGTTGAGAGGTGTAACAGGAAAGATGGGTGTTAGGTTGGGGAGAAATGTCAGACAGGAGCTCAACTATGCATACAGTGAGTGCCAGCCTTATGAGCATGACCATGGAGTCACTCACATAAAGAATGTACTGCTCTGGCTGATATGCAGGGCTCAGAAGCCAATAGAAGTAAGCTTCCGTTGTTATATATTTAGCCTTTACACAACAGCAGGAAAAAAAATGGAATTTGAACTTCTATTTACTAGCTGACCATTCAACATTTTGAGCTACCACCTAGTGGTACTACCTGCCAGCTAAGGGTTAGTAGGGAGCTTTGCCATGATCTCTGTGCCGTTTATCCAAGTGATTGCTTTTTTATTGGATTTTTACCTTCCTCTTTTATAATTATAAGTAAATATGTGAAAATGCAAGTTCTACTACTTGTAGTAAAGTCAGAGGTAAGTGCAATACAATAAAGGAAAAAATGGAAATCACTTCAGCATAATGCTTCATTATATGTGTGGGACCTGAAGGTAAGATGCTTTGAAATCAGGCTCCATTGCTTAGTAGCTGGATGACTTCAGCAAACTACTTTATCATCTGAAAAATGGGAAGTTATAATAATTCTTCCCTTGCAGGTTGCATGAGAATTAAATTGTATAATCCATGTATTCTAGTCTACCAAAGCTTCCAGAATGCAACACACCAGAGATGGGCTGGTTTTTAATAAAAGGGGATTTATTCAGTTAAAAACATATAGTTCTTCAAAGGAAACAGCAGCTAACTTTCAACTGAGATTCTTTCTTATGTGGGAACGCTCAGGGTAATCTCTGCTGGCCTTCTCTCCAGGCCTCTGGGTTCCAACAACTTTCCCCTGGGTGATTCCTTTCTGCATCTCCAAAGACCTGGGCTGGGCTGGAGTGCTGCGATGAGGTATGCTGAGCTGCTTGGGCTGTGCTGCATTGAGCACTTTCATTTAAGCATCCAGTCAATTAAATCAAACATCATTCATTGCAGTAGGCATGCCTCCTAGCCGACTGCAGATGTAATTAGCGACAGATAATGTTCACATGCCACTGGGTCATGTCCACAGCAATAGAACTAGGCACCTTCACCTGGCCAAGTTGACACTTGAACCTAATACTCACACCATGAAAAGTGTTATGTAGACAGTCTATAAGGCAGTGGTTCTCAAAGTGTGATTCCTTGATCAGCAATCTCAGTATTACCTATGAACTTGTTAGAAATGCAAATTCTTGGACCCCACCCCAGGCCTCTTGAATCAGCAATTCTAAGGGTAGGGACCAGAAATCTGGGTTTTAATGATAAGCATATCACTGACTCTGATGCTTGTTAAAGTTTGAGAACCATTGCTGCAAATTATGGTATAGAAGGAAAGGCTCAGAATTGAGATGATAGATTTAAATTCCCCTTCTGCCTCTTATTATTTGCATGATTTGGCATGAATTATATAACGTTTTCATGCCTTGGTTGTTCTCATCCGCAAATTTAGAGTGATATTATATTTACCTTGGATTTGTAATGAGAAATAAATTGAAAAGGCCAAATATGTCTTATAGCAAGCCCTCAATAAATGGTAGTTGGCTATTCTTTGGTTCTGATAGCTGTTTTTATTATTTCTGTTTTTCACTGGACCTAATCCAATTGTCTTTATGATTGTGAAAGAAAATCAGAATTTAAAAGCATGATGAAATATTGAAAATATATCATGGAGTATTTTTCTATGAGTACAGACAAACATGAATTATATTTATTTTCTAGCTGTCTGGGAAAGTACTTCCACTACAATATTGTAGTTTGTGGTCTGACTTCTGTATTTTGACTACCGTACACTTTTTTTTTTTTTTTTTTGCCAGTTAACTTATCCAGAAAAGGAATTTATTTAAAGGGATTTAGATAGTTCACACTCAGTGGGAAGACAGGGGAGGCTGACCAGGATCTAAGGGAGGAAAGACAGAGCCAAGACACCCCTGCCCCCCACCCCCACTTAGGGTCTGCTTAGGACATCACTAAGTGCTGCTTTGCTTCACTGCAATGTCATGAATAATTTAATTAGATCTGCCTTTGCCATCATTACCCCTAAGAGTCAGAGTTCTAGAGGGCACATCTAATCGGCTGCACTTAGGTCACACATGCATACCCTAACTGCTTGAGGGAACTTTAACCATACTTAGGGAAGGCCAGAGAAAGTGCTTTAAAAAGTATAAAACCTATGAATCAAGGGTTTTCTATTTTGGCTGTGTAGTTGGACTACCTGGGAGTTTTTTTATTATTATTATTAATTAAAAAAATTAACTAACACAACATTTAGAAATCATTCCATTCTACATATACAATCAGTAATTCTTAATATCATCACATAGATACATATTCATCATTTCTTAGTACATTTGCATCGATTTAGAAAAAGAAATAGAAAGACAACAGAAAAAGAAATAAAACGATAATAGAGAGAAAAAATTAAAAAAAAACAAAAAACTATACCTCAGATGCAGCTTCATTCAGTGTTTTAACACAGTTACATTACAATTAGGTAGTATTGTGCTGTCCATTTCTGAGTTCCTGTATCCAGTCTTGTTGCACAGTCTGTATCCCTTCAGCTCCAATTACCCGTTATCTTACCCTATTTCTATCTCCTGATCGTCTCTGTTACCAATGACATATTCCAAGTTTATTCTGTAATGTCGGTTCACATCAGTGGGACCATACAGTATTTGTCCTTTAGTTTTTGGCTAGACTCACTCAGCATAATGTTCTCTAGGTTCATCCATGTTATTACATGCTTCATAAGTTTATTCTGTCTTAGAGCTGCATAATATTCCATCGTATGTATATACCATAGTTTGTTTAGCCACTCGTCTGTTGATGGACATTTTGGCTGTTTCCATCTCTTTGCAATTGTAAATAATGCTGCTATAAACATTGGTGTGCAAATATCCGTTTGTGTCTTTGCCCTTAAGTCCTCTGAGTAGATACCTAGCAATGGTATTGCTGGGTTGTATGGCAATTCTATATTCAGCTTTTTGAGGAACCGCGAAACTGCCTTCCACAGTGGTTGCACCATTTGACATTCCCACCAACAGTGGATAAGTGTGCCTCTTTCTCCTCATCCTCTCCAGCACTTGTCATTTTCTATTTTGTTGATAATGGCCATTCTGGTGGGTATGAGATGATATTTCATTGTGGTTTTGATTTGCATTTCTCTAATGGCCAAGGACATTGAGCATCTCTTCATGTGCCTTTTGGCCATTTGTATTTCCTCTTCTGAGAGGTGTCTGTTCAAGTCTTTTTCCAACTTCGTAATTGGATTGGCTGCCTTTTTGTTGTTGAGTTGAACAATCTCTTTATAAATTCTGGATACTAGACCTTTATCTGATATGTCATTTCCAAATATTGTCTCCCATTGTGTAGGCTGTCTTTCTACTTTCTTGATGAAGTTCTTTGATGCACAAAAGTGTTTAATTTTGAGGAGTTCCCATTTATTTATTTCTTTCTTCAGTGCTCTTGCTTTAGGTTTAAGGCCCATAAAACCACCTCCAATTGTAAGATTCATAAGATATCTCCCTACATTTTCCTCTAACTGTTTTATGGTCTTAGACCTAATGTTTAGATCTTTGATCCATTTTGAGTTAACTTTTGTATAGGGTGTGAGATACGGGTCCTCTTTCATTCTTTTGAGTATGGATATCCAGTTCTCTAGGCACCATTTATTGAAGAGACTGTTCTGTCCCAGGTGAGTTGGCTTGACTGCCTTATCAAAGATCAAATTCCCATAGATGAGAGGGTCTATATCTGAGCACTCCATTCGATTCCACTGGTCGATATATCTATCTTTTTGCCAGTACCATGCTGTTTTGACCACTGTGGCTTCATAATATGCCTTAGAGTCAGGCAGCGTGAGACCTCCAGCTTCGTTTTTTTTCCTCAAGATACTTTTAGCGATTCGGGGCACCCTGCCGTTCCAGATAAATTTGCTTATTGGTTTTTTTTTTTAATAATTTTTTATTAATTAAAAAGAAATTACAAGAAAGAAACACAAACATCCGTAATATATGCTCATTCCGTTCTACATATATAATCAGTAATTCACAATATCATCACATAGTTGCATATTCATCATCATGATAATTTCTGAGAACATTTGCATCAATTCAGAAAAAGAAATAAAAAGGCAACAGAAAAATAAAACAAAAACAGAAAAAGAAAAAAAATTTTTACATACCATATTCCTTATCCCTCCCTTTCATTGATCACTAGTATTTCAAACTGAATTTATTTTAACATTTTTTCCTCTATTATTTATTTTTTTTCCTGAATCTACTATGTGCTTTTATTTTTTTATCCAATTTTTTAAATTTTTTTTAATTAATCAAAAAAAAGAAAAGAAATTAACACAACATTTAGAAATCATTCCATTCTACACATGCACTCAGTAATTCTTATTATCATCACATAGATGTATGATCATCATTTCTTAGTACATTTGCATCGATTTAGGAAAAGAACTAGCAAAACAGCAGAAAAAGATATAGAATGTTAATATAGAGAAGAGAATTAAAATAATAATACTAATAATATATATATATAAAAAGGAAAAAGAAAAAAACAAAAACAGAAGATACAAACAAACAAACAAACAAACAAACAAACAAAAAACCATATTTCAGGTGCAGCTTCATTCAGTGTTCCAACATAGTTACATTACACTTAGGTATTATTGTGCTGTCCATTTTTGAGTTTTTGTATCTAGTCCTGTTGCACAGTCTGTATCCCTTCAGCTCCAATTACCCATTATCTTACCCTGTTTCTAACTCCTGCTGGTCTCTGTTACCAATGATATATTCCAAGCTGATTCTCGAATGTCGGTTCACATTAGTGGGACCATACAGTATTTGTCCTTTACTTTTTGGCTAGACTCACTCAGCATAATGTTCTCTAGGTCCATCATGTTATTACATGCTTCATAAGTTTAGTCTGTCTTAAAGCTGCATAATATTCCATCGTAGGTATACGCCACAGTTTGTTTAGCCACTCGTCTGTTGATGGACACTTTGGCTGTTTCCATCTCTTTGCAATTGTAGATAATGCTGCTATAAACACTGGTGTGCAAATATCCGTCTGTGTCTTTGCCCTTAAGTCCTTTGAGTAGATACCTAGTAGTGGTATTGCTGGGTCGTAATCCATTCTGCCATTCTATGTCTTTTGATTGGGAAATTCAGTCCATTACCTTTTAGTGTTTTACTGTTTGGATAACATTTTCCTCTACCATTTTGGCTTTTGTATTATATATATCATATCTGATTTTCCTTCTTTCTACACTTTACTCCATACCTCTCTCTTCTGTCTTTTCGTACCTGACTCTAGTGCTCCCTTTAGTATTTCTTGCAGAGCTGGTCTCTTGGTCACAAATTCTCTCAGTGACTTTTTGTCTATAAATGTTTTAATTTCTCCTTCATTTTTGAAGGACAATTTTGCTGGATATAGAAGCCTTGGTTGGAAGTTTTTCTCTTTTAGTAATTTAAATATATCATCCCACTGTCTTCTAGCTTCCATGGTTTCTGCTGAGAAATCTACACATAGTCTTATTGGGTTTCCCTTGTATGTGACGGATTATTTTTCTCTTGCTGCTTTCAAGATCCTCTCTTTCTCTTTGACCTCTGACATTCTAACTAGTAAGTGTCTTGGAGAACGCCTATTTGGGTCTATTCTCTTTGGGGTGCACTGCACTTCTTGGATCTGTAAATTTAGGTCTTTCATAAGAGTTGGGAAATTTTCAGTGATAATTTCTTCCATTAGTTTTTCTCCTCCTTTTCCCTTCTCTTCTCCTTCTGGGACACCCACAACACGTATATTTGTGCGCTTCATATTGTCATTCAGTTCCCTGATCCCCTGCTCAAGTTTTTCCATTCTTTTCCCTATAGTTTCTGTTTCTTTTTGGAATTCAGATGTTCCATCCTCCAGTTCACTAATTGTAGCTTCTGTCTCTTTAGATCTACCATTGTAGGTATCCATTGTTTTTTCCATTTTTTCTTCTTTGTCCTTCACTCCCATAAGTTCTGTGATTTGTTTTTTCAGATTTTCTATTTCTTCTTTTTGTTCAGCCCATGTCTTCTTCATGTCCTCCCTCAATTTATTGATTTGGTTTTTGAAGAGTTTTTCCATTTCTGTTCGTATATTCAGCATTAGTTGTCTCAGCTCCTGTATCTCATTTGAACTATTGGTTTGTTCCTTTGACTGGGCCATATCTTTACTTTTCCGAGCGTCATCCATTATTTTCTGCTGGTGTCTGGGCATTTGATCAGTTTTCCCTGGGTGTGGGACCCAGCTGGTTGAAAGGTTTTTCTGTGAAATCTCTGGGCTGTTTTTCTTTTCCTGCCCAGTAGGTGGCACTCGTGGCACTCGTCTGTCTGCGGGGCCCACCAGTAAAAGATGCTGTGGCTCCTTTAACTTGCCAATCCGAATCTTGCAGTCAGCCCGGGAAACCGCGCGTGGAGGGGGTGGGTCGCCGGCCGCCATGGCTTGGGGGACTGCCAGTCCAAATTGCCCAGCTGGCCCGAGACGCCAAGCATGGCGGGAGGGCCCCACTATCCAACGTTCCCACTCAGACCGGGGAGCCACGTGCGTGGAGGGGACCCCAGTCACCAGCCGCCCGGCCGGGAAAACGCACGCCCCTTGGGTATCTCACCGCAGTGGATTCTCCCTGCCTGTTCAGCCGTTCCAGAATGGGGTACGCTGTCTTTTTGGTCTCTGTCGTGGCTCCGGGAGCTGTTTCATATTGTTTCTGTTTCTTTAGTTGCTTTTCTGGAGGAGGAACTAAGACCCGCACGTCTTACTAAGCCGCCATCTTCTCCGGAAGTGCTTATTGGTTTTTCTATTTCTGAAAAATAAGTTGGGATTTTGATTGGTATTGCGTTGAATCTGTAAATCAATTTAGGTAGAATTGACATCTTAACTATATTTAGTCTTCCAATCCATGAACACGGTATGCCCTTCCATCTATTTAGGTCTTCTGTGATTTCTTTTAACAGTTTTTTGTAGTTTTCTTTGTATAGGTCTTTTGTCTCCGTAGTTAAATTTATTCCTAAGTATTTTATTCTTTTAGTTGCAATTGTAAATGGAATTTGTTTCTTGATTTCCCCCTCAGCTTCTTCATTGCTAGTGTATAGAAACACTACAGATTTTTGAATGTTGATCTTGTAACCTGCCACTTTGCTGTACTCGTTTATTAGTTCTAGTAGTTTTGCTGTTGATTTTTCAGGGTTTTCGACGTATAGTATCATATCATCTGGAAACAGTGATAGTTTTACTTCTTCCTTTCCAATTTTGATGCCTTGTATTTCTTTTTCTTGTCTAATTGCTCTGGCTAGAACCTCTAACATGATGTTGAATAACACTGGTGATAATGGACATCCTTGTCTTGTTCCTGATCTTAGGGGGAAAGTTTTCAATTTTTCCCCATTGAGGATGATATTAGCTGTGGGTTTTTCATATATTCCCTCTATCATTTCAAGGAGGTTCCCTTGTATTCCTATCCTTTGAAGTGTTTTCAATAGGAAAGGATGTTGAATTTTGTCAAATGCCTTCTCTGCATCAATTGAGATGATCATGTGATTTTTCTGCTTTGATTTGTTGATATGGTGTATTACATTAATTGATTTTCTTATGTTGAACCATCCTTGCATTCCTTGGATGAATCCTACTTGGTCATAATGTATAATTCTTTCAATGTGTTGCTGGATACAATTTGCTAGAATTTTGTTGAGGATTTTTGCATCTATATTCATTAGAGACATTGGTCTGTAGTTTTCTATTTTTGTAATATCTTTGCCTGCTTTTGGTATGAGGGTGATGTTGGCTTCATAGAATGAATTAGGTAGCTTTCCCGCCATTTCAATTTTTTTGAAGAGTTTGAGGAGAGTTGGTACTAATTCTTTCTGGAATGTTTGATAGAATTCACATGTGAAGCTGTCTGGTCCTGGACTTTTCTTTTTAGGAAGCTTTTGAATGACTGATTCAATTTCTTTACTTGTGATTGGTTTGTTGAGGTCATCTATTTCTTCTTGAGTCAAAATTGGTTGTTCATGCCTTTCTAGGAACTTGTCCATTTCATCTACATTGTTGTATTTATTAGCATAAAGTTGTTCATAGTATCCTGTTATTACCTCCTTTCTTTCTGTGAGGTCAGTGGTTATGTCTCCTCTTCCATTTCTGATCTTATTTATTTGCGTCCTCTCTCTTCTTCTTTTTGTCAATCTTGCTAAGGGCCCATCAATCTTGTTTATTTTCTCATAGAACCAACTTCTGGTCTTATTGATTTTCTCTATTGTTTTCATGTTCTCAATTTCATTTATTTCTGCTCTAATCTTTGTTATTTCTTTCCTTTTGCTTGCTTTGGGGTTAGTTTGCTGTTCTTTCTCCAGTTCTTCCAAGTGGACAGTTAATTCCCGAATTTTTGCCCCTTCTTCTTTTCTGATATAGGCATTTAGGGCAATAAATTTCCCTCTTAGCACTGCCTTTGCTGCGTCCAACAGGTTTTGATATGTTGTGTTTTCATTTTCATTCGCCTCGAGACATTTACTCATTTCTCTTGTAATTTCTTCCTTGACCCACTCATTGTTTAAGAGTGTGTTGTTGAGCCTCCATGTATTTGTGAATTTTCTGGCACTCTGCCTATTATTGATTTCCAACTTCATTCCTTTATGATCTGAGAAAGTGTTGTGTATGATTTCAATCTTTTTTAAATTTGTTGAGACTTGCTTTGTGACCCAGCATATGGTCTATCTTTGAGAATGATCCATGAGCACTTGAGAAAAAGGTGTATCCTGCTGTTGTGGGATGTAATGTCCTATAAATGTCTGTTAAGTCTAGCTCATTTATTGTAATATTCAACTTCTTTGTTTCTTTATTGATCCTCTGTCTAGATGCTCTGTCCATTGATGAGAGTGGGGAATTGAAGTCTCCAACTATTATGGTAGATGTGTCTATTTCCCTTTTCAGTAATTGCAGTGTATTCCTCACGTATTTTGGGGCATTCTGATTCGGTGCATAAATATTTATGATTGTTATGTCTTCTTGTTGAATTGTTCCTTTTATTAGTAGATAGTGTCCTTCTTTGTCTCTTTTACCTGTTTTACATTTGAAGTCTAATTTGTTGGATATTAGTATAGCTACTTCTGCTCTTTTCTGGTTGTTATTTGCATGAAATATCTTTTCCCAACCTTTCACTTTCAACCTATGTTTATCTTTGGGTCTAAGATGTGTTTCCTGTAGACAGCATATAGAAGGATCCTGTTTTTTAATCCATTCTGCCAGTCTATGTCTTTGATTGGGGAATTCAGTCCATTAACATTTAGTGTTATTACTGTTTGGGTAATACTTTCCTCTACCATTTTGCAAAATGGTAGAGGAAATATATATATCATATATATATCATATATAATTTTCCTTCTTTCTGCACTCTTCTCCACACTTCTCTCTTCTGTCTTTTTGTATCTGACTCTAGTGCTCCCTTTTAGTATTTCTTGCAGAGCTTGTCTCTTGGTCACAAATTCTCTCAGTGACTTTTTGTCTGAAAATGTTTTAATTTCTCCCTCATTTTTGAAGGACAATTTTGCTGGATATAGAATTCTTGGTTGGCTGTTTTTCTCTTTTGAAGATATGGCCCAGTCAAAGAAACAAACCAATAGCTCAAATGAGATACAGGAGCTGAGACAACTAATGCTGAATATACAAACAGAAATGGAAAACCTCTTCAAAAACCAAATCAATAAATTGAGGGAGGACATGAAGAAGGCAAGGGATGAACAAAAAGAAGAAATAGAAAGTCTGAAAAAACAAATCACAGAACTTATGTGAATGAAAGATACAGTAGAAGAGATGAAAAAAACAATGGTAATTTAATTTAAATATAATCATCCCACTGTCTTCTTTCCTCCATGGTTTCTGCTGAGAAATCTACACATAGTCTTATTGGGTTTCCCTTGTATATGATGGATTGTTTTTCTCTTGCTGCTTTCAAGATCCTCTCTTTCTCTTTGACCTCTGACATTCTAACTAGTAAGTGTCTTGGAGAACGCCTATTTGGATCTATTCTCTTTGGGGTGTGCTGCATTCTTGGATCTGTAATTTTAGGTGTTTCATAAGACTTGGGAAATTTTCAGTGATAATTTCTTCCATTAGTTTTTCTCCTCCTTTTTCCTTCTCTTCTTCTTCTGGGACATCCACACATATATTTTTGTGCTTCATATTATCATTCAATTCCCTGAGCCCCTGCTCAAATTTTTCCATTCTTTTCCCTATAGTTTCTGTTTCTTTTTGGATTTCAGATGTTCCATCCTCCAGTTCACTAATTCTAGCCTCTGTCTCTTGAAATCTACCATTGTAGGTTTCCATTGTTTTTTTTCATCTCTTCTACTGTATCTTTCATTCCCATAAGTTCTGTGATTTGTTTTTTCAGACTTTCTATTTCTTCTTTTTGTTCATTCCTTGCCTTCTTCATGTCCTCCCTCAATTTATTGATATGGTTTTTGAAGTGGTTTTCCATTTCTGTTTGTATATTCAGCATTAATTGTCTCAGCTCCTGTATCTCATTTGAGCTATTGGTTTGTTTCTTTGACTGGGCCATATCTTCAATTTTCCTGGTGTGATTTGTTATTTTTTGCTGGCGTCTGGACATTTAATCAGATTTCCCTGAGTGTGAGACCCAGCAGGTTGAAAGACTTTCCTGTGAAGTCTCTGGGTTCTGTTTTTTTTATCCTGCCCAGTATGTGGCGCTTGTCTGTCTGTAGTTCCCACCAGCAAAAGATGTTGTGGCTCCTTTATTAATGCCACTATTGGTGTTTGGTTGGACCCAGTCCCTGCCACTGTCAGAGACTCCCTCCTCTCCCTCCGGGCAGCCACCTGTGGGGGAGGGGCACCAGCCACCGGCCACGGCGGCTTGGGGAACTCACTGATCCGAGACTCGCCACCGTACCAGGAAGCCGCCTGTGGGGGAGGGGTGCCGGTCGCCGGCCGCCGCAGCTCAGGGAACTCGCTGATCCAAGACTCGCCACCAGACCGGGAATCCGCCTGTGGGGGAGGGGCACTGGTCGCTGACCGCTGCGGCTTGGGGAACTCACTGATCTGAAACTTGTAGCCGGTCCGGGAAGCCGCCCGCGATAGAGGGGTGCTGGCCGCTGGCCGCTGTGGCTTGGGGAACTTGCCTCTCTGAGACTCTTAGCCAGTTTGGGAAGGAGGGAAGGAGGGAGGGGCGCCAGCCACCAGCCACCATGGCCTGGGGAAGCACGCACTGCAGCAGAGTCTCACAGCTGGTCCATCCAGTCCAGACTGGGGTATGCTGTGTGTCCGGTCCCTGCCGTGGCCCTGGGAGCTGTTCCGCACTGTTTCTGGTCACCTAGTTGTTGCTCTGGAGGAGGCAGTAAGACGTGTGTACCTTACTAAGCCGCCCTCTTGGCCCTCTCTACCGTACACTTTTTAAGGAATATATCATTTCAAAATGTGCTGTCATAGGAAAACATCATTGACTCAAAGATGTATTCTCTCACCAGGACTTTCTGATCTGCCAAGAAGGTACAGGAGGAGGGACATTTAAAGAGGGAGAGGGTCCAGTGCCTGCCCGATCAGGGCCTTCAAGGCCAGTCCCCCTGCAGGCAGCCTAAGAGGAAACTGGGGAGACAAAGACATTGTAGGACGAGTATCAGGGATCCATGGAGACTCTTGGGTGTGATGATCCAGGGCACAGAGTAGAAACATCCCATCATCTTTTGGAAGAGAGAAAAGGCACAATAGAGGTAACCCTGGCTTTTCTGCCACTAACTCATTGTCAAACTTTGAATGTCTCTAACCTCTAGAGATTCCTCTGTTAGAAAAAAAAAGGGACAGGTGCCATGAAAACCCAAGATTTGTATTACTTACATTTAAGTAAAAAACCCACCCATAGTGGGTGCATTTTCCAAGAAATGCCCTTGGCCATGTTGTTAATGCCTCTGTCAGCCCCAGTAACCATGCCCCAAGGCTAGTGCATATCTTCCCATGTACTGCAGCAGTTGGCATGGCCAAACTGGCATCTCCACATGCCTAACCCCAGGCTTACTTATACATGGCTGGGCTCGTGGATGGCAGTGTTATCCACCAACTTCACAAGGCTGGCCTGATAACAACCATTGTCAAGGATTCCTCAGATCTGCCTTTACCAACAGGTTGAAGCTAGCTCTGTTATCCTAACATTTCCTAACTGAGGTACCCTCATTTTTCCTTATACACATTTTCCCCAGCATTCTCATTTTTCTCCTTCACTCACATCTCCTCTAAACCTGGGCTTTGGAGAGGATAAACATTTTGCAGTCTTAGCTGAACTTCAACCTGTTACATAACTTCTTGGAGCTTCAGTTTCCTTATCTATAAAACCAAGATAGCATATACCTCTTATGATCATAGGGAAGATTAATCAATAGAGCACACATAATGCCCTGAGTACAGGGCCTGGTCCATGATAAGTACTCAAAAATAAAAAGCACTAATTTATTATCACCATCATCTTCATAACCACTGCAAAATTATATCAGTTACCTCTAGATTTATCTACTTATTTCAAGTTTGTCTCCCTGGAAGACTGAGCTCCATGAAGACAGGTAGCTCACTTTGTCACTACTTGTTTCCACCCCAATAGATGGGACAGTTTAGTTCAAAAAATGTTTATGGAATGAATGTTATAAAGCAAAAGCTGGGCAAAGACTTTTCATGTATGGTGTCAGTGTGTATGTGTATATGTATGTGTAAGTGTGGGACTGTGATTGTGAGTGTGCATATGGGCATGTGTATGCATGTGTACGTTGTACTCTTGAAGGTGGTAGTTCTCTCCTGTGCTCTACATATAGCCCCACCTCACATTTAATGCCCAACAAACTGGAATGGCTCCAAGGTGACTCTTCAATGCCCCTTCCCCAAGCCACCCCGTCTGCCTATCCCTATTCCAGGGGCCAGGGGCATTTGCCACATGTGCTTACCAGCTGGTCTGAAGTAGTTAACTTAGGGCTGTTCATTTTGTCTCAGAATGACTACAGTCATATCACTCACCATGTGCTAGACCCTGTCCTAAGCACTTTACGTGTATTAACTCATTGAAGGATTAGAACTTAGGGTGCAAGGGGATAAAAAGAGTGGAAAGTGATAAGCCTTCAGAAAGAGCTGGAGCCTGATCACAATGGTGTTGTGAGTAGGCCAGGGGTCAGGGTTTGACTGTAGAGATGACGGGGAGTCATAGAAGGGTTTTAAGTAATGTCATGAGTTGGTCTTCATCACGTGTATATTTTAGAATGAACATCCCCACCACAAGGTGACAGATGCATGGGAGTAGGGTTCAGACCAGAGACTGTGAGAGCACTGAACAGGCTGTCAGAGCCATCCAGGTAAGAGATTTGAACCCCCAAATCAGAGAGCAGTGATGGGAAAGGAGAGGAATAAAATGATTGGAGATTGTATATAAAAACGAGATTGAGTGGGCTTGCAGAAGAGGGAGTAGTAAAGGGAAAAGGATGATGGAAAAATGGCATACAGAGAGAGTGAGTGACTTGCCAAGGACACAATAACTGGTTTCACAGCCCATTGTTCAATCCTCAGTCCCTGAGTCTATAGGCATTACTGCCTCTCCTCTGCCAGTGTCTCTCAGATACCCAAAGACGTGGGGGAAGGGAGGATCACTGACTAGCTGGGCATTTTAATATGTCACTTCATTTCTCTAATCCTTAGTTTCCTCATGTGTTAGATGAAGGTGGTAAGGGTCAACTCACATTTGTGCTTTAAGAATATTCAACTATGATGTAAGTAGGAAAGCTTCCATTATGAAGATACCAAAGAGGAGGCTGAAGATGAAGAGATAATGAAGATGATGATGCTAACCACACCTTTCCAGAAACTATTTCCCTTTAGTTTCACAGACCAAGTTCTACCCATTCATTTAAATCCTCTCAGAAACTTGCTCTGATCCCCTTTCCCCTTCCAGGAAAAATTAATTTGTCTCTCTTCTCTTATTCCATTAAATTCTGTGTTCATAATTCGGTCCTTGCATCAAACTCATTGAAGTCACTAAATAATGATCAATTCTTGATAGATAATTTTTGATGTCTGGTTCAAGACCTGAACTCCCCCAAAGGCCAGGAAGTATGGGGACAATTTTCCAGACATACGGCCTTATGTTCCTATTTGAAGACCAGAGCATTTTGGTTGCTGCATTATTTAATTATTCACAATAGAATTGGCCAACTATGGGTAATGACTGCTTGCAACATGTAATTTGCCTTCCAAACAAGCTCATTTGGGCTCTGACATTTGACAGAGAAAGGTCTGGGCAGATGAGCTGCTCAGAAAGGGTGTCTCTGCATCTGACACCACCTGAACTTTGGTAGGTTGATTTTTACAATCTCCAGATCATCAAAGGTTAAACCCATTTAAATTCTCTTTTACTAACAAAGAAAGCAAACAAAATGCCACAGTCTACGTTAACCTACTGTTCTCAAGCACATGCACTCTTTGGAGTCTCTGGGAAAATTCTTGCTTCTGAAAGGAGCTGTGAAGTTGGCAAAGTTAACCTCCAGTACTTCTGTGTGCATTTTCTGCATCCTTTCCTCTATTTGGAAATCCAGAGATCTTTTGCTTTCTCTCTTTACTCTGTTAAAACCTTCTCCACTTAAATTTTCCTTCTCTTCTATCAATACCCATTTCATCCTCTGTTCTTTCCCTCTTCAAATATCCATTGGATTGTTACTTGCCGGGCACAGAAATAGGCACTGGGTTTAGACAGCTGAGTGTCTGTTTACTGCCCAGGCTTCTGTCCTCATCTCTCTTCTGTTATGCAGCACTCATCTTCTGACTAGTTTCCTTTCCCTACTTCTTTATTTTTTCCCCTTAAAGCCACTGGGCACTTTGATAAAAGCACTGTTTCCCTACAGTGAGTGCAAAATTGCCATCACACAACTTAGTCTGAGATATAAGGCTTTTATTTTATTAATCCTCTTTATAGATAATAACTTAGTATCTGCTACATGCCAGATATGCCCAGCTATGTATTGGGAGTTATAGCTGTGGTCAAAACAGACACGGATTTTTGCTCTCAAAATAGATAGATGATAGATTAGATATATGATTAGATTGATAGATGATTGATAGATAGACAGGCAGACAGACAGACAGGTAGGTAGATAGATAGATAGATAGATAGATAGATAGATAGATAGATAGATAGATAGATAGATAGATAGATAGAAATTAAAATGTAAAAATAAAGAGAGAACTTCAATTTACCTAGGACGAAAACAAAGAGTGTTATGAGAGAGAAGCTAGGTCACCCAATTTAGATTGATGTGGGGAGGCCCAGGGTGGCCTCTCAAGTCTGAAGGAGGAACAAAAAGCCTCAAGTATGGGTAGAAGCCAGCCAGGCAAGTTCAGTGAGGCGAGAAACTGCACGGAATGTTTGAGTAGGCGAGTGTGGCTGGAGCCTCCTGCCGGAGGGAGACAATGGGGAGAAGTGGAGATGGACAGGAAAGCAGACTCTGGCTGAGTAATAGCTTCCCCAGCCTTAAATCACCATTTCAATCACCTAGGGACCTTTAAAATTTTTCTGTGCTCTGTTCTTACCTGAGATCAATTCACTTCAAATCTCAGGGGAGGAGCCTGGTTTTAAAAGATCCGCAGGTGATTCAAATGTGCAGCCAGGGTCAAGAACTCCTGGTGTAGTGTCTTTACAAATCGGCTCAGCCCCCCTCGATGGTTTCATCCCTGTCTTGCCTGTCAATTCCCTTACTATTCTCTAGCCTCTTCTCTTCCCCTACATGCTAATCACTTTCAAACCTCTTCATTTTTAACTTATGTGGCTTCCTCAGCTAAAAATTCAACCCCCCCAGGGCAAATATTGTATGCTTCTCTTTATATAAAATATCTAAAATAGACAAACTCATAGAGACAGAAAGTAGATTTGAGGTCCCCAGAGACTGGGGGAAAGGGTGAAGGGAGTGACTGGTTAAAGAATACAGAGTTTTTGTTTGGGATAATGACAAAGTTTGGAACCTAGATAGCAGTCATGTTTACACAACTTTGTGAATGTAATTGTACACTTAAAAGTGGTTAAATGGCAAATATTATATTATACATATTTTACCAAAATAAAATTTAAAAAAATGCAACCCCTCTTTCTCCATACTGGTTGGTAATGTTTTCAACTGCAAGTGACTAAACCTTGACTCAGAAAAGCTTAACTAAAAGAGACTTGTTTTTCTCTTATTACCAAACTCATTTAGGCAGAAGCCTAGCACTGGTTCAGAGGCTCAGAGCTACCAGTGCCTGCACTGCAATGTTCATAGTTACACATTGGCTGGACAAGTCAGCCTTCAATGCAGGAAGAAGTGGATGGGGAGGGAAATGGATCTCTTTCATCAGGAAAACAAGAGTTTTCCTGGAAGCTTAACCATGGAAGAGATCTCTTATGTCCCAAGGGCCATGATTATATTATATGGCCATCCTTAGCTACAAGGGAATCTGGGATGGAAAAAGGTGAGTTTGAGATGATTGACCTAGATCAACCATTCTCTATCACCTTGGAAGTGCTCCACTATTATCCCCATTTTTCAGATGAGGACATGGAGGCGAAGATAGGTTAGATACTTCTAACTAGTGTGGTCAGGATTAGAATCCAGTCATTCTGGCTCCAAAGCCTGTGTTCTTAGCTATGCTACTGCCTTCCATAACCCATTATGGTTATATTGCCTCTCAGTTAGGAATACGATGGTTAGTGTCTACTCTAAACCCGAGATTTTACTACAAGTCAACTATCCCACACACCGTGTAACCAGAAGCTTCCAAAGGGAGCCACAGACAAGCCATGAACAGTGTTAAGAATTGTCTCTTCCTATTTGTACCCCTGCTTCTGACTTTCTCCCTATTCCCTTGTTTATCCAGCTTTCCACCTCTTGGCTTGTCTCTGGCTCCTATGCTTGGCTCCTAAACTGGCCCAAGTTTGGTTTCCAGGGTTTTAGTCTACTATGCTTTTAAAAGATATGGATTGTCTGACTTTCCCATCCTGCCTCAACCTGGGACTCCTGGATGCTTTGAATAATTTTATGGATCCAGCTCAGGCCCCTAGAATTCCAATCTCACTGTCAGTTCATTCTGTCCCAGCCCCTCAAAAAGGAGTGATAATTATCTGCCTTCTAGTTTTATTTTTGTGATTGTTAGTACTTTTGGAACTAGTGTTTATTAGCTCTTACTTTGTCCCAAGCTCTGTGCTAAGCACTTGATCTGTTTTGTCTAATTTAATCTACCCACCTCCCTCAAACGTCATAGGGCAGGTGTAATTATTATCCCTAATTTACAGATGAAAGAAACAAGGCCATGTGAGTTTCAGTCACTTGCACAAGGTCACACAATTTTAAGTAGACAAAAATAGGACTCAATCCCATGTCTGGCTGACACCACATTTCTCTCCTCTAGGACTTTACAGAAAAAGCCTACATCATCTCTCATGTATCAGGCCTTCAATCATTATCCAGCAACCCTCACGTTTCCCTGAGTCTTCTGTTCCAACAACCACAGTCCAGCCCACCACTCCTCTTTTAACATGGCTTCACCTTCATCTTCTCACTATCCTGATCCCTACTCAGTATGTCCAACGTTAGTTTGCTTTTTGAGTCTGACCTAGACCTGTACTCCCTACAGCATATGAAATTCTGATTATCATACGAAGGTGGACTATTACCTCCTTCATCCTTTTTGGTTTATTTCTGTCAATGAGATCTGAAGTTATTTTAGCAACTCTTAAGACCCCAATCAACAGAACTAACTCTGGAGTGAAATTGCTTCTGACTTTGTCTACTGTTAGCTCAAAATGGACGAAATGCATGGAAGTCAAGGAGCTACCAGGAGAAACAATGCCTGTATGAAAGACTCTTATGGGACTCTTTGGTAATGGGAGTAGAGTTGTTGTTGATTCATATTACCCCACATCCTGATTCAGGCCTTTCCTGAGAATTCGCATGGTATGAAGGCCATCTCGAGGCCATCTGATATTCTTATCTTTGCATTATGCTCAGTAGTTAGTGTTTTTGATATTGGACCCCCTTGGTCCTTGTGATCCTGTGACATAATGGAAACAAATTAAAAGCCCATTTACCATCTTTATTACTGATTATTTATAATACCCTGGTTCCAAAGTGCTTCTTTATAGAGTGCTTAAGCTGCCGTCACTGGATAGAGCTTGCCATAAATGCCTTCACATGCACAGCACATTATGTCCCATAGCCGCAGCAAAAAGGGAAAAGATTATTCTCAATTATTTCATATAGTCTATTTTATTGTTTTATTATAATAAACTGTCATACTTTACACCACTTTAAAATCAATAGTTTGCATTAAAAATAATGAAACATGGCTATTAATCTTGCTTAGCATTTTTGCTATTACTTTCTGATAGTGAATCCGTAATACAGAGAAGGTAATCATTATTCACTTCCAATCAATAGGAACATTTTCAAATGCTCCTCTGTGTCCCACTGCTATTGCACTGACACAAGCTGATGACAATGGGGGAATAGATTTAAAGACTCCTGGTTGGCACGATACTCTTCATGCCTTCCATGGAACTGTCAGCCCATTCCCTGGTTCTCAGAGGATCCTTCTTCATTCCGTGAGACAATATGATAGAATGGTTACGTGTTTGGGCTTTGTAGTCACACGTCCTGATTTAATCCCCAATTCTACCACTTTCCAG
This sequence comes from Tamandua tetradactyla, assembly GCF_023851605.1. NCBI lineage: Eukaryota > Metazoa > Chordata > Mammalia > Pilosa > Myrmecophagidae > Tamandua > Tamandua tetradactyla. Next base: position 40,167,589 of record NC_135328.1, read on the forward strand.
TGCCAGTTAAATACCTTGGGCATGTAATTTAACCATTTCCTACCTTGGTCTCTTCATCTTTAAAGAGGAGATAACAATGTTTACCTTGCACAATTATTGACCATGTCATATTCTAAAGTTCACTCAGCACACTTATCTCAGTGCCTGACACATGGTGAGCACACTAGGAGCACTAGTTACTGTTATGCTGTGTGCACTTGAGGTTGGCGAATGGCCTGAGCAGTAGCTTTTGTTTCCCAAAGAGCTAGTAGCAAAACTAAGTGGGGTGGTTCTATCTTTTTGCTCCTTCATTTCAACCTGGCATAAGGAGATCCAGCTGTGCTTTGTGATGGCACTCAGCATCTGGACTTGAAACCTAGACAGAGGAAATTGAGCCATCAATTTGGCTGTGAGGCAAGGGGCCTTTTAACTACCAACCCTTTGCTCTTCAGCATAGTCTCTGTGGAGATAGTACCAGAATGAATATGTGCTTTTGTCAGTAGATACTCTTTGATCAACACTCAAGTAAAATAAAGAAAGAGTGGGGATGGTGAATGCTTAAGCCTTAATTGATGGCATGGCTTTTCCAATCCCATTTAATTCAATTCAACAACTGTTTATTGAAGAGCTAACATGTGCCAGTAGAAAAGCTAAGTTCTGACGGGTAAAGAATTTCAGATTAATAAGGCATGATATTCGTTGGTTTAAATATCTTACAATCTGGACGAGAAAACACATGCCACCTAAATAACTTGAATCCGAAGAGCAGGAGGACAGATTGATTCTCTTTAGTGGGGAGAGAGTATTTCAACTAAGACACGAAAGAATGGGTAGACCTTAATCAAGAAAAATACAGAAAGAGTATTCTAGAGAGATAAGAAAATAAAGCCAAAAGGTGGTCATGAGTAGTCTTAAGACTGCTCTACTAGTATAAAATCCTGCAGGATTCCTTGGTACCTAAAGCACATCCTGGGTGCCCCACAATCTCACCACCTGAGTTTCTAACCCTAATACTCACTGTTCTTCCCTGTGCAACCTAGGCTTCTAAAACTACACACAAAGTATTTGTATGTTTAAGACTCAGTTCAACATCACTTCCTCTATGAAGCACTCCCTAAAACTACCAGATACTCTCACACTGTGTTGCAATTCTTTGCCTACACATCTGCTGTTATGTTTCTTGAATGAATGAGCAAATGGATGAGTAGATTTAGGTAGAATATATTCAGAAAATGGCAAATCTGGGAGAATTGGAATGTAGCCTATTTGGGGATACAGTGGACCAGGCTCCTGTGACAAACTGAAGAATTTAGATTTATTTTGCATATGAGAACTTTTGGAGAACTTTGAACAGAGCTGTGAATAACCAGAATTGTTCTCTAAGCAGATAAATCTAACAGTGTTGTGTAGATAATTGGGCAAGGGAGAAACTAAAGCCAGAGAGAACATTTTAGATGATGAGATAACTGAAATGAAGTAGTTATAGTTCAAATGAAGGGAAAGAAAAGTGAAGAACATTTTAGAGGAAGGACACAGAAGTTGTTAGTGGATTGATTGGAAGAGTAAAGAAACAGAGCTGAATCTCCTCTTATGGTCTTTCTCATCACTGTTCAAATTGTTGGGCAAAGCTGTTCCTAGACCACTGCCCTGCCTGCTCCACCTGGCTTTAGAAATCTGTTCAGGTCACATTCCAGGGCACGAATTGGGTGACTGTGTCTCTGGGTAGGGATACTGGGCATTAGGAGGTTATGCACAAAGGTGCTGCTGTATTCCACCCTTTCCTTCCATGCAACAAGATGAATTCAACTTGGAACTTCCACTTCTCACTCTCCTGTCCAGAACTCTAGGATGGTCATGGTAGCACAACATGGGGAACACAATTAACAGCACTGAAATATATATCTGAATGTGATCAAAAGTGGAAATGTTAGATTGCATATATATATATATTTAAACAATATATTTTAAATATATGTTTAATATAATTAAAACATTGTTCAAAATCCATGGAACTACAATACAAAGTGAACGCTAAGTTAAACCAAAGACTTAATCAATAGTATAATTATAAAAATATGCTATCATCAACTATAACAAATGTTCAACACCAACGGAAGGTATATGCTGTGGCATGTTGTATGGGAAGCCTGTAGTTCATACATGATTGTTCTATAAACTCACAACTTCCCTAATAAGGAAAAAACAAAAGAACTTGAAGGCCTTGTTATTCAAAGTTGTGGCCCATGATTCAGCAGCAGCAGAACCAGGAAACTTGTAGAAATGAAGAATCTCAGGTCCCTTCCCAGAGCTCCTAAATTAGAATTGGCATTTTAAGATCAGCCCAGGCAATCCCTGTGCACATAAAAGCTTGAGAAGTCCTGCTCTAGGAAATTCCTACCACTTTGGTCTCAAACAATTAGCTAGAGAGCAAGAGTCTCAATTATGGGCTTCACACTGGAATCACCTGGGAAACTTTTAAAAATTCTGATTCCCCAGGCTGCATCTCAGACCAATACAGAAGAATCTTTGGGGTCAGGTTCGAGGAATTAGTATTCTTACAGCTCCCCGGGTACTACAATATGCAACCAAGATTAAAAACCACTGGCTTAAAGGTAAGTTATAGATTAAGAAACATAATGGGAGAGTCTCCCTTTCCCCTCCAGCACCATTTAACCCTTGGTTCTAAGTGTCCCGGTGATCCAATTCAGCAAAAAGATCACATTTGGGTTTCTGGCTTGGGGTCCATCAAAAATAAGGTGGAATCTGATTTCCCATTTGTTGTCAGAGTTTATGTATTTAGTGCCCTAGGAATTCTTGCATGGAGGGAGAATAGTTGGTGTAAGGCAGGATTCAGGTATTTTCATGTGTCTCCTAGCCAAATGCCATTGAATGACCTAACAACTAACTACTGGTAAAAGGACCAGCCTGGACCTCCATGGTAGTGGAAAAAGAAATGCCACTTACTGAAAGAGAGGACATAGAACAGCTAAGTTTAAGGAGAAAGCTTCAAATGAAGCACGTTCTCTCTGCGTGCCCCCTCTCTGTGCTGATACCATTGCCTGGCTGCATGTCAAACATTCTCCCCTGATTTCATTATAAATTTCACTTGTTGAACTTCACAGCTGAGTTTTCTCTTACTCCTCAATATTGTAGATGAAACTTTCTGACCAGAGGTTTGATTTACTCCATATTTCATACAATGAGGCAGTAATGAAAAAACCCCGAACGTTAATACTCTGTGATGATATCATCAAGAAAGTGGGGGGGGGGGGGGACTCATTCCATGGTGTTGCTTTCATTGTAATAATACAAGGCAAGCATTTATCTGAGTCTGGGCTGCAGCTGCTGGTTATAAACCACTGTAATAATGAAGGCCAGATTGAATTATCTTCAACTGTGATTAAAGATCAAAGATTTTTTTTTTTAATAAACCAGTCATGTTTTTCTTTGTCAGAAATGGTTTAGGTTAAGCTAGCTGACTAAACTGAAGCATGGGAAACTGAAGATTTCTCCAACAAAGCGGCCGGGCAGGAGAGGAATGCAGGAACAGTCCATTTTTCCCTGGGTGGGTAGTAGAAAGATAGATGGGTACTTAGGTAAAAGGATGGCAGAATCCGGCAGACTGAACCTCAAAAGTGCAATCAGGAAAGATGACCCACCCCCTTGATGCTGGAAACAGTATTTTCAAGAATAATCATAGCTATGATGTGGGGTATCACTTTCTGACGTCTACCATGTCCCAGGGACTGAATTAGCTGCTCTAAAACACTGAATTATCTGATTTAAAGAATAATTTTGCAGAGAAGGTATTATCTCATTTTTATAAAGAAGGTGTCCTAGGCTAAGAGATGTTTAATAATTTGCTCAAGGTTCCCCAGCTGCAATTTTGTGGACCTAGAATTTTTTTAAAATATTTTTTGACAAAGCAAAACAACATACAAACACAAACATTCTTAATGTATGTACATTCCATTCTGGGTATATAATCAGTGACTCATAATATCATCACATAGTTGTATATTCATCACCATGATCATTTCTTAGAACATTCGCATCACTCCAGAAAAAGAAAAAAAAAAAAACTCATAATACCATACCCCTTACCCCTCCCTCTCATTGACCGCTAGTATTTCCAGCCACCCAATACATTTTAATCTTTGTTCCCCCTATTTATTTTTCTGTACGGTTTACCACTCCCTTTCATTGATCACTAGTATTTCAATCTATTCAATTTATTTTAACATTTGTTCCCCCTATTATTTGTTTATTTTTAATCCATATATTTTACTCATCTGTCCATACCATAGATAAAAGGATCAGACACAAGGTTTTTACAATCACACAGTCACATTGTGAAAGCTATATCATTACACAGTCATCTTCAAGAACCATGGCTACTGGAACACAGCGTGGAGCTGGAATTTAAGTCTATATTTGTCTTACTCTTAAAGTCTATGGCTCTTTTCACAGTACATTGTTCCTTTCAATTAATGTAATGATTCTTAACAGCGAAGCGGAAGGGGAATGGCGGCTCTTACGTGTCCCCTTGCAACAATGAGACCCACTCTCCAGGAAAAAGAAAAGCATTTCCTCCCACATACACAATTTTATGAAATTTCAGGGAGTTTCCTCATCTCCTTAATCCACATAGAGGGCCACATTAAGAAGCCCTTCCCCATAGACTTAAATTACTAAGGGGGCGGGGGCGGGGGGGGGGCAGAAAAGAAGACAACCAAGTCAAGGCAGTAGAGAATAGTCTATGAGGAGTGTGTTAGATTTGCTGTGTTTGGCGCAGCTATATTTCTAGAGTTTGAATCTCTTAAAGTGGTTTTAAAAATTAACATGTATTAAACCTATATTTGCATAATGGCAAGTTAGTGCTTAAAAACTACTATCTGCCAAAACGTATCTGGAAAAAAAAAAAGCGAAACATGGCACTTTGGCACTCAGCCTTCTGTGTTGTCGTGGTCATTGCCCATTACAATCCACACTGTGCTGTGCCTGGGAAGTGGTCTGAACCATGTTGACATCAGTGACAGGTCATTTCCTGCCCATTTGATCATCCTGTCACTGCACATTCTGCACTCTGATAGAGCATGCTTTATGACAATAGAGAGATTTTTTTAATGGATACTCACTGAAAAGAATACCTTTTATAACGTGCTGGTGCCTAGTGTCCTATGTTTCTCCTTGAACTAAATACAGTATTTCAAGTGCATGAAACAGCCCACAAACTACCCTCTCGTTATCAACCCCAGGGCACCAATCTTCCCTGATCTCACGTGCATTCCCAGACAGGCACGTGGCCCTGCAGTAAGTTCTTTTCAACCACCCTATTCTGCTGTACCCATTGTATTCTATTCTATTTTCTTGGAGGTTGTCTTTCATTTCCACCTTAACATATCATCTTTGATAAATTTATATTTGAGAAAAACTTAACTCGCCCTGGCTCCCACAGCCCTTCTGGGCAGCCTGAGTGGCAGGGATAAACATTGTTAGGTAACTATTTAAGCAGTCGTAGGTATAAATAAAGAAATAAGGAAAATGTTGGTTGGAATTTCACTTTGCACTACTTGGTAATGTTCTGATTGGTGACATTTGTCTGACTTGATCTTTATATTATCAAAAGGCATTCCTGCATCCAACTGACATTCATTGAGTTGCTAGTAGGTGCTGGGTCCTGTGCAGCATGCTTACTTGGAAAATTGAGGTGTATTCAATTAAATGTTCATGCAACAGTAGATTATAAATCAGAGTACCTGCGTTCTCTCCACAACTACAAGGTCAGTCATAACAGCCGTTTACTAAACATTTACTATGAGTCTGGCTCTGTGCTATACTAAGAGCTTTATGGACCCTGTTTCATTTATTGCCAATAATACACTCTCTCATCTCTTCCGAGTTATTTAATATCCTATTATAGGGAAAGTATGGAATTGTTATATTTGAAAGAAACAAGAAGTTAGATTATAACATCTTAGAGCTAGAAGAGCTCTCACAGATCATCTACCTCAAACACCTTCTTGTGCAAAAAAAAGGGTAGACTGAGGTCCTGGCAGAAGTGACTTACCCAGAGTCACTTCTAATAAAAATTAAGCCACAAGGTTGGGACTAAAATCCAGGTCTCCTAACTCTTAATGATGCATTGATTCATCCGTTTTCAAATGTATGGAGCGCTGTCATGGTCAGGTCCATGTGTCAACTTGGCCAAGTGGTGGTACCTGTTTGCCTGGTTGGGCAAGTGCTGGCCTGTCTGTTGCGATGAGGACATTTCATAGAATTAAATCATGATCATGTCAGCTGCATCCACAGCTGATTCCATTTGTAATCAACCAAAGGGGAGTGTCTTCTGCAATGAGTGATGCTTAATCTGATCACTGGAAGCCTTTTAAGGAGGATTCAGAAGAGACAGCTCTTCCTGCTTTGGCTGGTGAGCCTCTCCTGTGGAGTTTGTCCAGACCCTCAATCGGAATCGTTGGCTTCACAGCCTGCCCTGAGGATTTTGGACTCTGCGTTCCCACAGTCACGTGAGACACTTTTATAAATTTTATATTTGCGAGTGTTTCCTGTTTATTCTGTTTCTCTAGAGAACCCTAACTAATACAAGCACCCACATGGAAAATGCTGGAGATGTACATGGGCAAAGATATTACAGGGTATTTATATTAGAGAGCCATATAGCCACATAAATAATTACAATTATAAAAGAGATACCCAGTGAGACATGTCATCACAAAAGCTCTTGGAGCAGCAGGGGGAGGCAGTGTTCTCTCAACTCCACAGTCCCTTCAGGTCAGTGTTTACTAAAGTGTTTTTCACTGCGCACTGGTTGTACATGGTAACCTGAATAAAGGGCTCTGGGGTCCAGCACGTTGGCACATGTGTCATATACTGACCTCCTCTTCAGAAAACCGACGATGCATGCAGCTTATCAAAGATTCTGCAAAGTCATTCATTAAACGAATTCCCGCCCCCTTTTTTTTTAACCTAAAAATTTTTTTTTGCCAGTGACATTAATTGACACACAGAACTCCGGGCAGCATAGAGAAGGAAAAGACCTTTCTGCCCTATCCTATGGCAGAAGAACCAAGGAAAATATCCAGAAACAGGCACGAAACTATGATTTCTCAATTTTCAGGACACTGTGGCCTAATACATCCTCCAACCCCAATCACAGAGCCCCTTCTCTCCTCCATCTGCAAACACACACAGGTGTTTTATTCAAAATCTCTGCCAACTCTTATGCTACTCTTTGGAATCTGCTGTGGATGAGTCTGTCCACTTCATTGCAGGTTGGCAGTGGAGACCAATGCTGCTGTTCCTCAGGTGCCAGCAGGTGTTCCTGACACCATGGTAGCAGATCTTATGCCCACATCACTCTCTGCCACTCTCCTGTAACATGGAATCGTATGCGAGGGAGAATTTTCAGGATCGCTCAGCATTACCACCTCAGCCCACAGTTTGGAAGGGAAATTGAGACTGAGGGATGTGCAGTGACATCCTTCAGCGTGGAACTATCCCCTCACTCATCTCCAACCCTTTGCCAGATTTTAAAGTCACCCTTCTGATATCAGCCAATATATCTTTTTTCCCTAGCGTGTGTATTATACACCCCACTTTTACACTCCACAGCTTTCTATAATTTTCAAATGCGGTGCTTAGCTATGCAGAATTGTCTGTTTATAGACTATCTCCCCTACTGTAAACTCCATGAGGGCAGGATTGGTATCTCTTGTTTCTCCATTGTTCCCAGAGAGCCTGTAAGACCCCAGAGTATACCCTTAACATTAGTTGAATGAATTGAAGAATGCCCAAGATCCCTCAGTGAGAGATGGATAGAGCAAAAGTATTTTGATTGCATATCCAGTACTCTTTATAATACCCCTTGCTGTCCCAGACCCCTGTGCCCAGATAAGGGGGAGATCTAGGGACAGAAATATGTGGGTGAGTTTAACGTCTAATCTGAGAAGGTTGAGGTTCAATCATAACTAGATATATCCATCAGCAAATAGATGACATGATCAAATAGTGTAAATAAGAGGCTTTTATTTCCCTAGATTTAAGATAGGGTATGTGGCTAAGTCTAGCTAATCAGCATAATGCCAACCCCTGGCCACAGTTATTAGATGAGCCTGACAAAATTCAGGCCAGCAAGAAAAGTGAGAAGCAGTTTGTAGGATGCTCTGAGTAAGGCTGCACTTATTTCTCAGAGGAAGCGTCTGGATATGGGCAAGGAGGCTTGTGACCCTGGGCATTTTGACAGTCAATTTATGACCAGGAAATGGGGTCAGTTTCAGATGAAACCATGATTATGCTCTCAGAGCATGTAAACAGGAAGGAATAAGAGACTTGATGACACCATACAGGCAGTGAATCCAACCAATCTGAGCCCACCCTGTTTCTGAACTTAGGCTACCTTACCCATAACAGGACTCGGTCCTGTGACATACCAACCCTGTGCCTTCATCACACCCAAAGAGGTCTGCTTATATACAAAGAGTGTCAAAGCCTTGTTCAATCACTACTGCTTCATTTTCTGTACCTAATTCCTGACTCAGAGGTGTTTGAGTAAAGACCATGCTATGGGGACAGCGGCTGTTCCTCCACTGTTTTCTTCCTGGCCCCTTTCTCACCTCCCCAGGAGTCTCCTCCTTCCTGCTTCCACCAATACCCAAAATTCCTGTGAGCAGTAATCCACAGAGTTAAAGGCCCATTCCATTCACACACTAAAACCTTTCTCTAATAAGGATCTCTCTCCCTGTATTGAGGCCCCTGGTCTGTGGTAAACACCTAAATAGCAAAGATTTGGATGGAGGAGAACCTTGGTCCCTGCTCCCTATAAAAATTTTTTTTGAAAGTAATATTTTAAGGAGAGCATTTGAGAACTGGGCTTTAGTGTCACACAAACACTGACTTCCATCCTCATGTTACCACTTATGTAACTCTGAGCAAGTTGTTTGACCTCATGATTTTCAGTTCCCCTACTTTTAAAATGGGTAAAATAATCCCAATTTCAGCTAAAAGCTGTGACTCTTAAATGAGAAAACATAAAGCAAATGATTAGCAGAATTCCAGAGACATCACAGACCCTGAATGAAGAGCAGCTTTCAAAGAAGACTCCCAAGGATACTACCCCAAGACATGCAAGTCCTGTGTAATTCTCTCCCCCAGTAACTTGCTTCTAACATATAAACTGCAGCAAAAAAGGAGGGGAGGCCACGTCCAAGATTACTTTGCAAGCAACTATAGCTTCCACCTTATTGGACTCTTTCTAGTACCTTCTTTGCTTACATAAAGCCAGCTACTGTATGGGAGAGGCCCACATAGCAAGTATCTGAGGGTGGCCTCAGGCCAAAAGCCTTTGATGAATGGAGGCCCTGAGGACCCAGCTCATGAGGAACTGAATTCTGTCAACAACTGAGTGACTTTGGAAAGAGATCCCTCCCCAGTCAAGCCTTCAAATGAGACCACAGCCCCACTTGGTAGCATAATTGCAGCTCTTGGAGCAGAGGACCCAGCCTAACCATGCCCTAATTTCTGGCTCGCCAAAACTGTGAAATAAAGAATGTGTTCGATGTTAGCCTACTAAATTTGGGGAAAGTTGTTACACAGCAATAGGTGACTAACACAACAACTTTCAATGTTACTACTGTTGCCTCTGCTACTTCTGCTGCTGCACCTACTCCTAAAAACAGACAAAAGAGTGAAAAAGCATATCCCCAGAGTTCCAGGGCATAATTCCCAAATTATCTATTTATAAGCTCAACATTTTTCTGAAATCTCCTGTTTGTCTGAAATTAAATCAAAATGTCAATGTTTCCTTTCTTCCCCTTAATGTATTCATATTTCTTGGCAAAGGTTTAATAATATCTACCAGTTAAATAATTCATTTCCCTCATCTCAAATCTTCAAGTCAAATGGTTGTTTTAGGAACCTGGTCTTACTCATTTCTATGCATCCTTCATCCCTGAGATACTGCCTATCATTCATCTCAAACAGCTACAGCTTGGGAGTGGCGCATTCATCTCTCCACTTGGTAACTAGCTTTGGTTTTATCACCAGAGCCAGAGCCTATTATCTTCATCTACAAAATGGGGATAAATCCCCTATTCTCACAATATTATTGTGAAGATATAGTGAGAGGATATTTCTCAAGCGCCTGTGCAGTCAGTGCCAACCAACATATCTTTCATTTCACATCTCTTTTATGCCTGAATCATAGTATCTTGCAACATTATGGATCCTTCATTGAAAAAGAAATAAAATATTTCAAAACTGACGAAGAAAGCAAAAAAAAAAAAAAAGCAGCTCTTAGTTAACAGCAATCTCTCTTTTAGGTAAGCCTGGGACTTAATTTCCACAAGACTCCAATGAATATCTGTGAATTCTTGTTCCTCAAGGAAATATAACAGACTCTTTCCTTCTCCAAGGGTCTGAGGTAACCACATATTGGGAATTTGAGTCACAATCTGCCCAACATCTGATAGAATTCCTTGGCCTCAGATTGAATGATAGTAAAGGAAAACTGGATTGTGCCTGGAGACATTACTCCCAATAAGGGCAACAGACCACTCAGACAAAGTGCCTGGTAGCCTCAGGGAACACAGACATTGTCTGGCAGGCCCTGGGTTTCAAACTTAGAAGGTAGGGTAAGTCCAGTCACTTATAGGTCCCCAAATCCAGACCAGCTTCTATTCAGGATGTGGCCACAAGGAGTGTTCTTGATTTGTGGGGAAAGCAAAAACCAAGAGGTAGGCAGTGTCGTGTGGCACTGGGCTTCTCCAGTTTCAATTAGAGAACCAAATCACCTGGGAATCTTGTTAAAACCGAGAGTCTGATTCATTAGGTCTGGGGCGGACCTAAGACACTTGTACTACTGAAACGCTGTCAGGCTTCCAGGATAATGTTGACCAGCTGGTCTGTGGATCACCCTTTGGATCACAAGCATGTAATGGAAAGAGCATGATGGGCTTTGGAGCCAGGCAGATATGGGTTTGAAATCTAACTCAGTTATTTATTAATTTACTGTCCTCAGAAAAGTCATTTTACTACCCCGAGCCTATTTCCTCAGGGTAGTGAATTTCCTAGAAAATTATTTTACATATTTTAGGATTGTTCTGAGGATTAAAGATAGATAGATAGATAGATATACATATATATTTGTAAATGTTTGGCAAAGTATTCCAGCATAATAAATTGTAGGGAAAGAAACATTTCTACTCCATTGCCTTATGCTTCCCTCTCTGCCATTGAAGTAGGAGCCAATCTGATTAATCATCCTCCAGACATTGAATTGACCATGTCATTAGTGGACAGTGTTACTGCTGGCCTCCGTGAAATACTCACATACAGGTACATTTTGTCTCCTTGGAAAAAAGACAAGCCAAGTCTATATGTCTTACCTAATCTATAACCATCTGTGCAGACTCAGCCACCTCAAATTTAGAGAAAAAGGATAAGTAAACTGGTTTTGATGCCTAAGCCCCATGCTCCAAGAAGACTTTTAATAGAGTCCTGTATTCAGGGTTACCAGGTATGAATCAAATGTTAGAGAAGCGCTTTGTCTCCCACAGGAGTCCTTTTCCTTATGTACACCATCGTGTCGGTTGAGAGCTGCTAGCCTGTGAGCATGAGCAGCAGGGAAGGCTTTGAGCATTTATTCAATTCAAGGCCAATACATCTCAATTTGATCCCTTGAGTGGTAGCTGTCATCACTCTACCACCTTTGCTACCATTATCCCATCCTTACCACATCATTGTCAGCATCATCATCATCATCATCATCATCATCATCATCATTATCATCCCCAGAATACTGGCAGCAAGATCCAACCCCAATTTTGTTCAATTTAATTTGAACTGAATTGACTAAGTGCCTGCAATGTGCCAGATTGTGCGATTCTGTCCTCTGCATTTGAGTTCATGGCTGGACCAGGTCCATTTGAATGGTCTGGTCTGAGTGGGTTGGGCCTATATTAGGCACTGGGGATGGAGTCCCTGAGAAGAACAAGTCCCTGCATTTCAGTCAGTCCTAGAGATGAAGGGTTGTCAGGAACTGTTTTACTTGGAGACTGGAGAAAATGTGGGTCCTCAACTGGTGGTTTCTAGTAGTGAATCCAGTTTGAGAAAACACTGGGAAAAGCAAGGTCGAGTCCCTTTGTATCCAAATGGGGTTTTGCCTGATTTAGGCCTGGGGCTCTGGATGGAGGAGATGCTGGCCCCGGGCACATGCAGCCCCTGGCAATCCGCTCGCATATACGCAGCCTTCTGGCCTGGTTTGGACATTATCTGAAATTAAAATCGTACCTGATATATGAGACTCTGGAAGAAATTCATCTTGCCTTTCCCACCTGAGATTATCTCTGTCTAGTACTTGTGCAATAAGAAGGGCTGACGAAGAAATTTCATTGTCTCCGTTTCTTTCTGGCGGGATAGTGGTCTTCCTATAGACTGGCTGGCTATATGTGGCCTATATGTGGCTGGCTTAGTTTCCCAGATGTGATCACGAACACCATGAAATGGGATGGCTTAAAAAATGGGAAATTATCGGCTCACGACGTTGAGCCGAGTGGAAGTCTAAAATCAAGGTGACGCTTTTCCACTGGAGACTATGTCATTCCGGGGCTGGCTGCCAGTAATCCTTGTGTCCTTGGCCTTTTGAGGGTCTTCTCCTTTCCCTTCTGAGTTCCCTTGACTTTCAGCTTCTACAACGTCCACATGGCTTCTCTTCATAAAGTCTCTGATGTTAGGATTAAGACCCTTCCTGATTTAGTAGGACCCATCTGACCTAATGATAACATCCTCAAAAGGTCCTTTTTCCAATGTGCTGAGAGCCACAGGAATGGATTAAATTAAGAGCATGTTTTTCTGGGCTACATAATTCAATCTAACACATGGCTTATGGAGAAAACTCTTCTGAAGGTGGCTCTCCTGGTGAGAAAGTGAAGCACCTGAAGTTTATTTGGCAGAGACTGTGTCCCTGTCTGTACCCAAGTAAATATGACCTTGTGCTAGTCCCTTTGCCATACTCGTGCCTAACTCATGGTGGCTCTCTATGTCAGGCAGCATCATGGTCACTTCCACATGCATTTTCTTGTTCAATCTCGCAAAGACCTATAATACAGATAGTATTATTAATCCCATTTTACATCTGAGGATGCCAAATCCCAGATAGTGACAGACTTTTACACAAACAAGCAGATTTGGATTCTAACTCAAATAATTTGTGCCTGGTCCAATGATTTATTTTTTTCTAGGACAATGGTTGGCAAATTTTTTCTTAAAGGATCAAGTGGTAAATTGATTAGGCTGTAAGTTTTGTAGCGATAAGGTATCTGTTGCACCTACTCAAATCTGCTGTTAAGACCATGAAAACCTCCATATGCAATATATAAATGAATGGATATGGCTGTGTGCCAATCATGTTTCAATGTGGTTAACTATAAAATGGGCATGGGCCATAGTTCTACAATATTCTCTGTATTTCCAAAACAGACACACACAAAATAAAGTAGTGACCTCTGAGTCCTCATTCTGTGTAACAAATACCTAGTGACACAGTGTTGGTTTCAGGTCCTACATCCCACTCTGTGGTATTTCTTGTGTCAGACACTGCCCGTATTAATCATTGAGTCTGTCATATCATTTCATTTGAGCATAGATATTACGGTAGGACACAGACTAAATAACTCCTTACTTAGCTTCATGGTATGGTCCATGATTTAAATTTAGGAGCTCTTATATTATACAGAAAAAAATTGAGGTCCACTAAGTAGTAGGCCTAATCTTCTGTCATAGTTTTGAAAATACAGACATTCTATTTTCTACTGAGCAGTTTTCCTATTGACCCTCCATAAAGGCAAAGAGCAAAATATTAAGTCATAACTCAGGGAAAGCATTTCAGCCATGGGCCGAGATAATGTGACTCAGGCAACTTCTTTCCAGAGGAGACTGGAGATGAATGGATAGTTAGCACGTCTATTAGACTTTCTCTATCAAACATCAGATATGGTAAACGAGCCTGTAAGAAGTGCTGGCTCTCATTCCATTCACAATCAAATCCTCTAACAAGGATTTAGAGTGCAGATAATCTGTATTTTGGATTAAAGTAAAACCCATAGGCTTTTTTGGCCACTGTGTGAAACAGAAAAGCAGAGATACCATCCTCCTGGGAACAGTTACAGGCTGAACGCTGACACTTGCCCAGGGAAATCGTCAGTCTGCTTCGGGACAAATATGATCAGAATACTATCCCTCGTGGGAGTCCTTGTCATGGAGTTGACAGAAAGCACCCTCAATAGAAACTAGTGGGCACTATCGAGAAAGCGTTCAAGCTGAGAGTTGAATCGGAAGCCCAGTCAAAATATAGAGAGATTGGATTTGAGCAAACACCTAAAATTAATGTTATTGTTTATGCCCAACTACAGTTGTGTGGTTTAAAGGTCAGTCAGGCTCATCTCAAGGACCAGGAAAGAAAGGAAATCATTTGTTTGATTAAAGATAAGAACATATTCAAGGCTTTTAATTAGCACAACCAGCTTGCAGTCGAGAGATGTTGATGAAAGCACTGTCCACGGGCAGTGTCTAAGTGCACCTTAGGCAATTTCTCTGTGAAAAGCAATCCAAGAATCATGGATCCAGACATCTGATCATTCATTCACAGATTCATGCATGCGTGTTTTTACTTATTCATGCATGCACATTTTCATCTATTTTGGGATTAATTTGCATAGTAGTTTCTCAAGATATATTTGAATGAATACTCAAATTCATTTAGTCATTCATGCACAAAGTCATTTCTTCATGCATCCATGCAACATTGATTCACTCATTCATTCAGGGATGCTTAAAAGCAGTTTTTAATCTGTTCAACAAAATGTCATTTAAAACTTAATCATATTACAAGAAAACTCTGTGTAGAATGAAAATGATTCCCAATCTTCATGGAATGCATACTTAAGAGGGAGAAAAGGAGCATGTGCATAAAAAAGTTAAATATTAGGTTAATACAAAATAAGTGTTGCAAGCAAAGTGTTGTGGAAGTTCATAAGCAGAAAAGAGTTACTTCACTTTGGGGAGGTATGTTGCTCAGGAGAAGGTGGCCTCTAAACTGAAGTATGAACACTAGGCAGAATTTGGAAAGGGTTATCTAGACCTAAGGAACATATAAGTACATGCAGTGAGTTGAGAAAACACACTGACTACGGAGGGGAATGGGGTGGGCTAAGGAGTAATATGGGCTCAGTATGGAGGAGAGGCAAGTTGGGACCAGATCATGAAGGACCCTAAACTCTAAGCTAAAAAGCTGGGACTTGACCCTCTAAGCATCAGTGAGACACCGAAGGATTTTGCAAAGAGAAATTATACCAACAGACATGGACTTAAGGGAAGTAACTTTGGCTGTTGTGCACAGGGAGACAGTAAAAAACAGCTGGGAAGCTGTTGAAGGGGAAAAACTGGAGCTGTGAAAGAGGAGATGTGTGAGAGAGAGATTTGGAAGATGTTTTTATATGACTTTTAAATTGGTCATAGAAAGAGAGGAAAGGTATAAGCAAGTCTGGGGTCTCTGGTCAGATGTCCAGGAGATGGTGATACATTTCAGTCATGACAAGGAAGCAAAGGAAGAGGGGCCATGCTGACGAAACAGGATGAACTTTGGCCTGGATTTGCTGTGATGCTCATAATTCTGGCTGACATCCTTTAAAGCAGAGGCAAAAAATATGGAGTTCTGCACAAGCCAGCACACCAGAGAGCCCCTTCTTTCTCCCTGGCTCCATCAGCCTCAACTCTTGTCACTCCTGACTCTGAGAAGTTAAACTTCCAGAAAATAATTTTTTTTAATGCCTGGTTACTAGAGGGAGAAGAACAGAGAACAAAAAAATTACGCACAAATTTGACTTCTTAGGCTTGCCTATTCCTAGTACAATCTCCTGCTGTTTCTTGATGCTTCTCAACCTTGGCCAGAGCTAATGAACCTCAGAGAGCAAAGCTGTCTTTTGTTTCTTTGTCATTTTGAGGCTTTCTAGTTGATTAAGATCTATGCGAGCAGGAGGGTATAAAATCACCAGTGAGTCTTGGTTTGAGGATCACAGGGCATTTTCATACCCACACCCCTCCCCTCCATCTCCTCCCAACCAAATGCCAAACTTAATATAAAACTGCTGTCTCAACCCCTTTAGACACAGGGAATTGTTTCTTTCCTTCTCTTTTTTCCATCTGAATTGTTATTTTATTCCTCCTCTTATCATTTTCTGCTTTGTTTCACATCCTCTGTAAGTCAGGTATCTTTTAAAAGAGCAAACACTGAATTCTAGTTACAGACAAAAACTACAAATGAATCTCACTCTGAATGAGGTCAAAAGAAGAAGAAATAAAAGTGTTACTGGGACATACTTTGAGGTTTTCTTTTCTTCTTCCTACCCTGATCCTCCTCTTCCCGGGACCGTTTTAGCACCCTAATATCTCTGCCACCCACACCCAACATGCATCCTTGAAACCCTTAACTCTTGATAGAAGAAAAAAAAAGTGGCTTTACAGCTTCAGTCTTCTGGGGGAACGTAATTATCTAAATGGGCATGGGTCCAGAACTCAGCTCCCCCATGGAAAAGATTTCTTATGAAAGATTAAGTGGTAACACATATGTCAACAGCGTTCCCGGCTCTGGAGTAATTCTGAGCAAACAAGAAAATGGCAACAGTTCCTGCTTCCAATCTGGAAAGGTCCCTGGGATACTTCCACCCCTGGTGGCACAGAGCTCTTGAATTTGTTCAGGTGCCCTATCGTGGGAGCCAATAGACAGGTGAGGGGGACAACAGGTTTGTCCATGGGGAGGGATAAGGGAATAGCAGCCAGGGAAACAGCTGGCATGGAGACAGCCCTACGAGGCTGGCTGTTTCAGGGACACAGTACAGGCCGCCAGGGCTGCCTAGCCGCTTCCTGTTTCCTGCAGCCCTGAGCCCCGGCCGGCATGGCGACACTGCCCTCTGCTGCGGCAGCACAGTCATCACACCCACAGCGCGCCCATGGCCAAGGACAATGGCTGGGAACATGGTGGGAGAAGAAAGCCTGGACAGGTAAGTCCCTTTAGGGTAGACTCACGCAACGAGAGTGTCGAGTCCACATCTCCCACGTTGGCCTTTTCCCAGGGTTTTGGAATCAGACAGACAGCTCTGCCATGTATTTGCTATGGGGCCCTGGGCACGTTTCACCTTTTTGAGATTCAGAAGAGAGAGAAAGGCACCTCCCTTACCGGGCTCTAGGTGAATTTGAAATGAATAATCCCTCTTGAGCAAAGATGACTGTACATTGTGGTTTTCCAAAACATGGCCTCAGTTTATGCCTGTGGTCTCTAGGTAATTATTACTAGCACCCCTTTCCTTCCTCAAAAGGGTCCTCTTTTGTGTGTGAGAGGATACAGTCAGCCTGTCCAAAGCACACTTCCCACTGGCAGGCATATATTAGGGGCTCAGGCCATCCTGACTCCTCTCTCTCCTTTATCAGGCTGCTGGTCACATTCTGACTGTGACTAGAGATGTCCTTTAAAAAAAAAAAAAGGAATTGGTTATGTCGTTTCCTTCCCTTTGCTCTCAGTGTTGACAAACTGAACAACTGCTTTTCTGTATCCAGCTAAGAAAGCAGTAGGGCAGTGTTAGGAAAAGTCACTGACGAAGAGGCTAAGAGCTCTAGAAAGACAAACCACAAGACCCTATGCCAGTCCCTTCACCCCTCTGTGCCTGCCACGTATGGGGCATGATAACCTTTGCTTTACCGTCTGCACGGGACTGCAACAAGACCCCAATGCAGCCGTCAACATGAAAGTGCAGTACTAAACAGAAGTGAAGTATGATTATTTCATTTTCAATGGCTATCAACTATCCACAGCTGGAAAGGATCTAAGAAAGAAAATGTAAAACGCAGCATGTATAGACCCATAAGCTATGTGATATGAATGTATTGCTTCCGAGCCCACAAGATGTTGGGAATTTACTGAAATGTCTACCACTGTGGTAACTCAAATAAGTGACCATGGCCAAATTTTGTTGCATCAACCTGATGGGAAGCTTGAACAGAAGCCAGGGTAGCAGCTGATCTGCATGTCTATTTACATAAATTTGCATTTGAGCAATGTTGAAAAATAAATGCTGATATTAAGGAAAGTGGTCTCCCCCAAGACTGAGTCATCTCAGCAGAGCATGGCAGAGAAGGGCACAGACTCTGAAACCTGACTGCCTGAGTTCAAATCATGGCTTGTTATGTTCTATTTGTGTGACCTTGTATATTTGTGTCACCTTGGGCTCATTATAACCTCCCTGTACTTAGTTTCCTTATCAAGAAATGGCAGTACCATAGATAACACCTACCGCAAAGGATTGGTGCCAATATTATATGAGTTAATTTGTACGAAGAATTTAGAGCATTGCCTGGCCTATTAAGTGCTCAGATATTAGCTACTATTATTATCCCAAAGCCTCTCCTTTGTCCCCCAGCATTAAGCTTTGTAACAAAGCCTCTACTTTCTCCTTTCTATAAATCATAAAAGTTGGAAATTTGGGCCTGGGAGGGATCTCAGAACATCTAATCAGTCACTTTCAAACTTTTATTTTATTGCTTTTAAAATAACCATGGAACCCTTTTTGAAAATGAAAGCTTATGTGGAAACCCAGCATGGGAGGCCATGTAGCATTATGGTTAAGAAAATGGGCTTTAACAGACAGACAAGTCTGATTTCTAGTTCTGGCAAAGCTGCTTATTAGCCTTGTGACTCAGGGCTAATGATTTATGTTGGCTTAAGCCTCCATTCCATAAAGTATAAAATAGCAAATAGTAATTGTTAATACCTCACAAGGTTGCCATGAAGCTAAATGACATTCACACCTATTGAGTGTTTAGTGCAATGCCTGGCACATAATTAGGACCCACTAATTATGTTAACTCTTATGATTTTTATAAGTGAAATAGATATAAGCAGAGCTGCTCCAGTTGAGGAGAATTGGAACCACATGGGGAGCTCCAGGGGCACCTCTATGACTGAATATTTTAAAAGCTTCCAATCTAAGCCAACATCTGGAAAATAAGGTCACATTAAGCTTCCACTAGCACCTTCCATGCCCATAACCAACGTTCTGATTCTGCCATTGCCGCTCACTAGCTGTGTAATTGCCCTTCTTTTCCCTTGTACCCAAAGCCACAGCTCTGCAACAGCCTCTTTGGTTTAAACACCTCTTTCTAGGCCCGATTAAGCTGAGCAAGAATGTGTGGCATCCCCTGCGGTTGATTTCCAATAGGGTGCAAATGTCCTGAACTTGCACTTCTAATGTCTCCTGCTCCCCTCCTGCGCCTATGACAGCTCACAGCTAGAGGGAGAATGAGTCATTTGGTTAAAAATAAAAACACTACCATCTCCCCTCATGATCACTGCAGGCTGGCAATGATAAGCTTTCCAAGCAGCCATGGACAACCAGTGAGCAGACTGGGAAGTTGGCCTACCTGAAAACTGTGGCTTTGTCAGTGCTTTTGCAAGGCTGAATCACAGGGATTCAGCCAACCCAGCCCAGTTGGGGGCCTGAGCTACATTGGAATGGTGCAGGAGGAATGGCCAGCTTCCAGAGTGGAGGAAAGGGATAGACTGAGGAGTCACTTGGTTAGGGGGTCAGGGAATTAGCCTACAAGGACCTCAACCCCTTCATTTTATTGAGACCAAGAAATGGAAAGCAACTTATACTAAGGTCACTTAGATGAGAGTGGGAGAAGCCAGACAAGATTTCAAAGCTCCTGTCTGTAGGAATTATTACCATAACTACCACTACTTATACTACTCTTTCTTCTACTTGCTGTCCCCAACACCAAGCTAAATGCTTTAAGTTGATTGCCTCATTCAGTTCTCAATATAATCCTCCCAGGTATGAATTATTCCCATTTTACAGAAGGAAAACTAAAGCTTAGAGAGGTTAAGCTACTTGCCTAAGCTCCACCAGCTAGCAAGTGGTGAAGGAGTGAATGAAATGAAACAAGTTAATTTGAATCCAGAGCCAGAATTCTCAAGCACTAGGTCCCAAGGCTTGGAAAATGGGGAGTGCACTTATAAAGTGCAATGTGCTAAGAGAGCAGGGGTCATGTCTTGTTTGTTACTGAATCTTCAGTGCTTAGCACAGTGCCTGACAGTAGCAGACACCCAATAAACATCCAGGGAGTTCATGGGTGATGAGCAGGGTTTGCCCCACTAGGACCTGTTTTTGTTTCTAATTCACAGTGATGAGTGGCTGCTGTTCAACTATAGGTCAAGAACAACTTCCTCTGGGCAGTTTAGGGGAGTATCTCCTTTCTCTATCAACCACTATCTACATACCTGACATGCTCAGGCTAGTGAGAGGCAATCAGGGCTGGATTGGAAGTTATGAAGCCAAAGCCCTTGTCTTGGGTGCATTGGGTGATGTTGGAGAAGTCAGTCATCTTCTCTAGACCTTGATTTACACAAATGAAAGGAAACCAGATGATTTCCAAGGACTCCATCCAAAAAGAGCTTTGTCAGAGGCTGGTATAAAACCAGGTTTCTCAACTTCAGCACTATGGACACTTTAAGCCAGATAATTATTTATTTCTTGTAGAGGACGGCCTTAAACCCATTAGGTCCCAATGGCACACCTCCAGTAGTGTCAACTGAAAATGACTGTAGAAATTGCCAAAGTTCTCGGGGTGGGGATGGAGGTTAGGTACAAAACCCCTGGTGTATAGTAGCATCTGTCATGCTCTGGCTTTGACGTCACCTAGCTCAATGTCCTTAGCTAGGTCCTTTTCCTTCCATGGGCCCGAATGCTTACCTCCTGCAGAGAGAGGGATTTGTTCTATTTTGCCAGGATGCTTGAGTCATGAAGGTGCTCTGGCCGCAATCTTTTCCTACCTATGCTATGGGCAGAGGTAATGGTCAGTGGAAAGAATTGGTGTGAAGTGCTTAATAAAAGGTGTGTAACTGTCAGAATCCATTATGTGTGTGAAGGGTCGGGTGCATGCGTGTCTTAGTTTTCCAGAGCTGCTATGACAAACCCTACACACTGGCTGGCTTAACAGTTTATTGTCTCACACTTTGGTAGGCTAAAAGTCCAACATTAGGGTAGTGTCAGGGTTTTCTTTCTCCAGGAGTCTATAGCCTTCTGGCAGTCTCCCATCACATGGCAATCTCGCCCAGGTCTCCTCCTCTGATTTCCTGTGATACCTGGTTACTACTTCCATGTCCAATTTCCTTTGTTTATAATGTTTATAAGAACTTCAACCATATTGAATTAAGTCCTGCCCTCATTCAGCTTGGCCATACTTTAATAATAGCATATTCAAAGGTCCTATTCACAAATATGTTACTTCTACAGGACTGGGGTTTAGAACTGGAACATGTCTTTTGTGGATAACATGATTCAATCCCCAACAATGTGCACATATGATGTAGAGATAGAGGTAGAGGTAGAGGTAGGGATAGAAATAGAGAGATAGAGATGGATAGGGTTAAGGATAGGAATACACAGAGGGATAGGGAAAGGGATGGTGATATGTGTTTATCTCCCCATTTGAACTGAATATTTCAGCCATATTGAATGGGGCAGTTAATTTCCAAGATACTCCATCACACCATCTTTTTACTTTGAACAAGCTTTCACCTCTTATAGGAATAGCTTTTCCTCTATCTGACTGGGTAAACTTCGTATTCATTATCCAAATCAGAACTTAAATATCACCTCCTCCAGAAGTTTGCCAATCTTCGTACAGGTGTAACCTCTGTGTCCTTCTTATATGGCAGAGAAGCAATCACATGTAAGTCCAAAGTAACATGCTTTCTCTATGCCTCTTTTTTCTTACCTGTAAAATGGGGATAATGGTGCTTTGGGGACCAAATGAGATAATATGGACAAAGCGACCTGCACAATACATGGCACATTTTAGTCCCTCCTTCACAAACAGAGCTCTGAGTAAATGACCATCCTTTAAACAGATTTTGTGATCCACCTTCCACCGTATGCCATTCCATAGTCAGACAACCCTCTGAGCATACTGCATTCACTTTCCCATAACAGCAAAACATAGTGACTTCCATTGGCTGCTAAGACTTGCAAATAGAAAGAGGCTGTTTGTAAACAGATGCCTTAGGAAGGCAACACTTCCTTACCCGCCATAACTCCTGACCCCTCCTGGTGCTGAACTGTCTCTCTTCTGGTAAGAACACTGTGACCAGCCTAGCAGAGAGACCAGGCAATGAATTGCAAAATGGGGGCTATGTTTGTTTATTTATTCATTCATTTATTCAGCCACTAGCCAGTCATACGTCCATAAGAAATTTACGTACTGACTCTGGACCTCAGTTTGCTCAGCTATAATTGGCCATGATAACAGCTTCTAACTCAAGGAGTTGTTATGAGTTGTGATATGTGAATCACTTATAACAGTACCTGTCATTTAGTAAGCATCAAATACACATTAATTTTCAACATCATCATTGCTCACGCACCATTCATATGTATATATTCAACCATATATACACCAGGAACTATGCTGGACTCTAGGCTTATTAGGAACAGATATCATTTCTCAGATTAAAGTAAAAAGGCCCGGGTCCTACCTCTTTCTGCTCTGTGGCCATGAGCTCCGCATTTAAAAGTGGGCATCAGATACCTTGGCCATCTGCCTCAGTGCATTCTTCTGAGCCTCTCCAGTGAAATGAGAGCCCTTTGCAAACTCAGAAGTCATGCCCTCCTTGAAAAGGATTGTGGCAGAAACAGGGAGAATATTTCAATTCTGTAGACTTTAAGCATCACAGGGCCAAGCTTTTGGTCTGTCTTATCCACAGCTAGCCCCACACAGGGCCTGGTTGGTTGGATAAATAGATGAAAGGTCCCCAGAGGCCAGTTTGGAATGCCAGAATAGCATCTATCCATGTTCACATTGAGTATAGAGATAAACATCCCATCACTAGAGGAAATAAAAAACCATCCACATTTAGAAAACGCTTTTTATATGACTTCCTTGGGTGCAAGTTGTTGAGCATTTCCCCTGCCAAGCAGGACACTCTGGCCCAGTGGACTCTTAAACAAAAGCACACTGTCCAAAATTGGTGCTGTTTTGGTTGAAGAGTAGATGTATGATGGTGATGTGAAGATAGGTCCAGAGGCATCCCTCCCGGTGCTGCCCACTGCACTTCGAGAAGTCTTCTACTTCCTCTCTTTTAGCTTTTCTTTAAAACCTTAAGTTTCTGATGAATACAGTTTGAAAAGACTTGGTCATAAATACTTTCAACATGAATTGGGTAGTTGCAAAGAACTGTGCAAGGGGTCTGAGAGTTTTGGCCTAGTCTTCTTTCTGCCCCCAATTGAGTTGAGGCTGCTGACCACTCATTTCCCTGCTCTATGCCCCCGTTTTCCCATTTTTAAACTGAAAGAGATGGAGCAAAAACTAATGGCCCAGCCAGGTGTTATGGTTTAGGTCAAATGAGGGAGGCACTAATGGAATCTGTTTCTTCCTCCTTTTGTAGTATTCCCTTTTATCTTACTCTGCTGTCCTATCTCATCCTTCCTGAAGAATGCAAGCTTACAAGGGACAGGGTGGGCCGGGGTGGGGGTGGTGGTGGTAATGGAGCATCTGCAACTGAGCAACTTTACAGGGTTACTGCAGCAACTCAGGCTCTCAAATGGTGCAATCAAGTGACCACGTGACGTGATCAGAAATGATGAGGAAGCTGACAAAAGACCCAAAGCCGTGACAGTTGGGGGTCCATTCTTGGCTCAAGCAGGATGGAAGTGCAATGCTGGGGCCATGTTCTAGGCAATTAAAGGAAATATGAGTATCTCTTTGCCAATTAATTACAAAATATCATTCAAACATCACGCAGGCAGAACCTGCTCCTGATTCTCGCTGAGCCTTGAGTAGGAGCAATCTCCTTCCCCGACTTGTCATTCTCCCACTCCTATCAGAGGAACATCTTATACCATCTCTTGGCACCAGCTTGGCTATGATGGGACTTGCTTTCTCAAGAGGCTCTCTTCTGCCACTTAAATGTACACATCTCCTCTTTGCCTGCTATTCTGACTCAAAATTTCCAATTTCTTAGTGTGTGTGTGTGTGTGTGTGTGTATGCATTCTGGTGTCAGCAAGTCTGAAAATGAAATTTCCAAACCTTGCTTCTGCCTCTTCTTTTCTTGGGGTAATCTTGAACAACTTCCCCACACCTTGATTTTCATGTCTATTGTGCCTTCTCAGTCTGGTACCCAGATTTTTTGGATAATCAAATTATCATCTACATATTAAAGTGTCGTGCAAACTGTTCAAATGTTAGCATTATTATGGTCTGAATGGCTATTTACATTTTACCAAATACTATCACCTCCACAGCATTTCCCAAATCATGTGCCAGTGCAGTCTACCTCCATGAAGTGATGTATTTTCTAAGAAAAAAATTTTTAAAGGGTTCACAAAGCTATTGAGTTTTAATTTTAAGTTATGCAAATTTCTTCATGCAGACCTTCTCAGAGCCTGTAAGCTAGAAATGTTTTTTGATCCATGATGCTTTTGTTTTCCCCCAGGGGTCACTTATTATAATTTACTGGAACTAGCTTAGCAGAAAATAAAATTGGAGAGTTACTGATCTATACCCCCATCTATTAACACCCTGTGAAGGAGGTACATTATAACTACTGGTTTAAAACTGGAAAAATTAAGACCAGGACATCTAAAAGTCTAAGCCACAGAGTAGTTAAATTACTTTAATTATCATGGACTCTGTAGTTGTTTTGCTTTGTGGGTTTTTTCTTCTTCTGATTTTCTTTTTCTTAGAATCACCTGGGGAACTTGCTGGATCTGCAAGTTCTTATGCCTTACTATGGACCTGCAGAATCAGAAACTCTGGGGATGCAGCGCAGTGATTTGTGTTTTACAAAAACCTCTCAACTGAATCTGATGCCCACTGCACTTTGAGAATAACTGACCTAGTTAATTATTAAGAGTATCCTGTTTCAATTTCAAGTGACCCAGTTTGAACCATACCTTGCATGGTCACCTTAAGTATAGCAAAGCTAGTTAAAATATTTTGTTATAATGCTGAAATAATTCCACACCCTTTGGTAAACAATAGCTGCCCTTATATGCACACATATACACATACATATATATGACACCCCATCTCCTTCCCTGGGACACACTGGACCTCTGGACAATGCGGCATCTAAAGAATTAACACCTGGCACAGTGGGACATCCGGAGCTCTGCTCCAACACCCTGGGCTGAATCCTTTCTGAAGGACAGGGTATCTAATTTTGAGGATTAAATGGCTACTGTGTCAAGTGCTTAGCACAGTAGCTGCTACACAAGAAGAATTCAGGAAATTGTAGTCAGATGTATTCATTTTCTACATTCACCAACATCCCTATACCAGAAATTGCGGTGGGTTCTGGGCGCTAAAAGGTGAAGACCACAGGTATGGCTCCTGCCCTCACAGAGCTTATGATCTAGGCGGAGACAGTGGCAGCAAGCAAGGATGGTCCTATGTGCCAAGTGCTTGGGATGGACAGGTAGGGGGAGTGCCGCAGCACACAAAGGGGGCAATCACTAGCCTCAGCAGTAGGGGGCAGTGTGGAGGCGGGTAGTCGGCAGTCTGTAGAATCCAGAAATAAGGAGGAATATGATGCATAGGGGAATCTGCAGGTAGCCCAGGCTGGTGGCACTTACAGTTGTGGGAAGAAGAAAATGGGGAAGACTAATAACAATGAGAGATGAGTCTGAAGACATCGGCAGGGACCTAATCCCCAAAAGCTTTTTTCTCTTTTTTTAAGCCATGTTGGGGGAGTCTGGGAATTACTTTAAGGACAATACGAGGCCATGGAAGGGTTCTCAGCAAGTGGGTAGCACAGTTTGATTATTAACTTATGAAGCTCATTCTGGCCATTGTGTGAATGCTGATCGTGGCTGGGTGAGGGAAGACAGGAGTTATGAATTAAGCCCAGTGGTAATTAGTGATGGTTTGGCTAAGAAAAGTGGAGTAGAAATGGAATGGTGTATCTACAACCACATTTATTAAGCTTTGCTGCAGTTACAAAATAAAACACTGTTTTCTCTCTCACCATATGCCCTCATCAGATTTTGTCTTAGAAAACAAAATCGTAGCACTATTTTCAGGGCATTAGTTTCCCTCAATGGGCCCTTGTATTAATTGTTTCTCCTATTTTATTTTTATTTTCCAGATATTAAACCTCAGTTCAATCTCTAAAAATGTTTCATTTATTAGCCCAGCTAGAATTATGTAAGCATTATATATCACAGCATTGCTAATAAAGTTATTTTGCATTGCATTTGATCTGCAATTTAAGCCATGCAAAATTGGAAATTGAGATTCAGAGAGGGTTGTATCTAAATCCCATGCTCTTAACTGATGACCACATTACCTCCCTTTCATTCATCACTGTGCCAGGAGGATAGGATGAGCCAAGGGTTTGAGAGAGGGATGTGTGTGTTGAGATTCCAAACAGGTGGCTGCATTTTGTCCCCACCTCATATACCACT
Organism: Tamandua tetradactyla; assembly: GCF_023851605.1. Classification (NCBI taxonomy): domain Eukaryota; kingdom Metazoa; phylum Chordata; class Mammalia; order Pilosa; family Myrmecophagidae; genus Tamandua; species Tamandua tetradactyla. The sequence continues at coordinate 40,194,097 of NC_135328.1, forward strand.
CCAGGAAGACAGAAACCAAAAAGGAAAAGCAGAAAAGATTAATGGAGAGACTGTAATGCTCTGTTATCTTTGAATCTTACAGCAGTAGCAGCGCAACAGCAGCAAAGATGGGTGCTAGAGGACTTACTCCACCAGACACACAACTTCTGAGTGGGCTTAGAACTGTCCCCAAACTGTTGCCAAGGCAGCTACAATTCTTTTATGCAGACAGATACAGGACAGGAGAGCAACTAGCACATTAGGGAAAATACCTGGCTAACGTAGGCATCTTCTAGTCCCAATTCTGCCATTTACTACCACCAAGGAACCTCACCTTCTCTGAGCCTCAGTCTCCCCAATTTTTTTTTTTTTTTTTTTTTGCATGGGCAGGCACCAGGAATCGGACCCAGGTCTCCAGCATGCTCAGTCTCCCCATTTGTAATATGCAGTAGTTAATAATACTTACTTCCCAGGTAATTAGAAGGACTATTGAGATAATTAAATGCAATGCTGGAATGCTCGTCCCCACCTCCCCACATGCACACACAGCTAAAGAGTTCTGCCCTTCATATTAAGACTTTGCTTAGGTGCTTCCTCTCAAGGAGGGCTTTTCTGTCCATCCCATTTACAATGGCAGCACTCCTCTCCCTGGGCCCTTCCTATGTCTCTTATGCACACATCTCTGTGGAATATACTAGATATTTTACTAATTTATTTATTAGGTCTCCACCCATCACAGGAAAGCAAGGATGGTTTGTCTTCTTTATTCATTGTTATATCTCTAGCTCCTTGAACAATGTTTGGCACATAAATGACTCACAATAGGTACTAGATGAATGAAAACTGAGTGAAATAAACAAAAAAATTATTTTGCTTTGCATTTTAAGAACCATTTGTTATGCCCTTGGAGTCTCAAATCGGCCCAATTTTTTTTTAAATATGTAATACATGCATACTGTCTTACTAAAAAAAAGCACTGCAAGAATTCAGAATACAAATATACAAATAATTATGGCAAATGAAGGAAAGCTTCCCTCACCACTCTTATCCCACTCTCTTCCCAACAGGTAGCCACTGTTCCCTTAGCTGTGTGGCCCCCCAAATCTATCCTATGAAGTCTCAAACTTAGGTATGTTCAGATACTGTAATTAAAATGACAACAAATATGTTCATGTCATTTACTACATGCCTGTCATGGTTGTATGTAGTTCAGTGTGTTAAATCATTTAACCCGCACAACAACACAAGGAAGTAGGTACTATTTCTACCCCCAATTACAGATTGAGAAACTGAGGCAGAGTTGCTCTATTTTTTTTAAATATCTGAATGGTATCATACTAGACCTATTGACCCCCAATGTACTTTTTCTATTTAAAATGTTATAGTTAGTACACCTCGATACTTAAACTCTGAATCCATTCATTCCTTCTATAGCTGTTTCAGTTTAGTATAGATTTTAATTTGATCCCAGCTATTTCCTGATTTTTTCCTGTTTGTCCTCAGACTCCTCACAGTAGGGGGCTAAACAAGGTGTCTTCAAAATCTTCCTCTAATACTCCATGGTTTTGCTATGCAAGTTCCTCTCCAACTCCCTCCTGCCCCTGCCCTTTCCTGTGGATGAGGTGCAGGGCAAGTCTCTCCAGTTTTGCAACCCTGAGGTCAATTCCCCTTACATGTTCTCACCTCGCCCCTTCTGTTTTCTCATTAGCACCACTATTTGATTCTTTGCTTCTTTGCACCAAAAAGCACATCCCACCCCACTAAATGGGGATGTTGGAAAGCAGGGGATGATGATTTCAAACATTCTTTAAAATCAGCACTTGACAAAGTGAGTGAATAAAGCAGGGGAAGCAATTCCTACTAACTCACCTGACATTTTCAAACAAATCAATCAACATCTTTGAACCTCCAGTTCCTCGCACAATAACTAATAATGAGTCCCACCTTACTTCCTCATGCACCTAAGGCCTAATGTTTGGGGGAATTTACACAATCATAACGAGTTACAGTAGGACCTCATTTTACATGAACTCAATATGTGTATTCAGGTATACATGACTGGCAATCAAAAAGAAAGGCAGAAGTGTTACAACTCTTTCAGAATTTGTCTAGCAAGTTTTCTACCTTTAGCTGGAAAACCCTCACAAAATAAATAAATAAAGGCTGAGAAAGAAAGAAAATTAAATTTAAAAAAATTATTTCTGTAATTAATTTTGTTTATAGGGTGTTTATTTGCCTAACGTATTTAAAAATATGTGGTAGATATGCTTATATAAGAAATGCTTACTAAATAATGGGGCTAGCTATTATGTGCTATTTTCAACTTCTGTGAAGGAATGTATTGGTCGTATAAAGTGAGGTCCTGCTGTGTAACAATCCATCACACTTATATAGTGACTTATGACTCACAAAGTACTTATCAAAGAGGGTTATTTCTTAGACTCATAAAATTTCAAAAGTGAGCCTTATGAATGAACAGATCCAGTGGTTCCCAAATTCTCCACCTCATACTCTCTGGAAGGGAGAGCCCAAAAGGGATCATGGGGGTCCATGAACTCCCTTCAATATTTTTAAAAAATACTAACGGGAATCATATATTTCTCTAATAAAATCAGACATTAATTGCTTTGGTGGGAATGATAGCAACTAAAATTGGTACTTATTGGAAAACTAATTATCCCTTAATAAATGTTTCTTGATAGACATAACCTCATGAAACATCAGGGGGGTCTATGGAGAGAAACGTTATAAAAGGAGAACTTAGCAGTGAAAAGATAAGGAATCTGGACCACGGGATCCCCAGATTCCACAGCTGAGAAAGACTGGTGCCAAGGAAGCAAGTTATACCTTCAAGTGAAGAAGTTCTCACCTCCTCTTCTTCACTGCTCCTGCTCTGGATTAGACCTCACCATTCCACTCCTGAAATTTTTGCACCAGCCACACCTTGACATTCAGCCCATGTTCCAGCTATCCCTAATAGTGTCTGGCTCCTGAATGCACCAGGCCATGTAGCTGCCCCTCTGTGTCTTCAAACACACCTTCCCTCTGCAGAATGCCCTTCCTCTACCTCTTTACTGCTGACTTTGACTCATCCTTCAAGTCTCAGCTTTATTATACCTCCTCCAGGAAGCCTTCACTGTCTGTGCTCCTTCATTCCATGATGGATTGAGTGCCTGCTCTGGTCTCTTTGGCACCCCCATGATTCCCTCTGGCACATACTTCTCTTACTGCATTCCCATCTTCTCTTGTAGACATGGGATTCCTTAATGAACATGATTTCTCCAAGATTTTAAAGTGGAGACAGGAGGCAAATGCTAGGTCTTCAAACTCCCAGCTCAGGGACCTTGATTCTGCAAAACATTGCAAGTGATATGAAAACATCAAGCACTTCATTTTTCCCTCCCTAGATTCCACATCTTGAGGAAAAAAAATATTGTCTAACATTGACTTTATTAAGGATTAACTTGAGGACTGCCAAAGAGAAAGGAAGGTATGCTTTTAGGGAACTTCACAGTGAGGTTCTGTCCTCCAGCCTGGAGGCACACTGGAGAGGTTTCAGGGTAGAAGCCCAAAATGGAGGCCCTTCTCAGCAGAAGCACTTAGGGATGCTTCACCTAGAATATTCTGTGCCAAAGAGACCCTATGACTTGTTTAAGAGAGAAACCAAATAATTTGCTGAAAGACCTGGTCACATTATGTCAAGCCCACTTAAAGGGTATTTTCCTCTGGCTTCTTTGCTTCTGAGACCCATCAAGTACAATGGCAGGCAGGGGAGCCAGCATCTTTTCTCACCTGCTTACAGGTGCAGGACCTCTACCCACCTGGAGGTGGGCCTTGGCACCTGAAGAGTACTGGCTTACCTTCAGAATCTCCTGCTTCTGAAAATCACCAGAAAAACAGCTGGAAGTAGGGGGATCCTCCCAGGCTTTCAATCAGGAGACCTGGGTACTTGCAATAATTAGAGACTCCGCACTAATTCATAAAGTACTCTTATCAGCATTATTTGGGCTCTTAAAAACCCTGGATGATTGACAAGCCAGGGACACATAAAGTTGCCTCTTTTTTCAAATGAGAAAACCAAGGCTAAAAGATGATGTGACTTTCCTGAGATCTGTCTATCTGTCTCAAGTATGGCAGGTCTATGTTTACTAAGAGACAATCAACATGAGAATGATGAGCTTTAACCTCTTTCTTGCTGTGCAATCTTGGGCAAGTTATTTAATGTCCCTGATCTGTAGTTTACTCTTCTTTAAAATGGAGATAAAATAATATCACTCTCCTAGAGATAAGAAGAGATAATGTACATAGTGCAGGGATGGATATATAACTGACACTCAATACCTAGGACTTAAAAACCCCAATATTCTAACTCCAAATCCCTTTACCCTTTCTAATCATCCTGCCTCAAACATGCTTTGAGATTTTGGGTAAATCATTTAACATCCGGGGCTACCATTTTCCAATTTGTAATGGAGGTTCTATTGACCTTAAGCAACCTTTCCAAATTTCAGCTCTCTGCGCTAAATTGGGAGGAATAATTACAGATTCTCCCTTGCAAGGTTATTTTGAGGAATGAAAAAGAGAATGCTTGGAAAATGCTTAGCACAGTGCTTGGCACATAGCCAAAAGTAAATGTAGGTTAGCTATTACAACTGTGGTTGTTGCTAGTATTAATATAATGGGAGTTATTTATTTATATTATAGTTGAATATCATATAATATATTATGTTTTGATTATATGTTATAATTATATATAAATAATATTGGTAAATTCATTATTTGTATTTGTTCCTCCCTTTATGAGATGGGATATATATGCACTCTCAGTAAAGTGATCAAAACTCAATTCCAGTGGGTCAAAAGGAAACAACAAAATTCCTATACTTTCATTGCCAAAGCCCCTTCCCCTTTTTTCTTGCAATTGACCATAGAGAATCATGAGACTTTCAAACCTAGAAAAATTTTCAGAGGCCATCCACCTGGCCTCCTCTCTAATGTACATATTTTCTCTATGACACCTCCGTCGAGTGGCCCTTCAGCATATACTTGGATATGTCTGGTGATGGGGATCTCAACACCTTGTGGGATAGCTCGCTCTATACACAGTTCTTTCTGCTAAATTTTTCTTATATCAAGTCAAAATGCAAATCACAGTAGCTTCAACCTCTTGTTTCAGTTCTAACCTTCAACTCTAGGTGGATCCATAGAAGTCACTTAGAATTTGCAGAAGGCAGGGAAACACTTTTTCCAGCCTGTAACAAACACCAATTGTATTTGTTGGTCATTTTTTTCTCTCCCTCCATCTGAAGAAAAAAAGTCTTAAGCACATTTCTCCATTTGCAGGAATATTTTTTTTTCTTCTCATCTGCTGGATCCCACTGGGATGAAAAGCAATAAAAAGTCAGAAAGAAATATAGGCTTGCCTTCTGGCTTTGTCACTTAGACAAATCGCACCGTAAAAAACGGTGAATGCTATCGGTTAAAGTGAACCTTTCCCCTGTACATTCCACCAAATTGTGATGCAAGAGGGTTTGGACAGGGAAACTTTTTCTTTTTTCCTGGAGATGGATTAGTTGGTGAGTTAAAGATTTTGCATTAAAAAGAGATTTTGGTTATAATATCCTCCCAATAGTCACATTTTGCTCCCCCTGTTTTGTGAGTGAGAGAGATAAATCTCAGGGGGCATATCAGTTGGTGATAGGCTATCTGGCAACAAAGTGGGGTATCTGCCAATCACAGCATAATCAAGAGGAGCAGCTCCCAGCCAGTCCCTGCAGTTATGAAGGCTCTGTCTGCATTCTGGCCTTCTTTCTCCTTCCCCACCCCCAGCATCAGCTTTTGCTTCTCTTTTTAATGTCCTTGTGATTCCAATCAACTTCCTAATCTAGCACTGGCTGCACTGAGCCACATGAATAGATAACATGAGAGGATCTTGTAATTTTTCATACTTCCCAGTGAAAAATATGCTTGTTGAGAATGTTAATATTTAATCACTGATAAAGTATCTGAAAAGTTGCAGGGGAATTTTCCATTAAGATAGAGAAATATTCAGAAAGTTATTCTCACCTTGTGAGAAAACCTTATCAGACAAGTAGACAGCATATGGTGTTAGAAAAAGATGCTGGGACAGCATGCTTGGAGCTAAATCTCTTCCCCTGCTGGGGTTAAATATGAATTGTGAGTCCAGAGTAAACACAAACAGAGAAAGTGCTTCTTGATCCAGAGCAGGTCTCAGACCAGTACCAGCAAGATTAGGAACTGAAAGATGGATGCTGTATTTTTTATATGGGAGGGAAGGGGGGAAGCTGGATGTCAAAGATTACTTCCAGTTTTTATTCTGCAAGAATAGTAGCCCCATGGATGCAATAATGAGGTATAACCTAGAACTTATATTTCTGTTGCAATATATAATTTACAAAGTGTCTTTACTGGGCTTCATTATGGGTGATGATACTTGTCTTTTTGTGGAGGAAGGTACAGAAGCTCGGAGAGGTGAAGTAATTTGCTTTAAGTCATATAGTAGATGCATGAACCCCAAATCCAGTGCTCTTTCCACTAAAGTACACTTTCTTTCAAAAGAAAAAAGAGAAGCAGATCTATTGGGCAGAAGGTGGTAGTGATGATGATGACGGTGATGATGATGATGATGATGTTGGGTGGTAGTGATGATGATAATGAAGATAGTGGTGATGATGATGATGGGTGTTAGTGATGATGATGGTGATGATGATGATGGTGGTGGTGGTGGTGATGATGATGATGGGTGGTAGTGATGATGATGATGATGGTGGTGGTGATGATGATGATGATGATGGTGGTGATGGTGATGATGACGATAGTGGTGATGATGATGATGATGGGTGGTAGTGATGATGATGATGATGACGGTGGTGATGGTGATGATGATGACGATGGCGGTGATGGTGATGATGATGATGATGATGATGATGGATGGTAGTGAGGATGATGATGAAGATGGTGGTGATGGTGACGATGATGATGATGGGTGTTAGTGATGATGATGGTGATGGTGATGATGATGATGATAATGGTGGTGCAGCTAAAATAACCTCTGATCTATTTTCAGGTTATGAATCCTACTAAGTGTCAAGCCTTACACTAAATACTTTCCATGAAATCTCTCCCTTAATCTTTGTAAGAGCCCTAGTACATATTAATATTACTATTATTTCATCTTACAGATGCACTATTCAGGGCTCACAGAGGTTAAATGATTTGCCTGAGGTCAAATAAGGAATTATTCAAACACATTTCTGGATAGAGTTAAGCTTTCTGTACTCTACCGAACCACACAAAATGAAAAAGAGTTGGAGGAAGGCTAGGAAGAAAATTTAGTATTGGGGCGTGTGGAGTTTAGAGGCAGTTGGGAAAACTGGTTTACCCAAGCTAATCTTTTCAGAATGTTATTCAGTTAGGGATGCTCGTGAGGCAGCTAGAAACTGGACTGGAGTTGAGGAAGAACTTCAGGAGCAGACATTCAGAGCCGATTATGTCCAAACCATTCATTCTGAGGAGCACAAAGCCAAGTTGGATGGGCATCTGGAAAAGAGCCTCAGAGTTTCTAATTAGAAAAACATTTGCTAGTCCTGGTGAAGACCATTTCAGTAGAGTGCTGGAGGCTGGATTACACTGAGTAATGGCGTCATAATGGGAAGTGTGGAAGGGCAGGTAAAAAGCCAACTTTGGAGAGCTTCATAGTAGAAAAATAGCAAAATGGCTTAAAGGATTATCAAGGTCAAAGGAAAATTCTCCCCACCCCTTTTGAGGTAAGAATGAACACTCATGGGCTACAGAAAGATTTAGCAGGGAGGGGGAGAGTAAAGATATAGTAAAGAGAAAATAATCAATGCAGAGATGAAAGGTAGCATTGGAGAACAGTGCTTTAGAAAGGAGAAGGGTCACTTTTCTCTGAGACTCAGGTCATGATGTACATTTGGCTCAATGAATGAACTATATCATATCAGATTTCTGGAGTTGGGAAATCTTAGGGTATTGAGTAGGGCAGACCTGGATTCGATTCCTGATTCTGTCACTTTCTAACTCTCCAATCTTGAACAAATCAGTTAGCCTCTCTGAGCCTCAGTTTCTGCACTTCTGAAAAAGGTGCAACATAGAGATTCCATCACCCAACTCTTGGATTGTTCAAAAGCAAAGGCTCAAATTTGCTCAGTTTATAGGGACTTTAGTGTCCCAGTAATTTTTTTCACAGTGCCCCTAGGCCAAAAGAAATGTCAAACAATTTTATTTATTGAGCAGTTGGTCCAAACACTTTAATAAGTATATATGTTCTCTAACATAACATACATGATTTGAAAGGAAGAAAATATCATCATTAATAAATTAATGTTAATATTATCATCTTAAATAAGCACAATCACTCCTTAATAGGATACATGCACCTACAATAGCTTCTCAAAACTTGCAATCGTACTGGAAATCATAATCCCCATTTCCTGTTCCACATTGATTTTTGCCCAGTCCTTGCCTTTTATCACAGCAAGCCCCCAAACCAGCATCACAAACATATGACATCATTGAAAGGAATGTATCATGTGTGATCTGATGTCGAAACTGTGAACTGCCATGAACTAGCAGTTCCTGGGGTGTCCAACAGATGTTGAATATCACTGTATTTTTTTCTGAACTGTTGTGTCCCTTGGTGCCCTCTAAATTTACTCTGTTCCACCAGGCACCTTGGCACAGTTTGGAAATACCTCTTACAAAGATTAAATTAAATAAAATATGTATAGTTTGTGTAATATACAAGAGTTTTTAAAAATTGTTAAGAAAACAAGGAATAGTCCAGTAGAATAATAAGGGGGCAGAGGTTTTAAAAGATATGAGTGGACAAATATTAGAAAAGAAAATCTCAATAGCCAATACAAGCCCGAAGTATGATTATGCTTCCCTAGCCGTTAGGGAAATACAAATCCAAACAACAATGAAATAGCACTTTTATACATCCAATGCACAAATATTGAAGATTGATTTCAGCTAGTTGCTGATGATGGGGGGGGTGGGAAAATAAAAACTCCTTCACATTGCTGGTGAGAATATAAATTACTGCAGCATTTTTGGAAATTAAAGCTAGAAGTAGCTAATAAAATGTTTAAAACTGTATACCCTTTAGCACAGTAATCCCACTTGGAGGAATTCAGCATACATAAATAAAAGCACAAGTACACATGAATATATGTGCAAAGATATTTATTAGATCATTGTTTATCATGACATAAAACACAGCCAGGGAACAACCTGAATGTCTGTCAATAATAGAATAATTCTGATACATCCATCCTTTGGAGAATTGTTTAGCTATTAAAATTATGAGTTAGATCTATGAGTATTGACCATAAGAGGTATCTGATATATTGTAAGTGAAAAGGCAAAATGCAGAGTAAATGGATAAAGTAAGATACTGTTTTTCAGCAAAGAAGTAGAAGAAAAGGAAATCTGTGCTTACACTAGCATACAGAAAATCCTGGTAGGACGAAAGCTAACACAATTAATTGTTGATATTTATTACAATATGTGTGTGTGGGAGGAAGGGAGGTAAGTGAGTACAGGAAAGGAGAAGATTACTAATTTTGTCTGTTTTCATATCTGAGTTGTTTGGCAGGTGGCAACCAGCATTTATTGCCCTTTGTAATTGGAACAGAAAACCCAATAAAGTGTGTATGTGTGTGTTTTCCTAACTGCATTTAGCATTCCTAGCAATGTGCCTAGCATGTAACATGGATATTTTTATGTGTTAAATATTCTCACTCTGGTTTTCCTTATGAATGCCTCTTCATTACATAGTTGCATCTCTATCTAAATATAGCTATAGCTCTATCCGTACATCTCCCTCCCCCCTTTTCTCTCTCTCCCTCCCTTTTCCTCTCCACTCTCTCCACATGCTTCTATGTCATATGATGGGAACATAGACAAGGAATAAAACAGGGCTCTGCCCTTGAGGAGCTTTACAACCTTCTGGGCTGAAGATCAACAACACGTTTGCAGACAGAAAAGAAGTCACTCAAGGGAGATCAGATGGACTTAATTTCGATAAAGAAAAGAGTAAGTCATCTGCTTAGGAAGGGAGGGAGCTGAAGACTTACGGGGAATAAAAGTGGCTTAGAATGCAATAGGAAGCCACCAGGAGTTGAATGGCGGGAGGGACGTTCGTTCGCTCAGCTATCCTTCCTGGTTGGTTTTGAAATTCATCTTTCTGAAGGCAGGAGTCTGGGCTCAAGCACCTCTGAAAGCCTCTTTGGGATCTGATTCCTTCATTTTTCTCATCTGTAAAGGACTCTTCCCCCACTGAATGCTAACTATTTTCTGTTAGCTGTGCTCAAAAGCCAACAGCTCTTTATTGGTGAGGCAGGATGTCCCATTCCTGCCCCCCACCCCCAAATCCTACCTCACCAATAAAGAGAATCCCAGACTCAGACCAGCTGCACCCAGCCAGCAGCCTGACACCCATCTCCTCTCCCTGTACACTGCCCTCCCTTTTCAGCACCCAGTTCTACCTCCATCTTCCTGGACATTGGTCTTGGCAAAGACTGAGGAAGGTTCAGATGGCAGAGCTGCTGGGCTGGGATCCCACAAGCCGTGTCCTGGTTTTTCAGGGGTAAGCTTTCAGGAGCTGCTTCATGCACTCCCCACTTCTCTCTCCCCAAATCCCTTTTCTGATTCTGAAGAAATGGCTTCGTCAGCTCCAGGAGAAGCCTCCTGCCCAGAGAAAGCCAGCCCTGAGAACTTGCCATCAGACCCCATTGTCTGTGTCCTGGGACCACTGCCAAGGCCTGGGCATCTTGGCTGGAGATGTAGAAGGTCCCTGTTCTGATCCCATCTGTTCAGAATGGGGGAGGGAAGCCAGATCTCCTCCTCCTTCCCTCTCTCCACAAGCCCCAAGCTCGATGGTTGAGTGGTTTTTCAGAAATGAAAACCAGAGCCCTGTCAAGCAAGTCGTCTTGTTTGACAAAGGTAGAATTTAAATATAGAAATCCATAGCTAAACCCACTGTTGAGCAAGCAACCCCAATCTGGCACCCTCTGAGGGTTTCCACCCTACCATGGCACCTAACTGAGTACCCAGGACATAGTTGATGGTTAATAAATATTTTCTTGAGCTGACCTGCTGAACCTTGCCTGACAGCCCATCCCTCACAGAGGTGAGGGTTTGCTGTACAAATACCCCCATAGGAACACTGAAGCTGCCATGAACCCCTCACTTTCCTTCCCCAAATAGCTTTGGCCCTGTTCCTAATGAAAACATCTTCCCCAAAATGTCACCACCTTTACAGGAACTCTTTCTAAATGGGGGTGGGAGTGGAGAGACTAACGCATTTATTTTGCTTTTATGTATTACTCAATGCTCACAATTGCAAGGATATAATCGCTCCCATTTTACAGATATGAAAACTCTGAGCCTGAGAGATTAACTGACTCATCTAAAGCCATGAATTGGAAACCTCAGGCTCATTTCCCACTGATGCCCAAATCCAAGGACCTCAGTTAACAGCGCAGGGAGGGACTTGGGACCAGAACTTGTGCTGCCAGCCCCCACTTAGCAGTCAGGCTTCCCCCAGATAAGTCACCTCAGGAGCTCCAGGACCCTCATTTGTTTAGTAGAGAATCACAGATCTTACTTCTTGGAGCCAAAAAGAACTCCATGGAAGAATAAAGTCAAGTTTTTTTACAAGGCAATTGTGTGGTGCTCAGATTGTGTAGTGTTGTACATATGAGGATAGACTCTGAGGTCTGGCTGCCTAGATTGTAACTCCCTATCTGCCCCTTGCTTACTGTATGACCTGGAAAATCTATCTCCCTGAATCTCAGTTTCCTCATTGTAACACAGGGATGATCATACCACCCAACTCAGAGGCTGGTGGGGAGGAGCCACTAAGAAAATCCATGCACAGAGCTCAGCCCTGTGCCTGACACACAGTAAGTGTCAAACATTGCCTCATCATCCTGCACATCAGTAGTTAAAGACATAAACTCTGGAGTTGGGTTGCTGTGGATGAAATCCTGGCTTTATCACTTCCTGTTGTGAGATGATGGACAAGTTACATAACTTCTCTGAACTTTTAATTTCCTCATCTATAGATTGGACACAATAGTTGTATCTACTTTTGAGGTTATGGTGAATATCTTGAGATACTTACCATAATGTAATGTAGATAAAGAATCTGTAAGTATCTGGCACATAAAAAGTCCCCAATAAATGATAGGCAGCTATTATTGTATTAGTTTCCTCCTTTTAAATCTATACAGTACAGACAGGTTCAGCAGAGGGGACCTGGGACTCTGGCAGAGAAAGAGCAGAGCTTACAGGGAACTGGGGAGATGGGCTTCTCTTCAAAAGGAAGGAACCACAAGACCTGAGATGCTGAGCCCAGTCTTGTCTGTTCTTGGCATTGGACCAAAAACCCAAACCCCTTTGCTTTGTGTTGGCTCACATCCAGTGGCTGCATGGCGGATCCAGGGGCGTGCTCCAACTTCTGTTCTGAGCACATGCGCGCGCGCGCGTGCGCACACACACACACACACACACACATACACACACACATACACATTCCTACTAGTCTCCAGCTGCCAGATGAAGGTGACCTGGGAGATCTGGGGGTGGAGGATGGCTGGGGAGTTGGGGGCGGAGAAGCAGCACGAAGCTCATTAGTAACTGACTACTCTAGTGGAACAGACCTCTCCTGGGGGCCATAATTCTGTCCCTGGAAGCAAGAATGATGATTGGGAGGTGACTGAGTCTCCTGCAGCCCACACTTGGGGCTGTGCAAAGGGAGTAAAGCTAAGTTCCTGCCTTCTCTAAATCCCCAGCATAGCAATGGGAAGACAAGAGCTGCCGCTTCAAAGAAGAAGGGGTGAAAGGGGCAAGTTCTAAAGGAAGCTGAAAAGCAGGCCACTGGACTTCCTTTAACTAGACAGTCATCCTGACCTGGTACCTGAACTTCACCATCATGTATTTATTCTCAGTCTTGAGGCAGCCTGGTACAGGAAAAAAATCAGGAGCTTTGCAGTCAGGCTCCCTGGGTTTATTGGGTCCACACACTTTTGGGTGACTTTGGATAACTCAATCTCATTGCACCTCAAGCCCCACATCTGTAAAATGGAAATACCTATTTTTTAGAGTTATCTTCAACACCAAATGATTTGATTTGCATCATCCTAGTTCCTATTGGCTCCTTTAGCTCAGCTCAGCTGATCCCTCTGCTGGGAAGCCTTCCCTGATCAGGAGGTTTGGTTAGGTGGCTTTCCTTGACGCACTGCATCATAGAAACATACCTCCATCATAACACCACTTCTTTGTTACAGAGTTATAGTTTCATGATTTTTCATGTTTTATTTCATGTACACTTCATGTTTACTCATCCCACACCAGACTAAGAGCTTGCTGAGGACTGAGAATGTCCACATAAACTGAACATATACTGAACAAGTGAATGAATGAATGAGTCTAGTTGGATACCTAGTTAGGTAGATTATGAAGCATCTATTACTATCAATGCACTCTGCAAGGCACAATGGAATGGCATATGGATGACTAATTCGTTCTCTCTCCTGGGCAACTTTAATAGAAGTGCAGTAAGGAAAGATTGGCATGGGCAAGAGAACCAATAAATGAAGAAAGCTGCTAGGTGCCAGGCATTTTGCATTAATAGTTAAATCATCATTACAAATTTACCAACCAGCTGTTATTATTCTCATTGTGCATATGAGGAAGCCAAGGCTCAGAGAAAGGAATTCACTAGCCCAAGATCACAAAGCCAGCAAAGAGCAGAGCCGTAGGTTTGAATAGTACTATGCATGGTTCCCAAGCTTATGCCCTTCCCATTAGGTCCCTTCTGATATACAATTGAGTTTGTGTGAAAATGAGCAGCTCCAAACAAAACAGAAAAAGAATTAGGAGTGACGCTTTCTAGAGTTTCTCAGTTTCATATCCTGTATAGTACCTTACTTTTCCTTCTTTACCCATGTGTTAGCTAAGAAAATACCAGGTAAACCACTTTGGACACCTGGATACCAGGGGGCCCCTGAGGAATTAAAACCCAGTTTGTCAGGGGGCAGGTATTCTTTCTGGTTCTGTTTATTATGGAAGTTACTTTGTGGTCCTGGGAGTCACAGAAGGGCCTCGAGCTATGCAAAGAAAAATGTTCTTTTGTTTTTCCCAAAAGAAAAATATTGCCTAAATATTGTAAATTGACCAAAGTTCAGGGGGAAATTTCTTGCACTGGGCCCTGGAAAAGTTTAAGTCTCACTCAGGTGGAAAAAGTCCAATATTTATAGAGCCCTATTAGATGTCCATGGTTTTACATGCCACTTTTAGTTTTTACAAGACTACTGCCAATTTACAGATGAATACAAGGAGAATTCAGACCCATGATCACACTGCTACTGTGTGGCATAGCTAATTTTCATACCTAAATGTATCTAGCTACAAGAAGCACTCATTCCTATAGGAGTAAAAACAGTGGGCAGAAGATTCTTCGAGGGAATGAAGCAGTCCAGGTACCATAACTGAGACTCGAAGTCCAAACTTACTAGCCCAAATACAAATTCTGTTTTGTTACGTTTATGCTGAAACAACTATTAATCACGAACTCCCTATATCCTCACCCTCCTGCTCTTGTTTCCTTGGCCTAAGACCAGCATTGGCTTTAGGACCATGGAAATAGTCCTGATGGTACCAACAAGTCAAACCATCAATGACAACCCACCACCCCAACGACATAATTTAAAACATAGCTAAAGATTTAACTACAAGCATGTTCAAACTCTGTCTCTCTGTCTATCTATCTATCTATCTATTTATCTATCTATCTCTCTATCTATCATCTATCGATCCACCTATGAAAAGGAAGCTCCCCAAACATCCCAAAGTAGGCAATTGAACCAATAAACTAGAATTGTACATAGAATTCTATGGCACAATTAAAAATTATTTGTGTACTAAAGGTCATGATCACATGTTTACAATATATACATTAGTTTTGTAAAGCAGGTTATACCATCACATCACCATTAGTGTTGTGGATGTTTTCTGTCTTAGTTTGTCAGGCTACTATTACAAACATTAAACAACAGCTTGGCTTAAGCAAGAGGGATTTATTAGCTCATGGTTTTAAGGCTAAGCAGAAGGTCAAAATCAAGGCCTTAGCAAGGCAATGCTTTCTCCCCAAAGCCTGTAGCATTCTCAGGCTGGCTTCTGGCAATCCCTGGAGTTCCTTAGTTTGTATCTCTGCCTCAAGAGACACCACAAGACAGTGTCCTCCCTTTTCTAGTTTCTTTAACTTCTGGCTTCTCTATAAGGTCTCTAATAATCCAGAGGAAAACCCCCCCCTTGTGCAGGTCCCCACACCTTAACTAAAAATAATATCTTCAAAAGGTCCTGGTTACAATATGCTCACACTCACAGGGACCTGGATTAAGATTAAGAGCACTTCTTTGTTAGGGTTTTTAGTTCTTTTTTTTAATTATCAGGATTTTATTAATTTTCTGTAATGAAAATCTGTTGTTTTGTAAAAAGAAAAAAAAGGAATTAAATACTATTTATAACATATAAAATACAAATCAGCCTCAAGCCTCTTGCAATTGTAGTAACACAAGTACCAGTCTACACGAATGCAAACATTAGAAAGGAAGCTTTAAGCTTGAAGAGAAATCTGACTGAAAATTGGTGTTTTTGTTCAGGGAATGGGAAGCATCTGCTTTCTGTCTTCCCAAGAGAGGACCCGTTTGAGTGACAGAAGGATGGATTTGGGTTGAATGCAAAGAAGTACTCCCTGAACGCAGCAGTCCTCCCAAACACTATGGAAATTGACCTTGTAGATATTGATCATTGACATGGGTAGCCAAATCAAAACGGGTCATGGCATAATAATATTGGTAATGCCATTTACATTATGTACCACATGCATTTTATAATCCAATTGTAATTATTACATAGTGACCATTTGACATATGGTGAAACTGAGACCTGCAGAGATGAAATAGATGCTTAGAAGCAGATATCCAAAAAGTGACAGGACTGATTGCAAAACTCAGGTCTGTTTAGCTCCAAAGTGCTTTCTCCACACCCTATGGCTTTGGCTTCCTTTTCTGTCAAAAACATCCCACCAAGCTTGCTGTAGTGGCCAACATTTTTTTTGATATACTTAAAACTTTTTAGAATACATTTAGATGTACAGAAAAATTGTGATGATAATAGAGTTCCCATATCCCATTATGTAACAATAAGGAAACCAATATTGATACATTATTAACCAATGACCATATATTATTCGAATTTCCTATATTTACCTATTGTCCTGTTTCTGTTCCAGGATCTCACATTACATTTATTCATTGGATTTCCTTGAGCATCTTTTGGCAGTGTGACATTTTCTCAGAACATCTTTGGTTTTGATGACCTTGACAGTTTTGAGTATAACTTGTCAGATATTCTGTGGAATGGCCCTCATGGGATTTGTGTGATGTTTTTCTCATTATTAGACTGAGGATATGGATTTCAGAAGGAAAGACCACAGAGATAAAGTTCCATTTTCCTCATGTCATATCAAAGGTACATGCTATCAACGTGACATATCACTACTGATGTTAAGCTACGGCATATGGCTGAGGTAGTGTTTTCAGGTTTCTTCACTGTAAAGTTAATCTTTTCCCCCCATTCATATCATATAATCTTTGGAAGGAACTCGTTATGCACAGCCCATATTTAAGGAATGGATTGTTAGGCTTTACTCCTTGAAATATGTAAATTATTTGAAGTTCTTTTTCATGGGAGATTTGTCTACATTCCCCCATTTATTCATTTATTCAATCATTTATTTACAAAGGTATGGACTCATGGATATTTATTTTATACTTGAGTTATAATCTAATACTAGTTTTTTGTTGTTGTTGTTGTTGTTGTTACTAAAATTGTTCCAGCATCAGCCTTCGGGAACTCTTTCAATTGGTTCCTTTGTCCCTTTGACATATCCCCCCACCCCCATTACTCTGTGTAGGTGTTATGTGAGTTTGTGTTTGTGTGTATGTGTGTGTGTAAGCATGTTTAAGCCCTGTCTTAGCTTCTAGCACTATGTGATGTTCCAGGCTCATCTTACATATTTCCTGTCCCAGTGCTAGAATTAGCCATTTATTCAAAGTGAAGTGATTTCTTTAATTGGTGCCTTTTATAGGAGAATGGAATTAGAAACAAAAATATGGGCACTAGGTGTGCTTGTTACTCATGGGGTATCATTGCTTACAGGGCCTCTGAGCTGACATAGCAAAGAAATGTCTGGAGGTAAATTAATGCATACACATGTATATAGACATATCTACAAGTATTTCTAGATATAACCATCTCTATCTATATTAAACAAAACATGAGTTCATGCTGATGTTTCCAACTCTAATCCATTACCATATGGATCATTCTAGCCTTCTTCCCTTGCTTCTCTGTAACCTTCAACTCCAACAGTTAGAAACCACCTGCCACCCATTTACTTAACTATAATCCAGCATGTATAGTGGTTTCAGAATAACTAGCCTCTAATCCTGTGGGAAACAACTTTTTCAACTAGAGTAGCATGCTTATGTATAGTTCCTTTAGCCTTGAGTCTTACAAACGCCACTTATTTCCAAAGTTACTTAGGTTAGCACCTTTTTCACCACCTCTTTAGTGAGGTTGTTTCATGTATTTGTAATACAGTTAGATTCTTTTGTCACATTATACATTCCATCCTGGGATCCCAGACCTAAATGATCTTTTTTAAAATTTCCATACATAAAAGTTTACTCTTTGTGCTGTGAAGTGCTGTTTTTTCATGTATCTACCATTACAGTATCAAACAGAATAGTTTTACTTCCCTAAAAAATCACTTGTGCTCCATCTATTACCTCTTCTTCCGACCTGAATTCCTGGCAATTAATTGCCTGTTTACTGTCTGTATAGTTTTGACTTATCTAGAACACCATATGTTTTAGTTTGCTAATGCTGCCAGAATGCAATACACCAGAAATGGACTGGCTTTTATAAATAGGATTTATTTATTTACAAATTTATGGTTCTTTGGAGGAAAGGAAGCTGGCTTTTCTCTGGCTTTTTCTATCACATGAGAAGGCACATAGCAATGTCTGCTGGCCCTCCTTCCCAGCTTCTGGGTTCAAATGACTTTTGCTGGGGTATATCCTTTCCATATCTCCAAATGTCTGGTTCTAAACTCCTGAGCTCTCTTCTAACCTCTCTCTTTTAAGTCTCCAGCTAAATAAATTAAATGTCAATCATTGTGGAAGACACTCCCCATAGTCTACTGCAGATGTAATCAGCCATAGATGAATTCCACATGCTGATGATTTAAGTCCACAGCAAGAGAACTACTAGGCACCATCATCTGGCCAAGCTGACACCTAACCCTATCACACCAAATTAATGGAATTATGTTATGTGTAGCCTTCGAGGACTGGCTTCTTTTACTTAGAAGGATTAATTTAAGACTTGGCTGTGTCTTTGTATGGCTGGGTAGCTCATTCCTGTTAAATTGCTGAATAGTATTCCATTGTAGGGATGGATGTGTCACAATTTGTTTATCTATTTACTTATTGAATGACATCTTGATTTTTTTTCAGTTTTTTTGGCCATTATGAATAAAGTTATAAACATACACATACTGGTTTGCGTCTGTACATAAGTTTTCAAGATTGATGGAATGTATTGTAAGACTATGCTTAACTGTGTAAGAAACTCACAAACTATCTTCCAATGTGGCTGTACCATTGTGGATTCCTACCAGCAATGAATGAAAGTGCCTGCTGCTCAACATTCTCACCAGCAATTGGTAATTGTCTTTTTTTTTTTTTAGCTATTCTAATAGGTGTGTAGTGACATCTCACTGTTGTTTTGATTTTTTAATCTATTTTCCTAATGATTTTTTATTTGTCTATTTTCCTAATGATAAATTCCCCAATGTCTATTTTCCTAATATTGTTTTTAATTGTTTTATTTGTCTATTTTCCTAATGAGCATCTTTTCATAGACATACATACCATCTGTGTATCTTCTTTGGTGAAATGTATGCTCAGATCTCGTGTCCATTTTTAAATTGACTTGTTTGCTTTATTGTTGAGTTCTAAGAGTTCTTTAAATATTTTGACTATAAATCCTCTGTCAGCTATGTGTTTTGAAAATATTTTCTCTCAGTCTGTGATTTTTCTTCTAATTCTCTTAATAGTATCTTTCATAAAGCAGAAGATTTAATTTCAATAAAGTTCAACTTAACTTTTTTCATTCATGGATCATGCTTCTGTATTTAAAAACTTGTCATAAAATCCAAAATAATGTAGATTTTCTCTTGCTTTCTTCTAGAAATTTTATAATCTTGCCTTTTACATTTAGGTCTGTGATTCTTTTTGAGCTAATTATTTTGGAAGGTGGAAGGTCTGTATTTACATTGACAATTTTTTCATACGACACCCAATGGATCTGGAACCATTTGTTAAAAAGACTGTTCTTTCTAAAAAAAAAAAAAAAAAAGACTATCCTTTCTCTATTAAATTGCCTATGCTCCTTTGTCAAAGATCAGTTGAATATATTTGTGTGGGCCTATTTATGGGATTTCTATTCTGCTCCATTGCTTTATGTGTTTATTCTTCTGCCTGTATCACACAGTCTTGATTATTGTAACTTTATAATAAAATTTGAAATCAGGTAGTTTGAGTCCTCTTCATTATGTTGTTCAGCTTCAAGATTTTAACAGGTATTCTAGGTCTTTTACCCATACATACAAAACAGATTGCTGGGGGTTTGAGGGTGATTGCATTGAATGTGTAAATCAAGTTAAGGAAAACTGACATCAAAACAATATTGTCTTCCAATGCATGAATAAGGAATGTGTTTCTTTGGATGAAACTGTCCCTCCAGATTTTGGGTTAGCAGTTTGCCACGCAGACTCAATTCTCTAATGGGGCCAAGAAAAGTCATCGATTTTCAGTTTGTCCAGCTTTTTCTCATTGTTAGACAGAAGTGATGACTTCCAGGCTCTTTACATGTCAGAGCTGTACCACACAGTGTCCAAGATTTTAACATTACAATGCCATTGCTTCAAGTTGCTATTGGTGTCTCTTAAATCATTGCATAAGTCATATGCCACCTGGGAAGAAAGATACAGAAAACTACTTATGTCAACTAATAGAGAGATGAAAGGGAACTTGGCCCCAACCTTCTGCTTTTCAAATGAGAGATCTGAGCACCATTAAGTGGAAAAGAATGAAAGAAAATTTACAGTGAATCCCACCTAAGTTGGTCACTAAGGTCAGTTTAAAATGGTCTAACTTCTGGGGATATCTGAAAGCAGATTTCCAACGAACAATTTAGTGAAGATTAAACATCAGACATGTCTTAATTGACTTTATATCCCAGTACCTAGCAACATGTATGACACACAGAAAATGCTCAAAAAGGTGTTTTGTTTTTGTATTTTTAATGAGTCAGTGAAATAAACAGAGGGTAATTTCACAGCCCCTTCCACTCAACTTTATAGGTACATGAGATATTTTCTGCTATGAACAATAAAGCTATAATTAGATACCTGACAAATATGGTTACTGCTAAACTCATGCTAAGTAAAAGTATTTTATTTTTTTTTCTTTACCTTCATTTTTCTTTTCTTCCGTCCTTCCTTTCTTTTTTCTTTCTTTAAGAAAGTTACTATAGAAATATACCGGGAGATTTCCACCATTGCATATGTATATGAATTAGCAACCGCTGCATAACAAGCCACCCCAAGCCTAAAGTCTAAAACAGCACATGTTATTATGGCTCTTGGATTAGTGGATGGACAGAGAGGTTCTTGCCCTACTCAGACATCTGCAGTCATCTGTGCATCAGATAGGCAACTCTAATGACTATCAGCTGGCCTTGGATGGCCTCAGTTTGGCTCTCCTGCATAAAGCCATGGCAAGGGTCAAGTAAAAAATAAGCAGAAACCCCTTGTGAGGCCTCAGCTCAGAACTGGTGCATTGTTCCTTCTACAACATTCTCTTAGCCACATTCAAGGGGTAGGGGAATAGGCTTCATCATTTGATGGAAGACATTGTCAAGTTGTTTTGCAAGGAGTATGGATACAGGGGGAGTGAAGAATTATGGCCATTTTTGCATTCATTCTACAAGATGCTAGTTACAGAACTATTCCTCCTAAATGACTACAATGATGTTTGGCATTATATTGTAGGTGCTGAGTTTAGGACTGATTAACATATTAAAGTGGCCACTTCTCCAATCAAATTATATTCAAGATATGTATTCGATAACAAACTTCCAGTAAGACGGTTACCAAAGTATCCATGTTTCTGATGCACTGAGTTGGTAGGTTCCTTCTGAGCAGCTCACATATTTCCAAGTAGATAGCCCGGGCCTGGACGATGGCTTGGCTGGGTGCCCTGGCATTTCAGGTGAGGTAGATGTCACTCCACAGTAACAAGCTCCTTGCAATAAAACTGCTCTCCTCCATATGCATATCAGATCTGGAGATCCTATAACTTACCTAAATTTACAGGACATATCAAGTGTGGAGCCAGAGTTCTCCCTGAGGTTTACTAGCTCCTAGCCTCACACCTGTAGGGAGCTATCTTCTCTTTCCAGCAGTTTCCTCTGAATTTCAAAAAATAGCCAAGTTTGGTTTTGAACCAGCTCTTTCCTGATGAGCCATGGTCTTAGCTACCACGTGTTGCAGCCACCACCACTGTGGGCTTGAAGGTGTGTTTTTACAGACCGACTCATTTACCCCTTTATCCCAAGTGGGCCTCTGGGAATTTTAAGGGACAGATAAAGAAAGACAAAAATAGATAAGTCCAAACCCAGTTACATTTTGTATAAAGAAAAGACTGACTTTCCCCTCCTCCTATCCAGTAAGGTTTGAAGCCATGAAGAACCCTCATTAACCTCATATCTTATCCTTATTAATGATCAATAATAATAATCAAAGCTGATGGGTCAATGCTTCATGGACCAAATTATGAACTCAACATTGAGGATGTTATTATTGTTCATAATGAAGATAGCATGATTAGATATTGCTTTTACATTTTCATATCCCGTTCCAAACCTCCACTAATTAAGTCTCATAATATACCCTATGTTTAATTAAGCATCTTGGTATCTTTACCTTTATTTTCCAGATGCTAAATTCAGTCACCCAAAGGTTAAATGCCTTTCTTAGTACATTGGGAAAGGTAGTTTCTGCACCCTGGTGCATGAACTCTGTACCCGGGAATACATGGAGGAATGAAAAGATCAGGAATTTGAAAATCAGAACAACTGGGATGTGAAGCCTGGTTCTGCCATTTCCAAGATGCTTGGTTTTGAGCCAAAGGTTGACCCTTTAGAGCTCTCAGTTTCCTCTTGTATGAACTACCTGGCAAGTATTATTGTAAAGAAGTTCCAAACACAAGGTGAGTGCCAAACGAATGCAAAGTTTCTTCTCCCCCACTCAGTGCACACTTGGGGAACATTTGGAATTATCTTGCTTGGGCTTTTGCATAGGCATATTAGTTTAGAACGTAAAATATAACAACCACCACAACAATAACTATCATCACTTATTGAGTACTTATTATAAACCAAGCACTGTTCTGCGGACTTTACATGCCTTTAGCTATTTCTCTCAAAACATTACTATAGGGGCAGCGTATTATCCTCATTTAATAGTTGAAGAAATGAAGGCACAGAAAATGGAGGCCAAAATCTCTCAGCTGCTATACAGCAGTGTCTGATTTAAACCTAGACATTCTGGCTTCAGAGTCAGGTTTTAAGGATCTTTCTCATTTAAAAGGTCTTTGAGAAATTGCTTCACCCAGACAGATCCCTATTGCTCAATTATTGCATACTCTTGAAATGTATTTATTTATGCAAGCTACATACCATACATTCATTCAACATGTATTTATTAAGCACACAGTAGCCACCAAACTAACACAGTTTAAGTGTTAATGTATCATCCTGGCTTATGTAAACCACTAAATCACTCATTATATATTTCCCTTCCAACTCATTCCTAAGAATCTTTTGAGATGAAAAACTCTCTGAAATGAGTCTACTCTTGCATTAATTCAGGACTCATTTACTTATTTTGTGTACAAGACCCAATTTTCTATGCAATAATAGAGTGTTTCTACAAACTTAGTCTTTAGGTCTGCATCAGAATTACCCAGGATGATTACTTATCACCAGATTCCTGGACGCCTTCACAGATCTACTGAATCAGAATGTCTGTAGGTGGAGACCAGGGATCTGTGTTTTAATTAGCATCCCAAGTGATTCATCGGCACCAGGAAATTTTAGAACTACTCATAAGCCTGTAGTTTCTGTCTTCCCATGCCCAAAAGATTAAGGAGAGAGGTAAATCATACACCAAATGAATAGCACAAAGTGTATGAACAATAAAGTACTCTAAGAAATATTCAAACAAATTTCTGGAGGACTCTGAGTAGGAAAGAGCGTACATTCCTAAAAGTTCTCAGTGAATTCTCCAGGCAGAATTCCCACAAAAGTGTGGCTATGGCTAAGACTTCAACTTTCCCTTGTAACTTTGGTCAAAGGCCAGTATTTCCAGAAACACAGATGATTGTGTTTATCCTCTGGGGGCCTCTGCCATCACAGCAGCCTGCAATTCCGTGCTCACCCAATGTGCAAATTTTGGACTTTTATATTTAACACTCAGAATATTGAAAGTAGAAAAAAAAAAAAAGTCCTTTAAACTGTGGTCAAAGCTATGAGTTCCAAAATTCTGCTCCGAAATTCAAAGGCTAATAACTCGTTCCTTTGTGGTCTATTCTCTGCAGGAACAGTGCTTCTCTGAAAGTGTGAAGGTGGAATGTCCTACTCCTGCTCTAGGGGGAGAGGGAGGATGCAGGGCAGTGTGAGGTAAGAACACATTAAAAATGCCAAATACTATCCCACTGAGTTAATTTTTAAAGAACAATTTTCCCACGGCATTATTTGTAACCCTCCATTGTTTTAGCAGCTCCAACATCATAACCAATTCCCCCCCGACAAACTCCCCAGCCATGATAATAACTAACACTGTCATCCTTTAACCTGTACTGGGGAGTAGTTTAAATGCTTCCCGTATATTAACTCACACTATCATTAATCAGTTAAAGCAGTGAGGGAATAATAAGAAGAGGCAGAGAGGTAAGACCATAAGCAGCTGCTGCCTCCAGCTCAGCGATGCTTGTACTCACAGATCTCAACAGAACATCATCTACCTTTTATCGGTTTTTACCATGTGCTAGGAAATAGACTGTCTCATTTATTTTGCACAAACCTATGAGGTAAGCATTGCTGGGTCATCTTTTAAATGACCATCCTAAAGTTCGAAGAGGTAGAGTCACTTGCCAAAGCAAAACAAGTAAGTGGCAGAGGTGAGAGACAAAAGCATATCAGTCTAAATCAGTTCCCTTAAATACCAGATTTTCTACCTTTCTACACTCCTAAGTCCGAGGTAATAGCATATTGCAATGGAAGTATATTCTTACATTAATTACTTAATTTTGTGTAGGAAATATCCCTTTTATGTAACTATTGCTCTCTGACCTCCTGCATTAACATCTTGGAACAAATTATCATTTTCCATGACCTTCGATCCTTTAGGTTAAGAACCTTAACTCCTCCTTGCCCACCTTCCCATCATGCCAACTGCTGAAAATATCAAAGTTTGGGTGCATTTGTTTTCCTGTCATAGAACGAAGACATTAACTGCACCCTGCTATAAGTTTACATGAATGAATTGTACTCTCTCATAGGCTTTCTATGTTCGAAGTTTATCTTTTAAAAAAAGAAAAAGGATCCATCTATACAGGTGCTGTGGGAAGTTTCCAATGCAATGGTCTGGGCCAGAGTTCAAATAACATCATTTGAACTTTCGCTATTTTTTTTTTTTAATTTGAGAGGGATCGAACACAAAAACGAATAGACATTTTCTATACTGTCCTCACTTAATTTAATTGAATATAAAAATAGTAGCCTTTGGAAAACCTGATTTCTGGCTTTGGTTCTCCCACTGATCACCCAGAGAGACTTTGCACAAGTGGTTGAAACATAATTGACACTGAATAAATAATGATTGTCATTATTATTGAATTCTCAGAGATGTATTAGTCAGTGTATCCATAAATTAAAGCGGTTTGATTTGATAATATCTGAGGTCCCTTTCTGCATGTATTTTCTTGAATCTAAATTTTAATGAGAAAAATTCTCTCTCTTGGGAAACTTTCTGAATCAACTTTTCTTTATTGTTAACCATAACTTGTTTTCTCACAGTTGGGCCAATTTTTCTTTCCTGGTCCCACTACCCCTCAGGTGAAATTGTCACTTTCATGATCTGGTGAGTGGAGTGTGAAATAATTAAAGGTGCCTTCAGATTGAGTCCAACTCGCAAATAGTAGGATTGGTTTTCCTCCAACCTATGTCAAGGCATGGGTCTGACAAGTTGCCACCCCAAAGGAGATTTTTCAGAGCATTTCAAACAGCTGAAACTTGGGCTTATAATGAAAATTGTCCCTCATCTTACAATGGGGCTTGCATAAGTTCACTATATAACTCATTTACATATAGCCGGATCTGTCATTTGGGCTAATTAGGAAAAAGCCAGACTAAACTTGAGAAGTCCATGTTCTAGAATTCAATTCAAGTTCCCATGGGAATATCCTTACAGAAATAGAAAAATACTCATTTTTAACTAGCCTATAATATAATAGGTATAGTAGAGTACTTGAAAACAGCTCTTTTAAGGAGTCTAAGCATTTTGTGTACTGTTGATTATAGCTTTGAGTTGCTTGGCAAACTTTATAGATGATGCAAAGAGGAAGTTATATACTCTGAATTAGTAGACCCCTGAAATAACAGTGTTAGGTGAAATAGTTTATACTCATAAAAAATAGTTTATGCTTCCATTAACAGAATACTCCTGGCCTGTCCATGATCCTCTGGGGAAGAGAAGTACATTATCTGATTGGTAGGTTCTGGAAAAAAAAATGGGCATCCATTTTCTTTTTTCTTTCTTTTTTGTTTTTCCCTAGTATTTGCCTGCCTCTAAGGAGAGTGCATTCTCAGCTGCTGTTTGCCATATGATGGGCTTAGTTGAGGAGCTTCTCTCCCTGTTCAGGGAAGGCCTGAGATTGTCCGCTGCACCAGTGAGTGGGCAGTAAATTTAATCTGAAAGAACCGCTCTCTTAAGGAGTCTCATTGTTTTGTGTACTGGCAGATCCAATTCATTAATACACCACATAATCCAACAGCTTTCCTAGTAGCAAAGATGATAGCCTACTTCCTATTTTGACTCCTGTGGCTTATCTCTCCATTGGTTCTAAACATTGGTGGGAAAATAGGATGTTATTTATTGGAACAAACTTTACATTCCATAACGATATCCAGGACATGAGGCTAAAATGAGTTCATTGTGTCTTCATGTGGACCAAGAAAGATTGAACATGTATATTTTTGTACAGGTTAGTGTAAAGGTCATAATGTTGAAGGTTAGGAGATTCAAGTTTAAGTTGAGGCTCTCTCTCTCTAAGTTGGGGGGCAGCATGGATTCTGGTGCCAAACCCACCTGTGCCACCTTCATACATCTGCCAAGTAGTGGCTTTACTTACTTTGGGCAAGTTAAATAACTTCCCTAAACCACCATTTCCTTCTTTGTAAATGAGAGAGAACAATGCCTACTGCATAAGGCTGCAGAAAGGATTAGACAACAGTGGTGTATGCAAAATATTTGGCTTACTGCTGGCTAGTGAGTGGTCAATGCACTGTGCCATTCAAATTGTTATCTTTTCTACCTTGGGGAAGTTGCTTTCCCTCTGGAGGTCTCTGTTCCTTCATCTGGAGACAAAAGGTATAAGACTCAGATGTATATAAAGTCCCTTCAAGTCTGACTGCCTATGATTGTATTTTGCAGGCTCTCAGAGTGAAAAAGAGATACACATGAATTTGTGTGTATGTGTAATATATGAGGTTTATGTTTGGGTCCCACATAAGCCTTCCTTTCTCTCTCCAAAATTTTTTTACCATTACTGGAAAACACCAACAGAGGGCATCAGGAT
The DNA here is from genome assembly GCF_023851605.1 of Tamandua tetradactyla. NCBI lineage: Eukaryota > Metazoa > Chordata > Mammalia > Pilosa > Myrmecophagidae > Tamandua > Tamandua tetradactyla. The sequence continues at coordinate 40,221,180 of NC_135328.1, forward strand.
TTAATTCTGGGTGAGCTGCTCCAGGAGCTGAGGATTTGGCTGTCTGACATGTCTCTAAGCAAAACTATTTCCCCACAGGGATGCTAAAGTTTTAACCCTTGTTCTGACACTTCAGTAACCTCAGCCCCTTCCTTCCCGGCTGGTGCTGAGATGCATGCGTAGGCTTTTGTTTCTAGTATTTCTCCCCTGAACGTATATGACTTTTTCTGGGACAGGGGCTGGCAGCACTTTGTGGAAACAGAACAGTGATTAATAACATCTGAGCTCTCTCTGCTGAGTGTCGAATTGAGGCATGTGAGTTAGAGAGCCTGATCCACCCAAGGGCTGCTCTCTTGTCTGAAATGACACCAGAGAACCTTCCAGCAGAGATGCAGAGTCGGCCAGTCGAAGCAGAGAGTACAGTGAGTAGAGAAAGCAATCTCTGCGTACGGTGCACCCATAACTCCCTGTAAGAAGTCTGGCAAACTGCTGGACTGCTCTGTGCCTCATGTTACCCTCTTGTTAGAGGAACAATCACACTTCACTCCAGGAGACTGCATGTACATGGTGTCAAGGAAAAGGGCTGCGTTTGGACTTGAAAGCTGTGCTACCATCCTTTACATACTGTGGTAGTTAGATTCAGTTGTCAACTTGGACAGGTGAAGGCACCTAGTTCTGTTGCTGTGGACATGAGCAAATGGTACGTGAACCTCATCTGTTGCTGAGTTACATCTATAGTAGCTTAGGAGGTGTGCATGCTGCAATGAATGACGTTTGACTTAATTTGCTGGTGCTTAAATGAGAGAGTGCAATGTAGCACAGCCCAAGCAGCTCAGCATACCTCATTTCAGGACTCACCGCTCAGTCCAGGCCTTTGGAGATGCAGAAAGAAATCACCCTGGGGGAAGTTGTTGGAACCCAGAGGCCTGGAGAGAAGGCCAGCTGAGTTACCCTGAGCCTTCCCACATAAGAAAGAACCTCAGTGGAAAGTTAGCTGTCTTTCCTCTGAAGAACTAACAAAATAAATTCCCTTTTATTAAAAGCCAATCCGTCTCTGGTGTGTTGCATTCCGGCAGCTAGCAAACTAGAACACGTACTAAGTGTGTGTTCTTGCACATCATTTAAATTCCTGGCGCTTCATTTTCTATCCACAAAATGGGAATAAACCCATCATGGCTTCCTCTTGGGATGATACTGAGAAGCAGTAAGATGCATTTATGAAAAGCTTTTTGGAAAAGTGTGAACTGTCAGCATAAGGGATAGCCTATCATCACCACAGTTAGTTGTTGAGGTAGTGCCCGTGGTGGTGGTGGACTTGGCACTAGTAGTGCCTGCTGGGCTGTAGTGCACTGGCATTGCTGGCCATCATCGCTGTTGAGAAAATAGTTTGTGGGGTTAGATCCCTACCTCCCCATTCCCCTTGCAAGTCATTCACAGCCTATAAAATGGAAAACATGGTAGTATTTCCCATGTGTTATGAGAAACACGCAGGATATTGTACATAAAACACTTAGTGCAGATCCTGAACTAGAGTAAATGCTCAGTGAATTGTTAATTGTTTGGGTTATCACCATTATTATCTCTCCCTAATAAGAGGAAGCATTTTAAAGGACGTTCTAATGCCTCACATGTGGAAAGCATCTCCAGATTACTACAACTCCCACAGGTGCTGACTTTTCCTGAACTGCCTGAGCACTTAACATCTGTGCTAGCAACCTACAGAAAATCCCATCCTCAAATGCCTGGTACATTTGAATAGAAGCTTGTGTAAATGCTACCCCATTTGGCATCCTGAGCAGAGAACTCTGGACACTGTTAACCCTTTCCTACCAGCATCCAAATATTAAGAATCTCAACTCTCATTGAAGCTTGTAAAGACTTTCATCTAATCCAATCTCCTCATCTGACAAGGAAGAAATTTGAGAACCAGAGAGGGAAAGTGAACGATCCAAAGTACTAGCCCAAAGTATTGGCGGGGCCTGGATTAAATAACTAATCAGTCTATTTTGCTTACCTTCTTTTCTCCACTGCACTACGCTGACTTCTTAGAAGGAAATGAATTGCATTAGTGAAATCCTGACAGGGCTTGAAGCTTAGAAAGCATGCCAGGGCCCATCTAGAATATTCCCCTATGTCAAGGCTGAACTTACCAGGCACCATCCCAACCCGAGGCAATTTGCCAATACTTCTAGTAACATGCTCTGGAAAGTAATGATTCACTGTATCCCTGAAGGATGGAATACAGGAAGAAGAAAAGGAAAGAAGGAAGGAAGTAAGGAAGGGGAAGAAAGAGAAGGGAATGGAAGGAAAGGAGGGAGAGAGGGAAGAGTGGGTCTTAGTGTCCTAGGGATGCCGTAACAAAGTGCCACAGACAGGTGTCTTTAAAAAACAGAAATTTATTGACAAACAGTTGTGAGAGCTAGAAGTCAGAAATCAAGATACCAGAAGGGCCATGCTCTGTCTGAAGTCTGGAGGGAAGAATTTGTTCCATGCCTCTCTTCTTGCTCCTGGTGGTGGCTGCAATCCTTGGCTCTCCTTGGCTTGTGGCATAACTCAGTCTCTGCCTCCATAGTCACGTGGCTGCCTTCTTGCTCTGTCTGTCTCCCATGTCCTCTTGTAAAGACACCCGTCATATTAGTTTAAGGACCCACCCCCTCCAGTATAATCTACATGTGCAATGAACCTATTTCCAAATAAGGTCACATTCTCAGGTACTGGAGATCAGGATTTCCATATACTTTTTGGGGGGACACAATTCAACCCAGTACAGGAGGTAATTTTTATTAAATTCCCCTGTGACAAGCACTGTGGTTGGCACTTCACATAGGTATGTAATTTTATTTCATCTTCACCACAATCTTATTAAGTAGGAATTGACATCTCTGATTTACAGACTAATTGTTGCTTAGAGAGGCTAAGGAGCAAGTGCTGGGGTTATCATCTGAGCCTTTTTAACTACAAAATCTGTAAGCCTTTCAAAATTATGCCACTTCAAATAAAAGAAAAAATATTTTCAGGGACATGAAGTTGTCAACCGCTGACCTTAGACTTTGTATTTACAGACATTGGCCTAGGTTTCATTTGAGACATTCACGTGTTTATTCATTTGTTCAGTCAGTCATTCCTTTGTTTATTCACTCAACTGTCTATCCATTCATCCATTTAACAAACCACACGTTGCATGTCTATCACCATAGAAGAGGCTGAAGACTCAATGCCTTTTCTTTCCAGCCAATCTCAGTGTAGTGGGTTTGTCTATTTTGTGCCTGCAAATATGTGAACACATATGCATGCACCTAAAAACACAAAGCATCTGCCTTCCCATGCAGATATGCAAACACATCCAGGTTCCCACCTCCGTACTGGCCAGCTCTTTGTATTTAGTCTCTTTCCAGAGAAATGCAGAAGAAGATAAGCAGTAGATGCCCTGGGGCCAGGCTCGGTCCAGTTTTCCTGAGAATTACCCATGCCTTCATTGCTGGTTGCAAAGGCTGCAGATGGTCCTGCTCTCTCAGATGCTCTGCTCCAGAAGGACTTTGATGGTTAGGCAGGCCTGGGGGCTCTCTCAGTCTTAGCAAGCTGACCTTAAGAGAAAGAAAAACTCAGAGAGAGAAGGGAGGACCTTTTCGCAGCAACAGAGGGATCCTCTTGTAGTCTGGGGGAAAGATTTCATCTAGGAGAGTACAAAGAAGAGAATGGTGAACAACCTTTCATCTCTTAAAAAAATGAAAGAAAAGGAAAAACAATGGTGATAATAATAATAAAAAACATGCATCCTACTAGAACATAATTGTTTATCTTACTTGTCTGCTCCCTCAGTAATTGGTAATGAAAACTAACATTTACTTATCAAGCACTGTGCTTACAACTGTACGCTTATGTCTTGCACGGTGATATGAAATGAACTCTGTTATTATAACCATTTTAAACACAGACAGAAAACCGGGGTTCAAGAAAGCTCAGTGACTTTCCCCAAGCCGTAAAGCCAGCACATAGTGGGGTTGAGACGCTCAACCCCTTTCCTAAGCTGCTAGTCCCTCTCCCACCTGCGCTTCCCTTTTCTTATCTGCGATGTGGCTTTTGGTCTGGTGGACTAGATCAGAGTTTCCTCTATCTGGCCAATCATCAGCATCCCTTGGGATGCTTTTAAAACTGCTGATTCTCCAGGCCTCTGAGGTCTTAAATGGGGTGCAGAATGTGTGCTTTCTACAAGGCCCCAGGGTATTGTGAGGACCACGTAGGTTTAGGAGTCACGGTTTCAGATCCCAGAAGACTCAACCAGGTCTAGGGCTCTGTACATCTTATGTCCTTTCACCTGGCAGCTGGGAGGTCAGGAAAGCAGGGATGGGCTCCAGTTGGAGACAGCAGAAGCAGGGCCTGCAGCCAGTCTCACTCTTCTCCCTTGGGCCTGCCCATAAATCTCAGCCTTTTGGGAATAGAGCCAATGAAGATCGGAGGCATTTTCCCCTCGAAGCATCTGATGTCTGCATGTGTCAGTAAGTGGAGCGGCAAGACTGTACAGGCTTCGCCAGGTTTGGATAGCAGCAGTTTGTCCAGACTCACAAGACATTAATTACCAGCCTTGAAAACTGTCTGTGCAAAAAATCATTTACCCTGAGCACCTGATATTTAGCCCACTTAGAGAGCCAGCTGCTTCCTCTTCTACCCCTCTCCCCCAATTGACCTGAAACAATCTCATCTTTCTAGATTATTCTCCCAAAACAAGATGATTTCTCCGGGATGAGACAAGTGACCTGGGTTCCAGTTCTAGCTCTGTCATTTACTGCCTGCATGCCACAGAGAAGTTATTCTTCTTTCCTTACTCTTTTATCTTCACTTGACCTCTTGAGTTTCAAAAGGGGTAAGGAAACTAGCACATATTTATTCAGCTGTGATATTGCCTCTGGTCATTGTAGCCTAGTGTTTAAGGGCAGAGGCTCTGGAATTAGGCAGACTTGAGTTCAAATCTTCTCTCTGCCACTTATTGACTATGCAAACTTAGGTTACTCAATTTATCTCCCTGTGCCTGAGTTTCTTCTGAGAAGTAAGGATAATAATGATACCTACCTTAGAGAGTTGTTGGGAGAGTTGAATAATGTACATAAAATACGTGGCATATGGTAGATGCTCAGGAAATAGCAACAATTATTGTGGTTATTAGTGTTGTCAGACAGTCATGTAAATAGACGATTACACTCTAATGACATAAGTGCTTGGATAGAAACAGCAGGGGTCCCTGAGCTCTAGGGAATAATCCCCAACCAAACCCAGGGGAAGAAAAATTGTTGCTGGTGGGGATCTAAGAGTGATCATGAGTCTCACCCTCAGATGTAAAAGATGAGTAGTGTCCCTCCAGGTGAAAACCAAGGAGACTTTCCCAAAGCAGTGTAAATTGTCCCTGCTAATGTCTTTGGTCCCTTTGCTAATCCCCACCTCCACCTCCAAGTCCCACTGACTTTTTCTCTTTTCCTGGCATGCACCCAGACCCTCCCCACTTTGTGCATCTTTGCACACCTGATTTCCCTGCACACTTCTCCCCACTCATTGGCAGGTAAGTGCTTCTTCATTCTCCTTCCCATCTGACACTGCACTTCTGAGACCTGTTTCTTGCCTAGGTTCCTGTCTTTGGTTTCCCTCCTCTCTGTCTAGGAACTTGCACTTTACTCTTAAATACGGCAGAATTCTCTGATACTGAGCTTGCCCGGTAATGAACTTGTACACGTCTTTAGGTAAAAGCCCCTTGGCTTTATTTCTGGCTCTTATGAGTAACTATCCACCCCCATTCTGAGTCAACCAGCAACCCCAGAATTCTCTGGTGCCCATGAACATGTCTGGGGTTACCTTACCCTGAGTAAACGGTCCTATTATATCAGAGAACTGTACAAGGCACTTGGAAAATCATTATTTATTAACTTGGCAAATATGTATTTCACCAGACATTGCAATAGGTACTGGAGTATAATATGAGGAAGGCATGCCTGGTCCCAGCCCTAAGGAAAGTGGTGGTACAAACAGAAAGACAGACAACCAGACAGAAGATTCACAATGAAGAGTGGTGGGGAGGTTCAGGAAACTGTTGGAGGAATAGAGGAGGGGCTACTGTCTGAGTCAGCATTCTTAGCTGAAAACCCCGCTTTTTTGTAGTTTACATGGAAAAGGAGTTGAAGAAAGGCATGAACTAAAGGGAGCCACAGAGAGTCAAGCTTGTACACCACAGAGCCAGGGGAAAGGTCCAGACCATAGGCTGGGAATTGCCAATGAACCCCCCACTGTCACCCCTGACCAGAGGTGACTGCACACCACTGGCCTGGGTGCTGGACACCAGATCTTCCACCAGCTCTGGCCTGAGTGCCAAATGCTTCCACTACCAGGCCCGCCAGGAAAGAGATTTTGTACTTGCCCCCTTCCTCCCCTCATGGCCTTCCTAATCAGGATCTAACTTGGGTGTGCCTGATTGGTCAGCCAGGCCTGCAGACAATCAAAATGAGGATCAGGCAGGGCATTGCCCAACCAGAGAGAGAGTGCTCAAAATTGCCGAGCAGCTGAAAAAGCAAGACCAAAGGCCGTTACGAATACGCTGGAGAATCTGGGGGAGAAGGAGAGTGGAAGGGAAAACGAAAAGCTTCTCAGAGGCAGTGATGTCTCAGCTGAGCTGTGAGATGTAGAAAGGTGTTGTGAGCCAGGTAAACACAGAGGGGCAGGGTGGGGTGGGGATGCTGTTGGAAACAGAAGGAAAAGCAGGCCCAGAAGCCTGGAGATGGGAGTAAGAATGTTGCCTCTGGGAACACCAATAGTTTACTGTTGCTAAGAGAGTTAGAAGCCAGCACAGTGAGAGCTGAAGCGGGAGAGGTGAGTGGGGCCAATATTCCAAAGACGCAAATCCCCTAGACTGAAAAACAGGAGCATAAGCAGCCTATATTCTCCAGAGACAACAAAGAAAGAAGATTTTTACATGTTCCAAGACTGCTCCTATAAGTGTCTCTGATGTTTCCTTTCTTCTTTTATTGAAGACACATCATTGCGGCTCACTTTAAAACTCCTTGTAAGTAGAAATCCCTCACCATTATGGAGAATTTCTTCCATAAAATCACACAAGCGTGGGCTGTTTATGGAAGCATGAAACATTCCTTGCAGAAGACATCATTTCATATTCATGATGAAAACATCATCAGGCTCCCTTTGGAAATTAGCAGAAGAGATGTATTCCTTTGCCTCTGTCGCGGGACTCGCCCTGCACCTGTCCACCTGTATACCAGGCTCAGCTCACACCCACCTCTTGCATGCACACACCTTCTCAGCCACAACTATCCCCACCACCATTTTCCTAATCAGACTTCCTCTGGACTTCAGTACTTAATGCATATAACTTCTCAGGTGCATATAAACTGTCTACTATTGTAACATCTTGCAATGAAAAGCAAATGAAGCTTTTTCCATTTTTCAAGTTTAAAGACTTCTTTTTGTGTGTTTTCTCCTGAAGAAGCTGCAATATAATTGCAATATTTTCTCCTTAGTATTTTATGGAAACTATAGGCATCAAACTATGGCTCTTTTACACACAGAAGGCTCAATAAATTGCAAACTGAATGTCAAATTAATACATAAGCCAATTCAAGGCTCCTTAAGGATGTGTCCTATTTCTGTGCTAGAGTTCAGAGCAATAAGCTATGCAGGGATGAGCCAATATCTCCTAGATATTTCTTCTCCAGCTATCTATCATGGTAAGTCATGAGGTTCAGAGTAGAAAGATAACCATTCCAAGACTGTTTGACTCTCTTCTGTTCTTGAACTTGTGAGTAGTATAGAAGAGAGAAGATGTGGCTACAGAAGACATAGATTTCTTAATTATGTCCCTGTTTGGTGCAAGGGAGAGAGAATGAGCTCTTTAAGTCACAATAGGACCACATACAAGCCATTTTCCCTCTCTGAGACATTTCTTTAGCTTTAAATTTCTCAGAAGCAATAGCAAGGAAGGCATGTTATTTCCTTTATACAGCACTCTGTTAGGAGCTCAAGTAGAAAACCCTTTCTTCTTCTAGATAAATGTCCGAACATCTGGAAATAACCCAGGAAGGTGTGTTTTAGTCAAGACCCTTTGGGATGCAACTTAGGTTGGTTTAAATCAAGAGGTCTGCAATTCCATGGAGACCTGGCAATTCAAAGTTGGCTTGAAATCCCCTGAGAAGAGAAACTGAGAAGCTACGAGGATCCAAAGATCCTTTCTCATTTTTTATCTTCCCTATTTCTCAGAGTGCTATTGTTTCTTCTGCCTTAGTCCCAAGGGTCCTTTGCCTTCTGCTTGTCCCTGGCTCATGGTTCATGGTTGCTGATGCAAGTCCAATTCTCTATTCCTTTGTTGGAAGCAGCACCTATTGGTAACTGACTCAGACTTTCATTTACCCAAACCCGAACTCCTGAAAGAGCAATATGATTGGCCTAGTCCATTGTGTCGGTGCCTGACTGCTGTGTTCTGGTTGGTTGTGGTTGGGCTAAAGGGCTCACTGGACACAAAGCATGTGTGCTCCTCTATAAGGAGGGATATCAGGTAGATTTACTAAGAAGAATTGTAATTAAAACAGGATTTTAAAGTTGTATTGGTCACCTATGTAACAAATTGCCCCGGAATTTAGTGGCTTAAAACAAAAATAAACATATACTATCTCGCTTTCTGTGGGTCAGGAATTCAGTAGCAGCTTAGCTGGATGACTGTAGCTCAAAAGTTTTCATGCAGTTGCAGAAAAGAGGTCAGCTAGGGCTATAGTCATTTGAAGGCTGGACTGGAGCTATAAGATACATTTTCTAGGTAACTCACTAACATGCCTGGAAATTGATGGTGGCTATTGGCAGGAGGCCTTAGTTCCTGCCCACATGTTCCTCTTCATGTGTTGTTTAAGTTGTCTGTATGTCATGGCAGCTAGCTTTCCTCTGAGCAAAAGATCCAATGGAGAGTGAGGCAAAAGCCAAAACATCTTTTATAACCTAGCCTCAGAAGTCACACTGTCATATCTATAATATCCTATTGATGACACAGTTCAGCCCTATTCATTGTGGGAGAAGGCTATAGAAGGGTAGGAATAGCAGGATGTAAGAATCACTGGAGGCCGCTTTGGAGGCAGGCTCTCAGGAAAGCCAGCACTAGCACAGGTTTGTAGAAACAAAGAGGAAACCTCGTCGCTGATTGGCTCCTGCCAGTTGTTTCTTACCAGACAATCAAGAAACTCTCTTTTAGTTCCAACCTAAATCCCTCTTGCTTTCTATTCAGAATTAAAAGGAACCGTTTGTGCCTTAGAGTAGAGATGCTGTACAGCTGGTTAACTACATATTCATGATTTGTAGGACACCATTCACCCAAGAGATCTGTTCTCATTTCCCTAGAAATGGGTAGCTGGAGCCCCTGCAGAGAGCGGAGCCTAGCTCCATGAGGAGAACCAAGGAGTGGGTGCCATATACATCAACTGATGACAGTGATCAATAAGGTCTCACGTGGTGGACATACTCTTAAAAGAAGACAGGGGAGGAGCAAAGGAACTCGGGGCTTCTGTTTGGGAAATCTGAACATTCAATAACTTTTGGTATTTACAACACTGGCCACATTTTCAGAACCCAGGGTTGACAGGGAAATGAAGAGCTAAGTAGAAAAAAATAAAAGAAGATTGTATGTGCTCAAGGCCAAAGATGAATTATTCTAGGAAAACAGGTTAAATTCTGAGGCCAGAGTGACAAAATAACGTGTGCTTCAGAACCTCTTAAGGGCTCAGAGAACTATGGTGTGGCAAGAGATCAAAAGATCTGGCTCCTTATCCCCAAGTCAGGTGTGCTGTCCTGGGATTTTTTTCCAGTGTAAGAGAAATGAAGACTAAAAGTTGAATTTTGAATTTTTAGTTGGTTGTGCAAAGTGTTATAACACTTGCAAGCAGTGCAGAATTGGGTAAGGATTGTCACCTCTCTGAACCTCTGTTTCTTCTAAGTGGAAAAAGACCAAATAATGGTACCCACTTTGCCTTCTTTACAACACTGTTGAAAGCACTCACAGATCTGCCGAAAGCCCAAGGAAAGTCCCTATTGGAGAAAAAGGGTTGGACCTCGGGGTACTTTGAAGGGCTGCTGCTGCTGCTGCTGCAGTCACGTGGGGGCAGGACAAAGAGACCATTCCAATCACCAAGCATGCAAATCAATAGGGTTATCCACCTTGAGAGCTTCAGTGATTGTAATAATAATAATCACTTTTCGTTTGGGACTTCCTGGGCATATTAGGAGCAAATATTGAACCAGTCTCTTTGGATCCTAGCATGTAAGAAATAAAGCTCAACCTCCTTGGGCACGGGCTCCTCCCTGGTCAAAGAGGGACCTGGCGGATGCTGCTCTGCAGGCAGAAGGAAGAAAACAGTAGGCATGGGAAATAGTAGAAGGAAATAGGGTGAGTAACAGGGATGGAGGCCTCAGCTGTTTCACTTCCTGGTTCTGGCTGTCCCTGAGGCCGAGCTCCATGCCTGGCCCTGGCCTCCTGGAGAAGGAGCCCCACCTTCCACCCTCTTAGAATAAATTTCTCCTTTTGCCTAAGTTACATATGGGTCTGATTTCTGTCACTTGGAATGAAAGTAGCTCTAAATAATGCTATCCTTGTAAAAGGAATTGGAGTAAAAGTGGCTCTAATAATACAATTCTTGTAAAAGGAATTAGTGTGTTCAATTTGTGGTTTGATTGATATCAGCTCTCTCACAGCAAGAAACTATTTTATTACTGAGAGACATAGGAATATAACGATTTAAGAGTTTCACCCCAGATCAGCTGGGTTCACATCTCAAACAAACCCACCAACCTCTCTGTGACTCAGTTTCTTTGTCTAGGAAATGCTGATAATAGTAATAGTAATAATAATAATAACACTTACCTCTGAGGATTATTGTGAAGATTAAATGAGTTGCCACAGAATCAAGGTCACTTATCATCATTACACCTTACAAAAAAAAAACAAAAAAGTCATGTGAGTCCCCCAATCCTGGCTTCAGTATGAACTTCTTAAAAGTCAATTTATCATTATTCACAAACAGGGAGGAAAAAAATTACTTTTTGAGTGCTGAAAGAGTCATTGTTCCCTGTGATAATGGGATGCCTTCAAAATAATCAAAATTTCCTGTTGAAATTGGCTACCTCTGCCACATATAAGGTAGCTGAGACCCCGAGCTTTAGAGGGGGAGCCCCATGTGAAAATTTATGTCCATGCTCAAAAATCCTGGAAATAGAGATTGATAATTGAGATTCCAGCTGAAGCAGAATGAACAAAGATGCTCTAATTAAATTCTGCATAGGAGCTAATTAACCCATTTATGTGTTTTCTTCCTTTGTGCAATAGAGGAAACACATTACCAGCCTTCATATATTTGCAACCTATCAGTATGTTGGGTGTGATTTTTTTTTTTTGCCCCCCCTTGAATAATGTGGAAGGAGTGAAGTGCCCTCCATGGGCTCTTCAAGCCATACTTCATCTGTCCAAAGCTTCTGCTTAGTTTTGACATCAGCTCTGGGAAACTCAAGCATGCTTTGCAATTCAGAAGGACCACAGAAGTCATCCTGTAGGGCCACAACCCACTAATCAGATCCATCTCCTGACACACGCGCTCCTTCAGAACATCCCAGAGCCATTCAATGGACCGCTCAGCATTCAGGAAATCTCTCCTTGTTCCCATGCTCTGTGATTGACAGTCGAGGAGAGCATTTGAGGGAAAGAGTCCTCCCGCCCACTCCAGCCTTGTGGCAAAGGTATTTGCTCCCTTGGGAAGGAAGTGATCCGTCTGGGGGAGAACGCCGTTTTGGCAAAGTTTGCGTAGGAACAGCCTGTCTCTGCAAGCCTGTGTGTGTAAGTGTATGCATAAAGCAGCCACAGTTAAGGATAAGACAACGTGCACACCATAAAAAGGCACTTCTTTATACAAATGCTCAAAAACATATGATGCTGAAAGACTTAAGACCACAAAAATGAATTTGTGCCTAATTCAACACAGCTATACATCTTTCTTCTTCAAAATTAGTGAGCCTGAATTATCATTGGCTTTATTATGTGAACAACCACAGATAGGAAAGAGTCTTAGGGAGAAACAGTGAGAGAGTAGAAAAAAAAAAAAAGGAAAAGAAAATAATAGTGAGAAGAGTACAGGGAGGGGAACAAAGAGAATGCAAGTGAGTTTGCCTGCGTGCCAAGTTTGAGTTGGAAGGGTTTATGAGGATTTTGTACAATACTGTAACTCTATATGCTCTGAACATTAGCTGGATTACCTCCACATTAACCTCCTGATCTTTGGCCTAATGTTCAAATTCAGGGAAGAAGCAGTTTCCCTGGAGGATTTGGATCCTTAGATTTGCTTTGGTTGATTTCCAGATAAACTGGAATGTGACCAACAAATTGTTTTTAACTTTAGATGAATATACATTTGCATAATCATTAATAATATAATTATTTTTTTAATTCATTTCTAAAATTCACCCCAACATATGTTACTAAAACAGAAGAATCTCAATTTTGTGGTTGAAGAAATTAATCCCCATAGGCCAACTGGGGAAGGTACAACCATTGAATTAAAAATCATTCACATATTATGTGATCATATTTTAATTCTCCACCAAACGTTCCACAGTAGGTTAATGGTAGATGTTACCTTGAACGTGTACATTTTGCTTCCTTATGATCTTGCAGAGTGTCTACCTACACTGGGCTGGAATGGATTAATTAATTGGTAACGAAGAGGCCTGGATCCTATCCCTGGTTGCACAAGCTGTGTGACCTTGGACAAGTCATTTACCTTCTCTGTGCCCCTTCTTCCTTATTTGTAAGTGTGAGCCTAGCAATGTCTCCCCTATTTACCTCACATTATTTCTTTGCAGGAGAATGAGGTTTCAGTTGTGGAAGTTCTTTGGAGAGTTAAGCCCCTGAACAAAATGCAAGTTTTTATGTACCCACACACGCATACACTATTCATGATCAGGAATATATAATGTACACCGTGTTGAATATACTGTAGGTGTTTTGTGCTTTGAATGCAAATGCCTGGAGATCCCAGCCCATTACAGCATAAAATAGGTGTCCTCTGTGAGATGTAACCTAGGTGACACTGCACATTCAGCTGCACCTGTGCTCTGACACAGACTGTGGTGTGTAGAGAATAGCTTGGCAGATCAACATATCCAAAAGCAGAGGGAACAGAGATACGCAATAGCAGCACCAAAGGCTGATAGTCCATTAAGGCCAAGCTGAAATGTAATTTTCCTGGCTAGGCTTTCCAGGGCTCCTTTCTTCTCCTAAGGGAATTATTTTCTCCCAAATCTGTGTGTACTTGTTTCACTTTATTGGTGTAGCTCTGAACTCTTAGTACCCATGCCAATCCCACAGCATTCAACTGGCACCAAATAAATGGAATTCCCAGACTTCTAACTCTCCAGCCTCCTGAAACTCTGACTCTGACCTTGAACTATTCCTCAGATTAGACTACATCTTGTTTTATATTCTTCTGGCTTCCAACTTCAATTCAAGCTGACAAATTGTATGGAGCACCCAATATTTGTTAAGATTGTGTGAAGTAATGGGTTCCACAAAACATGTCTCTTGCCCTCATGGAGATTAGAATCTAATGGGGATGATATGAAATTAAACAATTCCATTCTTCAGACTTAGAGATTCATGGAAAATTTCCCAGAAAATGAGACATCCAATCTGAGACTTGTAGGCTTGAGAAGGTATTTATCAGGTGAAAATAGGTTTGGAAGGAAAGGGAAAGCAGAAATTTCCAAGAAGCACATCCAGGAAGCACAAGAGAACCTGCAATATTTAATAAATGAAGATTCATCTAGTCTGGCTGGGGGAGAGTGAGAGCTGGGCAAAGGTAAATGGCAAGCAAGAGCCAATTACTTTACTTATTTCTCCATCCCCAGCTTCACTCTGTGCTTGGTACCTTCACACTCAGCTTTAGGCTCCATCGTTTTAGTTGTGACTTCAGCTCCATCTCCTTCCCTTATAACCTGTTGGTGGCCTTCCAAGTTTGGTCCAACTTCAGAGTCTCTTCTTCCTCGTGGTGTCATTAGGATCCGAATTCCCCTGACCTTGGAAGTGGAAATCAATCTACCTCAATGCTTCTCTTGCACCTACTCTGCATGGTGCAGACTATCTGATTTGGGGTCCTGTTTTATTTTTCTTATCAATATCAGGGCGGAGATGATGTTGTATTTCTCCACAAGTAGCTAGAAGAGTGGCTAACAATGTGTTTTTTCTAAAATACATTTCCATCATGTCACTTTCTGGTTGACAATCCTACAGTGATTCTTCATTAACCTGAGAATAAAACCCTACTCCTGCACACTGCTCACAATTCCCTTAAGACCCCAGCCCTGTTCACCTGCCAGCCCCACCTTGTGCTCTTTCTTCTTCTCGCTCCCCCTTCCAGCCACTTTGACCTTTCAGTTTCTCCAAGGCTTCTCCCTGTCTCCTGCCTTTGAATGCTCACACATGATGTTCCCTCTGTTTGCTCTGCCAACCCCTTCGCTCTTACTCATCTTTAACGTCTCAGCTTATATACCACTTCCACAAGGAGGCTTTCCCTGACACCAGTTTACTTGCTACTGCTAGAACGTGGCACTTATGATGCTTTATTGAAATTGCTTGTTGAAACGTTTGTCTTTTCCATGGGTTTCTCAGCTTTGGCACCCCTGATTGACATTTTGGGCCAAATAATTCTTTGTTAGGGGAGCTGTCCTGTGCTTTGTAGGATGGTTAGCAGCAACCCTGGTCTCTATCCACTGAACACCAATATCACTTCCCCCAGTTTTGATAGCCAAAATGTCTCCAGTCATTGCCAAATGTCCCCCTGAGGGACAAAATCACCCCCCGTTTGAGAACCACTGTGTCAGGCTATCCAGAAGCTTGAAACTGCATCTGACGAGCGCATCCCCAATCTGGAGTGTAGGAGAATCTCACTGATCGTGTGCTGCACAAATGAATAGGAACTTCCTACCAGAAACTCACATTGAATGAATAATATAGGAAGAAAGCTGCACTGGAAGCCTTGGTAGATCAGAGCCCGATGAACGGGTGAAGCCCTTGCAAGTGCAATTGTCCTCTCACTTTGGTCACTAGTCCTCCATATCTGTGCACCCACCAACCAGACAGCCGCTCCTGTCTCCACTTGCACCTCCTTTGGCTGCCCTGCCCTATCCTTATCCCCTCTACAGGACAGAAAAAAGTTTCCAGCTCCCTGAGCTTCCTGCATCAAAGATGTTTAAGCTTTTAATGTGAATCCTGATTAATTAACAAAGGCACAGGACTTACATGCACTTCAAGTTGCTTTTATCTCTGAAAGAAAAGAAGCCTTTTGGCAGATACTTTCTGTTCACCATCTAGTTCAGCATTTAAAAGGGCATGCTTTCACAGGCTGAGCAGGTTACAATTGTGTGTACGTGAAGGGCAATGACTAATAATTAAGGGACAGACCCCTTTATGTCAACTGAAAGGGAAAAAAAATCAAATTCAATCTCTGCTTCATCCCAAACCAACTAGTCTAAGCTGGAGCTGGAGGGCTGTGCCTAGAGTTAGAGGGCTGAAGTGAGAAGGGAAGTAGACATGCAGTGTAGTAGCACCTGTGTTTCTTTGGCTTCCAACGACAGAGTTAACATTTTGCTGAGCACCTACTGGATGCTGTATATAAGCTCTCCCACCAACCCTGTGAAAGACTCAATATAAGTTCATGTTACAGATTGAAGAAACTAAACTTTAGCAGCCTTAAGTAATCTGTCCAAATAGAGCAAGTGGTCTAACCACATGTAGATATGGCGGGGCCAACGATACTTGAGACTCCAATGCCAGGCAAAAACTTTAGACAGTTATTATAAAGGCAACAAAAGTCATTGAAGGTTTATAAGCAAAGCTATGGTGGCATGATCAGAGTCAGATTTTAAAAAGCCTTCATGCATCAGCATTTATAGTATTATTAGGCTGTCTTCCCCACCCCCACCCCATTAGCCTACTGACCTAGGTGACTAGTCCTGCCAGGGCTCAGCAATTACCCAAGGCCCTCCTTATGCCTCTGGGGCTTTCTGCTTAATCACTGAGTTAGGCAAACCCTGGCTGCTTTTCAGGGATATGGGAAAGGAAGCCCGTTAGCTCACAGCTCCTGAGTCTAGTTATTTCCCTGGGATTTGCAGAGGATGTATTTTCTAACTCCTCTACTTCCCCCCACCTTGAATTCCCCTGCCACCACACTCTGGGGACTGGTGTTATCAATGCTGATGTTGTGACTCTCAGTGCTGAAATATAGGCCCCTGATTACATCATAGCTGGGTGATATGGGCCGTCCATTTCCTTATTGGTGACAGTGGGAACATTGCCACCTCGTGAGTGCCTGCAGAGAGAGTTGACCAATACTGTATATATATTTACAGCATGTTGCAATGACTGCCACTGCACAGATGTACTTCTGGGATTGGGAGCCAATTGAAGCCCATTTCAGACAGCAATTTGTGCCCCTCTATTGATAGCTTAGCAATAGCCTCCTAATCTTCTGTGCCAGTTGATAAAAGATGCATTGGATTCTCTTGTCCAGATTTCTGGCTGCCAAGATCTAAGTCAAAGTGATATTCCACCTGTGACCATTTAGCAGCTACAAAGAGAGTTGTTTCAGCTTCTCTCCCTGACTTCTTTGTAACTTACATTTTATTGATGTTTTAAGCATCTCCCACTTAAGATGTCTGCATGTGAACACACAGGGAGATACAAATCACAGCCACAAAGAATATTAGAATACAGACAATGTCAAGCCAGGGTCCCCCCTCGGTCCAGGTTAAAATAAAAGAGGAGGGAAAAAAATCTGCATGCACTTTCTGGTTTTACCCGATTTTTATTCTTTAGAAAGATAACATGGAAATGAATATTCATGGTGAGAAATGTGAGGCTTCGGCCTTGGAAGTATAATTATTGTTGTCATTTTGAATTTCATTAGCGCTTTATATTTGTAAAGCCCACATTGGTGCTTAATTTTTTTTCTGTCCTCCCTTGCTTTTCTCTTCCATGCCTCCATCCCTCCCTAAACTCTCTGCCCTTTTCCAAGAGCTAAATTAGAAACTGTCATTTTTGCCAAAATGAAAAATCAGAAGTGAAGTGGGGAACTGACTTTGACATAGAAATAACCAACTGTGGCAATGGAGATAATTACTCCAGGAAAACTTGCTCAGAGGCTGTGAGGCTATCTGTGAGCTGGTGGCCGAACTGCACACCCTGATCCAGGAGGTCAGCATTGTCCCACTGACGCTCCTTTCTGCCTCAACAAGGAGCAGAGACAAAGCATTGGTAAGTGGTATCCCTGAGCTGGATTCTTCCATCAGTGGGACAGATGATCTTGACATAGTTTTGTGGCTTTTACCGAGATGAACTAGGACCTCTCTGACTGGTTAGAGAGGTATATATGGGAACTGCTATTTATTCAACAGCTCCCATATGCCAGGCAGTGTGCACAAGTATGTGGGATTATTCCTTATGCCAGTTACCTGTTACTGCACGACAAACTAACCCAAAATATGACAACTTAAAACAATAGTTATGATTCATTTTGGCTTACCTGTTTGTGCATTCATAGGCGGTCGGATGATCTGGGCTGGGCTTTTCCATGTGTGTGCCGCCCAGCTGGGGTTCAGGTCTAGGCTGGGCTGGAGAAGCTTAGCTGGGAGGTCTCTGCGCATACCTGATATTCATCCTCGCTCTGGGACCAGAAAGGTGGTCCAGGCATGTGCTGCTTGCTGTGGTCCCAGAATCACATGTCAGCAAGCTCAAGCACACAAGATCCAAAACTGGCACACTTTCACTTCTATTGGTCAAAACAAGTCACACGGACAAGAATGGATACAATAGGTGGGGAAATACTCTGCCTTTTCAGTAAGAGGAGCAGCAAATTCACACGACAAAGGTTGCCAATGCAGGGAGAGGGGCCATAATTTAATGAAAATGATGACGATGATAATTGCTTTCATTTATTGTATGTCTAATCTTGACTATGAGTGGGAGTATGGAGTCATGGCTGTAGCCAGGAACTCTGGAGTTAATATGGAATACTTTAGAGGTACTCAATGAATGTTAGTATTATTATTTTTGTTGTTTTTGCCATATGCCAGATAGTATACTCAGAAGTTGTACATGCATTATCCATTTAAATTGTCTAGTGATTAGAAAATAAATCCCTGTTGATTTTTGTCTACCTGGCCAAAAAGTTTATTTTCTTATGGCCACTTTCCTTGTTAGGGTCTGTTGACATGTAAAAGCAGTATTTTTTTAAAGGAGTTAAAGCTCCTAACTTATTTTTTTGAACTGAATAGTGATATTTTTGAAAACAGCAATGCATGTGCTTTGAAGTGTCATCCTTTAAGCCCTGCAAAAGTTGCTTTTTCTCTCTAATAGTCCATCTGTCTTAGTCACTTGCTCTTTCAAAACACAGAAACAAACCTTAGATAATCTTAAATAACTGCTGGATGAATATGCACCCCAGTGTCTGGCGTTTAGGGCATGGGAAGATCAGGAGAGCTGGACTTGAGTCGTGGCTCTGATGATGCCTTCCATGACGTAGGAATTTCAGCATTATGCTCCTTATTACTGGAGCCCCTTCAGTTGTGAAATGGAAGTCATCAGCCACTGGTTACCTTAACCACACCTTTGGAATGAGTAGGTGGGGTAGCTAGAACAGTATGACAGAGATGTCAGGAAGAGCTTTAAGAAAAGGGATTCACAGTGATTTTTACCAAGATAGAGGCATAATCCCTGATGGGTGTTGAGGTCAGACTGGGATCTGGACACCAAGGCTACAAGTTTCTGATTTACAGATGCTAATGGCAATTGATTTAGTATGCTAACAACTCTTCCATAATCATTGAAATGGAAAGAGCTGTCATTCAACAATCAGAAAATCACCCACCAATACCTAAACCCATAGATTTTTATTTTACCCCTTGGGTCAGTTTTTACCAACTAGTTTTCTTTAAATGAATGCAAATGTCTCCCATCTGTCTGGAATTTTCTCTTAACCTGAGATAATGTGAACTATCAGCCACAGATGGACCTTTCTGCTCTTTTCTATCTATTACCACTTTTCTGATTATTTTGGTGCCCTAGTACTCAATTAAGGGGTAATCAGAGTTTGCACACTGACTGCATTCTGAATCCCTTGATTCTCAAGTTTTCCCAAGCCACCAAAGAATATCCAGAAACCATATTTAGCACAAGACCTGATACAACTAAGTATTTGATAAATTTTTGTTGAGTGAATAAATGCATAAAGTCACATTTTCTCTCTGGATCCTGTCTATTTTTCTTTTTCGAGATCTTTAATGATTCATTTATTCATCCATTCATCCATTCAACAAATATGTAGTAGGATGTATCTGAGAACTTTGTGTGAGTAAAGAAACAAAAACATGAATCAGACTAGACTGTTTCTCGTTCCAAGAAACTCAGAGTAGAGGAATGGAATTAAGACTTTGTAGCAAGCAATATTACCACAGTCATGCTGGTTAATGGTTTAGGGTAATGAAAACACCCTAAAACTCAGTGGCTTGAAATGGCAATCATCTCTTCTCACTCAAACATCTGTTTGAGGTTAGCTGGAGCAGTCTTGTGATTTAGACATGGCTTGGCGAGCCTTATTTCCAAATCTCAGTTAGGCCCAAGTCTCTCACATTATGTGGCTAGACAGGGCATATTTTCCTCATGGAGGAAGCTCCATGACACAAGCGAGGTAGATTGAATGATGTACACAAACATGGACATGCTCTTAATCTTAATTCTCATTCCTGTGTGTGTGAATCCATTGCAAATAAGACCTCTTGATGATGTTTTTTTTCAGCTAAGATGTGGCCCAATGGAATGAGAGTGGGTCTTAGCCCATATTGTTTGAGGCCTTTTAATGAGAAGAAACCAGATGCTGTAAGTTAGAGAAAATCATAGGAAGAAGATCAAGAAGCCAGAAGTCAGTGCAAACCAGAAGAGCAGAACATAGAAGCAGAAGACAATGCCATGCCATGGAAGGCAGGTAAACACAAGCCAAAATCCAAGGATTGCTGGCAGCCAGTTTCAGAAACACATATGGACTCCAGGAGAAAGCATGTCTTGCAAATATTTTGACTTTAGACTTCTTCTAGCCTCATAACTGTGAGCCAATAAATTGCATTTTTTTTTAAAAAAGAGCCAATTCGTGTGGTATTTGTCACAGCAGCATGGCAAACTAAGACAACAAAGCTTTATCTCATTGGCTGGTACCTCATTGTCTGCCAATATCTCCTTGACCAACAGCAAAGGTGGAGAAAATAATAAATATTATAAATAAGTTACAAATAAGGAATAAGGATATTTAAAAGGTAAAAAGCCAATGAGAATCAGAAATGACTTCATGGAGGAGGAATTATTGATTTGAGTCTGAAAAATGAGTGTTGTGCATACATGTAGAGGGTTAGGGAAAACCAATCCAGACATAGATAACAGAGAATTGGGAGTGTGGATGGGCACTAATAAGAGTGTTTATTTTTATGAGGCCATGGATTATAGGAAGAAAAATAACGAGAGAGGAGATTGGAGAGGTTATTTGGAAACTTGAGTATCATGCTAATGGGTTACACAAGCCCTAGAGCAACAAAAATTAATTAGAGAACAACAGGTGAGAATTAAAGCTAACAATTTCTTTAACAACAAAAAAAGTGCATACAGCATTGGCAAGGTACGCATTAGACAATATATTAGTTTCTGAGAATCTCCATAGATGTCAGGGAGAATGAACTACCGGTAGACCGAGGTGATAAATACTAGACATTACACTTTTTTCAAGTATTATTTTATCCCAGTGAATCTTAGTGGGTATCTCAAACCTCAGGCTTAATGCCACAACTGCAGTATATCTCTCCCCTGTGAAGCTTCCTCCTGCTTTCCCATCCTGTCATCTTGAGCAGAAACCCCTACTGCCTTCCAAGGGAAGGATAATTCAACAACTATTGGCCAGCTGCTAGGAGAAAAAGGGATGCTTTTGAGGTCTGGAAGACCCAGTGCAGGGCAGAAGGAAGTGCTGCCTCTGTCTGTACAGTCTCCTCTGTCCCCCAACCATCTTCAACGTAAAATGCCACTAACTTTACGAGAGCCTGAGAATCCATGATTTGGCAGAAGACATTGTTTTTAAGTTACAGAATAAATTCAGCAATTAATGAATCCATGCATTTGTGCATTTTTTTCATTCATTCAACTGATATATGAACACCTCCTATGTGCAAGGACTCTCCTAAGTGCTAGATTCATAACAGAGAACAAGACAGAGAGAACCCCTTTCCTCTTAAAGCTAACATTTGAGTGTTGGAAGACAGATAATCCATCCATCAACAGGTAAACTGCATGTGGTGCAGAAAATCTTGATAAGGAAATGATGGTGAATGGCTGCGTCCTTGGATTCGGGAGTCATGTATATCCTCTCTGAAGGGATAACATTTGCCGTAAGACCTGAACACCCAGAAGGAGCAAGTGAACGCCCCCTCTGTGCCAGCTGCGCAACCTGGAATGTGTGATTCAACCTCTTTTCGCCTCAGATTCCTTAATGGTACAAAGGAGATGATAATAGGACCTCCTTCATAGGGTTCACATGAGAATTAAATACATTATTATTTGCAAAGTGCTTAGAACAGTACCTGGCACATGTCTCTTGCATCAAGTAGCTTGGATCTAAAGATAGAGACAGATGAAAAGAAGCATTCATTGCAGCATGACCCGTGCTCTGCTCCAGATAAGTACAAGGTGTCGAGGGTGAATAAAGGAGGGGTTCATAACCCAGTCTGGCACATCAGAAAAGTCTTCCCAGAGGGGATGATGTTAAGGCAAAGCAGAGAGAAGGGAAATTAACATTTACTGAATACATAGTTCTTGGTGCTAGGCAATTTCTCTTGATATTTATGGAATTTATTTTTCACAACTTTGTGAGTTATTTATGATTATGCCCATTTTATGATGGCCATAAAATGGCCATTGATTAAAGACCTTATCCATGACATCATGGCAAATTAATATTCTAAATCAAGCCACCTTATACCAAACCCACAGCAACTTTTACTTTACTACTTTTGCTTTCAGCCAAGATCAGGATGCTGATAAAAGCTAAGCTTTCTTGTGTGCTTAATATAGGCTAGACACTATGCTTCATGCTCCTAATGTATTATCTCATTTAATCCTCATCGAACCCTATGAGGTAGGTACTCTTTCTTCTGAGTTCAATAAACCAAAGTTCAGAGAGGTTAATTAACTTTTCCAAGGTGACACAGAAACTATCAGAGTCATGATTTGACTCTGATACCTAGTACACAATCAATGTGATACCTGAATCCATCTATTCTGCCTCCTTGTGAAGAGAAGCTTGGATTAGGAGTTGTAAAACTTGATTCAGGGCTGAATTTTTCTACTTGCTATTTGCCTGACCTGGAGCAAATTGCGTTTTTGAATTTTATTCTTGTAATTTGTTAATTGAAGCTAAAACTACTTATCCTGCTGGCTCACAAGATTGTGTGCAAGTCAAATATTGTGATGATGTTAACTGTTGTTGTTGTTATTGTTTTTATTTTAATACCCAGGCAGGACACAGTGGAGGCAGCTGACAGGGATAGTCATTGCCTGAAAGGGAGGAAAAGACAGATGCCTTCAAATACTTGGAAAATTTTCATGAAAGCTCCTCCATTTGACTTTTTTCAGAATACAGAATTTTAATCACTGAATGGTAGATTCGAAAAGGAAGATTTAAATATGTTGTTCAGAGCCAATCAAAGGTAGAATCAGTTTTCAATGGAGGTAAGAGCTCCCTTTTATATCAATATGTACAAGTTATGGGACCCCATAGTGGGGATGAATTTGTAAAAAGAAAGTCTGCAAACTGGAGAGGTTGACACTGTGCGAGACTCCCGTGTTAGACTCCTTTTGCATGACTCAAACTCATTCTCTACCTAGAGCCAAAGCAACATTTAAAAAATGTATGTCTGACTATGTCATTCCCTTATTTAAAATAGCCCATGATTTTCCAATTAAACTAGAATTAAATCCAAACTCCTTGCCATAGCCTACTAGACCTGAATAATTTAAGCCACGCTAATATTCAGCAACTCATATCATTCTTTTGTAATCTTCCTTCTCTAGCCCCAGTGACTTAAAGATATTTGGTTCCTAGAATGTTCCAAGTCCCCCTTTGTGTTTGCCGCTCCCTCTGACTGTAATCTCACTCCTTTGCCTCAACAACTTTTATTCAATCTTCTTATCACTTTTTCAGAGATGTATTCCTTTCCCTCAAACCTAAATTAATAACCCTATCATTATTCTGTTTCACAAAACCATATTCTTTTCCATCATAGCATATGGGAAAACTTTCAATCATATATTGACTTTCCATTATTCGTTTGTCTATCCATTGATTTGGACTGCAAGCCCCATGAGGGCAGGGAGGATTCTAGTCTTGTTCATCATGGTTAGCCCCATGCCTGACCTGCGGTCAGTGCTTATGCAGTATTCTAGGAAGGAGAGGCAGGAGGAAGGGATGGCAGTGAGGAAGGGAAAGGAAAACACTTTCAGTCTAGGTGTTTTCCCATTTCTTCCACAGACCAGAGCCTCAGTTTAAAAAAAAAAAAAAAGTGCCCCACATCTGGGAAAAGGGACTTCCACAAAATTTTGAGGAAAACCTCTTCAAGGTGAAATGGAGTGAGGCTGAGCCTTCAGGAGGCGTGGGGAACCTGCAGAGCTCCAGCTTTGCTGAGTCTGTAGATTTTTATACAATAGTATCAAATATAGCTCGGTAAGTGGGTCAGGAGTGGGGGTAGCCTGGGCATCAAGTTTACGTTAAGCACCTTAAGATAGTAGGAGAAACCATGAAAGGAATTTTTGGAGTTAGAAGTCAAGGCAATGAGACCCTTGGTATAAGAAAATATGCAGGGAACTTGAAAATAGGCAGTCTTGAGGTGATACCGCTGATCCGATCATCAACGAAACTAGCACAAGACTTTGAGCATAGTCAGAAAATTGCATCATCCCCTTTTTATCAATGAAAAAGTGATGCTTGAAGAGATAAATCACTTGCTCGAAGTACCAAAACTAGCAAGTGGGAGAGCTAGGATATGAACCTTAATTTGCCTGGTTCTGAAGATTGCTAATTAGCATTATTTAAAAATAAAAAAAGACAACATACATACAATAGCATACATTAACAAAGTTTATAGAGAAGGCACAGACTGTCAGAAGACATCTGTTCTCTCCTTACTATGCTCAAGGTCACCAGATATGAAATGGCAAGGCTGAAACTCAAAACCAAGTCTGTCTCATGTTCAAGATTGTGCCTTAATATTCACTTATTCAACAAATGCTCACTGATAGCCTACAATAGTCCTGCCCTCCTGGAAAGTACAGTTTAGCAAGAAAGAACAAATATTAAATAACACTCCTGCAAAGTGGCTGTTGTCCTGGAAGAAACCCTTAGTTCTTATACTATACTATACTACACTGTGTAAGTTTTATTAGTTGTGAACTATACGCAACATATTGCAGGGGATATATTCGTCTATGTGTTCCCATTTCTTCACATGTAAATCAGGAGTTGAAAATCCCAACCTCGCAGGATCACTGAAAGAATTAAATAAGAATGAATGTATTTTTTTTTTGTCTAACACATAGTAAGAACCCAGCAAAAGTTTCCAGAAACAGTCACTCTATGCTGACATCTCCTTAACTAGCTCAAAATATAATAAAAATAATAATAATAAAATGCTGCAGAAAGGAAAATGACCTATTACTCTACGACAGAAAATAAAGTTTATTACTTTTCATCAGCAATATATATTTCAATTCAGCACCAGGTTAGCAGTTCAGCTTGAATAAATAGAGAGCAGATACTGCCAAGAATTTTTATTTATATTTATTTATTTATTTTTAGCTAAAGCAGGGTCCCAGAGAGAAACGGTTCTAGAAACGACCAACGAGACCCAGAAAATAAAACACTATTAAAATTTGTAAGAAGAGGAACAAAGGACACCACACATTAATATGAGTTAATGATGAAAGGTGACGAGCATAACAGAGGAGGAAGGAAACATGAATAAGTTAAAGAATTAAGCGGGCAAAAAGGTATAGAGAGTAGGGCACAGCAAAGGAGTGATGGGGATGAATTAAAGATGAGTGAAATTGAGACAGAAAATGCAAAAGAATGAAGGAGGAAAGAGAGAGAGAGATTTTAAAGAAGTATTGTAAGGATTTTGACTGGATGGTATAAGAAGGATTTGAAATGCCTGCTGTAAATCACAGAACAAGAAGAAGTTGATTTAGAGGAATGGGGACAGGGAAAGCGGGAGGCAGTGAAAGGTATGAGCTGGAGAAAAAAGATAATAAATTTGAGAATTGTTAAGGGAGAGAGTCAGAAAAGTACTGGGCTGAAGCAGAAATTAGTGAAACAGATGCAAGTGGAAATGAAGAAAGACAACTGATTAAAATACTCTTTCATTCTTCAGGAAAGAGAAGTTAGAGACAATGGTAAAAGTTTGCTTTAAATGAGACATAGTGGAAATTCTCTGAAAAGGGAAGTGAGAAAAGGAGACTTGAAAGCAAGGAGACACAAGGGTCATAGAAGGACCACATCAATAGGCATTTTGAGGCAGAATTAAACTATTACTGAGAACCTACTATGTTCCAGACAACGCTAGCCATTCCCATTTATTCCTGCTGGCTTATTGAAGCTTCCCACTAGCCCCACGTACAGATAAGGAAATTAAGGTTCAGAGAAGTTAAGAGACTCACTAAAAATTACCCAACTAATAGGTGATAGAGAAAGGAATTTGAATGTACATCACCAAAAGAGGTTTATGAGTCAAAGAAATAGGTACCAATGATAGATATGCTTATAGTGATCTTTTTAGCATCCATCACCAATTAAAGGAAAAACTCCGACTGTCCTGAATTTGTAATTGATCCCAAACCAGCCAACGGAGCTGGACTGTGCATGGGTCAAGATGCTGATGGACTGACAGAGCTAAGACCAAGAGATCGTAATGAGAGTGTTTGAGGCAGTGTGGATGAAGAGAAGGAAAGGAAATAAGATAAGCTGGGTGATGAATGGAACCAACATGCTGCAGGGAGAAAGGTAGAATTAAAAGGATGAGTGAGTTACAGAGCAATGATGGAGCGAGAGAAAACAAATGGTGGAGATTCGTGAGGGCGAAGAGGATTGATGGAAAATTGAGCTTGGATAGAGTAGAGATGGAGTAGGAGATTACACTCTCTTTTCCTGAATTGGAGTTTATTTGTGTTCAAGGACTCATGTTAAGGATTAAAGAAGAAAGACTGAAAATCCATTGAATCACTGAAAGTTGGATAAAGGGGAGGAGGGAGGAAAGAAGCAAAAAAGAGATAGAGGAAGGAAGTGAAGGAAATACTCTTGTAAAAACCACAAGGGCAGTCTATGTTTATTCGCTGTATACATTGGCAGTGCCAACCACAGTGTTCCTGCCTCAGCATAAAAAGTAAATAAATACGTGATTATGCATTGACAAACACTTGTTTTGTTATGTCAGTTATCATACTAGGTCTTGGGCACACCATGGTAAACAAGACACACATAGTGTTTGATCTCTTGGAGCTCAGTCTAGTGGGAAAGACATATCAAGCAAATACACTAATAAAAAGGCAATTCTTAAAATATGAATGAGTGCTATTTAAAAATACACTATAAGGAGATACACAAGGATATAACAGGGAAGATAGAGAAGGATTAATTTAGACTAGATGATTAGGTAAGTCATCTTACAGAGATGCTTTATTAGCTGTGACTTATAAAAGTAAAAAGTGGCCAGGCAACAAGACAGGAGGGGGGTCTCTCCAGGCAGCAGGAAAAGCCATATGAAGAGACCCTGAGGCAATAAGATCTTGAAATATTCCAGGAACAGAAGAGACCTATGACTGGAACAGTTTGTGTGGGGAGGTGGAGGTGGGGTTGAGAGACGTGTGACATGAGGCTGGAGAGGAAAGCAGCAGGTCAGATAGCACAAATATTTGGATTTACTCTAACATTAATGAGAACCTTACATGTGTTAGAAACTTTCATACGCATGGTCTCTTTGGATCCCCATGATGATTTTGAAGAGCAGTACTACTTTTCTCGTTTTGCAAATTAGAAGATAGAAACTCTAGTGAGGGTTCTATTAAGTGACTTGTCCCAGAAAGTAAATAGCCAAGATGACATCTAAACCCAAACCCGCCAGCCTCCCCAGGCCCTTCTTGCCAACTGCACCAGGCTACCTTAGTCAAGTGATCTCAAGAGAAGGGATTTTGCAAAATGGAATATAACATGGGGCAGGAAGAAAACAAAGGAAATAAAACATTTTTACAAAACTACCTAGAAAGGCAAATATTAAATATGAAAGAGAAAGCATTTGCTGGTAGAACTAGAAAGGTGGTACAAAGAATGAAAAAGAATTTCCTATCAGTGGAGTTGGGGTTGGGGCAGAATACAAGGGGACCCTGGAAGAGAATAAATTAAATCAATAAGAAATGTAAGTGGGACATGGAGTGAAGAGGAAAAGGGAAAGGAAAGAGAGAGGCTGAGGGGGAAGGGGAAGTGGCCATTGGCCACAATTTAGGATTGGAATGTGAGTAGGGAAGTCATGGCTTATTGGGAAAAGGTGGGGAAGGATGGGTTCGGAGAAGGAACAAGCTATTGCAGATGGAGGAAGGATTTGGAAGTCAAGCATTCATTTGTTCCACACCTGATAACTGCAGGATCAAAGTCAAATTTCTTAGCTTCCCTGAGCCTCAGATTCTACATCTATCAAATGGGGATAATAAGCCTCGATCCAGGTGTTTCTGAGATTATACATCAAAGCAGTTTTAATTATTGAGTACCTACTATGTGTTGAGCACTTTGCATAATTTGTTTTGAAGCCTAACAACCATTCTAAGGTAGAAATCGCCGTCATCATTCATAGATACACTACAGAATGTTCTGATGTCACAGAGTTGATGGTCAGAAATATGAGTTCTTTTTCTGAGTTCATACCACATTTGATACTGACCTCTAGATGAAGCTGGAACTCCCCAAAGGAACATCAAATTCCCTGTCTACTTCTTCGACATTGTCTTCAATCACTCCCTCTCCCCCTAACTAAACTTCCTCCATTTTCTTTTATAAGCTTTGCTCTCTCTGCCCTTCATTTGTTTCTACATTTTGTGATTATCAGGCAGGTGTGTTAGTTGCAAGCAACAGAAGCCAATTGAGGATAATGTAAGCAGAAATGGAACCCAGCAAAGAGATCTAAGATTGCTTAGACCAGACCAGGATCTAGGCCGGGAGTGCATCAGGTCAAGAGTCCACCCCATTCACAGCCCAGAATTGGACTGGTGTAGATATTTTTGCACAAATAGGGCCATTCCCACTATGGACACCAAAAACACTGGGCTATGGGTACTGCTGCTAGAACCATGCTTCCACTATCTATGAAACCTGTCCCAACAGTTGCCACTTTGGTCCCCAAATGGAATTTGCCTGGTTCCAGTTTCATTTCCAGTATCTGAGTTGAAGTCTGAGTCATGTGACTAAGTCTTAGCTGCATTGGAGGCTGAAAAAGTATTTTGAAATTTTAGCTTCTTTCGTGGGAGGTGGGCTGTACTTCAGAAAGTGCTACACTCCAGGATGTAGGAAAGAGATTCAGACACTGAGCAGTTGCAAAAATGATACATATCAGCTATACCCTGGAATGCCCATACTGGGGCTTTTAGTCCTTTGTGACGCAACTTTAATACCACCTCCTCTGTGAAGCTGTCTTTGATTTCTCCAAGAAAAGGCTCAAAGCACCTTATATAGGAAATGCATGTCTGTCCGCCTGCCTGCCTGCATGCCTGGTATCTGAGTTATTTCTGTGCACGTTTTATCTCCCCTCACGTCATTATAAGCGCTCCAAGGGCAGGACCTGTGCTTATCTACCTCTGCACCCTTTAATAGTGCCTGGTAGGAGCCGTGGATATTTGGTGGCAAATGAATGAATGAAAGTGTTGGTCTCATTCGACAGGCCTTTGTACCAGAGGTCCATGAAGGACTTGCACAGACTCTGCCTTACATAAGGGAGCCCTTTTTTCCTGGTGTGCGCTTCTATAAATGGACTATGTCAGCATATTTGAAGAAAGGGGCATAGAAAATCAGAAAGCCCCATTGCAGAGGATAGTGGCGGATTGTAAGGGTACAAAGGAGAGACTGAGGGAGGCAGGACGACATATTTTGGAGAAGTCAATGAACTGGAGCAGGCATCAGTGAGGCAGGAGACGGTTTAGAGTCAGAGGACTTGAAATACCAGATTCCATTCCCGCTTCCCCCAACCCCCCCGCCTTGGGTTCACAGATTAGTAAACTGGTACAGAAGAAGCATATCTGACAAACCTCAGAGCCAAAACAGATCCAACTGTCCTCATGCAGATGTGCCTTTCACATCTTTGACAAGTGGGCTTTTCCAAGGTCATCAAGGACAATGGGATTTAATGGAAAGTGTCAAGGCTTTGAAGCCTCAAGTTCAAATTTCAGCTCTGCTACTCATAAACAATGTGACCTTGGAAAGTCCCTTCACTTCCCTGATCTTCTGATCTCAGTTTCCTCCTCTGGAAAATGGGAATATACCCACCTCCTTGAGTTATGGCTATGTGTTAAAGCTAGCACATGTATATGTCTAACACTTAATAGTGTTTAATAAACACTATTATGAAGCTCAAAGTCACAAAACAAGTTTTGCTTTTTTCCTTATTTCCAGTCCTATGACTTTATCCATAGGCATAAAAAATGTAAATAAAGTACGGTAGGAGAGGCGCAAAGTTCATTCATCTGAAGGGTTAAAGATGTGAAGGGAAAAGGTGATAGAAGAGAGAAGGAAATGCACAAAAGCCTCACAAAAATGCAGGTAGGCAAGAAAGACAGATGGAAAATAACTCACAAATTGTAAAGAGGAAGCATTTACAAGATTAAAGTCAAGATGAGAAAGAAGGAAATGAGTGGAGAGATGAAAGAAGAAAGAGAGAGGAAGGATGAAGAAAAGTTGGGGATTGGGGAATGGGGACAGGCAAATCTGGAAGAGGTGACTCTTCTCTGGAGACTTAAAGGTATGTGAGTCAGAGAGAGAATAAGCCTAAGGCCAAAGGAGGCCATGTGTATGAGGACCTAGGCTCACAGGTCAACTGGAATCCAGGAGAAGGACTCGGAGTGAAGAATTGGTGAGCAGACCCCTCCTCTGGAAATGAGGCTGAAAATGTGGAAGTCCTGCCGGAGCCAAAAGATAGAGTGGTAGGTCTCTACCTCGCACCCTTTTCAGGAATTTCACACCGAGAGAGCAGAGGCAGCCAACTACAGCGGCTCTGAGTTGGGAACCGGAATACAAAATAAAAGCGCTTGAGTGGGCTTACTGTCTGGGCGGCAGTTAGAGGGCCAGAGCAGTAGGGCCCGAATCAGTCTATCTGGGGGTGGGGGAGGAGAAAGGGGGGTTAGAGAGCGGAGTTCGATTTCCCTCCGCTCATTACAGTCGGTGCAAACACGGGGACCTGTGACTGGGGGAGAATGAAGGTGTCACCTGTGGGCAAGTGGGTGGGGAGGGGACTCTGAGAAAAAAAGAGGTTATTTCAGGGACTGGAGAAGAATGAGGGATTGAAGACAGGACTTGTTTTTGGACCTGAAGAGAGGCGAAGTTAAGTCTTGGTGAGATCCAGGGGCGCCCCTACTCCCAAGAAGGTGGGGTCTTGAGCAAGACTGGAAAGCAGCCTCTGGGCTGAGCCAGGGGTTGGGATTAGGTGGCGAGATGAGAGCGCCCCTTGGGAAGCTGACTCGGGGTGATGTAGGGGGTCCCCAAGTCTTAGAATTTGGAAGGGGATGGTGTGGCTAAAGAACGCGGTGGAGGTGGCATTGGGGGATCCTGGGAAAGAGGAGGGGGGGGGGGTTTGGGACTGGCACGAGGCCGGGCGGAGCCTCCGGAACGGCCGGGGTCTGCGGGGGGAGCCAAAGAAGAAGGGCGGGCGGCGGGCCCCGGGAGGCGGTGCGGGGGGGCGGTCCAGGGCCGATCGGGAGGCGGAGCCGGGAGCTGAGGGCTGCTGGCGAGCGGCTCTCTCGGCTCCTTAGCTCCGGCGTCCTGGTTCGCTTCGGCGTCCGCCACCACCGTTGCCTCCTCTTCCTCGTCCTTCGCCGCCGCCGCCACCGCCGCTGCCGCCGCCGCCGCCGCCGTCCGCAGCGCCGCAGCCCCTCCCGCCATGGCCGCCGCCGGCGCCCGGCGCAGCCCGGGCCCCGGCTCGGGGCTCCGGGGGCGGCCGAGGCTCGGCTTCCACCGGGCGCCGGCGCCACCGCTGCTGCTATTGCTGTTTCTGCTCCTGCTGCCGCCGCCGCCGCTGCTGGCAGGCGCCAGCGCCGCCGCCTCGCGGGAGCCCGACAGCCCATGCCGGCTCAAGACCGTCACGGTGTCCACGCTACCCGCCTTGCGGGAGAGCGACATAGGCTGGAGCGGCGCCCGTGCCGGGGCCGGGACCCGGGCCGGAGCCGCGGCGGCCGCCGCTGCCGCGGCCGCCGCGTCCCCCGGCTCCACCGGCTCGGCGGGCACCGCCGGCACGGCCGGCACCGCCGCCGAGTCGCGCCTCCTGCTCTTTGTGCGTAACGAACTGCCGGGGCGCATCGCGGTGCAGGACGACCTGGACAACACGGAGCTGCCCTTCTTCACGCTGGGTAAGACTGGACGCCGGCACACTCGGGGTCCCAGGGCACTGTGCGCCCCTAAGTGGGGTCCAACGGACGGGGGCGCCCTGGGGTCTCCGCCCCGGGAGCCCCCAGAGCGGGGCTGGGAGAGGGTAGCGGAGGGGCTTGTAGGGTACACAGGTGGTTGGAGAGGCTTGAGGGGAAGGAGGTCCCGGAGCGCGCGCGGCTGGCGCCTAGGGGCGTGCTACGTACTGCCCTTCTTGCAATGGGACCTGTCTCTCAGTCTCCCTGTCCAGATGCTGAGCTCTGCCCTGACCGGTCCCGGGGCCCGGGTGCAGTTTTCCTCTAGGCACCCAGGTCCCAGTCCAGCCGCCCACTGTTCCTCGGGGTCACTGACCGCCCTCGGTTACCAGCCCCTCGCTCCGCCTCGACGTTGACTCTTCCCTCAGGGCCACATTTTCTCGAGAATCCGAGCGGGAGTAGTTCCATGTAGTAGTTCCCGGCCTCCGAAAGCACGGCTTCAGCAGGGACTGAGTGACCTTGGGCACGTCTTTTCTCTCTCTGGGCCTCAGTCTTGGACGTCTGTGAAGTGGGACTAGGGAGGATTGATTTTTGAGGAGGGGGATTCTGAGAGGACGGTCTTCACTCTCGGATTCTGCTCCACCGCCGGTATCTCCTTTGCCTTGCTGACCATCTCCTAGTGGAGAGCAGGTTTGTCCACGCAGCTCACCCACTAAGCTAATAATAATAGTAACTTATAGAGGCAAGAAAAAGGAAGGGGAGAGGAAAAGGACGGGGGTGGGGGGTTCAGACGGAAAAGTTAATCAGAAAGTTCGCCAACAGCTTGCTGCCTGCTGGTTTCCGGCGCGAATCCCGGAGGAGTCGGCCCTTCGGTGGAGCTGTGGGAAGCGCGGCTGATTTCCCACCCGGGTAATTGATAGCTTAATTATCTCGGAGAGCATTTACAAAAATGTTCCCCCTTAGGTCTCCCGCGCTCGCTGCTCGCTCGCTCTCCCCTCCCCTCTTGGGGGCGCGGGGCAGGATTGGTTGCAAGAGTCTGGCCCAGAACCGCGCCGGGAAGGCGCCCGGGGTTTGCCCGGAGACTCCTGAGCTCTTCTTCCCCAGGTTCCCGTTTTCGCCGGCTCCGGCCTCGCCTGGGCTGGCAGTAAAGGGGTGGAGGGTGGGGACGGGCCCCGGCCATTAGCGTTGGGAGGATCCCGGCTTGAGCGTCGCAGGTTAACTCTTTGACTACCGGAAAGGCTCTAAAGACTGGGAGACTCTATTGACGAGACTCTTGTCTCACCGGCGCGCTAATACGTGTTAATGTATTTTTGTGACCACCCCTCCCCACCCTCCACTTCCTGCTGATGGCCTCTGGGCAATTGAGCGAGAGCGAGGCCCTTTAGCTTTCTGAGCTTGAAGCTCCTGGTTTCTGGCCCCTGGGCTCGCCCCAGCTGGCTGTAACCTGAGCGTGCAGAGCTTTCCGAGAGGGCTGGGCGGGAAAGCGCCTTGCAGGCTCCCTGGGGACTTCCCGCGGCGGCGCGTCTGACGTGCGACGCACACACACACACACACACACACACACACACACACCACACGCACATACACACATACACCAACAACCCTTCCCACGTGCACCTATGGGGCTGCTCATCTCCAAGGAAGTGCATAGGGCTGGAGGCGGGGTTCCTTAGGATGCAGAACAAACCTGCCTAGCTCCTAAGGCTTCCCGGAGGGGAAGAGTCCCTCCCAGGACACTTAGAATGCGGGTCCCTTCGCAGCCACTTTCAGTCCCAGCCTTCTCCCTCCACCCTCCCCGGACTCTAGAACCCTGGGAGTGGAAATAGTGAGTCTCCCCCCGGGGTGGAAATCCCCCTAAATGCCAATTGAAATGACAGGCAAAGCGTGGCAGACCTTGGAAGCCAGTACCTGAGAGCATTCAAATTCTCCAAGGATGTGGAGAACTTGGCCCAGCCAGTATAGGCATCACCCCAGAATTCATGGAGCTGACAATCTGTGCTTTTTTTGAACTTTGGCTTTCAGGAAGGGATGGGTGCCCCAGGCGAGCTGAGTGAGGAACTGGAAGTCTGAAATCCCCCAGGACCCAGTAGACAGCTTGAGAGTCTCCTCGGGCCTTTCCTTGGAGCCTCCACCTTCTCTGAGACACCTGCTGCTAAGCCTGGCCGCTTGGGAACTGACTGCCTTGGGGTGGTAGAGTGCCATCCTCCTTGGCAGTACTGAGCCCTTTGGATGCCTAAGGGATTGAGTTCCTGCCTCCCTCTTTTCCCCACCTCCCAGCGCCCTGGACTGGCAGCCCGAGGCGCTCCCTATGGGGATTTGGCTAGCGAGGTAGTCACCAGATGGCCGGGTATAGCAGGAGCTGTGTAGGGAGACGTGGGCTTTTTATTTGTGTTGGTCTTAGACTGTTTGCATGTAAACACGGGGTGTACAACAAGCTCTGGGAGGGCTAGGCTGGCTGGAAATGAGGGTGGGGGTGGGGACAATGTCTTTATGGCCATCTTTTTCCCGGGGTCCCCAGGCAGTCTATCCCATCCCCAGACCTTTTAACCATCCTTGCTTAGCCTTTGTCTCCAGAGGGGTGGCTTTGCTTCTCATTACTGGCTTGTTAGTTAGTTCAGGGGATTTGGAGATGGTGGTTTCGCAGCTGGACTTGTAAAGTGGGTAAAGGCCAAATCCTGCCAGTGGTGGGGTGTGTGGAGCTACCGCTAAGAGGTGATATTGTCTGCCCCAGAGCCTCCGGCTGTGTTCCTGGATTATGTTCCCAGAGTTAGTGCTGGTAAAATATCCCCTGGCATTTAAGGGGGCTAAAGAAGAATTAAAATGGAGATTTCCCATTTGACTCTAAGCCGGATTGGGAAACCTCAAGGTAATTTTGCACACACTGCCCACCATCCCCACTCAAGTAATTTCCACACCTCGCCCTGCCTCCCTTCATTCTGCTTTTCTTGTTTGAGTTATCTGTTCTCTTACTGGTAATGCCCAGGCTGAAAAGAATTTTCTTCAGTCTTCTTTCTTTTAAAATTTGTACTCTTCCTGTCATGTTCTAGCTTGCTTTATGTAGAAGGAAGTTCACCCCAATTTTCTGCATCTGGGCCTCTTCTTTAGAATCTGGGTGTAAGTCAACCTAAGTGAAATTCTCTGAAAGTGATTGAGAAATTGCTAACTGTTAAATCCTTAATGTGGCGTTAAGAGCTTTATTATGGTCTTTTCTTATTTAATTCCCATAAAACATGTGGAGTGAGCACTACTGTTGTTCCCATTTTACAGATTAGAAAACATTCTTAGATAGGTCAAGTACCTGGCCCAAGTTCACACAGTGAGCAGCTGCCAGAGCTGAAACTGGAATCCAGTCTTCTGGACACACACATTTTTGGTAATTGCACAAACTGGCATCCTGGGATGAAATGCATTGAAGGACTGGTTACATGGATGCATGACACAGTACTGGGTACTATAGGGCAACACAATAATCATCACCAGAACAAGAATGTTTCTCCAGAGGAAGTTCACCTACATTGCTGAGCTGAAGAATGAGAGTTCGAAAGTAA
The DNA here is from genome assembly GCF_023851605.1 of Tamandua tetradactyla. Classification (NCBI taxonomy): domain Eukaryota; kingdom Metazoa; phylum Chordata; class Mammalia; order Pilosa; family Myrmecophagidae; genus Tamandua; species Tamandua tetradactyla. The sequence continues at coordinate 40,256,445 of NC_135328.1, forward strand.
GGCATGAGCTAAATGACCTCTGATGACCTTATTAGCCCCAAGTGCTGACCTATGGGATGTCAAAGAGTGTTCTATTGAATGGTGCCAGTGAGTGATGGAGATAATACTTGCTCTGACATCAGGGAAGAATTCATCTCTATAGACGTGGACTTGTCTGGGAAGACTTCCTGGAAAGGAAAGAGCTTGAGCTAGGCCTTGAAGGGTGGGCTGACTTTGTTTGTTTTTTGTTTTTTATTTTGGACTGGTATTTAATCTACCAAAAAAAAGAGGAAGTTGAATGCTAAAATGTAGTTCAGGAACTAAACTTTGGTTAGGATCTAGAAATCTCAGCTCTGGCTCACTGTGACCTTGAACAAGTCATTTATCCCCCAGAGCTTCAGTTCTTTGTGCTGTAATATGTGTGGGTAGATGAATCCTTAAATAATCCTTTGGTGTAAAAATCCTATGAACTTGTAGTGCCCTGACCCACCCTATCACTCTAATTAGCTCCTCTTCCTTCTCATCGTCTGTTTTCCTTTGCCTATAGCACGGAGGTGTTGGGAGGGACTAACTGAAAAGAAAGAAGTTGAACAGGAGCAACTGCCAGCACAGGGCTTCTGAGGTGAACCTATTTATCACTCAGTTCTCATCTACCCCCAGAAAGTCCCAGAGTCTACTTGTGGATTTAACTTTCATGTGCACAGATAGAGAAATGTCATCCTTCTTCTGGTACTTGATAGTGGCCAGGTCAGATTGCTTATCATCAGTCTCGATTCAGCAAAAAAAAGTCAGGGGATTTAAAATTGGGTAGCCACTTACAGTCTTACTATTTCTTAGTGATTTGCTTTGTCATGTAAATCAGGCAGGTGAGGAGTGTGCTCTGTATTCAGGAGATGGAGTTTTAAGAAGGAAAAACATCCAGTAGTGTGCCTTTAAATGCACCCACATGAATAGGTCAAGCGGTGACCTGACAATATGTCCAAAAAGGATGCTCTTTTTAGGAAGCTGATTATCCCAAGTGGAAGAGAAAGACACAGTCTGAAATGCCAACTTGATTGGGTCAGTACAAGTTCCTTAAAATACAGGTGAGAATGGATACCCAGGGAGAAAAGCCACTGAGAACGGGCGGGCACCAGATTAGAAAGAAGGGATCCTAGGACCAAAGGGTTCAGCCTAAGAAGAGAAGTCCATGAAGGGCTGGGAGAACTTCCTTCCAGTGTCAGCACGGAATAAGGAACATTGCTTTTTTTGTGTGTCTGGTTCTAAGGAAAGTTTAAAAAGTATAAACACTGTGGAGACCAAGCTCAGCCCCCACATAAGGGTGTGTTCCCTGGAGCTATCCAGCAGTCAGATGTCCTGATCCCTTATGGTGGTGAGAGCCACATTCCAGGAAATGTTCAAGCAGATATTATACACCTATTTGACAGGCATTCGAAGAAAGAAGCCAAGCACTGGAGACAGTTGCTCTATATGCCCTTTTTGGCCTCTAATTTGATTCTGAAGATTGACACCCTTTATGTGGAGGGAGAAAAGATGGCTGCAAATAGTTGTAAGCTGTGTCTTCTGTAAAGGTTCATTAAAATCAATTCCAGTGTTCCTTTCTGTGTGTGGAGAGAGAGATATTGGGATGAGAGAAAAGGAGAATTCAACGTCTTCAAACAAAGTTATGTTTTAAAAAATGTATGTATATTACCTTATTTGGGGCATCAGGTCCCTTATTACTAAGCAAGGCATTTGGGTGGGTCTCAAACCTCCAGGCTCCATCCTGCTGTGATGTTTCTTGTTTCTGGGATGTTGTAAATAAGACCCTAAGGTAGAGGTCTTCAGTGGCCCCTGAACTCAGTCTTCTTCTCTTTCTCTCCTCTCTTCCCACACTCCATCTTCTCCTTTACCTCATCCCAGCTCAGATCTGATGAAATCTACTTTGTGCTCACTCAGGGCAGAGGAAAATGTGTTGTCTTCCCAGGAAAGCACATTATGTTGCTGAGAGAATAATGGGACAGGGAGAGAGGAGGACTCATTTCGGCTGTTAGAGAGACTCAAATTTGGTCAAGGCCAACTGACCAAATTGTTGTTGTTTCCAGGGGTCAGCGATGCCAGCCACGACAGCAGGGCTCTTCAGGCTTTGGTGTGACCCAGAGCCCAATCATTTTCCTGAACTGGGCCCTCAGGTCACAAAATCATTTTGCAATTTTCATTTACAGTGATTTCACCAGTAGGTTTGACCAGACCTCTGGCAGTCAAAGCCTCCTGCTGCACACCTCCTTGTTTTGTGTAAACCAGGCCTTGGCTGCCTTAGAACAATGTGAACACATATGCTGAAGGGCAGGAAGGATGGAGGGTAACCTCATGAAAACTATTTCTAAGACTATTACTATGACCATCAGCTTTGATGGGCTCACAGCAGCATAGGCTTTGGAAGTTTATTGAATCTACCCCCTCCTTTTTTATATAGTAACTCTGAGAGAAGGGAAGAAACCTAGCCAAGACCAGCGATTTCAGGCTTAAACCCAGTGTGGTCTTGAATCTCACTCTATTTCTCTTCTTATCACACCACTGGAGTTCTCACACAATGCACTGGGTTTAAACACATCTCAGTGTCTGCAACTAGTTGAACATTGTGAAGTGAACTATTGCCTCCTTCTCCCCTGGCCAATATATATATGTATGGAAAAAAGTCTCCCTAGGAAATTGAATTTGTTCTGCTATCCAAGTATCCAGCTGGTTGACTTCAGTATCTCCTGAGATCTGAACTGATGGGTTTTACTCTGGGGGAGGAGTGAGCCTCATTCATTGCCTTTCCCTCTAGCTGCCTTTGGAGGTGAGTGGAAGAAGACTGCTCTTTTACAGGAAAGGAAAGAAAGGGTTGGGTTTATCCTTGGGGTGGAGCAGGATGAGGGAGATCCTTCCTTAACAGAGCTTTGATACTTTCCCAAGTTCTCAAACTGACCAGCTAGTGGCAACAGAAGATTAACTATAGTGAGAGAGCTGTTTTTCTTTCCTTCCAACAGAGCTTGCCGCGTCTCTGCCCAAGAAGGAGGCAGGCAGCAGTGCTTGGCAGGACTTGCTCTAATCTCCATTGCTGGCTCTCTTCTCCCACTGACTTTTCTCCATTATCTGTAATTCTTTTGGACAATGACCCCAATGAAGACTCCCCTGCCTTGTGGTTGGGGTGTGAGACGGGGGGCCAGGGACTGAACAATGTCAGATTCAGGATGACCGTGTTTGTAGTTTCCTTCTGGCACACAAGGGCAAGCAACCCAGACTATGAATCAAAAAAATTGATGAGGGTAGTATGTGTTATGAACTGCCAGGGATTTAACCTTGAGGAGGAACTGCTTCTCCATCCCCATTGCCACAGCCCCTGGTGGGTGCAGGCCTCAATACTTCTCTCTGCTGCAATTTCAGCAGGCAAGCTCACTGGTCTGCCAGTCTCTAGTCTGATCCATTCTCATCTATCCCATACTAGCAGACAGAGTGATTTTGTTAAAAGGCCGAGTCTGATAATGACTGTTCTCTCTAAAACCATTTCATTGATTCCCCTGTGTTCTTAGGAAAGAAAGTTTAAGCTCCTTACTGTGGTACAGTATCCATGGTCTGGCTCCTCCAGACCATCCTATACCAAGAGCCCATCCTTCTCATTCCATTACTGCCCCATCACTTTCTGAGAAAATTCCTTCTCATCTTTCAAGACTGAATGCAAGTGTTACCTTATCTCTGAATCCTTTCTGGACCTCTTCACATTGATGGGTCTTGGTACCCTGCTATGAATATAAAGAACTGCTGTAACAATCACTCTTTGTTTGAGAAATATTAAGTGACTTTAAGTGCCTGGCACACTGTTTTAGACACTTATGATACATCAGAGAACCAGACAAAGACCCCTACATTAGATGCTTATATCCATGTGCGTGTGTGACCAGGGGGAGGGGATGGTGATAATAAGCATAATGAATAAATAAATTACATAGTAGGTGAAGGTGATAAGTTCAATGAAAAAGCGAACAAACATAACAGAGAAAGGAGAATTGGCTCTAATATTAAATAGGGTAGACTGAGAGGTACTTATTGAGAATGTAAGAATGGAACAGAGACTTGAAGGAGATGAAGGAGTTAACCGAGCAGATATCTAGGAGAGCCCTGGCCAGTCCAGGCAGAGAACAGCCCCAGCACAGACCCAGCATCAGGAGCACGCCTGGAGTGTTCACGGGAAAGCAAGAATGCCAGTGTGAGTGACAGCAGCAGTAGGACAGAATGACAGAGAGGGAAAGGGGAGCCGAGACACATAGGGCAATATAAGGTATTTGTCAGAATCAGGGCTTTTACTCTGAGTGAAATGGAGAGCCATGAAGGATCTTAAGCAAAAGAGCATTAAGATCTGACTTAGGTTGTCAAAGAATTTGCCAGGGTGCTCTGTTGAGAATTGACTAGAGGGGAGCAAAGATGGAAACAGCAAGACCTGTAGGATCTGTTCAAGTGAGAGTGATGATGGCTTGGAGTAGAAAGGGAGCAGATCTTATTACACTAATTTGTTTCCTTGTCTGTCCTGCACTACGTAACTATGAGCTCTGTCTTAGTTTGCCAGGGCTGCTGTGACAAATGCCATAGAGTGTGTTGGCTTAAGCAGTGGGACTTTATTATCTCATGGTTTTGGAGGTTGCAAGTCCAGAATCAAGGTGTCAGGCAGCCAGGCTTTCTCCAAAGTCTGTAGCATTCTGTAATGGCAATACTCCACCGCACAGTGCTCACTCTTTGTCTTCTTCTACTTCTGGCTTCTTTTATTTTGCTTACTTCTGTGCCTGAATTTTCTTTCCTTATTGGACTGTACTCATATGGATTAAGGCCGCCCCGATTCAATTTGGCCTCCTCTAAAGAGGATCTTTGAAGTTCTTACTCAGAAATGAATCTGCACCTTAACTAATAATGTCTTCCACGGTCCCATTAGCATATGGGTTCACAGCCAGAGGAACACAGATTCACACTTGAACCTGTCTTTTGTTGGGGATGTGATTCAATCCCCAACAAATTTCTTAAGGGCAGGCAGCATACCTCATTCATCTCTGGGGCTTCAATAACTCTTGTTGTGCTTGGCCCATCGTAAGGTTTTTAGGAGATTTTAGATAATGAATTTAGCTGTGTTTTTTTGCCATTAACCACACTGGGAAAATCCACAGAGGTGTTGACATTCTACTCATCCATTAAAGCTGAGCTCAAATGCCTCCTCTTCCATAAAGACTTCTCTTTTCTGAACTCCTTTGGCCATTTTGTCTACCTTTGACTCATCTGCCTCCTAATTATTCTGTTTTTTTGTTTTTTTAATTTTTTGAGCAGGGTAGGTAATGAGCCCAGGTTCATTAGAGGAAATAGTGTTTGGTTTGGGGAAGCCTTATCTTGAGAATCTTAGAAGCCTTTTGCATTATGGCAAACAGGAAAGCATTGAAAGTTTGGGTGAGATGATACTCTGTGGTTCTGGGATTATTGAATGTTGGAAATGGAAAGAATTTAGGACATTATCTAAATGAGTGAAATCTAAAGATAGGGAAATCAGGGTCATGATAGCAAGTCAGTGGTAGAACAGACATCAGATTCCAGATCTGTTGAATTCCAGTCCAATGTGTTGTCATGCTATCCTAGGGAATGGTGACTAGGTAGCTGAGGGTTGAGGGAGCTAGCATTCCAGAGGCATAAGGTGACTGATGATTGTCATCTTGGTATAAAGGAAGCTATGAAAACAATTACCATTTATTGATCATGTAATATGTCCCAGGTGCTGTGCTGACACATCTCTTATCTCATGTCATCCTTAACACAACACCAAGAGGTAGATGTGATCCATCCCATGTTACAGGTGAGCACAAACGCTCAGAGAATTAAGGGTACATTCCCACTATCACCCAGCTATTACACAGCTGAACTCGGTCTTCTTGGTTCCAAAGCCAATGCTTTCTCTGCTTTACATGTGCTGCATGGAACTAGAAACACGTTTAGGTTTTCACCTCTCTAGCTACCTCTTTTAATTCTTGTTTTTTCCTCTTCTTATTACCAAGAAGTTACAGACATTTCTTATATAGGAACTTCAGGTGTAAGAGCCTCATGGGCCCAAGGGAATGAATACCTTGTTTCTGTGCTGCCAGAAGCTGACTCAGCAGCTCCTCAGGCTCTGTCACCTTGCTTTTTGCTGGGTTGTCAAGAAAGTACCTGGTCTCCTTTCATTGTCTCTGGACACCCCTTGTTATCCCTGGCCCTACTTGAAAAAGTAAATGTCTATGTTCTGTGCTTTCTTGATTTTTTTCTCTCTCTCCCTTCTTTCCTTCCTTCCTTTTCTCTTCTCTCTCTGCCTCCCTCCCAACCTTTTTCTTTTCTTTTTCCCTCCTAATACTTAGGGAGTCACCACCTTGTTTTAGGCATAGTATTTTTCTAGGGGAGTTTTGATTTAGGCCTTCGAGAAATTTATATAAACTCTGTGTCCTCATTCTGGAAGTTATCAGGGCATCTAACATCTGAGATAAGCCCTTATTTCATTAGGTGCACTTTCTTTTTGACTCCTTTTCTCAACCCTAGGTTGAATATTGCCCACCTACTGCTATTTAGCAGCATTGGACAATTTTGTTTTCTCACCTAGAACATGGGATCTACATTGTATCATCTTTATATATGGCATCTATGTATATGGTATCATCTCTCTATATAGGGTACCTATATTATACTATCTATAAATAGCATTCATATTATATTATCCATATATGACATCTATATTATAATGTTATAATGATCCAAGTAGAGTATATATTTGTCCTTAAACTGTCAAAACTAGGTGAAATAATGCCTTTGAGATACAACCCAAGCTCCTTTTTACCTAGCAAAAGAAAGGACACTTTCTGAGGTTCATAGCATATCCAAGCAAAGTCCTGTCCATAGCCCAGCTCCCCTGACTGGGGGGCAGCCTGCTGGAGTGCAACTGTATGCCATGTCTGAGAACTAAAAACACTGGGACCAAATTCTGGATACACTACTTCCTAAATGTGGACCTTAGTACTCAACCTCACCAAGTCTGATTGTCTATCTGTCAGTAACGTAACAATAACATAATAATCCCTCCTTGAGTTGCTGTGATGTTTCTTTTCAGCGAGCTCTCCAAAAAACAAGTTTTAGTCAGTGCCTGGCACTGTGCTCAGTTTTTACTTACACTAAGCCATGTGACCCTTACCGGAGAGAGTGTGTGCAAAGCACCTAACAGCAGTCTGGCATGAAGTTATGTTCTTGCCTCTTAGCCACCTGGAATCCTTTTTTGGGAGGAGGTAGGGCTATGAATAAATAATGCATGTGAGTTTCTTTCCTTCTCCCCTCTTTCCACTCCAGCGTGCTCTGCTTACCTCCTCCCTCCGCACCCTCCCCAGCAAGAGGAAAAAGGATGAAATTGACCATTGATCTCTGCTAATTCTCCAGGAGCTGGGGGTGGGGGGAAGGGGGAATTCTGGGGTTGTCTGAGGACACTTTGGACAGAGAAGCTCTTAGATTCTGAGTCTAAGGCAGGTGGGTGTTGGGGAAGGCAGGCGGGAAAGAATCTTCTCCCTTCTGGTGGCGGCTGGCTGACAAAGCCCTGCTCTCATGCACCCAGGAAAGTCACGAGTGGCTTTGCAAGCAGCCGAAAAGGGAAGGAACATTTCCATTAGTGGAATCAGCAGTAAAGAGATTTCCAGTCACAGTAATAGCTGCATTTGGGGGAATCATTTCAGTGGTGGCTGTGGGCGTAGGAGGGAAGGGGGCAGGGTGGCAAGGAAAGGCACGGGAGACTTCTGGTCTACTTGCGCTCCGAATGAGAACCAGGTGCCAGACGCAGAATAACAATTCAGGGATGGGGCTGGTCCTTTGACAAACATTCTGGCTCTCTTAACTTGTCTCCAAATGGACAGAGCCCCATTTTAAGTAGTCCACGTAGGAGGCTGCCCACTTATTTTTTCTCTGCCTTTGCTCTGATTACCTGGTTTACTCTTATGTAAGGTTTTCAGAGCCAGCAGCAACTCTCTAGGCACCTGGAATTTGTAGGTGGAGAGCTCCCAGATTATTTATTAGCCCGGTCTTTCTTAGAGGTATCTACTCATTGGAATCACCTTAGAGTTCAGGGACTCACTCCCAGGTCTGCTGAGGCTCCCAAAAAGTAGCCTGGAAATCTGAACTGTAACAAGGGTACTGTAACGATGGTACCAACTCGGTGGCAGGTCCTTGAGAGATCTCCACGAAGTGGCCACTCACCTCCTGGCTTTCCTTCTCTCATTTGCTATTCTAGCCCCATGATGACTGACAGATCTCTGAGGCCACCATGCACATTCCCATCCCCAAAATGGAGATGCTTTTCCTCTGACCTTGGTTCACCTGGTCAACTCTAAGACTTAGCTCAAGTATTGCCTCCTCCAAGAAGCCTTCTCTTTCCCCCCACCAGGCTCAGAAGTTTCTTCTCAGTGCCCACAGCTCCACTGGTAGGGTTGCTATATTTAGCAAATAAGAATATGGTATGTCTAAATAAATTGAATTTCAGATAAGCAATGAATATTTGTTTAGGATAAGTATGTCCCATGCAACGTTTGTGATATACTTATGCTAAAAAGTACTTATTTGTCTGAAATTAAAATTTAACTGGGAATCCTATATTTTAACTGGCAACTTACCGAAGCCAAATGCTGGCAGGGATCATACTACGGATGTGTGATTTGTCCACCAAACTTGCTCCATTTGCATCTCCCCCAGCTCAGGAAATCAGTCTCCCATTCACCCAGTTACTTACTGCAAGTAGTCATTCTCGATGAATCCTTTTTCTTGATCCTCTCTCTCATCCTGTTTTCTTGCAAAGCCTATTGCTTTTACTTTAAAGTTATTTTCAAAATTATTCAAATTATTCACTTCTCATAATGTCCATTATCATAACTCTGGCCTTAGCCACCATCCTTTCTTGCCTGAACGACTGCATCAGGCTCTAACTGGTCTTCCTGTCCCTTTTCTGTACTTCCCATCCATTCTCTGTTCCTTGGATTAGCAAACTATGGCCGTGGGCTAAATTGAGCCCAGTACCTGTTTTCTATGGTCTATAAGTAAGAATGCTTTTTTGCGTTTTTAAATAGTTGAAAAAATAGAATAATATTTCATGACATGTGACAATCATATGGAATTCAAATGTCAGTGTCCATTAGCTTTTACTGGGACACAGACATACTCATTCCTTTGTATGCTATCTATGGTTGCTTTTGCAGAGTTGAGTAGTAGTGACAGAGTATCTAGCCTGCAAAGCTTAAAATATTTATTATCTGTCACTTTATAGAAAAAGTTTGCTGACCCCTGCTCTATACAGTAGCCAGAATGATCTTTCCTAAAAAGCAAATTAGATTTCATTGTGCCCTTCTATAAAACCTTCAGTTGCTTCTCATTGTCCTTAAGGTAAAATCCTAATTCCTTTTCAGCATCTACAAAATCTTAAATAATCTGTTTCCTTTCCGAGTTTGCATTCTACCACTTTTCCCATGGTTACTATAACCGCCCAGGTGCCTTTTCTTTTCCCTTTTCTACACCAAGGTCATTGCTTTCCCAAGGGCTTTGCACCATACACTTGCTGATCCCCCTGCCTACAGTGCTGTTCCCTTGGCCTTTTTTGTTTTATTTTTTTAACATGGGCAGGCACCGGGAATCGAACCCGGGTCCTCTGGCATGGCAGGCAAGCATTCTTGCCTTCTGAGCCACTGTGGCCCTCCCTTGGTCTTTTGCGTGGCCCACTCCTTCTATTCCTTCAAATTGCAGCTTAAGTTTTTTGACTCCTCCAAGAAGTCCTCCCTAACCAGAGTAGCACCGTTGCACTCTGTCCCCACTGATTTCTGTCCCATTATTTTAAAGATCTGTATTTAAACATTTTTCTGACATTTCCTTGAAGGTCTTGTTCACCTTTTTATTCTCTGAACTGAAAAGTGCAGGGCACAGCTCACAGTGCTTGCTGAATGGGTATTTCCTGAAAAACTAAGTGAAAGATGGGCAGGAATTGGAGTGGAGGCTTGCTAACACCACCTTAGAGAGTACTCAGCTCATCAGGTTCTTTGGTGTTTATTAGGAGATCGGTATTAGGAAGTTGTCCTGTGAGTTTAAGTTTGTAAAGCATGTGGAACAGTGTTTGCCTCTTAGTAAATGCTACTTAGGTGTTTGTTAAATAAACAAAAATAAATAGAAACTAGTACCACACCTTCTCCACTCTGCCTTCTCTGAGGTTAGAAGGAAAGAGGGAGTTTATGGCAATTCAAAGGAAGTGGATTCAAAGGAAAAGCTTCATGGAACCTGAAGGACAGGGCAGCTTGGGGACAGGAGCCAGCGTCTTGGTCCCAGTTTTGCTGTGTGTCCTTGGGCAAGTCCCTTCCCCTTTCAGGGCTTTGCCCATCTCTAATGTGATGATGCTAAATCAAGCCATCTGTGAGGTTCTTCTCAGTCCCCTGGGCTCAGCAGGAGTCCAGGGGGGAGACAAGGGTTCTCTCACTGAACTGCTGAGGCTGAAAGTTGCAGCTGGATAAAGCTGGATTTTACCTTCCTCTCTCTCCAAATCTTTCATGGGGTGTCTGAAGATCAAACCCTCAGCTCTGAACCCAGGTTTGATTGAGTTTTCAAGTCCAGTCTCACACTGATTTGTTAGCCTTCTTCAAATTCTTCCTCTTCAGACTCCTCTAGGAGGGGAGATGGGAGAGGATGAAGCCACCTCCCCCCCCACTCCCTCCCATCATCTTTGCTGCTTTCCCCAGGCAGGGAACAGAAAACCTCCCACCTTCCAAGAGAAGCAGCAGGTTGGAGTCCAGAAGCTGAGGAAGGACGGCTGCCCCTTGGAAAATCTGACAGATTTTGCAAGCCTGCTAAGTACAAAACTGTGCTGGATGTGGCGGCAAACGCCTTGGAGTCTACTCCAGGTTCTGCCAAAGACTTTCTGTGTGGCCTCAAATACATGACAGTTTCCTTTGGGGTCTCAGTCATTCCAGTTAAGACTTAGTGACTATTGCCAGATCTGGCTTCAGAGAGAAGAAACCTTTCAGTCTTGTTTTCTGCTGGAATCCTGAGTGTTTAGAGCTTAGCCAATCACATTGTGGGCACTCAGTAAAACATTTGTTGAATGAATGAATGGATGGGTGGGTGGATGGGAAAGATGTGTGGTCAGGCTGTCACCCTGCCCTTTTGTATCCAGGACAGATATTGCTAATCAGTGGCTTAATGACATCCTTCTCAATGCAGTGCTCTTATCAGTCACTACTAATCAATTGGGGTTAGCATGAGAGATGAATTCTATTCACCTTTCTAGACTAAACCAGTTCACCTGAAAACCCTACTCCCCATTGCCTAAACAAAGCCCCTCAGGCTTTAGTGAGTGCTTCTTCCATGCCAGACCTTGCACTCCATCATTGGGTGCCCAGAAGTGCAAAGAGCTCTATCTATTTGCATTTGCACTTTTTGATTTATAAAACTGCTTTTCATGGGTATTTTCAGTATCCCCATACTGCCAATGAAGAAATGATCCTTCAGAGATTTGAAGTCCATTGCACAAGGCCACAGAGTAAAGGGTATTACTGTATTTATTTTTGAAAGGAAACTTTGTATCACTATCACAAGAAAATACTAGAATAACTTGCTATACACGGAAGACAGTTTATAAAAGTACGTGTATAACTTACCAAAGTAAAAATATCATTCATATGCCCCCTAAATTCACCTCTCATCACAAGTTGGGAAGCACTCGTCTAGCCAGTGCTTTCAGAAATTTAAATTTCACCTACTTAATTGTCAGATTTCCCTTAATATATCAATTTTCAGATATCTTTCCTACCTCAGAACTAGTTTCCATCTTTTAAAATCCAGCTTCAATGTCCCCTCTCTGCTCCTAAGATGATTTCCCAAGCAGCTATCCTACAAGCACTTTATAGATTTGATGTAGACAGTATATTCATGGAAATACTGTGATTGTTTAATTGCCTGTCTCTTGCTATTCAGTGAGCTTTCTAGGTTAAACATCATTTCTCTTTAATATCCGTAACTCCAGCAGTCAGTGCATGCCTGTTTATTGAGTTTTTAATCTTAAGTATTTTAACCAAAGGAATGCGTGTTCATTGTAACAACTTTAGACAATACAGAAATATTAGCAAGGAAAAAGTGAAAGTATTTCCCCTACTCAATTTCATTCCCCAGAGGTGATCATAAGTAACAATCTGCTGGTATCCTTGTGAAATGTGGAATAAATATGTATAAAGACAGCCGCCTGTGCTGGAGCAACAACGGGGAATGACTTGTCCAAGTTTCCTTGCTCTGCAAGCTTCCTGCAGGCAGATCAGGATATTAACGAAATAGTCTTTTCATTAGGACAGTGTTTTTTGTTTTTTTTTCATTAGGGCGCTGGGTTCTGTGGGAGACCGAGGAAGTCTGCGTGGTTCTGGACTACCACTGAAGAGAGGCTTCATTTGTATCTATGTATAACTTTGGAGTTTAATTGTATTTGAGCAGAAACTTCCACAACTTAAAAAAAAAAGTCTCCCAAGCATTGTTTATGTCTTCCCTGTGCTGCACTGTGTCTACATGACAGCCCCATCCGCCATGCTCTGTGCCCCACACATTGGAGAAGAGATGGTCAATGTGCTAGCCGCCTTTGCAGACCCAGGTGACTGGAGAACGCTCATAGGTTTCTCATGTTCAATATTAAGCCAGCTTTAAAAAGTTACCATGCCCGTGGCGAGACCCCAGAATCAACCTCCAGATTTACTCCAGGCCTCATGGAATCCCCTTCTTATCTTACCTTACCCTGCTCTATTCCTGCCTGTCGAGCCATGCATACCCACATACACACACATACACCTGTATAGACAAAGACATACATATATGCATGTATACAGACATACATACAGATGCACATGAGAGACAGGAAGAGAGAAAGAACGAGTGCACATGTGATAATGATTCTTCTATCTGGAGAACTAAAAGAAGAAACTGAACCCAGCAAGGGAGGAGCGAGGAAGGGGAATGATTATCACAGGGAGTCGGGGGCGGGGGCGGGTGTCTCTTTCTTTCTGGCACAGTATTTGACATGATTGTTAAAGCAGCTCTTCTATTCTCCTTCCTTAAACTTTTCACTTGGTAGGGGAGACAGACTGCTGTTCAGGGGAGGGCGACCTGGTTTAGCTTGAGCTCCTAACTCTAGAAACCCTCTTTTCTGAAGCCATTTGGAGGGACAGTTGGTCAGTTAATAGAAAAAGTCTATTAAAGTAGGGAATCATAAAAAAATAATAGATACACCTTAAACATTTCATTTTAACTTAAAATATGTAAATGTACATTCGTTTGCCAATTATTTGATGTAGGCCCGGGGCCTGTGCTTTGAGTCTGGGTCAGCTGATTGGAGTTCCATGCCATCTTTCTTGCATAAGCCATATTCATAATGCACCAAATATGATCTCCAGTGTTGGTTTCATTAAAGGGAACTGAGAACTTAAAAATGCTTGCCAAGTAATTCTTCTAGAGTTTTACGATTCCTTTCTAAGTTTTTATAGTTGTCACACCTGACCTAACTCAGTAGCAGTATTTAAGGGACTCGCTTGTTTTTACAGTAGAATCATCTTTGCCCTTGTAGAAACTGCTTTCTTTTGATACGTTTTTAATTTGCATACTATTTTGTAAAATTTTGTAATGACAAGAAATGCAACTGGCATAAGTGAGTTTGAGCAACAAAATGGCTGTCTGCAAAAATGCATCTCAACTGGTGGCTGTGTCCTAAGGTGGACCTTAGTATCGTTGAGCATTCTTGGAGCATCTGTAGCTTGTGAGCTTCTGGGTGTTTCACAGAGATAATGCAAAGCACTGGTTAATCCTGCAGTCAGTGGAGAGGAGACCAGCAGGAAGCTTTTGGTCAGCAGAGGTATTAAATCTTAGAAATTTTAGTGGTTGAGCTTTTAGATATCTTTTTGTCCCAAACTTTGATTTAAAGAGGAGGAAACCAAATCCCGGGAATGACTTCGGGACTGGCTGGGGTTTGACCTTGTGTCATTGGATCCTCACGGTACCTGGTCCCTCCTAGAACTCAACAGCTGTTACTGCTGCTATTCTTGTGCTTTGGGGTAGCCTTCTAGGAAAGCACCTCAAAACCTTCCCTGTTTTATAAGGAGGGAAATAGTTAAGTGACCAGCCACAGGAGACAGAGCAAGTTAGAGTTGCAATTAAATTTCCAGGTCACGCTGACGTCCATAAAACCATTCTAAATATGTGTATATATTTTTGCTTATGGGTCGTTTTTCCATATTTTTAAAGTAATTAAACATTGTCAAAGATGTTTTATCCTTCACCTGACCTTTTTATCACCTTGAGAAGGAATTGAAGCAAGGATTCCCTTCCAAGCCCTCCTCACCTTCACTGTACACCCTTACCGTACACACAATACAGTTTTATAGGGGCTTTTTGTAACTCTGTCTACACCCGATCCCCTGGATCATCCACATTTAGAACTCACAGGGTCCCAGGCCTCATCTAGACCAGCTCTCTTACTGCACAGAAGGAGCCAAGACCTAGAGACAGCCAAGGGACAGTGGCTACTTGAAGACATGGCCCTCTGAATACCCAGCCCAGTGGATTTTTTTGCCTGCACAGCCCTGGTTTTCCCAGTGTGCTTACCTGCCAGGGGCGGACTGGTCAGGTGATGGGAGGCCAGTGTGTGTAAGCAGGCTGCCAAGAGTTCCTGTGCTTTATGAAGTGCAGAATATAATTCAAAACCCATTTTTGGGAGGTCTCGCCCCATAAAATCTCCTCCAGCAGGAATGGCCGGGAATTTGTTTAGAATTTCCTAGCACATGTTTTTTTAAATACCTCTTTTCTCCATTTCATTTTCCTCTTCTTTCTGCTTCTTTTACTCTACCCAATTTTAGGGACCCTGCTTGTGAGGGGACACAGGACCGTGACACTGGAAGAAAGGACCCTGCAGTATGGATTAATGGGCTGGCAAATGACTGAAAAATCTTACCTTTCTGGGGCATGATGATTCTTCCTCTGCAAAGATGTTGGCTCAAAAATGACTCTGTAGAGGGCTTTGCCTGCCACAATTATAGTCAGATTTTTCGAGGCCATTCTTATTTTAGGCTAAATAAGGCTCCCATATAGCCCTCTGTCTTCTAATCTAATAGCAGCTGCTCCTTCCTCATTTCCATCCTCCGTGTCACACCATCTCTGTCCCAGCCTCTTGCATGAGTGCTCCAGTTTCTTCCTTGCAGTAGGTGTTTCACATGCTGCCTGAAGGATCTTCCCCAAATCTCATTTCTCCCTTAGAATCCTCGGTGGCTCCCCACTGCTTCCAGAATTAATGACAAAATAAATTTGAGTAAATTTATTCAGAAAATGTTATTTATGTCACTCTTAGGCCACTTCCCTCATATTAAAATATATATGAAAATTCCTATGTCTTATCTCCTCTGCTGACACAGTCCAATATGGCAGCCCCTAGCCACATGTGGCTATTATTTGAACTAAAAATAAAGTTAAAAATCTGATTTCCTCAGTCACATATGGGTAGTTGTTTCCATGTTGGACAGCACAGATAGAGAACATGGGTTCCATCACAGAAAGTTCTGCTGGACCCACTGTCTAGAGTCTTAGGGGGAGGGACTGTAATCTCATGTTTTCTGTCCCCCATTGCCTAGTACAGGGCCTGTCTGTAAATAGATGTTCAGTCGGTATTGGCAGAATTAACATTCTGAGCAAGACTATGTAACCCCTAATCCCAAAGAGATTCAATTTTATTTAAAAATAAATTCAAAGCAAATTATCTTTAAAACATATCCAATTTTTCTAATAAAAATATTGCCTCATAAGCTTTCATTTGCATGGTCTGGTATAATCTTACAGTGCAGGATGTCTTAGATTAATTCATGAATCACATTGATTTGTAGGAGTTCTGGATTTCTGCAGGTCCCTTCGCAGTTCTCTCTTTCCTTGCCCACCTCCTTCTTTTCCATTTCCCACCCAGAGAAAGCCCAACCCAGCAGCTGGGCTTCAGAAGCGCCCAGTCCCTGGGAGACAGGTGTGGCCAGAGCTGTGTAATGTGAATGCATAGGCTCGTACTTCCATAGGTGTCTCATGGAAGCCTTATGAGTGTTTCTTTGAGAGAGAATCCTGAAAACACTTCCCCTCTGAGTAATGTGCTGAGAGTGTGGTGAAGAATCTCTGTTCTTGTGCTCTCTGCCCCCCATCCTTGTCTCATTCTTTTCTTTTCCTCTTTCTTCCCACTGTTTCTTTTTTGTACTAGCATTACTCTGCTCTCTTTTATCTCTTCCCCCTTCCTATTTTCTTCATCACTGTCTATCCTTTCTCTTTATTCTCATTTCCTGCCTCCCTGTTTGTGTGTGTCTATCTATCTCTCTTTATCTCTATCTATCTGTCTGTCTCCCCCACCCCCAAGTATTCTTGAAAATCCCAGAGCATGAGGAGAGGGCACTCTTGTCTGCCAACTCCGTGTGGGCCAATGAATCCCCATCCACAGCTCAGAGCTGGTGCCTTTGGGTCAGAGCCAGTCCTTCCACTGGTATTTGGAGCAAAGGAGAGCACAGCAGTAGGGCTTTTGGCCCAGGCTGTGTGTCAGGGGAAGTGGCACTTGCAGCGTACAGCTCTAGCGTGGTTCTAGGGTCAGATCCTCTCTACTCCTGACAGGGCTCACTCCTTCATGGCCCCTGCTGTCAGATGTGATTCCCGAGTAGGAACTACTTGGCCTACCTTGTACACATTTGAGCGTGATCTTGATTTTTGCAGTGAGGTGGGTTTTTTTGGGAGCAGCTGGTGAGGAGGACCTGGGTGTCTTTTTCCTGTTTTGCTCCGTATTCGTGGATTATTTTCTGTGACTGGTGGGCTGCTCTTTCTCAACCTCCTCTGCTGCTCTTAGGCTGTCCATCACCAGCTCCTTTTTAAAGCTTGTTTCTTCAGGGCATTAGAGACATCTGCTAGAGAGTTTTAGAAGAAAAGTTGCAAGAATTATAAACCCTCTTAAGAGATCATTAAGATCTGCTTAAACTTGCTGCGACTTCCCATTTTACTGAAATGCATGGTCCCCAACCAAGGCCTATGAGGTGGTTCACCTTGGGTGCACGTAGAATGCTGGTGATGCTTTTACCAGGATCTGGGTCCTATGCTAGGCCAATTAAAGCAAAATAGCTGGAGGTTGAGCCCACACATTTCTGTTCTGTTTTGCTTTTCTGACATAGGTGATTCTAGTGTGTACTGAGCCTGAGAGCCTCTGCCCAACCGACTCCTGCTTCCCTCCAGCATCACTCATGCTGTGTTTCTCTTGCTGTCAAGAGGTTCCTAAGAGACCTTCCCTGGCTGTTCAGTCTAAACATGAGTCCACTCTCACTCCCCTCTTTCACAGTCTTTCTCACAACATCCTGTTCTTTTTTTAATCACTCAGTTATCCAGATTGCATGTGGAGATTTGTTTGTACATGTTTATTGTCTGTTGGCTCCTCTTAACTCCAAAATCTTTGAGAACAGAACAGTGTCTGTTTTGTTCAATACTGTATACACCCAAAGATTCTCAGAGTTTTTGATTCACAGTTAGTACTCAGTAAATATTTACTGAATGAATGATTGGGTAGATAGATCCTAAAGTTTAACATAGTCCCCCCTCGTTCCCTGACCTTGGCAAGTCAGAACAGACCATCTGGAAAGCATGGTGGGTCTCTGCAGCTCAGAAAGATGAAGTGAGTGTGTTCCCCCACTTAACTCCCATATGGGAGCTACACAGCACAGAGAAGCAATTATTTTAGGGACCCCAGAGCATCCCCCTCTGGCACCTTTGCCCTCAGCTGGTGGCCTGAGTCCTCAGTTTAAGTAAGGGATGGATGAGTTAAATTTGTCTGTCTCTGCACTAAAGTTAGTGATCGCTGGTAAAACTGCAGTATAGTGCAGTTAAGCCGATGTGTTGTCCCATTCAAGTGCCTTGGGGTTGACTTGGGCTCTTGTTGGGTACAGCTCTGTAGTCAGTGAGCAAGCTGGAAGAAGAAAAATAAAAAATTCTCCTTCCCCCACTATTGCCAACCCCCTTTGCTGCTCCTTTCATATAGGAAATTAAATTGCCTTTAGATTGTGAGCAAAGGAAAGAGTGATGTAGAAACAAGATATTCACAGGTACTTTCTGAAGCAGGGAAAATTGCAGAAGATTCCTTTAAGCTTTGCTCCAGTGGGAGAGAGAGACACACACATACAATTGGAGCAACATGGGATGTGGTTAAGTATTTATCTTGTTTTCGTTTGGCTTGAATTCCAGATCCTGGCATAATATATGTACTCCCTTCTCTGCCCATTCAATAAATTATTTTATGGCCAGTGAAGAGACTGATGTTAGATTTATGATGAAAGGGCCCAGGGGCAGGATAGCCTGTGAATTCTGTTGGAGAACACAGAGAGGTGGGGGCAACTATATTCTTTGTCCTCAGGGAGATGTAGGGAAAGAGGCTGGGAAGACAAGACAGAACACTGAGGATTAAGGGCCAAATTAACACGGAGCTGCAAATAGTCACCAGCCCAGGTAGCCCCAGGCTGTAGTTAAAAAGTTCTGATTTCTAATCTTGGCTACTATTCTAGCTCTCTGGGTGCCCTGAGGATGTAATTTATCTATCCTAGAGCATTATCAGTTGAGTCATAGGTTGAAAGCAACAGAAGTCATATCTGTTTACTTAAACAAAAGGGACTACTTGGGAAGGATTTGCGGTGGCTCACAGAGGAATGGAAGCGCTGAATAAGCAGGCTGAGAGAGGGCAGCCCTGAGATCTTGGAGGTAGGAACCAGTGCCCAGTCTTGTCAGAGAACATTACTCCCAAGATGAATGAGCTGCAAGCTTTTGTCCATCCTTTCGTCTTTCTGTATGATATTCAGAACTCCTGAAAGCATCTGACTGACCCAAGATGGCCCATTCTCCCACAGAGGGAGAAGGGAACATCCAGATTGAATTCCCCGCAGGCTGCATATGGCTCGAGAAGTGGTATATTCTGAAAGGTCACTCACGGGGCCGGTACCAAAATGTTTGCTGGGTAGCAAAAGCAGCACATGTCCTCATCAGGGATCTCTGGGCTCTCATCTGTGAAATGATGGCCGTTTTCAGAATCCTCTTTTAGCATCAAAAGCTTTCCTTCAAATGAGATCTTGGGCAGAAGCCTACTATAGAAAGCAGAAATTCTCTGGTTGAGAATGGTTTGAGGAGGCCCCAAGCCCTTCCCTCCAGGCTTCTTCCCCCCCACCCCCCTGCTCCCTGGGGTGGCCCTCGAAACTTCCACCCCAGAGCTCTGTTAGAAACCCCTGGGCCAGATAAGATACCCAGCACCTCTTCCAGCAAGCCTTCACAGCAAATGCGAGCCTCTAAGTCGAGGGCTCTGTATAGAGCTGGTGTAGAGGGTGATTCAGTCATAACAGGACTCTGATGTGCCTGACAAAGATGACAGCTTTCCTGTGCCCCATCCCATCCCGAAGAGTCAGGACTCAAAATCTCCCTCCAGAAGGAAAGAGGCTTGGCTTTAGGGAAATGGTGCTAGAATATGTGTTGACTTTCAGGTTCAAACTCTATTTATGCCTCCAGACTCAAGCTTGTTGGCCTCCCAGTTATTCTCTAAACTTCCAGTCCCACTGGTCTTCCTTCATGGTTTTTGATATAGCAAACCCTTTTCTGCTGCAAGGCCTTTGCAGAGATTCTATTCTTTGCCAGAAAGCTCTTGCTTCTACTCCTTTTGCCTGGCTGACTCCTGCTAAATTTTTGGATCCTAAATTAAACATCACTCCCTCTTGGAGGCCTTCCCTGACTTCTCAGATTAGAGCTGATCTCCATATTATCTATAAACTCCTATTATTGGTAGCACTTAATCACAGATTTTAATTATATATTGATTTTTTTTGGTATATATCTTTTCTACTATACTGTAAGGTCAGTGAAATGCAGGGATCATGTCTTTACTGGGTGCTAAAAAGATGTTTGTGGAATGAAGAAATAAATATGGAACATGTACAGTCCTCCAAATATTGATTCAGTTCAGCAAGACTTTATTGAGTGCCTTCTGTATACCAGGTCCTCTGCTAAGGCTGGGGATGGAAATCTGAATAGGGCATAGATCTAACCTGAATTGCTCATTTTTGGGGGCAGAGAAGTTTTTCTCTTTTCCCATTTTCTCCACACCACTATCCTGTGAGGCCAACAAGGTGTGGATTGTGCGGTCCGGAAAGATCAGAGGACAGGGCCAGGGACGCGCAGCAAGTTGTTGGGACGGCCAGGACTCAAGACTGACTTTCCTAACTCCTGGCCCAGGGCTCCTTTATTTCTCCTATTTTATTTCAGAAAGTAATACAATTTATGAATATGACTTTCCTTGTACACAACACAAAATGCTGCTTTTCTTTCTCCAGTTTTGGCTAGACAAGGGTGAGGATGTGGGTGTAGAAGGAGGACGATCAGGGGCTATTTGGCAGAGGAGGTGTCAGAGTACATGTGGAGGTCCACAGCCCAGGAGGCTGTCAGAGTTACCCCAAGTGGCTGTAGAATGGAGCTGGCATCTCAGAGTGGTGTGGTCTCTGCTGAAGACATGGAGACATTGATCTGGCCTCTTGCAGGTACTTTGACTTCCCAGAGCTCTCTTTCCACATCCTGTCCCTGCTCTCTTCCTCCTTCACCCCCCTTCCCATCTCTTTCTCAGCTCTTTCTTCCTCTGGGAGTGCAGTCTGAAGGCAGACCTGGCAGAGACTGCTCCCCTATAGCTCATGCACCCACCTGGTCCAAGCACCTTTGACCTCAGAATCGTGGCTCCTTACGCTATGCTAAGGTAGCACCCGCTGAGTCTTGACCTTGGCTAAAAAGGGCACCATCTCTCTGGGTCTGTGAGGCTTGCCAGACTGTGGCAGCAGAATGGGTACACATCCCCGTTCTTCCTGACTCGCCCATCTTGCACCCCATTTAACCTGGCTGGAGGCTGTCGGCAGCTCTCTGTTAATTTGGAATTGCTGCTGGTTTCCAGCTCCTTCCAAGCTAGTGACAGAGGGTAGTCCTGGTGAAGGAAGGTCTTCTCTGACTGCAGGCAGAATTTCTGTGTTGTTGAACTGGCTTTATTATTATTTTATTTTTGTCTAACAGTATGAAATGTCTGCTTTCATTTTTTCCCTTCCCTCCTGATCTTTGTCAGAGAGTGGCAGCTTCTCTAATTAGGCTGTTGAGAAGAAGGTAACCTTAGCAACTTAGAACTGGCAGGGGAGAAAAAGACAGGGTTCTAGGTGCCCCACGTGCCTGAGCCCTGGGCATACAGGGTGAGGCACCATTGCCCTCCTCAACTGTTTTCAACCCCATCCCCACCCGGCTGTGGCTGGCTCCAAAGCTGCCTGGATATTCGTTGCTGCCACAGTGACTCAGCCTTGGGCTTATCCTTTTTTCAATTAGGGATTAGAACGCCTAGATGCAGAGAGGATCCTACATCTGTATCTCTCTGTGCTTTCTCTCTGTAAATCTCTTCTTACTGTCTTCTTCCTCACCTGTTTTTTTTCTTTCCTTCTTTGCCTCTTTTTCTCTCTCTTACTTTTCTTTCCTTGCCTCCCTCTGTCTTTCGTAGGGCAGGCGGAAGGCTAGAGGTTTATGCACTCTTGGTTGGCCCTATCTTCCCTGAGCCACCCCATTGACACTCTTGTTCACTTAGTTTCAATCATGCTGTTTGTCTGTATCTCCTTTCCTTCTGCCCTGTGCTCTCCTCTGTGCTCTCTCTCTGTGCTCAATCCTGACCAGCTCCCACTGAAGACAGGGAGACATCACATCTTCTTTGGAAAATTGTTTCCACGGAGCCCTACCCCCCTCCACCATTCCTACAGATTTCTTTCTGCCTAAAACTCCTCCTTCAATACTTGTTGTCTGGACCACATAATCTAGCAAATGCTTGCTTTTAAAATTTTAATTATTTTATTTTTTGCACTGCCTCGCTTCCTGGATCTAAATTATGTTTCTCAATAGGTGAAGGGATCACATATTTCCTTATGCTTTTTCACATTCAGCATATTAATAAGCATAATGTATGCTTATAATTCATGTGCTTGCTTTGAAATAAAAGGAATGCGATGGTCCCCTTCCTGAAGCAATGACTTCAGAAGGCTTCAGAAATTATGAGAACATATATAGTAGAATTTGTCCTAATGGGTCGTTGATATACTGGGACTGAACTATTGACAATAAAGAAGGTGTTGAGGTATTGCTTGTCGATGTCCATCCTCCCATTTTCCTGTTCTCCAAAACTGCCACAATCCCTTTCATTTGTTTTTATATACACTCGTTCTACCACTGAATTTCCATCAGCCATCCAGCTATGCATATAGCCAGATAGCCATCTATTCATGTGTACCTCTATCCATCATCCATCCTCCATCCATCCAGCCATCCATTCTCTTTGCAGACTTGTGAGACCAGTGCCCTTCAGGGACATTCAGGCTAGCAGAAGTTGGAACTGGAGGAATGATGTGTAATCAGTTGTAACCCAAGGCATCATTTGACAAGAGCAATGAGAGCAAATGCTCTGGGTCTTCTGAGTAGGACAAGGTCATAAAAATCTAAATCTGGGTGACCTTTAGGGATTTTCACCTTCAATCCTCTCAATGTATAAATGTGGAGGGTCCATAGGTGAAATGACTTGTTCAGAGTTACTCATAAAGTTAGGGGAAGAACCAAGTTTGAATTAAAAGAGCTTTAGAGCTGAAATAAGTTGCTTAGGTTAACTGATCTTCCCCTTTTCACAGGTAGAGAAATAGAGGCTCAGAGGGGAAGAGATTAGTAATTCTCTAGGCACTTACCTGGCAGCAAAGTCAACATTTGAGTAGAGGTTTCTTATGTTATTCTGGAAAAGGACCAGTTATCATTTGAGGTTAAGGTTCTCTTGGGTCTCTTTTGCTTTTGTATCACCAGTCTATTCCAATAGCTGCTCTAGCTGACCATGCCGTCCTATCTCTGGACTCCCCATGATACCTTGAGTTCTGGTGTTTGGGTAAAACCTGATCCAACATTTGGGTTTTCTCTTGTAACCTACAGTCATCCTATAGGTCCACACTGTCTGCTTACCTTCTTGGGACTCTGTTACTCAGCCCAGTCCAGCCCTGCCCAGATTTGGGCTGTTCTACTGATATTCCCAGGCAGCACTGAAACTGGCAGCTGATGCCAGATCCCTGACGCCGAGGAGGCGAGGTTCTTGGCCGCTGACGGAAGATAAGTAGAGACGTAAACGGTGATTTTCTGGCCTGTGAGCCCCTGTTCGTGGATTTCATCTTTTAATGGAAGTGCAGTAAATAAAAGCCGTTTTCACAATATGCCAAGCAACAGGTCAGGAACATCTGAGCCCTGGAATTGATAGAAGGGAGCTGAGCGTAACAAATCTCCCCAGATTGCACCCAGCTCCACTTGTATCAGCTCCCAGACTGCGTCCCCCAATTATTGTCTAAGGCAATTATTTCTGAGCAAAAGCTTTTGGAGAATGAGGCATCTGGATGGGGGTATGCTTTCATTGCTTCTTGCCAAATAGAACATTTTTTTCCATTTGCTGTTAGTGCTTGAGCCCTGATTGAATCTTCCATTTTCTCCCCTTCAACATTTCCTTCTCCACCTTGGAGATTGAATCCTTCTCCACCTTGGAAATTGAATCCCTTCTTCAGGGTTCATTCCAATGACACCTCCTCCAGGCAGCCATCCCCACCTCCACCCCCTCTAGTGTTTCATCAAAGCACTATTTTAAAATTGTGGTTAAATTTACTTACAGTAAAATGCACTGGTCTCAAGTGTGCAATTCAATGAGTTCTGACAAATGTACCCAGCCATGTAAATAAACTTTTTTCAAGAGATAGAAGGTGTCTATCACCCCAGAAATTTCCCTTGTGATCCCTTTCTGTCAATACCCATCCACTCACTGGCACCCCCTGGTCTAACATCTATCCCTATTGATTAAATTGGTCTATTCTTGACCTCTTTATAAATGGATTAATCATTCTTGACCTCTTTATAAATGGGTCAGCAAATTATAACCCATAGGCCAAATAGAGCCCACTGCCCCTTTTTATATGACCTATGAGCCAAGAATGGTTTTTGCTTTTCTAAATGGTTGGAAAAAAATCAAAAGAAGAATAATATTTCATCACACATATAAATGATATGAAATTCAAAATAGTTTTATTGGAGCACAGCCCTGCTCATTTGTTTACGTATTGTCTGTAGCTGCCTTTGTGTTTCACTGGCTGAGTTGAACGTGTGTGACAGAGACCGTATGGTCTGCAAAGCCTGATGTCTTCTGGGCCCTTGGTAAAGTATCCACTCTTGTTTTGGCATCTTTCCTTGGTGTAATGTTTTTGAGATTCATCTCTTGTTGTGTTTTTTTGGTGGCTCACAGAGTGGCTATTTGTGATCTTTTTAGCTGAATGTTTTGTCTTCTTCCTTTGAACTCATAGAACAGGGATGGCAAATATGGTGCATTTCCCCCACTGCTGCCCCACCCTTACTCTTCCTGTGCCCCCACCCCCACCCCACATTCCCCATCAATCATGATGATCTGTTTTCCTGTGGAGACTAGGCTCAGGCTCAGAATTTGTCTCAATCCAGTGCTCCAGGCAGTCACTACCAATAGATTAGAATTAGGCCTATGTTGAAAATCATTTGCCATCTTGGTCTAGGAATGTCCTAGTTTAGAGCAAAGATGCGGAGAGCTCTGGCACAAACAAATGTGGTAGGAATCCTCTGCTACCACTTACCAGCCCTGTGCATTTGGGTGAGTTACTTAGCTCCTTTGAGTCTCAGTTTCCCTCTCTAAACAGAGGCTTCATGGTTTGTTGTGAGGATTGAAAGAAATAACGGATATAAAATACCTTGACTGGTTGCTGGCATGTAGTAGGTGCAAGATAAATGTATTTTCAGAACAGACTTGTTCTATTCCCCAAACTTGCTGTTCCTCCTGTCTACACTAGTAAAAGCAGAATCTTTCCAGTCATCCACTCCCAAAACATCAGATTCATGGTTTCTCTTTCTGTGCACACCCCTTTTCACCCCACCCCTACCCCAATCACCTTTCTACCATCTTCTCTTGCTTGGGTCTGTGCAGCTGGTTACCGCCACACCTATTATCAGCCCCTCCAGTTCACAGTCCCTCCATTTCACACTGTACAGGTAGGCAAAGGGAAGGTATAATACCAAATCCATTTGTGTCATTCTTCTGCATAAAATTCCCCACCAGCATTCCATTGTTTTGAGGATAAAAACCTAGAGGGCCACACAGATCTAGTGATGGCTCTGGCTCTATCACTAGCCTCATCACGTGACACCACCTGCTCTTGCTGCCAACCTCCAGCCACACTGACCGTTCTCCCAACATGCTGTGTTTCTCCTCGTTTCATCATTTCATGCATTCCCTTCCCTCTGTCAAGAATACTGTCCTCATTTTTATCCTTTTCACCTAGTTCATTTCTTTTTTGGTGTATATAATTTATTGAGGTATAATTTGCATACCATAGAATTCATCCTTTTAAAGGTACAATTCATTGCTTTTTTTAAGTATAATCAGAAAGTCAGGCAACATCACCACAATCTAATCCCTAGAGATTTTCGTCACCCCAAAAAGAAACCCTGTACCTGTTATCAGTTATTCCTCACTCTCCCCTTTCCCCAGCCTCCAGCAACCACAAATATACAATGTACTTTCTGTCTCTATCGATTTGCTTTTTCTGGACATTTCCTATATAAACATGTCACCTTTTTTTGTCTGGCTTCTTTCACTTTGCAGATTGTTTTCAGGGTTCGTTCATGACATGGCATGTAGCAGTACTTCATTCCTTTATGTTTGCTGAATAATATTGCATTGTATGCAAAAGCACATTCTTTTTATCCATTCATTTGTTGAGGGACATCTTGGTTGTCTATAATTTTTTGTGTGGTCATGACTAATGCTGCTGTGGTCATTTGTGTACACGTTTTTGCATAGATGTTTGTTTTCACTTCTCTTGGCTTTATGCCTAGGAGAGGAATTTCAGAATCATATGTGAACTCTATGTTTAACTTTCTGAAGAACTTCCAAACTGTTTTCCAAAGTGGTTGTACTATTTTACCTTCCCACTAGCAGTTTATGAGAATTACACTTTCTCTACACCCTGGCCGACACTTGTCATTGACTGTCTGTTTATTTTTGCCATTCTGGTGGTGTGAAACGTTATCTTATTCATCTCATTCATTCCTGTACATCCTTTAGATCCAGATCAAATGTTACTTCCTCAAAGAAGGCTTCAATGACCCCACCCCCAGACTAGAACAGGTCTGTCTATACTTGCATACCATCCTGTGACCTGTTCCTTCACAGTATTTATCAGTTTGTGAATTATACATTTTTTTACATGAGGTTAGATTTCTGTGTGACTCTCACATTCAACTCTGAGCTAAAGTAGGGCAGGATCCTTGAATTATTTTCGGGTCCCAGCATAGTACATTGTGCATAGTAAGCGCTTGAAAAAAAATCTATCAAATAAAAACTTGATGGGATCCCTTAGTCTTTTCTAGAATCTACCTTCACCTCCCATATCCAATCAACTCCACATACTGTTGCTTCTTGTTCTGTAAAATCTTTTACATTCTTTCTCATCTTTTCTTCTGACCTCTAACCTTGTCCCTTTTTACCTGTTTTACGTTGTGCTTTGTAAAACAATGTTTTTCAAATCATGTATTTCTCTCCCTTCACTCAAAAAGCATCCCTGATTATCTGTTAGGGTCTAAATAAAGTACGAAATGTTCAGCTATTCGTTGGAAACCCCACCTCTTCCCTCAAGGAGATAAAGTCCTGTAGTCCACTCATGATAAAACGTGCAGAGAACAATTATGAGACTTTCTTTTTAAATTTTATTTACAAAATTATTTTTGCTTATTTTAAGTTAATTGGCAAATACCTCACTGCTACTAATGAGCTATAAGCTGCTGGTGGGCAGGAAAGTACCTTATTCATATTTGGATGTCCTACTAGGCCTCACAAGTGCTTGCTTTAAAGCAACTGTCAGTGAATGTTTGTTCACTTAAATTAAATTTTATTATTCCTCTCAAGGGAGATATTTACGTGCTAACAGAGGCCTGCAAAGACTTAACTGGAAGGATTAATGGTGGAATTCTAGGCAGGCTGGTGGGGGAGATGTTTTTGAAGCCAGGCACTCACGATTATATTATTCCATCAAGGCTTCCTATTCAGGAACTTGGGGCCAGCTCTCCGGGGGTCTCCTGTCCAGCTGCAGATGACCAGTGGGCTGGATCTTTTATTTCTCCAAGGGGCGTCTTGCCTCACAAACCCTTCCCTCTGCAGACCCTCTGGCTCAGTGATGAGTGAGCACATTGAACACTTTGAATCTGAAGATAGCATTTTTGACCCAAAGATACATTTATTTTTTTCTCCTGGAAAGTAGGAAGATCTCAGTGGCATTCTGAGAATTGGGGGAAGTTGAAGTTTGGGGAATGTTTTCAGACTTTCTCAGATGCTACCAGGTGGGTGAAGTGCACAGCAGACATCTGAACCCCTGGTTCTGGGACACCCTCCCTGTAGTCAGCCCTTAATTTTTTTCCAACAGTAGAATCCCTCCAGGGAAAGAAGGCAGGGAATAGTTCTTAGAAAGGTGGAAAGGGAATTAATAGCTGATGGTCATAGTATCTCCATGAGAAAGGTGTTGTCATCCTCACATCACTGATAAGAAATTGGAGGCTCACTGGGGAAAAGTGACTTTGCTGAGGCCACAAGCTGGCAAGTGGCAGAGATTGCATCTCGACCCTGACTATTACAGCATGCTGCTGCCCCGTAGTCTGGCAATAATTAAAGCTCCCTTGCTATGCAATGGGAATTTGTATCCACAGCCTGGACACCTAACAACTCCAGACCTTGAAGAGGTAGTGCAAATAGCTTTAGACTGGGAACTAGGAGCCCTGAGTCTACTCACAGAACCTTCTGGGTGACCTTGGAAAAATTCCTCCCTCTATCTTTGTCTGCTCTCCTCATCTGAGAAACGAAGGGCTCAAAACTTTATCATCTGTGGAAATGCATTTCATTTTGCAGATTTATACTTTTCTACATTATATGTCGTATACAAATTCCTTCTTTTTGCAAAAATGCAAACAAAACAAAATCAGAGCAAAAAGTGACAATCTTTCTTTAAAGAAAGACACCTCCATGTCACTACCCTACCCAAAAATACTCGCTGATGACTGATGTGTACCCTTCCTGATCGTTTTTCTTTTTATTTGTATCTACAAGTAGTAAATCCAAATATCTGTTATTTCTCTCATACCCAGGATCATTACTCTGTGTATTATTCGGCAACTAGTATGTGTATGTTTTTCATTCAGAAATGTTTGGAACTCTTTCAGTATCAGAACATGTGGATCTACTTCATTATTTTTAATGACCTTATAATATTCTGTGTGATGGATATACTGTAATTTATCTAACCATTTTCTTATTGATGGGCATTTTTGTTGTTTGTCTAATAATTTTTCATTATTAGACACATGCTGCACTGAACATTTTATGTATACATAGCTCTCTGCCATAGAATATTTCTTTATGTTAGATACCTAGACCTAGCATTACTGGGTTAGAGGATATGGACATTTCCAATTTGTAGAGATATTGTTGAATTGGCCTCCAAAAAGGCTATACCAGTTTATACTCAAAGACAAGAGTACAGGTGGAATTTTGATGTGGTGACAAAAATAAGGGAATTTTTATGGGTCTGGAACCCTGTTCATCGTCTTTCAAATCACTCCCTGCACGCCTTTAGCGATTCTGTTTACAGGTGAGGCGGGTCCTGCCCTGAACCCGTCCTGCACCTGGTTCCCTGCAGCTCGGTGCTTGCCTGGCTCTCAAAGCAGGGCTCCAGGAAAAGCTTTCCAGAGTGGGCAGGGGGCATGATTAACCTCCTGTCTTGCTCAGAGCTCTGGATTTCCTGAAAAGGTCCCAGTGGATCGCTGAGGGCTGGCAAACAGCTGACTAATAGGGGCTGTGGCATCTGGCCTTGCTCGGAAATCAGCCAAGTCCCGAGGAGTTCAAAAGACCTCGCCAGCTCCCTCCTCCATGCCTAGCAGAGGCCCACTACCAAACGCCCTGAATAATACATTATATTTATCCTCCCTTGGTCTGATAGATGGCTGCCTTTCTCCTTCATTCTCCTGCTCTTCCTCCTTTGTCTTGCGTTGTATCTTTAAACCTTCATTCAGCCTGAGCCTTGAGCACAGGCAAAGGAAGGCAGTGGTTTTGTTTTGTTTTGTTTTAAAAGATTAGTTGCACAGCTAGAGGTCTTTCTTCAAAGGCAGCCCAGGTGTCTTTGTTTCTTGCCCTTGAAACTGAGTCAGGACAAAGGAGGAGAAAAAAAAGTGCCCTTGATTTACTGAGCACCTACTATACACTGGATGCAATGCTGGGCAGTACCCAGATATTATTTCACTCTTCCTTAGAAGGCATCCTTGCCTCTATTTTTAATTGAGGAAACTGAGGCCAGGGAAGAAAAGTAACCTGTTTATGGAAATAAGCAGATCTAGGGCTTGAAATTCCTCTCTGTCTCACTCCCTGGAACAGGCTTTTTTGCTGTATTTGGCTGCTGAGGAGAAATTTTACCCTTGGCTGCACTCATCCTCATTCAGCTAGCCACCAAACATATACTTCTTGGTATTTCCAAAGACAATGAGGAGAAGGGTATGTAAGGCAAAGCAGTAGATCCATCTACAACCGTTTCCCACCAACCCAGAGAATCACCAAGTCTGTTTTGAGGAATTCCCTGATGGCTATTCATTTTAATTTGGCTGTTTATTTATTTGAATCTGCCAAATGATTTATCTGTCTCTGACACTTTCCTTTTGACTCTGTGCTGTAGAAAGGGGGAAGAAAGGTTTTTGAAGTTAGGCCAGTTTGGGTTCAAATTTTCATTTGTCACTTACATACATGTTCCAGGAGTCCCTTCCCTTCTATGGATTTTAGTGCCTTCTTTAGGAAAATGGGGGTAATAGTTGTGTTTTCTGTTGTAGTATAATATGCTTCTGCCTTCATATCTTTGGCTGAATAAAAGAGACTTTGCAGATGTGACTAAATTTCGGCTCTTGGGATGGGGAAATTATCCTAGACTATCTGGGTGGGCCCAGTGTAATCATGAGGGCCCTTATAAGAGGGAGGCAAGAGAGTTAGAGTCAGAAAAAAGGTGATGTGAAGATGGAGGAAGAGAATGATTTGAAGATGCTGCGCTTTGGTTCAGAAAATGGAGGAAAGAACCACAGGCCAAAGAATCCAAGGAATATAGCTATAGAAGCTAGAAAGGACCAAAAAAAAGTGGATTCTCCTCCAGAGGAATGTGACCCTCCAGCATCTTGACTTCAGCTCAGTGAAACCCATTTTGAACTTCTGAATTCCAGAGGTGTTAAATAATAAACAAGTCACTAAGTTTGTGGTAAATTTTAGCAGTAATTGGAAACTAATGCAGATCCTCACTAAATGGTGGGCTTCTTAAACAACAGAACGGATAGACTTGAGCTTGAATCTCTCACTCCTGTATGTACTAGCTGTGTGTGACCTTTGGGCTTCTTTGACCCTTAGTTTCCTCACATGAAAATGGGAATAATGATGACTCTTTAATAGGATCAGCAAAGATTGCATGAGATGTACTGCGCAAAATGCATGGCAGAAAACAGATGCTCAAGCATGAGAGTTGTTATAGTACTTGCCTTATGGCCGTGAACTGTGGGATAGACATCTGTTGCAGAAGACTTTGGTCAACTTGTGTAGTAGAGTAGAGAAAACATGGGCTTTTGTGCCAGAGAGACCTAATTTTGAATGCTAGCTCTTGGGTATTTGCTAATAACTCTGTGACCTTGGACAATTTACCAAGCCTCTTTGAAAGAACTGTGTTTCTTTCAGATGTAAATTAAAGCAAGATTAAATGAATAGGCTAGGCCATCCTTGGCCCAAACGTCCCCCTCTGAAATAAGCTCCTGTAGAACAAGTTGTGAGTCCCCACCTTACTCTTCTCTCTATCCCTAGGACTTAGAATGGTGCCTGATGGATAATGCAGGAGGGAGTTCAGTCTGGTGTTATCAAAGGGAACCCCAGATCTGAGAGGATAGGCTAGGTAAGGACTTGGGGTCAGAGACATCCAAGAGGAGGAACGATTGGCTTAAAGTTGGGCCTGCTGCCTGCATCACTTGGAGGGGGCAGAATGGCGACCACAGAGGCTAGGTAAGACCTGACATCGTGGGTTGATGGTATTTGGTTTATCCATGCATTTAGGCTTTTGTTCCATTGAACTCATTCTTCCTTTCTGCAACACCCCACATTCACCTTTACCTTTTACTGGGGCTCACAACGAGAAAGGAAACTAGTTCTGGTCTGTGCCTTTCTTTTTCTCTTAACCGCAGGTTTCATTTATCAAGACTCTACTTTGCCCAGGACCTTAGCCCAATCATACTGCTTTGCCAAGTGGCTGGAAGATTCATAAAATACGGTTGTCAGGGAGGGGCTTTGAGCCCTACCAGACTTGGTGTCTTCCCTTGTATTTGAATTTTTTCCATCATTATTCTTTGTTTACTGCCTTTGGACTAATTTTCGGATCTTGCAGTTATGCAGCCTCTCCAAGTCCATTTAAATTAATTTTTGAGGAACATTTTTGAGTGATTGTGGTCCGTATTAAGTCATCTTTTGATCTTTTCATCCACTGTCTTTATAATTCTATTGAAAAGCTATCATGTTTGTGGGCTGTGATCCGTGCCTTTTTATTTCATAACCCTGGCCTTATGCAGCCTCGTAATTCCTTTGTTTTCTTGGTTTCTGTCCAATTTGTTGATCCTTGTTATAGAAGAGCAATAAAATGTAAGGCCCTGCCAGAGTCAGGGAGGAAGTGGGGTTGAGTCCTGGTTTAGGCAATTATTAGCTACAGTCCTCAGATGATTTGCTTCCTATCCTGAGTCCTGGCTTCCAGGTCTGGAAACCAGGAATAATCTAGGCCTGGCTTACAAGTAAATGATAGAATAGGATTCTGTAGGTGAAAATGCCAACACATGGCTGTTGGACGTATTTTCCCCACTCTTAGTAGCCCCAACTTGGTGTATTTTTCTCTTTGGTCTAAAAGAGCGATATGACATTTGATATTTTTAAAAATTTGCCTATGTTCTGCTGCTTTCCACTGTGACTTTTTAAAAATAATTTTAAGTGCTTCAGTAACCACATTAGCACTTGCCTGGAACACCTTAAGATACATGCTGTCCAACCTGCTGATTTGTGTTTTTCCCCAAATGGCTAAATATTCCCTTAACTGCTTTCTGTCATTGGTGTTTCTGTGAGATCTTAATTACTTCCTGATTGTACACATTTCTTCTCTTTTCTTTCATTCTCTTTTTTCCTTTCTCTAGCAGAAGACAGATTATCAAAGATGAGTCCAGATCTTTGCCACTTCAGAGCCTTCATTAATTTCTGCTTTCCCTCACTTATGATGGCAGGAGTATATCCCAGCTCACTGTCTGATTTCCCTCCTGGATTCCATTTAAGAATTCTTCATAATCTCAGCATCTCTGTAACCACATTTCCCCTTCCAATGAGGCCTTTTCTAAAAGGATGTTCCTGACACTCCACTATCACATTCCACTGGTCTGCATCCCTCAGCTTGACCCAAATGTTTTCTGCTGAAATGAACAAAAATGTACTAATGTCTATTAAATGCAAGGCACTGGGTAGGGTATAAGGAACACAGAAATGAAGACACCCCAGTCCTTGGTTTGAGCACATAGTGTAGTTAAATGTGCTCAAATAACAAATAGCTAAGTTAAAGATCATTTTAGCAGCTGAGGGAACACAAGCAAAGAGTTTGAGCAGGTGAGAGTCAGAGAAAGCTATAAAAATAAAGTTTTAAGCCATTTCTTAATAAGTCATAATTTCTGCATCTGTAAAGTAGAAGGATTAACCCCTAACCTTTCATCTGGGTCTCAAACAAGGCAATTGTGTGAAATGCTTGGCTCACACTTAGTACTCAGTAATTATGGTTATCTCTACTCACAGTAATGATAACAACAACAACAACTGCAACAAAGTTGTATACCAGCCTTTCCCCTGTTCACTTTCAGGTGGCAGAATAGGGAATGCCATCATCTCCAGTGTAGAAAGGAGGAAACAGAGTCTCAGAGAAGTTCAGAGGCTCACCCGGCATCACATTACATGTAAGAGTGTTAGATTTGTTAAACTTGACTTCAAATCCAGGTTTTCACTGATGCCTTGTCCTCCAGTATGCTTGCAAAGAAGGACCTGCTCAATGAATTTGTAAAAAATTCATCCAAGCAGCCAACATCAGCCAGGAATTAGCAGAAGAGAAGAGGCAAGCTCAAGATTTGGAAAGTATATTAGTCCAAACATATTTTAAAAATTATTTTTCATAATAGATACACTTTATTCAACACCTACTATGTTCCAGGCATTGTGATGTATGTTTTGCATTTATCATATTACTTAATTCTTGCAACCTATTGAGATAGGTACCATTAGTCTTCCCAATTTACAGATTAAGGAACTGAGGCTCAATGAAATGAAGTGAATTGGCTAAGAGCACATAGCTGGTAAGTATCAGTATCAAGATTTGAACTCCCCAAATCCAGAATCCTAGTTCTTGACTATGGAACCATCCCTCAACTTTCAGTTGTGCATAGGAATGGGGGACCTTCTTTTCAGATAATCACCAAGTACCCTTACAGCCATCACACACTTGGTAAGACTTACCAACTATTAGTACTCTATTTTGACCCATCAGCAATTCAGAGGTTCTCTCCTTCCCTCTTCACCTTCTGCGGAAGAGTTGATGAGCCATGAAATGAGCAAGGGGTATTCTAAGGAGAGAAGAAAAGGCAGGCACATGGCTGGCCCATCCAGTAGGGATGGTCATTAATGTACATCCCCGGCCCTGGAGACTGCACTCTGGACTTGTGCAGCTTCTGCATGGAAGATGCTTAACAAGACACTGGAAATATTAGTAGCTGCTCTGCCAAGTAGTATTAAGGATTCCCCTGAAAACTCTGCTCAGCCAAGGACAGCCCACCACCTCTCATGAGGGGAAGTTCTTTTCAGATGAACATACTGTGGGATTATGAGCTGTTGAGTAAGGTGTGCAAATGCAGCAGAAGACTCCCATTTGGGCAGTAGGAGACCTGTCACTGACTCTTTGGGTGATCTGGAGAGTGTAGACAGGTAAGACTTCTTTTCTCTGAACTGCATTTCTTCCTCTGTAGAATCGGGAAAAATTAGATGTCTCCACAAAATCCTCTCTGATCTAGTGTCCTATGATCCATTGATATTTTGCCATCTAGAAATAATAGTAGCAAAATTTTATGAAATGCTTTCCATCTCCCTGATATTGTCTAAGTGCTTCATGTATTTTCTCATTAATCTTCACAACATCCCTAAGAGGTGAGGTATAACTGTATCCTGACTTTATGGATCAAGAAATTCGGGGGCCAGGAGCTTATAAAACTTGCTCAAGGTCACATAGCTAAAGATGCTGAAGCTGGGATTCAATCTCATGTCCTCTCACTCCTGAGTTCATATTTTTGACCACTTGTGCTTTACTTTCTTTCATTCGGCCTCCCTTGGAATCATTGCTCCCCACCTGGCTGTGGCAGGTGAGAGGACACTTTAACAGAAATAGCACTGGGGGAATTCATGGCATTGCTATTTTAGTTCAGGTTTTGCATGATGAGGGAGGGGAGGCAGGGAGTGATGTTAGGATATGAAAAATATATTGACCCTTTTAGTTCATATGTTGCTAGGACCTTAAATTGGAAAGAGAAAACCCCACTGTGCACGTAGATTGTCCAGCTCAGTTTAGTCTCAGTTCTCTCTTAGGGTCCTCAGGAGTATTTGATTGTTTGCCCTACAGAGTCAAAGAGACCTGAATTCATATCACAGCCACTTATTAGCTGTGTGATGTTGCACAAGTTTCATAGTCACTCTGATCCAGTTTCTCATCATAAAACAGGGATTAAAATTGCCCACTTCAAAAGGTTTTTGTGAGAATTAAATGGCTGAATGTAGGTCAAGTGCTTTCTTAACTGTAAACTTTTCTTTGAATGATTAAAGTTTACCTGGTATGTAGATAACCTTTTGTGGGTCAGCTGCTTTTTGCCTTGAGTCTTCTCTTTCTCAGTGTCACCCTGAGGCCTGTTCCTCAACTAAAAGGCCCTGTGCCTTTTGGGTTCACTGAAGCATTGCCAGGCAGGGAAAAGAAAAAGCAAGTGATTGATTTGCTTTGCATCCACTGCACATAATGTAAAGTTGTTTTTTCCTTCTTCTTCTTCTTCTTCATTCCTTCTTTGGTCCTGAGAATTATATTTTTCTTAGAGTGTTGTTGATGGAAAGCACTGGACCAAATTCCCTCAAATTGAATTTGGTTGCTTGAATTGTCAGCTATCCATCTATTCCCCGCCCCCCCCAATTTATCTCAAAATAGTAGCCTCCATATTTATATTTACAATCATTCATGTGCTTCCAAGCTGGACTCATAGAAGTATGGAGTGTGGAAGGAAGTAGGCAATATTTTGGGCTTTGGCCCAGCTTGCAACTCCTGCCCACTGCTTGTCCACAAATGCACCATGATACGGCATATGTGCATGCTTTTGAGGCAAAGAGAAGGCAGCCTGGGCCTGTGGATGAAAAGGGAGGTCAGGATGTGGAGGATCAGGATGGAACCCTATCACTAGCACTTAGCAGCTGTGTGCCTTTGATGTCACTTCACCTCTTAGAGCCTGTTTTAGTTTCCCATCTGCCTAAGCGAATGCCATACAGTGGGTTTTCTTAAACTATGGGAATATATTGGCTCACACTTTTGAGGTTAGGAGAAGTCCAAAATCAAGGCATCAGCACGGCTATGCTTTCTTCCCAAAACTTGTGGCATTCTGGGGCTGGCTGCTGGGGATTCTTGGCCCTTGACTTTTCTGTCTCATGGTAATGCTTATGGTTGCCTCTCCTGGCTTTTCTCTCCATTTGACTTTTACTCTGCCTATAGAGGCCTGCAGTAATCTGGATTAAAGCACAGTCTAATTCATTGGAACCATTCTTTAAATGAAGTAACGTCTTGAAGAGGTCTTATTTACAGTGGGTCCAAAACCACCAGATGCAGACCAAGATCAAGCACATGTTGACTGGAACGCACAGTTCAATCCACCGCAGGGCCTTTGGATCCCCATTCGTTAGCAGGGAAAATGCCAAGTTATCCCCTTTGCCTTAGAAGAGATGTGAGAGTTCACTTATTCGCTCATTCACTCATTCACTCACCCATTCATTTATTCATTCGTTCATTTAGCAAATAGTCATAAAGTATTTATAGTGTTCCTGGCACTGTGCTAGGTAATTAGGTTAGAACTCAGATCAGGGTGCAGGTCTTGCCTTCAAATAAAAGGGTGAGAGATGCTAAATAGTGGGCAGGTAATTTTAAGACCACATGAAATGCTGCAATTAGCATGAAAGAAGCCTAGGCCTTAGAATCAGACAGGCCTGATTTTCAGTCCCATGTCCACTACTTAATCAACTACGGGACCTTGATCAGGTTATTTAACCTCTAGGAGCCTTGGTTTACTCCCATAGAGAATGGGTGTCATAATTTCCTTGTAGGACTATTGTAAAGCTTAGAGATATGGTGTTTACTGTTCACTGAACAGTGTCTGGCTCCTAAAAAGCACAGAATAAATGGTAGTTATTATTAATAATAATGATAATATTAATAATGGATGGGGAAGTGCTTTCTAAGCTACAAAACCCTACACAAATATAATGAATCATTATAATCACGTTACATAGAAGACTCATTTTCCAAGAGGTTCTGAGAGCAATCAGGATCACTGGTGCTTAGAAAAATAAAATAATATTATTAACAACAAGAAGAAGATCTTTACATTTTAACAAATAACCATGGCAGAGAGGAACACTTAGAGAATTTATTAATCTTAGATGCCTTGTACTTTTGTTGACAAGAATTATCCTATGTATGTTGTAAGATTTCCTGTCTTTATTAAATAACACTTTAGTTTCTTCTAAGTAAATGATGATTTATGTAAATTTGCCCCATTTCATTTTACCTAATAAGTTCAGGAAGGACTATTGTATGGCAGCACCCGCAACCAAGGTTCAGGGCATTTCTTAAGCCTACAAATGAATATTTTTCCTACTGTGTTAAATGAGCAATAATCTTTGTCAGTGGGGACTTGGCCAACTGTGGCTTTGTGATAATGGGATTTTATATTTATAAACCAACATGTTAAAAATTGTGTGTTATTTTTATATATGAGTTTTGCAGATCTGATCTCTTAACCAGCACCTGACAATCATTTTATGATTATCATTTTATGATTCCCTGGAAACCAAGGTAGTTCTGTGAAATGGAGTAAGAGAAAAGAGCACCGTCTATCTTTCAGTATAGGTGCATATATATATATATATAGCACCTCCATATGCTGTTAACCCAGTGATATTTGAAAAACTTATCTGTTATACACACTGGGAAAATAAAGAAGGGAGATTGAAAATATGATCATATGCTTTAACCTTCCCCAAGCACGTAAGAATAGTTTGTTCTAAAATCTTTAGAATAAGGTACAGGTTGTATAAGGGAAAGCACATATGAGAATCTCTTTCAACAATTCTAAGCACTGTAAGAAGATTTCCTGAAGTAAAGAGGTAATTATTTGGGATATTAGCTACTTAGCAGTTTTTTTTTTTCTTAACTCCTATGACTTTTTTTTCTAACGGATGTCTTCTTTAGTTTGTGTTGAGTGTCAGGATGTTAAGTCATCACTGTTTGTGCACGTGTGTGCTTATGATATGTTTTCCAGAGTCCCCTATTTGTTAAAAATGTCAGATCTCTCAAATCTAATCTTGTCAACTGTTGTATTTCACAAGAATGTAACTTCTGAGGCTGATGAGAAATTACTGCATAAGCGTTGCACCACCTCTGAATCCTTTGCTGCTTAAGCCACCTCCGGATCCTTAGCTATAGGAAAGCCAGTTTACACCCCCCTCATTTTTCTTATGGGAAGATTGATTCCTGGGATTACTATGCTATTTTATAAGTGAGAAATGAAAGAACTACAAATGAAAGTTTTTGTTAAAGGAACACATCCTGTGGACGAAGATATTGTCCAGAATTCATTGCATATAAGACAGGGCATTGTAGAGATGACTCTTGCAAATATGGGGGTTAAAAATCCCTCCTTCTTCAATGTTTTTACGTTTGCAACAGAATGTAAAAGACAGCTTTGGTGAGAGGTAGCCAAGTTCTTTTTTTGAGAAACAAGAGCCTCTGTGATCTTGCAGGTACACTTAATGTCTGTGCGAACTTGATCAAGTCACTTAACAATTGCAAGTGTTTATAAAGCAGCTCCCATAGCCCAAGCAGAGGGATAGACTCTGGGATTTCAGTCGTGAGCAAGCAGAGAGGACCCCTGCCTCTGTGGAGCTTGCTATCTACTGGGGAGGCAGATATGAAGTAATTCTGTGTTCAGTGCTTACTGTTAGCTGGGCCCTCTGCAAAAACTTCACATACATTCTCTCCTTTATCTTTTACAATGGTCCCTATTTAACAGAGAAAAAAATTTGATTCTCAGAATGTGCTAAAGGTCAAAGAGCTATTAAGTGGCAGAGACAGCACTGGAACCCAGAACCTCCTGCCTCATGCTTTTAAACAGTCACTATACTGTTTTTTCTACCATTTTATCTCCAGAGGCCTCGTGTTCCTCCTCTGTGAAATGTGTGGCCCTACTTCACCCCCAGAGCTATTCCAGGGACTCACTGTGTGAAGCCTGTGCAAAAGTGTGGCTTATTTTTGTTGCAGTTTGTTGAAATGCTACAAAACGGAACACAAAGTGACACACAGATGGAAGAAGTGG
Organism: Tamandua tetradactyla; assembly: GCF_023851605.1. Lineage (NCBI taxonomy): Eukaryota > Metazoa > Chordata > Mammalia > Pilosa > Myrmecophagidae > Tamandua > Tamandua tetradactyla. The sequence continues at coordinate 40,295,352 of NC_135328.1, forward strand.
TGAGTCTGCAGAAGACTGAGGCTCCACTCTGCCCTGAAAATGTCTTCAATAATTAAAGAAGTCACCAAAGAAGAAGATGAAGTTGATGCTATTTATGGTTCAGAGCAGGTGTTCCCAGAAAGCTATAGTTGCTGGAGCATCCATCCACAGGGTGGATGCTGCGGAAGATACTGATAGCTCAGATATCCTAAGGTTGTAAAGATGGTGCAGGAGTCTTACCTGGAATATGTGGGAAAAATTAGGTCCATATATTATAAGAAGGACCTTATTATGGGAGGAGTGAGGAGAGATGGAAAATTCTTATAAAAAGATCATGATCAAGGAATGAAAAACCTAGCTCTTTATTACTTAGCTGTGTGTGTGACCGTGGGGAAATTCCCATAACTTCTTGGGACCTCTGTTTTCTCATCTATAAGATAGGGAAGGCACACTCTGCTCTGCCTACCATATGGGTTAATGAGAGCATCAAAAAAGAGAACAGAGGTGAAGAAGAGCTATAAATTTGAAAGTCCTCCATCTGTGTTATTTTTATTAATATTTATCATATTTTAATATTGGCTGACCATAGACATCTTCATTGCTATCATTGTATGTATTAAATGGAACTTCCATGAAGCTGGCAAGGCTGACTTGCGAAAGTCATTGGCTTCAGAAAATTTATTCTGTTCATTTATTAAATAAACATGCAGTGAGTGCCTCTGGTGTGTGAAGAACTGTGCTAGGTGCTGTAGGGAATTTCAAGATGAGTAAGACAAGGCCTCTGCCCTCAAGGAGTTTGCAAGGGGAAAGGAGCAGAGGCCTTGAATACCTGCAGAAACAGGCTTAGTTACATAATGTGTCAGAAGCACAGAGCAAACAGAATGCTATGTTAACTTGTCACTGTCTGCAAATGTGAATATGCTGCTTGGAAAGAGCTGAGAAGGAGCTCAGCAAGTGTCGTCTATGCAAGGCAGTTGGCCTGCTCCTGCTCGAGACACATCCAGACACCTAGTCTAGTGCTTCCCATGATGACTCCAAGCTGCCACCACCCTCTGCTAAGTTCAGACCATCGCTTAAACTCCTCATGTCACCCAAATACAGCAGGCTTTCCCGGAAAGGTCTGCTCGCCAATCTGTTCTGTCAAGTATTTCTGATTTTTCTTCTTTCTGGGTACATGTGAGGGTTGTACGTGCTAGCCTCTGTGTAGTTGCATGGGCTGTGGACCTGGGTGATGAGTGGAAGCAGTGTGTGGTACTCGTGGGCCAGAACGGTAACTTATCAGGGGAAGACCCTCCAGGCTCTGTTTCCCTTTTGCATGGAGTCTGACAAGGTTTGAGATGATGGCTGCTCCATCTGCTTGGGTCTTTGAAAGACTAGGAAAGGCTGAGGCTCCTGCCAACCTGGGATGACCATTTAAGGTGGATGAAATATCATTCTTTATCATTTAATCCCCTGAGTTTGGGGGTCTTTACTGAAGCATACTTTAATGCTAGCTGATAGACATAACGTGCCTGTTTGTTTGTTTGTTTTTTAACTTATTGTGCCTGCTTATAGGGTCCTTGGTGCAATGAAAGGACTCAGAGTCCTTGATACATTTTGTAGCCCATGTTTGAGCCCAGCTACTTCTGTAAGTCTAGGATACGCATCTTGGGTTTACTAACTAGCAATGTTACCGTTTTGAAGCTGCCAGACCTCAAGTGCCTCTGATTCTGCAACCACATTTTATATGTCAGTCCCCAGTTGTTTATCTTCCTCTGTAGGCTTCAATGAGGCACCTCATCAACAGCTTTTGGAAAAACTAAGTAAATCATTCTTGCCTTTTATTTTGTACTTGATTAAACTTGTCAGAGAATTCAGGCGAGTTCAAAAGGCTCATATTTTTTTCTTTTCTCACAGAAATACCCACCTGGCCCATTCCTTGTTTCTAACTTCCATCTGGGTGCCAGATGGGGGTATACAAACCACCGTCCATGGCCTGAAAAGCAAGCATTCAGCGAGCAGTTCTTAGAGTGCATCTTTACTGGGCAGATGCCCCAAGGGAGCCAATAGTCTGAACTTTCATAGATCAGACCCACATGTACTGTCTCAGATCAGGTTCATTATGAGTGAATTGTATCCCCCCAAGAGATGCGCTGAAGTCCTAGCCCCCAGTACCCCAGTCATGTGAACTTATTTGAAAATAGGGCCATTGCAGAGGTAATTAGTTAAATTAAAATGAGGTCACACTGGAGTCGGTTGAGCCCTTAATACAATCTGGCTGGTGTCCTTGTAAGGGGAGAAGAGACACAAATGCAGACGTAAAACGGAGAATGCCACCAGACCATAAAACTCAGTGAGGGCAGGGACGTGGATGTCCTTTTATTCTTGTTTTCCCCGTAAGCATGCTTAGCATGGGGGAAGGCATAGTCAGTCTTTGACAGATGCATGAAAGAGTGAAAATGCAATGGCCTGAACCTCAGAATGTAATTCGGGGATCTCTGTTTGCTATACTGCCACGCACATTATCTGGGGGCCAAAGAATCATTAAGACTTTCATCTGTATCTACTACTTCATGTAGAGCAACCCCTCAAAAGTTTTGTGCCCATTTTCTCTTTTTACGTCATTTTTTTCTTGTTGGAAAAATCTGCTGTCCACTATTATTTGACTTCTTAATTCCTGCCTCTATATTTTGTTCTTCAACAAATTGATCTTGCTTTATATAACCATTAAATTTTCCTTCCTAACTTTTGCGCAAATGGAGTCCTAGAGAGGTAAAGTCTTTTATGTGAGCTCACACCAAGAGTAAAGCTGCCAAGCCAGAATTGAACTCCACTCCTTTCCCTCGTCACTGATTGTTTAAGGTGGATGGTAAGAGAACCCAGTCTAAATCTGAATTGTAGTGCTGGAATTTCCTATTAAATATTCATACAAACATTTCACAGATACTGCATACCTACACTGTGCTACCTGCTGATCAAAAGACTCCCCATACTGCAGACAGGGGCCCACAGCTTTTAAGAACCATATGTTCAACAAAGTTAAGGCACACAGGCTAATTCCTTGCATCTTATCTTGACAGAAATCTCTCTATTGCTGGAACCTAGAGGATACCTAGAATGTGTTTAACCTTTTATTTTCATCCATAATTGAATAACTAAGTACTTATCCCAGATACAATAGATAAATTCTTTTTTTCATACGTGGGCAGGCACCGGAAATCGAACCCGGGTCCTCTGGCGTGGCAGGCGAGCATTCTAGCCTGCTGAGCCACCGTGGCCTGCCCACAATAGATAAATTTTGAAGAGTGTGTTTGCCTTTCTTGAACTCATAAAAGGCAAGAATATCAAGTTTATATGTGATTTTCCTTAACATATCAGTTGTTCCTACCAGACTGATTATAATAATCCACTGCTTGCATTTGCAATGCATATGGTGGCCTATAGTCAAATTTCAATTTCTTTTATCTTCACAGCATCCTGTGAAGGGTTAAGCACTTTCTTCCCATTTTGCAGATGGGGAATCTGAGCTCAATGGTGTGAAGAGACTTGCCCCAGAGCACATTAGGAAGGAGTAGACTTGGAGCCACAATCTAGGGATCCAGAATACAAGTTTGATCCTTTTTTGCATTAGCCAGCATTTATTAAGGAATCTCTGACTTGTGGTGCATAGACAAAAGGATGGAGAGACATGAGGGTCCAACCAGAGGTTTTCTAAATGCTAAAGTGCTGAGTCTGATTCAAACCATGCTTTAACTTTCCCCCGATTCTCAGGTGATGAAGATTGAAATCCCAGGATGATGGGTGGTGGAACCTAAGCTGGGTTTGGGTAGACTCTTGCAGAATGATGAGATTTACAAAAGGAAATTTTGAAGGATATGTAAAATGTCAGTTGGTAGGGATGGGGAGAGGCATGACAGAATGAGAGAAGCAGAGGAGAGGAAACTGAAGAGTTTGGGGGAAGCTATTGAACCGTGGGTTGCCAATGGAGGAAGTTAACATTTCTCCAGCAACCTTGTGACCTTTTTTCATTTCTCTGCTCTTGGGACTACTAGAGAACAGATGCTGAGAAAGTCACTTCCAGATACTGCCTATCATAAATTACATGATAATTCCTATGCTTCCTGTCTGTGCCACAAGAGGTTGGTGGTCTACAAGTTTGTGATTAGAAGTGGTGCCCGGGGTGACGTAAAGACAGTTGCCCCAGTTTAATGTTGGCCTTTTCTCATTCAAATGATTGCAAAGGAAATACGATTTCTCGTTCAGCTGTCCTGTTCGGAAACAGAGTTTGCAACCCCAGGACTGAAATATTTGTAATGTGGCAACTCGTGCAAGTGATAGAACCATCCTCTGAAATGCTGTACTGTGCTGAGGCTTGAATCTGGCATTGCCCCTTATTTGCTCTGTGGCCTTGGTATGTGAATGTGTTTATACCGTGTTTGTGCATGTATGTATATGTGTATGTTTGCGTGTTTGTGTTATGTAACCTATTTGACCTTAGATTTCTCTACCTCTACAAATTCTTGGTAATGATACTGTCTGTGCAGAAACTCACAGACATAGCCTAGCTTTGTAACAAATCAAAAGAAGCCTTCTTAAACACCAAACATGAAAAACCCTCACTGTAACACTGGGGGTGTGTTAGGAGTATCTATAGAATCTCATATGTTTAGTATTAAAGGTAAGTTCAAATTTATGTAAGCAGATAAGTCTCTTTTTTCAGCTAGGGGAAACTGAGGCCCCAAAGGGGAAGTAACTTGCCCCAGATCACATGCAATTTATGAATGAATTGTTACCACAGCACGTGCTTTCTGACCCCCACCAAGTGCTCTTTCCATTCCTCCAAAGGGCCTAATTACCAGGAAAACTTCACAATGATTTTTTTTTTAAAAAGCAACATGTATAGACTTGCCCTCTTAAGAAAACTTTAAAGACTGTAGCTAGAATAGGTAGGGTTCAGTAAAGGCAAGAAAAACGTGCCTTAGCCAGAAACTACCTATTTGTTCCAATCTCCAAGGTGTCATTAGATCCCAGGGACATATAATAAGTGTGATTCTTAAGATGGAGAAAATTATAAAGCTAAAGGTAACTTTAATTCAGCCTTCACTGCCTGGCACAGCCAAAGGGGAAATGCTCACGGGCACCCAGGAGGATATTTCTAATCCTGTTGGTAAAACTCAGAACCTTAGTTCTACCCATGATAACCCCACGTGAGAGGTCATCAGAACGTGGTAGAACAGTCTTCCCAACTCCATTTATCCTCATTAACACATTTTAACTTCCCTCCCAAAGCCAACACACAGGGCCCCTTTTATGTCTTTTGAGGGCATAGGCACTTCTGCCTTTGTGAATTCTTCCTGTCCTCTCCCTAATATTTTACAATTATTTTGGCATAAGGATGACTATATTAATATTATACATTAAAATATACTTTTTGGCCTGAAAGTCCTTTTCTTTTTTGCTCTGAGTTTAGAAAAAAAATAGAATATTTTCATCAGCCTCTAAAAATACTTTGGGTGGTTATTGAGCCTGATTTGTAAGTCAGTGGTGCCAGCACATGCTCTGTACCCTCTTCCTTATCTTTCCCAAGATGCTTAGGAGCGGTCTTCTACTCTCTTATTCTCTTTACGTTCCTTCATTTGTTCTCTAAATGCTGCTTTCCTAACAATTGTTGATATAGCTCAACTTTCTTTTCATATTTTAAGCAACCATATTTTACATGGCAGCCACTAAACTTACCCCATGTCAACTGGCACGCACTGGAAATCAAAGTGGATAGAAATGGTGCCATCATCTTATTGTAGAGCAAGTCCTGGCATATTGCTTGAGAGAGGATAAAAGAGGTACCTTTTTTCATTGCTTTTGCTTCTCACATTCTCAGCAATCTAAAGAACTTGGGTCTGGTTTTAAATGCTGCCCCTGCCACTTTCAGTAAATGATTTCATCTCCAGGAGCCTCACTCAGTTTCTTCATATCAAACATCAGATAATAATCAGAACTAGATGGGGTATAAGCTTTATGGAATGCCTAATTGGCACATAGTATCCAAGAAGAATCCAGCTCTATTTCCATTTCCCTGGGAAAATCCAACTCTTTCCATCTTTTGAGATTTTGATCTCATGTTGGAAACTCTTGTTTTGCATTGCAAGATACTTACAAAGAGAGAGAACCAAACAGAATTGGATTCTCATCTTGGCTCCGCCACTCATACCTTGTAATTTTCAGCAAGACATTTCCTTTCTACTAACCAGATATGTGCATCTGTAAAATGGGGGTTATGATAACTGCCTCAGTCTGGTTTGGGGGAGGATCTAATGAGATCGTAAATCATGATGCTTTGTAACCACTCACACACCCTGCAACTATAAAGGATTATTCTCATTACACCACCACCTCCACCGCGATTCCAGCTTCCTCTGTCTTCTGCCACCTCCTTTAAGCTGTTCTCTTTCTCTTAGTTCTTTGTGAGATGCATTTTCATCAGCAGTACTGGGAATGGACAAGTCTACCACTCTAGCCATAACCTACTGCTGAGCTGCTTCCCTGTCCTCTAGTGTGACCTGAGCAGCAGACCAGACTCTGTCTTCAAATTTCCAATTCCAGCTGCCCAGAGGTAGCCAGAGGGTGTTTGATTGCTGACAGACTTTGGCATCATAGCAAAGTCCAATCAACTCTCTTTCAAAGGAATAATCCCCCCTCAGATTGTAATCAAGCTCCATTCTGTTTCTCTCCACCCAGCCCTGGTCCCTAGGAATCTTGAAGGCTTATTTTGCTTCTCTGTCCTGGCCACCCCTCAGCCTTCACTCCCTCTCGGCCTCTGCCTAGAAGTGTCTGATTGGCTACTAGCTCGCTAGATCACATTTGGTGGGTCGTGTCACCTCTCTAAACCCCATTTCCCATTTCTAGAAGTAGGTTTTATTATCCAAAGCACAGCATTGCTAAAATAATAAGGTGAGATAGCATACTTAAAAAACATTTGGTACAGCAAAAGAACTATTGTCATTATACTTATAATTACTATTTTTGTCTTCACTTACAGCAGCCTCTTCAATCTGAAACTGCATATGGGGCCAAATAGTTTCTACAATTAAAGAATGGAGCCTTCCAGTTGCACAAGGCTTTCTGAACTTTTTATTTATTCTTTCATTCCTTCAACAAACACTGAATATTCCAACAACCCACTCTAGACCTTAGAGATAAAAAAAAATTGCAATCATTTCACAAATAATTATTAAGCATCCACCAAGATTGACAAATTAACTCATTTGGTCCACATGTATATCTCTCTATATATATACCTAGTATATATACTAAGAACTTTTTTAGTGGCAGGTACCATGGATAAAAGCACAGAACATGGATGGGGGGAGGACAGGACAAGAAGCTCTCATACCCTAAAGGAGGGGATAAGAATTAAACAGATGCTCTCATAATTATTTATAAACATTCGTGGTGGTAAATGCCATGAAGGGAAAAATGATTGACTGTTTTGAGAACTTTCAACAGGGACATTTGTTTTGAACTTGGAATTCAGGAAAGCTTCTTCAAGAGGTGTGTTTAAGCTGAAGAAGGAGTCTGAATTAACTGCTGGATAGTGTGTTCCGGCAGTGGGGAAGAAAAGTGTGGCGCCCTATGTCCAGGAGCCCCTGTAGGCTGTGTTTTCTAGGGTGGTGAGAAGACCAGTGGGACTGCGTTGCAGGAGAGGAGAGTGATGGGACAGGAGGCTCTGGAGATTTCTTGGGGCCATCTCGTGCAAGGCCTGCTGGGGATGAATAAGAGCCTAAAAAAACCTGGAGACTGTTAGTTAGGAGACATAGCTCAGTAACAAAACAGTGGTAAGAGCTATGATAAAGATGATTATTCAGTATGAATGCATAAAGGAGGAAGTGGTTAACTGTGTTTTCTTGGCCCAAGTAACTATTAAAAGAGAGGGATTTGGGTTTTGAAAAATGTGAGGGACTCTGCCGGGCAACTGTAGTAGAAGGATGAGGAGCTTTCAATTCAGAAGGTCTATCATATGTAAAGGCCCTTGGTGAGTCTAGGGAGCTGACTCACAATCATCCACGGGATGATTGTGGAGAAGGAACAGTGAGGATGGAGATGAGAAGAGACAGGGGCCAGATGATGAGGGGCTTCTTAAGCCATTGGATGGTGAGTTTCAGTAGCATTTTAGGTGCTAGTGAGGGATTTCTGAAAGTAAATGACATGATCAAGTCAGCTATTTTCAAGGCTACTCTCTGTGATGAGTGGCACATAGGATATCAAAAATGTCTACAACTTCCACAGCACAACTTCTGACACCAACTGCAAATACTGCAGTAATACAATCCAATTCAGTTCTGATTCTAACTACCCAGAGTTAAGCCAGACTCCAGAGGTTAAGGGCAATTCTCTACAAGATTGTCCTTCAGGCACGAGTCACAGTTTTGGGTGCCTAGGCCACCCACACTTCTGAATAACTGGCTTCAAATTCAGGGATTCTCACCACTCCTTGAGTTCGATAATTTGCTAGAAAGACTCACAGAACTCACTGAAAGCACTATACTTATGATCACAGTTTTATTATGGTAAAAAGATATAAATAAGAAGAAGCCAAAAGAAGAGATGCATAGGGTGAGGTCTGGGAGAGACTCAGACATGAGGTTCCATATCCTCTTCAGGTGGAGTAAGAATACGTAACCCACTAGACACAGAGATAAATTTTGTCAATCATGGAAGCTTTTCCAGGATTCAAGTGTATTAAATTAATTTGGAGTCTCATTATGTAGGCATGACCGAAAGAATCAATGCCCACCTGGTTGAACATAATCTGCCGCCCCTCACCCTTCCCAAATGTCAGGGCAGTGGGTTGACATGATATGGCTCAAAGCCCCACTCCCTAAACTCTTTGTTGGTCTTTCTGATGTGGCTAGTCCCCATCCTGGGGCTGCAGATTTGGGTGACCCATCAGATATGCTCCTGGGCACATTATGAAAAACAAAAGACAGTTCTGTCACAGGAAATTCCAAAGTTGCAGAGGTTGCTTCCTCAAGAACTGGGACAAAGACCAGCAAATTTGTCATTATACGACAGGTGGATTGAAATGGGGTGAACCAGAATCATGGAGACATGTCAAGGGCTGTGGTGCTAATCTTTAGACCTTTGGATCTTCAATTGCCAGGATGTCATCATTTTGATTTAGTCAATGGCCTCTTCGGCATTTAAGTTTTGACTCTTCAGCTTGACCTGTGCTTTCCAACAGGTGGCTGTTATTTAGGATTTATAGTGGTTAAAATAATTTCAGTTGTTCAGAAACACTAGTCATATTTCAGGTGTTCTATAGCCTCATGTGGCTAGTCTCTACAATATTGTATAGTGTAGAAGTAGAATATTTCCGTCATTCCAGAAAGTTCTGTTATACAGCATTGAACCAATTCTGTGAGTATCTCTTTACAGTTTACTGGAAAGATCACTGATTTTGGAATGAGGCAGGTAAGTCTGAAATTGCTGTGAGATCATGTATTAGTGACATGATTTACAATATTCTACTTAATTTCTCTGAGTTTGATTTCAATATGGTGGGTATATTAGTTCTTAAACCCTACCATTATTATGAGGAGTACAAGATATACCAAAGATAAAACACCTAGGATAAAGTTTCTGGCTCAGCAATTGTTAATTCCCCTCCTCCTTTTCATCCTCTGCTGTCTGCCACCCTTTTAGTATGGGGATCACAATAACTGTTTGCCAATTGCTGATTCTCTCTGTGCCCATTAGCTCAGCTCGGATTCTTGGAGCGAAATGTAAGGAGAGTATTTTATTTGACCTCGACGTGCTTAATGTGTGGGAGGTCTCAGGTTGGTGGAGATAATACTTCTCAAGTGTCACAAACGCCAGGATGCAGGTGATGGTCCATGTTCCTCATTAAACTAACACTCCTCTTTGGGAGAATGTAACGAAAATCATCACTTGTCATTTAAAGATAGATGAAATCATAAAGAGATTATGACTTGGCCTTGGACAGTGTTTCTTGGGCCAGATTAGAATTTCACACAAGAGAGTAATTGTTTTTGTGGGGTCAGACCCCTGATCTCTCTAGCCCAGATTTGCAGGCATGACTGCAGGGACAGCATCTCACTCTGAGGGAGGCACACTGAGAAAGCCAGGATTTCCTCTCCAAAATGAACTCAAATGTTAGGAAAGCCACACATTCAGTTCAATTAAAAAGATACTGAACAGTGTCTTACTTAGGATACTTTAACTTAGGTCCGAGGGGCTTAGGCAATGAGGACATTTGATTATCTCTTATGACAAGAAGTCTGGAGATGGATGGCTTTGAAGCTCAAGATGTCAGCACCCTGAGTTGTTATCTCTTTAGTTGTCCTGGCCTTGTCCTTGGTGTTAGAAGATGGCTGTAGCACCCCAAGATTTATGAGCTAACACAGCATCTAAACCAGGGTTGAAGGGAGGGCAGACAGAAAACAGAGCTCTCTTCATGAGCTTTTTTGTTTATTAAAAGAAAAATCTATTCCAGAAGTGCCTCCAAAGATTTCATCTTATGATACATTAGCCAAAAGTGAGTCACATGGCTACCTCTTCTGCAAGGGAGGCTGGGAAAGTGCCTGGCTTCTTCATCCTTTATAGGAGGAGTTAGATAGGAGAGAAGTGTGTAGGAAATGGGCATTAGGCAGCCAACCAATACTATTCACATAAACACTTTAGGTGTATGGTGCTGTGGGAATACAGAGAATGACAAGGCATAGTCTCTGCTCTTAGGGAGACATGTGCATCCCCTTTTAACCACAAAACTAGTAAAATGGAGTAAGCGCAAAGGACATCAATGAAAAAGTTGGGTTGTGGAGACTTGAAGGGAAGAACCATTGATAGTGTTTGTGTAGTCAGGAAAGCCCTCATGGAGGCAGTGATGTGAGTGAAGTATTGAATGACAGTGAAGGATCCTGGCAGCTTAGGCGGAGAGAACAGCTGACCCAGAGGCACAGCAATTAGAAGTTCAGGGTGTTTGTTTTTTAAAAAAACTGTGAGGCGGGGTACCTGTAGTAAAATGCAACAAGGAGGGAAGTGAAATTTAAAAGTGGTTTATAGAAGATAATAATCCTTGAGTACCAGGCTGAGGTGTTTGGACTTAAGGCGTTGAGTAGAAGGTAAATATTTTAAAATTGAAATTGCCACGATCTGTTCCCCCAAATTCGTCTGCTTCTTTATACCTGATGATGGAGCTGTCATCCTGGATTTATCTTAATTTTTTGTGACTCTGTTTCTCAGTTGCACCCAAATGCTCCTATCTCTCCCTTAACCCCCATGTTCTAGTTTGCTAGCCTCCAGAATGCGACATACCAGAAATGGAATGGCTTTTAAAAAGGGGGAATTTGTTAAGTTGCAAAATGTACAGTTTTAAGCTGTGCAAATGTCCCAACTAAAGCAAGACTGTAGAAATGTCCAATCTAAGGCATCCAGGGAAAGACACCTTGGCTCAAGAAGGCCAATAATGTTTAGGGTTTCTCTCTTAGCTGGAAAGGCACATGGTGAACATGGTGATGTCTGCTAGTTTTCTCTCCAGGCTTCTTGTTTCATGAAGCTCCCCCAGAGGCATTTTCCTTCTTCTTCTCCAAAGGTCTCTGGCTGCATGGGCTCTGTGGCCCTTTCCAAAATGGTTCCCTCTTAAAGGGCTCCAGTATGCAACCCTACCCTGAATGGGTAGAGACACATCTCCATGGAAGCCAGCTAATCAAAAGTTACCACCCATAATTGGGTGGGTCACATCTCCATAGAAACAATCAAGAATCTCCCAGCCAGCAATATGGAATGAGGATTCAAGGGCATGGCTTTTCTGGGGTCTACCACAGATTCAAATCGGCCCACGCTGGTTGCTCACTTATGTGATAGAGAAGATGCAATGCACATGATGATTGTGAGAGAACAAGTGGGACTCCACCTCCATGCTGTCAAGTCAGAAGCGTGAAAAGCATTCCACTTCTTCCCAGCACAGAGTCATGTCCGAGCAGGGCCCACGGAGGATGGCTTAATTGTGATTTTACCTGCTGTGTTCCCTACTTTGTGACTTTGAATATGACTCTCTGGTTGTCTTTGTCAAATCTAACTTCTGAGAGGTTTCTCTTCTGTAAATCCGTCACTGACTTGTTAACCTTCTTAGCCTAGCCTAGAAGGTTCTGTGTCTTGACTCCGTTCCCCACCCCCACTCCCCATATTCAGCCTGCCCTCCGGCCATATTAAGCTATACAAGGTGCTCCCAACAATTTCTGTGTGCTTCTCTGTATGCTTCCTTCTGACTGCCTTGTCTTCCTTTGATTTCCCTCACCCCTATTAATCTCTCAAAACCCTTTTTTAGTATCATATCCTTTTCTTTATTTAATAGACTTTTCATTTTGGAATAATTTTAGATTTATGGAAAAATGGTACAGATAGTACAGAGACTTCCTATATGCTCTTTAATGTTAACATTTTACATTACTGTGGCACATTTGTCAAAACTAAAAAAATCAGTGTTGGTACAATAATACTAATCCAATTAGAGTCTCTACTTACATTTCACCAGTTGTCCCACCAATATTGTTTTTCTGTTCCAGGATCCAAGTCACACTGCATTTAGTCATCATGCTTCTTTGGTCTCCTCTGATACATGATAGTTTCTCCATTTCCCTTTTCTCTCTATCTCTTTCTCTTGTTCCCCCTTCTTCCCTCTCCCTTCCTTCTTCTCTCCCTTTCTCTCTCTCCCTCTCTTCTCTCCCTCCCTCCCTCCCTCCCTTCCTACCCTTTCCTTCCCTCCATCTCTCCCTCCATCCATCTCTCTCTTGCTCTTGCTCTCTCTCTCATTCTCTTCCACCTTAAGAGTTCTGAGGAGCACTGGTGAAGTTTTTTGTAGAATGCCTCTCAATTTGAGCTGCTCTCTTGTTTTCTCGTGATTAGGCTGAGCTTGTATGGGTTTTAGAAAGACCACCCTAGAGGTGGCCTTCTCATTATGTCATGCCAGGGAGTGTATGTTGTCAGCCTGAGTTGTGATGTTGGTGATATTGATCTTGATCACTTGCTTAAGACAAGGTCTGCCAGATTTCTCCACTTAAAGTATTTTTCGCTTTTTCCTTAAGGACAGGGTAATTAAGTTCCACCTCCTTGGGTGGGGGGTTACCATCTCCCTCCTGGCTCCTTAAGAACAAGTTACTCATTTCCGCTCACTGGATATTCCCTTATCAATGACATGAGTAAGTTCACACCTCTCTCATTCTTCCTCTAGACAGGAGTCCTGAAGGCAGCAAACGGGTGTGACTAATCTGTCTCCTCCGAATTTAGTCCATGATAAATTCTCAGCAGAAACTTTGACCTAAACATAACTTCTTCTAAATAGGGAGGCAAACTATGCATGCTCTCTGGCCTGTATTTTTCCTGTTTAATAAATGAACAGGTTGGAACGCAGTGACCTTTAAGTCTAGGCAGAGATGGTTGTGTCCTTCCCTTTCCCTCCTGTGACTTTGGAGGGACTGAAAAGGGGAGGACTGAGCCTCTGTTGGCCCCCTTAGCCTCCTATCTGCCCCCCTGCATGGATGCGCAAGCTTGCCATTTGGAATTGAGGACAGAATATAAAATCCTTTTTGACCCAAGTGCCTGATGATCAGTGGGCTCCCTGGCATGCTTCTCTGCCCCTACCTAGCTCTCTCTATGGTACCAGTTGCCACTTGATAAATCCATAAAGAAACAACTCAACTGATTTGACTTTGGTCCATCTTTTCCAGTGCTTCTTCTTTTCCAAGTTAATGGGGCAGAAGGAGGGAAGGCACATGATTAGAAACTACATACACTTTCTTTTTGGACAGAGATAAATGCCTTTATGCACTGACAGGATCATGAAACATGAATTAGGGGATCAGTTATTAATGAAATACTCCAACCTAATATTGTAGCAATGAAGCCCTTGGCTTTACACTAAGTGTTTGGCACTTATAAAGTAAAAATGCAGTGTTCCTTTATCTCTCTTTCTCCCACCCATGAAGTAGAGCTGGAAGACTCTGATTAGAATCGCACAGGCTGTGATCCAGAAGAAAGTGTGGGCAAATGGCCATCCACACCTGAACAAATACACGTGAACACAATAGATATTCACAATACATATCAGCATAATCAAGGGTCTGAGGAGATTTATAGTAAATACTCATTTCTCTTTGCTTATCTCAACATTTCCTCAATTTATTCAACCATAGAACACCCCATTTTGGCCACAGATCTCCTATTAATATCTTACAGTATAGGGTTCCATGGAACTCATTTTGAGAAACAAGCTGCAACTGACACTTCCCAACACCTCCTGAATCCTGTCTATGCAGACCAAGAGGAGCAAATTGAAATAAATATCTACAGAGTTAAAGGGAAATATAGCCATATCCTAATATATATTTGTTTGCATTCAGTTGTCTTACTTCTTCAGTCAGAGTGGTCAATTTTAGACTGAACTACATTGAAAAATGCTCTGAATCCCTGCTTCATTTTGTCTTTAGCCAAATTGTTAATCCTCCCCATCCTGGGACCAAGGTTGACCTGTCCTCCCAGGCCAGGCTCAGCAGGCCTCCCCAATTACCTGCCTGCTTACTTATAAATAGATTATGCTTCTTGCTGCTTTTAGGCTTGGTACAGTGTTGGTTGAAAAGATTAAAAATAATGAGAATGTAAGGTAAGTGTAATCTTCTGATCTGGTAATAGACTCTCTGATAAGCATGTTTTTTTGTTTCCTCTAGATGCTAGCTAACCTATACACATAAGGCTTTGCAATCTAAATTAATATGCCATCTTAGACTTCAGAAAGCTGAACATATAGCCCCTGGGTCCCTGGGCTTTCGCTGCTATTTAGTGCACACACTTGTCCTCCAGTTGTGGGGGTGGGGTGGGGAGAGAGACGCAAGAGGTATGAATGAAGTCAGAGGCACCTTTTTGTTCCCTTTCAACAATTCACACCTCTGCCCTCAAGAGCCTGCCTCTGTCTTCTGCTGAGCTACTCTCTTCTCTGTTCTTATTTATTACCTTATTTCTGATATCCAGAAATACATACATATAAAGGAACAGAGAGTTGGATATGGTGGGAAAAGTGAGTTGCACTAGATAAATCAGAAGAACTTACTAACTAACTGTGTGATTCTGGGTAAATTGCTACTCTTTCTGAACCATGATTTTTTTTTTCATTATGAAGCGGGGCTAATAACAGGACCTACACACAGAGTTGTGGGAATGTAATGAGACTTAGCGAAGACATTCAGGAAGCTCAGTGAAGATCTGACTCTCAGGGACAACCTCCACAGGTTGGAGGTGAGATCAAATGAAATAATGGACTAGGAAGTGCTTCTCTCATTGTTAAGAACCGCATGCCTGTGAGCTATCAGCATAATGTATTTATGTGGCCGGTTGCTAGAGTGTCTCACTCCAGAAACTTGCTTCTTGTTGTAGAGTGTTTCCTTGGTGACAAACTCCATAATGACTTTGGAGAATTGTTACATGTACCTTTTTGCCTTGACCTCTCCTCTATTACAGTTTCCAAAGTTTCCACTTCAAGGCCCCAGCCTTTTGAGAGTACTGATACTAGGTCATCTCTCTTCAGGTAACACACAAGACTGAAGCAGAAGGATGTATTTTAGGTTGAAGGTAGACCAGTAAACCCTGACCAATTTGATGATAATTAACTTACTCTTATCAATGATCTTACATTTAATTTCCCCCCAAAGTCAAGGGGTTCCACATATATTGAGCACAGATTATTTGTCAGGCATTATGTTTGGTTTAGTATGTGTCTTCTCATTTAATCCTAATAACAATTATAAACGTATAGGCGTTAGTGTCCCCATCTTACAGATGATGGAAGGAAACCTAGAGAAATTTAATAAATTGGTCAAGGTCAGCAGTGATAGAATTTGAACTCAAGTCTTTGTAATTCTGGTACTTATGTACCACAAGTATCTCTTTGAGAGAATAGAGATAGCTGAGGCCAAATTCCTTTATACCATCGTGGGAAGAAGGAGTAGATTTCAGGCATCTATAGTGCTCCTTCATGTATAGGGGCAGAGTGATTTTTCTTTGCATTTCATTGCTTGTTTCTACTTAATGATCTATCAGGAAACCTGGATTCTGTACTAAGTTCGGTATCACTTCCCATTTCTACAAAATGAAAGGATTAGACAATCCTTCCAGCTGTAAGATATTAGGATTTTATAGAATGAGCACAAGTGAGTGTGTTAGGAGTTTGGTTGGTGGGAAAAATGCTTTCTAAATGGGTGGTCAGGTTCAGGATTCAGTAGGATATACAGATCTGGGTTCTACCTGGGGAACTAGTACATATTATATTGGTCATTCTCTGTCTTTGGTTTTCTGTGCCTTACCTTGATTTGAGATCCGTATATCCTTTTGAAAAGTAACAAAACCCCTGGTGGAATAGCACGGTGTATACTGTACAGAGTCAATACGCATGAGTTCAGTCTTGACTTCATGTAATACTCATGCACCATAGAGCTTTGGGCAGATTTTATAACACATCTGAGCCTCCGTGGGATGTTGGACAAGATAATATCTAGAAAATATTTTCTAAATTTACAGTGTAATCCTTCCCTTTCCTCCTTCTCTTTCTCTGCCCTTCACTTTTACTTATCTGTAAAATGGGGATTTAAATATAGGCCAGAACTGGAGTTTTAGAAGACTTGAATTATGGATGGAAGAAGCAGCCTAAAGTAAATAAGTTTATTTTCTTAAAACTAAAATCTGTAGAGCTGCAGCTGCAGAATTTGAGGAAGTTGGAGATGGAGAGAACGAGAAGAAAGGAATGGGGTAGAAGAGAGAAAGAATTTAGCGTAAATGAGAATGGACAAAGGAAACATCTGGACTCCTGAAATCATTTTTTCTCGTTTTTTTCCACATGGGTGCCTTCTTATCTGCCATCTTCTCCAGTTTAAATGTCGCTTCCTCAGAGAAGTCCTCTCAGACCTCCTTGTCCAAAGGAGCCCCCTGCCCTAGTTATTCTCTATTGTTGTGCTCTGCTGATTTCCTCTGTAGCCTTTAACACCAGCTGTATCTATGCATGTGTTTTCCTTTTGTTTTGGTTTGTTTTCGATAAGGTTATAGGCTCTGGAGCTAGATTACCTGGGTTTGAAAACCCAAGTCCGCCACCTTCCAGCTGTGACCGAGGGCAAGTCCATAGTCTTTTTGAATCACAGTTTCCTCATCTGTCACCTGGGGTATAATAGGAATTGGGGGGAGAAGGGGTTTAATAACGTGTGTCTAAAGTGCTTAGAATTGTGCGAGATACACCAAAAGCTGTCAAAAATCAGCTGTGTTTATGATTAGTACTTGTTTATGTCTGTTTGTTCCTCTATGTTGTAATTCCATAAGGGAAGGGATTTTATCTCTTTTCTTCTCTATCAAGCACCTAAGATCTGGTCTCTGTCCAGCATGTCTAAGGTACTCACTATATAATGACTGAATGAACAAAAGAACAAATGTAAATCGGAAACAAGAGGGAGCACCCAGAGCCAGCCTTAGCAGGCTGGGGGTTCCAGAGACCACCGACATGGCTTCGGGTTCACCTCCTGGCCTCCTCTGTGCTGTGGAAAACTCAGCTTCCAGGAAAAACAGGATCCTTTTATTCTACTGGCTGCTCCCACTCCTGCTTGGCTTCCTGAGCGTCCTGAACCCCTTCATTGAGTCACAGCCTGTCCACATCCCAGAAAAAAAGTTCCCCACTTGTACAGCCCTGTGTGTACACATTCTGGAAGAGAAAAATAAAATTAATTTATGTTTGGATGAAAAACACATTGGGGCCCTCCGGAAAAGTGAGCGATGGGAGAGCAGCCTTTGCATTAGTATTAGCACACAATACCTTCTCCCAGGCGCTTTCCCGCCCCTGCACTCTGCTTGCCTCACCCTTTTCATTACTCTTAGGTCTAGAGTTGAAATCTGTGTTCATTTTTTCCTCTTTCCATAGCTTTAGGCTCAGGGATGAAGAAATGAAAACAAAATAAATCTTTGCAGAGAGGGGGCGGGGGAGATCACATAAAGGAAACCCAGCTTCCTCTACCGGGCAGGAATGTGGTCTCTGACTCTGCCTCTCTGTGGGGGTGTGCCTGGGTTGTGTGTGGATGCTCCTCGGCACAGCTACTCTGCCAGAATCACCCATAGCTTCCCAGACTGTTCGTGGGACTGACAGTTAACATAACCTTTTCTTTTGGGGACTCCCTGGTGAATGAAGCTGGGGAGGGACAGGTTCTCCTGGGTCCTGGGCTCATTTGCTTAGCAAATCACCACGCTGCCTCTGATTTCAGCATCCTCAGCTCAGGGTGGGCTCAGGATGTCCTCAGCCTCGCTCCCAAATCTGCCTGCAGGATTCATTTCCATATGTAGACGGCTTTGAAGTCTTATTAGCTGTGCCGTGGTGTAGGGTTTAATTTTCTCCGGCTAATGTTGCTTTGGGGGATGGGTTTTCCCTCTGCGTGCATGTGTGGATGGTTGTGTGGTTTGGCTGTTTTTTTTCATTTTTTTTCTTTTCAGTCATGCTATGATGCAAGATGAGTCTCTCGTGCTCTCTCTTTACTGGAACTAATGATGGGGCCACCTTGGGAGATGCTTTTCCTGCTTCAGGAAGTTTTGGAGTCACAATTTAAGAGGGAGAGCTTCTGGGTGATATTTTCTGAGTGTTTCCAGCTCCCTCCTCCCTCCCTCTTTTGCTCTATTTTCTGCTTCCTCCTGTCCTCACTTCATCCCTTTATCTCTTTCTCCTTCAATTTTTCTTTTTATTTCTTCCTCCCATCCTCCCTTCCTTCCTTCCTCACTTAATCTTTCATTGGCCCATGGGACCAAGGATTATGCCAGGTGCAGGAGGGCTATCAACATGCAGAAAGAACCTACTCTGTCTTTAAGAACTGCATATTCTAGTAGGAAAGATAAACCTGGTAGAGAACTAACTAATGTGAGGTAAAATGGGCATAGGAGGGAGGCAATGAGTGGGAAAATAGACTATGTAGGTTTAGAGTTTGTATCCCGGAACCAAACTGGCTGGAGTTGGAATGTTCTTTCTACGCCTTGCTAGCTGAGTGATGTTTGGCAAGTTTCTCAGCCTCTCCAAGTCTCAGTATTCTCATCTATAAGTGGGCATAAAAATAATACTATACTTTGTAGGATGCAATGATATAATCCATATAAGGTTTTAGCACAATGCCTGGGTCTTATTTAAAAATTGTCTGCTGTTACCATTTTTATTATGTGTTGATGGCGTCACAGGAGCTCAGCTCCTGGTTTTTTGTGAGTATCTCCCAGGGAAAAGTTAGTTCAGGCACTGGGGTGATCTGAAAATAACGTGGATGAGTTAAGCTGGTCCTTAAGGGTAAGTGTACAAGTGGTGTTGGGGTGAGAGCTGAGTGTAATATGAAACCAGGGGACTTGGAGATTTCTTTTGATGTTTCTAGAATTTAATAACATTCCATGGGTGAATGCTCAGATGTACCTGTCTGCATCTTTAAGGTTTGCACTGTGACTGTGAACAAGGAACAACAATGAGGTGAGCTGAAAAATGGTCCTTAAAGATAGCTACATGCTAATCTGTAGAACCTGTGAACGGTACCATCTAGGGGAGCAAAGTCTTTGCAGGTATGATTTACTTAATGACTTTGAGATGGGGAGATTAATCTGGATTATCTGGATAGGCCCTAAAATTTACCATAAGCATCCTTGTAAGAGAGAGAGAGGCATGGGAAGAGTTGACTTCAGACGGAAGAGGAGAAAGCAGTATGCTCACAGAGGCAGAGATGGCGGTGATGTGGCTACAAGCCACGGGATACCGCAGCTACCGGAAGCCAGAAGAGGCAAGGCATGGATTCTCCCCCAGTGGCCTTCCCAACACCTTGATGTTGGCCCAGTGAGACTGATTTTGGACTCCTGTCCTTCAGAACGGTCAGCAAATAAGTTTCTATTCTTTTACACCACAAAGTATGTGGTAATTTGTTACAGCAGCTATCAGTCACTAATACAAACAAGAATGATGTTTGCATGTGTTGTATTTCCAGTACAGCTCAGGAATGGATGCCCTTAGTAGATGCTCTGTCCATGAGGAATGAAGCAACAGTGGACAGGGCTCCTGTTTGCTGCCTTCTGTTTCTCGGGAGCATTGCATTTCTCATCAGCTCTCTGTCCTGGTTTTTCTGCAGAAACATGGAAAGTGCAACAAGAAAGGACTATCCCTCATCTCCAGCTTAATCAGTATCCAGTTTTGAAAGCTAGATTGAGAAAGGAGCTGTCCAACGACCAAGCTCCTGAAACCCTCACACTGCTGTTAGTCTGTGGTTTTGCAGAGTGTCTTAGTTAGATGGGACCTTGGATGTCCTTGAGGCAGTGGTCTCTCCCTGTATTCAAGATGTCCTTTGTTTCCCCAAAGGAGTCTTAGATGCCACTGCAAGTGGTCAGAGGTATAGGTATGGGTAAGGCTCCCAACCCCCAGCCCCATTTCATATACACTCTAATTTGTTGTGCATATTTTATTTCTATTTTAAGCCATGTTTGAAGAAAGGATCCTATTCTAAAACAAGTTTGAAAACTGCTAAATTTTATATCCATTGTGTCTTCCTCACTTTTTAGGTAAGAAAGCAGAGCCCCAGCGAGGTGAGACAAATGACCTAGGGTTCTTATAAGTGAATAACAGAACTAGGAGTAAATTTAGATCCCTGGAGCCCTCTTCCTGGCACTGCAAATCTGACACTCTATAAGTTCTACCAAACTGCACATGGAGAAAGGTAGTGCAAAAACACCTTCACTTTGGGAAGCCCCAACTCCCTACTAACTGGGATTTCAAGTTCTTTATCATTCCTATCAGGCTTTTCACTATCTTTGCCACATTAAATTGAATTATTCCAATAAACATATTATTTTTGTTAAATTGTTTAGCTGATAAAGTTTCATGGGGGCTAAGTGACTTGCCAGTGAGCAAGCAGCTGGAAAAGGCAGAATATGGGATTCAACTCCTGATCATCTGATACTTTAGCCCGCTTGTTCTTTCATCTTGGGACCTGGCTGCCCCTTCTCAGAACAAGAATGGTTGGCCACATGCTGCTTAAGGACGTGTGTTCGGTCAGCATCAGCTAATGAATAGCTGTGTGAGGCTCTGTAATATATGACATGAAATGGAGATGCTAAATACTATCTCTTCAACCGTGGGGAGAGGCGATATTTGACTACGTCTCCACCTAGCCATTCAGAAGAAAATCGCCATGGCTATCCCTGCAATTGCGGGTCCACATTTCAACTTGAGTCAAACTGCTCATATAGTCTTGTTTCCCTAAATGAAGGATGCACTCAAGCAATTGAAAACAACTTCGGGGACAATCTTGTTCCATTATGTCTAATGGAATTGAGTGTATGTGGCACACAGTGTGTGCTGATATTTTGCAGAAATAAGGCAGGATTTTCCCATTCCTCCTGGAATGGATGAGATGTGAAATGAACTCCTCAGAGACCCTTCACTTTGTCACAACAGAGCTAGTGAGTCGCTTTAGAAAATTTGGGGAACAAAACACAATTTTGGTTCCTGCTTCATCTCCTCCTATATGCTCCACTCCTTCCATTCCAGGCGTTTCTCTCTCCACTAATGAATTTGGTGGCAAGAGGCCCATAGAAAAGGTTTCGGCTTGCGGCCTAAGGAGATGTCAGTGCTGTGTGGAATATAAAGAGCCTGTTCTGAATGTGGCATTGTCTTTTGTCTAATCGTTTGCTACTTTATGTGTTTTTTTTCCCCTTTCTTTTTCTTTTTGTTTTCCTAACCTCCTGCTCACGAGGAGCGGGAAAGTTTCTGCCTCTCACTTAGAGGCTGTGTCTGCCTCTGTCTCTCACCATCTGTCTGTGTATCTCCGTCTCTTGTGTGTAAAAATGTTTTGGCAGCTCATCTGTGTCTCAACGAATAAAGTGCCCATGACAGAACGAAAGGCAGCGACCAGAAAAGAAACTACTTGATTCACGAGCATCTCCTTTCTCTGGGGTCCATTTCTACCTGGACTATTTCCTCCTTTCTTTCTGTCCTCACTTTTATTAAGTTGTTTTCTCCTCAGAGCATGACATGAGATTTCCTTGCTCAAGGACTTTAAGAGTCACAAAATGTTAGAGCTACGGTAGTTCTGAGATCATCCATCCCCTTATATGTCCCCATCCCAGTCTTAATCAAGGAGAATCTTGGGCCCATGGAGCAGCGGGCCCCTTGATGGAGTTGCTTACCGGTCAGGCCTCCTTCTCAAGTCTCCTCCAGGTTTTCAAAGGCACCAGACCAGACCAAGCCCTGAGGGTTGTCCAGTGGTCCAGCCTGGCAGCCCTGCTGAGAGACAAGCTGAGGCCATGCCCAGGTTGCAGAGTGGGCGCTGGTGCCCGGGCCCATTGCTCTCACTGTCCACCTCATCACATAGACACATGCAACATGCTACATGCACAGCAACATGGCGCCTTGTCCAGCACTTCCCAGTTTATATCAGAAGCCTCGCTGCCTATGACCTCATTTGATCATGGTGGTGGCGCTGCTGTGAAACGGGCAGAGGCTGCTGCTGTCCTCCCCTTTTCACAGAGGTGGGAGGTGGGAGCCATCCAGGATCACACATCAAGGAAGGGGGGGGCAGGCTTGGCTCCTCTCTCCCTCCCAGGCAGCACAGCCCACTGGGTGAGGACTGCCTCTTTAGAGGGGAGGAGGGATTTACCAGGGGGCACCACCAGGCGTTCTTTTCGGATCGCTTTTTCTTGCTAGCCTACAACCCTCCCGTCTGGCAGCCACACCTCCCCTACTCTCCTATGTCACTTTCTCCAGGCATGGCGGCTGTGGGTGGGAAAGAAATGATGTCTCGGGAAAGCACATTTGTACTCTCCACGCAGGGGGCAGAAGTTACACTCTGGGTCAGTTCCTTTCTTCAACAAGCCTCAGTTCCCTTCCTTCTCAGTAAAATGTTAAAGCATCATGTGGAGCCACTTAAAAAATTTTTTTTTGGTGAAAGAGAATGTTTCCTGACTTAACAGATCAGTGCATTAAAATCCATAAATATTTGATTAGCCTGTGGTCCTCAGAGAGGCTGTTGCCAGAATAGCTGAGTGGGTATGTGTGCCTCTCTCCCCCTTCCTTCTCACCCCTTCACCTTCCTCCTCCACCCCCAACCCCAAACATTTGGGTAATCTATTTACTAATGAACTCAATATTAATGTATCCATTTTTCTCTGTTAGTGTCAGATTTCATTAGGAAACATGGGAGGCCTGACATTAATCGGATGAAAAATGGGTCTCAGGGAAGCTATTTAAGGTTCTTGCTGTTTAACAGGGAGAAAGCTTTTTCCAGGAAAAGGGACTGTGCCTCTCTTCTGTCCTCTTTGTCAGTGGGGTGTCAGGGAAGGGGTCCTTTCCTGGCATCAGTTAGATCGGCTTACCCGGGGATACCTGAGATGTTGCAGCAACACCTTGGTGCAACCTCCAGGAGTAGAAGTGGCAAGTCGCTGTCTCTACCCTATGCCAACACTCGGTACCTCAAATCTGCAAATCATGGCTGGTGTGGTGTTGCAGAAAGCACTCGTGGTGGAGTTAATGTCATTTAATTTCCTATCCTGACCCTGCCACCTAAAAATCTTGTGACTTTGAACAAAATCCATTCCCCTTTCTGAAGCTCAGTTTCTCACCTTCAAAGTGTGACATTATTAAGCAGGTATTTAAGCAAAAGATGGGGGATTTGACAGCATTGCAGCCAAGGACCTGGGGATTTCAGATTCCAGCGCCACCATGACTTCTCCTTCTCCTTATGGGCCCAAGAGCATCTTGAGGATGCTCAGTGCAGAGTTTAGGAATAGGCAGGGATGAAACCAGGAGCTTAAGCAGATACCAGATGGGTTCTACACCCATCATCACCTCCCCCATCATCACCTCCCTGCCAGTCTAGATTCTGGGGTCTAACTAACTGTTCTCTTGGTTGGTTCATTGACCCATGTGATTGATAAGAGAGAATAATCAAAGCTAATGACCGATTTTACCCACCCCATCTGTGAGGTCAGGAGAAGTAGATAAGAGAGCTCCCATGGAGGAACATGCTGTTTCATTTCGGTGACCCTGCCTGAGAGTGAAGGTGATTAATCATTATCTTAAGCTCTGGTCATACCATGGAAGAGTTAAAGCTTGTAGATAAATGATGGCGATGGGAGTAGGGCCAGAAATTCCTTCCCTTCCATTTATCTCATGATAAATAGAAGGTGTCCTGCCACATAGTGGGTATTGAGTAAATGAAAGTGCTCCTCTGCCATGAGGTTGGCCCAATCTCTCCTTCTCCTTTTTCTGAACTTGCACTGGGACATGAGATTATCTTTACCACTTTGGTCTTTGTCTCAGGGTATGTTGTGAATATGATCTGTTTTCCCATTTAATTGCTAAGCCCTTTGAGGAAAAGTCCCCATCTTACGTGTTTGTATATCTCTTATGATGCCCAGCACAGAAAAGGCCATCTGAAAAAGGTTTAGGAAAGATGGGAAGATGGATAAATGAATGGATTTGGCAGACAGTTGGATAGGAGCAATAGAGTTGAGAGAATTTGTGTGCTTAGGGAAAGAAGTTTTTTAGTTGTAGATCAAAGAAGGTATAGAGGCTGAATTGGTTTGTTTTATTTGGGGGATGAAAAGATTTGGAAGTCATACCGTGAGGTTGTGTTTAGACTGGGGCTAGTTTGGAACATCAGATGTCCTAAAGGATAGCTTGAGTATAAAAAATTATGTTTTTAATAACTTAGCCAAACATTGCATAGAGGACTGATAGTCTCACTTACCCATTTGCAAATGAAAATCTTTCCTAATCTTCATTTTCTCTCTAGGTGTTCTGTGAGGATGAGAGGGTAATTGGGAAGAATGAAACACTGCAAAAGTTAGATAGATTAGATAAATAGATGGAACAGACTTCATAGATTCCCTATTTACCTTATTTTTTTATATGAATAAGAACAGAATTAGATTCAGAGTTTTGGCAATAATTCTTACATGGTAAAGCCCAATCACTATTGTTATTTTATTTGCTGTATGAGGAAAAGGAGCCAATTTATTACACTCATTTGACAGATGAGCAAAATAACACCCAGACTGTTTGCCCAAGGTCATGAGCACTGGCTCAGCCCATCAACCCCCAGTACTATGCCTTAGATATTGGATTAGTTGTACTTGTACTTGTCTTCTCGTGGCTATGAACTCACTCAGTGTACCTTACGTGGTGTTTGCACTTAAAACATGGTCTATACATGTTGGCTCTTTGAAGAGGCGTTCCCTTCCTCACCCTCTTGTGATGCCTTATTATCTGATATTTTGTCATTTAAAAGAAATCTCAGCAGTAAAAATTACACCTGTTGTGAAGTTAGTAAAATGCACAGGATACACGAGAGACTTGTTTCATTGTCCAGAGAGTCTGTTTTTCTCTCTAATCCTCAATGTCCTCACGTTAAAAGTGGGTTTACTGCTTTTACTTCATGAGTGTCACGTACAAGATCATGTACAAAATATGGTACAAAATAAAGAAATGAAAATTTCTTTTTTCCCCTTGTTATTGATTCTTGTTCTAACTTCTCAGAGATCATTAGGATATCTTTAGCATGCACGAATTTTGATTTCTGAAACCTACAAGCCACAGGTAACGTCCCTGAAACTAAATTTTAATTCCTTGGATAAGCCATTTAGTTTAAAACATTCTTCCTGCATTGGTCTCTGTGGACCCATCTGTAAAGTGAGAACTTCCCACATCACTGAAATTTTTTTTGCAGCTTTGTAGAGGGGCAATAGGGATACCTGTGATTCCTTGGATTACTTACATTACATATGATTTGCATATATATATGTATTTTAAGATGTATCTTCATTAATTCATTGTTAGCATTCTTTGTTCTTATTTTTTTATTTGTATTATTCTTCTTTTTAAAAAAAGTTGGATGGTTTATTTATTCATACTAACACTGACAGCAAACAGATACACAGCTGAGGATAAAAAAAGGAAGGTCATTTTCAGTCTGAATTGAGTGGTGTTTGGCATTTCCTTTTAAATCCACCCTTTATCTTGGAACTTTTCATAGTGGCTGAAGCTTCCAGTTCTGGAGGGTGGCCTGCTGTGGCCTCTCTGAGAGCATAGACCATGCGACCTGGAGCTTCTGAGTAGAGAACAGTGGGCTGGTTGGTCCTCTTGGAGGTGGGAGGAGCATCGGGAAGGGCCCTAGACTGGTCGAAGCCTTTTGGCTGGAGTGCAGCGAATCAAACATCTTTGTTGAGGTCAGGAACATTGCAGAAGT
This sequence comes from Tamandua tetradactyla, assembly GCF_023851605.1. Taxonomy (NCBI): domain Eukaryota; kingdom Metazoa; phylum Chordata; class Mammalia; order Pilosa; family Myrmecophagidae; genus Tamandua; species Tamandua tetradactyla. The sequence goes on from NC_135328.1 coordinate 40,321,598, forward strand.
CCTAGGCTGGCAGGGACTTTGATGGCTGCAGACTGTTGGGGAGTTAGCATGGACCACGCACAGAGTAAATTTGAGCTATTTTTATTATTTCCCAGGATCTGGAGGCTGAGATGGACTTCCTCCTGCAGATAGGAGGAGACAGGAACCTGTGTAAGCTCCTCTTTTCACCTTGTAGGTGAGCACTGCAGCAGGTGCTGATTCCCCAGGCTTCCAGGCCCCAGATGCCCTTACTTTCCCTTTTCACCTCTTGGAGAACTTTTCTTAATTCTTTTGAGATCTCCCCGCTTGAATGTCAAGGAAACAAAGAGCAAATTAATCCCGGCATGAGTGGGGTGGAGGTTAATTTGTATGAAAGATGAGTGACATCTTACGAATGAATTATTCCCCATGCAGTCTCTTGTGAGTTGTGCGTGCACGTGCATGCGCGCACACACACGTTCCATGACTGCCCCTCCTTCAAGATGTTGCCATACCCCAGCACCTCCTATCTGAGCTCTTGTTTTATAGACAGACTTAGAAAAGAGCAGGATGCAAAGATTTTGCATGCTTGGTGGTCTTTTTTTTTTCCCTCTCCAGACCTCCTGCCTCCTTAAGCTGCCTCCACTTGCTGCCAATTTTTTCAACGAAGCTGTCGTGTGTTGTTAATACTGTCAGGATTTATGAGCATTGCTAAATGTGTGCCTGGAATAATTTCTTTTCCTTTTCTTCTTTTCTGTTTCTCTCCAAAGAGCAGCCTAGAAGGGGAGTGGTGGGATTCCAAATCTGGGGTACCAATAGACGTGGGTTCTAGTCTTAAATCTGCCACTGATCTGCTGTGTGATCTTGGACAAGTCCTTTTTTCTCTATTGCCTTCAGTTCTCTATCTATATTATCAGAGGGGGTAATTTCTAAGTGGTCTTCTAGTTGTAAAATTGTGTGCATTGATCGATTTAAGAGGTTCCTCATTCAGTGAGGAACAAAGCCATGGGAATGTCCATCCTCCTTCTTGAACCTTCATCTCTCCATCAGTAAATGGAAGAAGAGATGGAGTTAAAAGATCCTATTAGGTCTAATTTCACTTAGAGGTTAATGAAATGACCTTCCTACAATCCGGGTACAACACAAGCTCTTGACAATCAGTGTCATTAAAGTTCCAAATAATTCCAAAGACAGGATTTTTATGCTTAGTTTGATCTTCCTAACATGAGGGTGTTTGTGTTGTAAGGTCTAAGATGTCCCACGCATATAGGAGCTTATGGTGGAGGAGGTAATTGAGGAAATGATGTATCTTGGGTATCGCTATTCCTTCCTTTTTCTTTCAAAAAATATTTTTTGAGTACTTAGCTTACTATGCTCCAGTTGCCACACTTGATTCTAGGAAATCAGAATGATCCAGTAAGATCCTTATGGAGCTTAGAAAGAAGCAGACAATAAGCTGGTGAATAGATTCATAAGTGATAAAATTTAAGATAGCAATAAGGGCTATGAAGAAAAACAGGGTAATGTGATGGAGTGCCTAGGGGTGTAGGTTGGGTGTTGCTATTTTAAAATCATCAGGAAAAATTTGCTGGGAAGTGGCAATTGAACTAAGACTAGGAAAATGAGGAGAATGTGCCATGAGAAGGTCTGGGGAAGAGGGAGCTGTGAGTATAAAGATCCCCAGATTGGAGGCTTCTTTTCTAACTGGCATTTCTTTAACACCAGATAGCTCAAACACCTCCTCTTCCAGAAGTCTTGCATGACTTCCAGCCAGAGAGCACCCTTCTCTTCTCTGAATCTCAGTAGAAAATTCACCTCTCCTATAAAGCCCACACTCCTTGGGATGGCATCCAAACCTTCAATTTGCCTTTCCCTTTCCACCTCTGAAAGGCAGCCTCTCTTTTGTTCCTTTCCATCAGACTGCCATTCCTCACCAGTGTTGTATGGGACTTGCCATCACTTTCTTCTCCAAAGTACTCATGGCTGTCCATTCACTCATAACCTCTCTGGCAGGGTCACCCTCATGGCAGATGATGAATGGCTGGAGAAAGGCTCATGTTCCAAACCTGAATCAGCCTCAGCTTGGCTGCTTGACCCTATCAAGCATTAGCCCCTTTCTGTGCCCATTTCTCCTGGATGAAAAATGAGACCACTCAGCAGTTCCTGCTAAGCATAGGGGTGGGGAGGGCTTATTAATAACAATCATCAGGGAAGTGAACATCCAGAGAACACCAAGGAACTCAATAATTAAAATAACGAAAGTGGTAAGAAACAACAGTAGCCATTCAGCCTGGTTCCAGAAGTTGGCAGATACAACCTCAGCAGTTCAGAGTAACCCCTGAGGTTCCTAAATCTGACTTTCCTCCCCTTCTTGGCACTATATTTTCCATGCACAGAGATTCTGCACATTCTAGACTCTCTCTCTACCCAAGCTTCCTCATCTGATCGTCTTTTCAATTCCATATATGACTTTCAGGACATAGAACTTTGGAACTAGCTCAAATAGCCCCATTTTGCAGATGTGAAAGCTGACCAATCCCTGGGCAGAGAAAGGGAATTGTCCAAGGTTACGTAACTTTTTATAAAACTCAGTACAGAAACCTACAATTCTGATCTAAGAATCAGCGCTCTTTTATCCCACCATCCATCTTTCCCCTTAGCTTCTTCCTATCCACTCCTGTTTCGAGTTCTCCTGGAATTACTCATGCTCAGTCTTTCAACTGTTTTCCTTTGGATCTGTTTGATTAGGTGGAACAAGCACCCACTGAGCCCTTACTGTATGCCAAAATCTGTGCTTGACTCTGAGGCGAATGAAGCAGAATCCCTTCCCTCAAAAGATCCATGGCACATACTAAGTGCACAATAAATGCTGAATGATTGCTTCATTCAACACAGATCCTTACCCCTTAGCGGAGGACCTGGCAAATGATAGCTGTTCAACAAATATTTGCTGTATGAAGTTGAGTGCACTCTTAGTAACCTCCTGAGGAACTTCTGCTTTAGCTTTTGTCTTCCAGTTCACTGTATGCGAACTGCCAGCTGAATATTCCCCAGACACAACACCCTTAGTGTCACCACCTCCTTCCTCACTCACAAATCTGCAGTGACTGCCCATTTCCTACCTAATGATGTGCATCTTTCATTGCTAGGCACCTTTGGCCCTCTTAGATCTGGGCTCGACTTCCCTCTTCAACCCTTCTGGAGAAGACACTCTAGGTACAATGACCTCATCTTCCCAGCAACATATACTCCTATGCATTTCCATTTCAGGGCTGTGTCCTGGAATGCCATCCATTACGTCTCAGAATGTGCCTATCCCCTATGCCCTTGAATTTATAACATATCCCCTGCCCCCCATCGATTGGTAAAGTATTTACCCTTCAGATTCCATCTCAAGTGCCATCTTGTTTTTGAGAATCTTCCTGGCACTATTGTCTCCACAGAATTGATATGCTCTTTTTTGGCACTTGAGGCACTGTATTACCTATATTGATTTGTGAATCTGCCTTCGCCAATCCTGTGTACAGGTTGCTTAAAAGATTGGGACTTTGCCCATATCTCCAGTCTCAATCTCCTAATATGGAGGTGGATTCTCCAGAATTTTGATAATGAAACAAATGGTTCAGTCCCTTTTGAATGAAGTTTGTTGCCTACCCTTCCCCTCCCCAACAGCCAACACCTAGAAGTGATTTTTTTATTTCCCTCTGCAGAATTTTCCCTAAGCTATTTGCTATCTCTTCTTGCACCAAGCAGTATTATTTATGCTTCTGTTTCATTTCCATGATCTGTAATCAGCCCTCCGTTTTTAATATTGTGAAAAGTGGGCGGATGGGAAATAAAAGCTCTTTTGAATCTTGGCTCCACCATTAACTTGCTTTGTGACCTTGGGCAATTCCCTCTTCATCTCTGAACACCCAGTGAGTTTCCAGGTCTTATGAAGAAAGTGTTAGACTAAAATTAGAGATCTTAAACTGGTTGCCCACAGGCCACATCTGGCACTGCAGATAGCATTTTTGTTTGGCTTATAAAATATTTTGTTTTAAAAAGAGCGTGTAGGTTTCCAAAATGAAGAAAAAAGAAAAAAAGAGATTTCACACAACAGCTGTATTTCCAGCTTCTCTTGAAAAAGAGGGGCTGCCAGAACTGGGCTTCTTTCCCGTGTGGCAAAGTGCTGATGGCGCTCAGTTGTGTTTTCGCTTCTGGAAGGGACATGAACCCTCTCGTTCCCTACAATCCCCACCTGTGCCATGCAGAAACTCCCTAAGGCCTATGTCAGTTGTTCTTTATCATCACCCTGAGTTTGTTCCGTTGTTTGTCTTCCGTCTGTCCTGCTCTACTCATTTACATTCCCAGCCTCATGTCTGAGGCCTTTGAACTTGGGATTCATTAATTAAATGAGCATTAAGGGTCCCTTCAGCTCTGAAATGTGTAGCTGCCTTCCCCTAGTCCACCTCTGTTTGCCTCACTGCCCTTCCAGGTTCTCCATCTCTAAGATTACCCAAATCCTGCTCAGTCATTTGTTGTAGAGGGGGAATTGAGGATGGGGGTGGGGGAGGGACATTATCTTGACAATGGAACATTTTTCCCTTCCTATAATCCCCACATGTCCATCTTAATTGCTTCCTTATCATCTCTATGAGGACACAGAGCAGGTAATTAGTGGGAGAATTGATGAGACTCTTCATCATTAAGGAGTCTGGTGCAGAGGGAAAAGGGGAAGAGGCGGCTCTGAGTCTGGGAAAGAGAGTGGGGCTTCAGGCCCAAGCACCTGGCTCCTTTGTCACGTGATCAGTCTGGGTCTGCCCAGATCAGACTTGGGACCTGCTGGGTTGGAGGCTGTACAGCAGACCATGGGACGGAGGCGATGGGAAGAGGCTGCACTCTGTGCATCTGGTTGGGCCAGAAGATGAGAAGTGAGCTCCTGCTCTCTAGCTCAGAGACCTGCAAGTGGACAATCCAAAACAGTCTTGTACTGTCTGGAAGGGCGGGGCCAGATTCAGCAGTGGACCGGCCAGAATCTGGCCGGTTGTCAGCCTCTCCTTCAGGGCTTGGGGCCAAGAGTCTGCACTTCAGATGGCGTCTCTTGTCTGCCCGTTTTCTTAATAAATAAGTTACATGGATGATGCCACCGTCTCTTGCCAGGCAGCCGTTCTCGCAGTATCTAACTGCTGTCTTCCCATGTTTAATGCTGCTGAAACAAAGCACACAACCCTTAGACCCACTGCATCTCAGGATCCCTGTCCCATCCCTGCCTTTAGGATCCCTGGACGAGTCTTCCTCCAGTGGTCTAGTTTCCCCCCACACCGCTCCCTCCCCACCTCACCTGCCACTGGATCAGATCCCTTCCATTTGGAGGCAGTGGGCTTAAAAGCCTTCAGTGGTTCCTCTTGCCTGTCAGGGGAAATTTCAAACCCTAAGTAAGACCTGCTGGCCTGGTCCAGCCCCCCATCACCTCTTGTTTTGGCCTGTTCCTGCTTCCCCAGATCTAGATACAAGCCATACTGAACTTTTTCCTGTGTTTTGAAGGATCCTTATTCTCTATTGCTCCTTGAATGTCCACACCAGTACCCTCTGGCTGGAATACATTTGTCCTTCCTTTTCCCCTGGAAAACTCAACTCATCCTTTAGCTCTCAGTATAGACACCAAGTCTCCCTATGCACCTGTGTCTTCCCATGGTTGTGGCTGGATTGGCTCTCCTCCTTTGGCCTTTTAACCACCTTGTGCTCACAGCATGGAGTACTTTTCACATGGTGTTGGGTATCATAAAGGCTGATTATTTATGCTCTTCACAGTTAGGAAGGCATGTGGCTGAGCATGTCTTGGTTTTCATTGTGTCCCACAGTCTAGCGTGGTATCTAGCTGATAATCACTCTGTAAATATTTGTTGATTGATTAAATGAATGGCATTAAATAGACCTAGATTCAATTCAATTTCACTCTGAATCTTTATTTCCTTGCCTGTCAGTGGTATGTCATAATATCTACCTAGCTACAAGAAAGATTAAAACTGAAAGTGTGCATCAAGAGAAAAAATTAGACTGTTTGCACCATGCTTCCAAGGGAGGGTAGGGAGTCCATCCTAGGCACGAGTCACACTTAAAGCACTGTGATCTCTAATATTGAAATTCTCTTTGTGGTCACTGAATCCTCCCATCCTCTCACCCCCAAGCAATGGGAGTGGATGCAGGGCTGGGGATTCAGGGTAAGGATAATGAGAGCAGGAGGTGGGATGGTTTCCCGTGACGCAGCTACAATGACCCCCATTCCTAGCTTGGCAAAACCATAAGCCATTTTGGAAGCTAAGGCCCATATTCTTGGAAGAGGCTCTGTTCTAGTTTGCTAGCTGCTGGAATATGATATACCAGAAACAGAATGGCCTTAAAAGGCAGAATTTATTAGGTTGCACGTTTACAATTCTAAGGCCATGAAAATGTTCCATTTAAAGCAAGTCTATAAAATTGTCCAAATTAAGGCACCAATAAGTGGTTACCTTCACTCAAGAAGGGCTGAAGAAGTTTGGGGTTTCTCTCTCAACTGGAGAGGCACATGGCGAACATGGTAATGTCTGCTAGTTTTCTCTCCAGGCTTCTTGTTTCATGAAGCTCCCCCAGGGCTGTATTCCTTCTTCATCTCCGAAGGTCCCTGGCTGTGTGGGCTCTGTTGCTTCTGGTGACTCTTTCCAAAATATTTCCTCTTTTAAGGGATTCCAGTAAACTAATCAAGACCCACCTGGAATGGGTGGAGTCACCTCTCCATCTTATCAAAGGTTTAATACCCACAGGTGGTGTGTGTCTCTTGTCCCTGAAGATAATCTAATCAAGTTTCCAACCTACATTGCTGAATAGAGATTCAAAGAAATGGCTGCCTCCACAAAATGGATGGGGATTAAAACATGGCTTTTCTAGGGCACATAATCCTTTCAAACTGGCACAGGCTGTCTCTGGGAAGGGCCAGAGCCTAGAAGTCAAGTCTCGAGGCTGAGTGAAAGCCAGTGGGATAAAATGGTGGTGGTAGTTAGTAGAGAGACAGTCCTGATCAACTGCAGACAATGTCAGTTTACATTTGAGAATGGGACTTCAGGGGCCAGGGGTGGGGCAGGCTGTGTACAGCTGATTTTCTGTGTTTGAAAAAGACGGTGTTCTTTTTGAGCTCTGTGCATGTATCCGTGTGCATAAAAATGACTTGCTTGTTCGTTGCCCTGGACCCATTATGGGAATGGTTAGATTTCAACCCCCAGGACTGTCAGTCTAACATCAAGGCTAAAATTAAATTAAAAAAAAATCTGCAGAGAGTAGAAGTTGGAATACCTTAATATTTTTTCCCTTTATTAAATTCTGGACTTGGCTCTAGGAGAGTGGGGGAGAAATGGATTGTTTTTATTCCAGCCCCCGAAGATCCCCATTAGTGGTAGGTTGAAGGAGTGTAACAACACTGCCTGAGACAGGAAGATGCGTTGAAAATATCCACAGTCTTCTGCTTTGGTCCGTGATTCTGTCTGGAGAAATCTCCCTCCTGGTCTGGGCTGCTTGGCTGAGGCTGGGGCAAAATATTGAAAACACTCACATTGGCTGCTGCCTCCCTGCCCAGTGTCAACAGAGTTTGGGGCCCATGGAGGAGGAAGCAGTGAAGGGCACTGCAGGGCTCGAGGGCTGAAGGTAAAGGGCTCTGCGGTTGGACAGCTATTGTATGCAAAGTAGGGGAGGAGAAAGATGGAAACACAGGTCACAGTAGCAGCGTAGGAGCCACAGGAACTTAAGTTCATATGCCCAGTTGTGCCATGTGCTGCCTCTGTGACGGTAGATGAATTATCTCTGCTCTCTGGGTGTCAGTTATTCTCTTGAAAGTTGGGGTAATAATTTATGTGGTATAATATCGACATGAGAGCCTGCTGAGACAGGATACTGAGTGGGCCTGACACACAGTTGGTAATCATAAAATGTTGGCGTTTCAGTCAAGCACTTATTTGTTCCATGCTATGGCACGGTGGCAGGAGCTAGTAATTTCAACGTGTCTAACACAGGGCCCTGCCCTTGGTGAACGCACAGTTTAGTTCAAGGGGGCAGAGGAAGTACCACGGTGTGATAGAGGGACACACACTTGCTTTGAAACAGAGGAGGTGTTTATCTCCCACTCCAGTTTTAGGGGACCCTGGAAGCCTTTAGTGAGGAAGTGACCCCTGAGCTGAGGAGCTCAAGATTGCCAGGTGAAGGGTGGGAGGGGAGCAGATGGAGAAAAGACTCCAGGTTTAAGAAACAGCATGTGCAGGTCAGGGTGGGAAGAGACACCAAGGTTTTTTCAAGAACCTAGAGTTCAGTATTATAAAATTGGCAAATGAATTTTGATTATTTTCATTCTAAAACAGTGGTTTTCTGCAGGGGGTGACCCTTCTCCCTTAGGGAATATTTGGCCATGATATTTGGTGCAAAGAAGCAGCCCCAAATATCGGTAGCTCTCAGGTTGAACAAATTTCAGGGCAAAGAAGTTGGTTATCTGTTTGATTTAAGATTAGTCATAGACCCTCTTCCTACCCATGCTCCAAATATTCCCTGATCCTGCTGCTCAGTGCTGATCACTGTACTCTTAAAATTTAACATTCATGAGAACAAATGAACTACAGATGGCATGTATGACTTGTTTCAATCCATCTGGACTAGTCACTAGTAGCCATTTACACTTTAGCCTGAATCACATCATCAGATTATCAATTCATCTAGCAAGAACTGCAAACCTAGGACACAGAGCCTTGCATGAAGGTCTGGAAGATTCTGGAACTGGGTTGCGTAGAGGGCAGAGAAAGACAGAGAAGGCCTTCCTTATGATCTGGTACTAATTCCTGCAGCCAGAGAGGTTTAAGTGGTTTTCCTAGGGGAAAAATAATTTGTTGAGCATGTACTCTGGAGCTGATACTGATTTAGGCATGTCACTACATAATCTACAAACCTCATGGTGACCTTATGAATTCTTCCATCAGTCCACAAATACTCACTGAACACCCTCTCTATGCCCGACACCGGGTGAACTGCTGGATTGCATGGTTTGTCTGTTATCACCCTATTTCACAGGTGAGAAAACTGAGTTGCAGAGAGGGGACACCACTGCCAAAGGCCACAGAACCTGGACTATCATCCAGGGTCCCTAATTCTCTGGCAGGTGGCCCTCCCCTAAATCGGAGCAGCATGTCCTTCCTTCTGACCACTCAGGCTAGAACTTTGGTTTTGGTCTGCACGGACGGCACTAGGAGAAGGAAGCTGCTGGAAAAATGTACAAGGTGGTGTTTGAGGTGTGCATTTTGAGATGTAGAATGTGCAAGAGCAAACAGCAAGCTGAAATATCAGGCTGCCCATCCACTCAGGCTGCTTCTGCATGTTTCACATTTTAATTTCCAGGGGCTTCCTTGGATCCTGCTGTTGTGTTTTTCCTAGGGAGAGATGTGAAGAGGAAATGGGATGTGGCTCGTCTGATTGGCTGTGCTTTGTCATATGAGGGTGGGTCGCAGTTAGGTGGGAGGCAGGAGACCAACCCTTTGCCCTGTGAGAGTGGCAATTAGCACATCTGACATTACTGTACAGAATCTGGAAACACAAAGGAGCTTCTGTTCCTCCAGATACCTTGATAGGAGGCTGAAGATGAGAGCTGTAATCCCCAAGGAGGGGCAGAGTGATGTGATGGAGCCAAATGAACTGCAAAGCTTGACCAACCCAGGGTTTGGAGCCCAGAAGTTACCACTTCCTGGCTCTGTGACCTTTGGCAAATTACTTAACCTTTCTGGGCTGTTTCCATTCTGATGGAGTGAGTATAGTACTCCTTATCTCTCAGATTCCATTTGAGAAGAGACTGGCCCCTGATCATTTCTCTTCATTTTCTCCTTTGAGAGCCATGCAGAGCAGTTTTGTTCAATGATTCTCAAACCTGAGTAGGCATAGAAGTCTCCCCAGGCAGGCACTTGTTAAAATGCAGATTCTTGGGCCTCTGCCAGAGTTCCTGTTTGAATCCATCTAATGTAGGTCCTGAGAATCTGCATTTCAATGAGCATCTCATTTCCTCAGTGGTTAACAAGGAAAACAGTCCTTGATGATCCTTCCATTGGTTCATCTCTTCACTATTTACAAAGCAAGCTGACTGTGCTGTTGGGGGTTGAATCATGTCTCCCACAAAAGCCAGCTCAGGTCCTAACTCCTGGTCCGTGGGTGTGAGCCCCCTTGTAAACAGGACCTTTGAAGATGCTATTAGTTAAGGTGTGACCACATCGCTAAGGGTGGGGCTTACTCCCGCATGGTTGAAGTCCTTATAGACAAAGGGAACTGGACACAGCAGAGAAGGCCACAGGAGGAGCAGGAAACAGGAAGTCAGCAGGGACTTTGGAGACCAAGGAAAAGACATCAGTATGTGGTGGGATGGCCACAGACTCCAAAAAGCATGGCTGTCTAGAATGCTCCCAGGCCTGGGAGGAAGCAAACGTTTTAGCCACTGAACCGTGAGCCAATATGTCCTTGTTCTTAAGCCAACTCACTGTGTGATTTTGTCTTAGCAGCCTGGAAATTAACATAGGTGTTTAATTTGAATCACTCAGCTGCCCTGTAAAGTAGGTCCTGTTATTGTCTCCATTTTGCAATGATGAAATTAGTCCATAGAGGTTATTTAATACACTCTTCTACTGGAATCGGCTTTCAGTAACTTGATTCCAATGTTATTAACGGTGGCCCGTGGTGGAGGTAGAGAAATGTGGAGGCTGGACATTAAATGTCAGGTAGGTCTTGGGCTTTACCATCTTTATGTCCAGCTCTCTAGGGCTCAGTTTCCTTCCAAAGGGGGCTAGCTGACAGGAACTGAACTAAGAGGCCTCGTTTAATCTTGATAACATCCTGCGAGGTAGACGAGGAAAAATTTCTTATTCCCATTTTATAGGTGAGTAAGGCAAGGTGACTTGCCTTAAGGTCATGCAGTTATAAAGTGGTAGAGTCCAGGTTTAATTAGTGTTGTGTTTTTTCTACTGTGCTAAGTGCCTCACTGTGTTACTATGTGGAGAACATACTGGGACATAAAACATGTGAGTATTGGACCGTCACGTGGATGGCGTGACTGTGGCTTCGCTGTATATTTAATAAAAAAGCAGGTCCAGAGAGGAGCTTAAATCCCCTTAATGATTGCTTCAATCTTGACGGAATAAATGGTTCTCTTAGAGCAAATGGCTTTCTCCTGGAAGAGAAGGAATTTTTCCCAGGAGTCTTGGAAAGAAGTAATTTTCTAAGTGGTGCCCTGTATAAAACAAATGTACCTTAATTTGCCTCCCACGGTGACTAGTGAGTCCCTCTGGCTCAGGGGAGCAGCCAAATCTGCGCCAGGTTGGGTCCTTCTGGAGTATTTTATTTCCACAAAGAGCTTTATAACAACAAGGCCTCGGGACCTCTGTGACCCCAGGCTTGCCCAGGGTGGCACCACGGAGGAGGAGCAGCTGGTTCACAGGATGCTGCCACTTAGACCTCAGGTAATCGCCCAGCGTGTGCATAAGCAGGTGACCACGGGCTCCCCACTTCCCCCTGGGGGCTTCAATGTTCTGTCACAAAAGAAAGGCACTGGATGTTTGTTAATCCTAAAAGCCCCTCTGGCTTCATATTTGGCAGCCATGTGAGCTCACTTTACCTGGATCCTGCCTGGGAGATCCCCAAGCTGGGCGAACAGAAAAGAGACCCCTCATTCCTCAGAGAGTGCAACATGGTCACACTTGTCCTGGCTCCTATTCCTGGCTGCACTTGTACCAGAGACTTGTCAGCATCTGGTGACTTTTCCAAATGTCTTCCTTCTCTGGGCAGGGAGAAGAAAAGTCTAGGATGGACCAAACCTCATTTAAGGACCTGGGGGATTTAGAATAATCTGAACCTTAAGATTACTGTAGTTATGGTTGGATTCAGATGCTCAGTCATCGTAAGAGCTAACATAGAAAATGTAGATTTTCTGCCAGATATAATAATGTATGTAATTCTCCCAATGATATAGGTATTATTAGTATCCTTATTTTACAGATGCGGAAATGGAGGTTATAGAGAGCATGAGCAACTTTCCAAGGGCATATAAATTAGAGAGTGGCCAAGGTGGGCTTTGAATCCAGGTAAGCTGGCTTTGGGGACTGTGTCTTTATCTCTGTACTGTGCTGCCTCACTAATGCAACTTGGCAATACAGTCTCATTCTACCTGGATTCTACCTGTGGCTCAGTAAGAATCTAAAAGAAAGGATGAGTTCATTCTGGGAGGGACTGGTCCTTTTGGACCCCTTGAATCTGGAGCCCTTGCTGGGTCAGCACTGCTGACCAGGCATGTGACCACACCAGGCCTGCTGGCTCTCTGCCCAGAAGCACAGCCCCTCTGTGGAGTGCACAGGTCGGGGATGGCACTGACTCACGGGTTGGGGCCCTGCCAGTGATGTGGCAGGCGAGGGCTGCCCGTGCAACAAGGACTGAGCTCACTGGGGAATCCTTGAATTGGTTTCCCAAGTGGCTGGGGGTTTGATAAGACCGTCTCTGCTGTGGTGTTAATGGTTGGCAATAAATGGATGTGCCCTCCTTCCTGGAGAAACTGCAGGCTCACAGGATGCTTCAAGGGCCTTAAATAAAAGATCTCGTCTTGGCGATCCTGATGGTGTGGGGGGTCAGGACTTGTGTTCAAGCCCTGGTTCTGCTATTGATTCAGTGTGACCCTGAGCAGGAGTCTTTGTTCTCTGCAACCCTGATTTCCCAACCTGTAAAGTGTACGATCTCATAGTCATTAATTTATTCATTCATCAGTCCTAATCGAGTAGCTGCTATTTCCCAGACATAGTTTTTAGGCTCTTCTGACGCAGAAAGGTGGGATAGGGCCACCTCTAAATTCTCTTTCAGTCCTGGCATTCGAGGAGTCCCTGGGGTCACTGTTGACGCTTGGGGTGGGCAGATGGGGAAGGTATTCAAAGGTGGGGATACAGGGGCATTTTCTGAGGCCCTGAAATCCCATCTAGGGATGCAAGGCCCTTTCAACAACATAAAGGCCCCAGATTTGTCTTAGTGTGTGTGGATGGGTTGGGGCAGGGTGGGGGGTGTGTGTATAAGAGATAAGAGGCAGTGACAGAGGAAGGGAATGGAGCAGAAAGGGGAAAAGGGATAGGAAGTGGGGAATAAAGGAGGACTAAATCTCAAAGGAGAGAGCTGAGGAGAGGAGAGAAGAGGGGGATGATTAAACAGAGCCACAGGGCTCTCCATTTAGGCCCCAGGAGCACAGATTTACCCAGACTGTTTCCTCTTCATCTCCATTCAGACCCACTCCATCCTCCATGGGCTCTGGGGCAGCTTGGGAGTCCCCTTGGCCCGCAGGCCAAAAGGATTCCCAAGCCAGGTATCTATCTAGTGTCTGTAAGGCAGGAAGCCACCCACACCCCACCTGGCTGTGACTTATCATCCTCCCCACAGTGCCCACAAGGAAGCCTGAAGGTGGGAGGCCTAGCACAGTTCTGATTTTAGGGAGTCAGAGGGTTCCAGCCATTCACTAGGTGGAGACTGAGAGGGACACAGTCTTCAGAGGGCCTCCAAGCAGGAAAGGCCTCCTCCCAAATCCCTCTTGGGCAGGGCTCTGGGCCTCTCCCTCCCCATCAAAGCACTATGATCCTTCTTTCCATCACTCCCCACTTTCACCTCCCACCCCAGGTTCTTGCCCAGAGGGGAGGGAGAATGTAAAGAGATTGCCATTTAGCAAGAGCCACCATGAGCTAGCTTACTTTACATACATTGTGTTGTGTTATTTTAATCTTTAATACTGTCCTGCGAGTTGGGTGTGATTACCCCCCCCACCCCACCCAGTTTATAGATGGGAAAAGCGAGGCACAGAGAGAGAGCTGACGTCCAGAAGCACTCAGGTAGTCTGTGTCTGAGCCAGGTCTCATCATAATGCTGCCTGATTCCCAAAGCTCGAGATCAGGGAAGCCAGAGGAGTGGATAACAGCACACCTGGACACACAGACAGACGTGCGTGATACCTGAGCTGTGCAGTGGACGGTTTGTTGAAAGCTTGAGATCAGGGAAGCTAGAGGAGTGGGTAACAGCACACCTGGACAGACAGACAGACGTGAGTGATGCCTGAGCTGTGCAGTGGACAGCTAGTTGAGCCCTCGAGTTTGTTTATCTGCAGAATGAAATTGGTACTAATACCTCCCGGTGTTATGAGGTTACATGAGGGCTTACTTAGTTCACCTAGAAGAGTGGTTAGCATATGACAAGTCCCCCTTAGACTTTACCTGTTATTATTGCCAACTGCCTGTGATTTTGTGTAGTCAGAACATCTTATACCTGCATGCCTTGAAATTTACTCATGAGCTCTTTCATTTTTCAAGTAGTATTGGCATTTTGCAACATTTTCCTCCTGGAGAGTGGGAGATTCAAATTAAGAAGTCCTGCAGGAAGAGATGACCCTCAAGGGGTCAGTATCAGAAGGAGAGCAGACTTGTCCATTGAAACCAAAGTTTAAGCATAATGAAAAGTTCTGCTCATGGGTCCAAAGGAACAATTGCACAGAATTTTGAAGAAGGGCAAAAGAACATACCTTTACTGAGAACTGTTCTGTGCCAGATTCCTGAACCATTTACAGCAGCCCTGCTAGGAAGACACCGTTATCCTTGCTTTATAGGTGGAGACTAAGTCTTAGAGAGTTAAAGCCATTTTTCCAAGTTCACACCTCTAGGAAGGAGTCCAGCCGGGGGTTCAGCCAAGTATGTAGATGGATGCCTGTGGATTGTTATTCTTAAATAAGTGTGGCATTTTCACTGCTAAGGATTTTGTAAGGACTTGTTAAACGTTATTGTGCATATTCCTCGGAATATGGAAAACAGGGGAAAGCAATCTTCCATAATATTTTAAAGTTCATAAAACTTTTTTACATATCTTAGGTTATTTAGGAAGTTGTTCCAACAAAGCTAGAGGTTGTAAATTCAGGGGATTTTTGCAGTAAACAGAGTTTATCATCATAAGGTTTTGGTATTAGAGTCATGAATGTGCTTTGAAGGGACCAGTCCGAAGGCACCCTGCTGAGAAATTCTACTCTAGTGGTTCTGCTGCCCTGCCTTAATTCTGTACCATTCTTAGTTCTTTCTATTGGGAAATACTTGCCATGAATTTTCTTTGCTAACATAGGTGGCCTCAGGAAACTCTCTCATGTGAAATGTTAATCAGTAAGAATCCAAACCATCACCAATAAAATATCAAAGAATAGGACACGGGAAAGGCCGGTTTTGATGATAGATAGAGAAAAGATCCAAGGATATTAGTCATTAGAAGAGAGGTTAATGCTGAGTAGGAGGACAAATGGAGAAAACCCAGGCAGTTACAGAGGGCAATCAGGGGGCCCCTGGTCTTTGGCTCAGTTTGTAAAAGGGAAGTGGTTTATATTTAGATCTTTGCAAAGAGATTTGAACAGGATTTTGGGAGATGGAGCTGCCCCTCCAGGTTTGGCCACACACTCCCAGTCCCTGAGCCGTGCATCTTCTTTGCTAATGCCTGTGGCTTTGGTCCTTCTGTTTGTTTCAATTGAATTGGACCTCCCACCTGTATGCCACTTCACTTCAGCTTTCAGGATGAGGGGTGGGTAAAGTAGCTCCGTATATATCTACATGTGAGTGAAACAGACACGTGCTTAGTGGTATTTTATGAAAACAATACAATCTAAAGCCCCAATAACTACAGATTCTCTATTCTTTCCAGCTCAGTGTCCTTGGGGATTCAAGTCTTAAGGAGTTGTCTAGCAGTGCATTAGAAATCTGTTAAAAGCCTCTGCCTGTTAGTTAGGGAAGTGATATATAGTGCTTTTGTTTTGTTTCTGAAAAGGAGAGGATTTGTGGGACATGAGGGGCGGGGCGGGCAGCTTTGGAAGCAGGGACATAAATGTTAAAGCACAAAGGGAAACGAGAGGTTCAAGGAAAATTTAGAAGTCTAAAGAAAGTCAGGTCTCACTGGGTCTAGTTTTCAAGGATCTCTGTGCCTTTTTCTACCTTACCTTGCAACACTGAGCTCCTGCCCATTGCCTGCCCACGACTGCGTCCTGAATCACCTCTTCACATGTGGACCACCCGGTAAATCCTTCCTCTGTGTCACATGCCAGCTGGGACTGGCTTTTCCTGGAGGCTTATGACTCGGAGAGGTCTGGGGACTTTACAGTGCTCCCGCCTCTTGAACCAGGAACACCCAAGGAATGTTTATTCTCAACAGGGAGTTTCACACTGTGGTGTGCAGAAAGCTTTTCCCCACCTTCGCCTGACAAACACCTACCCATTCTCCATGAGTGTCCAGAGAACCTTCCCTACTTGCCCCTTCAGGTAAGGTCATCATCCCCTCCTCTGTGCTACCTGTCTGCCATGTGCACGTGTCGATTGCTGCACTCCCCCTGTGCATTCTGTGTATTTGATATGCTCAGTGTCCATCCCACCAACCTGGCACCATTAGACGGGGGGAGACTTCGATGTTTCCTCCTGACTCTTGGCCTGCCTGCTCACAGGCTGCCTCAGACTTGAGCTCAGTAAATAGGGCATAAACCAAACAGAAGAGCCAGATGAGAATCAGAGTCCAGGTTTCGCTTTTCCTGAGAATCTGCCATGACCGTCTCCCCAAACCTCTTTCCTTCAAAGCACTGCAGCCCAGACTTAAGTGCAGACCAGGAGAGGGTGAATGAAATTGGAAGTGCCACCGCCAGCGCTATGTGTGAACGCCCTGAGTGTTATAATGAGTGAAGTTTTTAAACATGACTTCTTAAACCCTGGCTTTATTTCCTTTGTCAGGAGTTAGCCTCGGAGAGGGGAAGCAACCCCAAAATTGAAATGGTGTTAATAAACAAATGGGAGCCAACAAGTCTTAGGAGTTTGCAGACTTTCGTCTGGGAATCAGACATCATGGAGCCAGGCAGGGGTGGCCGCGTCGCCTTGATAAATTCCATCTATCAAGGATGCAAAGTATTTCAACCTGGAAGGACCTTAAGAAGCCTTGGACTTCTGATCCTTTCATTTTAGAGAACGGGGGACCAACACCCAGGGAAGAGAATGGGCTTGACCCAGCCGTGAGCAGGAGTGAGTGGCAGGGCTGGGTCTTGAACCCTGGACCCATGTCCCTGTCCCAGGGCCCTTCCACAATAAGATGAGGCCCGGATTGCAGGACCACACTTATATGATGGCTCTATCTGCATTTTGTCTCTCTCTCTCTCTTTATTTTTTTTTTGCTTCCTATTTTTAAAAGTATTATATATATTGCACAAAGAAACTTTAATACCATAATGGTAAATGGAAATCCAGCATCCCTTACTAAAATTAGAAGGCCACAGTAAAAATAGCTACAAAGAAAGCAAAGCAATGTTACTATGTGGAATTTGAGTAACCAACCTGGGATTTGAGCCCGAGTCCTGCTCTTTCTGGGCTCCAAAGGGTGACGGGCAGGATCAGGAGAAGCCATAAACATCATTGTAACACCTGCCGGCACTGTCTCCTTTATGTTAACTAAAGGGTGGAGAGAGGCTGGAGAGAATAGGGCTTTCTCCATATGCGATTCTCTATTAATTCTATGAAATGTGCTACATACAATTATCCTCTATACACCTTGGACAGTTAACTCTGATGTGATAACAGTGCAAGAGAAAATTTAGGGCAGGAGGGCTTTTTAATTTTTTTTAGTATATATTTTTTGCTCTAACAACAGCTAGCGTGTATCGAGTGCTCACCCAGGGGATAGTGCTGTCCATACATCTCCTTTAATAAATGGTGTCAGCTGCCTGTAAAGATGAAGACACTGAGGGGGCAATAATCTGCCCAGGGCCTGCTAGGTACTTACTAGTAGAGCTCAGTAAATAGGAGACCATCCAAACAGAAGAGCCAGATGAGAACCTGGCCAATGCGGTCCTGTTGGCAGTCTGGCTCTGGAGCCCCCATCTTCACCAGGCCATTCTGATCAACATGGACGCAGGGGCTTTGGCCCTATAACAATGTTGTCCTCCCCAAGGCAAGCCAGGAAGAGCTTTAGCAGAGACTCTTGATGAGGGGCCTGGAAAGAGACAAACGCTCAGGCACATGTCCCAGGTACTGTTCTAGGATCCTGGGGAGCAGGTGGTGGAGGGGTGGGCACGGCAGTGATCCAAACTGGCAAAAATCTCTGTACACAAGGAACTTATTTTTATGTGTGGTGTATGGGACAGAGGGGGCAGGGAGAGGCAATTAAAAAGAATGAATAAATGAGGAAGCGCGGAGGTTTGTTAGGCTAGTGGGTGGCAGGTTTTTTGTCCTGGCCTTGCCCTTCCATGTGCTGGGTGACTTTGGGCATTTTTCTGACCCTCGCTTTTGGCCTCTGTAAAACACTGGGGTAGATGAGATGACCGAGTCCTCAGTTCTGAGATTTTGGGGGACGTGTGCTCCCTGCCTGCTGATGAGGACAGGAAGGGGGTGGGAGACAATTCCATGAGCAGAGCTGGGTTCTTGGAGCCGGAGTGACTGTCATCTGCCCCTGTTGGGAAACTCAGCCCTGAAAATCATTCCTGACTGGTCACAAGCAGGGTCTGCCGGAGATGATTTCATTAGGAGGATAAATTTAGAAATCAATTATAGATGTTCTGTCATCTTTCTCATGTCTTCTCGTAAAGTGGTGTTTTATTTTTGGGGGGTGGGGGGTGGGGGAAGCCTACCATCCACTGAGGGCTTGCATCTATGCCTGATGCTGTACTAAGCACTTTACATGCATTATCTCAATTAAGCTCACAGCAGCACAGTCCTAAATTGGGTTCCCCAGAAGCAGACCCTGAGACGAGAAGATGAGTGCAAGTAATTTATTTGGGAGGTTTTCCCAGGAAAACCCAGGAGGGGAAATAAAGAAGGGAGCCCAGGAGGGGCATATAATTAAGCTGGGGAGCTTACAGGGGTTCAGAGTTATATACTCTAGACAAATGTGTTTTAATCGTAACCCATTCCTGTGAGAGTGAAACCATTGTAAATAGGACCTTCGGATGAGGTTACTTCAGATAAGATGTGACCCAACTGAATCAGGATGGGTCTTAATCCAATTACTGACCTTATGGAGAAGGCCATAGAGGGAGAAGCCACAGGGTGCGTCCGGAAGCTGGAAGTCAACAGAAGAGATAGAAGAAAATGCCACCATATGCTTTGTGACGTGATGGAAAAGCCAAGGAACTTCAAAGATTGCTGGCCTACCAGAGGATACCCTAGGAGGACACAAGCCTTCTAGCCTCTGAAACTGTGAACCAATAAATTCCTGTCGTTAAGCCTACACATTGTATAGAATGTGTCTTAGCAGCCAGGAAACTAAAACAGGGCTGCTGTTGGCCACTGAGGCTCAGTTGCATGGGAAACTCTGGGAGACAGTGTAGAACATTGTGCCGGGCTAGAGACTTCATTCTCTACCTCCTTGGCTGAGGGCTACATCTATTTAGGGATTGGAGGAGGGGGGCATTAAAGCTCACCGGCATTTCTGGCCTGTCCTGCCTAATGGCTAGGATAGCAGGAAAAAGCTATCCCAGCTTGTACTGGAAAGTTGAGTGTGGATAGGGCATGGAGAGCGCCTGTTACACAGCCCACGAAGTTAGCACCATGATTAGCCTCATTTCAAAGTTTCCTGAACAGAAAAGTGTCCAAGACAGAACCATCCACTGGCACCAATGGAAAATGGAAATGTGGAGCCCCTTGATGGAAAAAAAAATATTTACAATTTCAAGACAGTGATTGAAGAGCATTGCACTCCACATAGGGCCTTTCTAAACTTCCCAGGACATATATCCGGGCAGCTGGCCCCAATCACAGAGCCCAGAGCTTGTAAGTGGCACCTCTGGAACCACTGGTCTGCCTGTCTCCACCACTTGGGTTCTTAACCTCTACACTGAATTGCTTCTAATGCAGTTTAGAGTGAATTCTATGGAGAAGGACCTTGGCTTTTTTTTCAGAGAGCTGTGTCACTTTTTGATTGGTAATTGCCTCCCCCTTTCCTGGGCCTCAGTTGGATGGTCTGTAAAATAGAGTTGCTAATCCTGTTTCCTTGGGATGGGAAGATTGCTTTTTTTTTTGGCTCTTTCACCCTCACCGCGGAAAGGAGAGCTTGGGGGGGGCATCTCCATTCTTATGTCTGCCTTCCTGCCTGCCCAGGTCTGCAACCACAGGTGGTGGGTTTGCGGTTCTTGAAAATGCATTGCCTGCCATGCCACATTCTAAAGAGGGCACTGATCTCGGGGTAAGGGGCTGAGTCCTAGTTCCAGTCCAGATACAGTCTGGGCCCAGACACTTCTATTTGGACCTCCATTTTGCTATCTGTGGAGTATTTCTCAGGGCCATTTCAGCTCTGCTGCCTCATGCTAAATAGCCAGTGTTGTGGTATTGGACAGCCATCTCAGTGAGAAAATGCAGCTCCAGGAGGGGGAGGAACACCTCGGAGACAAGGACCCCAGAGTTAGGCTGCATGATCTGAGTGCTGCCGTTGTGCTGCTGTGTGGTCTTCACCCAGTGTCTTCATTTCTTTGAGCCGAGTATATATGTATCTGTGTGTGTGTGTATATATACATATACATATATACATACCTGTACACACACATACACATATAACATGCACACACATAAGCATGTATTTATGCATACATATGCACACACATACACGCATGAATATATAACAAGATATAATAATTGCCTTGAAGGGCATTTGTGAGGCTTATGTGGAAAAATATATATATAAAAAAAATTGATGCATAATTAGTGGTCATATTTGGAGCAGAGGAAGAGAAGCATGCTGGAGGTAATTTTTCCATCTCTCTTTCCCCCTGATTTGAAAGCTAATTATACAAATAGTTTTAAGACATCTGGTCAAGTTTTAACATGTTCTATATAATAGGCATCAGCCCCTGGTCTAGAAGTTCTGTGGTCAGAAAAATCCTGTCTTCTTTCCGTCGTTACTGCCTTCATTTCTTACTGGGCCCAGCACAAAGTAGGGGATCAGTGCATGTTACCAGAACAAAAAAGGATAACATATGCTCTCTCTTAAAGCTATTTCTTTACATCACTGTCTTTGCTTCCTTCTCCTCTTCCCAACACCATCATATTTTCCTTCCTTTCTCTTTTCTTCCTAGTGTTCCCCAACTTCCTCTCCTTCCTTTTCTCCTAACTCAGTCCCTTGTTTGCTGATCAGACTGGGAAGCTGATTCTGCAGCCTACTCTGTCTACTTCTGAAAATGCACTTGAAACAAGGAAGATTCCGGAGTTCAGACAATAACGCATGGCTGGCCAGCCTCCTTCCAGAGTTCCCTGAGTTTTGAAAAGGCTTTGGGGACAAGCAGACCTGAGTTCAAACTCCACTTCTGCCCCGTGCTAACTGCAGCCCCTTAGATAAGTGCCTTCACCTCTGGAAACTCCACTTTCTTTCTCTATAAAATGGGCTTGCCTGCAGCGCCCTTGAGAGTCTGCTAAGGATCAAACGAATTGCAGTGTGTGAAGAGTATTGACTCGTTATTTCCGCTCTTTCTGGCCCCAGAGTCCAGGTCACTGGCGTTGGCTTTCCGGCCAGGCTTCCTGCAGGTACTTGGAAGGCAGAGAGCCCCATGGGAATGTCCCAGGGGCCGCCGGAGGCCTGGCATCAGAGGGCCTCTTTCTGCCTCGTGTCAGTCTGTCTCTTTCAAGGACATCAGACTAAGGGGATGAAATAGCGAATCGGTGGAAAGTTTTTTCCCATAATAAAATCAGAAAGGATTAAGTGGATGGAGAGCCCGAAACAGAGGCTGCTGTCCTCTCTGCTCCATGACAGGCTGTCAGTCATACTAGCAAAGGGGAAATAAGCTTTCAGAAGGCTCTGCAGGAGAGGATTTGGTCTTTTCCCTTAAGTGTAAAAGGGGGCCTTTTGGAGGACAGATCCAGCGATATTCTAGGTGACTCAGAAGAACATTTTCTGGTGTCAATCTATGTGCCTGTGTGTGAGGAAAAAATGAGGGCTTGGATATGTCCTTGGGTTAAATATACCTGTGTCTATAGACATGTACATGTCTGGGCACACGTGAGTATCCATTCACAAATGTGGCCAGATGCAACTGTGGGTAAAGACACCGGTGTACATATATGTGAGTTTGAACACACATGATAGAACATGTGTGGTAGATTGCACATGACTGAACGTGTAAGATGGAGCATGCATGGCAGAGCATGTGGTGGCAGTGTTTAGAGTTCTTGTGTTTCTGGAAATGGAGGCAGAAAAGTGGGGTGGGGATTCTGAGGTCCTGATCCTCTAACCTGACACCTGAAGACCTTAGGGCCATGAAGAGGGCAATCCCCGTGATGTGATTCCTATTTTCTAGGAATGTACAACTGAAGAGGGCAATTTGCACTTTAGTTCAAAGGCTCCCAAACTGCAAGCATTATTGAGTATGTGCTGGTGTCAGCCCTTCTGCTGACACTTTATTGTTATGCATAAGTCACAGGGACATTGGGAGGATGAAAGGAGATTAATATGTGCAAGCGGCTGGGAACAGAGCCTTGCACACAGTAGGCACTTAGTAAATGTTGGTTGTTCTTCAGGTCTTCTTGCAGGCACTGAGACACAATGATGAATAACGTAGTCCAGCCCTTGCCTTCCAGGAGCCCATGCTCCAGGGATTGTTATGGCATCATTATCCCAAGTTTATATGTGGAAACTGAAGCTTTGAAAGTTAAGCGACTTCTTCAAGGTTACTTAGCTAATGCACAGAGTGGCAGGAAAGGGATTCCAGGTGGTGTGACTTCAGCTAGGGACTGCACTCCGATCCTGTCCTGTATTGGAGAGACAGAGTATTAAAAAGTAAGAGGGAATTTCAGCTTTTCCCATTGAGCCACCTGGTTTTTTCACATTGTGAGACATCTCCCACCTGGTTAGTTAGCTCTCATCAGAGCAAAGACTCTCTTAGAGACCATTTGATTCACAGTACTTTCTCCCATGTTTCTTCTTTTACTGCTCCCAACCACCTAATGATGGAATCAGGGGAGAGCTCAGTCTTCCCGTTTGGCAGATGAGAAGACTGAGGCCCAGGCATGCAAAGCCCTTATCCTAGGGTCACAGAGCCAAGACAATGGAATTTGACTTTCCCTCCCGCCAGTCTGGCAATGTGGGAACACCATTCAGTCATCTCGCCTGGGCAGAGAATCTGTCATTTCAACTTGGGGCAAGGATATATGGCCAGTGAATGAAAAGGTGACCCACCAGTGTCACAGGACTCTTGCGCTTGACTGTGTCTGTGAAGGGTGTGACTTGCCTCCACCAAGGGACTCACTGTCCTGCTTAGGAGGGACATTACACCATTACAAAAGCCTGATGGTTTTTTCCCTTGTCCTCTGACTCAGTGTGAAAATCACGAGGGTCTTTCCCCTCTCCCTGCCCCCATCCCCAGCCTAGCATCCTCTAATCGTCCATTCCTTGCCACAGGGACCATCTGAGGCCCATCTAAATTGGACTGAACGGTGTGGAATTGCAAGTCAAAAAGGTTCTGTAATCATTCCATTGACAGCCTGGGGCTCTGTGCTCCAGTGCCACGTTACAAATAAGAGTAATGGAGTAGAGGCAGAATTACAGTCAAGGCCGCTATGGACACACCAAACAGGCACTGAGCTTATTTAAGGGATATAGAGCCAGATTATGCTACTGAAGCAGTGGAGTTGGAGCCAATCAATATCCTCTCACTCCCTCAAATCAGGCCATGGAGATTTTGATTAGGAGGAGGAGGAGGGGCTGGGAGAAATAATGGTAGAGTCCCACCTAGGGGAGAGCATCTGTTTGCTCTCTTCTGCGCATGCCCTTTGAGCACTCGTCCTGAGCCAGGCATTGGGGAGTAGTAGGCAGCGGGGGAGAAGATGCCTTTAATTGCAAAGAGCTCACAGACCTGGGGTGCAGAGAGTGGTAAGGTGTGAATAACTGAGGCTGCGATTATAATAGAATGTGATAAGCACGGCAATGAAGGGGAACCCAGAGCAGGGACACCCAAACATATCTTGGGGGTAGGGATACTTCACAGAGGAGGAGACATCTGGGTTGTTCTCTTAGTTATCGATGCATAACAAACTGCCCCCAAATTTTGTGGCTGAAAGCCATGATTTGGCTCCCACTTCTTCTGGTCTCGGCTGCTCTCTGCCGGGCTGTCTCCTGTGTCTGGTGGTTGGCATGGGCGAATGGGTCCTGCTTCTCTCATCGTCCAGCAGGTTACCACAGGCTTCTTCACGTGGACTTTGCAGGGATCCCAAGAGCAGCAAGAGAGGGCAAGCCTCAGTACACAGGCACTTTCCAAGTCTCTGCTTACGTCATTTTTGGTATTTGCTCATTGACAAAGTAATTCACTTGGCCAACTCAAATTTAAAGGGAAGAGAGAAAGAGAGAGACTGACCTCTGGGCAGGGGGATCTGCAGTGGCATATTACAAGGGTGTAGATGTAAGGGGAGTAAGAATTTGCTGGCACTATGTATGGTTTACTTACAGCTGAGCTTTGGTGAACAGTAGTAAGGCAGGCAAAAGAAGGGAAGACAGCCTAGGTGGAGAGAGTACTGTGAACGAGAAATGGAGTAGTGAGCATAAAGGCAGGAGAACGGGGGGTGGGATGACAAAGTGGAGGTGCAGGCAGGGCATGGGCATGTTCGCTTGGCATGGTTTGACCATATTGGATGCCATTTGATCCAGGTTGGTGCTGTTTGGATCAATGCTGCGGGGGGCTAAGCAGTAGGGTGGGGTGGGGTAGACGGTGGGTAGCCCATGCATACTTTTTCTCTTGAGCCTTCATCTGGTTCCTTCTGCTTCTGGGTCTCAGGCTCTCTGGGTACCTTTTCCACCTACTGCACCTCAGTATTCCCATCTGCATCATTGGAATAGGGAGTCTCACCATGCCGTCCTGTTTTCTTGGGCTTCTGTTTTAATCTTCTAGTAAATTCATATTTGAGAAGCGCATTCTATGGCAAAAAATAGAAGTGAAAAACTAGGCTACCACTGTTTTCGTACCCAGAAGACTCTCATGACTTAGCCACGGAAGTGAGACTTATGTATGGGTGAGATAAGTGGATGAGGAAAGGGAGTTGAAATTTGTCAGAGGAGTTCAGAGCTCAGAGGAAGGAGAGAGCATTTGGGCTGAGCTGTTCAAAGAGGGCTTCAGCAGGTTTTGAAGGGCAGGTACTGTCTATATATGCAGAAGGAGAGATTCGGGCCTTGAAGGAAGGATGCATGGTGTCAACAAAGTCTCAGGGACAGGCACGGTGTTCGTGGCCAGCAGCCCATGGCATGGATTACGTAGGCAGTGGGTTTAGTCCAGTTTCTGACACAGGGCATTGATTCGTTACATAGCATTTTCCCTCCAAGTCCAGTTTCTCCTGCCATGCTACTAAAAGACATCTCCCTCTGTCTCTGTTTGGTTGTTGGAATTTATGGCTTCATTTTTCCTCCCTCAACCCACCATGCTACATACTGCTGTGCTCTCCTGACTCATCATATGTTAATACCTGTTGGGTCTGAATCAGATGCTAAGGCTCCTGGGTTGGGATGGAAGATGGGGGCTGACGAGTCAGACTCAGCCACAAAGACATTAGGAGCCCTCTTGACATCATTTTCAGATGTGGGCTGAGGAAGCACTGGTATAAAGGGGAAGCCCTCACCTCCTTTCTGTTAAGTCACTTTGAGGAGCCTGGAGGGTTCTACCCCTCACCTCTGTCCTAAATTCTCTGTGAATCCTTGCCTGTAGCAGGGAGACAGGAAGAGCACAGGATTATCAGGCTGTGTGACTTAAGGCAGGTTGCTACCCCTCTCTGGTCCTCATTTTCCCCATTGACACATGGATGGATTGGATCACTTTATGTTCTTTTTCTGTTAGGATTTTCCATGATTCCGAGTCATAGCTAATGGGGATAAACTTAAAAAGTGGGGGACACTGGGGACCAGGTGGAAGGGCCTTAGAGACTGTTTCTAAGTGAAGTCCAAATCTAGGAAGTTTAATCTCTGTTACCTCTCTTTCCCTCTCCTTTATATTCAGTACTTTCTATATTGCTCTCCTCCCCATCCCCCATGGCTCTCAAGACAACCTGATTCCTCTTGTCTTGATGGTGGCAAGATGGAAAAGAATGAAAAGAAGACAGACAACTGACAGGGAAGGCATATGCTCAGTGCTGTGCTAGGCTCCTTCACTTTATCTCCCTTAATTTTCACAATCATAAGCGATAGCTTTTATGATTCCCACTTTCCGTATGTAGCAAACGAGGCTCAGAGAGGTGAAGGGACTTATTTAAGGTCACTGAGTGACATACGAGGAGGTACAACATAACCGTAAACACTCATTCACTGTAAGGAATGCTTTCCTGTGCCTCTCTTCCGGGAGATGTTTGTACAACATGGACAAACCTTGAAGACATCATGTTGAGTGAAATCAGTAAAATACGAAAGGACAAAAATGATATGATCTCACTGATATGAATAATTAGGATGTGCAAATTTATGGAGTCAGAAACTAGAATACAGGTTACCAGGGGTCAGGGTATAGGTCTAGGGAAGGGAGAGTTTATATTGAATGGATACAAAGTTTCTTTTGGGGCTGACAGACATGTTTTGGTGAAGGCTGGTGGTGGTGATAGTACAACATTGTAGATGTAATTAACACCACCGATTTTACATGTGAAAATGGTTAAAAGGGGGTACTTTTTGGTTGTATATATGTTACCAGAATTTAAAAAAAACCAAAACATTGAGCTGTACAGCACAAAGAGTACACCCTGTTGTAAACTATGGACAATAGCTAATGGTGTACTTATAATATTGGTTCATTGATTGCAATACTAATGCAAAATGTTAATAATGGGGAAAATTGTGCGTGAGGGTGGGGGGAGTATATGGGAATTCTGTATTTTCTGCGTGATGTTTCTTTAAACTATAACTGCTCTAATAAAAAAATGAGGAAAAACCCCACAAAACACGACCATAGAAAATGACTTCATCGTGACGGACCGTGCAGACAGAGGACGCGACTGACCCAGTGGGTGCCTGTCTTGGTACTCATCATATCACCTCCCCCAGTGTGGACCTGCTCCTTAAATCTTTGTATTCAATTACACCTGCTTCTTTTCGCAGCCTGGGATGTACCACAGTGAGAACACTGCTTTGGGGGGGAGGGGGTCAAGAGACAACAGTGTGAAGCCACTTACTAGCTGGCGGATCTTGGGAAAGTCTAGTCACCTTTTGGGGCTTCCGATATCTCTGTTGTAAAATGGGTATTCTGCTATCTTAGTCACGAGGGTTTCCCATGAGGGGTCGACAAGACACTGAGTGAAAGCCCCTGGCCCAGTGCCTGGCATATGAGTAGGTGTTGTTGACAAATGTTAGTCCTTGTCCCAGTCTTTGGGCATCCTCTCTGTGCATCAGTTTGCAGTGCTGTGGGTGGGTGGGTGGAGGGTGAATGAAGAAAATCTCATTGACTGTTGGGGTGGATTTAAAATACACACTCACACACACACGCGGAGAAGCAAACAGAAACGTCAAAGGGAGGCTAAATGACAAGAAAGAAAGACCATGTGAAAAAAACGCAGCCAGGAGGGAGGGAAACGGTTCAGGGGAGAATAACTAGGAGTAATGAGAATCAATTCCATCAACCCTCCATCTATTTTCAAATCTAATCTGAAAAGATGTGCTTTTCTCCCTTGCCAATATCTCTTAATTCTTCTCTTCCCCTCCCTATTTAACCGGGTGTAACCGTATTATTTATCTCCGCCAAGTGGCTTGGGAGAACAGTTTGTGTAAAAGACACAGTTCCCAAAGGAGGTGGAAATGGGCAGCTCGGAGACAGAGGCAGAGCAGAGTGCTGACAGCTGGGGGAGAGGAGGAGCCTGCAGTGCTCCTGGGACACCCTCTCCAGCTACAGCCGCAGGGCCTTGACTTGTGTCACGCCCCCGCAACCCACCTCCTTCTGCACAGCACAGCAGTGACGTCATCCTGCAGGCGTTCCAGCTGGTCTGACATTAGGAGCTCTTAGAATTGTGAAGTGGCCTGATGATAGACTCTTTGCTTGTCCTAAGCTCTGACAAATGAGAAGCATTAACTCATTTCCCACACGTGATCCCATAACATCCTCTTTTGTGATTAGTGCCACATGGTTGTCACCTTCATTGATTTTCCTTTTTTCTGTCCTAGATTGTAATTTTCTTGAGGGCAGGGAAATCAGGAAGTGTTCTTTGAGGGATGCAGTGATTCAATAAATATTTATTGAGAACGTACTGTATGCAAAGCAATAAGGATAGCAATGAACTAAAAAGACATGGTCTTCTGCTATGAGTGAATAAGTGGGTGAATGAATAGAGAAACTGAAACAAGGGGGAAAAGTTGCTGCTGCTTAATGGGAACTGAAAAAAATCCAGACCACACTGGAAGGCCTGTGAGGGCAGCTGCCACACGTATCTTTTCTTCCAGTCTATCTTCAGGACCTAAAATTATACCTGGCACATTTTAGACAATCAATAAATATTTATGGACGGTATATTGTTGAATGATGAAGACAATTACTGTGTTTACTTTCAGAAATAACTACAGGATTTTCTGTCACTATGTATTTTGTTATCTCTGGCCTTATTTTCTCTTAGTTCAACATTATATGTGATATAAGTAGGGCAGATGATTACTGCCATTTTACAAATAAAGAAAGAAAGTCGTAGAGGCTCTGTGATTTGTCCCCAGGTAAACCAGCCAGTGGTGTAGAGACATCACTGAAATTAAGCCTTTGGACACTAAATCCAGTGTTCTTTCCACCACCCAGGCTGCTTAATTATTGATTAGTGTGGAAAGGTGTTCTGTATCCATCCATCCATCCATCCATCCATCATCCATCCATCCATCCATCCGGTCATTTTAATTTATGGCATGTGGTGGGCTTCAGTAGCCACTGAACTAGGGCTTGGTATGATTGCATGAGGGAGCCCCAAGAGGGACCTGGCCTAGTGCTAGGTGACTGTGAGTAGGAAGTGGTTGCCCTTTTTCACTTTTTTATAGCAATTTCTCTCTATTCCTTCCCTAATGAACAGCCTCTGCATCTGCGGCTGGCTTCCTACCACTGTATTCTCCTTCTCTTTGTGCCACTTCTCTATCTGAAGTACTTCTTCTCACATGGCCACTTGCTGAGATCTTACCCATTCTTTTAGACTTCTCTGTGAATATTCCCTTGATTCATCTGGAAGGCATCTCACCTCCTCTGAACTTCCTACTTTAATATCTAGTTATTTATACCATCCCTTTCCTCAGCCCTGTGGACTGAGCTCCCAAGGTCAATACCAATTCCAAAAAAAGGTTGCTTGAATCATAGAAGTCCAGCATGTATTTGCACCTGCTGCAGAGGTAACATCTGCTTATTGTAGAAAAATGAATCAGAACATGATAAAGTCACATCTGATCTCACCTTTAAATTCTTCACCTTCCAGTGTACTTTTTTTGCAGCTGAATATACACATACACATGCTAAAGATCACACGTGATATTGTCCATTGTCTATATAAACTTCCTCTATTTCCATGAAAATGCAAGTTCGTTGAAAGATAAAATACTTTCTTTTAATTTGCATTCTATAGTGTACCTAACCTTGAGCCAGAGGTTAGATAAATTTCTGTAGAGTTGCTGTATGGGAATCAAGCCACCATTGACGTCCCTAACTTACCATCTCTTCTCTGTATCCTCTGGAGATGCCCATCTGAATTCAGATGTGAGGACAGCTCAGCTCAGTTCAACTTGCCAGGCATTGACAGACAAAGCCCCTGCTCTGTGTTTGGCACTAAGCCAAGCTCCAGGCTACACAAATGGCTCTGACATGATCCCCTCACTAGAGGCCAATTAGAGAGGTCAAGTGTATAAACAGGTCATTGTAACATAGATACAGACCAAAATAGTGGCAAAATAGGATGTGATAACAATGAATGTGAAATAATATATAACAAATGTAGTTAGTTGCCCAGTGCTTAGTAACAATCAAGATGATACCAAATGCTTATTTGCTTGTAGTATTCATCATGTGATTCTGAAAACATCCCAATCAGGCAGGGACTCATATTATCATGCTTGTTTAATAGATGGGGAAATGGAGGCACAAAGAAGCTAAGTAGTTTGGCCAAAGACATACAGCTTAAGCCCAGTGGAGCCGGGATTCTGATCCAAACAGGCAGTCTCCAGAGCGTGTGAATGCACCACGCAATGCTGTCAACTTAGGGAAGCCCAGAGATTGCTTACCTCATGTGGGAGTCAGGGAAGGCTTCCAGAGCAGGGTTTGGGTGGAGAGGACTCTTCCAGGCTGAGAAAAAACATATTCAAAGACATTGAATTAGGACATAGTGTTTATGTGGAAAATTATGTAAATATTTTATCAGAGTTAAGATAATAATGCAAGATAGAGAGTGAGAGAAGTGAGTCTGTGGAGAAAAGTAAGTTCCAGGTTCTGAGGGACCTTGTGGGACAGTCTCTTGAAATTGGGTTTTATTCTGAGGGGAATCAGGATCCTTTGAAAGGCTCTGCATAGGGGAAGGGCATGGTCAGATTGGCAAGTTAGAAATCTCATTGTGGTCTTCATCTGAAGGATAGTTGGGGAGAAGGAAGCATGGAGATGGGGATTCCAGTTGGGACCTGCGCCTTCAGATCCACTTTGCTTTTGCGTCATCTGTGTGCCATGGAAGGCTGACCTGTAAGATTTGCTGCACCCAGGCACCTTTGGGTGTTTGGTTGGCATTGGCCAATATGATGCACCTGCTAATGATTGGAGGTTGGCAGGAAAGTGAGATGGGGGCAGTGACTGCTTCATTCCACTGAAGGCCATAGCTCCTGCCCAACGGCTTCCCTACAGCTGTGGCTTTTTCTGGGTTTGATAACCTCTCCTCCCCTTCTGACTTCAGGCCTAGAGCGTGACATCTCCCTGCTGTCACCAACTCCAGGGTCCTTCACCACCCCTTACTGTTCACCCATCCTCAAACCCCAAACCTTTATCAATAGTGTCTTTATTAAGCACTTCTCAATGTCCCTGCAGAGTGTGTTATGTCTTTCCAATGAGACCCTAACTGCCACAGAACCATTTGCAGTAGTACATAAGAGAGATGGCAAAGTTTTGAATGAAGGCAACTATAGAAGAGAGTAAAGTAATGGTGGGTATTTGAAACACATCCCACTCGGTACAATTAAAGCCAGAGCAAATTGTCTCAAGGAGAGCTCTGCCCATGAACCCTGGAACAGCTAACGACAAGCATGGCTGAAGCCACTGTCACCACCTCTTCCAATGCCAGCCTAGGCAGTGAGTTCATTGCATGTAATGTCTGCTTTACTCCTGTGGAGGCAAGCTCATCCGAAATGCGCACTGGTCTTCTGTGAATAATCTGTTGGAGAGTCAGCTACCCTGTGGAAAGCGAAGGCAGGTTAGTTAGCCACTTGGGAGATGTTACCAAGATGGCTGGTGATCAAAAGAGCTGCTTATTTTCATAATGACCTTCAGGAATTAAATAAAAATACCAGTGCTATAGATTAGTAAGAACAAGCCAATTAAACGCACAACCTGGCTTTGGGATTTTTTGTTTCTTCTCCAGGAAGCTGAAAGGCATCAGTGGCCACAGAGGCAGCATGGTGGCCTATCCAGAATCACTGATGAAGGCTCAATCCTCTCACTTGGATTTAGCAGGGCGGTTGAGGGGATTTGAGCCTGTTGAATATTTTACGAGTTGCAGCCCATGGGGGGAGAACAGTGGAAGGTGAAAAGGCAATTCCTGTGTTTCTTTATGACTCCAATATAAAACTGAGACATTCGGGGTGGGAGGGAGGCAGGCACAGAAGCCAGCCCACCACCGGAAGGCATGGGGCACCAATTCTCCCACTTTAATATCTGCTGTTTCATTTTATATTCATCATGTCAGCATAATCTGCCTTTATGGGAATCGTCTTGGTTCCCAACCAAATGCGTTTGGTCCCCCTTTTGCTTTAAGTTTGATTATAATATGACTTGAAGACTTCAGTGAAGTGTGTATATGGAAAAACTAGAGGAACAGAAAAGGGAAAATACAATTGGAAAATCAATCAGCAGGGAACTTTAAGAGCTGGCCTTGGTTGTGCTACTCTTTCTTTGACCTGTTTTTAATGGACACTGGACTTACTCTCTGATCAGGTGTACTCTGCTGGTTCCCCACTGCATCGTGGATTAAAAAAATACATTTTATCACCAGGCATTCAAAGCCCTTAACTCTATGTCTAAACTTCATCTCCAACCTGACTTTCTGCTGCTTTCTTACCTGTATGTGGGGCTCTACTGCCCTGAGATTACACACTCAAACCAATCTCTAGATTTCTATCTCTCCTCCAGGAGTCAACAATATGCCCGTGCTTGGCAGTGCTCAGGCCACCGCCTTTTGGGAGTAGTTCTTGGTCCTCAAGCTAGGAGGATCCTCTGTCGCTTTTGAGCTCCCAATAGACTCTTCCTTTACTTCTCTAATGAGACTTGACCCTCTCCACATCCTGCTCTTGACTTCCTCCACCATCTCATTGATATATATGTAAGTGTGTGTGTGTGTGTGTGAGTATGTGTGTGATATATTCATACTTAGCAATTCAGTTATTATCTGTTGAGCAAATATTATGTCAAACCTTCGTAAAGTGTTTGAGATATACCAGGAAATAAGACATACAAGTTTCCATCTCTCCTTGAGAGATAGACAATAAACACAAGCATAAGAAAATACGTAGCATAACTATCTAATAGTGGTCAGTACCGTCAAAAGTTTTGAAAAGGGGATATAGTTGAGAGTGGTGGAGAGGAGTTCTTTAGCCAGAGGGCTGCTGGGCCTCTCTGAGCAGGTGTCCTTTGGTCTGAGAAGCAAACAACCTGTGAGCTCTGGAAGGAGAATTCCAGACAGACAGACAGTACTTATGTTCTGAGACAAGAGGGAGTCTGACCTCTTTGAAGGGCAGTTATAAGCCTTGTGTGGCTGGAGCATGTTTGAGGAGATGATGGTAGGAGTTGCAGAGTTACATGGACCATGGTTGAGAGAGAGTATGTGTGTGTGCAGGCTGGGGTACAGGTGGGCAAGGGATAGAATTTCTCCTAAAGGACAACGAGCTTCCTAAAGGAAAAACTTTCTTACATTTTGCTCTATATTTTGAGCTCCTAAGTGGTGTCTGGAATCAAATAGGTCCTCAATAAAGTGTACTAGATGAATAAACAAACAAACATATGTGTCCATGAATGGCTGAGTGAATGAATGATCAAGGCCTTTTGCTTCCACTAACAAAGTTTTCTCCTTGAGGTTTTGTGTCTTCCCCCGCCCAACAACAATTTCCTTTTTTTTTTGTAATAGAGTAAGTCCAAAGCTATTTTCTGTGATTCAATATTTACTGTGTTTCACACACTGTTATTATCATTTAGCGTTTACTGTCTGCTGACTGTGCACTCATCACTGTAGCAAACAGAGCTCAATCTAGTTTTGGTTCATGTGGTAATTTAGTCAAGGAAAAGGAGACATCATAAGATCAGCTGGCATAGTAAAAATTGCATGAACTGGAAACCCACTGGGTCCAGCTGGGTACAAATTCACTAGTGACCTTGAGCAAATCACTAATCCTCTGTGACCTTTTGCTTTCTAATCATAAAAAATGGAGAGAGTAAACTCTTTACTAGTGGGCTTTCAGGAACAGACTGGAGAGAGCTCCAGGAGGTAAGGGGCTCAAATTTTAGGAAGCATCCTTCTGCATACTGTCCCTCTGTCGATGACAGTCTGGGTCACCCAGAGCGTGGTCTGCCTTGAGACTTTCTCCCAGTACCATTCCAGTGGCTGTCAGCATGTTAAATGCCCACTCAGCCATCAGCACACAGGCCCTCCTTCTTGAGCTTCAGAATCAGACAACTATTTCCAGGGCTATCTCTCAGTCCTGGGTTCCCTGGGACGCTGGTACTGGGCTTGATGCACTGAATAAAAACTGAGTTTCTGAGCGAGGTCATTTATCATAATGTTGTCACCTTGCCTTGGCCCAAGTGGCTGACTGCCAGAGAAGCCACTGCCAAGGGATTAGGTGCTGAGGCTGCAAGATGGGGCTGTGGGGTAAGCAGATCTCCACACAAGCCCTGGCGGGAGAGTAGGTGCTCAGGAGAGACCTGCTTCACATACTGGGCGCCTAGCCATTCTTCTCTTCCTGGACATGGCACTGGATTCTCAGGTTCCTTTGGGGCCCATGTTCTAAGAACTGATGAACATCTGTGATGATCTGCAGCCCTTTTCGACTATTTATGTAGTAAGGGAAGTCAAGGAGTGTTTTCACTTAGATCGATAACTTGCTATGTTCCAGCCACTTTGTCTTTTATTTGGAATGAGGTGGAAAGACATTGGAATGTTTGAGTTGAGGAGTGATCTCAACTGACTTAGGATTTGGCTCAGTTCTTCTGGCTTCTGAGTTGTGAATAGACAGAAAGGGGCCAGGGTGGGAGAAAAAAGCCAAGTTAATAGATAACTTGCTGTGAACCAGGCATGTGAGGGTGGTGTTTTACCCATATGGTTGTAGTGAGGGAGCTGAGAAGGATTGGATTTTGGATTGATACTGAAGAATTTGCTGATGAATTGAAGGAAGAGTGGGAGAGAAAGTGAACAGTCAAGGATATCTCAAGGTTTTTTTTTCAAGGCAGCTGAAGGACGAATTCAATCCTGTCCTTATTAGTAATGATAATGATGATAAATGTTAATAGCTAACAATTTTTAGCATTTATTAAGTGCCGGATGTTCTTCCCCCAAGAACTTTTA
Source organism: Tamandua tetradactyla (assembly GCF_023851605.1). Classification (NCBI taxonomy): domain Eukaryota; kingdom Metazoa; phylum Chordata; class Mammalia; order Pilosa; family Myrmecophagidae; genus Tamandua; species Tamandua tetradactyla. Next base: position 40,356,307 of record NC_135328.1, read on the forward strand.
GTCACAAGCCTCAAGGAGTTGGAGTCTGTAGGGCATGGATGATACCAGAATGATTTGTTATAATTTGGTGAGCAAACGTCCTCTCCTCTGTGCCTCAGGGCTTCACTCCTTTTCATTCAGTTGCATCAGACACATGATGGGATTACAGCCAGACACAGGGAGAGCAGATTGGACAAGCAGCAATTCTAACTCAACTTGCCCCTCAACTTCTCAAGTGTATATGTGTGCACATGAGGTCCTCTGGAGCTGTAGGCACACTGTCTTCAGGTCCACTTGGAGTCTCCAGAAGAGGGTTCAAAGTCCCAAGCCTTAGATGCCTTGATTGGCTCTGTCTCCTACGGTGACTCTCACTTATATGCAGATGTGATAATTCACCAAGAACCCCACCACCCTTCTCCTTTTTTTTTTAGAAGAAGCATTCTATTTGCCTTATCCTTCTAGGACTTTTCCAGAGACATAATCCCTTTAGTGGAAGGCATTTTGAGATCTTTGATCTCCATGCAATGATATTTTGGTACCTTATACTATTACCCTTCTTACCCAATGAGAGACTATACTGTTGTGATAATAATGAACGGTAATACAATTAAAATGATAGTTAATATTAAAGAAAAGGTCTTTAGAGAGAAAGGCAGCATAGAGGCAAGTTAGGGACCTGAGGCCAGGCAACCTGAAGTCCTAACTTCTCACTGGTCATAGGAGAACACTGGTGAAGTGGCTTTTCAAGTATTTTTAAGCTACAGAAACATTTTTACTATCACCCTCTTTCTTGGTAGTGCAGTATATAAGCTACAAAAATGGACTGCTCTGATAGAAGCAGGAGATGGGGCTCAGAGCCATCTCCTTTCCAAGCTGCCTTCTGGTGCAAGATTACCATGTGGTACATTGGCTGGGTTCGGTGTTCTCTTGATTCTGTATAACTCTGAGATTCTGCAATTCAGCCATGGGTACTTCCATCTCACTTTTTTAAGAGTTCAAACTCTGAACCCACATTCCTCTTCCTAATTTCCTCCCTTCTTCTTCTTCTAGTTTCATGGCCTCAGAGAACTGTAAGCACTTTCACTCTTTGCTTCATTTAATCCCATTGATTGAGTAGAATGGATTATTTTATAATGCATGGTGTCAAAAGGGGGAAGGGGCAACCATTTGACGCCACACAGATCTTGGTTCAAACTCCAGGCTCGGCTGCTTACAAGCTCTGGTACTTGGAGTCAGTTTTCACCACGGGTGATCCATCTGTAAAGTGGAAGTGATGATCCCTGGCTTGTAGATTGATGCAAGGCATCTGGCCCAAAATTAGTACCTTATGTAATTCTGACTACACAGGGCTCCTTCCCTCCCCATAACACCAAGGCCAGGCATGCAACTCACCCAGTGCCTTGGGTCTTGTCTTGCAGAGATGTCTGGCACAGCGGCGGACATCTCACTGGTGCACTGGAGACAGCAGTGGCTGGAGAATGGCACCTTGTACTTCCACGTCTCCATGAGCAGCTCTGGGCAGCTGGCCCAGGCCACTGCCCCCACACTCCAGGAGCCCTCGGAGATTGTAGAGGAGCAGATGCATATCCTGCACATTTCTGTGATGGTGAGTGAGCTGGGACACCATAGGATACTGGGGGGTGTGGGTGAGGCAGAGATATAGAGGGAGGTGGGGGATTTCCTCCAGATGGAGGGGAAGAACTAGCTATGTGCAAGAAGTTAGAATGACAAAAAGGTCAATGGAATTCAGTAGTGCCACTTGGACTGATACATACCCATCCATCATCTGTCAGCTGTGACAAATTAATTGTGCTCTGGAGGAGGAAAATAAAGGGTCTCCAACTCCATGGCCTTTTGGCTGACATCTCTGGGAATAGCTGTTTAACATTTGTCACGTGCTTGGCCTGTCTTGCTGGGGACAGAGGTTCAGTGCTCTAAAATACAACTGGCTTTTCCTAGAACGATTGAACAAACAAAATTGGAATGGGATACCCTTTCCCACATGACCTTTGTTGTGCCAGGTGCTTTAATCCTCACTATAACTCCTGAAGTATAGGAGGTACTGTGTGGAGGCTACTATGCCTAGCCTTTGCATTCACACATGGGAACCCTCCATTATCCTCACTTTATATTCATGAATATTGAGTAGAGGGACAAATATAGTTGCCCAAGGTCATAGCTAGTACGAGATCGAGGGCTCTTGAGTATTCAAACCCAAGTGTGTGGCTATAAAGCCTGAACTGTGCCGTCTACAATCTGTTTTCTCTCAATGAAATAATTTATTGAATATCTCCTATTTGTTATGCACTGTTCTAGGCACCTTTTGGACATTATCTTATTGCACTCTTGCCAAGGATGCATGTGACTGGGCATGTCACCTCCATGTTAGAGATGTTGTGAGCTCAGAGAGGTGAAGTGACCTTCGTACTATAGAACTCAGAGTCTGCTGCCTCCTCAGAGAAGGCTACTAGGGCTCTGGTGACAGTCCAAAATATATCTAGGCTTATAGTAATGGTTTCTCTAAGAGCTCTAATTAATGGCTTTGCATGGTAGAGAGAGGAAAATAAATTCAGTCTGCAGAGAGTACAGAATCTATGTGGTTCAGAATGAGATCTGATAATAGATCTTGCAAATACTTTGCACTCCCCAAAGACAATTTTACATTATTTTCTTGTTCAGCACAGTCATGGCAGATACACGAGAGTAGGGACTCTTATCTCCAATCTAAATATGAAGAAGTTACAGTTCAGATGGATGAAGTAATGGATGTAAGGCCACTCAGCAAAGTGGAGTTACCGCTGCATGTCTTCATTCCTTCCTTCCATTCAACAGTCAACAATATTTATTGAGAATCCACAGTAGGAAAAATCTTTGTTTTGGTCTCTGTTCTCCTTGTTCCTCTTCAACTAACACTCAGCATTAGACATTCTGATTAGGGCTGAGTAAGAGCTTGGAAGTTTTCTCTTTTTGGAAAAACGCGCACATACTTCAGCCAGACAGCAACGTTAATTTTGGACCTAACGCATGCTCGTCACGTGGAGTTAAAAATCAAGGCCTTTGTGTTATTCATGGAATGTGTGTGATAGACTTTTTCCATATATATATTTAGCGAATGATGCAGCCACACATTAAACCAAATGGGTGCCTGCATGCTAACTTTTGAGTACAAGTTTATAAGCAGCATCTTGGAATACTTGCCAAACCTCTCATGAGGAGTGTGGCAACCCCAGATGTAAAGGAGAGTCAAGGCTTCTTGTCTCATCTTCTTTTAATATTTGGGAGTGAAACGCAGTTTCGACCAATATTTATTAAGTATTTTTGTTGTCCCAGGCACAGCATTTACTTACATGCATCCTCCAGTAATCTAGACAGTATTATCTTAATTATAAATGCGTTTTGAATGGGCCTTCTCTGCCTCCAGACCCAGTGGTAGTTCCCCTGTATCAAACTTCCCCCCTAAGGATTGTAGACATTCCTCATCTTTCCCTTCTGCTCAGGGAGCTCTGTTTGGAAAGAAGAGTGCACTAAAACCTGGCTGTCTCTGAAATTCCCTGTAAATGGAGCCCAAGTGCTTGGGTGTGAAGCCTCAGTCTGCCTCTTAAGCCTATGGGTGATCTCTGGCAAACCATTTAAACTCCTTCTGTCTTGTTTTTGTCATTTGTAAAATGGGGTTGTACTAAAACTTATCTAGTAGATATACCAAGGATGTAGATCATAGGAGCTTGGTATATAATAGTACCAAATTTTATTTTTAGGGGTACCTCAGATGAAGAGTTTGAGATGCAATGATTTATTACACTCTTTTATTTCATAGATTGACAAACTGAGGTTCAAAGATAGGCTAGGACTTGTCCAGGATCTCAGAGCCGGTCAGTTGCGCTTGGCCTGGAGACTAGGCCCCTCTCAGACTCAGACCCTGCACTTGACATTCTGCTCTCAGGCAATTAAGCAAGAGGAAGAATGTTTGCTTTTTATCCCTCTAGCAATCATTCAAAATGGTATTCAAGGTGGCTGGAATCATTCTTTCCATTTCACAGGTGAGGCGCAGTAAGTTTAATTGACTTGCCCCAGTCTCCATGCTACCAACAAGGCAGTTCTGGGACCATGCTTTTTCCAAGACTCCAAACTTACATCACATGGTTACTCAGGGCATCATGGCTCTGACTCTGCCGCACGCCCCATTGTTTTCATCTTTCGTGAGGACCCAGATCATCCAGTCAAATTGCAAAGAAATCTGGAGGCCAAGGTCAATAATCCTTTATTCCCTTTTGCAGCACAAGTCTCCTGCCTGTCTAAGCAGTAAAACCAGCTCCTTGCTTAGCCCATGTGACTGGCTATAGTCTCTGCCTATGGGAGTGAAACCAGTATGCTTTTGGGAGTTTGTAAAATCCTTAGTTGGGCATCTACACTCTTCCAGAAGGTTGCATTATCTTACTATTAGTATCCCAAAGGATGATGCAGCAAAGAGATAATCAGTGAACTCTGGGCAAAAAATAAAAAGAGAGTGGATAGTCATCTTGTCTAGTCCCCTGCCTCAGCTTCAGCTACTCCAAGCTCTCTTTTCTGCAAAGGTGGAATGGTGCAGAGACGAAAGCAGATATTTGTGACTCAGCAGATCTGGCTCCGAATTCAGACTCTTACCTTCTACTTTCTGACAGTTTTACCCTGGGGAAATCCCTTTACCTCCCTGAGGAAACTGGTCATAACAATTGCATATGGTTATTAAGGAGAATAAAGGCAGTACATGAATAGTACCTAATATTCAGTCTGCCACATCATGTGAATATAGTAATAGGGGTTCTTAATATTACCAGTGCAACTTAAAGTATTGCTATCTAAGAGAAGAAGACATAGGGCTTAGTATTCTTTCTGGTGTTATTCTGATGTTTAATCTAGAGAAATAATCATAGAACTTAATATTCATTGAGTATTTACTCTATGCCAGACCTGATTCCATGTTTTTTTACATACATTATCACATTTAATCCTCACGACATATCTTAAGGTGAATACTATTATTGTGTTCATTTCATAGATAAGAGAACTGAGATGTTGATAAAATAAATAGCTGTTGGTGTGACTTGGTCATTCAAAGTTAAATGGTAAAACTATACTTCATTCTACATAGGCTGACTCCAGAGATTCTGCACTTGATCTATGTAGCAGACCACCACTTTTCTTCTCTGTGCATTAATTTATCTTAAGTCATACAATTTTATGAGTGTCTTCTTAAAAGACTCACACCTTTACATGGAATCCATGTGTTTATTAAGAGGGTTTATGACTTGGAAGTCAACTTCAAGGTTGAAAAGTTCCTTAGTTGCTAACTTTTTGATGCTGACCTAATTAAATTTCATTATATGCTAAACTAGTATACTATTTCCCAAATCTTAGAGCTTTTCTAAGTGTCAAATAGGGTCATACATGCACGTTTCCTGCCAATGAAAATAATGACTGAGCTTATGGGGGACTCTTGGTGTGTCAAGCATGGTGCTAAGTATGGTTCATATATTATTTCATTGAGTTGTTCTAAGACACCTAAGAGATAGGTACTGCTGTTGTCCTTGATTTGCAGGTGAGGAACCTGGAAGTTGGTGGAGTTTTGCACATTACCAATAAGTGCTGATGCTACAATTGCAACTTCAGTTTGTCTACCCTGGGCATGATTCTGCCTGGCACAGTGCTTGACATTCAGTAAGTGCTCAAAAAGAGGTGGCCACTATTAAAATGCTAGCTGTACAGGGAGGGTCCATTGTGCTTGATATTTATGGAATATTCACTTGAGATGTGCAAAAGACTTGACAGAACTTGGAAACTTGTCAGTTAAGGAGAGAGGAGTTGCTCATGCCAGCAATTTATAGATAGATAAAAAGAAAATCAAAGGAGGCCAGGTGACCTGCCTGTGGGCGCAGAGTCAAATGAGAACCGGTGGCCTGAATCCTGTGGAAGCTCTTTATATTGTTCACCCACAGCTCTCCTGTGCATCTCACTGCCTGCTAGCTCAGTTTGGAAGCCAAATATGCAAATTTGAATAGTAGGGAAAGAGGCCTCTTCGGTTTCCTTGTTTAGAAAGTGGGGAGGACTAGTTTCAGACAGCAGTGAGGTTAAATGCAAAGAAATCCTAGCAAATGTGATCTGAGCTTCTTATTTCTCCATTGCAAATGGGTATTTTAGTTTTGAGTTTCTCTGGGACCCGTGGTTATATGGGCATTTCAAGATATATTTTACTTTGGCCTTGATCGAAGTTTCTTTTAAAAAAGTAGTTATTGCTCATGACTCAGGGAGTTAGTCATAGAACTCTACCCCCTGTTTTTTTCTTTTTCTTTTAACAGTAAGAATTATTATTTCATGTTAATGTGGCTTATCTTTGAAGATCCCCATCAAAGTTGTGGCACAGAAACTTTCATTGTGGTTTTTTCTTCCCCCTTTTGTTTTTTGGTGATAAAATATTTTAAGACAGGGGATGAAAGAGGACATTTGCTTGAAATGGTAGAAGAGATTTGAGGACACATGTCTTTCTGAAGGGCCATTCACACAAAAGTACTGCAGATTTTCCATGGGGGCTGCAAAAGTTAAGGCCAACTACAAAATTAGAGGAAACAGGCCTCAAAACTTCCCTGACTTTGGACACCAACCTCAAATTTGGGGGGGGTTCCAAAAAACCAACCTCCATTTTGATAATTTGCTAGAAAGAGTCACAGAACTGACGGAAAACTCTTATACTCAGGTATATTTATTAGAAGAAAAGAATACAGATGAAACCAGATAAAGGAAGAAACACATAGGGCAGTATCTGGGAGGGTTCCAAAGACAAAGATTCTATTGTGCTCTCCCTGTGGAGTCAAGATGTTTTACCCTTTTGAAGTACAATATGCACAAAGTATTGCCAACCAGAAAACTTTTCCCAAGCCTCCGTGTTTGGGGTTTTTTTTTTTGGTTTCCATTAGGTAAGCATGATTGATTTATTAATTGTCCGCATGGTTGATCTCAGTTTCAAGGTAAACTGATAAATATGCAACTTGCAGCCCAATCCCCCCCAATCACATGTTTGGTGTTTCTGGCATGACCAACCCCCCTGCTATGATTATCAGGCACAGCCGGCCTCATCTGAAGGTCTAGTGTGGCCAGTCCCAACCCTAAACCAAGTCACTCCTATCATGTATGACATAGATAACCTCCAGGAGGTCTTGGATTCTTTACTACAATGGACCCCAACAAGGGCAATTATGAGGAACCAAAATTCTGGTCTGTGGAAGGACAAGTCTTTCAAATAGTTTGCACTATCCAGAAGTGGAATGAACTAGGTCAAGAGGTAATGAAAAACTTGTCTGTGGAGTGCAAGCTGAGGCTGGAAGCCCTCGTCATCATTATTTGGAAAGAAATTCAGGAATAGTTAAATTAAATGATTATTGTAGTTCTTTCATACTTAAAAAAAAAATCCATGATTTTATGACATAATATATATGAAAATACTTTGAGGATTGTAAAATTATAAGATTTTATTGCTACCATTCTTTATCGGTAGCTTTGCTTAAAGAATCCGTGGGAAATTGGGTTAATGTTTTTCCTTTTAAATTTTCTGTGGAAGATGGCTTTAGATCATTTCCCAAGTAATTACATTTATTTATTCACAGCATTTCACTCATTCCTTCATTCATTGATTCAGGCATTCGACCATGCAATGGTTTACCTGCTTACTAAACCTAACAATGAAATTCTAGCTGCTAGACAAAAAAGAAAAAAGTAACGAGAACACTTTAAAAAAAACAACCTGAAATTCAAAACAAGCCAACTGTGGAATCTGACTGCTAACGGTGTTCCTACATTTAAAGTTGCATTAACAAAAGACTTGTTTTCTGAATTATAGAGGTTCTGGATGAGAACAGAAATATTGTATTGCTGTTGGGGCTACATATTAAACATGAGAAACAGTACCTAAATAAAAAAGGCTATACAAAAATAATTAAGACAGTGAAGAATATTTAATAATTATGATTAATTGTGTTATAGTGCTCAGTATATTTTAAGCACTTGGCACATTCAACTCATTTAATTCTCATAATAAGCCCAATTTAGCAGTTATTATTATTATTCCTGTTGTACTGTTGAGAAAACCTAAACACAGAGAATTTACCTAACTTGCAAGAACTTTTGGACTTGGTGTCCTAGATTTAGGTTCTGACTTCATAACTGTAAAAGCAGGGACATTTTCTTTCTCTGCTTCCATTTCCCCACCTGTAATGGGATGATAGTGGAAGTACCTACCTCAGAGGGGAGCTGGGAGGACTGTTGTATTAGTTAAGGTGTCAGAATGCAATATACCAGAACTGGAATAGCTTTTAAAAAGGGGGATTTAATAAGTTACAAGTTTTACAGTTAATGCTGTAAAGTGTCCAAATTAAGGCACCAACAAGGGTTACCTTCACTCCGGAAAGGTTAGTGTCACCTGGAATACCTCTGTGAGCTGGGTAGTCACATGGCTGACATCTTCTGGTCCCTTGCTCCTGGGCTCCCTTGCTTGCAGCCTCTGTTCCTGTGGGGGTTCCTCACTTTGCTTCTCCAGGGCTGGCTTTCATCTCTTCGCTTTCCTTGGCTCCCTCCAGGTTCTGGTTTGCTTAACAGCTCATGGTGACGCCTGGGGGCTGCAAGCATCTCCAAACATCCATGACTTTGTTCTCTGAAGTAACTATTCTCCAAGCATTTACAACTGCTCTCTCTGTCAGCTCTGAGGTTTCTGTCATTTCAAGCTCTCTCCAAAATGTTTGCTCTTTTAAAGGACTCCAGTAAACTAATCAAGACCCACCTGGAATGGATGGCCTCACATTTCCATTTAATCAAAAGGTCACACCCACAGTTGGGCATGCCGCATCTCCATGGAGACAATCATAAGTTTCTACCTGCAATATTGAATCAGAATTAAAAGAAATGGCTGCCCCCACAAGATATGATCAGAATTAAATCATGGCTTTCTGGGGTATGTAATAGCTTCAAACTGGTACAACTGCCCAAGATGATATTCCTAAAACACTTAAGCAAGTGCCTGACATGAAGTCAGTGCCTTGTAAGTGTGTGACCCTGCAGTGTATAAGTGATAACATCGTTTTATTTGTGAGTGATATTATTGAATGGCACCTAGGAGGTGCCCAGGGCGAGGAGAAGCCAAGGAGTTATAGACTGCGAATTTTGAAGACATTTTGGAGAGAAGGCGTAATAGTGGGGAGAACAGACCTGAGCAAGAAGGATTAATCTTAAAAGGAAGGTGGCAAAAATCTAGTGATGCAAAAATCTCTGGCCTGGGGCTCAGCTATCCCAACACTGCCACTGACATCCTCCATGACCTTAGACAAGTCACATTCTTCAGTCTTGAAAGGATGCCCCATCTTTAAATTAAGAACAAGCAGCTTAAAGAAGCTGAGAAGGCCTAATGAAGCCTGACAATGTGAGTATCCCCAGTAATTTATACCCCATAAATCCCATTCTCTTTTTTTCAGAATTGGGATTTTTAAATCACTAAGTGCATGAATTTTGTGCCTTGGCTTTGGCTTGCTTCAATGACAAGAATTCATTAAAAGTCTGCAGGTTCTCTAGCCAGGCTGGTGGGCAGATTGGGAGAATAAGGCCATGACTTGTTCCTATCGAGGAAAGGGCTTCTCTCCCACGAAATGTAGTGATGCAGCATGGGAAAGTAGAGAGAACGAAGGGTTTGGAGTCAGGAGGCTAGGTGTCCTGCTTAGACTCTTCCAAATGCCAGCTGTAGAGGTTTGGACAAGGCATTTCACCTCTCAGAACTTCTTGATGGATCATTTGCAAAATATAAATAAAATTAAAATAATAACATTGAATTGAGATCATGCACCTGAAAGCATTTGGCTAGGTTTTTCAAAAAGCAATAGAGCTATAAAATGTGGTCAGAATGTTAGAGCTCAGGAAGCACCTGAGACCTGATAGAATCTAGTTCTTCTAGATTAGCCAACATTTGCTTTTTTTATTCTACACAAACCATCCCAAATCTCAGTGACTGGATAAACAATGCTTTATTTTTTCATGTGCATTGCATGTTAGCAGCTACAGTTGCTATGGTTCAGCTCTACATATCTTTTCATTCTGAAACTTTGGTTGATGGGGCAGCCCCAGGCTGAGACATGTAGTTTTCATGGCAAAGCAAAGAGCAAGAAAGCTGGCAGAAACTGGGGATGCCTCTTGTAGCTGCCACCCAGACATGGGTTCTCTTACATTCCATCAACCAAACCCAAAGCTAATGGCAGGGGATGCAGTCCTTTACAGGGAATCATCGCCAAGGACTGTACTTTGTCCTCACTTTATAAAGGGGAAAATGAGGCCCAGAAAACAAGTTGGCTTGCCAGGCACAAACAAGAAAATGCCAGAGAAACCAAGGGGGGGGGCCCTGTAACTCTTCAGTTCTATTACTGGACTACCTTCTCCTCCTGGCCTCCATTCCTACCCTGCTTAGTGATCTAACCCAACTATATAAAGGAGTGAGCAAGAGTATGGTGATGAAGGTATCCTAGAGGTAGAAGGAAGCAGTTTGGGGGAGACCTGAAGACACTTCCTCCGAGCCTTCTGGCTGAGACAGATGTGGAGGATGGGGCTCTGTTTAGGAAACAGTAAATCTACATAATGGAAGACAAAGAGAGACAGGGAGACATATGAACAGGATAAAGAGAGACTAACCAATATTTATTAAGCAACTATTTGAGTCCAGGTACATAGAAACCCCCAGGGATGGAGAGAAAATAAAGAGAAACCAAGACAAATGGGAGCCAAGGACAGTGAGAAGGATGTAAAATAAAGTGAAATTGGTGGGAACAGACAGGTAAGGATTTAGCAATAGAAGCAGAGTCAGAGAAAGAGGAAACAATAAAGAACATGGAGCAGCAACACACAGAGAATGACTAGGCAAAGAGAGAAACAGAACAGAGGAAGATGGGTGGACAGATATAATCCAGTCTAAGAAAGAATGGTGAATGGTCCAAGACAGACACGGGGTAAGGAGGAGGCTGAAGAGGAAATCAAAAAAGACAGATGCTGCATCCAGCAGAGGCGGAGGGCCAGGAGGCTGAGGACCCTGCATAGAGGATCTGAGAAGAGACGGGGAGAGGGTGGTGGCCTGGGCCACAGCACCCAGTCCTGGAAAAGGGAAGGAAGAGATTCAGAGACATCCATGTGGCGGAAGGGGAGAGGCCAGGCAGGTTGGCAGTAGAGTCAGGGAAGCATATTCTCAGTGGCCATGCCCCACCATCTCCACTGCGGCCTCTTGTTCCTCATTTTATTTTCCTTTGAGAACCTGGAGGCTTTGTGCAGTATTCTAAGAGCAACACAAAATATATAGGGTGTATGTGATGTGCTGCATTCACACTGTTATTCCTTCTCTCCTATGCCCTGAGTCAGTCCGTAGTAAAAATTAGTGGTGAGCTTAGTTTGGGACATATTTGAATTTCCACCATCCCCTTCAACTTAATTCCCCCTTTTCCCTTCTCCCTGATCCTCAGAAGGCAGCTTGGTTTGATGAAAATAATGTGGTTTGGTGGCAGACAGATGGAGATTTGAGTCATGACTCTTCCTGTTATAGCTGTTTGTCTTTAGGTGCATTGCTTGTCCTCTCTGATCTTCACTTGCTTCTGAATTTTAAATGAGGCTTTGATATTGCACTGATGGGGCTGAGGTGACCAACAAATGATTAAAAGCACATGAAGTGTCTTAGCACCGTGCTTAATGAAGGTTCCTTTCCTCTCTTTTTGCCTTTAAAAAAATTCCGTCTCAATCTGTTGTTGTGCTTTCCCTGCACAAACATCATTTGATCTTCCCTGGGCAGGAGTTATTAAGACTATTGACTCTAAATATTGATATAAATAATTGACTAAATAGATAAGTAGGTAGAAGCAAGAGTTTTTTTCTTAAAGTAGAATTCCAGCTAATAAATGTGGAAGGCAAAAGGGAAAGAGAAAATCATCATTAGGTAATCACCACTGTGATAAGTGCTACAGACAAGCTCCACAGTGGGTGAACCTTTGAGCAGTAACAGGAGATTCGCAGTTTCAAATCACCTCGCTAGCTTTCAATAATTGCAAAGGGAAAAGAGAATCTATAGAATGGAGAAATTTGACAGATACCACTTTTATTAGTTTCCTAGGGCTACCATAGCAAATGAGCACAAACACTGTGGCTTAAAACAACAGAAATTTATTCACTCATATTTTGGAGACCAGAAATCGCAGGATGCCACTCCCTCCGGGGGCCTGGGGAGAGAATCCCTTTCTCACTTCTTCCAGCTTCTGGAAGCTCCTGACTCCTGGCCGCATCACTTGTCTCTGCCTGTCTCCACCCTGACTTTTCCTCTCTGCCTTCACCTCTGTGTGTCTCTTATTAGGCCACCTGTCACTGGATTCAGGATCCACCAGATAATCCAGGATGATCTCCTCGTTATAAAATCCTTACCATATTACATCTGCAAAGACCCTTTTCCCAAATAAAGTTGCATTTTTGGATTCCAGGGATTAGGATATGGGCATATCTTTCTGGGGGCTGCATTTTGCATGCAGGGCCCACCCCCCACCCCCAACCAATGATTGGGGTTAACATTACTGGTCATGAGACACATCGTCGTCGTGAGTCCCCTTACCTGGTGCTCCGTAGGGGCCACTGCATCACTGCTGTGGTATTTTTGCCCACAATGGATAACCTCATTCTCATCCTGAGAATGCATCAGCCAAACCCAAAGTGAGGGACAGTCTCCATAATCACAGACCAGCACTCTTCAGAAGTGTCATAGAAGTCATAAAGATCACTCCAGATTGGAGGAGGCTGGGAAGACATGACAACTAAATGCAGTGGGGGTCCTGGATTAGAGCCAGGCATGAGTGGAGAAACTAGTGAAATTCGAAGCAGGTCTAATGTAGTTGATAGGATTGCATCAATGGTTTTGTTCATTCACTTCTACATTAGAGGAAGCTGAGTAAAGATCATCCAGGAACCCTCTAAACTATCAGTGAAACTTTCTGTAGGTCTATAATTATTTCAAAATAAAGGGTTTAAAAATATCACCTCTGGAGATAGACTAATTGGGTTAGAATCCTGGACCCCCCACTTGACTTGCAGTGTGACATGGGCTAGGTACTTACCCTCTCTGTGCCTGAGTTTCCGCCATTGTAAAAGGGTGATAATGTGAGTGCTTGCACCATGGAATTAAAATGAGTGTATCTGTCAAGTTTTTGTAGACAATTGTATCATTAATATTACTGATACTTCTGCTGTTATTGCTCCTACTTCACATGATGAAACTGAGGCCCTTAAGATCCCACAGCTCGTTTCAGAGCCCAGAATATATGTACATTTCTGATTCCAAGTGATCTCTCCACTTTATAATATATCCTCCCTTCCAGGGCCGAGGATGGGCAAGTACCTTTTAAAAGCCCATCTCCATAATTAATCAATCAATCAATCACTTGGAGTCTGCGGGTTGTTAAGGGAGCTGTGAGTCTGTGGAAGAAAGCAGCCATTTCTTCCTGGGAAAAAGTTTTGAAGTGATGAAAACAGAAATTTCCAACTTAATTCTCCAAACAAACAAGCAAAAAAGATTTTGAAAGCCGTTTAGTCCATTTGAGAATGAAAGCAAAAGAAAAAATGAAAGCAAAGTATCTAGAGCCCAGAGTGATTTGACCAGTGTTTTGTAGGAGGTCAGTAATGAAGCTGGCCTCACTGCAGCTTTGTGTGTGTGTGTGTGTGTGTGTGTGTGTGTGTGTTTGTGTGTGTCCCACCATATCATAGTCTCCAAAACTCCCTCAGCTGCAATGTGCACTCAGCAGAAGGTCTCTTGCTCCGTGCTGAGGGAGTAGAAGGCAGGAGAGGGTCAGCTCTGCTGTATCTCACTTCATTGTAGCATTCATTCTGTCTGCAGATTCGCCGTACAGTCGAACAATTACCCAATTCAGACTTCTGCTGCTAATGTTCCCCAGCTCAAGGGCGTCCTTAATAGCAAAATAATACTTGTTTTTTCTTCTTTCCTTCTCTGTTTTTGCCTAATCTCTCCCCAATGAGACATAACATTAATTACAGCAGTTAACAGAGATTCTGTCTCCATTATGGCCTGCCACTTTCTCCATCTTGGCTTGCCGCCTCCAAAATTTCTCTCCTGAATGAAGGAGGGAGGTGGGGGGACATGCACGTGTGTTATTGTATTTATTTGCCTTTTCTCTGCCTGCCCCTTTTGTGCTGAGTTTTAAGTCAAGTAGGATCAATGTTTTCTCTGGGGGTGCATGTGAGTGTGAATGTGTGTGCTGTTTGTGCGTTCCTGCTTCATAATCTAGCTGTCATTTTGAGCTAATTGTGTTGTTTCCTCTTGTGTGGAAGGAAATCTTATCTGTTTTGGATTAAAATTCAATGAAGGTCATAGCGGCTGGAAAACTTACCAGACTGCTGCAATTAATGTTCATTTGGCTTTGATAAATTGGAACGTTCCCCTCAGTAGGACTGGAGTGGATTTCAGAAGCAATAATTCTTCCATTAACTCCATGCTTTTGCCTGTGATGGAGGACCTTGTCCTGCTTTTGTTTGTCATCTGTCACTTGGAGGAGCTCGGCATATGTCGGAGATGATTTATCGTGATTGCAGCGCCTGCTTGTGTCACAGCACTTAAAACCACTAATTATTTTTGCTCCCTGTAAATAGCTTGATTAAGCAAAATTGAAGTTGGAATTGAGGTTTTAAAAAAAAAATGTGCCCCTGTTTTCACCCCTGTGTTTCCATAGTTCTGGGGTTATAAGAAGTTCTCTCAAGGGCTAGGAGAAAGTGAATCTTTGGTAGGAATGATACTAAGAACTTACTATATCCCAGGGAACATTCTGGGCATTCTACCTGCATGGCTTTACTTAATTCTTAAAGCAGTTCTGTACAGGAGTTGTGTCCATTTTTACCCAGGAGATGGAAGTCCAGGCTGTTAATTGTTTTGGCCAAGCCAAAACCAAGTGTCTTGGTTCTAAAGCCCTTGCATTATCATTAAGCATTAGAAATTTTTAAAGTTTCCCAGTATCAAGTTTTACTGTTCACTGTTGGCATTTTGCAAGTTGTGAAGCAGGTGTTCATTTAAAAGACAGCTCTTGGGTTGCTGCCCAGGTATGTGGATGCCAAACTTCAAGTGTGGGGTTCTGAGGAATCTGCATTTTGACAAGTTCTGCTGCTAACTTTTCCATTCTCAGAAGGTGGAGAGTCACTACCCTATAGATTATTGAGCCTGGCAATGGTGAAGACATGGCTTCAGCTAATTTTTATTTTGCTTTAGATTTTTATATTTGTTTCAGCTAATTTTTAAAATCATTATTTTTATATTACTGATTCATTATGTGTGATTGCATTTAATCACAAATCCCTGCCAGGCAGATTTTTGCTATCTCCATCTTACAGATTGAAACATAGAGGTTTATAGAGTTGAATGGCCTTGCCTAAGGTCATAGCTGGGATCCAGACTCTGCCTTTGGTCACTGGCTACAGAGCTCTTGTTCTTACACAGTAGCCCTGTCACATCTTCCTCTGTCCCTGATCCTCTGTGTTCCCAGCTCTCCTTTCTTTAAATTTCTGCTGGGGCTTAGCAAGAGCAGCTCTCGGCTTTCCTCATGGACACCCTCTTCGGTTCCTGTTTTATTGCATCCTCATGTGTCCTGATGTTCCCCTAATGAGGCATCCAGAGGCCTGCCCTGTCTCAGCCCTCCTTAATAGGGAGTGAAATATGGTGGTGGCTGTGCGGTAGACTTTGTTCTGATGGTGCTCAGAGCCATGGAGGCTGTCTGGGGGGAGGCCTCTCCCCCTCCCTCACTGCATGTGGTCTCAGGTGAGTGAGGCTTGCTTGCAGGGCAGATTGGGCCATTGCAGACTGTGACAGCATGGCTGAGGGGAAAGAGAAGAGTCCGCTGGACTTGGAGCTGTCAGCATTTTACTGACTCTGTGATCTCAGGCCAGCTACTTGCCCTCTCTGAACCTTAGTTTCCTCAAATGCAAAATAGACAACAATAGCACCTTCTCTCTAAAATCCTGATGTGGGATGGAAGTATCCATGTTAAGTGCCAAGCCTGGCATCTGCTAAATAGCAAGCTCTCAGTAAATTGTCCCTGTTATTAAAACCCAAACACCCTTGACCCTCTAAAATTAATAGAATGATCCCATTTAATATATCATGAAAACCTTCTGACAGTATATTAGGTAGATGTTCTTATTACCCTTTCATAGCAGAGGAGACCGAGCCTCAGAGAAGGGGCTTGCTTAGGGCCACATCGTTGGTCAGTGCCAGGTGGGAAGCCATGCCCGCGGAATCCCTGCCAGACCTGGGCAGAAGGTGCTGTCGGTAAATGCTTCCCTGAAGTCCTGTAGATGGATAGCTTATGGTCCAGGGTGAAGTTTGAGCCAGTTACCCAGGCTGTTCTTGCTTCTGATACTCAGAGGGACAGAGGATTGTGGTCAGTACCTCCCCAGTCCCGACAGCTGAGGGGTCTGGGGAGCTAAAATACATCTCTTCCTTCTCCCAGTCTTGTCCACTATTGCTCCTGGGACAAAAGGGAAAGGAGTGACAAGAAGTGGAAAGAGGAGAGAAAGCGATAACAAAGCAGAAAGAGAGCAGAGTGGGAGGGAAAGAAAGATGAGGGACCAGAGAGATTTTTGGAAGAAATGGGAAGTGCTGGCATGTAACAACAGCTCGGTCAACTGTTAGGGAAGTGGATGGGAATCGACGGTTGGATATTCTTGTCTTGTGTCACATCTTGTGATCTTTTTCCAAACCATTAGTGCTGAGCTTGCAAGAATAGGAGTTAATAGGAGCCCCTGCTTGGCCATAGCAACATTTTTCTTGGAGTGCTGTTATATACCAGCATGGTCTTTGTTACATACAAGGTCATTAAATTTAATAAAATCCCTACCTTTCAGCGATTATTCAGCAGGTAAGGTGTTTCTCGTTTTATGGACAAGGAAACTGAGATAAGTACACACAGTTTCTGGAGCCCAAGTTCTCCCCACTAGCATACTGATTAAAACAGTGTGGATGGGAGATTGGGTACTTAGAGGATAGTAGCCCACACTTTATTATGTCTCTCTTACTCCACTTACTTTTGACTGGAAAACAGTTTTCTGACCTGTTGGAGCTGCAGAGTGGTGGAGCAGGGCCTCAGAGATGTAACACGAGTGAAGGGCTTAGGGAGGTATCCTATAAATGACAGCTCTAGAGCTGTGGAAACTTGGGCAGTTCTCTTTATATCTCCTGTAATCTGTTTCCTCAACTTTAAATTGGGAGCAGTACCTCATATCTTTAAAGTCTGTGTTGAACAGTGTGAGATAACTCAGGCAGAAGGTGCAAGATAATACATGGCACATAATAGATGCTCAGTTCTTGGTGACTGTGGTTATTTTTACCTGCAGCCCCCCAAACTCCCTGCAGATTAAAGTCCTCAACTGGGAATCTTTCAGGTCAACCAAAGATCAAGCCCATGTTATTCCCGCTTGCTCCGTCCCGGACTATAGCTGGAGTGACCCTGAGTGGAGGAAGTCCTACAGCCAGGGAAGGTGACATCTGGGGTCTCAGAGCCTTCCAGGGACCATCTCCTGCTCCCCAGAGAGGAAGGTATGGCCGGCCTCGCTGAGTGGTGCAAAGCAAAAAATGAGGTTGTGAAGCAGCCACATCTGTGTCATCATTTCTGCATCAGGAGGTCAACTGTGCTGCTGCCAGAGTGGTCTTTGTTTAGGAATTAATTAGGAACAGTAAAGAACTGCTGCACATGCAGATTTCTGTATCTGGAAGTTATAAAAAGCAGATGGACTTTAAGCAAATGCATTTTTCGCCCTTTAACACCGTGTTAAAGGGCACATATTAGAGCAGAGGGCTCAGGGAAAATGGGCATTGTAAAGGGACACCTGGACCCTCTTGTTCCACTTTGCTGTGCCTATGAGCATGGCCCATCCTTTTGCTGCTGGAGTTGTTGTATTAGTAAAATTTTGGTATTAAAACTAGTATAGTCTATTGAATCTTTCTCTGTGCTGGGGACAATGCTAAATGCTTTACACACTGTTATCTCATTTAATCACCAAAACATCTCACCAAGGAAGCTATTGTTACCCTCCTTATATAAGTGAGGAAAGGAGGTGCAGAAGGACTGAAATTTTTGCTGGACTCAACAAAGCACAGACTCAAACTCAGGGCTCTATGCGTTTGAGGTTATGCCTTTACCTGATGTACTACGGCAGTGTTTCCTCTCCTTTCCGATAATGTACTGTGAGTATTCATTTGAAAATATCTATTAAAATCCAAGCAAAGGGTTTTGAAGTTGGATTCTTGTAAAATGTGCAGATTCTCTTATGTAGGCCAATAAGGATCATTTTATGCTTCCATGGATCAACTCCATTTGTTGACGCAGAAATTACCCTCAAAGAAGGTGTTCTTTCTTAGCAACCATAATGATAATGCCAGCTAATATTTGTACAGTGCTTGGAAGTTTCGTGACAAAATCATACATCTACTATTATATTTTATTCTCGAAGCCACCCTTGTGTATGTAGACATTGATATTGTAGTTAACAACACCATCGTCATCATTGTTATTGAACCTGTTTTATGAGTTTAGCTAGGTTCATCATGTCCCACATCAGGCAGCCTCTCAGTGGTAAAGCCAAACTCCTTATCACAGACATCTTAGCATTCCCTGGGGATAATTGAGAGCACAAGGGTGATCTGAGGTGACAAATAGGGAAGTCCTCATGGCACAGAAACTCATAAAATCGTGGAACATTAGGGACTTTCAAGATCTCTACTTAGATGATCCTCATTTTAAGAAAGAGGAAAACCAGTGTCAAAAGAAGGGGATTCACGTCTTCAGACTCACACAGCAGTGATGATGAGATGGGCCAATGAGGGTTTAAATCCCCGATTTCCTAGCACCTCTACTTGTGACCTTGGGCAAGATAACTAATTTGTCTGAGCCTTGGTTTCCTCTTCTGTAAAATAGGTAAAGCACTACCACATTGTCAGGAGGATTGAAGGAGAAGATGGATGTGAAACTAGTGGTATAATATGTGGCAAATAAATGAAGACTTATTGGGACAGGGAATGTTTTTGTTTGCTAAAGCTGCCAGAATGCGATATACAAGGAATGGGTTGGCTTTTGTAAAGGAGATTTATTAAGTTACAACTTTACAGTTCTAAGGCCATAAAAAGGTCCAAACTAAGGCACCCAGAGAAAGATACCTTGACTCAAGAAAGGCTGATGGCGTCCAGAACACCTCTGTCAGCTGAGAAGGCATGTGGTTGGCATCTGCTGGACCTTTGGCTTCTGGTTTCAAACAGCTTCCACGGGACATTTTCTTTCTGCATTTCCAAACGTCTCTGTCTGTGTTGGCTCTAAGATTTTTCCAAATTGGTTCCCTCTTAAGAACTCCAGTAAGTGGATAAAGACCCACCTTAATGGGGAGAGATGCATCTCCTTGGAAACCACTTAATCAGAAGGTGCCATCCACCATTGGGTGGGTCACATCTCCATGGAAACAACCTAATCAAAAGGTCACACCCTAAACAGTAGGTCTGCCTCCACAAGATTGGATTAGGGAAACAAAACCACAGCTTTTCTGGGATACATAACAGTTTCAAACCAACATAGGGGATAAAGTGGGAAAAATATGGGCTTGGGGGCCAGACAGACCTGGTCTTAACTCCCTGCTCCTTAATTATTAACTAATGACCTTGGGGGAAAAGCACTCACATGCTTCAAACCTTAGTTTTCTTCTATGCAAATTAAAGTGACGGTTATACCTACGCCATTTTGTTTATCATATGAATCAGAAATAATTTATGACAAGAATCAGCCCAGAGCTTGACCCACAGTGATCCTCAGCATTCCTGGATGCCAGGATGTGCAGGGCTCCTCCCATCCCATTGTTTTTCCTCTTAGCTAGACATTCTTCCAGCAAACAAAGCAAATGCATGGCTCCTTCCCTGAAGCACCACTGTTGATATTTTTCTTTGGGGCACTAGAACTGAGAAGCAGTTCTGGATTCCAGCCATTTCTATAAAAACCTTCCCAACTTTGTGGGATAATGCATCCCCTCCAAACACAGAGCTGGAGGGCAAATTGGCATTACATGTAATTAAATATGCACCCTCTGCTTTGGGAATGCATTGGGGGGATTTGTCTTTAAAGTGTACTTCTTTTAGCAAAGACACCTGTTATGCTAATGGTGCTGCCTTAGTGTCTCCACTGGGGGCCTGGATGTTTTCTTAGCAGAGGCTCTGTGAATGTATTACACTGCACGCTGCACTCTGTGGTCTAGCATTTTTTTCTTTTTCCTAAATGTAAGCACCTTGAATTCTTAATTTGGCCTCCGTAATGAAGCATATACATGGCTGGGGAGAAATGCTTAAGTTAGTCCCCTCATTGGAGAGAATACCTCCCATCCCATTGTTTTTCCTCTTAGCTAGACATTCTTCCAGCAAACAAAGCAAATGCATGGCTCCTTCCCTGAAGCACCACTGTTGATATTTTTCTTTGGGGCACTAGAACTAGTTCAATATTGAGCTATTGCCATGCACTCGAAGTTGAGCTGAATGTTTCTCTGTGTTCTGCTATTTAGTCTCACCACAGCAATGCGAGGTAGGTATTTGTATTGTTATTTTACAGATAAAGAGACTGAAGCTCAGAGAGGTCACATATAAGTTATTTATTCAAATGAATGTTTCTTGAATAGCACTTTGCTAGGCACCTAGTATTGTGATTTGTCCCATGGTAGTTTATCAATGTTATTAACACAGAGAGGCAGATTTGAGATTGAAGACCTAGCGATGTTAAGCAGGTTATCTAAAATAACAATGTATATCTTGATCCCTTTCAAACAAGGAGACCTGGAACTTACTCATTCCCTCCCCTGCATTCATTGGGCAGCACATATGCAAAAGTCACTGTGTTTAGCACTGCAGGGGATTCCAAAATAAAGCTCTCCATGCCCTAAAGGAATTAATATTGGGGTAGGGGTGATGAAACAAGTACTCGGGGAATATAAGGTAGCACTGTATCAGAGACACAAACCAAAGGCAGTGGAAGCACAGAAAAGGAACAGGTCATTTGCAGTGCAGGGGTCAAGGAAGGGAAATTGATTCAGGCCTGAAAATGTGGCATGGATTGGGATTTGGACATCAATCACTAATTTACAACTACTGACTCTTAGACATAATCTCTTTCCAGTAGCTGACCCTGGTGAGAGTCTGGGACCGGGCATGTTTCCCACATTCATTCATACTCCAGTTTTTCCACTGATGTCCTCTTTCTGTTCCTGGATCCCATCCAGGATTCTATACTGTATTTACCTGTCATGTCTCCTTAGCCTCTTCCTCCTAGTCTCTCCTTGCTTAGTAGAGCTTTGACACTTTTGAAGGGTCCTGGTCAGATGTCTTGTAGGAGGCCCATCAATTTTGGTTTGTCTGCTGTTTGGATTTGTTGTGCTTAGACTGGGATTGTGGATTTGGGAGAAGAATACCACAGAGGTGAAGCGTCCCCCCCTTTGCACCATATTGGGGGTACGTGATGTCAGCATGAGTTGTGACCACTGATGTTAATCAGGATCACTTGTTTAAGGTGCTGTCTTCTAGGCTTCTCTGCTTTAAAGTTGCTCTATTTTTCTTCGCACAGTTTGGTCCTTGGAGACAAGTCAGTAAGTCCAGCCCATACTCAAGAGAAAGAGAATTACACTCTTGAGGAAAGAGTGTTAAAGAGTTTGTGGACAGACGTCAAAACCACCACTGTAATTAATAAATATTAGGAGAAGATTATCTGAGTCTATACAAATATCCTGTTTCTCCATAAAGTTTTGCCTACTAATTTTAGCATTCATCTGTGGATCTCGCCTGCAATGACTTATTACTATAGTAGAGAAAAGAAATTTTTTAAACAAAACAAAAACAAACATACTAAGGACATTTTAAATAAAAGAAACCAAGAAAGAAAGAAGAAAAACAGCACACACTTGTTAGAGCCAGATTCTTTTCTAGGTGCTAGACCTGGTCAGGGTAAGGGTCTAGGATAAAAGGGCTGCACTGCACGCACCAGCGCGGCTGACCTCCTCCTAGCATGCGGGCCTTCAAATTGGCATTGCCACTGTGCCATCACCAAGGATCACACTCTGATGCCAGGAGAAACTCTTAACTCTGGGAGGGAAAGGTCTGTGTGGCGCAATGCAGTAGCGTCTAACTTGTCCAGCTTCTCCAGATTTCATCTTAAATGCATCTAGTTTTGGAAGATGATGAAGATATGTCTCAATCTGATCATTTCTTTACATTTCTGCATGTGTGTATATTTTTCCTTTTTACTTTGTAGGTGCGTTTATTACTGAATTCTGTGGCATTTAGGGAGAAAGGGAGTTCCAGATCCTTCCACTGCCTGTGTCCTTAGCTTGGAGCCGTCATTTAGAGCAGCTTGAATTCTCGGCAAGGTTCCACAAGATTTTAATGCTAAAACATAGGCTGACTTTAAACTGAAGGATAAGAATGCAAAGATATGTATAAAGTGCCAGTGACTGGCACAACCTGGGGGTATCTGGGGTGGATCACTGGGAATTAAGCACACTGGGCCAGCTCTCATAGACGAGGTGAACTTTCTCATGTGCCTTGAAGGATTGAGGTAGTACAGACAGGAGACAGAGGTGGCGTGCAAGAACCTAAGGCTGTTAGGAAAATATTGGGGAATTTCATATCCATTTTCTCTACAATTATTTCTGACTATGAGGAACTACTCTGTAGGCATGAGGTTACTTCGATCTGTAGCACGGTCAAGCCCTTGAATGTTATCTCTGTACCTTCAATGTCTTAGGACACCAAGATAGTTAGTATCAGTAACTGCTTGTTAGTTGTTTAGCGTGTTGGTCAATTGTTTGGTAGATTTGCCACTATTTAATGTCTCTGTCTTATTAACATTTATATTGTGTAGTGAATGCTGTTGATGTTCAGTCCATATCTTCACAGCACTTAGCCCTTTCTGTGAATGCTGGTTGATTTACAGACCAGTACATGAGACTCTGTGGCTAGGGGCTCTCTTTGGCTGCTGGGAATTATCGACCCTCTAAGGGCAGCTCTTAACTGATGATTATTGGGAATTGGTTTAATACATACCTCATACCTCACACCTCTAGCCACTCCAGTAGAATAATTCTAAGACATATTTATTTTCTTTCCGAGTACCCCAGCAGAATTAAACCTCTGCTGTACACAGTGATATACAACTTAATAATGCATCTTGTATTGGCTTCCTTCTCTTCCCTGCCTCATTTCCCAAGTCCCTGTCTTCTGAACTGCATCTGAGAAGGACAAATAGCCTTCTTCTCTAGCTTCGTTGACCAGGGAGTCTGGCCAAGAAGACAGACGAAGTGACCCCAGCTTCTAGTTGTGGTATTGAAACTGATTTGCTGGGTGAAACAGAGCAAAACACTTTCACTGTATATTCCTTTCTTGTCAAGGGAAAGATTGGCTGATGTTACCAAAGGCCTTCACAAAATTTTGGTTCTGAAACTATTAGCTTTCAGAACCTTCCTTTCTCCATTATGTGTATGATTTCCAGGAATTTATCTGATACTTTCTTAAGGATATTTTAATGCTCACTACCAACTGGGTCCCTTCTTAACAACTCCTAAGCTTAACACTTCCTGTATGAAGGGAGGTTTGGACATAGTACTTTCTAGGAGTCCCCTTCTTTGACTTTGGATGTAATCCCAGAATATGTGAAAGGCTAGTCTCATTTTCATTCCTCCTCCTCTTTCTTCATTCCTCTCCCTGTGCTAACTTTCCTGCTTGCACATTTGAAGGAGAACTATCCTGAGATGGAAAGCTCTGACCTTTTTTTTTTTGACTGAATGTAATAATTTTTTGAGAGCTTAATACATGTCAGACACCATGCCAAGCACTCTCCATACATTATCTTATTTATCCCTATAAGAGTCCTATCAGGAAGGTGCTGTTATTATTTTATCATGAGGAAGCTAGGTTTTGGGGAGTTTGTGTAATTGCCCAAGATCATTCAGCCATTAATGATGAAGTCGAGTTTGAGTCCATGCTTGGCTGAATTGAAAGCTTATAGTTTACTCATTACCTGTGTCTGTATATGCTGAATCTCAGTAGGTATAACTCACAAGACCCGAACGAAAAAGAATTTGTAAGAACTGGGTAAATGTAGAGAGAGAGGCAGAGAAAAAACTCAGTTGCACCTAGAAAAACACATGTGGATTTTACTGGACATTAAGCACTGAGTGAAGTAATGGTAGGGTGTGGATACCGATAAAAAATTTTTTTTCTTTGATTTAGAGTTCATCAATATGTGTCCTACCTAGAACAGGAATGTTCTGTCTGGTTGGTCATTTCTTGGATTCTTGTGCTTAGTTGTGGTATTATCTTAAACAAAAAATGATCAGAATTGAACATGTCCAGGGAAGAATAACCACATGGTAGTGAAAAAGTTCAAAACTGTATTACCACAATTCTGAAAATGACTGGGAGGATTTAGCCTGGAGAAGAGAAGACATGGGGATCTTAATGGGAATTGCTGTTTGAAAAGCTGAGTATCTCCTAAGTGGTAGTGGTCTCAGAACATAAGAATCAGTGGATATAAACTGCATGGGAGCAGATTCCAGGTTTATTTTAAAAAGTAACAGTAACTAAAGAATCCAAAATTGGAATGGTCTATTTTCAGGAGACGGTGCCTGTGTTAGGACGTTTTTTTATTTGCAAGTGACATAAATCTGACTCAACTTGGCCAAAGGAGAAATAAGATCTTTTTTTTCCTCAAGGAGCTGAAGTCTCTAGGGATACCTCTAGCTTCAGTTAAGGTTAAATCAAAATATTCATACAAGGTCTTCAAGAATCTGTCCATACTCCTCCAGTTGAGATAAACTAACTGCCCATGGTTCCACGTTTGTATTATACCAGCTTAGCACCTTGGGCCTAAAAAAAAAAAAAAATTGAGAAAGCGAGAGATTGATTCACAGTTTTAATCCAAGTGCCCAGGCAAACTATCATTTGCTTATGTGTCCATCCTATATTGGTGTTCTTTTGTTGCTGTAACAAATTACCACAAACATAGTGACTTAAAACAATATAGATTTAGTAACTTATAGTTCTGTAGTTCAGAATTTCAAAATGGGTGTCATGGGTTAAAATCCAATATTGGCAGGGCTATATTTTTTTTTCTGGAGGCTAGAGGAGAGGTTTCCTTGCCCTTTTCAACTTCTAGAGAACACACACATTGCTCAGCTCATGGCCCTCTTCCTCCAACTACAAACTCAACAGCAGTGGCTCGAGTTTTTCTGATCTCCTCTACTGTCTCCCTTTTCCTCTTATAAGGACCTTTGAGATTCCATTAGCCCACCCAGATAAATCCAGGATAATATCCCATCTCAAAGTCTGATGAGTAATAAATGTAATTCAATCTATAACCTGAATTTTCCCTTGCCACATAAGCTAACATATTAGCAAGTTCTGGGAATAAGAGTGTGGTTATCTTTGGAGGGTGTTGTTACTCCACCTACCACAAATCTTGAACAATTACTGTGATGCTCCAACTGGACAATTATGAATTAGGTGACCAGCCCTGGTCCTAGACTGGGCCAGATAGACCCAGACCACATCAGCTGGGAATGTTGAAGGAGCATCATCTAGTCACTGAAATTAAAATTAGGTCCTTGTTACAAAAGAAACGAGAAGGGAGGCTAAGGAGGTAAAAAAAAAACAACAAACAAACAGTGTGCAGTTAGGGTATTCGGTACTAGGCAGTGAATAGAAGAAAAACTGCCCCCATTTTTCTTATTCTAATGTTTGAAGACCATGTTCTATGACTCTGCCTAGCCACAAGGAAAGCAAAATAACTGAGCACTTCTAATGATATAAATTCTCCCCTCTATTCCTGGATGAGCCCCTGTGAATCACTAAGTTCAGATTTACTACCTTGTTTATGGGGTGTTCTGATTCCTAGATCATGGAGGAAATAGAATAATGCTCATTGGAAAAGGAGTTGAATAACAATTTTTTTAAAAGGGCACGCTATCTTCTGTACCATAAAAGGTTATTTTTAAGGCCATTTCCCCTGTTAAGACCATGATTCCATGAGAGTCTTGGGTAAAATATTTCTGGATGAGCAAAGTTCCTTAGGGGAACAATGACAAGAAAAGCCCTTCTTCCAAACTTAGCTGTGAGGAAAGCGGAGAGTATAGGGCTGCTCATAATCCAACATTCCCCCTCCTTGCCTGCTGCTAGCTGAAATTGGATGGGACCATGAAAACCTAGCCAATTTCACTCCACCGCATTTCCAGTCAAATGCACAGTTTAGGGCTCCAGATGGTGGAAGAGATAGAAAGTAGAGGTAGGGAGGAGGAGAGAATCATGCAAAACATTTTAGGAGAAGTGATGTTGTATTCCTTTTTTTTTCCCCTTCAGATTTTAGAGTCCGAAGTGTTCAAGCAGGAGGTACTTACTGGGGAAGTCAGTATAGGTGACTTCCGAGCAATCTGGCCTTGAATGTGGAAAAAGGTCCTGAGTACACACCCTAAGAGCTTTGAAACTCTATAGAGTCCTTTACAATTCTCTGTAATCAGACTGAAGAGATCAGAGGCCTCAGCTATGCCTTCAAGCCTAGCTACCCGCCGGGGAGCAGTCCCTGGTGCTGAACCAGCACCTGGCGGGCCTGTTGCTTGGCTGGATTTCTGCTGGAGGGCACATCCACAACTGGCCTTGCTTGCCCTATGGGTGAGCAAAGGCTCATCTCTAATTATGTCTTCAGAGCTGTATATCGGAGCCCAGAGTTCCTTCTCTTCCCCCTCAGAAGTGATTTATTTTATGATTAGAATGTAGGCTTCATGAGAGCAGGAATGGGTTTCTGTTCCCTGCTGTGTCTGCAGTGCGAGAGCAATCTCATTTATAAGACAAATGCAGTGAGCCTGGATCAGAGGGTTTATTCTTCCTGCTGTGCTCCCCTTCCCGCTTGCTGACTGGGATAATACACACATACACGCCCACAGTCAAAAGAAACACACGGTATTTCTAGACCGCATTTTGTAATGTATTAGAGTACTTTCAAATTTAGCCTCATAGTGCTGAGCTCCATGCTTGGAAGGTACACTGAAGATGCCCAGTATTGTTGTTGTTGTTATTGAATAGAACTAGGCTAATTCACAGAAGAGTGAAAGAAGGTAGAGAGAGATGACTGAATTAATGGTTATTTAATAGCGGAGAACTGTGGCATTTCCCCTACCTCCCACCCTCTGGACTTTTCAGCTTTCCCATTTTGATGATTAAATTCTAAGTACTTCAAGAAGCCACAATTCCTGACTTTTTGCCTCTTCTCAACAACATTGCTATTTCAATGATCACAGGTAGAAGGTTGATCCTTTTAATGAGCATGTTTTCTGACGATTTTTCATTTATGCGCTAAAGGAAATAAAGTATGCTACCAAGAGGTGATGTTTGGAACTGAAACCGTAATACTCCAGATCTGCCCTCACTTGGTCCTTGTGTACTAGGAGGGAGAGTGGAATGCTGAGCTGTGTTTTTATGTAATGAATTTTTAGAAGAAGAAGAACAGGGATTCCCAATTCCCTTAATTAATAAGAGCCCTCTCTTCTATTCACATGTCAGGCAGCTGGCTCAATGGAGTTCACAGCCCCCCACCACAATAACAGGTATCAGGGGCAGAATTACTGTGGTCTCCCTGCTCTGCAGTTGTGTGTTCCATGGGGGGGGGGGGGGTATAAGTACCTCCAGGGTCCTCAGGGGTTGAGATAGGCTGTGCATGATCCACTCTACCCATGGTCATGGAAGTTCTAAAATCACATCATAGAGAAAAAGGAATAAGTCAGTAAAAGAAGAAATGAAGGAAGGCAGGAAAAAAGAAGGGTGAGAAGTATGAGAGGAATATGAGATAGAGAAGATAAAGGTAGAAAATTTTTAAGCACCCACCCTGGGACCTCATCCTATGAGAGTCACTTTCACATTTATTGTTTCAGTAATTTGCATCTGACATATATAGTGAAAATAGGAATGAATGAATTTTTTAATAGTGCCAACACCCTACGATTCAGTAGCCACATGTGGTAGGTTGATTTCTCCCCTACAAACACATGTAGTTCTTAATTACAATCTGTGTCCCTTTGGGTGTGAATCTATTGAAAAAAGTGGCCTTTAAAGATTGTATTTTCAATTAGGCTGTGAACACCTGAAAAAGGTTGGGTTTTAGTCTGTGTTACTAAAGAGAAGAAACTGGAAGCAAGAGTGAGAGAAACAGGAGAGGAGCCAGACTTCACAAGTCAGTAGAAACTCTATGACACAGAGAAGGTATTTCTACGTGATGGGAGGAAGAGACACAAGTCGTGGAACCCCAAAGAGTGCCAGCAGCCAGCAAAATCAGAATTCTACCGATTTTGGAAGAAAGCAAGCCTTGCCAGTATCTTGATTTTGGACTTCTTCCAATTTCAAAACCATGAGCCAATAAATTCCTGTTGTTCAAACCAACCCATTATGTAGCTTTTGCCATAGCAGCATGGCAAACCAAAATAATTTTTCGTATTCGAAAGTTAAGTGCTGATATCAAAGATACCTAAAAATGTGAAAGCATTTTGGAAATGAAGGCTGGAAGAATTGTGAGGTGCTTGATAAAAAAAAGCCTAGATTGCTTTGAAGAGACTGTTGATAGAAATATGGATATTAATGGTACTTCTGATTAGGCCATAGAAGAAAATAATGAATATGTTACTGGGAACTGGAGGAAAGGTGATCCTTGTTATAAAATGGCAGAGTACATGCCGAAATTGTTTTGACGTTTTATGGAAGGAAGAGCTTGTAAGTGTGGAATGTTCAACCTGTTTTCTCTTTGCTACTTATAGTAAAACAGAAGAGGGAAGGGATAAACTGAGAACTGAACTCTTATGCACAAAGGAACCAGCAGTTGATAATTTTGAAAAATTATCAGCCTATCCAGATAGCATTCTCTGACACTGGGCGCAGAAGCAGCTCTATCAGGGTCCTCTCTGAGCTAGGAAATGAGCTCCATGTGAGGGGTTGACTGAACAACCTTTTGATAAGGAGAATAGGCATATGACTGATGGATCCAGTCAGCCATCATGGAGGATGTCAGGATTGGAAATGCATTTGTCTAGGAAGGCTCTGTGGGAAATCCATTTGTCTGATGGTTTGGACCTCCTTGAACTACATGTAGAATTGATAAGGTTGTTGAGAATTCTGTTTGAGTTGAATTCTGTACGAGTTCAGTCCAGCCTGGCCTGAAAGGGACAGCAATGGGATGAAATAAAGGAAAATGACTTTAAGGACAGAATCATGCAATCAGAGGCTTGGATGCACAGATCAAGAGAGAAGGGCTTCCACTCGTGGATGTGGCAGGTTTTCTGTCCCAGTTCTTGGAGAGGCAGACCTTCCGCCCCAGTGTTCAGGAAGAGTTCAGCTGCCACCCCAATGCATGGAGTGTTTTTTTACATATGAGGAAACTGAGATACAGACAGGAGAAGTGCAGGGAAGCTAAGGGGAGAATTTTGTCAATGTAAGAATTAACATAGACAATTTCACCCAAGAAGGGTTCTGAAAAGCACTGGGAAGGTGGAAGGGCCTAAAAGAAAAGTATTCACTATATCTGTGAAAAATAAGCCACAATATTTGTGAAGGAATTAATTTTATTATTTTTTCATTTTCTATCTGAGAAAACAGAGGACCAGAAACTTGAAGTGTTTTTCCCGAGGTCATTCATTCATTTGTTTATTCTGCTTTTATTGATTACCTGCTGTGAACAAGAAGTGAAATAGATAATTCCTGCTCATTAAGGATCTACTAGCTTGGTGTTGCCTTTTTCTGGAGTGACAGTGGCCTATGGATTAAACTATGCAGATGTAGGTTAGGTGGGAAAGGAGGACAACAAGCAAAGACATTCCAGACAGAGGGCACAGCATGTGCAAACACCAGAAGATTCAAAATGCAAGGGGCACAGTGCCTTGTAGGGAGTGGAAGCATGATGGAAGGTAAGGCTAGAGAAAGTATTGGTTTGAAGACCTTGAATTGTGTCCTGCAGGCTCTGGGTAGATAGCAGGTCTCCATAAGCAAGGCCAAAGCGTGGGTTATAGGAAATTAAGTAGAAAGGGGCAGAACAGTGTCCATTCTGGTCTTTAGATGGCCCTGTGTAAATTGTTGCCACCACACTCAAGCTTCCTTCCCTGCTGTAAGCTGTTAGCAGACAATGACCAGGTGGTGCTTTGAATGAGAAAGAAAATGGAACAGATGAGTAACCCAGTTTGAGTCTGAGTTGTGGTTGAGAGGCTGAGCTGCATGGTAACAGTTTGCAATGATAAACTGAAATGGGGTCTGATTGGCTGGAACATAGATGGCCTACATTAATGCTGGAGGAGACTCTCTGAGTCGGATTAAGCTGCAGATTTTGCTGGGCCCTTTCCTGGTGATCCATCATTATTCATGTCAGCAGTAGGCCTGTCAAACTCCCTCCACCAACCAAAATTAATGACTTGAACTCCGTGACCCACACGTTTGATGGGATGAGACTCTCTAAGTCAGCACAGGGCCATGGGGAAGATCCATAATTGTTCCTTCCTTTTTTCCTCCAAGGCAGAGGCTAAGCTACTCCCCACTCTTTCTTTTACCTTTCTCAGCTGCTGGACTGGCGTTATGAGAGGTGGCAAGAGGACACAAGTATAAGGCAATGAGAAATACCTGGAACTTGAGAACTGAAGTAGTAATTGGGGGTGTGCTGGTTTGAATCTGTTGTGAACCCCAGAAAACCCAAGTTACTTAATCTTTATTCGGTATTGCTGGGTGGGGACTTTTTGACTCTCCATGGAGATGTGACCCACCCAATTGTGGGTGGTAAGTTTTGATTAGATGGTTTCCATGGAGCTGTGTCTCCACCCATTCAAGGTGGGGTTGTTTATTGGAGCCCTTTAAAGGAAACCATTTTGGAAAACACTTTAGAGCCCATGCAGCCAGAGACCTTTGGAGATGAAGAAAGAAAACGTCCCTGGGGGACCTTCATGAAACCAGAAGCCTGGAGTGAAAGCTAGCAGATGTCACCATGTTCGCCATTTGCCCTTCCAGCTGAGAGAGAAACCCTGAATTTCATCGGCCTTCTTGAACCAAGGTATCTTTCCCTGGATGCCTTAGATTGGACATTTCTATAGCCTTGCTTTAATTTGGACATTTGCACAGTCTTAGAACTGTTAACTTGCAACGTATTAAATTTCCCGTCTTAAAAAACATTCCATTTCTAATATATTGCATGCTGGCAGCTTGCGAACTAGAACAGGGGGTGTAATATATCAGGCTGTCCCTAGAAAAAGAGACCATAAGAAACGAACAGAGCAGGGACTAAAACAAATCTCTCCTTTTCTTTGAATTCCTATACTCTTTTATTTTTTGATTCCTCTTCTGGACTGCCACTTCACTCCCTATGTCCCTTCTTTTCTGAAAATAGTGAGAGTTCTATATCATTCCTCAATTTGCCAGTGGAACCAGAATTCAGTGTCTCTATTTTTCCAGTG
Source organism: Tamandua tetradactyla (assembly GCF_023851605.1). Lineage (NCBI taxonomy): Eukaryota > Metazoa > Chordata > Mammalia > Pilosa > Myrmecophagidae > Tamandua > Tamandua tetradactyla. The sequence continues at coordinate 40,387,846 of NC_135328.1, forward strand.
TGTTCTGTGACTCAGAACTCAAAGCCAAAATTTCCTGTGGTAGCTGCTGTCATGGGATGAAAAATGAAGAGAAGAATTAAATTGTCTCTGGACTGGAAAGAAACTAAGAAACTGCAATTCCATCTGCAGTATCTCTGTCCTATCAAGTGGTCTCCAAGCTCCAGCTTTCGTGGCTCCGATGGCAGAACTCACTACTTCCTAAGGCAATCTTTCTCTTTGTGGACAGTTTTGGCTATTAGAAAAACCACTTTAAGTTGAGAGGTTATCCTGAAAATTATTCTTATGCATTATATAAATATCCCTTTTTGAACTGCGGTGTCTTGGAGTGGATAGAGGGAAGTTCCTGATACTGTTGAGCTGTTTCTCAGTAGTCTCGATTCTTGAAGATGATTATATAATGATATGGCTTTTACAGTATGACTGTGTGATTGGGAAAACCTTGTGTCTGATGCTCCTTGTATCCAGGGAATGGATAGATGAGTGAAAATATGGATGAAAAATAAACAAATAATAGGGAGGACAAAGGGTAAAATAAATTGGGTGGATGGAAATACTGTGGGTCAATGAGAGGGAAGGTTAAGGAATATGGTAAGTATGAATTTTTTCTTTTTCTGGAATGATGCAGATGTTCTGAAAAACGATCATGGTGACGAATGCATAGCTATGTGATGATATTGTGAGCTATTGATTATAAACCATGTATGGAATGTTTGTATGTTAACATTTATCAGTAAAAATACTTTTTAAAAAAGACCTCTTTATATTGACTTAACATTTGTTTTCGTACAGTTTCTGCCCTTTGGTAAAAATTCTTCCGTCTCTAACCATGGAGCACATATCTATTTATTCTTCCATGTTGGAGACCTCTGGACTGTTTGTGCTAGCTCTCGTGCTGCCCTGAAAACCATTGTTTTTTTTTTTCCTCCAAAACTCCAGATTTTGACTCATTAGTGAGATATGAAACCTGTTTAATAAGTCAGGGACAGCATTTTCTGCTACAAAATAAAATTGAAGGAAACAGAACAGATCAGAGAAACTCTGATTATATTGTAGAAAGTAAGGGTGAGCTTTGTTTCTGTATTTTTGTGTGTGTGCATGTGTATGTGCGTTTAGTCCCAGTGAAAAATGTTTTCTTACTCTGAATGATGCTTAGTATATTTCCAGGAATGCTGTTATAAGTCTTCTCTTTTTATAGTGAGACATCTTTTGAATTGGGTACCATTTCAAGTTTGTAGCTGGCGACTCCGTCTGTGCCTTTAACAATTACCTAATCTCATTGAATCTCAGTCTCCCCAAGTAGTAGATGGATAGATAATGACATGTGTCCTCTCCTTTGCAGCATTGTTGTAGGGCTCAAACATGATGTTGAATATAATGTGAAGCTAATTTAGGAAGTGATAAATTATGAATTATAAAAGTAGTAGTAGAATAGTAGTAGACTTGAGAGTAATCTGAGTAGTAATAATTTGTCTTCCTCCTTTATCTCTTTTTCCATCTTTTTCTCCCCCTCTTTCACCTCCTCTTTCTGCTTCTACTTTTTAATTATTATTTTAGCTCCAGTCTGGAGTTTCCATTATCATATCTTAAATCAAGGGGCATTGTGATATGATGAGATGGAAGTGGGCTTTGTGAAGAAACAGACCTAACTTTAAATCCATCCTCTTCCACTCACTGGTTACACGACTTGAATCAATTTTCAACCACTCTAATCCTCAGTTGATTTTTCTTTTAAGATGAGAATCTCAGAGCCTAAACATTAATATGGATTCATGATTGAATTAGGTATGCAACATGCATGACACATAATAGAGCACAATAAATACTAGGTCCGTTTCTCCTCCCCAACTCACCCTCAATTCCTCAACCTCAGAAAAAGCCTCATCTTCTCATAGGTTGAAATCAGTTTCTTCATTCTGGACAGGGCTGAATCCAGACCCATTGAAGGGGAGGAAAGTGTGTCTGAAATCTCTCCAAGTATTTCTTGATGACAAAGTTTCTTTCTGGTGCTATTTAGAAAGAGTGGCATTTCTGAAACATGTGCCAGCTCCAGATGCCTTGGGATTCCAGGAATCAGCATGTTGTACTCCCTCCCTTTCATAGCAGCCTCGCTACAAGGAAATGGGAATAGGTTCCCAGATGACAAGAGAAGAGGCAGCACAGGGTTGAAGTGTGAGCCCTGGATGAAGTTACACTGTAACCTGGGTCCTGACACCTCATAATACTGAGCCTCGTTTTCCCCATCGTCAAATACGGAAATGGTCATCTCTGCCCTGCCTACTTCACAGGTCTGGAATGAGCATCAAATATAATAGAGGATGAGGCAATGTTTTGATTTGATGATCCAAATGGGAAGATTTTATTTTTGTGGACACCATTGTAATTCAAACCAAATATACTTTTTATTGAATTGATGGCTAACTCTAGATCTGTGCTGCCAAAGAAGTAATTTTTTCTTGCCATGAACTCTGCCTTTTTCATATTGAGGGTGAAGCTCAATCTCTGCCAGAGACCTGTCAGACTTGCCCTTCTGTATGGGATTTGTCCCAGGGGCACCCAGCCAGCCACTGTTCCTAGAGGATACTGCACCTCTATCGTCCTCCCCTCCCCATGATCTGTGTTGCTTCCAAGAGTCATTGAAATTCTCCCCCATTAGTTCTGCGTGCCAATCAAAGCTGGTTCCTCCATGTTCTCCCAGCATGCCTTGCAGCTCCATCCTTTTTTCTGTAATTTTCTCATGCTGTTCTGGTTTCTTTCTTTCTTTCTTTTTCTCCTTTTTGGGTGGTGGTGGTGGTATGTGTGTGGGAGCAGTGCGTTCCTTCATCCCTGCGGATAGATTTATCTCAGAAACCACCTCCTCTGTGAACTTTTCTCAGATTCTCCCAGCTAGAAGTAAATAATCTGGAATTTAAACAGTCTAGGTTTAAACCCCAGCTGCAGCATTTATCAAAGTGCAGCCTTGGGCTACTTCCATGCCTGTTTCTATATCTGTGAAATGGGTATAACAGATTTTCTCTCAAGGGGACAGTGGGATGTAATGACATGATGTGTGTTAAAATGCTTTAGTAAGTAGTGGATATTCGATATCTCTTCAGTGAGTGTAGGAATCATCTTGCTTCCTGCTGTTTTCCCAGCCCCAGTAGTGGGCGCAACATACAGTAAACATCTGATAAATATGCATGAATAAACTGCATTAATTGAAAATGTAAATTATTGCCTTCTGTCCTTCTTTGAAGTGTTCTCTCTGGAAGCCTAGAGAGGGGTCTCTTTATAACTAAGATCAGCTTTAAATAGTTGGCACCAATTCCTAGGGGCCCAGGGTCAGGGAAATGACCAAGCAGTCAGAGGTCTGGGCCCCCACCCCTCTTTCGCTAAAAATTATTCTGATTATTTATGTTTAATTATTAGTATTTGCTAGATTTAATTTTAGGAGAGTGCCTCAGCTGTAAATAATTTGAAAACAATTTCTTTAAATCAGTAGTTTTGGAGAGGTGGGTTGATAATTTAATGTGTCATGAAATATTTAGTGGCTCACACAGCAAACATTTTTAAGTGAAATAAGGAATATAAAAGGATAAGATGGATGGAATGGATTTGAATCCTATGAAACAGAAAGGAACAACATTTTGGAGTGCTTTGTTGTAAGGGGAAATTTGAGTGTGTGAAATTTAAGCTAGTTATGTATACATACATACACATACATACAACTATATGTATTTATTAATGTGAGTCCCAATGTGAAATAAATGTGATTGCATTATTTCATGGTGAGTCAGCATTGCTTTTATCGGCCATCTGGACCATAAGCTGCCTGACCAAACAAGGACCATAACTGATCCCCGTCTGGGTCTCCCCATCCCCTAATCCTGTTCTCAGTCCTTCAGAGGAGGCACTCAAGGTCTGCTGGTCAAATGGAATGGCTAGGAAGCACCAAGCTGTGTGACAGAGTCCCTATGAAGATGTAATATCTGACGTGTACAAGGGATAGAAGGAAATATGTTAGTAAAAGCAACACCAATGCCTGCTACTTAAGGATACCGACCACTCCTTAAATGTTTTGAAAGGGGCTTGGCACATTATAGGCTTAATACGTGGTTGCCATCACATTATGACCCCACTTCCTCAGTGACTCCCACTTCAGAATACCTACTGTGTGTCTACTGGGTACTTGATTTCATCTTATGTGAAACGTGTCTTCTATTCCTAGCACCATTCTTCCAAGATATTAATGCCCCCAATTAACAGATGGGAAAAGCTGAGGCTCAAAGATGCAGTCATTTGCCCAAGGAAGTAGAGGCCAGAGCTGGAATTGGAACCTTCACCCCCACCCTCATCCTATCTGTTAGGCTCAAGAACTCTTGCTCTTTAATCACTTCAGGAACCTGCTCGGTGCAGGTGAAGTAGGCAGACCAGGAGTATTGAGAAACCTCCAGAAAGACTTCCTGAAGGTGGGAATTACTTGATATAAGTGGACTGGGTGTGTGACTGGATGGGGTGGGGAGCAGAAGACGTGGGAGCTGATCAGGCAATTGGATTTCCAAGGCCCATCATTTAGAGGCTGAGCTCAGCTTCATCCTAGGACAGGAGGGCAGCAAAGGGGCTATAGGGTCATCACAGACATGGCCCCCTCCCTTATCACACCCTGACTCCCCTGCTGTGACAAAGATATCAGATAATGCCTGGCTTGCAGAACAGGGGACAAGCAGTAACTTGTTGAACTTCTCTCGCTTCTTTGTCCTTGTTCTTAAGTGCAGCAAATAATCCCCATGCTTTAGAGATGTGGCGAGAGTAAGAATGGGAGCACAGACAAAGCAGGAGGTAGAGGCTGTCACCGCATGGGCTACCCTCACCCCTTTGGTGGCAGTGCCTAGCAGGACTGAAGAGGCTGGACATGTGTCTACACAGCTGTTTCTCTAGCCCATCAGGTCAGTATGGCTGGAGGGAGACAGCCTGGATGGAGGCCACAGAAGGGTCTCTGGGAATACCCTCCGGCCTGGAGCTCTGATTGCCACAGGGCGTTCTGGAGGGCATTACTATTCCTGGCCTCATGGCCCAGAACCAGCACCTACACTGCCCTCTCCCTTCGTGGAGAGAAACTGGGAACGGCAGAACAGAAATGCAAGATTGACATGGGTCTCTGAACCAGTAGACTCAAGAGTGAGGAGGAAGACAAGCCTCATCCAGGTTCAGGGATGCACGAATGTCCTTCAGACGTGTTCAGGTGCCCTGACCCTGCCACCTATGACCACCTGGTGTGTCAGGCAGCAGACTAGGCATATTGCACATCATCTCACCAAAACTCTGTCAAATGTTAGTGTTCCCATTTCACAGAGGAGGATGCTGTGACTCAGACATGAAGCATCTTGCCTATTAATAATACAGCAGCAGCGGGAGATAACATCATATAGTACTTATTCAAGGTCAGGTACTAGCCTGTGTCCTTCAGGCCACACTGTGGGGAAACCAGAATTTACACCAGGGCTGTCTGACTTCTGAGTCCAACATCAGCAGCAGTATGTGAGGCTGCTTTGGCAAAAGCTTGATACAGGTTCAAGTCCAAGCTCCCAGACTACATGGTCTCTAGCAAATTCCTAAATCTCTCTAATTCTCTGCTTCCTTATTTGACAAATGAGGGTGATGATAATTGCCTCAGAGTTTGCTGATGACATGGCATAAGACATGTCATGTCACTGCCAAATAAATACGGATGATTTTTTTAAAAAGTGGCCTTATACAAAGAACATGGCCGGGGGACATGGGGCCATTTGCACCGTGCGGACAGAGACTGGGTCTGCCTGTTTCCTCTTCTGTCCTCAGTGGCTTGTGCTATGTTTGGCATATTTGGGGCATCAATGCTTTTTAGTCGAAATGACCAGCTTATAGATTGATGAATGAGCAAGTGAATGGAAGCAGTTGGGGTGGGTATTTGCAGCATCTTAGTTTCTGACCAGGCATTTTTTTGCAATGTAAGCTGCCATCTTTTAGTTCTTCTTCTCCAGATGGGCTTCTATGTGCACAGAGCAGGGAGGCAGCCAGTGCTGTTCAGGGCAGCCTGCTACTCCTCAGCTTCTATGCTCCATCGTGGAAGAAAGCTGCCTCTCTGACTATCAAGTGTGCCTGGTCTATCAAGTAGATGTCTAAATCACATGACTTCCATGTGATTTAGACATCTACTTAGGAATGCATCCCCATCATCACAAGACAATGCAAAAATTTCTGTTTTTTCTTTTCCAAAGATATCTCTACTCCAACCTAGAGAGAATATAGTTTTCTTGAAGATTGTCCCAGAAGAATTTAATTTGAGAGATCATTTTAGCCATTTCCATGAATAACATTCAGAAATGAAAATAGTTTTACCTTCGTCAGGTCTCCTTCTTTCTCTCCCCTCTTCTCTTAGTGGGATCCTAGCTCTCAGGGCCATTTGGGGGCCCTTCCTCCCCATCCCTCTTGCATCTACCTGATCTAGACCAGCATTGTCTCTAGCTGGGGTTAGTGTCGCTGCTTCTTCATTGTTCTCCAAGACTCCAGATTTGCCTCTCTCTGATTTATTCTCTACATTCCCACCAGCATGGACTTCCTAAAGCCAAATCCTGTCGTGTTGATTTCTTTCCAATAATAATTTAAAAGCTGGAGGCTCCTAATCTACTGCAGGAATGCCATATAGCATTGAGTATCAGAACAAGGGCTTTATATAGATTTAAATAAATTTCATTCACTTATTCAACATTTATTGAGTTCTGTCAATGTACCAGGCACTGTATAAGCAGCAGGTATACAGCATGAATAGAACCAAATCCCTATCTTCATGGAGCTTACATTATTGTTAGAGAGAAAGATAATGCGCAAATAAATTTATATTTTATTGTCCAACCATAAGGAAGAATAAAGTAGAATGATAGGATAGAGTAGTTTTATTATAAGTAAGGTGATCACTTCTCTAAGAAGGTCTTGAATGAGATGAGCAGTCAAGCCATGTAGATATCTAGTGGGGGGAGTGAAGGACAGACCTGGTTTGCTGTACTGAAGCCATCACTTTCAGTTTGTGACCTGGGACAAGTCATTTCATTTTCTTGTTTTTTTTTTCCCTCTGTAAAATGAGGATGCTGTGGTAGTTCCAATTTTTTTTGGCTTTGTTTTCAGCCCCATTCAGGTTTTATCTCATGCTTATTCCTGATCCAGCTTGGTCCAGCTACAATGAACCACTTGTAACTTCTTTCCATCTGCTCTTTACTCCATTTGGATGATCTTCTGCTTTCCTCTGTCTTATCCCTAACCCTCTCCCTTCTTCTAAACACTCCAATATTCAGATATTATCTTAGACATCACTTCTTTCTGGAAACCTTTGGTGATCCTTGCACCACAAGTCCAGGGTAAGTATTTCTGATGTGCTTCCATATTGTGGTGTTTCACAATCATCACAGCATGATTGTGTCTGCTTTGTCTCCCATGAGTCTGTGAACTGTGTGATGACCATCAGAGTCCAGTGTTTGGCACAGAGTAGGTGCTCCCTGAGTGTTTGTTGAATGAATGTATGAATGGTGAGATTTTTGGTAAGACACAGGACCAAATAATGAGTGGAAAAGTCCTTTGCAAAAATATCTATTAATAAATTAATAGACATGTGGAAATACTTGTGACTCAACTGAAATTGATGAAAATGTCCTGCACAGGGAAAATTGATGGAAAACTTATGAAATATAATTCCTGACATGCGTGAAGTATTTATAAATCCTTCTGTCTCCCTTATTTTGCTTGATCTTCACAACAAATTTGTGAGATTAAAAGGGTATATTTAAGTTGGTAGAGGATCACTAAAGGGCAAAGAAACTAGTGTCCTGCAAAGATCAGTGAAATTGAAGAGTGGAATAAGCAATTAAAACTGGTCTTCTGACTCCTCACCCATTGCTGGCTTGGCCAGCTTCTATGAATATATTACTAAAGACTATGGATATGAGCATATAAATGCATGCATGTGTGTGTGTGTGTGTGTGTGTGTGTGTGTGTGTGGTTGGGACAGCATAGAATTCAGAAGAAGCCTTCTGGTCCCACCTGGGCTAAGAAGTCCCTGTGGAAGCATCAGACAGTGGAAAAGCCCCAGGCTCAGAGAACATGTCTGCCACATTAGATGAAGCTGGTACATCAGTTTACATTAAGCAGGGTTGGCATTGACTGTGGGCCGTCAGTGAGCGATTCTCTAAGGAGAATGAGAAAAGAGATGAAGAGGTGGTGATGGCTGTCTCTGGGGAGAGTATCAACCTTGCAGGAACTTGACGTTGAGGTCTCAACAGGGTGGGACCAAGAAGAAAGCAAGTGGGACAGAGGATATGTGTGGGCCCAGGAACCCACAGACTGGGACTCTGGTCCAACTCTGTGCCTTCAGCTATGTGACTTGAGCAGGTGCTCTCTTCAGTCTGGTTTCAGTCTTTCTCCTTCTTTAGAATGAAAATAAATAGACTAGGTCAGTTATTTTTAAATCCTGGTCCTTGGAAATTCAAGCACTGATGATTGTGCTTCAGGGCCAAGGGGGAAGGTGTTGGAGGAGTGAGGAGAGGAACAAGCACACCCGGCTTTGTGTCCTCACTCTTATGGAAACTTGCCCTTTATAGGTTTTGTATATCAGCCTTTGAGTATAAAATTTTATTTTATTTTATTTTATTTTTTTTTTTTTAAGGAAAGACAGAGAGAAGGAAGGAAGGATAGAAGGAAGGAAAGGAGGAAGAAAGGGAAACATCTTTTAAACATTTTCTTGTTTTATTGTATTTTGTTTCTCCGTTTTTGTTACATGGGCTGGGGCCGGGAATCGAACCGAGGTCCTCCGGCATAGCAGGCAAGCACTTTGCCCGCTGAGCCACCGCGGCCCGCCTAAAATTTTATTTTAACAAGGAAAATTTGAAAATCTTTGGCACGATGATCTTAAATGACATTCTACTTTGGACAATCTGTGAAAGGAGATTCAGAGTGGGAAAAAAAGGCCTTGAATTTCAAATGCTCAATTGTCCAGGTTACAAGGAGGCAGATGTGGGATTAAACAGAAAGGACAGAAAGAAACTGCTAGCATTCCTGTGGCTTCTAGATTTAATACTTGAAAGAACAGACTCCCAAGGAGCCCTATATTTCCATCTTTTCCTTTAAGGTTTTATTACTGTTTTTCTTTCTTCTTCTCTCCAAGTAGCTGTTTGAAAAACTTTATAGGACTGTGGTTATGGTCCTCAAACCACAGCTAAGTTCTTTACTTCTTTTACACATCTGACTTACAGAAGTTGGTCATGAGCACACATGCTTTAAATACTCCCTGTTTCATTAAAAAGTAGGACTTACCAAATGCCAGAGGTGGATGCAACACAGAATGCTTCTGGTCCAATCCTCCCATTGTACATATGAGGAAATTGAGGACTGAAGAGGGAAGAGGCTTACCTAAAGTTATGTCATCAGCAGTGAGGCAATCCCATAGTCAAGCAACAAGGATGCAGCCCTGACAGGGGACACAACACCAGATGGTTTGCATGAGATTGTGGGAGTTGCTGAGCTTGGATTTAAATGTAGATTGTTGGCACTGCAGCTTACATGGGTTTTTTTTGTTTTGTTTTGTTTTTTTACCTTCTCTGCATGGCCTGTTTGAATCTGCACTACATGCTGCTTTCCTGCTTTTTTTGATGAATGCACGATTGTGCAAAATAGGCAGAGAATCTGTTCCTGTATCTAGAAAGGTGTAATTGACAGAGGTATATTCTTGTTGCTGTAAAGAGCACTGGACGAGAGCAGAGGTGCCAGCCAGCTCTCACACACACACACACCTCTTTATATCTCTGCCCTGCTTGGAATGTTCCAGTGGATTCCATTCCCTTAAGAATTATATCCCAACTCTTTGTTTTCACTTCTAAGACTCTGTGATCCAAACCAGGCAGCTTCTTCCTCCACTTCATCTCCTGTTCTCCTATTTTATGTCTGTACTAGATATTCTGAACCTCTTGTGGTGTCTCAGATGCTCCATGATGTCTTAACCATAGATTTTTCTCATGCTATTCCCTCTATGTGGAGCACTCACTCCTTTTTTTATTGGATTCCACTTAAGCCAAAGTAACTAATGCTTGTTATTTATGACTCAATTGAAGTCTCAGCTCTTCCTAGGAACCGTCACCACCGATTGAATTGTACAACCATCCTATGTGTGTATAGACCATCTCAAGCTTATATTCACCATAACGTTTAACTCCATATAGTCAAATGCCTGTCTTCCTATTTATATCCCTTTGGGGCAGGGAACATTGGCACATTGCCTGGCTTATTACAGTGGGAGATAAACAAATCTGCCCTTGATAGCCATGGTGAAAATACCTGAGACACTTTGAGCCTCACTTTCCTGGTCCTTGGAATACTGAAGCTAATATGACCATTGGGCAGGTGACTGAGAGGAACAAACAACTCTACATGTTAAATGGCTCATAAGCCGTGCTTCACATGAAAAGGAGTTGTCACTATTAAAACTCACACACATGGATTGTGTATCGTGAGCACCTGCTGACCCCAGAGCCTTGTAATAGGCACTGAGACCTGTAGGAAAAGACAATGGCATCGTGTTGTCTATCTCTGCTACCTTTCAAATGAGGCTCTATGACTCAGAAGGGTGGATCTCTCAGAAGCTGGCTCAGATGTGTGGGCAGTTGCTGGTTATGCCCACAGTGCTGCCTCAACTGGGAGGAGGAAACTAGCTGCTCTTTTGTTTCCTCATTTGAAATACATCAGAAAACACAAATTAATACCAGGCCTCCAGTGGGACAAATTATCCCATCTTCAAGACCCTCAACATGATTTTTCTTGCCTTCAGTGCTTCTTATCCATCTTCTGGTACAAATAGGTTGAAAAAAGGGGAAATAAGAATTCAGGGTACTGAAGGAGGGAGAGATTGTAGTCTACCCCTTCACCTGTAATTGAAACTCCCCAAGGAAAGAGAATAAGAAGGCTACCTAGTGAAAAAATTATTTTTATCAGAGCCATGCTCTTGTTCCTTAACCAGCAAGGCTCATGGACTCTTATAAATGAGAAAACTGAGGGGCAGACTGGTGCTGAGTTTTTCCCAAAAGCCTATATCACATGACTGGCAGAGGAAGGATTGGAGCCTGGGACCCTTGTTCCCAGCCCAGAATACTTTTCTCTGGACCACAGAGGGTTACTGCTTTGCTACCAATTCATTATTGCTTTGGACCAGTCCCTCTTCCTATCCCTGGATCTCAGTTTCCCCTTCTTGAAAAATGTAGTTTGATTACCTGGTATCTGAGATCTTTCTGGCTGCATGTTATGGTGTATATCTTTGAGTTGGTTCATTTTGTATCACGGTAGTTTTTTAAAGTATGTTCCATTCATTCCTTCATATTTCGTTGAGTATCTACGAAATGTCAGTCACCATCTTAAGTATAATGATGTCCAAGGCAGTGTCCATGCTTTCTCTCTCATGGAGCATAAAACTCTACCAAATCACTTTACTTGAACACCATAATTACATGGAATCTTGAATAGCGCATGAAATTTTATTGGTTTGTATGAGTTAGTGTGATGTCCCAATATATCCCAGAGTAATTTAGGCAGAGACTAAGAAAGCATTTGCAAAGTCCCCTTGGAGGACTGGGGAGAAAGAAGGAAATAGTAAACTTCCCCATCTGGGGAATTTTTGATATTTTCACAAGCAGTGGGGACCGCCAATTCAATAGGTTTGGCCTTCGATATTAGGGCTCGCCCCGATGAAGCTTATTCCTGCAAAGGAGAGATTACCCTACTGATTATTATGCCTGAATCAACCCCAGAGGCTCTTTTGTTGCTCAGATGTGGCCTCTTTCACTAAGCCAACTTGGCAGGTGAACTCATTGTCTTCCCCACTACATGGGGCATGACTCCCAGGGGTGTAAATTTTCCTGGCAATGTGGGACCTGGCTCCTGGGGATGAGCCAGGACCTGGCATCATCAGAATGAAAAAAGCCTTCTTGACCAAAAGAGGGAAGAAATGAAACAAAATAAAGCTTCAGTGGCTGAGCAATTTCAAACAGAGTTGGGAAGTTATCTTGGAGATAATTCTTATGCATTATATAGATATCCCTTTTTAGTTTTTGGTATATTGGAGTAGCTAGAGGGAAATACCTGAAACTGTTGAACTGTGTTCCAGTAGCCTTGATTTTTGAAGACATAACTTTATAGCTCTTACAATGTGACTGTGTGATTGTGAAAACCTTGTGTCTGATGCTCCTTTTATCTGGGTATGGTCGGATGAGTAAAAATAAATGGATAAAAAATAAATAACATGGAAAGATAAAGGGTAAAAATTGGGCAGAATGAAATACTATGGGTCAATGAGAAAGAGAGGTAAGGGGTATGGGATGTATGAGTTCTTTTTTTTTTTCTTTTCATTTCTTTTTCTAGAGCGATGAAATCTTCTAAAAATGATCAGTGAAGAAGACACAGCCATGTGGATATGTCATGAGCCTTTGATTGTGTAATATGGTTGGACTGTACATGTGTGGGTATTTTTCAATAAAAGTATTAAAAAAAAAATAAAGACAATATTAAACATGGGGGCAACTCTACCAGTCTCCCACAGGGATTTTAGATCCAAACAGAATTAGGATGCCCTTAAAAACAAACCGACAGACACAAAACACTAAGACTTATGTTTTATGCTTGTGGGTAAAAAACAGCCCAGCTGAAGGTGTTGTATTTATTCTGTGGGGACACTATGTATATTCTCATCTGATCATAATAAAGGCACCTTGGGAAGTCAGCAGGATTGGAGGGAATTCTCCCATTTTACTGATAGGGAAACCAAGGATTAAAAGAGAAGAAGGCATTTTTTTTTAGATTCCCATAGGCCATTAATTTTTGGCATAATAAAGTAGACACAAGTTGCCTGATTATTTAGAGTAGGTCCAGAGGATGGTACAGGAGGCAGGGACCATTTAGATGGCTGTGGAACAAAACTAAACACAATGGCTCTGCCTGCATATGCCATCAATATGAAGAGGGTCTTCTAAGACATAGGACCAGCCTCTGATCACAGCTTGAGAAGCTGGCTGGGCTGTAACTGGGGCAGAGGAGGTACAAGTTAGCATGCAGACCCCAGCTCTCTTCAGAACCCAGCCCCTTTCCTTCTCAGCCTTGGGTCTTTTATCAGCATGATAGGGATGATGCTTTCCTGCCTACTTCACAGCAGTGTTGATGTCAGTGAGACAGGGCTAGCTCCTTCGTGTTGACTTCATGGAAAGCATCTTTTTCTTCTGTGCCCAGTACAGTGTAAGTGCTCAGTGTTTTGCTCTGTCTGGGTCAGACATGGGGCCCTGGGATGGGGAGAAGGACAAAAATATTCTCCTCCATCCTAGGCAGTCGAGTTGATATCTTCACATATGCTATCCTTTGACCATCCCTTTAACCCTGTGAGGTAGCTTTTGCTCTCCCCTTATATGAATGGAGGAACTGGAGATCAGAGAGGTAAAGTAACTTTCCCTAGCCCACTCAGTAGGGATATGCCAGGGCTGCGGTCAGAAACCACATCCTGCCTTTTTCCCAGTTTCTCTGGCCTTCTTCTGTAACAGGGAGTCCCTTTGGGCAGGCTCCTGTCCAAAGCTGGGAGAACAGCCTGAGTGATGAACGGTGTGGGCAGTGGTTGGCCCCAAAAGGCCTAAAGATAAGGATACAAGCCATTAATTCTTGCTTTTCCTGTCTTTATCTTTACAAGTTTCCCATTAGACCTTCTTTCCTCACATTTTCAATTAACATTGTTTCCTGACGCTCTCTTATTTTTCTCTCCTTTTGTTAGAGTTTTTTTCTTTCTCTGTTCTGCTTTCTAAAAGTCTGGGTAAACTCCACTGGCCTCCTATTATGTTCTCCCTTATTGGTGCCTTTGCCTCCTTTCCTATTTCCAGAATATTCTTTGGACAGATAAGTCAGACCTGATCATTCTTCTGCCTCCAAGCCCTCACCAGATAGAATCCATGCACTTTTGCCTAGTCCAGAAGTTCTTTTAAGAATAGGTCTGGCTCAGTACTCTGGGGTCATTTGTCCACTGCCCTCCATTCCAGCAGTTCACAGCACTTGCTGTGCTATAACCAGTTTTTTACCTCCTTGCCCCCTGCCCCCTGATCACCAGCTGGAAGAGGAGACCATACTTTTTTCACCCCTTATTCCCAGTCACTTACACAGTGCCTTGCACATAGTAGATGCTCTAAATATTTACTGAATCAGTGATGAAATGTTGCAGACACTAAATCTCTATACTCTAAGCCAGGACTTAGGGATCTGAAATCAGTTCCAACATCGTTGTCTGTGTGGAAAGGACACTAGCAGGAAGCTATTGAAGTGATGCTTTCATAGCATTTTACAGATTACAAGTCATTTTAGACACATTAAATCCACTTGGTTCTTGCAACAACCTTCTGAGCCTGGCCGTGGCGATTTTTATTCCATTGTACAGAAGAGGATACTGAGACTCAGAGGAGCCACGTGACTTGTCCAGGGCCACACAACAAGTGTAGCATGGTGCCAGGACTCCCTGCATTACTTCTGCTGTTCTAGACCTTAGTTTCCCCCTAATGAAGACATTATGTCTTAATTACAATGAATGAGGGGGAGGAAAAGCCAGAGTAATTATTGGTGACACAGTGAGCAAGTGTAAAGCTCTTAGAAGAATTGAAATGCTCCCTTTAAAAAAAATTCACACACCGTACCACCCATTCAAGGTGTATAATCCGTGGCTCTCGGTATAATCACAGAGCTGTCCATTCATCACCACAATGAATTTAAGAATATTTCCATTACTCCAAAAAGAAAAATCCTGTACCCCTTATACTCTCCTATTAATGATACTTAGCATTGGCATGGTACCTTTGTACAATTTATGAGAGAATATTACAATATTACTGTTTACTATAAGCCATAGTTTGCATTACTTGTATTTGCCCCACATACCACCCTATTATTAATACCTTGTAATAGTGATGTACATTTGTTCTAGTTCATGGAAGAACATTCTTATATTTGTACGATTAACCACAGTCATCACCCACAACAGGTTCACCGTGTTATACAGTCCTGTTTTATCCTCTAGCTTTTCCTTTTAGTAACACATATGACTCTAAACTTCGCCTTCAACCATAGTGGCACCCGTAATTCAGGGCTGTTAGTTACACTCACAATAATGTGCTATTGTCACCTCTATCCATTTCCAAACATTTGCAATCAACCTTATTAGAAATTATTGAAATGCTTTCTTTTTGTACCTTCAAGGACTTTTTCATTATTTCTGATTCCTTACATTTGTGTATCAGTTGAGAGGTTCATAAAATGATTGTTTTCAACTGCCAATTCCATTTGCTTCTTACTTAATTCAGTGGAATTGGTGGAACAGGATTTTAATCAACATTGTCTTATTTTGCCTGCTCTACGTTACACATCACCCAGGCCCCAAAGGGAGAGTCTTGAGCAAGTCAGATGTGACCTCTGCTCCCGTGGAGCTTAGCATTGAATGGGAGGTGGGGAGTGGTGGACTAGTAAATACACAGTTACAATGCAGTGTGATATGTGTTAGGATCCTAGAAGTACGGGCTCTGGTGCAGCACTGAGAGCCCTAGGCAAGGAGGTGGCTGGAGGTTTCCAGGCAAAGTAGTGCTCTAAAGATTAAGAAGAAGTTAGCCCGGCACAAAGGATGGGGCAGATGAACTAGGCATGGAGAGCTTGTGATCTGTCAGGAGGCAGATGTAAGTTTGGTTCAAGATTATTGTGCCTACTTCCCGAATGAGCACATTGAGAGCCACGGTGGGGATGGGACCTGCTTGGTCCTTAAAGGTGAACCCAAAACCATGACTGAAGGCTCCTGCCTCCTGTGCTCTGGCCACATGGAGAGTCTCTACCTTTCAGGAAACTGGGGGGTAGGTGAGTGGAAGAGCCTGGCCACCTGGGTCGAAAAAACGTGGAAGGGGAGGCTTAGAGCAGGCTCCAGCTATCGGGGCCCCGGCGCCTCATCCCTCTGCCGCTCTGCAAAGTGGGCCTCCTGCCACTGAAAGATTAGTCACAGATGCTGCCATCACATTCATGATATTGTGTCAAAAAAAGCCGTGGGCCCGCATTTGGAAAGCAGGCTTATTAGCCTGTTATTATCCATTTACACAAATATTCCGAATAACCAGCCTTCAGATGGGTCAGATTAATTGCTTACAATCCTAGCATTGGTCACAGCTAATGGAAGTGGATACCTTCTCCTTTCAGAAAGGACACCTTCTCCATGGCCCTTACACAGACAGCATGCCCTGTCCTGTGGATTGCCCTGTGGGTCATCCACAGGCCTCGAAAGGATGAATGGAGCCCCCTTCTCACCTTTGTTCGTGGCTGTAGCCACCTTATCCTTGCCTCATTATTACCTGTTTGCTGTGTGTCTATCTCCTCTACAGAGCTGTGAACTGCTTGAGGGCAGATCTGCCTCAATTAACATTGGGTTTGACTTCACATATTGAAAAAGCCAAAATAGTAGTGCCTTAAACAAGATAAGTTTTATTTTTCTTTCATATAATAAAAATGTGCAATAATAGGAAAGCCAGGGCTGGTGGAGGGGCTTTACAGTGTCTTCAGGGACCCAGCTTTCCTTGCCCTCCCCACCGCCCCCCTTCCCTCCCCTCCCCTTCCCACCCATCCCCTCCCCTCTCCTTCTTTCTTTCCTACAGTTGTAATGTGCGGTATGTATTCTCATGGCCCAAGATGGCTGCAGGCAAGCTGGCCATCATGTTTGATTCTCAACCAACAGGAAGGAAAAAAAAAGAAAGGATGAAATGAGGCATACCTTCTAGGTGAAGCAGCTCCCTTTAAGGACTTTCTCCAGAAGTCCCTCACACCATTTTTGTTTATATCTTACTGGCTGGAACTTAGTGAAATGACTGAGATGCTGTTGTCAGCTAAGGATATGCCAATTCAAAAAAAATCAGGGCCTGATGCGAAGGAAGAAAGGAAGAATGCATATTGGGGAGGCACTTTGGAATCTTTGCTAGAGTATGTAGGCCTGATTCAGCTTTGTTATCCCTCACGAGGCCTTCCTTGCACACGATAGTTTAAGGATTGGGGTTAAGAATGCAAGTCAAGTAAACCGTGGTATAATTACTGGCTTTGCTGTTTAGTACCTGTGTAGCTTGGGCAAGCATTGTTTAATTTTTTTGAGCCCCAGTTTCTTTATTATGAAAATAGTCACGCTTACTTCATAGGATGGTTGAAGATTAAATGAGTAAATTCTATTAAAGTGCTTAGCAGGGCTTCTGGCACATAGGAAGGCATCAATAATTGATAACTTCTAGGATTATTAATGGTTGTCATTATCATTAAAGGAGCCAAAAAGGTGGGTATTATATTCTATTTTAAAGCGTTCTGGCCTTGGAATGGAAAGACCAATGCTTGAGACCCACTTATTCTCTGTGTGGCCTCTGGCAAGTCCTTAACCTGTCTTAGACTCAATCTCCTTTCTGTAAAATAAAGATAATTAGATCTGCTTTCAGTTGTGAGAATCGAAGAATTGCTTTCTATCAGAAAACAAAGCATTATACTTTGATGAAGGTAGGAGTTGGGTAGTGAGAAAACCATGAGCTAGGGAATCAGACAGTGTAACTTCACACCCCAGCTCTGCCCCTTATTAGATAAGTAACCTTGGCCACATCCCATGACCTTCTGGCTGAGCCTCAGTTTCTTTATTAGTACAAGAGAATAGCAATTTTTCCCTTTCATATTTCTAGTAAAAATTGAAGGGTGTTATCTTTGCAAAGTGCCTGAAACCACACAGTAGACTGAATGCATGACACTGATGATGGTGATGGTGATGGTGATAATCCACCCAATGCTTACTGAATGAATGAATAAATAAGCAGACTGCTACCCTGGAGTTGGTGTCCTGCCTCTACAGAGGCACACGCGGGGGATACACAAGAGCTAAGTTTCCCCAAATCAGCTTTTGCTCTCGGCAGCTCAGCTTACTTGGCTGATTCCAGGCACCTATAGAGACCACATGATATGTGTTGATCAACCCCCTTACGGATGTCTCCTCACATAGTCCTGCCCAAACATCACCTTCCATCATCCTCGGCCCCCTCACCACCTCCTCTTCAGAATCAACTCCCAGCTACTAGGCCCTCAGCCATGTCTCCAGGCCACCTGCATGTAGACAGCTAAGCGGAGTACCATAAAGCACTTCTGACTAGAGGATGACTTAATAACGTTACTTGTGGATTTTTTCTTCTAACAAGAGGCGATAACACTGTTAAGATATTGACACGCCCATACATCCCTGTTGTGTTTCCATGTTAGTCTTGCTTTTCCAGAACCCTTCAGACTTTCCTCCACTGAATACTGAGGACTCCCAAGCTCATTTGGCACAGGGAAAAACTCAATTATGCCCAACAGTAGAGTGTAAAAGGAATGGATGTTTGAGATAAATTTATAGGTTATAGCCTCCAGGTGGAAACTTGCCAGTTTTCAGTCCAGCAATCTATAGGAATGCTTAGGAGGATGCTGCCTAAATCCAGTGGAACCATTCCAAATGGGAAACACTCGCTAGGAGGATTTATAGTAATGCAAATGTCAAAGTTAGCTCCAAGTTAGATGAACCTAGATGGACCCTATGGAACAAAGGTTATAAAGGGAGGGAGGAGTGGGAAATAACCATATCTAGGGATATGTATTGTTTGATCAACAGTTTGACCACCCAGTTTACAAAGAAAGAAAAAGTCACATTTCATATGAAATCACAGATTATTTTCTTTTTCGTAAACATTGCATCATTTGCCTACAATGGGTCCACATTTCTAGAAGACAACAATTGGCCAGACCTGAGTAGCTGATACCCCTTTAGAAAGAGCACATGTGCTCTAGTTTGCCACAGTCCCCACCACTCCCTATTGACCTTTTGTTGCACTCTGCTTACTTACGTATTTATGTTCTCTGTAGGAATTTGCATTTGGTCCCCATACTTCAGCTTCACAAGATGCTCATTGCTTGCAGTGATCCAAATGTCAAAATGACCTCCAGGTGAGACCAGGTAGATCCTTAAAAAAAATACTTCCAACTTGTAGGAGTACAGCTCTGGCTGAAATGGAACTCAAACTAATCCATTAGAGAGACATTATGAACCATACAGACTCTGAGGAGCTAGTGTGTCAATTCTGAAAAGCATCAAAAGGACAAATTCACCTTAGTGGAGTTTGGTTTGTTTGACTCAGTTCTTATCAGGGCTGATGGTTCCACTGGTGTTGAGGCCTTAGGCTTGGACAGGGCAGCTGGCGTAGAGAGAATTGTCCTTTTCTCTTTCTCATCTGGAGTGACTCTTTTTTTGATGGACAAAGGGGAAGCCCAGAAAAGCTCAGGTGGAAAGGAGAATTGTGTCCAGGACTCAAGCCGTCAGGAAGAGGAGATGAGCTTTACGCTAAAAGCAGAAAATGAGGGCCAAGAGAATATGGTGAGTGCTGGAAAGAACATCTGCCCTGCAGGCAAAAAGCCTGTGTTGGTTCCCATGTTAAATCCTTGTTGTGCCATGTGGACCTGGTCAAGTCCCTTTGTTTCTCTTGGCCTCAAATTGGGGATTGCAGTAGATAAGCCCAAGAAACTCCTCCAAGGATTCTTATCAGAGCTGGAGAGAGGTATATACAGATAGGAAAGGTATGCACTGAAGGACAAGTCTGTAAGAAGGTTTTATCTAAGGGGTGCTCCAAGGTCTGATCTGAATTTATAATAACTACACTTAATTATTCTCATTGCTTAGTCTCTTAGCCCTCCACTCTCTGGCTTCTCATCTCTTTCTCCTCTCCCCCTCCATCACTTTGCCCCAGCCATACGCCCTCAGTTTCCAGGGACATCAAGGGTATTTCTTTAACCTCTAATTCTCTTTTCTACCAGGAGGAATTCTACTTTTTGAGGCTCAGTGCCTCCTCCTTGAAGGCTTCTCAAAGCCCTTCCACCATCACATATAGTCACACCCAAAGGCGACTGGCTTTGGAATTCCAGACATGATCCCCATACAGGCTCTACCATTTACCAAGAGTGCTACACAGTTTTAGGGGGGAGGCAGGGCAAGTAAAAGTGTGTCACAACAATCTATACCCGGGCCCTTGGCTTCTCGCTTCACCAGTGGCCCATCTCAGTTGCCATGGTGACCACAGGTGGATTAATTGACCTCTCTGAGACTTGACTTCTGCATCCATAGAGGATGAAAATCAAACTTATCTTACAGTATCGAGAGAATTAAATGAAGTAAGTTTATAAACCACGTGATACTCTGATATTTAGTAAGCATATGCCAAATATTTTCTCTAAATGTAGAGATAATGGTTGCATTTGTTTTTGGATTCACTTACAGCTCATGCCTGAGCCTGGCACATGGGAAAACTAGTCCTGGAATCATGGAACTTTCTTTTAAGGACTTAGCTTCCCCTATTAGCTCTGTGATCTAGGGCAATAGCTAAACTTCTCTGAACCTCAGCTTTGTTTTCTAAGAAAGGGAAATATTTCTACTCGGCTTCCAGAAAGCTGCTGTCTGCATCACCTGAGCTAATGTATGGGGGTGTGGTGGGATGAGGATGTCTCTTGAAACAGGAGAAAGCACTGTGCAAATGTTAGCTCTTTATTATTATTCCTAACAGCTCCTTTTCTCCAGCAGCATCCCAGAGCCACTTGCTGCCCCAACAGTGGCGCAGATGTTACCAGCATCTGTCTGGTTCTCTGCGCCCTTTACGGAGAGAGAGGGAACAAAGGAGGGAGGGAGGATTGTATAACAGATACATGTGGATGAATTTCACCAGCAGCTCTGCTGCCCCTCCCCTAACATAACCACCTGGGAAGATGGACCACTTCTGGTTCATTTCTGTGCTTCAGGTGCTCAGCCCAGTGCCTGGCTTTTAGGAGATGCTGAGGAAAAAAAGGCTGGATTGATTGGAGGGACCCAGGGCTGCCTTTTGCCAGTGAAGTCATGATATCAAAAGAAGGGTGGCAGAACCTCTCCCTTGCCAAAGTGGAGATATGACAGGCTGGCATTCAAGAATCAGGGTCTCCTGCTGCTTTGCTGGGTGACCTGAGGCAGATGAACTCCTTGGGCCTCAATTTCCACATTGGTAAAACAATGCATATATGGATCTAGGCAGAAGACATCTTTGTTTGGTTGATCCTTGAGCTTTGTGGGGCATCAGACAGCTAGGAAAGATGGAGCAAGTTTAAGGTCTGCAATGTGAATAATGTATCTTATTTTCTTCTTTTAACATTTTGTTTGCCTCTACTTGGGATGGTGGCAGGCCAGCCACTTGGAGAATAACAGCCAGTGTTTTTTTGAGTTGCTACCGGGTATCAGGATCTCCACACATTAGCTCTTTAATTTTTATAACAATCCTCAGAAATGGGCAACGGCATCATTATTTCTCTTATGATTAAACAGAGACTTGGAGAAGAGAATTCACTCTTAGGCCACACAGTGAGTCAGTGAAAGAGTCATCCACAATTTCTTCCAGACTGCCATGCTGCCAAGAAGCAGTGGGTTCCCTGCCACAGCAGGTGCTTGTTCAGGGCATAAGGACCAACTGAGAAGGGCAATGTTGGCGAGATGCTGCCAGGACCTGGGCCCGGGCCAGACGTGCTGGACATTGGCTCACCAATTTGTAGACTTGTAGGAAGTTCAGTGGGAGGAAATTTGGGTACAATCCCCCCTTTTAGATGGGGAAACTGAGGCTCTAAGAGAAGAAAGTATTTGACCAATGCCACTCACTATGGCAGCCTCCCAGTGTCAGGCAGACATGGGTTTAAACTGTCTCTCTCACCTGTGCCCCTGACATCCCTCTGTCCCTCAGGTGAGTGCCTTGAGAGGGAACTTAGCCCCTTCCCTGTGGTCACAGACACACATGGCTGGGACAAGGGACTAAGGGTAAGTACCAGGGAACCAGTAGGGCCTCTGCCCAGAGCCCAGGGACTCCTAGACCTCCATGGGTGTGCCTCACCCCTTCTTTCCCACATTCCAAGGTCTACCAGCCAGGGTTGGGAGCATTTTTATGAAAATACCTTCTCCCCACCTTCTGCAGATCTGGTTGTAATTGAAGCTGTGTGGGACAGTGGGGTTTTATTATATAACTTCACCTGAGCCTCTTCCTGCAGCCATGGCCACTGGCCGGGGATTCTTGGAGAGCACGGTTCTGTCCCAGGGGTAGGCCTAGCCTAAGTAGATCAGCCACCTGCTTGTTGGAGGGAGGAGGTGCCCTGCACCAGCATCTCCTCTCCACTCACCCCTTCCTGATGAGCTCATGGGCCCACAGAGGGGTAGAGCGAGGTGGGAGGCAGCATGACACAGCAGTGGGAAGGTGGTCCTCAGAGGGTTCATTCACCAGCACTTCTTCCTCTTAACAGCCTTGAGCAAGTTACCTAATCTCTGAGGCTCAATGTTCTTATCTGTGAAAAGGTGATAATATTAGCACCTACTTCACAAGCTTTTTGTAAGGATTAAATGAAGTAATATATGCAGAGTGAGTAGGGCAGGGCAGAGACTGGCACATAGAAGGTGCCAGACAAGTGGTATTCTCTTCCCTCCGGGGTGCCAGGTCTTGCTCTGAGTTTTGTAATCTGAGGCCAGCAATCCTGTCTGGACCAATGTCAGACGCAAAAACGAAGAGAGCAGCTATCTCTAATATGTATACATTTCTGAACGGACTTTCCTTATTGCCCTTCTGCCTAGTGATACGTAACACCATGTAGCCTTTACTAGGTACTGGACACTGTACCAAGGACTTGACATATATGAACTCATCTTACTCGCACACTTTCTATTATTGTGTTCATTTTACAGATGAGGAAACAAGGCAAAGAGAGGCTGTCACTTGTGTGGGGTTGTTGGCAGAGCTGGGAGGCAGATTCAGGGGCTTGTGGTTATGCCACTCTACTAACTCTTAAAATGTTCCATCTGTCCATTCATCCATCCATCCATCCGTCCATTATTGAGCACCTTCCATGTGCCAAACACTATTTCAGGTATTGGAAATAAGTATCACTGAACAGAGCAGATGACACACCTGCCCTCATGGAGCTTATAACTCAGTACAGGGAGAGAATCCCATGTCAGGGCCAGCCCCAGGATCCCACATCCCCTCTCCTTTGCTCATGCTTTTTTTTTTGGACAAGTTTCTGATCATCCTACAGCCTGACGTTTTTCCTCTTCCCACCCAGTGCCAACTTGAGCCCCAGGTTGTATGCATGCCGCCTTTGTGATTTAATCAGGGTGGTATTGGACAGAGAGCTTGGTTACCACCAGTTCAGAACCCTAAATTTCCATGGGTCCTCATCACCTCAGTGTTTCTGCCTGTGATTTAGGAATGTTATAATCCTCACATGTTGGTAATCATGGAAGGGAGCATGGATGTGGGGTCCAGTCAGAGTTGAGTTTATTTCTGAGCTCTGCCAGAAATGGCAGTAGCCTTGGGTCCTTGGACAATTCATTCAGCTTCTCTGATCTCCATAGCCTCATGTCTATCATGGGATTTAGCCTCTATCCCCACTTCCATCACACGTGCATTCCTGAAATCCCAGGGCTGGGAAGCCCACAGCTGGACTAAGTGGAGCTTAAGACCTGGAGTCAGAGATGCTTGCCTTTAGTGTCCTGGAAAATGTTAACATCTCTGAAACCCATTTTCCTCATCTGTAAAATCAGTACAAAAGTACTTTTTCTTCCAAGTTCAAAGGCCTGCGGACTGTGGGGCCAGGGCGAGGATGAAGGAGTGAGTGCCTCACTAGATCTCAGACACAAAATTTGAGGGGCACCAAAAAAACTCAGGAATCAAGATTACTAATATTTTAATGCAATATCTTTAAAAATCAAAATGCAAGTAGAAATAGGCCCCACTGAAGCCAAGATAAGGGTCAGGATAAAGTACAAGTGCAAAGTCAGGTACTACCTTTATTTAAAGTTTTGATATTATTTTTCATGATTATGAGGGTTTTGGGGGTGTCTCCAAGGCAAGTGCCTCACTTGCCTCACTCTAGTCCCAGCCCTGTAGTGCAGAGGTTCTCAAAAGATGTACTGATTCAGGGGGAGGGCTTTTCAAAATGAGTGCTGTGCACATGCAGCTGGCTTATTGCTGTTTATTAGTAGTTACAGTAATTCACTTTTAGATGGGTGAAGTTTATTTTGGAGGCTAGGAAGGCCCTTCTCAGAATTTATACCAAGTCTTACATGTCTGGATTCTAATAATGGGACTGCTACAGATTTTTTTGTATCCTGGAGCGAATTGCTTAACCTCTTTGTATTTTATTATCTGCAAAATGGGTGTTCTAGTTTGCTAGCTGCCAGAATGAAATATGCCAGCAGTCGAATAGCTTTTTAAAAGGGGAATTTATTAAGTTCAAGTTTACAGTTCCTAGGCCGAGAGAATGTCCAATTTAAGCAAGTCTATAAAAATGTCCAAATTAAGGTACCAATAAGAGGTTGCCTTCACTCGAGAAAGGCCGATGAAGTTCACGGTTTCTCTCTCAACTGGAAAGCAAAATGGGGAACATTGTGATGTCTGCTGGCTTTCTCTCCAGGCCTTACACTTCATGAAGCTCCCCGAAGGCATTTTCCTTCTTCATCTCCAAAGGTCTCTGGCTGCGTGGGCTCTGTGATTCTAGTGGCTCGCTCATCATTCTGATGGATCTCCTCTCTCCAAAATCTTCCTCTTTTAAAGGATTCCAGAAAAACTAAATCCAGACTCACCTGGAATGGGTGGAATCACAGCTCTGCAGAGATAATCTAATCAAGTTATCAAAATATAGCACTAATAGGGTTTAAAAGAAAAGGTCGCTCCAAGATTGGATCAGGATTAAACCTGACTTTTCTAGGGCACATAATCCTAGTGTGCCCTAGAAAAGTCCAAAAGTCACAGTTTGGATTTATTTCACTAGATGATGTATTTAATATGTTAGTGCCAATGCATGGCATGTAATATGGGCTTAGAAAATGGAATTTCCTATTTCTTTACCTTTCTGATACACTGCAAAGCTGTAAATACCAGTGATTTAACTAACACTGTTAAAATCACTGTTATGTGGATATTTTCTAAATGGCTTTCTTGCTTGTTGTCTGATCATGGAAACAACCCTTGATTAGGAGCAAGCAAGCCAGGTTCTAGTCCCGACTCTTCCACTAACAGGGTATCGACTCAGAGAATGCCTTTGTCCTCTCTCAGCTTTGATGTTCCCATTTGCAGAGTGAAAGAGTGCTGTTTTTTCTAATCTGCTCCATGGAGCACTAGAGATTTCATATCCCCAAACTCTACTTGAACTAGAACAGCACTTTATTTTTATGGTTTTATTCCACAACGAGTTTGCAATTAAGATTTTCTTAAAATAAAAAAAACAACCAAATAGTGTTCAAAAGCAGTAATGACAATGATAACACTGACTTACCTTAGCATCTCCAAGCTCCCCTCCATTTCTGACATTTGGAAAGTTGGGGTTTTAGTTTAGAGTGAAGAATGTCTCTACCTCCACCTGGTTTCCCTTTGGTCCCCATTGAGCATCTGTTCAGCACGTTCTGAAATCCGTGGTCTGCTGAAGGGGAGATTAGCTGCTCAGGGAGGATTAGCTCAGGGGGGATTAGCTGGAGAGGAATGGAGGAGAAAGAGTAGAGGCAGGAGACATGGTGCTGCAGTCTGAGCATCAAGCACATCTGTCTCATCTCTGCTGAGATAGTCGCCTCACCCTCCCAACCAAACACAATCCATCCTTGCCTACGGGACTCACACACACACACATACACACGCATGCATATGCTCACAGATAAAATGCACATAATAATTTTCAAAGCCTTTTTACATGCATTATCTCATTTGATTCTCCCAGCCACCCTGGGCATCAGGTAAGGTAAATTATTGTTGACATTTTATTGATGAGGAAAAAGAGGCTATGGCAGTTTGAATGACTTGCCCAAGATCTCATTAAAAAGATTAAGTTCCAAGTTCCTAGCTTCCACGGAGGACCTGATACTGGGTTAGCTCCAGCACTTTTCCCGATGGAGGGCCGGGTCCTGTCTGGAGAAATTGGAGGCAGAGCCTCCTCTCCAAATAGCAATCTGTCCTGATTTCTCCAGGAGTTCCACACCCAGCTTGCTCTCTGCCTGTCCAAAGGACTGCACACACAGCCTAGGTCCAGAGACGCTGGCCACTGAGACCCAGGGAACCTGAGACCCCAGTCAGTCTGCAGGAAGCAGGCTTGCGGACAGTAAAGGGGGAAGTTCCAGAAACCAGGCACCAGTCACGGGAGGAAGAGAATAATGCCTGAATGTTTCCCTGAGCAGGAGCTCAGTTTGAAACATTCTACCAAGTCCCAAGCATGATGAATGAGGAACAAAAAGGAAAAAAAATCCACACTTAGTTGCTTTGTGGTGAAATTTCAGAATTGTTTTGATAAAAGTCAGAAATGTAAAAGCTTTCAGAGAGAAAGAAAGAGAAAAATAACAGTTCTCTACAAAGGAAAGAAAGGCAATGGGGTTTCTGGTGAATATAATAATAATAGAACAATTTATAGAAAACTTTCTATGGACTAGTGTTCTAGTTTGCTAGCTGCTGGAATGCAACATACCAGAAACAGAATGGCTTTTAAAAAGGGGAATTTAATCAGTTGCAAGTTTACAGTTCCAAGGCTGAGGAAATGTCCCAATTAAAACAAATCTATATAAATGTCCAATCTAAGGCATCCAGGGAAAGACACCTTGGTTCAAGAAGGCCGATGAAGTTCAGGGTTTCTCTCTCAAGTGGAGGGCACATAGCGAACACAGTCAGAATTTCTCTCTCATCTGGAAAGGCTGGAAGGATAAGGTCCAGTAGAGTCCAGGAACTGTCTAAGTTACAGATGAGGGGCCGGATTCAATGCCCATGTCACACAGCCACATTGGAGAGAGGCCTTGGCTCATTCCTGAACAGCTAGCCTGGGTTCTTTGTTCCTGCAGAAACTTGTACATCTTGAAACAACCAGAATGTCCTGGAGGAGCAAGTACAGGCATTGGCAAAAATGGGCACCTCTCCTCACCGGGTAGGTGCTGAGATCCTGGTCCCTTCCCACATGGGGCACAATCCCTGTAAAATTGAAGGGGGTGGTGGAGCAGAGTAGAAAGCTACCTCTGGAGGGGCACTGGTCAGAATGATACACGTCCAATTCTTTATTCCAAACTTACCTGTCAGGTAATTCAGAGGCCAATCTTTAACCACAAAGCTAAATTCGGCATGTATAAATAAGAAACAAATAGGAAGACAGATCTGTAAGTAAGTGTATGCTGAAAAGTGGAATAAGGGCCATTATAGATGATTATGCTCTTGATAATCATAGCTCTCTATGACAAAGAATTTTCATTGTTTTAGTCACTCTGCTGGGTGCACTGGCTCATTTGATCCTTGAGTGGGCAGTACCATTAGCATTGCTTCAAAGGTGGAGAAATAGAGGCACGGAGAAAGAACTGACGTGCCTATTTACAAACCCTGAGAGATGGGATTTGAATACCTAAACCTTCCTGATGATAAGGTTCTCTGGAGATATGATTGTGTAGGGCTGGGTAAGGCCCAGAAACAAGTTTTCTTAATGAGCAAGTCCAGGTGATTTTCTGATCAGGCAAGAACCATACTGGGGGCTGTGGAACAGGGGATGATCAGCTGCAGCTGAGTATGAAGAAGCAAACACCTGAACCATGTCTTAAACGATGAATTAAGTTTGCTTTGACAGGAATGGGGTGTTTGCTTGTCTGAAGCTGTCTCCCTGGAATTTCTCCCCATTGGTTCTGATTCCACCTTTACACAATGCATGCAGTGTTTGCAGCCACTGCTTCAACATAGTCACACAGGTATGGGAAATAGTTTTACTTCCATCTTCTCTTTGTCCTTTTCTTTTCTGGTAAACCTCCTTGATTCACCTGCTGTGAATATTGTAGAAAATCTTGGCTCTCAATCATGGACTCAAATATCCTTCTCCAGTGTAATGGATTGAATAGTGTACCCCCCCTCCCCAAATTCATGTGGTCCTCGGGGACAACTTACAGATGAGTTGTCTTCCTGGATAGCTGGTTTTGGGGAGCTACCAGTGATTTCTCTATACTTAGATAGGCTGGATCTTGGGCTTCACCCTGGGCTTGAGCTAGGGACACTGTCCAGTCTTGGAAACCCAGCTGGAGCTGGACCCAGGGTGGACCTTGAAAGGATATAGATGCAGAATTGTAGGGAAGGGCAAATGAGTAGGACCTGGAAAACAGCCTTGAGAATGTGATCTGGCAGCCTGGTGTGTGACAGCAAGGTCTCAGGAGACAGATTTTGAGGTATTCTCTACTTGTATCATTGGGGCAGGGGAGTATTAGTATTACATTTAGGATGTTCCCTGAACCAAGAAAGAAAGAATCACTGACTAGCTTTCCCTGGGGCCTGTACCCAGTGGCTTGACATCTTGGCAACAGTGGAGGGAGTCTCTTGAGTTCAGAGGGTTATTAAGAATAAAGTGGTAGGTAACATGGGGTACTGAGGAAATACTGAATTCTGTTTTTAAAATCTCAGGAGATATGAAGCAGGAAGGTGAGGAGGAAAGGGTCAGCCTGGTGGGAACAACCCAGATACAAACCAGCTTTTGCTTTCTGTTCCTGTCATTCAGTGAACCAGCTTCCCGTGGAGGCAACTCTCTTCCACAGTTTCACTGATTGGCATCTTGTGCCCGACTCTCTGCACCTAGCAACTGACTTTTCTGGTGTTGGCTGAACAGGTGCAATAGGGGAGGTCCCCAGTCCGTCACAACATGCCTTCTAGACAATTGGCAGCTCCATCACTCATGCTGGGAAATGGCACTAAAACTATGTCTCAAAAGGCCCGTAGTGTGTGAGTTGTAATAGGTTTTGAAGAAGCTTGATGGATAGATGAAGAAAGGCATCAGAAGTATTGGAAAGCTTCTGGATTTACAGCTTTGCTTTTTGTGGTTCCATTTATTCTCTGCCCAAGCTACTGTTGGTGTTTGGTTTCTTCCTTCTCTTTAACTTTTTATTTTACTAAGCCCTTATATGTGTAAACCACTTTTGCAATGTATAAAGTTCTTTTATAAATATAATTTTCAGCGGGGTCATCACACAAAGAGAAAATGATCATGATCATTTTAAAATTGAGGAAACTGAGGCTCAGAAAGGCAAAGTGGCTGACCCAAGGCTGCACAGTTAGTATGTGCCAAAGCAGGATTTGAATCCAAACCCAGTGCTCTTTCAGCTACATCATGGTTGTCCCTTTTCCTTTCACTTCAAGTTCTATCATTTTCATCAGATATAGGAATAGAAAGATAGCTATCAATTTTTCTTTGGAAGGTATATAGATAGTTGGGCCTGGGTCCCCTCACTTCTTTACTCTCTTGCTCAGTTCCTCCTGAGAATTTACAAACAAACAAATGAGCTTGGAATTCAGATCTTTTCCCCTTTGTCCCAAATTAGTAGATGAAAGTAGCCAAACACTTGCTAATGACCCCAATAACCAGCATCCCCTCTGTATTAGTTTGTTAAAGGTGCCAAAATGCAACATATCAGAAATGGAATGGCTTTTAAAAAGGGAATTTATTAAGTTGCAAATTCACAATTCTAAGGCTATAAAGATGTCCAAACTAAGGCATCCAGTAAATGATGCCTTGGCTCAAGAAGGGTGATGGGTCTGCAGTGCCTTTTTCAGCTGGGGAGGCACGTGGATGGATCTGCTGGTCCCTTGCTCCTGGTCTCCTTTGTTTTCACCTTCTGTTACCTGTGGCTTCCTCTCCAAGTGTCTCTGAGCCTTTACTTAGCTTCTCCGGGACACAGCTCTTGGTTCTGGCTTGCTTAGCATCTCCTGGGAAGGCACATGGTGACATCTGCTGGGCTTTGCCCACATCTAGGCATCTGCTCTCTCTTGTCTCCAAACATCCATGTCTCTGTCAGCTCTGAAGCAACTGTTCTCCAAGTGTCTGCATCTGCTCTGAGCTTTCTCCAAAATGTTTTCTCTTTTAATGGACTCCAGTAAACTAATCAAGACCCACCCTGAATGGATGAGTCACATCTCCATCTAACAAAAAGGCCACACCCATAATTGGGTGTGCCACATCTTTGTGGAGATAATCTCATCCAAAGGTCATGCCCACAGCTGGGAGCACTACGTGTCTGTGGAAATAATCTAATCAAAAGGGCTTCCACCCTGCAAAATTTAATCAGGATTAAAGGACATGGTTTTTCTGGTATACATAGTAGTTTAAAACTGGCACACCCTCTCTAAGCCCTATTTGGAGACTAACAGCAAGGCTTTCTCTTATTCACTGACTACCTTCCAGGCTTCAAGCCCTGGGTTCCATACCAAGGACTCAGAAGATTCAGAACCAATGCTTGCCCTTTAGGACTACTAGGCTGTTTGGAGAGACATTTGTCCATCCACTCACTTATCCATCCATCCATGCATCCATCCATCCATCCATGGATCCATGCATCCATCCAAAAATATTTATTAAGGACTGAAAAAGCACAAAGTGCCATCCTCAGCACTGTAGAAACAACAATGGACAAAACTAAGGTCTGACTCAGGGAAACTCCTATTCTATTTGAGCTGTAAACAAAGTTAACACGTTTAAGTATAATATAATGACAAGGAGAGGTAAATGCTTTAAAAAAAAAAAGTAAGTGAAAACAAGGAAAGGGGATAGAGATCCTGCAATGGGGAAAAAGGAAAAGGGAGTAAAAAGGGAGGTCTTTACTGATGAGCATGAGTCTTCCTCAGAAACCAGCATTACCTCTCTCTCCTCTGCACTGTTTTTCTTTTCCTCACCAAGATTTCTCAAGAAGCCAGCATTAGGCTAACTTTTGTGCTGCCTACTCACTTCAGACTCCCTGCCAGTTTGAAAGATTACTGTGTGTGCATTAAGTATCACCTAGGCTCCAGGTCTCAGTTCCCTCTAGCTTCCCATGGAGTCTTAGCACTTCTTCCCACCTCCAAAGGTTCTTTTGTTGGTGCAGTTTTTCAAGGTAACCATAGTATTAGGAATCTCTTCACTGCCGAAAGGCCGCGAGCTCCACATACCTCCGACTTTTCCAAGTGACCAAGAATTCCAAGGTCATTATGGCAGCTCATTGCAGGGCTTTGGATTCTGGAACCAGTTGTGTGTCCTGACACTAATGTGCTTTGCATCCTGGGGTGAAGTCAACTCCTGGAAGTTCAATTTTATCATCTGTTAGATGAGGGCAGAGACAGGGCTAGGATTTATGTTTTCTGATTTCTTTCTCAGTGTGTTTCTCATCTGTTAGAATTGTTTAAACCATTGAGCACTAATGCTATTCTGGACATTCAGCTGAGTTCCTTTTGTGCATCTACCCATTTAATTCTACAGTAACCTTATTCATTGAATAGTGCTATCCCCAATTTTCAGATGAGAAACCTGAGGCTTAGAAAACTGCAGCGACCTACTCAAGGCCTCACAACTTTGAGCAGGAGTCAAAAACAAGGCCATCAGCTCTAGAATCTCCACTGCTAATGCACTATGCTGTTTTATCCAGTCTTTCCATTAAGTTTTGGATGTGAGTATACAATGGGTTGATTGAGACAGCTCTCTGCTACTGTGGGACCTGAATATAGTTGGAATTGCAAGAAAATGCTTTTTATTCCCATTTCTATATTTCGGAACCTGGAAGTTATGAAACATTCTTTGTTCCTTACTATGTTTCCCTCTAGCACAGAGCTTAAAGAACTATATGTTACAGTAATTATTGGTATACTCATCTATTTCCCCATTCTGACCAGGTGTTCTTTGAGGGCATATTTGCATGTTCCTGATGCCTTGCAGAAGGTTTGGCACAGGGCCAGGGCATAACAGTAATAGTAGTAACAATTAGGCCAATACAACTTTTAATGTGTATTGAAAGTTTTGTGTATATGAAGGTCTATATTTTTCATTCATCTTATTTAATCCTCACAACTGCTCATTTTTGGGAAGTGATATTATTCCCATTTTAGAGTTGTGAAAACTTGGTGTCACAGAAAACTTTCCTAGGTCATACCACTGGTGAATGGCAGAGTAAGAATTTAAGCTTGGGTCTGTCTGATTCTAGGCATTTCCTTAACCTGGTGACTGAATAAATCAGCGAATGAGTGCAAGGTTCCTCCCAGGCCATCAGGTTCATGACTCAAAGAACAGGAAGAAAATCAGTCCTCTTAGAGATGCTTTTGCCTATTTCCTCCATTCATCCATCTTTCACTGCAAGATTTGAGATGGAGCTTGAGAGGGAGCTTGATGATACAGAGTGGTGTCCTGATTTGTGCTAAATGGTTCCTGTGGATTACCTTTAACCCTCTCTCATGCTCATGTAGAATTGCCACATAGATGCAGGTTTCAGAAACCTACCTTCAAAGAGGTATTGATAATGGAGTCAGTCATTAGATCCATTCATTCATTCCTTTGAACAAGGAATTGTTCATGGTACATGGCACAACTCTGTGCCATGTACCATTCAAATTCATTCAGAAATACATAAAACACTGTCCTTGCCTTCACTTTTTTCAGTGTAGAAATGTGATAAACACATAATGGTATGACCCTGGGCTAGCTTTTGGGAGCAATGATTATTAAGGATCCACTTAAGGAGGCACTTGGGGTGGTGGAAGGTGGTCAAGCTGCAATGCTGCTTGCTGTGTGCTCTGGCAGAGGGGATCGTAAGTCCTCACGGGGCCTGAGAGGTGGGCTCTTAACCCAGCCAGAGAAGGGTAGTTGGGAACCCGTGACCCAAGAACTAGGGGTTGAAGGGCTTGAAAACGAAGTGGGGGAAGAACGTTTCAGGCAGAGGGATCAGCGTGAGTGAAAGCACAGAGGCGTGAAATGGTGAGAGGGACACAGGACAGTTAACTGATTGAGTACGTGCTTCTGTAACTGTGATACCAGGCAGGATGTCATAAGAGTATACGCATTTGTATTTCATCCGGACAAAAATGCAGGTGATTTAACCTGTGCCTTTCTAATATCCTAAAATGTTGGAGCTGGAATAACTCTTAGAAATGATCTAATCTCACTCACCCCAAAAGACAGTGAGGGCCCTCGTCAATAGCATACGACTTGGAATCTGTAGGAGGAAAGCAGGGGTGAACATAGGAATGGGTTGGGAAACTATGGAGAACATTTCATGCCATTGTGTAGGGGAAGCAGTAGCTTTACCATGGTTTCAAATCTAATTTTTCAGGAAATAAAGCCTTGCATCAATAATAAGAATACAAGTATTTCCTGAGACCTATTACTTGTCAGGCATGATGATAAGTATGTTATACAATGCAATCTCCTTTAATCCCCCCCAGACATCCTGGTTAGATGTTAATAACCAATTTACAAAGGATGAGACTGAGGAAACTCAAGTGACTTATAGAAAGACACAGAGCTGAAAGATACCATGACACTATGGCCATGTCTCAAACTCATGTCTTTCTGACTCAGTGGTATTGCTGGTGTCCAGTGTTCATTGATAAATTTCTGTAGTATTCTGAATGATCTCCCAGGCTGATGTGAAGATCTGATAAGCTAGGGTTAGGGCATGGGGAAGCGTGAAATTGTTCCAAAGAACAACTGCATTTTTACTTTATTCCCTTGGCATAATCTTGGGGGTGGGGGTAGGGAGAGTGTCTACATGATAGGTAGATGGTTTGTTCAGAATTTTTTAAAGTTTCATTTTCTATAATGGGATCCCTTTAAATAGGTCACTCTGTATCTGTCTAGAGGCAGAGATAATTATAGGTAACTATAGACATATAAGTTAGGTGTGAGTATATTTATACAGATGTAAATATATCTGAATATATGTGTGCATGTGAATATATGTGTGTGTATATATATATATACACACACACACACACATATATACAAATCTATATATGTTGGTGTGCATTTATGTTCTCCTAATTGTATACACATGAAAACATATCTCTTTATTTGATTATGTGCTGAGATCTTGAAGCAATCTTCGGGGATCTTATTCAGGAAAAATAAATACATACATATTTTGACCTCTAATCCAGTGACAGAATCCCAACTTCAGTGTCGCTGTTGGCATTTTCTTCTTCTTTCCTTTTCCATGCCAACAAAATACCAAGTCTGGGTATGCGGTTGTATATGTCTTATATCTTCCCCATTGTTTCCAAGTCTCTGTAATATTGACATTTTGGTCTGGATAATTCTTTGTTGTACAGAGCTGTCCTGTATTTTGTAAGATGTTTATAGTTTTCCTGGCCTCTACCCATTAGATGCTAGCATGACATTTACCCCTGTTGTGACAACCAATTATTGCCAAATGTCTCTCAGGGGACAGAACTGCCCACAGTTGGGAATTGCTACCCTAGGGTAGTAACAGCTACCTGAATGGTCTTCCTGTTTCCAGGTTTCCATCCAGTGTGATCTTTCCTAGGTTAATGGGTGATTTTGCCACCTTACTAATTGAAAACAAACAAATTAACAAACAATGCAAACCTCTCTACATCCTCAGAGCCTGAAGAGTAGACATGAGCTTTGCAATCTGGTTTTAACCTATGCTGTCTTATTCCATAGCTGCTCCCTCAAGCACTAGAGGAGATGCCCAGTGCGTGAGGGAGCGGCCCTGCAGTTTACTGGAAACTTCTCCATTTGGGAGACCTTATCCCATATATTTGCTCCTAGTTGTGCAGCCTCAAGGAAGTTTTTCCCCTGATCTTCCGTTTTTCATCTGGGCAGTAGGTATAATAATCTATCGAATAAGAAAGCTAAGAAATGAATATCAGTAACTTCAATACAAGGTAGAAAGTACTAAGACTCCTTCAGTGAGGGTAAGATGAAGTGCTGTCGGAGTTCAGAGGAAAGAAATTCTTTGTTGGAGATGGGAGAATCCAGAGCAGTTGAGGTAGGAGGTTACATTGGAGTTAGCAGTGAAGTCTGGGTGGTATTTGAACATGCAGATGTCAGAGTGGGAAATAAGAAAGAGGACAGGTTCTAGGTAGAGGTAATGAATCTCAGGACAGTCAGGGGCAATAGTGAGATTCAAAGTGGTTGGATACTTAATGCCATGAGTGCTGTGTAATAGGCACTTGTTAGGGTTGGCTCGGCATGGAAGCCCAAAGCACGCATTTTAGACAAAGGTGGAGATCCGAGTGTGAAGAACCTTAACTGCAAACTGTAAGGCTCCCCAGTTTAGTCAGTGGTGAAAGGGTCTCTTTCCCTTCTCCATTGACTCAGACATGGGTGGGAAGATGAGATGGTAGGAAGGAGGATGCATGGAGGATAGTGGTGGAGGAAGAATAAAGTTAAAATTATCGTGAATGAAGGCAAGTAGACTGGACAGTAGGAAAGCAGTAGGATGGAGAGAGAAGAAAGGTTGTAGGTCAGGATTTGCATGATTTTTAGCAGCTTTGGATGGAATAGGCTGCACATTCTGCCTCTAATCTCATTTTAGGATGTTCGGTGGCCACAATCAAGTCACTTACACTGTCTGAACCTCAGTTTCTTTATCTGTAACACTAAGGGTTTGGACCATTTTCTAAAAGTCCTTCTAGCTTAAACACAGACTGGAGCCCAAAAGGAAAGTCGTTAGGGAACTTGGAATCCCAGTCCCTTTTCCTATTACCTCCATCACTCAGTGAATACCAAGTAGACATCACCAATACCCAGCCATCATGGGGCAGGCTGGCAGTGACCAGAAGCAAACGGCAGAAGAGAATGGCATTATTTGGGAGAATATGCATGTTCACAGCTCTGAGGATTAAAGGCCCATGTTCTTATCACTGCTGAACAGAGTATTATAAATCCAGTCTTAGAATACCAAATCCCCTTGCGGCTTGGCCATTGTGGGGGAATATTAAAAAGGCTGGAGACAGAAATAATCAGTTTCCGAATGACACATTGTCAAATAAAGCATTTCTCACATTGTCCCTTTCTTTCCTTTCTCTGGCTCCTTCTCCTGTGCCTCTATATTTTAACAAGGAAAATAGATTAAAATGAGGCCAGGCTGAATGATGTTCTAAGTTTGACTTTTCGGGAGCTTTCCCAGTGGCGTGGTGTAGAGGTGTTGTTTTTTGACCTGTGTATTTTTTTTTCAGCTTTGGATATTGTGTATATAAGCAAACCAATTGAAATAACTAGCATGAAGATAAAGGTAGAACAACTAAGAGGAGTCACTTGAAGGTTTGATCATGAGTCCTGTAGATATTGGGGTCAGAGCTAACGTTAAGACTTTAAGATTTGCATTCCTCTGGCAAGCTGTTCAAGATTTGAGGCTTCTGGCTATTAGCCCCTTCTCTGGGCCAAGCACTGTGTCTTAGTCTGGGTAAACAGGAAGGAGTGTGAATCAGGGCCATGTGCTTAGTGAGCTCAGGACCTTGCATGAAAAAGAGGTTAACTGGCAGTGAGACTGCAGCAACATTGTAGGAAAAGTGATAACCCTGGGGACTCAAAGAGGCAAAGAGGCTCTCTGAACAAGTGGTCTCCCAACTGAGGTGATGGGGCGAGTAGACAAGAGCCTGTGAAAGGGATTAAGTTTCTAGGGTTGCCGTAACAAATGACCACAAGCTGGG
The DNA here is from genome assembly GCF_023851605.1 of Tamandua tetradactyla. Lineage (NCBI taxonomy): Eukaryota > Metazoa > Chordata > Mammalia > Pilosa > Myrmecophagidae > Tamandua > Tamandua tetradactyla. Next base: position 40,424,385 of record NC_135328.1, read on the forward strand.
TGCCTTCAAACAACAAAAATTTATTCTCTTGCAGTTAAGGAAAACCAGATGACTGAAATCAAGGTGGTGGCAGGGTTGGTGTCTTCTGGAGGCTCTGAACTTCCATGCTTCTGGTGTTGCTGACCATCTTTGGTGTTCCATGGCTTATGTTTGCATCACTCCTATCTCTGTTTCTCTCTTCACATGGACTAATCTTTTTGTGTTTCCATGTGTCCTCTCCTCTTCTTATAAGGATACAAGTCATTGGATTTAGTATCCATCCTAATCCAGTAGGACCTCATTTTAACAAATTATATCTAAAAAGATCCTATTTGCAAAGAAGTTTACATTCCAAAGTTCCAGGTGCACATGACTTGTGGAGGATACTATTTACCCTACTAGAGGAGTTAGGGAGATGGTGCTCATGGCTGAGGGAGCAGCCAGTGAAGAGGGAGCATCACAGTTTGGGGGAACACTAACCATTCAGTGTGACTTTAGGACAGGCTATGATGTGGGCTTGTGGGGGCCTGAGGCCAGAGGAGGAAGCAGGGACTCAGTCATGAAAGGCTGTGGATGCCAGGCTAGGGAGTCTGGACATAATTCTGAGTGCCCTGGGGAGCCACTGCCAGCAAAGGGAGTAAAAGGACTTGGTTTTGGGAAGAAGGACAGGGAGGCTGATGGAATGTGGCCAGTGGTGGTTGACTGCTTTTGTGCCAGACTTTTTCACCCAGAACTTTTATTGTGTAAGAACTCTCAGACCCATTTTAAAGGTCGGCCCACTGGGGCCCAAGGAGTATAGTATCATATCCTGCTTGTCCCAACCAGCAGCAAGCACAAAAGCCAAATTCACATGCTGGCCTATGTGCCCCAGATACCTGGCTTCCCCTTTCTATCACTTACCCTTTTCTGGCTCCACTAGAGAATCTGAGATCCACTGTCAGTGGGAGATGAAGAGGAGTGAGCTGTTCCTACTCTAGAGAGATTTCTAGTAGGGAAGGTTCCAGAGGTATTGGGATACTTATTCTCTTTGTCATCTCTTCCCCAGTTCCTGCCTGAGAGCTTAGTGAGAGTCTTAGATTCATAGAAGAAGGTAAAACTGATTGCCTTCAAACCTGTGCTGCTTGCAATCTAGCAGAAACAAGCCCCTAACTAATAGACTGGAATTTTTATTTCTGGAACTCACTGCCACTTCTCCAACCTCCTTTGTCTTGGGCTGCCCTACAGTAAACACAACCCAAATCAGATTTGGCATCTGGTTATATCTGAGGCCAATAGGTCCTCAGGTGCCACCCCTTGAGCCTTGGCCTTGACTTAACTTGCTTTCTAAAAATTCACAGCCTTCACCCCTACGTCTCTTCCTCCTCAGTTCCCCTCTTGCCCTGCAGCTTTTTCTCCCGCCTGGTTTTGTGTTTTTGCTTTGTGTGGATACTCAGTGGCTGGATGCTCTGGCCCTGATCACCTCCTGATTGATTTCTCCTGCCTCTCTGTTTGCTTGTTGTTGGTGAAGGAAGCTTATAAAGAAGTGGAAGTATATCCTGTCGTAAAGGCCAGTGAAGCAGCCTGGGCCCAACCCAGAATGTGGTTTCTTCTTGATTCTGAGTTACTCATCTGCTTTCTTTGAGTGGAATCTCCCACAAGGTCAGGGAGGAGCACATCGTTCTCTTGCACTTCTTTCCTGGTGCACGGCATGCTTGAGTAGGTAATGTGTTGGGAATTGAAACCTTTCCCCCCACAAAAGACATATTCAAATTCTAATGTGGAAACCTGTGGCTTTGAACCCATTTGCAAATAGCCCCTTTTGCAGATGTTGTTATTATTTGAGGTATGGCTATATTGAATCGGGGTGGGTCTTAATCCATGTTCTTAAAAGCTGTAGAAAGAGAGAAAGCTACAGGAAGAAGCCAGAGGTCAGCAGGAATGGGAAGAGCTCACAAGGAAAGAGTCATCACCAAGTGGTATGCAGTGGGAGGCAGAGATGCAAATCAATGATTTCCAAGGATTGGAGCAAGCCAGCACCAACATGCTGTAGACTTGGGGAGAAAACCTGGCCTTACCTATGCTTTGACCTTGGACTTCTAGCTTCCAAAACTGTGAGACAATAAGATTCTTAGTGTTAACCCATGTGGTATTTGTCATGGCATCTCTGGCAAACTAAGACATAAGGATGCCACATGCATTTCCAAATTTGATTTGCACAACAGCCCTGTGGGCTTCAACAATAGTTTTCCTGTGTCACGAGTTTACCATGTACCAGGCACTGAGCTAAACACTCTACATCCATTAACTTATATCTGACCTGCCTCAATAAGGAGTTCTGATGAAATTTTATGGGTGAGAAAATTGTGCTTCAGGCACATTATTTCCTTTGCTCAAGGTCACCTACCTTATATATGGCAGCATGAGATGTATCCAAAGTATACCTGACTCCTCAGACAGTACCACTAGCCATGGGCTACACTATTCAGTGTATTGCTAAGTCCAATTTACAGATGAATCAACTGAGGCTCCAAAGGGGCTGTGGGCAGCCCAAGGCCATGGAGTGACTAAACTTGAATCCAGAGCCTTTTTCCTGCATGCCCTGAGATTGTATCCAATTTCCCATACTTCACTAGGTTTTTAGGGTCTGGGAAGGATAGGCTGGTAAGAGAGGTGCTTGTGACATTGCACAGGCTTCTAATATTCTTGGGTGAGGCCTGCTGAGGCCCTCCAGGAGCCCAGTTTGTCACTCTGTTTCTGTACGTTCGTGGCACAAGCCTCTGATGCTAGGACTCTCCTTTGGTCAAGTTCTGATAATAATACAATGATCTGCTACAGAAGCTACATGCGTGGTCAGGGGTTCAAAAAAGGCTGATGTGAGCTGAGTTCAGGGCAGGTTTGGGAGTGAGGACAGGGAGCCTGTGCCCCAACAGGAGGGCCAGAGCCACTGGCCTGGCTCATATCAGATGGTAAAGCTGGGGACCATGCATTCAGTGGATTGTTGAGCTAAAAGGACCCTCATACTCTGACAAAGCAGTGTTGGTTCCCTCTGCCACCTCTTTCTGGATGTTTCCTTATGCTGAGAAATCTGAACCTGGAATTACCTAGGTAATTTTGATGAGGTAGAAAGGAGAATGGGGAAGAGCTAATTAGGATTTTGATGTTGCTTCCCTATCCCAAGCATGGCTTTGAAGTCATGTTGAAATCAGTCTGAATCACAGCAACCCAACCTTGGGTACAGCTCCTGTCTCTTCCTCAGTTTCCTTACTTAACATGGGACAATGATGCCTAACATGCACGGCTGTAAAGGCAAATAGGATAAAGCATATATAAAGTGTCTTGTCCTGATTGAGAAGTATTTAGGGACCAAAACAAGTTTTGCAGAATAGGCTTTTAGGAGCAGAAGGCCAAGTCATTCATTCATTCTTTCTTTTATTCAGCTATTCAACATTTAATGTGCAGTTGCTGAATGCTATTGACAACAATAACAGCTAACAATTTGTGAGCAGTTACCCTGTGCCTCACACTGTTGTAAGCATTTTACAGGCATCATGTTTAGCCTTCATGTCATGTCACTGATTAGGTGACACTGTGCATATTACCCTTATTTAACCAATGAGAAAACTGAGGTTCTGAAAGGTAAAGTGACCTGGTCAAGGTCACACAGCCTCTAAGTAGTGATCCCTGAACTAAAATCAGTTTGTTTTGACACCAGCTCTTAGCTACTATGCCAGATACTCCTGGAAGACTCTGGCTGCAAAGAATGGTGCTCCCCACCTTCTAAGAGCTTCCAGTGTGGATTTATGGGCAAATCAGTGCAATCCAGGACTGCAGGCTATACGGGAAGGCTTGTTGAGAGATGGTGGGGGCAGAGAGGGGCAGTGGTTGCAGGTGGATGGAATTGTAAGACCTCATCTTTTTCAGGCCAGCACTGGATCTGGGATCTGACCATGAGGTCAAACCAACATAATTGGGTTGACAGAGATTGTCAGGGGCTGAAAGGCTCAGGAACCAGGCAAGACCAGACCTTTGCAGAGAATGAAGGTTATCAAATAGAGAGTTAAGTCAGACAAGGAAATTTCCCCAAGTGCAAAAATGGACCAGAATTAAAGGTGTTTCTGAAGATGTAGTTTGAAGAGGGGTTCATTTCATCCTGAATTTGAAAATAATGGATTCCTTGTCTTCCTGTGCCATGAACATCCCTGTCCCCCTTTCTCTTTCCCTTCCTTTGGTTAGTGAGAATGGTTATACTATTATGGAATAATCAATACTTGTGGAATGAAGAGGGGTTAAATCATGTCTCTATCAGTTCCTGGTACTTTATACCCAGGATTAAGTCCTGACTATGTGACTTCAAGCATGCTACTTAACTTCTCTGAGCTACCTTTCCCTCCTTTATAGAACAGTAATTATAATTCCTATCACTTAGGATTGTTTTGAAGATTAAATAAAACAGCATTGAGAAAAAGGGGCAGAGAGAGGGCCTGCTGCTGTGTTTGTTAAATGACAGTGTTCTTCCTTTCCCTTTCCTCTTTCTCCCCTCTCCTGTCCTCTTCTCTTTCCTCTCATCTTTCTTCATTACCTCCCTCTGTCTCCTTCCTTTCTTATTTCTGATGCATAAATAAATAAATAAACAATAAAAGTAATACCGTGTCAGAAATGATTTAAAACCACAGATTATGCTCTGTGGAGGGAAAAAGGATCTATTGCTGTTCTAGGGCTTAGACAACAAACAATTATACCTACACATATGCATGTTTTAAATATATTTATAGAGTATATACATGCATATATCTATACATAAATGCACACAGCTGTAGCTCTGTTTGGTTTGTGGGCTTGTTTTTTAACTTCTGACATCCAGAAAAACCTTCTCGGGGACCCCACAGTAGCTTACTGCCAAAGTCAAAGCTGGGCTCTGGCCCTGGCTCCAGTTTTCTCAGCCATCCCTGGCACCTTCAGAGCTCACCCCAGCTCCCTGGGTGGAGGTGATGTGTTCCAGGTTAGTGAGCTGACAACCTTGCAATCAGAACATGGTAGTTTTCCAGCATCAGTGTATTCAGGAGGAAAGCTGAGCCATTTTAGTTAATGTGGTTCTTCTTGAACTAAACAGGTATCTTTAGCAGCAGTCATTTCCCCAGCCCCCTTTCCCCCACCAAGATGCTGGATTTAGGGTATACATCTGTCTGCTTCGCTCGATGCTATACAAATAATTTTCATCAGAAATTATCCTTGCCTTTAGAGAGAATATAGTCAAAGAAAAGTAATCAACACACAGGTGTAGTAGAAAGAAGACAGGCATTATAGCAACAACAAAAAAAACCAAAAACAGAAACAACACAGACAAGTAAAAAGCCAGGCTCAGGGCTTGCTCTGCTTCTAACCATCTGAGTTTCCAAGTCACTTGGTTTCTCTGACTCTCAGTGCTATTCATTCTGCACAGAGGGTGCCCCTTCAGGGATTACACAGCAGGGACCCGGCAGCGAGGCTTCCAGTTTCCCGAAGGTGAAGCACTACAGGAAGCGAAGCAAAGCAGGCCCTTCCCACCTTCAGGGATTACACAGCAGGGGCCTGCATTTGTTCATCGGAGATGTTTCTGAGCACAGAGCGAATATGGAGGGGACCACGAGGAGGCAACCTTTCAGCTCAAGCCTTTGCCAAATGCTGTGGGGAATGCACACGTGCTTGGCCAAGTAGCCCCTACCCTCAGGCAACTCACAGACTAGATTTCATGAATCATGTAAGATTGTTTATAAACCCTTTAGCCTATTTCACATAACAAACAGTTATTCTTAAGTAGGCAGACACAATAAAATATTTATAAGTTGGATTTATTAAAAGATAAACTCCAGTTCACCTAAATTCCTCATTAAGGTAACCTTGGAAAGGTGCCTTTTTCATTCACTCATTCAAGAAATATTTATTAAGTACCTACCTTGTCCCAGGTCCTTCGCTAGGATGCCATGAATAAAAGACTGGAGTTTCTGATAATGAAGAAAACACAGACTGTGCAGAAATTATGTTCGATTCATTAATGTCTAATATTTGCAGCAGGATAGAAGAGAAGCTATCTTGTGTCTTGAGCTCTCAGGGAATTTACTCTAGAAATGAGGAAATGTGGCAGAGAGAGCATGAGTATCTTGCCTGGGGTAACACAGCTGGTGGGAGGCAATGTCAGGTTTCTCTCTTCATTGTGTGACCCACAGCCATGTGGCTCTTCTCAGCGCTTAGCAGTCTGGACTGTTTCCTTAAGTCCATCATCTCATTTACTCTTCATGGCCCTCTCGTGAAGAAAGAAGGGCAGGGATTCTTATTCCATCCTTCTACATGTGAAAGGAGAGGCCCAGAGATGTCAAGCCGTTTGCCCAAGGTCACACAGTTTGTGGGTGGGAAAGCCAGGTTTGGAAACCATATCTGTCTGACTTCGAAGTCAGAGTTGATAGATCCCGAGGCTCTTGCCTTGTCAAACGCAGGGATCCGGGCTGAGTGTGACTGTCAAGAGAAGACCCCTGGGACCCTAGCCCAGGGAGCAAATATCATTGGCTTTTATCTTCCCTCCCCCTCCAGGGCGGCCTCATCGCGCTCTTGCTGCTCCTGCTTGTGTTCACGGTGGCCCTGTATGCGCAGAGGCGCTGGCAGAAGCGTCGCCGCATCCCCCAGAAGAGCGCCAGCACGGAAGCCACTCACGAGATCCACTACATCCCCTCGGTGCTGCTGGGGCCCCAGGCCCGCGAGAGCTTCCGCGCCTCCCGGCTGCAGGCGCACAGCTCCGTCATCGGCGTGCCCATCCGCGAGACCCCCATCCTGGACGACTACGACTACGACGAGGACGACGAGCCGCCGCGGCGCACCAACCACGGCTCCCGGCACGACGAGTTGGGCTCCCATGTGGCCCACACCCTGGACAGCCTGGGCCGGCCGGGCGAAGAGAAGGTGGACTTCGAGAAGAAAGGTGAGTTCCCTGTGGCCTTCCCCCTCCCTGGGGGCGTGCAGGGGAGCTGGGGTGGGGGTGGGTCGGAAACAAGGGCCGCGTCTCCTGGGCTAAGCCATTTTGGACTTAGGGCCAGCCTCTTTGTTGGGCTATGAGTCCGTCTTCTCCCAGTGGGAGGGAAAAGTAAAAAAGAGTGTCATCGTTCCTAGAACTGGCGCTGTGAGGGGCCTCAGAGGGTATGCAGTCTAGCCCCTCGCCAGGATTTCTCGATGGCCTCCCTTGATGGGGTTCTCACTGCTCAGGAGAGAGTCCGTTCCTTTTCCGGACACTTCTGCCCACTGCCCACCCACCCGGTGCGTACACGCGGCCTTGGCCAAGCCAAGCTGCAGGTGGAGAGCCGCCGCCATCTCCGGTGTGGGGAAGGAGGTGGGAGAAGCAGGGTCAATTCCAATAATCTCCTCTTCTTCCTGTCCTTCCCTCCTCCTTCCCTCTCTTCATTCTTCCTTCCCTCCTTTCTTTCATTCCTTCCTTCTTTCCTTTCTTTCTTCCATAAACTGGTAGACAATGCATTGTGATGATAAAGAGCCTGCACTGGGGAAGCAAAGACTTATTTACTAACTCTGTATCTACACTATTTACTAACTCTGTCACTTTGGGTAAGTCACACCCTCCTCTCCCTTCAGAGGGACATCGTACTACCCTCCTGCCTCACAGTATTGTTGGGAGTTGTGAACGAGGTACTGTGTGAAATACCTGGTACTCAGTAAACATCCGGAACCATCCGCATGACGCAACACCACCATATGGTGTTGGTGTAGTTGTTTCTGTAATTTACGCCATTGCTCTTCACAGTCGGACACTGTGCCCCCACCATACTAGACCCCAGGGTAAAGGTGAGGAAGGTACATGCCCTGCCCTTAACACACTCACAAGTCATCTTACTAGGAATTAAAGGGGTGGGAGGTGGAAGTTAGCAAAGAGAAGCTTATAGAGAGTCCTGGCTTTCCTTCCATGTCCCCCAGCAAGGATGTGGCTAAGGCTAGGGAGGAGCACAGATATCTGATGCCAAGCTCCAGTCTCCTGGCCAGAAAGAAGCTGCTCTTGCTTGAGGAAGCTGCCTCACTTGGAAGGGGTCCCTGGTACCTTGGTGAACTGGCCTGCTGTGTTGGGGATTGGGCCTTCCAGCTGCTGTGCTTCTTTAGGGCACACAGTCTTGCCATTTTAGATTCTGTACATTTCTGCTGCCTGCACTGAGCCTCTGAGTTACTTATGGCTGATGGGTAGATACCTAACTGTTGCATGACAGAGGTAGCATGGGTGCAGATTTGTGCTGCATCCAAAGGACCCACCAGGCCAACTCCTGAGAAGTAGGGGAAGGTGCTCTTGGATTCTCCCCACCATAGGGTATTCTAGAGCTTGTGTATTTTTAGACCTACCCGCCATGTTGGTCTAGAGATGATACTGCTCCATGTGCCTGCCTTGCAAGCAGAGCTCGGTTCAAATGATCAACAAAGCCAGGTCCTTCTTTTCTGAAATCTCAACACTGGTGTTAAAGAGCATGAAACAGAAGTGGTCCAAAAAGCATGAGTGATGGGTACATGAAAAATATGACACAGTCCTTCTGAGGACAGGTGGAGGCAGGAGGAGGCAGGCTTGAATCCCACTCCTCGGTTTGCTGGCTGTGTGACCTTGGGCAAATCTCTTAGTCACCCTGCTTATCCATTTCTTCATCTCACATGTTTTCATCTAACCAAAGTGATTTTTTTAAGCTTCCCTAAGTGGGATTTAAAACAATCAAAGTGATTTTTTTTTTTTTAAACATGGGCAGGCACCGGAAATCGAACCCGGGTCCTCTGGCATGGCAGGCAAGCATTCTTGCTTGCTGAGCCACCGTGGCCCGCCCCAAAGTGAAATTTTAAATGAAATAAAAGAAACTTAGATCCAGACACCCTTAGATCCAGTAAGGAAGAAATCCAGGTGGCTTAGTTTCCTAGGGCCACTCTAGCAAGTGACCACAAACTGGGTGGCTTAAAACAAATCTATTCTCTCACAGTTTTGGATACTAGAAGTCTTAAACCAAGGTGTCATCAGGGCCCAGGTCTCTCTGATAGCTCTAGGGAAGAACCCTTCCTTGCCTGTTCCTAGCTTCTGGTGGTGGCTGGCAGCCCTTGGCTTCCATGGCTTGTAGCTGCATCATTCTCATCTCTGTCTCCACTTTCACATGGCCTTCTCCCTGTACGTCTCGTCTCTGCGTCTGTCTCTTCTCGTACTTCCACCAGTTCCAGTGAATTAAGGGCCCACTCTACTCCAGGATGACCTCTTCTTAACTCATTAGGTCTGCAGTGACTCTGTTTCCAAATACGGTTACATTTCTCAGGCACTGGGGATTAGAATGTCAACATTTCTTCTGGTGGCACACGATTCAATCTCTAACACTGGGCAAGGACCGAGTAGAGGGCACACTTCTGATTCGAGGCAGGATCCCGCTTGCTCTAACCATGCTTTGGTGGGTTTTGGGGCTGGTGCCATGGCGTTACAGTCCTGAGAATCTCGTCCTCCATGCCTGGACAGAGGGGGAATGATCCTTCTGGCAGATCGCAGCAGATGGAACAGCAGCAGCTGAGACCAGAGCTTAGATCAGCGTGTTCTGTTGGCTCAGGTGGCCCTTGGGGAAAGAGCCATGAGTTTCCCTCTTGTATGGCGCTCTCTGGGCACAGCCATGCGTTGTGTCAGGAGTGGGCAGGTGTTCAGAGTCTGGACAGTCCACAAATAAGTAATCCCACAGTCCTTTGAAATTATATTGCCAAAGATTAATTCCACTTGTGCATTTCATACTTAGAATTTGCCTATGAATTCAAGCTATTTATCCCACTGGAGCTTTACCAGTCAGCATTTCAATTTAGACTTGCAAATAATATAGAGAATGTCTGCTCTACAGACATATAGAGAAAAAGTTGTATTGCAAAGTGGCTACTTTTTAGGGTCAAAGCATTAGGCTGAGCAGGACTGACAATCAACTGATATACTCTAGTGTGGACCTAACCTTTGTTGGATAGTGGAGGATTAGTGAGTGAGTAGCTCCCTACTCTGACCTCCCTATTACCCCCCACTGCCTGGCAGTTCCAACCCCTCTCTAAGGACCCTCCTGAACTCCCACCATCCAGCAGCTGGGGGGCTTTAAGATGCCACCCCAGTACTGCGGCACCTACTTGTTGCCTGTGTCCTAGAAATTGTCAGACGTTTTGAATATCACCTCTAATTTCACCTTAGCAAGATGCTGAGAACTTAATTATGTCAATATGTGAATACTCAGCACTCTGCTTTGTACATATAGAAATTCGATACATTTTAATTCCTATTCCCCTTATCACCTTCTAAATTTTAGGTGTCCTTTCCTAAATATTATGCTTGGAAACTTAAAAAAATTAAAATAACAAGTTTATCGCCTTTTTTGAGGAATGGAGGGGATAACTAAATGGATGTTGGGCTTTCTTAATTTTGTTTTATTATTAGGTAAAACAAAGTGCATGCTCTTTGTAACAGATGGAAGAATAAGAGGGAGAGAGAGTAGGGGAGGGAGGAAGCATGGAAAGAGGGGGAGGGGAGGGGGAGGGGGGGGGAAGGGAGAGGGAGAGTCGGGGAAGAAGGAAGGAGACTCAAGTGTAAAAAGCAATAGCTAAAAGTTCTACCCACCTCTCTATCCTATTCCCACTAATAGGACTTAAAGGTAATAATGAGTAGCAGTTTGATTAAGATTCTTCTAGCCTTTTTCCAGTGTACATATAACTTATACATATGAGTATTTGCATACAGTTATACACAAATGTGGCCATCTTTCTGCATTACAATTGTTTATTTTTAATAAACAATTTATCTAAAGTATCTTTCCATGTCAGCCATACATCTCTACCTTATTTTGGGGGAAGGCTGTATATATCCTACAATGTAAACATGCCAGATCTCACTTAACCACCCTCTCTTGTTGGCCATTATCTCAATTTTTTTCCCTTTCAAGCAATACTTCCATGAACACCCTTGTACATATATTCTTGAAAAGTGTGAGAATACTTCTTTAGGACAAATAGATACACAAAAGCAGAATCACTGTGTCATATCAAAGGGTGGATCCATTTGTAAGTTTGATAAGAATTTCCATAATCATTCATTTTTGAAATGTATTGTACACCCTCCCGGGAGGCTGCATACATTCTCCAGCACAGCTTCACATGCACAACCCACTGCCCCATCACAGTGATTATTTTTGTATTACGGACCCTTCCGGTCTTTACCCTTACAGTTGCCGTCATGTTATATGTGCAGTTTTCTCTTCCGATTTTTTTTCTAATTGACATTGCTCCAAATGTCTTTCTTGGTCAGGTCTGTCTTCACAGTTATCCTGCCTGTGACACTTTGGGTGAAGTGGTGCCCATTACAAACTTTCTCTGTACCCTTCTGTCAGCTCAGGACCTAGGGTGTGGGAGGAAAGAGAAATGGCATCAAATACCAGCAATGGTCCGTGGTGGTAGATGGGGAGGGGTCGTGACCTCTAACCTGGGGCCAGGAGGCTGAACCTGGGTGTCACTAGCTGCATGCAGAGCAGGGAGCCTCCAGACCGAGTGGAGGCCCGCCAGAGCTCGGCTCCTATTCCGTAGATGATGTAATCTAGTCAATTATAATCAACCCTGAATGGAAGGGAGTAGAAGGGTCGGCCAGGAAACCAGTGTCGCTGCTGCTAACAGCTGAAGCCTCCTTAGATCTTAGCCAGGTACAGTTCTGAGCACTTTCCATGAATTATGCCGTTTAAACTCAGCCCTGGAAGGAAAGTAGTAGCAGGGTCTCCAGTCTACAGAATAGGAGACTGAAGCAAAGAGAGTTTAAGTAATATGCCCAAAATCACACTGCTGGAAAGTAGCTGGGTCAAGTTTACACTCTGCACCAGAGCTTTAGTGGTGAGGGGCTGAGTTGGAATTTGAACACACTGCAGGGTCTGAGGTTCATAATCCTTAAAAAGGCCTGAGTTCTTGAAATTTCAGGAATGACAAAAACATAGTGACCATGGCCTTCTTTCACTCATATATCTGGGAAGAAAAACTGGGTAATTTGCATCTGTTTTCTGAGCCTCTAATTTGGCAGTAAGGGACTTACCATCAGGGAGATTCCCAATTTCTTTAGAGTATTTTGATTAGTCCCCAGGCATCCAGGGAACTCATGTTTAGTGTCAATAGAGCACTTTAGGGTGGCAGAAAACTGAGAAGCTGTTTATTAACTCATCCTTCTGATACTTCCTGTGAATGTCAGCCTTGGGCGGCACTTTATGAAGTTTCAGATCACATTCATAGTTAACACTTCATGCAGTGCTTTTAGGGTGGCATTCCAGCTTCTTTGCACACAGGCTGTAGCCTAAGTTTCTAGCTGCCTCAACTTCACCCCTGCCCTCCCACCTGTGTCAATGCATCCCCTCTCCAAGCCTCATCTGACATCGCCACAAACACCTGATCCTCACAGACCTCCTTATTGGTCTTTGTTGTTCTTCCTGATTCCCTGCTCACCCTCTCATTCTCTTCGCAGCACCAACTCACAGCAGTCCTATGCTCAGAGCTATCTTATAGTCCCCACTGCACTTTGAGTAAATCTTCATTCCTTGCCATGGTCTACAAGTTTCTACATGATCTGATGTATCTCCCCCAACCTCATCTCATTGCACTTAACCTTCAACCTCTTTGCTCCAGCCTGTTCTTCAAACTTGTTCTTCAAATCACAGGTCCTTTGCATATGCCATCATTCCCTTGCCTGGAAGACACCAGCCCCTTTCCTTCCCCAATCTGTCATGATCAGCTGACTTCTTCTTGTCTCGACTTCATTGGACAAAGCTTTTCTCTACGTGGACACTTCTTTTCTGGTTTCACTCATTTTTCCTATTTGCTTATGTAATAGTTTTTTTTTTTTACTTATTAAGCAGTTAAATTTCCTATTAGACTGAGACTTCTATAAGATTGGGTACCAGCTCTGCTTGGTTCACTTAGTGCTTAATAGAGTAGTTCCTGGCACCTAAGAGGTTCTCAATAAATGTGTGTTGGAGGAGTAGATGAAGAAATGGGTGAGGGAATGAATGGATAGATGGTTATGTTAGTACTTTCCCAGAGGCTCTGTGGTCAGTCCGTTGGTGTCATTTACCCAACCCTCCGGCCCACTGCTCCCATCATCTTCCTGCTTTTCTCTCTCCTGAAACTACTCAACCTGCCCTGCCAAAGGACACCTCATACCTCCTCCGTCTTCTTTTCTTAGGTCACATCCCCCTCTAAATTAAAAGAAAAACCCTTCACTTTGCTCCCTCTCTGGGAAAAGCTACCCATCCTTTAGCTGCAGTTTTTCACCTCCCACTTTCCAGCAGTCTTGTAGCTGCAGATGGGAGTTCTCGGAGCGCGTGGGGAAACTCCCTTACTAACCTCAGCTCATGTTTTGACAGCGCCTTAGTTTTTCAACCTTGAGCGTGCTTCTAGTGCTGCCTTAGAGCAGGAGGAGGGCAGAGTGGGAAGAGCTGCTTTAACCACAGCAGGGCTGCTTCACACTGGTTCACATATTGGAGTTCCACATGGGAATTTTTTGAAAGATAGGTTATCCACCTTAGAAAGAAAAAGATTTGGGTATCGCCTCCTGATCCCAGACTCCCCTCCTCTTGTTCGTAAGGGTTTGTGAATGCTGCATTTCATGACATCCTTTTCTAAACCCTGCTCGGTGCTCGCTGAGCCTCTCCTGTACCAGGAGGTGGTCAGCTGCCCCCACAGGCATGGCCCTCCAAATAGGAGCTGTGCTGACATTTAGTCCCTGCATCATCCCTTTGGATATACCTCTAGGTCACTGCTCATTCACACATTTCATTTAACAGATGTTTACAGAGCACCTACTACGTATCAGACACTGTTTATTGGAGAAGGTGGCAAGATGAAATGAATGTCCTTTCCTAGAAGTTCATCATCTTGAGAGGTATAAAATAGCAATGGCCTCTTTATTTTATATAGCCCGTTAACATTTATAGAATGGCTTCATAAACATTATGTGATAAACTCTGTGTGTTATCATACCCCTTTGACAGAAAAGGGCTCAAAGAAATTGTCTCACCCATGTCACAGTGAGTTTGGTGGTGGACTCAGCGTAAGCCCACAGACATCCCTAGGTTCATGTTCTTAGTTTGCTGTGCCACATTGTATTTACCCCTGCAGCATCCTGAGTATCAGCTAGTAAGCAGCTGGTGCTGTCTGCATTGCCTACTTCTAACTTGCTCCTCTTTGGAGCTAAGTAGCCATTTGTCAAGAGTGATGTAGCAGGATTTGAGATTTAGATACAATTTAAGTAATCCCTTCAAATTCTCTGATTGTAAAATTTGAGCTTCCTCTACTTCCTTTTTGTTTTTTTGTTTTTTTTTTCCTAGGACTTCTTAGAAACCAAAGGAGGTAAGATTTGTGTTTGAAAATAGGGTTCCTAGAGCTAGCCAGCCTTGGAGGTATTCAGAGTTGGAAGTTTTTTCTTTTCTTTTTTTCCTTTTCTATTCTCCCTAACTGAAGGAGCAACGCCACTTGTAGAACTGTAAGTGTTCACTTTTGCTCCAACTAATTATACCAGGAGGTAGCGTTAACAAGGCCAGGCAAGTCCAGACCCTGACTCTGCTGCAGAGCTTCTTCCTTTGATTTCTTAGCCCCTCCCCTCCTCCTGGACAATGTGTCTAAATGCCTAGCCTTGGGCGAAGCAGGAGGGAGCAGTGCCTCCATCAGACAGGAGCTTGGCATCCCCAGACAGCCATCCTCCGAGCTGTCTCCACTCCCTCTCTAAAATAAGATATAGACAGAGATTTGTCATAGAATCACAAACAGGAATGTCACCAAAGCTGTCACCAGAGCCCCTTAAAATGTCACTTCCCGGCATTAATTGCCATGATAGCAAAACAAATGGGCCTTCTCTGAACATGTGCTCTTCCCCTTCTCCCTCATGGCCCTCTCCCCATCTCCCTGGCTCCCTTTTCTCCCTACACCCTCGGAGCCCCCACTGCTCTTTTCTTCCGAGGACCCTCGGGCATTCTGACTTGATGAGACTGTGTCCCACTGTGTAATGACAGATGAGGGTGAGGGAGGTTTGATAAATGTCAGGAACTGAAGAGACTGTTCCCTGGTTGATCAGTACTGGAGCAATTTCCCAGCAGGCAGAGGACTCTGTCCCTCCCATCCTGGCTTCCCTTGAAATGGCTGGAAATCACCGAGTGGAGGGACTGTGGCAAAAAGAGGCCAGGCCACCTCGGCCTCGATGTTTCACTTCTGCCACAGGCACCCAGCCTGCCTCTGGCTGTGACTGTCATCTGCCTTCAGATGCATTATCTTGTCATCATTACCCACTTGAGTAATGGGGGCTATGATTGGTCCTTAGTTTTCTAATTATAAAAGTTATGCATGCACATTGTAGAAAACTTAAAAAAATAAAGAAAAGCGTAAAGAAAAAAATTAGCAAGTTTTCAGAATGCCTCATCACAGAGTTGCAGAAACTTCATAGTACTCGTTTCCTATCTTCTTCCCCTCATATTTTTTTCATGTTGAAAGTAAAATCCTGTTTGTTGTTTTAGATCTTGCACTTTTAATTTGATCTTCTACCACCAGCATTTCAACGTGCTTATGACAACTTCATTTATTTACGAATGGTGCTTCCATTTTTCCCCTGCTATTTTGTATTCAAAAGCAGCAAACATTTGGGGGCTTTTTCTTTTTCCTGGCCGTTTTGTGTTATTTCCTCAGGGTATTATCCCAGGTGTGGAATTAATGGGTCAAATGGTCTGAATGTTTTAAAGTTCTTGTTACATGCTTAGCATCCTTGTGTCCGCAAGTCTCAGTAAACACTTGTTGAATAAGGAAGCATCTACTTGTCCATTCATAATTCAAGGAGCTTCAATTAATTCACTTTTTTTTTTGGGGGGGGGTGATGCATGGTCCGGGAATCGAACCCAGGTCTTCTGCATGAGAGGCAGGCATTCTAACCACTGAACCACCCGTGCACCCTTGAGGAGCTTCAATTAAGTGCCTACTATGTATGAGAAACAACTATGTGTGAGAAACTACTATGTGTGGGGCCCTGGGGATAAAGCAGTGAATGAAATATAAACAGACCTCTATTTCTATAGTGCTTCCTAGCTAGTGTGGAAAAACAGTGAACAAATGAACAATAAAGTGTATATTATATCTAACATTGATAATTGCAGTGAGGAGAAATGAAATAAGGAAGGGGAACAAAAAACAGGGAGCTCAAGAAAGACCTCACTATTATGTAACTATGTGACAATATTGTGAATTACTGATTATACATGTAGAATCTTAACATATGATCATATGTTAAGAATGTTTTTGTTAGTTTGTTAAATTTTTTTAAAATTAATTAAAAAAAAAAAAGAAAGACGTCCCTGATTAAGTGACCTTTGAGGAACTATCTGTAGTAGATAAAGAAGTTAGCCGTTTAGGTGTTTGAGGAAAGGGCTTTTTGGGCAGAGGAAAGAACAAATGCAAAGACCCTGTGGTATTATTGTACTTGGAGAGCTCAAGGAATAGGAAGGTGTCACATAATGGAAAGAACGGCTGAATAAATTGGGTCATAGGGACATTGGAAACAAGGTCGTCTAGGGCCTGACAGACAAGGACATTGGCTTTTGTTGTAAAATGGAAAACCATTGGAAAATGGAGGAATTAACTTCTGACAAAAGTGGTCATCAGTTAGGACTAAAATGGGAAGTAGGGTTTTAGACACAAAGTTATTCAAAGGAGAAGGTACTGGGTAGGCTAGAGAGAGTACAGGTTGTACTCTGGAATTTAATGGGTAGAATTCAGCTGCCAGATATGACTTTTTGTTGTGTTTTTTATTTTTTTGCCTACAGAGGATGTTTTAAATTTTTCAATAAGTTTTTAATATTTGTAAATCAGGAAATTTCACATCAAAATCCATGTTTCTGTCTCCCTCAATTATTAGAAGAGCTGGAAACCTGAGGCCCATTTTCTTGCCTGCTGACACTTGGCAGGAGGTGAGTGGTGGCAGCTCCTTTAAGAGGCTGCCTCTCCATTTCCTCCTGGACCCATTTCCTTAACCAAAGTCCTACCTGCCCCTTGCAGGCCCTTGAACACAACTCTTCTCCCTGAAGAAGGAAAATTGAGAGTGTCCTGGGAGTCTGAGCAGTGGAAACAGTGAGCGGTTTACTGTTTTGTTTATCAAGAGTCGGGAGATGTTAGGATTCTAGGAATTTCCAGAAGATGTGGGTACAAGGGCAGGGATGCCATGCCGGTGGCAAAAAAAGGGCACCACTTTCTCTCATCTTCAACATTTTAGTTTTGTGTTTCCAGACAGAGGCAGCAGATCAGAGCCCGAGAGACCTTTGAACCCTTTATCAGCAGAATGGAAAGCAGTTTAGAATCCCTCTTGAATCAGACACACCTGGTCAGGTCTCCGTCTGCAACTTACAGAATATGAACAAGCCACTGACACCTGGGAGACTCTATATCCTCACCTCTAAAGTAGAGATTATATTACTTTTATTGCACAATTCTTGGGAGAATTAAAGGAGATCTTGTATGTGAAGTCCTTAATACCATGCTTTGACTCAGTAAGTAGAAGCTGTTACCGTTTTGTCTAAAAGTCCCAGAGAAGGGAAGGGATTTATCTGAAGTTACACAAGGTACCACTCTGTGTGTGTGGCGGGGTGAGGAGTTATCTAACAGAGACCCTTTCTCTCCAGCCATTCTTCTCTTCTGAAGGGGGCACTATTTTCTGTCCAAATCCTGGATATGGGTGTTTGTCCTGACATATTGTAGGAAATTACTAAACGCATGTAAAATGAATGAATGAATGAGTGAATGAATGAATGAATGAAGAGATGGATCGGTCATTCTCTGGCTGAAAGAGGCTAGTTTGCTCCCTGGAGGGAAGTTGGATAGCAGTTCTCCTGAGTTAGCCAACTGAACCGGCTCTGCCCTTGCCCTCCTCTGAGTACTATCCATGCAGTTGTTTACTTTCCTTACAGCCAGGGACTTTCTTGTCCTTTATCTGCTCCCGTGAGGCACTGCTTAGGAGGTGGGATCCACTATCTGAGGTTATCAGGATGTCTGGTGGACATTGTGTCTCAGGCATGAGAGGGGAGAGAATATCTGGATTAAGAAAGCTGGCCGAGCCCTCGGGGTCACCTCTGAGTCCCCAGGCTCCTGGGGAAAGGGCATCCACCGTTACTCACTTGGGCAGCATGATTAAGAGGCCACCCGACCCCATGCGCACAGATGATCCCCTGGAGGACTCTTTCTTCTCCGAGTTTTAATGCTATGATACTGTTAGCAAATGTTTTACTCTTCTCAGTGTGTATTTCCTCATCTATGGCATGAATACTGAAGATAAAAGCACCCCCATAACTCATCCAGGGCCCCCCTTCTTCGGGGGTTGACATCCCTGGACAGGCAGGAACTTGGCTTCTGAAAGTTCCCCAGCCACCCCATTTCCTGAGCATCCTGCAGTGGCACGTGGAATGACAGGCACTTCCTCCCTTAGCTTAGCTGCTCCATATTGAGTAGAGGACAGCAAAACGGAGAAGCCCACCCCCCATTCCCCTTCATTCTGCACTCCCCCAATACTCTCCATTACACTACGTGGCCCCTGAAGGTGTTAAAGCACATGGGTGACTTCTGAAAACTCTGCATGCTGTGGAAGGGACGAGATGGTCTTAACTGTCCCGAGACCTGGCTCAGAATCTGCCCTGATCTTCTCTGTGATGTGAGATCTTGTCCTGTCACTTCATTTCCCTGAGCCAGTGGTTCTCAAACACGGATGCTTTTGCCCTCTCCCTACTCAGTTACATTTGGCAATGTTTAGTGATATATATATATTTTGTCATTACTTGGGGGAGTACTACTGGCATCTAGTGGGTAGAAGTCAGGGACAATGCTGAACATCCTACATTATACAGGAAAACCCATCAAAGAATCATCCAGCTCAAAATGTCTATGATCCCAAGGCTGAGAAGCCCTTTCCTGAGCCTTCCTTGTTATGTTGGTAAAATGGGGTGATAACTTCTGGTTTCATAAGAACTTGGGGAGAGCCAAACAGTCATAGAAATGGATGCTTGTATAAACTGTAATGTGGTACACAGATATAGGATGGCAGTGTTATTGTTGCATTAAGTCTTTTTATCATCATCATTTATAAGAATATATTTTGAGGAACCCACCTCAGGGCATTTGCATTACTGTTCTCTCTTCCAGATAGCTCTTTTCCCACCTATCTATGTGGTTTCTTCCCCTACACCCACCTGATCTTTCCTCCCTTGTCACTTTATCACTGAGGTCATCCCTGACCAGCCCAGAGAAAAGAGCACAACACACTCAATTCCATGCACATATCACACTTTCTTCTCTCTGTTACCCTGCTGTCTTTGTCTACATAGGCTTTGTCACCTTGACCTAAAATAGTTTTTGTGTATCTGTCTATTGTCTGTCTCCCTCATAGGTATGCGACCTCCGTGATAACAGAGGTTATGTCTGTTTTATTCAACTCGGTATGCTTGGTGTTTAGAACATTGTCTGGCACAGAATAGGCAGCAAACCAATAATTGTTGAATGAACAAATAAATTGAGTAAATGAATCAATGACTGACTGGCATGAAGTGTTTAAATTCAGCTTGTTCAGGTTTCAAAGAACAGGCTGTTTAGTTCAGCTAATGTTATTGTTAGTTGTAATAGGAATAATATTAGCTCCTAGGTATGGGTCAGCCTCTGTGATCAGCACTTAATAAATATCTACATATTTAATCAGTCCCTCTGATTGTTTTCCTTTTTTTCACGTGAGGGAACTGGAGCTGGGGGAGTTTGGGTAACTTGCTCAGGCCAGAATTCCCACCCAGGTCTCTGTGACCCGGACATCCTAGCTCTTCATTGATATCCTATCCTGCCTTTACCATTACGGAACATGGGGCCAGTGAGAATCAGATAACAATCCCAGGCTTCATGGAGAGCCATTGCTCAGGATATGACAAGAATTGG
This sequence comes from Tamandua tetradactyla, assembly GCF_023851605.1. NCBI lineage: Eukaryota > Metazoa > Chordata > Mammalia > Pilosa > Myrmecophagidae > Tamandua > Tamandua tetradactyla. The sequence continues at coordinate 40,444,314 of NC_135328.1, forward strand.
CACGTTATTTCCATTGCAGAAATTCTCCTAAATTCATCGCGTGGTGTTTTTGAGCCTCTTTTGCCTCCTTCTGGAGAATTAAGTACCTCAACAAAAATATGTTCTTAACCTCAGTCCAAGTTCCTGAGGCTGTGAACTCATTTGAACATGGGACACTTGGCAGATGTTTTATCATTTAAGACCTCATTTGTGCATAAAGTCTTCTAAGATGCTATTTAGGTGGGCCCGACCGAATGAAGGCAAGCCTTAATCTCTATTACTGCCACATTGAGAGGAGCCAGAAGCCAGAACTCAGCAGAAATGAGAAGAACAGACACAAGGAGAGAGTGATCACCATGTGACGTGAGGTGGAGAGGCAAGTTAAGGAACCCCAAGGATTGAAGCAAGTGCCCACCAAGATCCTACAGATTTGGGGAGAAAGCATGGTCATGTTGATGCCTTCATTTTAGACTTTTAGGCTCTGAAACTGTAAGACAGTAAATTCCTGTTGTTAAGCCACCCAGCCCGCGGTGTTTGTCATAGTGGCCCTGGCATACTAAGACACTGTGAATGCCCGTGGCTGTTTGTGCCTCAGCTTCTCATTACTAGCTCCTCTCTGTTCCTCAGGAGACTTGCTCTCTCTGTCTCTGACTCTCTTCTCATCTCTCTTTTTCAAATGCCCTGGGAGAGAGTTTGTCATAGTTCAATTGAGTGTCCTAATGTACAGATCCTCACACAGGCCATGCCACTGTCCACAAGCAAATCTGAAGTTGTCGCCACTGCTCAGATTTCAGGCTGTGGTCCCAACACCTTTGCCCAGGGTGGTGGAATCTCAACAAGACGCCCTCATGGCTATAAAGCCTGTGCAGCTCCTTTTCCATAACACAGGCATCTGTGTATCACATCCTGTCCAGAACTGCAGGGAGTCCACCTGCTCAGAGCAGGGTACTATGCCTTGCTTCAAAAGAACTTGGTTTGGGAAAAGCTCAGTTTAGCAAAGAGATAAATCAGGGAGTGACAGATTATTTCCCTAAACGAGTCTTTATTTTACAAAAGCATTCACCACAGGATTCCTTTCACTATCGAACACCCTACCAGAGCATTAGGAAGAGGGTAGGATTTAAGCAACTTTTAGCTTACCAAAATGTTTAAAGACAAACAAGTCTATACACCAAAGCAAAACCATCTGGTGGGCTTTCTGAGGTATTGGGTGTGCTTGTGGGATGGCTTTAGAATGGGGCAGGCGTGTTTGAATCCTCCCCTCATGAAGTACCTTTATCGTAAGTGGCGCGACGGTGGCTCAGTGGCAGAATTCTCGCCTGCCCTGCCGGAGACCCAGGTTTGATTCCTGGTACCTGCCTGTGAAAAAAAAAAGAAAAAAAAATTACCTTGATCATGCACAGGTGAACTAACCTCTGTAAGCCTCATATTCCTCATCTGTGAAACAGCATAAATAATAGTATTGGACTCCTAAGGTTGTACTGAGGAGAAAATGTAATAATATATGAAAAGTCTGTGCAGAGGTCAACAGTCATACATTTTGATGATCTTGGGAAAATTATATCCCTGTTCAGGGCCTCAGTCTTCTCATCTCTTTAAATGGCATAGGATCACTATTTCAATAGAAACCCTGCAGGCTGAACTCCTACATTCTTCAGTTTCTGGCCCTTTCTGCCAAAATTCTGAGACCGTGGATGTACATATGGCATGGAACCAATGGTCGTGGAGCCAGAACTCAGTGCCATATGGCCCGCTGGCATGAATGATGGTGTGGGGGGGAAGGAAGAGGAGTTATTAGAAAAACAAAGAGATTTTTAAGAGGAAGGAAGACTTTCTCTCATGCAGACTCTTATCTAGTCACACCTTCTTGGACAGAACTGATGCAGAAGAGAAAAGAGGTTAGTAACAAGCATTCTAACCCTGCTAATAAGTGGCAGAGGCCAGTCTCAGACCCATGCCTGTATCTTCCTGTCTCCAGAGCTATGCTGGTAATTGTCCCAAGGAGGATGGCAGAGAACGATGTCACTTCTTCATGGTCTCCTTGGTGAATGAAACCTTCGGAGACCAGAAGCCTCCCCATTATTATAATTGTGTTAAATGCCACCTGCTCGGTGCTGTTCTATCACCCAGAAAGCAGCTTTGCCCTGTGGACAGTCACATAGCCTGCTTTGGCTCAGTACAGCTCCTTTCCACCCAGCTGTATCCTTGGCAATGACTGCCTGCAGGCCCCATTGCTTTCCTTCTGGGAAGAAAAGGCAGTGGGGATCCAAAGGGAAGGACATTGAAGTGGGAGTCCTGGCACCTGGTTTCTGCCTTCAGGGGCTCTGCGGTTGTGTCCCTCCCCTCCCTGGGCCTGTGTCTGACTATTTGTCATGAGCAGGTGCACCATGAGTTCTGCACACCCTCTTCTGGCTCTGACCTTGTAGGTAACTCAAGAGGATGTCAACATTGGGGTCCTTAGAGTGTGGCAGGGGCTCCTGGAGGCTGGTTTGGTTGGTCCTGGGATCTGAGTGTCTGCAGGAGAAAGTACTTTCTGCACTGCGTCCTCATATTTGTAAGAAAATGAAGTTTACCTCCACCTGTAAAAGAGTCAGAGGATGGTAGCGAATATTCTGACATTGACGGTTACATTTTGTAGTCCTAATTGCGAATATAAGGGTTTGGGGAAGAAGGTGAGTCTTTAGACAGAGTGAGGCTGGCAAATACAGAAAGACGTGGTAGGAAAGAGAAGCATCAATCAGGGTATTTAGGAAAATAAAGATCCCAAAGGAAAGGTGCAGCAATGGCACAAAAATCTTTTTGTAGCATGGCAGGTAGGAGTGTGTTCTTTGAAGCTAGATACCAGGGTCAGCTCCTGATATTTACTAGCTCTGTATAAGCTTGGACAAATTAGTACAAGTTTCTGTTCCTCATGACCCTCATTTCTAAAATGTGGAAAACCAGAGTATGCATTGTCCAGTTTTCATAAGGGCTAAATGAGTTAATTATTATTAATTATTATTATATGTCAAGAGTCCTCTGCAAATGTAGCAGTACTTTATATGCTACTTCATTTAGTTCTCACAGCTATTTGACAATTCATTAATTCATTCATATACGAAATGCTTATTAGGATACAACGGTGAAAATGATTGATGTAACCCCTGCCCTTTGAGACATTATTTTCTAATGGGGAAGGAAGATGGACGTGAGACTTGAGACATGAACCAACTAATCACACATAATTATTAATTTAGTTAACATAAAACACCAGCCATGAAGGAAATTGTACCAAGTGCTCTGTGAGAGGGATGGGGCTACTTGACCTCAATTTAGGTTTCTGAGAAGGCCTTTTTGGTGAAGGAAACTTTAGGCTGTAGTCAGGAGGATATGTAGTGTTTAGCAAATGCAATCCTGAATAAAGAGAATTCTACAAAGGTAATGACTTTGGCAAAGAGAGAGCTTGATCTGTTTGAGAACCCAGAAAGACAACATGGCTGGAAGCACAGGGAGGGAGACTGGTCCATAGTATTCTTTTCTATACATATGTGGGGAAACTGAGACAAAGCAAGCTGAAGTGGCTCCCTAGAATTGGCATAGCCGGGAGTTGAAGGGCCTGTGTCTGCCTGAGATGAAGTCTTTTCTTCCTGCCAAGCTTAGGGAGAATATCAGGGAAGCTGATTCTGGTTTGCTTTTTTGGGGAGTTAGAGAGAGCAGGTGCATCTGAACTGAGGGATGGTACAATCCAAGAACAGTGACTCAGAAGATGATGGGGCAGGCCTTGAGTGCCAGCTGCATTTGGGCCTTATCAGTTTTAATTCTTCTGGGGTTACAGGGTAGATTAATTTCAACATAACAGTGTCCGTGCTCCAGGGTTTAATATCTTGTGTCCCCTGGGTCCTCCCAGGCATCTGCTGCTCTTCCTTTGCTCAGGTCAGTGTTTTATAGTGTTATCAGTTTTTTGTAATTGTGTGTGTGTGTGTGTGTGTGTGTGTGTAGTTTTCTTTCCCGAAACATGTGGAGTTCACTGAGGGAAATACACAAGACTTGAGTGAAATCTTATTTATTTTTGGGGGGAAGGCATGCACTACAAAATCATCTCTCTCCCTACATAAATATGCATGAGGCTAGCCTGTTCTCTCTTCCCAGAAAGTGTGGGTGAGGAGAAGAGAGCCCCATGTTACTGGAGTCACGCTCTGCCCATAGCTGCTGGCACCCCATTAATCAGGGGGAACAGCAACGTCGTGAACTGTGAAATTGGCAGCCCCCTGACGGCTTGGGGGCCCATTTGAGCAGGAAGTCCATTTCACAGCTGGAAGGTGGCAGCACGGAATGGGGAAGGAGGGCACTGAGCTCAGTGGGCCAAAGCAGCCATGATCCCCTCTCAGCCTTCCCAGCCCTGCATGGGTCTTGTTGAGAGGACGTGTCTCTTGATTAAGGACGAGGGGGAAGAGAGAACCCAGCAAGAGAAGGAACACACTGAGTGATAATAGCCTTCATAATGTACATTTTTTGAGTATCTGCTTTTTATTGAGTTCCAAGAACTAAGCTAGGCACTTTTGATGGATGTTTTTTATTTAGTCCTCATAGTTATCCTATATGGTACTCTCATTAGCCCAATTTACAGACCAGAAAAAATGGTCTCAGCTTAAATGGTTCAAGCATTAAGGTGTGGGAGAGCCATGATTAGACTTTTCAGAGCTTGCATTTTGTAACCACTGCATTATTCTGCTGTTCATCATGCTGTGGAAAAAGAAATGGAAAAGAGGAGTGGCTCATTGGTTTAGGGACCATTTAGAATGTCTGCCCCCCAGGCGGAGAACCATGTCACTGTACTAAGTGCTAGACGTTATGGGGAGATTGGCACCTTAGGGAAACGTATAGTCATTGACAGAGAGTTGGATAAACAAGCCATCAGGGCGACATGACATGTATATGAGAGTGTAGCCAGCAAACAATGGTGGCTCTGCTATTTACCAGCTGTCTGAGGCAAGTTATTTAACCTCTCCGGGCCTTGGTTTACTTGTCTATTAAACAGGTATATGAGCATACCCATCTCATAAATTGCACTGAAGATTGGATGAGATGTTCTATATGAGGTGTTTATAACAGCACTCAGTATATGGTAAGCAAATGATAAATTATTGCTGTGAGGGTGCTGAAATATGGATATAAAAAGGTGTTCTGGGAACACCTGGGAAATGACATTGAAGTGCCAGGGAAGAGCCCCTTAGCAGGTAACATGTCAGCTGTATCTTGAAGATAAGTTCACCAGTATAACTCAAGGGACAGAAGGGGGTTATGTGCAAAGGCCCCGAGGGGAGAGAAGGAGGAAGGGAGAGAGAGATTGAATGGCACATTCTAGAAACTACAGGAATTTCAGAGTAACTGAAACCAGAGGACATGTACAGGAGCAGCAGACTGAAGAGGAAGACAGGGGCCAGATCACAGGGTCCTTAGAATTAATCTTGAGGGCAGTGGGGAGCCCTTGACAACTTTTAATTGGGGACTTCTTCCCCAGATATTTTTCTTCCCAGAAAAAATGTTTTAGATGGCAGTGATAAGGTCAGATTAGAGTCGGGGCAGGGCAGAGAGATCGATGAGAGACTGCCACCGTGATCCAAATGAGAGATGAGTAGCTAGCATACCCCAGGATTGGTCTGGGAATTGGCCTCCCTGTGATTTATTCAAAGCTCTACTACAGACCTGCACTGTGACTTAGGCACCCTACTCTGGGCCTCAGTTTCCCAGTATATTAAATGAGACCTTGTGACTTCCAAGGGCCCATTCACCTCCTATGTCCTACATCTTTAATAGGTAGGGTAAGGAAGAAGGGAATGTCTGAAGTGAGCAGATAGCAAAATAAGGGGCTTGGGGTGTAGGTTCCTAAACACTGATTTTTCAGTCTGTGGCAGCAAAGGAAGCCTGGGTTTGGGGCTTTAAGACTAAGGCATAAAGGCCCTGACGTTAATCTTTGGCCTAGCAGTCCTGGGCTGCAGCCACCAGGCAAGGGAATCTCTGATGTGCTTATGGTTGTGCTCTTCCTTATTGTGGGAAAGAGGGGATTTAGAGGGCAAGGAGGTGTGAGAAGGGGAGCCAACAGAGAAGAGGACAAAGAGAGACATCCTTTTAGGAGCAAGGAGCACTTTGCTGGTCCCTTTCCTATCATTACTAACGATGGAATCTCCTACTCGATGGGATCTCATCTTACATAATCTGTTTTACTTCTTGGAGATGCCATCCACCATGTGGAAGATGGAAATGATGACATTCTGGGTCTCTTATCTCCAGCTGACTCTGTAAAATATGTAATATCACAGATTGTATTGTACACAGACATGTATGCATGCATGCATACATTCGTGTGAGATATATATACATAGTCTTGCCCCACCCCGAAATAGAAAGTGAGCTCTATGAGAGTTGGAGTTTTAGGTCTGTTCACACACTCTGTACCCAGTTCTTAGAATATTTCCTGGCACACAGTAAATCCTCAATACATATTGTTTGAATAAATGAATGAGCTAATAGTGTGAAATGTAGGCTGTAAGAGCTGGGCAAATGTACGTTATTGCAGTTAGTATTTTGGGGGTTTGGGGAGGAGGAGTAACTGCTTTGCTTACCACGTTTGCAAAAGAGTAAAGGAAGATGGAGGAAGAAATAGGGGGAGAAATGAGAACTTTGTAAAGAGCACTGTGAGAGGGATGGGGGCAGCTTGGTCTGTATCCTCAGTTGTCAACTTCCCAGGGAGCCAGCCCTGTCTGCGGGTGTGAGCCCCCGGTGCACCCTGCTGCAGGGCGTGTGTATCATAACTTAATTAGGACTGGTGCCGCTCTGCACAGCCCAGCTAGGCCCAGCCCACTGCCCCTGCAGATGCTGCTTTGCCAATGCTTGGCCCTCTGATCCCCGCTGCCTGCTCCTTCTCGGCGCCTTTGGTTAATTACATGTAGGTACATGGAGTCTGGCGCCAGGCTGGGGAGGCAAGCCAGGGTCAGAAAGCCTTGCCCCTTCTGATTTAGTACCATCGTGGCGTTAAATGATGCTCTTTTACTGCCTGCTCCCTGATCAGACAGGGCGGGCTGTTGGGGAGGTCCTCACTGCTTCTGAGGACCACCTGTGTGGCCCTTCACGTTTGACACACATCTTTTCCTGTTCTCATGACTTTGCTCGGGGATGAGAATGTGTCTTTACAAAGCTGTCAAGATGGAGCACACGGACAGGCCAAAACAGTGCCCAGAAATGAACATCGTAAGAACCATCTGACTTCTGTCCCCGTCTCCTTCCTCCGTGCACCTGCGTTCATTGGGGACCTGCACTGTGACAGGGTCATGCCGGAGGGTGAGGACAGAGCGGTGATCCACGTGGACAGGTCCTGGTCTGCAGGGAGCTCACAATCGAAGGGGAAAGGGACACAAGTCCCACTAGCTGGTGGTGGCTCGCTGGCCGTCCGTAACAGCATCTCTGCCTCCGTCACATGGCTGTTTCTCTCCCCGCTGTCTCCTCCCACTGTAATAAAATTTCTTCTGTTTATAAGGACTCTGCCATGCTGGGTTAATTTAGCCTCAACTGAATTAATACCGACTTCTAGGTCCTATTTATAAATGGTTCCACACTGCAGGACAGAGGTCGGAACTTGAATATGTCTTTGAGGGAACATGATTCAACCCATAACAGGGAGATTAAGAGTGAATTGTGTGTGTGTCGGGGGGGGGGGGGGGACTTGGCTTTTCTAGAAAGGATGTGGACAGTCAGAGAGTGTAACTGCCAGAGCTTCAAGATGGGCATGTGCAGGAGACTGCAGCAGGGAGAATAGTGGGGATGGAGCAGAGTAAGAAAAAGGAAGAGTTCAGGGTGACGAGCTTGGATGCCTAGCACGGAGCCTGCCACACACCCTTCCCTTAGAGGCAGTAGTAAATGGCTGGGATTTTATTTTGTGTGATTGGAAACCATTGCAGGGTGTGAAACAGGAGAATGCCAGGTTCATAATTAGGTTTGGAAAGGGCCCCTGCTGCTGCTAAGTGGAGAATAGAGTGTGTGCAAGAAAAGTATGGAAGCTGGGAGAACAGTTAGGAGATCATTACATATGACAATAATGGCAGTAACTGCTATAGACACAACTAGTAGTTATTGTTTACTCTCTCTATGCTAATTACATTCATAATCCTCCCAAATTAAGGAAGCCCAGTGGTGAGAATTTGTATCCATGGATCAGTGACTGAAAGATAAAATTTGTTCACTCCTTTCTAGATTAGATTTTGTTTATTGTTTTTAAATGTGGGGCTCATGTTTGAGTTTTCCCCTGAAATTATTTGCAAAATATGGGACATCTGCAATTTCCCTCAGAGGGGTCCATGTTATTGTTGTTGTTTTTTTATCAAATTCTTCTCTGACCTAGTAAGGGTAATGAGCCCTGGTTTACAATTTCCTGGAGAGGGGGTCCACGTTATTGTTTTTTTTTTTAATCAAAAACTTCTCCGACCTAAGCAAGGATAATGAGCCCTGGTTTAGCTGGTACAAAAATATAATTGCTGGAAAACCAGACCTTCAGACAGCCACACACCTGGGCCACCTTACTTTGAAATTCTGGGACCATTTTTGTGGAACTTATCTGACTATAGTGACATTAAAGTAGGGTAGTGTAGATACAGACTGCCTAAATCTTCTCCCCTTCGTAATTATAGGATTGAGGCAAGTTATTTAACCTCTTTGTCCCTCAGTTTCCTCATCCATGAAATGGGGATGACGATATGTTCTAAGTATTAAATAATTTATAAAGCATAAATTCTAAGTTTGAATTATTTATAAAGCATAAAATGCTTAGAACATTTTAAGAAAACTAGACATTTTTCATTGTTTTACTTTGGCACAAGTCACTCAATTTCCAGACACAGTGTCATTGAGGTCGGTTATGAAGAGCTCCCACCGGGTAGGGACATGCCTGTTATCCCCAGGAATGAGAACCAGGATTTCTGTGTCCTCGGTCCAGAGGGATAGTTTAGTTTTGTGCACATCTGAATCTTATAACCATTTTTCCTCTCTTTCTGTTGTATTCCGGGATGCTCAGACTCTAATTTGAAGCTGAAAGTGTACTGGGCTGTATAAGCATAAGTTTTGAATGATGATCTTTCCCTTGGCTTCATTTTTCTTTACATCTATTGTTCCTTCTCTTGAGTTACATCTTTTTAATATTATCCTTATAGAATTTATTTTACATTATGAATTACTAATGAGATTAAGTGCCTTAGGTTTTCATCTTTTGTAGATTTCTTGATAAGATCTTTTGTCCATTTTTCTGATGGGGTGTTTCTCTTTTTCTTATTGATTGGTACAAATTCTTTATAAATATTGATGACCATCAAAATCGTACAATTATACAGGCCTTTTAAATTTGGAAATACCTTCTTTCCATTCATGGCTTAAGCTTTAATTTTATTGGGAATCGTTTCCTAATATCAAAGATTTTTCATTTGAATGTTATAAAAGTATTTTTTCCTGTCTGGTTTAGGCTTGTTGTGGATTACTGAAGAAGCTCTCTGCCACCCTATTGTCTTAATAATGGTGCTGTATTTTTTTTGCATGCTGTGTGGTGAGTCACAGTTCATTCTTTTTCCATGTAAGTATCCCCTTATTGCAGCACCATTTGATGAATTTTTGTTTGGTTTTTTGTTTGTTTGTTTGCTTGGGGAGTGCATGGTCTGGGAATCGAACCTGGGTCTCCCACAGGGCAGGTGAGAATTCTACCACTGAACTACCCTTGCACCCCTGCTATTGTATTTTTTTTTCCTAATTTTTACTTGTCACTTTTAGGTCTTTAATAGGATTTGTTTGTGTCTGATGTGATATATATATATATATATATATATATAAATATATATATGTATATATATATATATGTATATCACATTTATATATATATATATATAAAATAGGCTTTTTTTTTTCACATTGATACCCAGGTTTTGTAGTCCACTATCTAAAGAGATGTCTTTACTACACTGATTTATAATACCTCTGTCATGTAGGAAGTCCCCATGAGTATGCGGGTCAGATTCTGAACTCTCACTTCTTTCTCACTGGCCTATTTATCGATCCCTGCCCTAGTAACACACTGCTTTTAATTGTTATTAGCTTTATAATATCTTTGCAACCAGTAGGGCAGGGACCCCTTCATTGGGTCTTACTTTATGTCTTACCTATTCTTTTCTCTTTATTCTTCCATGTAAAGCTTTCTCTTATTTTATGAAAAGCCCTGCTGTGATTGTGCTGAATTTATAGGTTAATTTGCAAAATTCATAAAACCCAGTGTTCTGATCCATGAAATAATGTATTCTTTATTTAGGCCTTCTTTTATAACTTTGAATAGAGTTTTAAAATTTTTATCTATACACATATCACACCTCTTTCATTTTATCTAATTCCTAGAAAGATCACCACTTTGGTGACTGTTACAAATTGTATTGTGTCATTTTGATTACATTTGTTAGTTGTTGTTTTCTTGTGTATAGAAATAGTGTTTTTCTTATATCTTGAATCCAGAAATGGTGATTTCATTATTTTATTGCTTCTCACCTCTAGATTTTCCTTCCTTTACTTTCCATGTGGGAAAATTATTATTTGCCAGTAATAGTCGTTTTGTAAATCTGTATCTTGTATTTGTTTTATCTTGTGTTATTGCACTTAACAGGTTGGACCTCCCTTTCTGTGTTAAATAAAAACAATAACAGAGCCCATCATTTTCTTATTCCCAGCTTTAGAGGGAATGATCTTAAAACTCTTTCATTTTATGTAATGTTTCTGTTGTTCTTTGGGAGGTAAGCAAATAATAAAGTGTATAAGCTTTGAAAGTTATTTTCTTTCTATTCCGAGTGTACTAAGAATGTATAAAATCATAAGTTGGGGCTGAATTTTTCTTAAATGCACTTTCTGCATCGTGAAATGATCATATGTTTTCTTCTTTAACCTGGTTGTGTGGTGTATTGCGGTAATATATATTCTACTGGTAAATCATACTTACATTTTCTGACATACTTAGTAAGTTCCAATAACATCATCACCCTAGCTACATGAAGCATGAGTTTTATGCCACCTTCGCTCTTATACTATAATGCTATTAAGCATAACTGTTCGTATGATTGTTGTTTGAAATGGGGGATATCTCAGAAAGTTTGCTAGAACTTACTCTTTTTTTTTTTTTTTTTACATGGGCAGGCACCGGGAATCGAACCCAGGTGCTCTGGCATTCCAGGCAAGCGTTCTTGCCTGCTGAGCCACTGTGGCCTGCCCTAGAACTTACTCTTAAATCTATCTAGGCCTGATATTTTTTATTATTTGTTGACAGGTTTCTGTCTGCTGGTCTAATTATTTATATGACTATTTCAGTTTTCTATTTCTTCTTAAGTTGTTTTTGTTATTTAACACTTTTCTGGAGAATCATTAACTTTTGTCTAAGTTTTTCCATTTATGGACACAATATTTTGTGTTTTTAACACTCTTTGCTAAATGTTCAGCAAGCAGTATTATATATGTATGTATGAATATTAAAGATAATTATATATGTGTTTTTATATGTGTGTATATGTATCTGTGATTGTGTCCTCATTTTAATCCCAAATAACTATTTGCTTGTACCATGTCTTTGCAATCTTGTTTGCATTTTATCTATTAGAATTTTAAAAGCAGTAGCCCATGGTTTGCTGATACTCTACATTGTTTCTTTTCTTTATCATTAATTTCTACTATGTTAATTATTTCCTTCATTCTATATCCTTTGTTGTTACTCTGTTATTCTTTTATAGTTTCTTAAATTAATTTTTTAGTTCATTAGTTTTCAGTCTTTCTTCTTTACTAATATCTGCATTAAACATTATAACTTTCTTCTAAGTATTGCTTTTTCTCTAGCTATTCCAGGCAGAAATTTTCATCGGTAACCATTAGATCCTACATATTAATTTTATTGTTGAAAATATCTGTAACTAATGTTTTCTACTTGATTTTTTGTTGTTGCTTGAGACAGATGTGTTAAAATCTTCCACTTATATTATACACTGGTCAATTTGATTTATTTCTGGCAATTTTGATTTTGTATATTTTCAGGCTACACTGCTAAGTGCATATAGGTTTTCGTTGCTTTTGCTTTTTCGGGAATTGATCTTTTACCATTATGTAATGAGAATATTTATTGCTAATAATGCTTTTATCTTAAAATCTATTTGGTTTGAAATCGTTATGGCAGTACTAGATTTCTTTTGGCTAATATTTTCACTGTCTATCCTTGTTCATCCCTTATCTTATAAACGAAAGCGCTAAAGCGCAGACAAACTAGTAGGGTAGGAAGCTCAGGAAACCAGAAGATTCCCATCTAAGATTATATTTCAGAAAATAGGTAATTCACAGATGCTTAATTGAATCTCATTTTACACAGTTTGGCAGATGGTCACAGTCACCTAAGGGATGCTGAAATGAAGGCCAGATTGTGAGGCAAGCAAAGATTTTTAATGTAAGCTGAGGTTTCTCCCCCACTATCCACTGCTCAATTTCAAGTGACTAGAACAGTGCCTAATACTTAGTTGGTGCTTAACTTTGATATACATCAAATGAAAGAATTATTGAATGAGATCATCTCATCAGGTCATTTTGTATTTCTTTTCCAGTTGGTGAATAGAGGAGGCTTGGATAGGCCCATAGCCTTTCCTACTATTTGCAAGCTCTGTGACTCTCACAAATCATGTCCACTTCTCTGAGCCTCCATTTAGCCACTTCAGAAATGGGTACAATAGAAATTGTCTTTCCTATATTGAGTTTTTTGAAGAACATCTGAAATGATGCATGCAAATTAATACTACTAATGCCTTTGAAGGGTAACACACATAGTAAAATATATAAATTGCACAAATCTTAACTGCATCCTTGATTTTCATTTTACATATGTGCGCACTCTTGCAACCAACGTCCAGGTTAGGAAATAGACTTAAGCTGCCAGATACACTGACCATGAGGCTATTTAAATTTAAATTAATTAAATTAAAACACTTAAAAATCCAGTTCCTCAGTTTCACAAGTCAGATTTTAAGGACTCAAGAGCCACGTGTGACCAGTGGCTGCTGTATTGCTCAACCCAGAATATGAACAATTTTTCCATCGTCACAGAGCTCTATTGGCAGACCTTTAAAGGAATATTTTCAGCACCCTTTCAGAGTCCTTCTCATCCATTCTTAGACAGTACTCACACCTCCATGGTTACTGTGCTTCTGACTTCTCTTGTCAGCAGTTCGTTTTCTTACTCTTCATCATCATGCCCGTGGAATCCTCTAGTGTACGTTCTTTTGCTTCTGACTTCTTTTCATTCAACTTATTATCTTTGAGATTCATCTGCCTTGTTCCAGGAAATGATAATTCATTTTTTTTTCTGAGTGTCCCATTGTGTTCCATCATATGAATTTACTAAAATGTATATACCCATTTTTCAGAACACTTACTTCAGATCAGAATCTGTGTTAAATATTTACCTAGATTAACTTTGCCCTACCTTCAGTCCTTGGACATAAGAGCTGTTTTGTTTTTTATTAATTAAAAAAAATTAACAACAAACAAACAAAAATATTAACAAGTCATTCCATTCTACATATATAATCAGTAATTCTTAATATCATCACATAGTTGCATATTCATCATTTCTTAGAACATTTGCATCGATATGAAAAAAGAAATAAAAGGACAACAGAAAAAGAAATAAAATGATAACAGAAAAAAAAAAAGATTATACATACCATACCCCTTACCCCTCGCTTTCATCACTAGCATTTCAAACTAAATTTATTTTAACATTTGTTCCCCCTATTATTTATTTTTATTCCATATGTTCTACTCGTCTGTTGATATGGTAGATAAAGGAAGCATCAGACACAAGGTTTTCACAATCACACAGTCTCATTGTGAAAGCTATATCATTGTTCAATCATCATCAAGAAACATGGCTACTGGAACACAACTCTACATTTTCAGGCAGTTCCCTCCAGCCTCTCTACTACATCTTGAACAACAAGGTGATATCTATTTAATGCATAAGAATAACCTCCAGGATAACCTCTAGACTCTGTTTAGAATCTCTCAGCCATTGACACTTTGTCTCATTTCACTCTTCCCCCTTTTGGTGGAGAGGGTTCTCTCAATCCCTTGATGTTAAGTCTCAGCTCATTCTAGGGTTTTCCTCAATCCCTTGATGCTGAGTCTCGGCTCATTCCAGGATCTCTGTCCCACATTGCTGGGAAGGTCCACACCCCTGGGAGTCATGTCCCACGCAGAGGGGGGAGGGTGGTGAGACTGCTCGTCGTGTTGGCTGGCGAGAGAGGCCACATCTGAGCAACAAAAGAGACTCTCTTGGGGGTGACTCTTAGGCCTAAATTTTAAGTAGACTTGACCTATCCTTTGTGGGGTTAAGTTTCATATGAACAAACCCCAAGACTGGGGATAAGAGCTGTTATTAATCTCGCATTTTATAGATGGAGAAATTCAAGTGCAGAGGGGTTAAGGGATTTTTCTGACGTCATGCAGCTAGACCAGGAATCCAGGTCTGCTCCTTCTGGACCTCTACTCTTTGAACATTGCTCTAGGCGCCCCCTCTCCTGTACTCTGGCAGACGTTGTATAGCTCTGAGCATTTTGGTTTTCCTTTTCTGCTTTTGCTTTTGGTTCTATTTAGTTTGAATTCCTCCTGCAAGGCCCTGACTTGTCAGAGATCTCTCCAAAGTCTGTGCTTGTGGATGTTGCTGAGAGCTCACATCCCAGTAGAGCTCAAGCTCAGAGAACGAATTGGTGGGCAGTGGACCCACCAACCCTTCTAAGCCAGGCCCAGAGCTACTCTCCCTCCTCAGGTAGAAATGAGGACAGAGCACACAACCAGGCCTCTGTCTCTTTGTGAATGTATTTATGGACTCTTCTGTGGATACTGGATAAATGTTACCTGGCAAAGTACTAATTACTTATATTAGTGTTTGGGAAAAGCAGAACTGTTTCTCAAAATGAAGCCATCCTAATCCCTCCCTCCTTTCCAAAGGCCAAATTGAGAGATGGTTTGAGACCAAGCATGCCCATGCCTCTGAGCATGCTCACCTACTGTTCCTTCTGCAGGGGTGGGAGCTCTCTTCCCTTGGACACCCACCTGGCTGCTCAGTGACCTCTTTAGGCTTCTGTGCAGATGGGACCTTCTTCCTAGTGTCTCAGCTGGCCTCCCTTTTCTAAATAGCATTCCCCTCACCCAGAAATTCCTCTTCCTTCTCCCTGCCTTATTATTCTCTTTATTGTTTATCACCATCTGACATACCATGTATTTTACTTATTAATGTATTTATTGCCAGTCTTTCCCCCATTGGAATGCAAGCTTTGTGCAGGTAGGGTCTTTATTTTTGTCTTTTTTCTTTGTTGTGTCCCAAGTGCCTGTACCAGTGCTGTCATGTAGTAGGTGTTTGTTCAATATCTAATGAATGGATCAGTGAATTAATGGGTAAATTCCGAAGCAGACCAAGGCTGGAGTCAGGTAAGGCTGAGACACTTGATAGGGTAAGGAGACTATCAGTGATACGCAGGCATATTGAAATCAGGGGGTGGGCTGGAAGGTAGGTACAATTTATAGTCAAACTAATACTCTCAAACAAAAGCAAGGAAAGCAGGAAGTACTATTTATTTAGCACCTACTATGTGCTAGGTCCAAATTATTATTACTAAGTATTTACTCTTTAATGAGTACTCACATTGTGTCCACCATTTCACATGAATTTTCATATTTAATTCTCATAATGACCTTGCCAGGTAGGCATTATCATACCTGTGTCACAGGTCAGATGGCTGTGACATGCCCAATGTCCCAGAGCCAGGATGTGTGAAATAGGGATTTGAACCTAAGACTGCCTGACCCAAAAGATGCTCTCTTTGCTCATATTACAGAGCCTCCTAAGGGGGATTCCTTACTTCCCTCTATCCCAGGACGCTTTGTTCTGAGGGATTTGTCTTCCTTTTCGTAGTTTGATGTTTATATATGGCAGCTCCCTCCCTTCCCCGAGAGATTAGAATTAGAAACTGCATCTGACCCATCTTTGCCCCTAGAGGGGGCACAGGCCCCGAGCTGCACATAGTAGGCACCCACAGAGTGTTTGTTAAGAACGATTTTTGCCAAGGATTGGCTCTGCTTGAAAGCATGTGTTGGCAATTCCAAGCCCTTCTTTCTGGTGGCTTCCTTCTGCTGCATCATCCTGTCATTGTTTGGGGGAACAGCGTGGGCTGTTTTCTCTGGTCTGTGTGTTAATAATTAATACCCTCTGCTTGGAAGTGAAGTTCATCCAAGAACAATCATAAGCAAATGAAAGCTAAGCTGTGAAATTGTGGCTGGAGAAGGAAAACAAGGAGTCACTATAAATAAACTCCAAGCCCGCGTGCTTTTTTTTTTTTTTTAGTTTGACTCACACACAAAACTATAAATGTTTGATAAAGCATTTTACTTATTTATAAATCCTGTCACAGCAAACAGAGACATTTGGACTGAGTTCCTTCTCCATAGCAAATAGCTACATTTGGAAGACGGAGAGACCCCCTGGGTAGAAAATGAATGAGAATTTTGTTTCTTTTTCCTTTTTTTTCTTTTTTTGTAACTCCTGCAAGAGGGATTTAGTTATGCTCTCATTCCCCCATTAACAGCCACTGTTAATAATCATTACCATTTGTTTTACACCTGTTGTGTGCCAGGCAGCCTATTTCATGCTTTCCCATTAATTCATAATACCTTAATTCTCTCAGCTCTTAAAGTAGGCATTATTATCCCCATTTTACAGCTGAGGAAACTGAGGCTCAGAGAGGAATTGTCCAAGATCATGGGAGCAGTCTATTGACAGAGGCAACACTCAGGTGTATACTTGTCTTTCTTGCACAGTATTTTTCGGTCTACAGGTTAGGAACAATCTAGTGGAACATGGTTAGCATTTAAAAACATGAAATGACAAACTGTGATAAAATAAAATAGAGAATAATAGAGTAGGAGAGTTTAGAAAACATTATGGTTATGATACATCACTGTTGCTTTATGCAGATGGGTAGCAATATAAACTACATATTTTTGTTATGCGTTCCAGTCTGACAGGTTGGAAAGACACTGCTCTAATGACTGAATTCTTTCTACCAAATCGGAAGTTACCAGCCTGGGGTCCATGATGGACATCAGGACACGTGTGCCTCGAAACTGATAAGAATTATAGACAGTCGTCCTACACGTAGCATTTTTTTTTCTCTTAAAGAAATGACTCTGGCTTTCGTTATGTTCTCAAGGATGTTGTGCTCCAATCACAAGAATCAGTTAAGAACTCCCATACAATATCAAGTTGCCCTTGAAGGACCATGATCACGGGTCATCACGCTATTCACTCCCTTGTGGAAATGAAAATATTGATAAAGTAACTTCGTATCTATTAATTTAAACAAGGCACACAGGATTTTCAGGTTGTGAAGTGTTTGCACCCATCATTTTCTTAGCCCCTCCATCATCCTCTTAGCCCCTCCCACCACCATTTTAGCTCCTCTCACATCTTAGCCCCTCCCATAGCTCCTCCTAGCAACTCTGTACCAGAAAAAGGATTGTAACCCTCTTTTTTAGAGGTGAGGAAAATGAGTCTAAAAGAAGCTGACTCAGTGGTCACAGCTAGCCCAAGTCAGATGCCAACTCAAATATAAATACTCTTTCTCAGAAGCAAGTTTTCTGGTCTCCCTGACACATCAGGTTTCCCTGTCATACGCTCCCAGAGCTTCCTATGTAGTGCATATGGTTTGTGGAATTACTTATGTTGATGTCTGCCTTCCTTTCCAGAATGTAAATCTCAAAAATAAATAAATAAATAAGGTCAGTGTCTGCCTTGTTCAGAGCCTAGTATTTAATGAGTTCTTAATGTTTACTGAATTGATTTCTTTTTCTGGTTCAATCTGTTTTCTCCTCCACACTCAGGTTCAAGAGAGACGGTGATATTTTTAGCCACATTTCCAAACTTCCAGAAAGTCATTTCTTGCTTATGAATTTATGCCTTGCATTCTTTTCAGCATTTACTATATTTTGATTTGGGGCATTGCGTCTTGTTTTAATTTTGCATTCTATTTTGGAAAGATGGTTAAATAAAGGAGGAAAAGCACTATGGTTTTAGGAAGTTTATTTAAATCACTCCAAACTCTCCTAGGTATCAAAAAAGGACTTGGCAAATAATGTTTTCACAATTTAGCAGCAGATGACTTGGGATTATATGGATTTCATTTCTCCTTGAAATCACAAAAATTTAGCAGTTAGGGAAAAAATGTTTGGAGGGAAAAAATCTTTTATTGTGATCAGCATGATGAATGGTGGGATGGATGGATGGATGGATAAATAGATAGACAGACAGATGTAGATTGTATAAATAGAGAGAAAGAAAAGAAGGAAGGAAGACTGGCAAGTAATGAGGAGGCTGTGATGGACCAGGTCATAGGAGGCTTTCCTTGCGAGCTGTGTATGAGCATTTGACCTTGTCTGACAACAATAGGGAGCCGCTGAAAGTCTTAAAACAGGTAAATCAAGAGATGGTATTTTCCCTTTGGGAAGATTACACTGACTACAGAGTGGAGGATGGATTAGAGAGATGAGACAGGAGAGAGATGGTGGCACCAAACCAGAGGCTTTATAGTGTCAAAGAAATAGCCCCATATGTCTTGGGCTCCTCTCTGACACTCGAAACTTCAGACTCCATATCTTCATCTTTGTTTTTGGTCTCCTCTCCATTCCAATCTTACTAAATGAATGGGCTTTGAAGCTACAGAGTGCTATGCAGATGTCTGATGTTTCCATCAGCATATTATTATTATTAATTTTATCCACAAGACCTAATGCCAGTGTATTGGGTAGCCAGTTAACTAAGCAATTTAAGAACTATTTGTCACAAGGGCTAATAAGCAGGTGCATCTGTTTCCTATTTCATCCCAGAAATGTGTTTTATTCCATGATTGTGTTCCAGAGGTTTAGAAACCTCAGATAAATCAATATGTTGCTTCAAGTGCAAATGTTCCTATGATAATAGCTTTTAAAAAGTATGGACGCTTACTTTATGCTAGGCTTTATACTCGATACATAGAGTTTCTCATTTAATTTTCAAACCAATTTTATGGGGGGGTGGTGTTATCCCATTCTGATAGGCATGGAGAGGAGAGTTCAAAAAGCGTGAAGGGTCTTGCTCAGCAACTCACAGCTGAAGGTATGGCGAAAGGTGATGATGTTTGGCCTGTGGAATTTTAATTACCTATGGCGTGCAGGTACTGAGCTAAGGACTTACAGGAAATGTGAAGTGAATGTACTTGATCCATGATATCAAAAACTCATGGTCTCATCACCAGGGAATTTATTCATGTGAGTTACTATCAAACAGTCATGCTCTGGAGTGATGGTTTCCATGAGAGAGGAGCAGGGAAAGATCTGTACTGACTTGATGGTTATTGATCAGAGGTGAGGGAATGGCCTCTTCTGGGACATTCCAGCAGGACAATAAGTGACACTTTGAAAGGAGCACAGGCCTTGTGCTCAGAATCTTACCCTTGCTTCTCGCTGGTGAACTGAACAAGAATTTATTCCCTCTCTGAGCCTCAGTTTGCTTTGCTGGTGAGCTGAACAAGAATTTATTCCCCCTCTGAGCCTCAGTTTGCTTATCTGTGAGGCAAGGGTAGCAATACCTACCTTGCAAAGGGTGAAGTGTACTGGGTGTAAAGCACTAAAATCATACAAGATGTATGCTAATACAGACACACTTTATGTGAGTGCAGAACCGTATGGAAGGAAAAACTTCCCCAAACGATTGTAACCTCACCTTGGGGGCAGTGAGGGGTTATGAAGCATAGTGGTTTTCAGCCTGTGCTCTGCAGTCAGATTGTGTTAAAATACTTTATCCTGTTTGCTATGTGACCTTGGGGTATTTATCCTTCCTCTGCTGCAGTTCCATCACCCATAAAATGGCCCCATGGGGTTATTGTGGTAAGTAAATGAGGCAACCAATGTATGCTCTTAGAGCAGTGCCAACAGTAAACCTTTGCCATCACATTTTGTTGTTCTACAGACCTGCCGGAAGTCAGATGCCCAGTTGGAGAAAGGGGACGCCCAGCAGAGTTCACAGCAGGAGGGCCAAGGCATGTGACAGGACAGTTTTACCAGGCCTGGTGCCCTGCTACAGAGTCAGGAATCCTTGTGTGGCTAGGGACCTCCATTGCTTCAGCTCAGGTCCATGCCTCATAAAAATGTTTCATTAACCACCTCAAAGCCATGAATAACACCTCAGGATCCCCTAGCTGCCTGGAGGGAGTAGGGGCGGGGGCCTGGGAAGACCAGGATGTTGGAGATCTGTATTGACTTGATGGTTATTGATCTTTCCCCAAACTTCATGCAACATTAGGCTGAGATTCTGCCTCATGCTCATTAATGCCAGAGTAGAAGCTTCCTCCAGGCTCTTGTTCACTTTTCATTTACACCTGGTGATGGGCTCACCAGGTGATGCCCTGGAGTGTGAATCCATAAAAACAATCAGTTACTCAGGGCCAAAGGGTTCTTCAGCCAGCTCAGTGCCAGAAGGATCACTGGGTTTAGAGGTGGACACCTGCCTGCCTTCTCATCCTGATCCTGTCTCAGATGTCATTTGTACTCCCTGGGACTCAGTTTACCCATCTGCAAATGATTTACCTCTAAAAGGTGATGCTTCTAAAACAGATTTTAAAAGCCAATGGAGAGTGGTTAGAATGCCCAGCTTCCATGCGGGAGACCTGGTTTCAATTCCTGGACCATGCACTCCCCCCCAAAAAAAATGCCAATGGAGAGACCCGGGTTCAATTCCTGGGTCATGCACCCCCCACCCCACCCCCACTCCCCCCCAAAAAAGCCACTAAAAGTGATTTTTTAAATTGGCAATATTTAAAACAGATTTTTAGACATTAAACTAATTGTCTACAAATCAAAGATCACATAACGCAAGAAGATTATTGCATTGAAATGCAGAGTGAAAGTGACGAGTCCCTAATCGTTAACTATTCATTCATTTATTCACCTATTTATCAAACATATAGAGAGTGCCTACTATGTGCCAGGCACTATTTCGTTCACTGTAGAAATGGTAGTTAGTTATAAAAACATGTTATTTGCCTATATGGAACCCAGTTGACAATTGAGGAAGGTAGAAATTATACATTATTACAGATATGAAAAGTATTACAGGAGCAGGAGTCCATGATAAAATGGGATCATATAATAAAAGGATCTAACCCAATTGAAGAAAGCCTCATTAATAGTCAATCCAATCTTGAGCTAAAGAAAAATATACTTTATTTAGGATCATAAATTCTATATGTCGATTATCTCTTAGTGATGGAGAATAGATCATGAGTTAAGAGATGCAGATTTAATCAAATTCTGCCACTTTTCTGCTGAGTAATTTTTATCTGAATGATATCTTGTAATGTATGAACTTTTTAAAAAGTGAAAGTCCTGGGTAAGGTGGTATAAATGTAGTAAAATAGTAAGTGTAACAAAAATAGTATTAGAAAGTTGTGAACTAGCATACTGTACAAGAATGAGCTTTAGTTTTGTCTCCTTATCCCCTCTGTTGAGTAGTGTTTCCTCACTGCCCTCATGTAAAAATTTGGCAATCTCATGACTTTTCTGGTCAGTGTTAGGTATTACTAAGTCCAATATAGTCACTTCATATGGTGAAATAATCTCAATCCAGAAATGTCCAATGTCCTATAATTATCATTCCTTCATTCTCCATTCAAAGGTGAGCCTCCCTTCTGTGCCCCAGTCAGGGCTACAGCGCCTTGGCAATTGAGAAAGGTAGTCAACTTTGTTTACTTCTCTCTCATTTTCCTTCTCCACTAGTTTTCAGCTACTGTTTCCTTCTCTGGGCCAGGGGTACAGATGAGGAAAAATGGAAAAGAAGAGAAATGTGAAAGGTCTTACCTGATGAGCAGTGCCACAACTTGGCTTCTACTGGTGAAGCCAAGTTCTACTGGTCACGTAGCTTAGTACCACTTCTGTGTCACTACTGCCACCTCCTTTTGACCTGTCTCTACCTCTGGAAACTTAAGCTCTAAGTATATGGTCATTGGGGTGTAGTGGAAGCTTCAGATTTAGAGGTATAATAACTTGGTCTATTGTTCAGCAAATATTCACTCACCACCCCCTTCTATGGACAGAGTATAATTTCCTGTCCCCTTGTTGTTGGGATTGTCCATGTGGCTTACTTTCACCACCGAAGAGTTAGCAGATATGCCATGAGCCCAGTAAATGTCATAGGTGGCTCTTGGTCTCAGAGCATGAGCCTCAGAGACCAACCCCAGGTCTGACGATTCCTCAATGTGGTTGGATCCTTCCCTATTTCCATGGGTTTGCTCTCCCTTTCTATGAACCCAGTGCTTTCTCTAGCTTCTCCCTGTGAGGTCTTTTGGCCCTGCCAGGTAGCCTTACTCAGCAGACCTTAAGGTAGTTTTACTAGCTAACACTTGCATGACACTTACAGTGTGCTAAATGCTTTACTTATATTTACTCATTTAATCTTCACCCCACTCTATACAGGCACCATTATAATCCCTATTTGACAGATAAAGGAAATGAGCCTAAGATCTCACAGTTAGAATGCAGAAGAGGCAGAATTGAACCCAGGCAGTCTGGCTTTGAGTCCTTGCTCTTAAGTATCATTCTGTATTAAAGCTCTATGCTGGTTCCTCTGGCTCATCCCCCATATCTGGGCTTTGCAGAACATGCTGCTGGGAGTGCAGGCTGATCCTCTTACAGGCACCTCTGCTTTACCCCCACCAGAGCTGCTGGCCAGCCCTTCTCTAGCCCTGGTGGAAGCTGGACACCATACCATTGGGCAGGGGCCACAAACAAAGCAGTCTGAGTAATCCTGTGAGAACAGAACCCTTCTTACCTGGTTTGCACGTGAGGTAGTACTCCCATGTCTACATTTCCTCCCCAGGAAAGATGTGGAGCTCACAGAAACCTTCTTCCAAGGCATTCCCTTTCTTCTAAAGCCACTCGTCATTGTCCTGATGGGGTTGAGTGGGTTAATAGTTCACCAACTGGCTCGTGACTACCTCCTTTTTGAATGGACTACTGGGTGATCTGTTTCTAATCCATTTTGATATCTGAAAGTGCCATTTTGGGGTCTCAGCTGAAATATCCATTTCCCATCCCATTATAAAGTTAAATTATGCTCTTTCTTTGACCCTCTGTTTCCTCATCTGTAAAATGGTGATAATAATTATCCTCTGTATCATACATGGTTATTATATGGATCAATTGATACAGTAAATCTGGAATGGCTTAGAAAAACCAAGTGATTCTAGAAGAGGCATGATAATTATCTGAACATTCTGTTACCTGTGCCCTTTTCTCCTTCTATATATTTTCTCATTCCGTTTCCCCTTTCTGGGATTTCACTTCCCCATCTCTACACGTATGAATCTTACATGGTTTTAAAGAGTCAGTTCAGAAGGCACTTCCTCAATGAGGCATTTTCAGTTCCCTTCAAATGAAAGTGTTTCCTCCTCCTTTTAATTCCCAGCACTGTGCTTCACCTATTAGGGGGTTTCTCTCTTCTAGTTTTTATGAGTTATTTTTATATGCCTTCCCCAAAGAAGACTGCAAATTTAGAAAATACTCATCACCATCAGCAGCAGCAGCAACATCATCATCAGCAACATCATCATCATCTTCTTAGTAGCTACCTGTTTTTACCAGACACTTTGATGGATTGTCTCAAAGACTTGAAACAAAGTCTATATGCTTGAACCTGTTGCATATATAAGGTCGCTGGAAAATGCAGAAGCTAAAAGTCCTGCCAAAACTAAAGAGCTGGTGAGATGTGGAACTGATTCATCAATATTTTTATTCCAAGTCCAGGGATCTATCTAATACATTATTCTTTATCATTTTAGTTATCCTTAGTACCAATATCAAACCATCACCACCACCACCACCATCATTATTAGCATCATCATAATTCTACTGTACCACTCAAAAAATCTTGTCCCCTCTTCAGGCCATAAGACAGAAGCTAGCTTGGATCAAGTTGAGTTTTTTTTGTGTTACATGTACAGGGTATTTATAAGTTTGGTTTCTCACATCTTGCATTTGCGTTTTCATTCATTTAAAGAAGAGCTTTATTGAGTACTCATTACATCCTAGTCAATGATCTAGATGCCAGATAGATTTCATTCATTTAGTTTATATTTACTGGTATTGGGGGCAAACAATAAATAAAATAAATATGTACTGTGTCAGGAAATAACAGGGTTAATGAATAAAGTAAAGCACAGTGAGGAGATAGAACATGAGAACAAGAAGCATTCTGATTTTTAAACTCTGTTATAGGCGTCTCATTCACACACCAACAGCCTTCATAGGAATGTTGATACAGTATTGTTGCCATTTACATGAACAGGAAAAGTGATGGTGGGGAGGGTGAAGTACCTTGCTCTAGATCACGTAGCTTAGTACCACTTCTGTGTCACTATTGCCACCTCCTTTTGACCTGACTCTACCTCTAGAAACTTAAGCTCTAAGTATATGGTCATTGGGGTGTAGTGGAAGCTTCAGATTTAGAGGTATAATAGCTTGGTCAATTGTTCAGCAAATATTCACTCACCACCCCCTTCTGTGGATAGAGTATAATTTCCTGTCCCCTTGGTTTTGGGATTGTCCATGTGGCTTACTTTCACCACCGAAGAGTTAGCAGATGTGACATGAACACACGCTTGAAATGTGCTTCCTTAGTGAAGTTGCCCCCTTGTGCCTTCTCCCATGTCTATGGAAACTTTTCCCACATAGCCTGGTGGTGCAAAGAGAATAAACGACATGTGAAATAGTCCTGAACCCAATCTGTAGCTTGGAAACTGAGGCCAGCCTGAAGTGTCTGATCTCTACTTCATCCACTGCCCAACTTGAATATTCTGATCCCTATTTGACCCACAGAAGCATCAGGGAGTAACATTTTGAATGAATGAAAGTATTAGTTTTAAGCCATTGAGTTTAGAGGGGTTCTTTTTTTTTTTAATTTTTTTTATTAATTAAAAATTAAAAAAATATATGACAACAAAGAAACACAGACATTCTTAATATATGAGCATTCCGTTCTACACATGTAATCAGTAATTCACAATATCATTACATAGTTGCATATTCATTATCATGATCGTTCCTTAGAACATTTGCATCAGTTCAGAAAAAGAAAAAAGTTCATACATACCATATTCCTTACCCCTCACTTTCATTGATCACTAACACTTCAATCTAAGTTTATTTGAACATTTTAGGGTGGTTCTTAAAGACAATAGCTCACTAATACCAGAATCAAAAATTTAATCTCAGTTACATATTCCAGCCCTACCTTTTGGGCAACTTCCTTAAACTCTTAGCTCTCAGCTTCCTCATCTGTAAATGGTAATAGAAAGCAAACTTCATGGAGCTGCCTTGATGTAGAAATCAGAGCATGTGTATGAAGCATCTGGCATCTGGTCAGTGCTTTTTAAATAAGAAAGCATTTTGGGTGATTAGAATATTACCCAAAAGCTATAAGCACACTTGATACCCTAGACATGGACTCTAGCCAGATTTTCTGGACTGGCCTGGCCCGTTCCTTGCTGAGACTTTGCCAACCTTCATTCTTTACCCTCAGTGGTGACTACAACACTTTTTTTTTTTTCTTGAGAAATTACAATAAGCACAGTATACTAGTTGAATAGTCCAAGCTGGCATTTGAGCTTCCGATATGTGTTTATAATTATGCTGCATTATCTTAATTACAATAATACAAGGAAGGGAGTGGGGGAGGACATTAAAAAGAAAACTGTTCAGGAAAATGCTCTATGAAAAATAACCCACAGTTAGCAGATGACAGGCCTGCAATTGTGGTCGTAATTGGAAATGACAATATTAATACAATACTTATTCATTCTATATAATAAAAAAGTGGAAGCACTTTTCACAATTACCCAATTCCAAATGAAATTAACATTCCGTGGTATTTCCCATAAATGGTTCGTTTGCACACATCGGTAGAGACAATTAGCCTGGAAGTGAACGAGGGCTGTGACTGGAGAGAGGATGAGGTAGGGAGAGTTGGGCATATCAGGGAGGACAAAGGTGAGAGAGGGTTTCAAACTTCGCTGAAAGTAGGCACACTGTGACATTGAGAGCAGGCAATATGTCTGGTGTCTGAGATGAGCACTGAAACTACAAGGATTGGACTGCTAGCTGCAGAGAAATTCATGGTAAGTGTAAATAGTTGTATCAGTTGTGTTTACCTACAGTTCAGGGTCAGTTTTCCACAAACTCTCTTGTTCATTTACCCATTCCCTTCCTTGGGTGTCTGCCAGAACTCTCCAGTCCTGCCCACATCCTAGAGTTCTGGGTGTGGTCTTATCCAGTAAACTCTCTCTTGCTGCCACCTGCCCACTGAGACTGCTGGTAGGATGCAGGTATTTCTTGATACCATAACTTGTTTTGATTTTCTGTTGTGAGCATTTTGATTTAGTTCAGTATGTGGCTGATCACGGTAAGTAAGGAAAACATCACTGACAAGCTATCCTTCTGTAACTGAAAAGAAGAACGATCAGGAAACTTCTCAGTGTATTGGGGCATGGCTAAGTGAGGCAGACTTAGTCATCCCTCACATCCTGTAGTTATATGGCATTCCCAGAGGAAACCCAGCATGCTTCTTGACTTTTCTTTTGTTCCTCTGCCTCATATCCAAGTTTTATCATTCCTGTCTACTCTAAGTTGTAATTTTTCTTCATATATATATTATTATTTTCTATTTCCTTTGCCACTGCTGTAGTCAAGACCCGTATCTTCTTTTGACTGAACTTAAACAGCCTCCTTGAATAAATGATGGTTATTAAATTTGGATGTCAGTTAGTAGTTTGGCTCCACAAATGGTGGACTCTGAGAAAAATTTGAATAATGGGCTTAAATTATTCTTCTACAACAAATACAAAATTGAAGTGTTTACCTTATATTGTGTTGTGAGTATTAAATTGGCTAAGTCAGGTAAAATACTTAGCATGGTTCCTAGCACATGCTGAGTATCTCAATAGATTTCAATTCTTTTTATCCTTATTGTTATCATCCATTCTTTTCCCTAAGATCCCTCTTCATTGACTCTAGCCCTGATCTTTCTTAAGTATATCTCTGACACTGTCACGCTCTGTGCAGAATCTTCCTGTATATCCCTATTATATAAAGTTCAGATGCCTAGCTTGGCACTCAGGTCCCTCTATGATGTGGTCACAGCCTCTTTCTCACTTCATCTCCAGGAACACTGAAATCTAGCCATGAGTGACTCATCATTTTCTGAATTGAAAATGGCTTTGAAATTCTGGATCTTTAGATATGCTGCCCAAGAAACTCTCTCTTCCTACTTTGGTATACCATACTCAGAGTCCAAGTGCCAGTTCAGTCCCTGTGTTTTTGCAGGTGAGTACTAAAGTCAGCCAGATAGATAAACGTCTCTCTCTCTCTCCATTTGGCTGTCTGGATATGGAATTCCCACACTCTCTTATCATCTTTTTTTTTTTTTTTTCCAGAGCTTGAGTTGCCAGTTGATTGAAGAATTCTTTTTTATGTCCAGCCCAACTCATTCCAGCTTTAATTTGACTTCATCTGAGTCCAATTCCTTGCATTGTCATGTTCTTTTGAGAACTAACTCTGAAATGCCACCTGGATGATTGGCTTCCAGCAGTTTTTTCACTGACTTAGGTCCATGTGTCTTTTTTCATTCCAGTCTCTAATTGTTAAAGATGTCTATGCCTCCCCTCCATTTTCCTCCTTGGTGCTCAAATGCAGCTTAGGGGGTAGATGCTTTTGGCCATGAAAAGAGGCGGAAGGGAGATTGTGGGCTTCTCCCCACCCTCATCAGTGTCTGCCTTTCTCAGAGTCATTAGCTTATTACCAACCAGGGAGATTTGCCAATTTGCCACACAGCCGATGACTTGTTATTGTGTTTCAGCTTTCTTCTGCATAGCACCAGATAATGCTTCTATTGTTTCTAAGCCCAGAGGAATGGATGGGAGAGTTTGTGTGTGTGCATGTGTTGAAGGGGTGGAGAAAGGGAGTTAAGAATGGCATCTTTCCAATCCTGCACAGGTGAAAACAAGGTGCATTTTTTGTATTACTGCTAAGGAGAAGTTTCAGTCTAAGAATTTTTCTCCTCTGCAATTACAGAAATGTATTTAGAATAAAAATAAGATCCCAAGTTTTAAATTCACAGAAGACAAACTTTCAGGGTTATACGTGGTCTCAGCTGCTTTTAGTCCACCTTTACCTAATGCTTGAATCTCTTCTATGTTGTTTCTGCAGTGTGTCGCCTCTGCCTGATTACTTCTAGTTCCAGGGAACTTACTAGGGCTGTAGGCTCTTCTTTCCATATTTAGAAGGCTCTGTCAGATAGTGGAATTGATGCCCCAGAGCCCCAGGAGTTCTCAGTCTCAGCCAGAGGCTGGCACCATGAGGTTTCTCCACTCAGTTATAGGAAAGAATCTGAGGACTAGTCAGTGTGTACAGCCAAAAAGCTTAATGGTGAAAAGCCATGCTCAAACGAGTGAGCGTGGACACTCTCCAAAGATGGAGAAGCCCTCTGAGATTCGGATTCCTGCATTATAAGAACTTGGAGGGACCCTTACCCCTCTGTTTTTGCTAATAAAGAATTGATGAGCTGCACTTTGTATTGGTTCTTTTGGGCGCCGACCTAAACGATGGCTAGGCGTGTAAAGGGTAGGTGTGTGCGTGCCAAAGAAAGTTCTTGTTATGGGTTTTAGGGTCACTGCCCCCATCCTCCTTCCCTGTCTAACTGCTTCAGGATCACAAAGTAGTGATAATTATTATTATTGTTATTAATATTGTTTTTTAAGATCATGGTTCTTGGTATCAGTCAGACCCGAGTTTGAATCCCAGCCTGCCAGTTACCAACTGGGTGACTTCAGTCCAGTGGTTCTCACTTTACCAGTGGAGATTTTGCCCCCAGGGGACAGTTGCTCAGAACACTGGAGACATTTTTGGTTGTCACAGTTGGGAGTGGGGTGAAAGGGCTATTGGCCTCTAGTGGGTAGAGAGAGGCCAGGAATGCTGCTGCTCATCCTACAATGTGCAAGACTGTTCCCACAATGTAGAATATCTAGCTCCAAATGTCAGTAGTACCAATGTTGAGAATCTCTGTCTTAGACAAGAACCTTAACCTCTGTGGGTCAGTTTTCCCATCTGAAAAAAAGAGATATAAATAGAATTTGTATCTTTGAGCGTTACATAAAATTATATCTGCAAAGCACTTCAGCAAATGGCTGACCCAGTGTAAGCACTCAAAATATTAGCTCTTGTCATTATAATAACATATATCATGAATGTATCATGGTGCCTGGGGCATAGCTATGCAATGCAGATGTTGAATGTTAGTATGAGATGCTGGGCTAGTTCTCAGCCCTTCATATAATTAAAGGTAGCTAACTTCTACTCCCGCACAGCATCTTATTGTTCCTCATCTGATACCATTTTAAGCCTCTCTCTCAAACTAGCTTTTCACATCCGGACCTGCTCTATTTTGCTAATAATCTTGTTACTGTGGCATTCAGATCCCAACACATCTCTAGATGTGGTCCGAACAGTGCAGAGAGGAGCTGTTCACTTTTTGGTTCTAAACTTCATGCTTCTGTTTATGCAACTTAAGAATACATGTTGTTTCTCTGCTTTCACATTACTGTTAACTTGTACTGAGTTTACTGATTCCCAGATTCTTGAATGAAGATCCCATGGCTGAGGAGATAAGGGAAGGATACCCAGCTGAATGTATATTTATCAAATGTACATTATTGGTGAGCAATCTGAAGAACTCTGCTTGGACACATGTCAAGGCATGTGGGGGCCAATTTCTTGAGATTTAAGTCAGAAAGTGACTGATAAGAGAGAAAGGGTGAGGAAGAGGAGGCATACCCTCAGAGGGAAGGGATAGCACTTGGTGTCTGTAATCCTGGAGTAGCCCCTTATCAGATCGGGGGTGGGAGTCTGAGCCCCCTTCAAGGGTTATCAAAATCTCTGGTGTTGTTATGAGATGAGAAGGGTTTTGAGGCTCTGTCATGCCCCCCCCCCCCACTCCCTTTCTTCTATCACATTTCTCTACTTCACTGTGCACATCTTGCAGAATGAGTGCATTCCTCAGGACCTGTCCGCCCATGCAGACAAGACTCCCTGTGCAAATGGCTCCCTAGGATGGATCTCTATTATTTTACCAAAAAACATCAGAGGAGGAATTTGTTCTACTCCACTAAAGATATGATTTCCAGGCTTCTCAGCTGCCTGAGCTTGGTTTTATAGCTACACCCTGGAAAAGGGAGAGAAGAGAAAGGAGGTATCCATAACACTTAGTGGAGCCAATTTTAACCAGGACTGAATAAAGAAAGAAGAAAATTCAGGATTATATAGCTGTAGACTGGAAATAATTCCTGAGATGCACATGTGACCCTATATCCATATGGCAGACTCCCCCAGAAATATTTAGGATAGCCCCAACACTCCCCAGGCTGATCCCTTCTCTACCCACTCCAAACACTTCTTTTGTTCCTCTTCCTACTTGCATCATTTCAGCAGTGGTTGCATTCCAGGTCTGTCTCTGTCCCCATATTGGGGATACTAATGTCACCCATGTCCCATGCTTGTGCTGAGTGGTACATGAAGCCACATTTCTAGCACAGAGTTATCACTCAAGAGACATGAGTTAAGCTGTCACCAATGTTCGTTTCCTGAGGCTCAGAGAAGTTTAGTGAAATGTCCAAAGTCACATAGCAGCTGAGTAAAACTTAAAGCCTGATCTTTTGCCTCCATATGTGCCGAGTTTCCAATTCACGATTCACTGCTACATCCCTAGAGTTGCTCACTAGCTCTCTGCTTGAATTTTTGTGCGATGGTAGTATATAATCACGAGTAATAAAGCAAGCCTTCTTTTATTGTCATGTAGAAATGGGAAATTGGAATTATAAGTCATTAAATGGAAAACCCCAAGCCTTATAGTAACGCCAACACAGCCTCAATCCCTTATTGTCTATATATTTAGCCAGTCTATTTTTAAGAGTTTAATATTGAAAAATAGGACATATTTATAATGTGCCTGCATTAATTTTACTCCTGCCATTTGCTATAGTTGACTTCCATATGTTTAAATTTATAACCACTCTATTGCACTGGGAAGATTTGCTTTAGCTTAAAGGAAATGAGTGGAATATCTGCCAGTTGAAGTAGACATAATTATACAAATTCCATATTCAGTTCTCTAGTCAGTCTTCCCTACCCCCGCCTGCCACAGTAATGTACCCACATTGTATATTTTCTGTACCCCTCATTCAGTTTATAATCATATACTTCCTTGAAACATTCGTTTGTTCATTCAGCAAGAATAGACGGGCACTGAAAGCTTTGAACAGATGCTTCAGACCCTTCTTCTCATCTACTCCAATGTGAAAGCCAGTTCATTAAATCAAGTTCATTGGTCCCACTGTAAAACAAACCACAAAGTAGCATTTCAAGATATTTTATAGCTCTACTATTTACAAGGTACATATGACCTAATTAATTAAAAATCGACCTGTGTTACTCATCTTATCTATTCATAAAAGGGGAAATAATCGTACGTATCTTGAAAGGTTGTGTGTCAGTCAGTCATTGCACCAACAATGCTGCATAAGAAGCAATTACAGACTCCCAGTGGCATCCAACAATGAGGGTTGATTTATCATATGTTATGCTCATCTCTGTTGGGTTTGCTTAACCTCTACAGGTTGACTGGGTTCAGTGACCCAGGCTGCAGGAGCTGGAATGACTCTGTTTCATGCTGCACCTTTGGGGTCTACCTTGTGTCACTCATCTTCTTTGGACCAAAAGTGTGGCTGGGACAGGTCCTTTCAGTGGTGGTGGCAGTTATAAATATGTGAGCAGAAATAAGTGATGCTTCTTGAAGCCAAGGCTCTTAACTGATATGCACTGACTTTCACCCACATCCCACTTGTCAAAGCTATTCATATAGCCAATCCCAAGTCAAGGGATGATTAAATACATTCCTTCCGCAATGATGCTGTGATAAAGGTGTGGCTGCAGGAAGGGGTGGAAGAAATTAGGCTAATACTTCCATCTACTACAGGTCATTATGAAGAGTGCATTAGATGATTGTTTTATTTACCTTAAAATTCCATATTCAGTTCTCTAGTCAGTCCTCCCTACCCCCGCCTGCCACAGTAATGTACCCACATTGTATATTTTCTGTACCCCTCATTCAGTTTATAGTCATATACTTCCTTGAAACATTCATTTGTTCATTCAGCAAGAATAGACTGTACCCCTCAATGCCAAGGTTGAGATATCAGTCTCCCTCCACTAGGCAGCCCAGAGACAGTCTGTGTCATGGTGCAGTGATGGAGCCAGGTGTCAGGATCACTGTAATTTAGGTTCAAATCTCAGCTCTGCCATTTCTAAACTGTATGACCCTGGGAGATTATTGCATAGTCAACACTGCATAAATGGTAGAAGTCATTTATGGCTATCGTGATTATCTGGCTAAAGCAATATTCTTGGAAAATTGGACTTGTGGATTTAGGCAAACCATGTTAACAAATCAATCAAGGAAGTCCAAACTGCCTCTTTAGGGAAGAAATGAAAGCAGAAACAGGTTAAATTTGGTGTGTGTGTGGGTTTGGTGTGTGTGTGTGGGGGAAGTAATTGGGGTAAGAGATTGGTGTTCCTCCTTCCCTGCCCTTCAGATGCCAAAGAAACAACTTTCTTTGCTATTTAATGATGGTGCTGGACCTTAGTCAGCAGCATATAATATATATACTCAAATGTTTCCCACAAAATACCTACAAGTCAGGAACTGGTAGTCTCTTTAGAGGTCAAAATACAATCGATGAACATGATAGACTAAGCTATAAGAGTAGAAAGAAGACCACGGGCAGAAACTGTATTTCTAGGATTAATGTTGCAGTCATTTCAGGGAGCTGGGTTATGGCAAGATTCAGAGATGGCTGAAGTGGAGTGGAGATGGAAACTCCTGGATGTTATGAGACCAGTGTCAATGGTAACATTCAAACATGAAAGAAAGACAGGGAGTCAGCATCCAAGGTTCTTACTCAAGAAGAGCTTGGGTTACCTAAAAGGAAAGTGGAAAACTTACTAGTTACTGAGCTTTGGCTCTGTACAAGGACCTCAGCAGGCTTATCTCACTTAAGCCAGTTAACAGTAATGATAGTTAAAGCTGTACTTCATTGAGTGCTTAATCTGTTTTGAGTACTGTACTAAACACTAAGCATTTATTATTGCACTGAATTTCAGCAACAACAACAAAATAAAATTGTTGGGGGACACTTATGCTTCAGGTTTTAGAGAAAAGGAACTGGGGATCAGAGAAATTAAGGGACATAGCCAATGTCACATAGTTACTGATAGAATGGAGGTTTAAACCTTGGTCTCTCTGACTCGTACTTTCCACCCATAGTGACCCGATATGTCCTGGGTATCTGGGATGACAGTAACAGGCAAAGGAAAGGGCGGTGGTTTTGGATAGCAGGGCTGTCAAAAAAAAATGGGCTTTTTGAACTAGAAGAAGATACGGAGTCTGGGAAATGGGGTCTGTGATGGAGAGGGTGGGACAGATAGAAAGACCTTCTTAGCTGAAAGAGGGATTTTCTTAGTAATAAAATAATCTCTCACTTAAAGTGATACAATAACCAAATCATGTGAGATTATCTCTACATTCCTTATTCCTTTGACCTCTTCAATCTATTCTTTATGTTATTGTCCTTACCTGGTTTCACATCCTTTAATGCTCAGACCAGTTGTCACCGCCTATGGGACATTGCCAGAAGCTGAACACTCCCAAAAGGGATTAGGGAACATGGCACCAGTGTCCCCATGGCATCTTACACTTCCCTTGCTCCCTTAGCATTTAGCCCACTCTTTTCATTATCTTTGCCTGTTTCTTCCACTAAACATTTCCTTTAAAGGAGAGAAAATGTCCAGTTTGTCAGTGTATTCTCAGCGTCCATACCTGGATGCAGCACTCAGTATGGTGTTGAATGAAGGACTCCAGTTAGAGAATACAGGTGCCCTTTAGGCCCAAGGAGTGCTGAGCGCCATGACATGATCTTCCTGAGAATTGCAGAAGGGATGAATCTTGGAGAAGAACCTGGCTGTGACTGTGAGTCCCATTAGATTCTGGACATAACACAAGGCACCAGGTCTGGTCAGAAGGTCTGGATTTGCTATGACTGATGCTTTAAAAACCAATTTGATGATAATAATAACTCCCATACTTAGAGTATAACTGTACTTATCAGGCACTTTGGTAAGCATTTTAATGTCATCTCATTTAATCCAAAAAGAGCTCTATGACGTTAAAATAGCAAACCTTATTTTAACAATTGGAGAAGCTGAGACTGTGAGTGGTTATGTGAGCCATCCAGTTCCACAGCTGTAAGACACACGACTGCTATTCCAAACTGTGGCTGAGTTCAGATCCTTTCCATCACCATTTCTTGCCATCACAATGGTAATAATGTGACTAAGAAGTCTTTAACCCAGCCATCTAGCTCCAGTGACCCTTCCTCCCTTCGACAGGACTTGTGGGCCTATAGTACCAACTCCAGCAGGACTTTTATAAATCCCTTTTCTTCTCTGAGCTCTAAGAGTGGGTGGATGTAAAGTGGTTATAAGGATGAGTTGAGGGAGGTAGAAGTGCTTTGTAAATTGAGGACTGCAATTCTTGTGATTCTTGTGTTCATCTTATTGTCAGCAACTCCGTTTAGAACTATAAGATGATAGAACCAGAAAAAACTTAGAGACCATCTGTGTCCTATGTTCTTGGGACTTTGGAACCAGCTCCAAAGACCATGGAAGGCATTGTGTTCTTACCAGAACAGAAGAAGCGATCACTAAATTTAATTCGTTCCATCATTCAACTCAATGCAGTTCCTCCAGCAGAAATTGTGACCAGCCTACAGCCTGCAGTATTAACTGACAGGCACAAGATCGTGTGTACAAGAAAAGGCTATTCCCAAGTTTTCCGGTTTATATTTGTTGCTCTTTGTTCACTTGTCTTGTCTGAAGGCACTTGCTTAAAGATAAGTTATAGCAGGCACCAAGGGTTTAAGAAAATGTATGGGAGAAAAAACTATAAAAAGTGAGAAAATTTTATCCATCACCTTTTATTCCTGGGATTTGGAAAGAAGTGGCCATTTTGAAGTGTGTAAGTGGGTTTTAAATTTGTTGTAGCAGTGAAGCCTTCTCATCTGACTGAAGAACACTAGCTTTTTAGTTTATTCCTTTTTTCATTTGTTCCTTTTCTTTTTCTTAGTTCTTTTTTCTTTTCATGAAGAGAGGACTCCTGTATTAGATGGAAGGTTGGAATCAATAACTGGGCTTCCAACTTCAAAATATGATAGTTCTTCGTGTTTATGTCAGGTCTTCTCAGCTGAGCTGTACTTGAGTACTTTGATGTCCTCTCTTATCACCTTCCCTCTCTATCCTGGCTCTTGAATGTGCCCTAGTCCAAAGCCTAAGGGCACAACTTGAGGTCTGAAATTAAAATTAGCCTAGAAGTTGAGGAGGGAGGGAAGTGTAGTGGAAATAGGAGACTTATTCCAAGTTATAATTCTGATGACTTTCAAAATGAATGAACACACAAATGAATGATTGAATGGTGTGACCAATCATGAAGCCGAAGGGTTAGTAACAGGAGAGTAGGTGATGACTGCTCTTTCTTGAACACTTACTATGTTCTAGAGTCTCTTTTCAATATTTAAAAAATAGTTACATCTGATCCTCTCAACAGCCCTGCAAAGGTTTTACAGAAGAGAGAACTCACAGTTGGGAAAGTGAAGGATGTGGTTCTAAAGCATACAAGAGCAGAGTTGACTTTGAAACTTCGGGTGATCTTTCTCATGTGCACTAGGCGATATGGCCAGGCAATACCTACTTGTTACTTTCTTTTCTGAACAAAGTAACATGACAGAACTGGTGAAATGGGACACGAGCTAAGTCTGAGACCTCTCAGCTGGACAGTCTTTACCACCAGTACTAAGCAAGGTTCCTCTGTTATAGCAGGTCAGTGTCCAATCAAGCCAATTTGTTGGTTGCAGCCTGTGCCAAACCATCTGGGACTCCTTGCCCAGATGATGTAAGGAGGGCTGGCCCGTTAGAGTACCTCTCTAGGTCCAGAGAAGTCAGATTCAAACGCCAAGGTTGAGATATTAGTCTCCCTCCACTAGGCAGCCCAGAGACAGTCTGTCTCATGGTGCAGTGATGGAGCCAGGGGTCAGGATCACTGTAATTTAGGTTCAAATCTCAGCTCTGCCATTTCTAAGCTGTATGACCATGGGAGATTATTTAACTTCTATGAGCCTGGATCTCCTCATCTCTAAACAGGAGCTAATGATATTCACCTTTAAAGATTGTTAAGAGGAATCAATGAGAAAATGTGAAAATGCCAGGCCCCTTGACCTGGCAGGGAATTGTGAATGTTCTTCCTGCAAGACTGGTTGAGTCAAAAATAAATAAATAAATAAACTTGGGAAAGTGAGAAAAGTGGTACAGACACTAGAACCCAAACCTGTAGGAATTTCTGCAGAAAATGCCAGTCTGGGAGGCAGGGGAGAAAGGTAGATGGCAGGTATGAATGTAGAATTGTTGAGAGTCAGAGTAGTCACAGCAAATAATGTCTGTTCTGCAGGGGAGAGCACAAGGCTGGTGCTTGCCATGGTGTCTGGAACCACGTACACTCCTTGTCCCTTTGCAAAGTGACTCAAGGTCTGCCCGCTTTTCTGCCTTCCCCCTTCTCCTCTCTTACCTTCTTCTCTTGTACCCTCCCCTTCCTTTCTACCTTTTGCTCTTCTTCTGCCTTCCCCTCTCTGCTCTCCTTACTTCCTCTTCCCCTGCTTGTTATTGCCGGCACAGTTTTCTTCTCCATTCTTGTTCTTTCTTCCTCTTCCCTCCCATTCTGCCTTCTCTCCTCCCCTCTCCTCTCTCTTTTGGCTGGGGAATCAGGGCTCTTCTCCTCATGCCCCAGTGGCTCATGTCCATTAAGCATGACAATCTCTCATATGTCAATTAGAAAGAGGCAGCTTTTCCCCTGCTCCCCCTCCCATCCCTGGGCCTGCCGCGATGCTCAGATCAGGCACCATCTGTTGCATTCATCCAGGCAACGGGTGAGCATTTTGCTGCTTTGGGGAGGCAGAGCTCAGTGGGTACCAGGAGGTAATGGTGGCTTGTTTGGACAACTTGATGTATTGATATTGATAGAGATGCCTGTTGGGGTTGGGAGGGATTCGGGGGTCCCCAGGATGACATGGGTCCATGGAGGGCTGTGCGCAAGCATCTCCCTCCCTAAGCTTGTCTGGTCTCTTGGCACTATTGCTAAGGCAAGAGCTGCCAGCCAGATGGATGGAGTTTGCTACAGCTGGGATCAGTACCCCTTGCAGCTCTGGAGAGCAAATCTTCTATATCTGTGTGTCCTTCTCTCCCCCCAGTCAGTCAAATCTGCATCAGCTTGGGAGAAAATAAAACAGAAACAACAGGATGGGAAGAGGCTGACCTTTAGGAATTGCTGAAATGTCAGAGCCATGAAAAAAAAAAAAAAGAATTGTATTTCAGTCAAGGTCCCAGCTGGACAAAGAAGGCATCCCCAAGTGAGATTTGGAAAAGCAATCACGGAAAAGACTATGTGTAGAATGTAGGCAGGTTTAAGAGAATCAAAATGGGGATGTAGAGGCACCAGAGACAAGAAATATCAGGAAGCCAATGCTAGACCCTGGAACTAAAGGAGATGGTTTTAATGGAGCCTGTGAGAACTGAAGCTGTGAAAGTGGGACCCCCAACAAAAGCTGTAATTGTCAAGGTTCACAGGCTCTATTAGCAGTATGGTGCAGAAGCAGGAAAGGAACAGGGGAAGAAATAGCTCCAAATTCTCTTTGTTTCTGCATGCCCATATCCAGGCAGAACATTCTGTTGGCCAAACCCAACCAGAATTCAGAGAGCAGGGATCAATCCTTAAGGATCTGTCTTCATAGTATCAAGTAGGACAGAATGAATCTGGGGATGGAAGATCAATCAGGGGGTGCAAACAAAGAACCACCGGTACAGGGGAGGGGAATGAATATGTGTTCTGTTAACATTGCACCAGAAGCTCATGTTCTTAACCATCAGGCAGTACAGCCTTGCTGCCTTTTTAAGGAATGCATGTAAATTCTCCAAGGAGTTCAGCTATCTCTCTTGAGTGTCTGACTCACATACCTCACTGTATATTCAGCATCTTCACTTAGACATCTCGAAGACACCACGGTTTTCATATTTAAAACCAAGTTCATGTTCTCCTCTCAAACATGGTCTCTTCCAGTGTTCTTCCTCTTCTTGAGAGGCGCTACCACTTCTCAGCTGTGTACCCCAGGAAACCAGGAGTCAATACCTCTCTCTTCCTTTTTCCACTTTTTTCAATCAGTTACCCGCTTCTGATGGAGTTTTATCTGCAGGATAACTTTCTCTGCCAATTTTGCCCTATTCCAGGTTAATGGTCTCCTACTTGGACTTCAGTGCCACTGCACCACTTCCCAGCCGAGCAGGTCATCTCATTTCCATTCTTATCTTCCAGTGAATTCTGCTAGAGTGAACTTTCCTAAATGCAAATCTGATCAGGTCACTCTCCTTCTTGAAACCTTCAGCATGTTCCATCCTTACCAAGATCCAAAAGGCCCTCCTGAGAGGGCCCATTTCCTAACCTCTCCAACCCTATCTCATGCCATTTGCTTTCAGTGTCTCGTCCACAGTGGCTGGCTGCTGCCCCATCCATATGCCTTCCCCGCAGGCTTTTGCCCAGGCTCCTCCTTCTGCCTGCGTGGCCATACTCACCACAACCCACCTTCCTCCACTCCTTCCTCCCCGCCGGATTGTCTCATCCTCCTTTCAAACTTTAGCCCCACGACTCGCTTCCATGACTTTCGAGGGCTGGGTCATTTCCTCTACTATAGCCTCGTGCACCATTATTTACCTCTCCTTTAGAGTAAATATTACTTAAAAATTTTACATTTAGATGCCATTTGTTCTTTAATATTGGTCTTCCCATCTATATGGCAAGCATCGGGGCAGCTACCACCGCTTTAGTTTTTCCTTAATGTTTTTGCCATTGTATCTCCTGTGCTCAGCAAAGGTACATTATTGTTTTTCCAGAATACTTGCTGAATGGATGGATGAAAAAATTGGGAGAAAATGAATGGCTGTTGACAGACCACTGGGGGTCCTGGAGGATTCCAGACTCCAGCTGGTTCTGAGCTTTTGACCACCGTATATCCTACCTCTTACAGTGGTGGGCAAGTCCCTCCCCTCCCTGAGTCTGATGCATCAGAAGTGGGTATGGCATTACTTCTCAGAATCATACTGTGGCATCTGGCTGGAGGGCTCAGCATCACAGACTTGCATGGGGCGGGGGGGCTGTGTTTGGGATCTTTTTGGTTCACCTTCAAGCAGACTTAATTGAGATATGTCAGGAAAGAGAGAGAAAGAGAGGGAGGAAAGGAATCTATAATGTTACCAGATGGTTCATTTGAATTGTCAGATGTCTTTTTCTTAGCGAGCATAGATTGCCCCAACTTTTCCAAAGATGAGGACTCTCGCAAAGCCCAGTGCACAGGCCAGCCCTCCAGGTAAGCGGTATCCTACAGCTGCATCTGTCTAAATCCATAAGCTTTCCTAGAAAAATAGGAGCTCCTTAGAAACTGGGGTCGGGATGTTCAAGTGACTTCATTTGTCCCGTGCGGTAAAACCCCCTTCAAAGTAAAAAGAAGCTTTGGCACGTCCTGTCTCTTGGCATATGTA
The DNA here is from genome assembly GCF_023851605.1 of Tamandua tetradactyla. Taxonomy (NCBI): domain Eukaryota; kingdom Metazoa; phylum Chordata; class Mammalia; order Pilosa; family Myrmecophagidae; genus Tamandua; species Tamandua tetradactyla. The sequence continues at coordinate 40,484,190 of NC_135328.1, forward strand.
CGGCATGGAGCTCAGACTAAATAAGAAATGTCCTAGCCTCTAGGGGCAGAGATGGAAAGAGGGTTGAGTTTGAAGATTTCAAAGTCGGGCTCTCTTTGGGAATTTCTCAGAACTGAGGCACTGAGGCCATTCAGCAAATTTCCTTTTCGTCTTTCTGGTTTCCTCTCCTTGCCCTTTATATGTTGCCTCTCTCCTTCCTTCTCAAGCTTTTCTACTTTTTCTTTCCTTTTATCTTCCATATTTTTCTCTCTGCCCTTCTGACCTCACTCTCACTTTCTCAATTCCCCTGGAACTTTTCTACAAGTCTTCACTTAAAACTTTGTGGAACTATGGCTATTAACAAATCTTAAGAGAGTGCGGTTGAGAATGGAACGTTAGGTTGGGAGTTAGAAGGCCGGTGTCCTAGCCTTGACTTGACTTTGCCACTTGTTACGTTAGAATCACTCCTCTTTTGGGGGGTGGTGTTGCCCAATTTTCCCTGAATAAAATTAGATGATGTGCTAAATGATCTCCCTATCCATAGTACTCTCGTTCTAGTTAGTAATTGTTATCAAAGTGACTAAATTTGAACATACCTATTTCCTCTTTAAAACCTTTCAGTGATTACTTTTTATCGTTAGAGTTAACTCCCCATTCTTAAATGGAGTTGAGGAATTCCAGCCTCATCTCCTATAGCCCCTCTTTGCTGCAGCCATAGTGAGCTCCTTTCAGTTGCTCCAAGCCCCAGGCCCTTTCCAGCTTCCTGGGTTTTTGCCCAGGGCTCCCCTCACATCTCTTTACCTTGCTTTGCAGACTTCTACTCCTCCTGAAGGAACCAACCTAGAAATCACATCTTCCTGGAAGCCTACCTGGACCCCCAGGATGGTTGTGATGACCCATCTTGGTGCTCCCCTATTGCTTCCTCTTTATCTTATCATAGAAATATCGTTGCCTAGATCTATGTCCTGTCATACTATGAATTACTTGAACTGTGTATTGTGTCTAACTTTTCACCCATGTATATAAAGGGCATAGGGCAGTGCTGGAAAAATAGAAGTTGTTGAATAAATAAATGAATAAGCTCTCAAGTACATCTGAGTTGGGACCAATGGGTTGAGACTTTGTATCATCACTGGACCAGAAAGGGATTGCCAGGAACTTAAGGTGGTCAGGCCCAGTCCTCTAGGGCCTGGGGGAAGGCTGAATTTTAACCTCAGCCCCATTGCCCACCCTTTAGCAGCAGCTGAGGCGGCGCAGGAGACAGTGGAGTCCCTGATGCAGAAGTTCAAGGAGAGTTTCCGTGCTAACACGCCCATCGAGATTGGTCAGCTGCAGCCAGCCCCGCGCAGCCTGTCAACAGGGAAGCGGAAGCGGAGGAGCAAGTCTCGAGGTAGGACCTCCCAGAACCTCTTGCCAGGAAGTCAGCAGGCTATCCCCAGGTTCGGAAATTACCACGGAGAAGCGTTACCTCTTCTTTTGCCTCTCCTTGGCCATGGAACTCTTGCCAGTGTCTCTCCTTTGAGTCATTTCAGCAAAGACCATGGAGGCAGCAGACCTGTGACCCTGGTTATATAACTCACCTCTCTGAGCCTCAACTGAGAATGGGAATGGGCCATCTACATCCAAGGGCAATTGAAAAGATTAGCAAACATATATAGGGGAAATCACCTAGCTCAGGGCCTGTGCACAGTGGAGGCTCTTTAAATTGTCGCTGTCATTCTGGAGAGTACATGAGAGGTAGAAAATTCTCATGAAAGACATCCATAGACTGGAGCCAGGAACACAGCATTTGGTCTTATTTTTAAGTGAGCTATAAAATATAGTAGTCAAGAGCTGGGGCATTGTAAGTTAGAGCCGGATTTAAATTTTGGTTCTGCTGCTCACCAACTATGTAACCTTGGATAGACAACTCTACCTCTCCAAACCACTCCTCACAAGGCTGTCACAGTGCCTTGCATGCATTAAAATAAAATAGATCTTCCCATCCTCCTCCTTCTCATCTTACTCCTCTCATTTCCTCTTTGTACATTATCATCATCATCTCCTTCCCCTGACTTTCTGTATGACTTTGAATGTGGGAGAAATCTCTTTATCATTACCTGATTCCAAACACCATCATTTTTCTTTCAGTCCACTCAGCAGTCTCAGCTAGCTCCTCTTCCTGCCTCTCACCTCTCGAGTTCCTGTAACTTGGTTCTGATCGTGGCACTCCCTTCCTCCTGTAACTTCAGTGGTTATCCTTCAAAGGTATTCAGGTTGATGAACCTGATGTTCAGGGCCACCACAGAGCTCTGAGACCTCTGAGCTCTCTTTTAAATCCATGTGCTTCTACTTTCATGCAGCTTCCCACGCTGGTATCTCTGCATGGAATTCCCTATTTGAACACAATGAATAGCCACTTTCATTTACTGAGTACTTACTATATTCCAAGCAGCATGCTTAATGCCATATACCTCTTATCTCATTGGCTCTTCACATCAACCCTAGGAAGCAGATGCATTGATAATTCCCATAATGTAGGTGAGGTCCCTAAGGTGCGGGTTGCTGTTGTAACTTGCCCAAGGGGTTATGCTAATAAGTGGTGGCACGGGAAGAACCAAAAAATGAATCCTAGATCTTCGATCTTATATTAGCAAAGCCCTACCTATCTTTCCAAGCTTAACTTGAATGACACATTTCCACAGACATCAGGGATTGATTGTGACAGTCAAAATTCACTCTGAATTCTCTCTGCTTTTCTTTATATTTGTGTTAAGCACTGGTTTCATTTCTGTTCAATATAATATGCTGTCATCTGACCCTTTCGTCAGCTAGACAGAGAGATCTTTGAAGGTGAAAACTGTTTTATTGCTTGATTGATCTTTCTATTTCTGGGCCAAAACCCAAGCTTGACACATGGAGGATACTTGCTATTTGTTGAGAGCCTGTATAGGTCGTAGTCCTGCAGTAAGAAAACCGAGATTTGCATGTTAAACTGGGACCATAAATGGAGGCATAAGGAGATATTAGAGTCCTTTTTTTGGAAGCATGTGGTAAAACCCAAGGTATGAACCACTGTGTATGTAATAGCGAAGAGGTCCGAAAGGTCTGGGTACCGATTCCAGCCCAGTCAGTTTCAAGTTGCATGGCTTTGGAAAACATTGAACCTCTCTGATCCTTAGTTTCTACTTCTATAAAATGGAGTAAGCAGCCCCTATATTGGAGGGTTGCTTTGAGGAACTAATGAGGGGTTGTGTGTTGACCACCTTGGAATGCTCAGCTAGTGTGTATCAGGAACTCAGTATATGCTGTCCAGTGTTTTTTTGAGGTTAGATATTTGAGGCCACTCATATCTTGCTCAGCCTTGCCTAGTCATCTTTATTCCTCCATTATTCTTCAAGAATCCTCTTCCTGGTTCCTCCTTACACACACATACACACACAGAGAGACACACACCCCACACACACTTAACTTCAAGTTTATAACCTCCCCCTTATCACTACCAGTATGAGTTCATTTGCTTCATGTTATGTCCTAAATGTGCACCATTCTAATATTCACCATTGTTTAATTATATTGGTGAACACCATTGTTTCTAATTTTTACCATTACAATGTTACATTGAACATTTTTGCATGAAATTTAGCCTTCTGTTACATAAAATTTTGGAATGCATCTGTTTACCCATCTTAGAGCAAAATTCCAGAATTAGATTATTAATGAAAATCTGTTTGACCTGGACTAATTGAATATCAAACTGCTTTAATCTGTAAGTTAGAGAGGGACCTTAGAGAACCAGTGAATGAAGAGATTCACTTGTATTCCCAAAATGTTTCTCAAATTGGTCCTCTCTGTCTTTGTTACCATGATCTCTCACTTGGAACACTGTGGTAGCATCCTCCCTGCACATACCTTCCTTGGGATTCAGGCTCCCAAAGCAGCCAGTCATTTTTATAGAAACATAAACCAACTCCTGCTTGAAATCCTTCAACGGTTTCCTTTACTCCTTAGAATGAACCCCAGACTCCCTGCCATGGCTTGTAGACCCTGTGCAATCTGCCTCCTGTCAACTTCTCTAAGGTCACTTGCTTGACAGTTGCCTGTGTTCAAGCCAAACTGGCTTCCCAGCAAATGGGTCCCCTCTTTAGAGCCTGAGAAGTTACTGTTTCTTCTCCTTCACAGTTCCCCCTGCCTCCCAGCTGCTCTCCTGGCTGACCCCTTCTCAGGCTCTCAGCTTAAATGTCAGTAACTCAGAACTGCCTTCCAGAACTACCCCATCCAAGGTTTTGCGCCTCTCCATCTCTGACCTGCTGCTCTAGGTTACATAAACTTTTTTTTAAACTTCTTTCATAGTTGCAGTTTATTCTAAAGTTAGTTCCATTTGTTTACTTGCTTGCTATCTTTGTCTCTAAAATATAAGCTTCATATTCATAAACCTGATACACGAAAAGTACTTAATAAATAGTTGCTGAATGAATGTGTTAATATTAAAGGTCATTGGAATGTGGCTCAGTGTCATAACTTTCAAATTGATGATATAAGATGGATCCATGGGGAACCAAAAGCTTCCTGGTACAGATCTCTGGGGAATCCTGTTTTCCCATTACATAAAATCACTGACAGTGCACTAAATGCCCTCTATCAGATGCTGTTAAGGTAATTTTAAAAACGGATTAGTCCGGAGAAGATGGCGGCTTAGTAAGACGCGCGGGTCTTAGTTCCTCCTCCAGAAAAGCAACTAAAGAAACAGAAACAATACAAAACAGCTCCCGGAGTCACGACAGAGACCAAAAAAGACAGCGTACCCCATTCTGGAACGGCTGAACGGGTAGGGAGAATCCACTGCTGTGAGATACCCGAGGGGTGCACGTTTTCCCGGCTGGGGTGGCTGGCGTCTGGGGTCCCCTCCACGCACGTGGCTCCCCGGTCTGACTGGGAACATTGGATAGCGGGGCCCTCCCGTCACGCTTGGCGTCTCGGGCCAGCTGGGCAATTTGGACCGGCACTCCCCCAAGCCACGGCCAGCGACCCCCGCCTCCACGCGCGGTTTCCCGGGCCGACTGCCCCGCAGACAAACGACCGCCACGAGCGCCACCTACTGGGCAGGAAAAGAAAAACAGAGCCCAGAGATTCCACAGAAAAACCTTTCAACCAGCTGGGTCCCACACCCAGGGAGATCTGATCAAATGCCCAGACACCAGCAGAAAATAATGGATGACGCTCGGAAAATTGAAGATATGGCCCAATCAAAGGAACAAACCAATAGTTCAAATGAGATACAGGAGCTGAGACAACTAATGCTGAATATACGAACAGAAATGGAAAAACTCTTCAAAAACCAAATCAATAAATTGAGGGAGGACATGAAGAAGATATGGGCTGAACAAAAAGAAGAAATAGAAAATCTGAAAAAACAAATCACAGAACTTGTGGGAGTGAAGGACAAAGAAGAAAAAATGGAAAAAACAGTGGATACCTACAATGGTAGATCTAAAGAGACAGAAGCTACAATTAGTGAACTGGAGGATGGAACAACTGAATTCCAAAAAGAAACAGAAACTATAGGGAAAAGAATGGAAAAACTTGAGCAGGGAATCAGGGAACTGAATGACAATATGAAGCGCACAAATATACGTGTTGTGGGTGTCCCAGAAGGAGAAGAGAAGGGAAAAGGAGGAGAAAAACTAATGGAAGAAATTATCACTGAAAATTTCCCAACTCTTATGAAAGACCTAAATATACAGATCCAAGAAGTGCAGCGCACCCCAAAGAGAATAGACCCAAATAGGCGTTCTCCAAGACATTTACTAGTTAGAATGTCAGAGGTCAAAGAGAAAGAGAGGATCTTGAAAGCAGCAAGAGAAAAACAATCTGTCACATACAAGGGAAACCCAATAAGACTATGTGTAGATTTCTCAGCAGAAACCATGGAAGCTAGAAGACAGTGGGATGATATATTTAAATCACTAAAAGAGAAAAACTGCCAACCAAGACTCCTATATCCAGCAAAATTGTCCTTCAAAAATGAAGGAGAAATTAAAACATTTATAGACAAAAAGTCACTGAGAGAATTTGTGACCAAGAGACCAGCTCTGCAAGAAATACTAAAGGGAGCACTAGAGTCAGATACGAAAAGACAGAAGAGAGAGGTATGGAGTAAAGTGTAGAAAGAAGGAAAATCAGATATGATATATATAATACAAAAGCCAAAATGGTAGAGGAAAATATTATCCAAACAGTAATAACACTAAAAGTTAATGGACTGAATTTCCCAATCAAAAGACATAGAATGGCAGAATGGATTCAGCTTTAAGACAAGATAAACTTATGAACCATGTAATAACATGGATGGACCTAGAGAATATTATGCTGAGTGAATCCAGCCAAAAACTAAAGGACAAATACTGTATGGTCCCACTGATGTGAACGGACATTCGAGAATAAACTTGAAATATGTCATTGGTAACAGAGTTCAGCAGGAGTTAGAAACAGGGTAAGACAATGGGTAATTGAAGCTGAAGGGATACAGACTGTGCAACAGGACTAGATACAAAAACTCAAAAATGGACAGCACAATAACACCTAATTGTAAAGTAATCATGTTAAAACACTGAATGAAGCTGCATCTGAGCTATAGGTTTTTGTTTTGTTTTGTTTTGTTTTGTTTTGATTTTACTATTATTACTTTTATTTTTTTCTCTATATTAACATTCTATATCTTTTTCGGTTATGTTGCTAGTTCTTCTAAACCAATGCAAATGTACTAAGAAATGATGATCATGCATCTATGTGATGATGTTAAGAATTAATGATTGCATGTGTAGAATGGTATGATCTCTAAATGTTGGGTTAATTTCTTTTTTCCGTTAATTAAAAAAAAAAAAAAAAAAGAGAAGGGATAATTGGAGATGAAGGGATACAGACTGTACAACGGGACTGGATATAAAAACTCAGAAATGGACAGCACAATACTACCCAATTGTAATGCAATTATGTTAAAACACTGAATGAAGCTGCATGTGAGGTATAGGTTTTTTGTTTTTGTTTTTTTTTGTTTTTTTTTCTTTCTATTATTGTTTTAATTCTTATTCTGTTGTCTTTTTATTTCTTTTTCTAAATTGATGCAAATGTACTAAGAAATGATGAATATGCAACTATGTGATGTTATTAAGAATTACTGATTGTACATGTAGATTGGAATGATTTCTAATTGTTTTGTTAATTATTTTTTTAATTAATAAAAAAAAAAAAAAAAAAAAACGGATTAATAAACTCTGACTTTACTTCCACTACTGGATAATAAGATTTTTATAGGAGGTGGGGTACGGATAGTTATTTTTCAGTCTTGCATTTCCCAGTATATTTACCACAAGTCTTCAAAGATTATCTTGGACAGAAGGCCTCCATTGTCTAAAATAGTTTTAGAAATTCTGCATATTTCGTCTTCCTCTTGGAGATTCCCAAATGCATCTTAAGTCTATTAAATACCCTGGGAAGCTCTGTAGTACAGAAAGCTGTGCTGCTTTGTTTAGCTCAATGTCTGTGAAACCATCTTGTCCACAGACTCTGTTGTTCCCCATGGAGCATTCATTAACATCTTGCAGGGCAGAGTGTCTCATAAAAACAAAATTTTGGAAATGTCCCTTTTGCCTGCACTGACGATTCAAGATCCCAAGCATGATGATCAACATTCCCAACCTTCCATGTCTCTCTCCCCTTCTGCCACTGGAGTGGCCACAGCCTTCTCGTTCAGGCTGGGAGCACACGGCCTCTCTATGCTTCATTAGGCTCCACGCCCAGGCCATGGTGCCCATCGGTTTCCAGCAGATGGATTGGGTAGCTGAGAACGGATGTCTGGGAGTGGAGCACATGGTTAAAAGAGCTCCAGTGTGTGTTTGCAGCCATGGCTTCCTCTGGAGAGGGCTGTAGATGCTGAAGTGCATCGTCCTTAGCCAGAGAGAGGAAGGCTGTGGGGGTGGGGGTTGCAGTTAACTGCTGCCTTCCTGTTTGTGACAAGGTTTTATGAGGTAGCTGCTAAGTAGTCATTCCCTGATCTCTACAGGCAGTGAAATGGAGACACTGTCATGCAGATAAAGCAAGGGAGGATTCATTTGAATGTGGGAAGAGCCTTTTGAAGTTCAGGTGTGATAGGATTGAGTTTTTAAAGACAGGTCTTTGGGGGATTTGAAATTTTACTCCAACATTGGGAAACTGAAAAATAAGCCTGTTTGGCATCAGTTCCCTTGTCCATAAAGTAATGCAAGCATCCCATATGGGTTGTGATGTAATATATGCGAAATGCTTAGCCTAGTGTCTGGCATATGGCAGACCCCTAATGACAAGTAGCTAGTATTGTCAGTTGTCAAGGTCCTGCCCACTTGACCCCCAGGGTCTCACAAACCCACCCCCTGGTTCCCGGCATCATAGCCTCTGCCTTGGTTGAGATTTCATTATTCCTCACATAGGTTCCTGCTCCAGCCTTTTCATCTGGCCTTGTCACTCACAAATCCATCCACCATTCAGGAGTTTGGAGTATGATCTTTTAAAAATGCCCTCATTCTGGCCATGTCACTCCCCTGCCTAGACCATTGTCCTGATAATCTATCACTTGAACTGGGGGCTTCTCAAGCTTTTGCAGTGAGATTGTCCTAAAGGCAGGTGAGCATGAACATACCCCCAGAGTGTCTGCAGCTGTGTTTGAAATAGATTCATTATAAGCCCCCTATTCTCGGGTTCCATCTTAAGAAAACAATCTGTGCCATTCTGTTTATAATATGAGCATATTTATTTTAACTATGTAATATTATTTTCCGGTTCGATTATTTAACATTTGATCAAGTCTTCAAGTAATATTGATACCCAGGAGGAAGCACCATTATGCTGATTGTGCTGACATGATAATGGTACCTCTTCGAGTGGTTCCTGTAAGACTAAATGAGATGCACTTAGCACAGTGCCAGACAAAAGGTGTATGCTGAACATGTGGACCCTATTAATTTGTTATTTATGATTCTTATCACTACTGTTTTACTATTACTTATATTTTTGTCCTTATTATTACCACTTAGGGAAACATTTACTCAGTTTGCTACTCTGTTTGTTTGCCTCCAGCACAATGGGCCATTTCCCCCATTCCTTCAACATGCTATGTTTTCTGTGTCTTTGTAAAAACCATTCCCTGCATGAGCAGCCAAATCTTCCTCCTCCACCATCACCCCTTCTTCATGCAGCAAATTGCTGTTCATCATTTGAAATCCAGCTTCCAAGTCTTCTCTCTCTCACTCCCAGCCTATCTTCATCCCTAAGCTGGCTGAGTGGGCCTCTCCGTTCTTCCGGGCAGGTGCAGCCTCACTACTACTCTCTGTTGTGGCCCTCATCACATTCCATGTGTCGGCACATCTGTCCCCATCCTCAACTCTGTCAGTCCCATGATGGAAAGGACTGTGGTTTTTTTCTACAGTGTCTGTGGTAGCCCAGACACCTAAAGCATAACTGGTACAGAAGAGAAGTTGGCCAAATGGGAGAATATATGAAGGGATGAATGAATGAGTGAATGAAGAAAGGAAGGGAGAAGGTAGTCAGTGCCTCACAGACTGCAAAGGACTATCAAGAGGTGATACAGCTAGTACCTGCCGAGTACTTAGTATGTGCTAAGCACTGTGTATATCCCATTTCTTATCTCATTTAAGGCTCCTAGTAACTCCATAAGGCAAGTACTATAATTATTCCTTTTCTCCAGGGAGGAAACTGCACCTTAGGTAGGTCAGGCAATTTGTCCAAGTTGACCCAGCTAGTTGGTTGTGGAGGTGTGATTTGAATCCAGTCAGTTTGAATTCAGAGCCCAAATCAGCCCAGTTCTACTTTTACTTCCCTGGCAGAGATCTTCCAGCGATGGTATTATGCCAAACTAGTCCAGATACTGGAAGGATGTGATTGTAGCTTTGCTTACATTGGCAAGGGTTTTGGTACCATCAGAATCTCAGGAGCTACAAAATTCTGGAAGAAAGGCCCATCTGGAAGATGTGTCCTCAGAGCAGTATCCCGTGGTTATGTTACCATCTGATGCTCTATGCCCTTCTAAGGTACTTACCCATCTCTTGCTATGCCGTATGTTTGTAGGATGTGCCACCCAGGTCTCTGCCCACCAGTGCTTCATGATGTAGTGTTGGAACCTGGTGATTAAACGATTGCACCACGATGGATTATAGGAAGGTGATGTCTGCTGGCCTAGAGTGTTTACCAAACTAGGAGATTCGTTAAAGACAGCTTCACGCAGGAGATGACCCTTGAGAAATGCACTGGTGCTAACCAGGGAGAGAGGTTGGGAAGGCATCACTAGTAGAAGAGAGGTATGTAGGGGTGAAACTGCACCGGGCATTGTGGGATTATCTGGATATAAAAATATGTACAAAGCAGATGCTGATGAGATGGGAAGTCCCCTGGTTCACCATCAGAGGCAGGCCATGGACTTTGCTTCTGAGCTTCCTAGTCATGTCCCACACTGGGGAGAGAGTCATTCTGGCTTCTTTATCTGCTCTGATAGATAAGCCCAAATATGCTCTTTTATTGTGGGACATTGTCCCCAGAAGACAGGTTTATGTTCACATATATATAATTTCTATTAGCATCTGGTTATGAATAGTTCACTTGGTTAGAGGAAAATATTCAGAAATATAAATGGTTAAAAATTATTTATCTTATTGGGCTGTCGCTGTGCTTAAACATTGAGCAGGCAGCCCCAGGATTGGTCTTTGCCCTTTTAGCCCCATTCTTGGTTCCCCCAACCTTCTAGCCCACTAAGCAGCCTTCCCATACTACCATGGACTTTTGGGTGAAGGGACATTGTCCTTCTTGCCAAAGGAAGTTTTAAAACTGCATCATCAAAATGAAATTCAACTTGAAACCATGAGATAGTTATACAGAGTGGAAAGAGGACTGGGCAAGGAGTCCACCTACCTGGAGTCTGGCCCCAAGACTGTAAGGAAGTAACCCTTTTCTCCACCTCTGTGCTATTTCTCCCACCTGATCCCATTGCCACATGCCAAAACCCCCCACCCTTCCTTCAAAGCAAAGCCTTAAAATACTTTCTCCATGAGGCCTTGTCAGATCTTTCCCAAGTGGAGGTTATGCAAATTTCATCCAAGATTTGATAACTTCTTCTCTATCTTCCTGGTGATTCTTGTCGCTTATTACCTTTCATTAAAGTAATTTATGGCCACCTCTCATCTTCTGCCCTAATTAGTCTCCTCAAGTGCAGAAACTGTGTCCAGGTCATGCCTGTGTTTCCACTGACTAGCCTGGTTCCTGGCACATAGCAGATGCTCAATTAATGCTTGATGAATTAATGGCCAGTTAATCAAACTGCTGCATGATCTTGGGCAAGACCTTTGGCCCCCCAGGCCTCAGTGCCCCATGCAAGAGGCAATGTGGCTTTGAGGTAACCAACCATCTTAGATTCTGGAATCAGACAGATGTGGATTCATATCCCAGCTATGCTACTGTCTTGCTCAACTTTGGAAAATGACTTATGCGCTAAATCTTCCTTATCTTATCTGCAAAACCCGCATAATTGGCCATCTCGCAGGGAGGCTGGGAGGATTAAAGTTAATGTATGTAAAGTGCTCAGCAGGCTGCACTGAACATAGTAAGTATCTAATAAATCTTTGTTGTTGTTAATTTGGAAAGCAAAGGTGATGGGCCAGATAATTTCCACAGCTCTCTTCCAACTCATATAGTTTTTGATTATAAATGTGTCCTGGGAGGCACTATCTAGTGAACAGAGCAGTGGAGTCAGAAAATCCATGTTAGAACCCCTAGCTCTGCCTAAAATGCAATGGGTCCTCAGGGAGCTGCTTAGTCTCCTTGGGTCTCCATTTTCCGTGCCTGGAGACGTGATAATATCTCCCATTGCTATTTCTCAGGCCCCTTGTGAGAACCCTGTACTAGAATGCTCGGGGGAATGCTTTTTTAAAGCACTGTATAGTTGAACTGCATGGTACAGTCAGAGCTTTGGCACCTTCAAAGACAGAGGCTGATGTGTATCTTTGATCTCAGAGTCATTTCCCTGGGCTCTGGCTTTCCCTCTCCTGACAGTGGACCCCTCCCAGGAGGCACAGCCCAGCCTGTACTGCCAGAGGTCCCCAGGTTGTGTTGGACAAAAGCATGGGAGGGCTGTTTTGCAGGCAGAGCCACACAGCCGCCTCCATAAATCTTCCCTGATGTATCTTTCAGAGAAGTTTGCGATCCTGAAAGTATATGTCTCCTCCAGGCAGTTTTGCTTGTTCGTCTGAAATATGCCAATTGTGTGTGGCCTGGCGGTGAAAAGAAGAAGCAACCACAAGCCAGAAGCTGAGGCCTTAGCAGAATTCTCTGAGAGCAGGTCCTGGTGGGGCCTGGGAACATGGGTCTAGGATTTCTTTCATCAGAACAGTACAGAAATATTATGTCAGTAAGCTTGAGCCAAATAATGAAACACCCTAAAAATCAATGACTTTAAGCAACAGACATTCAGTTAAGTCCCAGTCGAAGTCAAGCATTTGGGCTGGGCTCAGCCAGGCAGTTCTTGTGGTCTGGGGTAGGCTCAGCAGATCTCAGTCATGCACGGGCAGTCAGCCACTTGGTCAGCTAGGGCCTGGCTGACCACTGCTTAAGAGCACCTTGGTTCATCTCCATGTGGTTTCTCATCCTGGCTGCCTGGCTCAGGCTCATCCATCCATGCGCAGGAGGGTTTCAAGAATGCAAAACACAGAAGCTTGTGAAGCCTTTAAAGGCTTGAGCTTGGAAGGCACACAACATACCTTCTGCTACCTTCTTTTAGTCAAAGCAAGTCACGAGGCTTCAGGGGATGGAGAAATAGAGTCCACCTCTGGGTAGAAGTAGCTGCAAATGATTCGGATGAGTTTTGGCAACTTTCAAGTGCTGAAATTTTATTGGGTCCCTAATTTATGCGAGGCCCTGGTCTGGTGCTCAACCCCCAACATAGGCTTAATAACTCTCTATATTAGTTGATGGAAAATCAGAGGCTCAGAGATGTGAAGGGACTTCTTTAATGTATGGCTGGTCAGGGGAGGACCTTATCCCTAATTTTATCCTTTTAGAACTCTGACACGTTGACTTTCTTTAATGAATGCTAAAGATGTTTAGAGTCCATGCCTCTGTTAGATCAGACTGGCTCATAGTGCATGGAAGGAGGGTGGGTTTTGATCTGGATTCCACCCTTGCCAGGAACTGTGGTCCAGTTCAGGGACGGTTGGCAAAAGTTTTCTCTAATGGGCCATAGAAAACTTTATAGGCCTGTGGACCAAGAGGTAAACTTGAAAATATTATATAGGCACTTAAAGAAAAAGAGAAAACAATTTCCACAAATTTTTATTGATGAAATTCGAGATGATGATGAGGAGGATAGTAATAATAAAAATAATAATGTAGCATTTTTTTGTAATTCAGGCCTCTTAAAGAGAAGAATGGAATTTATTTCTGGATACAAAAATATGAAGTTATATAATTTTCACACTTTGATATATTCTTCTTTTTCTATTTGTTTCAACCATTTAAATATATAAAAAACTTTTGCCAGTTCATCGGCCATGTAAAAACAAGCAATGGATTGGATTTGGCCTGTGGCCCATAGTTTGCAACCCTTGGTCTAGGAATGCATCTCAGATTTGGAGTCAGAGAATCCTGGTTCTAACCCCACAGTACTGTCTAATTGCTGTGTGACTTTAGGTGAATCCTTAACATCTCAGAGCCATGTTTGTCCCCAGGCTTCCAGGCACACAATGGAGGAAAATAGTTCCTTATGCTCTCTTAGTCCAGTAGAGATAGAAATGAGCATTGAGGTCATCTCATCCAACCTACTTGTAGATTGGGAAAATAATGAAGGAGGGGGATTTGTCAGTATCACAGAGAAAAGCTAACAGACCCGGGGGTGAAATTCAAGTCCTCTAGCTTACAAAATAGTCCTCTTTTCATACCATTTGAACCTGTAAAACCACGTGGGTTATATTACCATTAAGCACCGACTAGTGGGTAAATGTTGATACAATGTGTATGTTAGAAGCTAAATGTTGTATTCTTCTCTAATTCAGTCAAATAGGTGAATCACTTACACGATTACAAAGAAAACGCTTTGCATTTCCCCAGGTTTGAGATGGGCATGGTTAAACATACTGAGAATCTAGATAGAATGCATGAGTCATTTCATTACAGGGGTTTTCAACTGTGTCCAAATAAGTGCACAGGGAAAGAAGGGGTTGGGGTGGACTGAGCAGGTGAAGCTCTTTTACCAAGCTCCTATGGTGTATTCTATGTTCTCAATTCTAAAATATATTTTTAAATACTTTTTCTAGTTTGCTAGCTGCCGGAATGCAATATACCAGAAACGGAATGGCTTTTAAAAGGGAGAATTTAATGAGTTGCTGGTTTACAGTTCTAATGCTGAGAAAATGTCCCAATTAAAACAAGTCTATAGAAATGTCCAATCTAAGGCATCCAGGGAAAGATACCTTGGTTCAAGAAGGCCGATGAAGTTCAGGGTTCCTCTCTCATCTGGAAAGGCACATGGTGAACACAGTCACGGTTTCTCTCTTGGCTGGAAGGGTACATGGCAAACAGCGTCATCTGCTACTTTCTCTCCTGTTTCATGAAGGTCTCAGGAGGCATTTTCCGTCTTCATCTCCAAAGGTCGCTGGCTTGTGGACTCTGCTTCGTAGTGCTGCAGCATTCTCTGCTCTCTCTGAATCTCTCTCTCCAAAATGTTTCCTCTTTTATAGGACTTCAGGAACTAATCAAGACCCACTCAAATGGGTGGAGACATGTCAACCCCTAATCCAGTTTAACAACCATTCTTAACTAAATCACATCAACCAGGCAGATGATCTCATTACAGTTTCATATATACAGTATTGAATAAGGATTATTTTACCTTAAGAAATGGGATTTATATCAAAACATGGCTTTTCTTAGGGGGCATATATCCTTTCAAACCAGCACATACTGATATAACGAAGTTCCTATTCCTATATGGAAAGAAAGCAGGCAAGGAGTATGGTAAACTTTTGACAACATGGTAGACAAAACTGGTACAGGCTTCTTCCTGTTCCGTATACACAAGAAATGTTAAATAAAATATAATTGTAAAAAATGAAAGTTCATCTCAAATATGAATAACAGGAAAATCCTCAGGTGTCAGAAATGAGGAGGGCCGGAGCCGTGAGTTTAGAAATGGATGTCATGGTGACTGCAGGTGGGTGGTGGGGTAGAACGTAAGAGAAGAAAAGAAAGCACAAGCAAGGAAAAATGGAAAAATAAGGTGGTAGAAATAAGTCCAGAAGCATCAGTAATCACAATAAATAAAATTTGCATGTGAAATTCAGTGTGGGGCGGGCAATGGTGGCTCAGTGGCAGAGTTCTCACCTGCTATGCCGGAGACCTGGGTTCATTTCCCAGTGCCTGCCCATGTGAAAAAAAAAAAAAAGGATAATTCAGTGTGATGGTTAATTTCATTTGTCAGCTTGGCCAAGTTATAGTGCCCAGTTTGGTCAAGCAAGCACTGGCCTGATTATTACTGTGAGGATATTTCGTGGACTTATATAATCAGTAAGTTGGTTGCATGCATGGCTGATTTCATCTAGAATCAATTGAGGAGACTGCCTTCAACAATAGGAGATGTCTCATTCGATCCATTGAAAGCTTTAAAAGGAGAAGTGATGCTTTCAGCAGTCAGAAGAGAGACGTTCCATCTCTGCTTCATTCAGCCAGCTTCTCCTGGGACCTTCCTGGGAGTTCTCAGCTTGCAGCCTGCCCTACGGAATTTAGATTTGTGCATCCTCACAGTCATGTGAAACAATTCTTATAAAATTTTCATAATATTTGCAGATGTCTCCTGTCAGTTCTGTTTCCCTAGAGAACCCTGACTAACACATTCAGAAATACTCAATGACATTAAACAATATATAGTTATATGCTCTTTATAGGAGATGCTCCTAGAACATAAAGATACAAAAGGTTTGACAGTAAATGGGAGGAAAGAAGTACATATTAGTCAAATACTAAACAAATGAGAGCTCGCGGACAAATATAAATATATGCAAAATAAAAATTTACAAGAAACAAAAATCCTTATGAATAGAGCAAGCTATTAATTAATTATAAAAGAACAGTTCACTAGCAGACAAATGAAACTTGAACTTGCATATAACTAACAACATAGCTTCAAAATGTATAAAGAAAAAAATGATAGTGATGCAATGAGAAGTTGATGAATACACAAAGTAGACTTTTTTTTACAGCTCTCTTCCTATTAGATCAAGCAGACAAAACCATGATATTACTAATAATAGGATAGAAAAATTGAACCATGCTATTAAAACCATACTAATAAAAATAGATAGAATTCTGCTCTCAAGAATAAGAGGTTAAAGATTTTTCTCGAGAAGTGGGAAATTCACTTTATGAGTCTTGACATCATATGCCCTCAATTTCTGGCTTTGACCCAATTTCCTAATATTTTATTTTCACTGATGACTCTTTGCAACATTTATGACTAAATGTGATTTAATTTTTATGTCTCTGAAAGACATTTCATCCAAATTAGGGCTGGGGATAGGGAGAAACAATCTATGTCCACTGCTTTTGTTTTGCTTTTGATTTATTTGGGGGAGTGTGGTTGCAGGAGAAGTGATTGAAGGAAGACATTTCCAGAAAAACGATTGCTACCAAGAAAAGTGGTATCATTTTGTTTCAATCTGTATTTCTTCTTCAAACCATGGAAACAGTCCATTTATTCAGGGTATCTTCTGGAAAGATACCTATGCA
Organism: Tamandua tetradactyla; assembly: GCF_023851605.1. Classification (NCBI taxonomy): domain Eukaryota; kingdom Metazoa; phylum Chordata; class Mammalia; order Pilosa; family Myrmecophagidae; genus Tamandua; species Tamandua tetradactyla. Next base: position 40,500,963 of record NC_135328.1, read on the forward strand.
TAACCTACTGGGAAGAATTGGGGGTAGCAGCTATAATTCCGGACCTCCTTCTAGGTCTCTGTTAGCCATCTTACCTTGCCAAGGGAGTTGGCTGAAAAGGGTGGGTATGTGTCCCTTCAGCGGAATATTGTGACATTGGTGGCAACTTCCATAGGTTCCAAAATAGGAAAGGATGTTGAGAAGTCATTCTGCTCTTAGATAGGACAGCATGGAAATAACCATAGGATTTTGAAAGAATTGGGCAAAGCATAAAGAATGCAAGTCTAAGTAATTACACACATAAATCACAGCATCCCAGAATGGCTAGGATTGCCAATAATCTTTCTGCCCTCATTCTCACTAAAATCAGCTTCTGTGATCTAAACCCAACCACCTCAGTCAGAGCAGACAACCCTGCCATACTATGAGAATCTTCCAAAGTGTTCATTGGTGCTGCTGATACTAATCCATTTCCCAGATTCCAGATCTTCCTGCTGCTTCTGTCGAAACTGATGCCCCTGCCCAGGGTCTCCGATTGACTGTCATTCAGTCTTTCAACTGAGTTTCTACCAAGAGTGAGGTACCATGCTCGGACCTGAGACTGAAATGGCAAATCAGACACATGAGGTCCCCATGCCTGTGGGGATATAGAAAGGGAAATGGACAATCAAGTGTACATGTACGAGGATTACAAATTGTTATAAGTGCATTGGAGGAAGTGATACTGTTGTTGACTGTGCTAGTTGTCCACTAGCCTACAATGAATCCAACCAAACTTCCTACCCCTTTGCTTTGCTTTCTATTCAGCAAAGATGGAATTATACCTTTTTTATGTTATGTTTTGTTAATAGCAACTTTATTGTTTTGCTTTTGCAAAATAATAATTGTGTGATGTAATTTTTATGCACATGCTTAATTGAAAACTTTACATGGGTAAGGTGAGATTTTGGCAGCATGGGCATGGAGTTGGCTATACTCCTGCCCATTACTGGGGCAAATGGGTACTGGTCATGAACACTTCAAACTGGTAAGGTCCCTGTACCAGCTGCATGAGGCAGCTGGCTGTGATTATTGTCTCAGATTTGATTTGGGGGTACAGTTCGCAAGCCTGCACACAGCACTGCAGAACCAACTCACCCCTAAGTTTCATGATGCTGGTCTTGTGCACAGCGTGATCTTGCCCTATCCCTTCTTCGTGGCATAATCAAAGACAAATTTTGCAAGCTGCTGAGACTTGGTTTGAGCTATAATCTTCAAGCACTCAGTCACTCCCTTCACACTCTTTTGTGTTCCAGAGAGTTGTATTCCCCTTCTGTCTTCTCTCTCATGATCACCAGGACTAGACTTTGTTGTGTAGAGTCATGTATCCAGGAACTGACTTTACATGGACCACATTGGCAAACAAGTCCAATTTATGCTTCAGCACCATGTTATGGGAAGCCAGTTCTTCCTTGAACTCTACTGGGATGTGGATCTTTCTGACGATGGCCACCTTGTTCTCCTTGATGGAACTCAGCTCTTGCTCTGTCTTCTGCTTAGACACCCAATTCTGCACCTCACTCAAGTGGTTCTCCTGGAACTCTACCAGGACAGAGGCAGCCTTAAAGAGCTCCTGGAAGAAATGCATCAGCTCAGACCCCACCATCTCCTGGCAGCACAGTTACAGGAAAGGTCCCTTTTATCCTCACGCCCTTGGCTTGGGGGCAGAGCCAACAGAGCTAAAGCTGGGGCAGGGCCAGGGATCCATCTGGGCTCACCGAGGCCATCAAGCCACTCACACCATGGCTGAGGTGCCCAGTCCCCACCATGCCCCAGGGTTTGGGAACAGTGATCAGGACCCACGACAGAGACACATAGCATGTGAGGTCTGGTCTGGGATCCTGAAGACCCCAATTACTGCAGTGCTGTTGCCCTCCTTTGGAAAGCCAGGAACCAACTGATACTGTACCAACTGCCCAGCATTTCTTTTTTTTTGTTTTGTTGGGGGAGGGGAGGAATCATGGAGGGAGTCTATATCTATTGTTTCAGTGTGCCCTCACCTCGGTTTGTGCCCCCAGGAGGAGGGAGGTGGGATCCAGAAGAGCTGATCTTGGTCCATAGACAGAGGGACGGCCCTGCATGGGACAGGTTTCAGGTGGTGAGGCCCTCAGTACAGGCCTAGAGCTCCCCTATAGACCCCTGCAGGTGCCTCCAGGCAGCTGCCAGGTTAGCAGCTCTGAGAAGTGCTCGCAGCTGCTGGGCTCACTCTGGCGTGCTGGTCACAGCAATCGCCTTTGCACATAGGGACCCCAAGATGGCTGAGCGGTGGGTGCCCTGCCCGCAGCCCGTTTCCTGCACCTCCCACTTCCTGGCACTGAGCTCGCAGTAGTTGGGGCAGGCCTGAGAGCCCCAAGTGCAGAGGGTGGTGGTGGAGCTCTCCCCCCGCTTTGGGATTCTGCAAGAGGAGCTTGTAGAGGATGAGCCAGTAGATGCACTCGGTGATGGTAGGCTTGTAGCCCTGCCTGTCCAGGCAGGCAGGTGCCCTGTGGGGGCCAAAGTCAGAGGCTAGTGTTGCTATTTGTTTTGTTTGTTTGTTTTTAAAATATTTTTATTGAGATATCTTTGCACACATGCAGTTTATCCAAAGTATACTATCAGTGACTCATAATACAATCACATTGTTTTGTATTCATCACCATGATCATTTTTAGAATATTTTTCTTTCCAGAAAAAGAAATAAAAAGAAAAGAGGAAAAACTCATATATTCCATACCCTTTACCTCTCCCTCTACTGACTCCTAGTATATCAATCCACCCAATTTCTTTTATACCCCTTATTCACCACCCCCCATTATTTATTTTTTGACTTTTTTTTTAACTCATTTTTCCATACCCTGGATAAAGGGATCATCAGCCACAACGTTTTCACAATCACACAGTCACATTATAAAAGCTATGTAGTTATACAGTTGTCTTCAAGAATCAAGTCTACTGAAATGCAGTTCAAGAGTTTCAGGTACTTCACTATAGCCATTCCAGTACACCACAAACTTAAAAGGGATATCTATGTAATGCATAAGAATAACCTCCAGGTTGATCTTGTGACTCTTTCAAATCTCTCAGCCACTGAAACTTTATCTCATTCCCCTCTTCACCCTTTTGGTCAAGAAGACTTTCTCAGTCCCTTAATACCGGGTTGCAGCTTATCTGGGAAGTCCTGTCCCACGTTACCAGAAAGATTTACACCCCTGGGGGTCATGTCCCACGTAGCCGGGGAGGGCAGTGGGTTCACTGGCCAAATTGGCTTAGAGAGTGTGACCACATCTGAGTGACAAAACAGGTTCTCCAGGAATGACTTTTAAGTATAATTATAAGTAGGCTTAGCTTCTCCTTTACAGGAATAAGCTTCATAGGGGTGAACCCCAAGATCAAGGGCTCAGCCTATTTATCTGATTGTCCCCACTGCTAGCAAGAATACCAGAAATTCCCCAGATGAGAAAGTTGAATCTTTACTCCTTTCTCCCTAGTGCCGTAAGGGGACTTTGCAAATACTTCTTTATTCACTGCCCGAATTACTCTGGGATGTATCAGGGTATCACAGTAACCTGTACAAAACAAAGATATTTTACAACTTATTTAAGATTCCCTGTGATATGGTGTTCAAATAGAGTTAAATTAGATAATGTGCTACTTAAAATATAAATTTTGCACCAAAACATCCCTTCCTTTGGTCTCACACAGAAGTTGAAGTTTTAAAATATAGACCATATCATCTTTTACCCTGTATTCTGATTTACCTGAGTCTTATCCAGGTCATCTAGTTGAAGTCATATCGGAAATCAGATTGCTTTTTCAACTTTTTTAACAGTTGCTATATGTGGAAATGCTGACTTTCATAGCTTTAGAGCTCTAATGCTGAATCTCAGGTGTCCCATCATACCCGAAGTTTCAGGGAATGACCAGGTTATACACAAATAGCTCAGTATCTCAGAATTTAGAAACAGCAGTTACAATCCCAGAACAGATGTGACTGCTGTAAGCACTTACAGTCTAGGACCCTTCACAATAGGCCCCAACCTGATAACCCATACTCTCAACTTCAATTCTCTAAGTTTGGATATTATATTTGTTACATATGAGTGAGACATGATAATATTTGTCTTTCTGCTTCTGACATTTCATTCAACATACTGTCTTCAGGGTTCACTCACCTAGTAGTTGCATGCCTCACAACTTCATTCCTGCTTGCAGCTGCTCAGTTTTCTGTTGTGTGTACACAGTCCAGTTCCCTCTTCCATTCCTCAGTTGTTGAACCCTTAGACTACCTCCATCCATTGCAGACCCCCAGCACTGCTGTCACAAACACCAGTGTGCAGATGTCCCTTTGTGTCCCCACTCTCAGCTCCTCCAAGTAAATACCTAGCAGTGGGGTTGCAGGATCTTATGACAGCCCCACCCCAGCCTCCTGTGGAACCACCACACTGCCCCCCTGAAGGGCTGCACCTCTCAGCTTCCCTACCAACAGTGAGTAGGTACATCTCTTTCCCCATGTTTTCTCCAGCATTTGTTTCTCTCTGTTCATTTTTAAACAGTTTTATTTACGCATCATGCAATCCAACCTAAGTAAAAAAAACAAAAACAAAAAAACAAAAAAACACAGTGGTTTCTGATATAAGCACATAATCATGCCTTTGCCACCACGATCTATATGAAGACATTTCCTTTTCTTCTGCAAAGAATCCATACTCCTCCCCCATATGCCCTGCTTGTTGACATTTAGTTTTGGCATAATGCCTTTGTTACTTTCAGTGGAAGCATATTACAATGTTACTGTTGACTATAGACTCCAGCTTACATTGATTGTATTTTTTCCTGTATACCATCCATTTTCAATACCTTGCAATGTTAACATTCATTGGTTCTTCCTCATGCAAAAACATTCTTATATTTGTATGGTTAATCACCATCATTGTACACTCTAGGCATTCCTAAATTGTATACCACCTCAATCTTTATCCTCTATCTTTTCTTCTGGCTTTATACGTGTCCCGGGCCCTTCTCCCTCTATTATACTCAAATTCAGCTTCATTAAGTGTACTTAGATTGTTGAGCTACCATGAAATAGTATTGTTATCCATTTCTGAATTTCTCCATTCAGTTCTGCTGCATATGCTGTATTTCTTCAGTACTAAATGCCCAAACTCTGCCCTCTATCTCCTAATAACCCATGTCCTTAACTTTGACTCTGAAAGTTCACTCATTAATGTTAGTTCATATCAGTGAGACCATACAGTAGTTGTCTTCTTGTTTCTGGCTAATTTCACTCAGCACAATGTCCTCAAGGTTCGTTGGTGTTACATGCTTCATGCTTTATTCGTCTTACAGCTGCATGATATTCTGTCATATGTGTATACCACTGCTTGTTTAGCTACTTGCCCATTGATTGACATTTGGGCTGTTTCCATCTCTTGGCAGTCATAAATAATGCTGCTATAAACATTGATGTACAAATGTCCGTTTGTGTTCTTACATTCAGTTCCTCTTAATATATACCCAGTGATGGGATTACTAAATCATATGGCAATTCTATACTTAGTTTCCTGAGGAGCCACCAAACTGCCTTCCAGAGCAGTCTCACCATTTTACATCCCCACTAACAGTGGATAGTGTACTTCTTTCTCCATATCCTTTCCAGCACTTGTGGTTTTCTGGGTTTTTTGGTAATGACCATTCTAGTAGGTAGTGAGATGATCTTTCATTATGATTTTTATTTGAATTTCCCTAATAGCCAGTGAAGTTGAGCATCTTTTCATGTGCCTTTTAGCCATGTGTGTTTCCTCTTCTAAAAGTGTCTATTCATGTCTTTTGCCCATTTTTTAACTGGGTTGTTTGTCTTTTTGTTGTTGACCTATAGAATCTTTTTATATTTTCTGGATATTAAATCCTTACCTGATATGTGGTTTCCAAATATTGTCTGCCATTGTGTGCGCTGCCTATTTATTTTCCTGACAAAGTTCTTTGATGCACAAAAGTGTTTAATTTTGAGGCGATCCCATTTGTCTATTTCTTTTTTCATTGCTCATTCTTTGGGTGTAAGGTCTATTTACCACCTCCTATCACAAGATTTATAGGATATTTCCCTAGATTGTCTTCTAAAAATTTTATGGTCTTAGCTCTAATGTTTAGGTCTTTGATCCATTTTGAGTTAATTTTTGTGCATATGGATATCCATTTCTCCAAACACCATTTATTGAAGAGGCTGCTATGTCCCAGTTGGGTTGGGTTGACTGCCTTATCAAAGGTAAATTTTCCATAGATAAGAAGGTCTATTTCTGACCACTCAATTTGATTCCATTGCTCAGTGTATCTGTCTTTATGCCAGTACCATGCAATTTTGACCATTGTAGCTTTGTAATATGCTTTAAAGCCAGGCAGTGTTAGACCTTTCACTTCATTTTTCTTTCTTCATATATTTTTAGTTATTCAGCATGCCCTGCCCTTGCAAATACATTTGGTTATTGGTTTTTCTATTTCTGCAAGGTAAGTTGTTGAAATTTTAATTGGTACTGCATTGAATCTATTAATCAATTTGGGTAGAATTGACATCTTAACTATATTTATTCTTCCAAGCCATAGATATGGTATACCCTTCCATTTATTTAGGTCTTTCATTATTTCCTTTAGCAATTTCTTGTAGTTTTCTGTGAATAAATCTTTTGTGTCCTTAGTTAAATTTATTCCTAAATATTTGACTATTTTGATGGCTATTGTAAGTGAAATTTCTTTTTCTGATTTCCTCCTCAGATTGTTCATCCCTATTGTGTAGAACACTACTGATTTTTGAGTGTTGATCTTGCACCATGCCACCTTGTTGTACTAATTTTTTAGCTCTAGGAGCTTTACTATACAGTTTTCTGAATTTTCAACATATACTATCATGACACCTGCAAGCAGTGAGAGTTTTGCTTCTTCCTTTCCAATTTAGGCTTCTTTGTTTCTTTTTCTTGTCCAGTTGCTCTGGCTAGACATTCCAGCACAATGTTGAATAACAATGGTGACAGTGGGCATTCTTGTCTTGGTCTGATCTTAGAGAGAAATCTTTCAGTCTTTCCTCATAGAAGATGATATTAGCTGTGGGTTTTTTCCTATATTCCCTTTATCATGTTGAGGAAGTTCCCTTCTATTCCTATCCTTTGAAGTGTTTTCATCAAGAAAGGATGTTGAATTTTGTCATAGGTCTTTTCTGTGTCAATTGAGATGATCATGTGGTTTTCCTGCTTTGACTTATCAGTGTGATTGTATTACATTAATTGACTTTCTGCTGTTTGTTTTTAATTCTGCTTCCTACTTTTGGACATATATCTGATAAGGAACAAGAATAACTGTTGGCCCCCTATTTTGTGCTACTTACCTAATAGGTTCTTTCACCTAAAGTATTGGAACAACCCGCCTTTTGCAAAGGAAATTGATGTTCAGAGAAATGAAGTAAGTTGCCCAGGATCACACACTTAGGCAGAGGTGGGGCCTGTAGAACAATTCAGATGTCTGTTGACAAAGGCTGCTGTCCTTTCTCTTATGCTGTGAGAGTGCCTGTTTGTAGCACTTACTTCCAAGACTTGCATTCACGTCACCTTTAGGGGCCTCTGCATGTACACAGGCCTCAGAGTTTAGACTTAAATGAACAGAAATGAAGTTACCAACCAAAGAAAGGGCCCTTTCTTGAATCCCTTAATTATCCTGGTGGGATTTGCATTCATTTTTTTGCCTAATTATTAGGCAATATTATTGTAGATTATTAAGACTATGCCATCTGTGTGAATTAGATTTTATAATTTTGTTGTAAACTTTTGTGTAATTTAACTTAAGAAAATCAAACCTCTAATTTCATTTCATGTTAGAAAATTTAAGTTTGATGTACAAGGTCTAATTGTCCCCACCCTGTGTTAGAAATCCAAATGTAGCTCAACATTAAGGTTAAATGATGATATCACAACTGACTCCATTTGCATTTTACATCCAATTGAAAACACAAACCCCTTGCCTCATTAATCCTTTGCAATCCAATTTTTCCCCCCCTAAATGAAATGATCCTTTTGGGACACATTTATATCCTTTTAACAGCCGCCTGACAGTTCTGCTGATGGAGTTTGTATCCAACTTTGTTACTGGATAGTGACAACTTGCCCTGATGGATATGTGTACATAATTATTCTCTTGCAGTTAGATTTAATTAATGCTTACCCTCATCATGATCTTGCAGCTAGTGAGCTCTCTCTGCAGGAGCAGTTAATGGCAAAAGGATTTCCTTTGAGCCAAGAGAGACTCCAAAAGGCTTTGTAAAACTCTCATACTTTTTTTTTTTAATGTTAAAAAAAATGCATCCAAGCCTGTTTCATTTCTTCCCTCTCCAGGTTAATGCTACCTGTGAATGGATTTGAGGCTGCATAAAGGGTTGGGATTATTAAACCTGAATGTAGACTAAGTATAGCTAATATGGACAGTTCCAACGTACCCACTGTGATGGTGAATATTTTGTAATATCTTGGCTTAGAATCGAGGTTCCCTAGCTGCATACTGTTCATGTCTCTGTGCAGAATAGGTGCATTTGTATCTCCAAATGCCACCCAGAGTTCTATGATAAATTGCTGTGTGAGAGAGTAGATTTTAAGAAGAAATGACAAGAGAAACAAAGGGAGTTTGAAGATGATTTGAAAAGAGATTATTAGGAAGTTTGTAATAAGGAGAGAGATTGTGTACTTATAAAGCCCCATTAGATGGGAATACTTTACAAATAATCTGTCCCAGTACATGCTTGTGAAATATTCATGTGCCATTTACTTTTTATTACCATAATGGCAATGCTTTGTGTTTGTAGAGAGCTTAACAGTTTACAAAAAATTTTCACATCCATTATCTTGGGTGATCTTTGCTACAAGCCCTGTGCAGTGAACAGAGAAGCACTCAAAAATGAGGAGACTGAGGCCCACAGTAACTTGCTTACAGTCACATAGTCTAGTCTGGTCTTGAGGCCAGGTCTTCTAAAGACAAATCTGATGCCATCTTCACTACTTTATGCCACTTCCCTTTAAAGTTTGAAAATGTATACAGGGAAGATTTAAGCCAGGAACTCAAGGGAGACCCTGTTTGCCTTCATTTGTCTTGCCAATGCGTCAGCAGATTCTCAGCTAAAAGATGCCATCTGAGTTGTGAATGATATGATGCTACTTATTTTAAAGATTGCATGATATATTAATAGTCATTAAAAATGCTATGAGCTGTTGTAGGAGGCTTCATCCAGCAAGGTCCCAGAGACCTCCACTAAAACATGGCTGCCACAGGATAGAAGGAAGCTCTCTCCTTTTCCTGTTATGTTGGACATTGCTTAGAGGCTTGGCCTTGAACCCCAAAGAGGCCCAAAACACAAACAGTGACCCTAAGTTAAACTATGGACTGTAGTTAATAGTACAGTTATGAAAATGTGCTTTCATCAATTGTAACAAATGTACCACACCAATGCATGGTGTTAATAATAGGGTGATATATAGGAATCCTGTATTTTATGTGCGATTATTCTATAAACCTACAACTTCTCTAATTAAAAAAACAGAAAATTTTCTAGAAATTCAAGGCCATGGGTACTTAGAAGTCAACCCATAATATAGATGGAAAAATTGAGGCCAAAGAAGGGAAGCAACCTCTCCATGGTGTTATTGACATATGAGCCCTTAAACCTCATGTACTGACCTGTCTACTACACTATAGCTATAACCTTGAACTCAGACAGGCCTGAGGAAATCTCCTTTGACAGGTGAGAAACTAAAGCATGGAGATGGAGAGTGAGTGACTTATTCAAGATTATGCCTTGACCCAGTGGCAGAAATGGACCTGAAATCTTGATTTCTTTAATTTTTGTAAATTCAACTAAATTCAACGAAAACTGTTTGTGGATATATTGCAAACCAGACATTGTGCTAAACACTGTGGATGCTTAAACCTACAAAAGCACAGACTCACATGTTACAGAGTAGGCAGAAAGTAATATTGCTTTCTCTCTCATTTTGCACAGAACTTTCTGAAAGCCTGTGCATAGAAGAATATGAAATCCGTTTCCAGGGAAATGCAAGCCCAAATACAGACAAGCTGACCTTAGAGAAGGGACCTGAGAAGGTGGGTTAGAGAAGGGGAGTTACAGCCCAATTACAGGAGTTTTTTCGTTTTTGTTTTTGGCTGGTCTCCTAATTTTCTTACTTTTTAAGTCCTAGAAGATGAATATTTGAATTGAAGAAGGGCTAGAACCCACTAGAATACAGTCTCTTACATTTCATGAGTACTTTAAACTATACAACACTATCCATTGTCGTTATATCCTAATTTCACAGTGGCTGCTTTTGAGCACCCCTTTTTCTAGGACGGTGATTCTCAAAGGATGGCTCCTGAATGTGCAGCCTCAGCATGTCCTGAGAACTTGAAAGAAATGCAAATTCTCGGGATGTACCTTTTTGGAATGGGAGTGCAAAATCTAGATGAACAAGCTTTTCAGGAGAATTGGACACATTTTTACGTGAGAGAAGCTCTGTACCAGGAAACGTATCCCAACCTGGGCGCCCTGGGGGTCCTGGAATTTGCACGTCGCTGATGGCAGCTCCTTTTGGAGCTTCATCCTACTCCTCTGGTTTCTATTTTTTGGTGCTTTTCTGTTTTAAAATGGATAATTAAAGTGCACTTAAAAGAGGCTGAGGTCTGAAAGCTTGGTAAGCAGACTGAGAAGCTTGGACATGTTTTGTGTGGCACACTGAGTTGTGGCATGTGTCTAAACTACTAACACTGAAGGACTGCCCTGTGGACTTCTTAAGGGCTTTTGTTTAAGTTGGTGTTCAAGAAGAAAGAATGGGGATGGAATCATCAACACCCTGCGGCTCCCCATTGCCCATGGAATCAAGTCCCCAATACTTGCCAATATCTGGACCCCTCCCCACTCTCAGGGCTCTTGTCTACCCGTACCTTGCTTTGCAGGTTATTTTCATGGCAGTAAACTGCCTATGCCATGCTGTTCCACACTTCAGTGTCCCTGCTTATGTTGCTTCCTCTTCCTTAAATGCCCTCCCCCTACACCCTTTTTGCCTTTCTTAATGCCTGCTAGATGTTCAGACCTCATGCCTTAATCATTTCCTATGGAGAACCTTCCTAAGGAACCAGACTCTGAGACAGATATTTACATGTAAGAAGTTTTCTGGGATGTATTTTCTGGGAAAACAACTGAAGGGAATGAGGAATGCAGTATTGAGCAGGGGGAGAAGTTGACCTGCATTGCATTTGTAACAGGGGCTTTAGCTGATCCCCTGGGGCCCTTAGAATAATCACAAGTCGTGGGAAGGGAGATAGAACTTTGTACACCCACACAGACAAGTCTTTGGATATGTGGGCTAAACCCTGGGAAGGAAGTAAAACTTTGGGCGATGCAGCTCCATTCAGCCTAGGGTGATAATTCAAAAGGGACTCAGCCAACACTTCCAGCAGCTGAGGGGATGAGTCCTTGGTCCTAAAGGGTACATCTGGGCAGCCCAGAACAATATCCACTGTAGTGTACCCCTTATGCCAACCAGAATGTCTTGCTTCATAGAGTTGATTTTTTTTTCCTGGGGAAACATACAAGAGGAAGTTCGTTGGGGGGTACCTACAGCTCTGCTACTGCAGCTGGTGTTGAAACCACATATGTTACTCATTATGCCCCTCCCCTTTTACCTGTGAGCCCAGCCTTGACTCATACCTTTTCTGATCTAGGCGAATTGCCTTTTGGGATGGCCCAGATTCTCATCCCTGAGGGATCTGAGCCCATGCCACATTTGTCCATTTACCATCAAGTTGGGTAGGGAGTACCAAGAGACATTCCAGAGAGTTGCCTGTGTCCCTGTTGTATAATAGCAGCCCTACTTGCTCCTTTTGACCAAAGTCGATTGCCCCTGACAGTATAACAATTCCTTTCCTTGCCTGCTGGTCTCTTGTATGACTTTTCTGAAGTAACCAGTTGAGTAATAGAGGTTTAATGGTGAAAGGATTGCTCTTCTGGGAAATATGACCTCAAGATCCACATAGCCTTAAGTTATTCAGATAGAAAGCACATATTTCCCAAGTGAGTCACTGGGAGTGGTAGTAAGTGCTTTGGTTTCTAGACTCATATATTGTACTGACTGAGGACAAAACACCAAATGTCACCTTTGTAGGGAGTATGCTACATCCTGAGAATGTACCCCATTATTTCAAGTTATCTTCTCCAAATAGGCATCTTAGCTATAGCTTCAAAAGTCCATCTACCTCTCTGTTTGAAAGGCAAATTTTGGGTGTTGTGGTATGTGATAAGACCAGCAGATCCCAAGGTCATAGACCCACTGTATTTGCTGTAAAATGTGTACCTTGTTCCAAAGCTGTGTTAAATGGGATCTGACACTGGTGTACCAAATACTGAGTAAGCTCTCAGAGGTGATGGCCAAGGCCCTGTGGACAGGAAAGGCAAACTTGTACTCAGAATATGCGTGGAAAACAGTCAGGATGCATCTCTGCCTCCTCCAAGTTAGGAGAGTTTCAGTATAATAAATTTACTACTGAGTGGCTAATTGGTGTCACCAAGGGCTGATGCCATAATGGCTCCTCAGCATTGCTCTTGGGTGCTGTTATTTAAGATACATAATAGTGGAAGGATCTAGGCCAGCCTTGGTGCATGGAAGCTCATATATCACCTCTATCCACATGCCCCTTGTGCCAGCATGAAGGTTTCTGATGATGGTGGTTTGCTGACATCAAGTCATAGTATCTACTTGATTATTTAATGCATCTTCTGTGGTGGATGTTCTGTGGTGGGCACTAATAGGCAATACAGAGATTTTCGCTCTTCCCATCCATCCAGGCCTTTTCCGCAGATCTCATTGTCCAAAATTTTCCAGTTTTTCTCCTTCAAGGTCTCTGCACAGCCAATACAGTCATGTATTAATGTATATCTTACCTTAACTTCTCCTCTTTCCACACAAATTGGGTGACCAGACTCACCCTTTTAAGTTCTGCACATTGTGCATCAGCAGTCCATTTTAGACTTGTATCCTTGTATAGAGCCAGTACCTTGAGAAATAAACTTGGCCTTTTCCCTCCTCCATCAGTACATAATAAACTCTCAGGGGTGCGTAAATGTAAGCTGAGGGAAAGACATCAGTACAACAGTGGTGTGTGACGTAGCATCTGAGCCATCTGCTTGTACAGTTTACCTGTGCCCTCTGATCTTGCTTGTGCCTAATCCTGGAGGTGCCACTTCCATCTTATGAGGAGACTGACACTCTACCACTTGAATTGGAGGGTCTCACAGAATCCAGTTCATCATGGACAGCTCTGGCCACCTGGTCTCTTGCTATGGCCCAGTAGGACATCAGGAGCTTTTATTCTTTGCAGATGCTTCATTTTGTGTTTCAGATGGCATGGCCTTACTCCAGAAGCTTAGGGGGCTAAATTTTGAGTCTTCTATGGGCATTTGCCATAAACCACACACAATGTCTCTTATCACCACAGATAACTGCTATGCTGCAGTTTCCACTGGGTCATCTGTGCAAGTGGCAGGGATGCTTGTGCTACAGCCTGGCCTACTACAGAGCTCCTTCCTTCTCTGTGATTCACCCATAGCTGGCACCTTCCATGCCACTAGGAAAATTCCCAACTGTGTAATATATGATGCCTCCAGAATCCAAAGAGGTCTTCTAAGCATTCTGCTTCATTCCTGATGGTATAAAGTGTAAGATGTAATACTATGTTCATTACTTTGGAAAAGATGTTCTGGCATGCCACAGACCACTGAACCCAAAAATCTTCATTAATATGGCAAGCCCACAAATCTTCGTAGGATTTAACTTGCAACTTCTGGAGCATATGTATCTTTCCCTGTCCTTGAATGCACTTTCTCTTTCTTGTTCATCTGCTCCAATTAGCATGGTGTCATCAATATAGTGGACTAATATGTTGTCCTGGGAAGTGGCCATGTGGTTTATGCCCTTTCAGGCTATGTTGCAACAGAGAATTGGGGAGTTAATATAGCCTTGAGGCAAGACTGTAAATGTGTACTGGTGCTTAGTCCATGTGAATGCAAACTGCATCTGATCCTCTTTCCAGTTAGAAATTAACAGAAACCAAAACTTATTTCTCTTATCAGTGACCACACACTGTATACTTGAGACTGTGTCAATTAGCTGAAGCAGACACCACGTGTCTGGTACATTAGCTGCAATTGGGCCCACTACTTTTTTTGAGTTTGTGGTAGCTCACCGACATCCATCTGGACCCATCTGAATTTTGAAGAAACCAGACTGGTGAATTAAATGGGGGTATGTTGGAGACCATCATCCCTGCATCTTTTGGGTCTTTAGGGGTAGGACTGATCACCTCCATTATCCTCAGGATGAGATATTATTTTTAATTTCCTTTCTTGAAATTAATTCAAGAAATTTAATTCAAGAATTAAATTCTTGTCCCCATTTGTTGGAATGGGGACATTTTTACAAGCTCCCATTTGACTTTCCCATTATGGTATTCTTATTTCAAAGCCAAAAATATTAATAGGAGGAGAGTTTTGACAAATATCAGATGTATTCATTTCAAGTATACATTTGGGGACTGGGAAAATGACCATCACATGTGAACCAGAACTAGATCAGGTCTCCATTTGATTATCTGGCATCTGTATATCCCACCTCACAAGAAGGGTGCTATGATTTTGCTCAGGGTTTGGGACTATTGATGTCAACCTGTACCCTGAATTGAACTGTTGAAATGTTAGGCTGTACCCCTTAAACCAGTGGATGGTTACACAGATTCATGGCTCTAAGTCCCTTTGGGGAAGGCCTGAGGAACCACTACTTTATATCCTTGCTGTGATCCTGCAGGATCTTCTTGGGAATCTCGGTGCTCTTCCAATCAGTGGCTTCAGGTCTGAGAACTGGTTCGGGTCCAGAAACTGGTCATAGTAGTAGATGCTGAGCAAATACTTGTCAATTTAGAGGGAATATTCAGTATATGTGTGGATAGAGTTTTCAGGTGTTCCCAAAACTGAGACATGATACAGTTTTTCAGTGGGCCACTATCTGCTTCTGTTACACGATTTTTAAAAATCCCTTCTCAATACCCAATAAGAAACAAGATATTTTGCAGTCGTTCAACATTTCACAATTACAAAATCTCTGAATATACATCATTTCCTTTAATGTGAAGGAATACTTGTGGAGTTGTGAAAGAATTATATTTTTAAGTTCCAGTGTCATTTTATCCATTCACTTCTGTCTGGTAAAGTCTACCCACAGAAAAGTTTGTAAAAGGCCCCACAGTTTCCTGTGAAATTCATGGTAGAGGACATGCCTCAGTGGGATCACCTAATTTGTGTTGATCTCCTTCAGATGCCTTATCCAGAGAAGAGCTGGCAAAGTAAAAATCATTGCCCCTATCTTTCATATTACCAAAACAAACAAAAGATTCAGAGAGATTAAGCAATTTGCTTAAAAATCACACAGGAAGGAAGAGACTGAGCACAAATCTAATCTTCAATCCTGTATTCTTTCTACCACTGTAAAGTTAAATTATTAATACCGTGGAGTGAAAACTTCTGGAGCCAGCAGGCGAAGGATTAAGATGAGGAAGCTGCTGGAGAGGGGCAGATGCCTTTAAATCACAAAAAGTGTATAGAAGTGAATGAAACACATGTTTCTAATTCACAGCTTTCTAAGTGAAAGTTGCATTTAGACAGTGATAGTAAGTCAAGATAAGTGCATCGAGGTCGACCTTCCCGTCAGAACACAGCATGGTAAAGCTTGTCCTCTCCTCAATAAGGGGTTTCCTCATCCTGCCCACAACAAACCTTGGCAATCTAATTCCTAACTGAACCATTTCCTCAGAAATCTGGAGCAATATGGGAATAACATACCTTACCCAGTAAAATGAAAATTCAGTTCTTTTCTTTCCTTCATTTCCCTAGAGAGTTCCTCACTTCACCAAATAGGTGAGTTCCTGGAAAGTTTATGTGTTTGCAGGAGATTTACAAACCTGTGTGTAAATCCTCTCCTCTTTGTGGTGAGCAGGCAGACTTGATAATTTATAAATTTTCCTTGAGCTGTGCGGCTTAGAAGTTTTCTGCATTTTTTCATGTGCGTTCAACAAATATTTACTATTGTCTGCTATTTGCTGAGCACCTGACCAAGTGTTATGGAGTATGGTGATGAAAAGACAGAGAACCTAATTTCTTAACGGTTCTATTCTAAAGAAAGAGACAATAAACAAAGATATAGAATCTCAGGTTGTAAAAATGCTATGGAGAAAAATAAAGCAGGGCAAGGGGTTAGAGAGTGATGGAGACTTCTCTGAGGAGGTGACATTTGATCAGAGACCTGCATGAAATGGGGGAAGAACAGTCCAGGCAGGAGAAAATGTCATAACCCTGTGGCAAAGACAAGGTTATTATATTGAATGACCAGCAAGATGGCCATGGTGAGTGGAACTCTGTGAGTGAGAAGGAGAGGGGTTAGAGGTTAAGACTGGTGAAAGAGCCTGGGACTTTGTGATTAAGATCCAGTTGTGAGCAGGGTTTTGGTATATTATTCTAAGACTGATGAGCAAGCCATCTGTGATGGTTAAGTTCACGTGTCAGCTTGGCTAGGCTATAGTGTCCAGATATTAGGCCAAGCAAGCACTGGCCTGATTGTTCCTGTGAGGATGTTTTGTGGATTTAAATCATCAGTAAGTTGATTGCATCAATGGCTGATGTAGCTACAATCAGCTGAGGAGATTGCCTTCAACAATAAGAGAAGCCTCAACCAATCAATTGACGCTAAAAAGATGTGATGATTTCAGCGGCCAGAAGAAAGAATTTCCATCTGTTCTTCAGCCAGCCGGCTACTCCTGAGGAATTCATCAGAATCCTTCATTGGAGTTCCCAGCTTGCAGTCTGCCCTGTGGAATTTGGACTTGCCTATCCCTAAAGTCACATGACCCAATTCCTGCCATAAATTTCATAATATTTACATATATGTATTTCCTGTTAATTTTGTTTCCCTGGAGAACCCTGACCAACACACCATTAAAACTACTGAACAGCAGAGTGACATTTGTTAATGATCTTTCTAGCTATTGTGTGCAAAACAGCTTTTTTTTTTTTATTGTGGTCAGCATTTCTCTAGGAGAAAAAGAAAGGGATCAGTGATGGCTCTCATGATTTAGTGTGAGTAAGACTATTTTCTGAAATGGAAAAGCCTGGCAGAGTATCAGATTTAGGCAGGACTGTCACGAATTCTGGCTTGGCCATGTGAAAGTCTCTCATCTGAACCAAAGAGTAGCTTTGTATAATCTGTGGGGACGGTACATTTTTTTTTTTTCTTTTTTAAGAAGAGAAAACAGAGAAGTTAAATAATTTTCCTGAAACCACATGGCAAGTTTGATAGAACTAAGTGAGGATCCAGAAATCCTAAATCCTACCCAATGAGTCTTTCCATATAACCTGACAGTGAATGATAGTGAAATTGCCTGGCTCTTTTGCCCTTGGGGTAAGGTGGGTTTGTGTTTGTGTAACAGGTTAAAAAGAACAACAACAAAAAACAAAACTTTTTTTTTTTTAAAGAAGTTCCACCTGGATTCTGCTCTATCTCTTTAGATACAGGAATCTCTGGGTAGGATCTTTCACCCAAAAGGCTGCAAAATCCCCCCTGAATTTGCCATATCTGAGAAAGACGAAGTGTAGCACCAACTTTGAAAAGATGCTGTTTTCTTCTGGGATGGAAATGAGGGAGGGCAAGGGAGGAGTCATAGCTCAGGGAAAGGAAAAAGCAGTCTCAGCACATGGTGGAGTATTTCTGTTTGAGAAGAGTAACAAGGTAATAAATCAGCAAACATAATTAAATCAGAGGACAACTCTTTGAAACATCTGCAGCACCATGGGAGGTACTGGTGAGAACTGTCCCTTTTGCTTCATTCCTTCTGTCCAACATTTGTTAGTGCCTGCTATGTGCCAGGAACCATATACCAAGGGCTAGAGGAAAAAGCTCCTGTCCACATTTTGAGATGGTATGAGGGAATGCTTTCTGTCCCACCACCCCCCACCCCCATTCTCCTAAAATAGTGAATATGTTTTTATTTTCCCCAGAAAACGCTGTTGAGTTTTTTTTCTTTCTTTACTTTGCTTTTTCCTCCTCCCAAAGCTTTTTAAAAACCTAAATTGCCCAAGGAATAAAAGAAATGCAAATATGAAATTGAATTTAGTCCATTTCATTGGATCTAAGATAATTAAGTTTATCATTTGTATAGAGATCCTTTCTTGTGGTCACCAACAGATAATACTGGACCTTTCTGCAGCTAAGGGGAAGCTGAGGTTCCCTGTCACAAATGGGGGCCCTATTCTTTCTTCCTCACCTGTTTGAAACCCTGATTACTCTGAAAACCTCACCATTATCACCACAAGTCCCCATTCCTAAGTATTAAGCACTGTATTGCTGGAGGAGGTACATAGAAAGAGTGCTGGGTGTAGAACTTCAAGAGCTGATTTTCAATGGACTCTTTTACTGTCATATTCTAGACATACAGCCTCACATATCAGTGATACGATAGTCTTCTTATCATTGAGCAGTTGTGCACTCAATTAAATGATGAATATGATAATTCTTTTTTCTTTATTTTTTGGAAAAAAAAATGTACTCACACATTCTCTCAGCTGGGGATATTGACTTGATCACCTACATGTGGTGGGTTGAATTGTGTACCTCAGTGTAGATATGTTCTCAATCTTAGTCTGCATTCCTGTGGGCATGAACCTATTGTAAGTAGGATCACTTGAAGATGTTATTTTTAGTTAAGGTGGGGCCCAAGGAATGAGGCTGAGTCTTAATCCAAATTCCTGGAGTCCTTTATAAACAGAAGAAAATCAGACAGTCACAGAAGGCCACATGGAGGGGCTGGAAGCACTCAGCAGAATCCAGAAGAGAAAGGAGAGGGCGTCACCATGTGAGATGACGTGGGGATATGAGCCAAAGAACCCTGATGATTACTGAAAGCTCATATCAGAATGTTACAGACTTTGAGGAGAAAGCATTGTTTTGCTGCACCTCAGTTTTGGACTTCTTCTAACCTCAAAACCATAAGCCAATAAATTCCAGTTGTTTAAGCCAACCCATTGTGTTCTATTTGTCACAGCAGCCTGGCAAACTAAGATAGCACCTCTTCAAAATAGTAGATTAAGGTTGAAGTCAGACTTCAATGGTGACTAACTGTTCTTATAGCAAGCCTGCAAAAAGAATCGGGTAAAGCTGCACGCCCTTTCCTAACCTAGCTTTGGAAAACGTATAGCATCACTTCTGCTGTCTTGGTCCAGGTGGTTACAAGCCCACCCAGAATCAAGAGGAGGAGACTTAGACACCACCTTTCAGTGGGAGATATGTCAAAGAATTGGGGGTAGGGGGGACTGGGATTAAAACACCATGGTAAAAAAAAAGCAACAATACATAAACCCCTGATTCCAAATCCAATACTGTTTTTACTGCTCCTTGATAGATATATATGATGAATTTTGAATGTACAGAATAACTCAGAAGTAATGCAGTGTATCAGTGAATGTTTCAGTTCTCCAGATGGCCGCAAGGAAGAGTCATTCTTCTACAAACAAAATTTCTGATAACGTTTGAATTGTTTCTATTCCAATTTCATGTCCAAAATGTATAAAAGTGAGGAAATTTATTTTGGGATTACCTCTCTTCCCTTAAATATGGCCAGCAACAAAAGCATTATTGGGTAGCAAGTTGGTTTAGACTAAGGTGCATAACTTAGTCAGACATTTAACCTGGACCTAGTGTACTAGATTTAATCTGATCAATGCCATAGACTTTTTTTATAATTTAAAATTATTCATCTACATTAAAGGAAGTTTGTAAAATTCCCCAACGATAAAACAGAAAAATTAAAATTTCCTATAACTCCATCATTCAAATTCTATCGATGTTTAATTTTTGCTATATCTTTCCAAGCTTATTTATAATTTATATACAACAAATTGTATCCATGTAAGTAAAAAACTCTTATGGAAGATGTATATATATATATACACCAGAGTACATTTCCATCACTCCAAAAGCATTGTGACATTTTGTAGTGCATCTCTTTTTCCGCCCTTAAGATGAGGCAACCACTGGTATGCTTTTGTCAGTATAGATTGGTTTTGCCTTTTCTAGAATTTCATATAAATGGAATCATACAGTATTTACTCCTTTGTGTCGGGCATCTTTCATTCCACATAATGAGTTTGAGATTCATCTATACTGTGCGCATATCAGTAGTTCCTTTTTTCATCCAGAATATGGTGTGGCTGTGCTCTCTTTTTTCACATATTCACCTACTGATGAACATTTGGGTTGGTTCCAGTTTTCAGCTGCTGTGAATTAATATGCTGTGAATGTTCATGTACAAGTCTTTGTGTGGATGTATGTTTTCATTTCTCTTGGATAAGCAGCTAGGAATGGGATGCTTGGATCATATAGTTGGGGTAGATTTTACTTTTTGAGCAGCTTCCAAAAGGTATTTTGAAAGTAAATGCATGATTTTATATTCTCAGCAGTAGCACATGAAAGTTTCGGTTGTCCCAAAACCTTTTCAAAATTGGTACAGCCAATCTTGTTTTAAAAAAAAAGTTACTCATACTAGTAGCTGTTTAGTGGTATCTCATTGTGGTTTAATGTGCGTTTCTCTGATGACTAAGCGGCAGATCTTTTCATGTGCTTATTCGCATTCCGGTGTTTTCTTTTGTAAAAAATTTCTTCAAATCTTTTGCCAAGTTTTTAATTGGGTTTTTGTCTCATTATGGAGTTTTAAAGTTGCCTTATGTATTCTGGGTACGAGTCCTCTCTCATATATATTTATTAAATATTTTCTCCCATCCTGTAGCTTGTCTTTTCCTTTTCTTCAGTGCTGTCTGTTGAAGAGCAAATACATTTCCATTTTCATAAAGCCCGGTTTGTATATTCTTTATTTTATTATTTATGCATTTAGTTTCCTATCTAAAAAAAATTTGCCTACCCCCAAATCTCAAAGATTTTTCAGCCAATGTTTTCTTCTAGAAATCTTTTGCATTTAGTTCTGGGATCCATTTTGATTTAATATTTATATGTGCAATGAGCTAGGTGCCTATGTTCTTTTCTTTTTGCATATTGCTATGCAGTTGTTCGGTGTAATTTGGTGGAAAGACTTTCCTTTTAGCAACTTTGTCAAAAATCATTGTATATACTTTTGAACACTCCCTTCTATTTCATTGATCTATATACCTATCCTTTAGCTAATACCACACTGTCTTGATTATTATAGCTATATAGTAAATCTTAAAAGCAGATATCCTAACTCCTCCAATTTTGTTCTGTTTTAAAATTGCTTCGTTATGCTAGGTTATTTGCACTTTAGAATCATTTTGTCAATTTCTAGGAAAAAAGTGTCTCCTGGAATTACAACTGGTATTGCATTTAATCCATAGATAAATTGCGAGAAATAAAATCTTAACCAGTATTGGGTCTTACAATCCACAGTATATGTCTCCATTTAGTTAAATATTCTTTAATTTCTCTTGTCGGTGTTCTGTTGTTATTGTTGAAGGGATCTTGCATGACTTTTGTTAAGTTTATTACTAAATAATTTAAGGAGTTTTATTTCATTGTAAATGGAATTGTTTTTGAAATTTCGTTTCCCAGTTGTTTGCTGCTAATATGTAAAGATACAATTAATTTGTGTGTGTTAATCTTTCACCCTTCCGCTAGGCTGAATTCACTTATTAGGTGCAGTGGTTATTTTGTGGAGTCCTTCTGATCTTCTTCATAAACAATCTCGGCGTTTGCAAACAAAGACATTTTTATTCTTCTCCTTCCAAACTTTGTGGTGCTTTTTCCCTTTTCTTAAATTATTGCAGGGCTGGAGCTGGGATGTCTCTGTACGTTTGGTTTTCAGCAGTCTAACCGTAATGCGCATGAGCATCTTTCTTTTTTCATGTTTATCCTGCTTGATGTTTTCTGAACTTTGTGAATTTCTCAGTTTATATTTTATACAAAATTTGGGAAATTTCCACTATTATGGATTTAAATATTTCTCTGCTCTATTCACTTTCCTCTCCTTCTGAGACTCTAGTTATCTGCATTTAGATCTTTTGGTATTATTCTACGGCTCCTTTAGAAACTGTTTAATTTTCTTTAAATTTTTCTTCTTCAGACTGAAAAATTTCGATTATTCTCTATACGAATGGCCAATGATTATTTTTTCTGTCATCTCCGTTTTGATAAGCACATCCTGTTTTCAGTTCTAAAATTTCATATGATGTGTGTATATATATAATTTCCCAAATATTTCTTATATTTTTTCAGTGTTAGCATATTTTCCTTTATACTTGAGCACCAATATAACAGTTATGTTAAATTTCAGTCTGATAATTTCAACAGCTGCGTAATCATGGGGTTGGCCTTTGCTGATAGTGTGTTCCTTTGAGGATGGATCAAATGTTACTGGTCCGCCATTTGTTAACTAATTTTGGATTAAATTCTGGCCATTCTAGGTTTATTGTATGAAGACTCTTGGATTCTTTCATATTTCTCCAAAGAGAGTTGATGTTTTTGTTTTAGTAGGCACTTAGCTTGGTTATATTCCAGCTGCAAACTGCTTGCCTGTACTGAGCAGCAAGCTCAAATCTCAGTTGTTTTTTTTTTTATGTTTGACCGGGCTGTTTGAAGTCTGCCTTGTACCTGCATGGTTCAGAGTTTCTATATTCAATATTGACATTTTTACTAATATGAAATATCTGTTTTAATCCACTTTCATAAATCAGTCTTACATAATAAGTATTTTATATAATAATATTAAATCATCATCAAGGTCAATTTAAAGCTCTAATAGCTTTAACCAGTCCCCTCAAGTTGGATATCGAGGTTATTTCCTATTTGCCAATATTTATAAATAACATTGTGATGAGTTTAATGGCACGTAAAGCCTTTCCTGTATATAGGATATTCTCCTTAGGGTGAATTCTCAGAAATGGGTCTGAGGGAT
This sequence comes from Tamandua tetradactyla, assembly GCF_023851605.1. Classification (NCBI taxonomy): domain Eukaryota; kingdom Metazoa; phylum Chordata; class Mammalia; order Pilosa; family Myrmecophagidae; genus Tamandua; species Tamandua tetradactyla. The sequence continues at coordinate 40,523,994 of NC_135328.1, forward strand.
GCGCATTTTTCAGGCTCTTTTTTATATTGCCAAATTACTTCCCAAAAGGGCTGTGCAAATTTGCACTGCTTGCAGCAATTTAGGAAAATGACCATTTCACACAGCCCTTGCCAGCATTGGATATTATTAAACCAGAAGAAATTCTGATTTAAAAGATGAAAAATTATAACCAAAAATTTATGAACACATATACACATAATTTTTTAATGCCAGCAGAGAGATCTTCCTGGCTCCACGTCTAGAGACAAATGAAATATGGTTATTAAAAAGAGGAAGACTGTGAAAAATGAAATTGCGTACCAATAATCATAGATGTTACAATGAGGGAAGGAAATGGTAGGCATAAAGGGAGAAGATCTATTTTCACAGGACACTGAAAGACAGAAAAAAATGCCAAAAGTGCTTAACAATTTAGTTCAAATCTTTGAAAATATTCCCAGAAAAGCTGAGACTTCAAATTTGCTCAATGCATGGTGGGAAAATTTGAAAGAAAACAAAAGCAAAACACGCTTTTGAAATTGCTTTTGGAGCAGTAAGAACAAGAAAGGGATTGTCGATTGTCCCATTGCATGAAACAAATGAAACCTTATTATCAGATGAAAATATAAAACTAAATTTATTCTGCATCTGTCAGATCTATCACTTATATCAACAAAAAATCTGAAAGCTAAGACAGGAAAAATAAAAATGCTTCATAAGAAAGGGAGTTCTCACACAGGGAGGAGATAGTAAGTATTTACTTTGACATCTGTCTCAGTTTAAGTCTCCAGACCCAAGCACACTACTTTTCTAGGGGCTAAAATAATTTGAAGACATGTTTTCAGAACCACAGAACTAGTAATAATCTTGGAGGAATCAAGTCAGGCAGAGGAATTTCCAAAAGCCTGAAGAAGGATAAACCTTATTCTGATTTCATATAGTTAGTGAAGTATTCTTGAAACTGCTTTTGGTTCTCAATAACAATGAGGTCAGTTAGTAAGATTTACTATTTGGGAAGGAAAGTTGGGAGTGCTAGAAGCCATCATAGATGCACTGAGAATAAGTCGAGCCAGAAGAATTGCCTTTCTGCTTTGGATTTCTTTGTCACACAGGTTGGACCTGTGAGATGCCATATACCATAATATCTGGATATCATCAAGATATTTGGCATCATAATTGTATTAACTTTTACATGTGTTTACCTGTATGATCTATCTTCTTAATTAATTGTAAGCATTGTGATTGTAGAGCATATTTCTGTTTCACTCATCAGTGCTTATCCACTTCTTGGCAGATAACATGATCTCAACAGATATTTATCAAATAAACAATAGATTTTGTTTCCAAAGGGGAAAGTCATTGGAAGCTTAATAGTATAGTCACATGGATTTGTTTTTATGCAACTAAATGTTCCCCCAAAATATACATTAATGCACCTGTGTCAACATGAAGAGAGTTCTCCAGCCATGAGCTATCAGATTATATTTTCCTAGTTCTCTTCAACATTGATGACCATGCCTTAAATAAGGGCAAACCGGCATAGGATACTAGGAAAAGTGAGCACTACAGTTAATTTTCTCCACCCACCCCTTCTTTTTAAAAAAAAAAAACAAACTTTTTTTATTGTATGATATAATATATACAAAGCAAAGAAAGAAAAAAGCAATAATTTTGAAAGCATTCTTCAGCAAGTAGTTATAGGACAGATCCCAGAGTTTGTCATGGGCTACCATGCCATCACCTCAGATTTTTCCTTCTAGCTGCTCCAGAACATTGGAGGCTAGAAAGAATAAATATTTTTTTTATCATCACAACCGACTTTTGTTTCTCTGTAAAAAATAGCATTATACAAAAAAGTAATAAATTTCAAAGCATAGTAAAACAATTAGTTGTAGAACAGATTTCAGAGTTTGGTATGGGTTACAATTCCACAATTTTAGATTTTACTTCTAGCTGCTCTAAGATAATGGAGACTAAAAGAAATATCAATATAAGATTCAGCAATCATACTCCTTTGTTAAACCCGACTGTCTCTGTATAACTCCATCATCACCTTTGATCTTTCTACCCCACTCTTTAGGGGAATTTGGGGTATGCCCATTCTAAATTTTTCATATTGGAAAGGTCTGTCACTAATATGGGGTAGGGAGATGAAATAGCTCATATTCTGGAGAGGCTGGCCCATCTAGGTTTCAGGACTTATCTGGTCCAAGGACCCATCTGGACTTTGTAGTTTTCTGGAAAGTTATCCTAGTGCCTGGAACATTTGTAGAATCTTATATATTGCCCTAGGTGTTCTTTGGGATCGGCTGGAATGGTTTTAGTTGGAGTTTGGCAAGTTATGATAGGTAGCAAGGTCTAACTGAAGCTTACATAAGAGTGACTTCCAGTGTAGCCTCTCAGTTCTACTTGAACTCTCTCAGCCACTGATACCTTATTAGTTACACTTCTTTCACCCTTTTGGTCAGGATGGAATTGTTGATCCCTCAGTGCCAGGGCTGGATTCCTTCCTGGGAGTTGTCTCCCACACCACCAGGGAGACTTTCACCCTTGGATGTCATGTCCCACGTAGTGGGGAAGGTAATGATTTCACTTGCAGAGTTGGGCTTAAAAAGAGTGAGGCCCCTTTTGGCGGTTCCTCAAAAAGCTGAATATAGAATTTCCATATGACCCAGCAATACCATTGCTAGGTATCTACTCAAAGGACTTAAGGGCAAAGACACAAATGGACATTTGCACACCAATGTTTATAGCAGCATTATTTACAATTGCAAAGAGATGGAAACAGCCAAAATGTCCATCAACAGACGAGTGGCTAAACAAACTGTGGTATATACATACGATGGAATATTATGCAGCTTTAAGACAGAATAAACTTATGAAGCATGTAATAACATGGATGGACCTAGAGAACATTATGCTGAGTGAGACTAGCCAAAAACTAAAGGACAAATACTGTATGGTCCCACTGATGTAAACCGACATTAGAGAATAAACTTGGAATATGTTATTGGTAACAGAGACCATTAGGAGTTAGAAATAGGGTAAGATAATGGGTAATTGGAGCTGAAGGGATACAGACTGAGCAACAGGACTGGAGACAAAAACTCAAAAATGGACAGCACAATACTACCTAACTGTAATGTAATTATGTTAAAACACTGAATGAAGCTGCATCTGAGCTATAGTTTTTTTATATATTTTTTTATTTTTTATTTTTATTTTTTTCTCTATATTATCATTTTATTTCTTTTTCTGTTGTCTTGCTATTTCTTTTTCTAAATCGATGCAAATGTACTAAGAAATGATCATACATCTATGTGATGATATTAAGAATTACTGATTGCATATGTAGAATGGAATGATTTCTAAATGTTGTGTTAATTTTTTTTTAATTAATTAAAAAAAAAAGAGTGAGGCCCCATCTGAGCAACAAAAGAGGCATATCTACAGGTAAGCTAAACTTCTGTGCTACATACATAAGTTTTGCAAGAACAAGCCTCAAGATCAAGGGCTTGGCCTATTGATTTGGGTGTCCCTAATATTTGACACAGTATCAGGGGTTTTTCTGGTGGTAAAGTTTAATAATTCCGTATTTTTTCTCCTATCCCTTAAGGGACTTTGCCAGTACTTTTGATTACCTGCTTAATATACTCTGAAATGCATCCAGGCATTACATTAAGCTATACAAGATTAAAGGCCCTCGTTCTTATTCTGGGCTCCCTGTGTTTCAATTGTTTAAATGAGCTATCCAGAGAGCTTGAGTTAGTTTATGTGCTACAGAGAATTTAGGTTCTGGACAAAATAAAACTTTCTTTCTTTAGTCCAAAAGAGTAGATGAGATTCTAAAATATAAACAATGTCTTCCTTAACCCTGTGTTCTGAATTACCTTAATCCCAAACTGATCGGCTTTGTTCTTATCTCCAAAAACCAGGTTATACATATATAAAACGGTCTGTCAAAATCCAGAAATAATAATTACTATTCCAGATTAAATATGGGCTGCTTTAAGAGCTTACAATCTAAGCCCCTGTTTTCTTATAAGCATTTCCTAAAGGAGACCATGCCATAATTGTTATTTTGTTTCTGCCTTATTTTGTCTCCCTAAATGTCCCACAGGTTCATTCACAATGTTTTATGCTTCACAACTTTGTTCCTTTTTGCAGTGGCACAATATTCGATCATATGTATACACCGTTGCTCGCCAATCTGCTTCTCAGTCAGTGCATCCTTCAGCCCCCTACATTCATTCAGCATAATGTATAATGCCCAAAGTTCGCAGTCCATCAGCACTCTTAGTTTTAGATAATTTCATTGTTCCCAAGGGAAAGATAACCAATAAACATACCCTCATCAAATAGAAAATCTAAACTTCCTGTTAACTCTTGTCCCTCCTTCCATTATTTACCCCTGCCATTGCTGTGCTAGTGCTGATGTTTTCCTGTTAAACATAGCCCATAGCATGCAATGGCTGTTTTCCCCCTAGACCCTGAACTTAAACACTCTTTATGCAAGAATCATAGCTTTGAAGTGCTTCATGCAAGAACATATTTGTATTTGTAGTGTTAATCAGTGGGACACAGTGTCTGTACAACACTTTTCAATCATGTTTACCTTCATTATGGTAATATTACTAATAGGCCCAGTACTGAACTGCCTTCACTTCTCTATGTTCCCCTTACATTTGAGTTCAACCTCATTGGTTAACTGTTCATCCATCTCTAGTTTCTATGTATCTTTAAGTCCCCAATATTCAGTATATAAGCCTCCAATTTTACCTTTATCATGGTCATAAAAGTGGAGTCATACGTATGTCTGTCCTGTTGTGTTCGGCTTATTTCACTCAGCATTATGTCCTCAAGGCTTATCCATCTTGTCCTGTGCTTGAGGACGTCATTTCCTCTTACTGCTGCATAATATTCTATTGTATGCATGTACCAAATTTTGTTAATCAGTTCATCTGTTGATGGGCATTTGGACTGTTTCCATATTTAGGCAATTGTGAATAATGCTGCTGTGTATATTAGTGTGCAAATGTCTGTTTGTATCACTGCTTTCAACTCTTTTGGGTATATACTAAGTAGTGCTATCACCAGTTCATAGGCCAACTCCATATATAGTTTCCTAAGGAACTGCCAAATTGTCTTCCATAGTGGCTGTACCATTATGCATTCCCACCTAATTTATAAGTATCCCAATTTTTCTATATTCCCTCCAACATTTGTAGTTTCCTGTTTGTTTAATAGCAGCCATTTTTATAGGTGTGAGGTGGTATCTCATTGTAGTCTTGATCTGCATTTCCCTTATAGCTAATGAAAATGAGCATCTCTTCCTGTGCATTTTTTGAGGGGCGGGTGTGGTGCATGGTCCAGGAATCGAGCCCGGGTCTGCAGCTTGGAAGGTGAGCATTGTACCACTGCACCACCTGTGCACCCTTCTTCATGTGCTTTTTCATCTGTATTTGCTCTTCAGAAAAATGCCTATTCATGTCTTAAGCCCTTTATAATTGGGTTGTTTGTTCTTTTGTTGTTGAGTTGTGTGATTTCTTTATGTATATAGGATATCAAATCTTTGTCTGATATGTGCACATTTGTGAGGCAAGGGGTTAAGGTGCAGGGGTCAAAAACTCAGTGTACAAATGTGTGGGCATTGGGCCGCAGGGAGGCTGTGGTTGTGCGGGTGTGTCGGTTTGCGGGACAGGGCCCTGGTGTGCACTGTTCTAGGGGGCAGAGCCCTTGTCTGAGCTAGCACAGAGCTCAGGGGCAGTGGGCTGGGCTTGTGTCTATGTGGGCTGGGAGTGGGTGTGGCCTGGCTGCGCAGGTCAGCTATTGCCCGGAGCTGGTGGGCATGAATGGGGCCCATGCAGGTGTGCAGATCTGGGAGGGCCATAAACTGATGTACACTTGCACAGAGCTCAGGGTTGGGGGGGAGTGGCAGAGTGGGTTTCCTGGACTGTATGGGCTGGGGGCAGGTAGAGCCTGGGTTTGGAGGTAAGCACCTGCAGCCTTTATGCACTGGCAACTGCCTGCACAGGGTAGTGAGGGGGGTGGAGGGTCTTGGGAGGGGCTGGGCCAGACTGAGCTTGCACAGGAGAGGTGATTGGACTGAGGTTGGTGTGCTCCCTCTTGGGATTGAGGTATGGGGCAGATACGCGTGGAGGTGGATGTTGGCGGGGTTGGAGCATGTGGGGGGCGGTTGAGGAGGTTCAGATGCATGGGGTATGGGATGAGTTGTGGGTCGTGGGCCTGCACCAGTGAAGATAGTGTGTTCAAGGTATGCAGTTTGACTTACTTCCTAGGCACAGTCTCAGTCCATGCACTCCTAAGGGCTCTAGGCTTCATTTGAAAAGAGGTTCATTGGGCTGGTACAAACAGCCTCCAGTCTCCAATTTTCTGTGTCTCAGTTCTTCAGCTTTTGCAACCAGGTCCTCCCTATGTGGTGCAGAAGATCTTCCCAGGTCACTTACAGCTTGGAATCTCCATCTCAGTTTCCTTCCCGTCCTTTCTCTAGCTGTTCCTTGGAGGAGGGGTGAACTTAACCTATCCTATTCCACCCCTTCTTACTGGCCATGTGACCTAGTCCAATACAATCCTTACAAGCATCAGTATCCTCATACTTAAAATTGGGATATCTGCATCAAGTTGTTTACACTCTTACATGTATTAAAAGATTTTGACATATGTAAACTATTACTTTTGCTTGGTGTGTATTTCACACTTGGAAGCTATTCATTTCTCTTCTCACCTCCTGCTCCTTTTCATGTTTATCCACTTCATAGAGGGCATGAAGTCAGGGAACAGTGAAAACAAGAGATCACAGAATTAAGACAAAAAATTGGGAGACCTGAAGAAAGGGCTGAAATATGGAGATACAGTTTGGTAGTACAACTATTCTTTACTTTGGTTTAGGAAAGTCAATTCCACAAATACATCATGGGAAAGACCAGGTTTATTTGCAGTGCATGGGGACAAAGAACTAAGGGCATAATGAATACATGCCAGCTGCCAAGAAATCTAAAGCAGTCCTGGACTGCATATTGTAAGTTTCATTTTCAGAAAAAGAGAGGTGATAATCCATTTCGGCTCAGTGCCAGTCAGATCACACCTGAATTGTCATGTCTAGTACTGGACATCAGAACTCAAAAAGGACTTGAATAAACTGGAGTATGTTGGAAAGAATCCAACAAAATGTACTTGAAATTTGGGGCACACGTACAAATTACTAAGATTTGAAAACAATGGTGTAATGCTCAGTGTTATAGAGGATTAAATGAAATAGTCACTCTCATATACAATTGATCAGGGTGAAATTGGTAAAATTTTCCTGGAGGGCATCTTGACAGTATGGACCAAAACTCTTAAATATGTTCATCCCCTTTGACCTATCAATTCCTCTTTTTATCCCGAAAACAGTTCTACACAGGGATGTATCAGGAATGTGTAGAAAGATTTATCTATAAGAATGTCTGATATAATATTATAGTGAAAAATTGGAAACAACATAAAATTTAGACAATATGAAATTAGTTAAATAAGTGATGATACATTAATACAAGACACTATTTTTCAGGCATTAAAATTACTTTGTAGGTGAATGCTTAATGACATGGGATGATGTTTATGACATATTTCATTTGATTTTTATTAAATTCAACACACATTCTCTGCTCATTTTCCAAAAGTTATGGGAAAAATGATCTCCATATTCTGAGAAAATTACTAGTTAATATCTTGGTGGCTATAGGTATAGATAGATAAAAAGAAAGACGGATGAAGGTATTGATAGATATATGACTAGATATAGATTGAGATATGGGTACCTGTGCAAACACACATATATGATATATTTAAATAATGTAATGGCAAAAGTGTCAAACAGATAGTTGGATAGTTGGATCTCAATATATATCTATGATATAAATGAACTAATTAATATATAATAGATAGTTTTATAAAAACTCACATGGTGTATTCAAGTAACAAAATAATATAACCCAGCTGTAAAAACATATGCATATAAATGCATGGTTAAAAAAACTAGAAGTCAGAAATCAGTTATGCGTGATAATATTTAACTTTATTACTTTCTTCTTTGTGCTTTACTTACTGTTTTTTTTTAATTTTCTACATAATTATTCTATGTTTGTGCTGCTTTGTGATCCATAAATTCAAAGTTTTTAAAGTTTTTAAAACATGATCTGAGGAATGGATGAGGGATTTGTAAGAATGTTTTGCTTGTATGGAGAGATTGTGAATGGGCACATGAATAATCATCAGACAGCTGAAAGGTTATATCTCCAGAAGCTCAAGGGCCATATTTTCAGACTGCTTGAAAACCATCCTATTGGTGAGGGAACAGCTTGATTATTACAGGTTCCAAAAGGCAAGACTGAATCCCGAAGCTGGAAATTACAGGATGCTAAATTCCTGGCCAACTTCATAGAATCAAATTTACTCTCTTACTTTACTGTTCCTTCTGGACCTCGCCCTGTGTTCTACTCCTACTCTGCTAATTAATGAGCTATATGACCTTGAGGAAGTCATTTATAGTGTCTCTGAGCCTTAGTCTCCTTTTCTTTCAATTGAGGATAACAGTTGTCTATCTCTTCTGATTACTCTGTGTCACTTGGGTTGCTCTTATTGGGAAGGAAGTGTAGGTGTTAAATGCTATACAATATTTGCTGGAGGTTAGTGTCTTTATCAGGTGCACAGTAAGTTAGTAACAGTACAGGCCTAGGACTTAGATCTCTGCACCAGTTCATCTTTTCCATTGCCTAGGGCTGCGGTATAGGGTCAGCTTGGAAGAAAGGTGGATACCTTTGTAGGACTAGACAAGGGGAGTTTTTTGGTTACCTACTGCTGCATTAAATATCATCCCAAATTTAATGCAAGGAAGCAGCAATTATTTATTATGCTCACCAAATTTCGGAGGCAGGGATTCGTAAAGAGCAAAGGGGATATGGTTTGTCTAGTGTCACAGTATCTGAGCCTCAGCTGGGAAGCCTCAGACATCTGGGAGTTACTCAGCTGGCTGGAGCTGAAATCAATGGGAAGCTTCTTCTCTTGTATTTCTAGCACTAGGCTGGGATGACTGAAAGACTCAGCTGGGACTGTTGACCAGAGCATCTATGCATGGCCTCTCCATGCAACTTAGACTTCCTATAGCAAGGTGGCAGATGCCCAGAAAGGGTGTGTCCCAAGAGGTAGAGTTCAACAGTGTTGGGCAGAAGCCGTATTGCCTTTTACAACCCAGCCCTGAAAGTCATGAGGAAGTTGCATCTTCATGATTACAAACCCATCCCTAAGGCCTGCCCAGCTCAGATTCAAAGGGCAGGGGATTAGACCACACAATATGGCAAAGGTCATATTGCAGAAGAGCGTGTGGTACTGGAGAATTGTGTGGGGGGGGAGGTGACACCTTTGGAAAATACACTGGGAACAGTGGAATATTTCAAATACAAACTTTTACTTTAACGAGATACTGAGTTAAGCTTTGTCAGACTTACCACCCCTAGGTAGTACTGTGGGCTGAAGGCTTGGGGATAAATTCGGGTGCCCTCATTCTTGGGTAGGGGCATGATTCCTGTCTGGGATGGTCATATTACACTGACGTTCAACTGAAGAGTAGCTAAAACTGCAGCAAAAAAAAGATTTAAAAAAAAGTTTGTTATGGCTTTTTATTACCAAAATATTAGCACTCAGAAAATAACTACTGTAGTGTCTTAATATATTTTTTCAATATCTTATATATACATATGCTTTCATTTATATTCTTTTTGTGGGTGTTTTTGTGTGTATGTATAGGGTGCTTTTGCACTTATAATATTACAATAGAGTTTTTAACCTTAGTTCATAATTTTAGATCATGAACATCTAGGAATGACTTTTTTTTTTTTTTTTTTTTTTTTTTTTTTTTTTTTTTTTTTAGGGAGGAAGGGAAGGAAAGACAGAGAGAAGAAAGGAAGGATGGAAGGAAGGAAGGGAGGAAGAAAGGGAAACATCTTTAAACATTTTCTTGTTTTATTATATTTTGTTTGTTTGTTTGTTTTTTACATGGGCTGGGGCCGGGAATCGAACCGGGGTCCTCCGGCATGGCAGGCAAGCACTCTTGCCCGCTGAGCCACCGCGGCCCGCCTAGGAATGACTTTTTATTTTTAAAATTAAAATATATTTTTTTTTCATTACAAACATATACACGCAGTGGACTTTACACCAAATATCAGCAAACAGAAATAACTGCTATTAAATTTGGTTGAATAACTATTGAGATACCTCTAAAATAGTGTGTGTGATTTAACATAGGTAGAACCTCACATTGCTGTCTTCTCCATATACTGCTTCGCTCAGTGAAATAACATGGAGAGGTTTTTATCAATAAATATAGATTTATGTCACTATATTTAGATATAGTGATCTCATGAAAGTCTAATTTAGTCATCGTTTTCTTAATCAGCCCCCTATAAATGGACCTCTAGTATATTTCCATTTTTTCTTCTGAAATTGTGAACATTCATGTTTAATTATACCTTTACCATAAAGATATTCTTTTAACCATAAAGATGAATTTTTAAAGTTCGACATGAATCTCAAGAATGTTGCAGATGCTTCTTTCTTGTGGAATCAGACAAATCAATACAAACCAGGTCCCTGCCCCTTCCTTAGTATTTAACTGTGGGTGAGGACTCTCCCTCTTTCAGCCTCTGTTTCTGCATTGAAAGGATTAGGTATAGTCACCTATGTAAAGTGCCTGGCTTAGAGCAGGTGACCCTTGATAGGTAGTTACTGTGTCAAAGCGTCTCCAAGAGGTGGCTACTTATAAACAGCAGTGGTTTAGTCCCAGAGTGCAGGGCAATTGCAGGTTGTACGGTTTAGGGAATGTGGGAAGTTTTAGAAGCTTCTATCCTCTTCCCATTTCTATTCCCTGGGTGGTTGGGGGGTCAGATGGGTTTTTGCATTCCCAAACCACATATTTCTCTATCTGGTGCAGTTCTGGGCAATCTAAAAATGCAATCTCGCTGTCACCAGCTCGAGGAAGACATGGAGCCTGAATAATTTAACATGTCACCACCATTCATCATGATAGCAAGAACAGGAGATGGAGTGTACAGGAGTTGGCCCATCAGAGGCTGGCAGAACGAGTCTGTGGATGGGGCAGCCCAGACAGAGAGAGTGAATTTGCAAAGAAGCACTGTGAGTTAACTCTCAGAGGTCCAGGGAAAGCTGTGTGTCCTACTTCCTATTCCAAAACCTTCCCCATACTATGACTTTCAATTTGTTCACATGCCCTGATTTGCCCTAGAGCCAACCCGGGGTCGGATCCCTAGTTTACCACCAAAAATCTGTGGTCTTCTTGGGAAAGCCACTAAATATCCCTTTCTCAGTTTATATCTTAATATCTCAAGTCAGCAAAATTGAGAAAATAATTCTGATGTAAAGGGCTTAGCATAATGCCTGGAATATCTTAGGTGCTTCTCCACCAGAAAGTCAACTCCAGGAAGTCAGGAATGTTTGTTTTATTCACTGCTTTATCTTTGCTGCCTAGAACAATGTTTGATTCATAGTGGCATTTAATAATCATTGAATGAATGAATGAAAAAATAGATGCGTTCTACTGTTGTGATTATTCGAGGTGGTCACTGGAACCAGGATAGACTGAATAGATACCTCTAAACACTAGGCTAGGTAGGACTCAGGAAGCCTGAGCCCTGGGCTGCTGTACACGTGGCTCTGCAACCTCCAAACTCTGGGACCTGACTTTCTCTCTCCCTCTCTCTCTCTCTCAATTCTTCAAGTGTTCCATGCTGCAGTTTTACCACCAGCATTGTGCTATTGCAAACAGAACCGAGGGCCTTTTAATCAGGCTCTGTGATGTGTGACCTATATGATCTTGGATAAGCAGCTTTGAGTTTCTGAACTTCAGTTTGTCCATCAATAAAATGGGGATGATTCTTGCCTCTCAGACTGATTGGACCTGATGATGTGTACAAAGTGCCCAGCTCAGTGCTTGTCATTCCGTGCTGTGTGCCTTGCTCATCTTCTTGATGGCTCCATCCCAGAAGAACCAGGGACCCCAGGAGCAGGGATGGAGAGGATGCTTGTTTCAACAGATGGGTTCCAGCAGGCAGATAGAGAAAAGCTCTGTCCAGGCTTTGACCACTCTCACTAAATGGAAATTCATGAGCATCTCTGTGTAATTAATGGCTGTATTTTAGTGCACTAAATCATCAATTTCATATTAAAATGCTAACAGAGGGGGCCCTTTTCAAGCCATCTGAGTCATCTCTAAGTCAGTCCATAATCGTCCTGTAGCCCCTTCAGAGTATATGGACACTTAGTAGCTACATGTCTTGGGTACCTGCCACCTGTCCTGGGTGTCCCAGCAGGCAGAGAGGCTGCCACCTCCACATACTGGCACTTTGTTTTCTTCTCTTAAGTTCAGGCATGCATTGAGTAAATGAGGAATGTGCCCCTTGTCCCTACTTCTTTGGTCTCTGTGCTAAATATTTACATATAGTTTATCATTTTCCTGATAATGACCACACGAGCTGAGAATCACCCACTCCTCTTAAAGATGGGTTTAGAGAAGTTAGATTCCTTGACCCAGGCCACACAGCTAATAAGTGAGAAATAGAATTAGAACTCAAGTCTGGCTCTAATATCCTAATTTCTTTGTACTGAAGTGCATCACCTCTCATGCTCATGGATTAAACTAATATGGAAACCACCTAGACTCTTAAGCGCCTTTAGGACAGAGACCATGGCTATTGTCATTTAATGGAATCCCAATTCTCCCATTTTTCAACAAAGTCACATTACAAAACATTTAATGTCTTAGTGGAACCTGTGCCGTACTCATCTCTTTCTCCTGTGCCCATATCCTGGTCCTTAAGTGTGTTCAGTAATATTTGCTGCATTTTAGTAATTTGTTGTGTAAGTGCTTCCAGAACTGAGCTCTCTGAAATAGGGAGCATGTAAAATGTGGTTAGTCTGTATTGAGATGTGTTGTAAGCATAAAATGCACACTGAATTTCAAAGACATTGTGAGCAAAAAGAATGTAATATATCTCAGCAATAATATTTTTATGTTAATTACATGTTAAATGCAATATTTTTTAATATATTGGTTTAAATAAAATATATTCTGAAAATTAATTTTATCTATTTACTTTTTTTTGTCTTTTTATGGTGAGTACTGGGATGTTTAAAATTGCATGTGTGGCTTGCAAGCTATTTCTTTTGGACAGGTTAGTCTAGAGGCATCCTCTCTGAGCCTTACTTTCTGAGGCTGAGGTGAGGCTCAGAAGGAGTGTGGAAAAGCAGGTCTGACCTGACGAGGAAATCCTCGTGTTAGTTACAGGGCATGATCTTTGCGTGCTTGGAGATGTGGAATGATGGAGGAATACTAGCATCTGGCAAGGCCCAATTACAGTTCCTATGAATAGTGCATTTGCACAAGGCTCAGGAGAGAAGCAGCAAGAATTGGAAGTGTGTCTTGGCTTTGAAGCTCAATAAGCGTGCTACTCTTTAGTGGTCAGGTTTTAAGTTTTTGCTCCTGACCCCCTGCATACGTATGCATATTCCCAGATTATTTTAGTTATGGACTCCTTTAGCCAGGTAGACAGGCTTGGATTCCAGTACCATCTCCTCCGCCTAACTACCTCCCGTCACCTCTCTAAGATGCAGTTTATTCATCTATTAAACAAGGTGCGTGATGCCTTTGTTATAGTGATTGCTGTGGGTATCAAATAAGTTAGTCCTATTTCATTGTCCACTGGCATAGGGATGATAGGAATAGACCCTGCCGCCACTCTCTGGATTTGAGTTGTGGTTCTACAGAAGGGCTGTGTGACCCTGGCAAATTACTTCATTTCCCTTCGTTTCCTCGCTCATTGAAGTGGGAATGAAAGTAGCAACCTACTTCTAAGATTGTAAGAATCAAATGAGGCGATATATGTAAAGGGCCTAGAACCATACCTGGCAGGTGGGTGGTGCTGTGGAAGGATTGGCTTTTATTGTTATACTGGAGTTGTCTGATGACCTATCTGTCTCCCCCATGCGTCTGCCACAGCAGGGCAAGAATCCTATTTGCCACATTCATCATGGCAGGGGCATGAGGGTAGTTTGTTTGGGAAAGGAAGGAGGATAAGAAGGAAGGGGGAAGGAAGGCATAGAGGGAGGATTTTAATGGAATGGTTATAAGAACAGTATGTGTGGGGTACTTAAAGGAAATGTGGGAAGGGTCTGGGGTGGAGTCCTGGCAGGGGCAGGCCTTTCCTTCTTCCTCTGCTGCTCTGAACAGAGCAGGAAGAGTGACAGATGCTTGTACCTCAGGGATTACTTTATTGGATGCCTTTGTTTTCCCCTTGACCAAGAATTATGCCAAGATGAGCAAGTCTGTCCTCCCTGCCTCCCTAACCCCCCCTTCCTCCCTTCCTTCCCCTCTCTCCCTAGCTCCCCCTCTTCCTTTCTCCCTTCCTCCATCCACCTCCTCACCACAGCATATGGACCACACTGAATCACCCTCCTCCCTTACATCTCTCCTTCCATTATTTTTTTTTTTTTTTTGTAACAGTAAAATATTTTGATGACAATTTAAAAAGCTCTGTTGGCCTCTAGGGACATTTGTTTTCCTGCCTCTTCCAGGCTCTCTGTGGAGTCCCTGCCAACTCCATTTCAAATGAGAGCCTTGAAATGGAAAGTGCTTCTGCTGGGGATTGCAAGGGGTGTGCACTAAGGAGGGCCATGGCTGAGGAAACATTTGAGGGCAAAGATCAAATTTTCTTTCTCTTGCACTTTCCCTTCCATTAGAATATGCCATCTCAAGGGAGTGGGGAGATGAATACTGGTATTTCCATTTTGTGGAGCAATACACTGAGAGGTGCTGTCTCTTAGGGGTTCACATTTGAGCGTGAACCATCACACTCAAATTGGGCATCAATCACACCCGAATTCAAAGTCCAACTTCACTCCTTATTAGGAAATCCTTTTTTTTTCTTTAAACTTTTTAGTTTGAAGTCATTTCTTCAAATTTATAGGATGGTGACAAAACTAATTCAAACCCATACACAGAACTCTAACACACACATCCAGAGACCCAGATCCACCAACTTATAGCATTTTGCCACATTTGCTGTATCTGTCAGTCCATCCATCCGTCCAACCATCCACTTATCCATTTCTTTGTCTATGTCTGTCATCTATCCTTCTATCTATTTACTAACCATTTGAATGTAGGTTGTCTACATCATGCTCCTTGAACACTCAATACTTCCATGTACATTTCCTAAGAACAAGGATAGTTAATCATTTATACAGCCATCTTAAATGTCGTCATCAAGTTCAAGAAATTTAACATTGATATAAAGCTTATTGTCTATATTCCGATTTTTCATCTGTTCCAACAATTTCCTTTTGAGTTTTTGCTCCTCCCTTACTGTATACCTTCCAACATCACATACGACGTTCATTGACATTGTCTCTTCAGTTACTCGCTCTTTCTCCTTTCCTTCCTTCATCTCTCCCCTAACCCTCCCTTCTCTTCCTTTCCCTTCCCTCCCCCATTCCTTCCTCCCCTTCCTTTCCTTCCCCTCCCCTTCCCTCCTCTTCTCTTCTTCCTTCCTTCCTTCTTAATCGTGGGGACACACATGTTATATAAACTTTCCCATCTCCACTAATCTCAAACACGCCGTTCAGGGGTATTAATCACATTCACGGTGTTGTACATCATCACTACAAGTTTCCCGTCACCCCAAACGGAAGCCCCATACCCCTTTTACATTAAGTCTCCATTTCTTCAGCCACCTGCCCCTGGTAATCTATACTATCTGTCTCTATGAGTTTACATAGAGTTTACATATTTTCCAGTATTTTTTTCCCTGTGGTTATCATGGGGCTTAAAGTATTATCCCAAATATACAACAATCTCATTTAGTTTGATATCATACAACTTGGATAGCATACCCAAAACTGTGTTCCTATACCCCTCCTCCCCTACCTTTATATTGTTCTTGTCACCAATTACATATTTACACATTGTGAGTCCAGAACCTTTGATTTATTGTTACATTTTATGCGTCTGCCTTTTAGATTCTGTAGGAAGTAAAAAATAGAGTTACAACTCACCAATTCCACTGTTTATATTTATTTACCCATTCTATTACGTTTTCATGCGGCTTTTCTCTATTGTCTATTGTGCTTTCAACATTCAGAGCTCCCTCTAACATTTCTTATAGGGCTGGTGCTGTCAAATGCCCTTTGCTTTTGTTTTTCTGGGAAGGTCTTAATCTCTCATTTTTGAAAGACAATTTTGTCAGATAAAGATTTCTTGGTTGGCAGTTTTTTTTTTGCTTTTGGCACTTTAAATATATCTTCCCACTGCTTTCTTGCCCCATGGTTTCCAATGACAAAGCCACACTTAATCTTATTGAGGCTCCTTGTATGTGACACATTACTTTTCTCTTGTGCCTTTCAGAATTCTCTTTTACCATTGGCATTTGACGGTTTGATGTCTCTGTGTGGATCTGTTTAGGTTTATCCTGCTTCATGTTTGCTGAACAACTGGATGTGTGTATTCATGTCTTTTGTTAAATTTGGAAAGTTTTCAGATGTTTCTTGAAATATTTGCTCTTCCCCTTTTCTCTCTTTTTTCTCCTTGTGGGACTCTGACATGTTATATGAGAATACTTAACAGTGTCCCACAGTTTCCCTAGGCTCCGTTCACTTTTCTGTATTCTTTTCTTTTCTTTTTGCTCTTCATTCTGAATGATGTCAATTGTTTTGTCTTTAGGTTCACTGATTATTTCTTATGTCAGCTCCAATCTTCTGTTGAACCCCTCTAGGGAATTTTTTATTTCTATTTCTATCATCAGCTCTGTTTGATTCCTTTTCACTATTTCCATCTTTCTATTAATATTCTTTTAGTGCCTATCTATAATTTTCTTCATTTCTTTTAATTATTTGTCAATGTTTTCCTTTGTTCTTGGAGTATATTTAGGGCCATTTTTTGAAGTCTTTTTTTTTTTTTTTTTTTTTTTGGTATTCTTAGATCTGACTTTCTTTGCTGATGGTTTCTAATGCTTTCCCTTTATTGCCCGGAGCATCACTTCCTGTCTCTTTGTATGTTTTGCAATCTTTTCTTGAAACCTATGTATTTGATATTTTAATGTATTGACACTGGGATTTACACTCTGAGGCATCTGTTCCAGCTGGAATTAAGACAGAGATTTCCTTGAATGCCAGAAGCTAACAACAACAATAAAAACCAGTGCATACACATGTACGAGAGGGAAGGAAAGGAAATGAAAAAACCTTTCCCAGTGTTGCTGATTGACCTGTGTGAGTGCTCTCAACTGGGGTTTATATATACAGTATGTTTAGAGAAGAGCTCGAGACAAAAGTGTAGGGTCCTTCCTGGTCCTTCTACACATGCTTCTTACCTTGGGCAAGCATGCATGACCCTAGGAATTCTGCCATTTACGTGGATCCAAATGTCCCATCTTCCAATGGAAACTATTTCCGCCTGGTCTGAATACAGCCCTGTATGTCTGACAGCCAACAAATCTTTGCTCCAGACAGCTGCGTTTGAGTGCTGTTCCACAGCATTCTGTAGAAGAGCTCTGAGAGCTGCCTTGTACACTAGGGCAAATTCTGGGTGGCAAGCCCATGATAAGTGTCCTGGTGTAGCAGGCAGGCCTCCCTCTCTTTCTGGTTTAGTTGTGCTCTGTGTGGAAAATCTCCAAACCCCTCTCTGTGCAGGCAAGTGAGATAAGGCACATTCCTGGGATAGAAACCCCCTCCCCTAGCCTTCAGGGATTGGTGAAGATGCAGGTAGGCAAGATAAGACATTCCTGGGGTGGGGGCCCCTCAACGGTTCAGCTCTGGACCATTCTCCACTTAAATCAGCCAATTGTTTACCTTGTCATTAACATGTCGTACAGTCCATAAAAGCTAAGGTTGCCTTCTGTTCAAGGCTCAGACTTTCAGAGGCTACTTGGCTGAGCCCTATGGCCGGCCATAGAAAATAAAACCTGCTTCCTGAAACTACGGATCCTTAGTCTCAGCCTGTTCGAACTTGGCGAAACATTCCTGGAGGCCTGTGGCCTCTTTCCTGTTTTTCGCGCTACATTTCTGGGGGCTCGTCCGGGATATGAGGCAGGTGTACTTTCACCTCCCTCGCCCACGGCGGTGACGGCACCCTGACTGGAAACCCGTCAGAATCCAATGCCGGCAGTGGGGCATCTCCCTGTCTGTCGGATTCCTGACCTCCCCAGATGGGGCGCCTGTCACCGCCTGAGCGGCAATGGATCTGGGACAGTTTCTGGAACCAGGTTTCTGGGAGCACCTCCCGTCTGTCTGGTAAGCACCCGGGTGCATCAGTTTCAGCCCACTCATAGAAGGCTGGGGGGCCTAGGTGGAAGGGGGGCCTGATCAACTCCCAGACTACCCGAGTACTGGTCTCCAGTTGGAGGACCAGGGGACTAGGAAGTCTTCAGGTTCGGTTCTGGGAAGGGCGGTGCAGGGCGGGTGTTGGAATGTGTGTATGCAATTGTGTGAATGAAAGGAAGTCCTGGGCTGTGCACCAGGCCGTGAGTGAGTTCGGATTCTGCAAGTTTGTGGCAATCCTCATATGGCTCAGGGTGAGCAACCCTGAAAGCGGGGGCTGGCTGGGGGTTTAGGTGCCCAATGTCCCCACGGGGGAGCAGCCAGACTGAAGGAAGTGACGGTTTATTCAAAACCCTTTGCTGTTTGTCTGTAAGCCCTCCCACTAGTCATTGGTGCCACAGATGTGAGAGGGGAAGTCAGTAAGACCCCGTTGAAATGCATGATTTCTAATTTTATAAAAAGCTTTTGCTGATGACTGGGGAATCAAGTTGACCCCTGACTGATTTAGGAAACTGTATGAATTAAAGTGGACCACTTTTAGGAAGAATAAAAAGAAGAAATTTTCTAGTATTACAGCTTATCATTACTCTGTCTTATAAATTAAATCTTACACATTTCAGAGTAAAAGGAAAACCTCTATGTAAGGGTTTTAAAATTGATCTCGTTTTAAAATTGAATCTATTCTCTACAATTAATGTTGCCATTATGTAACCTTGGTAAAACAAACAAAACAGTTAAAATGTGCACTCTAGCTGGGAGGACTGGCTATCCTCTCAGAAGAAGGTGTACTTAAATAAAAATATCTAGGTCCCAGGAAACTCCTCTTGGTCCCTAGCCAGTTTCCAGAGGACCAAACTGGGCCTAGTCACACAAGCTAATTGGAATTTGGCCACTGTTATGTGAAGAGATCATAAAAAGAGAAAAGAAAAAAAAAATCTCATGAGAGAGGGACAGCACCTCATCAAAATCTTATGCTCTGCTATGTATCTTAACTAAGGAAGCTCTGAATGCTGTCCCCAAATTGCTATGGATTTTCACTAATGAAAGTTATAATGCTGCTTCTGAAATTCTCCAGCACTTCTCTTCAGGTGGTAATGCCATCTTATCTGGTGATGTAAGTATGCTCTATTTTTGAAGACTTTTAGTTGCTATCTTCTAATTATTTTCTTTACTTAACTTTCCTGATAAAATCTGTTTTTATATCACTGAAGTCAGTGTTGTCTGCGAATCTGAACCTATGAATTAAATGGCCTCAAATATCACGTTGTCTTTTATGCACAAAATTGGCACTGGGAGCAGGATTCACATTTCAGCATGGCTTCATAGTAGTAGAGGTCAATGAGACAAGCTTTAAAAATTTGTACAAACTGTGGAGTATGTTCTTCTAAATATTGTGATGCTTTATTAGGACCATTCTTGGTAAATTGAAAGTTGCTGGTTTCTTGTCCTTTTATATGGAGAATTGTATTAAATTTAAATATTTTGTCTCCCTGGGTTATGCTTTCTGGTGCTTTAAAACATTTGGGAATTTTTAGGTCAGTAGGCCCTCTTCAAAGTTTACTTAAAATGAATTAACAGTAAGCCATGGGCTTTTAACATAGATTAGGAAATAATGTCATTTTTTTAGGAAAAAATATCCTCTAAGCTCAAAGTAAAGAACCAAGAAATCCCAGGATGGGATAATTTACCTTACTCCTCACTTGCAGAGGAATGAGCAAAATGCATAAGACCCTGTAAAAATTGGGAAAATAAAGTTAAACAGGAAAAGCCTATTGGGTTGTTCTGTGTCTAGAAAGCATACCATTAGAAAAAGGGAAAAAATAACTGGAATGTATGAAAAAAAAGATATAGTATGTTAATGTAATATAGAAATGAGTATGAGCAGGAAAATCGAGCAATCTCTGAAAAAAGAAAAATGAATTATGAAAAGGAATTAGCAGAATTACAAGAAAAACTGTCCATACTGCAGAATCAAAATTTTGTTTTGAAGAAATTGTTTTAATTATCAATCAATAGCTGAGAGGGCCACAGTCTATAAACCCAATATAAATATAAGAAAGATAAGGTAAAATAAACAAAGGAAAAGTAGATATGTTATTAGCCACTGCTACTGTGGTTAGATCCCTGATAAGTGGGATAATAATGTATGGAATAAAGCAGATAATGGAAAAAAATGCAAATATTTTAAATAACAAAAGTTTGTCAGAAAAAGAAAAAAAAACATTATCTGGATGGTTAAAATTGCTGATGCGGGGGCTGGAGGAGTGGTGCTGGACTATGCAGACTGCATGAAATTTATAAAAATTGGCACCAACCTCTTCATATAGACTGCTTTTTTAAAAGTTTAATCAGCAAACTGGAAAAAGTTCTGTATTTCTGGCATTGGTTGCACAAAAGCATAATAAGCAATGCCCTGCTGACACTATGTAGCTACAAAATAATCGGCTCTGGTACACTTCATAAAATGGCAAAGCTGGAAAACATGGGAGACCTGGAATACAGGGAAAGGAAGAGCCAAAATAAACAAACACAATTTTCTTTTCTTTTTCTTTTTTTTTTTTTTTACATGGGCAGGCACCGGGAATTGAACCCAGGTCCTCTGGCATGGCAGGCAAGCATTCTTGCATTTCTTGCATTCTTGCCTGATGAGCCGCCGTGGCCCGCCCCAAACACAATTTTTGTATGTTGGAATTTCGGTTGTGCATTAACCTGGAGTGTTTTGGGTATTGAACATTATTCTAACAAATTTGATTTTGATAATAACTGTGTGTGATGAAATGTTTGCTTGAGGTGATGACTTGAGTTTGAAGGATATAAAGGATATATTTTTTGCTGAGAGGAAAAAGAGAATAGTTTTGTCTTAACATGAGATGAATGGTTGTTGCAAAATGAAAAATGTGGAACAAAGCTTGAATGAATATAGTAAGTTATCAAAGGTTTATAGAGGGGAAATTATGGTCAAAGTTAAGAAAAGTTTTAAATGAATTAAAAGGACAGGTATTAAAAACAGTACCCAAACTCTTTGGCATCTACCTTCCCTTACCTGAGGTTAAAACCAGAAACATGGTATGGGTAAAAAGCTGAAGAGGGAAAAACAAAAAAAGAGGCTCCCTCCAGTCTTAATAGAAAGGTCCTTACCGTGTTGCTTTAGTAACCCCAACAGCTGTCAAAGCCGCGAAGACCATCCTATAAATTCACCACTCTGAAGTAAAAAGGGCCACTGCAGACCACCCCTGGGAGTGCACCCCCCGATCCCTGAACACCTGAGACGCACCATCCTCCGGGAACCACTGCGCCCTTCTCCATCGCAGCCGAGATGAGCTGACCAGCCCGTGACTGAAGCCAGAGTGACCATCATTGCCCGGCTTTAGCTCACCAGAAACAGCTAGTCCACGCATGGCCGGAACCTGAGGAGACCTCCGAGCCCTGCCTCAGTCACCCCAGAGGCTGGCTGATCTACACAAGGCTGAAAATTAGAAAATCAACACATGGATATCCTGGCCTGCTGGGTCTATGGACTAACTGTCTTTTCTTGCTCTTTGCATTTGTCTTTCGATTAGCAGTTTCAGCCTTCCTGGAAATTGGTCTCCTGGAGTTCTTCCTGAAAACCAACTTTACTCTAATTTGATGGAATCCCTCTTACCCGGATAACTTCCCCCTTCCTAGTTGCTGTGCCCAGAGTGTGTGTCTCCATTCCTTCCCTGAGGCTGATTGTACATTCGTGTTGTAGCACTCCCCATAGTCAGCACCATGCACCTCACTCCTCTCTTTCTGCCTGGCATGGTCATAAGCCCTTCCAAGGGAAAGAATGCGTGCTAAGCATGTCTCAAGACCACCTATGTTGGAAGAAGGTAAAAACTATAACCAAAATTTGTGCCAGGGCTGTTCTCAACCTTGAATTATTCTGTATGCACCCTAAAGAAAGATGCCCCACGGGCCGCGGTGGCTCAGCGGGCAAAGTGCTTGCCTGCTATGCCGGAGGACCTCGGTTCGATTCCCGGCCCCAGCCCATGTAACAAAAACGGAGAAACAGAATACAATAAAACAAGAAAATGTTTAAAAATGTTTCCCTTTCTTCCTTCCTTCCTTCCTTCTATCCTTCCTTCCTTCTCTCTGTCTTTCCTTTAAAAAAAAAAAAAAAAAAAAAAAAAAAAAAAAAAAGAAAGATGCCCCAGTATACTATAATCCCACCTCACCAGGTTCAATAATGCTGTTTTCATTACAGTAAGATGACAAAACTGAGAAGGCCTCCTGGGAGCTGGTGCTAACTTTATCTCTTGCCCAAAGTTATGAGCTAAGCCCTCACTGAAGAAAAAAAAAACATGGGCTTCCAAAAAACAGTAACCAAAGCTAATGCCCCACCAGCAGGTGAAAAAACCCCAAAGCAGGTACTGGGCATAGAGGCCAGGGGACATAGGCTGTCAAAGAGACAGATCAGACCCTCTCATGGGTTGTTACTGCTCCCTCACTTGCACACCTCATATCACTCTGCTTGGCCCCGGAAGATGGCTGGTTAGCCAAAGATGGGTAAGATTCCTCAGGGGAGGAACAACCTAAGACAGGCACAGTCACAAAGGGGCCATCAGGAGAAAACTTGAGGCCAACAGAGGGAGGACACAGACCTTTACCCCCCAAACTTCACAGGGGCCTAAACCCTGCATGGCTGCATTGTTTTCCATGCCCAGCTCAGATCGGGACATACCAACACCTGCAGCAAAAAAATAAATAAATAAATGAAATGAAATATAAATGGTGCTATAACCCCTCCCTGAAAGTCGGGGTAAGCATCAAAGGGGGAAAATGTAGCAGGCAGTCCTCCCCCTCTTTCTGGTTTAGCTGTGCTCTCTGTGGAAAATCCCCCAGACCCCCTCTCCTTGCAGGCAAGAGAGATAAGGCACATTCCTGGGATAGAAACCCCTTCCCCTAGCCTTTAGGGACTGGTGAAGATGCAGGTAGGCAAGATAAGACATTCCTGGGGTGGGGCCCCTCAACGGTTCAGCTCTGGGCCATTCTCCACGTAAATCAGCCAATTGTTTACCTTGTCTTTAACATCTCATACAGTCTATAAAAGCTAAGGTTGCCTTTTGTTCGGGCCTCAGACTTTCAGAGGCTACTCGGCTGAGCCCTATGGCCATAGAAAATAAAACCTGCTCCCCGAAACTACAGATCCTTAGTCTCAGCCTGTTCTAACTTGGCGAAACGTTCCTAGAGGCCTGTGGCCTCGTTCCTGGTTTTTGCGCTACACTGGCTCAGTCATTCAGGCTGATGGGCACAGACAGGTTGTACTCCTGTATGTCCCTCCAGAATGAGGACCAGGGTCCTGCAGTGGGAGCAGGGGCCAGCTCCGTGCTGAGCTCGGTAGATAGGTGGGAAAGGACAGCAAGGAATCTGTGAGATCCTACCATTTTTAAGTTGTCTTTTGTTATTCAGCACCCACCCTGTTAACGCAATCCTTTAACTGGCTTCTGGAGCTGTAAGAAAGATGTCGCTGCCGTTTCTCACTGGTTGCTCAAAGCCTCTGTGTGGGAATGAAGTCCTGGAGGGTGTCACTCCTCCATCTTGATCAGGGCAAGGCCTGTATTTTTTTTCTTTTCTAAATCTCGTTCGTTTTATCTGCAAAATGAGAATGATGGTCCCTCCCTTGTGGGTGTACTCTGAGTTTGGAATGCGATCATGTATGCAAAGCTCATATCACAGGGCTTGGCACTTTGAAACTTGTGGGACAGTCTGCTTCCCCAGTCTTCCCTTTTGAGTGGTTTCCAGAAGAGCACTTTATAGATGAGAGAGTCCAAATTTGGAGCTGGAAAGCCTTGCCCTCAACCTTAACTCTCCTACACTTCAGCTCTCTGACCTCAGGCAGGTCACTTTGCCTAACCAGTCTTTATTTCATTTCCTTGTTTGTTAATTACCCCACCTTACAGATACATCATGATATGGAGTGTATGTAATAACCTGTACAAATCTGCTAGGTGCACAGTAGATTTCTCAGCAATGTTGTTGGAATGAACAAATGGGTAATAACCATATTGCCAAAACAGTGGTTACAAATGGAATTTCTGTATACTGAACGCTATTTAAAATACCCTACGGGAGGAAATTACATAGTAAATCCTTCGGTGAATTGAATTAACTTTTCCAGCTAATGTGTGTTTTCTTTTCCTCAGGCAGAATTTTTGAATCGGTAATATGTTCACATGGTGCTTGATTCAAAAGATAACAAAGGGTTTATGGGGAAAAGTAGCCTCCCTTCCATCACAGTCCTCCAGCCACTTAATTCTTCATCCAGCAGGCAACCACTTTTATCAAATTTGTGAGTCTCCTGCCAGAGAGAGTCTATTAATGTAGGTGTCTGAGGCTCCAGCAACTGAAACATTTTCAAAACCAAAGACCCTGTCCTCCCCTGCCCACCTACTTGCTTCTCAACCTGTTTGCCCGCCAACATGAGCTCTAGCTTCTCTGTTTCCTCTCTAAATTGTTAATGTTTACCAATCTTTAACCCTGATTTTCTACATTCTGTTCTATTTTTTAACAATTGAAATTAAAATTACCTATGTTTTCTTCAGAATGGATTGCTATTAGTATTTTGGCATATTTGCTTTTAGCCTTTTTTCATCATCTTTTTTTTTCTTTAATCAACTGACAGCATGTGAATGTACTGCCCATTCCACCTCCTCCCTGCCCGTTATCTAGATCTCGGCTTCACCCCCTTGCACCTGGGTGATCACTGAGCCTCCTAATGGCTTGTCCCGCTTGAAATCCATTCTGAAATCTTGGTGCCAGTAGAGTGTCCTTCTTGATACACACACATTACAGAATGGTCAGTTTCATTCTCTTGTTCTGGAATCTTCCATGATACACAAAGTAAAGCCCTCTGTCCTTAAACTGGCTTTCTCCGCCTACCACTTTGGCTCCAACATATCTTTCTCAGTCAGTGCTTGCCTCTTTGTTATCTCATATCGCCCCCAGGCTCCATCCCCTGGGCTTTTCCTCTCTTTGCAATGCCTTTTTTTTAAATCACTGGAGCCACACCCATTACCTTTCAAGCCCTGCCTTAAATCTTCCCTCCTCCATATAAAGACTTCCCAGATCCTTCATATTGAGATGGATTGCTGTCCCCCCATATTCTCAATGCCACATTGTGCCATCAGTACGTGCATGAATTAGGTTTAAGATTCCTTAGGACCCTATTTGTCGTACCCGCCGCCCCCATCAGGGTCCCATTTGCCCCACTGGCTTGCGAGGACTGGGTTATATTTATCTTTGTTTCTCCAGTGCCTGGCATATAGTAAGCACTTAATGGGAATGTTGGTGAAATTAAGTTGCTTCCAGCATTTTGTTAGAGATAAGCTCATCGTACTTAGCAACAACAACTATCAATTATTTAGTACTCATCATTGATCAGGTATTTTATGTATTGTATCTCTTTTAATCTCCAAAGTAACCCCGCAAGATTAATAGCTATCATGTATATTTTATAGATAGAAAATCCAGGGCTTGGCATGGTGAGGTGTCTCCTCAAGGTCCCACAGCCAGGAAGCTGCGAGGCCATGGTTGGGACCCACATCTGTTCCACCGAAAATCCTGAACTCTTTCCATGATCATGTGGCTCGTTGGGCACTTACATAGAGAAGTCTGGAGATGGGGTTACTGATCTTAGGGATGATCGAAGGATTTAACAAGCCTTCGGAGGCCTCCCAGATGAACTAATGGATTATGTTTTCTCCTAGGGGGAATCAGCTTTGGGAGAACCAAGGGGACATCGGGTTCAGAGGCAGATGACGAAACACAGCTGACGTTCTACACGGAGCAGTACCGCAACTGTCGCCGCAGCAAAGGTACTGAGGCCTGAACCTGTACTTCCTTGGAGAGGTTCCAGCAACAGGGTTTATAGGAGTAAAGCCTGGGACGCAGGTGATGTGCTCGATGGCAAACCTCCATCTGGATCCCTGTCTATGATAGTGACCTTCCTTATATCCTTTCCCCCTCCATTCTTTATTTACCTTCTACCTATTCCTCAAATGATTTAGGGGTACTTTTCACAAGTTTATGTGATTTAAGAAAAATCAGCACACAGAATGAAATAACTATTCAAATTAGGTTGAAAGGAAAATACAAATAAGGGAATGATTCAAGTTCAGGTTGGATCCTCAGAGATTAATCCATGCCATAGTTGTATGTAGTCCTTATGAAGAGCTTCCTAGAAGCCAAAGTGTAGAAAGAAACATACTCAGCAGTAAACTATGAAGTATCTATGGGATACAACCAAGCATTTTTTTCAGGAAACTACCTGATGCTGAGACCAGTGTTGAAGTTGTCTTATTAGTCCCTATTAATAGGTGACCATGTGACTTTCTAGATTTTGTCTTCAACATATGAAATCAGTATCATTGCATATAATGACACTCAATGTAATCTAGTGTCAAAATGTTGAAGTAGAACTCCAGAAAAGTTTGAAGCTTGTGCCTGGGTCCACAGTTCTGTGATGACTAGATGTACTCTGAAGGGAAAAGATAATATATATCTGGCAATATCCCGTAAATGTGATTTCTCATGACTGAGTGCTTTATAAGGATAAGAAAGCAGCAAGTTGTAGGTTCTGTTCTTGTAAGAGAACGGGGTGGGCACATGTGTATTCCATGCCAGTGATTTAAGAGCAGAACCACAGGCTTTGGCCACCAGCTGGAAGGAAGCGAATGTCCTCTCACAAATGTGCAATCAGCTAGTCAAGGCCTGTGGTGGGCGGGCTGGACCTTCCTGCCCTACAACAAGTGGGCTGAAAGGTACCTGGGGCCGTGAGGAGGTTGGGGGGGGTGGATTATGATCTTCCTCACAAAACGGATCCCCACATGCTCTCCACCCACAGAGAAACAGACCATCAGAGAGCACTGGTCCCTTAGCTCCTTTTTGCTCACCTAGGTATTGAGGGAAGGGAAACATAGAAGTGAACTCAGTGCCAGTGAGGCCACTGACAGCTCTGCAAGAGCCATGACCCTATGAGGAGAAACTGAAGTCTCTCGTCCAACTGTGTAGCAAGGTTTCCCAGATGAACTGAAATGTCTGGAAAACCACAGAGATTTTAATCATTATAGTTGAGTGGTGGTTGAATTTTCAAGGAGTTTGAACTACCAGTTTATAAACTCTGTGTTAATTTTGAAGTTTTAGAAAGTCAGATATTCCCCCCAAAAGCAGCAAGATATAAGAGGAAAACACTTAGAGTGAAGAAACCTGGGTTGAAATTGGAGTTCTTTCATTTATTAGCTGTAAAATCTTAGGCAACTTATTTAACTTTCCTACTCAGTTTTCTCCTCTGTAAAATGGGCCTAATAACTACATCATAAGGTTAGGGGTGAAACTTAGTTATGTAAAAATGCATTATGGTGCCTGGTATTTTATATGCTAAGGATGGCATAAGGCAGATATTATTGTTAGCTGAATTCTTGCTGTTGTTTTCCATGTCTCCCTACTCCTGGCTCCTTTCACTGAAAAGTCCCTATGGGGAGATTGTCTCCTTTGACACAGCAACCGGGAATGATTTTGCAGCCTCTGCAGCCATTAGAATAATTGGGCCAACTCCCCACCCCTCCCTTCCTGGCATCTGCTTTCCTACCTCTGCTGCATCAGAAATTTAGAAGTTGGTGATCAGTGATTCTTAACCTGCTCTCTCCTTCCCCAAATCTAGCAGCCAGAATTGGGGCTGGTGGTGTCGGTGGGTCTTCTCTGCAGGACGGGGCTATTTACAGCTAATTGGAAAAACACCCATCACTGAGTGTGACCCTCATAGATCTCAGTTAAAGGAAAGCAAAAGCAAGCCATGAGACTTGAGATAAACGACTTCGCCCCCTGCCTCCGCACGCTCCAGAAAGCCAGGCTGTGAAGTCGGGATCCCTCAGACACCAGGACCGTGCATCCTGCCCTCTCTTTTCCCCTCCTGACCCTCCCATGGGCTGAACACCAAAGCTGCTTCCTTTGTCTCCCCTGGTGCGCCATTCTTCCTTGATCTCCTGTTTCCACTATCTCTTCTTTCTTCTCTGTATCCCGTGGTTCTTCTTTGTTTCTCTCTCCCTATTTCTTTGTAAAATATTTTTTGCTGCCTAGAAGCTTTCAAACCCTTCCATTTGCATTTAGGATGAAATCTAAACTCTTTACAAGGCCCATAAGGCACTGAGTGGTCTGGACCCACCCATCTTCCCAAGACTCAGTCTACCCCTGCAACCCTGGCCTCTTCCCCAGCACTCTGAAGTTTGTCCTGCCAGGAGGTTTGCAAACATTCTCTCCTGGAATGCTCTTTCCTGCTCTTTGACTAATTCCCACTCACCCTGAGGTCTCAATGTAAATGTCATGTCTTCTGCAGAGCTGTTCCACATCTAGATATGACTTCTCTGCTTTGTTCTATACCAACATCTATGCTCTTCCCCCTTTTTCATCACTTGTCATTTTATATTTGCTGTCATGTCTCTGAGTAGTGTGTATGTCTCCCACTGAACTGGAAGCTTCGTAAGGGTAGATACATGGCCGTTTGTGTTCAGCTTTCTATTCCCGTCACCAAAAGCAAGGACTGGCCCATAGTGGGAACTGGATTGATGTTTCTGAATGAATGAAGGATCAATGAATGAAGGAAAGAAGAAAACACCAGGCGTGGTATCTGAATTATTATAAGTGCATCAGTATGGATGCTGCTATTCTCTCTGTCCCCTCTTGTTTTTCCTTGCTCCTTCCCCGCTTGCTGGAAAAGGATCCAGTCTCCTCTTCCCATCTTCTTCCTGCCTCAGCCCCCATTTTTCTACTTCAAGTTCACCAGGGAAGGCCATGGCCAGTCGTGGCAGAAGGACCTGAACACTGAGGTTTGAAAACCTGACTCTGCCTGGCTTTCTTGAAGGACCGAGTGTGAGCCATTTGAGAGGGACCTGATAGGGCTAGGAAGTTCCATGACAGACAAGGACACATCTGGAGCTGATGTTGGGGGAGGCTCGTGGGGTGCAGGAGGAATAAGGAGCCTTCCAACAGGTTGTGCTACCTAGGTCTTTCTCTTTAGCCTGTCCTGTGAGAGAAATTAGCATCAGCCAGACCCAGCTGTGAATCCTGACCTCACCGTACGTCCTCTTTGTGGGCCATAGATGGTACTTGCCTCTGTATAAAGTGGAGCTCTTGACTCCTGCCTCACAGCGTGAGACGTCTAGAGATAGAAGATTCCAGGGCTCATGCAAAGGTGCTCAAGAAATATTGGTTCTTTTCTCCAATATTCCCCTTCCCTTTAAAACATCCAAAGCCTCCAAATAAATGAGCTAAAATCCCATTTTGGGTAATAGGATCTATTTGATGTGAGATTTACAATCTAAGCTGGGAATGACCCTTGTCTCCCCTGAGCCTCACGTCTCTATAAGGTACATGGGACTGTGGTGAAGGGTGCTGATGTGACCAGGCAGGACCCCACCCTAGAGCAGAGAACTGTAATGATCAGTATGGCTGGCGGTGGGCAGGAAGGAGAAAGACAAAGGGACTGAAAAATAGATATTGAGAGTCCAAGGGGCATGTATATGATGGGAGTCCCTAAATCAAAGATCAGCAAACTTTTTCCATAAATGGCTAACAAACATTTTCAGCTTTGGAGGCCATAAACAGGTAATAAATGAGCAAGTATGACTGTGCTTAATAAAACTTTATTTGCAGAAACAGCTGCTGGGCGAGATTTCACCTGCTGACCACAGCTTTCCTCACCCCTTCCCTAAACCATTTCCTCATATAGGTGGCTCCCACCTGCAGGTCGGGTCCAGAAAGCATGCGTAAAATTTCTGAATGTCTCATGAAAAGAGTTTGATTTCATAGCTTATGTGATCTTGTTGCCTAAAATTGTCTTTTATGCAGAGCAAAGAGTTCTATTTTTGGCCAAGTAAATTATCAGACTATATGTCACTGGTCTGGGGTTTGCCAGTTCTGACAGGATTCTCCAGAATTAACCAATGAAGTAGCTGATGTGATAGTGCCTTGTAGCACTTTACTTTTATTAGCCAGACATAGTGCTACATACAGCAAAAAACAGTGAACTCAGAATCAGGAGATGTGTACTGCTGCCACTTGTAATTCAGCGACCATTGACAAGCTTGTATCCTCTCCAGGCCTCAGTTTTCCTGTCTGTAAAACAAGGATATTTGTCTCTTATGTCACTAAATCCAAAGTTCATTCTGGTTTAACCTGTATTTGTGGAATAAAGCACCTTACTAAACATGATGCTGGCCTCAAAGAGATTATAATCTCCTTGGGGGCATGCAGTTTATCCAAGTAGCACTGCTGGTCAGGATCAGCTGGTGTCAAATTGAAGGTCCAGATGAGATGTGCAGATGGCATGTCCAGCCCCAGGCCCTGAGCTGAGCAGGAGACAAGGCAGCCTGAGGTGCAGGATGATCTCAGCAATGCAGGCACCCAGCATGAGCCTCCTGCCCTCTCTCTGTTTAGGCAAGCCTTTCTGGTTCTCTGGATCTGACTCTCCTTAGCCTTTGGTTGCTCAGCCAGTTCTGGTGCACTTTCCTCTAAAATCTTGCTGCTTGGCCCCTCAGCAGAGAGAACCAGGAAACGTATGTCCCCTGCTTTTGCTTTTTTCTTTAGTCACTTGCTTAATTTGGCAATTCTTAGCCCAGGATTTTCTGTAGTGATAAGAACCCTTGAACTGTGAGTCAGACCTTGTGCTGATATGTATGTGTGATTTTTTTCTATGATTCTCCCCCCCTCTCCAATACATGCATATGAATAGAAGGTCTAAACCTGTTTTAGAGGAAAGGCGAGGGAAAATTCAAACCACCTCTGCAGAGATGAAGGTTTTGGGAAAGTGATGTATCAAATCAACTGAGAGTGCTGAGAATGGAACAGATAATCCAGGAAATGGGGGTGGTGTGAAAGCTGAGAATCCACACAAAAAAGCACTGGTACACTGGGGGTAGCCTCAGGTCTTGCTTCCACTCTCCCTTAGGCTTGTTGTGAGGATTAAATGAAGTAACGTGTGTAGAGGAAATTCTGTGCCAAGTGTGTCTGCATGTAAGCAGTTCAGTAAATGGTGGCCAGTTAAACACACCAGTGCCAGAGCCAGGTGCCATTCCAAGGTCTCTTTCCAACGTGGTGACCTGCAAATGAGTTTTGCTACTAGGGAAGAAAAAAGGTAGATAGTTTAAGAAAGAACATGAAATTGGTGGGTCTGACTTCTTGGGAACATCGTGATACAGCTTTTCCCTTTGCTGTCTTCTGCTTCCTGCCTAAAAACAGCTTCTCTCAAAGATACATCTATCTGCTGCCCTCTGCTAGCCTTCAGGGCACACCTTTAAAGTCCTGCTTCTCAGAGAAGAGTACACATTGGAGACAGATCTGTTTTCCATCAGCCTCTAAAACCCTTGTGGCCAGAATGACCTGAAAGGAATGTCCAGGCTTTGGAAGGAAGAAATAGTGTCAGAGACATGGACAGGTTGCACTGGTACAGAGGAGATTCAGGACAGAAGCAAGGCTGCTGGGTCCTTATATCTCTTCCCCTTTTTTACCCACTTGATCAGCTTCTCCCTACTGCCCAACAGCAATTCTTCTGAGAACAGCTGAAGCCCTGTAGGTCAACTCATCAGCCCCTTCATGGAGCTGGTTTATCTGTTTTTTTTTTCTTTTTTCTCAAGCCTGGGCATGAGAATAGGGGAAGCAGAGGTAGGTTAGGATAGAATGAGAGGCTGGGAGGTTGGAGTGGGGGACGGGGCGGGGGCTAGCTGAACCTACGAGGAAAGGAGGGAAACAGGGACCAAGAAGAAAGAGCCAAGTAAGATAGTATCATGAAGATACTGGAAGCCCTTAGGCTCAGAGTCTAATCCCAGGGTGTATCCTTGTTTGGATATGAGATTTTGAGCAAGGCTTTGGCCTGAGTTTCCTGTCTGTCAACCAAGGAGACAGAATTTTGTGCTCTCTTAATTATTCTCAGCACTACGGTTTGGAGATTACAAGAGAGCATTGTCGACAACAAGGAAAGGAGAACGGGGAAAAAAACAAATGAAACCACAGTCAGTTCATTGAATTCTCTCTGTGCTGGGCTATACCCCTTACATGCATCATCTCATATAATTCTAAACAATACTATGATGAAGGAATTATTTTTATCTCTATTTTACAGAGGAGGAAACAGATTTAGAAAGGTTACTTTCCTGAGGCCACCATGAGATAAGGGAGCTAAGACTTGAACCTATCTGGTGCCGAAACCTGGTCAGCCGGTTATAAAGATGAATGAAATAATTCATGTAAAGTGTTTATCCAGTGCCTGACAGGAGACTGGAGGAGGACACACGTGTATTGTGCTGGTGCAGAAAGCCTGGTCAGATGTCCTAGGACTACCTGGGTCAACTCTGTAACCACATGGGTTAGCCTGGGAGGCTCTGGGACTGGATAAGAGTAGTCAGAACCAGCCCAGAAACTGAGAAGCAAGTTCAGGACATAGGACAAAAAGCAGCCACGCTCCCCAGTCACAACCAGCAGAGGCATCCTGCTATTTGGTGAGGTAGGCAATCATGTGGCAGGAGAACTTCCAGAGACATGCTGGAGCCAGGTCCCATCAGTTCATGACAGCCAGTTTGTGTTCATCTCTTTCCAAATCAGATTACAAGCCGCTGTCATGATGGTAGCTTGTAATCAGCCATGTTGGAAGTATTTACAGTATGGATGTTGTCAGTTCCTACAAATCAAAGCTCACATCTACCCCCAACCCCACCGCCACTGCTGGGAGACAGTGACTTTACTTGTTAAGCATTTACCAGCA
This sequence comes from Tamandua tetradactyla, assembly GCF_023851605.1. Taxonomy (NCBI): domain Eukaryota; kingdom Metazoa; phylum Chordata; class Mammalia; order Pilosa; family Myrmecophagidae; genus Tamandua; species Tamandua tetradactyla. Next base: position 40,557,124 of record NC_135328.1, read on the forward strand.
CACCATTGAGGAGAACTGTCAGTTAGAAGAAGGGATTTAGCCACAGACTGGCATTCAAAGACCATTTTCCAGAAAGAACCCGAGCAATCTGAAATTTTTCCTGGAGGGCAATGAACTAGGTAGGGGAGAAAGCAAAATGCAAAACTATGATCCCAGGCAGTGGTGCTCTTTTCACAACCAGGAAAGAAGTTCAGCTGGGATGCCTGCGTGTTTCCTACCTGAACAGGAGGTCAGGGATTCTGGTACCATCCTCTGGCCCCCTTGAAGGAATGGTGAGTCTTAGAACCTGGGTCAGGCCTGAGGTAGCAGCTGGCAAGGTGGCCTCAGTTGACAGGAAAGAAGGGCTGTTGGGACAAGGATAATAGCTCTCCACCCTGAACAAACCTCAGAATCGCTTTTTAAAAATACCAGTTCCTGGTACCCACCTGGCCAAGGGTTCTGCTATTGGTGTAAAAATGCTTTCCAGATACTCATTTTCAGTCGGAATTGACAACCACCTCTGCAGCTTTCTTGACACCTCAGCCTACAATAGCACATTGCCATTTCCGTTCTGGAATTGAGCTCCCATTAAGGGCCTTCCCCCTTTCCCAAGCCAGGAACTTGTGTAACAGTCATAAGAGGAGTAACAGCTTCACGGCCACCATTGATTATTAATGATGTGTGAGGCCCATTGCAGGTTCACGGATTTTCCGATGAGTTCAGTCATTGTCTCCATATTTGAGACTGAAAACAGACAAAAGAGCTTTTTCAAGGCCATAAAACCAATAACTGGAAGGACAGGGATTTGAACCTGGGGCTGACTGACTCCAAAGACTGTTGTCACAATGCCCCAGGAGTGTCTTCTGGGAGAGCCTTGTGGAATGCTCCTCCTTCCTCTCAGAACTCCTGCCCTGGTGGTTAGCTGTGTATGATTGGCAGCCGGTGGATATCTGCATGGGTATATTCCTCCAGAAGATGTTGGTAGCTTATACAAACTTTCTAGAGAGATGCTAGTTTTCCTTATTGGGAGATAAGACTGGGAGTCTGTATTCCTCATTCTGAAAGAGTAGTAAAATGCAGAAGCTTAGCTTTTATCTACGACTGCATTTGGCTTTATTTAAAGAGACATTAAAATTGAGAAAATAATGTATGCAGAAATTATTATGGACCAAAAAAGCTCCTCTCTGATGTCTCATTTCCCTCCCTTCCCTCAAACCTCAAAGGAAATAAACTGCTTATTTTTTTCCCTCTTAAAGGTCCCTCCCAGACTGGCTCTTCCCAAATCCACAGAAACATCAAGCAGTCTTGGCAAATGAGGGTTCCTTGAAGGCAAGGGGAGAGTCAACTTCAAAACCTCACTCCCTAAGCTGGTGGCAGTCCCTGAAATATCGCTGAAATTGTTTGCAGTCCTCTTCCTCTTTGTGATGCCTACCATCTCAACACCTGACAACCCAGCTTTGAAGGGAGGGAGACAGCTGTCAGGAATCAAATAGGAGACCAAAGGCGATAAAGCAAACATGTCGTTTTTAGTTGCTTACACTAGCAGGAAGGAATAATCATTCTCTCTCACTTTCTTGTTTTTCTTAGGCTCAGCAGGATTTCCTCCCCTTTTCTTTAACATGAGACATTGTGACTCTTTGTTTCCCACCCCAAGAATGAACACTATCATCTCCTTTCTTCCCAGGCCTGCTGGCTGGCCAGGATTCTCTTATCCCTGCAAAACCGTTTTCCAGACAAAGAGGCAAACCCTGGGTCAGGAGCCCCTGCTGAGTGTGCTCAGCACTTTGTAAGGCGAGCTGCACGCATGACCTTGTTTTTCTCATTGTGCCGTCATTGGCTTGGGTCCTCGGGCAAGTGACTTTGCCTCTCTAGGCCTTGGTCTCTACGTAATGAAGGAGATCATCTCACTCTTACAGGGTTTTTGTGACGACAGCAGAATCGTGTGTCGGTAGAGTATGCAGAATATAGAAAAAGTTGGTGAGAAATGAGACTGGGAAGGGTGAGTGGAGCCAGACTGGGACAGGCTTTGAATGCCACCTTCATTTATTCATCAACGCGGTTGTTAAATTTCTGATTCTGTTGAGACTCTGTGCTAGGGACCAGGTTGGTACTCAGTGGGCAATAGACCAGTAATGGGCCAGACCTAGTGAAGCTTTTAGTCTTGCCAGGGGTGAAAGTGGAGACAGACATTTCACAAATAAAACAAACACATTGTTGCATACTGCAATTAGTGCCTCTGAAGAAAAGGCACTAATATAAATTGAGGGGAATCACAGAAGGCCTCTTTGAGGAACTGATTTTAAAACTTGTACCTGAAGACTCTGTGAGAGGTGGGCAGGTGCTAAACAAAGGCACCTCCACGCAAGCAGGACAGAGCTTGGACCTGAACCTGTGTGGAATGGGGAGTTTGAGAAGAATTTTGAAGAAGATGGATCACTCTTTCCAGGGTGGAAGAAGGACTGAAAGGAGGAAAGCGTGGAGGCAGGGAGACTGTTTAGGAGGCTATGGAGATAGAATGAGAGAGCTCTGGGTGCACATGGGAAGTTGAAGGTACAATTAGCAGGACCTGATGACTGATGAGTATAAGGTGAGCCACTGAGGACTGCTGAAGATGAGCACTGGTTTTTGGCACAGGAACCAGGGAGAATTGCAAAACCAGCAAAGGAGGCAGGTTTTCAGTAGGAAGGATGAGCTCAGGTTTAGAGGTGCTGCCTGTGGGACATTCATCATAGCTCAGAAGAAGCCTGGCTGGAGAGAAAGAGTTGGGTGTCATCATTGTATTTGTTTCGTATGGCTGCATAATAAATTACTACAAATTACTAGTGGTTTCAAACCGTATTGTTTATTACCACGTGGTTCAGTTTGGTCACAAGTCCCTAGTCACAGCATAACTCAGTTCTTCGCTCAGGATTCCAGTAGGCTGAAATTAAGGTATGGAGTGAGGCTGCAACCTCATCTTCAGGTCCTCTTCCAAGCACATGGCAGAATCCATTTCCTTGCAGCTATTTAATTGAGGTGCCCACTTCTTTACTAGCTTTTGGCTGGCAATGTTCTCAGCAATAGACAGCTCACAACATATCGGTTTGTTTCTTCAAGGCCAAAAGGAGAGAATCTTTTAGGTTTGAATCTCTTCCTTGAAAAAGAGCCATTGGCCTTTGCAGGTTCACTGATTACAGTATCTTCCAGGATACTGATTAACACAGTCAACTGATTTGGAACCTCAAGTACATGTGAAAAATCCCTTTTCCTTTTTCATACAACATAACCTAATCACAAGAACAATAGCCATCATATTCAGTCTCATCCACACTCAAGGGGAAGGAATTATGCAGAGTGTGTCAGAGGGTGGGAACCATGGAGTCCATCTCAGAATTCTACCTCCACAGGGTGGTGTATAGAAGCATGAAGGTATTAAAAAAATATATATATATATATATTTAAAAAAAAAGGGCAGGCCACGGTGGCTCAGCAGGCAGGAATGCTTGCCTGCCATACCAGAGGACCCAGGTTTGATTCCCAGTGCCTGCCCATGTAAAAAAAAAGAAAAAAATTATGAAAAAAAGCATGAGGGTATAGACTCAAAACTGAAGAGAATCAGGGAGTACTCCTCAGTAATGGATTCTAGATTGAAAATATACTTCCCTCAACACCTTAAGGTATGGTTGAACACGTGAAGTGAAGAAAATGGAGACATCAGCTCAGGGGCATTTGTCATGGGAGCGTCTCAACATGTCATGAGAACATGTGGCACCAGGGACTCAGGGGAGATCTGTCACTGGCCGTGTAATCTACTCAACAGGCATGACGATATGTAGTGCCCAAGTCACTGAGTCAAATCCATTTGGTGTTGGGCTTACCAAGGACTTTTCCTTCTTGACCTCCGTTGAGCAAATTTACTATGCATTTCCCTCTTCTACTTAGAGTAGGCTTTAGAAAAACTGGAGCAAATCTGGCTCTGGCAGTAAAATGCTGGGGAATCTTGAGCAAGTCCCTTTGACTCTCCATCATTACACTGGGATATTTGAATAAATTATCCAAGGACCTGTCAAGCTCTGAAATTCTTTGATTTTATACATTCAACACATATTGTCGATGCCAGAAACAGTGCTGGTTTTGGGGGAATTAACGGTTAACAAGACATGGGCCCAGTCTTCAAGAAACTTCTTCCTGGTTTCTATCTGTGAGAAAAGTAAAGACCACTGACTCCCAACCAAGCTCAACTTCCCACTGAAATGAGGAGGCACACTCAATTTACTACCTTTTTATATAAAAATAATGTAATACTGCTACTAAGGAGAAATGGAAAAATAGAAACAAACCCAAGCCTTTAGACAAAAGTACTCATTTCATTCCTTCCCCACCTTTGTTAACATGTGTATTCTCTCCCACCACTGTAACTCTCATCAGTGCACATATTTGCACTCTTGGCTTTTTTTTACTTGACATATCACAACCATATTTTTTCCGTGACACTATACATTCTTCATGCAATTTTAGGCGTGAGGGTAGTCATTGTAGCGTAATCTGTAAAACTGAAAAATTAGAATGAGCCTTAATGTCCAATAATAAGGGAATGGCTAAGTAAATTATGATGCATCAAGTTAATGGAACATTATGAAGCTGGATAATCATGAAGAATGATTTTCTAAAGATGGGTGGCGTTTACAAATCACAGTGATTACTTTTAAGAACAAACAGAACATTTCATTAAAAAAGTATATATGTCTGGGTGAATCACATCATATTGTCTGTGTGTGTATATGTCTTTGTGTTTATACCTGCCTGTTCCCAAAAGGGTTTTGAGGTGGGTGGATTTTCTGGAGGCAGCCCAGTGTACAGTGTTTAATTTATGGTCTTTGAAATCAGACCCAGCTTTGAGTCCTGGCAGTGTGGTCTTGCAAGATCTAGCGCTCGGAACCTCACTTTCTTCAGCTGTAAAATGGTAATACTCGTAGTTCCTTCTTATAAGAGTGGTTTTGAGATTGGGGTGATATAATAAAGTCAAGCACCTAGCACAGTTCTCAGGCACATGGGAATTGTTGAGTAAATGGTAGCTTCAGGTTCATTCGTTTGACTTTATTCGTGGGAGTCTTTGTCTCACTCACCATTATCTTTTGGGTTGATTCAAAATCTTGATAAATGCTGTCCATCTCTCTTTCATTATTCATTCAAACCATTGTGTTTCAGGACTGGGGATATCTAGCGCTATGAAAATATTTCATCTTTAGCTAATGGGGAAAAAAATGAAAGTAAAGAAAAATAAAAAGCAAGCATCCAGGTAGAAATGGCCCTGGACCACGAGAATGATCTCTTTGTACTCTTGTCCTTGAAGCATGATGGTTTGAATAAAAGGTACTTGTTCTCGTTTGCAGGCTGCTGGGATGCAATATACCAGAAATGGAACGACTTTTAAACAGGGGAATTTATTAAGTTGCTTGTTTACAGTTCTAAAGCCATGAAAATGTCCCAATTAAAGCAAGCATATAACAATATCCAATCTAAGGCATCCAGAGAAAGATACCTTGATTCAAAAAGGTCGATGACATTCAGGGTTTCTCTCTCAACTGGAAAGGCACATGGTGAACATGGTGGCATCTGCTAGCTTTCTCGCCAGGCCTCTTGTTTCATAAAGATCACCCCGAGGTGTATGCCTTCTTCGTATCCAAAGAACTCTGGCTGCGTGGGCTCTCATGGCTCCGCTCAGCTCTGCTGCTCTTTCTAATAAGTTTCCTCTTTTAAAAGATTCCAGTAAAGTAATCAAGACCCACCTGGAAGGGGTGGAGTCACATCTCCCTCTGTTCCAAGGTTAATACCCACAATTGGGCTGGTCACATCTCTGTGACATTTCCAACCTACTGTACTGAATAGGAACTAAAAGAAACGGCTGCCTCCATGAAATGGATCGGGATTAAAAACTGGCTTTTCAAGGGTACATAATCCTTTCAAACTGGTGCAATACTTTTCCCTTTTAATTTGGTTCTCAACTCTGTCTACATAGGAAACACACTTTGATTCAAAAAACGAATACCAATCTTTGGGCCTCAATCCAGAGTTTGATTTAATAGGTTTGGGGTAGAGCCCGGGAATCTTTGTTCCCCAAAAAGCTCTCCAGGTGCAGCTACAGTTGAGAGTCACCGCCTTAAAGAGCTGCACCAAAGATGGGTAAGACTGTGGCCCCTACCTTCACAGTAGAGAGCAGAGCCAGAAATAATGAAAAATACTAGATCCGTCAACTTCTGGGGCCTCGGTTTCTCTCTGTTAAAGTAGATTATAATTCGATAATGTCTTTTTGGCTCTACAATTCTGTGTTTCTAATTACAAGGTACCTTTTTTTAAACAAAGGTAAAATAATAAAGTGTAAGCCTTGTGTTATGGCGGAGGAGATATGGAATGAAGGCCTTGGGAAATGCAGGGTCCGTACATCCTGATGACTTCCCAGAGGAGAACAACTTAAAGAAATAACAATGGTGGAGAATAGGAAATCAGAAGAAGAAGGGACTCTTCTGGTCTCCTGAAAAGCCCTTTAGCAGGTGGTCCTCCACTTAAGTCCAAGGTCATTTTAGTTGCTAAGCTTCACCCTGAAAGCCTGCTTTGTGGGCCCCGGGAAATCAATGAAGCAAGTCTCTGCCCCTGTAGGTTTCCGTAGTCTGGCAGGGGCAGCCATTTAACGGGCAAGTTACCATAGAGTGTGTAAAGGGCTGTGATAAGAGGGAGGAAGTGAATTCCGAGGTGACAGAAAAGAAGAGCACCTACCCAGGCTGGTGGGAGCATGGAGGCTCACAGGGAAGGGAGGTATCCAAGCTGAGTTTGGAAGAAGGTGGGAAAATATTATCCCCGAGAGGAGGACTGTATTAATAGAGTGAAATCAAGTAGAATGCTGGGCGTACTCTAGGCCGTCAAAATTAACCTACTGAATGAAAAAGAGAGGAAGAAAAGCAAGGAGAAAGGGAGGGAGGGAAGAAGGGAAGATATGCCCAGTTTTTATTTCATTAGAATGTGAAGTTTGAGGGACAGACAGAGATGACAGTACTAACTAATTTGGACTTTATGGTGATGGCAGTGAGAAACCATGAAGGCATTTCAAGAAGTGATGTTTTCATACTTGTGTGGTACGAAGGCCACTTTAACTTTAGTGGAAGCTAGGTGGGAGTGGAGCAGGTGTTGTTAGGGAGACAAGTTAAGAGGCTGTTGCAATAATTTAGGTGAAAAACAGTACCATCTGGGCTAAGATGGGGCAGTGGGGATGGAGAAAGCTCACCTGTATTAAAGCATGTAGCCACAGGCCACACCCATCTACCTGTCTCTGCTGGTGGGGGGAGGGAGCAGATCCATCATCATAGCAACAGCCTCTTTAACATCCCTGGCCAGAGAGAGTGATAACAGCTCTTACATCTGTTCCTGGAAGTCCTGCATCTCTTTTATTTTCCTTTATTTTTCTTCTGTTTTTTCCACCTTTGATTGTATCTGATCCAGCCTCACTGGGTAATTGAGTGTTTGAGAGTGAAAAATTATCTCAGCTGCTTGGCCCTTATCTTGACAGCGAAGCAGCACTTTTAATTTAATTTTGTTTGGAGACGCACGGGTAACAAATTTCACTAATCGCCCGACTGTCGCCCTCCGCATGGTAACGAGCCGTTTGTTCCCAGGCAGCCCAGCATCAACACATGTGGGGGAGCAGGCAGAGGAGGGAGACAGGGGTTGAGGAGGAAGGATGAGACAGCTGCAGTCGGTGTGAATCAGGCTGGAGCTCAGCCGTCAGGTATAGATTCCTAGATGGAAAGCAGACTGTGCCGCACAAAGAGAGGAGCTTTGGAGTTAGACTCCTTTGGCTCCCATTCTCGCCCTTTCTCTTTCTACCTGGGCTCCACCTTGAGAAGTAACTTAAACTCTCTGAATCGTGGTTTTCTTATCTGTAGAGTTAGAACATTAATACCCCTGACTTATTGGGCTGGAGCGAGAGTTAAATGAAAAGCTATATAAAAGATGAGCAATATTCCTGAGTATTATTCCATAATATTTCCAGGTTTAGTAAGAATCCTATCCCCCATCCACTGCTTGAATTTCATTGAGAACATCCTCTCCAGATTATTGCCCAGTTTTTGCTTGCATTCCACCAGTGATGGGCAGCTCAGTGACTCACTATCAAGGCAGCCAATTGTTCTGATTCTAAGAAGAGTCTTCTTATGCTGTTGTGAAATATGCATCCTAATTAGCCCCAGCCCTGCCTTCTGGACCCTTGCAAAGAATAAATTTACACCCTCCTTTGAAGCTAAATGAGCCCCCTTCCCCCATCTGGATATGAAAATGATATTATTTCTCCCCCTGACCGTTTTCTCTCCAGATAAAAATACCCAGTAGAAAACCAACACTAGTAAATCCCTTATAGCTCATGTGGCAGAAGTTTGCATTTTACATATAGGGAAACAGGTCCAGAAGAAATAAATGAGGTAAAAAAAATGGTTATTTATTGACCATCTATTTTGTTTTAAGTTCTTCACTTGTGTGATTTAATCCTTGCAATATGAGGTATTGTTCAGCTTTAATAGTTGCAGAAACTGAGGCAAAGAGAGAAAGCAGCTTTCCCAGTTCATGGAACAGAGATTTGAGCTGGTATCTATCTCCAAAGCCTGTAAGATTTTCCAGTATAATTTTTGCCTGAAATTGTACAGCAATTCAATGTATAGAAATTAGAATTTAGGTTGCTTGACTAGTCACATAGCCATGCTAGAGAAAAGGAACATCCCAGGGATTTCTCTCTAAAGGGTGGGCCAGATTCCCATCCCTCAGGTAGAATGTGGACCAGAAAGCAGGTGAGGCGGTGCCGAAGCAACAAGGATAGTCAGTCTGTGCCTCCCTCCCACCCCTAACCCCCCTCCCCCCACATTCCCCTTCACCCGTCCACCGCTGCCAGAGTCCAGTCGATGGGTCCTTGGTTCTAGATTTATGAGCCTTCTCGGTGTCTCTCTTTCTTTCCATCCAAGATGGCTTGACTCTTCCCTCTCTCGGCTAATTAAAAACCCCAGCCTGGTCTGCCAGCCGTGAATCGCAGGCTGCTGGGCAAGGCGCTGACGCCGCGCTGATAAATCACTCCCTGGGGCTGGAGGAGGCACTAGCGGTTGTCAGAGGGGCTGAGTCCATCTGTGCTCCTCTGGGGGATTTGGGGACTGCGACACATGGACCATGTCTGCCCCCATTCACCTCATGAGGGGACTTCGTTACAAATAGGAAGGCGGGAATTGCCAAAGGCTCTTGGGGTACGAGTGGCACTGGAGTCATTTTCTGAAAACATTCATTGGGTATCATGTCATTGTCTTAGTTACCTTTGATGGCTCCCTCTTGGCATCAGGGTTAACTCTAACCCTCTTAGCCTGACATTGGGTGAAGTGTAGCACAATATTTAAAAGCATTGCCTTTGTAAATGGACAGACCTGGGTAGAGACACTGGCTTCACTGCTTACTGACTTTGGACATGTTACTTAACATGTTTCATAGTCTTCACTTATGAAATGGGGATAATAAATGTGTGTATGTGTGTGACACATACTTCACTGAAGTGTGTGTATGTGGCATAGTCCTCGGTGTTCTGCTCTACCATGGCAGCTATTACTGTGTCTCCTAGATCCCCACCATGCTGTTGCCTGTGGTTAATACTAGCCAGACTTGCCTCTCTAGCCTTAACTTCCATTTTATCTCCTGCTCACACTTCCACAAACACAGCTTGCACATTCTCTCCTTGCATTTACCAGTGCTGTTCCATTAGCCTCAACGCAGTTCCATCCAACAAAACTTAACTGTCCTTTTAGGCCTGAATTAGCTTTTGCTAATCCCTCTAGACAAAATATCAATGTGGCTGTTTACCTATATATCTTTTATCATTGACTCCATGTCTCTGTCTTTTAAAATTAATTTTATCTATACATACTCCTTAGCCACCAGACATACCCTCCTTCTGCCCACATCTGCTTGTAAATCTCTTTTGAAATCATGGTCATTCATATATGTGTCTGCTCCCCTTCTAGAGAGCCTGAGTCCTGGGCATTGATTCACACATACTTTTATCACTAGTGCCTGAAATTGTGTCTGACGTATAGTAGGTGTTCAGTAAGTGGTGTAAATTAGAGTAAGAATCCCAGATGACATCGTTCCTTATATTGTTAAGGTCTTTGTCTTCCTAATAGATCAAAATACTCCATTGCTCATTCATCTGTCTCTTCCTGCCTGGTGAAGCCAGTGATAACAGTGGCCACCTCTGCCTGAGCTTGTGTGAATGAATGAGCTGCTGTCCTGCAGTGATGAGTGAATTCCCCAGGCCACAGAACTAACCAGGTCCATAGACCAGTCTGACTTTCATTTTAGTCTTTAATCTACCAGGAGAGCCTTTGTTCCATTCTCAGCCTCACCTCAGGAAGTCTGAAAAGATTTCTCCAAGTTGGGATTGTTCTTGCCTTCTCTGCTTTGGTAGCAGAGAGAAATTCTATCTACTCCCCCAGTACATCCCTGAAATTACCCAAGAATGCCCCCCAGTGATTATAGAAGTAATTTTTCCCTCCTCCGAGAAGAGGCATTCACTGGTCTGTCCATTCGTATATCCATACATCCAACCACCCACCCATTCATTCATTCATTCATCAGCCATACATTGGGTGTGTATTAAATTCTTCACCCTATGATAAGTGCTGGAGATGCAAATTGAATCAAACCCACTTCCTGGCCCTGGGAAACTTACAATCTTGGGAGAAGAAGATGACATTAAAACACAGATTTACAGTCCACTGTGATAAATAATATGATGGAGAGATTATGGATATCATAAGAATACAGAAGAGTATCTCCCAACCCTGGATGGAATGGAGGGTAGACAGTAGGAAGAGATGCTGAGATAGTTTCCTCAAGGAGGTAAGATTTTAAAGGATTAGGTGACATGAACCAAGCAATACCCAGGAGGGGAGAGAGAATACAGAAGAAGCATCCAAGCTGAAGGCACCCCTGAAGCTGAGAGCTGGTCTGAGGGATTGATGGGCCTAAGGGAGCTAGGACATTATGAATACAAGTAATGGGGATGTATAAAAGCTTTTTTTTGTGTGTGTGTTGTTTTTTTTTTTACATGGGCAGGCACCAGGAATTGAACCCAGGTCCTCGGGCATGGCAGGCAAGCATTCTTACCTGCTGAGCCACCATGGCCCGCCCCGTATAAAAGATTTTAATCAAAGAGTGACTCAATGATTATCTGACTCCGTATTTTTTATTTCTGCAGTCTTCTTCATCTCATTTGGATTTTTGCTGTGCCATATATTGCCTCTGACTTTCCTTTATTCACATATTCTCTGTCCCCTCTTCATTTCTATCTTTCCTCTTCTCTTTTGTAGATGCCATCTTGTTCTCCCTCTTTCTCTCTATTCCTTCTTTCTCTCCTTTGCACTCTTTAAATTCTTAACTCTTTCCCCTTTCCTGTAAAACTCCTGTTATGCATTCCTTCATTTTCCATTTGAATCCCTAACCAAATAGAGAGCATTTGAAGTGAGAATTCCTGATCTGCCATTACCTTGATATGACATAAAAGTGAAGTCACTTAATTTCCCCATACCTTAGTTTTATCCACTATTGAAAAAACAGAGAGACTCTGTCAGTGTCACCATATTTGACAACTCTAGGAGCCACCATTCAGCTCTTTGGACACCAGCCCACCAATCCATGAGAACACATTCCCTGAAACTGTGCTACAGAGACCCCTGAGCTAGGTGAACTCTGTCTATTCACATTGATGATTCCCTTGTCTTTCTCCCTCCCCTCTCCCTGTCTCATTCTTCCCCCATCCCCTGCCCCCTCCCTCTATTTCCTCTCAGTTCTAGCTAGTGCCAGACTGCAAGATGTCTGCATCCAAAGGGAAATTCTTCAAAGTAGAGAGAGTGATCTGTAATTGAAAGATGATGTTTTGGCAGAAGGCATTTGTTTTCATACTCCTAGTATTACGATTCACAGTGTCTCAAACCAGCTGAGACTTGAGGAGACTGTATTTGATGCAGATTTAGAGCCTCCCAAAGAGCCTGAAGACTGAACAAGATAAATTCAAGGATGTAAGCTCTTCTGGAGAGGCTTCATTCTTGGAAACAATGAAAAAATATTTATCACTCAGTAAATTCATTAGGGATATCTTGTTGGGGCAGTAGGGAGCCCTTGGATTTTATATAATGTAGTGCTTTAAGAACATGGGCTTAGATAGTCCTGGGTTCAAGTCCTAAAATCACATTTACCGTCTGCAAAATCCTGAGCAATATACTTCTCTTGTCCTGGAGGTCTTAATATAAAAGATGGCAATAATGGCACTCCCCAAGAGTAGTTATTGTTCAGATCAAGTGTATTAACTCATTTAATCTTTTACCTAGACCTAACAGATGAGAACTCTGAAGTTCCCATAGGTTATTTGCTAGGAAGCAGCAGAATCAGGTTATACATATGAGTATATGTTGTCCACAAAATGGTGCTTGTGTCTTTAACATTATACTGTGGGATTATGATTGGAAAGGAAAGATGTAAAACAAGGATAAAATCATTCATTTATTCTCATACTCCTTCAACAGTCATTTTCTAAGCACCTGTATGGGCCACAGGTCTGATTGGTTCTGGGGCTCAAAAATGAGTACAACATGGACCTTGCCATGTCTGGTAGGGGAGAGGGACAAGTTACAAAAATGTGTTACAGATGCTGGGATGAACATTTTGGGGTTTATGTACTGAGGGACACCTAAGTTTGGGATCAGTTCTATCTGGATGTGTAGTCAGGAAGGCAGACACACACACACACACACACACACACACACACACACACACACACACACACACACACACACACAATTGATCATGATACCAAAACCAAATCTTGAAAGAAAAATAGGTACTCACCATATGGAAGAGGTGAGGACGGATATTCTAGGAGGAGAGAACAGCATGAGAAAAGGTCCAGAGGTGTTGGAAGACTTGCAGCTAGGACCCAAGGCCAGTGACCAAGGGCCCTTGGAAACATCTCAAGGAGCTTGGTTTCTAGATGACAGTTGGTACTAGATCACCTCTTCTCTCAAGACCTCAGTTTCCCCATTTGAAACAGTAGGGACTCAACTGTAATGATCCTTAACTTCTTTCCAGTGTTGATATCCTGGAACTCTGGGACTCAGGCAAAGATTATTTATTGTTCCCAGTAGATCCCGATTATAATTAATAGCAATTTGATGGAAGCTGGGCTGCAGCAGTTTGGAAGAAACAGAGGCTGTCCCAGCGGCCTTTGCTGGACCGTGATAACAACTCTGTAACACCGCTGTTAATCTTTAATTGGTATTTGATTTGATTTAACATGATCTTCTGCTTGTAAAACACCTTGAGATATTTCTGCATTGTGAACGCATCCTGGAAATGCTGGTTTATTGTATTAACAAGTCTTGGCCTGAACATAAAGGGAGATAATTAGAAACAGCAAAGTCCCTTGACACACTTAGGGCAGCCAAAAAGCTCTAGGGAAAACAATCCTTTCAGCTGCTTTCATGTATCCAGAAGAAAAAGCTGTTGGAGTAGCCCCAGTGGATAGGAGAGCTTGTTAGGGTTACACGACACACTGTTTATAGCTTAAAGTGAGCCCTGTTTTTCTTTAGCTTGTGATCTGGTGGTAAATTCTTGCTCTATACCCTCTAGGAGCCCAACCTGGAAGTCCATTTGGTTGCCAGTAATTTGTTTGTAAGATCTTTTGACTTGAGGAAAGTGCTTTGCCATAGAAAGGAACAGATAAACAGGGGCAGAGTTCACAGGCTAGCCCACAAAAGTCTATTTACTTTCTAATGGCCCACAAACATTATAATACTCTCAAAGTGTGCAGGTCTCCAGATGAGCCCCAACATTTTTTCTTTAGCCTGAAAAAATGTACCCGAAACATGACAAAGCTATAAATTGTACCTATTTCTGAGAATAACCCCAGTTGATACTTCACATGTGATATATTTGAATTAGAACTAACCTTGCCTTAGTCACATGGTAGGTACCTAGTGAAAACCTGCACTGACTAACGTTTGAATTCCCAGCCTATTCCATAAAAATATACTTAATCTGGAACTCTTCTGAAATGAGGAAAGAGTTGATTAGCTTCTGAAGCTAGACCAAAACATTCTCTGTAACCTCTGCTCTCCTGAGGCATGGCAATATCCAAAGTGGTAATGTGGACCAAGGCTAGACGCCCCCAAAAGTCTTCTGGATACATAGTCTCCCTGCAATTTGATAGGGTTCTGAATAAGGATTATGTCCCCAGGCTTAGCTACATGCCTAATTAACCAGTTATTTATGAGATAGATGAGTAGCATTGCTTTGATAGCATATAAATATCTTTTATGAAGTTAATTTTAAAGAAATACGTCTTCTGTACAGTGTGCTAGGGGAATACGTGTGCATCCACACACACACACACATACGCACACATGCGCATCGCCACCATCGCTCTGGAAGCATCAGCATCCATGGCTCAAAGACATGGCCAGCGTGCTGGTTTGAAAGGATGTACATACCCTTGAGAAGCCGTGTTTTAATCACAATCCCATTTCATAAAAGCAGAATGATCCCTATTCAGTACTGTATGTAATTAGATCATCTCCCTGGAGATGTAACCCAATCAGGAGTGGTTGTTAAAATGGATGAGGGGAGGTGTGTCTCCCTCCATTTGGGTGGGTCTTTATTGGTTTATTGGAGTCCTATAAAAGAAGAAACATTTTGGGAAATGAGAGATTCAGAGAGAGCAGAGAAGAATGACATAGCCACAAGAAGCAGAGAGCCCACAAGCCAGCGACCTTTGGAGATGAAGAAGGAAAACACCTCCCATGGAGCTGAACCAGGAATCCAGGAGAGAAAGCTAGCAGATGATGCTGTGCTCACCATGTGCCCTTCCAGCTGAGAGAAGAGCCCTGACTGTGTTCACCATGTGCCTTCTCACTTGAGAGAGAAACCCTGAACATCATTGGCCTTCTTGAACCAACGTATCTTTCTCTGGATGCCTTAGATTGGTCATTTCTATAGGCTTGTAGTTGGGACATTTTCTCGGCCTTAGAACTGTAAACTAACAGTTCATTAAATTTCCATTTTTAAAAGCCATTCCATTTCTGGTATATTGCATTCCGGCAGCTAGCAAACTAGAACAGCCAGGGACTTGAGACACAAGCATATCATTTCTCTCTATGTGTGTTTTTTAGAATTTTATTGTGGTAACATACATATATATACACATGTATATATATATGTATGTATGTATGTATATATGTATGTATATGTATGCATGTATATATGTGTGTATATGTGTATATATGTATGTATATGTATGTATATATATGTATATATACACACACACATATATATAACATAAAATTTGCTATTTTAACCATTTTTAAGTGTACCATTCAGTGGCATAACTTACTTTTACAGTGCTGTGCTACCATTAAAACCACGATCTATGTGGTTTTTAAATGACCTTTTCTCTAATTCTGCATCTGCAAGAACAATAGTAAACAAGTCTGTAAAATAAATTACTTGAGGAACTTTCTTAAAAATTGGGTTTCTCAGGGCCACCCTTATATTTTCAGCAAGTTCCATACGGGATTCTGAGCCAGGGAGCAATGTGGTATCCGCTCAGCAAGACTAAGGTGTCACTGAAGAACCCCCCTCAGGTGCTAAGTATCATGAGCAGTTCAAGTGTGCCGAGGTGGGGGCAAGCCCTATTCTCGCTAAGATGAGATGCGAAGAGGCTCCAGCAGTGAGTGGGTCTGGAGCAAGGCTGGGAATGGGCGGCGGGTACGGCTGACATGGGTGAATCCATTGGTGTGGCACTGGGAGTAGCCTGGCCGTTCAGGGTTCCTGCTGGAGCTGGCCTAACCCCAGGGCACGCTCCTCACTGTGTACCATTCAAGGCATTGCAGAGGAGAGGACACAACCTTCTGATCAAACCTGGCTTGAAATCCCTGCCCAATCACAAACCCGCTCGATGGCCTTGGGCAAGGCATACTGTTTCCTTGAACCCCTGGCTTGATCTGTAGGAGTACTGACAGTGTTGTGATGAGGTTTGAACAAAATGCTATGGGCAAATATGCTATTGTACTCAGCGGCACGTAGTAGGTTACCAGGTATTTCCTTCCTCCCTCCCTCCCTTCCTTCCAATGCTCTCTTCCCCTTCCTCCTTCTCTCCTTACTCAGGGACAGGCATTCTTCTGAGGACTGTGAATTGGGGAACTTCTCTCTCTCATCACTCTTCCATCGAGAGTACAAGGATGACAGCATTTATTTCCTTGCTCAGAGAATGTAAACAAGCCAGAGCCCAGACCGGGATTGATCATTTATACAACAAATCACAAAAGGTGCATTTGTAATAACATGATTTACAGTCTCCCACTAACTTCGGCATTTACCCATTTGACTCCTTCCCACATATCAAGAGCTCAAGGTAGATACTTAAGATGTATCTGAATCATCCATTTGCAAAGACAGCACCTAGAAACAGACAGGCAGCCTCTCCCAGATGAGATTATGCAAATGTTTGAAATAATAAAATTAAACTACAATCAGCAAAGCAGATTTTTTGGCCTGTCTTTCTATAAAGAAAAAGAATAAATTGAATTGGAATTGAACTGAATTTTTGTATAAGCCAGAATTCATTTTTTTTTGGTTTTTTTTGTAAAACTTTGGAGTTCCCAGGGAGGGTACTTCGGTGGAAAGTAGTACACATGAAAATGGCCACTCCAGTCTCACCACACTGCACAGCTGACTCCCCTGGGGTCTCAAAAGAAGTTGTATTTATTTATTCTCAAGCCAGCGACTTGCTGAACACCTGCCATGTGCCAGACGTTATACTAGATACATTACATATGTCATTTTATGTCATCCCCACTGCACCTTATGAAGTAGATGCAGCCGTTTATGCCCCCTTTTGCAGGTGAGGAAACAGGTAAAGTGGGCTTGAATGATGAGCTGAAGTGGCTGTGAATTTTGCACAATGCTGACTCTTCTTTTTGTACAGAACACGTGCTTCTTCTAGGCATATGGTTTGACATCTTGAACCTCAGATTCCTCCTTTTAAAAATAGCACCTGCCACTGTTGTACTTTGCTGTACATGGCTAATATATGCAGTTCTGTTTCTTATTCATTTTCATGTCCCCAGGACTTACAAGGTCTAGCAGGGCATGCCAGAGATGATATTACCTGCTTTGTATCATGAGGCGTTTATTTAGCTTTTATGTACTTTGAGCATGTAGCATATTAATTTAATCTTTGACAAAATCTTATGGAGTACAAATGTACAAATGCGAACACTGAGGCAAAGTCAGGCTGTCGTGTTGCCCAGTCACACAGCCAGCAAACGTCAACCTGGGATTAGAACCCAGGACTTACGGTTCCTGAGCCAGTGCTTGCCTTTCACAAGTTCATCAATAATGTGTACTATATCCTTGATGGTTTTGATCTGTCACCTTGAGCAAGCTGAATTAACATGCATGTAGCAGATATTGGCTTAACATATTATTAAATAAATGAAGACTATTGGAAAATACTAAAATGGTATCAGGGCAGATTGGAAAATAGGAAAAAGAAAAGCAGCAGTAGGTATCATTTATCGAGTGCATACTAAATGCCAGGCACTGTATGAAGCGTTTCAAATATTATAATGCATATAACTTTATCTCCATTTTCAAGGTGAGGAAATAAGGATCAGAAAGACAGAGTAGTCATCAGTAAGTTCTGCCTGGCAGCAGAACACAAACGCAGGTCTGTCTGACTCCAGAGTCTATGATCTGACCCTGAAAATTCTTGGAGTTAATGTGTGGTCTGTAACTGTGATCTAGGTCTTTGCACATATTTCTACCTTCCCTGAACTTGGAAGAGAAGTCACCAGCCTCACTGAGCCCACCTGACCTCACCCAGTGGTAAACTGGTAAACCTGCTTTCTAGAGTGGTGTGTGTGTGTGTGTGTAGAGGAAGGAGGCAGTTGAGATACTGAGGGAAGGGAGAAAGACTTGTTTATAGCATTTGCCAATTTCCATGGTATAACTTCTCTTACAATGGCTAATATCAAGACATCAGATTGAACAACTGCCATATGACGTCCCTGGCTGAATATTTAGCATCAACTCCTTCCAGTCAGTTGGGGCCAGCTCCAGCATTCCATTGCTCCAGCCCCGCCAGTGAACATGGGGTGCATCTTATAGGAATGACCATCTTGTCCTTCTCTGTATCTCCAGTGCCTACTACAGAGTTTGGCCTATCCAGGACATAAGTGTTTGTTGATTATAGAATAAATAACCAATTGAATGATACATGAATAATAAAAATTAGGGTGGAGGGCAGGAAATATTACCTCTAGCCCTGGATTAAGAAGGACCCAAAACCCTTTACTAGTGGATTCTCTGTACTTAGCTGTGTCTTAAGGTGCCCATGAGATGAACTGTTGAAGAAAT
This sequence comes from Tamandua tetradactyla, assembly GCF_023851605.1. Taxonomy (NCBI): domain Eukaryota; kingdom Metazoa; phylum Chordata; class Mammalia; order Pilosa; family Myrmecophagidae; genus Tamandua; species Tamandua tetradactyla. Next base: position 40,575,568 of record NC_135328.1, read on the forward strand.
TCTTTAGAATTTCTTAGCATTGAGTACAAATATCTAAACACAGTTCATCCCTTGCCTTAGTCCTTCTACTTTCTATAATGTCTGATCCATCCCAAACCCAATAACTCTGCCTCTAAATGCGCCTTATGTTTGATGACTTATCCATCTTCAGCGTCACCACCTCAATTAAGTCATGCCACCTCTGGCTCCTCACTGTCACTGGCAGTGATGTCATTCTCCCAAGAATCCAGAGTGGGCATCAGGTCCTATAACCACATCAGGCTACTTTCTTTCTCAGCTCCTTAAGTGGCTCCATTTCTCTTTTGATAAAAGCCAGACTCCTTAACGTGGTCTTCACGGTCTTGCATCGTCCTCTCACCTCTCCAGCCTTATCTCACGTCCTCTTCTGCTGCATTCCATCTCTTCTGCTGCATTCCTGCCTGATTGGCTTTCAAGTTCCTTTGGTGTGCCTGTCCTCAGGGCCTGTGGACATATTCTTCCTGCTGCCTGGAACACCCTTCCTTCCCACCATCAGGACTGGGCCTAGATGCTTCTTCCTAAAATAGGTCCCTCCTCTCCTGAATGAGAATACATAGTAATATATTCATGTCTGAGAATTCCCACTACTGCTAGGCTGGAAACTTCTGTGAGTGTAAGGTCCCATCTATTTCTGTCTCGGTCTCTTGTGCCCAGCAATGTCTGACTCACTTTGTGCTTGGAAAGTTAGCTACATCTGGGAGGTGTCCTCTTAGATGTCTGCTGCCTGGGACTTAATGTGGCAGAAGATTCCAGAGGCTGCACTCTGGCACCAGGCATCTTGGGTTCAAATTTTGTGAGCTCCCAGATCTTAGGTTATTGAACTTACATGGACTTAATTTTTTCTTTTGTAAAATGGGTATTGTAACAGGAACTTCATCACAGGGCTGTTGCAAGGATTCAGTGAACTATTTCCATGTCAATCACTTTGTTCAGGGCTCAAGACAGAGTAAGTGCTTAAATATGGTAATGATTATTATTTGTATTTGAGACCAAGCAATACCTCACCTGAAACTCATGCCCACCTCATCCCCAATACCAAAGGGATAATGGCTGGGTTTTCTTTTTCCCTTTGGAAAGATCCACGCAGCCTATTCTCTCTGTCCTTCTGAACTAGTGATTTGTAGGGGACTTGTCCATTCATTCATTAACCAAATATGATTTGAGCTTCTACTCAGTGTCATGTCCTGCGTGAGAGAAAATAAGGAAGAGCATACTCCCTTGAGGAACATGGAGTTACATGCAGAGAATTGGTTCTACATCCCTCTCCACCTGATTATAGGACCTCACTAAATAAACTTTGCAAATCGTCAATTGAAAGATTATGCCATACAAACAATGAACATTCATGAATTCTGTCCATTGTATTTTGAAGCATGAAGAAAGGGAAAGAAGGAGGGAAAGAAGGAGGGAAAGAGGAAGGCACAATTTGGGTAGCCCGGGCACCACGCTAGACTTCGAGCAAGGACCAACTTGTCATTATGCCCATTTCATAGTTTGAGGAAACAGATAGTTCAGAAACAGAAATGACCCACCCAAGGTCATGCAGCCAGAAATTGGTGAAGCTGGGAACTTGAATCCTGCTGACTTTTTCTATGGCATTTTCCATTATTTGAGCTGCTATTACTAGAAAACCAAGAAGGAAGCAGCATTGCTAATGCTGGTCCTTGTTTGTGAATGAAATGGAAGGAGAAATTCATGGTTATGATTCCAAGGGCTGCTGTTGTTTCTAAGCATACCTATATCTTGGTCTCAGTTCTTCTACATATACACGCAAATTCACATCTTCAGGCACATACAGAGATTTCTATAACATTTAGCAGGGTTTCTGTTTTAGCTCCTCAGGGTGTTCATATGTGGGCATTTTAAAAATAAATATGTGCTAATGTTGTTACTATTATTGTGGTCCCGTAAATTTAATGGCACATGCAGTAAGTTCCAGGTATGTGTAGCACCTGAATTATGGTTACTTAGGGAACAACACTACCCTGTCCCTGCCATCTCTGCCTTAATGATGGCTCAGCACAGCTTTTACTGCAGAAGGAATATGTGTCCCCCCCCATCCCATAACAAGGAACCGAGAGTCCTTCAGGGTGGGGTAGAGAAGCATTTTTATAAATAGACAAGACTATGTGACTTGGCTGCAACATAGCTGGTAAGGCCCAAATCTAGAAGGGTCCATGAGAATTTGCTGGTAACAGGAGTAAAAGAGCAGCTAACTGTCATTGAACACACAGGGCTTCACATGCATAAAAAGGCTTTATGTTAACTTCCCAGCAATCGTAGCTAACAGTTATTGAGCCTGTCTTAAATTGTCAGGCACTCTGCTGAAAACACCTCGCTTTGGTTCAAGTAATCATATAAAGTAAGTATTTTAGTTATTCCTGTTTTACAAATGGAGACAATGATACTTAGATCAAATTACTTCAACTAGTAATGGACAGCACTGGTGTTTGATCCTATGTTGGTGTGACTCCAAGGCCATGTTCTTAGTGCTTCTTTTATATTGACTTCCAAAGTTCACAGTGTTAAGAGATTATTGAGCTGAGTTTCAGACTCAGTTTGTCTGATTACAGAGCTCACATTCTTTCCATTTCACCAACTTCACTTCCAGGGTTGATGTATGAAACCGAGAGTCTTCTAGGGGGGGAATGTCATTGGGTTACAAGGTCTCTGCTGTATCTCAGTGCTCAATACAATGAAGGCACTCAGTGGGTACTGAACCAGTTTGTTGATGAAGTTAATAAGTCAGGATATGTTTCAGATTAAGGTGCTGGGTGAGATGGACTGGAAGGACTGGAGACATTATATCAGATAAAATGCACTCTTCTCACAAGGGACAGTGATGTCCTTTGTGAGCTGATACCCACCTACCTCTCTGGTATTCTGCCAACATTGCATTATGTGTATCTGATGTGTCTCTCCCATTTATGGATAGTAAACTGAATACCCGTGCTGTTTGCTTTCTCTGGAATGCAACCCATTTCTCCACCCAGCTAACTCTTAGGTATCTTATAAACCTCCACTCTAAGGAAGCATTCTCTGACTCCAGACGAATTAGGAGTCCCCTCCTTTGTGCTGACCTCTGCCACCACGGTGATCCCCCTGCATGCTATTTCTCTGTCCAGGGGTCTGCTACCCCACTGGGCACTGAAACTCTTGATACGTTTGATCTCTCCATTCCCACCCCCCAGGCTTGCTCATTTCAGAGCTGGCCCTCGTTAAATGTTTGTTGAATGAAGGGATTTTGTCCTGTTATAGACAGGAAGACAGAAGTTCAAAGAGAGGAAGGGATTTGCGCCGAGTTGCACTGTGATTGATAGCAGGGCACTTGTTCAAGTTTGGGCTCCAGAACCCAGAACAGAGCTGCTTGTAAAGCCCCAAGGCGCTTCCTTGCTGCTAAAGAACAAGACAGAAAGTGAGCGGGTCTAGAATGCCTCCTGGGCTCAGACCACTGTGGTCCTTTGAAAGGTGGTATATTATACCCTGCAGGCCCCTGGAAAGGTTTAAGCCCAGAGAGTCAGCCAAAAATGGGTAAAAGCCTCCATGGGGAAATGTGTTTGGGCAGAAATTCTTCACAGGACATTTTTTCTTCTTATTTTTTTTTCCTTCTTTTATCCTCTTTTATATTCCCTCATCAAAGGTCTAAAGGGCAAAGCTGTTTATCTCCAGATGGCTGTTTAAACACAATGCAAGCGTGCTTTTGCTGAAATGCTAGCAGTCTGAAGAGAGGCGATAGATTGAAAAACCAGAGGAAAAAAAAATGTCCCTCTATTTAAAGAGCTTGAGAAAAGTGTGTTTATTCTAATAATGTCCCCAGGTGCTTAGAAGCCAGACTCCTATGCCCAGGTGAGAACAGAGTCCTCTTACCCTTGCAGGGACCCAGTGCTTCACTTTGCCGGAGTCAGGGTGTGGGCCATGCGCAGGGGCCTTGTCCTCTCTTAAAGCTGCAGGCGACCTTGTTGGTGAATTGTCCTGGGTATGAGGTGAAAAGGTCATAGATGTGCTTGGGTCAAGCAGATAGGGGTTGCCAGCCTGGCTCTGCCTCTGACTGTGCAAGTGGGATAAGTTTTTGGCCTCTCCAAGCTTGGATTTCCCCATTTATAACATGGGGGTAATGATGCTTCCTTTGACGGTTGTTTTAAGGAGTAAGTGATATAATATAAGTCAGGCACCCAGGCTAGCTCACTCAACATATCTGTTCCCTTTCCCTTTTTCTAATGTTTGAATGTTTGCCCTTTTATCCCCATCAAGAAGCCCCTTTCCCTTTCTTGCTTGCTTCAAGCTTCCTACCTTTGTCCTTCATTCTTCTGGCATGATCTCCGGTTCAGTCTGGGTTTCCCCCTTCAGAACAGGGCACTTTGCATCTGTCCTGTTTAGAGAAGCGCGCAGAACTGGGTTCTCTTCCCAACTCTGCAACTTATTCGATGTGTGAATTTGAGCAAGCAACTTCTCTTCCCTGATCCCCTGTTTCCTAGTCCATAAAATGGGGTTACGGAAGTTGTTAGAGGAATAAACCAACTATTGGGTAAAAGGGCCTGTTGCAGGACTGACACAAAATAGGTGCTCTGAAGCTCCTTTAAGGGGAACTCTCTACCTTCATGCCATGCAGTCTTTCCTTCTTCTGACTCTCCTAAATTTATGCCAGTGGTTGTGAGATACAAGGGTCAGTGTTATATTTACTGGTGTTAAATTTAGTAATAGTGATGATCAAAGTTACCATTAATTGAGCATCTACTGTGCTCTATTATAATGAAATAGGTTTTCTTTTGAGCTTAACAAGCTCCCAGTTTAAATGCCATTCAAACACAGCCTGAATAGCAAAAAATGAATATTATGGGGAATTACCTGCATTACATAATATTCACTCATTTTAATGACCCTTCAAAGTAGTTATGATTTCCATTTTATCAGTGAGGAAGTTAGGACTTTGCTAAATGTCATACACTAAGAAAATGACAAAGCTGGAATTCACACCCAAGTTTCTCTAACCCTATAAGTCTGTGTTTTTTCTGTTTCCTTAATCAGCTGTCTTAGACTTTGTCCTGGACTATTTAGGTCATTATGTGGGAATATTTAAGTATGGTTCACTTTGATCATGCATTGGCATTGCCCCAGTTATCCTGGTTGAAACCACGTAACATTCAGTTGTTTGTGGGATACAACAGCCAACGCCATAGGGAATGAGAGTGGTGTAAGCTGCACAGTCTTCGTTCCAGGAGTTACTGGTTCAGGTAGGAAAAGAAGAAAATTACCCAGACTGGCAAACTGAGGATGATTGTTCTGGGAGCTGGGCAGCTGGGGTCTAAGCCTGGTTCTGGGCTCTCTCTTCTTTCTTTAACATGGTGAGTTTAATGAAGTGATTTAAATGGACTACAGCTCTACCTCTTCTGGTCCCATGATTATTTCCTTCATGCGAAAGCCAAATGGCAGAAACTGTGTGTGTGTTTCTCTGGAACAAAAGAAGAAGAGGGCACCGTCCTTGGAACCACAGGACTTCCTTAGAGAGCAGGGATGGGGATGAGTTTATGGAGCTCTTGAGAGCATATTTTTGGCTATAGTGCTGGGAGTAGATTTTCCATGTCAAAGAGTTCTCACACTGAAAGTTGTACAGCCGTAAAGGGAGTACAATGTAGAGTGCTTTGGTATCCAGATCTGGATTTGAATTTGGTCTTTGCTTCTCAATAGCTTTCTGGCCTTGGGCTACATTTAGTTGCCTCGTTTGTAAAATGAGGTACTAACAAACATTTATGACTGATCAAGTAAGGTAATTATGTAAAATATGTAGCACAATGTGCATACATATTACTCCCAGAAAGGTTCTCATCATCATCAGCAGCAGCAGCAGCAGCATTAATGAAATAGGTTTTCTTTTGAGCTAACAAACTCCCAGCTTAGATGCTTTTCGAACACAGGCTAAATAACAGAATAAGGAATCTTATGGGGAATTGCCTGCATTGCATAATATATTAGGGTCAAAACCTTTTAGTTCCCTATAATTCTGAGATGCTATGATTTAAAGGAGAACAGATGATACATATGATAGGAGTGAGAGGATGTTGGGTCCCGGTGAGCCATGATGGTTAGGACAGACTTCCAGGAGGTGGCAGTTATCTTTGATCTTGAAAAGTAGATCTACTTTGGAGACGTGAAGAGGAGTAGGAAGAGCGATGGGGGGGGGCGGGGCAGGGAATGTGTGCAGTCTGTTACATGGACGAGAGCAGGCAAATCCGACTTCAGTGGAAGGCTAAAGGACGATCAGGCAAAGCCCCACTCCCCAAATACTTCTTAGGTACAGTCTGAGAATTAAAAGAAAGAGAACTGAGGAGGAGGAAATGGAGTTTTGAATTGTCTTCCTTTAGAGGCAATGTGATGTAATGGAAGTAATATTGAGCTTGGAGGACAGTAGTTCTGGGTTCAGATTCCATCACTGCCCCTGACTAGTTCTGAGACTGTGAGCAAGTCAATTAAACATTCTGAGCTTCAGTTTCCTCCGAAATGAAATTATGACAGCAATACCTAGAACTTATGGTTAGCATATGGAATAAAAGGGATTCTGTAAGCAAAGGACATCCCAGCAGACCTAGCAGGTACTAAATTAAAAACACGAAACAAAAAACCCCAAATTGTTTCCCTCCTTCTACATTCACAAACCTTGAACTGAAGCCCAGTGACATCTTTTAGAGAGTGAAATGGTGAGTTTTTACATAAACTCTGGGAATAAAGGAGCTAGAAATGTGTCTTTCATGGAGATGGGAGCGATTGGCCCTGAATCTTCTTTGTAGCCATGAAAACTTGTGGTTGTTCACTTGCTCTGTCAAGTTGCTTAGCACACACTACTTGGTCTCTAGCACGTTTTTGCCTCCTTCTGCATCATTGTTGTGGGGTGAATATGCTGATGCAGCTAAACAACTCATGATTTTAGAGAACTCACAATGGGGATCAGGCACCAGTGTATTCAAAAAAAATTTTTTTAAGTTACTAGCAGCTGATGTTCACCTCTCAATCTGAAACTCAACCATCACTTTTCTTCCCTCCTTCTTTCCTGTAGGTCTTTGAATCATGTTCTGCACTGTTTCTCACCTGCACGTGCAATTTCTTCTATTGAGCACGGCATCATTTTCCTTCTCCTTAATGTATTCCATCAGCCAGCTAAATATAAGTTGTATAGTCTTTAACCTCTTGAATTGGCCTTTTGCACCTGCCTCTTTTCCTTCTTTGTGCATATTTTCCTGTGACTCTAAAACTCTATTTTCTTCTAATACTTGGGTATTAGAACAGTGCAGACATTGGAATCAGACAAGACCATCTATGTAAGTTTCCTCTGTCATGTCCCGGTGGTTATCTTGTTTTTTCCCCAGTTTTAAGTGGAGTTAGTTTTATCCTTACCTTTTAGGCTGTTGAAAAGGTTAAATAGGATAATCCACATAGAATTGTTGACACAGTGTCTGGATAGAGGCAGCAATTAATTATTAGGAGCTGTTGTTACTAGTATTGGCAGCCTTTGTATGAATTATTAAGCATGTTTATTGTTTTCCCTACTTTCCTGCATAGAATGATACTTCTACAGGGTAGCAAAACCTTTGGAAAACATCAGGTTAAATTCTGCCAAGCAGAATTTAATGCAGACCTTTTTCAGAGATTTTAATACCAGATATACAGTCTGGCACATTCACAGAATGTAGAATGTCCCATAATTTTTTGAACATGGGTCATTTTTTCAAGATACATCTACTTTTGTGGGAAACACTGCACTGGTTCTTTGAGGAGTTTAGGTACGCTTGTATGAACAATGGATTAGGAGACAGAAGGTGTGAATTCTAATCCTAGCTTCATACCCTAGCCCATGAGACGTTGGCTGGCCTTTGCAACTTGTGTCACGGAAAGAGCCCTAGACTGTGGGTCAGGAAATGTGGCTCCAACCCAACATACTCCTCTGTGGTGTGAACATGAGTTCGCCATCATTTCTCTACTCCTCACTCCTCATTGCATGCTGAGGGTAGCACCTGCTTCATAGGGTCTTAGTGCAGAGTGAATGAGATATTTGAAAATAATTTCTAAACTATTAAGAACTGTAAAAATATGAGAATAAAGTGGCAAATTTATATTATATAATTTAAACTCAATTAAAAGCAAATATAGAGGAGCATTGTGGGAAGATGGTAGAGCGGGAAGCTCTAGGAGTTAGGCCCTCCACCAGAATAATTATTTGACAGGCAGGATCTGTCTGAACCAACTATTTGAAACTCCAGAATCTAGTAGAACACTGTACAGTACCCAGGGAAGAGCAGGAGAAAGAGGCTGGTAAATTATGGTAAAGACCAAGTAAATTTGCTTTTTTGGCACATGTGGGACTGTTGCCCATCCTTCACTCTCACGGCAGGATAAGAGGGTCTGGCTGGCCCTGGTGTAGCTTGCTGGTGCCAGGAAGAAACATAAAGATCTGCATACCTAAGATCCAGTCAGTGGGATGTCCCAGGCCAACCACTGATTATGGCTTTTGATTAGTGACTTCAGATCACAAGAGCCTGGCTCTGAGGGTGGCCACTGTACCAGCCTGCCTTGGACAGGGGAGGCAGAGGAGACGTAAAGAGCTGCGCTTCCTCGGAGCTATAGAGGACAGCTGAAGGGCTGTGTCTGCTGGCAGTCAGGACAGCTCAGCTTTGGGGAGCCATGGAAGAAGACCCTGGCACCCTTCCTAGCCCCCTTCCCTCATCCTCTGACTAGGGCAGTTTGGAGCCGACCAGCACTCCTTTTGTGGGTCTGTGGCCTTGTTCTGGCTGAGAAAGATTGACTTGGGAAACTTCTCTCCAGAGGGGTCAGCCCTCTCATAATTTGCCCTCCAGGCAAAAGCAACTTGAGACAACAAAATCATTGTAAGAAGCGATTGAAGTAGACAGCCTTGGGCTTTAAGTCTGACGGTGGAATACCTAGAAGAGGGAGGTCTGTGCCCTGGGAAGTAGAAGGGGCACTCAAACGCCTGCTCACTAGCTCACTCCCAATCTACTAGTAAGCACAAGGTGAGGATAAGACACAGGCCCAGAAAAGATAGAGTATTCACATTCGCAGACCTTCCTGATAGGAGGGTAGACATTCAGGAAAATCTGTCATATCACCAGATGGTTACAAGCACAAGAATCGATCCATCTTAGGGAATAAATCACAGAGTCAACATTTTTAAATATTAAAATGTACATTGTGCAACAAAAGAGTACAGGACAAACAAGGGTATTGGAAATGATGGCCCATCCAAAGGAGGAGGATGGAAATCCAGGAGACATCAATGAAGGAAACCAGACTCTGACAGACAGAGACTTTTTAAAAAAATGATTTTCAATATGCCCAAGGAGATGAGGGAAAAAGCAGAGAAAAAACAAAGGGATATCAGGAAAACAATGAATGAATAATATGAGAATCTCAGTAAGGAGATGGAAATTTCTAAAAGGAACTAAATAGGACTACTGGATTGAAGACCACAGAAATGGAAAATTCCCAGGAGGATTTTAAAAGCAGATTTGACCTGGCAAAAGAAAGAACCAGAAAACTAGAAGACAAGACAATTGAAGAGAGTCAGGCTGAGGAGCAGAAAGACAAAAGAATTACAGAAAATGAAAATAACCTAAGAGGCTTCTGGAATACCAGAATGGGACAATGAAGAGAGAACTGTGGGGTGTAATTACACGGGGTCAGCAAGGTCAGGACAAGCTGAGGTCTGTAAGCAGCTCAGCAGTAGGGCTTGTTCTACCCTGTTCAGGCCACATCTAACGTGCTGACAGAGACCTTGTGGAGAGTAGTGGCTAAGAGGTTTGACTCTTAAGGCAGTTTTCCATTTCAGCCCTATTATCTTTGTGCTTCATGACCTTTGCAAAGTGGTGGCCTCAGTTTCTTTATGTAAAATGTAGGTCATGATAGCTACCATCTCATGAAGCTCCTGTGATGACTAAATGAGATACAACTTTTATTGTTTGCACATAATAAATTATATATGGTGGTGATGGTAGTGATGATGATGATGATTTTCTTGACTAAGAAATCCATTTTAAGAAAAGCAAAAGCTGCCCTCGAGAGGAGGTATTTGATGCATCCTGTTTGACTTGGACCTCAGAACTCAGCTGGGAGAATAAGATACCAGAAATGTTTAGCACATTCAACTGCCTGGAAGTAGAATTGCTATTTGGTAGGAGCTGAATTTGTTGTCTCTGGAAATATGGATGCAAAGGCTGAATGGACATTTGGCATGAATCTTATTGTGGAAAATATGGGAGAATAGGAAAATAAGGTGTGATTTATTGGAGACCAAAGATTTTGGAGTCCCAATGTCATAGAGCAGAAAAGACGAGTCCATGATAAGGACTGAGGTGAGGAGATGTGGAGAGATGTAGACCCAGGAGGGCAAGAAAGAGGAAAGGATGCCCCATATCAAGACATACTGCAGTAGTGAGTAGAGAATGCAGGCATAAGAGGCAGGCTGAGGATATGGGGCCACATATCCTAAAATTTCTGAGAAAGCCCCAGTTTCAAATATTCTTTCCTCCTGCCTCCAGGATGACACTTGTACTTTCAGTCCCAATTTTAGTTTCCAGAAATACTTCTGAGAAGCATAGAGGGACTAGACCTCAGGTATGGCAGGAATCCCATGAGGCTGTCCATGAAGTTAATGAGGTACACCAATAATCCCAAGTGGTCACCCTGATTATGCGGCAGATTTTCGGCCTCAACAAGAGCTTTTGTATGATTTCTGACAGGACAGGGTCCAACCTTTTCCAGAGAAAGTTAGTGAATACATTTGACTAGAAAAGAACCAATAGCAATATTCCAATACTGACACCTCTTGGTAGAAAAGGAGAATGGCATTCAGACATTCGTCATTTGTTCAACAGAGATTTATTGAGCACCTACTATATTCAGGCATACTTAGAGGGACTGGAAATATAGCAGGGCAGAAAATACAAGGACTGACACTTAGTAGATGGATATTAAATAATTCTCATTGAATGAATTATTTCCCAGTTAAGTACATTGAGGATCAGAGGTCTAGGGTGACTTGTCCAAGTTGGCTGGCAAGTAAGTATAACAGACAGAATTCCAGTTTAGGCCAAAGCATCACATGGGCTACTGATGCCCATATAGATGCATACTGTTGGGCGGTGGAGTTTTGAGGATATAAGATGAAAGGAAAGAGATCTAGCGTCTATGGGAGCCCCAGTTAAGTGTCAGGAACTTTGCTCAGTGCTGTAATTATGAGCTCCCATTTAATCCACACAGCTTCTGTTTTGGCTAGGCAGTATCAGTCCTATTTTATAGATTAGAAAACTGAGGCTCTTAGAGCAACTTGACAAAGGTTAGACAGCTGTTAAATGGAAGAGTTTAGATATAAAGCCCCATATCTGGAGCCAAAGCTAGGCTCTTCCTCATTCTCTAGGTGGCTTTTCAAGCTCCTGAGCTCTTCTACCATTATACCCTGGGTTCCTTGAATCACTGTCCTTCACCTATCCCAACTCCATATACCATTTAAGGAACTAAGTGCTTTCCCCACCTGGAACCTGGTCTCCCGTCCCTCAGGGCTATCGGGGAAGGAATCAATGGGAGTAAGCAGCTTTAAGTTTTCCACACACAATGGCCTGATGGGGTTAGATCTATTTTCTTCATTGTAAAATGTGATTGATTCAATTCCAGATTTAACTTAAATTTGAATTTCTCCTCTCAACCTGACATTTCCCAACTGAGAATCAATCAAACCCACATTATAGGCAATGTAAGGATCAACAATGCTGAGTTATTTCTGGTCAAATTTCTCAAGCATCGCATTCTATGCCATTCTTTTCTGCCATGAGAGGAGTTCGGGGGTAGGAGGGAGGGGAATTGAAAGGGAAATTAGATTATTAACTTTCTCTAGTCCCAGCAATCGATAAACCTTGGTGGAACTCTATTCCAATTGCACAGCTCTTTCCCCTGCAGGCATTGGGGAGAGAACTGTGAACCAGGACAAGAACCAGGAAGAATGTGACCTTTGTCATCTGAGAATGCTCATATTATTATCTGGAACTATACTTTATTGAGCCCTTTTTTTGACAACTGCCTACAGTATCTTATTTAATTATATACAGTATCTTATTTTATCCTGAGGGTCAGCTGTGCAAAGAGATCATTGTACCCATTTCTCAGGGGGAGATAGTTTGTCTTATTAGGTCTAGATCAACTGGCATTTTGATTTTGTGGCTAAGCCAGAATTTGAACGTAGATATGTCTGACTGTAAAGGTCATACTCTTTCTGTAACTATGTAACTTTCTGTAGCTATAAAGATGCTCTGACCCTTATTCCCTAGTCAAGTGGACATAGTTTGATATGGAGGAAAAGATGGAAAAGAACTGGTTCTAATTCCATTTCAGACATGTACAAGTTGGGTGACCCTAGACAGATCACATTTAATCTCTCTGTACCTCTGTTCATCTGTAAAGTAATGACCGCTAACAACAATTTGCAAGAGTGATTGTATTGGTTTGTTAAAGCTGCTGGAATGCAATATACCAGAAATGGGTTAGATTTTATAAAGGGAATTTGTGTTTCAAGTTTACAGTTCTAAGACCATAAAAATGTCCAAACTAATGCATCCAGAGACAGATACCTTGACTCAAGAAAGGCCGATGCTTCCAGAACTCCTCTGGCAGCTCAGAAGGCAGTGGCTCCTGTCTGCTGGGGAATTTTGGCTTCTGATTTCACACAGCCTCCCTGGGGCGTTTACTTTCCTCATCTCCAAATATCTAGGTCCCGTGCTGGCTCTGAGCTTTCTTTAAAATGTTTCCGCTTTTAAAAGGACTCCAGTAAGCTACTAAAAGCCCACCTTGAATGAGCGGAGGTGCATCTCCATCTAATAAAAAGCCACACTCACACTTGGGCATGCCACATCTCAGTTGAAGTAATTTAATTAGAAGGATACACCCACACCTGGGTGTGTCACATCTCCATGAAAACAATCCATTCAGAGTTTCCCCCCCTAAACGAGAGGTCTGGCCCTGTAAGACTGGATCAGGATTAAAACATGGCTTTTCTGGGGTACATAATAATTTCAAACCGGCACAGTGTTTAAATGAGGCAATTCTCCTCTTCTACAATGTAAACTTCAAGGACATTGACTGTTTTGTTCGCTCTCATATTCAATAAAAATTGGTTGAACTTTTAGAGAATGGAAAGAAAAGCCATAATCTGAGAGAAAACATTTGCAAAACACATATCTGATAAAGGTATCCACAAAATACAAAAATAGTCTTGAAATTCAGCGATAAGAAAACAAATAACCCAAGTACAAAATGGACAAAAGATGTGGACAGACACTTTGCCAAAGAAGATATTGAGATGGAATATTAGCATATGAAAAGATACTCAACATCACATGTCCTTAGGAATTGCAAACTGAAATGACAATGCGATACCACTGCGTGCCTATTAGAATGACTAAAATCCAAAACACTGACAACACCAGATGCTGGTGAGGATGTTGATCCTCAGGAACCCTCATTTTTTACTGGTGGAAATGCAAAATGGTACAGCCACTTTGAAAGATGTTCTGGAAATTTCTTACAAAGCTTAACAGTCTTACCATAATTATCCAGCAATAATAGCACTACTAAGCTTTTACCCAAACGAGTTGTAAACATGCACAAAAGCAACACAAAGACATGCACGCAAATGTCTACAGCAGCTTTATTCATAATTGCGAAAAAGTGGAAACAACCAAGATGTCCTTCCATCAGTGAATGGATAAACTGTGGTAAATTCAAACAATGGACAATTGCATGATAATAAAAAGAACTGAGCTATCAAGCTATGAAGAGACAAGGGAGAACCTTAAATGCACGTTGCTAAGTGAAAGAGGCCAATCTGTAAAAGCTACACACTGTATGAGTCCAACTAAATGTGGACATTTAGGGAAAAACAAAACTATAGAGAGAATAAAAAGATAGGTGGTTGGCACTGATTCAGGGGGGTTGTGGGAATGAATTGGTAAAGCATAGGACATTTTGAGAGCAGTGAATCTATTCTATATGTTATTCTAATGATAGATATGTGACGTTGTGCATTTGTCAAAAGTCATGGGACTATACAAACACTAATAATAAAACCTCATGTAAACAATGGACATCAGTTCATAATAATCTGTCAATACTGGCTTCATCAATTGCTAACAAATATATCACATGAATGCAAGTAATAGGAGGAATGTAGGGGAAGGGTAGCAGAAGACGGGGGTATATTGCAACTCTCTGTACTTTTTGTATACTTTTTCTGTAAACCTAAAACTTCTTTAAAAAATAAAGTCTTTTTTTTAATTGGTTACATATATGAATAGATGATTGAATGGATGGATGTAAATGCTAGGCACAGTGCCTGGGTAATTGTAAGCACTCAACAAACAGAGCTTCCCTTCCATGGCTCTGCTCCCTACAATGCAATGCAGAGTCTGCATCTGGAGGGGATGGGCGTTTGGCATGGATAGTTGTTACCTTCTTCTGTCTGTAGCCCTGACTCAGAGCTCAGTGCTGCTCTTGGGAAGGAATGCTTCAGAAGTCACCATTGTCTGAGTCCCACTGTGAAGTTTCTGTGAGTCCAGTTGCCATGGCAACTTGCCAGCCCCAGTGGCTGCTTCATGGGCATCCAAACTCAGTAGAGGCCTGCCTTGTGGGCTTCTGCCTGGACCTTCGAGACAACCAGGGAGATCTTGGTATTTTCAGAGTAAATGGTTGCCCCAGGATACTGCTCGTTCTCACGCTCTTCCACTCTCTCCCTCTTCCTATGTCCCCCATTTCACTATCACTCTTCTTGTCTTCAGTCCTTGTAAAAAAGAATTCAGTTCCTAATAATTCTGCTAACATATTGGACAAAGAAGCAAACAAGTCCTGGTTTCTGCTACTTAGGTGCTTAGGGTCTAGAGAGGATGGTGAGACCAGGACGTATCCCTGGCTTGTCAGTGACCATCTACCAAGTTTCTGCTATGGTCCAGAGACTGTGCTAGACACTTCACATTCTCTATCTCACTTAATTCTTACAGTGCTTTTGAAGAATTTGTCACTTAATTCCTATTTTGTAGGTTACAAAACTTAGGGTCAACAAGCTAAAGTGACTTCACTCCCCACACTGGCCCTCAAAGACCCTGGCTTATTGTGACCGTTTAGATGACTTAGGGCATGCACTTAACCCACCATGGTCCCAGGGGGATAACGTGACCACACCCATCCCTGCCTCTCAGCCCTCTTCCCAGGCCAGAAGTTGGCTCTTGTGGAGCCTGGGTAGTATTTCTTGTGGGCAGTTAATTAGTGAGACAAACACCTGGTGACATCCGTTATGGCTGCCACCTAGCCCAGGTCCGAGCTACACCTTCTCAGGAATCCACAGGGCACTACTGTCTATGTCTCACTGTTCTGGGCATCTGTTTCTCCAACCCCAGGATCCTCTACCTTTTACACCTCATCCTTTGGTCCTGGTTCATCTCCTCAAGAATAGTTCATGCTGGACTTATCCTTACATGTCTTCCCTGGGAACAGACTCTACCAAACTAGAATAGAAGCTCAGTACTGCTGCTAACTACTTTTTGGAGTTTCTGAATTTCTAGGCTTGGAGTAAAACCTTGACTTTTAGGAGCAAGAATCGTTCAAGGCACCCACCAATAGCCCATACTCTTTCTATTAGAGAACATTGAGGCCAACTTGGTTATGCTATTTAGTTACTAATATAATTATGTTACCAGAGTGTAAAACAGCTTCTTGTGACACTCAGATAAAAAATATAACTTATTTTTTGCTGTGATCCTTTCAGGTTTTAGCGATTTCCCATCCATCTCCTGACACCAGAACCATATTTTTATTTTATCTACTCTTGCATTTAACAATCACTCAAAACAAACAAATATATGACGGGTCCCTTCTATAAACCATGCATTATCCTAAGACTGGGAATCAAAGGATTAAAAAAATAGAAAAGAGTAGGCTCCTATCCTTAAATTAATTTCTAAATGTCAGGCAGTGAGCTTGGTGTGAGAGACATAAAACTGGTGAGGTTATGATCCCTTCCCTCAAGCATCTCACTGTTTATTAAGAATAACAGATGCACATACAAAGTCACAAAGTGCGCTGCCATAAGGGCTCTTGTTCAGATGCGACCGACTTTTATTGTATGACAGCATTGATTGTTTACAGTTGGCATTGATTGTTTACGGTTGGCATGCTCTCTGATTGGTCAGTACCTGTGCTCTACTGGCTGCTTATATCATTGCTATTGCCCCTATACACACAGTTGTACTGCTGTGTTAAAAAGGCTGCATTTACCGAGCTCCTACCATGTGCCAGACACTATGCTAGGCGTTGGAATACAGTGTGAGCAAAGGAGAGATCATCTGCTCTCCTGGAGCTTCCCATCTAGTTATTAGACTCTAATATTTGAATAAGGTATTTTGGGAAAAAACAACAGAATTAGGCAATAAATTGCCTTATTGGTCTAGGTGGTGAGGAATTTGCATTTCTGATTGTGGTAGTTAGATTCAGTTGTCAACTTGGCCAGGTGAGCATACCTAGTTTTGTTGCTACGGACATGAGCCAATGGTACGTGAACCTCATCTGTTGCTGATTTACATCTGCAGTCAGCTAGGACGCAGCCCTGCCGCAGTGAAGGACGTTTGACTTAATTGGCTGATGCTTAAATGAGAGCCCGCAGTGTAGCACAGCCTAAGCAGCTCAGCATTTCTCGTCTCAGCACTTGCAGCTCAGCCCAGGCCTTTGGAGATGCAGAAAGAAGTCACCCCAGGGAAAGTTGTTGGAACCCAGGGGCCTGTAGAGAAGGCCAGCAGAGACCATCCTATGCCTTCCCACGTAAGAAAGAACCTCAGTGGAAAGTTAGCTGCCTTTCCTCTGAAGAACTAACAAAATAAATCCCCTTTTATTAAAAGCCAATCCGTCTCTGGTGTGTTGCATTCCGGCAGCTAGCAAACTAGAACAGTGATGAATCTCAAAGAGTAATGATGGATGCAGAAATGAGTACAGTTGTCTGTAAAAAAAGGAACACCTGCACTTATATTAACATGAGGAAGAGCATTGATGGGGGGAGGGCGGGAAACGGGCACTGCAATAATGCGCCCATGCCATCACCTGGGTCAGGTAGGCGAGCACAACAGATACCAGGCTAAA
This sequence comes from Tamandua tetradactyla, assembly GCF_023851605.1. NCBI lineage: Eukaryota > Metazoa > Chordata > Mammalia > Pilosa > Myrmecophagidae > Tamandua > Tamandua tetradactyla. Next base: position 40,592,758 of record NC_135328.1, read on the forward strand.
GCGCGTGAATTGCATCCTCTAGGCAGATGCTATGAAACAGCTGAAGGGGTTCCTCGGAAAGTGAGGTGTATGGATGTGCCTGCACCTTGCTCATCCTACAAACAGACAAGCATTGACAACAGAAGCGATGAGACACAGAATAGATAGGACTTCATGGCTGTTTGGAGTCTGTAAATGAGGAAGATAGACGACTGAAAGATGATGTCTGGATTTTGGCCAGTCTGAATGGCAGTGCTTTAGTGTGGTGCAACGGTGGCTCAGTGGCAAGAATTCTCACCTGCCAAGCTGGAGACCTGGGTTCGATTCCTAGAGCCTGTCCATGCCCAAAAAATAAAATAAAATGTAAATGGCAGTGCTTTCAATAAATTGGGGAACCTGGAGGAGTAATATACTTTAGGGGCAAGATAATGTGTCCAGTTTTCTACTTGTATTTGACATGCCCATGGGACAACTATGGAGAGATGTCCAGGAAATTTGATGATAAAATAGTTTTTATTGCTCAAAAGAGGAGCCTGGAAAGTAATAGCAATTTGAGAGACATTGCTTTGAAAATGATAATCAAAGCCTTGAAGGTAGATGTGTATAGCAAAGCTAAAAGAATGAGAAAAAGAGAAGGCTTAGAACAAATTTTGTCTAATTTCTTTGCTAGCCCAATGCTCTCTTGGCCATGCAGATCCCATGTAATTTTTCTACTGCATCCATGAAATTAGCTTAATTTTTCCTTCCCCATCTTCTGCCCTCTATTCTAGCTCTTAAGACAGTTTGCCTTAGATTCCAATTAGCTGTGGATAAGCCTCCTTTGCCCCCTAACCTGTAAACTCCTGAGGAACAGATACTGTGCTTATTCATTTCTGTATGTCTCACATGATAGGTGTTTAGTAAGAGCTTGTGGAACTTATTTCAACTAAGTTCGAACAATCTATGAAACTCTTCTAGATAATAGGTGCTGTATATACATTCTGTCATGCAATTATCACAACAACCCTGTGAAATGTTTGTTACTATCTTCATCATACAAATAAGAGATCCTGAGGTTCAGAGAATGAATTGGATCATAGCCAATGAGGACTAAAGCAAGATTTGAACTCATGATTGTCTAATGATAAAGCCCATGCGCATACACTAGGCTCTGCTGATCTCAACAACGTGGTGTCTTATCACGTGCTTCTAAAGAGAGGAAAGAGTTTAGTATCATCTAATTATTGCCAAAAACAAACAGCCTAATTGGGTGGGGAGAAGAAACAAGAAGCTCTTTCTTTATCTTCACTAAAAGGAATAATAAGCCCGTTTTGCAGAATGTTAAAGCAAGACCCAGCAAGGGGCCGCTGAGGTGTCATTGTTAGAATAGAGGTTGGAAAATATGGCTTGCTTTTCAGTTTCCCATTTGGAAAATAACAGGATTCCCCATCTTCATTTCACCTCAATTACTGGCCTCATGGAAATATTTGCTTTTGTGTGCTTGTGTTTTCAGGTTTGTTGAAAAGCCCAGTGAACAAGACTGCCCTGACGCTGATTGCTGTGAGTTCCTGCATCCTGGCCATGGTGTGCGGCAGCCAGATGTCCTGTCCACTCACCGTGAAGGTGACTCTGCATGTGCCTGAGCACTTCATAGCAGACGGTAAGAGCTGAGCATCGGAGATGCCCCAGACCTACCCAGCATCTTGCATCCCTTACTGTTGAAGTGTCCTTGATACATGGCCCAACCTCAGAATTATATTGCAGGAAAAAAGGGAGCATCCACATTTCACCTTGGAACAGATCCTTATAATTTAGAGTCCTGAATTATTTGAATAAAGGCTGCATGTATTTTATGGGCAAGGATAAAGTTGTTCACTAAAAGAGGACTTCAGTTGTGATTGCAGAAGTTAAGATTGGGCTACTTCAGAGAACCTACTGTTCTTACTATGCTGGTGGATGCTTTTCCAAACTAAAAATAGTCTACCCCCTGAAAAGAGTATTTATTAATTAAAAGCATACAATAGGAAGGATGGCATGGACTTTGTTGGAATTTCCTGAGTATCCTAGAGAGTACTCATATCTCATTCCCTACAAATGTACTTTACACGTACCTTATATTCTACCCTTTCCTCTTTACCCAAATAATTTGAATTAGTGAGACACTAGTTGTTTTGGACAAAGCATGAGCCGATAGACTGATTAAGGTACTTTGATATCTATGGCTAAAGTACCCTCCAGAAAAGTTGCTGCAGTTTACATTATCCAGTGAGTTATGCTGAGGCCTGTTTCTCTGAACCCTTGTCCTCACTTGGCATTACTATCTTTAAACATATTGAAGGTCGGCATGAATACAATAAAGAAGATATATCTTAAAGGTGCAGCTTAATGATTTTTTTTCAGAGAAATCCACCCAGATCAACCTATAAAACATTCCCAGCCTCAGAAGTCTCCCTCATGCACCCTGCCAGTTAATGACCTCCTAGTGGAAACTGCCATTCTGACTTCTAGGACCATTATTTTAAAAGTATTTTCCCGTTGGATATATAGTGCATGTTTTTTGAGATCCTCACCCCTTATATTTGTCAACTTTATCTCAGTGTGCCCCAATTTTATCTCCAACTTAAAATTACAATATTCAAAATTAGGTATAATACCTCCACTATATTCTGAGCTGAGCAAAATGGGACTTCTACCCCTTTTCTCCAAAACACTGGAGTTCTCCCAATTCTGTTCATGATTGCTCCCATTTCACCATAGTGGACGATCCCCTACTTGTTCTTCCCTGGAACTACAAATAAGTTCAGTGTTTCTCATCTTATATAAATTCAGTTAATTTCCTGACTTAAATACTGGGCGTTTGTTTCATAGCAAACAAATCATATGTACATATAAAACAGGCAAATGTGTGAGTGTGGGCAGGGGTGGCAGAGGAAACAAAGCTTACAGAACTAGCTAGACAAGTAGGTTCACAGATCTTGGGGTTGGAAGAATTGACAGAACCTGGGTATGGCTGAATGTGAGCATGAGCGAGGAGGAATGATGAACACTGAGAATGGAAAAAAACAGTAAGGCAAATTTTAACTATTATTAGAGGTTACCCTTTATCCCTCACCCATCACCATTCAACAACGGCAGAATATTAAGCCTTACATAAATTCAAGTATTAAATATTTAAGTTCATACATATAGAAATGGAAGCCCTAAGAGGCTTGCTTTAAGTCATGGGAAGATAGTTTGATGGCTAAGAGCACATGCTTTGGAACAATGCAGACATGAACGCAAATACTTCTGTCGTCTGCCACCTCTGGCAAATGACTTGCCCTCTCTGATCTTGGTCTCTGTGTGTATGAAATGGGATAATAATAGTACTTACAGGGTTATTGGAAAAATTATAACTTCTTCTCTTACTTATTTTTCAGATTTTCAGATGGTATGTAGCTGGGAAAGAACAAAATTAAGTCATCCCCCTAAAAGCCTCAAAGTGATCTTGATGTCTTGGAAAGATAGCCAAATGTGATGGATAAAAGATGCTCTTTCTCTGTGTTCCTATGCTGACCTCTATCATGGGCTTAAAACTTTATAATTTCCTGGGGATTTGTCTGCTTCCACAAAACTCTGGAAACAGGATCTGTGTCTGTTGGGGAAAATGTTGCATCTTGCCAACAAGCACAGTGCCTGGTCCATGGTGGATGCATAATATGTGTTGAATTAATGAATGGAACCTGAATTAAAGTAGAGTTCTGAACAGTTCTATGGGCTTCCTTTATGTGATTTCTAAGCAGAAAGTGAGAAAAGTCAGAGAAAACTTAAGTCCTCAGAGACTTCATAGAGATCAAAGAAAACTGGAAATAGTCATGGGGTAGAAAAATATTGGCGATCTTATAGAGCAAGCATAGCAGGAAGCACTAGACGGATCTGGACTAAAGGGTGGTCTCAGTATCAAGGCATAATGGAATCTTCGTCAGCAAGTGCTCTAGTGTCTTGGTTAAGAATCTAGCCTTTGTAATATCGATAGGTTGGGTTCAAATCACAGTCCTGTGACTTAGTTATTATGAAACCTGGAAGAGTCAATTACACTCCCTATGTCTCATTTGTCCTCATCTGTAAAATGGAGGTTATTTTGAGAAAATTTAACAGAGTAACATGTATAAAATTCCTAGTAGAGGGCAGTGCAATGGTGGCTCAGCTGCAGAATTCTCGCCTGCCATGCCAGAGACCCAGGTTTGGTTCCCAGTGCCTGCCCATGTAAAAAAAAAAAAAAAAAAAAAAATTCCTAGTAGAATTTTAAAATATTGACTGCTCAGTAAATGTTAATTATTACTGTTATCCTTTAAACAATCCATAGAGGAAAATACTTCAGAAGCTGGGACATGTCAGGACAAGAAGGTATAGAAAACTAAGGAGGTGAGAATGACTATTCTCAGTTAGGTTAATGGAACAGGAAGCCAATTGTATGTCCCCAGCCCCACAAAAGTTACTTTTACACTTGAAAATCCTCATCTTCTCAGCATCAACAGGAATGCTAAGAATATTCAAAACTTGAGTTCTGATGCATTGCATGACTGTCTTGTAGTTTAGGCAAGAATACCTTACCCAGCATGATGTCAGTGCCTCCTGTGAACAGATACTCTGATGCATTGCTCATGTGCCTCCCTCGGTAGCTCTCCAAGGTGGTCTTTTTCTACCACCCCCATTGGACAGATAAGGAAACTGGGGCTTGAAGAGGAGTAGAATCCATTTTTATTTGGGGGTGGAGAAACCCTAGTACAGGTCAATTTTTGTGGGTAGAGCTAGTAGGGTTTCTAGCTCTGATTCCTGGTGACATGCAAGTGTTGTACAGAGGACCAAGAAGAAAAGTGATTATGGTGTCTGTTTCCCTGAGCCCTTGTCATTACTTGGCATTAACGTTTATAAATGTATTACAATATAACATGAATGAAGTACACACAGATCGTAAGTGTACAATTCAGTAATTTCTTAATGCATATTTATAAACCCAGATTGTAAAATAGATTTCCACCTAAGACTACTAGCCATATTAAAACAAAAACTAAACATCCTAATGAGGGCTAGCCAGAAGGGAGCAAGGGCTCCACTTATGGTCAGATCACCTAAGGAGTCTGACCCGTGACGTGACAGCTCTCATTCTTTCTTGCCTTCCCCCATGAACCCCAAGCTAAGCTGTTGAGAGCCCTTTCTTAGAGGAGCATCCTCAGCCAGCCTTGATTAGTGAGCTCTCCGTGGTGCTGAAGCAATGGAGGAGGCTGAGTGATGGGGCCCTGTCTTCAGGAAGAAAATGAAATCTGCCCTTGTGTTACTGCATAGTTATATTCAATGTTTACTGCCCATTATGGGGAAAAGGTCAGCAAGACACAGCGCTTGTCCAGAGCCCAGCTGGCAAGAGCAATACACGCTGACAGCAGCCCCCATCACAGCCCTTGGCATATCTTCTTTTCTCTGGGCCTCCTCAAGGCCACCAGAGGCTTTTTGATCTGCTAAGTGCACCGTGAAGAGATGGATTGTGTTTGGATACAACTTACTGGATTTAGTATTGTTTCTCCAGCTGTGGTCTGTAGATCATCTGCATTTGGATCAGCTTGGTTGATGGTCACTTTCACTGGAACTAATGAATCAGACTCTCTGGAGGTGGGACCTAAGTATTAATATTGTTAAGGAGAATGCCAGGTAGTCCCTTAACAGTAGTTTGAGAATTATATTGAAATTTCTGTAGCAGTTAGTTTCCTTCCATCTAACAGCTGTGATAATTCCTTGAAGCTTCTTGGAGCCCTGATAAGGGGCTTTGGTTTCCTCCATTTTTTACTTTATCGATGTCACATTAGTGAAACTGCCTCATGGTACAACTCCATTGGCTTCTCATAGCATTGCATGCAATGTGAATGGTCCATCTGTGAACTTTGTAACATACCACCCAGATCACATGGGTTTGGACTTCTTCAAAATTGCCATGCAGGTGGCATTATTGATGACTCATTATGGCTTAATCTTAGTTGAGATTTTAGTTAATGAATTCTTTGAGACTCCCAAGCTAAGTCAGGATATGGTCACCCAATATCCTGGCCCTACAATAAATGAGTTAGAATAGACTATTTTGAAAGGAATGAGCTGTCTAGATTAAGGTAATGAGATGGCGCTGCTCCAGCATAGGCGATGAACACTACATGTAGAGATATCTGTCTCTTATATTCTGAGAATTGTACTTTGCATAGGTGAATGATACATTGGGACGTGTATAAAGGAGAGTATGTAACAATCAAGAGAAAGGAAGAACATTGTAAATACCTAATGGCCTCTTTATCAAAGGGAAGAAAAGAAACATTTTATAAGAAAAGTTGAAGGAGTCTAGACATCTGGCAAGTTTCAAAGCACTTTACATGGATTTCCACTTTCACTTCTCATATATGACCTATGAAGCAGGATATTACAACCTTGTTTTGCAAACATGGAAAGTAGGGCTCAGAGACATTGGTCATGTTAACACATGGTATATCATCCCTGGCTTCACCCCTAAGCTATCTTACCCCAAAACCCAAAGTCCTTCCATGCTCTAAGATTCCATATATGTAATCAGGATAATTATTATTTATTTTTTTTAAAAGAACAGGTTTATTTCTGGAGGTCCCAAAAAAGCAAAACATAGCTGTATAGATGTTGATGGTGAACAGGGCTGGTAAAGATGAAGCCTCAGTCTGGAAATGTTTTCCACTGCCATTGTCTGTGTGACTTCATGCCTGTCACCTACATTTTCCAAGATTTAGTCTCATTATCTATAAGGTGGGGATAATAGCAATACTTACCTCACATAGTTATTGTAAGGATAAATAATACTCATAAAGCTTTTAGCTCAGTACCTGGGACCTAGTTATAGCTCAATAAATTGTATAAATGTTAGTCATTGTGATAATATTTTACATACTGAAAGGGGGTCGTTGCAAGGTAATGAGGTCCCCATGGTAGAGAATTTCTTGAGAATAGATGTCCACAGTTTTTAAAGCCATAAAGATAACTGAAGGGATGGGTTTGGCTTAGGTACATGATATTTTGATTCTGAGCCATTTTATCAGAAGGTGAATTTTAAACCACATTTTTTAGTGATTTCAGAATCTGATTATTTATACTTTACTATCTCGTCCCTGAACTTCACTCACTCTTGGCCTAGGTTCAGAAAGGAGGTGAAACTCAAGAATGGGTGAGACCAGGGAGGTCTCTTAAACACCTTACACGCATACACATACATACACACGCATATATGAAGCTTTTGTTTTTAATGTTGGTATGGCCATTGCATCAAAATGCCTATGCCAAAATGTCTCTTTGTTCAGGTCAATTTAAACTGGTGATGTCCTCTTTTGAGTTATATTCAGATGACTTTTGAGTCTTCTCTGATCCCTATGACTGAGGTATTTAAGGTCTGAGGGCTCCTTTGACATCTGTGCAATCATCAAGTAGAAGACACCCATTCAATCCCACACATTAGGATAACCTGGCTCGTTAATATGCCACCTGTGTAGCATCTTTTGAACATAAAATTGTGTATAGCACATCGTGTTCTACATTTGTTTCCTTCCACTCCCACTTCATGTCTTTTGACCCAAGAGAATGAGCTACTTTGTTGTTTTATGCCTCTAGTGAGAAATGAAACTCACAACTGGCTGTAGAGTTACGTTGCAATGATTAGAATGCGTGAAAGGAGTATTTTCAACTCTTAGAAGGGAAATTACACCACGCTAAAGGTGGCTGTCCAGCTACAAGCTGCCCAGCAATTTATATAAAACAGTAGTTCCCTGGACATGCTGCCTTCTGGAATCATATGGGACTTTTAAAATATTCAGTGTTAATTGCAGATCTTTGAGCTCCATGGAACAAGTTTAGCTGTGGATGTGATCTTTAATACAGTTTCTGCTTTTTTCTTCCTTAACTTCTTTGCTCATACATGAAGCTGTTTAGATAAATGGGCTGTCTTGCTTTGTGTCTGCCCCCTTCTTATCTTTGCTGGTGCATTGCTTACCACCAGGAGTACCCTTCCTTGTTTCCATATCTTGCATTCCTACCCATCTTCTAAGGCCTGGCTAAATTGTCTCCTTCCTCCAGGAAACTTCTCCCCTGAGTCCCCCAGTCAGGAAAGATCTTTCCTTCCTCAAAGATTCCATAGAACTGTATTTTTACCTTTCAAATGATTCATCATTCTACCTTTCATTACTGTTATTGTTATAATATGTTATTGGAACAACCTCCATAGCCCTAAGAACTTGCCTCCCTACATTAATTCTAGCTCCTCTTTTCAAATGAAAATCTCAGCCTGTTACAGGATCTCATAAAACCGTTCACTGATTTCTAATTGTACTTGTTTTAAAGACCAAACTTCTTAACATGGCCTTCAACCCCTGCAAGGTCAGGCCCCTGCCCACGGTTCCAGCCTAACCTCATACCACTCTTTCCACATTGCTACCTTGATTTTATCCTCTGCTGCCTCCCACCTTGGGCCTTTGCACATGTTGCTTTTCCTCCCTGAAAATCTCTCCCCACCTCCTAAGTTTCTCCTGATAAATCCAATTTATCCAAAAATCATTGACCTCCCTTTTAACACCCGGCTTCTGTTAGGTCCCCTTACTAATTTACCCTCCTCAGATCCTGATCTTTTCCTTTATTGCACCTATCTCAGCTTGTCATTATATACTTATCTAGTCTTTATGGTTTTCTCTCAGAGTGTAAGGGCCATGTGGATTTAGATCACATTTGTTTGTTTGCGCATTATCTTCAGCACCTAGGACAGTGCATAAAACAGTTGGTGCCCGCAAAAGCATGCACTGAATGGAAAAAAAATATATGATTTCACCTCATAAACTCAGATTTCTTCATGGACAAAGGCCACAGCTTGTTCATATCAGAACCACCTTTGATGCCCAATGGAGTTTCTGATTCATAGTAGGCATATAATAAATAGTGTTTGTGAAAAGACTGATGGGAGGGAGGATAGGTAGGTAGATAAGATGCCCCATGAAGATATATTCTGGAGAATGACAGTGCAAAAAATTCAAGGTTGGCTCTGTCTATGATTGACTTCACTCCCCAAGGTTTTGTTGTTATCCCAAAAGATAAGATATTCCAATCAAGCTCACCTTCCTCACCCAACATTAAAATGTAACAAGCTTTATCCCAGAGCTCAGAAAGAAGGGAGAAGTATAAATTGAGCTGCAATACAGAATACCCAGGGGGAGGTGGCACTGAAATACCAATACACTAGATTAGTATGCTGAAATCAGGAAGAATAAGTTGAACTCCAACCCAGACTTAATAACTATATGTGAAAGAGTGCAGGCAGAAGAGGCAAAATTTCTGTCAGAATTAAAGTGAAGTCTGTAATGAAGCTGGTGATATAATTACAAACTGTGAAAACTTTGTTCCCTTCTTCCTCTTCTTGTATTTAATGGGCAACTTGCATAACCATGCCCTGGCACTGGTGCTTGGAGCTGTGGATTCTCCCTAGAGTGGCATCCTTTTTTTTTTTCTCAAACCTCTTCATTAGAAAAGTAAATACATAAAACCATGGAAGGATAAATGCTTCAAGCCATTTCTCCCTTAAATAGTAACTGATCCCCGGGTTGAAAGGGACAAGGGATTTGGGTGAAAGAAAACCCAGGAAACATTTTAAATAGCAGAATGTATTCAAGCTTTTAAAGCTATCACAGTGGCCAGTTGGGTTGGGATTTTTAATGACATTCTGTGCTAAGATGTTAGCTTGGCTTCTGATCAGAATAAATTGTTACTAATTTTTCTCCTTAACAAAAGGGATAACTGAATTTGACATCCAAAATTGGAGACTAATTTATATGTTTTGATAGCAGATTGGGTCCAAAAATATGCTCCTAGCAACTGGGGGCAGAACATTTTTGCAAGATGTAAAGCAGCTTAATTCCTATTTATTAATAGTTCCATTCTACTGTTGTGCACAAAAGGCCACTTTAACTTTTAGACTGAGAGGAGAGAATGCTGACCTGGGTTTCTGAAAACATGGGACTTGAGTCTGTAGAAGGATGCTCCATCATTATTGACTTGGTGTTTGCAAAGTGGGGTAGGTGTTAGGCAGCGGAGCAGTGCGTAGCAGAGATGTAAGCCCATTGATCTGGGATCCAGGAGATGTGAATTTTAGTCCCAGCTCTTCTGCTTTCTAGTTTTGTGATCCTAGGTGTCATAATATTCCCCAGTGAGTCCCAGCTTCCTCATCTGAAAGCAGTGTTAATACCTCCTGCCTCAAAAGAGTGTTAGTGGATGGATGTGACTTAAATGTATATCAACTGAGGAATGGAAGGAGCACCTGTGCTGTACACATACAGTGTATGCATACATACAGCAAATGCAAGAGGACAGCATATTGAGTGAAATAAGCCAGACATGAAAAGACAAGTATTATAATGTCTAACTAATATGGACTAGCAATAATGTGCAAAATCTGAGAATTGAATTCAAGAACATAGTTTATCAGATTAAAAAAAAAGGCTTATTGTAAAGTTTCCTAGGTTGTAAGCTCTTATAGCACATCTATTCTGGAGTTGTAACTGTTATTTCTAAATTCTGAGATGCTGAGCTCTTTGTGCATAGCCTTGTCATTCCCTGGAACTTCGGGTATCTGTGACACCTGAGATTCAGAGCTAGAGTTCTACAGCTACGAAAGTCAGCATGATCCCATACAACAACTGTTAAAGAGGCTGAAAAAGAGATCAGACTTCAATTAGAGATATGAATGAAGCTGATCTGGGTAGGACTAAGGTAAATCAGACTAAAGGTAAATGGTGATATTGACTGTATTTTAAAACTTCAGCTTCTGTGTGAGGCCAAACAAAGAGATGTCTATTTGGTGCAAAGTTTATATTTTCAGTAGGACACACACACACACCAAAGAGTGTTAGTGGACCAATGCATTTGAAAGCATTTTGTCAACTGTGAGAATAGGTCTGATTTGAGGACATTGTTATTTTTCCTTGGGTTTTTGGTCAAATCTTGATTATTTATAGAGACAATACAGAGTTGGAATGTGCTCTTAGTAGATAAGGGAAGCTTAGCTTGGCCAGAAGGAAGAAGCTCAATAGTTAATAACAACACCATTTTATTCTTATATAGTACCTCCTTCTTTCCCTCCTTTTTACCCTCCTTCCTGGAATCATCATATCTTTTTACATCACTTTCTCTCTGGCAAGCTTAGATGTTAGGAATGCAGAAATGGGTACAACACAATCTCTGGCCTTATAGAACCTCCAGTTTCATGACAGTTGAAAGACACTCAACTCAGCAAGTCCAGGAGGAAATACAGTGTGGTCAGAGTCGTAATGGGGGTTGTCCAAGGTGCTGTGGCATCCATGGATGAGGGGCAGTTAAGTACCCCCAAGCTGGGGATGGGGAGTAGTGCTCAAGAGAGGATGGCTTGAGGTAGAACTAGCTGAGCTAGGTCTTAGAGCCACTGACATTTGCCTGGGTATTGGTTGACAGCAGGCATCCTAGAATGGGGCATGGGTACCTTTTTACTGCATTCACATAGATTCTACTCCCAAACTTCCCAGTGATTGTGATAATAATAACAAGAAAAATGACGGGGGCACTTCGAGAACACTTGGCAAATGCAGGCCCTGTTCTTAGTGACTTACAAGATATTACCTTGTCCATTTCTGTTGCCTCAAGAAGGGTATTTGTTATTATACCCATTTTAAATTTAAGGTAAACTGCTAGAGAGGTTATTGACCACCTTCATATCACACAAGCAGGAAGGGGTTGAACAGAATTATTTCAAATAGTGGCCATAGGATGTGGTAAAAGGAGAATTAGATGAGTAAGATCGGTTCCAGCTTTGAGACGAATTTACCTTGACTTTGGGCCAGTCTCTACTTCTTAACTACAAAATATAGGAAGGGAATAAGATGGTACTTAAATTTCCTCCCTGCCCTAACATTCTAAAAGTAGAATGATAAATACTGAGTTTCAAATCTGGCTTCCCCCTTTGCTTACCCTATCAGCTACAGGACCTCGTAAGCCTTCATGGAACCATCTTATTAGAGCCCCTAGTCCTCTCTCTCATCAGTCCGTGGCCAGGTAGCCCATTGAGCAAGGATGTTGGGCTCAGAAGCAGCTAAGCAAACCTTTCACAGCCCATAGGTTGCCATTTGAAGAAGGCTTGGGAGAATCACAGCCAGGCTTCTGCAGGGACTGTTGGCTCCCAAGGCAGTCTGATGAAAAGGGAGGTGGTTGGGAGCTCAGCCTTAGTGGGAAGGATGCCTCCTCATCTCTAGCTCTCAGCCTTAGCTGCCTGCCAAGGAACCCTGAACATTTCAGATTCCAACAACAGAATGGGGGAAGGATAATGGTCCTATTCAGAGGGGAAATATAGAGATGAGAGGAATAATTAAAACCTGTCCCTCCCATCCCCACCCCGAGCCCTGGTGCCCAGTAGAACCTTGATTTCCTCTCCAGCCCACCCCTCTGGATTAAACCAGCCAAATACATCTGCAGTTGCTAAGCCTTGGCTTTTCCAGTGGTATGAAAATAGCCTAAAACTAGATGCCCAGTAAATGCTAATCTTGTGCTCAAAGGGATCGCCCATGTTATTTAAGGAAATAGGCTGGCCATAAAGCAGAAAGCTGCAGTGGAATGCAGCAAGTAATCTGGATCGTGAAAGACACAGAAGCAAGCATTAGCAAGGTCTTCAACCTTTTAAGAGAAGCCTGAAGTATTTTCACCTGGACAGATGTGGGTAATGCTTCAGGAAGCAATAAGGATTTGACCTGGATCTTTGTACTATTGGAGAAAACTGAACAGGTGGGGTTTGGGAATGAAAGTGTGAGCTTTTATTGGAGATGGCGGTAAAGAATGAGGATGAGAAGGACAAGCTACCAGCCAAATGGAACAGCGTGGAACGACGCATGGCAGGAGCAGTTACTATCCAGAGCATGAACCAGACTAATGGCAGGGTCAGGGAAGAGTACTGATGAGAAGGGGAGGGTCCCCATAAAAAAGGCTCAAAAAGTTACACACAGCATTACCATATGACCACAGTTCCTCTCCTAGATATAGACTGGAAGGAATTGAAAGCTGGGACTCAGACAGATAACTTGTATACCATTGTTCATAGCAGCTTTATTCACAATAGCGCCCAATGGTGGCATCCACCCATACATCCATCAACAAATGGATAGATAAACAAAATGTGGTGTGTAAATAATATTCAGCTGTAAAAAGGAATGAAGTCCTGAGGGATGGTACATATGATGAACCTTGACAACATGATGAATGAAAAAGGCCTGACACAAAAGGACAAATATTGTAGGGTTCCACTTACATGCAATAGCTAGAATAAGCAGATTCATAGAGACAGAAGATCTTACCAGGGGCTGTGGGGAGGGGGAGATGGAGAGTGATCGCTTAATGGGTATAGTTTCTGTTTGGGGTGATGAAAATGTTTGTAATGGATAGTGATGAAAGTAGTACACATTGCAAATGTAATTAATACTACTGAATTATACACTTAAAAATAGGCAAATTCGATTCCTGGTGCCTGCCCATGTTAAAAAAAAAAAAGGTAAAACAGGAAATTTTATACTATTTTTATAGTACCGCAATAAAAGTTTTTTTAAAAAACTTGGTCCTAAAATCGAGACTTACCAGTATCTCCCAGAGCATCAACTAGTTCCATTCCCCTACATCCTAATGTTGACATCCCTTTCCAACATGAAGAAGTTAGTATGGTCACTGCCCAAATATCCCTAAAAACTGGGAGTAGGATCAAATGAAAAGGAGTAGTGGCACTAGAGAAGATAAGATTTAACAAATGAGCATGATTACTCAATCATTATATTGATACTTCTTTTCAGTCTCCAGTGTCTTAGACAACTAGAAGGACAAACCTGAAATTGTAGAACTTTAACCCATACCATACTTTGAAATTTGTTCTGTAACTACTTGTTAAAATGTACTTTGAAATTTATCGCTTTTTTGTATATATGTTTTACAATAAAAATGTAAAACAAAAAAAGGGGTGGGGTCCCTCCAAAAAAAGTAAGACCCATTTGCTTCAGTTAATCCCACCACATTAGAGGTAAAGAAACAAGTTAATTTCATTAAGAAAAAAAAATAACTACTAGCCTTTTTTCTTGGAAGCAGTTGGGGGTCTTGGAGTCACTGAAGGATTTTTAAGCAAGGGAGTGTTGGGGTCACTGTTGCTTTTTATAAAAGATGATGATTTAGAGTTCAGGAAGTAGAATCAGACATATCTGGATTCAAATCCTGATTTACGGAATTACTAGCTGTTTGGCATCAGGAATATTAGTTAAACCTCCTGAGTTTTTTTCTTCATCTGCAGAGCTGAAAATACTACCTCCTTCTTAGGGTTGTGAGAATTAAATGAGATAACATCTATAAAGTCTAGAGTAGAATGCTTGGCAAATAGGAATATCTGTTTTTATTGACATCATCACCCAGATAGTCTAAGTGAGGGCTTCCTTTTAAATGGTCCTATGATAATGTCTGAACAAGGGCTGTAGAGGTGAGGAGGAAGATATGGAGTCCTTATAGAATTAAAACCAAGGAAATTTAGCAACTAATTGTAAGTAGGGGTCAAAGAGGGACAGAAGACTCCGACGACTTGGCAACCTGCCTCCTGGGATCTCTGTGAAGCTGGTGACTCCAGTTGTGGAAATAGGAAAGTCCTAAAGAGCAAGGCCAACCAAGTGGTCATCCCCAAGGCCAAGCAGTGTGGAGGTTAAGAACCTGAGCATTTATACCACACAGCGTGGATTCATATCCTAACTCTACCTTCTCTAAGGCTCAGCCTCATCTTCTGAAAGGTGGGGATGCTTCTGACAGCACCTCAGCTCCCGCTGTTACTGTGAGGATTAGGGATTGTTAAATACAAAGGTGTGGCCCATAATAAACACACTCAAGCCTGAGCTTATTTTTTTTACTATTCCACTCATGCAGCAGCCTCCCTGTGTGAGATGAAGAATCAGATGCCTACCTGGGTGACATTCGTGTGGAAAAAATGCAAGCAACTTTGCAAAACGCTCACTATGAAGACCTTTACTAACCTTGCTTGGGTGAAAATTATTAGTGAAAGACATCCCTGTGCTCTGTGAGCAAAATTAGTTCTCCAGGTCTCGAAGACTGCTCTTCTGAAGGTTTGAATCATTCAAGCAGTATTTCAGGTGACGTTTCACCCTGGTATTCTGGCCAGCATGGAGGATGGAGAAAGTGATGACCCACAGTGCTGCGAACACGACCTCTGAGTGTGAAGGTTCCAGGAATGGGCCATTTCCTGCAAACACACAAATCCGGCATTAAAGGGGTGGACACACGACATGCTGCAGAAACAGAGGCTGGAAGGAAGGGCCAGGGCCTGGTGATTGGAGCTGGAGTCACATTTGAAATATGGAATCAATTAAAAATGGAAGCTTCTACCACTTTCAAAGGGAGAAAGTGGGTACAAAGGTGAGGGCACGCCATGGGCATGTTACAGAGTGACCAGTTTGGTAATTTAATTTCCTAGATTGTAGAATGTTAAGAGTTATTTTTGGCCTTATTTTACCCCATTCCCCAGCTCTGGCCCACACTCTGGTTAAATAAAATAAGTGTTTCCTGAATGACTTCCAGACTCTCTTTGTTTCATTGTGAATAATCCTTCGCTTTTGTCTAAACCAATCCTTGCCCCTCTGCTTTACCTAGCTGCTTCCTTATATTGCTTCAGCACTCAACTCAGGTGTGGCCCCTTTTAGGAAGCACTACCTGACCTGGAGGTGAGACAGGTTCCCTGCTCTGTGTTCTCAGAGTTCCCGATTTTATCTCCATCACAACCTTGATGATGCCCTATTATAACCATCTGTCTAGTTATCTCCCAACTGAACCATGTGCTGTTCCCAGGCAGGGATTCTGTTTTCCACCTTTGTAGCCTCCACATGTGTCACAGTACTGGACATAGAGTAGGAGCTCAATATATTTAGATCTATTCCCCTTCCAAGATAAAAACAACCTCACAAAACTGGTCTGGAACATTTTATATCCTTACTGTGATTATGATCCCTATTACAATTTTATTTTGAAATCCAAAATTGGGTCCCATAATCTGACAATAAGATGGAGTCTTCAAAACTACTCTTGAGCCCAGCGCAGAAATTGCATTGTCCCCAAAGCCACATCAGGAACAGGATGGAAGACAGAGAAAATAATTCTCACTGAGGGAGATCACAAAGGATTCTTGGAGAAAATAGAGGTTGAGTTGAGCACTAAAGCATAGGATGGGCTTGGACAGATTCATCACCCACCTTGAAGAACTCTTTTGAGATTGGAATGGGCTTGGTTCATGTAAATGGAATCAGCTTCAGCCTCTTTCCTCTCCCATATCGACTTGTTTCAGCAGTACCCAGTCTCACCCCCATCCCATCTTCAGTCCCCAGTAGGATCCATCTGTGCAACCAGCATATCTTTGTGGCAATGTGAGGACAGCAAATTGGCATTTGGAGCCCTCTAGACCCCTTTTCAGTTCCCATCCTTCTCCCTTCTCAGGAAAAATCTTGCAATTAGAATCTTATTTAACGTATTATATGATTATAAAAATAGCAGCTAAAGCCATCACATACCTCCGATGTGCCAGGCAGCATACTAGATGTTTTGTCTACATTGTCTCATTCAACCTTTGCATAACACATTCTCTTATTGAGCCAATATCTATTACTTGTTTGTCTTGTGTCCTGGAGCGATAGTGATGATGTGCTGAAAAAGTCACATCCCCTGCCTTCATGGTGCTTTCATTCTCAGCAGGGGAACACACACCAATTAAATTAGGAAGATACATAAATAAGTAGTGCAACATGTGAAATATGGAAACAGATGGTGTAAAATAATACAAACAAGTTGAGAGGTGGGATGTTGTGCTCAGACGTGATGGTCAGGACAGACTTCTCTGAAGTGGCATTTAAGCTGAGATGTGAAGACTTCAAGAGAAGAAGTGTATTCTAAGCAAATAGCAAATTCAAAGCCCCTCAGGTGCCTGTGGAAGTAGATGAGTGTGTTTGGGGCAGAGTGGGAGAAGTGGATAGGGAGCTGAGCAGGGGCCAGATTGTCTATGGAATAGGCACTCGTGTTGCCTTAACCACGAGTTAGGAAACAGACTCGGAGCCTGAGCAGAGGACATTTGCTCCTACTCTGTGTGTTTGAATTGAGCTGATGCAAGAGGACATTTGCTCCTACTCTGTGTGTTTGAATTAAGCTGATCCAAGAGGACATTTGCTCCTACTCTGTGTATTTGAATTGAGCTGATCCACCCCACGCTTGGCCAGACACGACTCATGAAAAATTTCAGTATTCCAGCTCAGGTCACACCAAAGCCTTACTTTTTTTTCTTCCCTCATTTATTGCTCTTGGCTCATTTCCTGCATCTTCCTGCTTCCTGACCTAGTTTTTGCTGCTTCTCCTGTGTCTGTCTCCATGCTCCTCTGAGAACCAGGGTGGTCCTGCCCCTGAACACTGTCTCAGACAAGGCCCACTGAACCACTCTGCCCCATTGCCCACCTGACTCCATCTACCCTGACATTCCAGCAGATAGTTCCTTTAATCGTTCTGGTGCTGGGTCCCCAGCCCCTAGCTCATAGTTGACTTTATAAGGCCCATTCTTTAAGAGCAGTTCACATTGTACTAAGCAACTCGGGTATTTACATTTCTAAGGACAACTAAATTGCTAAAGTGGAATTTCTGGCAGTGGGTGACATTTTCTTTTAAGAGATTTATCCAGCACTTATGCTATCTAGATAGCTTTTCCCCTCCCTCCCATTTAAACCTAGTTTTCCAAGTCAGTGTCCTTCTGTGTTGCCTTAGAAGGTGCTATACCTGGGGAATCTCAGGGCCCTTTCCCATAGTGGAGGTGAGAAACTCAGAAAGAAACACATCAGCAAATAATGTTCCTTTTTTGCCCTAGGATGCTGTTCGCGATTATTTCTCAGAAGTGATCTTTAATTGTTCCGTCTAAAGCGTATTCATCTCCTTCCTCTGACTCTCCTCACAGAGGCAAGTGAATTGGATCCAGCTATTAGTAGCACTTACTAATTTCCTCTGAGTCTTGCTGGCTGAAGCGCCCGGCTTGGAACAACCTTTAATTTTGTTTTTAATTAAATTTCAGTTGTTTCAAATCACTCACTTTTAATGTCATTTCGTTGCTGTCCTCAGAGGCAGGAGGCTCTGTGTGTTCTTGTTTTTGTGCATCCACTATCGGGGGTGCATGTTTCCGCAGCATGGCTGAAGACTGACTCCTGGCTGAGGTCTTAAGTAGGAACGGGGAATTAGGAAAATAGGAACGAGTCGCAGAATGGGCTTTTGTTTACGCCGCTGTTTCTACCGCTAATATGTTGCTTAAATAGGGAGTGTTGGTTATTGTGTTTGTTTCTGCCGAACTGTATTTGAACAAGGCAGCATGTTCATGTATTTCACAATAGAATTATCAAAAATACGTAGGTAGAAATAGTATAAGAAGAACTCACATTTATTTAACATTTATTACTTGCCAGGTACTGTTGTAAGCACTTTACATGTAGTACCTCATTTGCATTAAAAGTGAATAATTTGAAACAACAGAAATTTAATTTACATATATTACCTCCCACGTTTGTATGAGATTATTATCCCCATTTTTACAGCTGAAGAACTGAAGCCCATTTAACTGGATCATTAACACTTGGCTAGTTAATGATGGGGGCAGAATGTGATTCCTGGTGCCTGACTCAGTTTTCCTGCTGTTAAACACCATGCCAGGCTCTGTATAAAAGACAGAGGAGACTTCATCATCCGAATGAGCTTAGCAGCCACAAAGAAGGTAGAAAATTGGCTAGTTCTTTTCAAAAATTAAATTTGTTGGTGTAAGTTTGGTCATTTACAAGGCTTCTGCTAATGCCCATTTCCATTGTGTAAACTTGTGAGATTGCAGCATGGAGTTTGATTTTGATTCACAAATGCATGTTTGGGTATTTAACTATGCACTTTCAGATACTTAGCATGCCCAAAAGGACAATTATGTTTGAAAGCAAAAGTAAACGTATATACCAAATCCCCTATGTCCCCTAGTTGAGTTAGCATCATTTTCTATATTGTGAATTCCTACTGAAAACAGAACCCAACCTATTTTCTAGATCAGAAACTTCACCTGTCTTGTTCCTTTTGCAAAGAACATTCCATTACTTTATCCCCCTTCCTTAACCACTCTAACACCCACACCCACCCACACATAGCATGTTGTATTTTCACAATAGCTTGTTCCTTTCTCCATAGCAGTTATTCTTATTTATGTCCATAAAGATGTTAGTGTATTTCCTTGTTGAAAGCTCATTTCCTACCCATCATTGTACATTGTTGGTGGCCATTTTTGTTCCTGCGCAATACCCGGTACTAATAATCAGGTCTGGCACACATGTGGTGCTTGCTAAATATTTTTGACTATACAAATAAATATATTCAGAAGTTAAATGTGCTGACCATCTTGTTGAGAAAGAAAGGTGACAGGAGATGAAGCGTAGTCCCTGGGGTCTCGACATCTGGATTCTAGTTCCAAGTTTGCAATGAAATGGTTGTGTGTAACCTTGGACAAGAAACATCCTTTAGAGACTTCAACTTCTTTATGTATGACATGGGAATGATAATCACTCCCTAGAACACATATATGTATGCCCAAAATATAATGTAATTGAATACCAACCACCCTAAAAATTGCACTACATGCATTAACTTATTTCTTTTCTTTCCTATAGGGTAATTACCATTATTTTCCGCAGTTTCTTCTTTTTCCTTTTTTGACAAATGAGGTAATTTAGTCCCAAAGAAGGTAATAGATTTGCCTAAGGCCACCCAGCTGCTAAACAGATCTGTATGATTCCAGAGCTTCTAATATCTCCTGCTGTGAGGATTGCATAAGATATGGGGTATAAATTTGTTATAATTCTCTTAAATGCTAAACAAAAATTGCCAATTATTAAGGCCCATTAGTAAGTCTCAAGGTGAAATTTGAGGCACCAATGGAAAACGCGGTGAGAGAACTGTGTGGTTTGCTTCTTTTATTTCCATTTGATAATATCTATGGTAATATTCCGCAAAGAGTCTGTTGATATCGTCATTCATTACTTATCTATACATTTGTTCAAAAATGTTTACTAGTTGACTACTAAGTGCCAACCACTGGACTTAGACATGGCAATTCAAAGATGACTTAGATGTGGATTCTCCCTTTGAAAGTTCACTCTCCTCTGAGGTAGAGAACACATCTGCATGCTTATCTGCATAAAGGACACTCAGTAAGTGGGTGCTGAACTCAAGTGCCTCAGTAGTGACTCTGCAATGTAAGGAGGGAGAAGCATATACCAGGCTGTTGGAGGTGAAATAGGCCATTTCCAGGTAAGAGGACCATGGAAGGAAGAGTTTGCCTTTGGCTTGACCTGATGTAATTATAGATAGATAGATAGACAGATAGATCAGTAGATAGATAGATATATAATGAGAGGGCAGTCCAGGCTGTGGGAAACACTTGAGCAAAGACAAGAAGGTGGGGCTATGAGGGACACATGTGGGAGGAAGGCAATGGCTCCATTTAGTCAATTGCCACCTCCCTTCTCCCCTTGCCTCCCCATATTCCAAGGGTGAAAGACCAAATTCCTCAGTTGACAGGAACAAAGAAATTGTGAACCTTTTTGGGACACCCCAGTATGTATTTGGTATAATGCCATAGCTTTATGCATATCCCATGATTTGCTCCTATCCAAATCTTCGGAGAATGGTGATAAAGTTGTAGTAGCAGTGGTGGTAGCAGTATCATCAGGAGACAATGCAGTAAACACTAAATGGCCCACCATATTAGTTTCCAAGGGCTGTTATGACAAAGTACTATAGCTGCAAGGCTTGAAAAGTAGAAATTTATTCTCTCACAGTTCTAGAGCCTTGGATCTCAGAATCAAGGTCTTGGCAGGTTCTACCTCTGAACCTCTGAAGGTTCTACCAAAGAATCCTTCCTTGAGCCTTCCTAGCTTCTGATGGCCCCAGACATTCCTTAGCTTGCAGCTGCCTTACTCTGTCTGCCTCTATCTTCACATGGCCTTCCTCCCTGGGTGTTGCTGTCTTCACTGATGTTCTCCTCTCTGTGTCTTCTTCTCCTCTTCATATAAGGACACAAAGAACATTGGATTAGGAACATTGGATTAGGGCTCACCTGAATTCAGTATGATCTCAACTTGATTTTATCCACAGAGACCCTGTTTCCAAATAAGATCACCTTCACTATTTCAGGGGGTCAGGACTTTACCATATCTTTTGTGGGGGACCCAGTTCAACCCATGACGTTGTCTTTCATATTACCAACTTGCTTTCCTCATAAACCATGGACATCTTCATGTGCTTTTACACATAGGAGAGGGTGGTAGATATTGTTGTCCCTATTTTGTCACGTAAGTGACAGGGCTGGTGTTCCAACTATTTCTGTCTGGCTCCAGAGCTGTCTCTCTCAGGCTGCATGCCACTGAATCCCTCCAGGAAAACATGGACGAATTCATCCCCAATATATCGCATATTAGAAATGGTGATCTCAGACATGCAATATGCTGTCTGAGCCCCCTAGGCTTTCATTTGGCCTGCAAATAAAAATCTTATTCTTTCTCTCCTTACCTTTCCCATAATTCCTAGTAGAGTTTGGCTGGTGAAGAGCTGATAGCTGATCTCCTTTATTATGTTGCTCTAGGTACCAATATTATATATTTAGGCAGCTGTTCTCATCTGTGCCAGACAGTAAAATCTGTTCCATCGATATGACTATTGAATCCTCTGCTTTTTGGAAGCTTTGCCCCATGTAGTCCTTTGTAGCGTCATAAAACAATTAGATTGAGGCTTAGCATTAATTTGAATTATTGTCCAGTTTCCAGAAAATATCTCCTGGAAATGTCATGAGGATGTATTACATATCTTTGGAGAAATTAAGTATTAAATTACAATATTGGGTTACCCTCCCCCTGCCATCTCTCTCTTTTGCTTTCCTTCTCTTTTTCTTAACGTGGTCTGATTTATGATTCAGCCACCCCCACGAGGGGCTCGGTGTTTAAATAGCCAGAGATGAACATTGACAGAAGCCACACACAAAAAAATCCTAGTAGTATGGATGGATCTTCCCTGATGCGAAAAGAACCAAAGGCAGCCTGGCATTATAGACTGAGCCCTGGATTCAGAGACCAGCAGAAATGAGTGCTAGTTTTGAATCATCAGTTTACTTGCTGTGTAATTCAAGATACGTTAATTTAGCTCTTTCATCCTCAGTTTCTTTGTCTGCGAAATGGAGACTGCTTGCCCTACAGCATGATTTCAAGACCAAATAGATTAGTAACAGCAGCAGTAGTAAAATCTTCCATTTGATAAGTGCATTCCATGAGTCAGGCACATGGCCAGTCACATTCAGTGTTCATGCAAACACTGCAAGGGAGGTATCAGCCATCCTTTTTTAGGTGAGGATGCTGGAAAAAAATATATTAAGGGTCACTCAAGTGCTAAGTAGTAAGGTGTGCCAGTTCCAAGGACTGTGCTCTTTCCACTGACGCCATTTCTAAAATAGAAAAGAGAATAGAGACCAAGAGATCTAGAGAGAAAGAAACCCGTGTGTAGCAAGAGACCACAAAAGCAGCCAGGTGTCCTTGCCTAACTTGATTGGTTGGCATTGAACTCATCCTGTAGTAATGAAGCAGTTTTGGGGAAGAATTGCTAATACGGTTATTCTTAGTGCTGGCAGTTGTGAGCTGTCTTTGCCAAGAAGCCCCTGATGTTTGTGTAGATTCCTTGGGAAAGCATGAAGAAATGCTTCTTATAGCAAGGGGGAGCAGTGCGGTGGTGAAGACGTGGGAATAGAGAAGAGAAAGTAATTAAGGTAATGGGTCAGGAATGTCCCAGGATGCATTCATTCACATATTCAGTCGATCTGCCAGTCATATCTCAGCCACGCATTTTGTATTTTCATTCCACATTTTTTTAGCCTAATATGTGCCAGGCATTCTGCTAGGGCATTTATAATGTTTACTTGGTCCTGCAACCCATTTGTAGTTATAGGAGCCCCTTTCTTGCTCTGCCCAATTCACTCAGGGATGTTGTGAAAATCAGAGATGTGCTGAGATAAACTCTGGGAGTCAGCCTAGCAGAAATGAGCATAACCTGGATAGGTGACAGCAAGGGTCTTTTTATTTTTTAATAAAGCTATTATCTCACTGTGCACAGGCAGGACTGCCATGTTGCACAACTCCAGGAGGTACCATCCACAGAAGATACATTTATTCATAGAATTATGCATGTTTATATATGTATGTATACATACGCATGCATAAATAATGGATAAGTGCAATTATACAATTATATACATATATAATATACAATAATACATATTATATATATATGAATATACATACAATTATAAATAGAATACATTATTTGCTATGTAGATTGTGTTCCTGGAATAGAACAACATTGAAGCCCTAGCCAAGAATTTTTCTGATTTTAAGCAATATAAGTGCATTTAACTTAATGGTCAGACTCCCTATCTAGTAAGCACTATTTCCATTGAACAGATAAGTACATGGAGGATGCTTACCAAAATTAAGTGATTTATTTTCCAGTGTCACACAGCTACCTAGTGGACAGTCCAGAATTTAATTCTAAGCTGTATGACTCTGGAGTCCAGCCCTTTTCTTCCCATCTAAACTCATATCATACTTGGAGACAGAGATTTTTCAATGGTATGAAATCTGAACTAGAGGATTTTTGAGTTTTGGGAGCAACTGTCCACCATGTTCATTCAAGAAGAAATCCTACACTGAGATTGAGTTTGATGCATAAATTCCCAAAAAGTAATGAGTAAAGTGAAAATAAATTTAAAAAATGAATTCTTAAATAAAACTAAATAGCTGCTTTTAATCTTGAACTAGAATTCTTCTTAAAAATTTTTGAAAATAAGTGAAAGAAAAATGAGAAACTCTTCAAGACTTTGTTCTTTCCGCCTGTTATCTAATTCGGTACCAAATTGTTATATCTCTAGGGAGAAAATAATTTTTTGAAATGTCAAAACTTCAAACATCTTTTTCCCAGACTCAGACACCCCTACTCAACTTTGAAGCAAAACCTAGGATACATTAAGGCATGTGGAATTCTGTGGCAATCTGTGCTAGCCAAACTTTGATCACAGTTTGAGGTGGGAAAGATAGAAAACTGTAGACCCACAATAACTGCGGGGAACAAATGCTGGTCTGGCACTTCAGAGAAACTTCCATTTGTGAGAGAGAGCCAGGAGCTTTGAGACAGCTCAACCTGGAAACAACTATTTTTCTAAATAAAATGCCTATGATGGCAGTCGCCTGTGCATCCACATGCTTCTCTGTCTGGGGCAACTCCTGATGGGTTCCTCCTTGTTTCTTCCACAGATCTCTTGAGGTTATCAAACCATTCTTCTTCTAATGGGGAAGCTCTAGCCTCCTGTTCACTTACCTCCTTAAAAGTTATGGCATTTGGACTCTGCTTTGACCCTGGCAATTTCCATCTTTATGGCCTTGGGGAAGTCAGTTTAATCTCTCTGGCCCTCATTTCCCTCAAGTCCTGAGAGGTCGGGAGTCACAACATTTAGGTTGTACTTGTAGATATCTCACTAATCCTGTGGGATCTTGGACACATCCTTCCCCTCTCTTAATCCTCAGTTTCCTTAACTCTAAAATAAGGGGCTATTTGGCATGGATTCTCTATGGTACTTCATCCCCAAAGGGAGAAAAATAGATTCTTGGGGGTAGAGGCAAAATATCTTACTCTTTGCATGTATATAGCACATAGATACATATAGTAAAGAAACAGATAAACAGTATCTGTACACTGGTATTAAAACTTCATAGGGGTCAGTGATTAGGGGTAAGTACCTAAAACGGATCCTTAGAGGGTGACAATGAAAACAAGGTTGAGAACCACTGGGCTAGAGGAATTCAGTGTTTTCTAAATATTCTTTAAAAGTAAATCTGCCTTAACACCATACAGTTCTGGTCTGTTGTATGATTGTTATAAGAAGATTCCAAACTTAACCAAGTTTCTGTCTTCTTCAGAACTTTAGAATAGTATTTTCATGTAAATGAACAGAAGGAAAGAAGTTGACTCTCTTTCAAAATAAATGAACGCATATCGGAATATCTCGATGTTTTCTTAACCTCTTCCTTTCTTTTGTCTCTTGCATCTTATTTACTCACTTTGGTGGGATGGCATATGTGCTATAATCACTCTGCCACGCCTTTGTCCATCCAGTGACATCGAAGTGTTTGGAACCAGGCCAGGAAGCAGACTTGTGCATCTGGGGAATGGATGGAAATAGGTCAGACTAGGGTTTTTATCCCGGGCTCATGCACCACAGAGTGATCCATGGACAGAACTATGTTTCAGCAGTTGGTTTCCTTTGCAGTGCTATGCATTTTGTCTTAAACCTATGAAAACTTTATCTTGCAAAGGGATCCATAGGCTTTGCCAGGCTGTCAAAGAGATCCATGACACAAAGTAAAGGTTAATAAATGGAGTAGATGGCAAGTTTAGAAGATATTTTTTGTCAAATAACGCACAGATAGGGAGAGTCAAAATAGAAGTTTAAACTTGATCCAAGAAAATTGGTGGGTGGGGGATAACAGGAAGGAAGTCGAACTGAAAAGGGATGTCCAAAAGCTGAAGTGTTAGAAATGGGCAGCTGATCACTTTCTCGAGGCCCTGGTGAGAGAACACCTACCACCACCCTGCCTGTAATGACCCTAGAGAATTGCTCTCACACCCCAAGAGCTCCCAGACACCAGGTTGGCTCTGCCCACTTGCACAGACCCTCAAGCTGTTTAAATAAAATAACCATTCTTCATTTTTGCAAATTTTATCTCTCACTCCTTAAATAGCCTTCCATCAGTGGTAGGTGGGTGAGATGTTTTCAAGCCCGACTTGGGGACCGGTGGCCTGGGAACAGGAGAGGGATGGAATGGGTCCGTTCTTCATGGGTCCATCAGCTAATAGTAGGTAGGGTTCTCATTTCTGCTTCATCACAGTTTGATTTTTACCTTGAACTGACAAAAAACATTTTTCCCAGTCCAGGACCCTGACTAATGGGATCCAGGAGGAGACATGATGTGACAGGAGGAAGGAAATCTTTAATCATTTTGTACCCAGAGAAAGAAAGAAAAAAAAAAAGAGGGTTGAATACTCTTGGTCAAAAAAAATGTCCCTCGTGCTTCCTTTGTGGCAGCCATCATTCTGTCATGCAATCTTTCATTCCTTAGCTCCCCATTCACCACTGTGACCAGACCTTCTGAAATCTTCTCTCCATGGTTCTCAGAGGTCTATCTCATGAGTTGAGGTGGAATGAAAGGAATTTGCAGCTGCCGTCTGGCTCTCCAGGCAATTTTGTCTGGTGATACCTCCTTCCGTGGTATTTTTAGTTCTTAGCTGTAAGCTTTCTCTTTCTTTGCAGACCTATGTGCCTGTGATTTTGCAGAGAACACTACCAAGTGGCCTGAGTGCCTCAGCTCACCTCTGATCTATACTGCACAATTACAGAAGCAGGCTTATAATCAATGTAATTGAAGATCAGAGTTAATGAGGACCTTGGTGCCCGTACAGTCCCCTGAGCAACACAGGGCTTCAGATGCTAGATAAGGAAATGATTGGGCTGAACTGAAAATCCATTTAGCTAATTAGATGATGTATATTCCCACAAGCCAGTGGGAGAGAAAAAAATGTACACACACATATATATATATTTTAAACTAAGGAAACATGACATTTTGAAGTTGAGATTTTGGCAGAGCTTCATTGCAGAGTCACTGCTCTCTACGAGATCAATTTGAACACAGAACAGATTCTTAGAGACACCCTAAAAGGGAGGGGGTGGGGCTTGCTTTTGATATTAAGTCAAGAAAATTAGAGTCCAGAGGAAAACTAAAGAAATATGCGACCTGTGGAAAACAGCATTTTCATTCCTCTCCTGGGTAGATTTTATTCTCAAAGTAAAGCTAGAGTTTACTCAACGAGAATTGCTTGCCAGTCTTTGACCTTGTTCTCTCTTCTCCATTTCTTGCTCCCATCTTCCCTCTTCCCTCCTTCCCTCTGTCTTCTCCTTACCACTTTCTTTCTCTCTCTCTCTTTGTATTTCTCTCTCCCTCCCTATAACCCATGCCCAAGAGAACCTAAGTCTGCTGAACCTCTGTTGCATCCTAAGCACTGTGATGATTGCAGAGTTCAATAAATCATGGTTCCTGC
This sequence comes from Tamandua tetradactyla, assembly GCF_023851605.1. Lineage (NCBI taxonomy): Eukaryota > Metazoa > Chordata > Mammalia > Pilosa > Myrmecophagidae > Tamandua > Tamandua tetradactyla. Next base: position 40,620,025 of record NC_135328.1, read on the forward strand.
ATTTAAGGAATGCACAATCTAGATGGGAGAATGAGCGAAGAATAAAAAAAGAAACCATTTAGATTTTTCCTTAGGTTTGCCATCTTTTATTTCCCTTTCTAGACTATAAGAGACATTGGAAAAGAGACCATGTTTTATTCATCCAGAGCCTGGGACAGCACCTGGCATATAGGACGTGAGCTGTTTGTTAAATGAGCAAATATACAAATGATTCTTGCATATAGCATGCATAGGTGCTAGTTGAGTTAAACACCTAGGAAGTAGCAAACTGATTAAAGGAGGATGGGCCATGTCTTGAGTCAAACCATAAGAACAAATGCCACCCAGGTTACCACATTAACTGTCAGACAGGCAGTTCATTATAGCCATGCTGCGTCATCTCAACCTTCACCTGATTTATTCTTCTCTCTTGCATCCTTCAAGGCCTAGTTTAAAGGCCAACTCTTTCATGATTCCTTCCAGATCCCCTTCTGACTTGCTGTTTATTTCCAAAGGCAATGCCTTTTCTCTAAGGTTTTGCCCCTTTTCATATTCATCTCTGTGTCTGTTATGCTAGCTAGAGCTCAGTCAGTGTTGGTAAAATGATCGCATGTATAGATTAAGTCTTCGTGATTAAAGTTTTCACAAAGTGACTTCCTGTCCCTATCGGGTGTGACTTCTCCCTGCCACATATCCTTGCCCCTCCACACTGAACCCCTCTCCCTGTGTCCCTGTTTCATCCATCCATATCACAAGACGTGAGGTGAATAAGAGCTCAGGAGCCATGAGAGTGAAGTTGAAGTTTGTACTGGATCTGCTCTCACAGAATTAAAAAAAAATAATAATCTCTGGGATCAGTGTGGAGGTGTTCCTCCTTTGTGACCCCATGATGAAGTGAGTTGAACTTCCCTCTGCTCAAGCATGTGACTTTGTTTCATTAAATCACTCAACAGACATTCACAAAACTCCTAATATATGCCAGGCATTTTACCAAGGGCTGAATTGATAGGAATTAATGAGTCATGACCTCTTCCCTGTAGGAAATCACAGTCTGAGAGGAAGCAGAAAACCCCTCAACATTGTATGATATGAACTAAAGAGGAAGGAATGCACGTATACCAGAAGATGAGTGAAAGACCTTTAGAAAGCAACTCTGGTGCATAAAGCCCCTGGTTTCTCAGGACAACCTGGAGTAATGGGTAGACACCAGTTTTGTAGGTTGATATTCCTGGTTTAAGTTTCCAATTTTCCTACTTACGCATCTGGCCAAATCAATTTTTCTCTGAACCCCGTGTTTTTCTTCTGTAAAATGGGTAAATATCTGCAAAGCTGTTGTGAGTATTAAATGAGCAGAGGTATAACACACTCATCCCAGGGATTGACACACAGAGGATACCCAAAGGACAGAAGTCCCCCTTCTTCCAGTAAACTAGCAGTATAACTTTGGATAGTATCTTTTTAGAAAAGTTGAGGATAAACTTCTTTTGAGTCAGACCTTTCCAAGTAGTATCATGCCCGAGAGAGAAGTTTTAACTTTGTTGCATATAAAGCCTCCAAGTTCATAAAGTGTCCAAACCATAATAAAAACGGCTCCTGATGATTGAGATTTCACCACATGCCAGGCACTTCACACCCCGCAAAGGGTGTCCTGATGCTGTTGCCCAGATCCCCCATCAAGGCCCCGCGATCATCCCCCCAATCACCAGAAAGATTGGTGTTTGCCCCCTCTCATGTGAGCCCTTCTTGGGGAATTGTCCTTTCCTGAATGAGGCCACTTCACCCAAGACCTTCCCCAGGGATAGCCCACAGCCTACGACTGGATAATGTAGAGGTGCAAAGCTGGTTAGTGCATAGCATAAATCAACCTTCCCTGACTGGGGACAATTTCAAAGGACTCCCCCAGCTCTGGAGCGTCCCATGGAATCAGCTGGGGCTTTGCTGCACTGCATGTCAGTTCAACTTCTCCATCTGCCCAGTATCACTTTTCTCATCTTCTTACAATTGTTGTTCCCTGGAGAACTGTCCTCAAAACCTTCTGCACGTATTCTCTACCTTTGAGTGTGTTTTCTAGAGAACCTGACTTAAGACAAACACATGGCCTCATTTGATCTTTATGCTATCCTTGTGAAAGAGGAATTCACATTCACATTCACACTTTTCAAATGAGACAAATGACAATTTATTTTCTTGAATAAGTTTACAGAGCCAGTAACTAGCAGTAAGGATTTGAATCCGTGTCGTAATGACTGCTCTCTTTATCACTGCAATGCATAGCATTCTTGATTGGGAATTAGCCAAACTCAGCCCTGAGACACAATTCAATATCCATCTCTCAATCTTTAGTGAGAATAAATACAAGAATTATCCATTTAAACAGCATGACTGCTTTTTAAAAGAAAAATAGGTAATTCTTACTGATGTTCAGTGCCTTGCACAAGGACTCATGCCCCATGTTTCTGTTTGGGCACAAGCCCAGGCAGGGGGTATATGGCTTTGCAGGTAGATTTTCATATCTTCTCTTGCCAGAAATTTGAAATGTGGAATCCAGCAGACTTTTTTTTTTTTTTTTTACTTTAGCTGCCAAGGGCTTTAGGACCAATGTCAAATGTGGTTATTTCCTTATCTCAGAGCTTTATACTGCTAATTATTCCTTCTGCTTCACATAGACTCCTCTCTCAGAGTCACTAAAAATCATGTTGTCTCTGTGCTTTTTCTGAAGTACTTATTCCATGGTATAGATATAAATCATAGTATCTGGGCACATTGAAGAACATATCCCTTGTCTGCCATGTCCACCCACTGTCTTGGAACGTCAGGTGGCCAGATAAGGGTCCATGTGACCCTACCTCCCTGTTGGACCACAGCTAAGCACCAGAGCCTAGCAGAGCCCAACCACAGGTCGCCCAGCAGAGTCCACTGTGACCCAGCAGAGTGGCACTTATTAACCAAGTTCATTTATTTCACACTGTAGGAAAATTTAATTGTATACATGGAAAGATTTTGTTGGTTGATACCAGAGTAGACAGAGGCAGACACAGGAAGAGAAACTGAGTCACTTTAATTATGAAAAAAAAATTAAAATCTCCTGCTACTGAGGTCTCTAGATCTGCCATAAATCTAGAACCACTTTCTAAGTCCAGCTTTGTGAAGCCTGGTCCTACCTGGGCTCTTTTACTTCCCTCACAAAATTCAACCTCTGCATTATTGCTATGTGCGTATATTCCCCATTTACACAGAATGTGCAGCCACCCTAATGGGCTTCTATTCCTTGGGCTTCTGTTCCTTGCTATTTTTTCATATGTTTTTGGCCATTTGTATCATCTTATGGGAAATTTGTTGTCAAGTTCTTTGCCTATTTTTTATTGGGCTCTTTGTCTTTTTGTTGTTGCATTGTGTAAGTTCTTTATATATTTTGGATAGTAGAAGCCAAAAAAGTGTGTGTAATAATGTATGTGTCTATGTGTGTAGGTGGGCATATAATATATATTATCTTTATATATATTGTATATCATATACACATGTATATACAGAAATATGTACAACATATGCATACACATAGATTAATGAGAGCATGTTTGAGAAAAGATTACAAAACTATGTCCTTTGTTTGGCTTCAACCAGCTTTCAAGAACTAATTTAAGGAATCTTTTAAAAATTGCTAAATTACAATAAAAATCAGAATTTTCAGCTTCTCTGCAAGAAAATCTAAACTACTGGCAGGTGTAGTCCAGGGTGACAAGGACTGGCTGGAGCTGAGTTGCAGATGCTTCACTCTGATAGAGCCTGCAGTTTCAAGTTCATTCCTAAGTTCTCCTATCCCTATTTTTCCCAACACCAAAGTTGTTTATTTCCAAACACTCTGCATTTACACCCCACCCCACCCAGCCCAAGAAGTTGACTAGAGATTAATCTAATCTACTTTGTGTCTCTGCAAATTTGCTGTTTCTAGTCATCTCTTGTGAATGATATCATACAGTATTTTTCCTTATGTACTGTATTAGTTAGGGTTCTCTAGAGATACAGAATCAACAGGGAACACTCACAAATATAAAATTTATAAAAGTGTCTCATGTGACCACGGGAACACAAAGTCCAAAATCCACAGGGCAGGCTGTGAAGCTGATGATTCCGATGGAGGGTCTGGATGAACTCCACAGGAGAGGCTCACCAGCTGAAGCAGGAATAGAGCCTGTCTCTTCTGAATCCTCCTTAAAAGGCTTCCAGTGATCAGATTAAGCATCACTCATTGCAGAAGACACTCCTCTTTGGCTGATTACAAATGGAATCAGCTGTGGATGCAGCTGACATGATCATGATTTAATTCTAGAAATGTTCTTATCACAACAGACAGGCCAGCACTTGCCCAACCAGACAAACAGGTACCACCACTTGGCCAATTTGACCTATGAACCTGACCATGACATGTACCTTACTTATTCACTAAGCATAATGTTGTCAAGGTTCTTCCATAATATTCTGTTGTGTGTATGTCCCATATTTTGTTTATCTAATCATTTGTTGATGGACTCTTGGACTTTTCCACCTTTCAGTTGTTGTGAAAAATGCTTCTATAGGCATTGGAGTACAGGTTTCTCTTTGAGACCCTTTCTCACTTTCTCTGAGTATATATCAAAAATGAAATTGCCAGGTTATATGGTAATTCTATATTTAACTTTTTGAGGAGCTGCCATATTGCTTTCCACAGTGTCCATACCATTTTACATTCCCACCAGTAGTTCAATAGAGTTCCTATTTCTCCACATCCTCTATGACACTATTTCCTTTCTTCTCGCCTTCTTTCTTCCCTCCCTTCCTTCCTCCCTTCTTCCTCCCTTCCCTTCTTTTCCATTTATAATAATAAGCATCCTTATTATTGTAAAGTGGCATCTCATTGTGGTTTTGAGGTGCATTTTCCTAATGCTGCTGATATTAAGCATCTATGCTTATTAGTCATTTGTATATCTTCTTATAGGAAATGTCTAGTCATCTTCCTTGTCCATTTTTTTTTATTGGGTTGTTTGTCTTTTTGTTGTTGCATTGCACAAATTCTTTATATATTTTGGATAGTAGAAGCCCTTTTCTGATCCATGGTTTGCAACTACTTTCTCCCATTCTATAGGTTGTCTTTTCGCTTGCTTGATAATTTTCTTTGATGCAAATAGTTTTTAATTTTGATAAGGTCAAATTTATATATTGCCTCTTTTGTTGTTTTTGTCTTTGGTATCATATCTAAAAATCCATTTCTGAATCACAGGTCATAAAAATTTACCCTTGGTTATACTTCTAAGGTTCTGTAAGTTTTGCTCTTGTATTTGTGTCCTTGATCTATTTTGAGTTGATTTTTGTATATGGAGTGATGACAGTGGTCTAAATTCATTCTTTTGCCTGTGGCTATCCAGTTTTCCCAATGTGATTTGTTGAAGAGACTGTTCTTTGCCTATCACATGTTCTTAGCACTCTTGTCAACAATCAATTGGCCATATATATGTGAATTTATTTCTAGGTTTTCAATTCTGTTCCATTGGTCTGTTTGGCTAGCATTATGCCAATATCACACTGTTTTGATTACGGTAGCTTTGTAGTACAATTTGAAATTGGGACTGTGAATCCTCCAGGTTTGTCTTCCTTTTTCAAAATTATTTTGGCTTTTCAAAATTATTTTGCCAAAAAAAGTACTAACAAACAGACGAAACAACCATGCACGCAAACCCTCAAAAAAACAAAAAAAGAAAGAGTGTGCTGCCTCTCCACATCTCTAGTTAAATTCAAGTGGGAAACTAGAAGCTTCTGCTATTGTGACTGAAACTAGGCCAGCATCTGTGCTGATCCCAGAGGAATTTGCCAGACCCCCCCACACACAAAAAACCCACAAGAAACAAAAGAGAAAGAAAAAAAATTGACATTCCTCTCCCCCCGCCCTCCCCCCCCCCACCCCGATAAAAACAGTTGTATTGGCTCTTTATGCCAGTTAGTTGCTGATTTGAGGTCAGATGCTGCCACTGCTTAGAGGGCAGAAACCAATACTAACATTAGTGCTGGGTCTTCAGGAATTCACCAAAGCACACAAAAACAAGAAAGAGCAAAAAGTAAACCTAGCCCCCGGAAAAGGTGTACCAGCTTCTTTCTCCCGTGAAGATGGGGTGAGGCTGGAAGCCACTGCTGCGTAAGGCCAGCATTTGCTCTGGGCCCTCAGAGATCAGCCAAACCGGGAAACATTCATATGCAAGAAAGAAAAACAAAAGGTGTGTGTCCTAAGTAGCCCTTTGTGTCCGGGGGTGTCCGGGGGATGCTGGCAGAAGCCGGAAGCCAGTGATGCCCAGAGGACAGAACCAGCTTCCACACTCCCCAGCAATCCCACGCACAGGCCTTGAATCCCAGTCCCATCTGCTCTGGCCCCAGTGGGTAGCAACCAGAATGGGGCGTTGTCTCCACTGCCTTTTCTACAGCCCCTGCCATGAGGCCTGACCACCGGCCATGCTCTCATTTACAAAGTCTGACCCTGGGGCAGCCTCTTGCTCCTTCTGGCACCCCTGGAGTTGTCCTAAACATCCGTTCTGATTCCAGGGTTACCACTTTGTTCATTCCAATTTCTTTTCCAGCTCGTTTATTAGTTTTAGTAGAGGGACTCTGCCATCTTGCACCTGCCACCGAGGACTTTTTGCATGGCATGGGTGCTAGTTTTTTCTTTACAGCCTTTTCCTTAGAGATTTCTTTCCACCCATCTCTACCCCCCTCCTCAAAAATAGATGAACAAACAAAACAAATCAAATTCTAAGCTGAGAGGACTGGGAGATATTTCCCTTGCTCATCCAGTCTGTCACACTGGTGCTGCCCTGCCTCTGCTCTAGAGGAAATGCCTGGGACCGGGACATCAGCTTTTCTTTTCTCTCTTAAAATTTAATATTCAATCATTTCCTTATTAGAACAAATAAGGCACTGGATAAGCACATGGCCTGCATTAGTTTATTTCATTCACACTTCAGCCCTAGGAGATGGGTTCCAGTAATATCCACCTTTACAGAGGGAGAAGGCATTGAGTGACTCGCCTAAAACCACATGGATATTAAGAGTGGAGGTGGGATTTGAACTCATGTCTACCTCTGTCCTAGGTCCATACTCTTATCCACTAAACTGATGACCTTTCTCTCATGCCTGCTTTGCCTCTGTCCCTTTGGCTCCTGACACCATGACTGGCCCATTGGAAATGCCCCGCAAATGTTCATAGACAAGTGAAACAGGCCACATGGTGGGGGCCAGGGGGCTGACTTGTATGCTCGTGTCCGTTCCTGGCCTTCAGCCACAGCAGCGAGACACATCAGTCCCCTAACGCTGGAGAGAAAGTAGCTGTCTTTCCCTCTGTTTACCGCAGGGAGCAGCTTCGTGGTGAGTGAAGGCAGCTACCTGGATATCTCCGACTGGTTAAACCCGGCCAAGTTATCCCTGTATTACCAGATCAATGCCACCTCGCCGTGGGTGAGGGACCTCTGTGGCCAGAGGACGACAGATGCCTGTGAGCAGCTCTGCGACCCAGAAACTGGTGAGCCATGGGGGGTGGGGCTGGGGAGATCGGGAGGGAGGGTTAAAGGATGTCTAAAAAATCATTGATTCTGAGCGAATGACAAGACATTGCACCCTGGATACCCAGGGCACAGAGCTGTAAAACAAATCATGTATTTGAGGGAAGGGTCCGGCAGTCCAGTCGGAGCTTGCACCGTGTGCTACAGGTGCAAATTCAGAGTCAGAGAGGGAGCATCTAGTCCAACTCCAACAATGCACTTGACATGTCATCAGATACTCCTGAGTTCAGATCCAAGCTCTGTTTCTTATTTCCTGGGTGTCCATTTAGTGAAACACTTCCTTGCTCTATCAGTTTTCACATATGCAAAATGAGAATGAAATAGCATGCAACCCACAGGCCTGTTATAAGGTTAAATGAGGTTATTCATGGAAAGCTCTTAGCATATTCATTTATTTATTCATTCAACAGATATTTATTGAATAGCCAGGCCCTTCTGAAGGCACTGGGGACACAGCAATGAACAAAATAGGCAAAATCCCTGCCCTAATTAAGCTTATATCCTAGTGAGGGAGACACTAAACCTGCATTGTCTAATATGGTGGGAGCCATTAGCCACATGTGACTATTTAAATTAAATATAAGTTAACTAAACTAAACTAAAATAAAATAAATGTTCAATTTCCCAGTTATACTCATCACATTTCAAGTTCTTCATTGCCACCTATGAGCAGTGATTGCCTTCTCGGACAACACAGACATTGAACATTTCTGTCACTGCAGAAAGTCCTGTCGGATGGTTGTTACAACAGAGAAGTAAATGCTGAGCGGAGAGGAATAAAGCAGAGCACAAGGAATGTAGTGTGCTGGGAGTGGGAGAGGTACTGTTGTTGCAGATGCTGGTTAGGGAAGGTTTCTCTGAGAAGGGGGCATTTGGACAGACGGCTGAAGGAGGTGATGGAGGAAGCCATGCCATGATCTGGGGACGAGCGTCCTAGGCAGAGATGACAGAAAGGGGCAGAGCTCTGTGGCAGGAGCAAAATGAACACACCATTTGTTCAGCGCTTTCAGGGAGGCCTGTATGTCCAGATGGGAGTGAGAGAGGGGAGGAGTGAAAGGTAAAATCAGAGAAGTAGAAGTTAGAAAACTGGGGGAGTCCCAGGATCCTCTATAGAGCAGAGATGATTTTGGATTTTCCTGAGTGAGATGGGAAGTCATTGGAGGATTCGAGGTAAAGGAGCAACATAATGTGGCCTGCATTTTAACATGTCTGCCTTGGCTGCTTTGTGGTGAATCTTAGTGAAGTTCAAGGGCACCATTTATCTACTCTAAGTAAGAGTTGGTAGTGGTGGGGACCATGGTAGTAAGGAGATGATAGGAAAGTAGCATATTCTCAATGTATTTTGAGTGTAGATTTGACAGAATTTGTTACTGGATGTGGGATGTGAGACATAGAAAGGAATCAAAGGTGATTCCAAATTGTTCATCTGAACAGGACAAATGGATTTATCCTTTAGTCAGGATTTAGGTGAGGAGAATCAAGAGGGATTTTTGGATATAATAAGTTTGAGATGATTAAGTAAAGATGGAGAATGGGCATTTGGATGCATAAGTTGAATTCAAAAAAAAGGTCTTAGCTGGAGGTTAGAAATCTGTGTGTCAACAGCATGTGGATGGTATTTAAAGCCATGAGACTCTATCTTATTTATAGTAAATGCTCAGTAAATGGACAATATCTTCTTCATAGTTGTTGCTCCATAAATGGTAGTTATTATTGCCCACAAATAAGGAAATAGGCAATAGGGAGAGGAAGAAACTTGCCAAGGTCACAAAGCAAGTTAGAAGCAGAGTTGGAATTAAAGCTCAGGTCGCCTTTCTCCCTATCTCCTACTCCTCCAATAGTCCTGTACTGCCAGGAAGTTTACAGTTTCTATCAGTTGCTTTTCACCAATACAAATTCCATTAACAAGAGTCTAGCCGGCTTGCCTGGAAAAGTCATCACACCGATGTCATGGTGACCAGCCCCTGTGTAGTGATGAGGGGTCCCAGCAGCCTGGGTCCAGGGTCTGCTCCCTTTATCCCAGCGTTCCTCCACTTCTCAGTGGAGTCACAGTTCAGGAGGAAGGTCCAGGCTTACCCAGGCTGACCCATGCATCTCTGCAGAGTGGAGCCAGGACTTGGCTTTCTCGTTATCTTTTTCTCCTGTCCTCTAGGCAAGAGCTGGCTCTGATGCAGTTTTGCAACCTTTACATAGACCAATTAAGGAAAAAAGTTGGAAAATTTGTTGCAACTCTAGTGTGACATATAACCAGACAGCTGAAGCCTCTTTCTCTTAATCAGTCTTTACTTATTTTAAGGCATTTACCCCTTAGCCAGTATCTTCTTACCCCAACACATATAGGCATTCACTGTCCTCTATCCAACAGCTAGGTAAGTCCTTGAGTAATTATGTGCCTCTGATTCTGGACTCTGAGGTTATCTTCTTCTCCATTGGCTGCAGTCCTGAGTGCATAGTTTCAAACAGTGAATCATCCAGGGAGCAGGCATTTGTTGATTTTGAAGCTGATCAGCTCTACCACTGATATCACCTAGAATTAACACACACACACATGCACACACCCATTAGAACTGGGAATATCACCAGAATCCTGCCTCAGTTTTATAGCTGATGATATTGATGTCCAGAGAAGAAAAGTGACAGGACCAAGGTCTCACAGCCAGCAGATGTCATCACCAGAATTTAAGGCCAGGAGCCTGTGTTCTAAACATATGCTTCTCAAGCCTCAGTAGGTCTGGAGTGGGACCTGAAGTCCTGCAATGCTAGCCAGCTGTGAGCCATTGTTGACGCTTCTGGCCCAAGGACTACACTTGGTGTAGGAAGTTTCTTCCTTCCAAATAGTACTCTCATGATATCACTCACAATGAAAGGCCTAGCTTCCAAATTCGTGAATTTGATTTTCCTGGCAAGATCATATTCCCTTTCTATCCCCTCATCTTCTTCCTCTATTTGCCACATACCATTGCCACACCAACCACCTGTAGCTGCCTGAAGGCACCCTGCTCTCATGCCTTCATCCCTTCACAGGTTGTGTCCTCACCCTGGAATGTCTTTCTCCCATTTTACAAGATTGTGGGATCTTTTTTATTTTTTCTTATTAGACCCAAAGGTCCTTCCTCCTAGAGTATTCCCTAACTCCTCTTCCCCCAGTCTCAGCAGCATTAAGAGGTCCTTTTTTGTGCTCTTAGCACCCTCTTTGCTTCTGAATGTCATAGTTCCTGTCTCTGCAGCCATTGTTCTTTTCTTTTCTGGATCTATCACCAAACTCTAAGCTTCTTGAGGGTAGGGAAGGGATCAAAGCACATGGTTTGCTCATCTCTGTATCTCTAAAATTTAACGTAGTCCCTGACATATACATAATTAATGCACAGAGAATAAAGAAGGGAGGACGGGAAAAAGAAATCTTCTCTCCTCATGTTCTTTGAAACAGTTTTCTACAATAATTTAAACTCTTCTTCTGAGTCCACTTGCCCATGAACTCAGATGAAATATTCTCCATCTCTAGATAAATTGGGCTACCAAGAACTGTCTAGTGGCCAGTCATCTGACCTCTAGGATTATCTGTTCTCATCCTCCATTTCAGCCACATCCTAAGAACATCCTCTTTGCATTCTCCATGCTCATACTTACAGTTTCCCCCGAAACACCCTACACAAAGTCTCACCTCTGGCTAGAGTTCAGGCTCCTCTCTCTGTCTGAAATGCCTTCCACTCTCCAGTGATCTACGTTCCAAAACCCTGCCCACATAGGCTTAATCACCTCTCATCCCTAGGTAGAATGGATGCTTCTTCCACAGTATTTTCAGAATTATCTGTTGACTGGATTAACTTAGGTTTTTGTCTGGAAATGTGTCTCTCTACTAAATTATAATCTTCTGAAAGTCAGAGATGGTATTCTTATTTATCCCTGTATCCTTCCCTCATTTATGCCCAGCAAAGCACCCTACTCAGAGAAGTCATTCAGTGCATAAATGAACAGGACTTACCTACAGGTAAGAAATGGAAATGGAAACATGCTTTGGCAGGATATATTTACATGTGGCTTGATTCAGACCCAGTTTGTAGAATTTACTTCAATTCCTTAGATTCACTTCAAGCAAGGTTTTCTGAATTGCACAACTCGTTAAGTGTCTGTGTTAAATCCTATAGGAAATCATAGCCAAATTGGATAATGTGCCTGCCTTCATGGACCTCACATTCTCATGAAAATAAAAGAATATGCTTATAAGTAGCTATTATAAAAACACAGTGTGGAACAGATTAAAAACAACATACCCCTTATATTTAATTTTTGATCCATTTTGAGTTGATTTTTGTATAAGGTGTGAGGTAAGGGTCCTCATTCTTGTATTGTGAAAGGAGACCTGTTTTTTTTTTTTCCCAGCACCATCTGTTGAAGAAACCATTCTTCCTCAGTTGAGTAGTCTTTGCCCTTTTGTAAAAAAGTCAGTTGGCCGTAATTGTGAGGGATGATTTCTGAGCTCTCAGTTAGCTTCCATTTGTCTGTAGGTCTGCCCTTGTGCCAGTGCCAGGCTATTTCTATTACTGTGGCTTTGTAATAAGTTTTAAGATTGGGAAGGGTGGGTCCTTCAACTTTGTTCTTCTTTTTCAAGTTGTCTTTGCCTTTCTGAGCTCCTTACCCTTCCACATAAATTTGATGATTGGCTTTTCCATTTCTGCAAAGAAGGTTCTTGGAATTTTTATTGAGATTACATTGAACCTATAAATTGCTTTGGGCAAGATTGATATCTTTTTTTTTTTTTTTTTTGCTACCAAAGTGATTTGGACTTTTTTATTGTTTACGTATTTTTTTATATAAGAAAACAAACAATATACTTAGAACCACCAACAATGGATATCTTAGCTTAACTATAGGCATATTTGACTAAAGTATCCATATAATCATTGTAAAACCTGTGTTTGCGCAGTAAGTTTCATAAACCAATTTAACATTAAGGCAGCAGGGAAAAAAATCTACATATTCGGATAGCAGAGTTCTTAAATTCTAAGTATTGAAAACTTACTTAGATACCATTTGATCAGCTGTCAAAACTGTGAAAGTTCTCATAATATAAAGTAGAAAATTCTTACAAATATATGCATTGCCATAATAATGACCTGTGTTACTAAATATTTTCCTTATTTTGGGAAAATATGATGATACAAATATTTTTACAATTAACATATGGAAATCTTAACTACCTCAAATGAATATCTTAGTTAGCTTATCCATAGGCATATTAAAAAAAAAAAATCTAAGTAATCATCGTAAAGCCTGTTTGCACAATATGTTTCATAAACCAATTTAAAATTAAAGCAAAGAAAGAAAAAATCTATTAACACTAATATTTAGACTTCCAGTCCATGGGCAGAGAATGTTTTCCACTTATTTAGATCTTCTTTGACTTCTTTTAGCAATGTTTTGTAGTTTTCTATACATATCCTTAACATCTTTGGTTAGATTTATTAACTAGATATTTGCTTCTTTTAGCAATGTTTTGTAGTTTTCTATACATATCCTTAACATCTTTGGTTAGATTTATTAACTAGATATTTGCTTCTTTTAGTTGCTGTTGTAAATGTAGTTCTTCTGATTGTTCATTGCTTGTGTATTATAATACAGTTGATTTTTTAGTGTTAATCTTGTACCCTGCCACTTTGCTGACTTTGTTTATTAGCTCTAGGAATGTTGTGGATTTTTCAGGTTTTTCTGTAAATGGAATCATTTCATCTGCAAACAGGAAAAGTTTTACTTCTTCCTTTACAATTTGGAGACCTTTTATTTCTTTTTTCTTACCTCATTGCTCTGGCTAGAACTTTCGGTGCAATGTTGAAAATCACCTATGAAAATGGACATCTTTATCTTGTCCCTGATCTTAGAGGGAATGCTGTCAGTCTTTCACCATTAAGTAGGATATTAGCTGTGGGTTTTTCATGTACATCTTTATCATGTTGAGGAAGTTTCTTTCTATTCCTAGTGTTCTAAGTATTTTTATGAAGAAGGGGTGGTGGATTTTGTCAAATGACTTTTCTGCATCAGTTGAAATGTGTGATGTTTTTTTCCCTTCATTGTGTTAATGTAGTGTGTTACATCAATTGATTTTTTTATGTTGAACTGCTCTTGCATACCAGAGATAAATCCCAATTGATGACGGTGCATAATTGTTTCAGTGATCCAGAACTGTCTTTTTATAAGAGTAAGAACTATCACACTCCTAGGAGAAAATGCTGGGAAGCATCTTCAGGAGCTTGTGCTTGGCAATGGTTACTTAGACCTTACACTCAAGGTGCAAGTAAAAAAAAGATACTTATTTATATGTATATATACACACACGCGTTTATTTATATGTAAAAAAAAATATATATATACACACATATATATTCGTGTGTATATATATATATATATGTAGACACTCATCAAAATTTAAAAAAAAAATTGTGTATCAAAGGACTTTATCATGAAAGGAAAACTACAACCTACACAATGGGCAAAAATATTTGGAAACCACATATCTGATAAAGGTTTAATATCCAGAATGTATAAATAAATCTTCTAACTTAAGAGCAAAAATACAAACAACCCAATTTAAAAATGGGCAAAAGACTTGACTAGATATATCTCCAATGAAGATATACAAATGGCCAGAAATTACATACATATAGACTCTATATCATTAGCCATCAGGGAAATGCAAACAATACCACAATGTGATATCATTTCATACACATTAGAATAAGTGCTTAAAAAAAGAGTACAGTTGTTGGAGAGGATGTAGAGAAATAGAAACACTCATTCATTGTGGTGCAAATGTAAAATGGAGTAGTCACTGTGCAAGACAGTTTGGCAGTTCCTCAGAAACTTAACTATAGAGTTACTATATGACCCAGTAATCTCATTGTTAAGTATATACCCCAAAGAATTAAAAGCAGGGACTTGAAAAGTTATTTGCACACTGATGTTTATAGCAGCATTATTCACACTTGCCAAAAGATGGAAGCAACCCAAGTGTCCATCAACCAATGAATGGATAAACAAAGCGTGATATATACACACAATGAAATGTTATTCAGCAGTAAAAAAGAATGAAGTCCTGATACATGTGACAACATAGATGAACCTTGAAGACACTATGTTGAATGAAATAACCTGACACAAAAGGACAAATATTATCTGATCTTACTGATATGAAATAATTAGAATAAGAAAACTCATAGAGTCAGAATCAAGAATATAGGTTTCCAGGGGACAGGGTGGGAATAGGGAATGGGAAGTTAAGGCTTAAAATGTACAAAATTCTGATTTGGAATGATAGAAGTGTTTTGGTAGTGGATGAGTGGTGATGGTAGTGCAACATTGTAAATGTAATTAGCAGCACTGAAATATATATATGAATTTTATTAAAAGGGGGAAATGCTAAAATATATGTAACAGAATAAAAAATTTTAAAAAATTCCAGGGAACTACACTACCAAAACAGTGAACTTAAGTTAAACCATGGCTTATAGTTAATAGTACAATTATATAAATGTGTTTTTACCCATTGTAGCAAATATTCCATGCCAATACAAGGTGTTAATAATAGGGTATATGGGAATCCAGTATTTTATGCATGATTGTTTTATAAAAGTAGATCTTCTGTAATAAAAAAAGTACCTCATGCCTGGAGAACAGGCATTTTAGAAAGGCATTTTAGAAAAGAGTTTCAAGAGATACATCATGGAAGAGTTGACTTTTTAGCTGAGCCTCATAGAATCAGTAGAAAGTTAGAGAAAGAGGGGTGCTTAGGCAGAAGAATCTTCATGGTAAAAAAAACCCAGGAGGATGGGAAATTTAGAATAATCCCAGGAATTAGAGAGCAGTGGAGTTAGGCTGAATATGAGTTGGAAACCAAAACCTGGTGTAGTGACAGGGATACGTTTGCAAAGGTGAGATGCAGACTTCAGAGAAAGATGGGGCTCTGAAGACTGTGAGAACCACCAAGCCTGTGTCAGCCACAGAAACAGAAACTGCCCTCTACACCGGACTGGCTGTTTTGGGGAGCCCCTTACGACATGATGGATGGTCTCCCCGTTTTGCCTTCTAACAGGAATTAGAATTTGGGAGAAATTATGGAAAAACTGACCTCCAGATTCTGTACATATTCAGGTCTTAGATCTATCAAGTAGCTTAGCTTTCCTTTAAGAAGGTCCTCCTTCTGTGGAACACACAGCCAAAGCATTGATCATCATGCCTTAAAGTTTTTTCATAATATGTCAATTAGAAGCATCATTCCTCCCAAGTGATAGGGGAGGAGGAGCAAAGTGAAGGAGATAGTGCTGTGAAGAATATGTAACTGCTCTGATGCATGGGTGAACTTGGCCGAGTATTCCTGGTCCTGTACCATAGTCTAACTCAGTTTGTTTTTCCATGAGCTCCAGCACTGGTACAAAACACAGGGCTGACTAAGACATGAGATCTTTGGTGTGCTGGCCACAGCTGATACGGATTCATGAGGATTGAGTATTTGCATCTCTTCCCAACTTTGTATTCAGTGATGTCACACTGGTAACTTGAAAATTGGCTATGGTGCATGAATGAAACAGCCAAATGCTACAAATTAAGGCTTATTTTCTTTGGAAATCCAGTTGTTAAATGTTCACTAGCACATCAATGGATGGGATGAGAATAATCCAGGACCAAAGCAAAGAAGGGCTTAGGGAAAGCCTGAAAATGTCATCAGAGAGCCATATTGTACTCCTTTCCAGAATAGACTACTCTTCATCTCTTTGAGGACAGAAAGTGAACACTCGGAGTACTTTGTTTTAGTTCCATAAAATGCAGTACTGAACAATGCAAATAAGTAATTAGCCTTGATTCTCCTCATGGATATTGTCTTATTGTAAAGCAGCTTTCTTGAAGTTCTATATATGTGTGATCTCGTGCTAAGTCTCTACAGAAACTATTTGGCAATATGGCCCGATGCACGTGGGGCAAGTGGCAGCAAGACACTAATGTACGTAACCACTCATTCACTATTCCATCTATTCATTATTCATTCAGTATGAATTGATTACGCATTTAGTGAGCCAGGGTAAAAGTAGAATACCCTTTGAAATAACGTAGAATTAGGTTCAAGCTGTTGCATCTCCATGTACTGATGTGGGGTTTTGGAAAAGCCATTTAGCATATTCAAGCCTCAATTTTATAGATATGCAAAAATGAGGTTAATGATTCCTATTTTTCAGGGTTATTGTTAGGTTGAGATGAAGAGTGATATTTAAAATACACTTAATAGAGTACCTAATATATGGTGGGCATTCGCTACATAATGTGTAATATTATTTTTGTAATAAATCATTCAGTCATTTGTGTGTCCATTTATTAATTCAATAACTATTTCACCTTTAAACCCATAGTGCTCAACTGTGTTAGACTGTGTGAGAAGAAAATAAGATACAATTCCTCCATCTAATTGCTGATCACCCAATGAAGGGACTTCGAATATGCTGGACATTTATGGATCTTGGTCTTGCATTTAGTCCTGTGTGGCTTTTTAACTGGTACAGTGGAAAGAATAACAAGTTGTCATTCTTTGTGCCAGCTTTGCCATGGATTTGCCATTTGACTTTGGTAGTCACAGACTGTGAACTTCAGATTCTTCTTTTTAAACAGGGTATGAGGAAGAACATAATTTTCGAGCTAGAAAGGACCCTAGAATCATCTAGTCTGATGTATAAGTGAAGACTGAGGACCACCGAAGCTACAAAAGTTGGCCAGTGTCACTCAGTGAATTAGTGGCAAGATATAAATTACAACCCTAAATATGTCTTAAGACATTTTCCAGCTCAAAATTCATGTTTCCGTGGCCTTTTAAACACTAATAACTTAGAGCATTAAGTATGATTGAAACAATTTGCAAATGGCATTTAAAGTGAATTGAATTTTCTTTTCACAATTGATATGAACTTCAGTCATGTTCGCCATCACATTCCGTTTATTTTCATGTCTTGGGCAGCCACTTTTCATTTATAGTAGGATATGAAATGAGAATACAGAATGTGCAGTTATGTCATACTGTCTCATAAGAAATATTTCTAATATTTATAGATTGTTACTATTATTTGCTGAGCTCTGTGTTATTAAAGTTTAAAGGGACACAAAGAGTTTATGAAGCTCTGAAGTCCAAGAATGCCCAGGATGGAGAATGTTCCTGCCTTGAAGGAGGTTGCAATATAGGCGGTTTGTAGGGAAAGTATCAGGCGTATAGGGTTCAAGTGAGGCAGTAGTAAGTGAGATGTGCAGTCAGATGACCTGAAGTGTGTCTGTTGAGGACCAACTTTCAGGTAGATCAGAGAGGAGAGATTTGTATATGAGAATGTAAGTTTTATAAAGGCAGGGACTTTTCTCATCTTGTTTATTGCTGTATTTCAAGGACTGAAAGAATTTCTGCATCAACACATATTTCCTTATTTGAATGAATGAATGCATGCATGAGAAATCAGTTCTGGGTGCTAAAGGGTAAAGGCTCGGTCATTGTGTTAGTTGTTGGGTGGGATTCTAGCGTCAGCTCATGGATGACTGTCAGGGGTATAAGCACTAAAGCTATTATCTGGACAGCTAATTCTCTGCTGAAAGTTACTTCTCCCCTGAATGGCACCCCTAATATTTATTGAACTTAAAGAAAGCAAACCCTGTTCTTTATCTCTTCAGGTTTAGCCGATACCCAGCTGTGCTGCAACTCCCATGAACTTCAGTTGGAGAATTGGGTCCTCACCTGGGAAACCAGGTCAGGCTGATCCTCAGAATCCTGTACTCTCTCTACCTTACCGTTCCATGGTCCTGATTAGAACTTTAATTAAATGAAACTCACAAAATGAGTTGCCAATTAAAGAGCCTCATACTTTTTATTTGGACACACAGGACAATGAAATCCAACCTTTTAAAACAATTTCCAACAAAGCATTGCAACCACAGCAAAAAAACAAGATTTTTCTGCTTTAATTCCATGAAGTGAATCAGTCATAAAAGCCCATTTAGGTCATCAAGTTGAACCATTTGATGCAGCTTCATTATCTCTCAGATGGTGGTGAATAAATAGTGACTAAATATAGCTTCTAGTTAAAGGAGATGTGGTGGAATTTTGGTGAAATATATGGAATAATTTGAATACAGATGTAACAACAACAGCATCTACAATTTATTCTTCCTGTACTCTGTACCAAGCACCATATTGAGGCTTTATGTAACCATCCTGACCTTCACAACAGCACTTCTGGGTAGTTATTATTGCCCTGTTTCCATAGTAGAAGCTGTGCCTTAAAGTGTTTGATTGACATTGATAAGCTCATGTGTTTAATAAGTATCATAGCTGGGATTTGGACCTATTCTGAATGACCGGACACTGTTGTGTCAAGTCAGTGTATGTGAGAGAGTTCACTTAGCATTGAGAAAAGAAAGGCATTCTTCTTTTGATGGGCAGTTACAGAGAATTCTCAGACAGGCATGAATCCTTTGGATAAAGAATTCACAGAATAAGTTGACTTGAAAATATAAAAGGACCCAATTAGACTGGGGGCAAAACAAAAGTGCAGACCTGAGAGGCAGAGGTGTAACATAAGCCATTTTAAAGCTCTGCTTGAGAGTCTTGCTATATCTGGGTTAAATGTGTTACAAAACATTATGTTGTGGAAGTGGGTTGAAGTCCTTTAAAAAAAAGTACAATCAGTGTCAAAGATGAGGTCATAGATTTTCGGAGAGGCCACAGCAGCAAGCAACAGCACTAGCTGTTGTAAGGACAACACTAAACTGGGGAGGGCAAGCATTTTAGAATGAGTTATGAAAGAGACTGGAACTTTTCCTTATTGGGCGCTTACCAACCCCACGGAAAGTCCAAAGCGCTTGTAGGAGACCAGAAATCTCGTATCTCAGATTATCTCTGGGGCTCAGATACCAAAAAGGAAGGAGCTCTTAGCTTTCAAGACCAGAGTTTATCATCATAAATATAATCTATTGTTATTTAAATTAGAGATGGTTGTATTATATTCAGCAAGTAGGTTTAAAAAAAAGAAAAACATAGAGTCTCTAAAAGCAATATATGTTCTACCATTTCCCCATAAGAATTGTTCCAGGAAGCCTCTAATTGTATTTGCAATACTTTATGATAATGAACTATCAATATGGAAAAGGAAGATGATGGTAAAAGGATAGGTTAGAGTTTGGGGACATATTAGTATAAAAAATTGTGTCGTGAAGTGTTCCACACTTGCTAGCCATGAGTCATTTCCAGCTGCCAGTGTGATAAGAGTCTTTGCAGGTGCTGTTCCCTCTGCATGGCGTGGTCTCTTCTGCACCCACCCCTCTTCTTATAAACCCCATTCTTCATTTCCCTAACTCCTTCTTCTCTTTCATGCTTCAGGTTGAATGTTACTTCCTCAGGAGGTTTCATATTCCTTCTAGACTAGTTTATATTCCATGCTTTATAAAGCTCTATTATTAATCTCTATTTTTCCTTTATATTAAGCCATAATACTAGTGTTTACTATGTGGTGCTAACTATGTAAGGAACATTTTTCTAAGCACTTGATATGTTTTATTTCATTTAATCCTCTCAATAACCCTATGAGTATATATAGTCACATTTTAACTAAACCAAGCCACAATCAATTACAAGATAAACAGCCAATCATGAACAAATACTAGGCATTATGAATCATGATTTCAGGATGTTAAAATATGGAAAGCTTGTGTATATGTCTTCTAATTAATTAAGTACCACATTATTATCACCATTTTACAGATGAGGAAACTAAATTTCAGGAAGGTTAATGGATTTTCCTAAAGTCACACATCTAGAAAGTGACTGAGTCTAGGTTTGATTGCGACTGTATTATTTGCTGCTTTATCTGCAAACCCCGTAAACGCTTGATTTTTAATAATGGGGAATGAAGTAAATGAATAAAAGATGAAATACTTGATTTGGAGACAAATTCCATTGTTTTCACTCCTAACTTTGCAGTTTACTTATGATATGACCTCTGACAAGTCACTTTGTCTTTCTGGGCTTCAGTTTCTCCATTTACAATATAAGGGTGTTTGCGCTACATTTTCTGCAAGTACCCTCCAGCTTTGACATTCCATCTACTGTTAATCTGTATTGCAAGCCAGTGGTATACCCAACTCTGGCTTTGCAGGATGTAGAAAGAAGATAATAAATGCTTCCTGCTTTCACAAAGGGCCTTTGGTGTGCATGCGTGCATGCACACATACACACACACAGGAAACTAGGACAAGCACAAGCATCCACACTTGGGCTCTGGATTCAGATAGACCAGGATTCAAATCTCGACCCCTCCATTTAGGACCTGCTCAACCTGTGACACTTTGCTTACCTTATGGCACCTCTGTTTTTCTCAGAAGTAAAATCCTCAGAGGGTTGTTATTAGGATTGAACTAGGTGAAGCATATAAAGTGCTTAGCATATGCCTGCACATAAAATTCAATAAACATCAGCTATTGTAGTTGTGGTCAAAACATAGACTGCGTGAAATTAATATTGTAGGATTATAAAGAAAAGGGCAGTGACCATGAACCTTAACCGTCAGGGAAGACTCCCTGGAGGGGGAGGGACTGGAGTTGGATCATAAAACAAAAGAGTGATTGTGTGAAAGCTACTCTGTCCAAACCAGTAGCTGCTAGCCATGCATGGCTATTTAAATTAAAATGTAAATTAATTAAAATGAAATAAAGTTTAAAATTCAGTTCCTCAGTCTTACTGAGTGACCACATGTGACTAGTGATGGCCATATTGCGGAGCACAGATAGTGGGCATTTCCGTTATCACAGGTCCTATCAGACAGTGTTGTGACAGAGAGTGAAAAGTGGAATTATATTTCATTCATCCAAAATATTAATATTGAGTTGCAGTGCTGTGCTAGTTACTGTGCTCTATGCTGGGATTCAGCAGAGAGCAAAACTAGCCCAGTGCCTGGCTTTATACAGTTTGCATTCTAGTACAGAGATCCTATGGCTTGCAAAACCTAAAACATTATCTGGCACTTTTAGATAAAGTTTACCAACCCCTAGTCTAGTGAATGCCTTGGTATCTGAGTTGAAGTTTGGTATTCATTTTTTCATATCTGTATTCATTTAACATCCAACAGGTATTTTTCAAGCACCTAATTTAAGCAGAATGTCAGACACTGATAGAATAAACAAAACATATGAAAATCTCTGCCATCATGGAGCTCATATTCTCCTAGGGACAGAAGGGAAACGTATGTAGTAGTAAATAAGTACTACTAAATGAACATGTTAGAAGATGATAAGTGTTATGAAAAAGACGTGCTGCAGGAAGAGGGGGCTGTGATGCTGAGGAGGAGGTGGTTGCAATTTAGCAGGCTATTCAGGGTAGGAATCAGTGAAAAGGTGGGGAGCAAAGCATGGTTTGTGGATGTCTGGGGGGATGTAGTCCAGCTGGAGGGGACAGTCAATGCAAAGACCTTAAGGAGAAACTGAGCCATATGTGAACAGCATGAGGAGAGTGTAGTCAGAAATCCAAAATCCAGGTGTCAGCAAAGCTATGCTTTCTCCCAGAAGTCTGTAGCATTCTGGTGCTGGTTTATCACAATCCGTGAGGTTCCTTGGCTTACATCTCTGCCTCCCTATCACATGGTGATCTCTTGTTCCTTGTGTCGGTGCTTCTGATTTCTGCTGACTTCCAGCTTCTTCCTGGTTGGCCTTCTCTAACTTCTCTTTATAAACCTTCCAGAGTATGGATCAAAACCCACCCTGATCAGTTGGGCCACACCTTAACTAAAAATAAAATTTTTGAAAAGTCTCATTTACCCTGGGTTCACACCCACTTAATGTTAAGATTAGACTGTCTTTTGCTGACATACATAAATAATTTAGTCTGCCTGAGGGAGCTGCTGAGGGATTCTGAGCAGAGGGGTGGTGTCATCTGATTTATGCTTTAACAGGATTACTCTGGCCACAGTGTTGAGGCTAATCGGCAGGGATGGGTAATCTGGAGCAGGGAGACTGGTTAGAGGACTCATGTGACAATCCAGGCCAAAGGCGATGGTGGCTTGGGCCAGGGTGGTAGAGTGCAAGAGGAGAGAAGTGATTGGAAACCAGATAATGCATTTCATTCAAGCCGGTTATTTAGTGAGACCAATTATATGTCTGACATTGGGCTTAGTAGTGTGGAGAGTGAGCAAAAGACGCTGCACTCTCTGCCCCTTGTATCTTCCTGTCTAGCAAATTGACACCATAGTGTGACATCAGAATGTAGAGTCCATATACTGGGGCCCCACATATGTGTGATCAGTATGCCCAGATTTTACACTGTCTCTAAAGATCAGACCTATGAGAAGAGGACATCGATGTCTGGGATGAGAGGTGAAGGGAGACAGTGAAACAAGTATGTGATGTGAGTAAGGGAGCTGATGGCGTTTTGGTTACTTCATGACCCTGGGTTATGCGAAGCATGGCTAATTCTAGAGTGAGCCTAGTGAGCAAACTTAAAGGAGGCACTCACTGTTGGATCCCAACCCAATACTTTCATGACCTTGAGAGTGCTCTCTTAAATTTTTCACCCTAAATATGTTACTCACCTATCCCTAGTCCTGGCCCTGATATCAGTTAAAATATTCTGTATAAGTCTTTAGCTTGTTCCAGGTTTGTGGACTCTTTGGAGTGAGAACGTTATGAATTCATGACAGTTGTCTCTCTATACCTCCTCCTGGAGGCGGTCTCAGAGACTCTCCTGCAGTGTTAAATTGGGAGATATGGGGTTGTTATAGAACAAAGAATTCCAGGCGTGAGGGGAAGGCACAGCTCATCTAGCCCAACCCCTCCACTCTATGCCTGGTAAGGTTAGGGCCTTGCCCAAGTTGCTCACTCAGCACCAGAGCAGGTGTCTGCCAGCTGCTACGCCTATACTTGGTTTCCCTACCTCTTGGAATCATTTGAGGCAGGCAAGGCATTTTATCCCAGATGCCAACTCAATCCCTTCCTTCTGGAGTTTCTTACAAAGTATTAAGGAAGTATTGGCTTCTGGCAGTACTTTTTTGGGTTTGTCTTGCAGGGTTATGACCAAAAAGTACATTCTTTCATGCAAACGAATGTTTTATGCATGGCAACTGGGGCATGGCATGGCCCCCAAAAGGTTTATTAATGTCTTCCTTTCACCAATATTGACTGAGCCCCAAGACTAAGCCAGTCACCAGGGAGAGAAGCAGAAGGGACCCTATCCTATATATAGCACCTGGCGGACCTCCTAATCAAGCCATATTTATGCTGGCCTCTCATGTGTTTTTAGAGATGCTGTAAGAGTGGAGTTGAAAGGGTTTAGGTTTTGAAGTCATGCAGACCTGGTTTAAAATCTTGGCTCTGCTTCTTGCTGTTGCCTCAATTTCCTGCTCTTTTTTTTTTTTTTTTTTTACATGGTCAGGCATCGAGAATCGAACCCGGGTCCTCTGGCATGGCAGGCAAGCATTCTTGCCTGCTGAGCCACCGTGGCCCCCCCTTCCTGCTCTTTTTTAATAAGAGCTAAAGGTATTCACCTTCACTGCTACTGTAAAGATTATATTCAGTACAAAGTACCTGCTGCATTATACGGCATATACAAGTTTTCAACAAATGGAAATTATTAACTTGGGCAAAGAAAAAAGCAAAAAAACCCAGGTGTTGGCAATGCTTAACCCACAGAAGCCTTGATCGTGACAGAAGGGAAGGCATGATGACAGATTTCTGAACAGAAGGGGCCTCCACAAAACGATTTAAAGCATAGCATCTACACTCCCAGGGATGAATCTAGCCCTGGCACTATGGGATCAACAGTTCCTTCCTGACCAAAAAGGGGAAAGAAGTATAATTAATAAAGTATCAGTGGCAGAGAGAGTTTAAATGGAGTCAAGAGGCTACTCTGGAGGTTGTTCATATGCAAGCTTCAGTTAGACCCTTGCTACCTGCCAAACCCCAACCAGGACCATTCCAGCCAATCCTGAAGAACACCTAGGGCAATATATAAGAGTCCACAAAGGTTCCATGCACTAGAAGTACTTTCCAGAAACCTACAACCTCCAGATGGGACCCTGAACCAGATAAGTCCTGAAACCTAGAGGGCCCAGCCTCTCCAGAACATCAGATAGTTCCATCTCCCTCCTTAGAATGGTCATAGCCCAAATACCTCTAAAGAGAGGGATGGAAAGATCAAAGGTGATGATGGAATTATGAAGTGAAGATAGGATTTAACAGATGAATATGAATGTTGAATTATTAAATTGATATCTCTTTCAGTTTCCAATATCTTAGAACAGCTAGAAGTAAACACTTAAAATTGTGAAATTGTAACCCATGTCAAACTCTGAAATATGTTCTACAACTAAATGTGGTGCTGTGCTTTGAAATTTATTGCTTTTTTGTATGTATGTTATTTTTCACAAAAGAAGAAGGAAAAGAAATTGATTGTGATGATAAAAATATTTAAGCCTTCTAGCCTCCTATATTCTGGAGCAGCTAGAAGGAAAAAAATCTGAGAGGATCATATGGTAGCCCATGACAAACTCTGGAATCTGTCTTGTAACTATTATTGAAGAGTGCTTTGAAAACTATTGCTTTTTAATTTCTTTGCTTGGTATATATGTCATACTATACAATAGCAAAGTTAGAAAAAAAAAAAGCATACTATCTAGAAGTATCACTAGCTTTTTCTGATTGCTCAATGCCATGACTAGGTAGCCTGCCCATTACATTTACCCTGTTCTCTCTCCTCTCTCTTGACTGAAGGCAATTTTCATTTCAATGTAGATGATTAAAGACCTTTAAATAGAAGGAGGGCTGTGTGTGTGTTCCAGCCATTTTGTTATGGTGTGGAGTGGACTCTTCATTAAAACTTCCCCAGAGGGATTTCTGTCAGGCAACAGAGTGTATGTGGGGTTGAGGGGTTGAGGGGAAAGGGTTTGTGTTTTATGCTGATCACTGCAAAACTCTCCCTCAGGACAGGACATTCAGGAATCCAAGATGCTCTATATGAGTCAGGCCTAATCAGATGGCCTTGCCCTCCACAGCATGAACAACTGGCCACTGTTGTGACCAGGGATGGACACAACAGCAGAAGCTAATTCCCTAGTGAAGCTGGGTGCAAGCCACTAGGACACACATTGCTTCATTTTAATGATTATGATTCTCCATCATATACCAGTAAATGTACTGTAAAATGTTTTGTAAAAGAATGCGAGTTGTAGTAGGGGGACCTACGCTGTTCTGCAGTTAAGTCACTGCCAGTATGTGGGGGCTGCCGGGGGCGCGTGGGGCTGGGCTGTGAGGCTGTGAAGTGTGTGTACGCATATGCAGTGGGGACAGAGGGAGTGGAATGGATGGCAAGGAAAAGGAGAGGAGTTGGAGGGTGTGGGAAAGAAGGAAGAGAAGAGGAGAGGAAGGAAAGAAAGAGGAGGGAGGAGAGGGGAAAAAGGAAAATGAGAGAAATAAGAGAGATGAAGAAAGGGGGAATGGGTTAATGGGAAACGAGTGTATGCTTTGTTCTAAACACCTTTACATTGCCTATCTTATTCGATCTTAGAGTCAACCCTTTGGGTTAGACAGACTATATACTTTCATCTCTTATTCATGAATAAGGAATTTAAGATGGACCTAGGAATTTAATTGGGGCTGATACAGCTCTAAACTCAAGTTATTTTCACTGCAAATTGACATAAGAGAAAGAGGGACAGAGAAATGGACAGACAAAGGGAGCTATAGAGACAGACAAGCAGAACAAAGACAGAAAAACAGAGACCAAAGAGAAAAACTGAGCCATGTGGTGAAAGCACAAAGATTGAGAAATAAAGAGAAACAGAAATAGGCTAGAGAGAGAGAAGCATAAAACGAAACAAAAAAAAAAAAAAAAAAGAGAGAGAGAGGGAAAAGGGGGAGAACGAAGAGCAAGAAAATGAATTTGAGTATAATCACGAATGAGATTAGCAAAGTGAAAATGAGTTGAGTTCAGCTGAACTTACACATTATGTAAAATTTTATAGTATTCCAGATGGAAGGACCTGGAAATGACAGTTCTCCAGTTTCCCTGGGAAGCTTGCTGTGACGCTGGCCATCTGCCTGTAGCTCAGGCTGAGGTCACTCCAAGGAAGGGACCACTCTACAAAGAATGCAGACATCACATTCTATCTGCAGGTTTTCATTTTCCACACATTCCTGACTACAGAAAGTCGCTCGCCTTGTCTGGACTCCCTTGCTCCATGCCATCGATGACATGGGCAGGAAATGAAGTTATGGCCTGTTGTGTGCAGAGGGCACATCTGGGAAATCATGAGTCTTTTCGCTTTGATTTTATAAATGAAATTTGATGTTAAACTCACCAGCGTGGCTGATGCTTGGGGAAAATATCTAATGAGTCCATTTTGCAGAGTCAGGAACCCTTTTGCAAAATGAATAATTACCCTCTGCTTAATTTATTTTGTATATTTCACTTTGCTCTTTCAGGTTTTGCTCACATGGGGAACAACAGCATCATTAATCACCATGTGTTCCAAATAGCTTAAGTATATATTTCATCCTCATGGCATCCGTATGGATGAGAGAGGGGCGTCTTCTAGGTTAGAAGGATGGGCCCCAGAGAGATGAAGTGGCTTGAGAAAGGTAACTCAGCAACTCACGGGAAAACAAAGTTCCTGGGTCCCATCACATTGCCAACCACATCCATTGCCTCATCTCCTCCTACATCTCTTAAAGCTTATCAGAGGTCTGCGAGAGGCCAGGTAGGGTCGCCAAGATGAGTCACTTTGAGCAAAATCAAATGAGATGGGGAGGCTCTGCAGCTCGAGTCAGGCACACCTGGATTCAACTCCTGACTCCCGTCACATTTTGACCGTGTGACCTGGGTCCATCATTTATCTCCAGGGACATCCCTTTCCTCATCTCTTAAAATCAGGACATTAGCACCTGCTTGGCAGAGTGATTGGGCAGAGTAAACACGAAAGTATGGGGATCACATGCATCATGCAAGTGTGTCTTGGCGTTTCCCTTTTTCTCCAAGTTATAACCGAGTTGGCCAGGGGAGGAGACGGTCAAGAAAGACAGTTTGGCCAGCCAGCTCCCTGACAGTAATCACAGCAATCACAGGGAATATTTTCGAAGACTGGACTGGAAAGTGGGTCCTCTTCATGGTGTTCAGCGAGAGCCTCATTTTAGAAAGGAGGAAACTGAGTCTTGGCCAGAAAAAGGAAATTTTACAGTAGAGCCGTTAGGTGGCATATACAGAATTCAGAACTCCTTCCTGACTCCACCACAAGCCTTCTCTGCTTTGAACTGCCTTTCTTCACCCACAGCAGTTGGATTCAGCATTTTACAATGAGTGTTTTTGTAGAGAGGCTGGGGCAGTCCCATGGGTTGCCCCCACATCCCCTACTCAATGAGGGCTGGGACCAGCAGGACCTTGTATGTCTTCCCACTCTGCCTCCAGAGCCCCACTATGATCCAATGAAACAAAAGACCCACCTTTCTCATTTGCACTGTGAAAAACCTGCACTTTCACCTATTGTTCTGTGAATCTGCAAAGCTCGTATTCCTTCTTGAAAGGGAGGCCGTACAGCTTGGGGAGTCCTGGCACAACCTCTGGGGTGAGCGGGCTGGATTCAGATCATAGCTATGGCACTCTGGGTTTGTGACCTGAGGCAAGCAAGTTGCATGACATCTCTATGCCTCAGCCTTCTTGTCTAAGATGGGGTTAATCATAGAACCTTCTTATGCATAGATTGAAAGGATTCTATGCGTGGATATAAGTAAATAACTTAGAACACTACCTAGCACTTCACATTCTTTCTTTGTTCCTTCTTACTGTTGTTATTCTCCTCCCTCTCTGACATATCCCCCACCCTGGGAATCCCTCCCCCGGCCCCTGTGGCACTTTGCATACACTCCCTTCCCGAATCCTGAGTGTGATAGTGCTGGGTTTCCTTCTCCGTCTCCTCTACTTGTGTGTCAGCTGAGCAAATTGAATGGCTTCATCTCTGCACCCTGACCTCACCTGTGCTGGGCACAGGGCACCTATGCAGAGAATGGCAGCTATTGAAAGAAGTAAGGGCTGGGTCGGAGATGAGGCTGGGACCACAAAGGAAGGCAAAAGGGAGGAACTAACACAACAGAAAGGCCCATTGTGAACTGCAGCCGAGAGGGGCCCACATCTGGGAGGACACAAGCCTGGGGGTCTCAGCCTGGAGGACAGCAGCTGAGGGGCTGGTGTTGCTGGCACAACAACAACAACATTACTGTTTGCTGAATGCTGCCCACAGGACTTGCTATGATTGTTACTATATTACCTGCAATCCTCAAGACAGTGTTGTAACTTAAGTTTCAGGTCCCCGTTTTCTGATGAGGAATCTGAGGCCCAGAGAAGTCCAGTGATTTATCCACACCACAGAGTCACTACCTGGAAATTGATAATTCAGTCTCAGATCTCTTTGGTTTCCTGCTGATGCCCTTTCCCCTTCACCAGAAAGCTTCCCCTGGCTCCCCAACCCCCTCCTAGGCTCCTCTGAGAGGCTGGATAAGACTGGGCTCTGGGTGAAGGGTGGCAAGTGTCCGAGAGTGCATCCATCCCCCAGCAGGCGCGGCTGTGTGCACCCGTGTTGACCATCCCTAGTTCACCAACAAGAGCCAGCTGCTTCCTGGTCGTGGCAAATGCCTGCATCTGTATCCACTCCAGGCCCTTAGTGAATTATCTTCACCTCCCTTCATCCTCAAATCAGCCACAATTTTGAGGAAATCATCTACCCCACATGCTTTTCTCCCAGACACTGATTTGTAGATAATTGCATGTATGGTGCACTCAGGGATGCCGGAGGCTCAGAAGAGAGGGAATGGAACAAGTGGAGGGGGGTGTCTTGGCTGAGACCCCGAAGTAGGGTCCCTGGAGTGGCCTGGCTGGCAGCCTCTCAGCAGTTAGGGCCATCCTGCATGGACTGCCCGCACAAGCTGAATCAACACCAATTAGTCCCCATGTAGCCTTGATTAAGGATGCTGATCTCCATCAGACCCAGACACAAGCCTGTGCCACCGAAACTTTTCAGTTTCTGATTATTTTTTTCTCCTTGCTCTCAGAGGCATGCTGATGAATGGCAATGAGGGGCCTGCATCTAAAATGCAGGCATCCGAGTTTCTCTCAAGTTCTTTGAGAAGAACAAGGCTGAGACATCTCACTCCAGCAGTGTAAGGAAGGAAGGGACATTAAGCAAGGTTTCTTAGATGTCACCAAGACCACCCTTCTCTCTGTACGGATAGTAGTTGAGTTCCAGAAAGGGATGGGCCCTGCCCCGGATCACAGAGCGCATTTGGCTGAATAGCCTTCTAAAGAAGTCTTCCTCACTTCGTAAAGGCCAAAATTTATTGTCTTGTTTCACTTTGATCATGGATCTCTCTCCACAGCCTCTGTTTCCCAAATCCCCAACATTGCCAAATATGCACACTTACTTCCCAATCTCCTGGGAGATGCTGGATTCACATTTCGAGCCATGGTTAATACCAGGAGACAGGACCATATGTGTTAGAGGAAGAGCCAAAGGATGCTTGGAAATCTCTGAGTACTACTTACTCATTTTTCAAATCGAAAGACTGAGGCCTAGAAAAGGAGAGTGACTTGTCCAAGGTTATAGTTAATTTGGGGTTAGGATTATAAAAATCATTCCCTGAGACACTGTTTATATTCAAAACTATACAAATGATCTCATTTCCTTACTTAATAATAGTTTTGCATCTTAATTTTCCCTCAGCAGCCTACTTTCTCTCGACCTCAGATTCCCGTTCTCCAGTGAGCCCCATCCTTCTCCAGTTCTCAGGCACAACTTTTTCTCAAGAAATAGGATCAGGGAAGAACTGTCAGAAGAAGTTTCATAGCATCTGCAGGAAATTCTGTTTTCCATGTGGAGCTCAAATGACCCTTTCCTTTAACAGTCAACCCAGGGCAGGTCAGAGCAGGAAAGTTATGCGGCAGGATACAATTAATAAGGCTGGAACTATGAAGGTCCTGAATGCTAGACGGAGGTGTATCCACTTTACCCGGAAAGCAACTAGAAGTCATTGAGGGCTTTGGGGCCAGGCCATGGATGCAGCTGGCCTTTGTAAAGATAACTTGCCATCAGTCAGATCAGATGGAGGTTACTTAAAGCGGGGTCACCAGTGACAAGACTTTTGCAACAGCACACATGTACAGTGTTGAGGACTGAAGCCAGGACCGTGTGGATCGAGACAGGAAACAGATACATCAGCAGCAACATTTCACTGTCAGCAATTTTAAGCATAAGCATTCTTTCCCTTTGTGACACATCTGTGAGTAGACTGATCTAGCCAAGATGCACTTGGCTAAAATAAATTAATAAATAAATAAGATGCCCTTAGCTAAAAACTTGGTTGAGATCTCTTCCACATGTCTCTCCTCTTCCTGCACCAGCTGCTACCTATCGCGTGTTTTTTTCATGGCTAAATGCAGGAGTGCAAGGGAGCAAGCCCAAACACAAGGCACACTTCAAGCCTGGGTTCCTATTGTGTCCACTCCCATCCCATTGGCCAAAGCAAGTCATATGCTGAGGACAAAGACAATGGGTGGGCAAGAAAGCCAAGGTGAGGATGTGAATGTATCGTGCAATTACAGAGAATGAGAGCTTGAGACCAGTAATTCAATTGCAGGGTCACTTAACTTTCCTTCAGCATCTCCTGTTCTCCCATTCCCATGCCCTCACTATCTGATGAAGACATTTCCTCTTCGAGTGGCTGGCCTTGTTTGAGAAGAGTCTGAGATCTAAGCATGGATGTTCAATTTACTTTTCACAACCTCGGCGTCGTGGGCAGCTTGCTCATCCTCTCCAAGCTTCAGCTTCATAATGTGTAAAGTGGAGCAAAAAACTTCTTCCTCCCGTTGTTGTCGTGGGTACCGGAAATCATTTAGGTAATTTCAGCACACAGTAGGTATTCAATTAGCTGAAATGATGATGCTGCCCTTGTGGGTCACCCGTGCTAGCGGGAAATCAATCAACAACCCTTCATTACAGTTATTATGAATTTATGACAATCCTCACTTAAAGTATTTGCATTTGAACAGGGTAAAATGGGAAGAGCAATGCTTTAGAAATCAGCTGGACGGCTACTAATTTAAATATGGACAGATTAGAGGTTCCTCATCCCTAATTCTCAACACATAATATTTGTTAATTGTGGCTCTCCTTGTTACAGTTGCCTTTGCAGTTGTGTTCGTTGTTGTGATATTTGTGGTGCCTTAAGAAAGCAGGAGCTTTGAAAAGCTGACTCTATGACCTTGGGCAAATCTGAGCTTTATTGTCCTTAATCCTACCAGGAGGATGTTAGTACTTTCCTCGTGGTATCAGTTATAGGATAACACCATTCCTAACACAAATCAAGCCCTTAGTAATATTATTCTCAGACCATGCCGCTCTACCACGTGCTGGCCCTGACCTGGGCTCCAGTGGCATAGAGGCAAAGAAGCCCAAGATGGTCCTCTCAGTTAGAACAGGAAAGGGTGCTGTGCTTTTTCTTCCAAGGACCCAGAGAGATTCTTTTCAAGCCACAGTGACAAGACGAGTAAATAGGAAAGTGAACAGCAGGCAGCCTCCCTGGCCTGTGATGGTAAGTGATGACTGAGTTGGAAGCAGGTGAAAATGGAATCATAAAGAGGGTGACAGGATGGGAGGAGGAGAGCCAGACAGCCAGGCGGACTTGGGAAGAAGGCTTTGCAACTATCTAGCATTCTCATGGGCAGAGGAAGCAGCAAACAATGGCTGATACCCTGGTCTATGTCTGTACTGTCTTTAGAAGGAGGAACCATAGCAAATGCAGTAGGCGTTATTGGTTCTGGGAACACGGGGGACAGCCTTGGATATTATTTCATTTGAGCCGCCTAAAATTTACAGATCAATTAAAACCCCTTTGACTTTGCAGAAGGTAGACTGTGGGACTGATACCATCCTTCATCCTAAGCCCCTTTTATTTGCACTGAAACAAACAGATGAATTGGCTCCTCCCATCCAAGGACAATAATAATAAAAACTAACAGCTATGATGTTTTCAGCAAGAAGAAATGTGCCAAAGACTGTACTGAGTGCTTTTCAAATGCATCACTTGATCTTTCCAGCAGATAAGTGATCTCAGCCTCTTTACAGATAAAGAAACCGACTCAGAGAGGCAAAGTGACTTCAAGTTTATACAAACTCTAAGTGGCAGATGCAGGATTTGAATCCAAAGCAGGGTGATTCCAGGGCCCACACTGAATTCACCATCCTGCCTGCCTTTTATGATTAACGTGAAGCCACTGACCACTTTGAAGTGGTTTAGGAACACACCACTTAAGATGAACTAGATTGGGAGGGCCACAGTGGCTCAGCAGGCAGAGTTTTCGCCTGCCATTCCAGAGGACCTGGGTTTGATTCCTGGTGCCTGTCCATGTAAAAAAAAAAAAAAAAAAAAAAAGATAAACTAGATTACACTTAATCCAGAGGGCAATTGTTTTTACCCAAGAGTTTAGGGAGTGAGGATGCAAATAACAGAAAATGAATCTCAGTAAATAGTCCGGGCATAAATAAACATTTTGAAAGCAACCCAACTTGACCATTACTGATAATACAGAGTTCTAATAACCAGCACAGCAAAAGATTACTCAATTGAATTCTTTTGTGGCAATCACTTTGATGAAGAGACCAAACTCTTTCTTTTTAAATTCTGTGTTATCAATTGCATATAAATGTATGTTTTTAATGTGCTTATGGGTATTTCAAATTCATTTAACATTTTCTTAAATTTCTGCTTGTAACTGTAATTCATTCTCATTATAGGAAACTTAGAAATGTCCAAAGAGTACAAAGGGAAAAAAATAATCTGAGAAAAGGCTGTCGGATGCATTGCAAGATTGAATGCCATTGGTACAATGGAAAGGACAATGAGGTAGTAGCCAAGAGCCCTGGGTTCTCATCCTGGCTGGCCCAGAGACTTGTCCAGTGACTTCAGCCAAATTCCTTTACTCTCTGAACTTTTCTGAAAAATGAAGCTGGGAAGATTTGAACTAGAGGGTATTTAAGGGCCATTCCTGCTCTAATGGGAAATAGAATTCTATTTTAGGCATTTCATCGGTATTCATGTTTACACTCTCTGTTTCCTTGGTGAATACCTGCCAGGAATGTAAGAAAGTTCTTTCTAGTCTTTACCAGAATCATCATTATTCTAAATGAAGTCATTCTGAATTATAATATCTTTATTTATTCACTAATGCATCCTTCCTTCCTTCCCTCTCCTCCTTCCTTTCTCCCTTCCTCCCTCCCTCTTCCTTCCTTCCAAAAATGAAACACCTACACTGTGTCAGGCCCTATATTGATTGTTGTGATACAGAAATAATTAACACAAGGTTTCTGTAATCAAGAAACTCTCAGTTTAGTGGAGAAAATAGGAAAAAAAAAAACCCAATCTCATTGGCATAGGCAATACTGTTGAAATGTATCCTTTCATTTATTTCTTCAACACTTAATTACTGAATATCCACTATATACCAGACAGTACAGGTGATGAGCAAGATGGGTACGAGTCCTTCAAGAAGCTTCCACCATCAAGGAGCTTGTAGTGACAGGACTGAGGTAGCACAGGTGTTCACAGCCAGTGTGTGGAAACCATGTCTACATGTGTCTCTGGGAGAGTCATCTTTGACAGCCTGGCTGCCCTGGGTGTGCAGAAGCAGGACTGAAGGAAAGAAGCACCCAGGATAAGAGTTAATCCTCAGATCTGGCTGTCAGAAGCTTTGCATCCTACAAGAAGGAAATGCTTTGTTGCAAATAGTGGAGCATTAGCTGAGCCAGCAGAATTAGAAACAGGAGTCAATGAGGCCAGTGGCTATGGCATTGATGGAGATCTTGCCGGAGACACTGGCCCAGCTACTAAGAATGATCACAGCTGTGGGTAAAGCCAGCAGTGTCCAGAGCAGAGGTTAGGGGTTTGAGAAGGCAAAGCAGACAGCAGACAGCTTGAGGACTGCCTCCTCTAGCTTCTGTTTTGTAGGTGGGGAAACTAAGGCCCAAGAGGAGGAAATTAATTGCCCAGTGTCCTTAGAGTTACTATGTGAATGTATACCAGGACCCAGTGACTGACTTGGAATGAGAGGGAAAGAATTTATTGATCATCTACTCTCTGTCTGCCTGAGCCATGAGCTTTACTGTCCTCTAATTTATTCTTACTTCGGCTCTGTGAGGTAGACTTTACTGTCACTCCTATTCGATAGATGAGAACATGGTGCCAAAGGGGTGAAATTAACTTCCCCAGGGCCACATCACCAGGAAGGGGGAGAGTGAGGACTGGAACCCAGGTCTCTCTGCCTCCAGAATGTGTGTGCTTTCCCTCTGCCTGGTTTCCTGTTCTGCAGGCAGCTGTATGAGGCCCCCGGGGTGGATGCCTCTCATTTGCAAAATACATATTTGTTGTATAACGTGTGTCAGCAATTAATGATCCATCCGGAGGCAGGGAAAATTGCCTAGTAAGCACACAAGGAGGAAAGAGAAAAATATAGTGACACCCTTTTGCTCAATAGATTTCTCATTCTCATAAATATTCACCAAAGAGGGGAGAAGGGGAGAAATGAACTGTGCCCTCTCCTCCAGCGACACTGACACCAGAGCTAGGACCCCCCGCCTTTGACCTTTCCATAAAGAAAGAGATGCCTCTCTCCCACCCCTCCATGCCCACCCCAGCCTGCCTTCCTGTCCCTTTGCCAGAGGTAACCACTTTACCTCTCCCGTTATGAATCACGAGGCCTGTGGCTTGTGGCAGATCATAAATCAGTCCTCGGAGTCTTGAGGACAAATCCCAGGACTTCTAATGTTTAATATTAGATGTGTTTAAAGTGGTGAATATTTCATGAAGGGACTGTTGCATTTCAACACACTGTTAGTGACTCCCTCTCCATCCCCCCTTTGGTAAATTATTCCCATCCAAATCTCAAGGATCTCAGCCCTTCCCCTCCATTTCCCTCACCTCTGGTGGTAGTCAGCCCATGGGGTTGCACATGCTTACATTTACACCATGCCCATTCCGTGGAGGCCGTGCAGAAGACAGTGTGCCGGGAGCAGGGTCACAGGGGGCACTCCTGCCTACAAGCAGCCCCTATTATGTATCAGGTCTCCAGACCAGAGAAGAGAAAAGGGAGATATCTCTTCCTCCTCCTCTTCCTCTCTCTCAACAATAGTATTCTGAAAATTTCGAATATCTTCACTGACTCTTTACACTCTATCTGACAGTACCATTCCAGTCCAGCCAACATTTTTTAAACCCAGGTTCTTTGACAGATACATACTAGGTGCTGGGAGTACAATGATTAACCAGAATTGCAACTATAAAATGCATTAGAGTGTTTTTAACACTCAGAATGCTTTGTATAATGTCAAATGTATTATGTTTATAGTTAATCAGTGAAAGCAGTAAGGTTATTTGACGATACAAACATTTTGACGTCAGGAGTTATGGATGAAGGTTGTAGAACCCATGTGACTGCAGTGTCCTGATGACTGTCAGATTTTGTTTTGTTTCACGATGTTAAGAAATCCTGATCCACAAGACATGTAGTTGTAAATAGCTTGAGTTTTTTAGCACCTCAACTCACAGTCTCAGTATCCTCCTCAATGAAACCAGAATGACAGGAGAAAATTTGTTTTCTGAGTCCTGTGTAAGATAAAGTTACCTGGTGACCTCAAGTAATTTGATGGTGCATTCCAGTGTCCTCATTTCTGGCATATAACATCTGTGTGTGTCTCCTTCATTTTTATTTTTGAAGAGATTTAAATATATGAGTTTTAAAGGGAAAGTAAAATCTAAAATTTTCAAAGTCTCTGAATCTCCCCCTTTTGTATCACACCTCTCTGTGGAATGTGGTTAGAACGCTCTTGGGTCAGGCCAATCAGAAGCCCTGTTGGAATCACACTCATGCATCTGTGTGTGGAAATGTGATCACCTGATATGAGAACTGATAGCAATAGTCTGGGATTGTATCAGAGCCTTAACAGATAGTTGAGTATTCATTCATCGTACACTTGTTGTGCACAGAAGCTATGCTAAGCTGTGGACTGAGTCAGGGCAGTGTCTCTGTAGGGGTGTTCCCCAGCATGCTGATCTTTCGATCACTCCACTAGCAAGCATCCCAAGGTGAATTAAGTTTGGGAAAAACTGAATACCTGTGTAGCCTGCATGAAGAATCACATTCCACTGGCTCTGAGAAATGGCACAGTATTTCCCAAACTTATTTATAGAAACTATTTTTGGTAAAGCATCTGTGCACATTCCAGAAATATGCCTTAAGAAAGCTAGTGACTTCTTGAATCAAAAACTATTCTTCAACCTTAAGGACTATACAATGGCGCGGGACTGGTAATGGCCAGGGGCAGGATACGGAGCTTCCAAAAACCCCTCCAGGATTCTGAATCTGAAAGACATACCAGGAAATGGAACATGTGCTGACCAATGGATATGAGCCTGGGAAATGGGAAAATATACTTAAGGCAGCATTGGGCCCTAGTGAGCATTCATGCAACCAGTGTAAGACATGGTCAGAAATAAGAAAAGATGAAGGATGGATGGATGGGTGGATGGGTGGATGGATAAGAAGAGAAGGAGAGGGGAGTGGGAAGAAAAGAACAGGGGAAGATGAGAGAGGAGAGAAAAAGCAATTTAAAAACAACAACAACAACAAAAAACAAAATCAGGAGACTGAAGGGGAAAACAATTTTTCCAAAAGGAGAAATCAAAGCTTTCATAGAGAAGGTGGCTTTTGATTTGGGCCTTATGGATGAATAAATCTTATTAATTCAAGTGATGACAATTCAATTTTCTGGTTACAATTTATGTGTAAATTTACTTTATTATAATTTAAATATTTGAAAATAGAACCTCTGCTTGTAGCCACTTGGTTACATCCTGACTCCTTCATTAAGTTGTAAACTCTTTCAGAGTCTGGGTTATGCCTTTGATCACTGTATCCCCAGTGCCAAGCAGAGACCCTGGTAGAGCATGTGCCCCTGGCTTGTTAAATGAATTAATGAGTGGATAAATGAATGAATGAATAAACTCTTCATTAATCACAGTTGCCAGTGGACCAGAACCATCTCTTTGAGTAGGCCCTTTCTAAAAGAAGGCAGTTCACTTTATTACCCAAGAAAACAAGAAAGCCAAGGGAGATGCCTGTTTCTGGCAGGCAGTATTCACAAAATTGTTTTCTCTTTTCTCTTCCAGGGGAGTGCAGCTGTCATGAAGGCTACGCCCCTGACCCTGTTCACAGACACTTGTGTGTACGCAGTGACTGGGGACAGAGTGAGGGGTGAGTGGAAAAGGCCGTCAGATGCCCAAAACCTCTCTGAAAAGAGGAGTCTTTCTTTACAACTATTGTGTTCCTGCAAAACCTGATGGGAGTGAATCCTACTTTCCCAATGAATCCATTTGAGTACTAAGGTACATGATTGGTTAATCTGCTAGGGAACAAAGGCTAAAGTTTAAATCACCCTCCCAAACAGTAAGTAATAAACGATTACTTCCTTAATTGAACTGACAAAGAAAGAGAATCAGGTTGTTGTGCATGAACTCCTAAATCGACAAGCAAATTTTCAAGCACTGAGTTCTTCTCAAAAAAAAAAAAAATGGAGACATGCTTTCATAATATAGCTAATATTACTCACTATTACTTCTGTGAATGTGGTTGTTTGTAAAGCTACTCTTGAATAGTGCCCACGTGTGAATCCACCTGCTTCTGACTACTAATAGCCCCCTTCCTCTGCTCTCCCACAGACCTTGGCCTTACACGACACTCGAGAGGGGCTATGATCTGGTGACAGGGGAGCAAGCCCCTGAGAAGATTCTCAGGTGAGTTGATAGTTCTTTTAGTTGACAGTCCTGCATGATGCTGAGGAATGAAGAGGGATCTGCTAGGGAGGGGTGGTCACACATCCTCAGTCCATCAAGCCTGTGGACCTCTGCGCTGCATTGAGTACGGGGGAGCTTTCGGTAGCACTAATGCACCCTCATGTCCCAATTGATGTGGAGAATTTATTCCAATGTGTCTAGACGTATAGACTCTGATGCTTAGACTGGCGAGACAACTACTAATTATCTCGTCCAGTGGTTTTAAAGTACTGTATGGCCATAGAACCTCTTCCCACCACCCTCATGAAATCTTGCATGAACTTTAATACTTAAACTAATAAAGACATTAAATAAATTAAATAATAGCTCTGGGAATAAGATTTTGGTTCAAATAGAATTAGAATCCTTACTCTTAACCATTTGCTAGACTGTTCCTACTGACATAACAGTTAATTATGGAACTCCTGGGATATCAGGAAGGCAGAAGTGATATAGCCCGCATCCTCAGAGTCCATTCTTTACTAGAGAGCCTGAATTCCATTCAGGAAAAGAAAAATAGCAATACAAAGAAAAAATTGCATGGGCAGATGATTAATACATTTAAGAAATATCTGTCCAATCTAGATAAAGTTGGTCAAAATTGTGTCTTGGGGAATGTGGTTTGGTGGAGAAATGAGAAAAGGTCCTAGATGGGATGGAGGAGGGGCCCCTGTTTTCTGTTTTCTCTCTGCTTCCCAGGGAGTTGCCCAATGAAAACTCTTACATTGCAGGTCTACTTTCAGCTTGGGCCAAGGCCTCTGGCTTCCAGTCAGCAAAAGCTTTGTGGTTCCGCCTGTGGAGCTGTCCATCAACCCCCTGGCCAGCTGCAAGACTGATGTGCTCGTCACCGAAGATCCTGCTGATGTCAGGTAGGGAGATCATCTGCAGTATCCTCTACCAAAGACTTGTGGGGGCACTGAACGCCCCCCGTTGCACTAACGCCGGAGCTCTTGTGAAGGAATGTTCTGCATGTTGCTGAAGTAGGCAGAGCCTAGTTGATGATGTCAAGAATGCTGTCACATACATTACGTGTCTCAAAGTTTCCCCCGTGAATATGCCTCATTGCCTTACATTGCAACAATGTTGCTCTCCCATTGGGTGAACCCGTAAATTATGAGAGAGGACAACACGTTATTTGACTCATCGTTGGATGATTAATGATCTTATCTCATGAAAGATAATTATTAATGATTTATTGGAGAATCATGAAGGCGAAAGATGGAATTCTTTTGATTATGACTCCAGTTGCTGGAAGTACAAAGATTAACCCGAATTAACAATGACAAATATTGGCAAGGATATGGAGCAACTGGAACTCTCATACACTGATAGCCAGAATGTAAACTGGTATTAACATTATATAAACCTGTTGAACAATGTCAACTAAAGGTAAACATATGCATACCCTATAATCCATCAGTTCCACTCCTAGGAATATGCCTAACAGAAATGTGTACATATGCACCACAATGATACATACAAAACTACTAATAATAGCACTTGCATATAATGCTACACAGCGGGAAAAATATAAATACCTGTCAACAAAAAAGATTTATAAATAAATTATAGAAAAATCACACCTTGTAATACTATTGATAGTGAATATGGATGAATACAACCACATGCAATATCATGGATAAATCTCACAAGAGTAATGCTGAATGATGGAAGCCAGCTACAGAAGTGTGTTTATGCTTATGCAAACATCAAAACAGGCAAAAACTGATCTGTGATGTTAGAAGAAAGGGTAGGGATTACTTTTGAGTAAGGAGGGCGTTGACCTGGGTTGGGGGAGAAAATGGGGGCTTATGTGATGCTGGCAATATTTGATTTCTTATTCTCGTTAGTCATTACATGAGTATCTTCACTCTGAAAACCCATTGGACTGTACAAATATGAACTGCACACTTTTCTCTATGAATGTAATATTTTGATTAGACCTAAAGTTCATTAAAAAAAAAAAAAAGTATGGGAACCCACCTGAACTGCCTGTGTTCAAATCCCAGCTCTGCTGCTTGCTAACTGCATGAATTTGGGAAAGTGAACACTACTTTTCCGTCACTGTGTTTCCCCTTGTGGATAATAGGAATAGAAGACATTGTATGCCATGTCAGGGAAACCATGAGGATTAAATGACAAAATACACGTGAAGCACTGCATTTGGCACAGACTGAGCTCTCGATAAGTATTAGTTATTATGCTTATTGTTATGGCATGGTGGTTTTCTGTTGTGCTTTCTTTTAAAAAATACTTTTGTCTTCTGCTGAAAATCTGCATTCCATCCATGCTACATCATAAAATCTTAGAACTGAGGGCTCACGTAAATCCCTTTGTTGTGGGGTCTTGGGGAGACTTAAAGGAACACAAAGTTTAATAAAACTCGGTAGGTCTGGTGGCTTTATGTACATGGGAATATCTCAGAATGAATGAAGAGTCACATATGGGGTATACATAGAGTGTGTTGGGGTGTTGGAAAAGGGAGAGGAAATTCCTGACTAAGGGAGTAAGGAAATATTTGCAGGAGAAAGAACATTGGCAATTAATCTCAAATTGTGATAGGAATGGCTGTGTGGAATCTAAGGCAGGAGGTAAGTCTTTCAAGGTGCAAAAGAAAACTGTCCCCTGGGCAGCTCTCATTCTCCATTCTGTCCCAGCAAGAAGCTGCTGGAAATGAGATTTTTAGCATTTGAGACACTAATGACATCAGCTCTCAAGGTGGAGGGGAGAAAACCCTAGCTACATTGCATACAGATTGCTTTCAATTCTGAAGAGCCTCGCTGGGCCCCTCCTGTGTGCCCGGCACTGTCCCAGGCCTGTAGGAATGCAGAGATGAGTAAGGGCCCCCTCTGTTTTTAGGAGTGTCATGGTGTAGCAGGGGGCATGAAACGAGACTGGCTTGAGAGATGAAATAGAAGGTGCTTGTGGAGAGAGAAGTATGGCAAAAAGCAACAGCAACACTTATTGCTACCTACTGGGCTTTCTTCTCGATTTCACCTTGAGCTGGTTCTTCTTGTAGGAGTCATGCAAGAATAGTTACTATCGTTGGAAGATAATCACTCACAAAGCCCAGCTTTTGGAGCCCCTCAGCAATTTTTCTGTGTTCTCAAATCAATGAAAACGAAATGGCGAAATACTGTTAATTCCTGCACAATGTTGAAAGAATAATGGGGACATTACAATGCAAGTTAGCATCGCTCACCTGGTGACAGCTTCCAGGTTGAATTCGTCTGAATAGAATTAAGAATGTCTCCTTGTTATTTTGGCCTTTCATTTCCAAGCCCTGGGAATTTATTGAACACCTACTATGTGCCAGGTGAAGTTATTGGAGATGAAAAAAATCATTAAGACAACAATATCATCCTATTAAATGAGACAAAACTGTGATCAAGAAGATGTCACACTATGTGACAGTTGAGGAGGATAGAGGAAAAGTTCAGACCAGAGAAAGAACACAAAGAAAGTGGTAATAAACATCACCTGAGGGTTAAAGGGAAGGCCTTACAGAGGAGACGCCTCTGGCTGAGTTTTGAAGCATGAGTAGAAAGTCACTAGGTCAGTGGTTCTCCGAGTGTGGTCCCTGTCTCAGTAGCAGTAGTATCGCCTGGAAATTTGTAAGAAGGACACATTTTCAGATTCCAATCTAGAGAAGCTGACAATGCCTCCTACCCCCCCCCCCCCCCAAAAAAGAAACTGTAAATATTAGCTTATTTGGAAAAAATGTCTTTGTATGTGTGATTGAATTCAAGATCCTTAGATGGCAAGATTATCTTGAATTATCTAGATACCGTATATACAATCACAAGTGTCCTCATAAGAGAGAGGCAGAAGGATATTTAACACAGAGAAGACTGTGTGAAGCTGGAAGAGATTGGAAGTAGGTGGCCACATGCCAAAGATCTGCCAGCAGCCCCCGAAGCTGGAAGACACACTGCATTGAATCTCCCCTTGATCCTCCAGAGGGACTGTGGCCCTGCCCACACCTTGATTTTGTCTGAGCAATACTGATTTTGGAATTTTGGTCTCCAGAACTGTGAAAGGATCAATTTCTATTGTTTTAAACTATCCAATTTGTGATTTTTT
The DNA here is from genome assembly GCF_023851605.1 of Tamandua tetradactyla. Classification (NCBI taxonomy): domain Eukaryota; kingdom Metazoa; phylum Chordata; class Mammalia; order Pilosa; family Myrmecophagidae; genus Tamandua; species Tamandua tetradactyla. Next base: position 40,662,582 of record NC_135328.1, read on the forward strand.
TTAATAGCCGCTATAAGAAAATGATACACCATCCCAGACCTATTGAATTGAGATGGGACCCAGAAATCTGTTTTAACAGATCCTCTAGGTGATTCTAATGCCAAGTAAAGTTTGAGAATGACTGCACCAGGTAGACAGAACAAGGAAAGGATCGCATAACCAAAACAAAAAGCAAAGTATAACTTGGCTCAAAAAAGTCCAGGTGGCAGTGGTTTGGGGCATAGCAGGGTCTGGATGCTCCACCTTGTTATTGGATCTCAATATCCCTGTCTCTATCCATCCTGCATCTCTGGTTTTCCTGGGGTCAGCTTCCTTTTCAGGCAGACTCTCACCAGCAGCTCCAGGCTTACATCCTCAGCTTAGTAGTGCCATGGAAAAGAAATGACCTCTTCCCCACTGGTTTCATCAAAAGTCTTGGCACTGAGTAACAACAATAATAGTTCATCCTTATGTGGCACTATTCTAAATGCTTTACTGAAATGAACTCATTTAATCTTCACAACAAATTAGCACTGTTTAATGCATAAGGAATTTAGGCACAGAAAGTTTGCATCACTTGCTCAAGGTCAAACAGCCAGTTGTAGAATTAGGATTTGAACCTGAGAGTCTGGCTCCTGAATCAATCTCCTTATCTCTAGGCCATAATATCTCTGTTTTGCCTGTATGGGGATATCTTCCAGTGTCCCAAATCAATATCTGGAGGGCCAAAGTGATCTAATTAGCCAGACCTGGGTCACCGACCCACCCTTGAAACCAGCATGAGTGAAGCAGACCTTGACCACATGGATTGAAATCACAAGCAAGGCAGTTCCCCAAGGGAAAATCAGGAAAGGCAGTGAATGGATGTTGGACAAGAAAAATCCATAGATGTTCTCGCCGTGGGGAAGATATGAGGTCTTGAGGCAGTGTGCCTGAGCAGGGAAATTCCAGTTCAGTGTGTTGGGAGTGCAGTGCCGAGGTGTGTCTTCTGGAAACGTGGGAAGGTGAAATCCTGATGAGAAGGAGCTCTTCTACTCAAGAAACACGCCCTCGGTGCCTCCCTGTGTGAAGTGCACTGAACTAGGCTCTAGAAACATGAAGACCATAAAGGTGATAAAGTATAGGAAAAATAGTATAAGCTTTAGAGGCATACAGACCTAGATTTGAATCCTGGATCCACAGTTCATTACCTGACCTCTCTGGGTCAAGTCATTTCACCTTTCTGAGCTTCTATTCCTAAACCTGTAAGAGGGAATTTTTTAGTGCTTCCTTCATCTGATTATTGTAAAGATGACGTACTATCCATAAAATAACTAGTAGAGCATTCTACATGGAATCGATACTCATTAAATAGGAAGTTCCAGTAATAGTGGGAATTGTAATACAAATAAGGAGATAAGTATACAGTGCAGTGTGATGCATTTGATAAAAAGATGTAGTTCACGGAACAGAAATAGAGAAAAAGAATGTGTACATATTGATTACGTTAGATACTGATGGCAAGGGTAAAGGAGCTTAAGGGCAGCAGAATGTGTGGGTTGAGGCTAAGCTAAAGCGGTTGATGTATTCCACCGGAACACCTGGGCTGGGCAGTAGCTGGGCAGTATAATCAGGGGAGAAAGTTCTAGTTTCAGGTTTTGTATCATTTGATATTCAAAGATGTCTCCCATGTATTGGAGATAAGTGTAACTCATACTTCTTCCCTCGCCTTCCCCACCACCTCAGCAGAATTGGTGAGGGTTTGTGTGATAGGACAACCTAAAAGTGCACCGCCTGTCCTAGTAGGAATGCTGATAGAAGATTGGGCTCTTCAACCCTCATGAGGAAGAGCCTCAAGCCCATCATGCTTCCTCCTTCTTTCCCCTTCTTTACCAATTGTTTGCACTAATGTTCTTCTCCCAAAGGACAGGAGAACTTCACTAGGTTCCCCACTTATTTGCTTAAACACAGAAGGAAGGAACAATAGTCAAGTTAATAATGAGGACTCTAGAACCATCCTGCCTGAGTTCACATCCCAGCTCCACCACTTCCTAGCTCACCTTAGACAAGTTACTTAAGCTTTCCGAGCCTCAGTTTCCTATCTGGAAACAGGAAGATAATTGCTACTATGTGTTGGGATGTTTTGGAGGATTGAATGGGATAGCACATTTAAACTTTGAGCCCCATAGTCATAATAATGGCTAAAATTTATTAATCCTTTACTTCGTGTCAGGCACTAAGTGCTTTACATACATTCATTCATGATTACTCAAAACAAGCCTGTGCTATTTAAGATGCAGAAACTAAGCTGGAGAGCATTTAAATTGCTTTTCCATTGTAATAGTGGTTGTAAATGCCATAACTGGGATTTGAACCCAGGTCATTTGGTGAGCGCTCAGTAAATGTTGACTGTTGTTGATGCAAGGGAATTCTCTGTGGTCCTTGCTAAGATTGAGGGTCAGTCCCATTGGACTTTCTGTCTTAGTCGTTATTGACCATTCAGTATATTGTGTGTGAATGTTCTTTGTGCATGTGGAATATGAAATATTAAATGGGGAAAGGAGGAATGGAGTCTGCTTGGCACCCAGTGCTGGCCTCCTGAAATTTGATCATTATGTTATGGCTTTGTAATTTGCCCTGCACTCCCACATCTTCTCCCTTCTATCAGGAGAATGTGCCTCCCCCCACTAAGTGTTACTTTAAAGGTCTCCACACCCCTAATCAAATGGGTGGATCCATTCTATATCCATGTCTCCTTACAGCCTCACTACCTGCCATTCAGCCAGTGAGCCTGGAGATATATATATTTTCCCCCATTTTAGTTTAGCTATCATAATAAAAGTGAAGTCTATTAGGATGAGTTTCTTCCCAGGCTCGGTAAATCTCTTCCAACACTGTTCAGCATCCGATTTCTGTTAGTCTTTGCCACTGGGGAGGCTGTAGCATGCACTGACTGTCAGCTCAGGCTCAGAGCCCAAGACAGAGCCTCTGCTAAATGAAACTCAAATGGAGACTTTGGAATATAAATATTGAAGTGACCCAGGTTGGATAAAGGGGAACCAGTTAGCTAAACTTCTATCTTACATGCAGGAGATGCTAAATTATTAAAACTTTAATAAATGTAATAATAAATATTTGATGTTGAATTATAGAAGGCTTTGCAGTTACAGTGAAACTGAGAAATGGCTAGTTATATCTGCATTAGAAGTTAAACACTTTTCAAATGGGACTTCTGATGTTGAACGGGTCTGCAGATCTTCAGATTAAAAGAAAGAGAGAGAAGGGCATGAAAGTTTTTTTTTTGGCCAGAATGTATGGACTGGGCAGGAGGTGAGGGTCAGATACCTGGGTTTGAGAGGCCTGACTCTGCAAAGAAAATGGTATTGAGAGATATTTTGGAGAGTCTGGGCAGAGGCCTTCTGCGCAGCTTCTCAGATGTGCTCCTAACAGTCAGCATCTGCCATCCCGGCTAATTTTATCCCATGTTGCCATCTTCTTCTGAGGCATTCTGAGGCATTGAGTAACCCAGCTATTAAAGGGAGGGGTTGGAATTTGAACATAAGACTTCTCACTTCAAGACTTCTGTACCCTCCATCTTGCCCCCATGCCTTCCTCACTTGCTGCATAAAAGCTCTTTCTGCTCTGTATTAGTCAGGGAACAGAAACCCAATTCAATTAGGTTTGCTTAATGACTTTGGGAAGGATGCTGAGGGAATGGCCAAAAATCAGCTTAGTCACAGGGATGAGGGAAGTTAAGGGGATTACGTGATATTAGGATGCTGTCTTTTATTTTTGCATCACTCTATGATGGCTTCCTCATTTTCTATTGCAAATAATTTCTTCAAACCCCCCCTCCGGTCGTGTTTGTAGTAATCATGAGTCCATAAGCTCTTTGTGACTCCTGCCACCAAAGAGTGAATGCTTCTCTTCCTCGAGTAACAGTTTGACAAATCCTAGAGAAAGAATCTTATTGGCCTGGCGTGGTTTAGGAGCCCACCCCTGGATCAGTCATCTGTGATTAGAGAGGCAGGATTGCAACGTGCAGACACAGCCATGGAATGGAGTGGGGAGATCATGAGCTCAACATCTATTTCCGTTCATGTCTTCCAAATCCCCTTGGGTTTCAGTATACCCATCTATCGTAGGGGTTGGGTTTAATCAGAGATGGTGACTCTCAGACGTCTCATGTGCCAACTTAGATAAGTGGGGAGGGGCTGCTTAGGATATTATGTTGGGGAGAGTTCTGAGGCTACAGACAGACTATGCTGGAAAATGTAACATGATCAATCATGATTCCTGCCTGGGTGTCTGATGGGAAGCTGTGTGACCCAAAGGTCAGTTATCTGTCATCTCTGAATTTGATGGTATTTAGGGTTCCTCCCAGTGTGATATTCCCTTGTAAGATGAAGAAGGTTTCTTGGTTAATGAGATGGAGGATGAAATGAAAGACATGTAGATGATGAATTAGGAACAGGGCTGTCTTACCCAGAAGTTTTCATTCATTTATCTGTTATCTTAGGAAATATATTTGAATAACTCTCTTCTGGTGCCAATAAGGTTCCTGAAATAGATTTCTGGGTTGTAGCAGAGTTGAGGCCCCCTGTTGGTGCTTCCTGGGTACTGTCTGACACTATCATTATCACTTGTATTAAAAATGTAGCACTCTGGCTCTAAATAAACCACTCAGATTACAGGAGCCTTGAATAGTGTCCTAGGTTTCCAAAAATACAGTTAAACAGTTACAAGCTCGCAACCTGGAGGGGACCTTCTGAATCATTTTTTCAAGCCCTTGCCTTCTTATGGACAATCTTCAACTGACAGCGACTTCATGGCTTCCTGCTGTGTTCCCTGACACAGTGCTCCCTAGAATTGGAGCTTCTGGTCTCACCTAAACAGGCTGGGCCAAAGGTTATGCAAACTGCAACTGAGGGGCAGTGATTACTAAGATAAGCTAAAATGAGCAATCATTTTGTCTCATAAGAACACTTGTTTGGGCTGCATAAAACTGCATGTTTTGACTCTCAGGGGTGTAAACCTCCCTGGAAACATGGGACATGACATCCAGGAATGAGCTGGGACCTGGCATCATGGGACTGAGAAAGCCTTCTTCACCTTTTCCGGGAAGAGAGAAATGAGACAAAGTTTCAAACAGAGTCAAGAGATTATCCTGGAGGTTATTCTGATGTATTATATAGATATCCCTTTCTAGTTTATGGTGTATTTGAGTGGTTAATGGGAAGTACCTGAAACTGTTGAGCTGTTTTCCAGTAGCCTTGATTCTTGAAGACAATTGTGTAACTGTATAGCTTTTTACAATATGATTGTGAAAAAGTGGCTGATGCTCCCTTTATCGAGGCTATGGACAGATGAGTGAAAAAATAAGGACAGAAATAAATAAAAAAGGGAGGGTGTAAAATAAGGGGTAAAAAAAAATAGGTAGATTGCAATACTAGTGGTCATTGAGAAGGAAGAGTAAGAGACATGGGATGTATTTTTTTGTTTGTTTTCTTGTCTTTATTTCTTTTTCTGGAGTGAGGTAATGTTCTCAAAATGATCATGATGATGAATACACAACTCTGTGATGATATTGTGAACCAGTGATTGTATGCTTTGAATGGACTTATAGTACATGATAATATCTCAATAAAATGTCTTTTTAAAAAACATGTTTCCCTTAGTGTTTCTTAATCCACCCAACCACACTCCACTCACTACCTTCATAAACACACACACACACACACACACACACACACACACACACACACCAGTCCAGTTTTGTCTGGCCCTATCTTGTTAGATGATTTGGCTGTTTAGGTGAGAATTTAATTGATCTGTACTTTAAGATTAACTCCTTTTCCTCTCACTAACCAATGAAACAATATCAAACATAATTCCAGCAATAAACAGATGGTGGCTTAAGATGGGAGTGTTTTAAGAGAATACTATTCACAAAGTTTGGAGAGTTTAGGGAAAACAACAGAAACATGTTGTATAATGTGTCCAGTGTCACTCGGTCAAGGTGAGGGTGAGGTTATCAGAACAAGGAGAGAGAAGTCAATGGAGAAAGCTGCCTGCCAGGAGCTTTGGCTTTTACTCAAGGGACACAGACAGCCCATCGCTACCCTGAAAGAAACAATCCAGGAGAATAAATGCCTCAATCTCAAATCAAACACTTTCCTCTAGAACTTCTGCTGATGCTGCTCTTTGACTGACCTTGACAGGAAGCCAATGAGAAAGTCCAGTGAGGCAGCCCATCAGAGTCAGCTTCCTGAGGAGCAAAGCAGGACAAGAAAAAGATGAGTCTGGAGAGGCAGATGGAAGAAATCTGGCTTAAACCTCCAAGTCTTCCATCCTTCTTTCAAAATATCAACAAAATGTCTACCTCTGCTTCTTCACTGACTCTCCCTTATCTCTTAATTGGTCTCACTACTTTGTCTCCAATCCACCACCAAGAACATGCCCAATCCATCTTCTGTATAAGTTGGGCCATGCCTATCACATGCTTAAAACCACTTAGAGGCATCTATTTCTTCAGGATAAAAATCTAAACTCTCTCACCTACCATTCATTCACATTTTGGAATCTGACCACCAACCCCTCTGTGATCTCATCTCCCACCATGTCTGCATTCACTGTTTCCTAAAAATGCCATATCCTTTCCTGTCGCCTTACCTTTGCCTATTCTATCCCTTTTGAAATGTCCTGATGCTCTCAAAGTCTCCTGTGTAGCTGGCACACTACTCTTCTTCTAGCACAGCCTTGCAGAAGTGTCACTTCCTCTGAGTGGCCTTTACAAAACATGGCCTCACTCCATCCCCTAGAGTCATCACTGCCTGGTGGTTTTCTTCATGCTGCTAGAATATTCATGTCTTTATTGTGAGACAGCACATTGCATTGCACTGCACTGTAGTTAATTGTAGGTGAGTGACCCCAACCCACCCCTGTCTTGTAATCTATGTGTTCCTCAAGATTGAGGATTGAATCTTAACCATCTTTAAATTCCCAGTGCTAAACATGGTAAATGGTTCTGAGAAGGGGTGCAGACATTTTGATGACACCAGTTTGATATGGCGGTATTGGTGTAGTTATGAAGATACTTTGTTATTACCAAAAAGTTGCCCAGCAAACTCCCTTATCCTATGTGACTATCACTTAATCCATTTTTATATAAATATCCCTAGCCTATAAAAAAAAAATCAATAGAATTGCATTAAACAAACAATGAACCCTAAGTTAAACCATGGAATATAGTTAATGAGACAGTGATAAAAATGAGTTTTTACCAATTGTAACAGTTATATCACACCAATGCAAGGTGCTAATAATAGGGAGATGTATGGGAATCCTGTCTTTTATGCATGATTGTTCTGTAAACACACAACTTCTCTAATAAAAAAACTGTGTAGGATGAGTCAACTTGGTTAGAGCATTGCAGTAAAAATTCTGTGTAATTCAAATAAAAGAATATGACATACAAAATAATATGAAACCAAGACCAAAAAACCTTCCAGCCTCGCAATGTCTGTTGTATTGGGCATAACAATCTGTCTCAAACTGATTCCAAAGAGAATTACTACTTTGAGAGTAAACATGACAAGATTTAAAAACAAAAAAAAAAAAAAAGAGGATTCCCTTGTTTAGAAGATTTGAGAAAGCCCTACATAAACAAAGTTGTTATATTGATTTCCATAGAGGCAGCTTTCCGTGGTAATAGGTTAATGAACATGGTGGCTCTTTAGGAAGAGAACTCTACACACTACAGCCTCCCCAACACTAACCAGCTAGCAGCAGATTCAGGACTAACGTTCCCTCAAGACACACTTCAAGGTAATACCACCTGCAGAGACTCAGACACTACAGCCCTTAAACTAAACATTGGAAAGAGGGATTTGGCATGCAGGGGTCTCTTTCAAAGGACACATACGTTTTCAGTAGGAGTGGGGAGCTGGGTCCTCTCCCGTGGCGTATTAGGCCCAGCTGCTAGGCCGTGTTCTCTCTCCTTGACCTTGCAGAAGGCCTAGAACCCTCATGGGAAATGTGGGGTTTGACGTTCCAGAGGGAGAACATATTTTAAACTCTTGCTTTACCGATAGGAATTAAGACGCATGACATTGTTTAAATTTCATCCTCCCTTCATAAGGCTTTGCATTCCGCAAGTGCATGATGTTTCGGCCACTGGAATGTGACTCAAAAGGAACTGGAGCAAATGGAAGAGAATGGTTGGTTGGGGTCCTGCTTGCCCATCTTAACCTATCCCAGCAAACCATGCCGAACACCTCAAAGGCGTTCTAGTACAGTGTCCTTGGAGCAGAGCGCAAGGCTCCACAGAGCATCTCTCCCTTCCTCCTCCCATTTAGGGAACCATTCGGCCTTGCCCCCAGGCTCCTAGATAGAGCAGGATTGGGGTGACTGCAGTGCAGTGGAGCCTACTGAGAGGACTCATGACAGCCATCTGAGTCATACATTGGGGCCGCACAAGTCAGCTGTGAGGGAGCCCAATCCAGTGGGAAGAATCTAGAAAGCAAGTCAGGGACATCATTGTTCTGCTCATCCCAGGAGTGCCTGTTCTTGTGGGGCGGGGGGGAGCGGATGGGGGTTGGGAGGCAGGATCTTTTTGCCCATGAAAGCTGAGACTACTATAGGTCAAAAGGAAAAACCTCACTTCCCTCATCTGTAAAATGGGTTTCATATGGTTGTTGTAAAGATACCACATCTAAAGTGGTTTGCGCAATGTCTGATGCATAGTAGTACATAGATACCTCTTTAAATACTTTCAAAGATCAAATTTGAATGGAAACTTACTGGAGTCAAAGAAGAGAGAAGGACCAAGAATTCCTAAGGCAAGATAATGAAATGAAGTTGGATGGGCCAGACTTTGGCTTGTTCATTTATGAAGGTTTAGATTTCTCTCACTTTACCTCTCCTCCTGCATCCCTTCCAGTGCCTTGATTTAGGTCTCTGACTAAGGTGTCCAAAGGCAGAAGAAGCTGAGAAATATTAGAGAAGTATATGCTTGGTATCTGCAAAGTGAGCCTGCAAGAAACAGGATGCTGGTACCAAGCTTAAAGTCCTTAGAGACAGGACTTTAGTTTGTGAGAGAAGAGGAAGGAATGGAAAAAAGGAAATGTGTCCCAATTGAACTGGTTTTTAGTGCTGGCAATGTATTGGGCACTTGATTCATGTCCTCACATCAAATTGTTTTCAACCAGGGAGGAGTTTGCTCCCCAGGTTACATTTGGCAATGCCTAGAAGTATTTTTGGTTGCCGCAACTGAGAGGATGCTACTGGCATCTAGAGGTTAGAGGACAGGAATGCTGCTAAGCACCCTACAATGTACAGGACAGGCCCCCACAGTAAAGAATTATCCTACCCAAAAGATCGGTAGTGCTCAGGTTCAGAAATACTGCCTTAGATGAAGGTGCGTTAGTCCCATTGGACAGATGAGAGAATTGAGGCTCAGAAGATTTGATTTCAAAGCCATGTTCTATCCATTACACCCTTCAAGAGGCTCAGTTGTCAAGGGGTTGGGGGATAGGTCAGGTTATTAAGCAGCGAAAGGACGCATGAAGAGAAAAGCTGGCGTGCAAGATGTTGCCTGAGGAGATAGGACCAAGATTTGGTCTCAGGGATAAGGCGATACCCTGGCCCCAGCAAAGAGTCTGAAAACCTTCACACTTGGGATCAGAGCAGAGTTCTGCAAGGCCTGGCTGCATTAGTCCAGTGGCCCCAGATATGGGGCGAAGGGGAGCGTCACAGGCAGGGAGTCAGCCTAGGTCTGATAGTCACCCCCTCCTCAAAAAATGAACTAGAGTTACCCTGCCCCCCCTTGCTGTGACGGATTTTGAACATTAAAAAAGAAAGAAAAAAAAAGGTTACAATCCCAGCCGGGCAGGCATAAATCAGAGCGCCTCTGTGCAGCAGCAGCAGACATGACTTATGGCCCCATCACCATGGCAACGGAAGTGCAGCCTGCACAGGCACAAAAGCTCCGCTCCCGTGTGACAGGCCTTTGCGGAGCCCTGACGGAGTGGTAAGTGTTCCGGAGAAAGGATGTATTCTCTGGAACTCATTGCCCATTTGTCTTCATTCTGCACTGAAGTGAGCCCCTTGCTTTCCTGTCCTCCTCCTCTCATTCCCAGCCAACAGGTTGTTTTCCTCCCTTTCTTCCGTGTGGGAAGATGTTTTCTTCTTCTTTTAACCTGTCCCCCAAAGATTTTCAGAAACAACCCTGATTAGAGCTTGCAAAGACCCTCTGGGTCTGCCGGACTGTCCCCCCCTGAGCTGTGAGATTTGGCGATAATTCTCACATGTTGAACACCAGCACGTGCTGACCCTGTGCACATGTTTCCTTCATAAGGTTCAAGAATCAAGTCGCTTCCATTGTCTTCCAGCCTCTCCAGCCCCTGCTCAGCAAGTCATCCTCCACAGGAAGCTGGAGTAATTCCTTTACAAGTGTGCTCTAAACTCTCTCGTTGCTCCCCGTGGCCATGGCCTTGAAGATAAAGCCTAAACTTGTCAGCATGAAACTCACTGCTCTTGATGATGTGGCCCCTGCTTCTCTCTTCACTCACACCCTCATGTTCCTACCAAGAGGCCCCAGCTTTCTGAAGTGGTTGTGGTTCCTTATGCCTCTTGTTTCTTCTGGCTGGAACACAGGTTTCACCTACCTCTTCATCTGGCTGCCTTTTGCTCCTCCATCAGAGCTCAGTGTGAATGCCACCTCCTCCAGGAAGCCTTACCTGATCTCACAGTTCCAATGAAGAAGCCATTTCTCAGTGTGTCCACAGCATCTAATTTACCATGCGGTGCTGTTGCATCTCCCTGAGGTTGTTCATCTGTGCTGCCACCACTCTCCAGATCAGCACGTTCTCTCTCTTTCTGCCTTGCCATCACATCCTCACTGCACTCCCTACCTTTGATCTTACCACGCAAATCTATTCCCCACATGGTAGTTAAAGGGAGATTTTTTTTCTCCAACACAAAAAGCTGGTCACATTGTTTCCTTGATTGAAACCATTTCATAGTTTTTCCTTGCCCTTATTATAAGCCCAAACCCCTTGCATGTCCCTTGCCTACCCCTCCTGCCTACATCCTACTTTGCATTCTCTGCCCTAGCCAGCTAACCTTGGTTCATTTCTCTGAACTTTTTGTGCTCGCTGTCTTCAAGCCTATTTTGAACCCAGAACATCTGCTTCCTGTCCCCTATTTTCCAATGCACAAAATTATTCCTATACATCCTTTAGGCTTCGGTTTAAATTTCTCTTCTTCCAAGAAGTTAGGTCTTACCTTCTTAGATAAGATTAGGTGAGTTGCTCTCAAACCTGGCTTGAGAAAAAAAAACTGGTAAGTTTTTTTTATTAATTAAAAAAAAAATAACAACAAACAAACAAAACAATAAGATAGTATTCCATTCTACATATATAATCAGTAATTCTTAATATCATCACATAGTTGCATATTCATCATTTCTTAGAACATTTGCATCGATTTAGAAAAAGAAATAAAAAGACAACAGAAAAAGAAAGTGATAATAGAGAAAAAAGTTATACAACTGGTAAGTTTTTTTTAAAAACATTTTTTATTGTGAAATATAACATACATACAAAAAAGCAATAAATGTTGAGGTAAATTGTAACATAATTACAGAACACATTTCAGAATTTGGTATGGGTTACAGTTCCACAATTTCAGGTTTTTCCTTTCAAGTGCTCCGAGACACTAGAGACAAAAAGAAATATCAGTATAATGATTCAGCAATAATACTCATTTGTTAAATCCTATCTTCTCTAACTCCTCCTTCTCCTTGGATCCTTCTCCCAGTCTTTAGGGGGTATTTGAGCTATTCCCATTCTAACCTTTTCATGTTGGAAAGAGGTGTTGACAGTGTGGGATTGGGGATGGAATTAGTTTCCATTTTAGAGAGGCTGGACCCTCTGGGTTTCAGGACTTATCTGGCCTAGGAACCATCATGGAGGTTGTAGGTTTCTGAAAAGTAAACTTAGTGTGTGACAATTTTGTAGGATTCCAAGATAGAGCCCTAGGTGTTCTTTAGAGTTAACAGGAATGATACTGGTTGAGGCTTGGCAAACCATGGTAATTAGCAATATTTAGCTAAGGCTTATATAACAGTAGCTGTAGAATAGCCTCTCAACTGTATTTGAACTCTCTTAGCCACTGATACCTTATTTTCTTACATTTCTTTTCCCGCTTTGGGTCAGGAAGGCATTGTCAGGGTCATCCCTGGGAGTCATCTCCCATGCCTCCAGAGAGACTTTCCCCCCTGAATATCATGTCCCATGTAAGGGGAGAGTAATGATTTCACTTGCAGAGGTGGGCTCAGAAAGAAAGAGAGAGGCCACATCTGAGCAACAAAAGAGGTTTTCTGGAGGTAACTCCTAGGCATAATTACAGGTAAGCTTCTCCATTACAGAATTAAGTTTCATAAAAGCAAGCCTCAAGATCAGGACTTGGTCTCTTTGCTTGAGAGTCCCTAATGTTTGAGACAGTATCAAGAATTTCCTCAGTTGGAAAGTTTAATAGTTCCATATGTTTTCTCCAGTCTCTCAAGGGACTTTGCCATGAACTGTTAAGCTTTTGAAAAATCACGGATGCAAGCTGCAATTAGAGTGCGAAAGATTGAGGAGTGATAGAATACTTATACAGTTTCAAAGTATCTCTAGATAAGTTACTTACTAGTTATGAAGTTTTAAAATATTAACCTTACAGTGGAGAAACCTGCCAATGCCACCTTTACCAAGTGATTAGAGTTAACATCAGAAATCAACATCATGTGCCTCCTGATATGATGTAAGGAGAAGGTCACAACCTCACCTCTGTGATATTCCTGTTAAAAGTACATAACTTGAATCTAGTCATGAGGAAATATCTGACAGATCCAAATGGAGGGACAATCTGCGAAATAGCTGGCCTATATCTTTAGGAATGTCAAGGTCACAAAAGATAAAGCAGACTGAGGAACTGTTCAGATTAAAGAAGGCCAAAGGGAATGTGACAAAGGAATGCACCACATTATTTAGGATTTTATTTTGCTTTTAAAGAACATTTGCAGGACACTTAAAGAAATTTGCATAAAGCCTACAGATTAGATAATAATACTGTATTGGAGTACTCTCCTGATATTAATAATTGTACTGTAGTTATATAAGAAGTGTCCTTGCTTTTCGAAAATGAGCACTGAAGTATTTAAGAAAAAATGGACATCATCTCTGCAATGTTGTCTCAGTAGTTCATGAAATATGTATATATTGCACACATGGTATTTATTTATTTGTATGTACGTATGTATGTAGGTAGATAGGTAGTTATATGGGGGTGAGATTAAGAGGAGGAGAGAGGGAGGGAAAGAAGAAAATGTAGTAAATCTTAATATTTAGGGAGATGATTATGCAGTAATTCTTAATTCATTTTTTTAAACAATGACTTCCCTGAGATATAATTCGCAAACCATAAAATTCACCTTTTTCAAGTGTACAATTCAGTGGTTTTTAGAATATCCACAGGGTTTTGCAACTATCATCAATGTCTAATTTCAGAATATTTTCATAATCCCAAAGAGAAACGCGTACTCATTAACAGTTATCCCCCTTCTCTCCCCTGGCCCCTGACAACCCCTAATCTATATTCTATCTCTATGGATTTGCCTATTTCAGACATGTCATATAAAAGCAATCTTACAGTATGTGGCCTTTTGTCTTGCTTCTTTCCCTTAGCATAATGCTTTAAAGTTCTTTCATGTTGTAGAATGTATCAGTACTTTCATTTCTTTTTGTGGCTGAATAATATTCCATTGTATGGTATATCACATTTTATTTATTTCTTCATCAGTTGATGGCCATTAGGATTGTTTCAACTTTAAGACTATTATGAAAAATGTTTCTATGAACATTTATGTACAGTATTTGTGTGGGCATGTCTTATTTTAAAATTTATTTTATTTATTAAACATACCAACATACAAGCACAAACATTCTTACCATATGATCATTTCATTTTACATATATAGTCAGTAATTCACAATATCACATAGTTGTGTATTCATCATCATGATCACTTTTTAGAACATTTGCATCAATTCAGAAAAAGAAATAAAAAGAAAACAGAAAAAAATCCATACATACCATACCCCTTACCTATCCCTTTCATTGATCACTAGCATTTCAAGCTACTAAATTTATTTTAACATTTGTTTCCCCTATTATTTATTTATTTTTAATCCATACATTTTACTCATCTGTCAATAAGATAGACAAAAGAATCATTAGACACAAGGTTTTTACAATCATACAGTCACACTGTGAAAACTATATCATTATACAACCATCTTCAAGAAACATGGCTACGGGAGCACAGCTCTACATTTTCAGGCAGTTCCCTCCAGCCTCTCCATTACATCTTGACTAACAAGGTGATATCTATTTAATGGGTAAGAATAACCTCCAGGATAACCTCTCGACTCTGTTCAGAATCTCTGAACACTTTATTTTGTCTCATTTCTATCTTTCCCCTTTCGGTTGAGAAGGTTTTCTCAATTCCTTGGTGCTGAGTCCCAGCTCATTCTAGGATTCCTGTCTGTGTGGGCATATCTTTTATACTCTTAGGAGTTGAATTGCTGGGTCATAAGATAACTCTGTGTTTAACATTTTGAAAATCCACTCATATATTTTCCATGGTTCTGCAGCAGTTTACAATCCTACCAGCAATGTCTGAAGGTTCAAATTTTTCTGCATACTCAACAGCATCTTTTGTTTTGCTTCTTTTTTATATAGAGATATAGTGAACTGATATCTCATTGTAGTTTTGATTTGTGCTTCTGTAATTACTGATGACATTGAACATCCTTTCATGTGCTTCTTGGCCATTTATATGTCTTTGGAGAAATGTATTTTCAAATCCTTTGCTCATATTTTAACTTAATTTTCTTTTTGTTTGGGGTTATAAGAGTTCTTTATATATTCTGGATACAAGTCCCTTATCAGATATATTAGTTGAAAATATTTTCTCCCATTCTATGGATTGTCTTTTCACTTTCTTGATGGTATCCTTTGAAACACAAAGTTTTTAATTTTCAGGAAGTCCAAGTTACATATTTTTTTTCTTTTATTAATTAGGCTTTTGATGTAATATATAAGAAACATTGTCTATCGAAAAGTCATGAAGATTTACTTCAGTGTTTTCCCTAAGATTTTTGTATTTTGTGTACATTTAGGTTAAGGATCTATTCTGAATTCATTTCTGTTTAGGGTGTGCGATAGGAGCCCAACTCCATTCTTTTGCGCATGGACATGCAGTGCAGTTGCCCTAGTTCCATCTGGTGAAAAGACTATTGTTTACCATTGAGTGTTCTTGGCATCCTTGTCAAAAACCAGTTGACTGTTGACAAACGGGCTTTTATGTTTGGATTCTCAATTCTTTTCCATTGATCTAGGTGTCCATTCTTTATGCCTTTATTATACTATCTTGATTAAGTTTTGAAATCCGGAAGTGTGAGTCGTCCAACTTTGTTCTTTTTTCTCATCATTGCTGTGGCCATTTGAAGTCCTTTGCAATTCCATATGAATTTAGGATCACCTTTTACAAATAAACTATCTGGGATTCTGATAGGGATTTTCTGAAATCCATAGATTGGTTTGGGGAGTATTGTCATCTTAACTTATTAAGTCTTCGAATCTATGAACATGGGATGTATTTCCATTTATTTCAGTCTTCTGTAATTTCTTTCAATAATGTTCTGAAGTTTTAAGTGTAAAACTCTTGCACTTCTTTTGTTAAATAAATTTTTGCCTAAGTATTTTATCTTTTCTTGATACTGTTGTCAATGGAAATGTTTTCTTAATCGCATTTTCAGATTGTTCATTGTGGTTTTGTGGAAATACAACTGATTGTGTTCATTGACCTTGTACCCTGTAACCTTACTAACTCGTTTATTAGTTCTAATATAAATAGGATTTCCTATATGCAAGATCATGCCATCTGTGACTAGAAAGAGTTATATTTCTTCCTTTCACACCTGGTTGTCTTTTATTTCTTTTCCTCGGCTAATTGACTTGATTAGAACCTTCAGTATGGTGTTAACTAGATGTGCCGAGAATGGATACTTATTCTTACAACTGTTCTGTAAGTCTGAAATTTTGTTAAAATGAAAAGTTTTTTAAAGGTTGATGGCAAGGCCCCACCCCCAGAGATTCTGATTGAGTTGGTCTAGGATGGCACTCAGGCACTAGATTTTTTTCCCTAAGTCCCAGTTGGTTCTAATATACAAATAACATTGAGAAATTCTAGATTAACTCCTTTCTCTTTAGAAATTGGTCCTTGTCCTTCCGCTTCATGGCGCATTTCACAGTCAATTATTTTTTTCTTGTTTGGCTTTCCAATTAAACAATAAATCCCGCATGGGCAGGGACTGTTTCTGTCTTGCTCACCAATTTATTCATAGTCACAGTGTCTGATACAGATTAGACTGAAAAATATAGTTGTCAAAGGTTTCAACTCTCACAACAACCTCATGAGGTTTGTTAACACTGGCCTCACCTCTGAGGCCCAGAAAGGTGAAGCAACTGGCCTATGACCTATTGCAGGTTCATAGAGCAAAAGAGCATTCATAGTCTTGCTGTTCAAGATCCAAAGCTGGTACTCTTTTCTCCTCCAACAGAGCCTCAACCACACAGTGCATCTTCCATGCCAGCATCCTCCTCAGAACATACAATCAGTGTTAAAGTGCTGACAAACATTCATTATAGTATTAGTTAGAATGACTGGTAAGGGTGGAGTGGGATGTGTTAACTCTTCATTTGTCCTTTGAAACAGATAAGCCAGTGGCTGTGCAGGTGTTTGGGCCACATCACAACTATGCTCATCCACCACAGCTGCCCTCAAACTCACAGACTTGCGGTCCCTTCTAGGTGATGGTTTATACCAGTCCATCTGTGAGTATTTAGAGACCTTGTCTTCATAACACTTATGATAATGGTTTCCATTCCAGGAGCACTTACTATGAACTGAGGACTACGCCAGATACTTAAAGGTATCATCTCATTTCGTTAACTCAGCCTAAAATGTAGGTACTTTTATACTCTTTTGTTGTTACTTTTAAAAATGAATAAACTGTAGTTCATTCAGAGAGGCTAAGCTGTTTTTCCGTTGTCACAAAGCTAGTTAATGAAAAAGCCAGTGTTTGAGTGCAGGTTTGCTTTGGGTTCCTATCCCTGTAATCTTTTGCCTTCTTATTCTGATGTATGTGGAAGGTAAAGGTTTTGGCTAAATTTTGGAAATGCAATCCTTTCCCAGTTCTCAAACTTTAGCACACATCAGAGTCACCTGGAGGGATTGATAAAGCACAGATTGCTGGGCTTGCTCCAATATTTTATGAGTGGGTAGGTCTGGGGTAGGTTCCCATGATTTGCCTGTCTAACAGATTCTCAGGTGCTATTCATGCTCCAGATCCATGGACCACAGCTTGAGAATCACTGCATTAGATTATTCAAGGTAGTCAATGTGAAAGGGCAATCAATGAAAGAGGGTCATGGAAACTAACTGATCTGGAAACTATCTTAGGTGTTGTGAAACTATGACCCAAGTGTCAAACTCAACAAGCTACCTGGCTTTTTGTCAATGATGTTTTATAGAACACAGCCACATCTGCTCATTTATGCATTGTTGATGGTGGATTTCTCACTACAATGGCAGAGATAAGTAGTTGTATATGGTTCGCTAAACCTAAAATATTTGTCATCTAGCTCTTTATAGAAAAAGTTTCCCAACACCTGATCTAAATTTTAGAACCTTGCTGCTTAAAGTATGGTCCTTTGACCAGCAGCATTGGTATTCCCTGCCATTGGAAATTGTAGAATCTCAGACTCTAATTTAGATAAACTAAGTGATAAGTTCATTTTAACAAGATTCCCATATGATTCATCTGCAAGAACCATTGCTTCTGAATAACAAGCCATAAACTTGAATCCAGAGAGGCCTAGGTGGGATCCCAGGTCTATCACTTACTAACTTGGTAATTGCATCATCTTTGTAACCTCAGTTATCTAAAGGGATAATAATCCTCCTATCATAGGATTGGTTTTAGGGATTGTAATGATATGAAACATCTGAAGTGCTGGCTCATAGTAAGAGTTGGATAAAAGATAGCTTCTGTTATTAGGACCCTTGTTATTTTACAAATAGAGAAGCCATGGACTGGGAGGAGAAAAGGTGACCCATCCAAGCTCACTCAGTGGACAAGTCAATGGATTAGTACAAGAGCTTCTGGCTCTTGAGCCTATTTCACCATCCATTCTACTTCACTGGAATTGCCCAAAATATGCCAGAAAAAATGACAGAGGGACCCAGGGTTGAGTTAAAGCTCTGTAACTAATGAGCTGAATGACTGTGGACAAGTGTTTTATCTTCTCTGATATCTTCAGTTTACCCATCCATAAATGTTAACACCTAATTGCAACATGTTGTTATGAAGCATAAATGATAGAGGACCCCTCACACAATGCTGAGAACCTAAGCAGAGGACCTGGCATGCAAGGTGCCAAATACTTTTAAGAAAAAAATGATATCTTAGGCTGAACTACCCCAGAGGACACTGAAAAGCCTTTCAACAATCTTGGCTAATTGGGTGGACACAAGAACTCAAGTTCTAATCAGGTGTTTTGAAAATTCAGACTGGAAACTCAGTTCAAAAATTAGTATTACATTCCCAGTGCCTGCCCATGCAAAAAAAAAAAAAAAAGTAGTATTTCATACTGGGATACTCTGGACCTCCTTATCTTCCTCTGAGTGGGCTTTGGATCCTAGCAGCACCCTGTACCTGCAGAACTATTAGGAAGCTGGCTCAGGTAGAATGTCTTAGTGGCCTTCTGTCCAGCCTAAAAGATTCTCAGTGGAAAGATCAAGGGTTTTGGAGTCAAGAAGGAAAGGCAGTCCATCCATCTCTAACATTATCTCTCTATGTGGCTTTGGACACCTTACTTAACCTCTCCTGGCCTCAGTTTCTTCATCCATAATCTGTGATGATTATACCTTCTTTCCAGTTGTCCTGAAATGTGAATGAAATGATTCATTGGCACCAAACAATTGGCAGTTAATAAATGCTGATATTTTCCCCAGGGGAGTTAAAAATCACAAACTGTCATTCCTCTAACATAATTGTGGATATTTTATTGGGTCAGAATTGAACGGGATCTGAGAGATCATCTCCCCCAATTCCTTCATATTATAGTAGGGAATTTGAGACACAGAGATGATAGAGTCTGTGATACTCCAAGGTCACACCCTGGCACAGTGAGACAGACTACCTGGATCCCTGTCAAGGGGCTCTTCACATTTTATTAGGCTGGCTCTCACTGGCCTAGGCCAGCACAGATGTCCCTTCTTTCTAGAATCCCCTCTTTGGTGGTTGTAATCTAAAGCAGCCTTGGGTCTTGGGAGGCAGCTCCAAAGGCTATTGCTTAGCCAGCTGAGACAGAGGCTTGAGGCCAATATCAGCAGCCCTGGGCTCCTGACAGCAGGTATAGATGATGAATGGGCAGCTTAACTTGATGGAGCAAATTGATCATTGCATCACCGACCACAACTTATTCATTTCTGCAAAGAGAGCAATTTATTACCCTGTATGTCACGCTGCCCATGCCATCACCAGAGATAAAAGCCTGAGGCCAGGTAGCCTGGGCATCTCTTCACCATCTCAGCTCTCTTTAATGGGAGAGTGAAGATGCTGAAATAGAGTACTGGGTGCTGAAGGCTGTTCCATGGCCCTTCTTAGCCCTGTAAGATCCTGGGAGCCATTTCTTCTTCACCAGAAAAGGAGCAGGGACAAATCCCAGAGCTTTTAAGCCAATCAACTACAATAAAGGATAAGGACAATTCCTTATCCTCAGAGGGATTCTGAGGTTATGTTTAAGTTCAATGAGAAAGCAAACCAGAATTGATTAGTGATGTCTGCTCCAGATGTAAAATGAGTGGACAGATATATACCATGATGACTGGGCTCTTTCATGTAACTCTCAAGTTTTGTCAGGTTTTTAACAGCATTAAGGATAAACTGAAAGGCAGTTGAAATATATACCACCAAATTCTAACAATAAGCGGAATGCTTATACCTTTCTGTTGTTTCTATGAATGTAGTTCTTCTCAGTTATAGTAGCACAACCTGCAACTTTATCCAGATCCATTCTTTGAAAAGCTACAAGAAATATAACACTAAAAATAGTCAAATTACTTTCATTTTTAATATTTGCTACTACAGGGCCACTACCAGTAGACAGACCCAATTAGTTTGTGGATAAATTTCAAGAAATATGATTGCCATAATAGATTACTCAGGTATGACAAAAATTTTATTTGTAGGGATTTGTAAAATTATAGTGGATGCAGAATTATATGTAAAATAGTAGCCCTCACTTATGTTCTAGAATGCTTTCTTGAGTGGGGAAAGGAGGATGACAGTGGACATGCTGATGTTTACATACTTGTAAACCTCACTAGGCTTGTCTGTAGGCTTCATCTACACCCAGTCCTCTCCCGTTGGTCTCGAGGATCTGTCCCTCTTCCTGTGTAAGGCAAATTCCTCTGCCTGGGCTCTGGAACACCCACACTTCAACTTATTAAAGGACCTTGCTCTATTAATTATACCTGCCCTGTCCTTTATCTTTATGACTGAAACCAAACTTTCTAAATACACAGTGACAGAAATCAACCCCGACTGGCTTAACTATAAATGGAAACCATTAGCTATAAGCCAGAACTCTGCAACTAGCGATGACTGTGACAGACATGGGCTCACACCTGACGGTCTCTGGAGAAACAGAGCTTTCTCTTTATTCTTCCCTCTCTTAGTTCCCATCTTGGTTGTCCACATTATTTTCAGCTCCTTTATAATGTCAGGTGCATGGGCATCAGAAGCTCTGGAGACAGGTTCTTACATCTTGAAGATAAAGGAAGCAGAAAGTGTCCGTCTTCTCTGTGTTGTGTAAAATCTAAGAGAGTTTGATTGGCCCATCTGGGAAAATAAGCTCCTCCCTGGGGGAGTCACTGATAAAGGGGCTCAAGGGCTAAGACTGGCAAAGTCTGCCATATGCTGTGGCAGAGGGTACTATTTTTGTCCTCAGCAACCCATGGGAGCTAATTCTGGAAAAGGAAAAAAAAGACAAAAGAGAGGAAAAGGCAGGAGGGGAAGGCAGGGGAAGGGAAAAAAGAGAGGGGAATGGAGGAAAGGAAAGGGAAAAAGAAAGAAAAGAATATGAGGATAGGATTGCCAAAAGAAGGTGGAAAGGAATGCTTGTCAGATGAAAACGACAGCTGCCCATGGCAATCTTTAACTACTCCTTCAGTATTGACCATTTTCTGTCAGTACTGAAATATGTTCTATCATATCCTATATTAAATATGTATAATAATAATTAAATAGTGATGAAATCCTCTGTTATTCACACTCCTTCTGTCTATCCACTAATCTCTCTCCCTCACTTAACAGCCACATGTATTGAATGGGTGCCTAGTTTTGCCATTCCCATGCATGCATCTCCTACTTCTTAGCTCATCGGGAAGTGGCTTTCTTCAGCCTGATGGTTCTCAATCCTGGACAGTTTTGCATCTCTACAGACATTTGGCAAGATCTGGAAGCACTTTGATTGTTACAACTGAGGGTGAGGGCAGTGCCGTCGGCATCTAGTGAGTAGATGCTGCTCAAGATCCTACGGCACAGAGCACAAGGCCCACATAAGTAATTGTTCAGCCCCACATGTCAGTAGTTCTGAAGTTAAGAAACTTAGCCACTTCTCCTAGAGCTATCTTTTTGCTCCTGTTTGCCTTAAATCTTCTTTTATAGACCTCCCAAAGAGACTTTCCCAATCCCCAACCAACAAAACAAAACACACACACACACACACACACAAAGCAAAACCCTGCTTTTTATTGAGCGTTTACCATAGGAATAAGTTAAGTGTGCTTCATTCACTTCCCAAATTTAATCCTCACAATGAGCTTATAAGTACAATTATTGTACATAAAGGCACACAGCTTCTTCAGATGGAAAATGAAGATTCAAACTCAAATTCATCTAATTCTAAAGTCTGTGTCTTAACCAGCAAGCAATAAATCCTCTGTAGCCCATAGAACCACCACTTTATCCACCAAGAAACCCTCAGAGTAGACTCCATCTTTCCTCCTCCTAGACTGGCTTACTAGGATAGGAATGGTGCATGACTTGACCCTGCACCCCAAAAGCTCATGACCACAGTCTCAAGTTACTCCATCCCACAAGGACTCCTCCAGGCAAGGCCAATACCTTCATGCCACCCTTCCTTGGCTCTACCACCAGCGCAGATTCTGGCACAGTCTTAGCCCATCAACTCTTCTCCGTCCCCAAGAGAAAAAGGATATCTCAGCATTCCATGAAGTAGGGGTCTATGAGTGAGAGAGAATGGATCAGTACTTCTCTCATATATTTTTAGTGACAATATAAATATGTTTTGGAGAATTCACATAAAACTTTGAAAGAACATATATTGGTTTACATCATTTAGAAGCCACAAATAATTCTAGCACTGTGTCTGACAGTATAAATATGCACTACAACTATACAAGCCTTTTGGATGGCTACCAAGTGCAGGAGCATAGTCAAGCCTGAGGAAGTCCAGGGTTTGCCAAACTTATTTAACCTTGAATCTCTTTTTCACAGAGTGCTTATTAACAGTTTACTGGAATACATTTTGAGAAGTGCTAATCTAATTACAGTTATTAAAATAGAGAAAGCAGCCAAAATACACATCTCTCTCTCTCTCTCTCTCTCTCTCTCTCTCTCTCTTTCTCTCTCTGTCTGTCTCTTGCTATCTCTCTCTCTCTCTGACTGAAACCAGTGCTTATGTTCCCAGATGGGCCAATCAAATTCTCTTAGATTTTACACAACACAGAGAAGTCGGACACTCTCTCTCTCTCTCACACACACACACACAACATAAGTAAGGCTCTGTCTACTGAGAGGACCTGGGAACTTCCCAGGTCCTTTCCCATCCCCTTTCCAGATCTTGGCTTCTAAATATGATTTGCACTAAAAGAAAGGAATCAAGTCTCCTTGAAGAAATGGCCGATTCCAGGGCTGGGACAAGGAAAATAAAATATAAGTGATAAACCTGGAACATCTTGTTGCATCAGAAACATGAGGACATGTCATAGGACACAAGGACCAACTTGAAGATTTCACTGGCCAAATTTGGCACAATTTGAATATCAAAATAAATTATTATAGCAACATTATATTATTTTATATTAATAGCAGCATATAGCTTAGTCAATAACATTGGGAACCACCAGTCAATAGGGATATAAATTAATAAATGAATACATTGGACACTTGTTGAAGAAAGAGATTTTACCTAGTTTTGAAGTACCTCCCTACCAAAATACGTAATAATTGCAAAAGGGAAATGAATTACTTTACAGTAGAGAAGACTCATAGACAACACCTTAATTGAGTGAATAAACATCAATTAATGGAATGAACATCATCAGCAATGGAACAAATCAAAATCACATGCCACCTGATAGGGTACCCTGAGAAAGAAGCACAGCTTCTATGATATTCCTTCCAAAGAGGCATTACCTGAATCTAATCATGAAGAAACATCACACAAACCCAAATTCAAAGAGGTTGCTATAAGGTGACCTGTGATCTTCAAAAGTGTCAAGGTCATGAGAGACAAAGAAATGGTAAGGACATTGTCTAGATGTAAGGAGAGTAAAAGACATGGTATATAAAGTCAACACATGATTCTGATCTGAATAATTTTCTCTAAAGGACATTATTGGAACTCTTGTCAACACTTGAATGAGATCTGAGTATTCCATGGCAGTAATGTATCAGTGTTAATTTCCTGATTTTGATGGTTGTATTGTTGCATGTATTTGGGCTGTTAGAATGTTTTTGTTGTTAGAAAATACCACTGAAGTGTTTAAGGTCAGGGAGCATCTGGCTGGCAACTTCCTCTCTGATGGTACATGGGAAAAGACTTTTTTGTCTCACAATATGTATTATAATAATATATGAATCAAAATTTTAATCTGTGGGATTGAACCTGTTTCTCTGCTGGCCACATTTAGGCCAAATAAATCTGTCAAAATATCCTCAGGACTAACAAAAGATGCAACTCATCTCTCCCTCATCCCAGCTCTTAGAAGAGAAAGTCTATAGATCTGTGGTTCACAGTAGCAAAAGAATAGAGAGAAAGTCATTGAGATGGAAAATCAAAGTTGTTTACACAGTAATTAGTCAGATCTGCAATGTGTTCCCTTTGGGAAGTGAGAAGTAGCTCATCAACCTAACTCAGATGTCTCTATGAGACTGCCACATTCATGGTCTCATTTACTTGTCGTAACAGCCCATAGAGGCAGAATGAACAGAGAATATGTACCCTATTCCACCTAGTAAGAAACTAAGACTCCCCAGAAATTAAGTGACTTTCCAACTCCACACATCTGGCCAGGGGATGGTTCATTGAATCAAACAACACAGAACTGTCTGATTCCAAAGCCTTATGCAGCTGATAGAATCTGAGAAACTGAAGGAATAGCAGTGGGTCATCTATGCCTACTGGTATCATTCCTTTCCTCTTTCCATATCCTGCACTGGAATAATACATGTTGAAGAAATTGGTCCTTCTTTTTTCCTATCTTGACATTTAAGGCCATCTTATTTTTGACCCAATACATCCTTGTGGCTAATCACTCAGGCCAAGTGAAGACTGAGTTTGGAGGTTAGGTGCAAGGTGAGAAAATGCCTTCACAGAGAAAGGGCAGCTCATTAGGTCCCTGGCCAGCATCACTCTCCCTGTCCTGTACCACTCCCTTTTCCTGCCCCATAACCATCTCACCCAGGCCCTTCACTCTCATAATATTGTCCTCTCTTTCTCAAAAGCTTTATTCCTTGACCTCCCTGAACAACACTCTTTGAGCAGACAGATCTGATTCATTTCTCTCCCATTGCCTTCCTCTCTTTTGCTGCTTCTGTTTTATTGTCTTCATCCTTCATCCCAGCGCTTACAGTCCAAGATCATTATTAGAATTTGAAAAAGCTGTGTGGCTGATCATTATTAGATTTTGAGAATGTTGTACAGCTGAGAAATTTATTAATTTTGCTCTTTGGCTACAGAAAACCAATAATCATTATCAGAGAATTTTAATAGAGAGTGAAAGAAGGAAGGGGGGTTTAAGTTGGGGATGGGGAGAGTAAACAAACGCCATCTAGTTCTAAGATGCTTTTATGTCCATGGGATCTCTCATAGGTGTCTTTCCATTTACTCACACCTGGTTCCACATGAAGTGGCAAGCAGCCTAAGGGGGAAGAAACAGGACACTGTGGGTGCTGGGGTGTTCGCACAAGGCTTCATAGGGGAGGGGAGATCTGGGGTTGAAGGGAGGAGACTCGTGGATGTATAGGATGACAATGAAACTGTGTGTGTGGTGCTCAGGACCGACTCCAGCACTGAGCATAGCATTGAACAAATAATTGACCAATTCTCTTGGTAAATATGGTGTTCAATAGAAGGAAGGGGAGAAGGGTGGGAGGGAGGAAGGGAAAGGGAAGGAGATGATCTTGATCTGCAGAAATGCACAATCACAAGGGTATCAAGACTGTGAGTCTGCTTTCTTTTCTGAACCCAGGTCTATAGCATGGCAGGCAAGAGCTCTGCCACTGAGCCACCGTTGCCTGCCTTCTTTTATCCTTTTTTAAAAGAACTTCATTGTGCTATAATTCACACACCGTAAAATTCATCCATTTTAAGTATGCATTTCGTTGAGTTTTAGTAAATTTGCAGAGTTGTATAATAATTACCAAAAGCTAACATTAGGAGCTTTGATTGAATATGGATTCTCTGGCAGGGTGGCTAGGCTGTAGCAGGCCATTCAGGGGCCCAGTCTCGAAGATTAGGCCAGAAATGAAGGTGGTAGCGGTAGATGTGAGAATTTCTCTCTCTCTCTGCTCCAAGTCTGTGCTCTGGAAAGTGTGGGCCTCACTTCACCATCTCTTTACCAACCGGTACCCCAAGAATACAGCCCCTTCAAACCCTCATTCTCTCTCAGGTCCAACATTTGTTCATAATTAATTATATAAGCATTTCCATTTGGCTCCCTCCCTCCAGTCTGTAAGCCCGTTGACATTTAGGACCAGTCCTGAGTCGTCTTTTCCCCTAAATTCACACCTACTAGCAACAGGACCTGACACACAGTTGGTGTAAATTTAAGGTGGTTAAGAAACTCAAACACATTAGTCATAACTCTGGCTTACCCTCAGCTTGTAAATGGACTGTGGCATATCTATCTAGCCAGGAGAAGGCAAGGAAATAGTACAAGGAAGAGGAGAGTCCTGAATATAACAAGTTTGAGTTATTACTGCCCATTTGGTAATTAAAGGTCAAGTGCATCAGGCACACAGTCATCTGCTATTATTGCCTCCAGTTAAGGTCACCTGGCTGTTTCCTAAAGTTCTTGCTTTGTGTTGGACTTGGCCTCTGATTCTTTCAATCTTCTTCATTCGGCAGGACATCTAGAAATGTTCTCTAAATGTCACACCACTTGTTTCTAGCTAGTTTCTTCAGGTGCAGAATGGAAACCTACTCAGGGAAGCTCTCACAAGCTGTTCTTGACAGTGTGTGTTGTGTGTGTCTGTGTGTATGTGTGTGCATAGCCGCCATAAATCAGTATCTAATCTTGTGCAAGAAATTTTTTAAAGAGTTTATTGCAGACATATATTTCTAAAATAAAAATGATGATGGAATAAATAGTGTAGAGTTAGAGGAAGAATCTAGTTGGTATCCTGGACAACAGGAGGTTATCTAGGTCCAGTGCCCAAGAGGTCCAAGACAGAGGACACAGTCATGAGAACTGGTAAGAAGAATGAGAAGCCACAAAACCCAAAGACGGGGAGCCAGCATTTGGAGGCCTAGCTGTGGGCAATCAAGAAAGATTAGTGCAGAGGGAGTTACACAGAGATGGGGGTCAGGGTAGGGGCTAGCTGTTGCTGGAGGAGGACCAAGGCTTGGACTTAACTTGCCAGCACTTAGGTCTGAGGGCCTGAATGACGGTAATCTTGTCCAAATGGATAAACCCTACTGAATAGGGAACTGGACTTCGGAAGAGCAGGACCACACCGGGTCAGTGTGTGTGTGTGGTTGTGGATGTGCACTTGCATGCATGTGTGCGTGAGTGTATTTTCCTCTTTGAGTGTCTGTAGACTTTACTAGTTCAAAGGGACTTCTTTGGCTTATCTAATTAGATTCTTTTTTTTTTTAGAAAAATGAAAATCACAAAGATGATACAGTTTGCACAAGGACTCAGAGCCTTTTAGTAACAAAGCCAGGATTAAAATCCAAATATTTGGTCTACTGGGCCACAGTTCTTTCTACTTCACTTTGATGCTGTGCGGCTGAATACCTTGTTCTGCTTCAGTAGCCCAGATCAACTCAACACATGGGTGCCTAACTCTGGGCTATTTGATGTTCATAGAGGAGATTCTAATGAAAAGCCTATTGGCATCCAAATAAAGTCTATAGTTAGTTAATAGTTTCAGTCCAATATTAATTTCTTAGTTTTGGTAACTGTACATGAGCAAGATATTAATATTAAGGGAAACGGAATGAATGGCTTATAGAAATTCTCTGTACTAACTTTGCAACTCTTCTGTAAATCTTAAATTATTCCAGAATAAAAGACTAGGGTAGGAGAGTGGGGGAGTCAGGCCAGAATCCCAGTAAGTCAGATCATGAAAATTCCCAAACAGAGAAATTCTGAAGTCCTAACAGGGAAAAGGGTTATATGCAATGCTAAACAATCTGCAGTAACCAAGTCTTCTGGATTCCAGACTAGTAACCTCAGTTTTCTTTTACTTGCTGATCATTTTCCATCTGAATCATTGTAAAAACTAATGTTTTTACAATTTATTTCCTTCTGTTTTCCCTATTTATTTCCTTCTCCCTGGCACCTTGGGGCTGTAAGATTTATGAGTGTGGGGATGGTATTTTCACTTTCTTGTTCTCTCCAGCACTTTGCCTGCTCACAGCAGGCTTTCAGTGAATTGTTTTTAATTTGGCTAATTTTTTTTAAAAAAGGAAAATAATAAAATTAATGGTTTTATTTTTATTTGAGACTGTGTATGTCTAAAATACATGCAACAAAATTTTATTGCGAATGGAGTGTGTGATGAGCCTTTTGCTGGACATGAAGGATAGGATATATAAAAAAGAAAATCATGCAATCCCTAGTCTCTAGGGGTTTTCAACTTTGTGTTTGTGGAGGGCCAGAATAATTATAATAATAAGCACAATAAAAGCAATTATTTTTACTTAGGATTTACTATGTGCTAGCCATTAGGATTTTTCATATATTATCTCACTTCATTCTAAATAATGCCCCAGGTTGATAGTGCTGTTACCTTCATTTACCAGTTGAGAAAATTGAAACTCCATGAGGATGAGCCACCAACCAAAGGACATGATACAAGCGGCAGAGCTGGGATTTGAACTGTTGACTGACTGCCAGGAAAGCCAAAGGTCTTTATAACTGTGCTATCCTACCTTTCTACATCAGTTCTCCTTTTTTCATACATCTTTCTTTTTTTATTTTTTAATAGCATGAGTAGATCCCTAAAGAAAGTCTCTCAATCTTATTCATCTTTTTTCATTCAAATCTTAACACAGTGCTTGGCACACAGTAAACAAAACAAAGGCTTGGTGAATTGAATTAAGGAGACAAAGCCTAAAGAAGCATGAAAAGGCAGAGAGAATCCCTTCCTGAGAATATTCTTTTTTGTTATGTTTTTAATAGCAAGAAATATTTCAGAGAGATGATCAGTTTTCCTCTGGAATCACCCCCTTGTGTATGTAAAGCAATGAATTGTTATCAGTCTAAAGAAAACAATATTGTGATAATATATTGAGGCCCAGATAATGTGCTGCTGTTTGGCCAATGTCCTGTCCTCAAATTGGGCCAAGAACTGCCCATGGTCTCCTGGGCCTCTTCAGATATCAGCTGAAAGAGGAGCAATGGATTAAGACATAAAAGCAAACTTAATGTAAGCACTGCTTGGGGGCAGGGGGTATTATAAAGGTCCCCTGGGGCTTGTACAATTGCCATCATCCTGCTTTCAGGTGGGATATTAGTCAGGGTTCTCTAGGGAAACAGGACCAATGGGAGATATCTGTAAATATGATGTTTTATAAAAGGGTCTCAAGCAACTGTGGGTATGCACGCGTCTAGATTCCATGGGGCCTCTCAAGCTGGCAACTCTGATGAAGGTCTTTGATGAATTCCTTAGGAGTGGCTGGCTGGCTAAAGTAGAGATAAAAATTCTCTCTTCTGACTTCTTTTAAAGCCTTCAACTATTGGATTAAATGTCTGTCATTGCTGAAGACATTCTCTTTAGTTGGTTGTAGATGTAATCAGTCATACATGCAATCAACCTACTGATGATTTAGGTCCATGAAATTTCTTCACAGTAATAGTTAGCTCATGCTTTCCTGACCACTTAACTGGGCAACATTACCTGGCCAAGCTGACACATAAACTTAACCATCACAGGTGGTATCACTGATCTTCCCTGCGAAGGAAGTGTCAGCACTTCTTGTGGACAAAAGGAGTTACATGTTTGGGACTGAAGGCACATGATTCTGTAGAGTGTATTGATAGAGTACAAGGAAAAGGCCCACCATCATGAAACCTGGATACTATTCCTATTTGTATTAATGTACAACCTGGCCACATGTCGCCTCGCCTCTCAGTTTTCTTATTTGTGAATTGATGATTTTATTAGCATCCTTGTCTACATGTAAATAGTGCTGAGACCGAAATGAGGTGATATGCATAAAAATGATTGCGAATGTACAAAGTGCAATTCAGATGTATTAACAGCCCAGTGAAGTGTGAATTAAGGTAGTATAGAAAAAAAAAACACAGGTTTTCAGGCATGTCAGTTCATATGTCTGTTACTCTGATGAATGATTCAAGTCACCAACTAAACTTCCCTGTGCTTCGGTTTCTTCATGTGTAAAAATGGACCAGTGCCTACATTATAGGTTGCTGAGAGAACTACAAATGACTTTAGAAAAGGGCCTGATACACAGTAGATCCCCCCAAAACTGTTACCTATGTTGTGAGCTAAGTTTTGGTGAGCTGTCATTCCCCCTAGAGGGTAGCTGAGTCTTGAGGCAGAAAAACGTGGTATTTATCTTAGCAGTTCTTGGATCCAACACATACCAAACTGCTTGGCTATTTGGCAGAAGCTAATAAATTTTTATAAAAATTAATAAAGTATAGTAGCCAGATCAACTAAGAATCACAGAAGAACAATTATTAGTAATAAAACAAACATTTCACATTTTTCCTTTTGTCCTATATCTTAAGCATAGTTCTTTCTGACTCACCCTTTTCACTTCCATCCCCTCAAAAGTAACACCCTTGTTAATCCTTGGAAATGCTTGCTCATTCATTCAACCAATAGATATTTATGGAGGACCCACCCACTCTTTGTCAGGATCCAGGTGGTGGAGTCAGCATCAGACTACACATTGCCCCTGACTTTGTTGGAGAGACTGCTGGTAAATAAAGGTTTAGTGAATGGGAAATTATCCAGATCTGAAAGTCCAGGGAGTCTTCCCAGGGAAAGATGGAGTCCCCGCTGAAATCTGGAGCAAAAACAGAAGCTAGAGGAAGGTAAAGGGAAACAATCTAGCATGTTCAGGGAAATGCACGTCCTTCTGGATGACTGAATGGCAGAGGGTGAGGGAGGATGGGGGAGAAGGAAGGCAAGGGATGAATGGTGGGCCAGGGCCCCAAATTGAGCAGCCTAGAAGACTACATTCAGGAGTCTAGTCTTTCTCCTGAAGGTCACTGAAAATCATGGATGGATGTTAAGGGAGAGAGAGAATTTCTGGATTTCCATTCTATAACCGTTATTTTGGCTCAGTGTGAAAAATAGAAAGAAAGGAAAAGCAAGGTGGTTGGCTCAGAATCGACCAAGCTCAGGATTCACCTTTGAGATCCTAGGCCTATGCTTATAAAACTAAACCAAATTAGAAACCTGACACATAGAATCCAAACAATGATGGGACATTCAGATCTTCTCTTATATTCAAGGTCCCTAGAGCCTTGATTTCTCTGTCATTGAGTTCTCACATCCAACAATTTGTTCAGCCTGAAGGAGAGAGGCAAGATCTGCTGTCTACCTTTGCTGATCATTCTTCTTTTCCAAAGACATAAACGAGGTGCCACGCCTTGGGCAGAGCTGTGTTAAATGAGAACAAGGTGGCGATCTGCGAGGGTTCATTTGTTATCTGAAGACACCGAATTCACCCTTCACATTAGGCAAGGGACAAAGATTGATTCTCAGGTGTGTGAAGCCTGTCAGAAATCCAACCTTTACAACTTGAAAATCTTGGAAGAGAGAAATGGCTTTTGGTGAATGTCAGTATTGTGCTTAATAATGTGATGTGTACTTTCCCAGTTTTACCAATCTAATGGAGTGCCTATGAGCATGGGCCTTGGGGCCAGAGGGACCTAGAATCTCGCCTAAGCACTGGCACTTGCTGAGGCAGGCCACTTAACCCACCCACAGTGTTGTTAAATGAGGCCATGCCTGTAAATACATTTGCTCGGCATCTACCCTGTGCTCAGTGAATTTGGTGGGGTTAGGGTTGAGATTATGGTGGTAGTGACCCGGTTATAATTGTGTCCTGGTGGTGGTTGTGATTGTGATGGTGGTTGTGGCCACACATCTTGGTGATTGAGAGTACATTCTATATTCCAAATATAGAATATATTGGGATCAAATCGTACCAACTGTGATCTTGGGCAACTTAATATCTTTTTCTCAGTTTCTCATCTATAAAATGGGGGTAATAACAGTATCTCTTTCAAAGGGTTGATAAGAAGACTAACTTAATAAATTAAAATTATAAAGTATAAAGACAGTACCTGGAATGTGTTAAGTACTGAATACATGTTAAATATCACATATGCTATTTAATGCTCAAAGCAAAAAGATAGAGTGTAAATTGTCCCAGTCACATCAGTAAAGGATGGAGATGGAATTTGAATCCTATTCTGCCAGACAGCAAGACTGATGCTTTAGACTGTATGACTGGAAGTCTTACTCTTTTCCTGCCTCATGCCAAAGAACCATTGTGACCCAAGGAGGAGCATGCTTCTTGAATAACGAAAGTCCCTCCACAGCTTGTATTTATTCATACCTAATATTCATTAAGCCCATACATTACCTTATATAATTCTCCCAACAACCCTATAAAGTAGGCAGTATTATCCCTATGTAAGAGATAAAGACAATAAGGCTCAGAAAGGTAGAGTTGTTGCCCAACATCACACAGCTAGAAAATATTAGGAGCAGGACTCAAATTCAGGTCTGCAGAACTCTAAAACCTACGGTCTCAAGCACTGGCCTGTCCCAGTCTTAATCCCTGAATGCACTGAATAGTGGGATACATTCTATGGAATTCAGTCCAGTGTGTTTTATTTGAAGTGTGAGACCTAGAAATGTGTGTTTGACCAGTAGATTGGTGAAGATTAAGAGGAATCATCATTAATTTGTCCTTTTAATAATGAGTCTTCACAAGAATGGAGCAAGGTGGGTATTAATATCACCCCCTGCCACCTTTACAGATGAGAAAAACTGAGGCTCAGAGGAGTTACGTGACTTCTCCAAGTTTGCACATCTTGAACAGGAAAAACACTGGGATATGAAAGCATAGCAACCCTACTCTAGGAAACTAAATCTATTTCTCCAACAGCTACCTTATACTAGGGTGCATATAAATGTCAGAGAAAATAATGGAACAAACATCATTTGTCTGTGCCATGAATCAGCCTGCGGAGCTAAATGAATTCAAAAGCCATCTTTTTTTTACAAGGCCATCACTTAGGTGTTTATCAGCCTGACTAACTTCATTACGCTCCCAGGCTTACTTGAGAGTATTGCCTCCCTCATAAGGTTGTCTTAATGGCACACTCAGCTCTGTTAATTGCAAAGTGTTTTGTGTGCAGTAGCTGCAGCTGGCATGGCTCTTGATGGGTCCTCCAGGGCCCTTTAGGGGGCTTAGTAGAAAACTCATAGAACTTTGGCCCCTCTGTGGCAATTGAGAAAAGAAATGGGGCCTCTTTGATCCAATGCATCGAGGTACCTCTTTGGACAATAGCTTCTCTGTGGAAATGAGGCTGATATTCAGCAGGTATGCAAAAATATTGAAGTGTATCTAGACCAGTTGTTAAAAAGCTGCTGTCCGAGTGTCCTGGGCTAGGAATCCATGTCCCTCCCCAGGATCCAGCAAATAAAGAACCAAAACTTAGCAAAAAAAAATAATAATAATATATATATATATTTAGGGATCTATTAGAACTCCTCCATTTTTAGCTTGGTTGATTGGTGGTGCCATCCTAGTACCCATTTACTTGAATTCTTTGACCATTACCTTTGTTCAAAGACATTATTTAGTCAGAAGCCAGAGCAGTCTAAAACACTTGGACAGACTGTCCATATCATCCCTTTACTATTGCTTTTGCCTTTTCTAACATCCTGTACAGATTCATGTGGATTGCAACGTAATTGGTATGTTCTATCTATTAGGTTTAAATGATGCTATTTTAGTAAATGCTGAATTTTGCTTGGCTTTTTTTTTAACAAATAAAATGCAGAAACAATCCTTGCCAATAAGTAATAGCTTCCATAGAGTTGCCAAATCTAGTTGTTAGGTTCTCTTTTCCTCTCCTTCTCTCTTGTGAAATGAATGTTCTGATTTAATTGCTTAAGTGCTCTTGTTCCCAATCCAAACTTGTTTTGGCCTGCCTGTCTCATAAACATGAGACTGTACCTCTTGACTTCCTTATGGGAAGGGACTGCTTCATGCTTATCTTCACGCTGACTCCTCTGACTCCTTAAAGTGAGCCAGAGGGGAGGGGATGAAAACACAAACAAAACCATCCTCAGTTCTTAGAGAAAGCCAGTCTTCTCCATTTCTGCAGCATTGAGCTCGGAGGTGTAGAGAACAGGTAACAAGAAAAAATCAAGACAGGAGCTCAGAGTCAGTGTAGATAACTGTCTTGAAGAAGCTGGAGTTACCCCCCTCTTTCTGAATGCTGGCAAAAACTTATTCCTTTATTACTGCGTATAACTGTTAGGATTAACTTAGTACATTATCAGAGACCCAAATATAACCTGTGTCTATAGGAGATAGAGATCTATTTCTCTCTTGGGTAAAAGTTCAGAGGTAGGCAATCCAGAAGTAAAAGCTACTCAGAGATCCCAGCTCCTGCCAGCTTTCTGCTCCTCCATCCCTAAGGTCTAGCCTTCATTCGTGTACTCCCCACATTTTGAGTAGGAATAGCAGTAGGATGTAAACCCACTGTCTCTTGAGGAGAACCCTGGAGCTGCTATAATTTTTCCATGTATATTCTTCTAGCCAGAAAGTGATCTCACAGACACACTCAGCTTCAAGGAAGGTTGGACAATGTAATCTTTATTCTGGGCAGCCTGAAAACCACTAAAATATCTATTATTGTCTAAAATATCTATTATTGTAGAAGGCATGACCAGTGATTCAGGTCCACCAGTTGTCTGTTTGGCCTTATATTATACCAGATTCCTAGTTGTCTGTCTATCTCCACTATTAGACCATGAGCTCTAAGAAAGAAATGACTGTATCTACTTCATCTTTGTACACCACTGCCTGGCATTGGGGTTTCACATATAAGAGGTGCTCAGTGATAGTGTAAAATCAGTCATGCCTTTCTGCTGTTTAACACCCACAACAGCTTCACATTGCCCTTGGCATCAAATCCAAGTTTGTTACCAGGACCTCCAAGGTCCTGTCTCTCCACACTCACACTCCACTATGCTTCCCCATCATTTAGTACAAATCATCCTTATTTCTGTTCCTGGGAATTGTCAAGCCATTTTTCTCCTCAGGCCCTTCATGCTTGCTATTACCTCTGCTTGAAATGCTCTCTCCATGATGTTCCTTGAGCTAGCTTCTTCTCATCTTTGAGGCCATGGCTGAAATCCCTCTTTATTATTTCCCTAATATTGCCCAGCCCCACAAATGCCTGTCCCTCCATCACTCTCATGACACCTTCTCCATAAGAGATATGACCTTCATACTCCTTATCATTATCTGAATTCATTATATTTATTTACTTACTTGTTGTCTTTGCCTCCCAAATTAAAAGATGGCTTCCCTGTGGGCAGAGTTCTTGCTGTTTTGTTGTTCATGGTATCCAAATACATAAAACAATGTCTCATGACATTCGTGTGCTGTCAAAAGTATTTGTGGGGCTGTATGATGGTGTCTCAGTGGCAGAGTCCTCGCCTGCCTTGACGGAGACCCGGGTTCGATTTCTGGTGCCTCCCCATGCAAAAAAATAAAAATAAATAAAATAAAAATAAAAAGCATTGGTGGCATAAATGTTCAGTTAGCAAAGTAGCGAGTTTCTGTCTTCAGAAGTTAAATGCTGTCTTTTTTTCCTTTTGGTAATTTATTTACAAGGTGGAAAAATTAAACCTAGAAATCAGCTTTAAAACCTATCCAAATTCTCAAACCTGTTGCCTACTGTCCCTCCCAGGTTAAGAATCTTCCTTCATGTCTTCTTCCATGTGATAGGAGGGAACTCCCTGTTTTAGACATCAAGTTCCCACCTGTTGCCATGATGCTAAATGTTGTCTTGGCATGCCAGTCCCCTCCCCCTTGATCCCATAGCGTATGTCTGTATCATCATAAAATGAATGAGATTAAGGGTTGGACAAACAGAGGGCAAAACTTTTATATATTATGTCTGTGTAACAGTTTTTAATTCTTATAAAAGCATTGTGAGTGCAAATCAGGTGGAATGGTATGGCTTAAAGAAGAGAGGCTCAGGGAGAAGAAAACTATCTTCTATTACCAGTACCTTGCCAGGCACATCACAACAAGCTGATGCCATTTTTCAGAGATGATGAAACAAAAACTTCAGAGAGGATAAAGATTATCCCCCAGGGACAGAACTCCTGCTGTGCTGAGAAAGAGTCTGAATGGAACAGTGAGCTGGAGAAGTAGTAGGAGATGAGGTCAGAAAAACCATGGAGGATCAGCAGTGCAGATGCACATGCTCACGGGCCAGTAACTTGCAGAGGAATGGAAAGGCCTGGGACTAGAATAGGAGAAAATGGAGAGAGCAAGAGAATGAATTCCTAAAGCATTGTTTAAGGAGAATCCATGAAACTTACTAAACAGTCTGGCTGGGGGGAGGGGAGGGAGAAGACGGACAGTTGTGAAGGAGAAGTAAAGATCAGGATAAATCCCAAAACTGTCTGCCTTGTAAGTCTGGGAACTTGACATTCTTATTCATGCACACCAAGTAGTCAGTAAATATTTATTGAATCAAAGCCAATATATCTCCTGTCCCTTCCCTTCTACTGAGCTTTCCCTTTGTTCTAGACTAGAAACAGGACTCCCTGACACCCAATCTGGGAGGGCCGCCCCTCATTGTCATTCTCATTCTTGCTAAATGAAACATCTCTCTTATTTGCCACCCACATTACTGGTGCTGGAGTCAGGCCCAAATCCTAAGATAACTGGCCAGCCTTGGAGCCTGAGGCTGAGTCACTCTGAGCCCAGAACATTTATCTTCAGATATGTAGCTTCTCATGATTGCTCAGCAGTCACCACCTCATGCCCATCAGCAACCAAGACATTCCAGCCTTGCTAATAATCTCTCCAAGTCCCGACCATCAGTGATAAATATTGACCATCAATCTAGTGGGTCATCCCAATGATGACCCACCTGAAGCCATGAAGCTGTTCTGCCTGTTTTCACCTCTTCTCCACTTGCCCATCTCTTTTCATGCTCATCCCAGTTACCCCATTAACTATAGCGATGGGAAGTCCCCAACCTTTTATGTCCAGTGAGCCAACCTGACACCCTGGACCTCCATCAAGTATCCTTCCCAGTACATCCCATTGGCCACCATTAATATTCGGGGACTGACAGCTGAGATTGACTGCCTCATTAGCAGGCATCGTGTGGAACTCTGACAATAATTAACAACTCAACAGTCTCATTTGCTGGCCTATCAGAGAAGTATTCAATCAAAAATGTAATTTGCCCGATGCCTTCATTTAGCATTGAAAGACTATTCCTTCAAAGTTTTAAATAGTCTAATTAAGAAGGAAGAAATAGAAGGGGAAAAATTATTAACAGTATAGGTTTAATGTGAAATTGCTGCAGCGAATTAATAATGCAATAACCATTTTTAGCAGCTGTCTATCAGTTTGTGGGCCAGCATAATTCAATTAGTCAGCAAAGGGCTATTCAGATCAGATGGTGGGAAACAAGTTCTTTTCTGCTCCTGAAGGTGCTGTGGACTTTATTTTTCTGTTTTGTAGGGGTCCCTACAAAACGCTTCAAGACTGCATGCAGGCAATGTCAGGGAAGCAACTGTACTTCATGGTTGGAGCAAGCAGACTTAGTTTCTTAGAAGGGTTCCACTAAAATAATCTTGAAGCCTCTTCTCCGGAAATACTTCCCTAGAACATTCACTCTTCAGGGTCATCATGCTTGATTCAAAGCAAGCATAAAGTCATAGTCAAGCATCCTAGGTCGAACTTAGGGTTCCAGCCTTGTTCCCTTCTAGCCACCTAAGACCGCAGGCCCCACTGGCCAGTGACTTTTACTTTTTTTCATGTGTATTCCACACTTCCACATCTCCATGCCTTGGTTCATGAAGACTGTGTAACGGAAAATGTCTTCCCAGTGCCTGTGCACTTAAGTCCTACCAGTCCTTCCAGACCCAGCTCAGCTCATACCTGCACAAAGTCTTCCTTATTTCCCCCAAGACCACAAGGTCCTTCTGACTCAGGTTCAGCCACTTCTGCTTTACTGATAAAAGGGGCTAATAAAGGGGCTCCAGATGAAAGGAGCAGAGGCTAATGTGAGGAATGTCAGAAATGTGGCAGTGAGTCTTTTGGTCACTCTTTTGGACCCAGACAGACCTGGATTCTAATTTTGATCCTGATACTTACTAGTTGTGTGTCCTTAGGCTATAATTTTCCTTCTCTCTGAGCCTCAGTTTATTTGTGAAATAAACATAAGAACTCCTACTTTGATCATTTCTTTTTTTTTATTAGCTATATATATATACATAGCACAAAGTAATGCATTTCCAAGTACATTTTAACAAGTAGTTATAGAGCAGATTTTAAAGATTGGTATGGTTTACAGTTCCATATATTTTTGTTTTTCCTTCTAGCTGCTCCAAGACACTGGAGACTAAAAAGAAATATCAATATAATGATTCAGTAGTCGTACTCATTTGTTAAATCCTAACTTCTCGTTATAATTCTTCCTTTGCCTTTGATCCTTCTCCCAATCTTTAGGACTATTTGTATTATACCTATTCTAACTTTTTTGAATTGAAAAGGGGTGTTGACAATATGACATAGAGGGTGGAACTGTTTGACGACCTTAGAGAAGCTGGCACCTCTGTTTTTCAGGATGTATCCAACCTAGGAACCATAAGAAGGTTTTAGGTTTCTGAAAAGTAAACTTAGTTTATGACACATTTGTAGGATCCCAGGTAGAGTCCTGGGTTTCTTTAGGGTTAATAGGAATGATGTTGGTTGGAGTTGAGCAAACCTTGACAATTAGCAATATCTGTCCAAAGCTTGCATAAAAATAGCCTCCAGAATAGCTTCTTGATTCTATTTGAATTCTGTTAGCCACTGATACCTTATTTTGATACCTTATTTTGTTATTGTCCCCCTTTTGGTCAAGGTGGCATTGTTGATCCCATGTGCCAGAGCCAGGCTTATCCCTGGGAGTTATGTCCCACATTGCTAAGAAGACTCTTACATGTGGATGTCATGTCCCATGTAGAGAAGAGGGAAATGATTGTGCTTGCAGAGTCGGGCTTAGAGAGAGAGAGAGAGAGGCCACATCTGAGCAACCGAAGAGATTTTCTGGTGTAGGAGCCAAGGGTTAAAACAAGACCTGCAGAATTTGTTGGGAGCAGCTGGCGTCAGGGTGGCAGCGGCAGTAAACTGTGGAGATTATTATCTGCTTTATGTAGAACAGTCTGGGAGGAAGAGAATTTTGTTTACCCCAAATGGTTATATTAAGTATGAAGGAAGAGAGCACTGAAAGATAAGCACTCCATTCCCTCAGGAAATGCATGCATGCCTTTTTGTCACCCTGCACTATATAAGCAGTATCTGGTTAAGAATAAAGTTGTCTGTTGTCTGTTATGGCTGATCTTCAGACCTCCTGATCCCATCTGTCTCTTTCTTTCTTTCTCATCATTCCTTAATATCCTTTGCACTCCAGTCCCATGGAAGCAACATTCTGGAACCAACTCTTAGGCATAATTACAGATAGGCTTAGCTTCTCCACTACAGAAATAAGTTTTATAAGAGCAAGCTCAAGATCTGGGACTTGGCCTATTAACTTGGGAGTGCCTAGTTTTGAGAGAGTATCAGGGGTTTCCCAAGTGGGAAAGTTTAATAGTTCCATATTTTTTCTGCAGCCCCTCAATGGACTTTCCTATTTGCTGATTTCTTGTGAGGATGATGAACAATATATGAAAAGACTGTAGTATATAAGAGGTGCATAAAAATGGCCACCATTGTCGTTAAGGCACTTAATACAGTGTCAGGCTTACAGAGTCTGCCCGGTAAATGTCAGTTTCCTTCACCCTTCCAAACACATTCCTTTGAATCTCCAAAAGCTTTTTTTTTTCTGAAGTATGCAATTTGATGCATTTTTATATATGCATATATCCATGAAACCATCACCACAATAAGAATAAGAAAAGTATCCATCACCCCCAGAAGCTTCCTCATTCTCCGTTGTAATCTTTTCTTCTCACCCTTCCTGTACCACCCCCATTACCAGCGAACCACTCTGATCTGCTTTCTGTCACTGTAGCTGTCTGCATTTTCTAGAATTTTGTATAAATGGATCACACAGTAGGTATTCATTTTTTGTCTGGCTTCTTTCTCAATACACGATTATTCTGAGTGAATCTCCGTAAGCTTTTGTCTTCTAAGAATATTTTAATAATCAGGACTTTTAATACATTTTTTTCCTTTTCTTTCTTTCTTTTTTTTTCCCCTCATCTCCCTGCTTCTTTGTAAACTCATGGAGGGCACGATATATAGCACATGCCCTTTGCACCCTGAGCAGAGTACTGTACATTGTCTTACACATGGAAGGATTAAGTATCTGCTGCAGAAACTGGAATTATGTTTAAGGATAAAGAAAGAAGAGCACTTACCATGAGGACTTGTGAGTAAACACAAGATTGGTGGGTTTGATGGTCCATGAGTATTCAAATCTCTATGTACAATTTTGTTTGACTATCTGAGCATGTTAATCATCCCTCTTTGAAGGCAAAATATAGTGTAGTGGTGGAACTGTTGAACTGTAGTATGTGTCACACCTGTGTTTGTATTTTAGCTCTATCTCTCAGACCCATAAAGTCACATCTCTGTGTCTCAGTTTCCTCGTTTATAAGATAGTAATAGACCTACTTATGGTGCTACTGTGAAGATCCAGAGAGGTTTGTTTATAAACCATCTGGTACATTGTAGATACTCGGTAATCTGTAGCCAGCTTAGCATTATTTGGAAGAGAGAATCATTTGGGAGATCAGGCATAGTGATGGAGAAGGAAGCTGAGACAAGCTGCAGAGTGTCATAGGAAATGCCAAACTATAATGACTTGAAAGCAAAGGGAAGATTGAGGTGGGTTGTTGCACAACCATGAAAGGGCATGCAG
Source organism: Tamandua tetradactyla (assembly GCF_023851605.1). Classification (NCBI taxonomy): domain Eukaryota; kingdom Metazoa; phylum Chordata; class Mammalia; order Pilosa; family Myrmecophagidae; genus Tamandua; species Tamandua tetradactyla. The sequence goes on from NC_135328.1 coordinate 40,703,358, forward strand.
AAAGAACTGTGGCCACAATTACATTAGTGTGGCTTCTGAGAAAAGGAGGGTGCTGGTGGTACCGACAGCCAGTTGATTCTAGCAATAGGCACAATGTTGTTTTCAATCACCACTCATTTATTCCAAGAACACTCCCTGAATGTCTGCCACAGGCATGATTCTGGGGTAGGCACTATGTGAGATCAGAGATGTATCAGAAAAGAATCTTGCCCTGAGGGTCCTATGTGGAGATGGGGAGAAAACATGTAGGCAGACGCAACACTTTGCAGTCCACAAGTGTCAGAGAGAGGGCTCTCTGTCACAACTGTGACCCATTCACTGCAGCCCAAACAATTCCAGTGTACGGGCCTGATTGGTTCAAAGCAGTGCACTCTTTGAATACTCACTACCGTGTGTTATACAAGTGAGTTACTGGAGCTGGCTAAAGAAGTAACCTGAAAAGTGAAAGCCAGGAAAACAAGCTGCACCAGCTTCCTGTAACAATAAATGTAAAAATAAAAGAAAGCCTCATGTTTATGGGGCAAATAATAGGTCTGCATTTATCATCAGATGACCATGTGACAGGTTCACATGCTAACACTCCCCATACCTAATTTCCTTTAATTATAGAAATCAGTATTGTGGAAAATAAGTAGGGGGCACTCTAATGAGAGGTTCTGATGAGGCAGGCATGAAGACCTCTCCCCTACTCTGCCTACCTGCTGATGGAAGGACTTGGTAGCTGTCAGAAGCCACCTTCCACCTGTGCTTCTCAGCTGAACTTGCAAGGTTTTCTGGGCAATCCATAAGCAGTAGAAATGGTTTTCTTTGGTATACCTTTCAACCTGCTTAAGGATAGATGGTCCAGGCTGACCTTTTTACCTGATTCCAGCTAATTAATTTACTCAAAACGTCATGCTTGACTGTTCTCAGACTATCCACGGGTTTTTGTTCTCTTTTCTCCCCACTCTCTAATAAACCCTTCTCTCTTATTTTTTTTTCCTTTGGGTACATGGTCCGAGAACCTGGCTCTTTCACATAGAAGGTGGGCATTCTAACCATTGAACTACCTGTGCACCCTTTTTTTTTTTGCTTTTATTTCTGAATAATAGTCTCATAACTGTTTACCTCAAATATAGTAATCTGCATATCATGAACTAAATGTCTCTGGGTTGTTGTCTGATGAAGTGAATGGAAGCTTGAGCTTTGGAGTTGGCCATGCCTGGGTTGAAATTCCAGTTTTATCATTCTCCAGTGGTCTTGTATGAGTGAGTTAACGTCTCCAAATGTCTGTTTTCTCATTAATAAAATGGGAATTAAAATGAAGTACCCAGCTCATAGGGACTCTGAAAGGTTTAAACAAAACAACGCATGTAAAGCCTTTAAAACAGTGCCTGAAGCTCAGGAATCAAATGTCTTATTGAAATTATTATTATCAGCATGGCCAGGAATATTCTTATATGAGTTGGTCAGACATCTCTTATAATAACAACGGAAATAACAATGCTGAAGTGATCTACACTGGTTTTATGAAGACAATGGTGTTGAAGTAGGACCTGATAACATGAAGGTAGGGAACAAAATCAGGAAGAATGAGGGAGCAGAGGTTCTTGCAAGAGCCAAGTCTATAGAATGTACCAAAAGGAAATATGCATAAAAAGGAACTGAGTGGAAGGGTGGAGAATCATGGCAACAGTTAGGGCGTCTGCATAAATTATTGGGATCAATGTGTATTTTCAAGGCAGTTTTTGAAACTGATTCTAAGAGCTCTGATGCAGAAGAGATCATTTACATACAAGCTCTAGAATATGATAAGTGGCTTCATGGATGTTGTGACATTTGGATTAGGCCTTGGCCTTGGGGCAGGATAGGCACTCAGGCAGGGCACACAACCTGTCAAAGGGCTCATAGGTAGGCCAGGATGGAATGCACAGTAAATTACTTTGGTTGGAGCATGAGGATCATGATAAGCAATAGAGAAAGTAAGTTTTGGAAGAAGGAATGAGACTTAATCATAAAGGGCCTTAATTACAAACTCTCCAGACTAGAGAGCCTCAGATTTATTCTAGTGGCAATGAGGAGGCGTTGGACACTTTGGAATGCATTGTGTCTGTATGTCTGTGTGTGCACATTGTGTGTGTGTGTGTGTGTGTGTGTGTAGGGTGTGTATATCTTTGTGTATGAGGGTTAGTAAGACAGTGGTGCAGGGATGAGTTGAAAGCTCCAAGCTAGACATCAAAAAGCAAAGTCTTCCTTAATCATAGCCTATAACAGCTACACAAAAAGAGGGAAAAAAAAGCAGTGGGGCTGGGTTTGAGTCTGAGAAGCTGAAAAATTTAGGGACTCCAAGTGATTCTAAATTGAGCCTGCCTTTGATGTTTCTTTCTGTCTATTTGTTGGGGAGCCAATGTGAGTTAGTGAGTATATGCCTGTACACATACATCTGCATTTCCTTTTGGCATAAGAAAGGTGGTCCAATTTTCCTCTTGCTCCAAAACTACCAGCTTCAGCTGATAAGATCTGGCAGGAGAAAGTGCATCTTCTGCTCCCATTAAAAATCTACTTGAAAGACAACTGTCGTGATAGGTGGGCCTTCCTCCTCTCACACTGAGACCCCTCTCTCCTTCCCAGGAGGTTCTGAAGAGGCAGTTATTAAATGCAAAACCCTTAAAAGAATGCCTAGCGCATAGCCGACACTTAAGGAATAATTGCTCTTTCCATGAAGATGACAATGATGATGATGATTAAGGGGGGCTATGATATCCAGCAAAGTATACTTAAAAAGGAATATCTGATTTTTGGTAATTGGGAAAGAGGAAATGATTCCTTGTTTTTATACTGATGAAGTGAGTGTGGCTGTACTCTTTTAGCATGGACTGGAATTTTTGTAAAATTTCTACTCTCTGGTCCTCGCTCTTTCCATCTATAAAATGAGAGATTGGATTCTATGGGTCCTCCAAGCTCAGGCTTCCTAGCTAGCTTGGGTAACTACTCCCAAGTCAAAACAGTAGACAGGGGTGAAGCTTCCAGCCCTTTTACCTCCAAATCCTATTCATTTGCCCATGGGAAGTGGTTTCATAGGAGGCAGACCTTGGCATCGCCAGCAAGTACTCATGGGAGTACTGTCTGACAATGGAGCACGCTGTCCAATGCGACCTCTCCAACATTTGGTGGCCGCTCTGCAGGAAGGCCCCCCAAGAGCTCCCTTGTCAGGGTCAGAGATGGAATATAATTATGTCTGCTAAGGTTCATCCCAACTCTGAAATTTAAGGATTCTAATGAGAATACTTGTCCCACTCTCTTGAAAATTGCCTTTTGAAATTCCTCTTGAAATTGCCCTGCCCAGATTGAAAACAGCCTCCACCAGTGGCTCTCAAGATTAACTCCATCCCCTGGTTGAAATCTCAAGGCTGATAGATTTCTCTGCCATGCCTAATAAGTGAATCTTAGGTCAAATCACAAGACAGTTCCTACAGCTCATCTCTTTGCAGAAAAAGTGCAGATGATGCCATTGTTCCCCAGCAGAAGCACGATTTTGCCAAGACAGCACCATCTCTAAAGCAAAAAGATCAAGAAGAGCCATAAAATGCTGGCTTGAGCCATCAAGGAGTAAATCTCTCCATGTGAAGTGAAGAAGTGTCTGGGAGCAAAGAAACAGAAAGGAAATTCCTGTCCTCCAAAAGAGTAAATTGTCTGATTAAGGTGATAACCTCCAGATGTGAGAAGCAATTAGAGGAAGATACAGTACAGGAAAGAGCCCTGGGGCTGCTGGCCTCTGGCTGGGTGAACCTGCACATGACATTCAGCAGTTCCAGGTCTACATTTCTTCATCCAGAAAATGAGAAATTTCATTAGAATCTAAGTGTTATGCTCTTGGGAAGAAGAGGGCAAGTTTGAGATTTCAGTGAACGTATGTTTGAGTTTGAGCCTTCATGTCCTCATTTGTGAAGTAGCTTTATCTCTTAGAGTTTGTGATAAAGTTTTGTGTAGAGTATATGCAGTGACACTAACATGATCTCTGGCAGGTAATGGATCAATATAAGCTCCTTCCTGCATTGCCTCTGTCCTAGCAAGGTCCCTTTCATCCTTTGTGTCCTGTGAGTCTATAGTCTTAAGTTATCAAAATTAAAAAAGAGCAAAACACATTTTTGGAATAAAAGCTCAGAAATCTCCTTCACTCCACAAACTTATAACATGCCCCCGAAGTACCCACTGCTTAACAATTTGATATGCATGCTACCAGAACTGGTCACATGCAGTTACATTGGCAAATTTTAACCCAAAATGGGATAACACTTTGTAATTTTTTTTCTGAAACTTATTTTTTCTACTTAACACAAAATCTTGAAGACTGGTCACACAGATATGTGTGCATTCTTTTTCATAGCCACATAATATCCCATACTGCAGATGTATTGTGAGCTGTTTAACCACCCCTCAATGATGTATCTTGATGTTATTTTTTTCTTTACAATTATAAACAATATTACAGTAAAGAACATCTTACATGTATTTTGTGAACCTGTTTGAATACTTTTAAATCCCTTCAAGTGAAAATAATATGGTAAAGGGTAAAAATATTTAAAAGTTTAATAGGCACTGCCAAATTGCCCTCTGAATCTGTGATTACAAGGGTGAAGCTAATAATTTGTTGAATAAATATCAATTACAAACCTACCCACTATGAGCCAGGCATTGTGGCAGTTCACAAAGTAAATCGGACATAGGACCTTCCTCAAGACATTTATAATTTGTTATATACACTTTTTAAACAATAATAATTCCTGTATCAAGTACTCAGGCACAGCTCAGGGTAGATAATGAGCCGCCTGTTGGGGAAGATGGGTTTCAACTTGGTAAAGAATGAGAGGGCTATGGGTTATGTCATTCTTAGAAGACTCTTAACTCCTAGAGAAATGGCCACAGAGGACTTACAGAAGGAAGTGGTCTACAGTAACAAAATGACATAGGAAGAAAACTTGAGTGGAGAACCAGAGAATAGGCATTGTCTGTGGGCACATGATGCAAAATAAGGCAGGCTTTGAGGTCTGGATCTACTCTTTACAGCAACCTGACCCTGGTTAATTGTTGTTTATTATTTCACCAAATCCTTAATGAAAACTGTGGTGGCTTGGAGGTGAATGCACCCCAGATAAACATGTTCTTTTACTCAATCTATTCCTGTGGGTGTAGGTAGGACCTTTGGATGATGTGACTTCAGTTAAGGTGTGGCTCATCTTCATCAGAATGGGTCTTAATCCTATTACTGGACGTTTGTAAGAGAATGAAATTCAGACAGTGAGAAGGAAAGACCCAGAGGGAGCAGCTAGAAGCTGAACATCAGCAGAACATGCCAGAGAAGGAAGAGACCAAGAGATGCCACCATGTGACTGGTTAAGGACCAAAGGTTATGGGCAGCCATCCCTAGAACGCCAGTCTTTGGGAAGAAAGTTTTGTATTAACACCTTGATTTGGACTTACTTTTAGCCTCAAAACCATGAACTAATAAATTTCCATTGTTTAACCCAACACGTTTCATGGTATTTGCTTGAGCAGCCAAGGAAACCAAAACAAATGCATACAAAAGGCCTGGTGCTCATCTAAGAAATGGGAATTGTGGAAATAAATGAAGACCACCCAACTGGGAAATGGAAAGGCTATTTATTCTGAACTTGCTATAGCAAGGGACTCAGCCACCATCATTTAGGTTTGACAGAGACTCAAAGGGAGGCAGAGGAGCTGGAAAGCTGTGTAGTGGTGAAAAAGGAAGGCTTCAGAGATGCTGTGATTGCGGGCTATTGGTTCGGGTGCCTAGAAATGGGGCATTTGACTGAAGCCAGAGCTGGATAGACCAGGAGATGCCACAAGGTACCTTGCCCTGTGACAGAAGTCCAGGATCACCAGCAGCCTGTCTTCATGCTTTGTTGCCCTCGTGCCATGGCCACACCTGTGTGAAATGACATTGAGAAACTAACTGTAGAATGACATGGAGGGCCCCGTGGTCCTGGCTATGGCGTTTCTAAGAGTTGTGGGCGAATGGAACAGCCTCTATCCCACTGATGTCCCCACCCCCCCCACAGGTGGTCCTCGGTCATCGTTTCTCCACCACATCTCCCACTACTCCTGCCAAGCCCAGGGCAAACCCAAATGCTCATGCATCGCCCCACACAGACCTCATGCTTCTATGGGAAGAGCAGCCAGGGAGGAAATCAGGGGAGGTGCTCGGCTGGGCTGGGTGTAAGAGCACAGATGAGGGGCCGTGAGGTCCTTTGGAAGGTGCCTGAGGCTGTGATGTGAGCGTGGCATGCAAGGAGAAGGAAGGTGCTCTGGGGAACACGGGAGCATGGCAGAGAGGACATGCCACATGCTCCTGCCAGAGGACAGGGAGAGAATTTGCAGGGCAGGAGGCCAAAACCAAGCAGCAGATAAGATGATGCACTGTGTCAGCCGAGCTCGATGGTTACTTGATTTCTGTTGTCTTGAGACAATTCTTTTATTAGCTGTTTTTATGGCTATCACAGCACAGTGTGTTTTTAATTTAATGTATTATTTATAAGGATCCTGCAAGGAATGTGTCATCATTGTCAGCTTTACACATGAGGAAACTGAGGCTCAGAGGGCTCAGTTAAGAGCTCTGGAGCCTGGCCTGCCTCACCTCTGTGCCTACAGCATGAAGTCTGGCTAGCCAGGCTGTGGGAGAGACTTGGATTACCCGGGATTCTGTGGAGAAACTGGAAGGCAGGTATGGGCCGAGGCGAGGCAGAAGCTGGGAGAAGCTGATAGAAACAGGGTTCTGGGAAGGGCCCAAGTTGGAGCCACACCAAGGAGGGGCCTGGAAGGGAGGGGGAGACGCAGGCCCATGCTGGAGCCTTCAGCTGCTTTGCCAGGGACTTTTGACTCTATCTGTGAAGGAAATCCAGCCACCCACGACCGGTCTTTCATTCCTTTATTTGTTCAAATACCTATGCCTCAGGGACAGTTACATGTTACTGTTGAATGATAGTTCTCATCCCAGCCTCGTCCCACCCTCCACTTCTGCTGATTCTCTGTCTGTCTCCCCATCAGGACTGAGGGAGACTTGGCTTGGCATGCCAACCTACTGCTGAGCCCAACAAGCACATTTAGTCAATCAGCAAACGTCTGAAGATCAGTTTCTGCCTGCCGCCTGGCAGGGGCACACTCCCTGTGCTCAGAACCCCAAGGAGGAGCCTCACTTGAAGACATACAGCCAGACCCAGTATCCAAGCCTGACCCCAGGCAGATGCCCCCATGACCCCACCCTGCCCCATGGGCCCCAGGTGGAGCCTCTGATACCCTCAAGGTTCTACCAAATGGCTCTGTGGTGGGGGATGGGAGGCCTTTTGTTTGCCATGAGAAGAGGCCTCAGCCACATCAATCCTCTTGCCTCTTGCCCCACCCTCCTAAGAGAAGAGGAGTGACTGAGCTGGCTGAGGGGTCTGCAGGACAGGCAGGGCATGCCATACTCGGCTGGCCCCCTGGCCTCCCTGGGCTGGGCCTTTGCAGGTTGCTTGCATGAGTTTGCTCTCTGCCAGCAAGAGGGGCCCTGCTGGCAGACGCCGAGGGGCTGCACCTGCTCCAAGTCAGAGGGGCAAGGCCTGGCACACCGAGTCATCGCAGAGCTGAATGATGCCCACCAGCCTCATCCTGCTCAGCAGTTGGGTGGGTGCCCTGCTTGCTCTCTGTCTGGCTGACTCCCTCCATCTGTTCTTCATTGGGCTCTCCTCTGACACCACACTCAGACTGGGCCCCACCAGACCTACACATTCTTGGAAAAAAATAAAATTGGAGCAATTACCTGTGAAAAAAAGAAATGGGACATCCTTTGGGATGGCTTTCTCTACTGGTCCTAAATTGGAAACAGGAGCAAAAATTAAGGTAGCTGAAAGTTATTGATTAAGTTCTTTCCATCTGGGGCCAATTGCTATAGAGGTTTGACCTCCTGGGCAGATTGCTGCAGGTTGAGGGTCAGGTCCTTATTTCATATATGGTCTGGCCATTGTCCATTTGTATATTCAGCCTCACTGGATGCAACAGTGAACAAACCAGACAAAACTCCCCTGTCCTCAGGGAGCGGACATTCCTTTTGTGAGGATGAAGTGAGGCAGTGTGTGGTCAAGAGCTTACCATAGGATTCACCTTTAAGGTATTAAAGGCATCAAGATGGCTTCATGAGCACAAAGAGTCTCTTGAGACCCAGGTGGATGTTGACCTGGGATGTTTTCATGGATCCTGAATGCTGGCTGTTCCTGTTCTTCACTTCCTTTTTCTCTCTCCATCTGCCTCAGCCAGGCTCTTCCCTTTACAGTTATTCTCCATTAATGTTGCCTCTCGCTGGGGCTGGAAACCAACTCTTTGGCTTTTATGCCATTACAATTATTTAGAGCTTCTTCATAAGCAGAGCCAGCTGGACCCGCTCCTCTGAGCCTGGCAGATCGAGTCAGCGGGTGGAGGATAGGGAGAGGGACCGCTTCTGAGGCACAGCCACGTGCTCACAAGAAACATCCTCCCTTGTCCCTGAAACTGCTTCTGTCTGGAGGAGTGGGAGACTGTTAGAGCTCAAAAGGCCCTTGGAGAGCATATGTTCTTCTCTCCTCACGCAGAGTGCAGTACTGGGAAGGATACCAGGAACTCAGTATTGGAAACAAGAATTGCCAATTATAAGACCTGAATTATAAAGAGCAAAGCGGGGTGAGCTTGCCAGCCCTGGGCTACGGACCATACACCTGAATTCCTAACACATCAAAATGGCATTATTTTTACATTGACACAATCTAAGAAATTCTCCCAGAATTGCCATGTGGTTAGTAGGGGAGGAAGAGCCTAGTAGCTCTTAGGAAGCAAAGATGAGATCTCCTGACCTCAACAGAGAGGAGAAGGTGGATCTTTCATTCATCAGTCAACAAAGTTCAGAAAGTGGAACAGACATGTCTAATAGATATCATCTAATAGATACTTCGTGGGAGTATCCGCAGTGTGAATTCCCGGGGAATTGAGGTGTTACCTTTTAGACATGTGACGGGAAGTTACATTGATGATGGAGCCTGTGTTCTTTTCTCTTCAACATTTGGGGAAGCAAAGCCCCCAAAGCCAAGTTCACACAGTCAGGACCAAAATTAATTCCAAAGTTCAGGACGTCCAGACCTGTGACCCCTTTCCCCCAACCTCCATTCCTGCCACATCAGACGTTCCCCATCCTTTGATTTAAACCTGTATGAAACAAGTGAACTGGGAGCAGACCAGTGACAAAATAAACTACTGTGGGTGTAACATTTACGATCGTGCCAGGCTCTATGACAAGTATCTGATGGACACGATCTACTTGATTCCTCAAAACACCGAGTGTGGGATGTATAACCATTGACCTTGCTTTACATATAAAAAAACCTAGGCTTGGGGAAGTGAACCTACTTGACCAAAATAATTTCATGAATAAAAGGTAGCAATTTTTAATTTGTTATGTTTGTTTTTCCCGTTGCTGGAAGAAGTCCTAACCATAAAAAAAATGAAAATAGAGAAATAGAAAATAAATGCATTTATGAATAGAGAATATGGTCCCTTACAAGCACAGACATTGTTGATATATTCTGGAGTTTTGCTTTGATTTTCTTTTTTTACTTTATGTAGATTTATTAATTTTTTTATTTCGTAGGATTGTAATCACATGCACATACAATTTGATAACCTAATTCCTATTATAACTTAGGCCTATTCCATGTTATCACCCAGTCTTTGTAAACATCATTTCCAATGGCTGCATAAATGCTACCTAATGGATGTACCATAGAGATGGTAGGAAGGAAAGTGCTTGAAGGGCAGGGAGAGGGGAACATTAGGGGAAAACAAGAAAAAGGTGGAAGATTGACATTTGGAAACAGAGTATAAATGAGAAAAGAGCTAAGGAGGCTGAGAAAAGGTCATAGAATGTGCCCATTATTTGTTTCACAGGGTATTTTAGGCAGGTCTTTCAGTATGGCATTGTCTTGCAGACCCGAGTGTGACATAAGCCTTTCTAGCCTGGATTATTGCAACAGCTTCCATCTGCCCACCTCCAGCCTGATAACATGTAAAAGGAGGTCCCCTTGATTACAGGGACAACCCCACTCTACTTTCCACTCAAAGTCAGCACCTAAAGGAAGCCCTCTCTCCCCCCAGGCTCGCCAACAGCCCCTCCCTCTATTCCAGTAGCTCTAGGCGCCCTGCCTATCCGAGCAGGTATCAGGCGTTCCCTTACTTAGAGCAGGCACCAGATATACCAGAGATCCCAGAACCCCAGGGCCTAATATAGTATTTGGCACATAACAGGTGATTATATAATTTTACTGAATTAATTAATTGACTGATTATTTAATTAGCATGGGTTATCATGCTCTTCTACTTTCTTTTCTCCTCTGCAGTGCTTATTGATCACTAATGCACAGACCAAAGTCCTAAGGATCTTGTTAAAATGCAAATTATGATTCTGAGATTTGCGATGGAACCTGAGAAAGCTAGGCCTCTTTAACGCATAATTAGGCATTCTTTCTGTTGTTTTTAGCATCATGAACTTTAAGGTACTCATTTATTTATTCATTCAGCAAATAGTAATTGAGCATTTACTGTGTACCAAGCCCTGCTCTTGGAACTGGGGCTCAATAGTGATCCAAACAGTTGTGGTCCCTGCCCTCTTAGAGCTTGTGATCTAGTGATAGGGGTGGGTGGGGCAGCTTCAATCCAACACCTAGCATCAAGTAATGAATCCTCATAAACTAAACTTTCTGCTAGAGAGAAAAATTGCACGATGCTGTGAGAGTTCACTGGATCAGGGGACCTCAGCAGAAATCTCTGAGAAAGTCATGGTTGATCTGAAATATAAAGTATAAGCAGGGTAAGGGAAAGCATTTCAGCCAGAGTGCAAAGACCTGTGGGTGGCAGGAACATGGTCTGTATGTCTGGAGTTTTTGAAATCCACAGGAGGGCCCAAGAATCTCTTGATATTTATGCAAAAAATGGTAGAAACATAAAATGGGAAAAGAGTTCCATAAAGAAATGATCACCTTTGTTACACAAATAGCTGGGACAATGACATTTCCTTAACTACTGAGAAATCTTGTATCTGTGAGAAAGGAGGACAGGGGAATAAGGCAGGGAAGACCAAATCTAATTTTTCCTAGCATAGGAGGAAATGTGGTGTATTAGTTTGCAAGCTGCCAGAATGATGTATACCAGAACTGGAAAGGTTTTGTAAAAGGGAATTTAATAAGTTACAAGTTTACACATCTGAGTCTATAAAAATGCCCAAACTGAGGCATCCAGGGGAAGATACCTTAATTCAAGGAAGGCTGGTGGGTCAGGAACACCTCTGTCAGCTGGGTAGTCACATGGCTGGTATCTGCTGGTCCTTGCTCCTGGGCTCCGTTGCTTTCAGCCTCTGTTCCTGTGGGAGTTCCTAACTTTACTTCTCTGGGATAGCTTTCATCTCTTGGCTTCCTTTGGCTCTCTCCATTTTCTGGCTTGCTTAACATCTCATGGTACCTTCTGCTGGCCTTCAAGCATCTCCAAACATCCATGTTTCTGTTCTCCACGTGTCTGCATCTGTATCAGCTCTGCTTTGAAGTTTCTGTTAGCTCTGAGGTGTCTGTCATTGTTGACTCTCTCCAAAATGTTTCCTCTTTTCCAGGATTCCAGAAAACTAAACAAGACCCACCTGAAATAGGTGGAGTCACATCTCCATCTAATTAAAGGTTATACCCACAATTGGGTGTGTCACATCTTCGTGAAGATAATCTAGACAATTTTCCAACCTACAGTGCTAAATCAGGAGTAAAAGAAATGGCTGCCTCCATAAGATTGAATCAGGGTTAAAACATGGCTTTTCCGGGTGTTCTAGCTTGCTAGCTGCCAGAATGAGATACACCAGAAACAGAACAGCTTTTAAAAGTGGGAGTTTATTAAGTTTCAGGTTTACAGTTCTAAGACCATGGAAATGTCCCAATTAAAGCAAGTCTATAAAAATGTCCAAATTAAGGCACCAACAAGAGGTTACCTTCACTCAAGAAAGGCCGATGAAGATCAGGGTTTCTCTCTCAACTGGAGAGGCACATGGTAAACATGGCAACGTCTTCTTGCTTTCTCTCCAAGCTTCTTGTTTTATGAAGCTCTCCTTCGGGCATTTTCCTTCTTCATCTCCAAAGGTCTCTGGCTGCGTGGGCTCTCATGGTTCTCATAACTCTAAAACTTTTTCCAAAATGTTTCCTCTTTTAAAGGATTCCAATAAACTGATCAAGACCCACCTGGAATGGGTGGAGTCACATCTCCCTTTGTTCAACAGTTAATACCCGTAATTGGGTATGTCACCTCTCCATGGAGATAATCTCTTCAAGCTTCCAAACTACAACACTGAACAGGGAGTATGAGAAATGGCTTCCTCCACAAGATGGATCAGGATTAAAACATGGCTTTTCCAGGGCACATGATCCTTGTAAACTGGCACACTGGGGTACATAATATTTTTGGACCAGCCCACATGGTATAGCCAAAAACAAGTCCCTCGGGTTTGATGCCGGACAGACTAATAACCTGGATTCAAATCATGCCTCTGTCAGTAAGTACCACCTACCTTGGGCAAGTCTTTTAAACTTTATGAACCTGATTTCCTCAGTTGTAAAATGAGAATAACAAAACAGTAGATACCTTGTAGGGCTGTGATTAGACATTTTTGAGCTAATGTGTACAAAGCAGCCTCAGGGCTTTGCCAGCACTTTTTATTGATGATGGGTGATCAGTGGGGAGGAGAAGGGGAAGGGAGGCAAACAAAAGAATGAAACCCCAACATCTAGACTTAAGATGACCTTCTCAGGAGTAAATGGTGAAAAATCAACTTCTAAACCCTGTGTTGGCATGATGGTTCATGGGCCAAAAAGCCTTGTCACCAAGGAGAAGTCTGGTCATAGTTGTAGGAACTTCTGTACCTTTTTAGCACATCTAAGACTGTGATCCAGACAGGTTAGGATACCAGCCCAGGTGTTTGCAGTGTAACAGTGGCCTCAACATGTCTTGAGAGGAGAATGCTTCACAGGGCAGGGGAGGACAGTGTGGAAATGTGGCAAAATGGGGCATCTCAGAGAAAAGACTTTGCAAAGGACATCCAGCACTTTAAGGGAAGGGGTTGAGGAATTGCTCCCTAATCTTGGACTCTGCCTGTGTGAATCTGAGGGGAAAAGAATCCCCAGGCAGCATCAGAAGTTTGGTACCTGGTAGGTCTGAGTCCAGCTGTGGTATGTGCTGGTTTTATGACTTTGAACCAGTGACTTGCAGAACCTTAGTGTTCTAGTTTGCTAGCTACTGGAATTCAATATACCAGAAATGGAATGGCTTTTAAAAAGGATAATTTAATAAGTTACTACTTTATAGTTCTAAGGCTGAAAAAATGTTCAAATTAAAATAAGTCTACAGAAATGTCCAATCAAAGGCATCCAGGGAATGATACTTTGGTTCAAGAAGGCTGATGAAGTTCTGGGTTTCCTTCTCAAGTGGAAGAGCACATGGCGAACACAGTCAGAGTTCCTCTCTCATCTGGAAGGGCACATGGTGAACACGGCATCGTCTGCTAGCTTCTTCTCCTGGCTCCCTGTTTCATGAAGCTGTCCAGGAGGCATTTTCCTTCTTCATCTCCAAAGGTCGCTGGCTGGTGGACTCTGCTTCTCGTGGCTATGTCGTTCTGCTCTGCTCTCTCTGAATCTCTCTCATTTTCCAAAATGTTTCCTCTTTTATCGGACTTAAGAAATTAATCAGAATCCACCCAAATGGGTGGAGACATGCCTCTACCTAATCCAGCTTAACAACCACTCTTGATTAAATCACATCTCCAGGGAGATGATCTAATTACAGTTTCAAACATACAATACTGAAGAGGGGTTAGAAGAAATGGCTGCTTTTACAAAATGGGATTAGGATTAAAACATGGCTTTTCTAGGGTACGTACATCATTTCAAACCAGCACACTTAGTTTACTCATTTATAAAATGTGGGTTCCAGCATCTACTTTGATGAACCATGGAAAGGATTGAACTGGTGAAAATTAAACACCTATACTGTTCTCTGGCTTAGGAGGTACTATGCTTGCTGTAGCAATGTGACATAGCTGCCAGTGAAGGCAGGGGTGATGCTTGGACTTGCCAATCAGCCCTGGGAGACTCAAACACATGCTTGCACCTCTCTGAATCACAGGCATGAACTGGGGTAACTTTGTCTATCTGTTGGACTTCTGATGATAATGAATGAGATGATTAACAAGATGATGTAGATAAAGCACTTTATGGCACCTGGCCCAAGATAGACCCTCTGTCAAGACTAGCTATATTGTCTTACTATTATTGTTGCTGTTATTGTTATTATTACCATTTAATCAACAGGGACTAGGATTGTCTTGCTTTAGGATTGGATAGCCTGGCTAATAGAGAAAAAAAGACTTAGGAATTATATGTGTTCTGCTGAAATGTCTGCTGAAATGTTAGAGCTATTGGCCGTTGAGCCACTGAAGATTTACTTCTATCAACTATGGTTATCCTAATTTTACAGATAAAGAACGGAAACCCAGGAAAGAGAAGCGCCTTTCCCAAGTTCATACAACTAGTTAGTAACAGCTTGAAACAAACCCAACTCATAGTCCAATGTTCTTTCTCCCATACTGCAGCACCTTTCACTCATCTTCTTTCTTGTCATCCAAGAACCTCATCACCATAGCCCAAGTTGTCCTTGGAGCCATACCCCTGACTCCTTCCCTAACAAGAACTCTGCCCATGCCGGACTGCTCTACTATTTACCATTCATTGGAAATACTGCCTGTTTTCCAATGCACTCTTACCTATGCTTTTCTCCATCTAAAAGACCTACCCTCTCCTTTTTTACTTAAGGAACCATTTCAACCAAGCTGTTCCTTTTCTCATCTCCTGAGCCCTGACGCTAGAGAGAGAGCCACAGAAGTAGACCAAGAAAGAATGTGAATTTTCAGATCCTACCAAAGGACAAGACCCCCATAATTTTCATGAGGAATGGATATGAAGAACCTCAGTCCACGTGCTCCACTCACCTTCTCACACACGCCGGAGAGTTACGAGCAATATAGATTATTTTAATGACAGTATTACTTCCAACTGCGTCTCTTCCATCTGTTCTTCCCCAATTACAAATGCAGAAACTCAGCATGTGTCTCCATTCTGGCAGTAGAGAATGAAATATAAGTGCTATAAAAGGGAGTATATTCTTTGAACAATACAGTTGGCACCTGTGAAGCTTGCCTGGTGTTTCAGACCCTCCTGCATCTTTCAGAGGGAGCTGGAGCCTCCTTCAAGAAAATGCCACAGCATGCCTGAAACATTCTCCCTTCCCCCCATCCCAACCCAGAGGTAGTTGAGAAATGGCAAAGTCAATGGAATTTTGTGGGGTCCAAGTAAGAGGCTGTGGCTCTTGTAGAACTGGCCTAAAGCAAGGTGAGAAGAGACCAGAGTAACAGAAGAGTCTATTTCTCATATCAAATGCATGAGGTAGAGACTGAGGCTGGGAGAGATTAGAAGAAGCAGTCTCCATGGGTATGAGCAGAATGTAAAGGTAAAGAAGCATGTCAGGCAAAGCAAACAGAGTGTTATTCCCATTCTGTAGAAGTGGAACAAAAAGGCTCAGAAAGGTTAAGTTACTGGCATGAGATCACACAGTGAGGAAATGGCAGACCTGATTTCAAACGCAGCTCCAGTAGCAAGTCCATGCCCTTAATCCGTGCAGCTCCTAATAAAGTGAACCTGCTTCCCAAGTCCCAGCCTCAGCTAAATTGACAATGCTGTCTGCATAGCCACACCAAGCAAAATCCTTGCTTACCTCTGCTGCAGCAATAGGCAGGATTAGACACAGAAAAGAAAATAAAGGGCAGCCAAGTCCTAGATTTCAGAAAACAAATCATTCTCTGAGTAAAATAGACTTCAGGGGGAAGAAATCTCTAAATGTTTTATTAGAAGAATTCAACAACTACAAATATTAACAGCAAGGCTGTGAATTATTTAGAATTCAGCTACCTAAGCCAGCCTGTAAATTAAACATGAAAGGTTCTTGTCAGAAAGGAAGAGGCTGGATGAGCTCTTAAGAAGAAGGAAGGTGTTTACTGAGCACCTACTGTGTGCCAAGTAGTTTGCCTTTCTTTATTTCCTGTTTAAGTCTCATGCCTAGGAGGATTTATCTCATTGGTTGCATTTTAAAGATGCAAGAAATCAAACCATTGAGATGGAAAGTGATTTCTCTACAGACTCACAGTTAATAAATAGGAGGCTGACGCTCAACCAACATTGGCTCCAGTTCAAAGCCATTTCTTTAGGTGTAAAAAAGCAGAAAGCAGAGACCTTAAACAGGGCCACGTTGAACGCAGGGTAATGATCTACAAATCCTTGTGCCCTGCACATCACACAGGAGGCAGAACAGAGTGAGAATGCTGGGCAGGTTGTCACAATAGTGTTCTGACAACAGCCGCTGCCGCTGTTCTCATTGTTCTTTCTAAGGAAACTTTTATGTGGAAATAATTTTAGGTTTACAGACAAGTTGCAGAAACAATACAGAGAGTGTTGATATATACCTCACCCATTTTCCTCTTATGTTAACACCTTATGTTACCATGATACATTTTTTGAAACCAAGAAGCCAGTATAGGTCCATAACTATTAACTGACTCCAGGCTTAATTCGGATTTCATCATTTTCCCACTAATGTCCTTTCCTGTTCCAGGATCCTATCCAGGCTTAATCACTGTCTTCTTGGTCCTCTCTGGTCTGGGATAGTTTTTCAGTCTTTAATTGTTTTTCCTGACTTTGGAAGTTACATGACATACTGGTCGGGCATTTGTAGAATATCTCTGAATTTGAGGGTGACACTTTTTTTTTTTATCATCACGTAGTAGTTTATTCATCACAATGATCATTTTTTAGAACATTTGCATCACTCCAGAAAAAGAAATAAAAAGAAAAAAGAAAAAAACTCACACATACCATACCCCTTACCCCTCTCTCTCATTGGCCACTCATATTTCCATCTACTCAATAGATTTTAACCTTTGTTTCCCCAATTTTTTTTCTATACCCCTTACCACTCCCTTTCATTGTTCACTAGTATTTCAGTCTACTCAATTTATTTTAGTATTTGTTGGCCCTATCATTTATTTATTTTTAATCTATACTCATCTGTCAATATTGTAGATAAAAGGAGCATCAGACACAAGGTTTTCATAACCACACAGTCACATTGTGAAAGGCGTATCATTATATGGTCATCTTCAAGAAACATGGCTACTGGAACACAGCTCTACATTTTCGGGCATTTCCTTCTAACCTGTCTAATACACCTTAAACTAAAAAGGGGGTGTCTATAAAATGTGTAAGAGTAATCTCCAGGATAACCTCTTGACTCTATTTGAAATCTCTCAGCCACTGACACTTTATTTTGTCTCATTTCTTTCTCCTCCCTTTCAGTTGAGAAAGTTTTCTCAATCCCTTGATGCTAAGTTCCAGCTCATTCTAGGATTTCTGTCCCACATTGCCAGGGAGGTTTACACCCCTAGGAATCAAGGACATCACTTTTTACCAGCTGTGTGATGGTGGGTAAATGACTTAAACTCTCTGTGTCTCTGTTTTCCTATCTTCTTGTGATTATTAAATGAGATAATGCGTGGAAAGCATCCACCCATATCCAGGATCAATACTTTTTCAGCTATCACAGTCATTATTTCAGTGAATTGATCTTACTCTCTTGTGAGTACAAGTGTTATGGAATAATTTTGTACTATGTACTGAGGGCTTCAGTTTGCTTTACAGTAAAATCACAGAATTTCAGAGCAAGAAGGATTTGTAGAACCATTTGGTATGACCTACTATTGCTGCTCGAATGCCTGTTACAAACGAGATACCCCTGGAGACAAGGAGCCCACTTCTCATTAGACTGGTCTTTTTTTTTTTAATTCTACTTCTGGTCCAGTATGAGGCCCATGGAAATCCTCATCTATTTACTCTCTTATGCTCCAGAATAGCTATTCTATTCCTTCCGTCTCCACCTATCTCCAGTAGAGCTTCCTGCTAACACCCTCTCATTGAATGTCCTTACTTCTCATTGCACTGAGAAATTAGAAATAATCAGATGATTCAACTCTATTAACTTACTGTATCTATACCCTTAGACCCTTCTTTAGGGGTGGGTGCCATCCCTGCTCCAAACTCAGTCCAACCCTCTACTCAGGAAGTGGTAGATTTATTGGAAGCTAAGAAGACTAAGTTTCAGGGGATTTTACTTCCCTGGCCTCTCTCAATACTGGGGCTCACTGGGGATTGCAAAACATTTCAGATGGGATAAGGAGACCCAGGTTGTCGTCAGGAACATTTGTGTGTAAGGATTCAAATAAACTGACTAAAGTGATGTTTCTCGGGGGAGGGATGCAATAGCTTGAAACGTTTTTGGTAGTTACGACTTGAGGACATGCTACTGGATCTAATGGGTAGACGCCAGGGATGCTGCGAAACATCCTACAATGCTCAGGATGGCCCCTTACCAGCAAAGAATTATCTGTCCTCAGATGTCATTCTTGCCAAGGTTGAGAAATCCTGGCTTTAAGAGATCTCACAAGAAAGATGTGTGTACCTTTAAAGTGTCAGTAGTTTGTTGTGATTTTTCATACTAAATAGATATTCCATTCCATGCCTAATTTTTAATTCATGGCTTTGTATTCTTTTCCTTAAAGGAGTCTCTCCAAATTGCATCAGCTCAGCCCCACAACATTTGTACTGCACTTACACTCAAGCACTCGACCGCCATACCAATGACGGGCTTTTCTCCTGCAGTTTCACCCCTCTACAGATCAAGCCCATCAGACACAGTGTAATGTCTCTTTATAGTGTAACCTCTCCACAATGTAGTCACTGCCTCCAAAACCCACCCTTTATTCCTGTTGAATCCTCTTCAACCAAGCTCTTTCCCCAGTTGCCCTACAGCCTCTTTATCAGTTTCCCCAGTTACCTTCCATCTTGCCAAATTCAGTTATCGAGTCTCAGACCCCACTTGCTGGACCCTTTAGTTTGTGTAACATAACTGGTCACTCCTTCCTGCTAGAAACATCTTCCTTATTTGGCTTCCAAGACAGCACACTCTCCTGGCCTTACTCTTGCTCATTCATACCTGCTAAATCTTCCCTACTTCCTGACCTCTAAATGTTAGGGGGCACCAGGACTCAATCCTCAGACCTCTCACTCCCGCGGTGATTTCATTCAGTGCCGTGCTTTTAAATGTCAAACAGCTCCAGCCCCAAGCTCATAAATGCCTCCATTTGGATAGCGAATAGACATTTCAAATGTAACATGTCTGAAATTGAACTCTTCTTATTCCCCCAACCTGCTCCACCCACAGTCTGTCCTGGCCAGGAAATGGTGCCCGCATGCACCTTATTACTCAAGCCAAAACGCTTGACGTTATCCTTGACTGGTTCTGTCTCCACATCCAAACCCTCAGCAAACCTATCTTGAAATTATATCCATTATTCAAAAATTTCTCAACGCCCCATCAGCCTCCCTAGTCTCAGCCACCATCATGGATAGTTGTGGCCCCCTGAGTGGTTTCTGCTTCCTCTCCTACCCTTACCACGGTCTGTTCTCCACACAGTAGCTGGAATTATCATTTACAAATAAAAAGCAGATCATGTCACCCTGCTCAAAACTTCCCGGTGGCTTTTCCAGTGCACTTGGAATGAATCCAGCATCCTCCCTATGGTCTGTAAGGCCCTTTGTGGTCGGCTCTTGCATAACCCTATCATTTCCTAGTACCTCTTCACTTCCCTGGCTTGCTTGTTGTCCTTCCTTGACTGCAGGCTCAGTTCTGCTCCAGGGCCTTTGCACTTACTATTCCCTCCTCTGTGAATACACTTCAGCCAGGCGTTTAAATCCCTGGGTCCATCCCTTCACCCAGGTCTCTGTTCACACATCACCTTCACTGACCACACTCTGTAAACGGTCTGCCCACCACACCCTCATGCACATGCTCTCCCCTTGCCCAACTTTACCTCTTCATAATACTTGTTACTGCCTAACATCACACTATATGTAATGTTACACAATATATTTATGTTCGTTGAGTTCACTTATGTATCCCCAGACTTTAAACAGTAAATAGTGACTGCTCTGAACAAATGAAGACAATGTACCTAATACATGCTGCTTCTCAACTCCGCTTTCCCCATCTCCTCTTTATACCTTGTGACAGTTGATCCTTCATCTCCTCTTTGGAGCCACACAGAACAGAGCCTTCCTCTGCTCTTGGAGATTTAAAAGGACAAAAAAGAAAGAAAGAAAGATAAAGCTCCTTTGTCTAAAGCTGGTGTTGGTGGTGATGATGATGGTGAAGGTGTTTTAGATGATGAGGAGGAGGTAATAGCCTCTATTTATTGAGTCAGTCGTAGCCAGGCTCTGTGCTAAACATTTAAATCATTATTCCATTTAATGTTCACAGTAGTTCTTGGAGGCCAATATTTTCATCCCCATTTTATGAATGAGGAAACGGGTTCTCAGAAAAGAAATACAATTTGCCCAAGTTTACAGAACAAAGTGGCAGAGCTGATACTCCTGCTCAGATTTATTTCACTCCGGCTCAGATTTATTTACTTTAGTTTCATCCTAGGTCCTTTCATCTTTTCTTCCCTTTCTGAAAATGGGGACTCAAATTTACTAGCCTACAAGATCTGTGGAAGTATTGGAACCAAGATCCCAACCAGTTCTGTAATGTGAACCCTTCCCATTATCCCACGTGACTTGGCGTGGAAGCTTTGTGCTCGGCTTTGAGGTTTCAGATCCACAGGTCCCTGCCTCCCCAAATGTGGGCTGATTCCCTCAACACGCAGCTAATAATTTGGTTCCGTGCATTCATGGAGGCAGATCTAGTCTGTTTTGGGGGTGAGGTTGCCCCAACATGGTGCCCCTTGCAGCCTTGGGTAACTGAGCAAGATGAGGCCTTTGAGACCATGGGCATCTTATCAGTGGGGAAATCTAAGACCTAGGGAGGGGCACCGACTTGCTCCAGCCCCCTCAGTTAGCAGCAGAGCTGGGGCTGAGGACCCAGGGCCCCCTGTCCCTGGCCCAAGCTCCTACAGCATAGGATTTCCTGCAGAGGCTGGATGTCTGCATCTCTGTGCCACCTCCCCTCTCTTCCCCTCCCATTCTTCACCATCTCCACCACATTTTCTTTTCTAGTTCAAATGGTAATGATCTTGCTCTTACATAGCCCCTTTCTGCCAAATAGATCCCTGTGCACAGTACAGGTGTTGGTAGCAGATATTACCGGCCATCGGTCTTTCTTAATCACACTCTGCTCCTGAAATGCAACCACTTCTAGAGTGAAATATGGCCCCCATTTAGCCATGCTTAATGCCAATGGGAGAGCCTGGGAAGACAGGCCTGCTTTTTCAGACAAAGGCAGCACATGTGGAAACAGAGGTTGGAAGATTTCCTTACATCTGAAATTTGGGTAAGCTGTTGCTTCTTGGAGCCTGCATCATAGACAGTTCTGTGGGGCTGCCTGTTAGCCTCTGGTACCCCTTGGGGCCCAGACTGAAGGCTGAGGTGCCTTGGGCCCCCAAGGGATTCCCGGGGCACAGGCCACCCAAATATCAGGCCTCCGAGCTACAGTGAGAGATGCATATTGTCTGGTTCAATAAGTGAGGACAAGGAGAATGGGAACTGGACCTCCAAAGTACTGAGTCCATCACCTATTCTTATTAAGTAAACAGTAAATATGTGCAGTGGATTCTAATCCATATATCACCACTTCATGGCTGAGTAATCTTGGAGAAATCCCTTAACCTCTCTGAGTCTCAATTTTTTCATCTGTATAAAGGGAATCATAATAATCACCTGATAGGTTTGTTTTGAGGATTAGATGAGAAGATGCATTCAAACTTTTAGTAAGGACCATGTGATTGTTGCTCAATAAGTGCAGGCAACCATTGCTATACTATAAGTCGGTAAAAGAATAGAGAAATGTGCAGAAAAATACTGAATG
Organism: Tamandua tetradactyla; assembly: GCF_023851605.1. NCBI lineage: Eukaryota > Metazoa > Chordata > Mammalia > Pilosa > Myrmecophagidae > Tamandua > Tamandua tetradactyla. The sequence continues at coordinate 40,725,402 of NC_135328.1, forward strand.
GAGAAATTAAAAACATCTATGTAGTTATTCTGTTTATTGATATAATAATAGTAATAATTGTAATCAAAATAATCTTAGTAATTATATAAGGTTCTCACTTGTAGGTATCGTTTTCCTCTCTGGTGTCTATCATTCCTGGGACTTCTTACCCACAGTTTTTAAGCATCCTGCTAACTGGCCGGATTACCTCACATGAATCACTTTGCACTGTGGGCTGGCATCTCTCCTTCAATCCATCTCAACTCACACTCTCTGAGTGTCAGACTACAGGGCCCAAAGATGAGTAAAGCCCATATAAACTGTCTCCTATAAGCTGGCAGTCTATAGAGGGTGATGGAAACGTAAGCAAATAATTCTTCTAAACTGAGAAGGTTGGACTAGAACAACAGTGCTCTAAAGATGGGGATGGTTACACATAATGAATACACTTAATACTACCTAATTGTGCCCTTTAAAGTGATTTAAATATATTTTTTTTTAAAAGAGAAGCTGTTCAGACCTAACATTCTATGGAGGGACCGTGTGCCCAGGAGAGGGAAAAGGGAGGGAGAAGTCTGGGGGAGCTGGGTCTCTGTGCCCCACCCTCAACCTGCTTGAACCCAGGAGGGCAGATCTGCTTTCTTCAGTTTCATATATCCAGATTCACATAAAGTGATATGTGAATAGGTAATTAGGCTGCTAGATAATTTTTTCTAGCATTGAACAGAAAGATTCCTCTTGTCCTTTCCTGGACTGACATCCCAGGATCTGATCTCCAGATGTTGGTTTTATATTTTAATGTTGGTCCTTAACATGAATGTTATTTCATTAGCTCCTATGGGCCTGGGTATTGTGTCTCCTCCTTTGCAGGTGGGCTCCTTGGGGACAGGGTCCATTTCGCCTTCCCAAGGACAGAGCTTGCCACACAGGAGGTCTCTCCCTGGACCTTGGCAGAAATCTGTGGCTTGAATGTCAGTGGAGAGCAGGGATCTGCTCCCTCTGAGTGGCTGTGGAGGACAAGAATGAAAAGGCAGAAAGGACGAAAGTTTGAGAGAGATGGGTGTGGGCTCACGGGCAGAAAGCATCTCCTAAATGTCGTCTCATGGGGACATTTACTTTGTAGGCTCTTGAAGCCAAAAAAAAACAACTGAGTGGGTAGTCACTTGGTCCCAGCTTCCCAGAATTGTCTGGGCGCTCTGGACACTGGGAATATTGGGGGTCCCTCCTCTCGGCCAGGTTCTGATCCAGAAGTCCAAAGAGTCCAAGTTTTCCGGGCTGTTATGAAGGCCTATTGGTCAATTTAGGAGGACAAAGCATGTTTATTTAATAGGAATGTATGAATCCTAAATATTCCATCGTAGTATGTATGGGCTTCTATTTGTATCCTTGCCACGAGTGCCGTGAATGTTAGGGGTGGGCCCGTCTGCTTAGGGAGACTAAGAAAAGTATCTGAGTGGGAGGCCCCAAAAGAAGACCCACTTGGCCTTTGCATGCCTGTTCCAATGCTCCCTCTGCACAAGAGGAAGCTGTGGCAGATCTTGGAGAGGATGAGGACTGTGCATTTGGGTGGAGTGATTGGCCGTCCTGCATTCAGAGCACGTTGCCTGCCTGGCGGATTCATCGGCCCTCTGTCTCCTTTTATATCCTGTGCATGTCTTGGTAAAGTGCTAAGTGTTTTGTGCCGTTACAAATGCCCCTTTTGTATCACACCAGCTCCTGCTGGTGGCTCCTCGCAGCCTACAATAGGTTGAACATTTATTTCCGCTAGGACTTTTCAAAAGGAACACACGTTCTTCTGTACAAGAAAATCTGCCTCTCCCCCCACTCCCGGCCCCCCAGAAGTAAAGCCCAAGATTAGCTCCCTGGGTGGTCTCTTTAGCTTCCTGAAATAGTGGAGGCTCCTCGAGGAAGGAATTGGTGGCACAGGGCCTCCAGGGAGGGGGCAGGGTTTCAAAAGACTTGTCCTTTCCTTGTTCTGTGCAAAAGACAGGGCCAGGACCCTGGAGAGGGGCCTTTACAGGGCTTGAGGGTGGGGGGAGCTGAGGGTGGAGGAAGAGCGTTTGTCCTGGATCTCATACTCAAGAGAGCCATAAGGACAGAACTTTGACATTACCACCAATTTAAGTTCTGGAACATGCAGTTTTACAGAAATGCACTAGCAGAATTGACAGATGTTCATCACGGCCTGAAATCTCTGTTTATTCTTGCGTTCCTGTTTTACTCATGTGATTTTTTTTTTTTTTTTTTCCTAATGGACGTGGTCTAGGCCCCTCTGCTATGGGGAGCAGATACGGGCTTCACTTTACAGGCAATTAATGACAGCTGACATGTCTGCAGGACATAAACCAGGACAGAGTCTGTTTCTAGTGTTTTACATGGATCAGCTCTTTTAATCTCTGAAATAGGTGATGCTGTTATTCCCATTTTTCAGCTGAGGAAACTGAGGCCCAGAGAGTTTAATTGTCTAAAGTCCTACAGCTTGTAAGTGACATAGCCAAGATTGGAGGACAAGCCGGCTGCCTCCCAGCCTGTAACAGGGATGGGTCACATGCAGTAGAGCCTCTGGAATAGGGGCAGACTGGGGAGACTCAGGATGCAGAACTGCAGCCCCGCCTGCCATCACATGAGGACCTCCCAGATGCCACCTAATAGGAGGCCACCACATGACCTGTGACAGCATCAGCCCCTAGGGCAGCACATTCTGGTGGCTCTAGTTCATCCATTTGTTCCACAATCGTTTACTGAACACTTACTATATGCTTGGTGTGACATTAAGGATCCTGGAAAATGTGGAAATGAATCCAGGTTGGCTCCTGCTCTCAGCATGGTTCATGTACATAAATATGTCATACAAGGGGCAATAAAGTAAAGATACCATAAAAAGCTGCAGTTTTCATACAGGCACACATGTGCACGCATACACACACACACAGGGAGAGAGAGAGAGAGCAAGCAATGAGAATACTGATGGTTCAGAAGAGAGGTTTGGAGTTAGAACTCAGTTTTAATGCAAACATAGCCAATCATAGTATGTTTGATCTTAGGCATATTTCTTCACATTTCTATCTTGATTTTGAGGAAATGTAGTTTAAAAAAAAATGAAGTTCTTTGATGTGGTAAATCGTTTTGCCCCCTAGCAAGCCAGGAGCAAACCAAACACAAAGGATGGATCCGAAAGAGGAGAGCAGTCTTCTGGTTGCCTCACAAAGTAGGTTTCTTGTATACCTGCACATATTTCCTCTGGAGACTGAGAACCAAAAGGAGGTAGGCGGGAGAGGGCAAGGAAGAGGAGATGAGACAGAGGGAGGGAGAGAGGGGGGATAGAGGAAGAGGGTGGGCGCACTGTAGCAGGCAGTCAGGATCCTCCCCACTAGAGAATTCTCCCTGGCAGCTTGTGGCTGCTTCTCTGAAGTCTAGACCGCAGAGTAACCCCCTGGGACTTTGTGATGGAGATCACTCTAGAAAGTGCCGCGTGTGTGTATTTGGGGGGTGACTTCTTGGGGCTCCCCCTCCCCCATGGGTGTACCATGAGATATTGCATTAGTGACCAGGAGCTGGACTTGCCTCCATCTGTCCTGTGGGACTTGCTGGTGTGGAAGGCGGGCCTCCTGCCTTCCCCATGTCCTGGGGCCCCTGCCTTGAAGAATGGTTCTCACTTGTTACTTTCGACAGCTTCACAGGGCTCTTGTTCCTTTCTCTCTGACTCACACTTTCAAACTTTCTGCTTCCAAGGGTTAAGCCCTAGGAGAGCAGCCCTTGCCAAGGGAAAACCCTGAAAATGATGTCTTTCTCTATAAACTGTGTATTCAGAAACCACAGACTCCAGGAAGCCTTTATAAAGGTGGTTGGAAGAGGAGGGTCTAAGAGCATGGGGTTCACAGCCCCCCACATCCTCTGAGCCTTGGTTTCCTCCTCCAGATGTTGGGAAACTGGGTGCCTAATTCTCAGGATCGCATGAGGATTCGATGGGATGATATGAACCCAGAACCCAGCATGGTGCCTGGTGATTGACGTCGGCCTCTGTAAATAGTAGTTGCGACCATCGTTGTAACAGTTGTCATTCTTATGGGGGGGGCAGTTTATCCATATAGGCTACACGGAGAAGATTTACAAAACACTAGGCTGTGGCCCAGTGAACCAAGGGGGAGGCCAGGCCTAGGTAAAATCATGAAACCCAAAGAGCTTAGGGCACAATCGCAGAAGGCGGTATCTGTCCTAGCAGCTCCTGGTGATTGGCCTTAAAGCCTGTGGTCCTGAGTCAGGGACTTTGCATGACTCCTTGACTTTGACTTCACTTCCAGTTGGTCATTGTGGAAGGGCCCCTTGTTAATATTTGTTGGTACCACAAAGCAAGGCAAGAGGGCATGTTCAAGTTCAGATGAAACCTTGCTCAGTTCTAATGCTGACTGACACTCTGGCAATTAAGAAAACATTAAACACCTCTATAATTTAGAGTTCATTAAATCAGATTGCTGATTCCATGGGGATTAGGCAGGAACCTCACCTTTTAATTCAATAAAGGAATGACTTTTTTTCTTTAAGTGTAACAAACAGCTAGAAAATCCATGCCCTGTTTTCAAGAGAGCAGGGAACAAACAGTATGTGAATACAAATTATGCCCCAGACAGAAGTCACCTCAGGCCTTTTCCTTATTGGCACAGAGCTTTATAAGGCCCATGTCCATGTCCATTTTGCACCTTGGGTTGCAGAGACTCTTAGAGAAGTTGTTTTCTGGGATTATTGACTCCATCTCACTCCATCTTCCAAGCTCTGTCTGTATGACTAGGTGTCCTCCTGAGTTACTAGGAAAAAAAAAAAAAAAGACAAGATCTATACTTGTCTTTTTTGTTTTTAACTTTCAAAAATGCATTGAATCAATTCTGCTTTCATAAGCTAAAACAACATCACTAAAGCTAAACTCATTCTGACTAGCCTGCCCTCTTTTGTCATTGCTAGTCCTTCCCTTCTCTTGTCCTGCTTTCCCTTCTCCCAAAAGTAGCCACTCATATACATGTAGGTTTTATCTTTCCAGATCATTCCAAAATAACTTAAACTTAAAATGAGTTTGTGCTGCACTTTTCAGCCCTTTAAATAACACTTTTCCAGACATATAACCTCCCCATGGAAAAGCAATGATGCGTGTGTGTTTTCTTAAATAATGTCAAGCTATATATATAGCAGTCTGCATCTTGCTTTTTTCACTCAGAAATATTTTTTGAGTTCTACCCATGTTGACACATACAGATTCAGCTCATTCTTTTTAACCATAGGAGAATATTTCAGCTCTGCCCCGATTGAAGAATATTTAGGTCATTTCTAGTTTTTTCCCCCTACAAACAATGCCTCAGTGATCACTTTGAGTGTATATCTCCGTGTGCATGGCCAAGGACCTGAAAAGCACACACTAAAAAGCAGGCAAGTGGACTACTCATTCTAGATCATTTTTATCTGTGCAAGAAGCGGTCTCTTGAAGGGCCTCTAGTCCTCAGTTCTGTCTCTGACCATCTGGTATTCAGAATTACTGACCTTGAGTCTTAGAGAGAATGTGAGGCTCCAAATCCCTCTTTTGGTGGTGGTGGTGGGAGTTAGAATGCTGATGCCCAGAGAGCTGAAGTAAGCTCGGTCATGCAGCCCCTCAGCTGACATCACTGCTTGACCAGGGACCCTTCCAGCTTCCCTTGGCTCCTGGCTTTGGTCTCCTGCAGCTTCTGTGGACTTTCTCATGTTCTTGATCTCTCTGCCAGAACAGTGTGCCTAGGCACAACCCACAACAAATGAAGGACGGAGAATGCTTGGGCATCCCATGCAGGCTCTGTAAGAGTCCCAGCAAGATTGAGCTGCTGTTGTCCACTGTGGCAACCTGTTTACTAACACACCCACCCTACTTGGTTCTTCCTCCTTTCCTTGTCTCATTTCCCTGTCCTTCGCATGCCTCCTAGGATCTCCTCCCCAGAACCATGGGCCCCCAAATTCTTGACTCTAGATCTGCCCTTCACTGAGCTCAATCCAAGACTCTGTCTATACACCAGTCTCTGAGCAAGCAAAGGGGATACAAAAAAAAAAAAAAAAGAAGAAGAAGAATATATGGTTTTCTGCCTTCAGTGAGTCACAATCCACTGACCCAGGTCTTTGGACTCCAAATATAGTGCTCTTTCTGCTGTGTCATATCTGTACATTAATTCAGTGATGTTCTTTTTTTAATCATTATTTAATTGGTCTTCCCTGCAATCAGTCCACCTAAATAAAGTTTTACTGTAATAACTTAATTCTGCTTCTCCCTTAAAAAAAAAAAGACCTGGCTAAAATATTAATCCTTAAACACAGATCTTAACTGGAATCAAGCTGCTGCCTTGATGTTCTATTGGCATTTCTATTCATATATATATATATGTGTTTCTCTCCTTCTGTTCTCAGTAGATGTTGATGTTTGGTTCACCCTGATCGGTATTTATCTCTTCTGGTCAATTTATCTTATCCATTGACCTGAGCAGAAAATCAATACGATCCTCATTTACTGTTCTCTTTAATACAGGCAAATTTGATTCTGTGAAAACTAGATCAAGTTATTAAGACATTGATAGGATTACCGCCGACTCCAGAAAGCCTTCCAGGATCCAGTGGTAATCCACCTCCCAGCCCTCTGCTTCTCCTCCTACCCCTTTGAGTCTGTGTGTCCCCATAGGCTCCTACCCAAGACTTGAGTCCGGGTGCACGTATTGAATTTGCTTCAGAGTGTGCTGGGTCACTGAGAGCCCTGCCCAGACACTCCCACTCACAGGAACACTTGCATAAATGCACAGGGTGGTAAAATGTCTTTGTGATAAATAAATAACACGACTAAGAACACTTCTGAAAAGCCAATCCCTTCACATTTTAGCAGCTAGGGCAGAGACTAAGTACAGACTTGCAAGGGTTTTAGTGTGAGAGAGACCTTTGTTTCTAATCCCCAGCTCCTCCCCTGATTAGCCCTCAGCAAGTTACCTATTCTCTCTGAACTTCTGTTTATTCGTCCGTAAAATGAGAAAAATAATAGTTTATCTACCTTCAGGATTGTGCATGTGTGAAACTCACAGCAGGGAGCCAGGGTCCCATTGTTGTATGATTGCTGCCATTTGCTTTTTTCTTTCTTCTTTTTTTTTTTTCTTTTTCTCTCTCTTTCCTTCCTTTCTTCCTTCCTTTTTTTTCTTCCTTTCTCTCTCTCTTTCTCTCCTTTTGTTTTTTTTTTTTTTTTCAGTTGTGATGAAGGTGTTGTCTTTTTAAAAGAGCTGCTTACAATTATTTTGGTCACTATCAAATATCAGTTGCCAGTCATCCCGCTCTACCCACCACTTCATTGAGATGTCAAGAGGTGAAGAACCAGATAAAGCCCGGCCAAGTCCTGTCCAGGACTCGTGGGTTTTCTGCCTAGAGACTGGCAGGTAAATGCTGATTTCTGTGTGGGACTCTGCCTCTAGGTTCAGCAGCATTGGTCTGGAGTCTGCTCTAGGTCAGTGTCTCCTGGCAGAGGGATGGAGGTCCCAGGAGAAACTCTTTTGCTGACAGTGAGAAGCAAGCAACCAGACACTGTAGAGCAAGCGGTGAGTGTCCTGATAGGGAAATATGAGCAGCCAAGAGGGAGCTCTAACCAAGCTGGGGGCAGGGGATGGATATCACAAAAGGCTTCAGTGACTGAGCTGGGTATCTGGGAACCTGTGAGAGTTAGTCTGTGGGTGGGCTTGCAGGAGGATAGAGATTTATAGACCTGGGAAACAGTCAATCTGACAGGTTGGTGGCCAATTATTTATCAGTTAAATAATTAATTTTACTGGGTAAAATTAGTTTACCTCAGTTTCCTCAGCTGAAAAATGGGCCTGCTGGGTAAATAGAAATAATTATTTAAGTGAGGAGAGAGAGAGAGAAGAAGGGAGGGAGAGAGGGAAAGAGGGGTGATATTAAAACCAGTAATAATGAGTCTTACTACGAACTCATCCTGGGTCCAGGCCCTGAGCTCCGGAAACTTGGTGCTTCATTTCATTGATTTTAAACAACTTGAGGTGATAGGTTCTATCAGCATCCCATTTACAACTGAGGCCGAGAGATAATGGCTTGTCCAAGATCCTAGAGCCAGTAAGAGCGGGGATCCAGAATCACAGGTAGAGCCTTCCAGCTTCGGGTGGGTAGAATCTCACCCACCAAATTGTCTATCAGGGAACTAATTACATTTGCAAAAATGTTGCAACCACCAAATGTTCTCTAATCGAGAATTGGTTAATTAACTGGGCAGCTTTGAAGTAGAATATGAAGTAGCCAAGAAAATCATGGTTTTGAATTAAAAAAAAAAAGTGTGCTGAAATGTTTATGGAATGATATTAAGAAAAAAAAAAAAGAAGACAAGTGCTGTATTATGCGTGTGCATGCCAGGTGCCCTTAATGTTGTCAATACTTCAGAGAGTAAAATGGATAGAAATCCATGACCCTGAAGAATTTATGTTCCAGTGGGAAAAAGCATAAAATAAATATAATAAAATACATTACTTTAGGTGTTAGAAGATGACACGTGCCAAAGAACAAAAATCAGATCAAGGCGATTGGGTGTGCAGGAGAAGGGGTAAGGGTGGAGATATAGTCGAGGGGTGGGGGTAGAGTTGTCAGATAAATACTGAACAAACAGCTAAATGCGAATTTCAGAAAGACAATAATTGCATATTTGGGGTATGTTTATACTAAGAAGGTATTTGTTGTTTATCTGAAATACACATGTAACTGGGTGTTCTGGATTTCTGTTTGCTAAATCTGGCAACCCTACCATTGTCATCCGATGACATTGAGCAGGTGACATTTGAGTCACAAGGCTATCTGGGGAAGAGAATTCAGGCTTGGATCAGAGATATAAAATAACAATTGTAGCTCCCTCTGAGCAGTGGGATTAGTGGATTTGTTTTTCCTTTTGCTTTTCAGTGTTGACTAAATGTCTTACGACAGCTATGTATTACTTTTATAATAAAAAAATAGATTAAAAGTTGGTGACCTGGACATGATGTGGTACGGCTTGACTGTCAGCATCATCTGCCTGCTCCTTTCTCCCCCTTGTTCTCCACTGGTTCAGGCTTCCAGCCGCAGTCCCCTCCTTCTCCCAGTTCTACCAGCAGCCCTCAGCTTTGCCTCAGTAAGGGCAAATCATCCGCCCTCAGACCTCCTTACCGTAATGTTTGTATATAAGAGCAGCTTCTATCCCATAAAGCCATCCCGCAGAAAAGAAGTCGAAGCCTGTGGGTGGCTTCCCATTACGTCTCCTACATGGAGGGTAGATTCTCAGCTAATTTATTTTAAACAACTGTTTGGGAAGACAATTTAGACTCGATCAGAAATGACATGTGACTAGTTAGAATAAAATTGTTTTATTGAAATGAGTGTGTGAACAAAAGCAGTATTTCTATAGTTATTTAGTATATGTGATATGTGATTGTAAATAGGTATAAGTGGCTGAAGTAAGAAATGATATGCTGTAAGTAAACATCTGATAGTTCATCTACATTTCTAAGCAAAGTTCTTATATTCAAGCAGATCAAACAACTCTTTAAGAAATCATCTCAGGAAAATATTCAGGAGTGTGTGGTGATGGACTTCACCTTCAAAGCATTGAATACTTTTCCATCTTAGCTGTTACAATCAATAGTAGCTAACATGCCTTTAGTACTTACCATGCGAACAGTGCTGAATGCTTTTTCTGTATTCATTCATTTAATCTTCACACCACCCCATGAAGATGGTGATATTTTAACTCTGGTTCACAGTTAAGAGCTCAGGCAGGCTGGCTGCAGAGCCTGTGTATGTGTGTATATATATCTATACACAAAATGGAAAATTTAAAATATGTACATAAGTAGAAATAATAATGCAATGGATCTCCATGTGCCCATCTTTAGCTAAAATGACCATAAATGACCATCCCCACCTGGCCCAGAATCCAATCATTATTGAAGTGACACCATCATGTCCCAGCCTGCATTTAAATCCTAAACTGTTCACTTGCACGCTGTGGCCCTGGGGCATGTCTCCGTACTTTGATGTGCCTCTATGTCCTCTTCTATAAAATGGGTAACATAGTTCCTACTTTACGGGGTCATCCTAAGATAGCACAAGTTGCATGTCTAGCTCACTCTTTGATAATATTGTAACTACTTAATAAATCTATTATCAAATTAATGTTCATCTTCCGTACTTTATAAAAAGCTATGAAAGGAACCTGGTGTCTGAATTGCACTGAATAGTGGGTATCCATTAAATATTTGTTGAGTAAATAAAAGTGAAATGTCTTGTGCCTCAGCCCGAAAGTTCTGCAACATATAGCTGATTACCTTTTGACGGAGACATTTTCCTGCTCAAGTGAATAGTTAAAACTGCTCAAAACCTTTTCAGAATATAAAGTCTTTGAAAGAGATTGTTTACTAATGCAAATGTCAAGGTACTGCTGGCTACTGTTAGCAAAATAAATTGAACAATGAATGCATTAGATACATCATTGCCAGGCATTTAAACTCTAAGAACATTGATTTCATGGGAGAGGCCACAGAATTATTTGTAGATGGGTTGGAATTGCCTTGTTTATGTGAAGCCTAGCAGAGTGCTGAATTCTTCCTAAACTAACCTCAAGGCCACTGGTACCAATTGGTATTTTAGACCAGGCACAGAAGTAAACTCACTAATAAGATTACCGGCCTGGAACAAGTTCCTCCCCTTCTTAGAGGCAGAGTTTCTTTGTCTGTAAACTGGAGATGCTAGTGACCATAAGAAGGCTGGTTACGAGATTTAATGAGATCATATATTAGAAGGTCCCTTCCATTCTACAGAGCTTTAAACATGTTCGTTTCTGTTCCTTCATTTCGTCTTTGTCAGCAGTGCCCTTAACACTGTATCTTCATTGTCCACATAAGAAAACTGATGCTCCGAGAGATTAAGTCACTCGAAGTCACACATTTGAACAGGAGACTTCATTTCAAGTTTTGTCTGCAAACAGATTGCTTTTTCACTAAGCACTTGGGTATCATTTATGTAAGACAGGGGGCAGTGAATGGGATTCTGTGAATGGAGTTGAGATGCCTGTGATTCGGGTTGTGTGGATTGAAATGTGTACCCCCAACAAAGACACGCTCCTTTTGTTTTTTTAAGTATCTTTATTGAAATATCTTCACACACCACACAGTCCACCCAGCATATACAGTGAGTGAGTCCGTGGCTCACAGTAACATCACAGTTGTGTGTTCATCATCATGATCATTTGTAGAACATTTGCATCACTCCAGAAAAAGAAAGAAAAAGACAAAGTAAAAACCCATACATCCCATACCCCTACCCCTCCCTTTCATTGATCCTTAGTCCCCCCATTTTTTATTTATTTTTGCCATTTTTTTACTCATCTGTTCATACCCTGGATAAAGGGAGCATCAGACACAAGGTTTTCACCATCATCCAGCAAAGACATGTTCTTAATCTTTACCTGTGTTGCTGTGGGTGCGAACCCATTTGTAAATGGGATCCTTTGAAGATGTCTTATCTGTTAAGATGTGGACTCATTTGTGAATAGGATCCTCTAAGATTCTATGTAGGTCAAACCAAACTGAGCGAGGGCATGCCTACTTCTCATGACTGGAGAGGAAATTCAGACACACCCGAGGAACCAGAAGCCGGAACTCAGCGGAAACCGGAAGAGCAGACCCGAGGAGAGAAGGACAGCCGTGTGAGGGGGAGCCAGAGACGCAAGCCAGGGAAGCCCAAGGACTCAGCAAGCCAGCACCAGAACGCTGCAGGCTTCTGGGAGGAAACATGACCTTGTTTACTCCTTGAATTCGGACTTCTAGTCTCCAAACTGTGAGACAGCACGTTTCTACTGGTAAGCCAACCAGTTGTGCTATTTGTCATCACAGATCTGGCAAACTGAGACCCTGGGGAAGTAGGTTCCCTTGATGATATCTTACAGTCACGAGAAGATTACCTTTAACTACCATGTGGAGCTATTGCTGGCAATTTAAAATGTTTATGTGAGTCCCAGACAGCCGATCAACTGGGTGGCAGGTGCAGTTAGAAACATGGAATAAGAAGGAAGTGTATTTATAAAGGGCCTGATGAATCCCCAAAATGAACTTGTCAGTCAACCTAAGAAATGTAACTGTGAGGGAACAGGAAATTAATGATTGTCCCCCTTGGCAGAGACAGGCACTCCAGAGAGTAGGGGTATGATTTGCTAGCTGTCAGCACATTTCCCTTCCTCCCTGCCTGGTTGCCAGTTATTTCTGTCAATAAAAACTCTGTTCAATACCTCAGAAATGTTGATCAATAAACTCAACCCTTGCTGGTTGAAATGAGCTTTAGCATTACCAAGAAAAGGAGGAGAGAATTGGATTTCTTTCCCCACTCTTTCTCCTCTCCCCGCCTTTCTTTCTTCCACAGCCATTTATTATACCAGCCACATGTCAGATCCTGTGCTGATCACGGAAGATGCACAAATAAGCGAGAAGAATGTGTCACGTGAACAAACACTCAAGTGCAGAGAGATGTGCCTCAGTAGAGATGGGCAGGGAGCGGGGCAGGCAGGTGATGACAGTTCAGCCGGAGGGGAATGGTGGACGGAGGGCTCCTGCCTTCGCAGAGAGGGTGGAACTTTAGCTGGGCCCTGAGATGTGAATAAAAGTCCTCCAAGAAGGCGTATGAGGAGAAGATTACAGCCATATATACAGAGATACAGTGGCAAGGAATGGCATGTCTCTGCTTCTTCTTGCATCATTTCTGCCTCTCTTTTTTTTGGCTGCCTCCTCCTTTTCAGGAATGAGCCTCTGGAATGCTCTTTAACACTTTCACTTTGAGGGTAAGAAAAGTGAAATAGGAATGTTACATTACATTCATATAATAATGTAATGCTGTATTATAGTTTATAATATAATACACAATGTTTCACATCAACACTAATAACAATAGTGAAACCATCAGAAGGTCCATGAGGGCAAGGATTAGTGATTGCTTCTCTTTGCGTTTATCTAACAAGTCTTCACACAGTCAGCCTTTAATAGCTGTATTTATTTGAGAGTGTCAGACACTTTACATATGTTATCTCTGATCTCATGATCGACCATATTATTATTGCCATTTTCAAATGGATAAATTGATGCATGTTATGTTACCTCTGGCCAGAATTATCCTTTTAAGATGTAAATCAGATCATTGCAGCCCTTGTTCAAACCTTCCCGTCCTTTGCTTTACAACTATAATAAAACCTGAAGCCCTTACTGATGCCCTCAGCCCCTCTGTGATCTGGCCTCTACTGCTCCTTGTAAGGGCAGCCCTGCTGTCTCTGGACTGGCGCACCTGCTGTTCCCTCTGCTTTAGCATGCTTTCCCCAGCCACATTCTCTCCTGCACTTCCTTCCTGCCTCTGCCTCTCTCCTCCACCTCAGGATGTCCTTCCCTGACCCACAGGCCAAAGCAGCTCTGTGCTCTCCGCCTCCCCCCAGAAATGTCTGCCTTCTTTCCCTTCCCTTATGAAAGGGAAATACCTCTGCCAGGATAGTACATATATATATTTGCTTATTTATGTCTAGCTGCCCTGTCACATGGCTGGCACTCTGTTCTTGTTAGATTTGTTTGCCATTTAAAATTTATTTGCATGCATTTCCAAATTTAATCTATTCAGCAACCCTATGATGTGGACATCAATGTCCCCATAATTATTAGATGAGGAGCTTAGAATACAATGAACAACAACAGCAACTTTCTGAGCACTTGCCCTACGCCAGATGCTGTGCTATTCATCCTGTGTTCATTATCCCACTTGGTTTTCTCAGTGACCCCCTAAAATGTACTGATCTCGTCAATGAGGAAGCCATGCGCAACCACCTTGCTACCCAAGCACTCCACCCCTTTCCTGGCCCCAGCCCTTATCCCTAGCCCTTCTCTGCTGTCCTAATTATATCACATGCAAGCCATGTAAGTCTTTAATCTTTGTTCATTTCTGTGATATACGCCTCTCGCTACTACACTATCAACTCTAGCAACATGTGCCTGGTGACAGCCTAATGGAAAAGACTCACTTTTATATGCCACCATCTTTGTTATACCTGCAACAGTGCCTGGCATGCAATAGAGGCCCAGGAAATAAATGCCTTTTGTTATTTCTGAAATGTCAACTTCCTTCCCCTACCAAGATAAGAAAAAAAAAATGCAGGAGGGGTCAGTTTTTCCACTTTGCTCATGTGCACGCTGCATTTGACATGCTTCACAGGCCAGCACTCTCTCTACCCCTTCCTCACAAACACACTTTCTTTTCCAACCCCCAGTGGCCAAATAGTGGCCTTGTCTGGAAAAGCCTGGCAGAGCAGGCCTGTGTAATAGTAATAGTAATAGTAATAGTAACTTCTGCGTTGCTGTATATCTTTCTGACAGCAGGTCTGTGGCGAGGTCTTTGCTACCTGGTGTTTCAGGTTATCCTGGATCCTTAGGAGGTAGAGATAAGGGGGTAACCCCAGAAGTGAGGCATCCATGGCTCCCCCATCCTCCCTGGACAGTACTAGAGCCTACTCACCCCTTTGACATAAGAAAGGACCAGTTTTCTTTTTTTCTTGCACAAGCCTAAACTAGCAGTAAATGACAGTAATAGGCATTCAGTAGACATTTGTGGAATGAATGAATGAATGATCAAACATGCTTTGAAATGAGCAGGGAAGGCTGTTGAAAATAGAGAAACAGCCTCAGAAAAGGGAAGGGACTCCACAAGCATTCTTATGTCAGCAGCAGAGCAGAAAATTTGAACTCACACATTCTAGTTACAGGTTCAGTGGCCTTCTCCTGTGCTCCGTGGGCTCCCTAGCTGCACAGCTCCCTGAATTTAGGCCCTAGATTTGTAAGTGACATGGGGACTTCTTGATAAAAGCTACACAGCTGGCTGGAAGATTGCATTTATGAAGCAATGTTAGTAGCATTAACCTTGAAGGTCACTCTTTGATTGCTTTGACTCTTTCCCTCCTGTTCGCCCTCTGCTCTTCAGGCCACAATGGAGGAGGTCCTTCCTCCCTTGCCTTCCCCTCTGTGGCTCTTCTTCAGGTGGCACCAGATAGGTTCCACTCCTGACCTTGACCTCCTGAAACTCAGTATCCCCTCTTAGCCCCTTCTCCAAAAAGCCTTGGACCTTTGCCTGGCTCTTCTCTTGACAAAACTCAGAGACATTGGACCACTTGAATGCTCTGGACTGGAGTGTTTCGTATAGACACATATAGACAGGATCTTGTTTCTGTCATTCTGTCCAGAGGTCTCCAGTGGGTGGCCTACAGAGGCCATGACAACAGTTGACAAAGTGAAGTAGACTACTGTGCTGGTTTGAAAGGATGTATGTCCCCTAGAAAATAATGTTTTAATATAAATCTCAGTTTGTGAAGGTAGAATAATCCCTATTCAATACTGTATGTTTGAATCTGTGATTAGATCCCCTCCCTGGAGATGTGATTTAATCAAGAGTGGTTGTTAAACTGGATTAGGTGGCGGCATGTCTCCACCCGTTTGGGTGGATCTTGATAAGTTTCTGGAGTCCTATAAAAGAGGAAACATTCTGGAGAATGAAGGAGATTTCTGAGAGAACAGAGAATGATATAGCCATGAGGAGCAGAGTCCACCAGCCAGCGGCCTTTGGAAATGAAGAAGGAAAATGCCTCCCAGGGAGCTTTGTGAAGGGAAGCCAGGAGAGAAAGCCAGCAGATGATGCCATGTTCACCACATGCCTTTCTAGATGAGAGAGGAACCCCTGACTGTGTTCACCATGTGCCCTTCCACTTGAGAGAGAAACCCTGAACTTCTCCAGACTTCTTAAACCAAGGTATCTTTCCTTGGATGCCTTATATTGGACATTTCTATAGACTTGCTTTAATTGGGACATTTTCTTGTCCTTAGAACTGTAAACTAACAATTTATTAAACTCCTCTTTTGAAAAAGTCATTCCTTTTCTAGTATATTGCATTCCGGCAGCTAGCAAACTAGAACAGATTTTGGTACCAGGAGTGGGGTGCTGCTGCAGTTTGCAAATACCAAACATGTTGGAATGACTTTTTAAATGGATAAGGGGAAGATTTTGGAGGAGTTGTGAGGAGCTTGATAGAGAAGGCCTAGAATGCTTTGACGAGACTGTTGTTAGAAATGTGGACTCTAAAGCTACCCGTGACGAAGCTCTAGACAGAATGAGTCATGCATTATTGCTCACTGAAAAGAAGGTGATCTTTGTTTCAAAATAGCAGATAGCCTGGTGAAATTGATTAGTAGCTTTGACTGGAAGGCAGATTTTAAAAGCCATGAACTTGTATATTTAGCAGAAGAGATTTCCAAATTAAATGTGGAAAGTGCAGATTGGTTTCTCCCTGCAGCTTATAGTGAAATGTGACAGGAGAGATAAGCTAAAAACTGAACTCTTGGGTACAAAGAAACCAGAAATTGATGTCCTGGAAAATTCTGGGCTTCCAGGAAGGGAAACCCCAGGGAATAGTGCTCCGTATGAGGATTTGGCCAGATGTGGAACCAGTCAGCCATTTCAGAGAAAGCCAGGATCAGACATGGAGATATCCAGGAAGGATTTGTGGAAACTCCTTATGTTTGATGGGCACAATCCAAGGCTACTGCAATGAAAGCCAACAAGAGTGCTGTGGGACCTGTATAAACAGAGCCACTGCCACTCTGGACTGGGGGGTTCAGAGAAGAGACACATTGGAGGAAAAATAACTTCAGAGGCAAAACCATGGAGGCTGAGGTTTGAAGTCAGCACATCTCAGGCCAGGAGAGCTGACCCACCCAAGCCCATGAAGAGGGTGAGTTTGCCCCAAAGGCAGAGGATGCGCCTTCCACCTCGTTGCAGTGGAAGAGTCATGCTACCTCAGATGTTGGAGAGGGTGAAGTACATTCCTTGGGGTTTGGGAAAAGACTGGCTGCCAACACGTGGTGAAGTTGTGTGTGTGCCCTGGAGAAGGCAGAGAGCCCAGGTGTGCCCCAATGCTTGGAGAGGGTGGAGCTGAGAAAAAGGTGGTCTCCCCAGTGTCCCCCAAGGTGCATTTGGAGAGAGGCAGGCCTCTGCATAGGCTCTTGGAAAGGGTGGGACTGCTGCTTTCTAAAGCCCTGAGGATAAATGACTCTCAAACTTTGAAATCTAATGGACATTGCCCTGCAGGTTTTCAAAACTGCTTGGGTCCTGTGACCCCTGTGTTCCTTCCTCCCTATGGAAATGGGTGTATGTATCCTGTGACTGTTCCTCCTTTGTATGTTGGCAGCAAATGACTTGTTTTGAGTTTTTATAGGTGCAGAGATAGAGGATGACTTTGCCTTGAAACAGACTATGCCTGTAACTAACTTTGCTAGAAGTTTGTATGTATCTAACTTTGTATTTCATGTGTATTACTACTGAAATGGTTTAAGGATTTTTGATACTGTTGTGAAGTTCATGTATTTTGTATATGGGGAAAACAAGTCTTTTTTAGTGTCCAGAGGGTGGAATGTGCTGATTTGAAAGGATGTATGTCCCCTAGCAAAGCCATGTTTTAATCTAAATCCCATTTCGTAAAGGCAGAATAATCCCTATTCAATACTGTATGTTTGAATATGTAATTAGATCACCTCCCTGGAGATGTGATTTAAATCAAGAGTGGTTGTTAAGCTGGATTAGAGGATGACATGTCTCCACCCATTTGGGTGGGTCTTGATTAGTTTCTGAAGTCCTATAAAAGAGGAAACATTTCAGAGAATGGGAGATTCAGAGAGAGCAAAGAATGCTGCAGCACCATGAAGCAGAGAGTCCACGAGCCAGCAGCCTTTAGAGATAAAGAAGAAAAACGCCTCCCAAGGAGCTTCATGAAACGGGAAGCCAGGAAAGAAAGCTAGCAGATGATGCCATGTTCACCATGTGCCCTTCCAGCTGAGAGAGAAGCCCTGAACTTCATTGGCCTTCTTGAACCAAGGTATCTTTCCCTGGATGCCTTTGACTGGACATTTCTATAGACTTGTTTCAATTGGGACATTTTCTCGACCTTAGAACTGTAAACTAGCTACTTATTAAGCTCCCCTTTTAAAAAGCTATTCCATTTCTGGTATGTTGCATTCTGGCAGCTAGCAAACTAGAACAACTACCATGCAGGAGTACCTTGAAGAACTTCCAATGGGTGTAAGGGCATGGACAGTTTCAAGAAATTAATTTCCATATCCTGGGAAATGTCACTCAGCTTGAGATTCAGCTTCTCATGAGTAAAAGTTTGGTTATCAGTCCACTCTTGTGCTTGTAGATCAGAGGAAGGCCAGACACCTTGACTGGTGAATTGACAAGTGTTCTGGTTTACTAGCTGCTGGAATGCAATACACCAGAAACAGAATGGCTTTTAAAAAGGGGAATTTAATAAGTTGCTAGTTTACAGTTCTAAGGCCAAGAAAATGTCCCAATTACAACAAGTCTATAGAAATGTCCAATCAAAGGCATCCAGGGAAAGATACCTTGGTTCAAGAAGGCCAATGAAGTTCAGGGTTTCTCTTTCATCTGGAAAGGCACATAGTGAACATGGTCAGGGTTCCTCTCTCTTCTGGAAGGGTACATGGAAGACATGGCATCATCTGCTAGCTTCTTCTCCTGGCTTCCTGTTTCATGAAGCTCCCTGGGAGACATTTTCCTTCTTCGTCTCCAAAGATCACTGGCTCATGGACTCTGCTTCACTGTGCTGCAGCATTGTCTGCTCTTTCTGAATCACCTTCATTCTCCAAAATGTTTCCTCTTTTATAGGATTTCAGAAACTAATCAAGACTCACCCAACTGGGTGGAGACATGCCTCTACCTAATCCAGCTTAACAACCACTCTTGATTGAATCACATCTCCAGGGAGATGATCTAATTACAGATTCAAACATATAGTATTGAGTAGGGATTATTCTACCTTTACGAATTGAGATTTAGATTAAAACATGGCTTTTCTAGGGGACTTACATTCTTCAAACCAGCACAACAAGGTTGTATCCAATATGTAGGTGTGTAAAGGGGCTGGGAAGCATGTTAATTTCCACAGAACTAAATGGGGATGCTGTTACCAGAAGAAGGGGGCAGGGATGTTTTATAAACAAATATAAGGGCTGTCCACTCGTTCTCTTCCAAGCATCCAACCCAGAAATGCCATCGCCTTCTTGAAGTCTTTTTTGTCTCTGAATATAATGCATGTGTGTTTGTGTGTATGCTGTATTTTCTTTTAAAAGCTTAATATTATAATATAATTTTTCCATACAATGAGCTGTAAAATTATGATTTTTAGTTTTCACATAATATCTTATGGGAATGAATCATAATATTCATAACCATATCCTCATTATTGGATATTTAGATCACTTCCATTTTTCCTCACTAAAGAAAATGCTGTTACAAGCATTTTTACTTTTTTTTCAACTGGGCAGGCACTGGGAAGTGAACCGGGGTCTCTGGCATGGCAGGCTAGAACTCTGCCTGCTGAAGCCACTGTGGCCCGTCCACAAACATTTTTATATATACAACTTCACCTGCTTTGCTCCTTTTATCCTTTGAATTTATTATTGTGATCACTAGGTCAAAGTATATGTACACTTCATGAATCCTGATACATTTTGCCAAATTGCTTTCCATAAATTTTGGTAACATATGCTCCCACAAGTAGAGTAGGAAAAATAGCATTTCACTACACCATCATTGGTAAGAATTACCATTTGACAACAATATTTACCAACTAGGTTGTTGAAAACTATTATCTTCTTGTCAAATAAATGCAGATTAAGACATAGGCAAGCCTTGGAAAATAGTTTACGTTTAAGGTTTTCATTTCTCAAGCCCATTTTGTTTGCCATCTGGTCTCCTTGTTTTTTGCCTTTTGCCCCACTACTCTATCCTGGCCACCCCCCATCACTTTAACACCTCTTCCTCCTCCCCCAGAGCCATCATTGATTTACAATAGTAATTTATTTATTTTTGGGGAAGCAGAGTTCAAAATTCCAAAGATTCTTTTTGATCTACATAACAACTCCTACCTCTTATCTCAAATTGGAAATGACCTTCTCCCTTCCTGAACTTCCACAGACCTTTCAGTCTTTTCTCCATGTCTTTACTGATCTCCAAGGCTGCTGACTTTGTCAGGGGCAGAGACCACAGTTTATTCATAGCTGTATTTCTCACTGCTCATAGCCCAGGGTTGGGCATTGTTGGTGCTTAATAAGTATTGTTGTAATGGATGGATGGATGGATGAATGGAAGGAATAATGGATAATGGGTAGTTGGATGGATAGATGGGATAATGGATGATGGTGGATGGACAGATGGTTGGAAAATTATTTCATAGTGCCTAAATAAATTTGGAATCATCTTTTCAAGCTTTGAATACCTAGCAGTCTTGCAATTATTGATGATCAGAGGGCCATTATCTGTTGATTTTCACTAAATAAAATCTCCCATTCATTAAACTGTGCTGCAGATAACCTTGATGCTTCAAGGTAGCAATAGTTCTTTTTTAGCAAATGAATTAACTAGTGTTTAATTACCATAAATCTCTATCCACTACCAATTTTTTATTTTTTTTTATTTATTTATTTTTTTTCCCGGAAGCTGAAAGACTGGACACAGCCTTTTCTTGCCTAGGATTTCTGGCAGGTAAAGGTGCCTATTTTCCATATAAACTTCAAAATTTGCATTTTCTTCTTACCTGTCAACACCATGAAAGGACCGCAGGCACTCCAGATGGTGACTAAGAAGTTCAGTAAAAGGGAATTTACACTTGCTGGACTCTTAACCTATGTCTGGCAAAACTCCTTTTGTTTTCATATCAGTCCTGAAAGGTAGGTGTTATGATCTCCATTTGATAAGTAAGGAAACAGGGATCAGAGAAATCAAAAGTGATTTTCACAAAGTCACACAATGAAGTACAAGTTAGAGCCAGGATTTTAACTCTGATTTTTCTCACTCTGACCCTAAACACTTTCCAGCACTCCAAACTGCTTTCTTCCCCCATTTTTTAATTACCTTTCTTCTCATAACATGTGGAATTTTATCTGCCCCCTACATCCTTGTAGAGTGGAAGTCTGTTCCCCAGGTTTCCTTTCCCTTTGCTGGCATGTGGTCCTCCAGTCCCATACACACTTTCCTGGAATGCCCTCTTGTTGTCCTTCAGCCACCTTTAAGGCCCAACTCAAACTCCCTTGGTCCTGCAGACCATGAGCGCTTCCTAAGAAAGTAGAAAGTTATGTCTTAAGCAAGAAATTCACCCTGCCAGAGGCTCAGTTTCTTCATCTGCCAAATGGAAATGATGATACCAAGGACAACTGTGACAGCCCATTAAATTAATGTGTTTGGTATCACTTTGTAATGATACAGCACTGCTCTCATGCAAAGGATCATCAAATCAACAAGCACTGCACTGTTTAGGGCTGATTTGGCACTTAATCCCAGGCCGTTCCGACATTAGTTAATTTTTGCATGCTCTTCTTTTTCACCTAAATCCAAGTGCTTTGAGGACAAGGGACATCCCTGTGTACCTCCACAACCTTGGGACAGTGTCTGGGACATAGTTCTTATAAACATAACCCAAATGGAGAATGATCAGAGGGCAGAGGCAGAACCAGACTGAGCTATGGGAAGGAAGCCTCAGGCTCCTGGACACTCCTTAGAAATCTTTCAGACCCTTGTTTTGAGGAAGTGGGAGTCTTCTACCAGCTTAGGGCATCAGAACACTTCCTCCAGGGCCCACAGGAAACAGGGCAGCTGGGTGTGACCACCCCTTGCCTGCACCTCATTTTGGGAGCCCCAGTAGCTTCTGAAGCAGTTTACCTTGAAAACAACCTGAGGGAGCATTAAGTCCAGCCTTGTTTAACAGTTGGGGAAACTGAGGCCCAGAAGAAGAACGGACTTGCCCATAATCGCAGTGAACTAGTGACAGAAACAATATGGAATCTCGCAGACTCTCAATTCATTGCTCTTTTCACTATTCCAGCAGCCAGCTTCACTGAAAGCATTTAGGGGTTACAAACGATTGTGTAGTTCCTAGACTGTCCTTGATACCCAACATTTCCCAAAGTGCTTCAACCACTACCTTCCTGGATCTTTGCTGAATCTTGCCTTGGCCGCGTGCAGAGCTGTGTCCATGTGCATTCAGGAGGTAATCGTGGCACATGGGATGGTGCTACAAAGCCACTTTAAAAGGCGCATGTTAAGGGAGAGTTTCCAGGCAGGTGGCTGCGCTCATGAGCATGAAGTCCTGGGAGCACCACGACACTGCTTCTAGCCTGGGGATCATCAGGTCTTAAGGGGCTGAGAGTTTCACACTGATCTTCACTTTCTTCTTCTCATGTCCAGTCACCAAAGAGTGTTACTGTCATTTCCCTGGGGAAGGCATTATGGGTACAGGGCACTCAGTTCTTGAAAATTCAAATTCATTTGAAGGCCTGTTTACCAGGAAATTGAGCCAGAGATGGTCATTAATTCTACAATGTGTTCTTTCATTATTTTTTATGCATGCATCCATTCATCCACGTATTCAATAACTCTCTGCCACTCCCCTATTAAGCGTGGTTGTGTTAGGCCCTGGAGGCGCAGAGATGAGAAACCCAAATCTCAGCCTCTAGAAACTTGCAGTCTAGTGGGTGACATCAAACCCCACCTGTTAAAGAATATCCTACTGAATAACAGAAACTCTTGGCCTGCCGTGGCTTGCACCCCTTGTTTCCCACCCACTATGCAAAATCCACTGCTTATTTTTTGTATCATTGTTTATTGTCCAAGATTAATGTTTTACAAATTAAAGACCAAGAAGGAGCAAATGTTCTGAAGATATTTTCCTGCTGAACAAACTTACTGGTGAAAGAACAGAAACCAGTACTATTAATTTCAAAATTAATTTAAATGTGTATAAAGCTATTGCTTTTTTTCTCTTTGCTTTGTGTATATATGTTGTATTTTGCAATTAAAAAATGTTTAGGGTGCATGGGTGCTTCAGTGGTAGAATGCTTGCCTTCCATGCAAGAGACCCAGGTTTGATTCCTGAACCATGCCTGCCCCCTCCAAAAAATAAAAAAAACTGTTCTCTCTTTCTCTCCCCTCTCTACTCTATGTCTCCTCCTCTCCCTCTTTCCTTCTTGGCTCAAACATTCACCATGCCCTTTTCTGTGCTGTCAGATTGCTCACAGTGGAGTTGGCTTATAAATATTTACCTTGGGAAATGGGTTGACATTGATGATAGGACAGCAGGGGAGTTAAAGGCACCTCAAACTTCCATGCTGCAGATGGAGCCTGCATTTTCATTGGTTATGTGACCTGGGTGAATCTCTGCACTCCCAAGTCTTAGTTTTGCCATTTGAATGGGGTTGCACATACGTCCCTTACAGAGTGCTTGGGAGGATTGGGTGAGAGAATAGGGTGGAGGGCTCCCAATAGTGGAACGCTGAGTTTAAGGGAGTAGTATCTTGGCTGTCACCCTATTAATATGAATAAAACACTCAATAGTCAATGAGGATGTTGTGCAGAACATGATAAATTTAGCTTGTATGGATGAAGAGAGGAGAGGTCTTGAAAAACAGTGGGAAGAATCGTTTCCAGGCCCCTCATCAGCCAGATAAGCCTGAAACACACTGACTAAGAAAAGCTTATGAGACTGGAAGCCAAAGTTTCTCCCTGTTCCCATCCCTCTAACCACCTGGCACATTTTAGAAACCCATCCCCATCCCCTTCTGTCTCAGGCCAGCAAGTCTTTAACTCTGGGATTCACTCCAGGCCTTGGCCTTGGCCTGTCCCTGGGAGGGAAGCAGAAGCACAGTTCCCTGGTGGTGCGTGGGTGAGAGAGCACTCCCCAGGAACCTGGCTGCTGGGTGACAGCTGTCCAGAGAGCAGACCGTAACAACTATTGCTACGACACTCCCTCCACGTTCCCCCCATGGGTTGCAACCAGCAGGATCAGAGAAGGAGAAGGGAGGAGGGGTGCATTTGGAAAAAGTAAGCAGTGTTTCTCCAGTTGCGAAAGTCTTGTTCCTCAAGCCCCAGGTTCTTGATTCTGACTTTGGGTAGCATTTCAGAGAATTTAGTCTTCTCCAAGTGGTATTTGGTACCACACCAAGAAGAGAACATGGACTTTTGAGCCAGATGCAGTTGGATTTCTGTTCTGGCTACACTTTTAGGGAAGAATGTGATCATAGGTGTCTTCACCACTTTGAGCCTTGGGTTCCTCATCTGTAAAATGAATTAATAATATCTACTTTATGGGACTGACCTAGGAAACTTTGACGAAACACCTACAAGCAGAGCCTGGTGAGTTTCTTTTCTCCTGCCTGCTCCACACCTTTCTAATGGACTCACTGGCTGTTTCTCTTCCCTCCTCCCTCTCTTCCGCATTTTACCGCTCTGCGCCAGTAGTGATGTGTTCTTCCCCTTTCTGCGATTCTCCAACACATGTCCTGCCTTTGTCCTGCTCCTTCCCTCTCCTCCTCCTCATCATTTTCCTCACCTTCTTTCATGACCCAAGTCACTATTTCTTCCGCCAGGAAGGTTTCCTCAGCCAGCCCAGGAAGAATTCATTGCTTCCTATTTGGGAGTTTCACAACATGTCCTTATGCATCTGTAATGTGTAAGTGCCCACGGGGCTTCATGATCTTAATCTTTACACGTGGCCTCTGCCCCCAGCCTGCACATTTGAGGGCAGGAGCTTTGTCTTAGCTCCCCAGAATGCTGAGTATCTACCAGAGGGCCTGGCATCTCCTGGGTACTCAGGACACATGGAGATGAATCCCAGCCATCAGCCATTCAGCACTCCAAAGTGTAGGGGGCTGGAATAAACTTCTCTCCCTAAAAGGAACAGAGGAAAGGAAAAGAGAGGTTAACACTTGCACATTTGCAAAGGTGCAATACCTTATTCTCATCCTGTCTCCCAGTCATTCACACTATGAGGAAACTGAAGCTCCGAGAAGGGAGGCCACTGTACAAGGACACAGCCCAATAGTTTTTTTTTTGTTGTTGTTATTGTTGTTCAATTCAAATATCTTCTTTTCACAAATGAAAAAACTGAGGCTCATAGAAGTGACTAAGAGTGGCCTAAATAACAGATAAATGGAATAATCTCTGAAATAATAGAGAGTTGATTTTGTGGCTTTTACAGCATCATCCATGATTACTATAAAGTCTCAGAAAGATAACGCTCTCTGCTTCTGATTTTTTATGCAATTTTATTGAGATATATTCACATATATAATCATCCAAAGTATACAATCAGTAGCTCACAGTATCATAACATAGTTGTGCATTTAATGCCACGTCAATTCTAGAACATATTCATTACTCAAAAAATTAATAATAATGAAAACAACACCTCCAACATCCCACACCCTTTATAGCCCCCTCCATTATTTCTTTTTGTCTTTATTTTCTTACTCTTCTACCCATACACCTGATAAAGGGAGTGTCGTTCACAAGGTTTTGACAATGACAATCGCTTGGTCTCAATGTAAAAGCTATATAGTTATACAGTCATCTTTGAGAATCAAGCTCCTGGATTGCAGTTCAGCAGTTTCAGTTGTTTCCTTACTAGCGATTCTAAAAATAAAAAATAAAAATGAAAACCAAAACTATATAATGCTTAGGAAAGAATACCTCCAGAAAGGTCTCTTGACTCTATTTGAAATCTTCTAGCCACAGAAACTTTATTTTCTTACATTTCTCGTCCCCATTTTGGTCAAGAAGGCTTTCTCAGTCCCCCGATGCCAGACTTAGACTCATCCCAGGAGTCATGTCCCATGTTGCCAGGGAGATTTATACCCGTGGGAATCATGTCCCATGTAGGAGGGAGGGCAGTGAGTTCACCTGCCAAGTTGGCTTAGAGGGAGAGGCCACATCTGAGCAATGAAAGAGGTTCTCTGGGGGTGACTCTTAGGCCCAATAGCTTTTTAAAACATTTTTTCTGAATGCTTTCTGTTCTCTTTTCACCATATCACATGTGCCTCACCAAGAAGGGATTATTTGATGTGATCATAGCTGAACTTTAATTTCCTGTCTCTTCATATCTGAAACTGAGCTTCTGATTACTTTCATGAACAGTAGATATTCAGGGGAAAGCTTTTTCCATCAAAGCACCAGTCTAAGCAGAGGGTCTTAACCAGGAGTCCATGTCAGAGGTCCCTGACCTGACTTGGGAAGACAATTATTCTTTGCTTTCACCAACCTCTCTTTGGAAATTAACATTTTTTTCTATTATAACAGAATCTAATATTTTTTAATATTGTTTTAATAACACAGTCAGTAAACGTGAATGTAACTTTCTCACCAATAGAAATCACATGTAATCTTGCAACGTTATTTCATTTGTTGCAAAATCTGTAAATATAATTTATGCTCATCAGTGCTTTGAATTTATTGTCACTAGTACAGCTGCTACTAGATCTTTTTATTTAATGTATGGTTAAAGAAGCATATATTATTAAATCACAGTTGGCTTTTTAAGTACATATTATGATAAATCGTTTCTTTTGTAATTCTTTTTTGCATTTTGTTTTATGCATTTAAAAGCATTATTATCAGATGTGGTCCTCCAGCTTCTCCAAACTGTGGAAAGGGCTCTTAGCACCAAGCCCAGTGGGCTTGAGTAACAGTAACCACATCAGTGAAAACCCCTGCATATTGGTCTTTGTTATATGCTTGGTGCTGAATAGCAGAATGTTTCACGTTAAGTTTTCATTCATTCATTCATTCATTCGTGCAACAAAAATCTGGGCATCTAGACCAGTTTCCAGCCTCTGCATTAAGCACTGGGCATGCCGCAGTGAGCATGGCACAGCCCCTGCCTGCAGGGCAATCCTCACACCAACCTTCAAACCTAAGAGTTTGTTATTAGTAAAGTTTATTGTCCTTGATTTCTACATGAGAAGACTGGGGTTTGGACTGCCTAAAGGAGCCGTTCGGTCAACCGCACTAATAGTGACAGGGTGTGGTGTGGGCCCAGGTCTTCCCAGTGGAAACTCAGTTGTATTTTTTATTTCATTGCCAATTGCATAAATCCCTTGATTTCCTCAGGTGTGAAACAAAGGGAATAAAAGATTCTCTCTCTCTCTCTCTCTCTCTCTCTCTCTCTCACACACACACACACACACACACACACACTTTTTTTTTTTAACATGAAATTGACAACTGGGAACACTGTCAGCCTTCTTGGGAAGCCATATAATGTTATTAAAAATTTGGGCTGGAAGGACTTTTATGGTCCTTTTATAGGTGCAAATGGGGAATGTGAGGCCCAGAGAGGGTAGAAGGTCACCCAGAGACACACAGCAGAATGAGGCAGAGCTGGACCCATATCCCAGGTCTGAATAATACAGGATAGTGCTCTTCCTGCCAGAGGAGTCATGTCCTCTTGAACGTGGGCTCTTCTTGCTAGAGGCAACTCCCTCTTGCTCGAGGTCCCAAGGTCATCAGAACCTCTCTCCTTGCTAGGCCACAGGGTGCAGTCCCAGCTGCAGGAAGGTGCCAGCTCTCTGTGAACCCTCCTGAGAATCTGGCATTCTCCTGCCACTGGAAGCCTATCAAAATGAGCATCTCTCTGAGATGAGAGATGTGAGACACTCTCCATGACTGCATGTGTAGGTTCCATGAATAAATAGCCCCCAATCTACAGCATTTGTCACTGAACCTCTTTCTGTTTCCCTTCTTTTTTATAATGATGACGTAAGTTAGTTATGAGAGAAAGGAGGTAAGTGAAGAGAAGAGAATTTCTTGAGCAAGTACAGGGAGTTGATGGTAGCTTTTTGCCAGTGGAACGATGGTCAGGGAGATGAGATTGACTTCATGGTGGTCGTATGCTGGAGGGGTGGGCATGGGTTGGGGGTCTGTGGAGGGCACTCACCACAGCACTTCCTGGGTAAGCCCTGGTGTGACCAAAATAGCCAGATGGTTTGTTTTCTGGGCCTGACACTCCCCAGGGAAATTCTCCCCACTCCTTACAATAGATTGGTCTTTCTACCATATGCTCGTTCAGCACCCTGTAGTTTTAAAATGTCTATTATAGTTTGAAATCACAGACAGAGATTAAAATGTAGATGTTGAGATGGTGCTACAGCTAGAGATAATAGAGATAGGCAGAGTTAAAGACAGAAAGAGAGAAAGAAAGAGAGAGAGAGACGGCTGAGTGATCCTCTTACATTGAGTAGACTGCTCCAGGAGGACCAAGTCCAAATCTGATTTTCTATTTGCTGCACCCCTGACATCCAGCCTCCATGGGGAGTGCTGGGTAAATATTTGGGCAAATTGATCAAATGCATTGGCAAAGCACAAGGTCCTTTTATCAAGGGCCGTTTTCTGGGGTCTGGCTGTGGTGAGGGGCTTTTACATCTTATCTCATTGAATCCTCTCCATGACCCCATGAGATGAATCTTATTGTCCCCATTTCACAGATGGATGATGGACACAATCATTTTCCCTTAGTTCCCAAGACCACACAGCTGATGAGTCTTTGTCACCTCTCCTCCTTCACCACCTGCACTTGTTCACGGGAGAGCTGCAGCAAGCTCAGGTGTTCCCCAGACACATGACACCCCCAGGACACCCTGGCCTTGCGTCTGCACAGCAACATGTACTCTCGGCCTAAACTAGTGCAGGCCGTATTTGCTAGGGGAAGGGGAATGGTAAGTGTCAGCAGGAATGTCAGCATCTCCAGGTGGGAAGAGATCTCAATGGGGAAGGCAGGATGCCCTCAGGACTGGAGTCAGACCCATCCTGGCTTGAGGTCTGGTTCTGCCTTCTGGACTTGTGGTGTGCCCCCAGGCAAGTGCCCTCACCTCTGCGAGTCCTGGATGTGTGTGAACCTCTGCATTTGTTTTTCATCGACAACATGGACCAATAACAGCACCATCCCATAGGGCTATGGCAAGGATTAAATGAAGTAATTTATGTTCAGAGTTCTCATGTCATCAGTTCTGAAGGGAGTGTGATTGTTACTTTCACCACCGTGTTGCGCTTTCCCACCCTGGAAGCATGACTGCTTCACAACCATCCTGGAAAATGGCCATCGGTCCTCCGTTTGCACACCTGCGATGGCTGGCAGAGGTACTCTGAGGGGCAGCGGTCCCTTTGCCAACTTCTCCGTGGCCTGTCCCAGCTCCTTTCTCCCTTTCCCTGGAAACTTTTTATCAACAAATCCTTCTGAAGCAGTAACCGTGCGCTGGGCAGTGTTAATGGTTTACCTACATAATTTTCGGTGGTCTCAGAACATCTCTTGGCATATTATAAATGCTGATAACCTTAACTAATATTGCTGCTGTTATTATTATTATAATAATTGCTATGCAATAAAAAAAAATCTATGTTTTCCCCCGCGTTTAGAACCCTTTGGTGGCAGCCCATAGCACCCAGGGTGCAGTCCATAATTGCCCAGACCTGGTGCATGAAGTCCCTTCTCACCTGGCTCAGTGGAGGCTGCTCCAGCCCTGGCCACCCCCCCACTTCCTCCCCACCACTTCAGCCTCCTGGCATGGCCTGAAGCTCCACCATCAGGGTATACTCTCTCCTACCTCCAGGCCTTAACACACTGTGTTCCTTCTACCTGGAATATCCTTACCCCATACCACCTTCCTTCATTTGGCTAATTTCTTCTCATCCTTTATGCCTCAGGTTCAAGATTGCTTCCCCCCAAAAGCCTTCTTGCCAGATCTATGTTTGGAGCCTTATTTTTAGGTCCTATGGCATGGGTTGTATTGCTAGGTTAATTTTTTTTGGCTTCCCAGCATCTAGGTCACACCCATTCTTGTGTCCCCAGGAAAGACCAGCCAGAACAAATTAGGCATCAGTAAAAATCTGAAATGAGTTCATGGACAAGTTGGGGTCCCAGAGTCTCCTACCCTTCCCCTTCACTGGGCTCCTTAGGTTCTCAAGATATAATATTTTGCAACTTAGGGATATCCAGGCACTACTAATTACTACCAGTTATTAGGCGCTTGCTGTATGCCAGGCATTTTACACACATTATCTAACTTAATCCTCATGCTAACTCTGTTAACCAGGTATTATTAATGGCCCCTTTTTCAGGTGAGAAAATTGAAGCTCAGAGAGTGTAAGTGTCTTGCCCCAGGCCACATAGCAAGTGAAACTGGGAGTCCAGTGGCACCTGCCCTCTCATCTGCTATTCACTGTTTGACACTGCTGCTCACAGTTTTAGTTCCTGAGAAGGCTCTAGGAACCCCAAGATAGGGTGGGGCAGGTAGGAGGCTTACTTTTTACCAAAATGTCCTTGGTTCCTTCCTCTCTGGGACTTCTGGAAACAAGGCTGCCCTTTGTTTCCAGGGAATGATTAGTGTGCATCTGTGGGGGGCTTGTCACTGTCTCACCCTGAGTCATCCGTGCACACTTCTCTGTGAGTGACACAGACCTTTCCTAGTGATAATTAACAGCAGGCCATGTCAGCATCTGTTCCCAGCTGTCCTGCCTAATGCTCACCCTGTGTGGGGCTCAGGCTGACTCGGCCAAATGGGACCGAAATGATGCATCTGCTCTTGTGCAATCAAGTAATGAGCGAATGGCAGCCTCACCCAGCCTGGTGGGGTCTGGCTGTCCTAGTTATGAAACCAGCATTATCAAGGAAAAAAAAAGAAATAGGACATCAGAGCTGGAGTGATGCTTGGAGAACATCTTGGATGAGGTCTGAATTTAGGAGGTACAGCAAGAGAGGCACAGAGAGGCCAAAGCAGAGCCAGAATAGGGAGCAGCTGAGTACCTGATATGCAAAAAATTATTGCTGAATAAATGAATAATGAATACATTTGCACTAGGTTTTAGAATTTGTAAAACATTTCTGTGCATCATTTCAATGTGTGCTCAGAATAATCATATGGGTCTGGAATTAGTACAGATCATTTTCCCATTTTACAGATGAGAAGACTGAGTGAGGTTCAAAAAAACTTCATGTAAGAGCTAGAAAGTGTATTCTGGAGAAGGGCACACCTAGGTGAAATCACAACTCCAACACCAACTAGCTGAATGAATATATACATGTGCCTTAACCTCTTGAAACTCCAGGTAAAACAGGAAATATTGCTCAGCAGACCACAGCCTAAGGGCCAAATCCAGACTCTCGTTGGAACACAGCATGCTCACTCATGCATAGTGTCTGTGGCTGCTTTTTTAAACATATAAGTGCAATTTTATTGAGATATATTCACACAGCATACAAACCGCCCAAAGTATGCAGTCAATGGCTTGCAGTATCATCACCTAGTTTATCACATGCTTTTATTTTTTATCATCACATAGTTGGGTACTCATCACCGTGATCATTTTTAGAAAATTTGCATAACTCCAGAAAAAGAAATTTTAAAAACATGCGTCCCATACCCCTTCCCCCCCCTTATTGATCACTAGTATTGCAATCTACCTAATTTTTTTAACCCTTATCCTCCCCATTATCTATTCATTTATTTTTGTCCTGATTTTTTTATTTATCTGTCCATACCCTGGATAAAGAGCATCAGTCAGAAGATTTTCACAATCACACAGTCACATTGTAAAGCTATATAGTCATACAATTTATCTTCAAGAATCAAGGCTACTGGAATACAGGTCAACAGTTTCAGGTGCTTCCCTCTAGCCACTCAAAAACACTATAAACTAAAAGGAATATCTATATAATACGTAAGAATAACCCCTAGGATAACATCTTGACTGTTTGGAATCTCTCAGCCACTGAAACTTTATTTTATCTCATTTCTCTCTTACCCTTTTTGGTTAAGAAGGCTTTCTCAATCCCTTGATGCCAGGTCCCGGCTCATCCCAGGAATTCTGACCCACTATTGCTAGGGAGATTTACACCCCTGGGAGTTATGTCCCATTTAGTGGGGAGGGCAATGAGTTCATGTGCAGAGTTGGCTTAGAGAGAGAGGCTGTGGCTGCTTTTCCACTACAAAAACAGTTGAGTAATTGTGACAGAGAGTCCCTGGCCTGTGAAGCCTAAAATATTTACTGTCTAACCCTATTCAGGAAAGTTTTCTGATGCCTGTTCTGTGGGCTGACTGAGAGACATGGCTGAGAAGTGAAAAGCCCTCTGCACAGCACCTGCAGGGGGCTAATGCTGGTCTTTTCTCCTCTCAAACGAAGGCTTAGGCTGCATGGAAAATGGCTTCAATTCAACACTTTCCTAAGATTTTACAGACCTCATAAATACCACAGTGAACCAGGAAAAGTCTGGTGTTGGAAGGGCCAGTGTGGTGATGGAGCACCAAAGTGAGAGTCAAGGTCAGTGCACTAGCCGCAACTCTGTCCTGAGAGCGGGATGACTTCATCTGAGCCACGTGTAGTAGATTGAGTGGTGCCTCCCCGCAAACTCATGTCTGCCTAAGACCTCAAAACATGATCTTATTTGGAAACAGAGTCTTGCAGGTGTAATAAGTTAAAAGGAGTTCATAATGCATTAGGGTTGACCCTAAATCCTATGGCTGGTGTCTTTATAAGAAGATGGCACGACACACCAAGGCACACACCAGAAAGAAGACCATGTGATGATAGAAGCAGAGAGAGGAGTGGTATTACCTTGTGAGGCAAGCAATATGAACAATTGTCAGGAACCAGAGGCTGGAAGATACAAGGAAAGATTCTTCCCTAGAGCTTCCAATGGGAGCATGGCTCTACTGATACCTTGATTTTGGACTGCCAGAACTGTGAGAGAATAAATTCCTATAGCTTTAAGCTACCTGTTTATGGTGCCATATTATGGCCACCCTAGGAGAAGAATACATTGTGTTTCCCCTTTTTGCTCTAACCTGGATTGGGGCTATTGTGGACCACATATGCATATGGATATGTCTGGGAGGTACACATAGAACAACGGGCTCTATCCCTCTGGTTACTCCTCTTAGGTATGGAAGGACCGGACACAGATCCAAGGGCACAGAGCAAGTTAAAGAAGCTTAATTGTGGCACAGAGACCTGAAGCCAGGCAGATCTGAATGTAAACTCTGACCTCACTGCAGGGCAAGTGACAAACTTCCCTAAGATCCAGCTTCTCTAGCTGTACAATGGAAATAAAAATGTGTACCTCATAAAATGATTGTGCAAATTATGGGAAATAGCCCAGGCAGAGGATCTAGCACAGCACTTGACATATGGTGATGATGATGATTTTTGGCAAAGCTAGAACTTTCACCAGGTCTTCTGATTCCCCAGTGTGGGGCCATGCCCCAACCACACTGCTACCCCCAGCTCTAGTCAGCTCTAATATCCTAACAGACCCCAAACCCTGTACTTAGCAGCATAGAAGAGGGATTGAGTCCTCAATTTAAGAAAATACCAGCATCTGCCTTAAACTCTTTCTCTCTCTGCACCTAAATTTTTCATTTCCTAGCCTGACACCATCACTTCACTTGACTTAGTAACAGCCCCTGTGTCAGGTCTTTGTGTTTGAAGTAATGTTCTCCTCTTGTAACTGATGTTTATGCAGAATCCATCCTTTTAAAAGCTAGCAGCCTCCTTATTTGTGTAGCTTGAAGTGTCTCTAGTTTCTGCTGGAAGGTGACATTTTTTGTTTGTTTTTTTGCTTTGCTTTCTTTGTTTCTCTATGTTATTCTCTGTCTTTGCACCGTGCTTCACTGTGTGTGTTCCTTTCCACTCAATCTTTTCTCTTTACTTCCATTCTCTTGTCTTTCTACTTCTGGTTCTCTCCCAAGTTCCCTATGTTTCTACCCGGCCTTCCATATGTATGACTATGCACATACGTTCTGTGTTTACCTTGCTGCTTTCCCCTTATCTTTTTTTTTTTTTTTTATTTTTTTATTTTTTATTAATTAAAAAAAGAATTAACAAAACAATTAGAAATCATTCCAATCTACATGTACAATCAGTAATTCTTAATAACATCACATAGTTGCATATTCATCATTTCTTAGTACATTTGCATCGATTTAGAAAAAGAAATAAAAAGACAACAGAATAAGAATTAAAACAATAATAGAAAGAAAAAAAACAAAAAAAACAAAAACAAAAAACCTATACCTCACATGCAGCTTCATTCAGTGTTTTAACATAATTGCATTACAATTGGGTAGTATTGTGCTGTCCATTTCTGAGATTTTATATCCAGTCCCGTTGTACAGTCTGTATCCCTTCATCTCCAATTATCCCTTCTCTTTTTTTTTTTTTTTTTTAATTAACGGAAAAAAAGAAATTAACCCAACATTTAGAGATCATACCATTCTACACATGCAATCATTAATTCTTAACATCATCACATAGATGCATGATCATCATTTCTTAGTACATTTGCATTGGTTTAGAAGAACTAGCAACATAACCGAAAAAGATATAGAATGTTAATATAGAGAAAAAAATAAAAGTAATAATAGTAAAATCAAAACAAAACAAAACAAAACAAAACAAAAACCTATAGCTCAGATGCAGCTTCATTCAGTGTTTTAACATGATTACTTTACAATTAGGTATTATTGTGCTGTCCATTTTTGAGTTTTTGTATCTAGTCCTGTTGCACAGTCTGTATCCCTTCAGCTTCAATTACCCATTGTCTTACCCTGTTTCTAACTCCTGCTGAACTCTATTACCAATGACATATTTCAAGTTTATTCTCGAATGTCCGTTCACATCAGTGGGACCATACAGTATTTGTCCTTTAGTTTTTGGCTGGATTCACTCAGCATAATATTCTCTAGGTCCATCCATGTTATTACATGGTTCATAAGTTTATCTTGTCTTAAAGCTGCATAATATTCCATCGTATGTATATACCACAGTTTGTTTAGCCACTCTTCTGTTGATGGAGATTTTGGCTGTTTCCATCTCTTTGCAATTGTAAATAATGCTGCTATAAACATTGGTGTGCAAATGTCCGTTTGTGTCTTTGCCCTTAAGTCCTTTGAGTAGATACCTAGCAATGGTATTGCTGGGTCGTATGGCAATTCTATATTCAGCTTTTTGAGGAACCGCCAAACTGCCTTCCACAGTGGTTGCACCATTTGACATTCCCACCAACAGTGGATAAGTGTGCCTCTTTCTCCGCATCCTCTCCAGCACTTGTCATTTTCTGTTTTGTTGATAATGGCCATTCTGGTGGGTGTGAGATGATATCTCATTGTGGTTTTGATTTGCATTTCTCTAATGGCCAGGGACATTGAGCATCTCTTCATGTGCCTCTTGGCCATCCGTATTTCCTCTTCTGAGAGGTGTCTGTTCAAGTCTTTTTCCCATTTTGTAATTGGGTTGGCTGTCTTTTTGTTGTTGAGATGAACAATCTCTTTATAAATTCTGGATACTAGACCTTTATCTGATATATCATTTCCAAATATTGTCTCCCATTGTGAAGGCTGTCTTTCTACTTTCTTGATGAAGTTCTTTGATGCACAAAAGTGTTTAATTTTGAGGAGTTCCCATTTATTTATTTCCTTCTTCAGTGCTCTTGCTTTAGGTTTAAGGTCCATAAAACCGCCTCCAATTGTAAGATCCATAAGATATCTCCCAACATTTTCCTCTAACTGTTTTATGGTCTTAGACCTAATGTTTAGATCTTTGATCCATTTTGAGTTAACTTTTGTATAGGGTGTGAGATATGGGTCTTCTTTCATTCTTTTGCATATGGATATCCAGTTCTCTAGGCACCATTTATTGAAGAGACTGTTCTGTCCCAGGTGAGTTGGCTTGACTGCCTTATCAAAGATCAAATGTCCATAGATGAGAGGGTCTATATCTGAGCACTCTATTCGATTCCATTGGTCGATATATCTATCTTTATGCCAATACCATGCTGTTTTGACCACTGTGGCTTCATAATATGCCTTAAAGTCAGGCAGCGCGAGACCTCCAGCTTCGTTTTTTTTCCTCAAGATGTTTTTAGCAATTCGGGGCACCCTGCCCTTCCAGATAAATTTGCTTATTGGTTTTTCTATTTCTGAAAAATAAGTTGTTGGGATTTTGATTGGTATTGCATTGAATCTGTAAATCAATTTAGGTAGGATTGATATTTTAACTATATTTAGTCTTCCAATCCATGAACACGGTATGCCCTTCCATCTATTTAGGTCTTCTGTGATTTCTTTTAGCAGTTTTTTGTAGTTTTCTTTATATAGGTTTTTTGTCTCTTTAGTTAAATTTATTCCTAGGTATTTTATTCTTTTAGTTGCAATTGTAAATGGGATTCATTTCTTGATTTCCCCCTCAGCTTGTTCATTACTAGTGTATAGAAATGCTACAGATTTTTGAATGTTGATCTTGTAACCTGCTACTTTGCTGTACTCATTTATTAGCTCTAGTAGTTTTGTTGTGGATTTTTCCGGGTTTTCGACGTATAGTATCATATCGTCTGCAAACAGTGATAGTTTTACTTCTTCCTTTCCAATTTTGATGCCTTGTATTTCTTTTTCTTGTCTAATTGCTCTGGCTAGAACCTCCAACACAATGTTGAATAATAGTGGTGATAGTGGACATCCTTGTCTTGTTCCTGATCTTAGGGGGAAAGTTTTCAATTTTTCCCCATTGAGGATGATATTAGCTGTGGGTTTTTCATATATTCCCTCTATCATTTTAAGGAAGTTCCCTTGTATTCCTATCTTTTGAAGTGTTTTCAACAGGAAAGGATGTTGAATCTTGTCGAATGCCTTCTCTGCATCAATTGAGATGATCATGTGATTTTTCTGCTTTGATTTGTTGATATGGTGTATTACATTAATTGATTTTCTTATGTTGAACCATCCTGGCATACCTGGGATGAATCCTACTTGGTCATGATGTATAATTCTTTTAATGTGTTGTTGGATACGATTTGCTAGAATTTTATTGAGGATTTTTGCATCTGTATTCATTAGAGAGATTGGTCTGTAGTTTTCTTTTTTTGTAATATCTTTGCCTGGTTTTGGTATGGGGGTGATGTTGGCTTCATAGAATGAATTAGGTAGTTTTCCCTCCACTTCGATTTTTTTGAAGAGTTTGAAGAGAATTGGTACTAATTCTTTCTGGAACGTTTGGTAGAATTCACATGTGAAGCCATCTGGTCCTGGACTTTTCTTTTTAGGAAGCTTTTGAATGACTAATTCAATTTCTTTACTTGTGATTGGTTTGTTGAGGTCATCTATGTCTTCTTGAGTCAAAGTTGGTTGTTCATGTCTTTCCAGGAACCCGTCCATTTCCTCTAAATTGTTGTATTTATTAGCGTAAAGTTGTTCATAGTATCCTGTTATTACCTCCTTTATTTCTGTGAGGTCAGTAGTTATGTCTCCTCTTCCATTTCTGATCTTATTTATTTGCATCCTCTCTCTTCTTCTTTTTGTCAATCTTGCTAAGGGCCCATCAATCTTATTGATTTTCTCATAGAACCAACTTCTGGCCTTATTGATTTTCTCTATTGTTTTCATGTTTTCAATTTCATTTATTTGTGCTCTAATCTTTGTTATTTCTTTCCTTTTGCTTGCTTTGGGGTTAGCTTGCTGTTCTTTCTCCAGTTCTTCCAAGTGGACAGTTAATTCCTGAATTTTTGCCTTTTCTTCTTTTCTGATATAGGCATTTAGAGCAATAAATTTCCCTCTTAGCACTGCCTTTGCTGCGTCCCATAAGTTTTGATATGTTGTGTTTTCATTTTCATTCGCCTCGAGGTATTTGCTAATTTCTCTTGCAATTTCTTCTTTGACCCAGTCATTGTTTAGGAGTGTGTTGTTGAGCCTCCACGTATTTGTGAATTTTCTGGCACTCTGCCTATTATTGATTTCCAACATCATTCCTTTATGGTCCGAGAAAGTGTTGTGTAAGATTTCAATCTTTTTAAATTTGTTAAGACTTGCTTTGTGACCCAGCATATGGTCTATCTTTGAGAATGATCCATGAGCACTTGAGAAAAAGGTGTATCCTGCTGTTGTGGGATGTAATGTCCTATAAATGTCTATTAAGTCTAGTTCATTTATAGTAATATTCAGATTCTCTATTTCTTTGTTGATCCTCTGTCTAGATGTTCTGTCCCTTGATGAGAGTGGTGAGTTGAAGTCTCCAACTATTATGGTATATGAGTCTATTTCCCTTTTCAGTGTTTGCAGTATATTCCTCATGTATTTTGGGGCATTCTGATTCGGTGCGTAAATATTTATGATTGTTATGTCTTCTTGTTTAATTGTTCCTTTTATTAGTATATAGTGTCCTTCTTTGTCTCTTTTAACTGTTTTACATTTGAAGTCTAATTTGTTGGATATTAGTATAGCCACTCCTGCTCTTTTCTGGTTATTATTTGCATGAAATATCTTTTCCCAACCTTTCACTTTCAACCTATGTTTATCTTTGGGTCTAAGATGTGTTTCCTGTAGACAGCATATCGAAGGATCCTGTTTTTTAATCCATTCTGCCAATCTATGTCTTTTGATTGGGGAATTCAGTCCATTGACATTTAGTGTTATTACTGTTTGGATAATATTTTCCTCCAACATTTTGCCTTTTGTATTATATATATCATATCTGATTTTCCTTCTTTCTACACTCTTTTCCATATCTCTCTCTTCTGTCTTTTTGTATCTGACTCTAGTGCTCCCTTTAGTATTTCTTGCACAGCTGGTCTCTTGGTCACAAATTCTTTCAGTGACTTTTTGTCTGAGAATGTTTTAATTTCTCCCTCATTTTTGAAGGATAATTTTGCTGGATATAGGAGTCTTGGTTGGCAGTTTTTCTCTTTTAGTATTTTAAATATATCATCCCACTGTCTTCTAGCTTCCATGGTTTCTGCTGAGAAATCTACACAAAGTCTTATTGGGTTTCCCTTGTATGTAATGGATTGTTTTTCTCTTGCTGCTTTCAAGATCTTCTCTTTCTCTTTGACCTCTGACATTCTAACTAGTAAGTGTCTTGGAGAACGCCTATTTGGGTCTAATCTCTTTGGGGTGCGCTGCACTTCTTGGATCTGTAATTTTAGGTCTTTCATAAGAGTTGGGAAATTTTCAGTGATAATTTCTTCCATTAGTTTTTCTCCTCCTTTTCCCTTCTCTTCTCCTTCTGGGACACCCACAACACATATATTTGTGCGGTTCATATTGTCCTTGAGTTCCCTGATACCCTGTTCAAATTTTTCCATTCTTTTCCCTATAGTTTCTGTTTCTTTTTGGAATTCAGATGTTCCATCCTCCAAATCACTAATTCTATCTTCTGTCTCTTTAAATCTATCATTGTAGCTATCCATTATTTTTTCTATGTTTGCTACTTTATCCTTCACTTCCATAAGTTCTGCGATTTGTTTTTTCAGTTTTTCTATTTCTTCTTTATGTTCAGCCCATGTCCTCTTCATGTCCTCCCTCAATTTATCGATTTCATTTTTGAAGAGGTTTTCCATTTCTGTTCGTATATTCAGCATTAGTTGTCTCAGCTCTTGTGTCTCATTTGAGCTATTGGTTTGTTCCTTTGACTGAGCCATATTCTCAGTCTTTTGAGCGTGGACAGTTATCTTCTGCTGCTGGCGTCTGGGCATTTATTCAGATTTCTCTTGGTGTTGGACCCAGCAAGGTTGTAATATCTTTCTGTGAAATCTCTGGGTTCTGTTTTTCTTATCCTGCCCAGTAGGTGGCGCTCGTGGCACACGTTTGTCTGCGGGTCCCACCAGTAAAAGGTGCTGTGGGACCTTTAACTTTGGAAAACTCTCGCCGTCCTGGGGGTTCGCTAGCCGAAGCGGCTTGAGCCGGCCCAGGGTCCGAACGCAGGGAGGGTGTCCGAACGCAGGGAGGGTGTCCGAACGCAGGGAGGGTGTCCGAACGCAGGGAGGGTTGCTGGTCGCCGCAGCCAGGGAAAGAGCCCGTCCGAATTTCCTAGTCGGCCCTGGGCAACAAGCGTGGCGGGAGGGCGCCAGCGGCAGCGGCCCACCCGAGAGAGTGCACGTTCCCCGGGAGTCACGGGTTTGGAAGGGGCCTCCCCCACCCGTCACCGTTCTCCGCGGCCTGGGGGTTTCCGATCCAATTCTCTCAGTTGGTCCGGGGGCTGCGCGTGGTGTGGGCGCCAGTCGCCTTGGTTTCAGGGGACCACCTCTCCAATTCTCCCAGCCGGCCCGGGAAGGGGGAAGAGAGTAACTCCGGCCGCTTGCCACCCCGCCCGGTAAGGCCCGCGCGCCTCAGCGATCTCACCCGAGCTGCTTCTCTCAGCCAGCCAGCCGTTCCAGGATGGGGTACGCTGTCTTTTTTATCTCTGTTGTGGCTTTGGGCACTTTCTGTATCATTTCTACTCCCCTAGTAGGTGTCCTGGAGAAGAAACTAAGATTCGCGCGTCTTACTAAGCCGCCATTTTCCAGGAAGTCCCCTTATCTTTTAATCTCTCTACTCGCTACTACTGTTTTCCCTCTTTTTCTTCCTCCTGCTCTCTTCTTCATTTATCTCTTTTTTCACACATTGTTCCCTGTCTCCATCTCCTCTTTTAATCTCTCTTTGTCTTAGACTCCTCTGTCTGTA
Source organism: Tamandua tetradactyla (assembly GCF_023851605.1). NCBI lineage: Eukaryota > Metazoa > Chordata > Mammalia > Pilosa > Myrmecophagidae > Tamandua > Tamandua tetradactyla. Next base: position 40,765,781 of record NC_135328.1, read on the forward strand.
TTTCTTACTGTCTCTGTTTTCCCTGGTTCTATCTATATATCTATTTATCTATCTTTGTCTATCTCTTACTATCATATCTGCTTACTGTGTGTCGCTGTTTCTTCTCTTTCTTTCCATCATTTTTTGTACATGTTCTCTCTCTTTTTGCTCCCCCACTTTCTCAGAGCATCTCTTCTTCTCCCTTTGTTTCTTTGTCTCTCTTTCTATTTCCTCACTGCCCTCTAAGGGTCTTAATATTTAACAGTTTTAATGTCATCCCAGAACCCTTAGTCCTTTTCCATGATTCAAAAATGGCAAATCTCCCATGAGCTTCATTTCAGGAGCTATTAATTCTCTCTCCGCTCTGTACCTGTACCCTGACCTCACTCTACACAAAGTTATGAAGGCAGGGATTGTCCCTACAGTTCCTGCCATGCCTTCTCCTTTGTATCTCTACCCCAGCTCTGATCCTAAAGTGTTTGGATTGGTAACCCAGAGTTGGAGGTGGGGATCCTGTTGGAGAGACTACACTCTACTCTTATTAAATTTACTTATTGGTGGAAACAGCATCCCTGTCTTCTGATGCTTCTTTATTTCATTTGAAAAGTACTTATTTAGCACATACTCCTACCAGACCCTGTGCTGGGGTCAAAAGAGAGATGAATAAAATTTTGAGCTTTGCCCTTTAAAAGCTTACAGTCTCTCTGGGAGAAAATAGAGTTGATAATTAAGATCACTGAAATGATAGATTTATTCAGAGTGCTCAAAAGGAACAGAAATTAGGTCCAGCTGAGGGAAGGAGTGAAGGTTTCACAAGGGAGGTGACAGTAAAGCAGGCGGAAGAAAGGGCTTCATCCATTGTCATTGCTATATTCCAAATACCTAGAACAATGCCTGGAGCATATAAAACACTTCGTAACTATGTTCTAAGTGCATAAATGAATGAATAAATGAATGACAATCTGGACACATTTTTGAAGGATTTCTGGGATTTCACCAGGTAAAGACATGAGAGTTGAGCATCCAAGACAGAGGAGCTCATTAGGGCAATGCTGAGAGCCCAAGGGGCACCCAAATCCATCTGCTTTTCAGGGGACCCACCTGTTCCCCAGCGGTGAACATCAGCTGCTGATGGCCCATGGCTGAGTCTCCCACTGGGCATTGCCTTCAGCCACCAGGTGCTTCCTCACCCAAGGACAGTCCCCTCCCAGAAAGCAGCCCTTTAGCCCTTGACTGGCTGATTGGTATGCAGATGCGAAGGCCTGGCTCTTGTGCCCCAGTCCCTGACATCTCTGAAGGGCCGCCCCGGCCCCAGAGTTCCCCTGCAGGATTAATTGAGGCTTCAGACCCTAACCACACTCAGACCAACCTCTCCCTGTGCCCATTCCTGCCTTCTTCACTTCCTACAGGTGTATTGCCAAAGAGGCCTCACCCTGCATGCAACTCTCTATCTCAGCATCTGTTTCCAGGAAACTTGACCTAAAATTGTATGTTGTGTGAATGAGAAGAGGCCTGTGGCTAGCAGACGGAGAATATGAGGGTGGGGTAGATATGGACTGACAGGTGCACAGGGACCAGATTATAAAGAGCCTTGATTGCCAAGGTAACACCTTAAGGCTTTCTTCTGTAAGTAGTGGGGAGCTATTGAGAAGAGGAATATCTGATCAGAACTGGTATTTACCAAATCCGTTGACAGTCAGGATGAAGTGTGGGCCAGTACGGAGTAAGACTGGGAGCAGGGAGTGAACTAGGAGACTCAAACCTGGAGCTCCAAGACCGACAAGGGAAAGGATGAGATAAGGCATGAGGATGCCAATGGAGTCCATGACCCATCTGACAGCTGTTGCTACCAGTCTCAACAGTCTGACTTGTAAGCAATAGTTTGAAAAATGTGTGCTAGGATATTAGGACCAGATTATATCTGGATTCTGTTGTTTACAGGCTGTGTGATTTGACGTAAGTACCACAACTTTTTATAGTTTTGATTTTATACCCATAAAGTGGGAGCCATATGAATATGCCCATTTTGTAGAGGTGCCATGAGGAGATGTTTGATTCTATAGAAGCATCTACAATACAAGTTAAGAGTTGTGTAGTGTGAAGAGCTTTGTCTTTGGATCCTGATGAAGATTGGGACAAACTTTGGTTTGTACCAACAAAACAATTCACCTCTCTGAGCCATATTTCATCATCAGTAAAACGGAAAACTTATCTTTATCTTCCAAAAGTATGAGGATAAATGAGATGCAGGTATAACTTTATCACAACTACACTTAAGCACCATGGCAACTGATGGTATACTTATTTTCTTTTTCTTTTTTTTTATTATTTTACTTACAAACATTTACTTTTTGTTACAAATATATAAAAAGTTGGTTTTAAATGTACTAAATGAACTAAATGAAATTTTTAAAATTTAATGTAATACAGATCTCTCTGGGGTTTAACCATTCTCTTTCTCTCCAAGGGAAGAGGCAATGCTGTCCACGTACTTTGAAACCATCAATGACCTGCTGTCCTCCTTTGGGCCAGTCCGTGACTGTTCACGGAACAACGGGGGCTGCACCCGCAATTTCAAGTGTGTGTCTGACCGCCAGGTGGACTCCTCTGGATGTGTGGTAAGTCCTCGTTGGCCCAGGTGCCAAGGCCCCTTGTTGGAGGATCCTTGCTCTGAGTGGGAACTGGTCAGGGAGGATCATTCTCATTCTTCTTGCTTGCATGGACTTTGACAAACCAGGCTGCCCCTTTGAACCCTGGTTTCCTAATTTGCAATGTGGGATCAGTAAAACCTACTTTGTGGAATTTTTTAAAGAGTGAAATGAAATATTATAGCTTGAGTGCCTTACAGATAGGAGGTCCCTGAGAGCGTCTAGCCTGAAAAAGCTTCAGTCCATCTGGGAATGAGGTAGGGCATTTCTTGTCTCTGTGGACACAGTGAGGTGCCCACAATGAGGTGCATGCCAGTGAGAGGTAACTCGTATAGAGAGTAGGTGCTTTGGTGTGGGCCAGAAGTGAAAGTTTCAATTGAGACCTAGGATTTGTAGAAGACTTTCTGGGAAAGTGAGTGTTGGAACTGGCTTCAAAAGATGGGTTCACTTGAAGGAGAAAATAGTGATGGGTAAGGCAAAAGTGGGGAGATAGGAAGGTGGTGTTTGTTTGCATAGAGTTTTAATATGTTACATAGAATAAGGACACGGAAGACAATATATAAGGTTCCCATTGCCTACAGAAGGAATCCCAAACTTGATGATTGCTTTATAAGAGTTACCTAGGGTGTTTGTTTAAATGCAGATTTCTGGATTTTACAACTAGAAGCTTTGATTCCATAGAGGGAGGTGGGTTTTAGGCACTTGAATTTTTACAAGTGTGTGTGTATGAATGCAGGTGTGAGTGTGTGTAGGTGTTTTGATGTGTCTTAAAAGGACAGCTTGAGAAATACGGTCCTGCAGGATAAACCTCTTAGCTGGACATTCAGTGCCCTTCTTAATTTGGCCCCTTCCCCACTTCTCCAACCATATCTCTTATAGCTAGAGCCAAAGGGAACTAAGTAGATATAGTCTCTGAATGTGCCGTCTTGTTTTAATGCCTAGGGCATTGCCCATGCCATCCTTTCTGCCTAGAGTGACCTGCTCTGCTACTCCATGTAGGAAATAAATGGACATCTTTCCAGACATATCTGCTCTACAAAACCAAAAGGTTTCCCTTTTCCCCTGGAGAAGTAGCCATGCTACTGGGATCATGACTGTATTCTGTACCTGCATCTGTTACATCACCGATGACACTTCCTAACACAGACTGTCTTTCAAGTTAATCTTTCCCAATAAACTGAGGGGTCACTCAGTAACTGTTGATTCTGCTCAGTGCCCTAGCAGTACCAGTCTCAGTAAATCAGGAAGAAAGAAAAGGGAAGAAAGGAGGGATAGGGCTAGAGGTCAAATCACTGCTCTGAGCTAGGCTTTCTGAGAGAGTACACCACTTTGAAAGTATTATGTACCCCAGAAAAGCCACATTTTAATCCTGTCTCAATCTTGTGGAAGCAGCCTTTTATTTTAATTTTGATTCAGTACTGCAGGTTGGAAACTTTAGATTCTCTCCATGGAGATGTGACACACCCATCTGTGGGTGTGATCTTTCGATTAGATGGTGATGTGACTTCACCCATTCCAGGTGGGTCTTGTTTAGTTTACTGGAATCCTATAAAAGAGGAAACATTTTGGAGAGAGTCAAAAGCACCAGAGCCAATAGAGAGAGCTGACAGAAACTTCTGAGCAGAGCTGACACAGATGCTAACACTTAGACAACAGAGACACAGATGTTTAGAGATGCTTGGAGCCCAACAGAGGTGGCCATGAGATGTTAAGCAAGCCAGAACCTGGAGCGAGCCAAAGGAAGTCAAGAGATGAATGCCAGACTTGGACAAGCAAAATGAGGAACCCCTACATGGATAGAGGCTGAAAGCCACTAACCCCAGGAGCAGGGGACCAGCAGATGCCAGCCACATGACTGCCCAGCTGACAGAGGTGTGCCAGACCCATCGGCCTTTCTTGAATGAAGGTAACCTCTTGGTGCTGATTTGGACACTTTCACTTTCTTAGAGCTGTAAACTTGTAAGTTATTAAATTCCCTTTTTAAAAAGCCATTCTGGTATATCACATTCCTACATCTTGCAAACTAGTAGAGATCCAAAGGAGATAGAATACAAGCTGCCTTAAAGCACTTATACCAACTAAGGAAATAGCAATGGTCAGGAGATCAATACAAAGAAGCTTCTAGAGTATGAGGTGATGCAAGAAAACTATATTTTAGACTCAAAGATCAACAGATCTTCAGATGTGGATAGAACATTGAAATTTTTATTGATCAGAATTCTTAGGGTTACAGGAGACAGGAACTCAACTCAAAGTAGTTTAAGACAAAAGAGGAAATATATTGGCTCAAATAACTTTGGAAGTCTAGGCGCAGTTGGATTGAGAGACTCAGACAATGAAATTGGGACCCTGTCTTCTCTCCTCCTCTTAGCGTTGTGCCATTCTCAGACCTGTTTACACCCTATCTACTCAGGGAATCCTGCAGGACAAGGACACCTCTTTCTTACAATCAGAGTCACAGAATTTCATCTCACTGGGCCAACTTGGTTCTCCTATTGATTCCTGTACCAGTCTTTGTAGTCAGGAAGATGAACTGAACTCTGGAGGGATTAAGTTGTCTGCCTCTTTCATCTTTTTTTCCACCAGTTCTCTTTCCTCAATTAATTAAGCTCCTTATCCTTGAGGGAATGTCCCAGAGAATGAACCCTTAGAATTCAGAGATTGTGTGTATTTGTATGTGTGTATCCAGGCAAGGATTGTCTCTCCTTCCCACTCAATATAAACTGGAAAAAAGAGAGGAAGGTAGGAGGAAGAGGGGAGAGAGAGAGAGGGGAGAGAGAGACAGACAGACAGACATTAGTTCCCTGAAAGTAAAGAGAAATTTCAACAGTCTAATGAAGTTGTCAGATCTCCTTCCCTAGATTAAGGATCTAATATGCAACTCCAGGACTCAATGGATGTAAGGTAAGCCTTTTCCATCCTTCAGAATAGTCAGGGAAGTATATCCATTTTTTCACTGAGATTTAACATTTCTTTTATTTCTCTGTAGGCTTTCTTTTATTTCTCTGTAGGCTTTCCATCATGCCTGCAAAGAGAAACTTAGTCTTCTCAGCTCTCCGTTCTAAAACAAACAAGCAAATTCTGTTAGGTATAACACTAATAATTCCTTATATTGTTATAATACTTCAGAGTTTACAAAGTGTGTTGACATCCAATAACTCATCCTCACCACAACCCTGGACAAAAACTTCTCTCAGCAAGTTGAAAATTGGGAGTCCAATTTCCAAGGTCTTGCCACAAGATGGCAGGATGGAGGACCAAGACTAGGTCTGTTCTTCCGTATCATTCTAAACTGCTCAGGCCTCTTTCGGTTGTTTGCTTTCCTGAGGAGCTAAGACAAGAAGATAGCAGCAAGGAACCATAGAACAATGGCTAGTTGGAGTGAGCTCAGTTTAAATCTTGCTTTTGATCACTGGCTGCCTCTGGAATCTATGTTGACTTCCTTAGCCTCAGATCCTTAATCTTTCCAAAGGAAATAACAGCTCTTGAAATTATTGGTTTTCTGGAAAGGAAAGAATCTAACTGCAATGATTTGGAATTGTTAAAGTATCATTTATATGTGAGATGATGAATCACAATTACTTATACTTTTATGTAGTGGATATGATATTTAGGACTACACTAATGATGAAGTATGTTTTAATTTTCTATAATTTTTCTAAAACTGAATTTCATTTCTGTTCCAATCCATCCACTGGTTGTGGAAATTATTTCTGATCAATTTACATTTTCATTTTCTTGAACTTCTTCGAGAAACTTCTGAACTTCTTCGAAGTTCAAGAGGGCTGATCTACCACTAAGGCATAAGAGGTTTGGGGAGGCTGGGAGAGTTGATACTGAGCCATCATCTCTCAATTCTGGTATCTGCTTTCTCATCAATATCTCTAGTCATCACACTCTTTCCTTTCTGGCATATGCTAGGACCTCTTGTCCCTACCTGATTTACAGCTTGTTAGTCCATCCTACTCATATTCTTAATCCCTATAAAGCCATATAGACCCAGTTGGCTCTATTCATTAAGCAGCTTTTCCACCCTTCTCAGGACATGAGGAATGTCCAGCAGTGCATCTGGAACACTGAGGCCATGGGGAGCTTATGTGGACTTTATGAGGAGGACCTTTGATCATGACATGCCAGGCACATGTCAGGGAAGAGCGCTTAGCCATGCTTGCCGCCACTAGCTGTTTTCTGGCAAGTAAGGCACAGGCACCCTTTGCCTTCACATCGGCTGTACCTGATTTTCTGTAATCTCTCATCCCCCATGTAATTAACCTGGTGGGGTTAGAGTGCAGGGTTCCAGAGTCGGTGTCAAGATGGCGGCTTAGCAAGGTGCGCGATTTAGTTCGTCCTCCAGAACAGCTACTAAATAACCAGGAACAGTACAGAACAGTTCCTGGGGCCACATCAGTGACTGAACACACAGTGTACCCCAGTCTGGACCAGCTGGACCGGCTGCGAGGCTCCCCAGAACTATGAGTTCCCCAAGCCATGATGGCTAGCACCCCTCCCCCACAGGCTGCTTCCCAGAGGGGAAAGGAAAGGGACTTTATCAGCAGCAGGGGCTGAGCCCAACCAAACCCCAATTGTGGAATTAATTCACAAATTCTGACTACTAAAAATAGGCCCCCAGCTCAGGTGAACCTGTTCAAAGCGGAGGTTGCTCATTTTTGCCCCAGCACCAAGGGGGAAAAAGATAAAAAAAAAAGAAACAGAGGTTTTTGTGGCTGTGTTTCTACAAAAGCTTGACTGCCTTTGGATACAGCGGCAGGACTTCTCAGACTGCAACTGCCCCAGGCATAGGCAGAAACAAGCTTGTTTGAGGGCTTGTCTGGAGCCTGTGCCTTCCCCAGGGGAGGGGTGGAGCCCAACTCAGGTGGAATCCCTCCCTCAAGGAATTCAGACACCAGGGCTTGGTAATTTGAAGCCATTAAAACCAGCCTACAGCCTCTACCACACCTCAGCAGGGAGAATCTGCCATAGCTAAAGGTATTGCATCATCTTATGCTGGTGGGACCTGCAGGCAGACAAGTGCCACATACTGAGCAGGATAAGAAAAACAGAGCCCAGAGACTTCACAGGAAAGTCTTTCAACCTGCTGGGTCTCACCCTCAGGGAAAACTGACACAGGTGACTCCTTCACCCTGATAGGAGGCCAGTTTTGTCTGGGAAAATCTGGCTGGGGTCTATAATACCTAAGTAGATCCTCCTAAGGGTAGGGGAGGGGGAAGGCACCATACAAGCAGGGCAAGAAACAAGAAAACAAGAACTGAAAAATTCTCCTCTGTTAAACAAAACCTAAGCTAGTGGTCCAGAAAAAGCTGAACTGAATGCCAAAGAACAGAGAGACAACAAATTCATCTAGTAATTATGCCCTAGGTAAAAGAAGTGAAAACAATCTCTAGAATAAACTAACTAAGGTAATTAAATGCCTAGACACCAGCAAAAAATAACAAATCACACTAGGAAAATTGAAGATATGGCCCAGTCAAGAAACAAGCCAACAATTCAAATGAGATACAGGAGTTGAAATAATTAATTTAGAATATATGAACAAACATGGAAAACCTCATCAAAAATCAAATCAATGAATTGAGGGAGAATATAAAGAAGGCAAGGAATGAACAAAAAGAAGAAATTGAAAGTTTGAAAAAACAAATCACGGAACTTATGGGAATGAAAGGCACAGTAGAAGAGATGAAAAAAACAATGAAACCTGCAATGTTAGATTTCAAGAGACAGAAGATAGGATTAGTAAACTGGAGGACAGAACATCTGAAATCCGACAAGCAATAGAGTGCAGGGTTCCTTTTGAAAATATTTGAGCAGCCATCTTATTTGCCTTCCAAAATCCCCTTCTCATCCGCTATCTCCAATGATCCTTATTTCCTTTTGTGTGGAAGGGGACTAATTCTCAGACAGATCACAGAATTTCCCTTTGCTTTTATTTGTTTACTTTATTATTATTATTATTATTATTATTATTATTATTATTATTATTATTTTGTATGGGCAGGCACCGGGACTTAAACCTGAGTCTCTGGTATAGCAGGTGAGAACTCTACCTGCTGAGCCATCGTGGTCTGCCCTATTTATTTATTTTGTTTACCTTATTTCTAGGCCTCAATTTTTGAAGCCCAGAAGAAAAAAAATAAGTAAAATTGACTTTTTTTTTTTGCTTTTGAAGCCCAGAATAAAAAAATAAATAAAATTGACTTTTTTTTTTTTTTTGCTTGGCATTTTGTTTCTGTTGTAGGACTCTTCTCCTGGGATGATGCAGACCTCAGGTGTAGTTGCCCAGATTGGGGAGGGTCATAGGGTGTGTGGTAGGCAGGATAGTCACCCATCCCACTCCACCCACTGCAATGATGACTATGTCCTAATCCCTGTAGCCTACAAGTATGTTATGTTACCTTACAGGACAAAGGTGAATTAAGTTTACCAATGAAATTAGAGTTGTTAATCAGCTGACCTTAATAGGGGGTTTATACTTGATTATCATGATAAGCCCAGTGTAATCACAATGTAATTAAATGTGGAAGAGGAAGACAAAAGAAAAGACCAGAGAGATGCAATATTCCTGGCTTTGGAGATGGAGGAAGGGGGTCACAAGCCAAGGAATGTCTCTTGAAACTGGAAAAGTCAAGACAATTGATTCACCCCTTGACCCTTCAGAAAGAAACATAATCCTGTCAACAACTTGATTTAATCCAGTAAGTTTTGTGTCAGACTTTTAACTTATAGCTCTGTAAGGGAATAAATTTGTGTTGTTTTAGAATACCAAGTTTATTCTAATTTGCTGCAATAGCAATAGGAAACTAATATAAAGTGAAAAATAATATAGGGAAGGGGGTGATATTAAAAAAACTATCCCATCACATTTAGTTACAATTATTTCCTGGGAGAGCCTTACCGCTTGACCGGAGATGGAAAAAGTAATGATGATGAAGCATCAGAAAAGAGAAGACGTGTTCCCCTTCAGCATTTTAGAGAGTAAAAATTGTTATCTATTAGGAATGTTATAAATCTGACAACCATAATGATGTCAGCAAGCCACATTTTGAAATGTAAGCTATGGCTTCATTTATTCTGTGTGGCAGTATAAACATTGCGAAATTTTAATCAAGATAGAGAATGAAAACAAAGAAAACTGTAAGCAATTAATCATAACATAGTGTGGAAGATACTGCCACTACCATGTCTAAGTAAATGCCGCCTGACATGCTTCCCTCATGCCCTTCCTTTGTGTTTTCCTGGTTTTCCCAGTTTGGGAAGGTGCCTTTTGATTGACCCAACACCAATCTGGTGCAAAACCCAACCTTCTCAGCCCTTTTCAGAATGTTATTTCAGAACTTGTCTTCACTATTGCAGTTATCTATTATTTCAGAGTAAGCTGCCCTAAAGCTCAGTGGCTTAAAACACTTACTTTATTTTGATTACAATTTCATGGATAAGGCGTGTGGGAAGGGCTCAGCTGGGTGATTTTTCTCTGATTCACAGCTGAGGTATTTGTAGCATGAAGATTCACTTCCAAGATACCCCTTCACCTCTATGCCCGGTGCTGGAGCTGGGATTCTCTCTGTATCTGAGACCTCAGCTGGAGCTGTAGACTGGAGTGTATGCACATAGCCTCCATTTGGTGTGGTTGCCTGACATCCTAGAGGCTGAGTTTGCAAAGAACATCTGAATGTTCCAGGAGCCCAGGCAGAAGATGCAGACTTTCTAGATTCCTAGAGCCTGGCCACAGAAGTCCCAGAACATCATTTCTGCCACATTCTATTGTTGGAGCAAATCATTAAGTCCAGCCCAGATATAAGTGACCCTTCACTGGAGTTCATCAATCAATGTGAAGAGAAGCAAAGAATGTGTGGCCATCTGTAACCTGGGCACTTATTGTAGTCATGGACTCATAGGTAAGGGCTGCCAGAGGAGGAAAGGGTTCTAGAGATCTTCCAACTCAGACCAGCATCTCTCCCATTATGCAAACATGAAAACAAAGGTACAGAAAGATGCAGAAATTGCTCAGATTCCTGTAGGGAGTTGTGATAGAATCAGTTTTAATCTCAAGACTCTTGCCTCCCAGTTGTACCTTAGTCTATTGGCATTGTAGCAGAAGCTTTGCCACTCTATCAGTCCAACTGTTTATTTGGTAACTTGTCTGTACAGAGAACTGTGAATGGAACAGGAAATAAAAAAAACAAGAGCCTGCCTTGTTTTGCAAGCTGATTCAGAAGTCAAGATAGCCTTTAGCAGAGATGCAGTGTGACCTCAAACACTTCGTTTCTCTGCACAAGAATATCTAAGAGTGTTGTGGGTACAGGGGGAAAGCGAAGTATAGGACAGAAGTGATACTCACTAAGCACCTGTTACATGCTGGTTCACTTATGTGCATGACAGTTATGCTTATGACTGCCCACCCAGATGGGAATTATACCACCCACTTTACAGAGGAGGGAGTCTGAACAGCATCACCCATGCAGTGACTGCCCCTGTACCCTTATTTTAACCTGTTTCATTCCCATGGTACTACTAAGGGTGATATTATTATTACCTCCATTTTACTCTTAAGAAAACTGAAACCGTCTGGTAAAAAGCCAGAATGTGTGGAGAGGTATAGTGGGAGAGAAGTCTGGAAAGGAGGGCAGTGCTAGGCAGTTGAAGACTTCATAGAAAGTTAGGACTGAGGAAGGTACCTGTCTGCATGTTCTCTGGATCAGAGGGAGTGATGACAGCTTTCGGTATTTGACTCTAGTATCAGTTCCCAGCCCTGATTCTAAATTCCAGAACAATCCCAAATTAATAACTCACTCCCCCACCCCCTAAAAACCACCAACTTACCTTCCCACCTCTTCTCCCTCTTTTCCATTTTCCATTTTGACCTAGAATGCCATCTGGCCTCCCAGTTGTTAGGAGAGACCATAAGATCCCTGATTGCCCCGAGATGCTGAGAGGCTATTACAAGATGCTGCCTTTTTAGAAGTTAATATGAATAAAAGTAGGAATTGTGAATTATTATAGGTCAGGCACCTCTTGTCACCACTCAGAGGGAGGCAAAAGCTGGAATCCAGTTAAGTTAGGGAGAGAGAGGCTATGTCTCTCCATTCTTCAACCTTTCCCCTGCTTTAATGACTAAATTGGACTGTAATTAAAGGAAACAAAAACTCAGGAGGGGTGGCAAAGGCAAGCAAGGAGAATCAATAGAATGAGAAATCATTGTGGAGTGTATCCCAGGCACTGCTGCCCAGGGGAAGCCCGGCCACTGTGTGTGTGGGCGTCCAGCCTTCCTGGACAGGTTGAGCAGATATGAGGACCAGTAGGGTTTGGCTCCTGGGGGTTCTTCATCCCCAGGAATGGACTGGACTCTTGAGGGTTAGTCCACCAGGCAGATGTGTGACTAGAGGACGTGATGGATTTAGAATGATTCAGAATTCAATGGGGACACATTTTGCCAGAGTTCAAAATGGGAGGAATGATGCCACAGTTTTCATCTTTTGAATTTTTAGGAAGATGCAGAAGCCAAGAGGCAAACAACTTTGTGAGAACTATTTCCTAGATTCTTGGGTTGAGAAACTGTATTTAAAGGATGGAGCATTTCTTATATGATACCCTCCACAAAGTGTTGTCTGTCCTCTGATCACATGGGTCTACAAATAGACCTTTATGACCCTTCATAAATAATACTAGTACCTATATTACTAATGGTATTATTAGCATTCTTATTAATACTATATTATAATACTATATTATAGTGCTAATACTATCACAAATATTATTATTAATATACTATAATAATCCTATAATTGTTTAATGTAATTATAATAGTAGTAGTATTAATAATACTAAATAGCTATTAAGGCTATCAATAATAATGTCAGTACTTGCATTATCGATGATGGTACATATAGACAGTTTTTCAGTGCTGATTATGTGTCAGACCATGAAATAAGAGCTTTAAATAAATCCTCACATTAAGTCTTCACAACCACCTTATGAAGCAGGCAATACTGTTATTCCTATTCTATCTATGGAGAAACAGATCTGGAAAGTGTGAGAACCTTACCCAAGTCCAACCACCAATGTAAGGCAGAGCAGAAATGCAAACTCAGTCTATCCCACTCCAATGCCCATTCTTTTAATAGCTTGTCAGGTGGTAACTTCCAAAGACTGAGCACATTTCCTTGGGGATGACACACAGTCCCCAAGATGAAGGAATGTAAAGTAGGGAGGGCACGTGCTTCTCCTTAAGCCCCTTCCATGCCCGGGGTGGCTCTTCCTCGCTTGAACCCGAGAGATAGAGGGAGAGATGAAAGGGGATGGTTATTGAAAAAGAGGAATAGGGATAGTCAGAAAATAAGGAAATTGGAACCGTGTCTTTGACCCAATGCTTGGCCCACAGGGCTCAAACTTTGGGCAGTATAAAGGGAAGGAGTGGGCACATAGGCTTGGCACTAGTGAAGGTTGCCATTTGCAGAAAGGTTAATGTGGCAAAGGACTCCTAAAAGAGAAAAACAAACCAAGGTGGGAACTGAGACCAGATGCCAGCCTGTGTCTGCCCCATTTTGAGTGTCTGACTTCCCGGAGGCCATCCCCTTGGCTGGGCATCATTCCATCCACCTGCATATTCGGCTGTGTAGTGCAGGGCTGGGTGAGCTGTCTCTCCAAAGGACTGTTCAGACAATGGAGGGTTCCTATCCCTGGGAAATCTTTGGTAATTCAGTATGAAATAGTATTATAAAAATTGAGAAACACACAGGGTTCAGAGTTTTGCAGGGCTGGAAAGGCAAGAGATTAGGGGCAAAATATACAAATTGCCAGGGCTTGAAAATCCAGAAGGGAACCATGAGCCGAATGTTGACTATTGGTATCAGTGCCACCTAAAGATTTTTAGCCAGCCTGTTTTCGCCAAGACCACAAAAATCCATTCTGATAAGCCAAGGAAATTGGGGTTTATCTGAATTTTCAGCAGAGGACCAGAAAAATTGGACAACAGAGATAAATGGCCCAACTGCCAGTTACACAGCTGAGCAATATGCATTGACTTTTGGCTTGTTGCAGGTCAGATTTCTCTAGAAATGAGAGGAAGATTTACATGCAGGAAATTTTGTTTCTGAGTGCTTTGGGGATCAATACCTATCAGAGCATGAAGGAAGCAATATTGGGCAAAGAGAGAAGTTGGGCTGTAATACTGTCATATCAAAGGCTTCAAATGGGGACGTCTGGATTTGAGATGGACCTTCAGAATTGTCCTGAATGAGGCAAGAGGGCTCAACCTTTGCACCTCACTCTGCCTCACCCCCTCATTAACCAGTCATTGATGTGGGTGGCAGCAGGGAGGGGATGTGACTTTGGGCAGTGTAGCTTTCTTCAGTCACTGTCAGTCTCTGGAGGGGACTCAGCTGCAAGTTCTCTGCTTCTAATCCTCCCAGCAGCCAGAGGAGTGAAAACTTCAGCCGTGAGTGTGGAGGGCGGGGTGGGGGTGGGGGTGTCCAGGTGGTACCACAATGTCCATGAAATGGCTTACATAAAGGGTGTGAGGCTGGTGGTCAGCATCCTGTGGCAGCTATTCAGTGAGGATGACAGGAGAGGAACAATAAAGCATAACCAGACAGTGTTTGGCACCCAGTAGGCACTTGCTGCCACCCCCATCCATGTACATTCAGGACTCTAAACCCTGTTGGATTTTTACAGTTTTTTGCATTTGCTCATGCTTTTTTGACTTTGTACTTTTTTGGCTTATGCCCTTTCCTAGCCCTCTACTTGTTAGCTTCAGACCCACCTATGAAGGTCTGGGTGGATCACCCCTTTCTTCAGGGAGATTGTCCCAGATACACTGAGGCAGAGTCAGGTTTGCTCTCTTTGTGATCAAGTGACTCTTTTATGGTACCCTTAACTCCTAAGCACCCAATGAGCCATGACCAGGTCTTCTTCTGACACATAGTAGGTGCTTAGTAAATGCTCATGAAATGGACAAACTCAGATTGGCCCCACTGTGAGCATTAGCTCTGGGTCATGAGATGCAGACAGCAAACCCACAAGACAGGTAGCCCAGATTTAGAATTTCAGACAGTCAGAGTCAAAGGGTCCAAACAGGGAATACTCAGGAAATGGGGCAAGCAGGAGGTTTTGGCCTCCAGTTTGTCTCTACATTAACCCATCTCCAGAGTCAGAGCCCATGTTCCCCAAAGGCTCTTAGCCTGTCCATGAGGCCCCCGGGCCTGAACTCCGTGAAAACAGAGCTGATAAGATTTGACTTTCAGGCTCATAGGGTCAAGGCAGGGAAGGCAGACTTCCCACAAGCAGGAAACCATGGCTAGTATCAAAGCAGGAAGGGCCTTAGCAATGTGAAATTTCACAGACAGAAAACAAGCCCAGAGAGAAGAAGTGATTTATCAAGAACTACCCAGCAAGTCTGCCAGCCTCCTGCTTCCCTGAGCAGATCATTTATCCCTCTCCTGACACTAGCATTCATGCTTCCATTCTGGGAGTTACCTGGGGGGAGGTGGAGCTGATGGGCCTCTCAAATAAGGTAATACACAAAAACTTTTACTTGCAAAACCCAAAGCTATGACCTGGAAAGTGGGAGGACCAAAAGTCTAGAGGGCATAAATATGCATCAGTAGGACCCAGTACATAATTAATGGAGCCCAGTGCAAAATGAAAATGCAGGGCTTCTTGTTCAATATTTTAGAACTTCATGATGGCAACAGCAGAGTATTACACCAAATGTGGGACCCTTCTGAGTGTGGTGACCTGTGCACAGGCTGACCCTGCACATCAGTGCACAAACAGAGCTTCAATGTGAATTGGCTTCTCACCAGTTCCTTCCTGAGTCCCCAAGCTTTCACCTGCACGTGCCTAGGCATTTAAAAATATTTGCTGAGAGTTGCACAGGGACTACAAAGGGAATTTGGGACTGGAGAGATTTGATGAGTCCTCTGAACTATGAGCATCTCCTCCACCAGCCACCCCCTGTGGAAGTGATGACTCCAGGTCAGAGTATTCCCTCTTCTCTAGCTTCAGATTAGGGCCCCCTCCAGACTGCAGTTTCTTTGTTGTGTTGATATATACATTTGCATATCTTCTTTGTGAACTCTAAACAGACCCCTCCTCCTTTGCAGGTTGGCAAAAGCGGTGGTGTGGAGTTTTCAAAATTACAATGTATGGCATTCTCATAAAGCCTGTGTACCTTTTTATGGTATGCTTTATTCTTCCCCTGACATTCAAAGCCTTCTCTGTTTCCCACCCCCCCTTTTCTCATTTTATTTCTTTGGTCCCTGACTCGCTGGGTCTGATGGTATTTCTGGTCAGCTGGTTTTATTGTGGGAAATCATTATCTGTTAACACTCAGGGAGCAGACCCCGCCCTTCCAAAATGATGTTTTTTTCCCTTTGATTCTTGGAACAGAGTGTTGGGAAGGAGACCCAAATTGGAGGAAGGAAAGGAGAGCTGTGGTCCTGGTTCAGCCACCTGTTGGCTGTGAGCACCAAATAAATCACTTCTTGAAAGGCAGCTGCCTGTGTAGTCATCACCCTGGAATCTAGAAAGGGAACTTGGGGCCACACTGAAAGGGACTAAACAACTGCTGAGATTCCTTTCAGTCTCAGTAATTTGAGACTTCATGACACACGCTTCTAGAAGGGTATCCGTTCTAACATGGGGAGGGCCTAAGGGCAGGTAAGGGTAGCACAGGGTGGAGGGTGGGACTACCTCATTGCTTGGCAGAAAAGCAAATGCATGGAAAGTGGATGGAGGAGGAGGGTGGGATCGCCATCTGTTTGCCTCTCCTCTAAGTATCTTATCACTGACTTTTTTTTAAACAGTTAAAAATCTGCTAATTATTTGCCTATACTTTTAACTATTTATTTTGAAATACTTTTAAATGTATAGGACTGTTACATAAATAATACAAAATGCAAAGTATTCCAACATTTCCCTACCTCCTCCACCAGTACCCAGATCCACCAATTTCAGCATTTTGCCACATTTGCCATTTCTGTCTTTCCCTCTCCTCCTTCCTTTCTTCTCTTCTTTCTTTCCTTATCTATCTATCATCTGCCTATCTATCTATCTATCTATCTATCTATCTATCTATCTATCTATCATCTATCTATCTATCTATTTTCTTAACACTTGAAAGTGTAGGTTGTATACATCATGCTCCTGCAACACTTAATATTGCCATGTACATGTCCTGAGAACAAAGATATTCACTTATGTAATCACCTTAAGTGTAGTTATCAAGTTCAAGAACTTTAGCATTAATGTAAAGCTTATAATCTATATTCCAACTTCTTCACACATCCCAATAATGTTCTTTTGAGACTTTTCTCCCCCCTTGCTATATCCCATCCAGGATCATGTATTTAATAGTCATTGTCTCTTTAGTTCTTTGTTTAAAAAGAAATTATTGTAACTATACACAATATAAACTTTCCCATCTCAAACACTGGCAAGCATACCATTCACTGTGATTAATCCTATTCACAATACTGTGGTATCCTCACCACCTTCCACTACTAAAACGTTGCTATCTTCCCATATAGAAGCCCGTATACCCATTATCTATTAATTGCCTATCTACCCTGCTCTCCACTCCTTGCAGTCTATACTCTAATTTCTATATCTGTGAGCTTGCATACCACCCAATATTTTCTTTGTAGTTACCACGGGACTTACATTTAACATCCTAAATCTATGACAGTCTTATTTGTTTTGATACCAACTTAACGTTGATAGTATACATAAACTATGTGCCTATACCCCTCCATTTCCTCACCTTTATGTAGTTCTTGTCACAAATTACATGTTTATATACCATGAGGCCCAAACCACTGATTTCTCATTACATTTTATTCATCTGTCTTTTAGACCCCATAGGAAGTGTAAAGTGAAGTTACAAACCTGAAATACAATAGTACTCATGTTTGTATTTACGCCAGTCGTAACCCTAACTGGAGATTGTTATTTCTTCATGCAGCTTCAATCTACTTTCTTTTCTTTCCACCCTACAGAATTCTCTTTAGCTTCTTTAGTAGGGCTGGTTTAGTGGTGACAAACCCCATCAACTTTTATTTATTGAGAAATGTCTTAATTTCTTCCTCAGTTTTGAAAGACAGTTTTGCCAGATACAGAATTTTGATTTGGCAACTTTTTACTTTCAGCACTTTAAATATGTCATCCCACTGCCTTCTTGCCTCTGTAGTTTCTGATGGGACATCAGAACTTAATCTTATTGAGCCTCCCCCGTGTGTAATGGCTTTCTTCTCTCATGCAGATTGCAAAATTCTGTCTTTATCTTTGACATTGATAGTTTTATTGTAATATGCCACGGTGTGGGTCTATTTGGATGTTGAAGTGCATTGCACATGTTGGATGTTTACATTGTTCTGACCACTATCAACCTCGACTTTCGGGAGGTCAGTGGAGTGCTTAAGAACACAGTTTCCGGCATCAGAAAAACCTGGGGCAAAACTACTTCTATTTCTTACTAGCTATAAGACCTTGGAACAAGGTACTCAGGGCTTTGGAACCTCAGATTCCTGTTGAGTAAAATGGGGATAATGATGCCTACCCGACAGGGCTGCTGTTCAGGCTGAGTCAGTGCATACACAGTGGGCCAGCTCCTAGCACAAAGAAGACATGTAGCACTGTCACCATTATTATCTGATCTCTCATGCGGGGATGATGATAATGGTATAGTGGTGGTGGTAGTGTTGAGAGTTGTAATTATCTGTCTGCCGTATTCCAGGCCCCAGAAGCCTCTGTGATAGGTCTCATTATTATCCATTTTCTTATAGGTGGGAAAACTGAGGCAGAGGGAATTTGTGTAACTCACTCAGGATTACATAGGTGCTTAGTTCTAGAATGGGGAGTCTAAGCCGAGCAGTCTGATGCCACTGTTCTTACTCACATTCTTTATAAACATATTCGTAACGGCTGCCTCATATTCCATTGAAGAGAATATACCATCAATTATTTTTTCTTATGGTTGGACATGTCAATTGCTTCCAGTTTTAGTCTATTATAAAGAATGTTGCTCTGAGCAACTTTGGGCAGGAATCTCCTTCTGTGCTTTAGGTTATTTCCTTCCAGTAGATTTCTAGGAAGTCTGTAAGCACAGTTCTCAGATTGCATTAATGTTCCATATAATGGGTGCAGGTGTGGGATGGATTGAAAAAAAAAAAAAAGAGCAATATTATTTCTGGTTTTCCAGACAAACCCAGTTTTAGTGTGTTCGTTTTCTTTCAAGGTGTAGTTCAAAGGTAGACTAGGGTGTTTTGCCTCAGGGGTCCTTGCACATTGGAGTGATAAAAGTAGCACTTTAGGGAGTAGAAGCTGGGGAGGTAAGCAAGAGGCATTGGGGGAGAGTCAGGGAGTGGTGCAGAGATGAAGAAATGAGGCAGTGGGTCTTCTTCCTGCCTGTGAAGAGGAATCCATAGGTGTTGGAATGCTGATATTAGAATCTTTTTCTTAGCTAGGAAATGAAAAAAAATAAACCAAAACTGAAATAACTGTTCATTTTAATTATAATTTTTTTTTGCATTTCTAAGCTATTTTTTCCCATCCAAACTCCAATCTTCTCCTTTCTCTAGTTTTTTTTTTTTTTTTAATTCTAAAGTAGTCCACATTTGTCTTAAAATAAAATAAAACACATTCGAACATGGCTGAAATACATAAAGACAAAAAAAAAAAAAAAAACACAACCAGAGTCCTCTTTCTCTATCTTCACCTACTTGGGAGCGAACAGTGCCATTTGGTCTATATATATCCTCCTATATGTTTTTCCATTATGCATATGCGAATATAAAAAAAAAATTTGTATACATAAGTTTAAAAATGGGAACACAAAAAGCACACAATTATGTTTCTTTGGAGCATCATTCTATGTGAGGAATATGTGTTTTTATAAAGAACATTTCCTTTTTCTCTTTTTAGGACAACCAGCTCCCTACCTTGATATTAGTCACACATAAACACCTTTTCCTTATGTCACAATTTAAGGATTAGCAAACTGAGGGCAAAGAGTGTGAGAGGTATTCATGGTTGGAACCCAGTTGGTCCAAATTCCCCAACCAGGACTCTCGTAACCACCCAGAATAACCCATCCTTCTTTTATCATGGGTTGTAGGGTTAATGGATGGTAAATGACATCATCACTGCTATTAGTATGAACCCAAAAAGTATGGTAGGCTAAAAAATGCCCCTCTCCCCCATGAAAGAGACATCCCTATCCTAATCGTGGAACTTGTACATGCTACTTTATTTGGAGCAAACAGTTTTTGTAAATGTAAATTATGGATCTTAAGATGAAGAGATCATCCTGGATTATCCAGGTGGGCCCTAAATGCCGTCACAAGTATCCTTATAAGAGAGTGAAGGAGGGAAATAGCATATACGGAGGAGAAGATGTTGTGGAGGTGGAGACAAAGATTGGAGTGATGTGGCCACAAGCCAAGGACTGTGGCAGCCACCTAGAAGCTGGGAGAGGCAAAGGACGGATTCTCCCTCGGAGCCTCTGGAGGGAGCATAGCCCTATCGACACCTTCATTTTAGCCCAATAAAACTGCTTTTGTATTTTTGGCCTCCAGAATTGTGAGAGAATAAATTTCAGTTGTTTTAAGCCACCAAGTTTCTGGTAATTTGTTACAGCAGTCACAAGATACTAATACAAAAAGTTATCCTTTCCTTTGCATTTTCCAGCTTCTCCCTGACTCCTGCTTTATAAGCCTTTACAGATTTACCTAGATATTCTTAGAGACCATTTAAGTGGTCCCAGGATGGCAAATGGTTAGTCTGAGGTGAAGAAAAGAGAAAAACTAGGGTTTGCCATGCACATTTATGGTGTAGACTATGGCCTAAGCTGCTGCTTCTCCTCCTTTGAATCTCTGATGCCCACGCAAGCATATTACTTTTTCTCCATCTGGTCCCAAACCTCCCAGGCACATTTTAAATGCTCTCACGTACATTTTAAAATGCTGCATCTTGAGTTCATCCTGGGTGAGAGGAGAACCTTTTACAAAGGGGGTGGAGGTAGAGAGAGGAAGAGAACAAATGTCTCTTGAACTACTTTTAAGTATAAGTTTGGATTTTTGAATCTTTAGAGCACACCAGCCCAAGACTCTCAGCATCTCCATTTTGTGAGTGCGGAAGCCAACTCAAAGAGGAAGTGATGTGTCCAGGTAACCTAGTTAAGAAGTAGCAGCATTAGGATCTGAACCTAAGCTGGTAGGACTCCAGTAACCTCTAGATTACTGGATGGACAAGTTGGCATCCCTCGTCTGGGGTCAGGCTTCCCATCCCTGCTGCACCAGTGAAGACAGTGGGCAATTACTTATCTGTTTCTTCATATGTACAAGAGTACCTCAACATGGGGCTGCTGAGAGGGTTGAATGGAATGATGTGTAGGCACTTTGCTCAGTGCTGGCCAATATTTAATTCTCTAACAGTAGCCAGAGGACAGGGTCTGACATGCTGCTTGGGAGGCTTTGGAATTAAAATCTGAAAGAGTTCTTCCCTGGGCTGGGACCTGCTGTAGGTAGCAGGGGCATGAAAGTGTCAGAGTTGATGCCTGATTCTTATTGCTTATGAGTTTCCCTCCTCCCCACTTCCTTCTGGAACACAGAACTTGGGGGAACCTCTTCCTCTTCTGTCCCCTGAGGGGCCAACATATATGACATCTGTCTCCGTTCAGGGACTGGGATCTCTTTTTCTTCTTTCTTTTAAATTGCTCTCCATGACTAAAACTAAAATATGCACACTGCTCAAAATTACATTCAACATAAGCTGAATAAATATATACCCACAGAAGCATATGCTCAATGGCTGCAGCTCCATGTGTTTTAAAGCCAACTAGCTTATAACATCATTTCTCACACAAAATCTGGGTGATCAGTGAAGAGGTGTGGTGTGAGGACGCAGCTTCAAGCTGCAAATTGAGTTTTTACTTAGAAATGACGGGAAGGAAAGCCAGCCAGTTGGACCCAATAGGCATTAAAATGTCATGTCTCTAGCCTGCTCTGATGGGGCCTGGCCCTGCACCCTGGATGAGTAGCTGGCTACGAGACACAGCGGAGGAAAGAGGGGGCTCTTTGGAGTCAAGCTGTCTGGGTTCAATTCCCAGCTCTGCCTGTTACTATGTAATGTTGGGACTGGTTGTTTTAACCCCCTCTCTGCCTTAGTCTCCCAATATATAAAAGGAGTAGGGCAATAGTATTTACCTTATGTGACTGGTGCGTGGGAAGTATAGTCAGATGGTTAAGAAAAGAGACTGTGGTGCCAAGACTCTGCCACTTTCTGGTTATGTGATCCTGGACAAGTTAATTAACCTCTCTGTGCTTCGAGTTAATCATCTTTTGCTCTGAAGCAAGTCACCTCTCTTCTACAAGCCTCAGCCTCCCATCTATGAGTGGTGAAATAGTACATCCTCTTCTGAGTGGTTGGAAGATTGAATAAAATCACACAGCTTAGCAGTGTGTCTGGCATACAAGGGAGTGCACCATGGATGTTCATTTCCCTCTCATCACCTTTCATTCACAAAGAGCCTGCACCCAGGGGTGAAGATGGCTGGCACACCAACCTCAGCAATGGAGACGGCTTCTCCACGAGCCTCACCATCAGCCTGGCAGGCCCCGCCTCGGAGTAGGGCCGACCTGATTGGAGCCTCAGCCCCACCCAAACACCTACTCTCTGTGTGACCTTGGGAAGCTGCCTTACATTTCTGCACCTCAGTGTACTCTTCTCCCGAATGGGATCTGAATCTCCTTGCAGTCATGTGAGGTTGGAACTATATGATGGGTGGGCAAGCGCTTCATGAGCCTTATGGTGCTTGTGAAAGGTGGTCTAGCATGGTTTGAGATTCTGGTTCTGCCACATACTAGCCCTGCAACCTTGGGGAAACACTCCAGCTGCCTGTGTCCCAGGTTCCCTCTCAGTAAAATGAGAATGGTAGGACAAACGCTAGGATATCAGGCTGTTGTGAATATTATGAGTTAATATTCATAACACATTTAGAACAGTGTCTGGCACATGGTAAGAGCTATTAAATGTTAGCTATTATTATTATTAATGAGCTATGCAAAGGCTATTCATTATCATCAACAGACAGTTATTGGATAGACATCCTTCAGGACTCCTGGCAGGTTTTCTTGGGAAAGCTTTCCCTGGCCTTCCCTCCCTGGGCCCTCGGAGCTTATTTCTGTCATATAAAAACCTCCCAGAGCTATCAGAATGCAGTTACTTACTTACCACTGCCACCCACAGTAGAGTAGTTACTCTTGGAGGGCTGAGGCTGAGGCTTTCTAGAAACTTGATGGCATGGATGATAGCTCTGGGTGGATGTTTGTTGTTCCGTGCAGGGTCTGGAGGTACAGAAATGGGGAGGCCTTCAGGGTAAGGTGCAGAAGGCTGGTTCCCTGCTGTAGGAAGGTTGACCAGCCGTTTGAAGTGGCTGCAGAGATGGGCTACAAGATGTTCTCAAGCTGCTCTGTCTCGAGCATGGTTTGACTCTTCCATAGTTCCCGAGTTCCGGTCTCACCTCCCACATTCTGCCTGACCTCTCTCCTGTCAGCTTCCTGCAGGGCACCACAGGGTGTCCAAGTCAGAAGGCCTCTTAGAGACCAGCTGTCCACTTTCCCGTTAGACAGGTAAGAAGACTGAGGTTCAGACAAGGGAAGGCATGTGCCCAAAGCAGGCATGGTAACCTGTGACTTCTAATGTCCTGAGGATGGTCTGATTGGAAATGCAAGCAGCCGTGTATTTTGATATCCATGATCATTATATATCCATGATCAACGTGTATGTGGACAACGCAGCCACACAGTGATGTGTCGCCAGCGTGTTACTCTTTTTGAATGGAAACCACCTTGAATCATGACTGTCTCACTCCTGGGATTCAGCTAGTCTAGATTTTCCTTGAGTTCAGGAACACCGTGCCATCCACTTCTTAGTGTCTCCATAGGAGCGGGTGGTGCTGTGAGAGCATGGGTTTGGGGTCAGACACCCCCGTTTGCACCCCAGTTCTTCTCTTCATCAGCTGAGTGACATGGAAAAGGCAACTTTGGCCTTTAAGCCTCAATTTCCTCTAATGCAAAATGGGGCGAATAGTAGCAAGCTCATAGAACTGCTGTAGACGTTCAGCAAAGTATTGTAAGGAAAACACCTACTGTCGTGTCTGGTCCTCAGTAGATGTTTAGATCATTTGAATTCCTTTCTGATATCTTCAACAAGCATGCATTGGATACTACACAGCTGGGTAGCAGTGGGGAGAACATATATTTCACTGCAATACAAGCCAAAACTAAACAGTGTAACCAGAAGTTTATTAAATTGCAACAAATATTTACTGAGCACCAAATAATGAGTGTTAATAATTGTAGTAACGATAATCGAGTATCCCACATGTGCCAGGCACTATGCCAGGTGTTTTCCTTAATAAACGATAATGTTTTCTTCTCCTCAGCAATTCTACTGAGTGGGGATAATTAAACCCATTTTATATTGAAAAAATTGAGGATCAGAGGTCTTAATGTTGTGGCCAGCTACCTTAACATGGTTAGTAAGTGGCAAGGCCAGATATTCAAACTCATACCTGTCTTACCTCAAAGCCACACTTCCCTTGCATATGAAGTTGTCTCCCTCCCATGTGTCCACAACTGTAGTTGGGCTGAGAAGGGGAGGCTGTGTGTATTACTCCCCCTTCCCTTTAATAGCCCACTAACTCAAAGTGGAGTCTGTGAGCCACAAACTATCCTACCTGGCAGAATGCAATTTTACTCTAGAAAAGAAGAATACTTGAAGTAACAGAGAAGGAAAACTAATTCTTTCTGACTTGGGTCGTCAAACGGAAAAGGGAAGACCACACAGGGATTTCTCAGAGGGAACTGAGTAGTCATGGCAGCCCAGGAGGCAGTTATTATCAAATCCATTTTAAAAATGGGAGAACCAAGAGGAGAAAGGTAGAGTGACTTTCCCAAAATCACACAGCCAAGAAGTGGCAGCATCTGGATTAGGCTTCATGTCTTTCTGCCTCCTTAGCATCCCTCTGCTTCTTGAGGTCAGGAAAGGATCCTCAAAAGGGAACTGTCTGAGCTGAAACTTAGAGGATAAATAAGATTCCTTTACCATGAGGAGGGCCCAGCATGGACAGATACTGAGGTCGGAGCCTGCAAAGAGTAGGCATTATTGGGTGTTGCTTAAGTGGTTTCCAGATCCAGGGTGGAGGGACAGATGAGGCAGGTTAGTGGGTTGGGCCCTGTGCCTGAAGCTCTGCTAGAACCCCTGCTTTCTCCACTCTGAGGTCTGCCGCCCCCTGGTGGTGCCTGCCCTGCGGTCCTACATTGCCCATGCCTATTGATCCTTTTGGCATGTCTACCCTTTCCTCCATGTCAGCGCTGCAGCCCAGTGCAAATTGAGCGGCAGCTGAACTGGCATGAGTTGATTAAAACTCCCACTAATTATGGGCTCTCCACTGGCCTGATTGTCCAAATCAATACCAGCAGTAATAAACGGGCTTGCTGGCCTTGTTGACAGATTTGGACTCAGGAGAAGGGGGGTGGGCTGGGAACTGGCTGAGCTTTCCCCCTCACTCCCATTCCAGGTAGTACACCAGAGCCCGAGTGGGACAAAGAAAACCAAGCCCACTCAGCCTCTCATCAAAGGAATGGGTCATATTGAAATCAACAATTCTTACTTGGCTTGTATGATCCTCAGTAACGTCTGCTATAAAATAGTGTACCTTTAGAGATGTATATATTCAAAGAGATCGCATATGGGAAAATGCCCAGCTTATGGTAGGTGCTCAGTCAATATCCATTTCATTTCCTTTCAATATCCATTTCATTTCCTTTCTTGCTTCCTTCCTTCCCTTGTCTACTTCCCAGGATGCTGTAACTGATCTGGTTATCCAGATTCTGCTGTGAGTAGTCTTTCTCTCCCCAAAGCACCCAGTCCTCTAATAACCCATCATAGGGTTCTCTTCACATGGTTCTCAAGTTGAACTTGAAATCTTTTGTTGGAGCTACTCAGGACATCATGTGGAGCAGGGAAAAGCACACACCTCTCTTGCAGTCAGGTGATGTGTGGTGACCTCACAGTTTGACACTTATTTGCTGTGTGACCTCAGGGAAGTTATTGGCCTGTCTGGGCTTTTCTTTATCTGCAAAGTGGGAGGAATACTGGTCCTAGCACTGTTTGAAGGTGCAAAGAATGTCTGTGACCCTATTTTGTTTACTCTCTCCATGTATGTACTCTTCTTTCTCCCTGAATGTCTTTCCTGTTTTGTGAAAGCAACGAGGTAACAACCGCAGCAGCTAACATTTTTTGAGCACCTTCTGTGCCCAGCGTTGCATGTCCATGATCTCCTTTGGGTCTCTCATAAATCCATTGAGATAGGAGGGACTATCTCCAGTGTATAGATGTGGAAACGGAGGTTTAGAGAAGTAAGGGCACATGTGAGGAAGTGGCTCGGCCAACCATCACTCACAGTTGTCTGCATCCTCCGGCACCAGCCATGTGCTCTGCTTTGCAGGCCCAGATAATCTCATTGTTGGCTCACTGACTCACTTCATCTTTACCGTGACCCAAGAGACTTTACTATTGTTAGGAGGTAGTACTATTATTACGCTTACACTGGGGATGAGAGTTAGAGATCAGATACTTACTCAAGATCACACAGCAGAGCCCTAGAAGGAGGCCAGGCAGAAGTGGAACTCAGCTCTCTGGACAACCATTTGCATGCATTTATCCAGAGCCTGCTAGGATCTGGTTTATTATCTCAAGCCCCCAAATTGCACTGCACACCCACTTAGAGAATTGTTTTGTCATTACTAATCTTCCACATAAAGAAATTGAAGCTCAGAGTAGCCTAGCAACTTGCCCAAGGTGACAGAGCCATGTCAGACGGCCCAGGGGTAGCTTCTTTCCATTACCACCCTGGCTCTTGGGCCTGTGATTGTATAAAAGGATGAAAGATGTCTCCCAAGGCCCAAGGGGAGTGCACGGCTCTTTATGCAGCACAAGGAACTTCCCACCCCACCCCCACCAGGCTATTTACTGTATGATTCAGTCTCAGCCCAGGAAAAGTTGCTCCGCTTTGTAATTCAGTTGCTTTTCCTTCTCCTGCTCAGAACAGCTGGCCCACCTTCTAGACCTGGGGGTGGGTGGTGGAGATGCTTGCTACAAATTTTGTACTTGGAACAATTTGTATTCCGTAATTAATGAACATTAAAATGCATAATTACAAACAGAAACAAATGGCTGGTTGACGATGAAAAATCTGGCTAGGTAGGAGCAAGAGCTGGCACAGGAGATGGAGGAAGAGGGCAGGCCCGGGGGGGGGGGGGGGGCAGGGAAGAGAGGGGAGGGAAAGCTGTGGTGGGAAAGCTGAGAGTCTCCGAAGCACATGCCCATGACTCAAATCTTGTAAGGCTCAAGGCTCAGGGACCCAGGCTGAACATCTTCCTGTGGTTCCTGGCCTGGAAGTGGGACAGAATGGGGGTATGCAAGGCTCTGGCGCTGCACTGGCCTGGGTTAGACCCTCCAAGGCTCTCATCTACTTACTGTAAAACTACAGGCAAAGGACAGACCTCCAAGGGATGGGGGCATTCTTAGGTGGAACCCCCCATTTCTCACATGCACTGTAAGTCCCACAGAGCCTGCCTCACAGGGCTCCTTTTGTGAACTCTGAGAAAGTGCTTAAAGATAATTGAATTCACTACCTTCAGTAATCTCTTCAGAGTAGCAAATCAAATTACTTTCTTCTTCTGCCTCCAAACATCCAAGCCTGCCAGTTGCACTTTAGAATAAACTCCAGATGCCTTCCAGTGGCTTAAATCAGGGTCAGCAAACTTTTCTATTAAGGGCCATATAGTAAATATTTTAGACTTTGTGGGTCAGGTACATTCTTTTTTTGTTTGTTTCATATTCATCCTTTTATTTTTAACAACCCTTTTTAAAAATGTAAACATTATTCTTAGCTTTAGGGCTATGCAAAAATAGACCATGGAGGAATAGAAGTACTTTTCTCCATTCCTCCCACTCAGTACAACTAAAAAGCTGGCCGTTATATGTAAAACAAATATCAGAAGATTGAAAAGTGGGGAATAAAAATTCTAAGAAAAATTTGGGTGCACAGGTGGTTCAGTGGTAGAATGTTCACCTTCCATGCAGGAGACCCGGGTTCGATTCCTGGACCATGCGCCTATCCCCAAAAACAAAAAAATTCTAAGAAAACTGTTCAGTAACATACAGGAAAGCAGGAAAAAGAAAACAGAAAAGTGAAAAACAGGAAACAATCATAAAATGGTAAATAAAATTGCATGCTTAAGCCTTACTATATCAATAATTATATCAAATGCAAATGATCTAAAAATACCAATTAAAAGGTAGAGATGGCAAAGTGGATTAAAAACATGACCCAACTATGTGCTATCCAAAAGGAATTCACTTCGAATATAATAATATAGGTAAATAAGGTGAAAGTATAAACAGGGAAAATGACATTTCATGTAAAAGGAAAGAAATCAGGAGTGGCTATACTAATACCAGGTAAGATATACTCCAGAGCAAAGAAAATAACCAAAGAGGGACATCATATAATGATAAAAATGTCACCAACCAGGAAGCCATAGCAATCCTAAATTTGTATACAGCAACCAACAAAGCTGGAAAATATGTGAAGCAAAAAATGATACAACTGAAGGGAGAATTATGTGAACCCACAAAAACAGTTGAAGATTTTAACATCCTTCCCTTCCCTCATATGAGGAGAATGTCATATGAAGGTGGGGGTAGAAATTCGACTGATACATCAACATGCCAAAGAAATCCAAGAATTGCTTCCAACCAGAAACTGGGAGAAGGGCATGAGACAGATTCTTCCCTAGAAAACTCAGAAAGCACATTGTCCTGCTAACCTCTTGATTTCCAACCTCTAGCCTCCAGAACTGTGAGAAAATATGTCTCTGTTCCTTTAAGCCATCCAGTTTGTGGTTATTTGTCCTAGGAAATGAATACACATGACAGTGTCAATTGATGCAGAAAAAGCATTCATGATTAAAAAAAAACTTTCAGGAAAATAAGAATAGGGAAGAAATTCATTAACTTATTAAGAAAATCTACAAAAACTCACAGCCTGTATTTATGTTGAAAACTTGGATGATTTCCCTTTGATACTGGAAACAGAGCAAGGATGTCACTCTCACTACTCTTATTCAACATAGTACTGGAAGTTCTAGCTAGTGTAATACAGCAAGAAAAGGAAATAAAAAGCAAACAGATCAGAAAGGAAAAAATAAAACTGTCCTTATTTGCAGATGGTGTAATTATTTGCATGGAAAATCCCAATGAGTCTACAAAAGAATTCCTAGAAGTAATAGGTGAGTTCTGGATTACAGGTACAAGATAAACATTAAAAAATAAATTATATTGGTAAATACTAGAAATGAGCATGTGAATACTGAAATTAACAATACAATACCATATACAATCACTAAAAAAAAAGATTTAGATGTATCTCTAACAAAACATGTATGGGGCATGTATACTGAAGGCTAAAAAAATTCTTATAGAAATCAAAGATCTACAGTGGAAAAACATACAGTGTTCATGGATTGGAAGATCGAAAATAGTAAAGATGTCAATTCTCCTTAAATTGAAATACAGTTTTACTACAATTCCTATAAAAATCCCACAAGATTTTTTGCAATTACTTTTGCAAAGATAAAGACAAGATTTTTTTTTCATTTGTATAGAAAGACAGACCTAGAATTGGTAAAATATTTTGAAAAATAAGAATACAGTGGGAGGAATTAGGCTTCCCAATTTCTAGATATATGGTATAGCTACAGCAACCAACACTATGGGGTAATGGTGGAAGGACAGACACATGTATCAATGGAACAGAATACAAAATCCAGAAGTATATTCATATGATTTCAACAGAGGAATAAAAGCAACTCAATAGAGGAAAGAGCACCTTTTCATTAGCAATTGGACATCATCAAAGAAATAGATATCAACCTATGTCTTGCATCTCATTTAAAAATTAACTGAAGACTGATCATGGACTTAAATGTCAAACTGTAAAACTTTTAAAAGAAAAAATCTTCAGATCTGAGACTAGAAACTTTAGGGGCTCAGGTTAGACTTGACACCCAAAATCTGATCCATAAAAAAGAAAATGAGTTAGAGGAGGAAGGTGAGGTACTGACAGGCGCCCTGGGAACTGCCCACCAGAGCCCATTCCTGAATGACTTGGGCAGCCCACTGGGCAGTTCGATGGGCACCAGGGCTGCAGCATAACTTCTCAGAGACAGAAAGAAAGGAAAAAAGGAGACAGCAGCTGGCAGCAGAAGAGAAAAAAGGGAGATATAGCCCATCCTCCATTCCCAGGCTCTTCCATGGCTGCTGAATTTTCTGATTTTCCATGAAAAGATCCAGATGCTGTGTTCTCCCAGCCTGGGGAGAAGAAAGCAGGACCCCTGCTGCGTGCTTTCACCTTAGCAAAAGCTGACTTCAGAAAGCCAGGGCCCGGAGGGGCCATGTCCCTCATCCCGTGGCTCCAGTGGAATGAGGTCTCGCCATGACTGTCATCCTGGAGCCCGGAGCCCAGCTGAGATGGTACTGGAGACACTCATGATGGAGCTGGCGGGGTAGATGCAAGAGGCCAAGAAGTAGCAGTGGGAGACAGCAGTGTGGGCAGGAAGATCTGTACCTAGGTGGACTACAGCTGGCTGGCCTGCATGCCCCAGCCTACCTATGACCTCAGCCCCAGCCAGCGGCTCAGCTGGAGGATGTCTTAGCCTAGATCCACTCATCCTACTGTGGGTCCACCATCCCAGGATCTGGCAGCTGATGGCATAGCATGAGTCTGAGGTGCAGGAGGTGGCAAGCTCTTCTGCTCCATGCTGTAGGAGGTCCTGGAGAGGATGAAGCAAGAGGAAGAGACCCACAAGCTGACACAGCAGTGGAGCTTGCAGCCCTGCAGCAACCTGGCCTTGGCCACCTTCAAGACCTGCTGGTGCATCTACCCCTTCGCCAGCAACATCCACACAATCTTGGAGGATGCGGAGTGAGGCATGCCACCAATACCCCCAGACTTGGAACATGCCCAAGTTCCAGGCGCACAAGTCACCTGGAACCAGGGCCTCTCCCCTGCCCAAGAGCTGAGCCACCTACCCCTGACCAAGAGGCTGAAGAAGCCCAATCCCAAGATACTTCTGTAAGACCAAGCAACCCCTCCACTTCCCACCCTTTCCCACTGGCCACAAAGCCCAGGGTCAGGGTTTGGAGCAGCAGGAGCAACCTCCTCTCATACCTGCATGAGACTCTGGAGTGGACCCTTATCTTCCTCACAGAGTCAAGGTCCTGGCAGGCAGACTAGGGTCCCATACCCATCTTCTTCTGTTTGTAAGGGAAGGGTTGCCCTGCCTTCTTGCAAAGACCTGGAATCTCACCCTAACTTACATCCCATCACCCCTGCTTGCCTTGTAAGCATTGAGGGGGCCTGTTGGATCTGCCCACTCTCAGTTGGAGACTGACTGTTCTCACCATTGTAGGTGATCACTGCCTCATAGGCCGTCAGAGCTAGAAGGGATCCAAGAAAAGATCCATGCTTTTCCCCCACCCCAGTCTAGTGAATGAGGAAGCTGAGACCCAGAGAAAGGCAGGCTTCTTCCTTCTTAAACACCAGTCAGCTCCCCATGGGCCATGAAGTTGTTCCCTTGTCCCTGAGTTCTGCGCTATGATGGGACAGGTTCAAGGGCTAAAGCTTGACCTGCCTGAGGTCAGACCCATCTCTTACCTTGGCATTGGAGTAGGGGTCTAAGCTGCTAAGAAAGGTAACTGTGTGCATGGGGAGGTGGGAGGAGCAGGTTGCCCATTACCTCCAATTGCTAGCAGCTCTTTCCATTGGACTCTGTGGGTTCAGATCTCTTCTGAATCTGATCATGCCTGCTATTTGATGTTCCTCAGGGAAAATGATGGCTAAAACTCTACCTGCCTTGAGCCAACTGTGTGAAATATTCTAGAAGAGCCTCCCTACAGCCTGCACTGTCCTTCCATTTTCCAATACATCTTTTTTTCAATAAAAAATATATTTTTATTGAGGTATCATCACGTACCATACAGTCCATCTAAAGTATACAATCAGTGGCTCACAATATCATCACATAGTTGTGTATTCATCACCATGATCATTTTCAGAACATTTGTATCACTCCAGAAAAAGACAAAAAAGAAAAATCCTATAGCCTATACCCCTCACTCCTCCCTCTCATTGACCAATAATATTGCAATCTACCCAATTTTTTTACCCGTACTATTTATTTATTTTTTATCATTATTTTTTACTCATCTCTCCATACCCTGGATAAAGGGAGCATTAGACACAAGGTTTTCACAATTCACATGGTCACACTCTAAAAGCTGTGTACAATCATCTTAAAGAATCAAAGCTATTGGAATACAGTTCAATGGTTTCAGATACTTCCCTCCAGCCACTCCAATACACCATAAGCTGAAAAGCAATATCTATATAATGCATGCGAATAACCTCCCGGATAACCTCTCAACTGTTTGAAATCTCTCAGCCACTGAAACTTTATTTTGTCTCATTTATTAATCCACCCATTTGGTCAAGAAGGCTTTATTAATCCCATGATGTAGGGTCCCAGCTCATCCCCAGGAATCAGGTCCCACATTGCCGGGGAAATTTATACCCTGGGAGTCATGTCCCATGTAGTAGAGGGCAGTGAGTTCACCGGCCAAGTTGACTTAGTGAAAGAGGCCATATCTGTGCAACAAAAGAGGTTCTCTGGGGATGATTCTTAGGCATAATTATAAGTAGGCTTAGCTTCTCCTTTACAGAAATAAGTTTCACTAGGGCAAGCCCCAAGATCAAGGGCTCAGCCTTTTGAATTGGTTGTCCCCATTGTCTGTGAGAATATCAGGAATTCCCCAGATATAAAGTATAGTATTTCCTCCTTTCTCTCCAAACCCCCAAGGCAACTTTGAAAATACTTTTTTTTTATTATCTGCCTAAATTATTCTGGGATATGTTGGGACATCACACTAACCTGTACAAACCAACAAGATCTGGCTTCCTATTCAATATTCCATGTAATTATGGTGTTCACATAAACTGGCCATACAAGTTAAATTAGATAATAAGCTGCCTAAAATATAAAGTTTGCACCAAATAAACCTCCCTTCCTTTGGTCTCACACAGAAGTTGAAGTTTAAAAATATATACCACATCATCCTTTACCCTGTATTCTGATTTATCTTAGTCCCATCTAGATCAGCTTCATTCATATCTCTACTTTTTCAACTTTTTTAAGTTGCTATATGGAGTAATACTGACTTTCATAGCTTCAGAGCTCTAACTCAGTGTCTCACATGTCACACAAATACTCAAAGTTTCAGGGAATGGCCAGATTATACATAAATAGTTCAGCATCTCAGAATTCAGAAAAAAAAGTTACAATTCTGGAATAGATATGACTGCTGTATAAGGGCTTACAGTCTAGAAACCTTTACAATAGGCCCCAACCTGATAACCCATGCTCTCAACTTCAGTTCTCATAGTTAGTCCATAGAGTGAGGCATGATAATATTTGTCTTTTTGTTTCTGCCATTTCATTCAACATACTGTCCTTAAGGCTCATTCACCTTGTTGCATGCCTCACAACTTAATTCCTTCTTGAAGCCGCTCAGTAGTCTGTTGTATGTATACAACACAGTTCCCTCTTCCATTCCTCAGTCAATGTACCCTTAGGCCACCTCCATCCATTGCAAATCTCAAACACTACTGCCATAAACACCTTATGCAAATGTTTAAAAGAGAAGAAAAGAGGAAATGATAAATTGTACTTCATCAAAATTAAACATATTTGCTCCATGAAAAAGTAAAAAAAAAAAAAAAAAAAAAATGCTCCATGAAAGACCATTTAAAGACAATGAAAAACTACACACTGGGAGAAAATATTTACAAATCATATATTTGACAAGAAAATAGCATCTAGAATATACAAAGAACTCTGAAACCTCAAAATTAAATTTTTTGAGTCTGTTTAGAAAATGGGCCAAAGACCATTAAAGACATCTCATTGAAGAGGATATATGAGGACGAATAATCACATGAAAAGATGTTCAACATCAGTAGCCACTAGAGAAATGCAAGTTAAAACCACAATAAGGTACCACTATGCACCAGTCAGAATAACTAAAAAGAACAATATTACAGCACTGAATATTGATGAGGATACAGAGAAACTGGATCACTTATATTTTGCTGGTGGGAATAAAATGTACTACCACTCTGGAAAAAAGTTTAGCAATTTCTCAAAAAAAAAAAATAAATAAATACAAGCTACCTCACAACCCATCAATCTTGGCATTTGCTCCAGAAAAGCAAAAACATATTCACACAAAAACATATACATAAATGTTTATAGCAGCTTTATTCATAACAGCCCCCTTCTAGAAACAACCCAGATGTCCTTCAACAGGACAAATGAAATCATGGTGGTACATCCGAACTGTGGAATACTACTCTGCAACAAAAAGAAAGTCATTATGGATGTACACAACAATCTGGATGAATCTGATAACTATGTTGAATGGAAAAAAAGCAATCCTAAGAGGCCACATACTATATAATTCCCTTTCTACAGTGCTCTTGATATGACAGAAATTATAGAATGGAGAAATTATTATTGTAGAGTTGTAAGGAGAGAATGGGGTTCAGGGGAAGTGGGTGTGGATTTTAGAGACAACACCAGGGATCCTTGTGGGGATGGAAATATCCTGTGTCTTGACTATAGCAGTGTCCTGATTGTGATACTTTACTAAAATTTTGCAAGATGTTACCTTTGGAAGAAAATGGTTAAAGGGTATCCAGGATCTTTCTATCCTATTTCTTACAACTGCATGTGAACCTAAAAATATTTCAAGGTAAGAAGCTCAGTTGGAAAAAGAAAACAGGCCATAAAAGGCTGGATTTGTGCCAGTT
Organism: Tamandua tetradactyla; assembly: GCF_023851605.1. Lineage (NCBI taxonomy): Eukaryota > Metazoa > Chordata > Mammalia > Pilosa > Myrmecophagidae > Tamandua > Tamandua tetradactyla. Next base: position 40,800,413 of record NC_135328.1, read on the forward strand.
CCTGGCTTGAGCAATTTGGTCAGCGCCTACCTCACACAGCTTGCCATATGGTAACCTTATTTCCCCTGCCTCGCTGAGCTGCAGCAACACTGGTCTCCTTTTGTTCCAGGGACAGAAAACCCTGTACCCACTTCAGGATCTTCATGTTTGTTGTTCCCTCTTCCCACTGATATGCATCCATAGGGGAGTCTCCACTCATTATTCAGGTTTAACTCAAATGCTCAATTTATCTCCCTTTTGCCCCCTCTTCATTCACTTGTATCACACTATACTTTTGTTTTCTTTTCTTCACTTTATTTTTTTACTTGTTAATCATTGTTTCCCTTTAGAATTTAGAATTTAAGCCCTATAACAGCAGAACTTTTTTACTTATTTACTACTATATTCCCAGCATCCAGCACATTTACTAAGAACTGAGTAGGTGCTCAATATCTTTAGGTGCTCGATATCTTTTGGTAATCCAGTGAAGGACTTATACATATAGTGTTTTAGTTTGTTAATGCTGGTGGAATGCAATATACTAGACATGGGTTGGCTTTTATAAAGGGGATTTATTAAGTTACAATTTACAGTCCTAAGGCCATAAAAATACCACACCAAGGCATCTGGAGAAAGGTACCTTGACTCAAGAGAGGTTGATGGCATCTGAAACACCTCCGTCAACTGGGAAGGTATGTAGTTGGCATCTGCTGGTCCTTTGGCTTCTGGTTTCTGGTCCTTTGGCTTCTAGTATCAAGCAGATTCCCTGAGGGTGTTTTCTTTCTGCATCTCCAAATTTCTGTCTGTGTCAGCTCTGAGCTGTGTCTAAAGTGGTTCCCTCTTAAAGGACTCCAATAGATGAATTAAGACCCACCTTGAATGGGTGGCATCACATCTCCACGGAAACCACCTAATCAAAAGATCCCACCCACAATTGAGTGGGTCACATCTCCATGGAAACAACTTAATCAAAAAAATCCCACCCAACAATAGATCTGCCCCTACAAGACTGGAGTAGGATAAAGAACATGGGGTAAATGTACCCCTGCTCTGAGGTACATAACAGCCTCAAAACAGCACAGAAGGGAAGGAAAACATCAGTCAGTAGGTTCAGTTAAGCAGTTTTGTTTTGTTTCTCTTAATTGGTGGTGGTGGGGTTCATTCATTTATCATTGGTTTAGTCATCCATTCATTTATCATGCATTTATAGAGAGTCTTTTACATGCCAGGCACTTTGGGTATGTTTTCTCATGGTATCTAGAAATTCCTCCTAGGCAGGTATTATTATCCCACTTTACAGATGAGGGGCTTTCTTCAAGTGAAGCATATGGTCCAGGTGCTCAGTGTCCAGAGCCTGCACTGGAATTCAGCCCCATCTCACTGCCGTCCCATTTTGCTTGTCTTCAGGCTCTCTCTCTCCTATTTAAAGAAAGGAAACTGAGACCCACACAGGTTCAAGGACTTGCCCGTGATCTCAGGGCAAACAAGTGGTATTGCCTGAGCAAGAACTCTGATCTTCTTTCTAGTACACAAAGGTGCCTCCCTTCTGTTCCAATCACGCCTCCTCCTCTAGGAAGCCTTCCTTAAGTAAAGTCTCCCTCCTCCAATATTCCCTAACCTTCCCACGTGCAGTGTTTTCATTTTCCTGCTTGAATTATATCATACTCCTTCATGGTTACTCTATAACGCATTCTCTAACAATTTTTAGATATGCGTATTTCTTATCTCTCAAACTCTTTAAAAACACCCATAACAGCAGTTACCATTTGCTGAGCACTGTGCTAAGCACGTGATACATTTTCTCTCACAGTATTAGTTTTTTACTGCTGTGTAACAAATTATTCCCAAATTCAGCAGCTTTAAACAACAAGCATGTATTATTTCACACAGTGTTTGAGAGTCAGCAGTTAAGAGTAGCTTAGCTGTGTGGTCTGCCTCTTGTGAGGTTGACATCAAGATGTCACCTGGGGTTGCAGTCATCTCAACAGGCTTGACAGGGGCTAGAGGATTGTCTTCCAAGATGGCATCCTCACATGCCTATGGGCATGAGCCCGTAATTCTTCCCTGGCTATTGGCCAGAGATTTCAGTGCCTTGACACATGGGTTTCTCAGCAGGGCTGCTTGCAGCACTCCAGCTTGCTTTCCCCAGAGTGAGCGATGAGAGAGAGAGACAGACCAAAAGGGAAGCCACAGATTTAATAGTCTAATCTTAAAAGCTGTATACCATTCCTTCTGTCGTATGTTATTGGCCACACAGAACAACCCTGGCACCATGTGGAAGGGGACTCTGCCAGGGTGTAATAGCAGGAGGTGATGATCATCAGGAGCCTTTTTCCAGGCTGACTACCACACTCACCCCTTCCCAGTAATCATATGCTGGTAGGAAAGGCTAAGTCACTAACCTGAGGTTACTCAGCTTTTAAGAGGCAGAGTTTGGATTCAGACCTAAAGAATATACACAGACACACTCAACATCCTGTCTGGCACTCAGCTGATTTGTTCAACAAATAGAAAGCACCTACTATGTGCTGAAAGCTTTTCTAAGTGTAGGATACAGCTGGGGACAAGCCAGACAAGTCCATTATGTTACAAGATTTACATTTTGTTGGGCCAGACAGATGATGAGCAATGATATAATTGAAATAATATACAAGTGAACTCAAGCACAATAGTGCTAGATTTTATCTACCCACTCCCACCCCCAAGGTCACAAAGCATGAAGTTAATGATGCAGGAAGGAAGGATTATAAAGGGAGACTAGTACACATGTTTCACTTACTCAGGATTTCTCTCCTATGCTCAGAGACCAAGTCTAGGTTTAATTCTAGCCCTGCATTTAGTTTTCTGGCTGATAATAATCTCACCCCTTCACCTTTCTGAGCCTCAGTATGCCATCTGAAAATCATCTTGGAGAGGCAGAGTAAAGTGTCTCCAGCTATTTACTGCTTTTCAGTGGCTGTATTGCTCAGAGCAGGAGCCAGGACTCTGGAGACCTGAGTTCATATTGTCCACTGGGCTGAGTGATTTCAGGGGATGCCCTTCTATTCTGTCTCTCAGTTTTGTTGTTGTTACTTGTTTTGTTTTATGGTTAGCTCATTTTTTTTTTGGTCTTTATTTTGTTATTCATCTGTCCATACACTGGTCAAAGGGAATGTCAGCCACAGGTTTTCATAGTCATACAGTTACATGATGAAAGCTGTATAGTTATACAATCATCTTCAAGAATCAAGGCTGCTGGATTACAGTTCAGCAGTTTCAGTTGTTTCCTTCAAGCTATTCTAACACTAGAAACTAAAAATAACAACTATATATTGCAAAAGAATAACATCTAGAAAGACTGCTTGACTCTATTTGAAATCTCCCAGTCCCTGAAACTTTATTTTGTTACATTTCTCTTCCCCATTTTGGTCAAAAAGCCTTTCTCATACCCACGATGCCAGGGCCACCCTCATCCCAGGAAGTCAGGTCCATGTTGCTAGGGAAATTTCCATCCTTGGGAGTCATGTCCCATGCTGTGGCCTCACTCATTCTCAAAGAAAGGAGGTGAAATGGTTTCCTTGGGATGCATGTAACAAATTTTTGCAAACTGGATGGTTTAAAACAATAGGAATCTACTCCTCACAGTCTGGAGGGCAGAAGTTCGAAGGTGTCAGCAGGGCCGAGATCCCTCTGAAGACTCGAGGGAGAGTCTTTCCTTGTACTTTCCAGCTCCTGGAGGCTCCACATGTTCCTTGGCTTGTGGCTGCATAACTCCAGTCTCTACGTCTGTCTTCACATGGCCTTCTCCTTCTCTCCTTGTCTTCTTTTTCTTCTCTTATAAGGACACGTGTCACAGGATTTAGGGATCTCATCTTGAGATCCTTAATTTAATTACATCTACAAGGACCCTTTTTCCAAATAGAGTCAAATTCACAGGTTCTAGGGGTTAAGACCTGGACAAGTGTTTGGGGATCTCCCATTCACTCCACAACAGATCAGCTCTAAATCCTTCCTTGCTCCAACATCCTAATTCAGGAAATCCATCATTGTATGACGGCAGGGTAAAGTGACTTATCCAGGAGGTGTTTTAAGAGCCAGGAATTCTGAGAAACCCTGCCTGCCACCTTGGAGCTGTGTGACCCTATCCTCAGTTTCCTCCTCTGTAAAATGGGGGCAATCCCAGTACCTATCTGTACTCATTCCCTGTGGTTGCTATTGCAAATTACTACAAACTGGGTGGCCTAGGGCAACAAAAATGCATTCTTTCACAGCTCTGGAGGCCAGAAGTTTGAAATCAGAGTGCTCACAGGGCCATACCGGAGCTCTAGACGAGAATCCTTTTCTTACCTCTTCCAGATTCTCGTGGCTGCTGGCAGTCCTTGGCTCATGGCCACGTCTCCCTCTGCTCTGTCTTCACATTGCTGCTTCCTCTGTGTGCATCTCCTGCTGCCTCTCTCTTATCAGGACACTTGTGATGGCACTGAGGGCCCACCCACACAAACCAGATAATCTCATCTGAAGATCCTTAATCAGATCCAGAAAAACTTTACCATATAAGGCAACGTTCCCAGTTCCAGGGATTAGGATGTGGAAATATGTTTGGGAGACATCGCTGGCCTACCACACTACCTCATATGTTTGCTATAGAATTAAATATGTAAAAACATGTGAAGTGCTTAAATATTGCCGGAGTTGTAGTACACACCATTAAAGAAAGAAAGTGGTAGTGAATAAGCAGGAGATGGGAAAGAACGGTGGTTGATGACTGCCTGATATCTTCCATTGCCTACTGAGAGGGTCAGCTGTTCTTTCCAGCATTTACTTAAGTATTTGCAGAAAATAAGAGCCCCCAGAAGAGCCAATGGCTCTACATGCCCCATGGCCAGGTGCCCTCCTGTCTGACTGTGCATGCTCAGAGATAAGCAGGGCTTCCTCTGAACTTATATCAATATGTACGGTGCTTCACTCACATGGAAAATTGATTTTTCTTTTTAAGCACAAAATGTAGCAATTTTATAACCTTTCTACAGCTCGACAAAGGCCATTTATAACCTACTTTTGCCGTTCCCCTTCCCGGCACCAGTCTTGAATGTCTTCCGGAGCCCTCCCATGCATTTGTAATTATGAGTTCTTCTTAGGCAAAATTTAATTTCCAAGAGGGCTGACCTTTTTTTGTGGCTGTTATTGTGTGTATGTGTGTGTATTTTAATTAATTTGTGTGTGTGTGATTTGTTATTGATATTCAGGACCATGATTCGGGAGCAAGGGTCTGGGGAGCTGGTTCAGGTGGGGGAGCCGGTACAGGGGGAGGCTGTTTTAATCAGTTATGTCCAGTGATGGATGGGGAGGAATGAGCTCTGCGTGTTAATCTTTGTGGACAGGAAATGCCATCAGGGAGATTGAAATTAAAACCCACTACCTCATTTTGTCTTCGGAAGACAGGAGAGCTAGAACCGCTTCTCCATCTGCTGGACAGAAGATGAGCCCAGCCTCATTAAATCAGAAAACTAAATTAAGTAAATAGCCACTTGTGCCCACAGTATATGGTCTTCCATTCCTGGGCTACTTAGCACATGCCAGGCCCGGCGAGAAGAGCACTCCAGCTGAGGTCCCCAAGAATGCAAAGACCCAGAGATTGGGATCCATGGCTTTGCTCAGGCGGTGGTTTGGTTATGTGAAGGAATGTGCACGTGGCTGGGCAGAAGCTTTGAAATCATACTGCAGAGGAACTTGACTATCAGCTTAAGAAAGATTCAAGTTGCTGTGGTTGTTTTGTTTTAATTCATTTGTTGTCTAAGTTGGGGAGTGATGCAATTTAGAAATATTCTGGTAGCCAATGAGTTTGGAGGAGGCCAGAGTGGAGGCAGGCAGACCACTTAGGAGACCTTTGCATATTCCAGATGGTAGTATTTGGGAATCTCATTTAGGGCTCCAGAGACAAAGGTAGAAAAAGGAGACACATTCAAGACAGGAAGGAAGGATATTCCTAGTTTATGAGTAATGAACTATGTGCCAAATTTTGAAGTAAGGTCTACACCTGCTTTATACAACTTAAGCTTCACAACAAACCGGTAGGTGCAGTTATTATGATTGGCAGATGGGGAAGTTGAGGCTCAGAAGGGGTGAGGAGCTTGCCCCAGATTGCACAGTGAGAAGGGAAAGAGCTGGGATTTGAACTCATGTTGGGAGGGGCTCTTTAAAATATGTCTGACTTCCTCCCTAAGTGACTTTTATAACAGTGGACACTCTAGAACACTAATAATGAAAATAATAAGTGGTGATGACAGCAGCAATTTAGATATTATTGGCAGTTATCTTTGCTACGTGCTTGCCACGTGAGCCTCAGTGTGGAAGCATTTTGCCAATATTCTCTCCTTTCATTCTCACAACTCTACGCATAGCTACTCCCAGAAGTCCCATTTTACAGGCGAGGACTCTGAGGTTCAGAGAGGCAAAGGGACTTGTCCAGGTACACTTAGCTGTTAAGTGCCCAATCAGAAAGCTGAGTCCATCTCTGCCATTTACCGCAAGTGGGAGGAGAGAGCGTGGTGGGGCCTGTCCCCACCCCCATAACCACGCCCTCTATAACCACCCTGCTGCCATCTCTCCGAGCAGTGCCCTGAGGAGCTGAGGCCTATGAAGGACGGCTCAGGCTGCTACGACCACTCCAAAGGCATCGACTGCTCCGACGGCTTTAACGGTGGCTGCGAGCAGCTGTGCTTGCAGCAGACGCTGCCTCTGCCCTATGATGCCACCTCCAGCACCATCTTCATGTTCTGCGGGTGAGTCTCTGCCCCTGGGGCCCAGGCAGCCCCTCCCAGCGGTGGGGAGGTGGGTGGGCAGTGGTGGTGGTAAGAAAACGGGCCTAGCCCTGACTGTCAACAAATGGCCCTTTCTCAGCCCAAGAGACAAATGGCAAGAATATAACCATCTATTGGGTATTGGGAAGAAAAATGGAAGAAGAAAATCAGTTGGTTAGTTAGTTGATTAATCAGCAGGCCCTGCCCCCCTCTTCTCCTACTCCTGGAGCCATGGGCAGTCTAGGTTGGAGACATCATTAGGCTCCTTGAATCGGTCACTAAAAGGGCATCAGGTGTGGCACTTAAGGGCTCAGGCTTAGCCCAGGTTTTGACTGCTTTTTCTGCAGAAAATCAGCAGTGTCAGTCCACGGTTTAGCCTCTTTGTGCCCTAATGTCCATAGGTGTGAGGACAATTAATTAGGAAGGGGGAGGGGAGGTGTAAAGGAAACAATGCAGATAAAGCTTATAACAGGTTTCTGTCTCCTGCTAAGAAACTCAAACTGAGTTGTGTCTTGTTGTTTTATTATTATTAGTTTTTAATGGTGAACATAATTATCAAACTGAGTTTTAAAATTAGTGTGAGATGAAATTGGTCTGCACTTTGGAGCCAACTTGCTGAGTGACCCTGAACAAGTCACTTCCCCTCTCTGGGCAGCAATTTCACCATCTTTGACATAGGCTTTTTGGCCAGTTTCTTCCAATTTACCTTATTTTGCATATAGAGGATCACAGTGGGTGCCACACCTGCCATCCTCAGCACTGAGCTCAGTAGTTGGTCCTCAGCAGTCATATGCAAAAATGGTCCTCAGCAGTCATATGCAAAAATGACTTTTCCTTCTTTCCCTTTCTAATTATGACTTCTTAGTAGAGATTTCACCCATCTTTTGATGCTCTACAACTCAGAAAGATAATCCTGAGGCCCTGCGAGAATGTCAGTCATTAAAGCATGTTTAGTGTTCTCTTTAATATGATGGAAAAGCTGAAGACGATCCCCACCTCCCACCCAACAAAAGGCAGAGGGGAGGGGTGTCATGTGTTGAATCTCAGTTTACCAGAAAATTAATTTAGCCTGGATGGTTGTGGTCCATGGAGCCCAATTCTCCTTTTGGGCTTATTATACTGGGTCTCTTCCCTGCCCCAGTTACACCTGGGGCTGCAGGTGCATTGGCGCTGGTGTAGGAGCAGCTCGCCTGGAGGCCCTAGATATGTATCAGTAGAATAAATATGAAATAAATTAGTGTATGCAGACCTGAATTTATAGCATCTCTCCTCAGCTTAAGTGACTGCAGGGCAGTGTTGAGTAAATTATGCATGGACTTAGAAATGCAGGCTCGCATACAGAATCAGCCCTGTTCTTATCATTGTTATTTTTCTCCCTGTGTATTTGGGGGAGGGGGTGTCCTTCAGTGAGAATAACAACAGTAACAGCAGCAGCAGCAAAACCAGATTTTGACATTAAAAACAATCATGGTTAAGGGGGCTTTTGAATTCAGTAGACTAAGTTCCAGTCTTCATCCTCCTGCCTCTGACTCTCACGTAGGCATTCAGTGAGACCTTCAGCGCCCCCTGAGCTTCATTCCCTGATCTGTAAAATTTTAGTATTAATACCTACCTCAATATAATGGTGGTTGTGAAGAGTGCAAAGTAACTGACATTTACTCCTCCCTTAAATTTAAGTAATTTGCCCAAGGTCATACAGTTAGCAATGTAGCTCAAAGGCTCCTTGCTGTGTGACCTTGAACAAGTAACTTAATGTTTCTGTGCCTCTATTTTCCCATCTGTAAAATAAGGATAATAATAGTATGTGTCCGTAGAGTTATTATGAACTAAATGCATCACTATTTGTAAAGTGCTTTATAACAGTGTCCAGCATAGAGTTAGCATTATATGTGTTTGTTAAATAAGATAACTAATAAGTGATGAAACAGATGTTGGCCTCCCCTCGTGCTCATTATGACCTGAGGTGCTGGACCTCTTGGTTTTCAGGTCTGTTCAACTGATGAACTAACCTTTTCTACAGTAAAAGGTCACTGGAAGTCTTAAATAAGAGTGAATGGGCGAAAGTGTTTAGTGAACTGTGGAAGCCTATTCAAATGCTGATAAATAGGACTAAAAGTAAATTAAAATCTAGGTCTCCTAAAACCAACTGAAGTTTCAACACACTTTGAAAATTGTCTATTAAGGATGCAAAAGAAAAGTCACCCACACTTATTAGAAGTACCATAAACAAAACAATGAAACCTATTAGCAGATACTTGTGAGAAGTTGGCTAGAGAAGTGAGATGCCTTGTGAATTAATCAGGGAAAACAAACCCTTGCTTTAGGGGACCTGCTCAACTTGCTCAAACCTCTGTGACCTTTCTAAGAGCTCCCTGAGTAGTAGCAGGGTTTGTAAACCCACTTGCAGCCATGTTGAGCATAGCACTAGCATTTATTAGATACTTTCTGTGTGCCAGTGCTGACCAAAGTGTTTTAAATCCTCATAACAACTCTTCAATAATCTCCATTTAACTGTTAAGAAAACCAAGTACAGTAACTTGCCCGAGATCTCCCAGCTGGTAATTAGGAACACCAGAATTCAAACCCAGGCTACGTGGCTCCAGTTTCAATCCAGACAGATCTTATGTCGTGTCTGGAAGTTGGCCTCTGGTGGCTGTGGCCGTGAGTAAACCACTCAGCTTCTTTGAGTCTGTGTTCTTTCCTTCAGTCAGTTGTGAATGTTGTATCGTTGTGAGAAGTAAGTGAAATTATGCATGTGCAGGAGCCGGTGCACGTATTCACTTAACAAACCTGGTTATATTTCGCCTCACAGATATAAAGTCATCTCATGTATTCATTCCGTTATTGAACTGTGTGGCTTGATTGCTACTCCATCCCCAGCACCCAGACTAGCAGGTCTTCAGCTGTTGAATGGTGCTCCTTAATGAACATGGCTCTTCCCTGTCTGACTTTCCCCAGCCCCATTTCTAGCTCGGCCCCTCTTCCTGAATTAGCTTCAGTTTCTAGAGTTGTGAAAACACTGTCCCCTCTATTTCCCCAGCCCCCTTTTAGATGGCCATATAGTTCATCTTCAACTCTCAGTGTTGACATCACCTTTATTTATTTATTTTTTTACATGGACAGGCACCGGAACTGAACCTGGCGTCACCTTAATAGCAGGTCTTCTTTGAATCCCACAGGGTGCAGGAATAAGATAGCAGTTACCCTGGAGCTGGGTGCTAACACCCCATCAAATGGACCCTATTAAATATTTATTCGGTGTTTATCCAGGGGAAGTAGGGGCATGTATAGAAAGATATTTTTTTCTTATTTTATTTGTTTATCTTTATTTGCATTTCTTCCCATAGGGCCCTCTTACAAGTGATAACCATACTTATATTTTGCCTTGATGTCCTATTTTTCCATTAAAGTCTTGACACCCCTTACAGAGGGAGCCTCTGGCTACCAACCCTGATTGCCTGCTCTTAGGCAGACTAATTCCCACGAATAGTAGTCTCTATCCTCTGGGTCTCACAGTCCGCCTGCTTCCCCCTGAGGTAGCCCCATTGCTTTGTTGACTTGCCTCTTTTCTTGTCTGTCCCCATCACACTGAGAACTGCTCAGAGGCAGGGAACTGTGGTCTTAGTCACTTGTGCGTCCCAGTTGCCATTCCCCATTGCCTGGCCCAAGTACTTCTTCAGAAACATAGTTGTTGAAGTACAGAATGCATCTGCCAGAGATTTGTTGCACCTGCCTTGTGCCCAGTCTCCTTTGAGATACTAAGAATGTGAAGTGTTAACCACAAGCCCTTGCCCATGAGGGGCAAATAGATCACAAGTACAGGTAGCTTGATATTGAAAGAGTGAAAATACCCGAATACTGGAGAGAAGCAGATGAGTTCAAGACAAGTTGGAAAAACCACTGGATACTAAGATGAGGTGTTTTGAAGGAATCTTACAGACCTTGGCAAGTTACAAACCAACCAAGTTTGTCTCTTTTGTGTGTGTGTATGTGTGTGTTTGAAAATGTATACCATGCAGACTTCCAAAGGAATTTGATTTTATTCACATAAATCCAACAAATAATAAAACTGTTAATATAAGATAGGACTGATCTGAAGCTGTTTGTAAGGAGGAAACAGGAAAAAATTGTTTCAGGAGCTTGAAATGGGATAGTTATTGAACTTGAGATAAATTTAGCTCTGTGCTTCTTGGCAACCAAAGTAAACAGAAAAACATAGTGGAATATATAGTTGTCCTTGCCTGAGAAAAGGAAGGTTGCAGGCTTTTTTTGTTTTGCTTTGGTTTTCATGGAGATACACACCTTCCTGACATTATTTGTTAAGGAAGATATTTCTTCTACTGTATATTCCTATAGAGAAGATAGTAATGCCATCAACAGTTTTGAAATTTCAGTGTTTCTCAGCTCATTTAGAGGAGGAAACCGAGACTGTGAGGGGATCTTACAACCAGTTGGGAGATAAAATTGAGGTGGAAGCTAGAAGAATCCTAAACATCTCTGTTCTACATTGAATTAAAATGTATTTGAAAATCTGAGTTCAAAGAACATCTCTGGCCTCAAATTGTCCTTAAAATTTCAGTTTGCTCAAATTTGATGTTTGCTGTCATCTTTATTTGTGATTACAGAAGGGAGAGGAGGTAAATAAATGTGTTTAATAGTTAACCAGAAGCTGCTTGCTTTTGTTGCCAAAAAGGAAGTCTGATCTAGTAATAGAAAACAATGGCCTAGAGAGTGAAGACTGCAATTTTAATTTAGACTGCCAGTAACCAGTTGCAGAGTTGAAGGTGACACATTCATCCAGACTTGTGTTTTGTTGTGGTTTTCTAACTTTCAGGATGGGGCCCTTACCCTAATTTCTCTGCCTTCCTGATGGAGGGGTGTGGATTCTACCTCTGATGGTTAACACAGGATATCTGTACTCCAGGTGTAATAGTTAGGCTCAGGTGTCAGCTTGGCCAGGTGATGGTGCCCAGTTTCATTGCAATGGACTTAAATCATCAGCACGTGAAATTCATCTATGGCTGATTATGTCTGGAGTCAGCTAAGGGGAGTGCCTAATGAATGAGGCTTAAAAGGAGAAGTCAAAAGAGTGAGGAGATCAGCACAGCCCAGAGCTCGGAGCTCGGAGACAGCTGAACCCAGATATTTGTGGATGCAGAAAGGAACCACCCTGGGGAAAGCTGTCTGAACCCAGAAGCCAGGAGAGGAGCCCCACAGATGTCACTCTGTGCCTTCCCAAATTAGTAAATTTATAATGAAATAAATCCCCTTTATAAAGGCCAATCCATATCAGGTGTTTTGCATTCCAACAGCTTAAGCAAACTAAAACACCAGGTTCTTTGCAGACATTATAACCTTGTGCTCTCTGCTGTTTAATGGTTTTCAAAAGCTCAGGTGTAAGAAATATTCATGTACAATTGACTGAAGCATATAAAGTTCATTTATTCCTTTCTTTATCTCTTTATATATATGTATTTCTATGTCTATAGATACACACATATAGAGGCAGATTTGTGATATGTGTATTATAGGAAATTTTTTCACAATGTTTTCATCCATTTCTTTTGATTGGTGTTTTCTTGTGTAGATTCTGTGGAACATTAGTTCCATGAGATGCTCAAAGATTAAAAACAGAAAGGGTGGCAGCCCAGTGGCTCAAATAGGAAAGATCACATTCTGTAACTGCCCCATGGAGGTTCACATGCACCTGAGAATAGTAAAGGCTCTGAGAAGTTCTGCACTAGAGAAACATGTTTCATCAATTCAAAATAGTCCATATTTTCCAAATGTTAACATCTCTGAAATAAAAATGCATCTTACTATCAATGGTTTGATCATTTATTTGGCAGACTTTTCTTTTCTTTTTTTAGTGGTATGTGAAATGTAGTGTTTTTGTGATTATCGAGTCTTAGAGTAGATAAAATATGCTATATAATTTAGCCCAGAGTTTCCCATTGAATTTTCTTTATCTCCTTTTCCTCTCTCTCCCTTTCTTTTCCCTCTTTGCTCCCCTACCCCTCTTCCCTCCCTCGCTTTCTTCTTCTTATGCCCTTGCATACATTACTTTCAAAGTGGCTGTTCCAAATACTAAATTTTGTCCAGACACAGATTCTGAGTGAATCCAAACTCAGACCATCCCGCTGTGGTCAGCCAGAGATCAGCTTTACTCATCTTTATTTGGGCCAATATCAGGACAATCCTTAGGGCCTGCCTGAGAGAGAGTTCTGTGATGTTGGTTATCGGAGTCACCGTGGTTGAGGGTCTCAGCTGCAGGTCACAGAGGGTTGCCACCCTGATGGCCAGGGGGAGGGATTTCTCACAGGTGTCAGGACCAGCAAAACTGAGGAAGAGCATGTTTCTCTCTTGCTTTTGTAATCGGGTGGTTATATTCACCCCTAACATTGGCCCAAAACTATGTGGTGTACAGTCACTCTAGCTACTCCTACTATTAACTTTTCTCTAGTCTTATTTTTTCTTGGATTTGATTCTCTTCCCTATTTTAAAAATCTTTTCTAGTATGCATATGTGTGTGTATATATATATATATATATATATATAATCATGTGTATATATGTGTATAATAAATATAACGTATTTATTCCATAAGCCTTTGAGGAATAACTGGATGTATGAGTGAATATGTGAATACTCTGCTTCAAGACTTTGTGTCCAAGACCATTTCATTCTGAGTCAGTTTCCTCTTTTGGAAATCAAGCAGATTGAAAGGAGTTGCTATGCTGGAATGAAAAGAGCTCTGGCTTGGGTAAGAAGATTCAAGTCAAGGCCCCATCTTTCCCAAACTACACATGGGACCATGGTCAAGAAACTTAAACTTCCCAAGCCTCAAAATTGCTGGTCCTTGGCAGCAATTTTGGAATGAAAGTACCCATCTCTTGATATTGCCATGGGGATTAAATTAAACACATTTTTGGCTAACTAGAGTAAGATTTTATGGTACAATCTCTAAAGTGCCATCTCGGTTCTAGTATTCTCTAAAATGTGGCAGGTGTGTTAAGGGTAACATGTTCATTGCCTTTAGCCAAAATGCCCAGTTTGTATCTTTGTGCTTATTTTGTTTTTCATTTTGGCATATGTATAAATATAGTTTCATGCATTTCTTGGCTCATTTCCTGTGAGCCTACGCGCTTTAGAATCCCTGTAAGAAAATCTCCCAGACGACAGAATGTTCTAAAGGAGCTGTATAATTATGTGGCATGGGACAAAAATAAAACTAAAAGAAGAAAACAACAACCAAACAGACCTTCACATACAGCATCCTGTCCCCTGAGGTAGCTTGGGGGAGAGAGTTGCTCACATTTCAGAACTCAGAGGATCATTTGCCTTTATGAGTCCCTTTTTTTTTAATTCCTGCATCCCAGGCCTTTTCTCTCTCCCTCCTTTCTCTCCTGCTAAAACCCAATCCTTACCAGTACCAGGAAATCACAGGGAGCCTACATTGGGATGATATGGTTAAAATCATATACATACTCACTTTTACGCACACTCATATACCTTAAAATATTATCACACCTTGAAATATTAACTCTTAGATTTAATTCCTAGCCTCACTATTGACTAGGTATATCTTCATGGTGAAGTCACTTAACCCCATGCTAGGGTTGTGCAGTGGTTTCCTATTTCTGCTATAACACATTACCACAAACTTAATGGCTTATAACAATAGAAATTTATTATCTTCCAGTCAATAGGTCAGAATTCCTCCAAAAAGCCTTCCCTTCTGGAGACATCAGGAAAGAATTTGTTCCCTTGCATTGTCCAGTTTCTGAGGCCACCTACGTCCCTTGGCTCATGGACTCTTATGCTGACTTCAAGGCCACAGGCATAGCATCTACAGATCTCTTTCCCTTGTTTCTACCTCTCTCTTTCCCTCGCTCCCTCTTCTCTGCCTCTATTGTCACCTCTCCTTCTCTGAATGTGATATTACTGCCTCCCTCCTATACTCTTATAAGAGCACTTGGATTACACTGGGCCCACCTGTTAACTCAGGGGAATCTTCCCAGCTTAAAAATTTTAATTTAATCACATCTTGCAAAGTCCCATTTGCTAGGTGAGGGAACATATTCACAGGTTTTGGGAATTAGGGTGTGGCCCTCTTTAGGATACCATTATTCTATCTATTACAGGTTGTAATAAGGAGCAAATCAGGGTGTATATTAAAAAAAACATATAACTATAAACCTCCACAAGACTCTGGGATATTAAAGGCAGGAACTGAGCCTTGCATATGCATACACACACACACACGCTGTTTGTCTGTAATAATTTCATCACAATAACTGATGCATTGATTGGCTACTGTGTGCTGGACATTATTTTATCCGTTACATATGTTACCTCACATTCTCACATCAGCTCTGTGATATGGATTATGATTAGCCTCATTTAATAGATTATGAAACTTGAGGCCTACGAAAGTTAACAGACTTGGTTAGCATCATACTGCTGTTACGTGCTACAGTCTCTATTTGCATGCAGGTCTAATTAGCCCCAAAATATGGAGTTGACATCTTGAGTCTCTGTTAAGTAAGGGGGCAAGGAATCTCAGTAATCTCAGTACATTCACCAAAGTAGAAACTATACAAGCTACATTCTCAGACTGGAATTCTGTAATATTAGGATTGATAACAAAAGGGGCTCAAAAAATCCATCTCCTTAGGAATACAAGAACAAAACAAAGCAAGCATCTACATAGCGCTTGCGTAAGAAAAATTAAACTCAATTTGCCACCTCTTTAGAAATGGTCAGTCCTAAGAGGCTGCATATCAAGCACGTGGGATACAGGCAGAGCAGTAGTCAGACCTCCATGGCATTTATTGAGAGGCAAAGAAGATTGAAAGTAAACAAATGAAGCATTCAACTCGAGAAGACAGAAGAAGAATTACAAAACAAAGTCTAATAAAGCAGAAAGAAGGAATTAATAAAAATAACTGAAATAAATGAAGAAGAAAAAGGAATCTCATCAATAAAACTTAAAAGCCTGTTCAAAGGGGAGAGAGAGAGAACACAAAATAAACAAGTTAGGAGTGAGCTGGGGGCATAACCATAGAAACACAGAAGATAAAATAAATCTAGTGAGAATATTATGTACAACTTTATCCTAATATATTTGGAAGTCTTATTTTCTTAGAAAATATAAATTACCAAGGTTGGCTCAAGATACTGTAGGAAATCTAAACAGTCAGATAACACAGAAATAAATGATGACAATGCTAAATATCTGCCACTGGAAATAAGACATTAAATCCAGATTTTATAGTTGAGTTATACCAAATCATCAAGGAATGAGTAACCTCTATCTTATATAAACTGATCCAGATTTTAAAAATGAAAGAGCAATTTTCTAATTTATCCCATATTCCTTGCTTAAATTTTAATACTCAAACAGGACAAATATATGCCCATCCACATAGAAAAATCTGGCAGATCTATTAGAACTGATGTGTTCTTTATTTTGGTAGGATGCAAGATCAAGTTACAAAAATCAGTAGTAGATTTCCTCACTATCAATAGCTAATTATAAAATATTAAGGCCAAAACAGTTCCTATTTTTGAAGTGGGAAAGACTGTAGTAATAGAAGCTATCACTCTATAAGGGCTTTCTGTACTCCACGTATATCTCATTTAATACTTACAGTGGCTCTATGAGGTTGGAACTTCTTACGGTAAACATAGGAAGTACAGAGAAGCTAAGAAGTTTGGCCAAGGTTACGCATCCTTAAGTAGTGTGATCGTTTTTGGCCTCTGCAGTCTAGATGCCAAACACATGCTTGTACCTCTAGAGTCTAGGGCCTCACGTAAATGCATATAAATGATCCCCACAAGATAACGGGCAAGACCTTTACAAAAACAAATATTCTAAAATTTTATTGAAGATTTGAAGGCACACCTGATAAATGAAAATACAAACTATGTTCCTGGGTATAAAAGGCTCCAAGCTGCAAAGTTGCTGTTTACGTCAGGACAAGATAAGCTACATGATGATCACAAATGAAGTCTCTCAAACCAGAAGCTTGCCCAGAAAAGTTTATTTCTCATTCATGCAAAGTCCACCATGAGTCAGGCAGGCCACTTCCATCCTGTAATATGCATTGGGAACACAGAGTCTCCAAGCTTGCCATAGTAGGGGAAGAGGGGGCTTGAAAATCACAGAGGAGGCTTTTTTAAAGGGCTGGCAGTGACTTGTATCACTTTAGCCTGGAATACATTGTTAATAATACAGTCACATCGTACCCCCAGCCTGACAGGAAGATTTAGATGCGTAATCTATATGTCCAAGAAGAGGACGCAGTTTGGGAAACAAGGGCATTGTCTCTGTCTCAGATGACATCAATGTCTAGCACAGAGTAGACCCTCAATGTGTAGTTCTTAAATTTTAAACTCTCCCCTGTTAAGTCTATAGATTCAATGTGATACCAACCAAAATCCCACTAGGATTTTACATGGAATTCAACATGCTGATTCTAAATTTTATCTCATGGGAAAAATTAGTAAGAACAATCCAAGAAATGTTTAAATAAAATATCAGTGGTGGTGATGAGGAGGAAATTTACTTTGCTATAGTCAAAACACACTATAAAGTTATACTAATTAAAATAGCATAGAATTATTACAGAAACAGACAGATGAATAAATAGGAACATATCAAGCCACGTATTCATAAGAATGTAGGCTATGAAAAAGATGGCATTTCAAATTAGTTAATGAAAGGATGGTTTTTGGTTAGACATTTTAAAAAATTAAATTAAAATAACCCCCTCATCATGCACGAAAATCTATTTTATACTTACTAAATAACTGAATATGAAAAAGTATATAAATATATTTTAAAATATATATAGAAGGGTATTCTATCATCTTGTGGTTGTAGTAGCATTCCTACACATTGAACAAAATTCAGAAGCAATGAAGGACCAGTTCAAATAGGTTATACATAAAAGACATCAAAAGCAAAATTTAAATCACGAAATAGAAGAAAAAATCCCAATGTATATGGCAGATGAAGAATAACTATTTAGAAGATATACAGAATATATATAAATCAATAAGGAAAAAAGCAAACATACCTCAATAGAAAAAATAGGCAAAGGTCATGAATGGACAGTCCACCGAAAAAGAAATACAAATGACCATAACATGAAAAGATGCTGAGCCTGGTCAGTAACTGGGGAGATGCAAATTCAAACAAAAACATGTTCCCCCATTCCATATTGGCAATAATGAACATGAAAAATGTGGGGAAGGGCAGTGTGACGGTGGCTCAGTGGCAGAATTCTTGCCTGCCATGCCGGAGACCCGGGTTCGAGTCCCAGTGCCTGCCCATGCACAAAAAAAAAAAAAAAAAAAAAAAAAAAATGGGGAAATGGATTCTTTCATTCATCAATGATAGGATTGTAAACTGATAGAACTTCTAAAGAGGCATTTAGTGTCTATCAAAATGTTAAAACTCATAAAACATTGAATCAGCAATCCCTTTCCCAAAAATCTATTTTATGGAAACATACACATGTACACAATGATATATGTACAGAGATCTTCATTATGGCACCATTCATCATACAAACAGCTATAAACAATTAAAATACTCATCAATAAGAATTAGTTAAAAGCTTTATGGTACATTTATGCTGTGTGATGCCAAATAACCATTAAAAAGACAGATCTAGATGTATACTGGCTTGAAATAATCTCCGAGAAATAGTATTAGGTGTAAATATGTGTCTCACCACAATGTTAGAGTTACAGTTTTGAATACATATGTATTTCACACATACATATACACGCAAATGTATGTGTGAAATACGTATATTTTCAAAACTGTAATACATGCAAATACTTTCAACACATTTAAATACATGCAGATACACACGCATGTGCGCATGCATGTGTATTTGCATGTATCTAAATGTGTTGAAAGAAACTTGGAAATGTGCAGTTAGCAGGGATGACCACTGGGATGGGAACTGCGAGTATGTGTAGAGTGGAAAATGAAGAACGTCACATTTTACTCTATAGACTTTGATAATGTTTAATCATTTACAACAAAAATGTATTTTTTTAATATTATAGAGAAAGCTTAGAAGTGTGTGTGTGTGTGTGTGTGTGTGAGAGAGAGAGAGAGAGAGAGAGAGAGAGAGAGAGAGAGAGAGAGAGAGAGAGAGGGAGGGAAAGAGGGGGAGGGAGAGAGAATATTCTACCCAGTAAACCATTTTCTCTCTGTCTTTGCTGGGACCTTCCTGGGATAAATGGATGGAACTAGGCTTTATTCAGCACTTCCGTATGCACTCACTTCATCTGCATGGGGAGGGAGTTACTTCCATGTAAAGATACTAAGAGAAGCGGAAATAGACTTGACCAATGCACTTTTGCAAATAAGTAGAAGACTAAGGCAGGGCCTCCTTCCATGAGAGTCACTGAGTCCTTTTGCAGGAGCTTGTTAGCAGCAGTGCATCAGTGCAGTGCACCAGGAATCAGGTGGCAGCAAGGAGAGACTGACATGCATCAAATGCTTCATGCATCAGATGTTCCTGCCTTTTCACTAGAGGGATCTTGGGTCATGCTTTCACCTCTGCCTTTCTGCTTCCTGCCATTTTTTGGGGTCCTGTGCCTCTAGCATCAGCTATTTGTTTCTGCAGTCTGGTTATGCTTTTCTTCCCAAACCACCTCACAGAGCCTTTCCCATCTCCCATGTGAGTTCCTGAGTCCCCTTTTGATCAGCTTATTGGAATCTCCACCTCATCCCATGGAGGAAAGGCAAATAAGAGACTGCCTGCTTCATACTCCTTCCAAGCAACACAGCCTCCCAGGGTCATATCATGCACATAGCAGCCACTGGAGTTGAAGGAGACAAGAGTAGAAAAAGATACCTTTGTTGCTAAACAGAACTGAATTTGATTGCCAAATCTGCTACTTTCTCACAGCATGACATGCTTCAATTCTTGGCTCCTCATTTTGCTCATCTGTAAACGTAAATGATGATACTTACCTTTTCATCATGGTTAGAAAATAAATATACAGAGTGCCTAGTGGATAGTATATGCTCAAATAATGGAAAATGCTGCTATTCCTATGACTATCACCACCATCACTGCTACTCTACTATAATTATTTGGTAAAGTAAATTGCAATACTTAACTGTTTTCACAGCCAATGTATTATGTGATCTCATAGAAACCTAGTAAATTAAGGTAGGATAAGAGTGTTTACTCCGTTTTACAGATGAGAAAGCTAGGATTCAAAGAGATTAAGTAACTTGTCCAAGTTCACACAGGTCAAAAGGAGTAAAGGTGACATTTGTACCAGGTCTCTCCAAATGTACAGCCCCTACTCTTGTCTGTCTTATTTATGCAATTGAACTCACTCCCCACTGCCTAGCATAGGACCATGAACTCATAGAATTCCACTTTCTAAACTGATTTTTCCTAGGTCTCTGCTCTCTCTCCCACTCCTGTCCCTCTCTAAGGGATTATTTTCCCACTATAAAATTCCAAAATTGCAAATATTATTTCCACACCCCACTCAGAAGCTGTTTGTTCCTTACAGAAGCCCCTTCCTGCCTCAGACACATGACAGGGGTCCTGGCTGTGAGGACTGGGTGATTAGAGACCAGCAGAGGCTGCTAATGGGACAGAAGCAATGGCTGCTAGTCCATGCACTGTCCATGGTCCTGGAAGGATCAACTGTGCTACAAAACGTTTTAAAACCCTGTTTTTGCTACAGTCTTCTACCTTGGTCACAGATACAGTGGGGATAGATTCTGATTTGAGAAACTAGTTGGTAATTCCCTGTGAATTGTTCTGTCATACGTTTCAAAGTCTGTGTGTGCATATAAAACAGTTCTTTAAATTTACTCTGTGTGTGGATATGCATCCTGGTTTCTCCTTCCACTCCTACAAAATGTCACAAATGACTTTCCTTGAATTTAGCAATATGCAGGATTTATGTGCTTTTCTGTAGACACCTATGCCCTAGATAGACTCCAGCCGGAATAGCTGTCTCCTTTCTTAAATTCTGCCCTGTTTGACAGGTGAGGGAGCCATGGTTTTAGGTCACTGCCAGTGGGAACATCCAAGATGCGGAGATAACTCTCAGTTCTGTTTTGTCCTACAGTTGTGTGGAGGAGTACAAGCTGGCTCCTGATGGAAAATCCTGCCTGATGCTCTCAGATGTCTGCGAGGGCCCCAAATGCCTCAAGCCTGACTCCAAATTTAACGACACCCTCTTTGGAGAGATGCTACATGGTTACAACAACCGGACCCAGCATGTGAACCAAGGCCAAGTCTTCCAGATGACCTTTAGGTATGGGGCAGACACTGTACACTTTTCTATGTCACTGACCCCACATCTGAGCAGGGAGCAGAAAGCAAAGGCACCATGGGGTAGAGGTCTGCAATACTGGCCAGCATCTCCCTGTACTCCTGATGCCTACCCCTTTCCCCTGACCTAGTCCTTATCACCCCCAACTCCTGTTTTCCTGACTCTTTTCCCGTATTTTAAATCCAAGCTTAAATCATCCTAAAAGTACAGTTTAGTGGAACAAAATTTTTAAAATATTCTTTTCAGTCTATTTAAAAAGCAAGTATTCTTTCTTGGCTCTCCAAGCAGTTAAAAAATAAAGACATTTAATGAATAGAAAATAAAGATCCCATCGCCCAGAAATATCCAGAAGTAACATTTTCCTGAACATTTTTAGAACACTTCCCCCTCACTCTATCTGTATGTATGTAGTGTGTGAAGGTGTACGCATACACACACCACATCTCAATGCAGCTGTTTAGAAAATTGCTTTTTTTTATTTTATTCCATCATATGCCAAAGTCCTCTTTCCATGTTAATGAATACTTAGGTACATGAGAAGGTAAAAGACACGACTACTCTCAAATGAAAGGAATAGAGTGGTTATCAGTTGGCCAGGTTATATTACGATTGGATGAAAGTTAAGGGTGAAAAGTTTCCCAGGGACAGTAGAAGAGGTTGAGGTTGATGTGCCTGGAGAGGAGGGTTCTTGGGTGGGATTTGGTCATGTCTCAAAATCTGAAGAAATGTGAAAAGGTTGAGCAAGGAGACTTGTTCCTTGTATAAGATGGGATTCTCTGAAAATAATTGAAAACTGTACTTTTAAATTATTTTGTAAGAAAATGAAATGGGATGCTATTTCTAAGTGGAACTCTCCCTAACATTTGATATGGTGACAGAAGTCAGAACTGGTAAGAAACATCATTATAATAGGCACATTCCCATCCCATGATCTTATTAACAATAGTCGTGATTATTGAAGGAGTGGCAATAATGGCCACCATTTATCAGGAATTACTCTATATCAACCTTTTTAGGAAGCATTTTAAATAATGATAATAATAGCAGCAGACATTAATTCAGCACATACCAAAGGCTCTTCTAAGCACTTTTCATGCATTAACTCACTTAAGCCTCACAATGGCCCTGTATGCCAGGGGCTATTGTCATTCCTTTCTATAGATGAGAAACAGAAATTTTAAGTAAATTTGCCAAGACCATCTTCCAGGAAGTGAGGGAGTCCAAATAAGACCAGTTTAGCTTCATGATTAGAACCCTTTGAGGCACTGTGGACTGTTTTCAAGTTGAAAAGTCAGCACCAGAGAGGTTAAGGGACTTCCTCAGGGTTGTTCCCTGCTGAGAGGCAGATTCAGGACTCAATTATAAGTCTGGCCGGCCCCAAGGTCTTTCTCTAATCAAACATACCCCTTTGTTTCCCATTTTATTGGTACTATTGAGACCTAGAATGGAAGCATGAATTCCATAAAATCACTCATGCATGCTTTTTGAGCACATACCATGCCCCATGTACTGTTCTGGTTTGTGGGTTCTGTTCTGATACAATGTACCATTCTGATATAATCTGGATGAGATAAAAATGGGCTCCAGACCCTGTGGTGCTTAGGGATAGTGACAGGTGGGCTGAGGAGGGAGGGTCTGATGTATTTTCTCTATAAATTGTGGCAGTACTCTGAATTCAAGGTCAAGATTTGCAGGAAAATGATTAATAATAGATCTGATTTAGACCAGAGTAGGGGAGGACATCTATTAGATTAGACAATTAAGGCTTTGGAATCTACTTTTCATAAGAGCTCTTCTTTAATACCTCAAATGTGAATAGGGGTTAGCATTGCAAAGCATTTTGAGCCAAGAAAATAGCAGGTACACATGATCTAAGATGGAAAAGAACTTGGTTGGGTTCAGGAAATGAAGAAGGTCCTGCGTGGTTGAAGCTGAGTAGGTCAGGGAAGAATGCAGGGATATGCAGCAGGAACAAGAGCAGTGGCAGATCGTGGGGGCCTTGCAGACCAACTCTTTGCTCTAGTGGCAATGGGGGAACCTTAAGAGGATTAAAGGAGGGAAGCAGGTTGTGGGGACATGGCATTTTACATCATGGCAGCCCTGTGGAAAATAAATGGGATGGGAGAGAGTGACGTGGGGGAATTGAGTAGAAAGCCAAGGGAGTTTTGGTGGCTTCAACCAGAATGACGGGAACAATACTGGAGAGGAAAGAAGATTTGGGAACCTAGTGGGGAGGTGTAATAGACAAGATTTGTTGTGTGGTTGAAGGAAAGGATAACGGTGTGGGAGAATTCAAGGGTGATCAGAGGATCTGACAGCCACACAGCAATTTAGTGACAGTTAGGCACACCAGTTCCCTGTAAAAGATTCTTTCTGCTCAGATCATCAAGAAAAGCCTGAATGACACAGTGTTGGATGAGCTATGGGAGAACTTTAAGAACAGTCTGGATGAAGTCTAGGTCTCCTTCAGTTTTGAAATTCTATGATGCTACTTTCTATCATTGTGACAGTCTGTGACACCCTGTCTTGAGGATCATGATAGAGAGAATGATGCTGCCTGGAATCTAAAAGAAAAAATAAAGAAATTGTCCCCGCCTCCAAGGAAGGAATTTACAAGCTTACAAGATGACACACACATCTAGGAAATTTAAAAAAAAAAAAAAAGAAAATTTAATTTCCAAAGTAGTCTTCCAAGAAATACCAGTTTCCCAAAGAGTTCCTATGCAAAGCTTTTTGAAAGAAATTAGGAGGTGTTCTAGTTTGCTAGCTGCCAGAATGTAAGATACCAGAAACAGAATGGCTTTTAAAAAGGGGAATTTAATAAGTTGCTAGTTTACAGTTCTAAGGCCAAGAAAATATCCCAGTTAAAGCAAGTCTATAGAAATGCCCAATCAAAAGCATCCATCCAGGGAAAGATACCTTGGTTCAAGAAGGCTGATGAAGTTCAGGATTTCTCTCTCAAGTGAGAAGGCACATAGCAAACACAGTCAGGCTTTCTCTTTCATCTGGAAGAGCACATGGCAAACACAGTGTCATCTGCTAGCTTCTTCTCCTGGTTTCCTGTTTCATGAAACTCCCCAGGAGGCATTTTCCTTCTTCATCTCCAAAGCTCGCTGGCTGGTGGACTCAGCTTCTCGTGGCTATGTCGTTCTGCTTTGCTCTCCCTGAATCTCCTTCATCCTCCAAAATGTTTCCTCTTTTATAGGACTCCAGAAACTTCTCAAGATTCACCCAAATGGGTGGAGACATGCCTCCAGCTAATCCAGTTTAAGCACTCTTGATTAAATCACATCTCCAGGGAGATGATCTGATTACAGTTTCGAACGTACAGTATTGATTAGGGATTACTCTGCCTTTATGAAATGGGGTTTAGATTAAAGCATAGCTTTTCTAGGGGACAGACATCATTTCACACCAGCACAGAAGGGATGATGAAAAGATTTTCAAAGGAAAAGGTTTATGAGCTGGGGTCTGAAGCGATAGTAAAGAACAGCACCTCTTAGGAGGGTAGAAAACTATGAAGACTTTTTCCTTCCAGAAAGGAGCACTCAGACACTCAGATGTATAGATTAACAGGAGGAGGGAGTTAGGAAAACAGATCTCAAGATAGACCTGGCTCCACATCCTCCCACAATATGCCTAGTCCCACAGCCTCATCTTTAACTGGAAGTATTTTTTTTTCACATGCCAGCCACTGTGATAGGCACAGTGCTTGATTTATGAAGTACAATTTCTCACAACATCTATTACTGGCATGTAATAAATTATCTAATTTATTAGTTCCTGTCCTCTTGTGTAAACATTAGCTTGTTCAAAAACGAAGGTTCGCATAGGTAGTAAGATGCTGGATCCTGAAGGGACTTAGGCAGCATGGAATCCTGGGGTCTCATTTTACATAGGGGAAAGGACTGGGCTAAGGTCACAAAGCAAGTCATTCCACTGCAAAGCTAACCCATGGCTCAGATGTCCTGATTGCCCAGTATGGTTGCTCCCATTGCCCACAGGCTGGTCAGTAAGGGAGAGCAGAGCACCTTAAAGATTGGCCTGAGGATGCCCAGGCTCAGAGAGAATTTTAACCCCATTAGAAGTCTTCATTCTGTCTCACTCCGCTCACTGTTCCAACCTCTCAATCT
This sequence comes from Tamandua tetradactyla, assembly GCF_023851605.1. Taxonomy (NCBI): domain Eukaryota; kingdom Metazoa; phylum Chordata; class Mammalia; order Pilosa; family Myrmecophagidae; genus Tamandua; species Tamandua tetradactyla. Next base: position 40,825,638 of record NC_135328.1, read on the forward strand.
TGGAGTGTCTCTGAAGAGCCAGAGTCTGTGTACTATGGAAGGAAGTATAGTGAATAAACCAGTTTTCTGCTTTTTTTTTCTTTTAACAGCATCCTCAAGATTTAAGGAACTCCCCAGACAACCATCCTATTACAGTAGCCCATCTCATCTTAGCTCTCCTCTTTGGCCTCAATTAAATTTTCTTTGCAATTATTCCCATCCCTAGCCCATGTTGCCTTTTGGAAGCTACAGGCTAAGTCAGTTGACTCTCCACTATAGGAAGGTGAGCAGCTTTTGATGAGTCTACACTTATCTCTTTCGAGTCTCTCTTCCTGAGGCCCACACAGAGGGGGAGGCTGAGGTTCCCTGGTCCTCCAGGTTCCAGAAGGCAAGCCTGCAAGATTTTCAGCATCAAAGGCAGTTGTCATTTCTCACCTCCTCCTCCTTCCTTCCTTCCCTCCTTGAAGTAATCTCCGGTCCAGCCCTCAAGAGTAGCCAGCAGGCTCCACCACCAGCCGTTCTGCCATATGCCTCATTTCCTGACAACTGCCTGGCCTGGGATTTCAAAATCTCTACCAGCTAGAGAGTCTCCTGTGTGACCGTGGAAACTCTGCTCCTTTCTCCTCCCCATCCCTCCCCAGATAACACACCCAGCAACCACTGATAAAAAGGAGGTCTGAATTTTCATTTCCTCTCTTGAGTCTCTGAAAGAGCAACCTGGATTTCTGCTTTACAAAAAGCCTTAAATTTTAAACAAAAATCTCTGAATGAGATGAGCACTCAAAGATTAACTAGTTCAGGCATGACCCTTATTGTACAGATAGAGAAACTGATGCTCGCCGTGAGTTGGGTTTTCTCTCAGATTAAAAGTTGAGGTTCCTGACTCCCAAAACAGTGCTCTCCTGATTTATGGTCTGTGATAAGGGATATAGGCAACTTCTTCCTCTCCAATATTAGCATGTGATAAGGACAGCCACCTGCCCCATCCTTGCTCTCAACCCTGGACTGGTCAAGGGTTGTAAGCATCTCCATCCACTCCTCTCCCAGAGATAGGCCCCAGCCCGCACGTGGCTACCTGAGGAAATGGCTTCACATGGCTTAGCCTTCACCCAAGATTCCACGCTGGTTATGTATTTGGCAGCTCCCTGTGGCCAGTCCAGGGTTTGCCCACCATGCTTGAGGGTTAGGTATGATGTGCACTAAGAAACCCACACAGAGGAACAGGGAAAGAGGGAACAAAGAGAAGCATCAGAAACAAATCAGAGACATGGAGAGAGACAAAGATGGAAGAGTCACCAAGGAGAGTGTGAGTAACAGAGGAGGAATGACAGACATGGAAGGAACTTAAAAGAGAGGTGGCAGGCTGAGAAAAGCATTAGATAAAGAGACAAGTGGGGTGAGGCGAGGATTCGGGAAAGGGTGAAAGATGGAAAGTTTGATCAGAGAGAAGTATACAGAGCCCATACCAAAGTCACAAGGGAATTTATTTGTGGGGAAGAATTAAGGGTTGTGTTAAGACTGAGTGGACATGGGGAAGAGCGCTGGATTAGGAATCAGGGTCAAATGGTCATGAATGGACATGGAAGCTTTCAGTAAAGTGTCAAGTTCTGAGAAAATGTGAAAAGTCGATGATCTCATTTTGGAATTTCCCTTAAACTCAGAACTAGGTCACACTTTGCTGTTTCCGATCCCTCTGGGTGCCCTGTGTTAGTCTTAATGACCCATGCAGGGTCACAGTCAGAATCCCCTTCTCTTAGAACTTGATCATTGTGAGAATTTTCAAAGACTGTTGAAGTGAGATAAACTCAAACTGGTGGTATTTGATTTTTTTTTTTCTCTTCTCCCTCTTCCATCCCTCTTCCATCCTCACACATACTGCTTTATTGCTATAAAGAGAAAAGATGAACTTTGGATATTGATTGCTGGGATTTAGGTAACCATCAGTCCAGAACTATTATTGAGCCTGGAATCTCAGGAATGGCCGTGAGGAGAGGCTGCATGGAAGTGGGGACTGAGTGAATTACACTGGTGGATTTTGCCAAGACCTCTTGAAAAATAAGACAGTTCTGCCAGCAGCAGGTGTTTGCTAACAGACCTTCAAGAATGACCTGCAAAGACAGTGAGGATCTCATGAGAGGTTTACTAGGAAGACACTTTGCAATCTGATTTGCTTCTCAGATGTGCACATTGTACAGCATAAAGAGGACAGTTTTGGGAAAGATGTGGGATTTCAGGATATGGCACCCCCAACCCACCCCTAATGAAACAGAAGGGCTTACTTTAAGGATTTGAAGAAAGCTGACCTTCCTTAGTGGTGCCTTCTTCACCAGCTGAGGATACTGAGCCAGATCTTATTAAGTGGCCTTGAAAACTGCCCTGGTATTTTTTGTAGTTCCTTCCTGGGAGATGGTTAATTATACATGTTTCTTCTATATTCCACCCACCTACCGACCCTTTCCCTTTTACCCCCTTCTTCCACATAAGTTTTTTTTTGCACTTATATGGTATATGAGTATATTCATCTTCAGTAGATGAAAATGTTTTGTTGTTTTTGCATTCCTCCCCAAACTCATCTCTTAACTGGAGCCAGATTTATCCTCCCAACTCCCTCCGAAACAAGAAATACGTTTTTGGTGAACATAATACTATGGTGAAATGCCCAGGTAGGGACAGCAATGCAGCCCTTTGTGCTTTAATTGTCTCTGAGAGGTGGGCAGCCAAGGCAGCGGTGTGGAAAGGGTAGCAGTTGAAGTTCTCCCTGCTGCAGTGTTTATTCCAGCCTTGTGCTGTATCCACTGTGCCCAACAGGACTCCTCTTTGTTTCTGTCTGAATAGCCTATAGTGAAATTCATCTAATTGGGAATGTGGGACTTCCATGCTCCTGTGTGCTGTGTAGAATTTTGATAATAGGTCTGGGCCCACATCCAAAAGTTCCAGTGGTGTGTTAATCTCCTATCTCTGGGGTGATATATAAAATATTTAACAATTAGCATAGACATGGTATTGACCAGTTGGAAAGAATGTCATCCAAAGAGAATGAAACCCAACCAGTAGGCCCTACTAGGCTCAATATCAGTTTTGTTTACCTCCTACCTTTCCTGATTCCTTTCGCTTATTATTACCTCATCACATCCTCTGGTCCATTTCCCCAGTATCCTTAAGAATGACTGATATTGGCAGACTATTTTCCTTTGCTTCCCCAAACCTGTCTTTGAGGTCATAGACAGATCTTTCTACTTTTACATAGTTGGAAAGAGCCAGATGACTATCATACATTTTTACATGAGAAAAATGAAACTCAGAGACCTGGCATCACATCCGAGGTCACAAAGCTGGTAAGTGATGGAGCCAGGATTCAAGTCCTGCCCTCCTAACCACTCTGCAGCCCTTAGATTACATGTGGGCACATGCACATGTGCATCCATATGGTCTCAAACCATAGGATCGTCAGGAATTAAAAAAATAGCTCATCATCATTAGTTTTATATGCAAAAACCCTAGTTAAGGGTAGGAATTTTCCCTGCCTTTCCCTCTGCTCATAGTCAAAACTGAATACACATGAATTATACAAGTGCTTCTTAAACTCTAATGTACATACAAATCACCAGGGAGTCCTAAAATTCAGATTCTGATTCGGAGAGCTGGGTCAAGCCTGTGACACTGCATTTCAGATGAGCTCCGGGGAGATGTGGATGCTGCTGACCCCAGGATGAGGCTTTGAGTAGCAATGTAGTAAAGTGAATTTTCTGCTAAATGTGAACTGTAGCTACTTGGATTATGTCTGAGAGGGGGAGAAGGATGGTTGCCCCTTCTTTGGCCTGTTTGAAAGCAGGAACCAAGTTCCCAGACCAGTGGCCCCAGGGAGCTCTGGAGGCCCAAAGGCATTTCCCTCCCATACTTCTCTCCAGAGCATCTAAGTGCCTCCTTTTGCATCAGCCAGTCCTGTATCCAACAGGCCCCTCTTGCATAATGTAGCACACATTATGCTCTGCATCCCTTATTTGCCCTGATGGGGTTGGGGTTGCTCAGAGCATCAGTGCCATTGGGGGAGGCACTTAGGTGAGCCCAGCTCCTGACTGTGGTGTTCCAAAGCCACAGTTGGGTGCCCAGAACAGAGCCTCTTCTCCGGGCCCATGCTGCAGTTCCAGCCACCATGGGATGCAGCAGAAAGCTACCTGCCAGCAGCAAGCTGGGCTGCGGTCTGCTTCTGGTCAAAAGTGAATAAAGGACAGAAACATCCAGTAAGGAGAGGACATTGGCCCAGGTGAGGCCTTATTATTCTTAAGCACTGACACAAAGATCTCACACCATCAACCCTCATTAGTTTAACCGAGATCAGAAAGAAAGTAGTAAAATTAAGACTTAGTGAAAGATGCTTTTTATTTTTTCATGCAGAGCAGGGAATTGCAATCCATTTTTTATCAAGGTCTGTCTAATCTTTTCCCCTAATTATAGTAAGAGAGGGAAGAAAAATAGCCACTTTATTTTTGTTTTAATTTTATTCTTGATGTTCACATCTCTAAATATCACAAACAAAATCACTATATGCAAACAAATAATACATAGCATATATTCGAAAGTTCTCAAACTAACCTAAAAATGTGTCTCTTGTTTGCAAAAGGTGCTAACAACAAAATTAGTGCAGTCCATTTCAGTTCTCTTTGACAGCACCCCCCCCCCCGCCTTGTTTTGGTTTGCTTTTAATTTTCTGGCTTCAAAATCCCTGACTCAGTTCTTTTTCTGGGAGGAGGGAACACATCTGAATCACCAAGACATCTGAAGCAGAGACAAGTTTTAAAGAACCACAATTTCATTACACATAAATGCAGGCAGTAACTCAAACTGGGGTAAGTGTTCAGAAGGAAGAGTCCACAGGAAAGCCACCGAACAGATAAGGATATATTGTAATTAGCACAGCAATTGTAATTAGCAGAGCAATTGTAATTAGCACAGTGATTGTTTGTTCATCATGGGTGCTTCTAAAGTGACTCAAGGCAGTTTGTTCTCTTAAGTATCTTCTACCATTTCCCTGTGATCTTGTTTATTCTGCTAATGTACTAATGTGCTTAGCAATCTCTTTTATAAGTAAACACTCTAAAGGTATAAACCAACCCAGCCCCTGGGTAAGCATTTTGCATCCTTAATTAATGGAGTCCACAGCACTGAAATTTTACTATATTTGCTTTATGCTGAAGCGACATTGGTATATTACTCTATAGAAATCATATCTCAGAAGTCGTTTGTTATTGTTATACTAATTACAGGAGGTAGTGGAATGGTGAAAGGACTGCAGTTGAGTTCAGAGGTTCCAGTCCAGGCTTTACTATTTGTTTGCACTTGTGTTTTAACACATTTTTATTTAGCAACTCTAGTTTACTGGGCCTGCGTTAAGCATTGGAGAGGAAAGGATGAAGACAACAGTCTAGGTCCCAACAGAAGTGGACTACTGAGCAAGAGCACAATGTGTGGTGCTGCATGCCAGGATGGAGCTCAGCGAGTTGAGGGAGCAGAGTGGAGACACCTGGCACAGCCTCGATGTGGGTGAGCAGCAGAGCAGACTTGCTGGAAGAGGTGCTAACTGACACTTGAAGGACATGAGTAACAGTTAGCTATGGGGGGGGGAGAATGTTCTAGCTGGTGAAAGCGCAGATTATAGAGGTGAATGTCAAGATGACTGATGGATAGAGCCAGAGGAAGGTGGGATTGTAAAGGTAAGCCAGGGTGAAGGACCAGTAGGCAATCAGGAAGGGTATTTAAGTACCAAAGTGGTAGGATCATGAGAAGATACAGTTTGCCCATCACTAAGTTGGAGAACATGATACCTACCTCATGGGAGAATTATGGGGGTGATGGCGGAGGTGATGGGGAAAATCACCTTAAAATGCTTTGTAAAGTCTAAAGACATAAACAAATGTTAGCAACATTTTCCTAACATTAATCTGAGGCTCTATGAGATATAACTTACTCCAAAATTCTGTGTTGCAGTGCTTATCCTGTCATGCTCAAAAAGATCATGCTCGATGCAAATTCACCAGCAATACTTTCTTTGTATTCCTTCCAGAAAAATCAGAACGTTCGTGTATTCTAAATCACATTAATAAGCCTACGCATGTATATCAAGAAAATTAATTTTGAGGGAAATATTTCCATTTCAGGGAAATGCCCTGATTAGGAATGTATTTAGCAGCAATTCTAATGAAAGATATGTTCAGAGTTCATTGGGTGTGAATTAATACAGGAAGCTCCAAGGGCAGTAGCTGGGGGGCTATGTAACATCACCACCAAATAATCACTATTAATGATAATATAGCAGAACACCTCAAAGGTGCCTTTTAAGAGTAGAAAATGAGAATTTATTTTTATGTCTTGTAAGAGTTTCAGAGGAGCTTATTAAGTGGGCAGTTAGTTAATTAACAGACACCAGCCAGGAGCCAAAGCTGCAGGTATTTGAATTGCCCAATCCTGGTCAATTCAGCATGCACCTAATGACTTTGAGAAAACCTTCAGCCAGGAGGTTTCCACCACAGAGTATGTGATCTAGAAGGTACTTCAATTTGCTTTGGATGCTTTGTAGACTAGGAGAAAAGAAATAGGATAAAGGGATTGGTTTTTCTTGGCATCCCATAGTTCAGAGAATTGAAATTACTCCAAGAGGTAGCAGGATACTCCTCCAAGGTTCTGTTAATTCCCCAACTATTTCTTAGGTGGCAATGAGGACACAGCCACAGGGTATGTTCAAGCCCAGAGGCCATATAGCAGTATTTGCAAAGAAGGTAGAACCATAGCTTGAAAATTAAACTAAATTGCAGTTAAATTTTCCTTCAGTCTTGTGATTTAACCAACATGATATATTTATCAAGTGCTTATTACGTGCCAGGTTCTAGAGATACAAGCCAAGCAAGATTCCCAAAGTTTAATGTTGGTATCAAGGGGAAGATAATATACTTTTTGTGGTATTATCTAAGTCAATGTTTGTTAATTTTTTTCCCCCACCAGCAACCCCCTAAGGAGATAAAATGAATTAAGGTTGAATTCTTGCCAGTCAGAGATATTAAATATTAAGGAATATGATTTTGTGGGGGTGGCCTTTGGAGGCCATTGTTATGTCTCAGACATTGTTATGTCTGAGATTTGTCTGCCCCCTTGGGGTGATGTTGCCTCTACTGAGAAAGCATGCAGGATCTAAGTGGAAGTAAACATGCCATTTTATAGACAAGGAGACTAAGGCTGTAAGAAGTTCAATGGGTGCCTGCAGTCACTCAGCCAGAGTCAGAGGCTTGTTACCTACGCCTGTGGGAGACTTCGATGACCTCTGCACCACAGTACCCTTTGTACACCCCACCCAGAGATCCAGCAGGTGCTTGGAAACATCCTGGCTGAGAACAGCCCCCACTTTGGCTCAGTGCTTGAAACTGATAGCAGGTGTTTCCTGCCTGGGGATTAAGGCCTCACTGTACAGAGCAGATGCTTCTTTGTTCTTTCTCCTTCCCAAGTGGGGACTCCCCACCAAAGGCAGGCATATTTATAAAATAATAAAGTTTTCATTTTAAAGCACTTTGAGATTTATAGAAAAATTGCAGAGATAGGACAGGGAATTCCACATATCCTACACCCAGATTCCCCTAATATTTTGCATTAGTTTTGTACAGTTGTTATAGTTAATGAACCAACATTGTTATAAGCTCAAGTCCATACTTTATTCAGATCTCCTTACTTTTTACTTACTGTTATTTTAAAATCCAAGGTATGTAGTTGCCTGTCTCCTTAGACGCGTCTTGGCTGTGAGAATTTGGTAGGCTTATTTAATTGATATATTATAGGTATGACCATCACAAAGTTCAAAAATAAAAAATATGAAAGATATCTGTGCTGGCTTGAAAATATTATGTACCCCAGAAAAGCCATGTTTTAATCCTGGTCCAATTTTGTGGGGGCAGCTGTCTCTTTTAATCCTGATTCAATACTGTAGGTTGGAAGTTTTTATTAGATTATCTCCACAAACATGTGACATACCCAGTTGTGGGTGTGACCTTTCGATTAGACAGAGATATAACTCCACCCATTCCAGATGGATCTTGATTAGTTTAATGGAATCCTTTGAAAGAGGAAACATTTTGGAGCAAGTCATAAATGACAGAAACAACAGAGCCTGCAGAGAACCAGTAGGAACTGCAGAGCTGATGCAGATGCTGACACTTAGAAAACAGAGACACAGGTGTTTGGAGATGCTTGGAGTCCAGCAGATATTGCCATGAGATGTTAAGCAGACCAGAACCTGGAGAGAGCCAAGGGAAGCTAAGAGATGAAAGCCAGCCTCAGAGAAGCAAAATGAGGAACCCCCATAGGAACAGAGGCTGATAGCAATGAAGCCCAGGAGCAAGGGGCCAGCGATGCCAACATGTGACTTCCCAGCTTGTTCCTGACCCATCGGCCTTCCTTGAATTAAGGTATCTTTCCCTGGGTGACTTAGTTTGGACAATTTTACAGGCATAGGATGTAAACTTGTAACTTATTAAATTCCCCTTTTTAAAAGCTGTTCCAGTTCTGGTATATTGCATTCTATCAGCTTGCAAACTAATATAACATCCAATGAGGAGTGCCACTACTTTCCCTTGTAACTATCTATTCCTTTACCCCTACCTCCTCCCTTTATTCATTTCTTGCATACATTTCCAGTGTTTCTTTATATAAATACAAGCAAATAAAATTAAATGTTATTAGCCTCCCCTTCTTAGACAAAAGATGCATAAAAATATCTTGTGTTGAGTTTTTTTTTTTCAGCCTAATGATATCGCCTAAAAATTTTTCCATAGATGTATGACTTTTTAACATTAACACAGAGAATATTCAGACTCAGGGGCTTGGGGTCTCATCAGTTAATATCATGCCACCATGGAAAGAGTAAGGGCTCCCGGGAGGCAGAGGGACCTGAGTTTAGGAGGTAGTAGACTCTACCAGTTGGGCAATTGGACATCACACAGGTGATCTCACCTCCTTAAGCCTCCATCTCCACATCTGTAAAATAAGGGTAATTACCTCTATATGCTGCTGTAGGGACCCCTGAGATGAGAAATGTAAGGAGCCTAACACCAGGAAATGTAGAGTAGCGGTAACAATATGAACAACAATAAATATAAGTAAACATACAACACTTACCCTGCGCCAGGCCCTGTTCTAAGTACCTGTTCTAGTTTACTAGCTGCTGGAATGCAACACACCAGAGATGGGATTGGCTTTCAATAAATGGGGATTTATTTAGTCAATGTATAGTTCTTCAGAGAAAAGGCAGCTAACTTTCAACCGAGGTTCTTTCTTACGTGGGAAGGCACAGGGCGCTCTCCGCTGGCCTTCTCTCCAGGCCTCTGTGTTCCAACAACTTTCCCTGGGGTGATTCCTTTCTGCATCTCCAAAGGCCTGGGCTGAGCTGCGAGTGCTGAGATGAGGTATGCTGAGCTGCTTGGGCTGTGCTACGTTGAGCTCACTCATTTAAGCACCAGCCAATTAAATCAAACATCATTCATTGCAGCAGGCACGCCTCCTAGCCAACTGCAGATGTAATGAGCAACAGATGAGATTCACGTACCATCGGCTCATGCCCACAGCAACAGAACTAAGCACCTTCACCTGGCCAAGTTGACACCTGAACCTAACTACCACAGTACCTTACATCCATTCAGTTGGAAATCTTTGTTGAGTACCTGTTATCTACCACTAGGTAGGAAACTGGGGATACACAAAATACCATTATAGGAAGCTGAGGGCACACACAGAATTCCTTCTCTCACGGGCTGTATTCTTGTGTGGGGGACAGACATCGAGCAGAGCATTACAGGCTATGTGAGTTGTGCAGTAACAGGAAAGGAGGAAAGTGGGGTGAGTTTAGGAAGTGCTGGGCAGGGGGTTCATATTTTATACACACTACACAGAGAAGATGCCTTGTTAAGAAGACATTTGTGCAAAGACATAACAAAATCGGAGAGTGAGGCCTGCAGGTATCAGGGAGGATCCTCCAGGTAGAGAGTACAGCGTGTTCAAAGGCCCCTGGAATGGTCTATGAACAAAAAGGAGCCCACATGTATATAGCATAATGGAGGGGGAGGAGAGAAGTAGGAGAAAAGGTTACAAATGAAAGGGTAATGAGTGGGGGAGGGGGGAAGTTGGGCAATTAATGTAGAGCCTTGTGAGTCCCTGTAAGGACTTTGGATTTTGTTCCCAGTGAAAAGGAAAGAAGCCAGTGCAACTTCAATGCAAACTTGAGATCTTTTAGAATATAGGTGAAGGAAGAGAAGTGAGAGGGGATGGGATCAGGAAGGAGTAGAAAGAGAAGAGGGGAGTATGACCCTAAGCCCTGGGATCCCATGTTTAGAGGTCAAAGAGTTGGGGGGGGCCCCCGGCAAAGGAGACCGAGAAGGCGCTCCCAGTGACACAAGCGTATCTGGAGCAGCTTCACATGTTGAAATGCTTCAGTCCTTACAACTGTGATCAGAGGCACTGTTAACAGCAGCACACACACACACCCAGTTGGAACAGAGGATGCCACTGAGGCACCAAGTTGTTAAATAATTTGTCTACCTCATTCGGCTATAAACTGCTGGTGCCAGGATTTGAATTTAGGCAATTTGGCTCCAAACCTACAGTCATACACCTTTGCTTGCCTCTCTTCCAACCACACAGTCATATTCTCTGCTTCATTGCTTCCACTATGTTAGTTTGAGGGAGTGAAGGATCAGGGCAGTAGGGGAATGGGAGAAAGTTATGAAAACATGTCCCTGTTAAAAGTTAGTCAGCAATGCAGGATGTGGTGTGTGTACAATGTTTCACCAAATTCCCTTAGTCAATAAATCAATACTGTTGAATAATATTAATAATGATGATAACAATTGCTGTTTACTGAGCATATTTCATGAGCCAGTCACTCTGCACAGTGCTTCAAATGCTGTTTTTTCTTTAATCCTAACAACAAACTTATAGAGAGCAGTCGATGTTATATCCATTTTGCATGTGAAGATATTGAGGTTTAAAGAGCTGAAAAAGTGGTGGTGAGGATTTGCTCTGTTCCACCAATGGTGAATGGCTGAATTGGTCAGGAGGAACAGGAGGCATGGGCAAGGGTGACATAGGCTTCAGATTAAGTAGATCTGGGGTCAGATCCTAGCTCACTGCAATATGATCTTGATCATTTATCCACCCAATAACAATTGTATCAGTAAAAAGAACAATTGAAAAACCCTATTTTAGTCCTCACTTTTATTTTTCCACTGAAATACTTGTGAAAACCTAAGCTAAATCGTGTTTGTGCAATTCTGTATTGAAGGTCTACCTTTACTGTTGAACTGGGTCAAGGAACAACTTTGTTCACACTGAAAATTCCTAAGGCCTAGCAGTGTCTGCACAGCTAAGGGCTCAATAAATGCTAGTTGAAAGTTAGAACTGAATATTAAAAAAAAAAAAAAAAAGCTCTGGATAAAGTATGTGATATTTTGTTGGTCAAAGAAGCGTCCATGCCCCTGATGGACTGGACATCTCCTCTCATCATAGTCCATCCTGTCTTCCCAGTGTCCTGTCTAGTTTAGCATTTATTCAGGATGAAAATGGCCCATTTTAGATGATAAAATCTATCACTTGAGCTCAAAGACTAACAAAAGAAAGATGCTTATTCAAGGGAAATTTAATGAAGTGACCCTGTAGGGTGATGTATGGACATTCGAGTGATATGGGAACAACAGAGGGGCCCATGTGCTTTCTCAGGAAGCAGTGTCTAAGCTGAGGTATGAAGGGTTAGTAAGCGATTATTAGGTAAAGGGAACGAGGAGTGCAGACTGTGGGAAAGCAAGGGTGCGGGTGAGCTGATGAGAGCTGCCACAAAGAACACGTGGCTCTAAATGCTGATTTGTTGGAATTCACCATTATGGATTCTCATTCCAAATATAAAGGCAATTCCAGTCAGTGTTCAGAATGGGGAAAGTATATGGGGATCTCTTTCTTGGCCTTTGTTTGCTCAGTTGATCCCTAAAGGGGAGAAGCAATCTCTGACCAACTTTGACACACCACCTTGGGTGCCAACGCTCAGGAAGGTAGAAGGAGAATGGAAGTTTGTGAAACCTGTACTTCTGGGTTGGCCGAAGGGACCCATCTCAGAGGTATGAAAAAAGGCAGAGAGAAGAACGCCTGTTTCCCCAAAATTAGCTGCTCTTGAAAAGACAGAGGGTAAGCTTTTGTTCTGACGAAGTTATGTTAATATTGTCAAGTTGGTGCATTGGGTCGCTGAACTGGTACTTGGGGACTGTCACAATATTGATGGGGAGTTTGGCAAGTTAATTTCAAATCTGTCACTTCACTCTTCTACAACTCTTGCTCCTTAATAAAACTCCACAGTGATTGTGGGCTCAGCTGACAGCTGGGGAGTGATCTTTGTGTCTGAAACTGGCATAGAATGATTCTTTCTCCTCCCTGCCCTCTCCTTTTCTCCCTTCACAAAATCCTCCGTTTTACAACCTGAAGTGAAAAATCTCTTTCTTCACTAAAGAGATCCCTATGTGGAGGGCAGCCTAGGGGGCTGGAAAGAGAGTAGGTTTTGCAGTTAGACCAATCGGTTTGAATGCTGACCGCCACCAACTAGCTGGGTGACCTTGTGAAAGCTGCCTGGAGTATCTGATCCTCTGTTTTATCTGGTTGTTGTGATATAACATAAAACATGGCAAAGCACCTGCTGAACCCTGGGCATTCACACATGCCATGTCTCTCTTCTTTCAACAATGTGCAGGACATGGACTGCTAGTATTTGGCGTTGAATTCAAATGATGAATTTGAATTATGATTGAATTCATTTTTCCCTGTATTTGAAACTGCACTTTACTCACCAACTTTGACTTGGTTTCTCTTTCTGGCTGTCAAAGTCACCCCTTCCTAACACCAACTGGTACTAGAAGCAGGTGGACAGTCCTGCTCAGCTGGACTGCTTCTCCTTCCTTCCTAAGAAGTGCAGCTCTGGGCAGTGTATGAATCCATTTTTGGAACACTCAACTTTCATTCTGCAGACATCAATTTAGCAACTATATTATGGCAGTCCCTGTGCTAAATCCTAGTAGTTATAGAAGTAAATAAAACAGCTTAGAGTTTTGGTGGGGCAATAGAATTGAAGACAACCAAAGGAAGGAATGGAAGAAACCTACACTGATGGACTTGCTGGTCTTTTACTCATGAGATCTTCAGATGCTCAGTTTAGGATTCAATCCTAAGCCCCTCTTTATTTCCAGCTTTCTCTCTCTCCCCTTGAGACATGGACACCTTAATAGAAAGTAGTTATTGTTTCTACTTCTACACTTCTCAATTGCTTCTCACATCTTTTCAATTTTATTTCTCCCATATCACTCCCCTGAAATGCTAAAGTCTAAACTAAGATCACCAATGATATTACCAATGAATTTATAGTATAGTGTTTAAAAGCTTGGCGAGTAAAATCAGACTGCCTGGACTCAAGTCTCAACCACATCTATTTACTAAGTAAAGTCTGTTTTATCATCTAGCAAAGTAGGGTTGGAGGTGGTTGTGCTTTTTAACTAGATAGTGCATGCAAAGTAAAGTAGTGGGCACGTAGTAAACATTCAGTTACTACTGTTATTTGTTTTTCTTTCTCAACCACATCTATTTACTAAGTAAAGTCTGTTTTATCATCTAGCAAAGTAGGGTTGGAGGTGGTGGTGCTTTTTAACTAGATAGTGCATGCAAAGTAAAGTAGTGGGCACGTAGTAAACATTCAGTTACTACTGTTATTTGTTTTTCTTTCAAACCTCTTGCCCTCCTCTGCTTTTCCCTGACAAGATAACATTTGCAATTATTTGTTCACTTTGTCTTCTTGACTGGTTTGTGAACTCAAGAGCAGAGGCCACATCTTAAATGAGCAAGACAGAACCTGACCCAGTGAGCATTTGTAGTTGTTCAGTAGGTAGATGAATGGATGAATGTGTGAATGAGAGAACTGATATGTGAAAATTGGTGTGTACTACTTAGTGGGAGTGTATATGGGAGAATGAATCCATGAATGGATAATTCTAAGAATGGATTAGTGAAGATGAAGGAATGAATTGTGGAATAGATAGCATGACTATAGACAGGAGTTATTGAGGGAATGAAAAGATAAATGAATGATTAAATTAATTAATGACCTCAACTGGCCATGAAGGAGCCTAGACCTGAAATTTGTCAAGAAGAACCATAAAAGGCACGTAGCTTCAGGAAAAATGTATATTCCTTTGGGAAAATGGGCAAAAGAGGCTGGAAAATGAGCAACACTGGTGATGTTTTTTCTGAAGTTTGGGGAAACATTAATTAATGACTAGTGTTTGCTTTTGCACTAGGCACGGTGGGGGACACAAGGTGAAAGGTCAGGGAATGCTACAGAAAACACGAAAAGTAGGTAGGCCTGGCACACATAGGGAGAGTGGTAAGAATTAACTGAGGCTGGGAAATTATGTGGAATGGGGTCCTGTTTGAGACAAGGTTCTTCAATACCAAGCTTTAAAGTGTAATTGGTTTTTCAGTGTTTAATAGTAACAATCAAAACAATAATTAGCCATTTCATTTCTACTGCACCTAACAGTGCACAGTAGTCTCTCTTTGCTTTCTCCCTCCTGAGCTTTCCAAATGCCTCAAGAGGTGGCTGGATAGGAAACCTTACTACTTCCATTTGCAATTGTTCAGATCTAGACTTCATCTGTGCTCATATAAAGGAGTCTAGAGGAATGACCACCTATGCACCTAGGAATTGCATACCTATGGTGAGGTATTTAGAGCAGAGGGTTTTACTTTATTTTTAAGTTTGATCATAGAGTGATTCCAGGGCTCTGAGCTAATAAAGTTAGTAGAAGTCATGCTGCATCTAGAGAAAAGCCTCACCAACAGTGGGGTATATTGGGCTCAGCCTGTGCTAGTCATTAAGGTGGAGAGAGATTAGTCAGAGCTGTATCCTGTGAAAACTTTTATCCTAAGTCTCTCTGTGCAAAAAAATGTTGAACAACATCACAAAGCATGCCTTCAGCAGTAGTTTTTGAGAGGTTCCCCAAGTATTTTCTTGTAGACATTTTTATGACACTCAAATAAGAGTTTGGGCATTAAAAAATAACAATCAAGTAATAATAATTACAATAGTATTATTTTGCAAGTGAGCAAACTGAGGCTTGAAAGGGTTAAAGAAATTGCCCCAATTATAAAGCTAATAAAAGGAGGGCAAGGCCAGATTTTGAAGTCAGACATTCCAAATGAGGTCCTTTCTACAACTCTTTTTTTTTCATTCTTAAACAGTTTTATTTGCACATCATACAGTCCAACCTAAGTAAAAAATCAGTGGTTCTTGGATAATCACATAACTATGGCTTCACCACCACAGTCTATTTGAGGACATTTCCTTTCCTTCTGCAAAGAATCACATACCCCTTCCCCATACCCCCCACTTATTTACATTTAGTGTTGGCATATTGCCTTTTTTACATTCAGTGAGAGTGTATTATATTACTGTGTTTGTGTTGACTGTATTTTTTCCTGTATACCATCCTTTTCAAAACCTTGCAATATTGACATTCATTTGTTCTCCTTCATGCAAAAACGTACTTATATTTATACATTTAACCACTGTCACTGTCCCCTCTAGGCATCCCTAAATTGTACATTCTTAGTCTTTATCCTCTATCTTTCCTTCTGGTGTCATACATGCCCCAGCCTTTCTCCCTTAGCTATAGTCACACTCAGCTTCATTCGGTGTGCTTCTATTATTGTGACCTACAGCTCAATTTTTAACTTTGTTCTGTGATGGTGCCTCTCCTTTTGGTTTGCAGGGAAGACATTTGATTGTGGTACTGTCTTTCTCGATTTCTCATATGCCAGCATCATGGCCTGGGCATTTGCTGCTCAAGTCCTGGTGACCAGCAGCATGGACAACACCTGGAACTTATTAGAAATGCAGAATCCCACTCCCTCTCTCCCCAGAAGGTCCACTCAATCAGAATCTGCATTTTTAACAAGGCCCCCAGGTGATTCATATGCAAACGATGCACGGGAAAAATGCATCAGTGTGGTCTCTGAACCAGGAGCATCTGCATCACTTACGAATTCGAAAGAGATGCACATTCTCAGGCCCCACTCCAGACCTGCTCTGAGGGGTGGCAGAGGCAATCTGTGCCTTAGCAGACCCTCCCCTCCCCTCCCCCAGTTCTGATGCGCACCAAAGTTTGAGATCCCCACTGGCCAAAGAGACACGTGCTCAGATATTAGAATCAGGCACACCTGGCCCATCTATGTAACGTTTGGTAAGCCACCCACTCTCTGACCACCAGATCCTCATAAGCAACAATGATGATGGTGATGATAACAGTGATACATGATGTCAGTGGTGCTGCTCACCCAATAGAGTGGTTGTGATAATCACATACTTGTAAAAGTCCCTTCCCTCTTGCTGCCCAGGATCCTCGTCTGCCTTACAGATGTCTCCATTCTCTTTCTGTGGTCCCAAGGACACCATTCTCCAGACCACAGGCAGGGGCGAGAATGTCCTTGGCTCCTGGCCTTTGGAGCTGCACCATGGACCAGCATCTGACGGCTTTGTCCTTCAACCAGATTCAGTAATACTAACCCACATGATACAGCACGAATCAGAGGCAGTTTGAATTAATTTGGCAGGTGGAACATCATACACAGCACTATTCAGTATTTCGCTGGAGCTCACATCCATAGCCTTTACTACATCTCCTTCATCTACTAATTTGGTAATTTTGTCAGAAAAAGCTATCAAGTTGTCCAGGATGATTTGTTCTGCATGAACCTCCAGTGCTTCTTATCATTCACTATTCTATTATCTGCTGAATGCTTACAGATTTTTGGTGGGCACATTTGTCCAATTATTTTACTAAATATTGACACCGGACTTATGGGATAGTGATTTTCAGGATTACCTCTCATTAACCTCCTTAGATGACCAGATCTGCCTGTGGTCAGTTTTACTGCCACCACTCCCTGAGTGTGCTATCTCTTGCTCAGACCCATTGATTCCTAGTGGGGGATTTTCAGCATTTTTTAGACTTGGATAGCAACAGTATCCTCTGTCCTCCAAACCCCAATAACCAAAGTCATTTTGCATACTGAATCATGGAAAATGAGACGTGGAAATTGCCATAGAGAGGAGACATATTTTGGGGAAAAAGAGCACAGGCTTCAAGCCCAGACACCCTTTTATTTGCAGTCCTGACCTCTGCACTCGTATGTTCTGTGACCTGGGGCCTCTCAGCCTCACTTTCTATTTCTTCTGCAGAATGGGACTGGGTAAGCCTCAAGTGGGATTTCTGAAAGGATGAAATAAGCAAATGTTTTCAGCACTTTGGCTGGCAGGAAACCCATGCCCTGTGATGGCCATCCCCTTCCACTGCACCTTCCCTAACCGCCCTCCTTTCCTAGGAGAGAGAATAAATGTAAGTAGAAGATACATGGAAGGTTGCAGTGTGTGATTCCTGCACACCTCAGGTCTTCCAATTTCCTTGTTAAGTGTAAATCACTAGTCCTTCCTTTGACTCCTCCTTGTGAATTATATAGAGGTGGATGCAGTCCCCTGCCAGGACCACAGTCTGTCCAGCAGAGCCTGGATTTCGGTCCCAACTCATCCCTCATCTAGGGCCCCCCATGCGGAGAACAACCCACACAATTGCATGCTGAGAGAGACCCCGCATCTTCCCCTCTGCCATTGAAAATGAGATTTTAAAGCTTCTTCCAGCCCTGGGATTCTCTGCTGTGGCCCCCTTCTTTGTGATGTCAGAGGCAAAAGTGCCTGAAGTCCTGGCTTATTTTGCCTTTGCTCTTTTAGGTAAAGACACCTCGTGGAGGCCAGGTGACAGGTCTATGAGGGTATTGCGCACATCTGCTATAGCAAAGCAAATGTAAAGGATGTGTCCACATTAAATTAATTTCATTGATTTTTTTTTCTTCTTCTTCTCCTTTGAAACCTCAGAGTGTGGAGGATATGAATGGGCTGTTGATTATCCTCTGCTGAGGGACTCAGCACATCCTGCCATCTCTGGGGCCCAGGGCTCCTTGTTTACATATCATCCTTCAGAGCCGGATAACAGATAGTGCTCCTTTCCAGCCCGAGTCTCATTCCATTCCCTTTTATTATCTCTCCCCACAATTCTATTACCTGCTCACAGTCTCAGTGACTCAGCCACAGTGGCTGCAGTAATGATGGCTTTTAGAGCTCAGCTAATGACGCAGGCACCGAGGTGTCTCCAGACCCAACAGCCGGCTGAATCTCAATTTAGCAGGATTTGAGACCACGGCATTATGCATTATGCATGAGTGCGTGCCTGCATGTGTATGTGGGTGCGTGTGGGTTTGTTGGAGGGAGAGTAGGGGGTGGACATTTATACCCAAGACCCTGAATATTGGCAGTCACGGTAAGGAGAATGAAATGTCTGATTGTGCAAAGCATTTCTGGGGAGATCAGTAGGAGGGGAGGGAAGGATGTGTTGATAAATGTGAACGAACTACCAGCCTTCTCTCATCCCAAGGATATTTCCTGCTCCTAGGAGGGCAGTTTAGCAGATTGGTTAAGAGCAGTGTTCTGGAGTGAGATAGCCAGCGATCAGATCCTACTGCAGCCAGCTGGGTTACTTTGGCATATAATTAAGATGAGTTTCCTTATCTGCACAATGGGGTCATACTCTGCGGAGAGTATTAAATGCAGTAATGCAAGAAATACTCTTAGCACTGTGCCTAGAAGGTGCTCAACAAATGTTGGCTATTATGATTATCATTCTGTGCCAGAAGGAAGTTCCTATCCCCAGATCTCATACGCATGCATCCCGCCTATAAAGATGCAGGACACCTCCTCCTTCACCCTGATGATGATAACTTGGCCACTCTGCAGAAGAGAGCACTCTAGAAACAATGGATATAGAGTCTTGTCCCTGTGTGCTACAAAGTCATGGAGTAACTTGGGCAAGCCCCTTCCTGACTCTAGTCCCCAGCTTCTCATCCATAAATGAGGGGTAGGTGTAGGTCAGACTGCGATCCTTGGAGGGGCATGGGGTCCTAGAGTCTTGGAATTGGGGCTAGAGAGTTCTATGCTAATATCTGTTTCATATGTAGGAGCTCCGAGATTCCACTACAAATAAGGAAAAGATGAGAAAAACACTGGTCTAGCAGGTCACTGTCATGCTTATAGTTTTGAAGGCCTGCGGTTTTACAGCTTCTGGTGGAAGGAGCCAGACAAGCAGAGAGGAGAATATTCTCTCAAACTGTAAATGATGGTTATTTCTTGGAAATCCTGGGGATGGAAGGCTGGTTTAAGGACAAGGCATAGCTTGACAGTGTAGGGACACCCTAGTTTTATCTAGCCTAGAAATCTAATTTTGTCAGGGATTGGGGGTGAGAGTGGGAGGCTTCACAGTTGGGTAGAGCTGGTTCAATTGTAGGCTCTTCCCATAATTTTCTCGGTGATGTTGAGTAAGATTCTTAGCCTGACTGACCTGAGTTTTCTGATCTGCAAAATGGGAATGATGGCTCCTATTGTAAGGAGTGATGGAAATAATAAATGTGATTATGAATACGACATTGTAGTGCCTGATATTTGGTATATACAATTAAAAATTTTTTTTAAATTAAAAAAGTTGTAGGTTTACATAGAAGTTGTAAAAAAATACGTTTCTTTATACCCCCTAATGTTGAAACTTTGCATTGGTGTGGTACCTTTGTTAAAATTAATGAAAGGGGGCGGGCCACGGTGGCTCAGCAGGCAAGGATGCTTGCCTGCCATGCCAGAGGACCTGGGTTTGATTCCCGATGCCTGCCCATGTTAAAAAAATAAATAAATAATGAAAGGATATTAAAATATTATTGTTAACTATAGTCCATAGTTTATATTAGTTGTATTTTCCCCGTTTATCACTCTATTCTTTTTTTTAGTTTAGCTTTTTTTATTAATTAAAAAAATTAACTAACACAACATTTAGAAATCATTCTATTCTACATATACAATCAGTAATTCTTAATCTCATCACATAGATGCATATTCATCGTTTCTTAGTACATTTGCATCAATTTAGAAAAAGAAATAGAAAGACAACAGAAAAAAATAAAACGATAATAGAGAGAAAAAAATAAATAAATAAAAAAAGAAAAAAGAAAAAAAAAACTATACCTCAGATGCAGCTTCATTCAGTGTTTTAACATAATTACATTACAATTAGGTATTATTGTGCTGTCCATTTCTGAGTTTTTGTATCCAGTCTTGTTGCACAGTCTGTATCCCTTCAGCTCCAATTACCCATTATCTTACCCTATTTCTATCTCCTGATGGTCTCTGTTACCAATGCCATATTCCAAGTTTATTCCCTAATGTCGGTTCACATCAGTGGGACCATACAGTATTTGTCCTTTAGTTTTTGGCTAGTCTCACTCAGCATAATGTTCTCTAGGTCCATCCATGTTATTACATGCTTCATAAGTTTATTCTGTCTTAAAGCTGCATAATATTCCATCGTATGTATATACCACAGTTTGTTTAGCCACTCGTCTGTTGATGGACATTTTGGCTGTTTCCATCTCTTTGCAATTGTAAATAATGCTGCTATAAACATTGGTGTGCTAATGTCCGTTTGTGTCTTTGCCCTTAAGTCCTCTGAGTAGATACCTAGCAATGGTATTGCTGGGTCGTATGGCAATTCTATATTCAGCTTTTTGAGGAACCGCCAAACTGCCTTCCACAGTGGTTGCACCATTTGACATTCCCACCAACAGAGGATAAGTGTGCCTCTTTCTCCACATCCTCTCCAGCACTTGTCATTTTTTGTTTTGTTGATATTGGCCATTCTGGTGGGTGTGAGATGATATCTCCTTGTGGTTTTGATTTGCATTTCTCTAATGGCCAGGGACATTGAGCATCTCTTCATGTGCCTTTTGGCCATCTGCATTTCCTCTTCTGAGAGGTGTCTGTTCAAGCCTTTTTCCCATTTTGTAATTGGATTGGCTGTCTTTTTGTTGTTGAGTTGAACCATCTCTTTATAAATTCTGGATACTAGACCTTTATCTGATATGTCGTTTCCAAATATTGTCTCCCATTGTGTAGGCTGTCTTTCTACTTTCTTGATGAAGTTCTTTGATGCACAAAACGGTTTAATTTTGAGGAGCTCCCATTTATTTATTTCTTTCTTCAGTGCTCTTGCTTTAGGTTTTAAGGTCCATAAAACTGCCTCCAATTGTAAGATTCATAAGATATCTCCCTACATTTTCCTCTAACTGTTTTATGGTCTTAGACCTAATGTTTAGATCTTTGATCCGTTTTGAGTTAACTTTTGTATAGGGTGTGAGATACGGGTCCTCTTTCATTCTTTTGCATATGGATATCCAGTTCTCTAGGCACCATTTATTGAAGAGACTGTTCTGTCCCAGGCATCACTCTATTCTTAACACCTTGTAATAGTGACATACATTTGTTATAATTCATGAAAAAAAACATTCTTATATTTTTACTGTTAACCATAGAATCATCCACAACCGAGTTCAGTATGTTATATGGTCCCATGTTTTATCTCCTAATTTTCCTTCTAGTAACATATGTCCCCAAATGTCCCATTTTAACCAGATTCACTAACATAATTCAGCACTGTTAATTATACTCACAATAATGTGCTACCATCACCACTATCCATGTGCAAACATTTGTGTCAACTTAAATAGAAATTCTGAACAAATTAAACACCAGCTTCCCTTTCTATACCCCCATTCTATCCCCTGGCAACCTGTATTCTAGATTCTAACTCCATGACTTTGCTTTTTATAATTAGTTCCTATTAGCGAGATCATAACATATGTATTTATGCTTTTGTGTCTGGCTTATTTCACACAACATAAAACACTCAGGGTTCATCCATGTTGCATGCGTTGTGATTTCATTCCTTCTTACAGCTGAATAATATTCCATCATATGTGTAAATCACATTTTGTTTATCCATTCATTGGTTGATAGGCACTTGCTGGTTCTGTCTTTTGGCAATTGTGAATAATGCTGCTATGGAGACTAGTGTGCAAGTGTCAATTCACATTCCTACTTTCAGTTCTTCTGGGTATATACCTAGTAATCAGGTTGCCAGATCATATGGAAATTCTCTATTTAACTACTTAAGAAACTGCCAAACTGTCTTCCACAGCAACTGCAGTATTTTACTTTCTCACCATCAGTGAATGAGTGTTTCTCTTTCTGCCTATCCTTTCCAACAGTTGCAGTTTTGTTTTTTGTTTTTTTTTAGTAATGGCCATTCTAGTAGATGTGAAATGATATCTTATTTTCGTTTTGATTTGAATTTCCCTGATAGGAATTGATTTCAAGCATCTTTTCATGTGCTTTTTTAGTCATTTATATTTCCTATTTGAAAAAATGTCTATTCAAATTTTTTGCCTATTTTTTTTTAATTTGGTTGTCCATCTTTATTGTTGAGTTGTAGGATTTCTTTATATAATCTGTATTTTAAACACTTATCAGATATGTGGTTTTCAAATATTTTCTCCCATTGAGTAGTTTGCCTTTTCATTTTCGTGGCAAAGTCCTTTGAAGACGAAAGTTTTCAGTTTTGAGGAGATCTATTTTTGTTGTTGTTGCTTGTGCTTTCTGTGTAAAATCTAAGAAACCATTGCCTACCACAAGATCTTGAAGATACTTCTCTACATTTTCTTCTAGAAATTTTGTGGTCCTGGCTCTTATATTTAGGTCTTCAATCCATTTTGAGTTAATTTTTGTATAGGATGTGAGTATAGGGGTCCTCTTTAATCTTTTGCATGTGGATCTCCAGTTTTTCCTGCGCCATTTATGGAAGAGACTGTTCTGCCCCAATTGAATGGACTTGACAGACTTGTTAAATATCAGTTGGCTGTAGATATGAGGGTCTACTTCTGAACTCTCAGTTTGATTCCATTGGTCAATGTGTCTATCTTTATGCCACTGCCATGCTGTTTTGACCATGGTAGTTTTGCTTTAAAATCAAGAAGTGTGAGTCCTCCAACTTCATTATTCTTTTTCAATATGTTTTTGGCTGTTTAGAGCCCCTTATGCTTCTGAAGAAATTTGATAATTGGCTTTTCCATTTCTTCAAAGTAGGTTGTTGGAATTTTTATTGGGATTGTTGAACCTGTAAATCAATTTGGGTAGAATTGATGTATTAATGATGTTTAGTCATCCAATCCATGAACCCAGGATGTCTTTTCATATGTTTAGGTCTTCTTTGATTTTTTTGAAAGCAATGTTTTGTAATTTTCCATGAACTAGTCCTTTATATCCTTGGTTAAATTATTCCTAGATATTTTATTATTGTAGTTGCTATTGTAAATTGAATTTTTAAATTTATTTCCTCCTCAGATTAGTGTATAGAAACAAGACTGATTTTAGCATGTTGATCTTGTATCCTGCCACTTTGCTGAACTCATTTATTAGCTCTGGAAACTATGTTGTAGATTTTGGGGGACTTTCTATGTATAGGATCATGTCATCTGCATAAAGGGAAAAGTAAAACATTCCTTTCCAATTTAGATGTCTCATTTCTTTTTCTTGCCTAAATGCTCTGGCTAGAACTTTTAGCACAATATTGAATAAGAGTGGTGACAGTGGGCATCCTTGTCTTTGTCTAGATCTTTGAGGGGAAGTTTTCAGTCTTTCACCATTGAGTACAATTTTAGCTCTGGGTTTTTTCATTTATCCTCTTTATCATGTTGAGGGAGTTTCCTTCTATTCCTATCCTTCAAAGTGTTTTTATCAAGAAAGGATGCTGGATTTTGTCAAACCTATCCTTCAAAGTGTTTTTATCAAGAAAGGATGCTGGATTTTGTCAAATGCCTTGCCTGCATCAATTGAGATAATCATGTGGCTTTCCCCTTCAATTTGTTAATGTACTGTTTTACATTAAATGATTTTCTTGTGTTGAATCACCCTTGAATACCGGAGATAAAGCCCACATGATCATAGTGTAGAATTCTGTTAATGTGTGCTGTTAAATTTGATTTACAAATATTTTGTCAAGGATATTTGTGTCTATATTCTTTAGACATATTGTTCTGTAATTTTATTTTCTTGCAGTATCTTTATCTGGCTTTGTTATTTTGGTGATGTTGGCTTCATAGAATGAGTTAGACAGTGTTTCCTTCTCTTCAATTTTTTGGAAGAGCTTGAGCAGATTGGTGTTACTTTTTCTTGGAATAATTGGTAGAATTCCCCTTTGAAGCCATCTGGTCCTGAGCTTTACTTTATTGGGAGGTTTTTGATGACTGATCCATTTTCTTTGCTTGTGATTGGTTTGTTGACATCTTCTATTTCTTCTAGAGTCAGTGTGGGTTTGTGTATTTCTAGGAATTTGTCCATTTCATATATGTTGTATAATTTGTTGGCATACAGTTATTTACGGTGTCCTCTTATGAGCCTTTTTATTTCTGCAGGGTCAGTAGTAATGACCCTTCCTCCCAATTCTGGTTTCATTTATTTGCATCTCCTCTCTTCTTTGTCAGTATAGCTAGGGTTTGTCAATTTTATTGATCTTCAATTTTACTTAACCAATTTGTTTGTTTATTATCTCTATTTTTTTATTATTATTATTCTCAATTTATTTTTACCCTAATTTTTCCTTCTGCTTGCTTTGAGATTAGTTTGCAGTTCTTTTTCTTGTTCCTCTAGGTGTGCAGTAAGGTCTTTGAAATTAGCTCTTTCTTCCTTTTTTTTAAGATTTTTTTTTGCATGGTCAGGCACCAGGATGTGAACCCAGGCCTCTGGCATGGCAGGTGAGAACTCTGTCACTGTACCAACGTGGCCCTCTTTCTTCCTTTTTAATGCAGGCATTTAGGGCTATACACTTTCCTTCTCAGCACTGCCTTATTTGTTTCTCATAAATTTTGATATGTTATGTTCTTGTTTTTATCTTGAGATATGCACTGATTTCTGTTGCAATTTATTCTTTGATCCACTGATCGTTTTGAGTGTTTGAAATTAGTTGTCCTGTCCTCTAGTTCACTTATTCTTTCTTCTGCCTCTTCAAATCTGCTGTTTTGTGTCTCCAGTATATTTTTTATTTGTTCTACAGAATCTTTAATCTCTGTGGTATTTACTATTTTACTATTTATTCTTTCAAATTCCTCTTTATGCTCTTTTAGAGTCTTCTTGATCTCCTTAGTGTGATTAGCTGTCTCATTAATTTTATTTAGTAGGGTTTTATGGACATATTTGATTAGTTGTTCCAATATCGGTGTCTCTGGTATTTTAATTTAATTGTTAGGCTGGGCTATATCTGTCTGCAACATGATATGCTTAGTGATCTTCTGCTGTCTTCATGGCATGTAAATATCTTGATTAGTTTACTTTGGAAATTGATTTCCTTCAGTACTCTAAAGTCTTGTATTTGCGGGATGGATGTGGAGCAGGATACAGACCATGAGGCGGGACACACTGGTGAGGTGATGCATTGCAGTACAACTATAGGCATAGGTTGGGGAGGCTATGCTGGTGCCTGTGAACATGGGCACCCAGCAACAGGGAGAATGTGGCTGTGCAGGTGCACAGGTTGGGGGTGTGTGCAGGTCTAGGGTGTAGGGCCCTTTGTGTGCATGTGCTAAACTTGGCCATGGGTCAGCATTGCACCTGTGTGGACTGGGGGCGGATGTGGCCCTGTGCACAGATCAGCACTTGCCCAGATATAGGGGGTGTGACTGGGGGTGTGCGCATGTGCAAATCTGGATGTGCCATAAACTGAAGTACATGTGTGAAGAGCTCGGGGGCTGGGGCAGGGGAGGTGCCTGACTGTATGGGCTGGGGGAAGGTGTAGCCTTGGTATGGAGGTAAGCAACCACAGCCTTTACACACTGGTGATGGACTGCAGGGGACAGGGGGTGGGGGAGGAATGTGGGTCTTGGGAGGGGCAGGGCAAGGCTATACCTGCACAGGAAAAGTGGGTTGGGCTGGAACAGGCATATGCATGCTTGGGGTGGCAGTGGGGTGGGTACATCCATGGGGAGTTGGCAGGGCAGGGGTGCTAGGAATGTGGGGAGGGGGCGCAGGTGACAGGTTTCAGGTGTGTGGGGTATGGGGTGAGTTGTGAGACACGGGTTGTGAGGCTGTGCTGGTGAGGGTAGCACACTCAAATAACATGGTTTGGCTTACTTCCTAGTCCATCTCCCCATCTGTGCATTCCTGAGAACTCTGGGCTTCCGCGTTAGGCTGTTTGCACCAGCCGGATAGTCTCCAGTTCTCTGCTTCTCAGTTCCTCAGCTTTTGCAACCAAGGTCTCCCTGTTGATCCATTGATTGTTTAAGAGTGTGTTGTTTAACTTCCATATATTTGTGAATTTTCCAGTTTTCTTCTAGTTTTTGATTTCCAGCTTCATTCCATTATGGTCAGAGAAAATGCTTTGTATTATTTCAGTCTTTTTAAATTCATCAATATTTTTTTTGTGACCCAACACGTGATCTATCCTAGAGAATGATCTATGAGCACCAGAGAAGAATGTATGTCCTGCTAGGGTACATTGGGGTACCTTGCTCTGTATATATCTGTTATGTATAAGTCATTTATCTTATTATTCAAGTTCTTTGTTTACTTATTCATTCTCTGTCTAGATGTTCTGTTTATTTATGAGAGTGATGTATTGAAGTCTCCAACTATTATTGTAGAGATGTCTGTTTCTCCCATAAGTTTTGCTGGTATTTGCCATATGTTTTTTGGGGCACCATGGTTAGGTGCATAAATATTTATGGTTGTTATTTCTTCTTGGTGGATTGCCCGTTTTATTAATATGAATGTCTTTCTTCGCTCTTAAAACAATTTTGCATTTAAAGTCTATTTTTTTCCAATATTAGTATAGCTACCCCAGCTTTCTTTTGTTTACTGTTTGCATGAAATATCTTTTTCCAAACTTTCACTTTCAACCTAGTTATATTTTTGGGTCTAAGTTTGTTTGTAGACAGCGTATAGATGGATCATGCTTTTATATCAGTTCTGCCAATCTGTGTGTTTTGATTGAGGAGTTTAATCCATTTATATTTAATATTATTATAAAGGCAGTGCTTACTTCAACTATTATATCCTTTGGTTTTTATATGTCGTATCTTATTTTTGTCTCTCTTTTGACCCTTTCAGTTACCCTACTGATAATCTTCATGTCTACACTCTAATCCATACCCCTCTCTCCTGTCTTTTCCTTTCAACCTGCAGAACTCTCACTAGTATTTCTTGTAGGGCAAGTCTCTTATTGACAAACTCTCAGTTTTTGTTTATCTGTGAGTTTTTTTCTATACTCCTTTCATTTTTCAAGGACACTTTTGCCAGATAAAGTTTTTTTGACTGGCAGTTCTTCTCTTTCAATACCTTAAATATATCATACCACTGACTTTTTGCCTCCTTTCTGATGAGAGATTTAGTCTTATTGCATTTCTCTTGTGTGTGAAAAATCACTTTTCTCTTGCTGCTTGCAGGAATCTCTCTTTATCTGTGGCATTTGACATTCTGATTAGTATTTAGCTAAATCTGCTCTATTCTCAGAATAGGTCTATTAGGACTTATTCTCATTTATTTATTTCAGTTCCAAGAATCTTGGAGGTGCTTCTTTGAGATGTTTGTTTTTCTTTCACAAGAGTTGGGAAATTTTTGGCTGTTATTTCCTCAAAAATTCTGTCTTTCCCTTTTCCCTTCTCTTCTCCTGGGACACCCATGATACATATGTTTGTGTGCTTTATGCTGCCATTCATATTCCTGAGACCCTGCTCAAATTTTTTTCAATCTTTCATCTGCTTGTTCTTCTGTCTATACAATTTTGATTTTCCTATCTTCTACTTCATTGATTCTTTCTTCTACCTTTTCAGATCTACTGTTGTATGCCTCTAGTGTATTCTTAATCTCTTCTATTGTGCCTTTCATTCCCACATTTTTGTTATGTTTCTTTTCATATTTTCAATTTTTTCTTTCTATTCACCCAGTGTCTTCTTAATAATTTTATATCCTTAGCTGTATTTTCCTTCTTCGCCTTGAATTGATTTAGGAGACTTATTTGAACACATTTTGTGTCTTCTCTGAAGTTGTGATTTGTTCCTTTGACTAGACCATGTTCTTTTTCTTAGTTGGGCTTGTAATATTTTGCTGATGTCTAGGCATCTGATTATCTTGATGAGTTTATTCTGAAGTTCAGTTTCTCTCTCTTGTCTAGGGTTTTATTGTTGATTGGCTTTATGTTAAGGCTCCTGTTTGTTGCTTGGATCAATTTATTCTAAACCTTTAGGATTGCCCACTTTTAAATGATCAGATTTTTTTCAGCTTTTCTTCATCTGATTCTTGCCCTTAATATGTGGTACAGTTTTTAAGATTGCACTGTTTGTGCAATTGTTTCACCCCCAGGAGAAATCTTCCAAAATCTTCAGTTCCTCCTCCAAGAATTTTGATCTGTGTTTTGTTCGTTTGTTTGTTTGGTTTTTTGTCTGTATAGCTTTTCTTTATACTCCTTTCATGCCTCTAGCTGCTTTTACCTGGAGGGCAAATTCTGGGAGGAGGGCCACTTCCAAGAGTACCTTCCCAGTTCAGTATTTCCCACCCAAAACAGGGCTAAGGACCCATGAAAGGGGTGCAGACCAGCTTTAAAGAACCTTGGAAAGAGGTGAGAAAATACACCAAAAAGGCTTTTTGACCGCTCCCTGAAGCTGCGCTTTCCTGGCTTGCCCAGCAGATGGCACCCTTCAGCACACTGTTCCCTTCAGCTCTAAGGAGGTATTATATCTGCGAACTTACTTCTGCTGGCCCAGCCCCTGTTGGGGGCAGAATTGAAACAATAGCCCCAGTAGTCCCTGTCCAGGGCAAGCTAAGTCAGCAGCTCAGAGCTGGGACTCAACAGCCCAAATTCACCAATTTAAAGCCATGATCAGTAAGCAGCTGTACCCCCATCCCCTTTCTTAGGAAAAGGATGTTTACTTCTCTCTGCATCTTTAGCAGCCAGCCAGGGACTGGATCCTGAGGCAGTCCACCTTAAGAGTGGGGATGAGTGCTGGCAGCCACCAGAGAGCAAGATACTCACAGTTTTTTTGTTTTTTAAAATATTTTTATCGACACGTCTTTGTACACATACTGTCCATACATGGTGTATAATCAATGACTCACAGTATCATCACATAGTTGTATATTCATCACCATGATCATTTTCTATAACATTTACTCACTGTTCTTAACCTCAGTTTCTTAGCTTCTTCCTCCTTCTCTTCCCTCAATGCTGTACAGTGCTCACCTGGCCTCCAGAGTCACAAAACACTTGTTTCAGGCAGTTCCTGCCTGTCTGCTAGTTGTTTTTTGGAGGAGGAGTGAGTCCTGGAGCAACCTCCCCTGGCTGTCTTTCCCAGTAGTCAGGGCATGTTTTATTTTCCTCTCTCCCTCACCTGAATTCTTAGTTCTGTGTTTATTCTGACTCTTCTATGCTTGTCCTTGAGTGCAGTGCCCCTTGTGAAAGAGGTCCCTGTCAATAAGCCGTCAGACCTTCTCTGTAGTCCCTGCTCTCCATCTATGACCTCCACACTCACCTACAGCATTTTCTCCCCAGAATCTACAGAACTCTGGGGAAAATTCTTAGTAGGAACATAAGCTCCAGGCAGGAGACTTCCAGGAAGGGAAAAGCTTACCTCTGGCAGGTTGAGGAGTTCAAGACAGGCTCCCAAGGGCATTAAAAGTATATCTGGGCCCAGGTCTGTGCAGTGAGAACCTGGTATTTTCCAAAGGCTAAAGGCCCAGCTATGTGACAAAAATTTAGAGATCGAGTTCTAGCTCCTAGACGGAAAGCAGTAAGGACCAAAAGAATATGACTTGCTGGGCACATTGTCAAGATAGTTATTTGGGAAAATAGGTTGGAGGCCCAGCTCCAGAACAGGTTCCTAGGATGAGAATCAAACAGTCAGCCAGCCTACATTTTTCCCCTTCCATTCTTATCTTTATTTTTCTCTCCCTTCTCCTTTTATCCTTACTGCTTCTAGGAAAGCCTCATGTTTGTGGGTAAGATGGGTCTATAAAGAAATGATGACTGTATCACTCTATGAGTGCTTTAATGGACTTGAATACAGAGTGCTAACCTAAAGCTAAGTGCCTTGAGATCCAACCTTGGGGTTCTTAAATTTCCTCTGAAGAACCAGGTCCCCAGTGACTGCAGCTAAAATGAGGCTGTTGGCCAGAGTCATATGTCTCTGTGGTAGGTGGAAAGAGAGCTAGGGAGATGGTGGCTGAGGGGAAGAGCAGTGCTAGGAATGGGGTTGAACGTTTTAACCAATAATCAACCTCGGCTGACACAGTCTTCTAAAAAGTGGCTCCCACTGACAGTGCTCTAATTGCTAACTCATGGACTCAATTAGACAAGTAGTTTTTGATCTGACAGCTGTTTCTTAGCTCATAGCCACCTGAAATCTAGTCTTTGGGTTTGCAGTCCTCTAATTGCATTCTTTATCACCTTCCCAAGGCCTGATGAGAAACGTAGAAGCACGATGTCTCTGAGAAAGTGCAGTATTTCAGAATGTAATGGCATGGACACCAAACATACACAGTGGAGCCTGAAGCTTTCAGGTTGATAGCCATAAACAAAAATGTCGGTAGCCATGAGTACCTGGAACGTTAGCTGTGGTGCAGAGCCTCCACCACTCATATGACTTAGCCCTTCCCTGTCTGTCTGCAAGACTGATAGCTGGCCTCCTGGCCTTGAACTTTTCTAAATGAAGGCAACCATATTCCAGCGAAGCATGACTACCACCTCTGTCTGTTGTCCTACATGGAACCTGAAACTTGACCCTATACATCTTCAATCAACCAGTCAGTCCTTGGGGGGACGACCTGCCCTTAAAATGAAGAATATCTATTTCCCCCTTATTTTCTCTCAAAACTTAATGGAAATGAGGCAAGTAATTTCAGATAATGTGTTTCCCAAGGCAGTACACATGGCGATGGCTTAGATTCATCCATTCATTTTGTTATGAGCCCCTACTGTGTGCCAGACTCTAGATAATGCATTAGAGTTAAGGACATTAATCAGAGGCTGTCCCTGAGCCCTTGGAACTCATGGGCCGATTAGGAAAGATATAAGCATAAACTAAATATAGTACTCTGTGATAAGTATTACAATATTAACTATCACTTATTATGTGCCTAGCACTGAGTCAAGTACTTTATGTGGATCAGCTCATTCCTTCTTAACAGCAACCCTAAGAAGTAGGTATTCATTATCCCCATTCCTATAGCTAGGAAAACAGAGACATAGAGAGGTCATGAGAAAAAAGCAGTAAATCCCTGAACCAGGTCTTCTCTAGTCTGACGAAAGCCCATTGGCCCATGTTCTCAGTCTTTGTGCTCAGCTTCTTTTAAGAAGAGCAAGATTCAGAGGTATGTCTGATCTAGACTGGGCCCCTTGGTAACGTTTCTAGGAAGAGGTGATGTCTAAGTTGAATTTTGTTTTGTTTTCTTTTTTTTATTGTGAAATGCAACATATATGTGGAAAAGCTATAATTTCAAAGTACTTTGTAACAAGCAGTTATAGAACAGGTTTCAGAGTTTGGTTTGGGTTAGAGTTACAATTTTAGGTTTTTCCTTCTAGCTGCTCCAAGACACTGGAAACTAAAATAAATATTAATATATTGATTCAGTAGTCATACTCATTTGTTAAATCCTTTCTTCTCTGTTATAACTCCTCCTGCTTCTTTGCTCTTTCCCCCAGTCTTGAGGATGTTTTGGATTATGCCCATTCTAACTTTTTCATATTGGAAAGGGCTGTCGATAATCTGGAATGAGGGGTGGGGAGTAGAGCTAATTGATGTTCTGGACAGGTTGACCTCTCTGGGTTTCAAGACTTATCAGGCCTGGGAACTCATCTGAAAGTTGTAGATTTCTAGAAAATAATCATAGTGCATGAAGCTCTTGTAGACTCTCAGAGCCCTAGGTGTTCTTTAGGGTTGGCAAGAATGGTTTTGTTTGGAGTTTGGCAAGCCACGGTGAATAATATCTAGTTGAAGCTTGTGTAAGAGTAGCCTCCAGAATAGCCTGTTGACTCTATTTGAGCTCTCTCCGCTGTTAATACCTTATTTTGTTTCAATTCTTTCCCCCATTTGGTCAGGCAGGCATTGCTTAGCCCATGGTGCCAGAGCCATGCTCATCCCTCACATACGTATCCCACGTTGCCAGGGAGACTTTCATCCCTGGATGTTATACCCACATAGCAGAATGGGTAATGATTTCACTTGCAGACTCAGGCTTAGAGAGAGAGAAAGGCCACATCTGAGCAACAAAAGAAGTCTTCTGGAAGTAACTCTTAGGCATAACTATGGGTAGGCTTTGTCAAAAGGGTGAAGAGGCAGCCACCTCAATGGGAAAAAATATTTGGAAATCATGTATCGGAGAAAGCCTTGGTATCCTGTATATATAAAGAAAGCATACAATGCAACAACAAAGGAACTAACAACCCAATTTTAAAATGAGCTAAAGATAAGAAGACATTTTTCCAAAAAGCAAATACAAATGACTAAAAAGCAGGTGAAGAAATGCTCATTTTCATTAGCTATAAAAGAAATGCAGATCAAGACAACAATGAGATATCACCTCACACCTATAAGAATGGCTGCTTTTAAACAAACAGGAAACTACAAATGTTGGAGAGGGTGTGGGGAAATAGGAATGCTTATGCAGTGCTGGCGGGTATGTATAATGATACAGCCACTATGAAAGACAGTTTGGTTGTTCCTTAGAACACTAAATATCAAGTTGCCCTATGACATGGCAATATCACTACTCGGTATATACCCAGAATTGCTGAAAGCAGTGACATGAACAGACATTTGTACACTGATGTTCATAGCAGCATTATTCACAATTGCTGAAAGATGAAAACAATCCAAGTACCCAGCAACAGGACAGTGGGCTAACAAAACGTGGTATATACATATGATGGAATATTGTGCAGCAGAAAGATGAAATGACATTCTGAAGGATATGACAAGATGTATGAAACTTTAAGACATAATGCTGAGTGAAATAAGCCAGACACAAAAGAATAAATACTGTATGGCTTTGCTTTGAGGACCTTGGTAAAGGTAAACTCTCAGAGGCTTATATTATAGAATATAGGGGACCTAGAGATATATGGAAGCTAGAGATGGGTGAACGGTTAGATAATGAGGTTGAATTTAAATATAAGGGAATGGATAAAAGTGAAGGCAGCTCATTACTGGATCTATAAGTAATATTGCCACATTGAAGGTTAGTGTTATTGAAAAGGGTTGTAAAGATGCATGTATCCTACCGATTAACACTATTAATACAAATAAGTTCTTATATGCACTACTTCAAAGATATGAATCTTGTGCAAAAGTAAATAATATTGCAATATAGGGGGAAAACTGCAGTATAGGGGGAAGACTACTAGTGTGTGCTATGGTATATGTTTAACAGGAAGACATCAAAAGTACCACAGCAGCATCAGGGATAAATAATTGGGGGAAAGGAAAAGAGTTAAGGGAAGGTTTGGATTTTCTAGTTGGTGGGGGTGTGTTTATTGTTTATTTTTGTCTTGGGAGCAGTGAAAATTGTCTAAAATTGAGAATGTTGATGACTGTACAACCAAGTGGGAAGAATGTGAGACAAGGGTGTTGACTCTGGACATTATACATGATTTCTAATGGATGGAAGTGGATGAAAGATACATTGACTGAGAAGTAGAATGGCGAACTGTGGTATATACTTATGATCAAATATTGTGCAGCTACAGAAAGGAACAAAGTTGTGAGGCATGCAACGAGGTGAATGAACCTGGGGGACATTATGTGATGCAAAATAAGCCAGAAACAAAAGAGCAAATATTGTATGGTCTCTTTTAGAAAATAATTATGAGAAAATTGGGGTCTAGATTGTAAGTTCTTATAGCAGTCTCATTTAGTCCTGAGCTGTCATTGTTATTTCTAGATTTTGAGAGGCTATACTGTATATTTATAATCTGATATTTCCCTGGAACTTTGGGTACCTGTGTGACACTGAAGACTCAGAGTGGGAGTTCTACAGGTCTGAAAGTCAGCACTGCCACATAAAACAACTGTTAAAGAAATTAAAAAAGAGATCCGGCTTCCATTAGAGATAAGAATGAAACCAATCAGGTCAGGACTAAGGTAAATCAGAATACAGAGGTAAGGACATCTATATTTTAGAACTTCACCTACCCTATGAGACCAAAGGAAGAGAGGTTTATTTTGTCCAGAATCTAAATTTTTTTTAGCATTTAATCTGCCTCCACCTGTCTGGATAGATCGTTTGAACAACTTGTTGAATTTTGTAGGGTCAGTAGTTAGGGAAGAACTGAGGAATGGGTATTTCAGGCAGAGAGATCAGAAAACATGTAAAGACTGCAAATGGTTTGGTGTTTCTGGAATGTGAGGGTTGATTTTAAAGGGAAGGCTAGAGAGGTGGTCAAGCACCACGTTATGCTCTGCTCTGCACGCTTGGTTCCTTGAAGGGCGACTTCATTGGCAAATTGGTTTAGGGAGGATACTAGATTGAAGCATGTGGAAGTGTCCTTAGGGAAAACACACCAGAGATTCCTGCTCAAGAGCTTTTTACTGAGGAGTCCTGGCTTTCCCTTGGGGAACTCATTACCACCTTGAAAAAAGTACACATGTGTTTGAGAGTGGTAAACTAAAACTGGAAGAGAAGCAAGGTGAGTGGAAGGACTGGAAACAAGCTCCCATTAGGAATTGCTCAAAGCCTGGAATTGTTTATCCTGGAGAAGCAAAATTTCAATGATGGGGGAGGGGTAGAATGAGAGCTGATGGCAAGACTCAAAAGTTGTGTCAAGGTATTAAGTAGGGAAAAGAGTCAGGGCTTTAGTGTGAGATGTGCTTTTGAAATCTTAAGCAAATTCCATCACCTCTCTAGGACATGGGTCTTCAGAGGTAAGAGTGGGAATACTTAACTGTTGTGCCACACTATCCTGAGAATTGGAGATATTGTTTTTAAGGCACCTGGCACACACCAACGCATCAATCAGTGGTGGCTGCTGCTGCTGTAAATGCCATCTTGGAGAAAATGCAGGTGAGGAAATGTCTAGCCTTACACAGATTCCCAGAATCAGCCCAACCAGCCATCTTCCTTCCATCCTGGGGACAGCCACATGTAGTTCAAATAGTTCATCCCACAATGCAGGTGGGCACCAATACGTATCCAATATACCATGCCAGCTGGATACTTGGCACAGGTAGACAATTCAGCTGCTGTGCACCTTCTCTCCATCCATGCAGTGGCATGTTTAAGACTTACAGCCCTTGTTTGCAGCCCCAACACAACCTCAACCTTCCTTTCTCTTCTGTTTTCTATTTTAAAGAAAAAATATAAGATCACCAGGCAAGAGAGGATATAGCTTTCAAACCTCCTTCAGGTGTACCTATATACACACCACTCTTAACACCCACTTCCTGCTTTAGGGAACAGTGCTATCTTCTACTGCCTAAAACGTACCACTCCCCTCACAATCTTTTAAGAAGCCTGACTCCATCAATCATCCCCTTTTATATTAAATATCTCCCTCTCTCCTAATCCGTTCACCTCAGCCTATAAATGCATTCATCTCTCTGATCTTGGCCCCTCCCCAAACTTTGAAGAAAGCATTCTAACTATCACCTTCTGTCTTCCATTCACAGCCAGCCTTCTACAAAGAGAAGTTTGTGTGAATGGTCTCCCCTTCTTCACTTCCCACTTCTCCTCCCACCACGGTCTGGCTTCTGTATCTCTCAGTACACAGAAACTGCTCTACCAAACATGGACGTGTTCGTGGTGATATCCAATGCTCGTGTTTCTTTCTTCACCTCATACCACCTCTTCTCTTTATTCAGTGCCAAGTTCATTTTCTCTGTACTACTTCCCTGCCTTCTGTATACAGCACGCTCCTGCTTCTCTCCGTAGGGATACGGAGATCCTCTTTGGATACTTCCCAGCTTTCTTGGGGCTATATCCCTAATACCCATTATGTCTTCTCTCCCTACACTCTCCCCCTGGCCTACAGAACCCCAGGATATCCCATGTATTTTTATCATCAAAATCTGCATCCCAGTCTGGGTCTTTCTTCAGAGCTGAAGACATTTCCTCCGACTATCCAAGAATAACTCGACTTGATGGATGCACATAGCTCAGAGTTGAGTCCCAAACTAACCACTGGTAGTCATCAGCCTATAGATGATCTTTACGTAGTTGTTTTAAATGAGATTAATCAGAGAGAGTATAGAGAATGTCAAGGACCAAATTTTGGAGGTGGGGACAGGAAAAGGAGCTATCTTAAGGCAACAGAGCATTAGCCAGAGGTGGGAGGAAACATCAGAGGTGGGATGTTATGGGGTCTTCAGGAGAGCATGCTAATGAGTGTTGCATGCAACTCCAGACAGCCTAAGATTAAGATGAGTGTTCTAGTTTGCTAGCTGCCAGAATGTAATATACCAGAAACAGAACGGCTTTTAAAAAGGAGAATTTAATAAGTTGCTAGTTTACAGTTCTAAGGCCAAGAAAATGTCCCAATTAAAGCAAGTCTATAGAAATGTCCAATATAAGGCATCCAAAGAAAGATACCTTGGTTTAAGAAGTCTGGAGAAGTTCAGGGTTTCTTTCTCAAGTGGAAGGGCACATGGTGAACACAGTCAGGGGTTCCTCTCTCATCTAGAAAGGCATGTGGTGAACATGGCATCATCTGCTGGCTTTCTCTCCTGGCTTCCCTTCACAAAGCTCCCTGGGAGGCATTTTCCTTCTTCATTTCCAAAGGTCGCTGGCTGGTGGACTCTGCTTCTCGTGGCTATATCATTCTCTGTTCTCTCAGAAATCTCCTTCATTCTCCAGAATGTTTCCTCTTTTATAGGACTCCAGAAACTTATCAAGATCCACCCAAATGGGTGGAGACATGCCACCACCTAATCCAGCTTCACAAGCACTCTTGATTAAATCTTATTTCCAGGGAGATGATCTGATTGCAGTTTCAAACATACAATATTGAATAGGGATTATTCTGCCTTTACAAAATGGGATTTTGATTAAAACATGGCTTTTCTAGGGTCCATACCTCCTTTCAAACCCGCACAATGGGGAAACAACCAGTGGGTTTGGCAAATTGGAAGCCACCAGTAGTTGTGACCAGGGTGGGACACTTGGAATGTATGTGGCAAAAGCCTGATTGGAATGGATAGAGTAGAGGATGAGAAGGGAGATATTTTGGAGAGTGGGGATAACCTTTTCAAGGAGAATGGAAATGGATTTGGGGGCATTTGCAATTTATTATAGCTGTCTTTTACGTGCATGACACCCATACTAGACTCTTAATGGCTTGAAGACAGTTTCTATTTTTCTCCTTTGTTTGTTGTATTTTGAGCTTTAGTTTATAGGGTTTGGCACAGAGTAGTTGTATAATAACTATTTGAAAAGAGAACCTTCAACAATTGCAGAATTTTTCTACAAAGGTAATGAGCCCTCCTTCTATAGATATGCAAGCAGGAAAGAAAGGCCTTTCCTCTTTCCCTCCTTCCCTCCCTCCTTCCTTTTTCCCTTCCCTCTGCCCTTCCCTCCCTCCCTCTGTCCTTCCCACCATCCCTCTATTTCTCCCTCTCTCCTCCTTTCCTTTCTTCCTCTATCATTCCTTCCTTCTTTCCTCCCTCCTTTCCTTCTTCCCTCCTTTTTTCTCCCTTCTTCCTTCCTCCCACTTTCCCTCCTCCCCTCCCGCTCACCTTTCCACCCTTCCTTCCTTGCCACGTGACTCCCTTGCATTGTGCTCCCCAGCCTTCTGACCCCTGAGGGCTCTCCAGGACATAAGCTCACCGTGCTGGCTTCAGAGCCCCACCACTGCGCACACGGGTGGTCCTGAGCACAATCCAGCAGAGTTTCTCTCCCTGCACTGTGGTGTATATGGGTGTATGGGGTGGGGAGGGACCGAAGATTCTAAAAGAAAGGCCTGTGTGCTGCCAACCTACCTTTGAAGATGCCTAATAGTCTCTGTCTGTTTCTGGAGCTGCTCAGCTCGCAGATACAGTCTTTATTAGCATCTCCTTGTTACTATGCTATTAGGAGCTGTCAGTTCCCTCTGTTCTTAATGCTCCCTCCGCTTTGAAATGTTTTGTCAGGCCTGCGTACGCCTGGAGAACAGGGGTTCCACGTTCAGCAGAATGTCTCGTACAGTGCATCCTCGAAGCCTGTGTCTGGGTGTCATGCTTAATTAAACCCCAACAGTCACCCCCGCCTCTCCCAAGCTTCCCCTCCCTTTTCTCACAGGAAGACAGTCTCTGAGAGCCAGCGGAGCCTCTCTGCAGAAGGGACATGGGTATGAGCCAGTAGGTACAGGGGTATTGAGCCAGTGGGGTCAGTTCTGCAGACTTGCCCTGTTCATCTCAGGGCCATGTGAGTCATTGTGTGTGTGTGTTTGTAAAGGTGTTTATGTGTATGTGTGTTTGTGCTTTCATGGGTATGTGTGTGTATGTGTGTATATGCGTGTTTGTGGGTTTATATGCTTGTGTGAATGTGTGTGTGTGGTGTGCCTGTGGAAGTGGGAGAGATGAAGATTGGCTCCAGCTGGGTTGACATCTCTTTGCCTTAGTTCTAGGTAATTTGCCCAGGATGTCTCCCCAGGCCTTCTGTTTCACAAAAACAACAGCAACAACAATGAAAAAAACATTAATGCTGACCATTTGCTGGGACTCACTGATGTGTAACTCATGTCCTAAGTGCATTAAAAATGTTTATGATTAAAACTTTCAGTGGTCTTATTCATAGGTTATAATACCTGCCCCCCCCAAAGCTTGAAAGAGAAAATGATGTGCCCAAAGTAACACATTTTTTACTTTTCCCCATATAGTTAACAGATATTCCCATAGGAAATCCAAGCAATTTAAAAATTAAGAAGTCAACGATCTGAAGTCTTATCTGCTCATGACCGACCACCTTCACATTTTAGTGAACTTTTCTCCAAATGCCCCTCTGTGTTTGTAATCTTATGATATAAAGAAATATTTACATAATGAGGATGGTGCATTTAATGTTTTTATTTTTTACACTTAC
Source organism: Tamandua tetradactyla (assembly GCF_023851605.1). Lineage (NCBI taxonomy): Eukaryota > Metazoa > Chordata > Mammalia > Pilosa > Myrmecophagidae > Tamandua > Tamandua tetradactyla. The sequence goes on from NC_135328.1 coordinate 40,864,690, forward strand.
GCAAATACCCTAGAGATCTTCCCCACTAATTTATAAAGATCGGCTGTGCTTTTTATTAATGCCTGCACAGTACTCCATTTTCCAAACTTATAATTCATTTAATCAATCCCCTATTGATAGACATTTAAACGATTTCCAGCTTTTCACTATCATAAACTTTGTTGTGATAAAGCATCCTTGTAAGTGCAGCTGTGCACAGTCGACTGATAATCTCCTTAGGAAAAATTCCCAGAAGCAGAAGTTCTTCCTTAAAAGGTCTGCACATTTAAATGTTGATACCCAATGCCACGTACGTACCCACTGCAAATGTTGTTCCAGTTTACACTTCAAATCCCTGACATCAGGGTTTAACAAAGGCACCGAGTGAGCCAGAAGGGCCACAGCCGGTATCCTGGGGAGTCCTACATTCACCACCAGCGCTGGTTGAGGGGAGAGGGTTTTGCATTACCTTCGACCCGGGCTAGTCCTGGGTTTAGGAGCCAGAAACCAGCTTCAGAGTGTCAGAAATACTAATGCGGGGGAAGGAGGGAGAAACGGGGCTTTCTCCACAAGGAAAGGCTCATTAGGCCGCTCTGCCGCATCTGAGGAGGCTCTCAGGTGGTGCTTGCCCTCTGCTCGGTAGAAACCTTCTTTGGCTGAATTACCCTAATTCAGCCCCATGCTGTTTTGGTTCTCAGATTTGTCATTAGCCGGAGCTGTAGAGGCATCTGCATTTCACACTGCGTCTCTCAGAGATGAAGGGAACTGTGGCAGAATTAAATAAGGAAGAAGAGGGAGAGAAAAGCCAACCGAAATGCGTGTGGGCTGAGCATGCAGGCACAGGCAGTCACGAAGGCACAGGGGGACAGTGGGGGTCTCGCGGAAGAACTGAGGATCAGATCGAAGCCTGCATTAGACGATTATTATGATTTAAACTTTTTACTGCCCTCAACTTCCAATTAAAATGGCAGAGGGCAATTAAAATGTCTTTACATCAGAAGTTACATCAATATGAGGAGATAATTATATCAGAAACAAAACATGTAAATTTAGTGTGTGCTACTCCTTGGAGGCCGGGATTAAGAAAAGGATCACAATTCTTGGAAGACACTTTAAATATTTGTTTTAAAAATGAATGAAAGGGGGGCAGTGCGATGGTGGCTCAGTGGCAGAATTCTCACCTACCATGCTGGAGACCCGGGTTCAATTCCCGGTGCCTGCCCATGTTTAAAAAAAAAAAAAAGAAAGAATGCAAGGGGGCGGTGCAAGGGTAGCTCAGTGGTAGAATTCTCGCCTGCCATGAAGGGGACCTGGGTTTGATTCCAGATCCTGCACGTCCCCCTGCCCTCCCCCCCCCAAAAAAAGAATGAAAGGGTGCACAGGGAGTTCAGTGTAAGAATTCTCGCCTGCCATGTGGGAGACCCGTGTTTGATTCCTGGCCTGTGCACTCAAAAAAAAAAAAAAAAAAAAAAAGACAACAAGTTATGAAGTTACCCACAGAAAGAGGTTAAAATTGTGCCCTTAAATAGTTGTGGGTTCAAATATCAGCTCATCACTGACTTGCCAAGAAAGCGGAACCTGAGCTCATTAACCGGATGCCTATTAGGGAGTGCCCTTGAGATCAGCATGGGGAAGGAAGGGGTTGGAAGCAGGACTGGGAGGAAGGAGATGTCAAGCTGCTGTGCAGCCTTCACGACAGCCCAGCTGACCCCACGGGGAGCTCTGGGCTGAACTGGCCCTTAAGCATTTCCTGAATTGTTTCAAAATGTCTATCCTTTATTCCCCTGCAATGACCAGTCATGTATGCTGGCCACTTGGGCAGGGGGAGGACATGGGCGAGCCCCTCTCTGTGGCTGAGCAGAGCTTGCTGAGAGCATTTCCCAGCAGCTGGGACAACCCACTCTTTCTTGAAAGGGCAACTGGGTGGTACATAATAGCATCTCCCACACTAGCTGTGTGACCGTGGGCCAGTCCCTGTCTCTTATCATCAGTTTCCCTATCTGTGTAATGAAGAGCACATCCTTATTTAATAGGATTGCTGTGAAGATCAAGATGAATGTGTGTGAAGGGCCCAGCATGATGTTTAGCCCCCAAGGGAGCCTCAATAAAAGTTATATTCTTGTTTTCCCTTCTTCTGGGCATCCCCTGCCCTCCATCTTACTCTGATTTCGGCTGTAGTGATGTGGTTGTTCCTCTCCTCACCCCAACCCAGTGCCCCCACTTCCAAGGGCATAGGCCAGTTCTTTGAGCTGCATTCTCCATCTATCATCCTGATTTTAGTCCCCTCCAGAACCCTGAACAGCTGGACTTTAACACCCCCAATTAACAGATTAAAAAATCCTGATACTCAGAGAGGTAAAGGATCTTCCCCTAGGTCACACAGCAAATCACTGGTCGATTGGAATTAAAATGCAGGTCTACCTGACTCCACGTCCCCAAATGAACCCAAGCCATGTGTCCTGTCGCCTCCCCACCCTCAATGGATTGTCTTTGTTGCGTGTTGTCAGGAAATCTGAGTGGTGGGATTTTGCTTGGAGAAGTAGAAATCTTAGGAATTTGAAAATGGCCTTCAGGTACCCCAGCTGCCATTTAGTGGGAGGAAGAGCCAGGTCGGTATTGATCACAGGAGCCGAGTACAATGAAAACATAGCAGGGCGGCTGTTGAGAAACCGTGAACAGAGGGTGAACAGAGGGTGTGCTGAAGTCTCCAAATTGCTGTGTTCGGGGGCAGATTTACACTCACTTCCAAAAAAGGAAAAGGAGAAGGGGAGTGTGTCTTATAAATTTATGGCTGAGCCCTGTAAATGCTGGAGGAAATATGGTAGAGCAAATGGCTACTCCCAGCCTCGTGTCATGTCAAAAAAAGCCACAGTTATTTACTAAGCACCCACTGCATGTCAAACCCCGTGTGAGACATTGCAGAAATAGTAATGAGCCAGAGAGTCTGAGTCTCTGCCCTCACATCACGCGTGGTCTGGTGGGAAGAACACCACCGAACCCATGCCTGTTGGTGTCCTCAGGGAAGGAGAAAAATTGGTTCCTTAAAGGGGCATCAGAGTGCAGTGGAAAGAAAATGGGGCTTGGGAATAAAGTATTCACAGAATTGAAGTAATTTTCATTCTGTATCACTTTGGGCAAGTGATTCAATTTCTCTGAGCCTCAGTTTCCTCATCTGTCAAATGGAGAGAGAGGAAAAAAAAAACAACCTAAAGGGCTGAAATAATAAAATAGTGAGTATATCTAAAGCAGAAGACATCAAACTTTGTCTGTAAATAGCTACCTGGTAAATATTTTGGGCTTTGCAGCCATGTAACTTTTGTCGCTGTGAAGTGCAAAAACAGCCATAGACAATACGCAAAAGAAAGATGTGGGTGTGGTCCAATAAAATATGATTTATGGGTGTTAAATTTTGAATTCCATGTGAATTTCCCTTGTCCTACAAGATACGACTGTTCTGATCTTTCCCCAACCATTTGAAATCATAAAAGATATTCTTAGCTCATGGTCTGTAAAGAAACATACCGGGCTGGATTTGGCCCGCAGCCATAGTTTGCAAACCCTGATCTGAGGTATGAAGCCCATAGAAGGTGCTCAATGGATGTGAGTTTGCAGTTCCCCTTCCAGCTCAAGTTGCTGAAGATTTATGTCTCTCAAAGCATTTGAACGTCAGCTATCCAGATTAGTCTTCTTGGAACCCTGCAGAACCAGCCAAGAAGTAGACTATGATCCTCATTTCAGAATAGAAGAAACTGAAGCAAAGAGATTCAGGGGACTTTCCAAGACTCCAGGCCATAAGCAGAAAGACCAGGCTTGAGGCTGTAATTCTTTTATTTTTTGGATATAATGATTAGCCCTAATAGTACAACAGTAATTAAATAACTGGTAACTCATATTTCTACAGTGCCTTAAACCTTGTAGGTTACTTTGACACACACAGTATCTCATTTGTTCTTCACTGAAACCCCAGGAAGGAGGTATTATTAGTAACCCCTGAAGCTCAGGTAGTTGAATTGTCTCTGCAAAGTCACAGAGCTGGTTAAATGGCAAAGCTGCATGTCAGTATCTGCAGGTCTCTGCCAGGGCCCAGAAAATGTTCCCTCCCAGCCCATCTGAACAGTACTCGAACTGGAATCCCTAGCAACCCCCTTACTTATCTCCTGAGCTTCATTCTGAATCCATTTTAATCCATTCTCCATGTAGCAGCCAGGGCATCTTTCCAAAATGCAGATCTGACCTTGTCACTCCCCTGTTAAAAAGCCCCCATTGTGCACAGGATAAAGGCCAGTCTCCTTAGCCTGAGGACAATGCTCTATACATTGGGCCCAAGCCCACCTCTCAACCTTCATTGTCATCTCTCTCTGCCCTCTTCTTGTTCTTATAATCCATTTCTACTGAGCTGCATGGAGTTCTCTCAATTGGGATTCCTTATGCCTCTCTGACTTTGCACATGCTGTTCCCTCTACCTGGAATGCTCTTCCTGTTTCTCTGCTTAAAATACTCTAATTCATCCTTGGTTTACATCAAGGGTCTGTCACATGCTCCAAGAGCAGCAGCCCTTGAACACCACTTCCCCAGAAAGGATAAGTGGTGCTCCTCTGCTCTCCTCTCTGTAAGAGTCCTTCAATGGGGGCCAGTTAACATGTCTGTCTCCCTAACTAGGCTGTGAGCACCCAGCACACAGTAGGTACTTTATGAATAGATATTTAATAATAAAGTGCATAAATAAGTGAGCTTCTTGAAAGCAAGGGATGTCTTGTTTTTTCTGTATTCCTAAAGCCTGGCTTCATGCTTGACACACAGTAGGATTCAGCAAATGTTTGTGGAATTGATAAGCGAATGGGTAGAGGGATGAATGCAGGTGCAGGTGGATAGATGAGTGGGTAACAAATGAAGCCTACCCAGGACAATGCCCTGACTGAGGATAAGCAACAGACGTAGGGGACAGTGGACAGTTTTCTTTGCCCCCACCGTGCCATGCAGGGAAGCACAACAGAAGCTTCTGGCTCCAAGCCAGCCTTCCAGCAGCTCAGCACATCTCCCGTTCCCTAAAACTGCTGAGAAGCTGCGTTTCCCCACCTCCGCGTGCTCCCCTCCTCCCCCCACCCCAGAGAGTAGGTTTGGTGTTCCTACAGATGTTTGTATTCTCTGCAGCTGATGAAAATATTCATTATCTTGTTAGCTGCTGCGGGTAAGGAAGTGCAGATTTGCATTTTCCCAGCTAATCAGGGTGGCGCAAATGGTGCCTGTCACCCAGGCCTGTTCCCTGTCACCCCCACTCTCTTCTGCAAGCCTTGGAAGGGGATTCCCTACCCCGCAGACTACCTTTCTCCCCTCCCCTTCCCTCAGACACAATCTAGAAGGGCAAAAAAGGAACCTGGAAGGCCCAGTCTGTCTATGCACACTGCCAGGTCTCCTTCCCAGCAATGATTCCGTGGTGTGTCTCTTCACTGGCCCGAGTCCTCCCTTGGCTCCCATCAGTTAGGTCTGAACTGCTTGGCCTGGTCTTTACGCTCCTAAGGTTAGGACTTTACATCTGTGTTAACCTTTACACATCATCAAGCACTTTCAAAATCATGACCTCATCCGATGCTAGCACTTGCCTTCTAAGATTGGTGTGAGCCTTACTTCTGTTTTGCAGAGGAGGCAATCAGGCAAAGTGACCGGATAGTAAGTGACCACTAACTGGTGGTGCCTGAAAAGCTGTGTCCTACTTTCCTACCCATAAATGGTTTGACCTCAACCCTCTTCTGACTTGTCTTAATGAGGGGCCTTGTTCTTGGGTGGGGCAAAAGCTGGGGCTTTGGGATGGGCCGGCGTCCCAGCCTTGGCATACCATGCGGCCTTCGGTAATGACCTGGGGTTTTACACTCGGATAGGGCAAAAGATCATGGCCATGAGGGGTGTGTACAGCTGTTTAATAAGAATGATGCCCTCTATTTGGGGAGCATCTGAACTTTCCCAAAGGCCCTTCCTATACATCTCAGGCCAGCATCAGGTCTGGCATTGAAAACCTTGTCTGACTGATGAAGAGACCAAGGCCCAGTGAGAGAAAGAGAATGTCAGAAGTTAAACAGCCATTTTAATAGCTGACTGAGGGTTGTTGAGTCATCCTGCTAGGCATTTCACAAATGCACATGGAACACTTTTATGTACTGTTCTGGATGTGGGAAAAAATAACAGCTAATAAGACAGATATAATTTCTGGCCCACATTGAGCCAAACTTCTTAGGAGAGATGGCGAAAAGAAAATCGACACGTGTTTCTAGTGGTAGTTAGTGATGTGAAGAAAAGGAAAGAAGGGTAAGGAATGGGAAAGTTTCACTTTACACAAGACAGTCATGGTGGGCTTCTGAGAGGAGGTGACGAGCAGAGGCCTGAAGAAGCTGAACGGGTAGGTATTATAAAAACGGAAGGTGGTAGGATTTGAATCATGTCCCCCCACAAAAAACATGTTCAACGTAGTCCTAACCCCCAGTTCATTGGATGTGAACTCATTTGTTAATAGGATCTTTGAAGATATGAGTTAAGGTGAGACCAAACCCAATCAGGGTGAACCTTCATCCGGTGTGACTGGAGTGCTTATGAACAGAGGAAATTTGAACGCAAGGCTAGGAGAAGGCAGATGGGGAGACAGACGGCCACATGACGGAGGCAGCAATGGAGTGATGGATGCCTGGCAGGCCACCACCACAGTGCTGCAGACTTCAGAGAAAGCACGATCCTGCCGATGCCTTGATTTTGGACTTTTAGCCTCTAAACCTGTGAGACCCAGTGTTCCTGTTGTTTAAACCAATGAGTCTCTGGGACTTTGTTACAGCAGTCCTGGCAAACCGAGACAGAGAAAGTGCATGATAGACAGAGAGAAGGGTAGGTCTTCTGAGAGCTCACAGGCCAACTCAGGGAGCCAGCAGGGAAGATAAGGGTGGATAAAAAGGACACGGGAGGCACAAAACGTGAGTTCTAATATCTCTGCTGTCTGTAGGAGCTGTGTGACCACAGGCTCCGTTAACCCTATTAAACCTCAGTGTCCTCACCTGCAAGTTGTAAATCAGCATAGTTCCTTCCTTGTTTGTCCAGTATGAGACATAGGGGATAGTACAGATACAGCTCTTAGTACCAGGCCTGGCACAGAATCCCTCCTTGAGAAATTAACCTCTCTTTCTGTATAGGGTTAAAGAGCTAAGAAAGTATCATTTTTTACACAAAGACTTCTCCTCCCAATGCTTCAGATGTGCCTTTGTCCAGCACATGCTGAGCCCAGATCACATGCCAGGGTATCTGATAGATGTTAGGAATACAATAGCGGTTGCATTCAGCATGTATTTGCTTCAGTGCCTCCTAAGTGAGGCACTGTACTGGTAACTGAGAATGCACAGATGAGTAAGACAGTCGCTGTTGCTGTTCTCATGAAACTCCTGCCCCTGTGTTCTGGGGTCTCAAGTTCTCCTGCCTTTACACTGTCCACTGATCTCAGAGAAAGCCCCAAGGCCACAGTTGCCAATATAGTACCTATGTGTGATTTAGGGAACTGTTTATGATTTGGGAAACTTTCAGAGCAAAGCCACAATTCAAACTCCATTTGCCCTTTCATCCTTGCCACAGTCTGCAAAGCCAAATGCTGGAAAAGCTCCCTAAAGGATAAGATCTTCTTTTGTCCAGCATTGGCCAAAGCATTCATCCCTGGATGCTGACTTCTTAGCCAGGGTGGGCTCTGTCTCCCCTGTCACACCAGTGAAAGCTCACACATGGCTCGCCTACAGCATGGACCTCTCTGAGCCTTGTGCCAGGATTGTGCTGCTCAGAAAATAGCAGCATGGACTGAGAGGAGGAGCGCTGAGTTCTAGTCCTAGATGTACCACAGACTGCCCTGTTCTTCGGGCAAAGCCCCTTCTTTTGTGGACAATGGTTTCCCATTCTCTTACTATTGGCAATAACGATAGCAACACTATTTATTGAGTGCTAAATATGTTCCAGCCCTCTTCAGAGAGTTCTATACATGTCAACTCTTTTAATCTTGAAACAACCCAATTTAGGAAGCATTTTCATTATTTTACAGATCAGGAAACTGAGGAACACTAGAAGGATGGGCTATATAGTCTGATCTCTCAGTTCTTTTCCAGTTCTGACATTCAGGGCCTCTTTGATTCTGCAATTCATTCACTCATTTATTCATTCAAGAAATACTTGTTGAACACCTGTCATTATGTCAGGCGCTGCATGTACTTTATCTCATGTAATCCTTTACAAAATGCTAGGATGTAGCTTTTATGAGCTCCATTCTTCAGTGAAGAAACATTTGCCCAGAAGGGTGCATTTGTTCAGAAAACCAATCAGCCATCATTACTGGGTCCTTTCTGTGTCACGCCCTAGCCCTGCGTGCTGGGGAGATGATGTGTGCAGGAGAGGCGGTGGTATAAGAAACAGACATGCCCCGTGGAGTAGCCAAGGAGGGCATTTGAAGGGTAGTGACCATGGGCTGAACCCTGCACATGCAGGGAGGCTGGCCTCTCTTTGAGGATGCCTGTCACCACCCACAGATGGAGTGCCCCTGCAGCATTGTGTCTGTCCCAGCCTTGAAGCCACCACCATAACAGCATCCTCCTCAGCTGGTCAGATTGCCCACTCCATGCTGCATCTCTCAGATTCCCAAGCACCCCCGCCTCCCACGCCCCTGAGAGCCCCGTGCCCTGTGACCCCCAAGCCCCTCATGCTCCCAGTGGGCCCGGAGCTTTCCATGGCTTCGGTAATTAAGTTCACACATTCCAGAAAGAGAAATAGCATCGCAGATGCGGTCGCAAATTTTAGCTCATTAACCATATGGTCTGGATTGCTGACAGAGCAGGAAGGCACTCTGGGTAAGTGCTGGTTTCCTACGGGGAGGGGGCCTATTAGGTGAGTCACCACGTTCCCCCATGTGAGGGCACAGACACTCCAGGCTTCCCGCCACCTGCTTGGAGTCTTCCCATCTGTCTCCGCCCTGGGAGCTGCCTTGGGAGAAGGAAGTCCCCAAAAGGGCCAGGTGGGGGTGAGGGGAGACTGGCCGTATGGACAGAAATCGCCATCACGCAGTTCAGCAGGAGCTGTGGGTGAAGCACTCCATTTTGGGGTGGAGGGCTTAGAGAGACAGGTCCAGCAGATGAGCTACGTGAGGCAGAGGGAGCAGCACACTGGAAACCTGGCCTCAAATTCCAGTGTGGTCACTTCTTAGCTTTGTGGGCCTTGGGTAAGTTACTCAGCCTCTGGGAAGGTAAAACACTGGGTCTTCCTTATGTACCAAAGAGCAGGGCTGGAGCATAATCACCATGCTTTTTAAAATTCTAAATGTTCCACAGATGGCCAAAGATGCCAAGGAATGAGGCAGGGAAGTGGCTGGTACAGATTCATTCAATTAGTGCCAGAGCTGAGTCTCAAAGCATATTTCTCAAGGTCCCTCATAGGCACTGAGAAAAAGAAATCAGTTAGACTCAAAACTACTGGAGAAGACAAAACAGCAATCAATGATTGCAATTACCATTGCTACTTATTTCAGAGGGTGTGTCCTTCATTTTACTTATGTCTAATCTTCATAAGAACCCTAAAAGGCTGATAATCTTATTCCCACTTTCTGATTGGGAAATTGGGGTTTAGACAAGTTAGGTTTAAATGCCTAAAATCACACAGATAAGTATTGAAGTGGAGATTAAAACTGAATCCTAGCTGATGCCAAAGCTCACGGTCTACAGGGTTCTTAGAAGTGCAGGCTCTATCAACTTGTTGTCCTTTGCACGTGCTGATGGTTAAATGCCTTTCTAGAGCCTGAATGAGAGCTGGGTGATTGTGGAGCGGCAGGGGCTGCAGACCAGACTAAACCAAATATTGTATTTACGTGAGAAAGCACAGGTCTTAATTTCTGACGGCTGTGGGAACAAATTACACAAACTCAGTGGCTTAAGACAGCACACATTTATTCTCTTACAGTTCTGGAGGCCGGAAGTCTGAACTGAGTTTTACAGGGTTAAGTCAGGCTGTCGACTGGGCTTCTTTTTGGAGCCTCCAGGTTTGGTGACTGCTGGCCTTCCCTGATTTGGGGCCATATCACTCCAATCTCTGTTTCCACCTTTACGTTGCCTTCCACTCCTCCTGTGATCAAATCTCCCTATTCTTCCCTCTTAAGAGTATGTAGCATTTTGAGTTTAGCCAGATTATCCAGGACAATCCCCGCCATTCTAAGATCCTCAGTTTAATCACATGTACAAATTTCCTTTTGCCATAAAAGATAATATGTGCAGGTTCCAAGAATGAGGGTCTGGATGTACTGGGGGGCCGTGATTTAGCCTACTGCAGCACATTTCCATCTCAGTGGAGCCCCAGGAGCCAGAGCTGTAGCTGGGACACCTGGGTCTGGCACTGAAACAAAAAAACAGATGGAGAGGTTGGGAGCAGGATGGTCAGAAGCAGGATGGGATTGAGTCAAGAAGAGTGGTTTGGAATGAAGACTGAGTGATAAGATGAGTAGATGCCCAACTCTACTCAAACGCAGTATTTCCATCACAGCAGGTGGTATTGGTAGGTCAAAGAAACAGTAGAGGGAAGAACAGAGGCTGATTTCTAACATCAAGATTAACATGCAGAAGTTCACATTAGCCCAAGAGATGAGACTAGGGGATGGTCCCTCCCAGGCGGATGCAGGAGGAAGGATTGCAGCATTTATTAGGTGACTGAACTAAATGACTTCTAAATACCCTTATCCATCTGTATTAATGAAGGTTTTTAGGAAAACAGAACCAGTAAAGAGATTTATCTTAAGGAATTGACTCCCACAACTATAGGGGCTGGCCGATCTGGCCTCCGTAGAGAAGAATAAAAGCTGGAAATGCCAACAAAGGTGATGTTGAAGTCCTCAGTGTACATTCCTGAGCGGACACTGGATGGCTGGAAATTCCAGCAAGAGCTAATGCTGGAGTTGAGATAAAAATTCTTCTGACTTCTGAAATCCCAAGTTCTGGCTTTTAAGACTTCCAGCTGATTGAAAGAGGACCTTCCCCACATGGCCGAAGGCAATCTCCTTTGTTGATTGTAGATGCAGTGAATTGATTATATATGCAGATTGTATCTACAAAATGCCTTCACTGTAATCAGCAGGCCAGTGCTTGACCAAATAACAAGATACCATAACATAGCCAAGTCAACCCGTGAAATTAACTATCACACCATCCTAACAGTCTATACTGTATAACAGCACTCAGCAAACTTCTATTATGTGCCAGACAGTAAATACTTTTGACTTTACAGGCTGGGTGGTCTCTGTCACAATTACTCAATTTATATTATATTAAAATATATTTATTAACAAAAACAATAGTTAAAATTTACAGAGCACACAGTAAGATGTGTCAGGTACTGTGCCACATGCATCATTTCACTTAATTCTCAACAGGTTGGCAACACTTTGTCCCCATTACAAATGAGGAAACTGAGGCTTAATAAAATATAGCAACTTATCCAAAGTTGCAAGAGGCAAATGTGGGACTTAAGCCTAGGTCCTTCACTAGTATAGAAATAATAACCATAACAACAGTAACTACCACACAGTTAATGTACCCCTTCCCCCTTTCAATCCTCATGGTCAAGTCTCTAAAAGTAAACATGAGTAAATAACCTACTAATGATCACACACCTAGTAAGAGTTAGAGTTCAAGGTTCCCTTACAGTGTGTGTGGGTGGGGTTGTTACAGACAAACCTGAGGCTCTCTGAGATCATGTGATTACACATGATCTCATGGCCAGTAACCAACAAAAGTAGGAGCCAGATCCGGGGTCTTAAAACTAGATCCAACCTGGATCCAACTGTAGTGTTTTCGTTCCTCCGTCCTTTCCTTCCTTCCTTCCATCCTCTCTCCCTCCCTTCCTTTCCCTCTCCCTTTCTTTTAAATTTTTATTGTGGTAACACATGTAACACAAAATGTCCCATTTTAACCATTTTTAGTTGTCAATTTAATGGTATTCATTTCATTCAAAATGCTGTGCTACCATCACCACCATCCATTACCAAAACTTTTTCGGCATCCCAAATCAATTCTGAACACCTTAAGCAATAATGCCCCATTGCCCCCTCTCCCCAGCACTTGTGACTTCTACTCCACTTTCTGTCTCAATGAATTTGCTTACTCTGGATATTTCTTATAAGTGGAATCCTGCAATATTTGTCCTTTTGTAGTCTGACTTAATTCACTTAGCATAATGTTGTAAAAGTCCGTCCATATTGTGGCATGCATCAGAACATCATTCCTCTTTATGGCTGAAATAATATTCCATTGTGTGTATATGCAATGGATATTTTGTTTATCCATTCATCAGTTGACAGCCACTTGGGTTGTGTCCACCTTTCGGCTATTCTGAATAATACTGCTATGATATTGGTGTAGAAGTCCAATTGCATTTTTATGTCAGATTTTGAAAAGACTGAAAACCATGTTCCTGAATTGGACTTTTGTTTTCCTAGGCCCTTTTAAGTCTGGACTTCCATTGCTTTTAAGCAGTACTTAAAAACAATTTCCAACTGTCCTCTGGTAGGATGCACACCGCACCTTGGCTGTGATGGGAAGTGGCTATGTCCTCACAAGTTGGGTTCTCAATTTGGCTGCAACTGATGTCAGGTCTGTTGGAATCGAACAGATAGGGGTAAGGGAGATGGCCAGGGCTCCTCAGAAGCACTGTGTAGCAGAAGGCACGTGAACCACTGCTGCCTTTCCTCCACTTTAGGTGTTTTCTTCGTTACTAATGACTAAAAAAAAGAGCGAAAGTGAGAGTGTGGGCAAAAAAAGCAATTGCTATTACATTTTCTTCTACGGCAGAGAGTTTCTCATTTTCCAAAGCTCATTAGAGGTGGCTACATGGAAAGATTTCCAAGGTGCTCTGGAGAGAATGGGGAAGACAAAAGAGGAGAAACCTTCAGAGGTGTGACCCCAGCCGCAAGTTCATACCAGAACCAGCTGTTCCCTAGGCAATTTGCTCTGATTCCAGATTCTACCTCATATGGTAACATTAAAAAAAAAAAAGTTTCACCTTTTCTCACTAGTACCAGAACTGAATTTACAAATGAATTGATGCTGTGTGGTCAGTTAAAATGTGGCTTTGATGTTTCCCTGTTGGTTGCTTTGGGCTAGGAGTTTTGTTTTCCTTTAGTGTGGAAAGGAAAGTCTACTTTCCTTTCATAAACATTTATTGAGCATCTTCTGTGAGCCAAATGCTTTGTTAGGAGCTGGGGAAGGAGAGAGAAGTCACACTTAGTCCCTGTGTTCAAAGTGGGAGAATTAGACACAGCCACAAGATGTCAGTGGTGTAGGAAGAGGAATAAAAATTCAACACATGGTATTGCGGGCACGTGCTTAGCATTGACCCTCTTCTGGGGCAGGTAGTAGGCTATGAGCTTAGAAATGATTCATAATCCGTCAGCAAACACAGGAGTCTGTGACTTAATGAAAGGAACCCAAAATTAGTAGCCACAGGTCCTGGTTCTAATTATTGTTCTATCCTGTGATTCAGAAAAATTGTGTCTGCTCTTTGGCCAGGTGCAGAAGTAAAGAGGTTTGAAATGTGCATTCTTCTTATTCGTAAACAAGCCTGGCTTGTTGAGTGTGTCAAATAAAAATGTGTTAGAGCAGTGCTTTGCCACAGAAGCGATAACTTCCATTAATTAACAGTCTACTATTCTCAGGCCTTCTACTAAGAAATCCACACTATAGAGTCTTTTTGGGGGGAAAAGAGGAGTAATTTTGCATTTTAACTTCTTTTGCATGTGTACTTCAGTGACATGCATTTACCTTGTCATACGTCTATCACCACAATCTATTACCAAGATTTTTTTCATGACCCAAAACAGAAACTCTATACCCAGTAAGCAATAGCTCCCCATTCCTCCCTCTCCTTGGCCCTTGGTACCCTTTAATCTGCATTCTGTTTGTATGAATTTGCTTCTTTAATGTATTTCCAAATATTTCATATGAGTGGAGTCATACACTAGCTGCCCTTTTGTGTCTGGCTTATTTCACTTACCATAATGTTTTCAAGATGTCACATGTTTTAGTTTGTTTCACAACCTCGTTCCTTTTTATGGCTTAGATATCCCATTGTATGTATTTGCCACAATTTGTTTATCCATTCATCCAGTGACGGACCCTTGGGTTGCTTCTGCCTTTTGGTTCTTATGAGCAATACTTCTGTGAGCCTCTATGTACAAGTATTTGTTGGAGTCCCTGCTTTCAGTTCTTTTGGCTGTATATCTAGAAGTGATTGCCAGGACATATGGTAGTTCCTTGGTTAACTTTTTGAGGAGCCATACTGTGGAGACTTTAAACCTCACAACGATCATATGGACCAAGAATGATCATTTATTCCCACTTTTTCTGATGTGGACACCAAGGCCCAGAAAAGGTAGAATGTTCTGCTGCACCAAAGCCACCCCATGGGTGGGATTTGGAACCAGGATGCAAATCCAGGTGTGTTTGACTCCAAAGACTATTTTAACAGGGATGAGAGAGAAGACCCAGTGTGCCCCCTGGGAGCAGAGACTCTCCTTCTTGGAAACTCCCTCAGCCCTGTGCACTGGAGCCATAATAATAACCATAACAACAGTAACTACCACACTGTTAATGTGCCCCTTCCCCCTTTCAATCCTCATGATCAAGTCTCTAAAAGTAAACATGAGTAAATAACCTACTAATGATCACACACCTAGTAAGAGTTAGAGTTCAAGGTTCCCTTACAGTGTGGGACAACCAAGTTGGTCAAAGAGAAATAGTTAGGGCTAAAAAGGTGCCCAGAGATGGGGCGTGGCTTTCCCAAAGCCACACAGCAAGTGCGCAGCAGAGCTAAGCTGAGCTGGGAAGGCCTGGCCCCCAGTTCAGGGCAGGGCTGGGAGTGGGTATGGACTGGAGAGAGGGCATGGACTGGGATTCGGGAGGGTCAGTTGCCTCTACAGCAGATTCACTCGGCTGGTGCTTTTTGATGCACCTTTTGCGTTAGACCCTCTGTGCTAGGCCCTCTGTGTTAGGCCCTCTGTGCTAGACCCTCTGTGCTAGACCCTCTGTGTTAGACCCTCTGTGCTAGACCGTCTGTGTTAGACCCTCTGTGCTAGACCGTCTGTGTTAGACCCTCTGTGTTAGACCCTCTGTGCTAGACCCTCTGTGCTAGACCCTCTGTGTTAGACCCTCTGTGCTAGACCCTCTGTGTTAGACCCTCTGTGCTAGGCCCTCTGTGTTAGGCCCTCTGTGCTAGACCGTCTGTGTTAGACCCTCTGTGCTAGGCCCTCTGTGCTAGACCCTCTGTGCTAGACCCTCTGTGCTAGGCCCTCTGTGCTAGGCCCTCTGTGCTAGGCCCTCTGTGCTAGGCCCTCTGTGCTAGACCCTCTGTGCTAGACCCTCTGTGCTAGGCCCTCTGTGTTAGACCCTCTGTGTTAGACCCTCTGTGCTAGATCCTCTGTGTTAGACCCTCTGTGCTAGACCCTCTGTGTTAGACCCTCTGTGCTAGACCCTCTGTGCTAGACCCTCTGTGCTAGGCCCTCTGTGCTAGGCCCTCTGTGCTAGGCCCTCTGTGCTAGACCCTCTGTGTTAGACCCTCTGTGCTAGGCCCTCTGTGCTAGGCCCTCTGTGCTAGACCCTCTGTGCTAGACCCTCTGTGCTAGGCCCTCTGTGCTAGACCCTCTGTGCTAGGCCCTCTGTGCTAGGCCCTCTGTGCTAGGCCCTCTGTGCTAGACCCTCTGTGTTAGGCCCTCTGTGCTAGGCCCTCTGTGCTAGACCCTCTGTGTTAGACCCTCTGTGCTAGATCCTCTGTGTTAGACCCTCTGTGCTAGACCCTCTGTGCTAGACCCTCTGTGCTAGACCCTCTGTGTTAGACCCTCTGTGCTAGGCCCTCTGTGCTAGGCCCTCTGTGCTAGACCGTCTGTGTTAGGCCCTCTGTGCTAGGCCCTCTGTGTTAGACCCTCTGTGCTAGGCCCTCTGTGCTAGGCCCTCTGTGCTAGACCCTCTGTGTTAGGCCCTCTGTGTTAGGCCCTCTGTGTTAGGCCCTCTGTGCTAGGCCCTCTGTGCTAGGCCCTCTGTGCTAGGCCCTCTGTGTTAGACCCTCTGTGCTAGGCCCTCTGTGCTAGGCCCTCTGTGTTAGACCCTCTGTGCTAGGCCCTCTGTGCTAGGCCCTCTGTGCTAGGCCCTCTGTGTTAGACCCTCTGTGCTAGGCCCTCTGTGCTAGGCCCTCTGTGCTAGACCCTCTGTGTTAGGCCCTCTGTGCTAGGCCCTCTGTGCTAGACCCTCTGTGCTAGGCCCTCTGTGCTAGACCCTCTGTGCTAGACCCTCTGTGCTAGGCCCTCTGTGCTAGGCCCTCTGTGTTAGACCCTCTGTGTTAGACCCTCTGTGCTAGACCCTCTGTGCTAGACCCTCTGTGTTAGACCCTCTGTGCTAGGCCCTCTGTGTTAGGCCCTCTGTGCTAGGCCCTCTGTGCTAGGCCCTCTGTGCTAGACCCTCTGTGTTAGACCCTCTGTGCTAGGCCCTCTGTGCTAGACCCTCTGTGTTAGACCCTCTGTGCTAGGCCCTCTGTGCTAGGCCCTCTGTGCTAGACCCTCTGTGTTAGGCCCTCTGTGCTAGGCCCTCTGTGCTAGACCCTCTGTGTTAGGCCCTCTGTGCTAGGCCCTCTGTGCTAGACCCTCTGTGTTAGGCCCTCTGTGCTAGGCCCTCTGTGCTAGGCCCTCTGTGTTAGACCCTCTGTGCTAGGCCCTCTGTGTTAGGCCCTCTGTGCTAGACCCTCTGTGCTAGGCCCTCTGTGTTAGGCCCTCTGTGTTAGACCCTCTGTGCTAGGCCCTCTGTGCTAGGCCCTCTGTGCTAGACCCTCTGTGCTAGACCCTCTGTGTTAGGCCCTCTGTGCTAGGCCCTCTGTGCTAGACCCTCTGTGCTAGACCCTCTGTGCTAGACCCTCTGTGCTAGACCCTCTGTGCTAGGCCCTCTGTGCTAGACCGTCTGTGTTAGACCCTCTGTGCTAGACCCTCTGTGCTAGACCCTCTGTGCTAGACCCTCTGTGTTAGACCCTCTGTGTTAGACCCTCTGTGCTAGACCCTCTGTGCTAGGCCCTCTGTGTTAGACCCTCTGTGCTAGACCCTCTGTGCTAGACCCTCTGTGCTAGACCCTCTGTGCTAGACCCTCTGTGTTAGACCCTCTGTGCTAGACCCTCTGTGCTAGGCCCTCTGTGTTAGACCCTCTGTGTTAGACCCTCTGTGCTAGGCCCTCTGTGTTAGACCCTCTGTGCTAGACCCTCTGTGCTAGGCCCTCTGTGCTAGACCGTCTGTGTTAGGCCCTCTGTGCTAGGCCCTCTGTGCTAGACCCTCTGTGCTAGACCCTCTGTGCTAGGCCCTCTGTGCTAGACCCTCTGTGCTAGACCCTCTGTGCTAGACCCTCTGTGTTAGACCCTCTGTGCTAGACCCTCTGTGCTAGACCCTCTGTGCTAGGCCCTCTGTGCTAGGCCCTCTGTGCTAGACCCTCTGTGTTAGACCCTCTGTGCTAGACCCTCTGTGCTAGGCCCTCTGTGCTAGACCCTCTGTGCTAGGCCCTCTGTGCTAGACCCTCTGTGCTAGACCCTCTGTGCTAGGCCCTCTGTGCTAGACCGTCTGTGTTAGACCCTCTGTGTTAGACCCTCTGTGCTAGACCCTCTGTGCTAGGCCCTCTGTGCTAGACCGTCTGTGTTAGGCCCTCTGTGCTAGGCCCTCTGTGCTAGACCCTCTGTGCTAGACCCTCTGTGCTAGGCCCTCTGTGCTAGGCCCTCTGTGCTAGACCCTCTGTGCTAGACCCTCTGTGTTAGACCCTCTGTGCTAGGCCCTCTGTGCTAGACCCTCTGTGCTAGACCCTCTGTGTTAGGCCCTCTGTGCTAGGCCCTCTGTGTTAGGCCCTCTGTGTTAGACCCTCTGTGCTAGGCCCTCTGTGCTAGGCCCTCTGTGCTAGGCCCTCTGTGCTAGGCCCTCTGTGTTAGGCCCTCTGTGTTAGACCTTCTGTGCTAGGCCCTCTGTGCTAGACCCTCTGTGCTAGGCCCTCTGTGCTAGGCCCTCTGTGCTAGACCGTCTGTGTTAGGCCCTCTGTGCTAGGCCCTCTGTGCTAGACCCTCTGTGCTAGACCCTCTGTGTTAGGCCCTCTGTGCTAGACCCTCTGTGTTAGACCCTCTGTGTTAGGCCCTCTGTGCTAGACCCTCTGTGTTAGACCCTCTGTGCTAGACCCTCTGTGCTAGGCCCTCTGTGCTAGACCCTCTGTGCTAGACCCTCTGTGCTAGGCCCTTGAGACCCCGACCTGGGCTGAGGTCAGGCCCTGCCCTGAGAAATCTTAGGGTTGAAATGATGGAGAGTGGTGGAGGGTACTGAGAACAGAAAAAGCACCTAAGGCCAGAATATGAGGATTCTAATTGGTCCCAAAAAGTTTGTAACAGCCTAGGAGGGCTGTGGGCTTCTGCCCTTGACATAGATAAAATAAGCAGCTAGACCCCTGGGAGATTGAGGGAGGCAATTTAGAGACTACTGTCCCTGGGACTGGAGGCTGGAGGGAGGGAGCCAGGCTCAGAGGTGCCCCCTACATCAGAGAGCTCAGCTGTCTTCTGGGACAAGGAAATTCTTAACTCAGACCATACAAACCTGTATGCAGAGGCAGCTTCAGGTTTGAATCTCCGTTCAGCTGCATCTTAGCTGTGCGAACTGGGGCAAGGTGAATTTCCTTCTCTGAATCTCATTTATAGCATCTGAAAAACAGAGGTAATGGTGATGCTTGGTCAGGAAAATACAGATATCAGATCTAGTGATGTCAAAGGTCTGACTTTCTCCACCCCTACCTCTGAAGTTTGATGTCAAGTTTTTGGGGATTTTCATTCCATCCCTTGAGCACTGGAGTCAAAAATTTGGAAAGACTCTCCAGAGGTCACAGCTTGTTACAACATGACAAGGAATCCTGGTGCTGACACACTGAGGCAAGGAGATGGAGGGCGAATGGCTGAGGAGAAGATAATGTTTCTCTAGCCTGCAATTTCTTTCAATTTCAGGGATTGCAATTACCAGGGCAGGAGTTAGTAACGGCCATGCCTAGAATTCTTAAATGAGTTTGGTGCGAGTGGTGGAGGTGGTTCTGCATTTAGAGAGGGGAGGCATGTGCAGTGTGTAACCTGGGCCTTGACACTGTATATGTGTGTATGTACGTGCCCGTGTGTGCACCTGTGCATGCATGAGGGTGGGACAGGTGTGAGCATGGTGGGAGAGACAGGTGGCAGAGGGAGCCAGACGGCCCTGATGATATCATGGGTGACCCTAGCAAAATGACCTTGTCTCTCTGAGCCCCAGTTTCCTCAACCCCATCATCTAGATAGTAATAACTACCCCACGGGATCGCCAAGAAGGTTGGAAAGGGCACTTGGTGGGCGTTCAGCAAACAGCAGCTACCGTTATTAATGCCGCCAGCCATCTGGGCCATTCAGGCAGCACGGATATGTCCAAGGAATCAACGTTGCTCTTTGACGGTTCATTTAGGGGCAACAATAAATATTTACAAGAATATTATTTTGTATAGTTCTTAAGAACATGGGGTCAGGGTGTTCAAATCCCAGCTTACTAACACTCTGCATGTAACCTCTCCATGCCACTTCTCCCTCATTTGAAATAAAATGAGAATAATAGTACTTAACCTCATGGAGTTGTTGTGAGCGTGAAATGAGGTAATTTGTGCAAAGTCTTTAGAATAATTATAAATAATCAATAGGTATTAGCTCTGATAATGATGCATATTATTCTGCATGCTCAATGCCCTGGGAAGAAACGGTGAGATGGGCAGGGAGGCCAAGATGAATAAAGCATAATAAAGGTCCCACAGGAGGGAGATTTAGTATTGTAGCTGAATGGGTTTCTCCCCTACATTTCCATTCAGCTAAGAGGCATTCATTCATTCATTCATCAAATAAGAGAGGCATTCATACTTTTTCATTCATTGAATAAGCACTTACTGAGCCCCTAGAGCATGTATCAGCCACAGCCTCGGGGCTGGATACACAGCAGTGAATGGGACAGATGTCGTCCTTGCCCTCAAGTGCTCTTGGTCCAGCGAGGGGGACAGCTAGTGTCCAGGAAATGCCAGCGCAGCGTGGATGTGGTTAGGGAAGGAAGGGCTGCCAGGGAAAGAGCATCAAACTCCAAAACGAGAGGAGAGGCAGTTGCAAAGTCTGGGAAAAAAAAAGATTTTTTTTCTGGGGAAAAAATAGCTGGACTGGGGCAGACAGAATCATGCCTCTAAGGATGGCCACATCCACATCCCTGGAACCTGTGCATTGGTCACCTTCCATTGCAAAGGGGAATTAAGGGTTCAGGTAGAATTAATATCACTAATCAACAGATCTTGAGATAAAGAGATTACCCTGGGTTATCCAGATGTGCCTCGTTGTAATCACGAGAATCCTTAAAGTGGAAGAGGAGGAGGAGGAGGGGGTCAGAGAAATGTGATGGGAGGAAGGCTTGCCTTGCCTTTGCTAGCTTTGCAGATGGAGAGGAAAGAAGCCGTGAATGAAGGAACACGGGTTGCACCCCTGGAGGCTGGAAAAGGCAAAGTAACCTTGTCTCCTGTAGAGCCCCCATGAAGGAATGCAGCACTGGCAGTTTTAGCCCTGTGAGATCAGTGTCGACTTCTGACAAGATAATACATTTGTATGTTTTAGGCCACTAAGTTTGTGATTATTTGTTATGGACGCTCTAATGGATAATTAATACATGCAGACAACGATGCATTTGAATTAGAGGCACTGTTTTAGAAAATCCTTCCGGCCAAAGGATGGTGAATGAATTAGAAGGGGCAAAGCTGAATGCGGAGAGCTTAGTTAACAGGCTTTTGCTTTGCAGCAGACTCCTTGAGAGTGCTTGGCAGCCTAAACCAGAATAGGCAGCTGTTGTATGCTGGGTCTGTGTAGACACTGGCCTTGGGGTGTGGGCAAGTGGAGGATTCAAAGCAGAATCATCCAGGTCTTTGCAACAGAGAATTCCAGAGCCTGGGGCAGGTGACAGATATGCAGAGAGCAGCCACACTGGCTGAGTGTGGGGGTCTGAGGGCAGAGCCAGAGTCGAGTGCTGTGAAAGCAGAAGGACATTCCTTCCTGTGAACAGGTCCAAGGCAGCTTCCTGGCCGAGGTGGCAGAACGAGATGTCTGTGAAGCCCTAAAAGGTTTTGTGGAAGCCACACAGGTTAGTGATGCCCAGCTTCTGCTTTAAAGGTGCTCACAGTTCAGAGAGGGCTGCCAGGCATGTGAAGTCATCATTCCTGTCAACCTTTGAGAACATGAAAGTGGAAGGATCCCTGGATTAGAAATTGAGTATACAGGCTGCTAGCATTCCTAGCCCTGCAAACAAGAAACAACAAAGAACCTGTGAGCCCTTAAAGAAGGCCCTTCTTGGTTCTGTTGTTGTCTCCTCTCCTACCACACTGGAAGAGTAAGATTCACCATTTCCATGAGCATTGGCCGAGATGAGATGGCCACATATGTGTGGGCCACTGTGCCACCAGTGAAGCAACTTCACATCCACAACCCTGATACAGCCCCAGAAGTTGGGGGCATGTGGTCCTGCTGCTACTGAGAGAAGGGGCAGCCCTGAGAGCCTCCATCTGGGGAGTGCTGGGGCTCACACGGAGTGCGGGGGCTTCTGTGTGAAGTCTGGCCCTCTTCCCATGGATCTCCTCTCACAGCAGGTACACCAGGATGGGCTGACAGTGGGCAAAGGCAGAAAGGAGGCCGAAGACTTCTGTGGTGGGCCAAGCTCGCCGGCCTGTGATCTGGTGCTTAGTGGTCAGGTCACCTGGGAGCGGTGGCCCCTGGGGTGGCACAGGGACCCAGTCCTGTCTGCTTGGGCTCCAAACTTCCGGACATCCACTCCTCACCTGCATCTCCTTCTTCTGCTCTGTATCCTGTGCAGTCCCCGACCAAGACAGCAGGTTCTGTTTCCCAATTCCCACTCTGTGCCTCTTCCCTAGATCTTGTTATACAACTCTCCAGTGTTTCTTCTCTGGATGTTTACAAAGCCTCACGATCAGCCTCCCTTCCTCCGGCCTTTTTCTTTACCAATCCATCCTCCACCCTGTAGCCAGACAATCTTTCTGAACCTCCAGTGTGATTATGCCAGACCCCTTCAATTGGTCTTCTTGCTCTCAGAATAAAATCCACTGTCCTCAGCATGGCTTAGAAGACTCTTAAGGTCTGATCCCCACCTGCCCTTCCCAACCCTAGCCCTGCCTCTCATTCTGTACTTGAACAGCTTAAACATAGCACCTTCAGTTTCTAGAACGTGTACATGTGTATGCTGTTTCCTCTCTCCTCCCCACTCCTCCTCCCCTCCCCTCCTCTCCCCTCCATTCTCATGCACACACACACACTTTCAGTCTTTTACACATTTCTGCCTGTACTCACCCCCCACCTCTTCCTTTCCCTGTCCTCTATGCGGAAAACCCCTCTCAGTCAAGTTTCACCTCCTCACCTTCTCCAGGGAGCCTTCCTGACTGTCTGTGTTAGGCGTTCCTGCTCTCAACTCCCTTGCTCCCTGAACTTCTATTAACGTTTAATCAGTCTAATCGATAGTCATCTGTTTACCTAAGTAAAGGGTTCAAAACCTTATTCATTACGACTCAGATATACACATCACTGTAGTTTTCTTCATTTTCCACAACTGACTTAATCTTGCCCTTAAGCTTCCATTCGACTGATAGTAACAACAGGAAAAGTATAAACTATTCTTTTTTAGGGTAAAGTAGGGTAAATATTTACTTAATCAGTTCAAAGTAAAACTCCCAGGTCCATCTCTCCCTTACCAAGCAGTCTCAGCTCCTCCCCAACTCTGCATCAGGTTGCAGGTGGATACTGATGGGAGAGGACTCTGGGGAGTGTTCCCTTATCTATAAAAAGCCGGCCCCAGCTGATTCACATCATAGTATTTTATTTTAATGTACAGATGGTGCAGGGAATGACCCAAGGGGAGCTCCCACCAGGCAGGAAAAGGAAGCAGAGAGCCCTTCTTCCTGCTGCTGGTTCTGGGTGTTGGTGCTGAGAAAGAAAGCCAGGAGGGCAGGAGGGCATGTGATCTCTGGATTGAGCTTGGCTCTGGGCATGCATTATGGTACGGATGGGCGTAGGTGGTCTTTTAAGGGCGATAATACATTGGGACCCACCATCGAAGTGCAAGGTCTTGAGGCTCACACTCTCTGAAGGCTGCTCATTCTCATCTCACCATCAACAACACCCCCACCATCCCTGCCTCCAAGGAGCAGGGCCACCGCTATGCCAGGAAGTCTCAGTGGCTTTCTCCTCTGTGCCCTGTGGGTGCAGGACTCAGGGCTGACTTCAGGCCCCCTTCACCCGCTGCCATCCTGCCAAGGGAGTTCCTCTTGGCTTATTGAATACAGGGCTCACCAGCTCCCAGAATAAATCCTGAATCTTGGGATTTTGGTATCTTAGGTACTTGTCAACCCTACCCTCATGGCTCCTACCATCAGGGCTGGGGTGGGTGGATGGAGGAGTGACTGGGAAGGATGGAAGGAGGGTGATGGAGACACGTCTGCCCTCCTGCCCTCCTGGCTTTCTTTCTCAGCACCAACACCCAGAACCAGCGGCAGGAGGAAGGGCTCTCTGCTTCCTTTTCCTGCCTGGTGGGAGCTCCCCTTGGGTCATTCCCTGCACCATCTGTACATTAAAATAAAATACTATGATGTGAGTCAGCCAGGGCTGGCTTTTTATAGATAAAGAAACCTTCGCTCTCAGCACAGACTGGCTTTCATAATGATTGTCTAGCTGGAGACACTATAAAGGTTGCTTTGAGATGCAAAACTGAGCAATGACTGTTTTTTTTTTTTTTCTGGATGGTATCAACCCTTCCACTGAGAGGATAAATGATAAATGCCAATGATTTATTGGATGGGGAGCCATAGACTAATGTAATTTATGGGAAATGAAAATTGCTTCACTTTAATTTTTTCAATATCATTATTCACTTTGCATACATTTGCACACATATATGTAGGAGACATTTGCATACATGTGTGACTCCTACCAGGCTGTGCACAACTTGACGACAGAGAATGTTGGGCTTTTTGTGTGTGTGTGTGTGTGGTTTTCCCAATGCCTGGCACATAACTGTAAAGATTTGTTGAATGAATGAATGATTGCATTAAAGAATGACTTAAGTCTCGGGTGCTTGAGCAGAGAACTGAAACTAAAACCTGTAAGTAAGAAGCACATTTCAGGAGAGCAAGGATTCCACCTGCTCCTGGAGGACAGCGCCTGGGGAGGGGCTTGACCAGCAAGTGCAGGTGTCAGTTTAATCTCTACCAGACCCTGTAGATCAATTATAAATCCAGCCCAGTGCCTCCCAACCTGGGATTTAGAGAAACACATATTTTGCAGCAGCCCCCTACCCTCCCAGTTCCATAGAGGGTAAGGGACTTCCCCCATCCCACTGTGAGGCAGTGGCAGAGCACAGATGAGAACATGGGTCTCCTGACTCCTCAGCCAAAGCCATCCCTCTCAATTGGCAGAAAGGCTCGGTTCAGCTGGAGGGGAGGGATGGGGCACGGTTGAATAAGGGAGATGGCCTCATCGGCACTGGGGGGTCTGCTGGCACCCTTTCAGAAGTCTTCTGGCAGTCTGGAGAGAGCCAGATTGCTGGGCAGGGAGCGTGGACCCCTTCCTGCAAACTCACAGTGCCCAGGCCAAGGCTCCTAGCCTCCCCCAGACTCCCTACCACCGCCACTGCTAAGCAAAGGCTGCAGACAGCTCTGGCTGGCTCTAGGATGATTTACCTCCCTGAAATACCTCAATTTAAATGCTAATTTCCCCAGAACTGAGGGGGTGATCTGCTCTTGCTAGCTGGTGGCTGTGTATTAATGTATCCAAAACACTCACACATCTTCTTAAACAGAGAGGAAGGAGTGAGGACTTGGGGGAAAGGATAGAGGAGGGGGAGCAGGAGCCCTGTCCTTTGTCAGCTGATCAAAAGGGAAGTAGCTGCGGTGCATCCTTGGGAGAAATGCTTTGTAGGTTTTGTGTCCCTTAGGTTCATAGGCAGATGATGCTGATGGCACCAGCCAGGCACTGTGCTGGGCTCTCAGAGTCTCTTTAGACATTCAGAGTCTCTTGTGGGATTCAGAAAAAGGAACTAATATGTAAGATAGCTTTCATGTCAGTTAATCCTTCTCTGAACCTACTGAGGTCAAACTTGTTACAACCATTTTACAGGTGAAGTCAATAAGGTTCATAAAATTTAAGAGAATCCCCAACCCCCAAGGTCACACAGCAAGACTCTGGGACCCATGCCTGTATTGCTTCCAAGAACATGTTCTTCCACGGCCAGAGCCCAAGGCCACTTCTCAAAGCTATTCACAAACAAAAGGCATGGGAACACAGCAATAGGGAAGATTTATTTCCACTGGAGATGACTGGGAAGGATTCATGGAAAAGGTGGCTTTTGAACTGGGTCTCTTACTTGCTCCTGGCATCCCTCACCCGGCTCCACCCCAACATGCACATGCAGAAATGACAAATACTCCCTGTGATTGGGAAGGTCTGACCAAACTGCCCAAGGATATCTTTCCTGGGTCCCCATCAGCACAGTCGTCCCTGGCCCCTTGTGGCCGAGCTCCCTGGGAACCAGGGTATCTGAGTTCTTAGGAAATTAGGGGTGGAAAATAGGGATTTTAGACCCAAATACTCAATATGCCTTAGACTCTGAAGCATGCTGGGAGCCTGTGGCAAAGCATTGCCAAAGGCTTCACATTAAAAGATGTGGATTGTGGATGCATTATTATTTTTTTCTCACTGTCCTTCCTTCATTCTTTAACAAGGGTTCATTGAGCAACTTCTTTGTCCCAGGCACCATGCTGGGCTCTGGGGAGGCAGCAGTGAATGGGACAGGTATAGACTTGGCCTTCATGGAACTTACCATCCAGTAGAAGAGAGAGATGTTTAACAAGGTCTCCCATGAGTACAGCTATGGGTAGGAAGTGTGACACCTTTCATGAGATAAAAGAGGATGGCAGTATGAGAGTAACTAATAGGGAAACTGAGTCAGGGAAGACTTCCCAGAGGTCATACAATAATGTGTGGTCTGAATGATGAGTAGGAGTTGGCCAGGTGAAGAAAAAGGGGAAGAACTTTTCAGACAGGGTAAATCCCAAGTGAGGCCCCAGGAAGGAAGGGAGCATGCTTGGAAGAAGAACTCAAGTTCAGTCATTGTGACCGGAGAACTGAGGGCCAGAGGCTGTTCCTTGAAATGTCAGCAGGAGGAACAGGCAGGGCCTCATGGACCTTAATTTTGGATCCTCTCCTGGTCTTCATGAGTTCAGGCACCTCTTCTGCATTTCCACCGCTTCTCCCCAGTGCCCAGAACAGCCCCCCCCCCCCCCAATAACATGGTAGTTCCTCAGTTGATACTTGTGGAATGAATGAAACATCTCCCTGATTCCATGGGGGCCAGGAGCTACTATTTTAAAAATTTGATGGATGGTGTCATATAATATCAACTGAGATGAACATTTTCATAGGTACCTTTTGGGTAATGCGTGCCTAAAGAAGAATTGGTCCTGTTGCTGTTTGGAACACAATAGTCACGTCTGCGCATTCACACAAACAAGCACAAACAGCCACATCTGTGCCCACAAAAGCACAGTCTGCCCTGCAGATGAACAACTGCAGAACTGCCCACTCTTTATCTCAAAGTAGGTCAGGCGATCTCAGAGATCAGAGCGTGGGCTTTGAACTGGGTCTTTGAACATGTGTTTACTGGGTGCAGATGCTAAGCTAGGAGCTAGATAGGTTAGAATGTGGTCTTGTCAGAACTGTGGACCTGAGTTAGGCAAGTTATTTAACCTCTCTGAGTACCTCATTATCTCATAGAGCTATTGTGAAGTTAAAATGACCATATATGACTATGGCCACGCATATCTGTCTGTCTGTCCATCTTGGCATGCTAACTAGAACACAGCTGATGATAAACAAATGTGATCAACAGATCTTAATAAATATTGCAATATTACTCATAACGAACTTATTATTAGAGTTAGTTACCTGGTGGTTTATACTACACACACATGCACACACACACACATGCACACACACACACATGCACAAGAGTCCCGAGAATCTGAATCCAGTCTCTGATCAACTGATCTTTAGCCAGCACCCCTGCCAGCGTCCCTTGTCACCTCTCTGGGGTCAGTGATTCTGAATCTGCCCACCGGGCCTCTGATGCTTTCAATCCCGTGGAACTCTCGGGGCTCCTATTGCCATCCGTGTTTTGCCTCCGGGGAATGCTGCTGATGCAAAGGTCCTGGGCGCCCTCTGCTGGCAGAGGCCATGCATGACTCATGACCGTGGGCGAGGCAGTGAGTCCCTGTGCCTGAGGTGGTCTGTGCCGTTGCTGTACTCCATTCAGTACTCCATGCTTCCCCTCCCTCCTGGCCTCCCACACTGGCCTGCTAACTCCCACCCTGCTGTCTTCTCCCTTCTGCTCGTGCTGGCCTTCTATGTGCTTCCGCAGGACCCTCCCTGCTTCCCTCAGGCTCAGAGAGAGACCTTCCTCCAAGAAGGTATGTGCCACCCCGAGGGTGTCACTCTCCTGCCTCTCACTGTCCCTGTGAGGTCAGAGTTGCCTACAGGCCAAGCCAGGTTACCAGAAGGCAGAGGGATAGGAGGAGAGGGAATTCCGCCCTCCTACCTGCCTCTGCAACTATAAAAACCTTTTCAGATAATAATGTGCCAGGATGGTAAAGTGGGGGGGAGAAATAACATTGGGAATCAGATGCACTTGGCTTCAGGTCCCTCTTCCCGAATTCGCTCAGTGTATAAATCTAGAGGAGTCATTTCAGAACCTCTTGGAGCCTCCATTTCCCCACTGGTTAAATGGGGATTATAATTGTGGGCGTCACCATGGCTTTGGAGTGAAGGTTGGGAGAGGTCCCACTGAGAACTACCCGGCAGAACCCTGGATGTCCAGGCAAGTCCTGGTGAGCAGCAGGCCCTCCTCTTGGCTGCAGGGTGGCCGTGGGTGCTGAGGCTCTTTGGCTCTGACAGTCTGTGGATCTCACAGGCAGGGCCTCCAGGACCCCTGCACCTATGCAGCGCTGAGGAGTGGGCTTGGGAGCCAGACTGTCTGGGGCCTCTTGCTACCCAGCTCTGTGCCCTTGAGTAGTTCCATAATTTCTTTGCACTTTCCCATCTCTAAACCAGGGATCTTGATGGCACCTACTTCATTGAGTTGTGCTGAGGACTAAAGCATTTGAAGATTGCCTGGTGCATAGCAGGTAGTCAATAAAAAGCAATTATTATTCTTGCTAGCCTACTCACTTTTTTCATCCCCATTTTACAGATGAGAAAACTGAGGCTTGAGTGGCTTGCTCCAGGTTACATACCATGCGGGTAGAACTGGGGCGCCAACCTTCAAAGCATCACAGCCTCCTTACCGTTGGCCTCTCCTACTCCTAAAGCAAGTGTGTAGGGTCTCACGGAGAAGGGACTCTTGCCCAGAATCGTCCAGCCCACTCAAAGTTCCTGATAGCCCTGACTCACTGATTGTTCCATATGCCAATTTTGTTGTCTTCTCTACTAGGCTGGTGAGATCTTGAGAACAAGGGGAAATCTGGCCTATCTCTGGGACCCTGCCACTCAGTACAGGTCTCCACCCCGAGAATGTGCTCAGTGCAGGTTGGATGAATGACTAAGGCATGGGAACACCCCTCCACCTCACTCCATCTTGGAAGGAAGAGATGTGTCCCACCTCAGCAGGAATACATTTAAGGGATTTTTAGTCCCTTAAACCCTGTTTAGTGTGATGTGCTTCTTGGCAGCACTTCCATTGCCCTTGGCCGAGCAGCCTATCATTTGGCATGCACATTGCTGTCCCACTCTCCTAGGTTTGCAGACAAACCAAAGACCAAGCCCAAATATCCAGGCAGAATTTATAATCCCATGTGCTCATAGACATCAGTGAGTACAACTCCACATATGGACATGGGTGTCCACACACCAGCACGCAAAACAGCATGCTTAAATGCACAAGTATACATAGCAGGGTCTCAGGCCCAACCCTTTTCTCCCCAGTCTCTCATCTCTTCTGATTAATAACACCAGATTTGCAATTAGTCAGACCTGGGTTCCAATCCCAACTCGACCACCCATTAACTCTGAATCTCATTTTTTTCCTCTGTAAATGAGGATAATAATTTCATCATTTTATTATTGCATGCTTTCTTAATTTGGCTTAGCTGCTATGATAGATATCACAGGCTGGTTGGCTTAGCCAATAGAAATTCATTGGCTTACAGTTTTGGATGCTAGCAGTCTAACATCAAGGTATGGGTAGGCTGTGCTTTCTCCTGGAGTCTATAGCAATCTGGCACTTCCAATACAGAGAGGCATTCCTTGGCTTACATCTCTGTCTCTGTCACATGGCAATCCTCCTCATTCTCTGGCTTCTTACTTCTGGATCCTCTGACTTCTGGCATTACTGACTGACTGTTTGAATTTTCTCTGCCTGTAAGGACTCCAGTCACGTGGATTAAGGCCCAACCTGATTCAATTTGACCTCATCTAATAGGTTCTCTGAAGATCCTGTTCACGTGCGTCCACATCTGAACTAATAATATCATCAAAGGTTCCATTTACAAATAGGCTCACACCCGCCAGGTGGAGGTCAGGACTTGAACATGTCTTTATGGGGGACATAAGTCAATCCTAATGCAGGCTTGTTGTGAAGATTAAATGGTGAAATGTATGTAAGGTGTTTAGCCAGGTCCCAGCAAACAGACATGACGATGATGATGACAGTGGGGATGATGGCAATGGTGGCCCCTTCTCTGGACGTTGACCTCACTAGGGACAGAGATGAAATCTAGGGAACCTAGACGTGAAGAGCACGTTCCCTAAGTGACTGACTCGCTGGTGAGCTCTGTCGGTGCCCGCTTTCACACTGCCTGAGACCCAGGCTGACTCGCTGGTGAGCCCTGTCGGTGCCCGCTTTCACACTGCCTGAGACCCAGGCTGACTCGCTGGTGAGCCCTGTCGGTGCCCACTTTCACACTGCCTGAGACCCAGGCTTCAAAGGCATTGCTCTGGTGTCACATGTGCTTGTTTTCCTTTTTCTGATTTTCATTTCAAGGTTGCCTATTCCAGGTGGCAATCTAAAGTAATAGAGTCCTCTTCCCTTTGTTCTCTGTCCCCTCCTCCAGGCCCTCTTCGTCCTTTCCAGATTGTAATTAGTGTCTCCAGCTCTGAGGATCTGTGAGTGTGCAGGGACTTCAACAGTCGTATTTTAATAGAGGATGCCCTTGATGCCAACCATGCCAAGTGGCAGTCATGTTTCCTGTTTGCATGCCTCCAGGAACAGGAAGCTCCCTACCTCTCGTGGCATTCATTTTTAGGCAATTGAATATTTTATTGGCTAGAGGATTCAGCC
This sequence comes from Tamandua tetradactyla, assembly GCF_023851605.1. Lineage (NCBI taxonomy): Eukaryota > Metazoa > Chordata > Mammalia > Pilosa > Myrmecophagidae > Tamandua > Tamandua tetradactyla. Next base: position 40,895,126 of record NC_135328.1, read on the forward strand.
TGCCTTACCCAATTTCCCAATTTAAGACTACCTTTGTGAGGTTTCTGTCCCCTGAGGTCATCCAGAAAAGATCTATCTTCTGTCCCCTGTGGTGGCCCTAAAGGGAAAGGAAAGAAATCCTAGAAGAAGTTTGGACAAGGGAATTAGCACTAACCAGGGAGTCAGGAGACTTGGGTTTTGAGTCTAACCCATTGGTTCTCCTAGAGCAAGTCATTCCCCTGCTCCGAGCTTCAGTTTCCCCATCTGTAAATGGAAGAATTTGATCCAAAAAGTCTCTTAATGCCCTTCCACTTTAACATGCAAAAATCCATTCTTTTAATTCTTTCTTTCTCTAGCTTTTCCTGGATCCCTTGTTTTATAAGTATGACTGCTGTTTTTAGTTCCTTCACTTCCTGGTTCACCATTGTCATTGCTTATGTAGGAAGACATGTAGCAACCAAATATGCCATTTACAGAGTATGAGAAAGTGTCTTAAGCAAGTGTCTGCTTTATCTCATTAAGTACAACAGCCCTGAGATCTAAGTCTAATTTTATGGACCAGGAAATGGAGAATCCTGGAGGTACAATGGTTTACTTAAGATCATATACAGCTAGAATGTGGTAGGGCCAGAATTGTACCCCAGCCCATCTGATTCCAGGGCCTATGGTTAACCCCCCTGTTCTCAGAGCCCGGATTCAGGGAGCCAGAGGCACCACAGTAAGGCAACCACCTGTGAGGCCAGGTTGCTCCGCCTGGCGTCTATGGGGCAGCAAACTCCCTGCCCCACAGCCCTCCAGCAGCCTCCACTTCCTCGTGTTGGCAGTTTCTCTGCTCCTCTCCACAGGGAGAACAACTTCATCAAGGACTTTCCCCAGCTGGCCGACGGGCTGTTGGTGATTCCGCTGCCGGTGGAGGAACAGTGTCGGGGGGTCCTCTCTGAGCCCCTCCCGGACCTCCAGCTGCTCACGGGTAAGACCGACATGCCAGGCTCCTCCTCAGCCTCCCTAACTGCACGTCCACTCCCCAAGTGCATATCCAACACGAGCCTGTCTGGGGTGCCCCTTGGCTGGGCAAGGGACCTGCCAGTTTGGGAGTTACAGGCTGTGCTGAATTTGGAAGGAGGCATCTGGGAGGAGAGGAGGACTCTCTCGGTGAGGTGTTTTGCCTCTGTGCCTGAGCCTCAAAAGCATTTTTCACTCTCATCGACAATTGTCTGCTTCCTTTTTCTTTTGTGCTTGCATTTTTTATATTTTGTTTTGTTGGTTTGTTTTTACATCCTTCTAAATTAAAATCTCTAGAATCCTCAACCAGGAGCCTCTCCCAATTGAATGGCCTTTCATTTACACATCTTGTCTGTATACCTGGTCCTGAAACAACTGGCAAGGTGGTCGTATTAGCCTTTTTTTATAGATGAGTAATCTAATCTCAGAGAGGCAAAGAGACAAGTGCAGGGTCACTTGCAGCAAATCTTTCAGGAACAGAGCCAGGTGCCACGGCTCTGAGTCCTTTGCCCTTCCACTTCACTCTGCAGCTTTCCCCCAGTACCTAGCTTCCTCCCTTATTGTGAAGCCAATTTTTGCAGGCTTTGCTGATGGTCTGCTCTTTATGTCCTGCCCTCTTTTGTCCCTCCTTGTCTTCTCCCAGGTCCTCTCCTTCCTTTTCCTTTTTTCTTGGTGACTTCCCTAGCAGGTAAGGGCCCTAGCTCTGCCTTTATGATAGAGAAAGCAGGCATCTCATCCCTTGCCCAGTGGGTGATTCTCCCCCAGGGAAGAACCCTACAATGTAACAGACATAGGTTTAAATCCTTGTCTATCACTTGTAAGCTTGGGAAACCTTGGGCAGGTTGTCTAAACTCCATGAGCCTTTCCTATAAAAATGGGCAGGGGAGAGAGCCCCTGCATGTTGAGGGCTTCCTGTGTGCTGTAAACTTCCTGTAGGCAAGTTTGCGTTTAATTTTGCAAGGGTGTTACTGTTCTCTTACTGGCTCACAAGGTCATGTCACTTGTCCAGTGTAAGACCACGTGGCTAGTCTATAGTCAAGTCAGGATTTAACCTGGGTGGTTTTTACACCAAAGCTGATGCCCTATCCACTATCCTCTATCACCTCTTGTCCTGTCACGCTTCACAGAGGGGCCCAGATGTAGAACATATGGAACCACGGATTTAAAAGATGCTCTGTAAAATGTGTCTAAAAATCGTTGTGCCCTCCTTAACTTTCATTTTTCATGACGAATTATAGTTCCAGAGCTGAAATGGATGACAGTAAAAGATGCCCAGTCTAATCTTCCTTACCGATGAGGAAATCAGATCTGTAATATTCCTACTGAGTGATTATCCCTCCTTGCATGCCCCAAGTAATAGAGAGCTCGCTACCTCTTAAAGCAAACATTTTGATGGTCCATGGAGAGCTCTGTGCGCTCTGAAGGAAAGGATCCTGGGTGTATGTCCTTGGGCAGTTTCTGTTTCTGAGCCCATCTTCCTCTCTGAATAAATGGGAGCATAACACTTATTTTGCAGTATTGCTGTGAGAATTGGAGATCATGTATGTAAAATGCTCTGTGGTTCTCTGTTAGTAGTAGAAACTGCAATCATTTGTTTGACTAGGGGATATTTGGACATGTCCCAATAAAGGAGTTGTTGCATTTCCAAAGTTAAGTTTTCTTCTAATTACCAGAGAAAATGCTTGCCCTCACCCCAGGTCTTCATCCACCTCAAATTGCAGGTAGGGATCTGGGATGATGCGGGGCAAGGTGGGCAGCAGGGGCAGGTGTATAAATTAGAGGGGAGGTGGAAGTGAGTCAGGCTGTAGGGATGTTTTGCTCTTCTAGGTTGTGCAGACGAAGTGGAAATAACACAGACCAAGGTCCCTCAAGAAGCTCCTCCTTTCCCCTGGAGGAGCTTATATTCCAGGTCAGAATCCAGGAAGGACTAGGGATGGAGGAAAAAGAGGGCAGGAGCGATATCAGTTATGGGGGAGATCCAAGGATTTGCCGAAGGGCAGCGAGGATGGTTTTATAAACTGCTTGAGAATCAGAAGGAGTTTTCCTTTTGGACATCATCCCTAAAGGGAAAAGAAGCTGCATCAATGGGCTGCATCAAAATGCCCTGCCTCCTTCTCTTGCGGATGGGCCTGCCTCAGTTCCTGAGATTCCCTCCAACACTGCTCTGAATCCGAGTGAGCAGTAATAAATGGGGCAGAGGTTACCTGGGTCCTGATGTCTAGTCTTCCTGTTCAGGCTGCTTTCCGTGCCCTATGTCAGAAACACAGCCCTCACCTTCCCTCCCCAGTCTCTGCAAAGGAAGGACAGGAGAAGTGGAGCAGATAAACAGAAAGGACATATTAATATCAAAATAACCTCGCTCCAGTGGACATATCTTTGGGGATCATGAATATTTTACTTTAAAATGAAAGCCTCCAAGAAATTATAATATTCCTGAAGAGGCTAAGGAGAAGGAAAAAAAAAAACGTTGACAGTAATGGACAACTTTAATACTGCAGTAATGTCCAGGAAGAAACCGTTCGTTCCAATGAGATTCTAATTTTAATCTTGGTATCAAATATCTCTTTAAGTGCCTCCTCACCAGGGGACAAGAGAAAAGGATAGAGAATGTGCCTGCCATTTGCAGAGGTGCAAGAAATCACGGATTCGTAACAACAACAGTAATAACTGCTGATGTGACTAGCATTTCTTTTTCATGTTTTTTTTCTTATTGTAAAGGAAATTGTAATGCAAGGGTGGAATATTTAGAGAATGGAGATGAATGTAAATCAGAAAACAAAAATCATTCATATACTTTTCACCCAATGTTAGCTACGTGCTAACATTTTGTTATGCTTTTTGTTTATTTTCTGTCTATATGTGTGTTTCCCAAAGTGCATTCTGTGGGGCCTAAGTTCCGTTGGACCCTCTGTAAGGAAGGGATTCCATGGTCAAAGGAAGTTGAGAAATGCTTCACCCTGCCCTTCCATAGAGCTTTAAAATGCACATATCCTACAAAAGGGGTTAAAAAATTATGTTTGCTTGTTTTTAATCTTGTTTAGCTTACTGTAACCAGTATTTCTCCAGCTTACTTGAAAGGGGAGCCTTGCATGTATGCACATATGTATTCTGCATAGCACCTAGAACATTCCATGTTTCCACATTGGTAAACAGTGGTCTATACCAGGGGATCAGCAAACATTCTCTGTAAAGGGCCAGATAGTAAATGTGTTAGCCTTTGCAAATTGTACGGTCTCTTCTGCAACTACTCAGCTGGGCATGGTACTGCAAACACAGCCATAGACAGCAGGTAACAAATGAATAGCATGAAAGCAGCCAAAGATAATATCTAACAAAGGGGGTCATAGTTTACTGAGCCCTCATCTGCAAGTACAGCATTTCTAGGTTACCAAAGTGCTTTCACTTCTATTTTCTTATTTGACTCTCACAACATGCCTATGAAGTAAGGCTGCAGAAACAGCTGCAGTATCAAATGGGAAAACTGAGGGGCCGAGATATCTAATATCTCATGGTAACTTGCCGACGGTGGTCAGACTCAGTGGGACATAAATCTGACCTGAGATTGCTTATAAGGCGATAGAGACTTGCAAATGTTGAGCAGCAAGAAAAAGTAGAGTTGGGACTGGGGTCAGAGGTCAGGGCGTGGCCTGTGGGTAGGGTCCAGATAAAGTTGTCAAGTACTGGGGTTCGGGGATCCGATACCCGCCCCCCATCCCCAGAGCTGTGGGTTGGGGGTTGTGGTAAGAGGCCTCTAAGTGCTGGGATAATGTGACCTTCTTATTCTTTCCCCCAGGAGATGTCAGATACGACGAGGCCATGGGTTACCCCATGGTGCAGCAGTGGCGGGTCCGGAGCAACCTGTACCGTGTGAAACTCAGCACCATCACCCTGTCAGCAGGTGAGGACCCCTGCCCGGTGGCCAGGGAACTTGGCCTCATTCAGCACACGCTCCCAAGGACCCAGCCTGGGTGGGCCCCGGCTGGCTGGGACACTGAGGGAGTGAGGCAGTGTCCTCCCTGCCACAAAGAAGGGAGGGTAGGCAGCTGTACAGACTGTTCTATTCTATTGATGTGCTATAGGACAGTCAGTGCAGTGATGGGCAGCAGCAGCAGGGCAGAGGGAGTTAGAAAAGGATGAAACAGGAGAGGAGGAAATGGTAATCAAAGTCATATTTAATTATTGGGTCTTTCATGTTTTTTTTTTCTGGGTGCATGGTCTGGGAATCGAACCCGGGTCTCCCATATGGAAGGCGAGCATTCTAAGACTGTTTCATGTTTTTGAATTATAATTTCCTTTCAGGTGCCAACTCCTCTGTATTCTCTTGGCTGATTTCTTTTCTGCCTATCTTGTGCCCAACAAAAACACATACCCTCCCATACTCTCCCCATACCTTGGCCACACACACACACACACACACACACACACACACACACACACAGGACTCACAGGGATGTTGTGCCCCAACTGATGGGGGTGATCTGTGGTTCCTGATATGGGACATGCTGTCCCCACTTTCTTGGTTTCCTTGGCCACATAATGTACCCCAAACTCTGTGACATCTCCCCTGCTACTCATTCCCTTCGGGATTAACTCAAGGAATTTCTGGAGCTCTAATCACCTCTGTGAAAGCACTGCTAAGTGCTTGTTTCATATCTGAATCTTGTCTGCCTCCCCCACTGCCCCGAGAACTGCAGGTAGGGCATGGGTCTTATTTATCACTGTATCCCCAGAAACCAACAGAGGATCAGCACATTGCTGGTGTTCATGTTTAATGGAGGAATAAAAACGTGAATGGAAACTGATGAACAGATAATGAATGAATGACTGTACAGATGAGGCCTAGTCTAGAGTTCTATGCCAGCTCTCACTCCTAACGCTGGCACTGGTTTACTATGTGAGTGTCCTCTAATTGTCATGAGTTTCTGTCTTTTTTCGTCTCACTTTGTTCATCAGCAAAATGGAGCTCTTTTAGCCTGGAAATTGGAGAACTTCACCCTCTGGGAAGTACAAACAGTAATTATTGCTGACATCTGTCAAGCACTTTATAATACTTTATATCTTATGACTTACAACAGCCCTGCAAGGAAAGTATTACTTATCTGTGTTTTTCTTTAGATAAGGAAACTGAGGGTCAGAGAGGTTAAGTAACTTGCCCAAGGTCACAGAGCTAGTAAGTGGCAGAGCAGGATGAAGAGCAAGGATTCAGTTGCAGTATTGTCTGCTTGGATAAAGAGGCATGGGGCATCTCCATGGCATTATTATTTATTACTTAACAGAAACCATCTCATTATTAATTCTTCCATATTAATTACCTAGTTGCAGGAATTAACAGGTTGATAGAGAGGAGTCGTTCTCATCAAGTGCCCATTCTTTGAATCCTCTTTCTGTTTTCCCCACCACCCCCTCACACTGCACGTGTGAGTGAGACTGCAGTGTTCCTATTAGAACTACAAAGGTGTATCTGCTTTAATTAATCTGTAACCACACTCCTGAGAACCCCCTCATAAATCAAATGCTGGCAAATTGGAGCTCATTTTTAACACTGGTGAGAAACTTGCTCTTTTAAATTATACTTTGATGTGGCACAGAATTGGTTCTTCTTGTAATAATCATGGTTAGTTGGTGTGTTTGCCACGTCCCAGGAATTGTGCCACATACTTGGTTGGGATGGCAGTGCAGAGAGGACATGTGCAGATTCAGAGACAAATGAGGCAGGGCCTGTGTTCAGGGAGGACACGTTAAAGGTGTGGAGATGGAGCTCCTGCTCAGGATGGTGTGAAAGGATGCTTGGGGGAGGGGCGACTTCCTGACATCTTAGAGCATGAGTATGACTTGGAGAAGAAGTGGGGATGCCAGTTCAGATGAAGGGTGGGATGTGTGAGTGAGTGTGTGTGTGTGTGTGTGTTTGCATGCATGTGCATGTGTTTGGGTGGAGAAGACTGAGTGAGAAAGGAGGTTAGAGATTCCAGGAAGAACACTGATTTTGTTGGCGCTAAAGCCTGGTGTGGATGGCTTGTGGGAGATGACCTTGGAGCCCTTGAATGCCCAGATAAGCAGCTTGGGCTTTACTCAGTAGGAGGGAGAGTCCAGGAAGGTTTAACACTCCTGAAAGAAGAGCTTGGCCATGTTCATTTTTGAGGAAGGAGAGAGGAAGGGAAGCAGCTGTTATCCAGTGACTGCTGGGCAGGCCTCCTTGCTAGGTGCTGAGGACCTGAGGTCTCTTTGGTATGGGATTAGAGGAAAATATAGCAGGAAGGAGTTCTCTTGCAGCAATTTAGGGAAAGTGAGCACACCAATTTTCGGAAGACAATATCGGACATGGCGCTGTTATAGTCAGTTAAGCTGAACGCAGAGACTCTACTGAGCCTGGAAAAATGGTGGCTCTAGGACTCCAGCAATGGACTGCCAAAGCCCTGACTTATGTGCTGCAGTGGAAAGTGCAAGGGCTTTGGAGTGAGAACAGAAGTGTATTTGAATCCCAACTTCTCTAGCTGGGGGACCAAGGCAACTCAGCCTTGGTCATCTGTACAATGGAGATTGTTGTTTTAGGGTTACAGTGTGGCTAAGGTTAACTGAGATAAAGTGGCTGAAACATCTACCAGTGTACCTGAAACATTTTAGTTGGTCAGTAGATATTACCTTTGGCTTCTTGATTGTGATTTTCAAGTCCCCATGGTCTAGGTCACAGAACATTAGTAAGCAGACCTTCATCTTCTGTTGATCCTTTCTTTGTGATAGTGCGTGGTATGTCCACCAGAGAGAACAATTCTCTGATAGGTAAGTGTGGGAATGATGAACATGTCTGGACTAGTACAGCCACTAGGCTGCCATGATGGTGAGGCATAAGACTCCAAATATAGACTGAAAAGAACACCTGCTTCTGTTTAATTTTTTAGGCACCAGTTCACACATCTGACCACTTCTACTTGATTTCCCCTGTCCAGGGTTCACCAACATCCTTAAGATCCTGACCAAGGAGAGCAGTCGGGAGGAGCTGCTGTCCTTCATCCAGCACTATGGCTCCCACTACATCGCAGAAGCCCTCTATGGCTCTGAGCTCACCTGTATTATCCACTTCCCCAGCAAGAAGGTCCAGCAGCAGCTGTGGCTCCAGTATCAGAAAGGTAAGCCTGGGGGAGCTTGTTGGAGATGGTTGTCAGGGAAGAAGGCTGGGGAGATAACTCATCTCCCTTAAGATCTAAATCCTGGTGGTACCGTAGTATGTACCATAGTATAAGCTATGTGTCCTTAGGCGCATACCTGTCCCTCTCTGGGTTTCAGTCTCATCATGAGCAGAGGGAGAGGCTCAGACATGATGATTTCTCAAGATTCTTTCAGTTCATTTATTTTCTGAGACCCCCACATTGGTGTTCTGGAGTCCAGAACTCTGCCCTTCTACGGCAGGGTCTTCATTTCCCATTCCTCCTTGAAGCAATTGTTTGAAGAGTGGGGGTGAGGGGGGTGAGGCAGAGAGGAGGGAGGCTCACACCTTTTTCTCTTAAGGCTCAAGAAGGGCCCAGTTCCTCTGGAAGATACTACCAGAGGGGGACAGTTTAACGTCTCTCCCATAGAGAAGCTTTTACCTTCAGGGGAATCCCCTGATCTTACTTCCCTCTGATTCTCATCTATTATCAGAATTGTAATCTCCCAGAGCCCATGCAGAGGACCGGTCTCTGCCATTCACCCTGGGAAAGTCATTCCTCTCCTACCACAGTTTACCTTTCCTGAGGAATGGACATGCCTGCCTACCTCCTACATTAAAGGGAAGCAGTTTCGGTAATAGCATTTTGAGAAAGAAATATTCCACATATGTCTATATGCATTTTTACTAAGTCCATGTATTCATACCTCTATTTCACGCATGAAAAAATGAATCTCAGGCATATGAAATGTCTGTAGACACACAGCTAATAAAGAGCGCGGCCAGGATTGGAACCCAAAACTGGCTGGCTGCAAAAGCCCATGTTCTTTTCCTCTTTCAACTATGCTTCCTGTTGTCATTGCCACCATTATTCTCAGTTAATTTAAAAAGAAAGGCTCACAGTTGAAGGAAAGGACAAGGAGCAATGTTAGAGACTTGTCTGCATCTTCTTCCTATAGCCCAGCCACCTTGTCTATAAGAAGTAAATCAATGATAACTCAGAAAACCAGACTTGTGGGATACAGAGGGAACCTTCAAGGTCTCACTGAGCTCACCACGCTAGTTTCAGAGTTGGGAAGACTGAAGCCCCAAGGGGAGGAGGCTGAGATGTGCTCAGTCACACATCCCTTTGGCTGAGCCAAGACAGAGCGGGGGGGACACACTCTTCATCTAGAGCTTACCAGGTTGCTACACCCTCCCGGCTGGATGAAGCCCCCAGTCCACCTGCCTTCACCATCGCCACATCCCTTCCTCTTTGCACCCCTGTTGTGGTCTTGCCCCTTCCTGTTTACTGTATACAACTGTATGTGGCACAAGGTGGATTATAGGCAGAGGGGACATAATTGAGTTGTCTGGGAATAGCTCCGTTTTATGGCTGTGACAATGATGGTTTTTAAGGAAGTGCATTAAATCAATAGAAGACTCATTGTGCTAACCTATAAATAACTTGACACATCATTAAGCAGAGCAATAAGCTTCAGGACTTTGAAGTAATACAATTAGGTTATGTTTATAAAACCTTGCACTCACTGTGGTCATTGAACTAATTTGCTTCATCCCACATTTGGGGTCTGGGTCTCTAATACCAAACCCCCTCCTTGGCTGTTTCCAGGCCTTTGTTTCACTCCAGGAACATCCAGTTCCTTATCTGGTGGTTGCATGGAATCTGTTGTAAGATGGGAGGAGGGAGTGGAAAGAAAACTGAAACAACTGGTGCCCTTGGTTCAAGATGTGCCTTTGCTACAAAATTGCTGGGTGCACTTGTGATGATTTTTCCTCTCTGAACTTCCAGTCAGCAGAGGCATTTTCTTCCTTCCACCATCCATGCTTGCTCCTAAGAGTACAAATGGTAACTTGCAGGATACACTGAGGACAACTCAGTGGCTCTGTGTGTTTCTTCCTCCTTATTTCCACCTGATGTGACCACCTAGACTGTACATCAAGGACTCACTGGTTTTATTTTTCACATTTGGGAATGATGCTAGGGAATGGGCAAGTGAGAGGCTGATAATTTATCCTGTGGGACTGAAAGAACTATTTGGACTCAGAGGTGGTCAGTGTCCCTCCTTTCCCCAGGCATCAATTGTGTGCCTTTGCCACAAGCACTCACTAGGAGCCAGGTGTTTTAGTTTCCTGGCTGCTAAACACAAATACTATGCAATGAGTTGGCTTAAACAACAGAAATTTATTGACTTATTGTTTTGAGGCTAGGAGAAGTCCAAAATCAAGGTATCAGCAAGGCGATGCTTTCTCCCTGAAGGCTGTGGCATTCTCTAGCTAACTGCCAGCCCTCAGCTTTTCTGTCATATGAAGTGCACATCACAGCATCTCCTCCTTTTTCTTCCTTGTCCTATTAATGTGCAGCCTCTGGCTGCTCCCTGTTACTTTCTCTCCAAGTGTATGAATTGTATTCTGCTTATAAAGGACTCCAGTATTAGGATTAAGACTCATCCTCATTCACTTGGACAACATCTTAACTGAAGTAACCTCATCAGAAGGTCCTATTTGCAATGACTTCACACCCACAGGAATGGATTATGTCTAAGAATGTGTTTTAATGGAGTATACAGCTCCAAGCCACCGCATCAGGTCAGGATGTATCTAGGGTTAGAGGCTAATAACTGTGAGGCAGAGGACAGAGAATGCAGTAATAGAGTGGGACAGATAAGGATTCCTCGTACATGCCTGCCCTGTAACCTAAGGCAAAATAACTACTAAGCCTTAGTTTCCTCATGTCTTAAATGAAGGACTGTAATTCCCTTATATGGCTTTGGAGAGGATAAAATAAGATCATGCAGGTAAAACACCTGGTGCAAAGTAGGTACATGAAAAACAGTAGCTTAAAATCAAACAAAAAGTGTGGGCATCATCTAAGGATTCTAGACCTAGCCCTGCCCCCTACACACATATGACCTCAGCCCCTCATTTCTCCCTGTGAACCTGATATGTTTAAGAAGAGGGCAGTCCCTGCAAAGGTCCTTTCCAATCTGTCAAAGGTAGGGGGTCTTAGTCTCTTTGAAAGCCACAATTAGTCCCAGACAGTGAAAAGGTTTCATCTGGACCATGTGGGCCAAGGCTGGAAGAGGAGGTTGGGGTGAAGAAACCAAATACGACATGGAAAGCAACCACGGACATTTGTACAGCCCTTTACAGTTTACAAACAGTCTTTGTTTGATCCTTCCATCAACCTTATAAAACAAAGAAGGCAAGGGAAGGAAAACCTGAGGCCCAGAGAAGGGAACGGGCTTATCAGGATCAGACAGTCCAGTGGTGTCCGAATCTGAATCTGTACACAAGTGCTTCCTTCACCTGAGATCTGGTGTGCCCAGACATTAAAAACAAATGTCCCAGCCTTTCCAGGTTTAATAGTGATATGGGTCTGGCTGCTGTCATGACCAGGAGCAGCCAATGGAAATTACTAGAAAGCCAAGCGAGATTGGGTATATGAGCCTGAGTTGAATATTATCCGCAAGAGGTGTATTTTATTCTTATTCCCCTAAGTGCATCTAAGTGTGCATTCCACAGGGAAAAAAGGAGTCACATTTAGTATTCATTAATTCTTTGGTTCACTGAACATTGCCTCTGTTCTTCCTCTCTTCAGGTTCTGGGGTACGGCAGTGAATAAAATGTGGTCCCTGCTCTCCAGTTGTTCGTTACCAGCCTGTCTTAGCCCTCCAACATTTCATCATTTTGTCATAGACTTTTTTGTTTGTTTGTTTTAATCCACCAGTAGGAAGCAGGGAAGAGGGAGGAGGCTGGAAAGAGGGAGGGATAGAAGGAAACATAGTTGTCATGGTAGGAAGGCTCCTTGCTTTCATCTTGTGTACCAGTTCTGATCAGTTGGGAGTGACTATTAGAGCACTGAATGGAGGATTCCAAGATGTTGTTGAGATTGATGGGAAAGAGAGCTGTGATCACTGAGCAATGCCTGCCCTAGGTGCAGAAAAGGGAGTGCTGGTCCATAGCTCATGTATTTTCTTCCCTGCAATAGGGAAAATGAAAGCTAGAATAACAGACCCATCTTCGGGCGCTGGTTCTGGAGGGGCGATGGGAATGCAAGAAGGACTGGGAAGATCCAGGCAGGGAAACAGGGTTTTCTATCACCAAAAGGGGATTCTTGGCTTGCCTTAGTCTGGAGGGGCTGGAGTACTAGGCAGGACAATTAGATAGAACTTGGCAGATGGCAGGGAAAGCTGGGCCTTAGGAGGCAACTGGAGTAACAGAAGTTATCACTAGAAGCTCCAGGTCCTAGGCATAGTTAACATGGAACCTGGTGAGCCGGTCTAGCTTTTTTAACTTATTACCTTGCCCCAAGCCAGCCCCAAGCACTAGTACTTTTCGGTCTCTTGCACAAGTTTAGTACTTTTGCGCCCTTGATACTCTAGTATTTTGAAAAGCTACCTTTCTTCCATTTGGGGCTCCACTTTACCCTCTTGACTTGATATCCACACTGTCCCTAGCTATGTCTAAACCTCTGTGATACATGAGGTTTATATCATGATTAAGTCTCTCCATATCAAATCACACTTCCTCTGGCTACTTGGATAAACACTTCCTCATGTGGAAATAAAGCACAGGCTTTACAGTCAAACGGGCCCTGGTTCAACTCCCAGTTTCACCTCTTACTGGCTGCGTGATCTCAGGCAAATTGCTTCCCTCTCTGAGCTTCATGTCCCCATATGTAAAATGCAGATTGAATGAGAGAATGGGTGGGCCAGTGGATGAACTGACCTATTACTTAGCTGAGCACCTAATTATTATATTATGGGTTGGGGAGGTGTCTCAGTGAGTTCAGCCGCAGGGGTAGAACTCGTAGAAGGAGGAGAACTGCAGAGCTGGGCTAATGTGGTATCACAAGGGCTCTGTTACCCTGTGCTTTTATCATCCTCTGTCATTTATATGCTGATAGGATACCAATGATGCCAAAGTATTTGTCAGTCTGATAGTTTCCTGAATTTTCAGTTGCCTTCTTTTACATGGAGGAAGTAACTGTGGAAGGGGGAGGGTGTGTGTATCTGAAGGGATTGTCCATTCTGTGTGTGTGTATGTGTGTATGAAGGAGAGAGGGAACGGACAGACAGACAAACAGAAAAAACAACAGGCAGAGGAGGAGACAGAAAAACAAAGAGGGATAAACAAAGGCAAACCAAAATCCATAAAAAGAAATGGAGAGACACAGAAAATATAGGTGAGAGCGAATGTAAGCACTAATACTCGTTTTCCAAATTCAGTGTCTTGACCTCTTTGGAAAGATGTTTTCCATCTGAAGGTTGCACTACCTTTGAGTTTAGATGGGAAAGTCCATTAAAAGGTTGCACTACTCCTGAGTTTAGATGAGAAAGTCCATGGTGTAGAGATGGCCCCACAAAAAAATATCATCTTTAAAAGGTAGTTTTTTTTTCCCTATTATAATATCCCAAGACTGTCCAACTGAATGAAATTCCACTTTAATTTCCATTTAATTCCAATGCACTTTTAAATGTCAGCTGAACTATTCCTAGACTACTTTTTAAAGTCAGTTTTGACTGTTTGAAAGTCAGCCCAGGGGCTGGGGGGTGGGGAAGGGAGGAGAGAAAAATGTAGTCAAATGTCACCTCCTTTGGTGAGAACAGGTGTGGTGAAGGCGCTCATGTGAGCTAGAGAATTCTCCAGAGTTTTCAGTCTCCTGAGGGAACTTGCTTCAAGGACAGAGACCAGATATTTAAGGGGGCTATCTCAGGAACTGATATCTGCATGGATAATGTTTTATTTCCCCAGTAATTTGATAACTTGTAGTCATTTTTTACTTCCAACCTTGCTTGACCTTTCTACGGCTCCTGTCAGAATGAAGCATTTCCTACTTGAGGCACTTTTGGTGTTTGCCTCCATGGTGCCAGTTGTCCCTCCTTCTTCCTGGCTGTTTATTCTCTGTCACCTTTGCAGGCTCATTCTCCTCTGTCAAATCAGGACATTTTGGTGCATCCCAGGCCCTGTGCTCTAGACCCCTCTTCCTGGACTATCTCTGCGAGGAATCTCAGATCTGTTCTCTGTTACCATTCTGTGCTGATAAATCCCAATTTTTACCTTCAATTCTAAGCTTTCCTAAGATATTCGCTACCATGCTATCTCCCCTGCCCACCCCCACCCCCATACACACACAATTTGGTCTTTTTCTAGTGTTTCCCATTTCACTGAAAAACTTAATTATCCATGTAGAATCAGGGCAAGAAAGGGAATTGTTCTGGATAACTGCCCTCTCCCTTGTCCCACACTTTACAAACCAACTCAAATCCTATCCATTTTAATTCCCAAAGAGCTCTTGAATTTTCCCACTTCTTTCCTTTTCAAACTGCCACCCTAACTGAAGCCACCATCACCACTTGCCTGGATGGACCCCAGTGTTGGCCTCCTGCCTGGTTTCCCCACTCCGCTCCTGACCCTCTCCACTCTAAATTGCACAGGAGCCCTGGTAATGCTTGTACATGAAGATCCCATCATGCTACTCCTCACCTTAAAAGTCATCACCCTAAAAATAATTTCCGATTTTCTCCCCATGGCCTCAAGGCTCTGTCTGAGCTGACCCGTCCCAAACGAGCTGTCAGCCTCATCTTCCCCCTAGGCTCTCTGCCTTTCCGTGATATTGACTTTCCTTCTCTCAGGTCCTAAGACAAAGCTACAGTCCTCCTGCACCTAGGTCTCCTGCCTTTGTCCTTTTTTGTCTAGATCACTTCAGACCTCAGCTCAAACTTCACGTCCTCAGGAAATCTTTCAAAGAAGGCTCAGACTTGGTTGAGATTCCTTGTTACAGTCTCTCATAGAATGATGTTCCTTTGCTATACAATACTAACTCAGTTTGTAATTTCACATTCATTGGTAGGATTATTTATGTCTGTCTCCCTTATTAGACTATAAACTCCATGAAGACAGGCAGTATGTCTGCTTGGCTAAACATTGTGGCATAATGCTTAGGCAGTGTCTGGCATATGGATAGCATTCAGTAATATTTATTGAAATTAATGGATGAATGAATGAACCTTAGAGGGTGATAAATATCGTAGTATTATAGGCAAAATGCTATTAATCTGATTTTGTGTTAACATTTGGGAAGAAAGGTTCCATGGCTTTCTTGCAGTCTCAACGGTTTCTATATGCCAGAAAGGATAAACACCACTTATATAAAAGAATCAGTTAGTTGAAGATCTGAGACCCCTGGTTTTAGGTTCAGATAAATCTGAGACCCCTGGTTTTAGGTTCAGATAAATCTGGCTCCTCTATTTCCTAGCTTTGTGATCGATCCCAACCCAGTCACCTATGAGCCTCATGCTCCTTAACTATAACACAGGCTAAGATCCCAGCCTGGCCAATGTTGACCTAAGCTAGGGTCCCAGCATTGTGGTAAGAGTTCCAGAAGTATCCTTTCCCCCTTCCCCTCACACCTTGGCTTCTGCGCAGCAATTTGTAGGATTGTTCTAGCTCTGGGGTCATGTTTTTTCTTGGACAGAGCAAGGAGATTGGAGGAGGTTAAATGTGAGCTGGGACACTGTAGCCTGCAGCACGCCAGAGGAGAGAGCTAGCTTATTTCTCCTCAGAAACTTGCAAAAAGACCATACTGGATGTGGTTCATTAAACATAAATAGGCCCATGAGACTGCCACTTTCACCAGATGAAATTACCAAAAAAAGCATTTGTTCCCGGGTTTAGATTGAGTCCATCTGGAACGGAACACCCTTGTCTTTTTCCTATTGGTGCACACCAAGAATAATAATCCTTCGCATGTGCTCGGTGCCGTGCATCTTACAGAGCACTATCATGTACATAATTTCATCCAATTTACTCCTCACAAGCCTGTAAGGTAGATATTGCTATCTGCATTTCATGCTTGAGGAAACTGAGGCTCAGAGAGGGGAGGTGACTTGAACTTAGCCAAGCAGATATTTGAGCCCAGGTTGCTTTAATCACAAAGTTGGTGCCTATCTGACTCTACCACAGCAGTCTCAGAGAACTCTGTTTAGATGTTGGCATTAAATCCAAAGGCAGCGTTTGTACTCCTGCTCAGTTTCTCTTGTCCATAGTTGAAGAGAACTATAGAAAACTAAGACTCAGAATTTAGGCCCTCAGCTTGAAGCAAGGGTGAAAAACTCTCTTTACTCACCAATACTGTCCTCCTCTATAAACTTGCTTCCCAACCCATTGCTTACGGATGGCATTATAAGGTAAAACCAAGCCCAGAATTAAGGGTAGAAGAAGGCCTTAGCAAGCATCTAGTCCGGCTTGAGGATTTTTTTGTTTTGCTTTCCTTTTTTTTTTTAATGTGTCAATTATAATCAGATGGTAGTTACTGTGGAATACTAGGTTGACTAGTACTGATTCTGGGTCAGGACCAGGCTCCATAGTAAAGTATGCAGTGATTGGTTAGCAATGTCTGTCTTGAGAAACAGTGACTGGTGTGCAAGGTGTTTCCCATTCTCTTTCTAGGCTGAGCATTCCCATTCTGCAGATGGGAAAATTGAGGACAGTTTATGCACTCAGTTAGAACCTGCAGTTGTGGAGGGGAAATTTTAATAACCAGTTAGAAGCATATTCTGATCTGTTTTCTCCTGAAAGCTTAGAGCAAACTCAAAGAGCCTTTATTGCCAAAGCTCCCCACATCCTTATGTGGGCAGAGTCACTCACTGGTTGGTAGACTGCATATTTGCTTATTTCAGGGCACATGCACAAACAAATACAAATATATCATGACCTAAAACATTGTAAACTGTCCTTAGGGGAAACAACAAGAGATTGGTATTGTTTTGTAAACCAGTTACTCTGACTCTGTTCTGACTACTCGTTCCATTCCCATGTCAGAGTCACACTCTGAGGAAGCAGGTTGTTAGATAGGACCTTCTCAGCTATCGTGCACTGAAGAGTATGGAATTTACCTAGAAGAATATGGGATCTTTGTTATCTCTCTGGCTTCAGCTGCTTACTTAGAACAAAATGGTCTGAAGAGAACACAGAGACACAGATTGAAATTTTTGCTTTCCCAGGCCATTATCAGCAGGTCTAACCCACCAGCCCAAGAGCAGCCTCACTGACACAGTTCTCTGAGATATCATACTGCAAGGGTTTCCTCCCCCCTCTTTCATTTATTTCCTTCCTTCTTTCTCAAACCTCTATTATTCCACAATGGTATTTTTGAGTCCCTAGCATATGCTAGGCCCTATATGAGCTGCTAAGTATGCCAAGATAAGTCAGAGACCACCCCTGCTCTCAAGAAGCTTTCAGTTAAAAGGAAAGACTAACAGGTGAACAGACATTTACAATCCCTTTGATAAATGCCATGACAGAGGAAAGCATAAAGTATATGTGCATATGTGCCACCAGATGAAGGGGCAATGCTGAGAGATGGTACCCTAACCCATCCGGGGTAGGCTAGGAGCCTCTCACCTATACAGATGTTCCTGAGGATTGTCTAGAAGAATCCTATCTAACAATCCTATGCCTTCAGCTCTTGAACCTCCTGATTGTGACTGTGACAGGAGATTGTGACCTTGAAGAGAAGATGACTCAGCAGAGCCTTGGGGGGTGAGTGGGCATTTGTCAACTGGCGAGGTGGATAGAAAGGGAATTACAATTCAGGGGGCACTGGATGCAAAGCTGGCTCTGTGAGAAAGCTTGGCACCTTTGGGAGAAGGCTGTCTTTTAAGACCAGTTAAGAGCAGTAGTGCTTGGATTCGCTCAGTTGCTTAGGTGCTCCTAAGAAATTCTGTTGGTTTCTTTGTTAGACCATTACATATCTTGAATGACTTTGTGATTCAGTTATCCAAGTAGTTAAAGAACCTGCCATTGCCTCTGTCTATAGCTCAGAACTGTCACAAATAGGGGGAGGCTGATTTTCTAAATATTTCAAAGTAAGTGAAAGCATGGGACCAATTTGGGAGGTACAGTGGGTAATCCTAAGAAATTCTGTTGGCTTCTTTATTAGGCCATTACATATCTGAATGACTTTGTGCTTCAGTTATCCAAGTAGTTAAAGAACCTGCCATTGCCTCTGTCTATAGCTCAGAACTGTCACAAATAGGGGGAGGCTGATTTTCTAAATATTTCAAAGTAAGTGAAAGCATGGGACCAATTTGGGAGGTACATAGGAACAGGTGGAAAAACATCTGGAGCTAACAGGGTTATTAAGAAGAGATGATATGAGATCACGTGATCAATTGGCCCATAGCAGGAACTCAAGACACCTAACACTGTTACACTCTCCTCTTCACCAAAGGTGTAAATTTCAGCAAATAGGGACACACATATCAGGCTGTAAGTAAGTCATTTCTCCTATTTGAAAGATGTATGATTTAGGGCAAGGCACTTTGGTCCCCTGAGTCTCAATTTCTTTATCATTAAAATGGGTATAATAATATTTGCCTTGCAGTACTGTTCTAAGAATTAAATGAAACAATGTGGGTAAAGTTCTTACTACAGCACATGACATATAATTATAAATGCTCAGAAAATTATCATCATTTATCATTATTATTAGACATCATTATTTTAATGATTATTATTCTTAATATTCACTTTAAAAACTAGAAAAGTATAATGATGCAGCTCCTTCCAGTCCTTACCACAGACTGCAAGCCTTCTTCCAGCCACACTTCCTAAAGTAAGCCATGGCTATTTTTCCATTGCTAAGCTACCTGCTTCCAAATTTGATTTCTGCCTGAACCTAGATTAGGAATGGGGAATAGAAGGCAAAGTTATGAGAAGGCACAGCTGGAGCCCAGTAGAGGAGCCCAGTAGTGGGCATGTTTGCATAGCTGAATAACAAACTTATAGTGTCATGAAGAATGTATGTGTAAGAGGAAGGGGGGCGGGAGAGTGTGACAGAGAAGGAAACAATTACTTAAATCTGTTATGTTTGTACCTATTATGGGCATATTAATCACATGATCTCATATCATACTCATGACAACCCTGTGCAATCCAGATTATTATCCCATCTTCCAAACGAGAAAACTTACCTGCTCAAGGTCCCATGGCTAATAAGAGGAAAAGGCAGGATTTTGTCCCAAGACTGCCTGAGTCCAAAGTCCATAGAGTTTACTGCCTTGCTATATAATAACAGATGTTATAATGTAAGAACCCATGATACGCCGGGAGACAGGCTGGACAGTTCACACACAATCTCATTTTATTCTCACAATAACCCTCTAGAATTTGTACTTAGGAAACTGAAATGGGGGGTTTAAGATCTATAATCCAAAGACATGGTAAATGATACTCTCTTTGCCTTCTCTCTCGTCTATCTTTTCTTGCTTCAGTCCTTTCACCATTTGCATTTTGCTACTACTTAACCATGGTGTGCACTCCAAAAAGAATGTTCTTTCCAAGAGGCATTTCTTTCCCCTGCAAAGATCAGAAGTCGTTAGTCAGGAAAGGTGAGAAGAGAGGCACACAAACCAGCATGAACCCAGCCTGCATTATGAAAGCCAGCAGCCTCCAGACCCTTGTTTCCTAGCAACATCTTGATTCTGGCAGGATGCAGGCTCTGAGCCAGGACTTGAGATTGACTTGACCATTGATTCACTGGGTTGAACTGAGCCCTGGTTGTCCACATCAGACCTTCCAGTCCTAGACCCGAAGGATTCCACCTTAGGGTCATTGGGGTCTGCACCACTTCTACTCACTCCCATTCCACAGGTACCAAGGGAGATAGAAGACTAATTTTGGAGATCTTGGCCTAAGAAGTTCGTAAGACCTGAGATACCAGAATCATTGAAATTTACAACTGCAAAGATCCTTAATTTAATACACCAAGTAATATAGATGGGGGTGGGTGGGGAGGATAGAGTCCCAGGGACAGGAAGTAATTTGCTCAAAGGGACCTATAAATTAGCAACAGAATTAGTGCTTAACCTCATTCCTTCCTCTGCCTCCCCCATCCAAGATGTGTTGAGAGGCACTTCAAGAGCCTAGGTGTCCAAAGTTATCTTTTTCTTTTCTTTTGTTTTTTTGGTAACATCAGTCTTGAGATATAATTCATATACATACAATGGAAGATATCATTTTGACTCTTCTCTCCCAGAGGTGACTCTGCACCAAGGAAAAGTTTGGGTTGAGTCCATAAGGGAACATGATTTATTATTATTTTATGGCTGATAAGAAACAAACAAAAAAAGGCAAATCAGGAAGCTACTCCTCACACTCAATCCCACCCTATTTTCTATTGCAGCTAGAGTTAGTGATTAAGGGAGAAAGCAGGTGGGAGGGACAGGAGGTGGCATAACCAGCTGGTACTAAATGTGATCCAAAGTGTTTCTCATATATCAACATCTGAGCTAAACTGACCTCCTGCCCTGGTTTTATTCAGCAACAATTTTAGTGCCTACTACATTTCAGGTATTATCCTAGATGCTGTTGATGCAGCAGTCTAGAACTCAGCCTAGACTGGGGAGAGAGATGACTAACCAGGAAATTGCAATGCAATGTGTATATGTTAGAAGGAGGAAGCATAGAATATGGTACGGACACCTGACAATGTGATGGGTCAGGAAAGTCATCCCAGAAGACCTGAAGGAGGTAAAGCCCAACATGAGTCAGGAGAGGGAAAGTATTTTAAATAATGAGAAATTTTGTCCAAAAAAGCACTAAGATGAGAAGAAAATATTGTGAATGGAGCAGAGTGCTAGGAACCAAAGTACACAGGGATTTGTAGGCCATGTTAAGGAATTTAAACTTTTACTAGGAGAAATGGAAGGCCACTTGAAGGTTTGGTGTATTTTTATTATTAGCATTTGCATTTTATAAATTGACTCTAGCTGGTATGGGAAAGGGCTGGACTTGGGATGGGAAGAAGTGTATGTGGGATGCTAGATTAGAGTCAGGAAGATCAGTTAGGAAGTTGGAGCAGTGTTCCAGGAGAAAAATAATCTAGCTTAAAATTTAGTAGCCACAAAGGTGAATAATAAATGGGTATAAAAAATACTAAGTTTCTAGAATAATAAGAACTTTATGATAGAAAGGTGGTAGGGAGTAAGGTGAGGGAGATGAATAGAGTTGGTTTTCAAGGATTTTAGCTTAAGTGCCTGAGTAGATACTGTTGTTCCTTTGGTGGAACAAAGGAAGAGCAGCAGGTATGGGTGAGTTGAGTTGAGTTTTAAATATACCTAGTCATAGGTCCCTAAAGGATATACAATTGGCAATTGGTCCACCAATCAGGTTTTTCAGGGAGGTAAAACCTGAAAAATACAGTTTGGGTATCAAGTGATAAAGGTAATTAATGTCATAAGAGAAGATGAAATCTTCCAGAAGAAAACCATGAAATTCCCCTTTTACAAATGGTTTCCATTGGGGGAATAGTCCTAGTACATAGGAAGTTTAGAAATAGTCATCCTACATATGAAGTAGATAGAGTTAATAACCCACTTTACTGATGAGGAAAACAGGCATATGTGCCCACAGTCAATAGCAAGGAAGGAAAGAACACATTCAGGGATTTTGCTTAATGATTTGGCCCTAACTATTAATTACCTTCTGTGAAGGGTCCAGATATGTGTGACCATTTGTATATAACTTTTTTCCCAACAAATCAATCAGTGCAAATTTTATTCTCCTGATGGTTGCTGCTTCATGACCCAAGGCATAATGGGCAGGTGGGTATAGAGAGCCATGGGTTCAGGCCCTGTGATCACCAGCCTCAGTTTCTAAGAGAAGCCAAATACGTGGTCAGTATTTGCACTCAAATGGCTTCTAATATGGGACCAAGGAGGGCAGTTTCTTGCACTAGAATTCCAAGGGCAATTTCTTGCCATCGTAAGTGGTCCAGAGGTTCTAGGAGGCATGAGAGGATGTTGCTAAAGCCTCTACAGTGAAGGGGTCTCTGGCAGAGTGCCTGTTGTATTGCAATTTGAGCAGATTCTAGAGCCTTTTGTAGTAGAATCCCTAGTCAAGGTGGGCCCGTTTGTGAGTAACAGCATGGATGAAAGTAGGTAGAATTTGTAAATGAGGAAGGAATATTGCCTCCAGAACCCAAAACACCTAAAAGATATTGTGCTTGTTTTAACTTTGTGAGTACTGAGAGGATCAGAAACTGTTTCTTGACAGTCTAGGGATGGATCAGTTCTCAGCTTATGAAATTTTCAGGAATTTATGTGGGGTTATGGGATGTTGAACTATACGTGAAGCAATGACTCATCCCTTTTTAGGAGCTCTTTTATGAATGTTCATATGTCCTCAATGAGTGTGTCAAATGAATCTCAGAGGAGGAAAGAGAAGGATGCAAAACTGTAGCTGAGAGGCTGTTGAAATATGCATTGGGCATGACATATTAAACAAACATATGACTGCAAAGTATTTACCAGTTGTTACTGAATGTGGTCAGTAATTACAATATTGGTATGGGGGCTTTAATGGGTGGGATTTTAGTATTGAAGTTTTGGTACTCCACTGGGAGTGCCAATCATTCTTTCCAGGTTTAAGAACAGGTCAAATTGGGCTGATAGATGGTAAAGCAGTGGGATTAATCATTCTTTCTCTAAATAGTTTTTGTATATGGGTTTCAAATATTGAAGACCCTGTTTCAATTTATATTGGGCCATATTAACTATTTTAACTAGGCAGGAAGGGGAGAGAGAGGGCCTTGGGTCCCATTTTGGCAAGCTGATTGCAAATGTCAAAGACTTAATTCAATTTTAACTTATTACTCCTTGGGTTAGAGCATCCAAGCCCACTATGGGATATTTTAGGTCATGGTACTGTCTATGGGAAATTTAGGCAAAGCAGTTCTGGTGGTTAAGGTAAGGCGTAGCTGTTTGTCCCCTATCTATGTTCAGTAAGAGTGACTACTCTTTCTACACATGAGCCCATAGTCCTGTGTATCAGTCTTTTCTCTGATTATCCTGTAGAATGGGAGCCAATGTTTGGTTGAAGAGCACAACCAATAGTCAAAGGCTGAGAATCATTCTCTTGAGCCTACCATCAGTCACAGCTTATGCTGGAACTTAGAAACACGATTTAATCTGAGACACACAGATATGTCCAGATTGAGATACACAACCCAGGGCCACTTTAAGGCATTCCCCAACCCCAAACTCCTGCCTCTGAATGACAGTTATCAAAACTTCCAAATTAGGTCCGTTATTCTAACAGAGTAATAGCAAGACTTAGCAAATGCAGCACAAACCAGAACAGATCAAACTGCAAGCTTGCCAGCAGGCAACAACTCAAAAGGCATGCTAGCCAGCAGCAGAGCCAGTTAGCCAACCAAAGCAAGAGAAGAAAGACTCCCACTGATGGGTCTTTCACCAAGAAACCTTGTTCATTGCCCCAGTTGTTGTAGTCACCCTGCAGTCCGACTGATTCCTCCTCCCCTCAAATTTGGTTCAGATGATGAGACTAATGCTGTCCCATACATAACAAATGATTATAAAGTTTTCTTACTCACATACTGAAGCCTTCTGGGGAGAGTGTGGTTGGTTCCCAAGCAGGTCCAAAAATGCCTTGAGAGTTGGAAAAGGAAATTGGCTTGGCTTTTCTGGTGGCTAGAGGGTCAGGCTTGGGTGAGAAATTAAAAGGTTGTGCTAGGAGTTGTGTCTTTTGAACTTCCTGCTGGCACCAAAAGAGGATGCACCTAGACTTTCTTATTGCTTGCCCAGATTTGAATTGTGAGAGGAAGTGGAAAGGGATAGGTCTTGAAAGTTGTCTAGTCAGTCATAAAGAATGGAGTAAAATCTTATAGCTGATTGGTAGCTCAATGGTAGAATCCTCATCTGACATGCAGACCAGGGTTTGATTCCCAAAGCCTGCACATGCCAGAAAAACAAAACAAAACAAAAAACTTCTTTTGTTGGAAGAGATTTTTCTAAAAAAAAAAAGAATGGAGTAAAATTACAAAGTCACATTAAGGTTGCAAGATTCATCTAGCTTTTTGGGGAGAGTAATTTCAGGGTTTAAAAAAAAGGCAGAAAAATTTATTTCTGAGAGTGTCAATCAGTGTTTCTCAGTCAGGAGATAAATTAGAATGTTGGGGAGAGGGGTCATTTTCAAACTGTACCTCACCTGCCCCCACCTCATCTCCCTTTCTACCCTGCACCTAACCCCAGACTTCAAAGAAATTCTGATCCATACACCACCATAGGAATGGAAGCCTTACTGACCCATGATTACTGATGGAAGTAATGTAGCTTAGAACAGGAAAGAAGAAAATCAGCTGAATTGTTATTTAAAACACTTATAGGAAAGATCATGGAAAAATGGATAATTTTAGACTTTTAAAGTTCTCTAATGGCTCTCAACTAAAATAAACCTCTCACTCTTCCTCTTAAGGTTTAACTTTTGTTCATGCTATTCTCTACTTCCATGACCCTTCAGCAACTAAATTTTCTCAACTAGAAATGGTCTTTTCTCAAATACTTGGTGCTTCATTTCTATCTTGCACCATTTTATCTTTTTCATTATACTTGTATCATCTGTTTACATACCTTATCTCTCCAGCCAGACCATAAGTTACCTGACTGCAGGAGTCATGATAAAATCATCTTTGCACTTATTACTCACATTAATTATCGTTGCTAATAATAAACAGTAGATGTTTAATGAATGAATGAATGAAAGCTCAATATTCTGTAAAAAGATGCAGTCTGTCTTTAGTTATAACCAGGTAAGCTTAGTAAATCACCAAAACAAAAATCCTAGTTGTATTTGTATATAAACATACTGGCACATACAAACTCTTCATGTTTTCAATCAAGATTTCAGTGAGTTACTGAATAATTTTTGTTTAGGATGAAATGAGACTTTTTTCTCACCATTTTTATATCATCATTCTATCCCCAAAATGAGAGAAACTTTCAAATACATTAAGCTAACTGTGACTTCTAAATATTAACTACACTCAAAGTTTACAAAATGTCTGGCATTTTGAATCTGTCATCGCTTCACAACAATGTAATACAGTGGAAACAGTTCCTTTATATTAGTGATGAGGAAATTGAGGCTCAGAAAGGCCAAGTGACTAAAAAAAAAAGAGTGATAGAGCGAAAAAGTAGGGGGACCAGGACTGGATACCGGCCTCCCTGCTTACAAAGCCCAAGTTTTAACCACCATGTTATATTACCTCCACCCAAAAGTGAGACTTGTGGCTAATTTTTATTGTTGTGATTATCTGAGCTAATGAATATTGACTTCAGGAAAGATTTTAAGCTAGCAATTTATTAGAATACCTAAATATTCATGTTTCCATGTTTTTAATTTATATACATATATATATATATTTTTACCCTGACTCCATCTAACCTCTCAAAGAGTCAAGATACCATCATAATTATTTTAATCAAATAAGTAGTCATTGGATTTTATGTGCTAGCTTTCATGGTGGGGATGCATTGCTGTGAATGAGTTTTGCCTCTGCTCTTCCAGCAATCCCTCTCTATCTCCAGTAGGTGTTTTAATTAAGAAGCCAAGCATAGCAGAGCATAATGTTGCATCACCAATATGTCTGAGATCTCTTCCAATATTTATTGAAGAATCTGCATCAGCTCAACATGAGTTGTCTTGCACCCTACAAGACAACTCACATTTTCTGAATTAAGTATGTTTACATATATTATCATACTTAATTCCGTTTTGGTTTCATATCAGCCTTTTAAAAACAAATACAAGATGAGGAAATGGTAGATCAGCAGGGCTATTAAGTGACCCACATTTACACTACTGCGGCAGAGTAAGCTGTTGGGTCAAGGTGGAGCTGATTCCAAGCTGAACGTTCTTTTTACTACTCTGGTGCAAACAAAGAATAACATAACAAAGATTGTACAAAAATATTAGGAGAAAAGTTGACTAAAATTCTATCTTAAATTCATTAGAATTATAGAGCTAGAAGAGACGTCAGTGATAATTTAGTTCAATATGCTTATTTTATAGATAGGCAAACAGACATGAAGGTATAATAATCACCTGAGGTCACATAACTAGTTAAAAAGACATAGATGTGATTCAGACCCAAGTCCAATGACCAGTAACCTTGCAAATAGAATAAAATGCCAGTCTCTAGTTGCCAAGTTAATTTCAGACTTGGCCAGGGTCCCATGATTATTAATGATACTGACGACAGATAGTCATAAGAATGTAGTTTGTTACCACCTCCTACCTCACCACTGCCTTGCTTCTAATAATTCATCCAGGCACCTACTTTATAATTTATTCTGAGATACCTTGAGGGGCTGCACGTCCTGAGTGCAAATCAGCATTTTAGTCAGGTGCAGAGTAAAAGCTCTGAATCTCATAGTAGGCTCTGCCTTCCATTTCCTTCTTATAGAGCTGAGTAACATTCCTTAGTTACCGGTTAATAGGCCATTAATTAATACTAGATTAAAAACACAACTCCTTGAGCCTTATCTGCCTTATCTGCAGAAACACTATAAGAACCAAGACAAGTTTATCCTACTGACTGGAATGGAGTGTCCCTCTACTGACTATCTCAGACTGTAGTGTTCATTGGAATTGATATTCAGTCATTCAGACATTGCCTATTCCTGCCCTTTCCGGAAATCTAGGAATGATACTAGATTTCAGACTTCACACAGAAAGGCCTGTGAAATAGTTGATGAAAAAATAGACATGTTAATATTATTTCTCATTAATTTTTTTTTTCTTTTCTGATACCTGGCATACTGC